>NC_135335.1:71779341-74279341 GCF_023851605.1 Tamandua tetradactyla | reverse complement strand
TTTTGAATTCACAAAATAATTATTAGAAAATAAATGAATAAATAGGTGGCTACTAGATATAGATAGACAGATAAATAGATGATAGATAGATAGATAGATAGATGATAAATAGATAATAGATCATAAACAGTGAAAAAAAATTAGACCCAAAAGGGTTCTAATTAATGTACTAATCATATCAGAATCTTGAAATAAGTGATTAATTTGTTCAAGAGTAAAAGCCAATATTGACCATTTTCATAGAAAGATAAAAACAATAAAAATGACTCTAGTGTCCAGTTATGACTAAATCAGAAGTTATGCTGGAAGCAACTATCAAAACCTGTTGTAAAAATATGAGGGAGATGGATAAAATGCACACAAAAAGGTTTTATTTTGAAATAACTACAGATTCTCAAGAAGGTTTCTACATTCTCATCATTCAGTTTCCCTCAGTAATAGTATCTAGCATAATACAGAAAAATATCATAAACTGGAAATTTCAGAAATTGCAATTGGTACAATCCATAGAGTCTGTACTGATTTCATTAGTTTTACTTGCAATTATTCATGTGTGTTTGTGGGCATGTGTAGGTGTGTAAAGTCCTATACAATTATATTGCACATATGAATTCTTGTTACAAATGCAAGACCCAGAATTTCCCCATTAACACTAGGCTCCCTCTTGCTTCATTTTTATAGCAGCATCCAGCCTCCATCTGTAACCTCTGGTAACCACCTACTGTACAACTTCATTATTTCAAAAATGTCTCAAAAATGGAATCATACAGGATATAACCTTTTGAGATGAGCTTTGTCCATTGAGCATAATCCTTCTGAGATAACACTGACTTTTAGAAATTTTCATTTCTCTGTTGGTAGTTGCCAAATCATAAAACAGTGCAAGAGGCTGAGAATTAAAGTTGTGTCCAGAGAGAGAACTGAAGAGAGGTCAAGTAAATACGCTGAGTGTTTCATGGCCTCAAGAACCTAGAGAGACAAACTGAATATGTGAAGGGAGGAAAAGCCTAGTGAAGACTGGATCTATACCCTGACTGAATTCTGAAGTTGTCTCTGGCAGTAGAAGGGGCAGCTATGTGGAGATCTTCTGAAATTCAAAGCAAGTGTTTGTCAATTCATACTCTAGCTGTTCTGAGGATACACGGATTAAAATTCAGTACTTACGGGATAGGGAGAGAGTAGACAATAAATTTGCAATGTTCTCAGTGAAGGCTATGAGAGCTATGCCTTAAACGGAAAGACATTAAGAAGTTAAGAGAGTCTTACCAAAGCTACAATCTAAATTTGAGTAGACATTTTCATTTACTGAATTAAGATGACCAGTTCTCACTCTGTCTGTATAGAAGAATGAAAATAAATAAATTTTACCATTCTATTAAAAGAAAATCAATTGCTATACTAAGAGAAAATTATATTCTTGACAAACAATAGGATAAAGGGAAATAGAAGCAGACCCACAGGTGGTGCAGGTATTGGAGTTAGCAGTTAAGGATTTAAGTTACTTGATATAATTCAATAATAATTAATAATGTTAATAGTTATTAAAGTGATATAAATGCTATAGAAATTATAAGAATATTGGGAAAATAAATTTAACCAGAAAATTATATTCATGCAAAAGAATAAAACGGAAAGTATAGAATCAAAAACACATGAACAGAAACTAAGAAGTCAATAGGAAATTTTGAAAGCAAATTTTACTTGGAAAATTTTTGGAAATCACACATCAGGCAAAGGTTTGATATCCTGTATACATAAAGAAATTATACAACTCAAAAATAAAAGAACAAACAACCCAATCATAAGATGGGCTAAAGATATGAATAGGCATTTTTCTGAAGAGCAAATACCGATGGATCAAAAGCATGTGAAGAGATGTTCATTTTTATTGACTATAAGGGAAATGCAGATTAAGACTCCAATGAGTTAAACCTTGCACCTGTAAGAATGGCAGGTATTAAACAAACAGGAAACTATAAATGTTGGAGAGGATGTGGAGAAATTGAGACACTTATGCACTGTTGGTGGGAATGTGTAATGGTGTAGCCACCATGGAAGACTGTTTGGCGGTTCCTTAGGAATCTAAATATCGAATTACCCTATGACCCAGCAATAGCAGTACTTAGTATATACCCAGAAGAGCTGAAAGCAATGACACAATTTGCACAATGATGTTCATAGCACCATTATTCACAATTGCCAAAAGATGGAAACAAACCAAATACCCATCGACAGATGAGTGAATTAATAAAATGTAGTATAGATGTACAATGATATATTATGCAGTAGTAAGACAAATGACATCCTGAAGCACATGACAAGATGGAGGAGCCTTGAAAACATAATGCTGAATGAAATAAGCCAGACACAAAAGGATAGATACTTATGTTTCCACTTTTATGACCATGTAATAGGTAAAAATCAGAGTTTATAATACAGAGTATAGCAGACTTAAGAGATACACAGAAGCTAGAGATGGGTGAATGGTTAGCTAATAAGGTTGGGCTCCAATGTAAGGGAATAGATAAAAGTGAAGGCAGCTTTCTGGTCAGTCTATATGCAATATTACTATATTGAAGATGAACAAGATCGAAAGGGTTTGTATAGACCTATGTATCCCACTGATTAACACCAGAAATATAAATTAGCTCTTGCAAGAATAATTTCAAAGGTATGATTCATGAAAAAAATGTGTTTAAGTCCAGGGTGTGGGAGAAAACTGCTATTGCATGCTATGGGCTATGTTTAATAGGAAAAAAACCATAGCAACAGAAGGGGCAAATAATGGGGGGAGGGACAAGAGTTAAGAGAAGGTTTAGATTACCTACTTGATGAGGGTGTGTTTATTGGTTATCTTTCTCTTCAGAGCAATAAAATGATCTAAAATTGAAAGAGCATACATGATGCCTAATGAATGCAGTTGGCTGAAGAAAGCACTGACAGAGAAGTAGATTGGTGAAAAATTGTGTATATAATATGATCGGATATACTGTTTCTACAAAAAGGATTGAAGTTGTGAGGCATGCAATGATGTGAATGAACATGTGGGATATTTGTGAGGCAAAATAAGTCAGAAATGAAAGAACAATTATGGTATGGTCTCTTTTAGAAAGTGCTTATAAGAAAACAAGGGCCTAGTTGTAAACTTTTATAGCAGACACATTTTGTCCTGAATGGTAATTATTATCTCTGGATTTTGAGAGGCTGTTATATATATGACCAATCTGATATTTAGAAATGAAAACAAAACTGATCAGGTCAGGGTTAAATTAATTCAGAACACAGGGGTAGTGTCAACATTGTCTATATTTTAGAAACACACATACTCTTTGAGATCAAAGGAAGAAAGGTTTATTTGGTCTGGAACCTAAATTTTCTTTAGCACATAATCTAATTCAACATTTCTGTATAGCTCATTTAAACAACTGAAGCACTGGGAGCCCAGAATAAGAAAGAGGTCCTTTAATCCTGTATAGCTTAATGTAATGCCTGGATACATCCTAAAGTATATTAAGCAGATAATCAAAAAGTATTGGCAAAGTCCCTCATGGGATGGGAGAAAAAATATGAAACTATTAAACTTTACCATCAGGACATCCTCTGATACTGTGTCAAACTTTAGGGACACCCAAATCAATACCCCAAGCCTTTGATCTTTAGGCTTACTCTTGAGAAGCTTATATCGGTAGCAGAGAAGCTTAGCCTCCTTATAGGTATGCCTAAGAGTTACTTCTGGAGGACTTCTTTTGTTACACAGATGTGGCCTCACTCTCTCTAAGCCTAACTCTGCAAGTGAAGTCATTGCCCTCTTCCCTACTTGGGACATGACAACCAAGTGTGAAAGTCTCCCTGGCTATGTGGGATGTGACTCCCAGGGATGAATCCAGCCTTGGCACTGTGGGATCAATCCTGACCAAAAAGAGGAAAAGAAATGTAACTAATAAAGTGTCAGTGATGAAGAGAGTTCAAATAGTCAAGAGGCTACTCTGAAGATCACTCTCGCACAAGCTTCAGCTAGACATCACTACCTATCAAAATCTGCCAAACCCCAACCATCACTATTTCAGCCAATTCTAAAGAACACCTAGGGCAATATATAAGATTCCACAAGGGTTCCATGCGCTAGAATAACTTTCCAGAAACGTACAACCTCCAGATAGGTCCCTGAAGCAGATAAGTCCTGAAACCTAGAGGACCCAGTCTCTCCAGAACATCAGATATTTCCATCTCCTACCCCATATTATTGGCATACCCTTCCAACATGAAGAAAGAGAGATAAAAAGATCAAATGTGATGGTTGAATTATACAGAGAAGAGAGGATTTAACAAATGAATATGAATGCTGAATCATTCAATTGATATCTCTTTTAGTCTCCAGTATCTTAGAACAGCTGGAAGTAGAACCTATAATGGTGTAGTTGTAACCCGTGCCAAACTCTGAAATATGTGCTACAACCTACTGTGGTGCTGTGCTTTGAAAGTTATTGCTTTTTTGTATATATGTTATTTTTCACAAGAAAAGAAAAAAACATCATATGTGATGATAAAAAGAATATTTATGCCTTCTACTGTCCTATATTCAGGAGCAGCTAGAAGGAAAAATCTGAAAGACTCATATCCCATGACAAACTCTGGGATCTGTCCTGCAAGTGCTTGTTGAAGAGTGCTTTGAAAACAATTGCTTTTTTCTTTCTTTTCTTTGTGTATATATTGTATTATGCAATTAAAAAGCTTTTTAGAATGTCCAAATTAAGGCACCAACAAGAGGCTATCTTCACTCAGGAAAGATCAATGAAGTTCCGGGTTTCTCCCTCAACTAGAAAGGCACATCGTGAACATGACAACATCTGCAAGTTTTTTTCCAGGCTTCTTGTTTCATGAAGCTCCCCCAGGAGCAGATTCTTTCTTCATCTCCAAAGGTCTCTGGCTGCATAGACTCTTGGCCTTATGGCTCTAAAAGGGACTCTCTCCAAAGTATTTCCCCTTTTAAAGGATCCCACTAAACTAATCAAGATCTGCCTGGAATGGGTAGAGTTACATCTCCCTCTAATAATACCTACAGTTGGCTGAGCCACATCTCCATGGAGATAATCTAATCGAGCCCTCAACCTAAAGTGCTGGTTAGGGATTAAAAGAAGAAAACTGTATCCACCTAATAGGATCAGGATTAAAACATGGCTTTTTGAAGATGAATGAATCCTTTTCAACCAGTGCAATGCCCTACTGTGATTTTATAGTATGATCACTAGACCAAATTGATCACCATGCCTTTTTTTTTTTTTTTTTTGCATAGGCAGGCACCGGGAATTGAACCCAAAACTCTGCCTGCTGAGCCACCATGGCCTGCCCGATTACCATAGCTTTTTATAGTAATGCTGATCAATTTTCTCTTCCAGTATAGTAATTTTTTCTTTGATTCTGTTCAACTGTCATGACTTAATTCTAAGATTGGCCATTCCTACATTTGCCTCTTGGTTCCTCAAACTATATATGCTATCTGTTGTTTGTTTGTGATATATACTGTATTCTGGGGGTTATCACTTCAATACTGCTGTGTGTCTTCTCTGAGCCGGCATATTAGCTGATCTTCTCACACAATATTTCTCATCCTATTAGGCTTGCTGCTTCTGAGAAATATAGTACACAGGAGATCCTGTGATCATATGCTCATTTTCACATCTCATCTACCATAAAAATGCATCCCTTGCTTTGAAGTGAGGTTATGTGTGATATTATATAATAAATCAAGCACTCAGGAAACCCTCAGATCATAGTGCCAGCAAAAGCACTATGATCAAGTTACATAACCCCATTTCTGGAATGAGAGTTTCAGTAAAAATGAATCACTGCCATATCCAAGAATAAAAGTTTCCCAGAATTGGCTCAGTTAAGTGGTTGATTGCTCACCTATAATGAATGGAACAATACCAAAGTTCTGGACTCTACTGCTGAGAGGTTTGGCATGTAGCATCAGACATGGATAGATTATTCCTGAGAAAAGTATCTCATGGTGTTAGGCACATATATAATCCTACCTGTGACACAATGGCTTAAAGGTCTGTGGGTCCACAGAATAAGCCCTGAGGTATCTGAGGGCAGGGGCTGACTGGTACTTCTTGAAAAAACTATATGATATATATTTCACCCTAGTGATGAGTCCTATCTTATGGTAAATATGATGCATGATCTCAGGAAAGCATTAAAGTAAACGAAAACCAAAGTTCTGCACAATTTATTCCTACTTTCACATATCTACACACAGTTCTCTTCCTCAAACCTCCAATCTTTTAATCTTATTCCTTCCAGGTCTCTGCACAATCATCCCATCCAGTCATGCTTAAACTGACATTTAAATATATAGTTATCCTAGAAAAAGCTCCTTCCATACAAATGGACAGTCAAATGTCATGTTCATAGTTCAACAAATGGAGAGTATTTCCCTCTCACCAAAATCCTTTAGAGCCATCTCACATTATGTTTTTTGTGCCAACAGTCCACTTTTCAGCTAACATCACCATAATCATTCCACCCATGATGAAGATATGAAACTTCCCTCTACATCAGTTAATCATGGGGAATCCTCCAAGATGCCATGGGTATGAGTTGTGGAAGTCATATCAATGCAATAGATTTAGGTGGCATATAAGTCTGAGCTACTTTTGTACTCTGGGCAAGATCCCAAGGGCATTCTTTTCATTTTGGATTAAATTAATACTATAATACTATGCAAGCTGACATAACGCCTTGGTGCATCCAACAGTTTCAGTGCATAAGGGAATCTCTTGTCAGATAAACCCTTAATGTTCCAAAATCCAGTCCTTATTTTCTACTAACGTCTTATAGTATAACAGAAGCAGGATATCAAATAAAAAACAGTTTTCTACCACAGAAGGCATACTTTGCTCCATAACCCTTTTGGTTTGCACTGCAATTCTCCAAATGGGGATTCCTCACAAGAGTCTTAACTACCATGGGTATCTCTAACACAGTTAGATAGCTGGAAAAGTAGGGCAGCTTGCTCTCTAGTCTATACCTGAGGCTATGCCTTTTCTTTCCTTGGAATCCTTTTTAAAATCTGCTGTCCTAAATTGCCAAAAAAAAATTAGTCTAGACAGAATTCCCAAAAACCATACATTCTGCCTTCAAAAGCCAAAGATTTTTACAAAATGCTGTACCTATTTCTTAATGGTAGGAGATGCAAGACATATAATAAGACCTTCGCCCTAGAAGAGATTGCCCAGCACACCACAGATATTTGAATTCTAGGGTTTTTCTCTCTTATCTATGTCAGATCAATGCCTTGCTACGGCATCCAGGTCACTTGCCAACTTCTATTCATCAGGTTAAGTTAGCACAATGCCATCAATTTATTGGACCACCAGATGTTCTTCTAAATGTAAAGATGATCAAGCCCCCTGTGGACTAGGCCCAGTCAAAGATCAGGAAAATTAACACAGGCCTAGGACATGAGAGAAAATGTGTGTTCTGTCATTCCACATAGATATAAATGTTATTTGATCTTCTCTATTGGTAGAGATTGAAAATAACATATTCTCCAGACTATTTCCACATACCAAGTGCCAAAATTGATCTGTTTCAGGAAAGATCAAACACCAAGCACAATAGCTATAAATGAAGCTAGCTTTCAGTTTAGTTTACACAGTCCACACTCACCCACCAAGAATCAATCAATGAATCAATCTGTTTTTATTCATTTAGTTTGTTTTGCAGGGATCCTACAAGTGAATTGAACAAGGAAATGATGGACACAAAGTTCTGATTTCATCAATTGTTGGAGAATAGTACTAATCTTTGTGATCTGACCCTGGAATTGAGCATTCTTTGTTTATAGTCTTGGCTAAGAAGAGGGCAAATTTAGGGTTTTATATTTGTAAATTCATACCATAATGACACTCAGTGCACAAATCAAACAACCAATGTGCTGTTTCTTCCAGCTACTAGATATACTCTTTCAATCATGCACTTGAGTTCTGGGACAATAACCATGGACTGAAATCCAATTTAAAACAAGAGTCCATTAAATATCTGTCTTTCATAAACCAGCAATTTAACTGGGGAAGCAATTTGGATATGCTTCTATCATTATAAGCTCAAACCTCAAGTCCGACAGCCATAAAGTTCTGCAAAGCCTCCTTTCTCCAGTGCAGTCAGTATGGTGAATGGCTACTGGTCCTTTTGGAAAAGTTTGCTTCATATTCATCATTTACATTTGTGGTGTAAGTATAAATAAATGGGCTCTAATTTGATAAATCAGCACAGATTAGGAAAGCATATAAGAGATTTTGATTTTCCATTATAGCTGCTAATGCCAAGTTTCTGCTTGCCAGCTCATGATTTATTCTGTCTGTACATATTGAGCAATGCCCTGTTTTTCTACCTATCTGACACCTAGCAAAATTACAGTTTATTATACACCACAACATATGCTTGCAGGAAAGAAATTCTGTTTGTCACTCTGAACTTTCTATTCAGCATCATTACGCCCACCTCAATTTGGAGGATTAAATGTTTACCACATAGCTTCAGCTCTTCCAGTATCCTAATATCCCTCTTATCTCTTTACAGACCAGTTTCATGGCAACAATTCATACTATCAAACTATGCCCCAATCATGAAGACCATCATTGAGCCATTGATTATCTCCATCAATATTCGTATAGTATTGGTGAAAAGTCAGCATTTCCACATCACCAACTAAAGACAACCATTGCATTCCAGATTCAAGGAACCATCTCAGCAGCAACATTTTCAAGTCTTCTCATTGACTTCTTGCCATAAACTTAAAACTAGCGCCATAGAAAAATGGTCACCTATATTGTTCCTCTCACTTCTGACCAAAACCCTAGGAATTCACACCCACACGTGTTTCCTGGGTTCCTGACAATGCAAACTTAGCCAGGCCTTGCAACCTTTCAGGGAATGATCTGATCCTTGTTATTGGTCTGGTAGAATTGAACATATTGGCAGAGCTTAAAGACAAGTATCATATTAAGAATCATCCTCTTAAGCAAGTGTTTCTAATATCTCCAGGCAATGAAGGCTGCTTCTCTCCTCCAACAAAGTGGGGTGGGGGTGAATGGGTTGCTTTTGTTGACCTAGATGCTTTAATAGAATATAGGGATTCTAGATTTCTAACATCCCCATCTGGTATCTAAGGGCCCTACTTTTTACAAAGCAGATCCCTGATTTTAACATAGGAGTCATGCTGAGGATAGGTTTACATTCCCATTTGCAATTCTGCCAGTCTTAAAAGTAAATCACATGCCTGATTTTAGTAATCTGCATTCTGACTGTAAGAGATGAAGGACTCTATAAACCTTATCATAGAGATTTTCTGGTAATCACATACACAGAATTGATAATTAGATTCCTAAGCCTGTCATTTGCTTTCCCTTTAATGTAGCTGACAAAAGTCAGTCTACAAAATTTATAATTACCTTTCTTGTACTATTAGACTTCTATAGGTATGTATATAATCCAAACCTTCTTCTTTGACCTATGTTTCATTCTAATATACTGAAAGGAAAACTAAGTTTGTAGAGTTTGTTATGCTCATTGGATGTTGCCATTGTGTGACCTTGGTAATAAATTGTTGAAATTTGCACTCCAGCTGGGAAGACTGACTATGTTCCCAGAAAGAGATATACTTTGATAAGCTTATCTAGGTCCCAGGAAACTCCTCTCAGTCCCTAGCCAGTTTCCAGGAGACCACCTGGGCCCAGTCACATAAATTAATTGGAATTTGGCCACTATTGTGTTAAGATACCATATAAACTGCATGCAAGCAGTTAGATTAGAGCATCTCATGAGAGAGAGAGTGAAAGAGAATCCTATCTAATAGGAGAGAAAGATGTTCTGCTCAGGACTTTCCCAGTCGGACCCTAAAAATGCTGTCTCCGGGCTTCCCCAGTGCTCCTCTTTGGGTGTTGGTGTTGTCCCACCTGGGAATGTAACTATGTCTCATTTCTAACAAACTTTTGATTATTTTCCTAATAAATTCTGTTTTTACATCACTGAATTCTGTGGTGTCTATGAATCTGAGCCTCTAAATTAAGTGACAAATATCACATTGCTTTTCATGCAACATATACAGAAAATAAAAGTGAGAATTCAAGACTATAGAATAATAGGAAGTATGATCACACACTACAACAATTGGGACCTTAATGGCATTTAGTCAGCAAGAAATCCAATTCCAAAATTTCATCATGGAGGTCAATTGCTTAAGACCATTGTGATTCCAATTGTCTTAGCTTGGGTTCTCCGAAAGAATATGAGGCAAGGTCTTGGGTGCAAGTCAATATATAAGTCCTATATTGTTTAATTATTTGAATTTGGGAAGTGACCCCCAAATAGAAATGAAGAATTAGGTAGTGTAAGAAAGTCATAAATAAAACCAATATATGGATACATTTTTGAGATTGTCTTTTAAACAAAGTAGTTTAATTATTTTGGCACCTCTTGGAAACATAAAGAATACCACTCAGAATTGTCCATCCTGAGATTGGGGGTTTTGGAGTTTTCACTCACTCCATCCTCCATTAGTTTAGTATTGCCCTGGATATAATACTAATCCTGAATGCTTCTGTGTTAGTTGAGGGGACTCTCCAGATCCCAAACAAGAATAGAGATAAAAGCGGGGGACTAGAGCTAAGAGGG
Source organism: Tamandua tetradactyla (assembly GCF_023851605.1). Lineage (NCBI taxonomy): Eukaryota > Metazoa > Chordata > Mammalia > Pilosa > Myrmecophagidae > Tamandua > Tamandua tetradactyla. The sequence continues at coordinate 74,268,661 of NC_135335.1, read as the reverse complement.
TAGAGTAAACTGGTTCTGAGCTGAGAGGGTTGTGTCTAGTACAGCTATGCTTGATAACAGAGATAGCTTTAAAAGTGTAATGTAGCATATAAAGATGGCTCTTACACATGACAACTGAAATTTAGGGACCAATTATCTCTACAACTCCTATTTACAAAAAACGTAATGAATTTTGCAATTTTGCGTCTTATTTTTTTTATTTTATCAAAATACTTCTTGATAGCTACCTATATGATTAACAAAACAATTGTGTAATTATATGATTTTAATAAATATTATGGTGCATTAAACTAACACAACTTCAAGTATTGAAATTTTATTATCTACTTTCAATTAGGATGGCTTAATTTTCATGTATTTTTTATTCAGTAATGCATTTTTTGGAGATATTTTTGTAATGATTTCTATATTAATATTATTTTGTGATTTATCAGAACTTTCTTGTATTTTGTTACTTTTGTGGAGTTTTATACCAACCTTTCTGTCTTTAAAAAAATACAAAGCTTTTTCATTTTGTAGGATGGCAGTTCACCAAAGTTTTCCATGAATATCCATAGCTTTCAAATTGAAATATGCAATTTTAATACTTTTTATAATATCAAATCAATAGAAAACACCAATAAATACCCCATTCAGATACCCAAATTTATAAACTTTCAACATTTGACACACATTTGCTATATAATTATATTTTTCTTTTCTTTCTTTCTTTCTTTCTTTCTTTTTCTTTCTTACTTTCTGTCTTTTTTTTCTTTCCTTCCTTCCTTTTCTCTCTCTCTCTCTCTCTCTCTCTCTCTCTCTCTCTCTCTCTCTCCCTCTTTCCCTCACTGACTCCCTTCCTTCTTTCCTTTCTTCCTTTGTTTTCATTCATATATGTATTCTGAAAACACATGGAAGTACAGTGCTCTTTAAACACTTAATACTTCCATTTATATTTCCTAAGAACACAGATGGTCATGTACATAACACAATTAAGTGCAATTATCAAGTTCAAGACATTTAACATTGGTATAAATCACAGGCTATATTCCACTCTTGTCTGTTGTCCCAATGATGGTCTTCGAGTCATTTTCCCCTTTATTATTAGATCCAGTCCAGGATTATGTACTCTGTTTAATTGCCACTGTATCTTTAGTCTTTCTCTTTTTTTAAAATGTGGAGACATATATGCAACATAAAATTTCTCATCTCCACCATTCCCGAGCACACAATCTGGTGACGTTAATTACATTTGCAATGTCGTGCTACCCTCCTCTCCTTCCATTATAAAATCTTTTCCAGCATGCCAAGCAGAAACACTGCATACATTATCCCAGCTGCTTTGTTCAATTTATTAGCTTTAACAGTTTTCTTGTAGTTTACTTGTAGTTTACTTGCAGGGAGGTCCCCCAATTGTGCCCCAAGCCCCACCCCCAACGCACAACACACTCAAGTCCCTCGCAGTCCCGGCCCCGCCAGGCTGATGCCCACAGCCCGATGTCGCCAGGCCAGCAGCTGGACGGCTCATCTCCTCCCCTTCTTCCGAACATGTTTACTTGTCTTTTTCCTGATCTTAGGAAAATTTTCAGTTTTTTACTGTTGAATATGATGCTAGCTGTGAGTTTTTTAAATATGCCCCTTATCATGCTGAGGAAGTTTCCTTCTATCCCTAGTTTTCTGAGGGTTTTTAACCAAGAAATGATGCTGGTCATTTTCAAATGCCTTTTTCTGTAGCAGTTAAGATATATATATATATATATATATATATATATATATATATTTTTTTTTTTTATTTTAATTTCTTTTCATTCTATTAATGTGATGTATTACATTGATTGATTTTCTTATGTTGAACCCTGCTTTCAGTACTAGAGTAAATCCCGCTTTATCATCGTGCATAATCCTTTTAACGCACTTTTAGATTTAATTTGATAGCGTTTTGTTGAAGAGTTTTTCATCCGTACTATTCATACGGGCTAATCCTCTATAATTTTCTTTTCTTCTGATGTCATTATGTGACTTTGGTATTAGGATGATGCTGGCCTTATAGAATGAATTGTGAAGTTTTGCATCTTCTTCAGTTTTTAGAAAAATTTGACCAAAAATGATGTTAATTCTTCTTTGAATTTTTGTTAGCCAGTGACATTGCCTATTCCTGGGTTTTCTGTTGTTTTTTTTTTTTGGGGGGGGCTGGGGAGGTTTTTGATAACTGGATCAATATCTTTACTTGTTACTCATTTGTTGAGATCTTCTATTTCTCTTAAATCAGTGTAGGTAGCTTGTGTGCTTCCAGGGATTTAACCATTTCATCTATATTATCTAATTTGTTGGCATACAAGTAAATTTTCATAATGGTAATCTCTATTCCATTGGAATAGAATTTATTTGTAAAGAGCATATTTTGAAATGTTACTGTTAATTAAGTTGTGGCCCAACCGAATCAGGGTGAGTCTTATTATATATTGTTGGAGGTCTTATAAAGAAGAGTGAGAAGCCAGAAGTCAGTGGAACCCAGAAGAGAGATATGAGGAGAAAGAAAGTGCCACACGATGAATGGAAGAGATGCAAGCCAATGAATTCCAAAGATGGCAGCATGCCAATACCAAAACATTTCAGACACATTCATTCTAAAATCTTTGTATTCTTCTTTGTATTTTGTATCATCATTTTCATGACTGTAAAATGGTCTACTTTATGGAAATACTATGATTCATTTTAAACAATCTCTATTACTGAATATTTTACGAATTTGATTATTTAATTTTATTCTCCTTACACTTAAAAGCTGACTGCCAGGAGGATAGAGATTTTATCTGATGTATTCATTACCATACACATCATGCCAGGAAACATAGGTACTCAAGACATAATTTTGGAATGAATGGCTCCTCAGAGAGAAAGAAAATTGACCTTCCTAATTTTTTATGTTTGTTAGTGAAGAGTAAGTAAAGCTTTTGAAGACCATTCAGTTGAAGAGTTCTCAAAAGTTAATGAGCCATGGTTCTTTTAAGCATATACACTTCCAAAAATTATTCTAATTTTGTGACATTCAACTAGATACATGAAAAGAGAAAAGTTTATTAATAATCAGTCATCTCATTTTATACTTACATAATAAAATGCATATTATATAGAAAAATATTTTTTCAGCCAAAATACTGTGCTTTTTACATTGCCTAATTTACAAATGACCTCTTTTTTCAGGAAAACATTTAACAATTTTTGCACTTTAAAAATATTGTCATTTGAAAGTAATCATACTTCATTAACAATAAGAAAAATATAGAACATTAGAAACGTTCATTGCTCAGTCATGTTAAATCAACTGTGCTTGTTCTTGAAATTTCATAGACACTATTTTATCCTAATCAGACGTTAAATGTTGATTTTTTTCATATATTATATTCTGCTGAAAATTTTTATACTCATCATTTGAGAATCCCTTCACAACTTCAATAATAAAAATGAAAATATTCTGTTCACAACTGGGGATGACTATTAAGTGGATTAATTGATATTTAGGCAGGATGAGGAATAAAGAGAAGTTGCTGTCCTAGAAGAATTGTCCTGGATTTATGTCTCCCTCATGGTAATATTTAATAAGACTTTCTCCTAAAAGACTCTTTTGACATTAATTCCTTTAAATCTCATTTATACAACAGGGAAAACTGAATGCACCTAGAATGGAGGAGAAATGACTGTTATTGTGATAATCACTTGGGAAAGCAAAAGCAGAATGAACTTAATTTTCTAACAAGGTCTAATAGCAATTATACGCCCCTTAAACATTATGCTCAATAACATCAAAATATTTGACTAGGAGAGAACAGTGGAAAAAAGTGTTGCAAAGAATAATAATATAGAAGTTTAGCCAAAGAGGAGCAAAATTATTTAGACCACAGAGTTGATCTTATCATTCTTATAAACGAATCAATTTTTCCTTAATCCATGAAAACTCACTCACACAAGGACACACAAAGGAGTTATTTGTATATTTTTCTCTTGAGTGTAGGCAATCTTTATTGAGATGATGAGATTTTCTCATTCATGCAGGTAGTTTGATGTTTGATATTTCAAGTCAATCAATTGTAATTAAGTTGAGACTAATTAAAATGGGAAATTCAAAACAAATGAACTGACAAGGTGAATCATTCCCATAAGATTAGGAAGAAACTAAAAATTAAAAGTAATTTTCTCAGTCAAAGAGAAAATTATCATCATTATAGGTCAATTACCTAAGGCATTCTGGAGAAGTTTTATTGTACCAAATAATGAACATGGGACCTCGCATTGTTAAAATTATGAAGAGAAAGAAATCCTTTGCCAAGAAACTAATTCTAATTTTTGTTCTGATAATTATGAGCATCATCTATATTTATTAAACAATCAATCCTTAAAAATGTGCTTAAGGAATCTGAAAATGTGATAGAAGTAAAGAGCTGGTAAAATAGGTTCCTTGCAATAGTAAAACATAATTTTTATTATAGATTTCGGATATGTCTGCATTAGTCATTTTAAGTGTCTATCGTCACCTTTTTGCTTTGTTTTCCACTGTCCTCAAAATTAAATATATTTACCTGATTTTTTATAATCTTACAAATGGATAAATAACATGCATGATGTTTTATCTGAAAATATGTAGGTAGAACCATAGATATGTTCTAATTTTAGAGGTTAAAATTTGTCAGATACTGTTGGCAATTTTATTTAATTAAAACAATTCCAAATCATCTAATTTCCCTATTAGGATAATAGGTCCCAGAGAGGTTTTGAATTTTTCTAACTACTAGGAACAGGAATGGAAGTAGAAGAGAGACCTTTTGAATTCCATTACAATGCTCTTTTACTTAGTCTACAAAATATCAAGTAAAAAATATGCTTATAAAATCATATTTTCCAGGGAATATCTATGAGTTTTTATGCACAAAACTGCCCTGGGAATTTCTGGACAGCTGATCTATTTCTATCTGAGAATGACTTCTACTTGGGACCAAGGATAAGAATGCAGGCGTAGACCTCCGACCATTTGTGATTAAAGAAATGGGGACTATTTAGGATTTCTAGTGCCTTGTGTCTAACCTATTTGTAAGAATTCTGTCTTTTGCCTGGAATTGGGGCAAGCCTTCCTAACTTTAGTCTGACTCTTACCACTCTATTCTCCATGGGCAGTATGAGCAATAGTTCTAAAATGCAAATAGGATCAACCCCAACTTCACGCAAAGACGCATACACAGCTCTTTCAATGGCTGTATTCCTTTTGGAAGCTACATGGGAGAGCTCATTTCCTTCACTTTTTCAGCTTCTAGGGAGTTCCTGGCTTGACTCAGGTCCACTTTAATCTTTAAAGCCAGTAAGGATCAGTGGAGTTTCCTTCATTCACGTAGCATCACTCTGACACTATCTCTCCTGACCCCCTCTCTCACTTATAAGGACATTTCTGATAATGTCAAAATGTAAACCTGAATAACCCAGGATAACATTCCTAGTCCTAGATGAGCTGATCAGCAAGCTTAAATCTATCTGCAACTCTTTCTCCGTGTTATGTATTATAACATATTCACAGGCTCCAGGAATTAGGACACTGACTTACTTGGGGTTATTATTCGGACCACCACAGTCAGAATAAGGCTGCTGAGAGCACTGCGCTCTCACGGTACTGGATCTATCGCATGTATCATCAGTCAATTATTGTGCTCGCACTCTATAAGACGATTTACCATGAACTGAAAATCTTGTTCGTAGCTGTAATCTCAGTTCTTAGCATATGATGTGTCATATAAGGTAGGATGAAATGCAATAATTGAACAGAATATTAAATGGAAAACTTAATTGCATTATGAATATTCCAGAAACATATTGTATTTCAGGAATTAGGAAGAATGGACATACTGAGTTATGATCTGGAGGAGTTCTAAAATCTGAATTAATCTTCCTCTCAAATTTAGATTGTTTTCCTCATACGTACAGGAAATTGTCTTTCATTATCACTGTTTCGCTTTGTATTATTTTCAATTTCAAAAATTGTATTCCTTTTGGACATTTTCTCCTTTTCTTTCTGTGTTCATCTCGCCTTCCTCCATCCTTTATTCCCTTTCCATCCCAGCTTCTTAAATTTTTATTCATTTAATGTGTTTAAATAGTTAGTGTAGAACCCCAGAGCAAGGCATGCTAATAATAAAGAAATTAGAAAGGGGAGACACTTTGGGAGTCTTCTTCAATTACTGTTTTGTATTCAAGTATAACCTACTTGTTATTTTACTCTTTCATATTTTAATGATATTGCAATTAACTATAGAATATTTTAACTAAACTTTTATTATAGACAAATGCATACTGACATTTTCTTTCATTAGGTTATCATAATATAGCCAGTGAGTGTTTTGTTATATTTGTTCCATTTGCTTATTAATACATTCACACCACCAGTCATTGCATTGACTTTTCTTATTTTATTCACTTCATTTAGATTTTATTTTTTATTGTGCCTTTCTGCCATAAAATCTGTTACAGGTAGTTTTGCTTATCCCTGCAAAATAATATTGATGGGACAGATGCAGGTAATGTGTCCTAGACTCCTCCTGTTATAAGGATGAACTCACATATGCTAACTAACATACCAGTGTTGGTTCATTTTATTTGATTTGTACAAATATTGTTTTGGTCACAGAAATATGGGACAAGAAATGTGGAAAATTTTGTATCCATCATCTGTACCTGTTGTGCTTCAATTAGATGATATTGCAATTTTAATATATAAACCAGAGTCTTATAATTTTAATTAAACAATAATCCCTTAAAATTATCAATATATAAAGCATATTATATGAAACAGAGAGTAGCTTTTTGTGCATAATACCAACTTTTGTGAAATTCAAAAGCTCTGGGAAGTTCCCTTTAGTTTCTGCCAATGTATTTATTTTCTTCTGTCAGTCATATAGAATTAGTAACTGTGACAAAAGTTAAAATATATTGGGCAAATAATTCACTTTAAGAATTCATTTTCCTTTTTCCTAAAGATACGTCAAAGTTAGCACTGCTATTATTGACATTATGAAGCCAAAAAGATCAAAGCTTAATAAAGATACAGTATTGAAGGACTTACATTAGCAAGTGACTGACTCAGGATTTGAACAAGACCTCTGGTTACATAAACCTTGATTATAATCAGCCTGCCATAAAGGACATCTCCAGATAGTGAGACTTTCTAGGAATTGCAATTCTTATCATTGTTCCCGGTAAAACTCTGAAACTCTGAAATCTCCCACTCTGCTTTAAATGAAAAACTCTGATGTTTTAAAGTTGTATTGGATAAAGCACCTCTGACTTCTGAGTTTGATAGCATAAATCAACAAAACAAATTTCTTCACTTTTTGAAATATTTAATGCAATGTGGGTATGTGTGTGGCAGATAGAAAAAGATTCAGTGTTTATGTTTTCTGGTCCAGCATCCACTCCCATATTTTGGTAATAACTAATGATAATAGCAGTTCTTTGGTAAATCATCCCTTTCTGCTCTCATAGATGTGGTCCAAGTGGGGCTGAAGTCTTGCTCATCTTTGCTACAAAAGTGGGCACTCCACCAAGCACTGGCCAATCAGTTTTTTTATAACCTACCTACAATGTGTGATTTGAGGATGTGTCTGGGACTGTAGCTAATCTGGAGAGATTCATTCTCCTGATGGTTAATGGAATTTGGGTGAAACTATGTTTTCCTTTCTTTTGAGATTATAAAGTGCACAGATAACATCAGTTTGGATTTGCAGCACCAATAGATTGAATGCTGCAGAGAGTGAAATAAAGTAAGAAATTGAAACACTCTTTAAGCCTCCAGATACAGCTATTTCTGATGATAAGTTTATTTCAATTTTCTGGGATCAATAAATTATTTGCTTGCTCAACCCAAATAAACTGGATTATAAGGCACTGTTTTATTCTATTGCTACAATATAATCTACTGTGGCTAGCTTAATTACAAAGTGATTTATTACGGGTTATTAGATCAGCTTTAAAATTTATGGGATAGACAAGGAAAAAATTTGATTATACAAGCCAGGAGAAGTGATTTGGCCATATCACTGCCCAACTTGCAACTTATATGATGGTGGAGACAGTGCACTAGAAACTCCACTTCAACTTCCCAGAAGAACCATATGCTTCTGCCACTATGCTTGTAAAAAGATAATCTCTTCCCAGATGAATGTTATTTCACATTGCTCACTTCTGCCTTCACATCTTGTGTGTCTACTTGAAAGAACTTGGCTGTAAGAAAATATTGGAAACATTTTATTTTCCTTTCTTTCCAGCCTCAATGGCACTATGAAAATACTGGAGTAGGTTCTGAGTGCAGCAATGTGCAGTATTGGCAAAATTGGCTGTCATGTGCAACTGAAAGGATCCTGAATGAGAAGGTGAGGTTTTGAATCATTCATTCCAGTAGTGTGACCACCATCACCTCTCCAGCTAAGTTTGACCGACTCAGTGTCACTCTCTAAGAAACTACCTCAATTCCATGGAGACACTGAAGTTCTTAGTATGTATTATGAAGTCGTTACCCAATTTTCAGTAACTGATGAAATCTTAAAGGTCAAAAAGATTTTTTATATAAAATCCTCTAGGACAACTCTGTATATACCGGAGGAAATCAGTTAAAATTAGATCCAGTGCCTTGCGTTAGAACATGGAATAAGTGTGGACTTCAGATTCAGAACACTGGCAAAGTCATTCTAATTATGGCTTCAATTACTTCTGCTAGTCTGGCAGCAAACAATCCTTATAACACTCTGTATTATCAGAATGCAGGCTCATAAAGTCAAGCTTTGTCTGCCTTTTTTTTTAACTCCATGCAACAACCCAGAGCAGTAAAATGCTTTGTGTCCCTGTTAAATACTATGTATATGGCAAAATGACAGATTATGATCTAGATAAACTGTGAAACATATGTCCTGGTTCTATTTTTTGCATTAAAATTGTAAAATCAAAATTTCTCAACATGATGTAAATTATAAACACTCACTTGATACACATTGCTGGAACAGTTGGATAAAAGCTCCTGCTTTTCCATGATTGGGAGATAAAATGCTTTATCTTTTAGTGATAGTTCAAGACAATCAATAGAGGCATATTTGTGTTTTGCAGCCCTTAAATTTTGTAGTTTGCTTCTCTGAGGGTAGGATACTGTTTGTATTTCTCTTCTGTCAATTATAACTCATCTGTCCCTCAATATGTTTAAGTCATGCTAGAATTCTGAGAGTTAACTCCATATTTGTTCCAGGCTTAGGATTTTGTCCTTGCTGTTCTCTGTTTCAGGAAAGTCCTAGGTCTACCCATGGCTGAGTCCTTGTTCATAATGAATTCATAATGCAAATACCACCTCCACAGCAAAGCTTTCCTTGATGACCCCATCTGAGTTGGTTTTCTTGGTTCCTGCAGTAATTCAGCTTTATTTCTTGTAATTTTTATCACTATCTGAAATTATAGTTAATTATGTTTCAATTGTTAAATGTCTGCCCCATCCACTAGAACACCATCTACTTAAAAGCAAGACCTCATCTCTCTTCTTCAATACTGATAGTTCGTAGACTGTGTCACCAAGCATTAAAAGAAATTTAAATAAATATTATAGAATGAGGCTTAGAATGATATTAACAAGTGAAATGTGAACTCATGATACTTTTGTGAAAGTTTTGAATTCATCCATCCAGAGAATTTTTGTAAGGTTTCCAAATTCCCTTCTCATTTCCCTATTATTGGTCAAATGGGTACACCTGGAAAACAAAACTCAAGGCCAGCCTTGGTTAGCATATGATTACCTAAGTTAGTGATGAATATTAAACAACAGTAATGGCTTGGGTTTTATAATCTCTCATTTATCCCCTCTAATGATTGTTCTTTTGGTGAACAGAAATTGAAATTATGAAATTTAATTGCCTACCACTCCAAGCATCTGCCATTAAGTTATAATTAGAGGCAAGAGGCTGATTAGAGCATATATTTACTTCTTCCAGGAGATTTCCTGTGAGCTTATTTGTTCCCATTTGTAGTACTTTAAAGAGATTAAATGCAATTTCTGGGAGTTTCTATTATCTTATTCATTAGTTAATATACTCTTTTCAAGGATTTACAGAGTACAATTTAGTTTTGCATTCATGCCATTTTTCCAAAGCAGTCTGGGGTTTCCTTATAAAATATGTTTCTCTCTCAAATAAATATTACCTTACTGATTATGCATCATTAAAACTTTATCTGTTTTTGTTTACCAGATAACTAATACAAAAATAATCCAGATCTACACTTTAGGTTTTCTTATATTCTTTATGGTTTATTTGTTGATTTCTTTTCCCACTGAGTTTTAATCAATCATGATTATTAAGATGTATTGATTAACCCTTTTTATTACAGAAACATGGCTTTCATGACCTCAGAAATGATAAGAAATATATTATTGTCCTGCATGTTTAATAAAATAATTATAAGCATTTTTTTTCAGTTTGAAGAGAAGATGTATACTCTATCCACTAAAGAAGACAGAAAGATTCTGTTTTTCTTAAAAAATATCAGCAAATATTTCTGATAGAACTGTGCAGGTTTAGATTCATGAGTATAGAAACAATTTTCATGCATGGATTTATTACACTGTAGTTATATTTTATGTGTCTTTAAATGAAAATAAACAGAAACTATTTATTACAGAATTAGATACTGACTAGGTAAAATTAAAAATGATAATTTTGCTTGGACATTGATAAGGTAATAATGAGATCAGATCTTATGTTCTAAAATTTAGCTTTGCCCTTTTCCCTAACTCCAGCCATGTTTGCACCATAATAACTGTGCAATAGCATAGCAGGAAATAAACTGCAAAAATATCTTTGGGAAAAACAATGTTTGCACTGTGATTGGTATATGGAAATTAGTAGCCATATAAGAAGATGAATAATTCATGTTTGGAAAGGTAACTTTACCCAAAAGTAGAAGAATGACATTCAGGCCAAGTTCTCTTATATTATGCCTTGTGTGATTTTTCAGTAGTTACTTACCTTTTTTTTTTTTTTTTTGCTTGGACATGCATTGTCATGCAGCCTTTTGTGATGTGTTTTTCTCAATTGCAAAATGTGAAAAGTATTTCTCACACTTCTTGGTTCTATAAAGACTAAATGAAATAATTAGCTCGAAACATTGTAAAAATTGTAATGGAATTTGTCACATAATCCCTTACACACACTCATATACAGACACATTGGTGAAACAACAGTACTCAAATAGAGAAGAAAAATGCCACTGAAAAATAGGTGACATAAAAATTATGAGATTATTAAATGTTAAATTTGATGACAGATTAGAATAGAATTTAGCTCTGAATTTATTTGAATGATTTTCAGTTCATCTTTTTCCCAGAATTTGGTGTTTAATATTTTGATTCTTCACTATGTTGAGAGCAAATGAGAGAAGGAAATCTCAGTGGACATGTCTTTTTGATTCCTCGCTTCTGAACTTTCTTCTGTGTTTTGGATCTATAGTGCAGATTCTTTCTTTGATCTCTACCTGAAACGGCCACTGTCAGCAAAAAAAAAAAAAAAAAACTTCATCAAAAGTGTTAGTCATACATGAGAAAAAGCATATCTCATATATATTAAGGGAAAGAATCTATGTTCAATTCAATCAATTCAATTAATGCATTTTTTAAAGGAATGATTATCCCAATATTAAGGATGAACCTAACTATATACCCATCTTTCCTATCTCGTACAATTGTGTTATAGCATGTTTATAATTACACAAGAAATGTTGACCAAATATGAACACGCAAAGGTAAATTTGAAAAAAAACCTAATAAGGAACACTGGAATGTAGGAGCCAAGTGTTAAAACAAGACCTGCAGAATTTGTTGGGAGCAGCAGGCCTCTGGATGGTGGCAGTAAACTGTGGAGATTGTTATGTAGAGTAGTCTGGGAAGAAAATGTTTACCCCAAATGGTTATGCTAAGTATGAAGGAAGAGAGCATTGAAAAATAAGCTCTCTGTTCTTTCAAGAAATGCATACATGCCTTTTGTCACCCTGAAGTATTTAAGCAGGACCTGGATAAGAATAAAGTTGTCCTTCCTTCCTTCCATCCTTCCTTCCTTCCTTCCATCCATCCTTCCTTCCTTCCTTCCTTCCTTCCTTCCTTCCTTCCTTCCTTCCTTCCTTCCTTCCTTCCTTCCTTCCTTCCTTCCTTCCTCCCTCCTTCCCTCTCTCCCTCTCTCCCTCCCTCCCTTCCTTCCTTCCATCATTCCTTAATATCCTTCGAGCTCCATTTCAATAGTAAGCAACACTGGAAATGCTAACATTAAAGCAAATATCCTTTAAATATCTGAAAGTAAAGTTAAACAACCTAGTTTAAAATGGGTCAAAATTATGAAGACAAAATCTCTAGAAAATTATGTAAATCCAAATTAGCATATGATCTTATAAACTGTTAATTGCTCATCAAGGAAAAGCTTATCAAAAATTTGAAATATTATTGTCAATGCAGACTGGAAAATTAAACTAAATAGTGGTATATTGTGCCTATTAAAGAAAAACATATCAGAGTCCTTACACATGACTGATGGGAGTGTAAATTGTTACAGTCTTCAGGTGTGCTATCTGGCAGAATAAATATTTTCAAAAAGTAAATGTGAAAAGATAGTTGGCCAGTTGCTAAAGGAAATTAAAATACGTGTTTGTTATGTGTTTAAGAAATATCATGTTTGTACATTTATTCTATAGAAATCAAGAAACTATTTATTGTCTTAATTTATTGAGAATTAGCAGACACACACATTTGATGTGGATAAAATTAAAAGTGGAATGCTCATATATAGAAATATCATTGAAGAATAACAATATAATTTATTAGTATTAGTAAAATATGAGTTAGGAAAAAATAACTGTAAAATCTTTACTACATGCCAACTCTGTAACAGCAGCCTTTAGACCTTGAAAATAAACAATATTTAAAAGATACAATTGGACTGGAAGGTGTACAACTGCTGATTAGTGTGAGAACAAAGAATCTCTGATAACAATTGACACAAGAGGAGCTCATACCTACTCAGAAGCTCTTCTCAAGAACCTCAACAATTTGATCATAAGAAACATTATGGGTATGCTGGAAAGCTAGAGAAAGAAAATCTCCTTCCATAGAACAAGCTCATTTGGAAGGAAATGCACAAAGTCTACTTAGATGCTTTTTAGCAGTAAGGAGCAAAAAGTCTTAAGTTTCTTGGAGAAGTGCAGCAAATCTTGTTATGCTAAGGGAACTGGAGAAGACACACTGTAACTGTGAAAAGGGATAAGAGTTAAAATCCCCTTATACCTGGGGAGGGAAATAAGCCATCCTAGACCAAGACCATCAAAGAAACCTTAATATTTTGGGAGTGATACAATCCCCAAGAAGACCACACATTGGATACTCCAGGACACAGTGACTGCCTAAGACAGACAGGAACAGTACACAAGTAAAATTCCATTGCTCCCCACCAACAAATTCACCATCAACATTAACAGCCAAAAGAAGTTCACAGCTAAGTAAGGAGAAAAGAAGATGAAGAGAGACCCTTTCTGTGGCGTAAGCCTATATTGAATGCCTAAAAATGAAGCTAGAGAAGGGATGTTGAAGAACATCCTCTGATAAAGCAAACTCCACTTTAAGCACATGGTAACACTAGGCAGTGGTGCAAGGAAGACAATGACAAAATAAGCTCAACTCCTGCCTGGTGGGACCCAAGTATTCATCCCAATGGCCTAGTAATAGAAAAAAAAATATGTCATTCACACGGTGCCTGGAATTCAATGAAATAGTTTGAACAAAATAAAAGAGCAAAGCAAAACAGCCCATAGTCAATAGAAGTAAGCAACAATGGATCTATATTCAGAGATGACCCAGATGTTGAAAATATCATGCAGAAAATGTAGAATAACAAGATTAATATTTTAAAAGCTCTCACTTTTAAAAAGTGGATAATATTTATAAACACATGAGAACATTTAGCAGGAAAATAGAAATAGAGAAAAAGACAAAAGTAGATGTGAAAAATAAATATCATAATAACAGAAATGAAGAATGCCTTCAAAAGATTTATCAGTATAATTGAAACAGTTGAAGAAAGAATTAGTGAACTTGAACACAAGACAATAGAAATTACCTAAAGCACAAAGAAACAGTATGATAAAGAGACACAGCACTGAAGAACCAGGAACTATCGTACTGTGTGTAATTGGAATCTCAGAAGGGGAAGAGAAAGAGAGAATGAGGGAACAGGGCTGAGGTAATATTTGAAGAATCTCAGAGAACAGCAAACAAAGATAAATGCCAAAAGTAGAAAGCTAATACACTTAGACTCATTATACCAGGACTGCTGAAAACCAAAGATAAAAGAAAATTCTTGAAGGGAGCAAGAGAAAATATGTCACATAAAGAGGAACAAAGATAAGAAAATAAGTAGAATCCTCATTAAAAACTATGCAATTCAGTAGAAAATAAAATTACATCTGACATATTTAAAATGCCACCTGCCCCCCTATACCTGCACTACAAAGCATCATTACACTTTTGTTTCCTACCCCATACCCTGCATCTTGCCCTACATCCAACCTACAAATACAAGGTTTTAGAAAACTGAAGGATGTAAATTTCCAAATTAAATCAATCAAAATATTTTCATGCTGTGAAGACAGCAGATCATTAAATATGTCATGATGTCGACAGATAAAGGTCATCCTAACAACCAAATTAAAACACCAGAAGAGTCATAGGTATTGGGGCAACTAATAAAAGATGTTCTTATAAACACCTATAAGAACAGAATGGATTAAGAAATATAATCCAGCTATATGCTGCTCACAAAAGACTCATTTTAGAAACAAGTATACAGATAGATTGAAAGTGAAATGGTGGAAAAGGATGTTCCATGCAAGTTGTAACCAAGAGAAAGCAGGAGTAGTGATACAAATATTGGGCAGAATAGACTTTACATGTAAAGACATCATAAGAAAGAAAAAGGGACCCTATATATTAATTAAAAGGACACCAAGAAAAATTAACAATCTTAAATGATTATGCTCCCAATCAAAGAGCTCCTAAGTACATGAGACAGACATTGGCAAAACTGAAGGGAGCAATAGATATTTCAAAAATAATAGTAGGAAACAACTTTAATACACCATTCTCCTCTATAGACAGAACAATCAGACAGAAGATCAATAAGGAAATAGGAAAATTAAACAACTTGATAAATGCATTAGACCTAATAGACATATATAGGTCATTGCATCCTAAAACACAAGGATATACATTCTTCTCTAGCACTCATGGAACATTCTCCAAGATAGATCATATGCTGGGGCACAAAACAGTTCTTTATAAATTTAAAAAAATGAAATTTTTCAAAACACTTTCTCAGATCACAATGGAATGAAGCTGGATCTCAATAAGGACCAAAGCATGAGAACATTCACAAATATATGGAGATTAAATAACACACTCTTAAACAACCAGTGGGTCAAGGAAGAATTTGCTAGAGAAATCAGTAGCTATCTGGAGATAAACAAAAATGAGAAAACAACATATCAAAACTTAAGGAATGTGGCAAAGGCTGTTCTGAGAGAGAAATGTATTACCCTAAATGCCTATGTTCAAAAACAAGAAAGATCAAAACCAAAGATTTAGATGCCCACCTGGAGGAACTTGAGAAAGAACAGCAAACTAACCCCAAAGCAAATATAAGAAGAGAAATAACAAAGATTAAAACAGAGTTAAATGAATGCAAGAATAAAAGACCAATAGAATCAATAAAACCAAAAGTTGATTCTCTAGAAATCAGTAAAATTGGTGGGCCAATAGTAAGACTGACAAAGAAAACAAAAGAGAAAATATGCAAATAAACAAAGTCAGAAATGAGAAGGGATGCATTACCACAGACCCTGAAGAAATGAAAGTAATTATAAGAGGATACTATGAACAACTATATGCCAACAAACCAGACAACTTAGATGAAATGGACAAATTCCTGGAAACACACAAACAAGTTACACTGACTCAGGAAGAAAGAGAAGCTCTCAATAAACCAATCATAAGTAAAGTGATTCAATCAGTCATCAAAAATCTTACTACTAAAAGCCCAGGGCCAGATGGCTTCACAGGGGATTTCTATCAAATATTTCAAAAAAAAAAAAAAAAACTAACACCAATATTGCTCAAACTTTTCAAAAAAATTGAAGTAAAAGGAGCACTGCCAACTCATTTTATGAAGCTAATATAATCTTAATACCAAAACTGGGTAAAGATGCTATAAGAAAGGAAAACTAAAGGCCAATCTCCCTAACAAACCTAGATGCAAAAATTCTCAACAAAATGCTAGCAAATCAAATCCAACAACACTTTAAAAGAATTACACACCATGACCAAGTGGGGTTTATACCAGGAATGCAAGGATGGTTCAACCCAAGAAAATCAATCAATGTAATATAGCACATTAACAAATTGAAAGGGAAAAATCGCATGATCATCTCGATTGATGCTGAAAAAGCTTTTGACAAAATTCAACATCATTTTCTCATGAAAACACTTCAAAAAATAGGAATCAAAGGTATTTACCTCAATATGATAAAGGGTATATATGAAAAATTGATAGCCAGCATCATCCTCAATGGAGAGAGATTGAAATCTTTCCCCCTAAGATCAATAATAAGATAAAGATGCCCACCGTCACCACTATTATTCAACATCGTGTTAGAAGTTCTAGCTAGAGCAATCAGGCAGAACAAAGAAATAAAAAGCATCAAAATTGGAAAGGAAGAAGTAAAACTCTCATTATTTGCAGATGACATGATACTATACTTGGAAGATCCTGAGAAAGCTACAGCAAAATTACTTGGACTAATAAACAAATGAAGCAAGATGGCAGGATATAAAATTAATGTGCAAAAATCAGTAACATTTCTATACAAAGAAATGAACTAACTGAGAAATTAGCTAAGGAAAACATTCAGAGAAAGAAGGTCTCAGACTGTTAACATTAATTATGAGGTTTAATTAATTAGGATTGGTTATTAGTTGACAACTCATTAGCAGATTAAGAAAGATCTTATGGATCTGAACATTCTAAGATTTTTAAAAATCACAAGTTGATGTTAAAAATTATGAAACATTGTGTTTATTGAGGTGAAATTTATTTTTAATAATAGTAATATGGTGACTACATAATTTTTTTGTTATAAGTCAAACTTTCATTCTTAGATGAAAATAGACTTTGTCATCATTGATTAGCATTTCTTATATCATTTGATTAGACTTGCTGATATTTTCTTTCGTATATTTTGTCTATCTTCAAGAACTAAAATGGTTATACTTTCCAGTTTTGTGATATGCTTTTCAAGTTGTTGAATCAAGCTTGTATTGACTTCATAAAATATAGTTTTCAGTAACATTTAGTGAAAAGTATTTCCTGTTTGTGTTCTGATCGCTTCTTTCACACATCGGTTTTTTAAACATATTTTGCTTAATTTCCAAATATGTGGAGATTTGCTTTTAAAGTTAACTTTTCGTTACTGATTTCTATACATGGGAATCTCAGGCTGTATGTTTTCAAATTCTTGCAATTAGATAGGATCTGACATATTGTCCAGCAAAAGGTCAGATATAGTAAATATAACAGATGAGCTTAAAAATAAGGCATATTTTTCAGTTGTGGGTACATTTTTCTATAAACGTAAATTAAGTCAAATTTGTTTATTATAGATGCAAATCTATTTTTCTGGATCTGCTTGCTCTATCAGTTTTTCAGAGAGGTCTGTTAAACGCTAAACCTTTATAGGTTTAAATATTTCTGCTGTCCATTATTTCAAATTTTATTTTGTGTATTTTGAGGCCATATACATAAAAATTAAAAGTTTTATGCTCCCTTATAAAATGAACCTTAGATCAGTAAAATGCACTGACTGCACATTTGGTTTGGTTTGTTTTTCTCTTGTTAAACTTGTCTTTAAAGTCTTCCTGGTCAGGTATTATGAAGTTATACCACCTTTGATTAGTATCTATGCGTGTAGTGTATTTTTCACTCTTTTAATTTTTTGTTTTCTTTACTTTATTATAAAGGTGAGATTTAAAAAATTATATATGGTTGTATCTTGTTGTTTACTAAATGTAAATTATATTATATTTAATGAAATAAGTTATCTATTTTTTATTTCATTATGTAATCTACTTCATTAAATGTAATATAATTACCAATGTATTGGCACAATGTGTGCTTTTATTTGCCCCATCTGTATAATATATCTACTTCTTGCTTTCTTTTGGATTTTCATAAATTCTATTTTCCTTCTATATGCTATTGTAATTTTAAAGTCTTTCACTCTTCTTAATGAGGTCAATTATAGATTTTAATATGTATCCATGATTTTTCAACTTCCTGGCTAATTGAAAGATATTATAACACTTTAATGCAATTTTCCATCTGCCATCTCATACATCTTTACTATTTTCTATTATACCTATCTATGTATATATGCTTATGTTTGCATATAAGTATAATAATTTGTGGATACAAATTAAATTCCACATAGTTTTGTACAGTTAGTATACATTTATAAGTAACCACATTTTATATTTTCCATTAGCTCTTATTCCTTTCTGTATCTTGAAACTTGTATATTATTTCATTTTTCTTTGGCTGTAAAACTCTTTAAAGATAGCAGTATGAGATAATACATGGTAATTTGCCTACTTTGGTCTGAATATTTCATTGTTTCTTCCATTTTTGAAGGATATTGCCAATAGGTATAGAATTCCAGGTTTGCAGTTAATTTATTTCAGCACTTTTAAGTGTTTTTATTCTACTGTCTTAAATATTCTAGTTTTTTTTTTCTGTTGGGAAACAGCTGGACAATGTCATTTTGCTCATGTGAAGGAACTCTGTTCTTTTCCTCTATATGCACTTAATATTTTATCTTTGCCTTTGGTTTTCAGAAGCTTCACCAGGGTCAGTTGCAAGATGAATCAAGTGAGACATGTAGCATGCAAATATGTGCAGGCACTCAATCACTCACTCTTGGGGTGGTGTGAGTGCCAATACATGCACACACACGATCTGGTTTTTCTAGTGGTTTTCAGAGGAGAATTGGTATGAACCACCTAGTCTGCCATTGTTACATTAGAAATTGTACTTTATCTACAGATTTTCTGCTATTACTACTGTTTTTATTAATGTTGCTGTTGTTATTTTATTATTAAATTTATTCTGGTAGCATAATTGTGATAGCATTCAAAAGTAAATTGGAAAAATTAAATTGTGCTGAATGCTTAGTTTTGTATGAATGGACACAGAGCAGATACATTTTTCATAGTAGCCATTTGAACTAAGAGGATCTGAAACTATTTTAACTTGAGGCATGTAGAAACAGGTCTAATCTACAGAATTAGAAGTTATCTGATTCCTGCAGGAGATAAGTGATGCCAAGAAGGTCATTGGAAAATATAAAGAAAGAGCATTATGATAGTGTGATTTGGACCCTTGGCAGATACTTAAAACAATGTCAACATTAAAATCTCCCTAAGTTCTGATCCTACCACTTGGAGAAAGAGAAGCATGAGGTAGAACCTTAACCTGGATTTACAGACATAAAAACAAGTTCAAGCACATTCTTTTTTTGGGGGGATGGGAGATGGGGGGTGGGGATGGGAGTTGGTGGACGTGCATGGTACAGGAATCGGACCCAGGTCTCCTGCATGAAAGGCGAGCATTCTACCACTGGACTACACCTGCACCCCTAGCACAGTCTTTTAATTATTGTTTCTGTGCTTGTCACAGTCATTTGCAGAGACAGACAGACTTCCACCTGAGGTTTGATTCCGATGAGGAGACTGATGATGCTACATACACACAAAGAGAGTGCAAAAAATTTTTATGAGCTTAAGTTTTAAAGAAAAAGAATGTCTTTGAGGACGAATTAGATGAAGAATAGATAATAATTACATTAGTTCCAATAGAAGAGGAACCTCAAGAGGAGCATTTAATAGAACCAAGTACATCGACTACAGTAGTTAAACCAAAGAAGTGTAGGAAAAAGGATAAAGTTAATCTTCTTAAACAAATGAGCAGTTCACATCTTGCTCAAAACCTACAGTATCAGTGCTTCCCTTGCCTACCATTTTGCTTCCAATTAACAAGATACACTTGGCAGAAGCAGTGCCAACATTTTGAGTACTGATGGCCCCAAAATAGAGGTTTATATGAGGTTGCAGCAATGTGCTTACCCTGAGTAAAATCAGGATTTTCCTGATAAACTGCAGCAGGCTAAGGTGCAGCAATGTTTGAAGAAATGCAAAATGAGGACCAAGACAGCAAAGGATCAGAAAAGTTGAAAGAGGAGGGAAAGGGAAGAAATGACTAATAGAGTTGAAGCAATAACTTCAGATCAGGAGGCAATATTGGCATCATGGGTAAAAATTGCTGCAATAGCAGCTCCACCTAAGACTCTTTTTATGTCCCATTCCTACTTCTGCTAAGACCTTTTGCTGGCAGTCTCTGGTGTCACATGGTATGTGGTCCATGGAAGAGTTCTCCCTATAGACACAAAGGACTGGGTATGTCTGCAGTTCCATGCAGGGCAGGTTTGGGTACCTGACACTCCCAAGAGGATGATATTTCTTTTTTCATTTTCAGCCCATACTTTCCTATCCATAGGTGTGGAAGATAATATATTACCCCAAATGTGTGAAGAGGGATAAGAAGTTAAGGAAAAGATTAATTCTAATGGAGAAGGAGGAATAATCTGCTTTGAACACATCAGCATCTCTCTTTTTGGATGGGCAATGTTTTAATAAACAACAAATGACTGATAGGCCATAACTAAATTGACATGCATCCCAGTGATGGCTGTGCTGTGCCCTAACTATCCTCAATGCTGCCTGCTTTCTTGAATAAAAATGGGAACGTCTGGATTCTCGACTTAGGGTTTGCCAAAAAGTGACTGTTAATATTCCTTTTTATGCATTGGGTTTTCCATCCACTCCAATCAAAATGTTCATCTATGTGTTGCACCCATATAAATTACCCTTAGAGGAGAGTTTCATTATCTAACTTTATGTTACTATATAGAATATGCTTTTGCTCCTTAAAAACACTTTTACATGAGTATAATATATTCACAATATTCAAAAGATACTTAAGGATATAAAGTGACATATTTCTCATTGTAATACTGACACACGGTGGACCACAGTGGCTGAGCAGGCAGAGTTCTCGCCTGATATGCCAGAGACCTGGATTCAATTCCCAGTGCCTGCCCATGAAAAAAAAAAAATATATATATATATATATATATATATATATATATATATATAGAGAGAGAGAGAGAGAGAGAGAGAGAGAGAGAGAGAGACTTTTTCAAGCATATTGTGTGTATATACTCTTACAATGGAATTTCTATGCATGGATTTATTATTGAATAAAGCTCCTACAGGTGGAATTGCTGAGTAAAAAAATAATAATAAAATAGAGATTTATCACTCACATAATTGAGGCCTCAGGGAAGAGCATGGCAGGACTCTCAAGGAGGTCCAGAATAGCTTGAGTGAGCATGGAAAGGTGTCTGACCCGTAATTTTATTGTGGTCAGAGTGTGATTAGGGTGGCAATTTACATACAAACAGGGATTTGCCTAGTTTACTCTTCAACAGACTCCAAAAGAGAGAATGCACAAGCTTTTTAATCAACTTCTTCAAACCCAGAACACAAGGGACTGAAAACTGGGAACAGCCAAACATCAAAATTTGAAGTCAGACTCCTCATTACATTATTTCATTTTGATTTATTTTTGTCTACTATCCCGATCTAATCAACTGTCGATTAATGTCTCTACATTTCCATGACCGAAGCCATAGATATTATTTCTACCATGACTCTCATCAGTCATATCTTATGCGTGACATCACACTAAGCTTGACTTTCTGTTTCTATTAGCTTTAAGGGGGTTCTGAAACATTTGACCTGACTTCTTAGTCATAAAGCCTCAAATCTAATTATTTAATTGTTCCCAAAGTTCCTTTGCCTGTTGACAGGAGAATGGGAGGGACAGGAGAACATAGAGCAATCTGTGTCACGACATCACATTTATAAATATCTTGAATCCTGCAGCAAGCATCATTGATGACACTGGCAAAGTCCAGAAGAAATTTAAACACCATTGGTCACACTTTCTTTACATCCGGACTCTCTTCTTAGGCTGAATATTTTGCTTTTTCTGTCTCAAGGCATTATTCTGACTCATGCTCTATTTTGCCATCCCTTTGCCCTGGAAACGTTATTTTGGTTGGTGTTTCAGGATTTCAAAACTGTTACGTGAACTGAAGCTTACTCTAAGGATATGTTTATTTCTCTAGTCTCTTTTATGAAATGAGATCACTAGAGCCATGTCACTGGATTTTCTTTATCACTAAATCAATACTTCTTTTATGTAGAGGTGGCAGGAGGAATCTCAGCGAACACAGTGGCTGTAAGAGAAAATGAGTTGAACAAAAATAAGGGCATACAGTCATAGGGGAGACTTTTTTTTAATAATATAGAAAAAATAAAGAATCACAGGATGAGAATCATGGTATGTCCAAAAGATATGGCTATCTCGTATATTGTGTTTTTTTCTGTTTTGCAATGTATATATGTATTTTCAAGTAGTGTATGTCTATCCCCAGCTTTTTCTCACCTACCACTTCTGCTTCATTTTCAGTTACATATTGAAAAGATCCTTGGCTTTAACTTTCCTTCCTAGCTTAGCTGTTTTTTTTACTTTCTGAAGCAATTACTAAAAACTTAGCCAAAGCTTGGAATTCCTAATATAAATACATTTCAAGAGAGTCCTAAATACACATTTCTTTTCATACAAATTTTACAATCCTAATTGCTATCAAAGTACTATATTATTATTAGTAGTAGTAGTAGCATTGTTACTTTTACTGTAGAGGTTAATTGAATTCTTAATTTTAAATGGGGAAATACAAACTGAGAAAATAAGTAACTTTGCCAAGTCACACAACTTGAATGAAAGAGGTTTGATGTAAATCTAAAACCCCTAAATGCACTCACAGAGAATCATTAACCTCTCTAAAATTTGTGATCTTCCTGTGTTTCCTTCTTAAAATACAAAGAAAATAAAAGTAAATGAAAATGCCACTAGTAGTGATGACAGACCAAACCTTTGTTTCTCATAGATCTGTTTCGTTATTTTTATATCTATTTTATTACATTCAAAAAGAGGTCAGGTCATGGTGGCTCAGCAGGCAGAGTTCTCGCCTGCCATCTGCCATGCCGGAGACCCGGGTTCGATTCCCGGTGCCTGCCCATGCAAAAAAAACAAACAAAAAAGATAATTATAATAACTGTAAATATCAAAATATTATAAGAATATTTTCTTCAAAAACATATAAGTTGTACTTCCTTTTTTTTCTGTTTTGCTGTTGAAGATATTAACAGTAGCCTCTTACACTTAATTTTAAAATTATGTGTATAAAATATATTTTAAGTGAGGTAATTTAAAAGTAATTAATAAACAACTGAGAATGACCACAAAGTAAATAATTTAAAAATCATGAATGATCTATTTTCTCTTTACTTTCTTACTAAATGATCTTGGAGCTTTGAGTAGTCTGTGCTTTGCATATGGATTGTTTGTTTTGAAAGGAAAATTACATGGCTAAGCATAGTTTTCAATTAAGGCACATCATGCTTAATTCAGGTTAATAATTTTATGAAAGTAAAATCAACAGTCCAGTGACTTCACCACTTATCACTTTTCAATGTTTTAAAGATAGCCAGTTATGACCTATATTATAAAATAATTTTGTAATCTATAATGAAAGTTGGAATAATCAAGTATTTGAAGCAAAGACCATTTGAAAATGTAAATTAAAACAAGGCCTAAGAAAAATGTTGTTAAAAGAGACAAAAATGGCATAAAGATCTGTGTTAACTGTCTTTCTGTAAGAAGAAGTTACACAAGTTATATCATTTTCACATCTTCTCCTAGCTTCTGGTGATTGCTGACAATTCTTGGCATTTATTGGCTAGTAGCTACATCATTGCAAGCTCTGCATCCAGCCCTCTGTGTGTCTGTCTATCTGTGTCTCAGATTGGCCTTTGGATAGCAACCATTGGATTTAGGACCCACCCTAATCCAGCACGACTTTATCTTAGCTAACTACATCTACAAAGACCCTATTTCCCAAGAATGTCATTTTCTCAGGTTCTGGGTGGACACGATTTTTTGGGAGGACACTGTTCAGCCCAGTATACTTCCTGTAATTCTGTAACGGGTTGAACAGTGTCTCACACACACAAAAAAATATGTCCAAACTAAAGCCACAGTACCTCAAAAGTGACCTTAGGTAGAAAAAGTGTTCTTGCAGGTGTATCTAATATAATGATCTCAGGAAAAGATCATGGCGGATTTAAGGTGAACCCAAAATTCTATGACAAGTGTCTTTCGTTATTATTACTATTTTATTAACAAGTGTCTTTATAAAAAAAAAAGGCACAGAATATTTTGAGACACAGTGGGGCAGTCCATGTGAAAAGAGAGGCAGAAATTGGAGTGGCACATCTACAACAAGGAACAACTCCACTTACCCACATTTTCCAGAAGTTAGGAGAGTGGCAAGGAAGTGATCCACCATAAGAGTCTCCAAAACAGCCCTGCAAATATTGGGAATTCAGGAATTTGGTCCCCAGAACTGTTAGAGAATGTATTTCTGTTGCTTTAAGCTATGAATTTTTGGCAAAGTGTTATGGCAGCCTGCAGTGGTTAGGTTCTTGTGTCAGCTTGGCCAGGTGATAGTGCCCAGTTGTCTGGCCAAGCAACACTGGCCTTACCTTTACTGCAAGGACATTTCGTTAAATCGTCAGTAAGTTGTTTGCATCTATGGCTGATTTCAACCTCCATGATCAACTAAGGGAAGTGTGTTCTGCACCTCCCCTTAGGAGGGGTCTCTCAGTAGTACCATGCCCTGTGATTAAAGTCAATGGATAACTGCAACAACATAATCCAGACAAGACTACTAATGGTCCAGAAACTTCAGGAATGAAGGTTTTGGTTCATTACACCAGGCAATGAACCACAGCTAGGTAAAGTGCTGATGATAAAGGAAACACAGAATGGATAATGGAAGAATGTATTGATTAAAATGAACTATGACCACATGACCATTTACAGAAATGTTGGCTGTGATGGTATTAATTTTTCCTCTTTTTTTTTTTTTTTTGTGTCATGGGCAGGCCCCGGGAATTGAACCTGGGTCTCTGGCATGGCCTCTGGCATGGCAGGCGAGAATTATGCCACTGAGCCACCATCGCACCACCCCCTCCTTATATTTTAATGAGTATGTTTGTATATGTACGTAAATCAAATACTTTGTTTTCTTCTTATCATATGACATATGTTGTATTGGTCATGTGATAGTATTTAAGTTATAGGATATCAAGTTTAAGGGTGTATATTACCCAAGAACTTCCACCGTATTCTGGGGAAATTTAGTATATTTGTGATTGTGTGCAGGAGAGTTAAGTGTTGTTAGGCAAAGCATTTGTTTCTTATTTTGTCCTATTTAGAGATTAAGTATGGTTTAAATTGATGTATATAGCTACCAAGTTGAAAAGGGTTACATTGTGATGCTTACATTCATAGGTCAACTTGGTCAGGTGACAGTGCCCAGCTGTCTAATCATACAAGTCCTGGCCTAACCATTATTGCAAGAACATTTCAGGACTTGTGTTCTAGTTTGCTAGCTGCTGGAATGCAACACACCAGAGACGGATTGGCTTTTAATAAAAGGGGATTTATTTTGTTGGTTCTTCAGAGGAAAGGCAGCTAACTTTCCACTGAGGTTCTTTCTTACGTGGACGGCACAAGATGGTCTCTGCTGGTCTTCTCTCCAGGCTCCTGGGTTCCAACAACTTTCCCCGGGGTGACTTCTTTCTGCATCTCCAAAGGCCTGGGCTGAGCTGCTAGTGCTGAGATGAGGAATGCTGAGCTGCTTAGCAGTGCTACGTTGCAATCTCTCATTTAAGCACCAGCCAATTAAGTCAAACATCACTCATTGCAGCAGACACGCCTCCTAGCTGACTGCAGATGTAATTGGCAACAGATGAGGTTCACGTATCATTGGCTTATGTCCGCAGCAACAAGACTAGGTATGCTCACCTGGCCAAGTTGACAACTGAATCTAACTAACACAACTTGTTAAAAAAATGGAAGGCTTGTTTACTAAATTATCAGCCAGTTGACTGCATCTGTGACTGGCTGATTACAGCTATGACCAACTAAAGGATGTCTTCTCAATGGAAAAATAGATTTAATACAGCCAGTTGAAAACTTTTAAGGGAGAAGAGAGAATTTTCACCTCTTTTCAGTCAGCCAACCTCTCCTGGAGAGTTCATCCACAACCTTCTTCAAAGTTGCCAGCTAGTAGCCTACCTGCCCTATGAAACTTAGACTCATGTATCTCCACAGTTGTGTGAGGCACTTTAATAAAATCTCATATTTATATATGTCTTGTTATTTATGTGTCTCTAGAGAACCCTGACATATATGAGTTGTATATGGGAAATCTGTATTCTGTGCATGATTGCTCTGTAAATCCATACTTCTCTAATAAAAAAATAAAAACTATTTCCCAAGCAGAAAGGTTTACCCTTCTGTGGTGGATTGAATTACGTATCTCAGTTTAGACATGTTGTTGATCTTTGTCAGTATTCCTGTGGGTGTGAATCCATTGTAATTAGGATATTTGAAGATGTAATTTTAGTTGACTAGTGGTCCAGTTGAATGAGGTTGGGCCTTACAATGGATTACTGAAATCCTTTATAAGCATAAGAAATTCAGACATAGTGAGGAAAAGACATAGGGAAGAGACAAAATCAGAATTTAAAAGGAATTCCTAAGAGAAAGGAAGGGATGCTGTCATATAACAAAATAGTCAACGACCCCAAGGTTTGCTGGCAAGCCAGAGTGGCCCCACCCCAGGAGAAAGCAAACCTTCTAACCACTGAAACTGTAAGCCAATATATTCTTGTTGTTTAAACCAACCCATTGTGTGGTATTTGTCACCTTCCTCCTGAAATAGTTATAAATACTAGACAAATCTATGAAACAATGGATTTCAGCTGGTGAACATCAAACAGAACTAAAAAGGGATCCCTGCGCCAAAAGGATATTTTCATTACAAGAGCCTGATCATTGTCTTGCTTTACTGTCTGGAGAGAGTTTACAGACCAAGACTCCAGCAGGTGTAACCTAAATCAAGGCCGGAAGTCTCTTCACATTGAGAAGATTGAATAGAAAACCCGGAAAAGTGAAGGAAGTTAAAATCTCTACAGCAGAGAACTAGAGAGAAGAGATCAAGCATCACAGAAAGAGAATTCAATGATCTCGTCCAGTTAGAATATTCAGATGACTAATGAAGGGAGTAGACATGTGGGTAAAAATATGGTGGCTTGGGAAGGAAACCCCCAAAAAAGCAAGGGATCACTCTTTATAGCTTCTGGGAATATGCCATGTTCCTACCAGACAATGTAGAAAATTGCATAATTCAAATTATTGGGTAAAATAAACAGATACATTTGATCTCATTTTTACTCAGTAATAGGGAAACATTTGCCTTAAATGCTGTATTCTTTTCAACTAAGAAAGCTTTTAAAGCAAGGGACAAAAAAACACGGTTTCCAAGTAACTTAAACTTGTTCCAAAGCAAATTTCAAGAGTATTTATAGCATGATAAAAAAAATTAAAAAGGTTATATTCATGATGTTATTCGTCTAATAAAAGATTACCTGGCATGCAAAGAAACAGGACATTATAACTATAATTAGGAGAAAAATTAATAGAAATTCATCTAGAAATGATAATCGATGAAGGAAAACTGGCCAAGTATATTAAAACAATATTTATAATTATAATCTATATGTTCAGAAGGAAGTTGAAATGTTGAATATGTTCATTGTACATATGGAAGATTCATTACAAATTCAAATTTAATATCTATATATGTAACAAGAGTTCCTGTAGAAGAGAAAACGGAAAATACACCAAAGCTTAAAAACTTCATCACCAAAAGAGCTGCACAATAACACATATTAAAGGAAGTTCTACAAGCAGAAAGAAAATTATTCCAGATGGAAATCTGTATATATACAAATGAATGAATAGGATGAGAACTGCTAAATATAAGAGTAAATATAAAATAAATTTGCCTTATTTTATGTGATGATTGATTATTTACAATACAAGTAATTACAATATATTGTGACATTGATAGCATATTTATAAGTAAACGGTATGAAAAAAAAATTCCAGTGATTAAGAGGGAAAAATTGGAGGTATACAGTTTTAAGGTGTTTGTACTATATATAAAGTTGTATAATATTTATTGAGGATAGACCATGATAAGTTAAACCTGCATACTAAAATATCTAACATAAAACCAGAAAAAATGCTATTTTAATGAGATAGTAACAGAGATAAATGTAAATATATAAATTCTATATGTGAAAATTGCAAAAGGAGAAAACAAAGAAAGAAGAGTTTGAACAAATAGAAAACAAAAAGCAAAGTGCCAGATTTAAAATCCATCTTATCAACAATTACATTAAATGTTCGAAAAAACAATTTAAAAAACAGATAATTGTCAGATGAGAAAAACAAGTCCCAATTCTATGCTGTTCACAAAAAAATCATTTTTAAATGTGAACTTACAGATAGACTCAAAGTAAAAGAAAGAAACAAAGATATCAAAAGGGAATTTTAAATGTTCATGGATGTAATACCTTCAAAAAGAGTTTCATGGATCTAATACCTTCAAAAATACCTTCAAAATACTTAAAACAATACATAAAAAATTGCAATAATGTCTAAACAAACCCACAATAATACATATAAATTTTGTCATCTCTCTGTCAAAATTTGAAGAAATAGACAGAAAATCAGTAAAGGTATGGCAGAATTGAGCATTTTCCAAGAATTTGAACTAATGATATTTATGATATATTCTACACAGCCACAAAAGTATATATGTTTTCTCAAGTACACAAAATTTACCAAAATGGGGCATACTCTAAGCCATAAAAAGAATTTTCAATATATTTTAAAATTTAAATCATACAAAATGTGTTTTTTATTCCAGTGGGATAAAATTCAAAATCAATAAGAAAACCTGAAGTATTTGGATACTAAATATGGGTGTTATAAATAAGTGGCAGATCAAATAAGAAATCAGAAAGAAAATTATGTTATTTTTTAATAAATGAAAATGACAACATAGCCTATCAACATTCATTGGATACAGCAAAATTAGTACATAAGAGGAATTTATATTTGGGCAAGTAAATGCCTATCTTAGAAAGAAAATACAGTCTCAAATCAATAGTCTCTGTTTCACCCTTAAGAAATAAAAGAAAAGAGGTGCAGATTAATTCCAAATACAGAGGAAAAAAAGCATATAGTAAAGATAAGTCCAAAAATCAAACAAATAGCAGAAAATAGAGAAAATCAGTGAATCCAAAATTATTTTGTGGAAGAAACCAATACATTTGGCATATCTATAGACAGAATGATCAAGCAAAAAGGAAAGAAGACAAATTACCAACATAGGGAATGAGAGAGAGAGTGTAACTAGAGATGCTGCAGACAATAAAAAATAAGGAACTATTATGAAACACTTGATGCCAATAAATTTTACAATTTAGATGAAATAGACAAATCCCTTATGAAATACAAGCTATTCCTCAAGAAATAGATAACCTGAATTGATATGCATCCTTAAATAAATTACATTTTCAGTTCAAACCTTCCCAATGAGAGAATTCCAGATCTAAATGGGCTCACTGGTGATTTCTAAACATTACTTATGAAATAAATAAATAAAAAGTCAACAAAACCCTTTCAGAATATTGAGAGGAATGAATACATCCACTGAGACCAGTATTATAAAAGAAAAATATATTACAAAACCAAAGCATCTTTTATCAATATTGTACTGGAACATGGATGCAAAATTCCTTTAAACATTATTTGAAATTCAATCCAACAATGAATAAAAGCATAATAAATCATGACCAACTGGGGTTTATTTCAGGAATACAAGGTTGTCTTAGCAATAAAAAATCCATCAGTGTAACTCATCGTATTAATAGGCTGAAAAGAGGGATAAACCTACACATACTCATCTCAATAGACACAGAAAATCATAAGCAATTACTAATAAAAACTCAGCAAACTAAGAATATAAGCAGCAAGCACAGATTTTTTGTGTGTGTGTGTGGGGGGGGGCATGGGTAGGCACCGGGAACCGAACCTGGGTCTCCAGCATGGCAGGTCAGAATTCTGTGACCGAGCCACCATTGCACCTCCCATAGATAAACTTTTGATAATGTTATATCTGAGGTGAAAGTCTGAGTGCTTTCTCTCTAATATCAGGATGAAGGACAGGATACTGCATTTCACCAATTCTGTTGAACATTGCACTGAAGGTTCTTGCTAGAACAATATGCAAGATAAAGAAATAGAAGGCATTCACTTTCGAAAAGAAATCAAACTGTGTTAGAGTACATGATGGTAAAAGTTCTTATAAAATCTAGAAAAATTTTTATAGGAAATAAGTAGCTTTGCAAAGTTGCAAGGTACAACTTACTATATACATATACAATATAAACTTATACTTCTGTATGTTATCAGAGCAATCAGAAATTAAAATTAAAGGTATTGTTTAAAATCACATAAATACATAAAATATTTAAGAATAAATCGGACAAAATATGCCCATAACATACAAAAGCATATGTCCACACAACGACTGGTAAATGAATGTTCATAAGTGCTTTCATATAATATCCCCAAGTGGAGAACAACCCAAATGATCATCAATAATTAAATGGATCACCAGATTATATTATATCCATATAATGAAATGCTATTAAATATAAACAAATGAACCCTTGGTATGTGAAACATGGATGAATCTCAAAGAAGCAGAAAAAACACAACTTATTACATATGATCCCTTTTCTATAAGCTTCTATAAAATGAAAACTAATCTACAATGACAGAAAGTTGATCAGTGGTCGCGTGGGGATGTGAGATGGTATGAGACTAGTAGGAAGGAGGGATTAAGAAATCTTTAGGAGGGTGATAGATATGTTCGTTATTTTGATGGTAGGGGTGATTTTAGAGTCAAATCTTACCAAATTTTTGCTCTTAAATGAGTATAATTTATTTAAATCAGTTATGCTTTAGTACATCTGAAAAACAGGTCTCAAAAGCCTCTAAGAGCAAAGCAAAACCAGAAAGGACAGTTTAAATGAGTAAATGATTCTGAAATGAATTAACATTTTTGGAAGTGAAAACTAGGTAATGCTTACAGCTGTTAAATTTAACAATATCAGACTCAGTATATTATTTTAAACCATGGAAAAACATGAAAATGTTGTTTTCTACTATAAGATTTTTAGTGTCTTGTATTTTATTTTATTTGTACATGCATGCTTTTGAGTTACAAGGCAAATGCAACATGTACATGTAAATGAAAATGACAATTGCCTTTTATTTCTTATTACCTCTCCCTGCATTGCTGTCTGTGGAAATGTACTGATGTAAAAAGCATCTATTTTCCAGAATTCCTTCAACTAGAGAGGCCATAAGACACAATACTGGCATCATATGAAGAAGGTATTGGGAAGATTTTACTATAAAAGTTTTCTAAGCAGATACACACTGTTGCAGCTGTTTGCATTTCCTTCCTCTAACAGAGCAAGAGCCACCCTGATAGCCTAATTCACTAGAGGAGACTGATTCACTAAGGAAGCCTGGTTCCATGGAGATACCACACCTCCCAGTCAACCATCTTCTGAATTTATTTTACATAGGAAGAAAGAAAAAGAGAGGCGGGAGGGAAGGTGGGAAAATGAACATACAGAGAAATAAAAAGCTTTGCATTTTTGTCTAACTTATTCTGAGTTAATTTCATCAGTATGTGAAAATGAACAAAATCTTTAACATATACTCAAAAGATACAAATATCATAAAATAAGGAGTAATGGCTCAAGTGAAAAAATCTGTTATCAAGCTCTGTATCCCTGATTATTTAGCTGCATGGAGGGTACAATGTTGGTGCTCTGTGCACTTTTACTTAACTAGGGCAGTGTACCCAACTTTGAGCTGCTTTGAGTGGTGTCTGATGAAATCTCACAGCTGCACCCTTCTTCAGAGAATTTAACTTCCTCATCTAAATGAAGACTGCCTCATCCTAGAAGTGATGCTGGTGTGTGTGTGTGTGTCTTACCAACACATTTAAAATACTTTGCCATTTTGTCCCCTTAGGTTTAATTAACACTGTATTATCAACATTAGGACAAATGTTATATTCTGCAAACATAAAGGTAATCCTGGTATGGATTAAGATTATCCATGAAAATATTAAGGGGTCTGATATAAACGTGATATTTTAGGAGGTTTGATATTTTGTGACATGCTAGGATGACTCCTACGAGGATAAAGATAAGATAGTGTGATTTGTCTTCCCACCACTTATAAAAAAACACAAAATATGGTAAGATTCTTTGAGATTTGAAGATAGCATATGTCACATTTGGAAGACACCTCTGAAAATAATGGTCCATTTTT
Organism: Tamandua tetradactyla; assembly: GCF_023851605.1. Taxonomy (NCBI): domain Eukaryota; kingdom Metazoa; phylum Chordata; class Mammalia; order Pilosa; family Myrmecophagidae; genus Tamandua; species Tamandua tetradactyla. Next base: position 74,236,001 of record NC_135335.1, on the reverse strand, counting down.
CAGTTTACCTTGAAGGCTACTGATTTTGAGCACAGTCTTGCACAAGAAAGGGCTCTCTAGAAAGTTCACAGACAGGTAGCCCTACTGCTTGGACCATGGAATAAGCAGATCCTGTGGTATTATAAATACCTGTGGTAAAGAATAAGGCTTTGGGATGCCAATGACAAAACCTAATTGGTCTGCAAAGTTTTGGCACAAAGACCTGACATCTCTAGCTGATTATTATTCACCATCCCAAAAAAGCACCTCCTGGCATGCTACTGGGCCCCTGTAGAACTTGACATCAACTTACCACACCAGAACTGCCCATTAAGTCATAAGTTCAGGTGATCTCAAAAAGTGCCCATTGTAAAATAGAATGGTAAAATCAGAACCTGGCTCAAGCTGTTCACATAAACTGTACAAACAGATGACTTGCCCACCCCTTCCACTATTGCACTGATGTGTCTTTATCAGATAACATCTACAACTTCCTTGTGGTTTCCTGTATCTAGCTTATGGAGGATGGAAAAGTCCAAGGTTGTTACAAGGATGGGTTAGCTCAATATGCATGTTCGTGGCATGGACTACCTCTGCTTTATAACCCCAAATAGGCAAGTCTCTGAAAGACCATGCTATGGAATACTCTCCCATTATGCAAAGATTGAAGCTTATCCCACTTTATGTAGAAACAGAATTGACCTATGGTAATGGTATACATGATATTATTGGCAGTCTAGGAAGGAGGCATATGGATGAACTTATAAGATAATCAGCATAGAATATTTGTGTCACAAGTTAATGTCCATCAGAAAAGCTGCACTGCAGAAGAGGCATGAAGCCACCAAGTACACAAATGTCTAGGTCATTAAATATTATCCAGTCTAAACTTCTTGGATATCCAAGTCCTTCTGCCATGAGGTCTTAAAAGGAATAGCCAGTAGAGATAGACGTGTGTATAGGTCCAATACTGTGAGCTTGCTCACATCGATGTGATCTAGCTTTTTCTGATGCTGAGTATCTGATTGAGCAGTAACAGGGAATGATGTTACATCCCTAGTACAGTGCAATGCCCCAAGGAGAAAAACCTGCCCTTTTTCGACAATTTTGTTACAATGAACTCTTCCAACCTGGAATGATTCATCCTGAAAAGGTTGCCACATATCACACTTATAGTTTTTCTCTCCCTTCATGCCTTGGCTCAACCAGCTCCTCCATGCAAGTACATAAAATGGGTCTGATTTACCGTCATGGGAGCTTCTAACACATTTTCTCAAACCAAGGTCCCTTATGGCAAAAGTCGCAGAGTGCATATGACCTCAGTTGAACCATGAATAGCATTGCCCTGTAACTCTTTATTTGATAAAGAAATCTAACAGCTTCTTGAAGAAACAGCTGAGGTGTCAGCCTGAAAGAAACTCTGAGAGCATGAAATTCTTTCATTTAAAATGTGGTACAATCCTTGAACTAATGGCCATGGTTTAGTATTTCATTCCTAATAGTAGAATACATGGGACTTGGAATGAAGGAGTAGAAGTAGGAGTGGTCCACTCACCATCACTCACTCAGTGACCTATTGAGGCATTTGCACTTCCTTTCTGCTCACTCTTACATTCTTTAGGTCTAAAGTGGGTCACTCCACAAGGGGATGCAATAGGAGTATCACAAGACTTAAAACTATAACTGATGCCTAGTGAATTTGGTGCTTGTATGCCACTAGACCAGCAGGTAAAAAAAGAAGTTGCCGCAATCATGTGGGCTGATACCACTTAATGGGGCAAGGCAAAATTTGCATGGCAGTCAGGAGATCCTCTGGAATGTATCTTAATATTCCTCTGCCTGGTTTTAGCCATAAATGTACCAATGAAGAAAAATAACTTAAGTGCATGGAAACCATGTGTCAGAAACCTCAGGAATGAGAGTACCCAGCAGGCAACCACCTAAACCAATAGAAGGGCTAGTTAACAATGAGAAAAGGCTGTGTTCATTAGTAAGAAGGGCAGATGATGAGTATTAATTATAGTCTTGGGGCCAGCTCAACGAGACCTGTAATTTAGTGCATGAACCCTTCTCTAGGGAAAATTCCCTGAATTTGTGAGCAGTGACCATTCTGGAGAAGTTATACCTAAATGCAAAAGGCTAACTGTCAAAAGCAAGTAGAAATGAGCAATACTGTGTGTAGATCATGGTGGAGACTGATGGGTCCTACCCAGTGAGCCAGTGAATTCCAGCTGCTTTGAGTGTTAGCTTTTTATAGTTCACAGCTGCTCTCATTTACAAAGATTTACTGTTGTCCAAATGGGAGTTGCCTTGCCCTAGAGGTTATGTTCTAACCAAGGGAGGAGTTTACAGTCAAATGTTGGCTTGTAAGGATACTAAGGGCTTTCTTCTTGACTCAAGGTGAGACCAATTTGTGCGATACTTCAAACTCCGGAGATTCTTATGGAATTAGACTGAAGCAAGGCCCTAGCTGTGTTCTCATCCTTCTACACCCTGCCCTGTTCTGAGTCCCTCACTCCTCTTTCCCTAAAAACAAAAACAGAGGATTCCTTCAGCATATCATGCACATCTAAATCCCTATCCCAGGCTCTGCTTCCAGAGGAACTAACCCAAGACGCTTATGTGACCATAAGCAATTCAATTAGGATCACAGATTTTAAACTTGCTCAACCATAATCGATTAAAGATATATGTCCCTGCTGTTGAACTTTAGGTATAAGGTCCCATAAGGTCTGTCACTCTATGATTCTTAATGTCTTGCCTTCAATCAACTGAGTAGCTTAATGAAGCAATAATGCAATAATGGTAGATTTTACACCTTTTGTAGTATCACAAAGTACAATTCTGAAGTGCCAGGAAAAGAGACCCTTGATCTGGGGCCTGCTATAGAACACATACTTGTCCCTTGGTTGGTGACATCCTTTATCATGAATTAAGGCATCTTAAAGGCACAAGGGTCCTTTTGCACCCTGATACCATGTCACCCCTATAGACCATAGTCTAGGTTGCAAGAATCCTGAAATTCTTATCCAAACACTGAACACACATCTAGGGTGACTGCTGGTTTTCTCCTGCGGGAGGATCAGGCTACTCATCTGTAACCCTAGGCCTGGAGAAGATCATACAGCTGCTGATTAATGGCTGTGGATAGTACTTGAGTGTATGAGTGAGTATGTCCATACAGGTAAATATAAGGCCCTTTGCTGTGTAGGAGTAAATGAAGGACTCTGGGAATCTGAGTGCTGACCCTTCTCATACCATCATGCAACAGGACAGAATTCTTACTAATGAGGTTGGAAACTTTCCCTACCTGTCAGGTGACTGTGAACATATATGTTTTCAGGTAGGAAATAGAACATTATTTCATTTAATGATTTTTATCTTGTTCATAAATTTATATTTATTTAATGAAATATATGTTGATATAATATACACTCTCCACAGACTTTGCAAATGTTGGTTTGCATTTGGTATTACATTTTTTAGTTCAGATCTTAATTTCTGTAGTTGGACCTAGGTAATATCAGTATATAAAATACATATTTACAATAGGGTCAAGCAACCCCCATACATGATATTCTTTCCCTTTGTTCATCTTTTTCATCTAAATATATTTTTATAAAATTTACGTACCTGAATTTTTGAATTGCACATTAACTAATTTTTCCTACAAACATTTCATTTTGCTCTATACTGTCCCCGCTGCTAACCTCATTAGGTCTACTTGTATTATTTCTCTCTTCTTGATATAGTTTGTAACACCTCTCTATTTTGTATCATATGAGAAACTCATTAATATTCCATTTACTTGCTCTTCCAAATTCTTAATTAAAATGCTAAACAGGATATTAAATCGGATAGAGGTAAAGGGTGACCCCTGTGATAGACCAAACACAATTTTTGTCATATAATGTATTGCTATTTATCAGGTTTCTTGGTATAATATTTCAGAAGGTTTTCAGTGACTGTAAAATCAATTTGCTATTTAAAAAAATAAAGATTTGTTTGAAAACTCTTCTTATGTTTCTCAAGGTCATTATTACAGATTTGAGAAATAGAATTCTTCCATTTTGTAAGGATCATTAGTTAAAATATAACCTGATGAATGCTTGTCTTAGTCAATTTAAGGAATGCTTTCCTCTTGGAAATATCATCAAAATCAATAGTTAATACTGAAAGTGAAGAGTTGTGGCTTAGTATATCATCACAGTGGTATTATTGTAAGAAAATGTGCCAGAGGTAAGTAAAAGAATACCAAATGTATGAGTCTGGAGAGAAAGACCAAGAAAAGCATGGAGTGGTTAAACAACTTGTAAAAAGTGGCTGGAGAAATGTCTATGATATTCCTTCTCTTTCTATGGTCATTTTATCAAGGTGAAGTGTTTTCTACTTAACAACCAGAGATACACTTAACATTAAAATAATTTCTGATTAAAACTCATTTACTTACTCTGAAGGAATTTAGAAGATTATGACAATATTTTAATTTTAATGTGGCAGTTTTTGTTCCAAAACTGTAGAAAAATAGGAATGGTTTTGCATATTCATATAATTGCTTGAACCATTCATTCCATTGTATATACATGGTTTGAATGCACATCATTCTCTTTATTTAGAGGCTTAGATATTTTGTTTTCTACTAAAATCTACAAATATAATGGATAAGGAGGCCATAACTGCTTGTTGGTATAGATTTTCCTCTAAATATAATGGAATATGTACCATGGGGTACATATCAACCATTTTGTATCCATTCTACATATATTGGTCTTTTCAAGTTCCTAAAACACACCTGGAAAAACTCCTAATATATATAAAATCAGTTTAAATGGGCAGAGATGAAAATCAAAATGTTGTAATGTGCCTCTAAGAATAAATATCTGAAGCATTTTTTCAAAGACAGATAATCATTTGCTAATATAGCCATTTGATCAAAATGAATTCAGTCAGAATAAATTTTAAGCAAACCACATAGTTTATAGAATTTCACTAATAATTATAAATGATATGGTAAATATTCTAGCTCACAAATATTGGAGAGAATATGAATACACATTTTTCCAAAAGCTTATGGTGAATATTTTGGACTGTCGTTAGCACATTCTCCAGTTTTAATAAAATGTTATTAATTTGAAAGATATGTATTAAAAATCTATGATCCTTGATGTTTTCTTTAATGAGTAAAGGACACAATAGCAACCTGTCACGATAAAGTTCATATCCTCAAAAGGACTGAGATGACAAAAGCTTATAAACTAGTGAATATAATGAAAATTTCAGAAAGTGAGAAGTATTGCAAATAAAAGCAGCATAATTGGATACGAAGTGTCTGAGAGACTAAGGCAGATGGGCTATTTCAAAGGATTAGCAAGTTAGGCAATTTTCATGATTTCACCAAACTTTGGGAATATACTGAGTTGTAAGCATATATTTTATAATGGATGGATCCACTACTTTACAACACATTTCCAATTGGGTACCCAGAGTAGAAAAGGAACCTTTAGAAGCCTGCTATGTTTCATGCTGAGAGTAAATCAACACTTGGTAGAGACCAAAGCAACAAACATGAGTTAGTTTATAAATATAAACTGTGAAATATTATTTGACACAATGAATACACAGATATCATAATAATGGCTATCAAGATAGTTATAGCTATGTTAAAGTCTATGTTAAGAGATTATCTTCCTTTTATCTATCATCATATGCAAAGTAATATTGAATATATTTATAATATTCCTTTGTGGTATTAAACTACTATAAATGTCATTTCAATATCATCTGAACGCTATGAAATATCTTGGTTTAGGGAATAATATACATTGTATAACTATATTCATAAGCATCTAAAAATGAATTTTTGAACTCAGTATCACAATATAAACAGAAATTCAGTAACAATATATTTTCTGAAATTATCTGTCTGCATCCTTTCCTTAAATTCTTTTTGATTCCCCTATCTTTACCATAAAAGTAAAAAATTATATAATAATGACTTGCAATTTTGAGTGTCAAAAACAGAGCTTTGAGAAAAGCTGTGTAGCTACATTTCACTTATTGGTTTCAAAATGCTTTGCCAATCCCATTAAATTCATTGTCAGGTGCATAATTAAAGTCATAGATACTCTGTACAGTCCTTCATAGCCTGCCAATTATTTCTACAAAGAGATGTCAGCTGTTGAGGTATAGATTCGTGCTGTGGGAAATTATTATATTAATGGTAGTCATATATTTATTGACTTTGTGACTAAATGGATGAACTGAAGGCTAGTATACATATTAAGGGATAATATAAGAACTTATAGAGCTTGACCATTCTCTTTTAAAACCTTTATTTACTTCATCTATTTACCATGTGAATACAGCATCTATAGACTGTATCTGGCACCTAAATGTCAATTTAACCTTCAGGCTTCACAAATTTTATTCATATTAAACTACTTCCCAGAAGTGCAGAACGTCACAAGGTCTAAATGCATGCTCTAGATCTTTAGTTGTAATAACCTAGCTGTTAGGAAAAAAAATAACATTACAGTGTTATATTATGTACATCTAGGTCATAAATAAATTTTATTTCTTAGATGATTCATTTAAAAATAAGCATGTTCAGGGAATACTGGTTTTGAGTCTTTGGAAGAAAAAAAATAGTGCTTGGAATGAAATCAAGCTATGGAAAGATCAAACTGAAAGTTCACACAAAATGATGCCTGTTTTCATTCAAGTAAATGTCAGATATCAGTTTCAGAACTCTGTCCTGATTTTTAAGAATAAAGTCATTGATCAGTGGGTACTGTGATGAATATAAAGATTATAAAACTTTGGAAATTAATAAAATTATTCATTGCATTGAAGTGGGCAATTACTTTTTGCACATGGGACGTAGAGGTCATTTTCAGAAACTGTATTTGGAAATGTAGCCCTTTGAGTTGGCATTTCACTCTATAATATTCAAATGCAATTTTTATAGGCCAGTATCCTTCAGCTAAAGTAAAGTGGAATGGAGAAATAGTTTATAGAAAATTCACTAAAGAAATACTTCTTTATCTCTTTACTTTTGTTGCAGCCATCCAAAGAGTTTTATTGATCTAACCCCTGGAGCAATTTGATGGTCCCTAATCAGAGAAGTACAATTGAAACAACTAAACAATAAAAGTGAAAAAAAGAAAAGATGACTTAGCTACACTTCATTCCAAACTCACATGCCAGTTGTCCTAGAGGTAATCTCTATTACAGTTCATCAATTTCAAACAGTAAGCTGCACAAGCACCAGGTGTACAGAAAGCCACCCTATGTTTGAATTTAATTTCATGATGCTTTAAAAACGATGTTACATTATTAAGCATCTTCATGAACTCAGTATTTCAGATAATTTTAATCTAATAAAAGAGCTATGCTTTATGAGCTTTATTTTAAAGTGTGGATAATCAGTATTTTTCTTTGTTTTTACTTTAAACAAATAACAACAAAACAAAGGAAACTTGATTATAGAAACCATGTAATGTTTATAAGTAAATTCCAAGAGAATGAGTTCTACTACAGGACAGTTTGTTTCTGGAGTAAATACAATTGAAAGAAATTCTTTAAAATGTTTCTTTGTGTTTAATTTAATTAATATAATGTGAAAAGAGATTATAATATTTCTGTATTTATTGCATTGAGGAGTACAGCCTTACGTGAACCTAAATGCACACAACAGTTGCTGAAAAATATTGTCAATTAGGATACTAGCAGGTGTTTAGAATCCCGACTCCAAAAGGTTTAACGGTAAGACATTGAGTAAAGCACTTCAACATCTGGAAGTATGGCAGTGTCTCGATTGGTTAACTCAGAGGGTTAAGAACACCAGCCAAATGCAGGATCTTTCCATCCTGCTACTCTGCCATCCTCAGCAGTTTTACTTTTGTGCAATCTGAAAACTTTTCCCAGAGTTCACCCTGCAGAGTCAACCTCATACCCTTTGGCCAGAATGACATTATATGGCATTCCAAAATGAACAATTCACACTCAGAAATGCCTGCCAATGATTAGTTCAACCAAATGTAAATCAATCCCCCACCTATGGAGGATTCGGAAAGAATGTGAACAAATGGATCTCTCTGTAGAAGAAAGACAATTGATGATGAGCAGATAACCAAGTGTATTTTTCACACAACACCACTGGAAATCCTTGTTTTATTGGGAGAATCTTGGTAAATACATAAACTTATTTATTTATTAATAACTTATTTATTATTAATAAACTTATTTATTTATTAATCCAACTCCTCCTATAAATCTAAGGGAAATAGAAGAGAGAATGTTTCAAAGTGGAAAGACGGCCTATCATTGATTTTTTTAGTTGGTCCCAGAAAGTGGGGCCGTATTTATATATATTTCTAATAATATTGTTTGTTATGAATTTGAAATAAATAATACTAAAATATATTTCAGTTACATGAACAGTACTGACATGCTTCCTATTTTGTTATTTTAATTTGTGACTATCGTATTTTCTTATTTTAAGATTTAAGAGGAACAATTTGTATTTACATAGCATAATCAATTTAGGGAGAACAAGAAGCATTCAATAAATTGATAAACTACAGGCCATATTCTACCCTTATACTTCGTCACTGTATTCATCTTCAGAATCTTAGTATAAAAAAGTTTAATATTTCCCAGTACTTAAATAAATTCAGCCATGTTTGCTGGTTATATGGATGTCACTCTATTGTGCAAATTAACATACTGCAACATCTTCTATTGCTCCCTAAGATTTTAGCTGTAGGAAAATGTGGTGACTTAGAGCTATGTACACAAGAGAAATGTGTTGTTAATCTTAATCCATTCCTGTGTTTGTGAGCCTGGTGTAAACAGAGCTTTTCAGTAAGAAGCTAGAAACTGAAAGTCAACAGAACATGAAAGAAAAGGGAGAAGTCAGGGGAGGAAGCTATGTGCAATTGCCATGCTACAGAAAAGCCAGGAACCAACGATCACTGCCAGCCAGCTCCTCAAACCCATGAACCAATAAATTCCCATTGTTTAAGCTAACCCATTACATGATATTTGTTTTAGCAGCAAGGAAGCTAAAACAAACATATCAAAGTTCTCTTGCCATAATCTAGGGCAATACTGTAGTAGGGGAAGGAAGGGAAGGAAAGGAAAAGGGAAGAGAGGGGACACCAGAGGGGAAGAAAAGAGTGACAAATGTCTCAAATGAAAACTAAAGTACTTTACTACAAAATGTGATGCATATAGGTGGGGATTGAATCAAGCCCACCAAAAAACGCAAGTTCAGCTCTCAAACTCTGGTCCTGTGGATGTGAACCCATTTAAAAATAGGACATGTGAAGATGCTATTAATGTGCGCCCCAACTGAATAATGGTGAGCCTTAATTCTATATGGCAAACTAATTATAAACAAAAACATTGGACACAAAATGAGATGATAGTGGACACAGAATGAGAAGTCAAGAGGAGCAGCCATACTCTGAAGTCAGTGGAGCCCAGGAAAGAAAAAAATCTCTCTCATGTACATTGCCTTGTGATGGAAAAGCCAGACCATGAATCAGCAGCACCAGCCCCGGAATGCCACAGTCTTCTGGGAAAAACACTGGGCCTTGCTGATGTTTTCATTTAGGATCTCTTCTAGCTTCAAAACTGTGACCAAATAAATTCACATTGTCAAAGCCAATCTTGTCTTAGCAACCAAGAAAGTAAGACACACATATACACAAATGTAAATTAATACAACCAACAAACTAGAAAATAAGCTATTTAATTTAAGATATTTTCAATTGTTCAAGTTTATGTGGATATAAAAACATTAATTTTCTTTCATCTACTTTGTTTTAAATTGGTTAATAATATATCTAGGAAAATCTAAGGGACTTGATAGAAATTGATAGAATATTCATGTTCAGTTATAGTATTTATTTGAAAAAGGTAAGATAAAACCATGATAGATGCTTGCTGCAGACTGGAAATTTTATCAGCAATATTTTTTTACATCTATATGACATTTAATTGAGTCAATGCTAAATATAAGTATGTGACTGATAATTTTTTTAATGTTGGCTTAAACCAGAAAATTTGCTTCATAATAATTTTCTATTCATCCAGGCAAAAGTACAATATGGACACAGATCCATTATTTATGCTCTTAAATCATTGGGATTTGTAATTCAGGTAATTCAAGTAGAAAACAAGCATTGATTCAATATTCTTTTACTATATGTCATGGTCAGGTTCATGTTTCAACTTGGCCAGGTGGTGGTGCCCAGTTGTCTGGTTGGGCAAGCACTGGCTTGTCTGTTACTATGAGGACATTTCATGGGCTTAAATCCTGACCACACTGGCGGCATCCACAGCTAATTGCATTTTCAATCAGCTAAGAGGAGTGTCTTCTGCAATGAGTGATGCTTAATCTAATCATCAGAAGGCTTTTAAGGAGCATTCAGAAGAGACAATCACTCTTCCTGCTTCAGCCAGCCAGCCTCTCCTGAGACTTCGTTGAGTGTTTGTTGAGGACCTTCACTGGAGCTGCCAGCTCGTGGCCTACCCTACAGACCTTGGATTCTTATATCCCCACAGTTGCCCAGCCAGCCTCTCCTAAGAGATCGTTGAGGACCTTCACTGATGCTGCCAGCTCATGGCCTGCCCCATAGATCTTGGATACTTACATCTCCATGGTTGTCCAGCCAGCCTCTCCTGAGACTTCATTGAGGACCTTAATCAGAGCTGCCATCTCACAGCCTGCTCTACAGACCTTGGATCTTACATACTCATGGTTACAGGAGGCGCTTTTATAAATTTTGCGTTTACAAATATCTCCTACTGATTATGTTTCCCTAGAGAACCCTAGCTAATACACTGTGGTAGTGGACATAATGATTAACCTTTAGCCATCACAGAGATTTTTGTTGTATGGTTGGTGTTCTCTTGTATGCAAAAGTCTGGCTCTGAATTCCATCTTCGATATCTGTTTAATTTAACTCCTTAAAAGTATAGTAAGTTTATGTCTATGCCCTGAATTAAGCCAATTTGCAGCATCTGAGCTCTGTATAGAAGTTTCATATGTTGCATTGTATTGGCCAGGAAAATCAATACTGTCCAAGAACATGCAAAAGATGTAGTGGGGTACTTTATTTAAAATAATAATTTTAAGATAGGTCTTCATTTTATCTATATCCAACTTTTTTTCCTGAACTAATATGTTCCTCACAGAAGCATGTCTAAATAGATTAGGTGAGGAATGCACAACATTGACATTGATCTGTTGTACTGGGAGATCTTTATAAGATCTAGGTGTCTTAAACCCAAACTGTGTTATCCTTTACATGGAAAGCCTATATACATTATTCATTGTTTTATTAATCTGTTCATTCACTTATTTGTTCATATAGTCATTCAACACACAGTTGTTGAAAAACTCTTTTGTTAATGTTAAATGCTATGCTGAACTCACCAAGGCTATCATGAGAGTACCTGAGGGGGTCAAAATGTTTTGTTAGTTTTAGAAAACTATTTTCAAAATGCCAGCTTATTCATAGGCAGTCATAGGTCTGTTTGACAATCACTGTGTCTTTAACAGAAGCTTTTATTGACTTCTATTGTCTCTAACACAATTTAGTTAGATTCAATGAGTCTCATTTACCTTGTTGATCAGCTTTGCATGCTGATAAGTTTGGAAATACAGTGTTTTGTGAAAAGCCAGTTCTGGAGTCATATTGATGATTCCAATCCTTCTTATATTATCTACATGTCATTCATTTCAAGTTAAAATAGAGAAAATCCCCAAACTTCCTAAAGATAATTCTAAACTTGTCTGGTGTATAAGTTTGAATTCCAGAATACTTGTATCCTTTTATTACCACGGATAACCCTGGAGTAGGTTTGGATATTTGTCCAAAATCCTGATGTATATTTATAAGCCCATGCACCTGAAAAATACTCTAAAACTTAGAAGGTTTGAATTGAAAACTTATTTACTAGCACAGATAAATACTCTAGTTAAGCAGCTTTTGGTTAATCAGGCATGTGACTCCAAATACTCATAATCAGATAAAGCTCAGAGCACTGGATTGGCCTAGTGCCACATGTACATTACAGAGTAATATGTTCATTTCGTTTTCATAGATTGAATGTCCTTGGAAAATGTTGAAAGACATCATATAATTAATCAGCATACCATATGTTTAGTGAAAATTAGTTCTCATGAGATTAAGTCATTCATTCATTCAATAAATACATAATTAGCACCATATGTGTCAGGAGTTCTATTAGATGGTATAACAATGAGATGCATTGCAATTATTATAGTACTTATTTTCTGATTTTACAGAATGAAAAAATAAATTGAACAAAATTTATTGACAAAAATTTATTGACAAAAATGATCTGGATCCAGAAATCGAACATTATTTTTCTCAATTCAGAACCAGTTTAAAAGCTACATCAAGTTATGGAAGCACTTTGTTATAAATGAAAATCGAGCAAACATCACCAGATGAGCACTTTGTAAATGCATCCAACTTTATATAGGGAAGTATTTTATTATCTCCATGATGTTTCTCTTTGTCAAATACCAATTTCTAAATAAATTATAGAAAACTATAATCATATGCTGCCATTCACTGTAACTAGTCTCTCATAAATTTGTTTTCTTATGTCATAACTGCAGACTATGGTACTGGTAAAATGATGCGTTAAGGCAAAATTTACATTGAAAATTATTCACTAAAGGTTCTGGTGTACACTGGATAATTTTTTAAATCTATTTATTACTTATAGTATATTTTGGATTCCCAGGGCTTTGACAAATATACTATAGGATGGCATAGCTACAGAAATGTATTGTATCATGGCTTTGGAGGCTATGGGTAAGACATTAATGTCTCAACAGGCCATAAATTCTCCCAGAGTCAATAGAATTCAAAAAGTCCTCTATCACATGGAAATTTCTCTGTCTTTGACTCATCTTTTCTGATATATGCTGACTTCTGGATTCTATTAACTGACTGAGTCTGACTTTCCTTTGCTTATGAGTGTAAGCAAAGTCATATAGATTAAGGCCAACCTGAATCAATTTGGCCTCATTTAAATAGGATCGTTAGAGATCCTATTCACAAATGTATCCACAGTGTAATTGATAATAATCTCTTTAAAGGTCTTGTGTACAAACAGGAATTTGGATTAAGGATTGAATATGTCTCTTGTAGGGTACATTATTCAATTTAAAACAGACCCTTCTTTTATTCCTTATGTAGTAGTCAGAGTAATGGCCTATAGGGATGCCCACATCCTATTTGCTAGAACATGTGAATGTGATAATTTACATTTCAAAAGAGATTTTGCAGACTTGATTGGGATTTGGAACCTTGATATAGGGAGATTTTCCTGTATTATCCAGTTGTCTCAATCTACTCAGGAGTCCTTAAAACTAGAGAACCTTTTTAGCTATAGTCAAAGAGAGAGGTGCAATGATGTTTCCATTGTTAGCAATAGAGAGGTCTAATGTGAGAAGTATTTAATTTGCCTTTATAGGTTTTGAAGAGAGATATAGGGAGTCAAAAGCAAAGGACTGCAGGTAGTCTCCACAAGTCAGAAATGTTAAGGAAATGGATTTTCACCAAGAGTCTCCAGAAAAGAATTCAGTTATCCTAATTACCTGATTTCAAGCCAAAACGAGACCCTGTCAAACTTACAACTTCTAAAACTGTAGTATAATAGATGTATACTGCTTTAAGCCACCAAGTTTGTGGTATTAGTTACAGCTGGAAAAGAAGAGTATTACACCACATTACTTAAAAAAATCTGGAGAATTCAAGCATGTCTTCTCCTACACCCTCTTCTGGCAATGCTTGTGGCCTTATTCCTTATTGACTATCTTTTACTTCTCTCCTTTACATTTTAATAGTATAGAACAATACTGAACAAAGCAGGCAAATGCCACAATATTTTGTATTTTAATTCATCATTTATAGATTGATTCTGACATTTCATTTTGATTTAGATGTACTATTTAAATACATGCCCAAATTATAAGTAGACCAGCTAGAAAACTCTCTCTTTGCTCTGTTACCTATTTTTAAATTATTTTATTAAACATCATTTGAAAATTAAAAAATCTTGTTTTCTTAGATATTTCATGAGCTTGAAATTTTAATCGTGTCTTTTGCCAGCCCTTTTCCATTCCCTCTAGCTGTGATTTCTCACTGTTCTGAACTCTGAAAACATCACTTAAGGAATTGGTTTAGTTAAATTTACCAAGTGTGTCTTTCTTTTATCAACAACAAATTTCCATGATTCCAGCAGGGTAAAATAATCATCTACTGTTACCATATTAGCTCATTCAAGAATCCAAATACAATGTATATCATGGAGTGCATCCTTAATGCAAATTTACTAAACTATACTTTCTGAATGAATCTAAAATTATTTTCTCTTTTGTTAATCCTATAGCCTTTCATGTTCAATTATGACTATTTTTTTTAATTAGGTAAAAGATGTTTCCTTATCAGATAAGCAACAAGAATCAATTCATTAGAATATTTATCACACATTTACTTTGTAAAATATTGTCATCATAAAAAAAAAAAATCTTCAAGTCACCAGTAATAAGTAAATCATTGACTTGAGGTGGAACTATCCTTTGGCAAAATTTTTATGGTATGAGTAAGCCTCCAATGCCCTTTGTTTGATTTTCTTTTTTTCTACTCATTTTTCCTTTTTCAAATTCTCTCCTTTTCTTTTTTTTTTGGAATAACTGTATTTCTCTCTATTTCAGTATTTTCTTTGTGATATATTTATATACCATATAATCGTCTAAGTGTGCAATCAGTGGTTCCCATATCATATAGTTGTGAATTCATCAATACAATCAATTTTTGAACATTTGTATAGCTCCAAAAAAATTAGAATGAAAATAAAAAGGAAAACCCAAAGCATCTCATACCCCTTATCCCCTTATTTTCTGTCTTTATTTTCTTACTCACCTGTCCATACAGTAGATGAAGGGAGTTTCAGTCACAAGGTTTTCACAATCACAAAGTCACAACATGAAAGCTGCATAGTTATAAAATCATCTTCAAGAACCAAAGCTATTGTATTACAGTTCAACAGTTTAGGGTATTTCTTTCTAACTAGTCTAATACACTAAAAAGTAAAAAAAAAAAAAAAAAAAAAAAAAAAAAAGGATATTTATATAATACAGAACAATAAGTTCCAGAATGATCTCTGAATTCTATTTGAAATCTCTCAGCCATTGAATCTTCATTTTGTTTCATTTCTCTTCCTCTTTTTGCTCAAGAAGGCGTTCTCAATCCCATGATGCCTGGTCCTTACTCAACCTCAGAAATCATGTTCTACATTGCCAGGGAGATTTGTATCCCTGGAAACAATGGTACTGGGAGTGAGTTTACCTGAGGCATTGACTTAGAGAGAAGGGCCACACCTGAGCAACAAAAGAGGCTGTCTGGGGGTCATTCAGGTACAATTATATGTAGGCTTCACTTCATTGCAAGAAAATGTTTCATAAGGGCAATCCCCAAGATTGAGAGTTTGGCCTATTAAATTGGTAGTCCCCAGTGTTTGTGCAAATATCAGGAATTCTCCAGGTGGGGAAGTTTAACATGTCCACTTTTTTTCACAATGCCTGAAGGGGACTGTACAAATGCTTTTTAATCTTCTGCCCAGTTACTCTGGGATGTATCAGGGCATCACACTAACCTGTACAAATTAACAAAATCTTGATCCCTATTCAAGGTTCTATGGAATTCTGGTGCTCAAATAAACTACCATACAAGTTAAATTAGATATTGTGCTACAGAAAATATAAATTTCACACCAAATAAACATCTTCCTTTGGCTTAACTCAGAAGTTGAAGTTTTAAAACACAGTCAAGTAAGACTATTTAATGCTACATTCTCTTTAGGAAATTTTAACATAAGAATATAATGCAAAATATATAAATGTATGGAGAAAGTGGTGGTTTATCCTATTATAGCCACAAAATTTTAACAACTTTGTTTTCAATATTCATGGCTGAAAAAGTTGCAATAATCCCATCCAATTCCCAATAAACATAAGTTAACATATTTGTGCAAGATAGCTCTCTATTTCAAATCATTAATTTGTATATAATATATGTATATAAAACCAGTGTAAATGAAAATGGGTAAATGTAACTTTTGTGCCATTTAAAAAGTTATGTTATTCACATACCGTATTTCATCTGACATGCTAAGTAGCTGCTCTAATAAGTCTATTAGTGAGTTGGAAAACATCTAAAAAATTAACCAGAATGTAACAAGAAAAAGAGGCAAGGAGATGAAAACAAAAGAAAAGAGATGTTATGAGACATAGAAGATGCTATACAAAGGTTTAACAAACATCTAACTTAAGATAAAAGAAAAGCAAATAAAGAGCAAGAAGAACCTGTAATTGAATAAATAATAGCTGAGAATTTTCAATATTTCTCTACTTCAGGGAAAAATATGAATCTTAATATCAAGGCATCAAAACTTTCCCCAGCTGTAAAAAACAAAAGAAAGACATGTTTAGAAACATCATAAAGACAACAAAATATTAGGACAAAGAATATATCTTAAGAGCAGCCAGAGAGAAAGAATATTTCCCATACAAAGGAATGATGAATGATGGACAGCATAACAGCAGATTTTTTTACAGTAATAAAATAGGAAAAACACAATGGGATAGGATCTGAAAATGTTCAAAGAATTTAGATGTCACTCAAGTTTATGTATTTAACAAATGTCATTTTCAAATATAAGGGTGATTAACAAATAAACCAAAGTTGAGATAGTTTGTTTTTAAGATACCTGCACTGAAATAACTTCTAAGAATGTGCTTCCTAAAGAAAGACACCAGTGCTAACGTGATTTGAGATAACAGAGCAAGCAATAGAGCCTTAAGATCATTCATAGATGTGGGGAAAGGAAGTAAAGTAGCTGCCAGTGAGCCAGTCATTCCCTTTCCTTAGAAAACTCCAAAGAGTAAAGAAGATGGTAGGTAACTGTGTCACCACCTCCCTGTCTATCCGATTTCCTTAGATCATGTTCATGGAATGTTTTCAAAGCAGATGAATCCCAGGTCAAGGATTACTTATAGTAAATAAACTTAGAGTCTTTGAGACATACTTCTTCAGAGGTCAGAAAAGCTATACAATATCCGTTACATAAAATGGAAACATTTCTTTTAATTTCTCAATGCTTTGTGATGAAATAGTATGAACTTCAATTGGAGATCTCATTTATTATTCTGGACCAGAGGAACACATCTGACACAGAAAGGAAGGAAGAACAAAAGCAGACATGCTCACAGTTCTAGATCTCTCTCTTTCTCTGCTTCATCTTAGACTGATGCTTTGAAATTACTGGTGGAATTAGATGCTGGTTAAAATTTTTGGCTTGTAAAATTGTTACTTCTTAAAGTTCGATTTGACGATCCAACCGTGTGTTTTGTGTATTAGTATTGTTTGCATAAATTTGACCCCTATTTTTGGAGTTAAAATTGAGTTCAAATATAAAATACTAGGAAAACAACAGCAATTAAACCAGAAGCTTGTTATGAAAGTTAAAATATTCCCTGATTTTTATTTATTTTATGGAGACTGTTAAGATTATGCTTGGCCTTAGAATTTTTTCTACATAATAAAAATGTTTGAGTTATTATTATTACACTTGGAGATACAATATTTGTAGCTTTCAAACCAAAAGAAAGAACAATTTTAAGGAGAAAAATAAACTCAACCAATCAAAAAGAGAATCACGAAAGGTGAAAAAATGAACAGAAGAGCATGAAAAAATAAAAATCTAAAGCAAATGTTAGAAAAAGTATGTGTAGAAAAATAAACACAATACACTTAACTGAACTAATCTCAGCACTTGGAAGACAGAGATGTTAAGATTGGCTGATAGAACAAAATCAAGCAATATGTTTTAGCAAGAGGTATAATATAAAAAGGTACATGTAAAAGAGGTACGATTAGATAAACCAGACAAAACCAATCAACAGACAGCTTTATAGCTTTCCTAATTCCATATTTTCATGCAGAAGCATTATTATTGATAAAATGGATTTCTACTTGATAATTTATCATTTGTTCTACCAAACAAGTAAAATATTTAAAACAAAGAGAGAAAATATCAAATCCACCATCATAACCATGCAAATAGTTTTATTGATAATTCAAGAGACCAATTAGAATAGTAAAATTATGAGGTTGAAAAATAGAATTAATGTATTTGATATCAGAATATACTTTTGTGGAATTTGCTCCCCAAATAAGAGAATACAGTTACATTTCCTTCCCCAACCACAGAAGATATCATACAGTATGCCACAAAATAAATTCAAATAAATTTTAAGGGGTTTCTTAGAAAACAAAGCAATGACATTAAAGTATATCAATAGTAAAGGATAAATTTAAATTTAAAAAAAACTTGAAATAAGAAAAAAAAGAAGCACTCTATGTAGCATATGGTTAAAGAAGAATCTATGTGAACATTAAGGAAAGAAAAAACAGAGAAATGAATGATAATGAAAATATTTCCAAACTTATAAGATGCAGTCAAATCAATATGTAGAAGAAAATTTATATATAAAAATGCACATATCAAAAGCTAAAGGCTGAAATTTAATGAATAAAGTCTAATATCTTGACAAATCAGGATTAGAAAAATGCTGAAAAAATAGATGATAATAAATAAGAGAAGAAATCATAAATTTAAGAAACTGATATGATAGAGATGATCATAAAAAAAATGTATCATGAAAAGACTAGTAACAAACTTCTGGATTCTATGATCAAGAAACTAATAAAAGGGCAAATTGAGTTATCGTAGTGGTTTGAAGCTGTACAAATTCCAGAAAAACATGCTCTTAAATTTAACTCATTTCTGTGTTTGTAAACCTATTTTAAGTAGGACCTTTTGAATAGGTCACTTCAGTTAAGCTATGTCCCAGCACATTCAAGATGGGCCTTAATACTATTACCAGAGTCCTTTATAAATGGAATGAGTAGAGATAGAGAAAAAGTCACAGAAGCAAAAAGCTGAAAGCATCAAAACCAAGAAAAGGCAGGAGAAACCAGCAGATATCACTATGAAAGACACCACAAGCATCCAGTCTTTGGGAAGAAAGCGTTGCATAGGTGATGCCTTGACTTAGACATTTTCTTAGCTCTAAAACTGTAAGGTAATGCATTTGCATTGTTCAAGCTGAACCATGTCATGATACCTGCTTTAACCAGCCTAGGAAAGCAAAATAGATATTAACAAGTAAATGATTACATACACTTCACACATTAGAAATAGAGTAATATGATATGCAATAAAATTTAATGCCAATAACTTTGATGAAGAGGAAGTAGAAAGATCTCTGACAAAATAGAAGATAAATAAAATGAAAAGAAAATGTAAAGTTAATTCAGAACAAGTGAAAAAAATATATAAAGTTCTATAGACCAATTGGAAATAAATTGAAGGGATAATTAAGAATCTTCTCATGAAGGAAATACTAAAGCAAGAGGAATTTCTGTATAGATTTTACTGAATTCTTGGACAGATGATGCCTATCTTATATAAATTTATTCAGTAAAACAAGAATTCTTTAAAAATGATATCATCATTAATAGAAAAGTAAAGTGCAATGAAAGAAAATTATAAGGCCATTTAAATTATGAAAATGAATTTAAAAATCTTTGTCAAAATAATGGTCAAACAAATATAACATTATTTGGTGGGATGCCACAGTAATATGGGAAGAAGATTAAAAAGTACTTGAGGGACTGAGGAAAAAGGTGGAAGTATTAAACTTCCCCACCTAGGGAAGACCTGTTATTCTTTCAATCACTGGAGACTGCCAATTTGATGGGGCAGACCCTCGATCTTGGGGCTTGCCTTATTCTTGTAAAGGTGAAGCTAAGTCTGCTTATGATTATGCCTAAAATTCACCCTCAGAGAATCTCTTTTGTTGCCCAGATGTGGCCTCTGTCTCTAAGCCAACTTCACAGGTCAGCTCACTCCCTCCCCCATATATGGGACATGATTTCTGTGAGTATAATCCTCCCTGGCAACATGGAACTTGACTTCAAGGTTTGAGCCTGGACTTGGCATTGTGAGATTGAAAAAGATTTCTTGACCAAAAGGGGGAAGAGAAATGAAACAAAATAAAGTTTCAGTGGCTGAGAGATTTCAAACAGGGCTGAGAGGTCATTCTGGACCTTATTCCTGTGTAGTATATAGATAACCCTTTTAGTTTTTGATGTTTTCAGGTATCAACAAAGAAATACCTAAAACTGTTGAACGGCAATCCAATACTCCTGATTCTTTAAGATGGTTGAATAAGTATTGAGCTTTTAAGGTATGACTGTGTGATTGTGAAAACCTTGTGACTGACATTCCTTCTATCCAGTGTATGGACAGATAAGTAAGAAAAAAAAAGTAAATAAATAAGGAGGGGAGGGGAGTATGGGAAGATTTGGGTATTCTTTTTCTCTTTTTTTTGAACTTTATTCTTATTTTTAATTTTTTTAGTAATGAATATGTTAAAAAATTGATTGTGGTGATGAAAACCCAGCTATATGATGATATTTTGTACCACTGATTGTACAATTTGGATTATTTTATGGCTTGTGAATATACGATATAACTCAATAAAATTGCATATAAAATTAATATAATTATATTACCTATACAATATTTGTGATTTTCTAAATTTTATGATGCGCTGATAACACTCATTGTATTATTTGTTTTATAAGCTATATTAATGACATTTATATTATTTTGTGTCCTATTTAAATTTAAAGAAAAAAGAAAGATCATTTTTAGTGTTTAACATGATCAGTTTCTAAAATAAAGCAGCATTTAAAAGATGACCCAAGAAGCAATCAGAATGTGTTCTAAATTGATAGATAATCTAAACATGTATTATGATATCATCCAATCAAAACTGAAAAGCAAATATTCAAATAGCAACAAAAACCAACAACAAAAGCAAAAAGCAAGTAAAATGCATCAAGAAATGTTTAAGGGAATGGGATTACGCCTGCTTTGGAGACTTATTTTACACACATTAAAAATTGATATGGTAGTACATACTACACTGAAATATACAGTAAAATGCAGGTTATACACCCATTTACCCACTCCTAGTGGTTGGAGGTATTTGGGTTCCATTTCTTTATAAATATTAGGCCTAAACTCTTTTTACCTAGAATATAAGTATCTCTAGGGAATTTTTTGAGAACTGGTGATGTTCCCTGGTTCCCTGATGTGTTTATGTAAACATGAAGAGCTGAAACAGTCTCTCGGCAATGAACTCATTCTACAGAAAAATGCCAAAGTACAAATTTGATTCAAGGAAACTAAAAGGGCAGACGTCAGGACAATGATTCTAAGATATGCTGTTTCTACTATTCAGATTGTCTTTGCCTATACCACATATTCACCATTAGATTTAATACCTGGGCCCTTTTCTAAAGGAAAGGTATAAAACTAAAATGAACTCCATAAGTATAATATTTGGAAAGCACTGAGGTCATAAACAAAACATCTATGTCAACAGCAGAAGCAGAGATGTCTGAAAATGGGGCTTTCTCCAATGGACATGCAATTGTCCACTGAAGTTGTGGTGGGAATACACTGGATGATGTCACCCTAAGGCAAACATGAGATAAGCACATGAATGCATGAGGATTGACAGTAGTCAGTAAGCTGAGACTGAGAGGAAGAGAATGTTGAGGCCAAACAATAGCCAGAAGAGAAGTATCACACTGATATCAAGGGCATATTTGTGCCCCTAATCTATCTTCCATTTTAGGTAGAGATTGGTTAATACCATTTTAAAAATCACCTAAATGCATAAGTTTTTTCTCTATAAATTTTCCAAGATGAGTATATTTAACAATTTATAATGGACATGACAATACATGTAAATGTGACTTTACATTTTATCTTTACTTTTTACCTTTGCTCCAATTATATGTTTAGAGTTGCAATAGTAAACACATCTACATAATTGTAAGTACTTTCAATTATTACACCAGTAGTGGGAGCATTTCAGGTGCTGGATATGTGTGTTGTTTGTGTGTGTGTGTGTATGTGTTTCCTGTTCTAGTGCCACTCCATAATCACTCTATATTTACTACTAATCACTTTATATTGACCTTTCAGCCTTTAAAGACTTTCTCCATTTCATTAATGGAGAAATAATTCAAAAGAAAAGATCTCTATGTAAACATGGATTATGGTTTTTATTGTTGCTTTAATACTTTACAAGTAGGACTCTTTCATTTAATATTCCTTTTGACTAGTAATCCTCATATATTTTGGTCTTTGTTTCACGACAACTTTATATTATCAAAAATGACTATTGCTCCCTGTATTTGTCAATGCTCTCCAGAGAAACAGAACTAACAGGATATGCATAGCCCTGATGAAATTTTCTATAAACTCACCAGGAGAAGCTGGCTGGATGAAGTGGAGATAGAAACTCATTCTGACTCCTGAAATTATCAGTTCACCCTTTAAGACTTTCAACTGATTGGATAATACTTCCTTGTTTGTGGAAGACAATCTCCTTTGTTGATTTTAGATATAGTCAGTTATAGATGCAGTCAACAGACTAATGCTTTAAATCCATTAAATATACTCAAAGCAACTCAAGCCAGTGCCTGTTTGACCAAATGATTAGACACCATATCCTAGCCAAGTCGATGCATGAATTTCAACATCTCAATCCCAAATACATTTTATATGCTATATATCAATCAATTTTATTGTGTTAGAAATCATATAGAGAAATATGTAAAATGTTCATTTACTACATAATTTTAAAATAACACAATCAATTTAATTAATATTAATGAAAACTGCACATTTTATTTTATTTATTAAAAACTATGCTTTATAATAGAACAACTAAAATTAAGGAGCGGTATAACATTTTATATTTTTGCAAATGTTTTTAAAATTTGACTTAATAGTGGACAGCTTGGTACTTATACCCATTTAAGTGTTCAATCTGTTTAAAAACGTTGTTTTATTTGAAGGATTAAAGGAAGTCAAGAAAAAGATAAGCAATTTAATAACAGCTTTTGAGATAATTGTAAATATTCATCTTGATAGAACAGGAGAAGTGTAACTGAAACCATGTCAATTATCTTCATACTGTCTTGTACTGAAGTCAATGTCTATTTTGCACTCTTAATGGATCCAATGCCTATGTACAATTTTTATTTGTAATTTTAGAAAATATTTCATTGTTATGCAGATCTTGCAAAAGTTGATATATTTCATTAAATAATATAAAAAATCACATTCATTAATATCATCAATACTTCATTAGAGATTCTTTAAATATTAAGAAGCCATCAGCTCACAGTTCCCAAGTCTACAACTTTTACCCCAAAACATGCAATTTTGTCATTAGCAAGGAGTACTATAAAGTATTGTCCTCAATGTGAATTTTACTTCAGATTTTCCAGAAAATGCCTAAAATATTCCCTGTTCTAGTTTATTATTATTTGTCTTTGTCATTCTTTCAGTAAAAATGGTCTTCCATGAAATAAACTATTGAGCTTACAACCTAATTGTATAAGAAGCTTTACTGAAGACAACCAGCAGAAATCTTGAATGTATTCTTCCAGATTCTTAACATGGAAAATTGAAAAGGTGCATACTCAGGGTGAAGACTTAAATTAAATTCAGTAACACACTTCCATGGCTTTTTCATTTCTTGTTTGAATAGATGTAGCAATCTTTGTACTTTAAAGAGCATGTCATGTCTATGTTTAACATAGAGAAACTCATATGTTGGTTTCATATTTTCTCAGCACCTTTAGGATAGATGGTGTAGCTGTGAACTGAGAAAGGAAATCTGCTTGTCTCTTTTTTATGTCAAACATCCCCTGCTAACTATATGAACATACAGTAAAACTAAAACTCTAAAATAATAGCAGCTTTAGATGGATTAAAGTGATCATTTTAAAAAAATTTTGCAAAGCAAATAAAATTTTACACACCTATTTTTATGTTTCTGCATAGATAAGGAAAATTTTGAAATTTTGAAATAATAATTTACTACATAATGAGATTACAGAGACAAGTTATAGTTGTAAATAGGTGGTAAGAGCACATAGGAATTCTGAAAGGAAACCGACTGACTCTCTAGATATTTTATAAGGATATGTGCACACATGTATGCGCACATATGCGCCTACCTCAGAATATTCCAGGAAATATGAGAATATGTATGATACCTGCATAGGTCAATTATATTCTAGAACACCCCATTATGTAATTGTGAGAGAATAAGAGAAAAACAGTGAAAACAGAAAATAATGTACTATTCTTACTATGAATAAATATTTCCTTGACACCTTCTGAAAAGATTTCACATCACACTGAAAAAAAAAAAACTAGTTTATAAAATCATTTCCATTTTGGAAAATTTTATAGCTTTTTTTTATGAAATTGTTTGCTTTGTAAGTCTCTTTTTCCCTTCTATCATATGTACACCTGTGTTGTCAAGTAAAAGTAAAGAATAATAAGATAAATATATCAAACACTCTCATATGAAGAAAGTCTGCAAGCATAATGTATTTTTAAATTCACATGTAAAATCATTGGTTCTTTGTTTTATGATTTCTCAGAAAATCAGTAAAGCTACACTTTGACTATTTAAAGTATAATTTCATTCTGCAGTAAGATACTTCTTATTTTAAATATTTGTATTTTTCTAAAATAAAGTGTTAAAATTTTATTCCTTTCATTGTAGAAAGATTAACAAACAATAAAAACTATACAGAATAATATTAAAATTATATTCAGGCTCAGCAAACACAGATAATGAATTACCACGTTTTATGAATTTCTTTAAGATTGTAATCATATTTTGTATTTGCTATTTTTTGGCATAAAAATATAATTTTCATCTTAAAATACCATCATTACCCAGGTAGTTTTGTGTATATACATATAAATTTATGGGCATATATTCTCTTACATTTGTATTTTATGAAATGCTATTACTAGATATCATGGTCAGGTTCATGTGTCATCTTGGCCAGGTGGTGGTACCTGCTTGTCTGGTTGGGCAAGTGCTGGAGTAGCTGTTGCTATGAGGACAGTTCATAGAATTCAATCATGATCACATCAGTTGCATCCACAGTTGATTCCATTTGTAATCAGCCAAGGGGAGTGTCTTCTGCAATGAGTGATGCTTAATCTAATCACTGGAAGCCTTTTAAGGAAGATTCAGAAGAGACAGGCTTTCTTCCTGCTTCAGCTAGTGATCCTCTCATGTGGAATTTGTCCAGACCCTCCAACAGAATCATCAGCTTCATAGCCTTCCCTATGGATTTAGACTCTACATTCCCATGATTACGTGAGATACTTTTATAAATTTTATATTTACGAATACTTCCTATTGATTCTGTTTCTCTAGAGAATCCTAATACACTAGATGTTTGATTTTTTCATCAGACTATTTTTATTGTGGTTTTTATAGTATAATATTGTACTACTTTTTGTAAAGCAATAATATATTAAGATATATGGTAGTACAAATGTTTTTTTGTTGTTGTTAGTACAACTTTTTTACATTTTTTTCAAATATTTTTGGTTGTTAATAATCTGTGTTTGATTGAAAGTTTGGAATAACTTTGTTATTGAAAAATATATTAAGTGGTGGATAGTAGATTGAGATGGAAATTTGATTTAGGA
Source organism: Tamandua tetradactyla (assembly GCF_023851605.1). Taxonomy (NCBI): domain Eukaryota; kingdom Metazoa; phylum Chordata; class Mammalia; order Pilosa; family Myrmecophagidae; genus Tamandua; species Tamandua tetradactyla. Next base: position 74,210,291 of record NC_135335.1, on the reverse strand, counting down.
ATGTTTATAACAGTCATTTAGTAAAGTATTCAATTATATGTTAATATCTTTTAATATCCTGTCTATTCATTATGGGATTAACTCCTATGAAAGTCCTAATACTTAAGTTATTATAAATTACGGAGTATTAATTTCAGTTTTTTCCAACTGTTTTCAAAGCACATGTTCTTTATATCTTGGTACTGGTGCTACACATGGAAGTTATTGACTTCTATATTCTTAAGTTCTATCAGCTTGATGTACCTTAATAATATTGGATATGTTCTAATAATAAATTAACTTCTTATATTTCATTTCTAATACACAGTCATATCATCTATTAATTAGTGAAACTGGCATACATTTATCAGTTTTATCATTTGTTCTTCAAGTTTTTCCAGTGCATCATTAAACAATTGATTTGAATGTTCTAGTCTTAATATCAATTTTTAGAAGACTATTTCTAGTGATCTGATAAGTATTTGACAATTTAATAGTTTGTTTTACTCACTATCACGTCTAGGATTATCTTTCACCTCAAAAACTGCTTCTCCTCTAAAATAATCAGTTTTATATCCACATGTATTTTCAGAACCCCTTGAAGATATATATGAAACCCATTAAGCTAATTTATAATTCAAATAAACCAGAAGCATTTTTAAAACTTTTATTCAGATATTGCTTTATATAAATTTATATTCTGTTATAATATGGTATTCTTATATATTGTAACTTTTTAAATGAGCATTTACAGTGATTCAAAGTAGATAAGTGAAACAATTTGCTACAAAATTGAAAAATACACTAAATAGAATTTCTTTCCCTAAGAACTGTGAAAAATTTAATTATTTTATAGGGAAAGAGAGAAATAAAGCTAGTCAAATATAAAGGAACACAAAGCAATATTAGAAAACTCCCTGAGAATGAAGAAAAAACTATATTAAGACTAAAAGAATTTTCAGGATAGCACATGGAAGGGTATATGAACATAAATTTATAGAACTAGAATGAATGTGGGATGCAAACATGTGAGAACAAAGATAGGATACATTTGCTTGGTTTATATCTGATGAGCACCATCTCACATAACCTACATCTCATTATTATTTAGGCCTCAACCCTAAACAAACTATTCACTTTTTTTCTTATAAAAGTTATAAAGTAATCAAGCTCCAAACTCCTTTTCTCTTCACCAATGGTTTATTTATTATAATGTCCTGCTTTAAGGTCTTTCCCCATCTTTAGAATTATTTCTTCACTTTGCTCATGCAGATTGTGAGGAATCAAACTCCAGACCAAAATCCTATGAGTGATTTTTCTTTCTTAACTACAGACAAATTCAAAGACTTTCCCTCATGGGTGATAGCTGCTAGCTGCCCTCCCTACAGCAGGCTGGGTACAAAATCTAGAGGGAGTTGTCCTCAAGAATTCTGACCCCTTTGGTCAGCCATGCTCTTGTGCATGTCTGCATTCCCAACCCATTACCTACATTTGGAGATTCCCTTATTACTGGTCTGAGGCTGCTGGCTTTCCCAGGTGCCAAGGTGGAGATATTTATCAAGGAGAACTTAAAGACACTTCTGCACTCTTACGCAGTATAGTACCAATTTCCTCCTCTCCCTTTTCCTCAGGTCCCAACCATAAAATGTCAGGTAGCTTTTATTTAGGAACCCTCAACATTGAGACAATCACTTCAGCTGTATTGCTTCTGTTGACCCTTACTTAGTCATCTTCTGTGGGGAAAATAGCACAATGGGGGATTGGACATCCTTTTTTTCACTTGTAACCTCTTGCTTATACTCAGAGTGAGTTAATAAATATTTAACCATTACTTTCAGTTTGGACTCATTGACCTAATTAATCTCCTCAACATGAGCTCAATTCATGATGAATTGTCACCCTCTCTGCAATCTGATGGTTTTGCAAAACCTAATGCCCAACGGCCCCACTTTTGGGCAAAGTTCTCTGTGAAAACCCTACTGTTAAGATTATCCAACTCAAGAGGAAAGAAATGTCAATATTGCAGGATGTTGAAAATAGATGATAATTCATATTTTAAAACTTTCATTTACATGTGAGACTAAAGCAAAAATGTTTATTTGGGGGAGAAGATGGCAGCTTAGTAAGATGCGCGGATCTTAGTTTCTCCTCCAGGACAGCTACTAGGGGAGTAGAAACGATACAGAACAGCTCCCAAAGCCATGACAGAGATAAAAAAGACAGCGTACCCCATCTGGGAATGTCTGGCTGGCTGAGAGAACCCGCTCTGGTGAGATCGCCGAGTGGCGCGGCCTTCACCGGGCAGGGCGGCAAGTGGCCGGAGTCACTCCCTTCCCCTTTCCCGGGCTGGCTGGGAGAATTGGGCAGGTGGTCCCCTCAAACTGCGGCGGCTGGCGCCCATACCACGCACAGCCCCCTGGACCAACTGAGAGAATTGGATCGGAAATCCCCAGGCTGCAGAGAACGGTGACGGGGGGGGCCCTTTCCAAACCCGTGACTTCCCGGGAACGTGCACTCTCCCGGGCGGATCGCTGTGGCTGGCGCCCTCCTGCCACGCTTGGCGTCCCGGGCAAACTAGGGAATTCAGACGGGCGCTTTCCCGGGCTGCGGCGGCCAGCAACCCTCCCCGCGTGCGGACCCCGGGCCGGCTGGCACGCTTCCAAGCCACTTCGGCTAGCTAACCTCCCAGACGGCGAGAGTTTTCCAAAGTTAAAGGACCCACAGCACCTTTTACTGGTGGGGCCCGCAGACAAATGTGTGCCACGAGTGCCACCTACTGGGCAGGATAAGAAAAACAGAACCCAGAGATTTCACAGAAAAATCTTACAACCTTGTTGGGTCTGACACCCAGGGAAATCTGACTAAATGCCCAGACGCCAGCAGCAGAAGATAACTGTCCTTGCTCAGAAGATTGAGAATATGGCCCAATCAAAGGAACAAACCAATAGTTCAAATGAGATACAAGAGCTGAGACAAGTAATGCTGAATATACGAACAGAAATGGAAAACCTCTTCAAAAATGAAATCAATAAATTGAGGGAGGACATGAAGAGGACATGGGCTGAACATAAAGAAGAAATAGAAAAACTGAAAAAACAAATCACAGAACTTATGGAAGTGAAGGAAAAAGTGGAAAAGATGGAAAAAACAATGGATACCTACAATGATAGATTTAAAGAGACAGAAGATAGAATTAGTGATTTGGAAGATGGAACATCTGAATTCCAAAAAGAAACAGAAAATATCCGGAAAAGAATGGAAAAATTTGAACAGGGTATCAGGGAACTCAAGGACAATATGAAGCTCACAAATATATGTGTTGTGGGTGTCCCAGAAGGAGAAGAGAAGGGAAAAGGAGGAGAAAAACTAATGGAAGAAATTATCACTGATTATTTCCCAACTCTTATGAAAGACCTAAAATTACAGATCCAAGAAGTGCAGCGCACCCCAAAGAGATTAGACCCAAATAGGCGTTCTCCAAGACACTTACTAGTTAGAATGTCAGAGCTCAAAGAGAAAGAGAGGATCTTGAAAGCAGCAAGAGAAAAACAATCCATCACATACAAGGGAAACCCAATAAGACTATGTGTAGATTTCTCAGCAGAAACCATGGAAGCTAGAAGACAGTGGGATGATATATTTAAATTACTAAAAGAGAAAAACTGCCAATCAAGACTCTTATATCCAGCAAAATTATCCTTCAAAAATGAGGGAGAAATTAAAACATTCTCAGATAAAAAGTCACTGAGAGAATTTGTGACCAAGAGACCAGCTCTGCAAGAAATACTAAAGGGAGCACAAGAGGCAGATACAAAAAGACAGAAGAGAGAGGTATGGAGAAGAGTGTAGAAAGAAGGAAAATCAGATATGATATATATAATACAAAAGGCAAAATGTTAGAGGAAAATATTATCCAAACAGTAATAACACTAAATGTCAATGGACTGAATTCCCCAATCAAAAGACATAGATTGGCAGAATGGATTTAAAAACAGGATCCTTCTATATGCTGTCTACAGGAAGCACATCTTAGACCCAAAGATAAAAATCGGTTGAAAGTGAAAGGTTGGGAAAAGATATTTCATGCAAATAACAACCAGAAAAGAGCAGGAGTGGCTATACTAATATCCAACAAATTAGACTTCAAATGTAAAACAGTTAAAAGAGACAAAGAAGGACATTATATACTAATAAAAGGAACAATTAAACATGAAGACGTAACAATCATAAATATTTATGCACCGAACCACAATGCCCCAAAATACGTGAGGAATACACTGCAAACACTGAAAAGGGAATTAGACTCATATACCATAATAGTTGGAGACTTCAATTCCCCACTCTCATCAATGGACAGAACATCTAGACAGAGGATCAATAAAGAAATAGAGAATCTGAATATTACTATAAATGAGCTAGACTTAACAGACATTTATAGGACATTACATCCCACAACAGCAGGATACACCTTTTCCTCAAGTGCTCATTGATCATTCTCAAAGATAGACCATATGCTGGGTCACAAAGCAAGTCTTAACAAATTTAAAAAGATTGAAATCATACACAACACTTTCTTGGATCATAAAGGAATGAAGTTGGAAATCAATAATAGGCGGAGTGCCAGAAAATTAACAAATACGTGGAGGCTCAACAACACACTCCTAAACAACGAGTGTGTCAAAGAAGAAATTGCAAGGGAAATTAGCAAATACCTCGAGGCGAATGAAAATGAAAACACAACATATCAAAACTTATGGGACGCAGCAAAGGCAGTGCTAAGAGGGAAATCTATTGCCCTAAAAGCCTATATCAGAATAGAAGAAAAGTCAAAAATTCAGGAATTAACTATCCATTTGGAAGAACTGGAGTAAGAACAGCAAACTAATCCCAAAGCAAGCAAAAGGAGAGAAATAACAAAGATTAGAGCAGAAATAAATGAAATTGAAAACATGAAAACAATAGAGAAAATCAATAAGGCCAGAAGTTGGTTCTATGAGAAAATCAATAAGATTGATGGGCCCTTAGCAAGATTGACAAAAAGAAGAAGAGAGAGGATGCAAATAAATAAGATCAGAAATGGAAGAGGAGACATAACTACTGACCTCACAGAAATAAAGGAGGTAATAACAGGATACTATGAACAACTTTACGCTAATAAATACAACAATTTAGAGGAAATGGACGGGTTCCTGGAAAGACATAAACAACCAACTTTGACTCAAGAAGACATAGATGACCTCAACAAACCAATCACAATTAAAGAAATTGAATTAGTCATTCAAAAGCTTCCTAAAAAGAAAAGTCCAGGACCAGACGGCTTCACATCTGAATTCTATCAAACATTCCAGAAAGAATTAGTACCAACTCTCCTCAAACTCTTCAAAAAAATCGAAGCAGAGGGAAAACTACCTAATTCATTCTATGAAGCCAACACCACCCTTATACCAAAACCAGGCAAAGATACTACAAAAAAAGAAAACTACAGGCCAATCTCTCTAATGAATACAGATGCAAAAATCCTCAATAAAATTCTAGCAAATCGTATCCAACAACACATTAAAAGAATTATACATCATGACCAAGTAGGATTCATCCCAGGTATGCAAGGATGGTTCAACATAAGAAAATCAATTAATGTAATACACCATATCAACAAATCAAAGCAGAAAAATCACATGATCATCTCAATTGATGCAGAGAAGGCATTTGACAAGATTCAACATCCTTTCCTGTTGAAAACACTTCAAAGGATAGGAATACAAGGGAACTTCCTTAAAATGATAGAGGGAATATATGAAAAACCCACAGCTAATATCATCCTCAATGGGGAAAAATTGAAAACTTTCCCCCTAAGATCAGGAACAAGACAAGGATGTCCACTATCACCACTATTATTCAACATTGTGTTGGAGATTCTAGTCAGAGCAATTAGACAAGAAAAAGAAATACAAGGCATCAAAATAGGAAAGGAAGAAGTAAAACTATCACTGTTTGCAGATGGTATGATAGTATATGTCGAAAATCCGGAAAAATCCACAACAAAACTACTAGAGCTAACAAATGAGTACAGCAAAGTAGCAGGTTACAAGATCAACATTCAAAAATCTGTAGCATTTCTATACACTAGCAATGAACAAGCTGAGGGGGAATCAAGAAACGAATCCCATTTACAATTGCAACTAAAAGAATAAAATACCTAGGAATAAATTTAACTAAAGAGACAAAAAACCTATATAAAGAAAACTACAAAAAAACTGCTAAAGGAAATCACAGAAGACCTAAATAGATGGAAGGGCATACCGTGTTCATGGATTGGAAGACTAAATATAGTTAAGATGTCATCCTACCTAAATTGATTTACAGATTCAATGCAATACCAATCAAAATCCCAACAACTTATTTTTCAGAAATAGAAAAACCAATAAGCAAATTTATCTGGAAGGGCAGGTGCCCCGAATTGCTAAAAACATCTTGAGAAAAAAAACGAAGCTGGAGGTCTGGCGCTGCCTGACTTCAAGGCATATTATGAAGCCACAGTGGTCAAAACAGCATGGTATTGGCATAAAGATAGATATATCAACCAATGGAATCGAATAGAGTGCTCAGATATAGACCCTCTCATCTATGGACATTTGATCTTTGATAAGGCAGTCAAGCCAACTCACCTGGGACAGAACAGTCTCTTCAATAAATGGTGCCTAGAGAACTGGATATCCATATGCAAAAGAATGAAAGAAGACCCATCTCTCACACCCTACACAAAAGTTAACTCAAAATGGATCAAAGATCTAAACATTAGGTCTAAGACCATAAAACAGTTAGAGGAAAATGTAGGGAGATATCTTATGAATCTTACAATTGGAGGCAGTTTTATGGACCTTAAACCTAAAGCAAGAGTACTGAAGAAGGAAATAAATAAATGGGAACTCCTCAAAATTAAACACTTTTGTGCATCAAAGAACTTCATCAAGAAAGTAGAAAGACAGCCTACACAATGGGAATCATTTTGGAAATGACATATCAGATAAAGGTCTAGTATCCAGAATTTATAAAGAGATTGTTCAACTCAACAACAAAAAGACAGCCAACCCAATTACAAAATGGGAAAAAGACTTGAACAGACACCTACCAGAGAGGAAATACAAATGGCCAAAAGGCACATGAAGAGATGCTCAATGTCCCTGGCCATTAGAGAAATGCAAATCAAAACCACAATGAGATATCATCTCACACCCACCAGAATGGCCATTATCAACAAAACAGAAAATGACAAGTGCTGGAGAGGATGCGGTGAAAGAGGCACACTTATCCACTGTTGGTGGAAATGTCAAATGGTGCAACCACTGTGGAAGGCATTTTGGCGGTTCCTCAAAAAGCTGAATATAGAATTGCCATACGACCCAGCAATACCATTGCTGGGAATCTACTCAAAGGAATTAAGGGCAAAAACTCAAACAGACATTTGCACACCAATGTTTATAGCAGCATTATTTACAATTGCAAAGAGATGGAAACAGCCAAAATGTCCATCAACAGACGAGTGGCTAAACAAACTGTGGTATATACATACGATGGAATATTATGCAGCTTTAAGGCAGGATAAACTTATGAAGCATGTAATAACATGGATGGACCTAGAGAACATTATGCTGAGTGAGTCTAGCCAAAAACTAAAAGACAAATACTGTATGGTCCCAATGATGTGAATCGACACTCGAGAATAAACTTGGAATATGTCATTGGTAACAGAGTTCAGCAGGAGTTAGAAACAGGGTAAGATAATGGGTAATTGGAGCTGATGGAATACAGACTGTGCAATAGGACTAGATACAAAAACTCAAAAATGGACAGCACAATAATACCTAATTGTAAAGTAATCATGTTAAAACACTGAATGAAGCTGCATCCGAGCTATAGGTTTTTGTTTTGTTTTGTTTTGTTTTGTTTTGTTCTTACTATTATTACTTTTATTTTTTTTCTCTATATTAACATTCTATATCTTTTTCGGTTATATTGCTAGTTCTTCTAAACCGATGCAAATGTACTAAGAAACGATGATCATGCATCTATGTGATTATGTTAAGAATTACTGATTGCATATGTAGAATGGTATGATTTCTAAAAAAAAAATGGACAGCACAATACTACCTAATTGCAATGTAATTATGTTAAAACACTGAATGAAGCTGCATCTGAGCTATAGTTTTTCTTTTTTCTTATATATTTTTGTATTTTTATTTTTATTTTTATTTTTTCTCTATATTATCATTTTATTTCTTTTTCTGTTGTCTTCCTATTTCTTTTTCTAAATCAATGCATATGTACTAAGAAATGATGATCATACATCTATGTGATGATATTAAGAAACTGATTGCATATGTAGAATGGAATGATTTCTAAACGTTGTGTTAGTTAATTTTTTTAATTAATAAAAAATCTTTATTTGGTACAAATTTATATTTTGAGTAGTTGCTTCCTAATATAATTTATGTGGGCAGTTTAATTGAACACCATAAGTACACAGACCCTTGAGTAGGGCATGCGATTTTGTAGGTTTGTCCAGAGTGATGGCCTGATAGATCGCAGTGATTTGAACAATGAATAAAAAAGGATTTACAAAGTCCCCCTGGGGAAATGGTGAGAAAGGGGGAAAATTCAACTTTCCCATGTGGAGAATACTTGATATTTTCACAAGCAGTGGGGACAACCAAAACAATAGGCCAAGCCCTCAATCTTGGGATTTGTTCATATGAAACATCCCCACAAAGGATGGGCTAAGCCTACTTCTAATTAGGCCTTAGAATCACCCCCAAAGAACCTCTTTTGTTGCTCATATGTGGACACTCTCTCTCTCTCTCAGCCAACACAACAAGCAAACTCACTGCCTTCCCCCTCTCTATATGGGACATGACTGCCAGATGTGAACCTTCCTGGCAACGTGTGACAGAAATCCTAGAATGAGCTAGGGTTCAGCATCAAGGGATTGAGGGAAACTTCTCAACCAAAAAGGGGAAGAGAGCTGATGGGATACAGACTGTGTAATAGGAGTAGATACAAAAACTCAAAAATGGATAGCACAGTAATACCTAATTGTAAAGTAATCATGTTAAAACACTGAATGAAGCTGCATCCGAGCTATAGGTTTTTGTTTTGGGACAAAATAAAATGTCAATGGCTTAGAGATTTCAAACAGAGTCGAGAGTTTATCCTGGAGGTTATTATTATGCATTATATAGATATCACCTTTTTAGTTAAGTTATTGGAGAGGTTGGAGGGAAGTGCCTGAAAATGTAGAGCTGTGTTCCAGTAGCCATGTTTCTTTAAGATGGTTGGATAATGATATAGCTTTCACAATGTGACTGTGTAATTGTGAAAACCTTGTGTCTGATGCTCCTTTTATCTATGGTATGGACAGATGAGTAAAACATGTGGATTAAAAATAAATAAATAATGGGGAACAAATGTTAAAATAAATTTAGTAGATTGAAATGCTAGTGATCAATGAAAGGGAGTGGTAAGGGGCATAGAAAAAATAGGGGAAACAAAGGCTAAAATATATTGGGTAGATGGAAATACTAGCAGTTAATGAGAGGGTGTAGTATGAATGTGGTATATATGTTTTTTTTTTCTTTTTTCTTTTTATTTCTTTTTCTGAATTGATGAGAATGTTCTTAAACACAATCATGGTGAGTTTTTTATTATATACCAAGAATGGAATGATCATATGGTAAGAATGTTCATGTTTGTATGTTCTTCTGTTGAAGAAAAAAAAGATTATCCAACTCTCCAAATTTCCCCTACATCAGTAAAATATTCTGAGACTTCCCCAAAACCAGTTTCCCTTGATCTCATCTTATATATTTGTCTTCACACTCTATATATCCTTTGGAACAATTTTTTCAATCTATAGTTAAATTACATATTTGCTCAGTGTTTAATATTTGATTCTACCAACTAGGCAGTAAAATCTGTGACCCCAAGATTCTTGAATTGGATATAAATTCATCAAAATACAGTTAAAAGAATGTCCATCTAGAATGTTTCACTGATTAAAAATATGCTTGTTTGCTTGTTTCCTTTTCTATCATCAGAGTTTCCTTTGGTGAAGAACACCTTTAATGATGTGATTCGTTTTCTCTCAGTGATTAAAAAGAAATGGTTTGGGTGGTGCAATGGTGGCTCAGTGGCAGAATTCTCATCTGTCATGCCAAAGACCTGGGTTAGATTCCTAGTACCTGCACATGCAAAAAAAAAAAAAAAAGAAGAAATGGTTTGACATACATTAGTTTAGTCAAAGGTGTAGGTGTTGGGTATTGTGGTTTGTTCATTTTGCATGATCCATAATTGACTTAGTGTCAGATCTTTAGAGAGTTCTCCACACCAAAAATGAGCATGGGTGTGGAGACTTCGGGCCTGAGCTACCATATTGAGAGTAAGTTAGTGCATGTAGCCGCCAACTCTGACTGAGACAGAAGTTAAAGGTTACCAGCCTCCCTCCAGGTTGGGGCAAATATGTATGGATGTTATCATAAGCAAAACATTAAAATTCCCCTTTTTGATCATCATTGATAACCAACCTCCAGACCCCTGTGTAATGAGACCCTGTTAAAACTCTGTTCTCATACCGTATGGAATGTCTTTGTACTAAATCCTTAGACGCTGTCCTTTGCACTCCCCCAGCCTTTTGTGGAGCACTGACTTCCATTTTCCAGATGGCTGACATTGGAAGGATCATCTCCTGTTCATAAATCCCAATAAAACCCATGCCTAACTCTCTGCCTAGTGTATTCTTTGATCTCAGAACTGTACCAAACCAAGCCCTTCAACACGTTTTGGAACAATTGTCAAGCCATCCAAGAGACCAATGAGTGATAGGCCATGATAGGCATGAGTTATGGGAAGGGAGACTCCATGGGAAAAATCCCCAATTGGCCTCTATCATTCACTTGGAGAGTAGTGACTGCCCTTCAAGGTGAATGAGGACTGCTGAGAGAATGTGCTTATGCCCTGAAAATGCCAGTGGAATTGCTAACTATTTGCTACAAACGGCAGGACAAGTGAATTTAAACAATAGGAAAAAAAATGCCAAATAGAAGTAGCCATAGTCTGGCCCTTTTTATCAGTCTTATATAGGGCCACAGAGCTACAGCAGGTGGCAAAAGCAATGTGTTCAACCATCTAGAGGAAGAATTAAAACTAGGAAAAAATATGTGCATTGCTCAGGTATAAACGAAGGGCTGTCTGACTGATTGCTTGTGCCTAGTGGACAGTCTTAGAAACTGCAGGTATGCTCAAGTCAAAGGCCATATGTTGCCTTGGGCTTGAGTCTGGGGAATTTTAGCTACTCCAGAATAAGACCCTAAAGCATAGAAACATATAGATTCCGTTTTGGATGAGGAAAGGGAGGAGGAATGAACAGTGGAGGAGAATGAAGATCCCTGACAGATGTACCCCATAATACACAAGAAATGGAAGACATCACAAGAACAAATCCCCTGGGGTTCAGCCACTCCAACCTCTTGAGCATAAATTACATATTACTATGAAAGATCATACAGTTGCCTAATTGAGTCATTTAGGACAGCAATATGGACAAAAATACGAGGGAGCCCCTATCCAATTGACTTCTGAAGTAATGGGACACAAGAGCAGTTTATGTTCTTCATGATTTAGATTACCTTAAAGCAAAAATGGTAGGAAAGCTTTCCTATGCTTTGGGTAGAAGACAAACTTGCTTTTATAAAACTTGTGGCTGAGAAAAGTGACAGGGCCTGGCTAGGAAGAAGACATATGTCATCACTAGCCACGAAATTAAGTTTTAGAAGCCAAAGGTGACAGCCATGGAAATGTAGATCATTAGCTCTGCTAAATAATTAGGGGAAGAACATAATGTTGAACCAGTCTCCAAAAGGAATTCTGTGGTTTCGGTAAATGACTATTGCTGAAATTGAGCAAGATTACTTCATTAAAATAAATTTAAGAGAACATTTTACCACTCAATTTCCCAAATCATTTTTTAAAGTTCTTGTATAGAAAAGAGTTTCCCATACCTGTGTGCCAACACCTGTACTGTCACACTTTCATGGCTAATATACTGTAGGTTAAAAGTCGTGTGCTTAGATTATAGGACCAACTGTTAGTAAACAAAAAAGAAAGCTGGTTTCTCCAGCAGACAAAGCCAGTAAAGCAAGAGCTCAAATACTACCTCTACCATTCGCCACCTGGGTAACTTTTGCTAAGTTTCTTAACCTCTCAGTGTCTCATTTTTTCTCATCTGTAAAATGAGGATAATGGTTATGTTCCTCTCATGGGTTATGAAGCTATGTGTAAAGCACTCAATCAGTGACTAGCACAAAAGAAACAATCAATAAACAGCAAATATTATTAATTCAATTTTTAATATTTCAATTAAAAAAAAGAGCAAGGTGGGTAGTGTTTTCTGGAATGGAGATGAGTAAATTGGCATCTATTATCATCCACCCTTCATTAGAACAATGTTATATGCTACTTCGGCTGATGTGAAAACTGCCTCCTTATTGGTATGGCTGATTAATGGGTGCAAGGTGGCATGGCCTAATAAAGGGAATATACTGCACAATACTCCCATAGGCAAAATATGGAGGTGCTAAAAGATGTTTCAAGGGGGCTAGGAATGAAATACACCATTTATGCCATGGCTTTCATAGACCCTAACATTGAAGCTTTTACCACAGGAATAAAAAACGCTGTTTTGCATGCTTCCCCAGCCATTAAAATGGGCCTCTCATGTCTATCCTAAGCCTGCTAGTAAGACAGCTATTTCTGTTGTCATTCAGGTTATAGCCATCTTCGGACAGTCAGCGAGATAGCAGAAAAAGGGGGTAGGAGTGATGGCAATGAGAAAGGCTCCCCATGAGTGTGATGGCCCTAGTCACATATCTCATTAACAGATGTAGGTGAATCTCATTGGTGCAGGCACAGAAATAGAGGCTACAGATAAGCAACCTAATGCAGTCTTGGTAAAACTATGGAGCAAATTGCCCCAGGACCAAAGATTTACTAAAGTGAGTTCACAAGCCTCCAAGGAGAAAGGAATTCAAGAGAGAAACCACCATTCAAATCCTGAGCCCTGGTGCCCTCCACTCTGATGCAACAGGCTTGACAAGCCCCTTTCCCTCTTCAGAAGGGGGGAGATTGGGATCCTCAAAGATGAATAATAGCCAGGGAACCTGGGGATTTGGAGCCACATGTAGAATTAGCCATCTACTTGTCTCCTGCTAACCAATAGCAAGTGTTAGCACTAGTAGATACAGGATCCAAATGTAACTGAAACTATGAGCATTTAGACCAATTCCACTGGCCAGTACTGGTTATAAACACCTATGGGAGAAAAATAATTCAAGAAAAGCAGCAAAGCCTGACTTTACAAAATAAGAGATTTTTCCACCCCCCAGACCCCCGTGTGCATATGGTATATATTTCCCCTATATCGGAATAATTTTAAGAATTAACCTTCTGCAGAATGCCACATGGTAGATCACTATATGGGAATTCCATCTCCATTGTAGAGTAATCATAGTGGTTCTGAGGGGACAAGTTAAATTGTACCCTTACCTCAGAGGGTTGTGGCTACTAAACAACATAAATTTTGGGGAGGACACCAAGAAATCTCAGCCACTATCAAAGAACTGGTGAAGGTGAAGATAATAATACTTATCCAAAGCCTGTTCCATAGTCCTGTATGGCCAGTATGAAAATCTGATGGAATGCAGCATATGACAGTAGATTATCAGGAGTTAAATAAAATAACCCCATCATTGTATGCTGCATTCCCAAACATTGCTGATTTGTCACAAGAAGTTAGTACCAAAATGTTTCATTGTAATTTTTAGTGGATCTCCCTAATGTTTTCTTTAGTGTCCCCCTAGAAAATCAAGCGAGCCTGCATTTGCCTTCACTTGGGGAGGCCAACATGGACTTTCGCCTTGCTTCCCCAAAGCTAAGTACATAGGCCAACCATCTGCATGATCTTGTGGCAAAGGATTTAGCTAAGTGAAAAAGTCCCACAAATTTAAATCTATTTTACTATATTCATGATGTCATTTTAAGAAGAACCTCTTTTTTCAGTATCAAAACTAACCTTAGGTTCATTGCAATCTCACCTAGAGAGTCAGTGGGCAGTCAATTGCAACAAGCTACAAGGCCCAGATGCTTCAAATTCTTGGATGTTGTGTGGTTGGAAAAATAAAATCTTTACCTTCTGCTATAATTCATAAGGTGAAATGTGTCCTAACACTGTAGACACCAAAATAACTATTGGCTTTCTTGGGATTGTTGCAGTACTAGAGACCTTTTCTTCCTCCCTTAGACCAATATTAAAATCTTATATATTTTGATTAGGAAAGGCCATTGCTTGGAATGGGACACCTCCCAAAGGCTGCTTTTGAAAAGGCAAAAAAGGCAATAGCACAGGCACAAACACTGTGGGGTGGGGGATGGGGGTGTTGTAGATCCAGACCGACACTGTGAATTAGATGTATCCAGCACTGATATTGGTGCTGCGTGGGGTCTGTTGCAGAGGCAACATTCTAAAAAAATGCTACTTGGCTTTTGGTCACAATTATGGAAAGGGACAGAACTGAGATACAGCACCTGGAAAAGCAATTGTGTGCTGCATACAATGCCTTATTGCAAGTAGAGAGATAAATGCAAAGATGCCCAGTCAGCTTGAAAACAGCCGTTCTGATTCCAGGGTGAGCAACTGATGCAACTTTTAAACCATGGTCTGGCAGTGCCCAACTTAGCACACTGACCAAATGGAAAACCTACCTGCTGCAGCACAGCATTTTCAGTACCAACCCTTTGAGTGCAGAAAAGCATGAGATTCTTGGACCAGTGTCCTAGATAGAACATTCAACAGCTAAAGTTGCTGAACCTGAAATAGCTGTTGAAATTCCCTCTACAGAAGGCATGAGTATAAATCCAGAGTCTGCTTGGTACACTGATGGGTCCACTAGTGGGCAGCCTCCCATGTGGACAGCTGTGGCGGTACAACCCAGTATTGACATCATATAAAGGGAGACTGGGGCTATGCAAAGCAGTCAATGGGCTGAGTTAAGATCAGTATGGATGGTAATAGTGCAGTAGCCAGGAGACACACTAACTGTCTTTACCAGCATCTGGCCCATTGTTCTAGTTTGCTAGCTGTCAGAATGCAATATACCAGAAATGGAATGGCTTTTAAAAAGGGGGAATTTAATGAGTTGCTAGTTTACAGATCTAAGGCCGAGAAAACGTCCCAATTAGAAATGTCCAATCAAAGGCATCCAGGGAAAGATACCTTGGTTCAAGAAGATCGATGGAGTTCAGGGTTTCTCTCTCAAGCGAGAAGGCACATGGCGAACACAGTCAGGGCTTCTCTCTCAGCTGGAAGGGCACATGGCGAGTATGGTGTCATCTGCTAGCTCACTCTCCTGGCTTCTGGTTTCATGAAGCTCCCCGGGAGGCGTTTTCCTTCTTCATCTCCAATGGACTCTCCGCTTCGTGGTGCTGCAGCATTCTCTGCTCTCTCTGAGTCTCCCTGAATCTCTGTCTCCAAAATGTTTCCTCTTTTATAGGACTTCAGAAACTAATCAAGACCCACTCAAATGGGTGGAGACATGTCATTCCCTAATCCAGCTTAACAACTGTTCTTAACTAAATCACATCAACCAGGGAGATGACCTCATTACAGTTTCAAGCATACAGTATTGAATAGAGATTATTCTACCTTGACGAAATGAGATTTATATTAAAACATGGCTTTTCTTAGGGGGCATACTTCCTTTCAAACCAGCACACCCATTTACAAAGGCCTTGCAACCTGAATGGAAACCTGGAAGGAGAAACAATGGGCAGTAATAGGTCACCCTTTCTGAGAGCAAGAATTGTGGAAATACATCTGGAAGGCTTCCAACAATGAAGGTAACTGTCTATCTTATCCCTATCTACACACGTGACAGATTTACCGGAGAATCACTGTTGACAACAAATCCGTGACCCCTGTGTCACGAGACCCTTCTGATAACTGTTCTCACAGCCTATGGAATGTCTTTGTTCTAAACCCTTATAAGCTGTCCCTTGCACTCCCTGCCCTTTTGTGGATTTCCATTTTCCCAGTAGTCACCACTGGGAAAGATCTTCTTAGGTTTATGAATCCCAATAAAACCCATGACCAGCTCTCTGCATAGCATGTTCTTTGGTCTTGGAGTTGTGCCAACTGGAGCCCTTCAAGAGCTGGGTTGGAACACTGGGAAATACGAAGAGCTCAGCTGATGCTAATGGGTAGTGAGCAGATGTGGTTTCAACATATAAGACTTTCATCTCTATATTCTTAATAAGTGAGCCAGAGTACATCTAGAGGCAATGTGGGTAGAAAGGCATTCATACGAAAATTCAAAGTTGATAGCACAAAATGGATATCATCTCACTACAAATGGATGAATGGAGAATGGATAGATGGATGGACGACTGGGAGGGTGTGGCGTAAGGAATATATTACATGAAAACAGCACACATTATTATTATAGTTTGATACTGAATAATCAAAAATTAAAATAAGTATTTTTTTTTATTTTAATAACATCATTACAACTTGGTCCACTAATAGGTAAGAATTTAGGGAAATAATGTTTTCCATGGTTTTTCTTACCATTCTGCAGTTTATTGTATTTTTAAGTTTATCCATCTATTCCCATTTATTCTTAAAGAATGTTATCTCCTTAGATTTCCTAGCTTAATGCCTTACAGAAAACAGGGAGGGGGGTGTCAAATTGTGGGAAATATATGTCTTTTGACTGTATTCCACTACTCCAGACTCTTACATTTGGTAAGTGTGAATTATATTAACTGTTAAAAAATATTGGAAACAGTAAAAAATTAAGCTTTAAGTGCAAATCATAGAGATATGATCTAAGTATAATTCAAAATACTTTCAGGGTTTTTTAAATTTATGCTATAAACTCTTGTTTTCTGGTATTATTAACAGCTTAAAATTTATCAAAATAATTATATCTATTTTTCTAATCTATTTTATTGGACTATTTTATGGAAAAATATTTTTAATGATTTTCTTTCCTATAGTTGCAACTAAAATGCTTTCATTAATGGATTTATCACAGTACATTTTCTTCAGTTATGTTAAATGATTGCACAATACAACAAATTGATATTTTTATAACAGAACAGGTGAATAAACACTGTAATAATTATAGACTTTTAACCACACAGTTCATTGTTACCATTCTGAAAAGATGTAGAAATAATTTACAGAATTTGAACACTTATTCTTTACCTCTGTGTGATGTACAGCACTAAGCAGATTAAACTTTCTGTGGTTTACTAGTAGAATATGGTCTAAGTTTTAATGAATCGGTTTGACTGCCCTTATATGTAATGGGCTGATGTGACATTAATCTACTAAATGATTTTCCTATCAAAGGTTATGAAAAACTAATTCATCTGAAAGGAAACTAACAAAATAACTCTATTGTCAACGCAAAGAAAGAAACTATGCATGATCTTGTAACTTAAAATTAAGTGTTAACCTGTTATATATAAATGTGAGTGTGTGCCAGTTCATTTTTTATTGGGTGATGGGGAATGAAGAAATTTCATGGGAACCATTTGTTATAGAGAACACATAATTATATTAACCCAAGTGTATCAAATGCCTAAAATGTACTATTATTAATTTAATGTGAAATATAATATAAATTATAGCTCCATGAAGAGAATTAAAACTGAAGATTGTAAAAGATCATTATAGATTCAATTTTGTAATCTATTCATATTCATTAACAATCCTGTAAGAAATCAAAAACAGAGGTTACATGCTTAGCCAGAAAAATCATTGTAATTTTCTACCTTAGCTCTTAACCTTATTTAAAATAATTACATATACATATCAGATAATTTAATTAACATGAATATTTTTTGAAGTTGCATATAAAATTACTTCTGATACTCTTTAAAAGTATCTTCTCTTGTAAGATTTTAGATCGTATTTCAGTGGTTATTTAAATCCTTTTCAGAACTTTTAGGTCTGTAGCATATATTTGAAAAATGTGATCAGTAAGAGAAAAATGATCTAAAGTTTAAAGTGAACTAGATTATTATGAAAAGATATTTATAATAATGTCACTGGAATTCAGGAAGAATATAGATTTGATACAGTTGTTTCTATTGAGTATTAGGTGTACCCCCTCAATTCATGTCAAAACAGTTAGCTTAAAATGCTAGTATATGAAATTATTTGAAGACATATCAAAGCACATAATCCAAGAAAATAATAAAATTTGTCAGGTTTGCAACAAAGAAATTAGAAGATTCTAGATCATGGAAATCATAGCGAAGCTAAAAGCAAATGATAAATAGAGGAGATATCTTCCATTTTGCTTTCCTATGTAATCTTTATTAACATTATGAAAAGGTAAATATTATGAACTTTGAATTTAATATCTCTTCCTACATACATTCCATTTAGCCATTTTTCTTAACTTCCTACCAAGAAAATCCATTTTCAGAGTTTGAAGTTTGTTATTACATAATTTTATCACTTTTCGTCTCTCCTTCTCTTCACAGTTTTCATTTTTTTTTTTTACAAAAAAACTATATTCTGTTTTTAAATTTTTATCCTCTCTTTCTGCCACAGGAAAAAATATAATAATCATTTATTTTTGTATTCATATACAGATAAAATTTGGCATCTGTGGCTGCATAATTCTTGACTTATCCTATAACATATGGACAAAATCATTATCTATGGCTGATCAGCACTCCATGTTCCATAATTTAATCAAGTATTGCCCCATTGACAGACATGCCAGTTCTTTTGCAGGCTAGAATTAATTGTCTGACTTATTACACCCAATAAATCCCTTTCTAGTAATCATCTGTATTCTGGAAGCAACACAGTATTTCTGTGTGTTCCTTTTATATAACAAATCTGTGGCACCTTTGCATTCTGAGGTCTTGTCCTAGGAAGCTCTGAAACCGCTGGCCTCCTGCTTTTACCTCCCTCTGCCTGGCGTCTTACTCAGAACTCCAGCCAATGAAAGGTTCCACATCTTATTCACACATGTGGTGATTGATGTCCCCGACAGCAGTCCGCCATTTTCCCCAGCTTAATTCCTGGTGTTTGAGCCACATAACTTCTGAGACTTTTGCTCTCTTTCTGTGTATTGTGAAATTCCTATATTGTACTGACATTAATGTGCTCTACTTTCTCTGGCTTTTCCGAATTCTAACCCTTGACTGCCAGTAAAATAAACTACATGATAAACTGATTCTGAATGCTGTAGGACTGCTTTCCCTATCACGAATCTGGCTTCTACCATCGTTTTTCATTCTGTATAACATCAAAACTTCAGAAGAAGCCCAACCCACAGACACAAACTTGGATAATAGAATGCCTAAAAGGAGCTGAAGAGAAGTCATCTAGTGGGAATGGTGGCAGAAGGAGGATAGAAAACCTAAATTGATGTTTTAATTGCATAAGTACTCTGTAGCAACTTGCACGGTATGTTACAAAGTGATTAACAAGTAACAATATTTCCCAAAGAATTATATCTTTTAAAACCTGCTTTTATTCACAGTTTTTGAAAGGTTAAAAAATGAATATAAAAGAACATGAATATTATACTCTTTTTACTCTCAAATGAAAGACTTAAATTAACTGTGAAGTTTAAAGAGTATGAGTCAGATGTGGTTGGAAACCAAAGCACCAGTGAAAATATAAATTCCTTTAATATTTCTAAGCTGTTATAGCAGTGCACTTCTTTTGCTTTCGCTACTAGAGCTACTCAAACAATTTGTACATAACTGTGAAAAACAAGTACAGACGAGTAAACAGAAGTAGAGAGACAAACTTTCTCAAAGCTACACTTCTGAATTCATAGATATCGACTGCTTTAAATCTACTTGTCCTAGAAAAGATTTTACTACTTCGTCAAAGATTAATACATGCCACACTGAACCGTCCCTAAACCAGAGGCTGCATA
Organism: Tamandua tetradactyla; assembly: GCF_023851605.1. NCBI lineage: Eukaryota > Metazoa > Chordata > Mammalia > Pilosa > Myrmecophagidae > Tamandua > Tamandua tetradactyla. The sequence continues at coordinate 74,190,294 of NC_135335.1, read as the reverse complement.
GGTTATTTTATTGCTATAGTTGCAACAAAAATGGATCTCATTTAAAAGAGAAGCCCTTTTTTTCTGCCTACTTACTTACCAATCCTCTCACTACTAAGTATCCTTACAGGTTTTGCTAATCACATCTCCTGAGAAGCTATTAAAAAACAAAAAGAGCACTCTTATTTCACCTACTTTAATTCTTGATTTCAGGGTAGTTTCTCTGATGAATAACTGAGCAAAGAGGCCCCTGTGTGTAGCACCAACCTCATTTAATTCATTTAAAGGAGAAGAGAATCCAATGGAGAAATACCAGGCACTGATCTAGCTGCTCTGAAAGACAAGCAGAGGCTCCTTGGGATGTTTAGCTTCCCATCTGGAACTCAGCTGGCTAAGGATCATTGTAGGAAAAGAACCCAAGAGGGGCTGCTGCCTGATCAGTGTAAGGATTAGAAGAAATATCTGTTAATGCGGTCAGAGGAAAAGACTTCCCACAGGGGAAGAAATAAAGTTAAGAAATAATGTATTGAAGCTGAATTAAAAGTCAACACAAAAATCTGATACAAATTGCTGAATTAAGAAGAAAAGATGCATTTCCGGAGGCTGTAGTAACGTGGCTACAGTTGCCCACCTGGCTTGTTAGATAAACGTGTCTATATGAAACCACAGAGAATGAATGCTAGCTTCCACCTTAGAGTATCAGAAATGATAACATTTGTGATGTCTGCGTTGGAAGGAAACATATTAAATAAGAAAGCAGAATTCCATAGCATCTTCTAAAATTATCTGAACATATTATATATTTCATGTAACATTGTTCTCTAAAACAAGCATTAAAATATCAAGCTCTATGTCCATAGAAGCTCCAGGGTAGGATGGAATGGATTAAGTGCACAAGGATTATCTTCAAAGGGCACTCAATGGAGTATATATATTACCATAAATTCATCCCTGGCCTAAGCACAAGGCCTGTAAACTCTATCATCTAAATAACTGCCAACATTAATTAAATTATTTCATATATTAAATCAGCTAACCAGGCAAAATGCCTTTTAAATATTTTATCACAACTTTTTTCAAATGAGATATCAAAAGCACAAAGAATGTAAAGCCAGTGGTTGCACAATAAGAAATGAGCTGAAGTTCAAACTCAAGTTTCCCTTGAGTTTATGACTATGTTCGCATAAACCGCAATGCTATACTAGCACTTTGAACGCTAAATGGCAATAACAGAACACATTTAAACAGTTATAAGCATCCTTCCATTCCGCACATTTTGAGAATCCTTAAGAGTATAAATTTGCAATCACATTTTAATAGCATTCTTTTATGATTGTAGTGCATGTTATTTGTAGGAATTTAAGAAATAAAAGAAATTGTACTTATTTCCATGACCCAGGGATAACTACTTTAATTTCAAATCTGTATGTTTTCTTCCAGATTTTTCCTCACACTTCCTTCTTCTCTCAGCTTTGTGAAGTATAATTCTTTGTTTTAGGGGCTAAAAACAGCAGAACTGCCCCTTTTATTATATAATGCAAATACTCATTGTTTCAGGGTAGAAACACAAGTCATGTTTAATCTGAATAGAGACCTTAGTTTCATGGCTTAGTAAAAATAGTATTCATGTCGATCAGATTGTGTTCAGAGACTGAGAAGTTCATTTATTTTAATTTGAAAAATTCTCTTTCCTTTAGTGGATGTTAGGAGGTAAAAATTAAAAAAAAAAAACCACTAAAGATAGAATGGCTAAGTAAAATATGAATCTCTGTAGCTTGTGCCTAAACAGTGTCTTGTCTAGTTAGTGAATTAACTTTATCTTTTATGGTATTTTTATTATTGGTGGTAGTGATTTGACACCACAGGAAATATTAAACAAGAAAGCCAAAAGGCCTGCTTTCATGAATTTGATGGACAATGGGAATGAGCAGTGTTGCTTACACAATCTTGTGACCAGGAATTTGAAGAGGTCTGAATATCAGCAATAAGCAGAGTGTAGCACCATTATTACCTTCAAGAGTGCCAGCTTTGAGAGAATTCTGAAGCAGCACCCTTGTTATTGAAATGGAAATTTCACAAAGCACAACACAGGCAGAGGATTTTAGAGGATTCTTCAGGCATCCTCTGAGAGGCATTGACTAGAGAAGGCCTGAGCTGCAGGCAAGTACATGGCAGAAACCACTGCTGAAAAGTACCCTGAAACTCTGGACAATGAACTCAGAGCGATTATCCCCCAAGATCACTATTCAAAGCTTTTCAATGGGGGTGATGCCAAGGAACAGAAAACATACTGTTTGGGGATACAAATCTTGTTAATTGGACATGTATTAGTCAGGATTCTCCAGGAAAAACAGATCCGACAGGAATTAAATATAACAGTGGAAATACTATGAGATTTATTATAAGAATTTGGCTCATGTAACTGGGAATAGACAAGTCCAAATTCAGTAGGGTGGGCCACGAGCTGGGAATTCTGATGAAGATTTTTGATCAATTCCCCAGGAGAAGCTGGCTGGTTGAAGTAGAGATGGAAATACTCTCCTCTTACTGCTGAAATCATCACTTCTCCTTTTAAGGCCTTTAACTTATTGAATGAGTCTTCTCTTACTGTTGATGGTAACCTCCTCAGTTGATTGAGTTGTAATCAGCCATAGATGCAATCAACTTACCGATGATTTAAAATGACTAAATAGCCTCACAGTAACAAATAGTCCAGTACGTCTTGGCCAAAGAACTATACACCATAACATGGCCAAGCTGACACATGAAATTAACCATCACAGAACATTAAAATAAATGTGATTAATTTCATACGCATGGACTGGAAACATCACAATATGTCTATGCATTACTGAAATGTTGTTTTAAAATCCTATTTCTCTATATATACTGTTTTGTCACCTCCTTTTTTAAGTTAGTAGCATAACATGGGCATTATCTCAAGATACTAAGTCTTTGAAAATTCAGATATAAAAAATAAGATAATAGTTCCTTGTCCCTCCATCTAAAAAGTTATAACCCTTTCCTTCCATTTTGAAAGAGGGACACACATTGAATAGAAAATTCAGTCTCTACTTCTTATAAAATGCACAGTTCTATGATTCCTATTTTGAAATTTGCTGATCTTAGCTAAGATAGCAAGCAATTACTTCCCTGCCTTTCAGGATGGGTTTTACCGAGCTGTAAATATTTTTCTACGAAAAGAACAAGTGTCAGGTCTCAGTGTCTTAGTATTTCAGCCTGCTCTCTGTTGCTCTTGTTGTTTGTTTATTTTCCTTACAGGATATTCATTTACTGAATGGTTTCTTAAACTGTAAGTGTATACACGGATGTGCCATGGAGTAATAGAAGTCACAGGTTAAAGTTGGTGCATTTTCTTGGGTTTCCCATTTTATTTTTGGTCAGTAATAAGAGGGTAGGAGAGAGAAAGATTACCACTTACAAACTTTCTGAAGTTGCTTATGTTTTTATTTATTTTTTATCATTTGATAAAAATGATAAATCAAATGATTTTTTAGATCTTGCATATTTAGATCTAAAGTCTAGAGGAATTTAGCCGAGAAGACCTTGGAGGAAACATAAGCTGGCCTACACCAAACGGAGGGAGGCCAGGAGCTAGCCAGAAAAATAGTGTATTAAGTAACCCTAAAGATACCTGGACTTCTATGGCACTTGTGATATGTTCTATCTTCCTTTGAACCTTTGGTCAAGTTTCACTAAAAATTAAATTTTGTGGTTTAGTGGGCTATAGAGAACTAAGAGAAAAGATCAGTTTAGGTTTGAGATATGCTAAAATAAATAAAAATGAAAACATAATATATGCTAAATACGTTGTTTTAAATTATCCTTTTCAATTGGATCACCACAATAATTTAATTATTGTCAGTTTAATTTATTTTAAGAATATCATTTTCATCTGTTAGCAAATGATAAACTAACAAATTTAAAAGAACACTTTTAAAAAGTAAAATTATCTCTTTAATATGGATTTATAGACAGTAAAATTATTGAGAAAAAGATGATAATATTTACTTCTGAAAAGCATGAAATATTAAACTAAGAATAAGTTGGATACTAGCCTGAAAAGTAAGATTTTAAAGATACATCTTTCAATGCAAGTGTTTGGGAAATTTATGGAGCTGGAACTTTTTCAGTTCCTGATAGGCACAGCATGTCAATACAAGTTGCAGTTAGACAATCCTGTGCATTAATTAGAAAAGGTCAAGCTGTGCAAAGGAAATGAGTGTGGTTCAGATGGGTGAGAGCTTAGAAAGTACAAGCTGTGACAATGAATTCCAAATCTTAACTAATTACCAGTGGTTTCTCCAAATAAAATGATACTGAATGTTCAAGTATGCTTAAGAGGAGACTTTCTACCTTAGTTAAAAGTTTGAAGAAAATGATATGTTATTTAAAAAAAAAGTTACTTGTATCTTGCAGGACTTTTTAAATCATGCCTAAAAATGTATGCCTTATGATTCTAGAAATATGCTATGTTACAAGTAGGTAATTTTTACTATTTTACTGATTTAAAAAATGAGGTTAAAAGAAAACTGGCAACCTGTCAAGGTTACAGAGGTTAGAATTGGCAAAATGCATGAAAATTCTGTTTCTTTGAAATATTTTCAAAAGGAACTGTTTTAAAATCAGCATGGCATTTTGTGTGGATCTCACTGATCACTTTCATGTAAATTCTTTTTTTTTTTCTTCTGCATGGGCAGGCACCAGGAATCGAACCCGGTCCTCTGGCATGGCAGGTGAGAACTCTGCCTGCTGAGCCACAGTGGCCTGCCCTCATGTAAATTCTTATATAGAGTTTCAGACTCTGGTTTAAATATAGCAACATAATTGTTAAGGATTATATTCAGAGAGTTGTTCTACAGGGTTAAAATTTAGAGGATATCAAATTAATTTTAGGCTGATAAATTCTTATTTTCAGTAATTCCTAAGCATCCTAAAACTCAGAAGTCACCTGGGGTTGACTCAGATCCACAATTTTCTTCAAAATGTTCAAAGGTAGCCACTTCCATTGCTTAGAAGAAGCCATTGTTTGATACCTAGCCCAGATCCGTCTCTCAGGGCAGAGAAAACCAAATATAGGAAAAGAAAGGAAAATTCCCTGAAAGAAGATAGTAAATATAAGTTTTTCTCTTCCCACTTAAACATAGAGTGAGAAGTTAAGTAGCAGAAAGAGAATTCTTCTCCAGCCATCTCAATTCCCAGCTCTCTGGGTCAATCATTAGAAGATTACCACCTGGCTACTTTGGGATCCTCATGCCACCGAACCAACAGGGAAGGAAGGACATTATCATACAGTCCTGGGTGACTAATCCTGACTATCAGGGAGAAATAGTACTGCCACTACACAATGGAGATGAAGAAGAGTTTCTTTGTAATATAGGAGATCCCATAGGGCATCTCTTAGTATTACCACACCCTTTGATTCAAGTCAATGGAAAACTGTGACAACGCAATCCAGGCAGGACTACCAATGACACAAAAACTTCATCAATGAAGATTTGCGTCACTCCATGTGGCAAACAACCACAGGCAGCTGAAGTGCTTACTGAGGGTAAAGAAACATGGAATGGGTAATGGAAGAAGGTTGTGATAAATATGATCTACAACCATGTGACCAGTTATAGAAATGAGAACTGTGATGATATAAATATTTCCTGTCTGTTTTGCTATGAGTACATTTGTATTTGTACGTAAGCAAATATCTTGTTTTCCTCTGATCATATAGTAAAAAGTTATATTGTTCATGTTATAGTATTTAAGTTATAGGATATGAAGTTTAAGAGTGATTGTTACCTAAGAACTTGTGCCTTATTCTGAAGAGATGTTTCTGGTTGTATGCAGGACAGTTGAATATTGTCAGGTGAAACATATGTCTGTTATTTTGTTCTATTTGGAAATTAAGAATGTTTCAAGGCAATGTCTCTGGTTGCCAAGTTGACAAGGGGTGGACTGTGATGGCTAGGTTCTAGGATCAACTCGGCTAGGTGACGATGCCCAGTTGTCTGGTCGGGCAAGCACTGGCCTGACCATTGCTCCAAGGATATTTCTTGGCTGTTTGATAAATAGAAGGTTGATTTATGATATCATCAGCTGTGGCTGATTACGTCTGTGATCAACTAAGGGCGCATCTCCCTCAAATGAGATAATCCAATCAGTTTGGAGCCTTTTAAGGAAGAAGAGACTTTTTCACTGCCTTTTCAGCCAGTAATCCTTGCCTGTGGAGTTCATCAAGACTATTCATTGGAGCTGCCAGCTCCCATGGTTCTGTGGACACCTTTATAAATCTCATATTTACAGATATCTCCTTTCGGTTCTGTTTCTCTAGAAAGCCTTGAATAATTCAGCTTGGTACCAGGAGGAGAGCATGGAGGCTTACCTGCAAGAATTTGCAAATATGATCTGGAGCACTAGAATTTCCCCACCAAACTCCTCAGGGAATTAAGCCCTAATATCCTATGATGTGACAAAATTACTTATAATGGACTTAGGCACTTAGCATGGGATTAGTAACATTCTTGGGAGAATTGAGGATATGTTTGAAATGATCTTAGTTTTGTGGTTCAGATGAGAAAACCTGGCTTAAAGAGTTTCCATTGGGCCAGGAGCCTTTTATTAAAGTAGGGTGGTGTGTAAGTGGGTGAGATCATGTTTTTGGTATCTCAGAGTCTGCTAAAGGCTCAGATAGCAATACTTGGGTGGTTTTCAAAAGTGCCAGCCCAAGAAGTGGAAGAGGAGTCAGTGAAAAATATGGCCCTTAAAGATTGAGTTAACTGCAGGAAAAAAGTTAGCAACAGAGCAAGAAGGTGTTTGCCCAGTGACGTTATGGGACTAGTCATAGCACCAGCAAATTCAGTGAAAACTGAAGGAAATGGGGAAATATACATACATGAAATACATCAACCAGGAGACAGTGTGTTTCTTAAGCAGGCTTTCCTTGTTATTTTCTTCTGTTTTGGTATTGTTGTTGCTGCTGCTGCTGGTCCCACAGCTCTTTTTATTTATAGCAAGATCACTAATAAAACCCACACTAATTATGAACAGATATGCAAGCTCAAGTTTACAAAGAGGTCCAGCTACTCTGCAGGGGATATTTGGTACTCCATCATTATTGAAAGAGACTGCTTCTCTTCTGGTTGGACAATTTGAAATCCTTTCCTTTTAATACACATTTTACACTAATCATAGATTAATTTCGGATTAGTCATTTAATTCTTTAATTACTCTCCTTTGAACTTCCCAAGTGGTCCTGACTTATCCTAGTTTACAGAAATTGCAACACCATTGAAATATTAGCATATGTATGATAATTTTTAACAAAAATTCTAATACTCTAATCTTTACTATGCAATCTTTCCTGCATCATTGGTATTTATCTTCTACATTTTTTGCTTATTAAAAACAATAATAATAATAAATCACATTCAGTTGATTATGTCTAGATATTGCATGTCAAATTTGTGTTTGTTTTTCTTCTTTATTGCATTTTTCTCTATTAATTTTTAATTTTAGAGATCCAGATTAAATCCAGAAACTATCAAATTCATCTTGAACTCAAATGCTCTGCCCAGAATGAAGAATGTCTCCTAATCTGTACTTATTTTAAAAATCATAAAGATTGCTTTCTACTCTATATATCTACTGAAAAATTTAAGAAATACCAAGTCAATAATGGTTTTCTACAAGCATCATTTAATATTTCTCTCTGAACATTTTAGTGCAGTGGTTTATATAAAGACCTGACCTTCTTTCACAATCATTATCCATCAGCTATACTGCTTCTTAGATATGTGCTCTTTTTAACAAAGGACTTATCACATAATCAAAATTCCATAATCTAAAACTCAAACTGATTCATAAAACAGTGTTTCAAAAGTTAGGTCAGTGAAATAATGTTCTACAGATTTTTAGGTGAGAAAAATAATTCTATGAACTTATTAATTTTTATTCATGCCAATGCACAAAGAGTAGAAAAGAAAACAAATGAGTGATTAGGGACTAGGATATGATATTATTTAAGATTAATGTTAAACTAGTGTCATGGTAGTACCTAAAGATGCCCTAAGGGATCTCCTATATTCCAGGAAAACTTTTCTTTACCTCCATTGTGTAGTTGCAGTCCTATTTCCCCTGATAGTCAGGGTCAATTACCCCAGACAATAATGTAATCCCCTTCTTGGCTTGTTGATCCAGCGCATGAGTACCCCAAAGTGACCAGGTGGCAGTATTAGATTCCAGTTCAAAGGAATCATTGTTTCTCCTGCTGGAAGCACTCCCCCTTTTGAAACTAAAACATGTAGATCAGTAGAGCTCAGGATCACAGGGACAGGAAGTAACAATTTATCTAGTGGACCACTAGAGGTAATAGTGAGTGGTGCCATTCCATTTCCACCCCTTGGTTTCTGAACCCATGGATGGGAGAAACAGCACCATACAGTGGATGCTGATTCAGAGCATGCACAGCTTCCTGGAGAACATTACCCCAGCCCTTCAAGGTATTGCCACCTAGTTGGCACTTTAATTGAGTTTTCAAAAGGCCATTCCATCATTCTATCAATCCAGCAATCTGTTTGGTATTGGCAAACTGCAGCAGCACCCCACTCTCCGGTATCAAAATCTGTTTGCTAGCTGCCAGAATGCAATATACCAGAAACAGAATAGCTTTTAAAAAGGGGAGTTTAATAAGTTGCTAGTTTAAATTTCTAAGGCTAAGGAAATGTCCCAATTAAAACATGTCTCTAGAAATGTCCAATCTAAGGCATCCAGGTAAAGATACCTTGGTTCAAGAAAGCTGATGAAGTTCAGGGTTTCTTTCTCAAGTGAGAAGGCACATGGCAAACATGGTCAGGGTTACTTTCTCATCTGAAAGTCACATGGCAAACACGGTGTTATCTGCTAGCTTTCTCTCCTGGCTTCCTTTTACCTGGAGCTCCCTAGGAGGCATTTTCCTTCTTCATCTCCAAAGGTCGCTGGTTGGTGGACTCTGCTTCTTGTGGCTGCGTCATTCTGCTCTCTAAGAATCTCTGCTTAAGGGATCTATATCAATACATTCAGCCTGATCCAGCCTTATATTCCTCCCACCATTGTCCCACACCCTTAAAATCCATTGCCAAACATATTCCCTGATTTCTGTCTATATAAATTGGAAACCTTACACAGTTTTTTTGGAGTACAATGTACCTCCTCATGTGTGATACTTTGTACCTCTCCTTCAGGGGCCTGTTGAGACTTTAGTCTAGTTAAAGGTCTGAAAGGATGAGGAGTGGTGGGGGTGGGTCATGAAAATAATTAGAAGTATCTTCTAAGCCGTTTGTTTCAGGGCATTCATTTGCAGTTTCATCTGGTGAAACAGGAGTAATCATTCTAGGGCTAATCCCTTCAGGTAGAGGTTGGATGGTCAACTCCTCAAGGCAGCCTGGAGCGTTGGGAGGAGGTGGCTATGTCCTCAGGGCGGACTATTACAGGGTTATCTAGAGAAGACTCAGCATGAGTCTATGGTTTCAACCTCTCCACTGACATCATTATCAATGCATATGTCGTGAGTCCATTTTTCATGGCCCCACTTCTTTCCAGTGAATGCCTCACTTTAATGGCAGACACCATTCAAGATTGAGATTCCAGTTTACGTTGTAAAGTTGCTACTTAACAATAAGATTCTGAGTCTGACTTTCAGAGATCTCAACTCTACGGCTACAGGAAATAAGATTTTCCTTCAGGACAGTCACAGAAACATCTACATCCATCAGATGGCACTTAAGCGTCTCATTTGAAGCCTTAAGGCCATCCCTTTCACTCATTAATGTAAAATGTATATAACAACAACCAGCCAACATCTCTATACTTACTATTTCACCAAAACTCTGTAAAAGTGTCAAAAAAATTATCCCCCAGAGCCTGGCTTTGTACAAGCGAAGCATCAAAGAATCGAATGGTGATATTTTGAGTATCTCTTTTGCCAACTCACTCCATGGATTGGCAACGTCATTCTGATTATGGGAATCAGAGTCTTTAGTGCCTTTGAGTCTAGTCAGTTTAGAAAAGCATTCATAAAAACCCATTTTTAAGATTCTGTTTCTTAAAAACCACTCCTGGTACCAAGTTGTATTAGTTAGGGTTCTCTAGAGAAACAGAACCAACAGGAAATATTCATAGATATAAAATTTATAAAAGTGTCTCACATAACCATGGGGACATAGAGTCCAAAATCTACAGAGTAGGCTGTGAAGCTGACAACTCTGATGGAGGGTCTGGACAAACTTCACGGGAGAGGCTCACTGGCCGAAGTGGGAAGAGAGCCTGTCTCTTGTGAATCCTCCTTCCCATGATTAGATTAACCATCACTCATTAAAGAAGACACTCCCCTTGGCTGATTACAAATGGAATCAGCTGTGGATGTAGCTAATATGATCATGATTTAATTCTATGAAATATACTCACAGCAAAAGACAGGCCAGTGCTTGCCCAACCAGACAAACAGGTACCACCACCTGGCCAAGTTGACAAATGAACCTGACCATGACAACTAGTATCATGTGAGGCAGCTCTGAAAGTTGTAAAACTTGGAGAAGCATTAAATACTGATGAATAATATTTATGGAACAGTATGTGTCTGTGCAAGTATGGTTGCTAAACGAGATTGCTAGTTCTCAGTGGGTGGCTATCAGTCAACAGGATGATGGTTTACCAAGTGACAGCTTAGTGATATCAGAGGAAAAAGTGATGATCTAGTTTTGATTTGAATATGTCATATATTTGAAATAAAAGTTTATTAGGATTTTCTTGGACATTTCATTGTTTTTTTTCAAAATACCTTTTACAAGTGTATGCATTCCCTACAGGGACTACATTGATTACTTCAACTTAACCAAATTTGAATAAACAGAGTGTAAATTGTCACATCAGTTTTCCATTTCTTTTTAAAGTTTAAAAAAAAATGCTGGCCAAAGGTCCAGCAGATGCTAATCTTGTGCCTTCCCAGTTGACAGAGGTGTTCCAGATGCCATTGGCCTTTCTTGAGTCAAGGTATCTTTCTCTGGATGCCTTAGATTGAACATTTTATGGCCTTAAAACTGTAAACTTGTAACTTAATAAATTCCCCTTATTATAATTATTTTATTATAATATGCTCCATTTTGTTGTGCGTTATTTTTATATGTGTTAAATTTTCATTCTTTAGTGTTAATATTGCTTCGTGCCACCTCTTCTATTCATAGAAACTACAAAAGTTATAAATAAGTAGTTAAATTTAGCATTTTGATGAAAATGGTCACATAAATATTGCTCTCAGAATGCCATGAATGTAAATAATGAATAGTTCTGACATTAAATTGACAATGTAAATATCTACAAAAAGTTGTATAAATGCAAATGCTTCCTAAAACAAATAAAAGCTGAACTTTGGATATTAAAAATAAAAATAAGCATATCAAAATTGAATTATATTGTTCTTATGATAAATTCACTCTTGTCACTATCATACTTTGTTATAAATATTGTCAACATCATCCAAATTAGCAGGAACTCATCAATGCTCCAAAGTAATTTTTAATTAATGTGCAATGGCCTCTGATTGTAAAGTTAAACGCACACACACACTCACACACACACAAAACAATTTCCAGGATGAAACAAACTTTCTATTTAAACAACAGAAAAGAATGCAAATTAAATGCATCCTTGAAAGCTGTACTTTAAAAATAAGTTATGTCACCTGCTTATTTAATCAATTGTCAAGGTTCTGGCATATATACTTGAAACACAGTGAAAGAAAGAAAGGGAGAAAGAGAACTCATAATACATTTTTAACAAAAATTATGTTTATGTATAATTATGTTGTGCACTCCATAACAAATTGATGTAAATCATTCAAAGATAAATTATTTTGTATGTGCATGCTGACAAGTGCACAAATTTATAGGCAGTGTCCACAACTGATGCTTAGACTTTAAACCACTAGGAGACCATTAACATAGGGTAATTTATGAGGAACAAATGCTTGAGAAAAATTTAGCTCTGTTCACTGAAATTGCACTTGAGAGTTCATGAGTTCTACCTCTGATAATGGTAGAGCAAGTTTATTGGATATTTTATCTATTTACCTAAACTACCTGTGCTGGTTTGAGGCTGTATACTCCAGGAAAGCCACATTCTTTTTCCTAATCCAATCTTGTAGGAGTAGACTTACTGTTAGACCAGGGTCTTTTTGATTAATTGTTTCCATAGAGATGTGACCCACCCAATTGTAGGTGGGAACTTTTGATTAGGTAGTTTCCATGAAGATGTGTCTGCCCATTCCTGGTGGATCTTAATCCACTTACTGGAGTCCTTTAAGAGGGAACCATTTTGGAAAAAGCTCAGAGCTGATACAGAGACATTTGGGGATGTAGAAAGAAAACACCCTCCCAGGGAAGCTGTTTGAAACCAGAAGCCAAAGGACCAGCAGATGCTAGTCATGTGTCTTCCCGGGTAACAGAGGTGTTCCAGGCATTAATGGCCTTTCTTGAGCATACATATCTTTCTCTGGATGCTTTAGTTTGAACATTTTTATGGCCTTAAAACTGTAAGCTTGTAACTTAATAAATTCCACTTATGAAAGCAAACCCATTTCTGGTATATTGCACTTACGCCAGCATTAAAATACTGAAACACTACCTCCCTATCTATAAACATACATACCCAGGTGCATGCCAATACAAAAACTGTATGGTAGACAAAATATATTTTAAAAACTATTGTCCAACTCCAAAATTATCATTTGGTTATATTTTATATTTTATAGTGTTTATTGATGCTTTCTATTATCTTCTACCTTCTTTAGCTTCTTTAACCATGGTTTCCTTTAGTTCTTTGAACATATTTATAGAAGCCACTTTGACATTTTTGTCTGCTAAGCCTGCAGTCTGGACTACTTCAAAAGCAGTTTCTATTGTCTGCTTTTTTTCTCTGCCTATGGGTCACAATTCCCTGTTTCTTTGTATGTCTTATAATGTTTGTTGAAAATTGGATACTTTAGGTAGTATATTGTAAATCTGTAAACTGGTATGCTCCCTTCAATTTCTGTTATTGTTTTAGTTGTTGTTTGCTTGTTTATTTGTTTAGTGATTTGTCTAGACTATTTTAACGAAATCTGTTTTCCTCACAGTGTGAAGCCTCTCATGTCACTCTTCTGAGAGTGCAATCTTGGGTACACTCACAATCACATTTGGATAACAGTGACCTTAGCAGGACTGCTTTGATGATTTCTTTCTCTGATGTCTGCTTAAGTTGTATGTCTACTCTAGAATCACATCCAGCTGTTAGGGAATAATTTCCAGGTGATTGCTTTATTATTTTGACAAAATCCTGGGGTCTATATTGCTCCACAGTTTAGTGCAATTAAGTTTGTTCCTCTTTGTAAGGGAGTTGTTTTATGCCAGTCTTTGAGGTTGTTACAACCCTAAGAGTACTCTTCTTAGCTGTCTCCTTTCCTGATTCTCTCTGGTAAACTTCTAATCATCTATGATTTAGCTTGTTGCTCCCATGAAACTACCTTCCCCCTTTTAATTAACACCAAAATTTCTATAGTTTCTAAGAGTGCCCTTCAGTTTGAACTTCTCCACACCCTGTTACAAATAAAGTCAGTTATTAGAGACAGTTTCAGCACTCTCTGTACTTAGTCTAAAACTTCTCCAAGTCACTGCTCAGAAGCTGGCAGTGAAAGCAGTAACCAATTTCTCATAGTGAGATATTCCAGCTTTCCAAGTAGTGTGATGGGCTATAGCCTCTGTTTTTTTTTTAGCTTTCCCCCTCCATTGTGGAAACTGTTCTCTTACAAGAAAGCTGGCATGAGGTCAGTTGGGGCTTGGTTATTCTCAACCTGCCTCATCTGGGGTAATGTTTTTGCCTTCAGAGTAGGTAGAAAGACTCAGGTCTCTCTAACATTCTTGCCTGCAAAAGCAGCCATTTAACACAGAGCTAGGGAGATGAGCATTTCTGGCAGCCCCCCTTCTGGGGAGATGATGTAGGTCTAAGCTGGGATCTGGTGATAGGTGTTCTATATTCTTGCTTGTATCTGCTGGACTTAGGACATCAATCATTTTGGGTTGGTAGATGGTAGGGAAAAAGCAGTTTGGGTGTGTGTCTGTTTATTTGTGTGCATGTGTAGGTGTGTGTGTGTGAGAGAGAGAGCACTCATATCTACATAATATTCAACAGTTGTGGTTATTTCAGTTGATAGAAGGGCCATATAGTTCCTTATATTGGCAACCTGGAAGTCATCTCCATGTTGGCTTTTGAAATGTAATATTACATCATGAAATTACTTATATCATTTCCATGATTCCAAGTTTTTTACCCAGGAGGTGAATCTCAAATATTTCAATATTGTGTTCTCTATTGTGTATAAAGTTAAATTACATATTCTATAATAAAATTTTATAATATGTAATTTTAAGTAGAAAAAATTGTAATTTTTAAATGATAAAATTACGGTGCTATGGTTCTATCAATGTAAGTTTGACCTATCAAATTATATGATTATTTTTCTATTGCCAAGGGAAAGAAATAGATGATGTACTAATACCAATACTGTAAAATCTTATCTAACTACTATCAAATGTCATAAAAATATTCATTCTTGAAACATAAAAAAATAGAGAGATAATCATAATAGCCATCTTTTCCCCGAATAAAAACATGCAAGCCTATTATTCAAATGTAATATATGTTTGGCTTATATTATGAAATATAAATGTTTCTTCAGAGCAAACCAACTTTTCATAATTTCTGTGACCATGTCTAAAATCGAATAGCCAAAACTGAGCCACCAAACGTTTATGACATTTGATGGCCTCTAATTGTGAGTTAGTGTTCTAAGAGCCATTAGCAATAAAAAGAAAGAAAATAAACTACTACCGTTTTTCAAGAAACCTTAAACTGATTTAATATGGATATCTTAGTGGAATATTGCAACTAATAGCATGATTCACACTGTTATAAATCTATTCAAATAATATTATCATCATTGGAATACAAATATTTGTTATTTAAAAAAAAATTCCTACAATTTTTAGGTCACAGGAGTCTGACAGTTATTTATTGTTCTGAGAATGATAAAAGTTTGAATGATTCCCCAATTTAATATAAACCATTACTTAGGAATGTTGCCTAATATATACAGGAAATTTATTACTTGTTTTATTTTTAATTTTTTGTTTTAGCTACAGTATTTTTCCTGTAATAGAAGTTTTACTTAGAAGCATTCCTTTTCTTGTATTGTGTTAGAAACAAAAGTGAATATGTTAAAGGCAGAAGTAATTTCTTGGTGAGTTTTCACTTCAATTTTATTTTAAAATATACAACACAGTGAACTCTAATATAAACTGCAGACCATAAGTAATAATATAACTGTGATAATATTGTTTCCTCAACTGTGAACAAAATGACCACATTAATGGAAAAAGTTAATAATACAAAAAACTGTATGGGGAAGGGTAGAGTATACGGGAACACTGAATTTTCTGCGTGATTTTTCTATAAACCTACAACTTCTCTAATAGTGCAAGATGAAGTCTATTTGAAATTGAGAGTGAAAATTTTCCGGGGTCAGGTGGGAAGATGTCCAGACATGAGATGATAGAAGACAAGAGAGAGAGGGAGAGAAAGAGTGAGAGAAAGAAGAAAACAAAGAATTGAAGTCATTTAACATTCAAGGCAAAAAAGAACAAAAGGGATGCTTTATGCATTAACATAGAGTTAAGTCCCAGGAAAAGTGAGGACATAGGATTAATTTTATCATTGATTAATGCAGATTAATAAATTAAAAATTTAAATACCTATTAGAAGGATCTACTCTTTTTTTTTCTTTTTAGAAGGATTACTCTTTAATCAGCACTGGGCAGTATACATTATTAGAGTCATGGGTGTTCTTTTCACTATTTGCAATCTAGAAATTAATGTTTCTTGTGATGAATTCATTATCATGAATGGTCTTGGATTATTTGCTCCTGTCTATTAGAACTGATTTTAATTATTTTAATGTTTCTCCTTTGATATTGATTTATCTTGTCAGATATTCATCACCATTACCATGAATTTTAAAGGTATGATATGATTATTATGGCTTTCTATTAAAATGAATCAAGAAGTAATTTGATAAATGGAAAACTATTCTCATCTTTACCATATAAAGAAAGCTAAATACACAATTTAAAATAAGGATTTTCAGTTTATTGAATAAGAATGCAAAATATTAAAGATAAAGCATATGGAGTTGGAATATCTATCCTAAGAATGCTACTATTTTTATTTTAAATATTCAGCTGCAATTCAACCTTATACCAAACCTGTCCGTGTAGAATAATTCCTTAGTGTTGCCAAATATAACATATATACGGTACAGAAATAGTTTTAGGACTTTGTAAATGTCTTTTTAAAAGTTTATAAATGGAAGACCTATTTTTCTATTACTGATTTATTGCTATAGAATTGTGTCAGCTATTTAAAAGTTATTCTTCAACATAATAAATGTTGTCATATTATGTAGCATGGTTGTATATAAATGACAACTCTGACCAATAAAGTTAAATCTACTTTAATGAAAGCTAGGTACACCTTCTGCTGAATATAAATCATGTATTTATCTTTCATGCTTTCAGCTTACTATAGGTATATAAATAAATATATTGCAATATCTGTGTTAGGCCTGTTTAAAGAAAGAACTATAATAAAGAACTTCTTATCAACAAAACATATAAGATAATATATTTTTAAGCAGATTGCTTTGTATTTATGAAGTAAAGAATATTAATATTATGGAAATTATTTTATAGAGTTTCATAAGAAATCAATATATATGTTTAGTGTTCTGAGTACAAAGTAAAAACTGGAGGTTAAGAGCAAGTAAGAAAATATAGAATAGATAGAAATTATGATGGGCATCTTATTTGTGTTTTACAAGACAGTAAATACTCTTCATAAAATGCCAGTTTTTTTGTTATGTTTTGTTTTGTTTTAAAATGTAGATTTATATGGCTTTTACAAAGAAATCAACCATTTATAAGAAGAAGTACATAACCAAGAAATTTCTAGGAACACAGTTTCTTCAGTGTTGAACATAATGCATCAGAATATTCACTGTAGATATATGAAAAAGGTAAATATTCTGTCTCTTCCAAAATAGCTAATTTAACAAAAACCTCATCATTAGAAATTCATTAGACAAAAATGATGTAGTCCATAAAATGGACCTTCACTATTCCCCAGTAACAATCTGTGCTTAATTCTGGCAACTGCATACAAATTAATCCAAGGAATCTTTGTATCTTTATCTTCTTCATGTTATCCTTTCTGTGAAATCACAATCATTATAACTCTTCATATTTTGCAAAACGCTTTGTATTATTTTTACATTTCACTGATCTTTTATGATCTGAAGTCTATGAAACCTTTGAAAAAGTTGATAATAATCTCAAAATGTGACCATAATCATGTAATGATCAGGCTTGGTTATACTTAATTTACAAAATTTAATTATCTAGTTAGTATAAGGAGAAAACAAGGGTAGTTAAAAGATCTTAGAAAGTTAGGGTTAGCAAAATGTGGGAGGAAATTGTTAGTTCATTCAATAGATGCCATGAGATAATCTCAAGAAGAAGAATATCACTTTTAAATTTAACTGTAAAAGTAATATATAAAAAAAGCACTTAGCTAACTTTAATCAAAATGCCAATGAATCAGAAAGAATGACAATTTCATAGGTAGAATGGAGGACATAAGGTTTAAAGAAAATAAATATTGAAGTAATTTTGAAATGTAAGACATATTAGAATGTAAATAAAAAGAAAGTAAAACAGAAATGGAGGAAGTTACCACAAAATATTTACCTTGATGGTAATACTGGGCTACTGCTGACCTTGTTAACATTTTTGTAGTATTATCAATTTTCGTAGATAATGTAAGTGATAACAATAGTCTTATAAATAATATTGTTAAAATGGACTTAGTGACACTAATGACAACAATAATATTAAAAAAGTAGAAGTGTTGCTCAGTGGTTTGAAAAGCAGGGAATTATAATTTTAAAGGATAAGATTTAATCTTCATTTTATTCTGTATCAACTCCAAAAATACATAAGAACAACCCACCAAACATCTACTCTTGCATGTCAAAATCTTATGCTGAGAATAACATAAGCAAACAAAAGTTAATGATCTTGACTTCCATCCAAAATTTTCCTTCTCTAGTATTTTTGTTGTCATGGAATGACATACAATTTTGTAAATCAGAAAACTAGGAGTCAACAGTCCTGCATTCATTTCCTCAATCCACTTTTAATCTACCACTGGCTTCTTAAGAGCAACCTCACATATATTTGAGAAATAAAAACTGCTTCAATTTCTCCATTTCCCCCACTACACTGTTGCCCAAACTTCCTACACTATTGTTACAACATCTTCATCAATCTACTTGTATCTGCCCTCCATTTGTGATCTATTGTCAATGTTTCAGCAAGAGTGATGGGTTCATAATGCAAATCTAATGGTATTTCTCTTTACTTGAAACTCTTCATTGGTTTCCCATTGTTTATGTGCTGGGGGAAGAACAACCCCAAATCCCCTTTAGATTAAAAGACCTTGAGCAAACTAGCTCTTAGTTATTTGACCAAGCACTTGTACCCTAGTATACTCCCCTACATCCAACAGATTAACATGTCCTCTGTTCCTCACATATGCCTGCTCATCTACTGTTCACTCCTCAGAAGCAGCTCCCATTCTTTATCTAATAATCTCTTGCAGCAGCCTTTAATTTTCCTCTTGCTTCTCATGTTTGCTTTTAATGTCTTTCCCACATTAAAGCCATAGGAACCCTTAAAAAATATCACTTGAATCATCTAAGTCTTTGAAATAAAATCATTCAATGTATGCAATTTCACTTTGAAATAAATTCAGATTTATTATCTTAGCACCTACACAACTGGTTAGACATTTGACTTTCTCCTGTTCACTGAGCATGGGTATCTACCCTTTCCCACTACTCCAACCAGACAGTTTTTTGTTTGTTTGGTTTTGGTTTTTGTTCCTTGAATACAGCAAACATTGTCCTGTTTTAGAACTTGTCTATTCTTCTTCTATGTATTTTTTATTATGTGGGGGTTTTACATGGTTGACCGGTTCTTCGTTTCCTTTGAATCCCTGAACAATTGTCTGATGACACTAACCAAATTCTTCTAAAACTTTGTCTTAGTATTATCTTTCATAGGACATATAATTTCTTTCTTTCCCTCCTTCTTTCTTTCCCTCTGTTTACTTTCTTTCTTCCTTTGTTTCTCTCTATATTTCTTATGCTTTAACTGTTCTTCTCCATAGTTTATAATAGTGTTCATTATGACATTGCTTGAGTCAGAACCTCATCCCTTTGCATATTCCTATAGCCCTAGTTTCTAGATTCTCAATAAACAGCCAGTATCTTTCTTCTGAATAAATCAGCATATCACAAAATGCCTGCATACAGAATATCCAGATATCCTAGAAATTTCCTCCTCCAGTCCTGGCTTCTTCTCTACATATAATCTTCATTTATGACAATGTTTGAAAGATGAAATCTGAAAATCATAGTTCTAATAAAGACAGAAGCCTTTGTGAAATAAAGAAGAGAAGAAGCATATCAGCTATCAATCAACACCAAAATATTCTGCATTTTCTGCTTTCTGGCTTCTGAAATCTAATTATATATCTAATTAAAACTAGGTCATTAGCTGGGAATGGTAAAATATGTAAAGTCCGAGGTTTTAAGTGGAGTGGAGCATTTAAGAGATTCTTAGTGGAAAGCAGAAATTTCCATGCAATATTGCAGGCAAATTGTCATTTGTAAAGATGGATTTATATTTAACAAATGACTTCATTTTGAGATTTCCATGAATGATGCTAATAGCCCGAACAGTTCCTTAATAAAGACGATAAAAAATATCATATGGAGTTGTTGATTTTCCAGCCATGTAAAGAGCACTGATGTGTAGTAGTTTAAATGCAGACTTTGGATTCTCAATTGAAATTGAATGTAGTTATAGACAATTGTATGATGATTGGCAGGGGTAAGGTAAAAGAAACAATGAACTCAAAATAATAATGGTGAAAATAACACACAAAATGGATTAAATCAAGGAGGCACAAAGTTTTGGTTAGAGATGCACTTTTAGGTGATGATATAATGCAGCATAAAGTCAAAGGAGTGAGTGGTTGGAGTGGAGGAAAAGTATCTGAAAAAAAAAAAAAGGAAGCAATTGAACACAATTGTGGGAAACAGATGTTCTTTCTACATGGCCCCTGAAATTACCAGTCTGACTGAGATTAGAGGTAGAGTTATAAGATTTACTGAGTAGAGGGTTTTTCACGAAAGTGGAATGGTTAAAGTCTGAAGGTGTCATTGGAGTGAAAGGCAGCAGATTCTTCCTCTAACCCATGGATTAAGGAGAGTGGGAAGTTTCTTGACTGTTGACCTGGAGTATGAGCCACAGAGTGGCAGTGACAATGCATGGTTATAATTGCAGGCTCTGGATCCAGGCTTCCTGAATTGAACTCCTAACTTCACCTCTTACAGGTTGGGTGACCTTCTGTATATTACTTACATATATTTTAACTCAGTTAAATGCTTAAAATAATAGCGTACATAGTGACAATCCATGACACATTTGTCATTAACCAGCATAAAGGGATAAATTGCAAGGATAGAATTTATAAAGATTTGATCTGGGAATCTTGCTTCACAAAGAATTTTGAGCAATACCAGTCTGCTTTAGCTGTTTATGGAATGAGTATAATTTCTTCTCATACTTTCTTTCAAACTTCTTCAGCTTTTCTAAGATTTGTGGGTGCTTGCTCCTTCAAATGGTCAGTTCTAATTCCAAATAACAGCAGAAAAATCTAATTGAAATTTTCAATTGATTTATGAGCTTCATTGCTCATAACAATCTCTCAAACTGCTATATTTGAAAATGAGAACTTTTGGAGTACAAGAAATGGGTGAATATTGCTGGCATGAAGAATATTTTGGCCCACAGTAGTTGTTAATACTATATTGTGCCATTATTTAAACATTTTATTATTGTTTCTTTTATGTTTTACAAACAGACAGCACATTCCCCTCTTTTCTGCCCTTGAATTTTTTTCAACTTCTTAGGTTTTCCTCCCAAGGTGAGTGCCTCATTTGTCTCACTCTAGACCCAGCAAATGTTGGCCGTCAGAATATAGATGGGTATGGCAGGGGGCCAGTGCTGAGCTTAGGTATTCAGAAACCTCTTGTGATGCCCTTTGTCCTCTTGTGTTTCTGCCACCACCATGAGAATGGCACATTTTGAGCAGGATGAGAGACATATTAGGCAAATCCAGACCTGGAGACCTATAGAATGAAGCAGAGCTTTCTGGTAGCCATAGTCTGAAGAAGAAACCTTGGACTTATGCCAACCTGCTACCCCATGAAAAGGCATGATTAGTGTTGACTTTGGGGGGAGAGGGGGTTTTACGATGTTGCTGTAGTAGAATGATGGCTCAATTTCTGAAACTTCAGTTCATTCTTCAAAACACTATAATACATCTTTGGCCCAATTGCCTTACTGGACACATCTTCACCAACATCTTCAACAAATGAACTCAAGATGATAAAACATATATGTGTCCATCTGTATTTGTATTTCTATGGTCTTTGTTATGAACCAACTTTGACTCTATTGAAACAAATTCCCCAAGCTTTTCCATATGTCTAGACAGGCGTCTGTAGTTGGATCCCAGCATGAGCTAGGAGAACTTATGTGGGTTAGGAGAACTTATATGGGTGGAGATCTTGAGGATGTTAAACTGGGTGAGAGGGGGAAGGTTTAGAATAAAAGGCTGGATAGGGGATATTTGTTAATATGAGGTCATTATCCCATAACCCATGAGCCTGTCTTATGCTGCTAGAATGATTTCCCAAAAACAAGAGGCAAAGATATTCTTCAGCAAATGAGATGGAGTTGTGAAACAGCCTGAACAGAGTATTAAGGAAAGATTTAGAGGACTCATAAAAGTGAGCATTAGATAATGCATTCATTACCAAAGAAAAAGGTATGAGATAATATATAAAAAAATTATATTCTCCAGAAAGGTCCAGAAAACACTGCTTCACTAAAGTTATTAAATAACTATGAGGGATGCATCAGTATCATTAAGCATCTCACTGGTGGTAATCCAGAGCTATATGGGTTAAATCTCTGCTATTCTGAATTAAAAGAGATTGTGCTTGTTTGAGAGGAAAACATAGTTTAGAATATGATTTTGTATCAATAGAAAGCATGCTACCAGAATGGCTCAGTCATCAGAGAGGGTGTATTCTCTAATGTCAACCCTAATGTGTCCAAGGAGGGAAAATAAGCAATGAAGGATCTCCCAAAAGCAGAGTCAAGAGTCATGAGGAAGAAAAATCTCAGAAATATTCTCAGGAACCAAAATATGGGCCAAAGAAAGAAACCATCCATGACTCCAGGGTAATGGAACATCAGAAAGTAGCTCAATGGCATTCAGAATTGATATGAACTGTATATACTCTGTCTTTCTATTGTGGTTATCTCCCCTTTACCACCATTGTAAGTTAGATGTATAGGAGGCAGGTAATTTTTCTTTAAGTTCATTGGAACTGCATCTATAGGATTCTCCTCTAGACCTGATAAATATTCTGAGATCCAGGCCATCAAGCCTGATTGGATGTGACTTTGTGGGGTGTCTCATGGAATGAATGAATTTAATTAGTGTATGAAAGGAATGTGAATAATTGTGACCAAGGCATGGGACTGTGAAAGATTGAAGTACTCTCCTCAACTCTTCACTCCCTCCCTCTTTTATGTGACTGTGCCATGCATCAGAGTGGTTAGGCACAGACATATTAGGGTTGGGCCACAAAAATAAGACCAAAAACAGTGACAGTGTGCTCGTATTGAGCCAGAACATGAATACACATGTTTTCCTGTCCATTGACTTCTGTCCTATGATCACTCGTGAGAACATGTCCCAGGTCAGGTAGCCACTAATCCAAGAAAATATGGCTATGCCTTGAAGATATGTCATCCCTGTTAAAAGCTTATTGTCAAGCCCAGGCAGCCTCCAACATGTAGTGAAGCCATTCCACAGAATTTTGCACACAAGTCAGGGCAAAAACAAATGATTGTTTGGAGAAGACTGAATTTTGGAGTGGTATGCAGCATAGATGTAGTCGTAGTTGATTAATACGCAAGAGTTGATAGTATAAGATTTTGTTATAAAGCTGAGTTCCCTAGTGTCATTGGTGATAACGAATTCTAGAAGAGCTTGGAAGAGGTGGCAGCTGATAACTTTCAAAGGCAAGATGGGCAAAACAGGTATAATTACCATAATGAGCAGCAAAGTTAAATGGCAAACAGCAAGCCATGGAATGGTAGCAACTGATAATAGAATATACTGTTTCTAGGGAAAGAAAGATGGACAGCTGTGCTGGTTTGAGTCTGTTTTGAACCCCAGAAAGCCATGTCATTTAACCCTCTTTCAACATTGGTGGGTGGGAGCATTTGATTATTCCCACGGAGATGTGACCCACCCAATTGTGGGTGGTAACTTTTGATTACATGGTTTCTGTGGAGATGTGTCTTCACCCATTCAAGGCGAGGTTGCTCACTAGAGCCCTTTAAGAGGGAACCATTTTGGAAAAAGCTTCAGAGCCATGAGAGCCCATGTAGCCAGATGAAGATGAAAAAGGAAAATGCCTCCAGGGAAGCTTCATAAATCAAGAAGCCTGGAGAGATGTCTTCATGTTTACCGTATGCCTTTCCAGTTGAGAGAGAAGCCCTGAATGCCATCAGCTTTCTTGAATTACAGTATCTTTCCCTAATTGATTTAGATTGGACATTTCCATAGCTTTGCTTTAATTTAGAGATTTCCACAGCCTTAGAACATGTAACCTTACAACTTAATAAACTCTCCTTTTTGAAAGCCATTCCATTTTTGGTATATTGTATTCTGGCAGCTTTCAAACAAGAACAGACAATGAGAATAATGTTTGATTTACATAACTGAAAAGTCAAGATCCATCAATGAGAGTGCTGATATGAGCTCCATCAAGGAAAATTATTATTCCTCCTCCAGCTTCCAGAACAAAATTTCCATTCTCAGGCTAAGTTCTTTAACTGAAGAGAAGGACAGTCTTCTTAAGGAAGAAAACTGTATTGTCACAGTAAGATTCTATAATATAAATTTTTCCAGTTCTTCCCTAATGGGGCTGACAGTCATTTACCAGGGAAACTGTTTATTAGGAAAAGAGACTATCCAGATCTTACAAGAGTAATTGATTAGACAGTTGTCTAACATTGATACCAGGAGGTTCAGAACACAACCACAGCTCCTCTGTTAGAGTGGGATGAATGGAGTTTATAAATAAATGCCTGGGCCCATTTCATCTCACAAGGCATCCATTAATCCATGGTCCTTCCCCTGGTCTTTGATTACATAATATGAAATAATCTATGTAGAAAAAGACAGAATGCTTAGAGTGGTTC
Source organism: Tamandua tetradactyla (assembly GCF_023851605.1). Classification (NCBI taxonomy): domain Eukaryota; kingdom Metazoa; phylum Chordata; class Mammalia; order Pilosa; family Myrmecophagidae; genus Tamandua; species Tamandua tetradactyla. The sequence continues at coordinate 74,165,767 of NC_135335.1, read as the reverse complement.
CATGACTTATGAGGTAAGTGGCATTATGGTATGAAAGGCCTAATTGAAAATTAAAAAAACTGATCCTCCTTTAGTTAAGATAGTAAATTAGAAAACAACACATATGATAGTATAATTGAGATTACTCTTAAGCTAGAAAATGGTAATTTCTCTTGAATTAGAAAATGACAAATACTCTACATGCCCCCAAAAGATAAATGCATGCAAGGCAACGGAAAATGAATCCTATAAACTTTTAGGTTCCTGCAATATTAGGGACATTTAAAAAAACTGAATGATTTAGGTACATCCCTTCTAAGATATAGAACAAAATAATGCACATTGCAATTCCTGTCAAGAAGATGGCCACTCACTAATGCGTGCATAATAGGGCACTTTGCATTTTAAAGAAACATATAGTAGAATTGGAAATACTGCTCCAACTGACTGACAAAGAAGGCTTCCACATTTGAGTGGGGTCCAGAGAAAGGAAGGGATCTGCAACAGATTTAGACTTAGTATAAGATGCACTGCCATTATGATCCTGCAGACTCAACAATGCTAGAGTTATCCATGATAGATAGGAATAGTACATGGTGTCTCTGACAAGTTGCAAAATGAGATATATCATGCAGATCCCTAGGACTCTGGAACAAGGCTGTATGAACATATAACTATTGCCCATTCAAAAAGGAATGCCTGATAGGCTACTGGAACTAATCACATTTATATCAAGAAACTTTGTGAACAGAAATTTCCATTATGAGCTGGATGAACTGCCAAGGCATTGGTTTGGGTAGCCACAATTGTGATCCACATGCATATTTAGGAGCAGACAATCAGTGTGGTGAGGACACACATGCATGCAATCCACAAAAAGAGAAAATAGACTCCATATCACTATGGATGCTTTCATTAAACTTTCTCCCACAACTCATACCTATGGACCTATATACAGAGAGACAGTGGGAGCAGGAGGATATTCTCTATGACCAGTATATAGAGAAGGAAAGAAACAAAAAAACAAACAAATGAAAAAAAATTCAGAATAAATTGCTTTGACCCAAGCAATTTGTGTGGCCAGTAAATGGTGAAGAGATAGCCTCCCACTGGACAGTACACTTAAAAGTAATCAAAGGCAAGAATACATTTGAACTTCCCATCACTGTAGAATCGTACTGGTTGGATGTTCACGTGCCTGGAATGAGTAGGAACATCAAAGAGAAGGTGGTCTGGAGAAAAACACATACAGATGGTTCTATGGGAGTAGACACAAAGAATGCAGATATTTTGGCCACATCTCAAAATCCATAAGAAAATATTTATCACAGAAGTTGGAAAAAGTATTTGTTCAGTACACACAAATATTTTTCGTTTTTTACCACTTAAATGCTATATAATGAAGTCATAAATGTAGTAGTCAGAGACACACAGAGAGAAATCATTCATGAGCCCCACAATATTTCCCTACTCACAGCAGTTTGATCTGGCTACTACTGTTACTAAATTTGTGCCTTAGTAGCATCAGAGAGCAACCCTGAGCATAAGGAATGAGAGTATTTAAGGAGACTAATTCTGATGACACGTGTATCTATCAGACCTCTTCAACTCAAGAGGGGGAGCTAGGGATGGGGAGGGGATTTCTTTTTTCTTAATGTTATTGAAATGCATTGAGGATGACTTTGAACTCCCTGCCCAAATCAATCTGTTGGAACCATTACCCAGAAGCTCACAGTGTGTCTAATTTACTGACAATGGATCCTGAATAAAATCACTTCAGCCAAAGTACTCATTGTATGACAAAAAAAAAAAAAAAAAAGCGTGCAACATTCAGCAGATGCCTAGGGATGTACAGTACCTCTGATATATTATGCCATTTGTAAATCTTTGGGATGGCCTCTTAAAAGATTAGCTAAGAAACAATGAACCTGGGGATGACTTTTAATAAAGTTAGGGTTATTGTCCTTCAATATGTGATAAACTTGGTAAACCAACAAGTTCTTTATGGTACTGTGTACCTGATAACTAGAACATGAGTACAAGAAATAGGAAATAGTAATATTCCCTTCTCTTACCACTGCCCACAGTAGCTAAATTGCAAAATCTGTCTTTCCTGTACCTGCAACTTTAGGTTCTGTTGAATTCAACATCCTGCTTCACAGAAGTGAAACACTTTCAACAGGGTCAGGCTAAGGATTCCATTGAAAATAAACCACAACTGCTGCCTAGTCATATTGCTGGTAAAGGCAATGAAAATAGTTTCTCTCTGATTGAATTAATTTTACTTGATTTTTAATGAAGAACTTGTATTACTGCCTCATAGTGGGAGAAAGAGGAGTAAGTCTGGATTTAGGAAGATTTAACAGAAAACTTCTTGACGCTTCCATGCCCAGACATAAAAATACATTGACAATTCAGTGATGTCACTTCACAGGAAAAGCAACTTTGACAAGTGCTAGATAGGTGAAAAGAACTTAGAATTGTGATAGAAAATATCATAATGAGCATTAATTATGCCCTCAGGAACAACTGCCCAAGAAAGAAATGTAAATTTTACAATTGACTCTCTCCTTGAAAGATGTGATGGTGAAGTTCATGTGTCAACTTGGGCAGGTTATGGTGTCCACTTGTTTGGTCAGGCAATTATAGCCTGACGGTACTGTAAGGATATTACATGGACTTAAATCATCAGTAAGTTGATTGCATCTATGGATGATTATATCTACAATCAACTGAGGAGATTGTCTTCAAAAATAAGAGAAGTCTTATCCAATCAGTCAAAAACCTTCAAAAGAGAAGTGATGATTTCAGCAGCTAGAATTAAGAATTTCCATCTCTACTTCAGCCAGCTAGTTTCTCCTGGGAAGTCATCCAAACCTTAATCAAATTCCCAGTTTGTGGACTCCTTACCAGGTTGGACTTGTCCATTCCTAGTCACAGAAGCCAATTCTTAATTTTAAAAAGTCTCTTAATATTTATATTATATATGTATTTGTTTTTGTGTGTGATAACTCCTTTCAGTTATCTTCTCCTTAGAGGATCCTGCCTCTATTTGGAGGAATTGTTATTAGTGGCACCTTGAAGAATAACTGATAGGAATAACTTGAAGAATAACTAAATTTAATTTGGGATAGCAGTTTTTGGAAGAGAAGATATAGTAGAGCTCCACTCGTTCTTCCTTGGGACTATTGATCTTCAAGATGTGATACACTTGAGAAACAGCCAGAAACAGTTCTAGCACATTATATTGACTTCCTAAGCCTCAGGGTGTTCACTGTCCACAGAGGTATTGTCAACTGGTAAATGGAAATATCATCAAGTTTACTGACAGGTGTTAATAAATGAGGAGTAGGAGCTGATAAATAACCCAGGTCATTGGGCTTTTGAGGAACAATTGTGAGGGACATTCTCTGTAGTCTTTTAAGGGGCCACCGTGCGGTTGGGTGTCAAGATCTTACAGCTGCAACCAATTCATTCATACATGCTTTATTGACTTTTCTCAGTTTAATTTTCTTACTTCCTCACATCTTTACCGTGTTACCTCTGGGTATGGAAGCCCCATGAAGCAGCCTAGGAAATTCACTAATTTCCAGACATTTTCTACCCTGTCCTTATGACATTGTTTGGGTTCACACACCAATTAAAATACTTGCATCCAAGTCCTTTTTTCAGGATCTCTTTTGGGGAACATCAAACTAAACTTTGGGAGACAGAGAGTATTTTCTTGTTGCCTAAGATCACCATGGATGTGAGGTCATGGTTTTCCTGAAAGAATTGTTCCATTCAGTTGCAGCATCTAGCTAACATCACACTGAAATATGTTCAGCTCTTTTAAAAAAAAATAGCCATTGAATAGTCCCTCTGACTACTGGAATGCAAATGAGAGCAGCATGTCAACATATATTCTTCTTTATTAAGTTTACAAATAGAAACAATTTGATAATGACAAGTTTTTACAAATATGAAAAGATACCTTCAAATATTTCTAGTATAAGAATATATTGATGCATAATTTTAAAAAAGCATTTGAGTTGGGGTTGATACTCAAAACAGATTCCCTCAGCCCTCTGTCCAAACCTCTTACGTTGACCTTCCATCCTCCTTAAAATTCCATGTGTCTTTCATTTGTCTAGTCTGAGCTCCATTTCCATCCTTCTGTGCTCTGTTTATAGATAATAGTTAGAAGTCATGTGCTATTCTCCTTTGGCTTCTGATGTACCTCTTCCAGAAACAGGAACAAGTGCATCCAGTGCTCAGACCTTGTGGCTCTAGTATTGTCAGTGGCATAATTGTCCCTGAGAACCCTTTGTTCATGGGGGCCCAGAGCCTTTGTGTCTTGCAGCAGCCTGGTGGGCATGGAACTTACCAGAGATCTGGTTCTGCTGAAGGCAACAACAGCACAGTGACTTTAGTTTTTCCAAGTTAGCAGTGTGAGCTCCCAGATTCTTGGGAGGCAGAGGCAGTGAAGGTGTGTGTGTGTGTGTGTGTGTGTGTGTGTGTGTGTGTGTGTGTGTGAAAGGTGGGAATAGAAGGGGAGATGGCAGAGGGAGGAACGGTGGTATTCCAAGGCAGCCAAGACAGTTGTAGGTGTTCTTATAGCTTCACCAGCAGAACATTTATAAAATCTGGGCAACATTCAGCCTATGGGTGATAGGGGCTTCTTGAGATTATTAATCTCTGAATAATCTAATTTTCTGGGTTTTGCTCTCTAGATCTATGGCACATTTGTAACTGATTCTCTGTATGAATTGCCCTCCATTTGAAGTATATAGAATGGTTCTGCTTTCCAGAACACATTTTGACACACTTCCCTCTTTATACTTCTTCATGTATTGGCCCACTTTTCATTCTGCTTTTTCTTCCTTTGCTTATCCTTTGAATGCTTATTTTCCTAAGGGACCAATTATTGACTTGCTTTTCTTTGTGCTATTCACCTACTGCCAGGGTGATGGAATTCACTCTACTGCCTACATCCTGAATTTTACCCCTATCTTTATCTCATGTCAGGTCTCACTGTGAGGTCAGGTCTGTCAGTTGAAAATCTCCTCTCAGCATTTCAAAGATAAATATTCAAATTGATCTTATTATCTTCACAGTGTACTATTGAATGAAACATTTTTCCTGCCATTTTAGCTGGTTGTTCCACAGCTATGCCATTTCTTAAGTGTTTATTTTTTGTATAATTCCCTCTTACTCCCTCAATCCAGTCTTTTACCAGATTTCCTTGCTTTTGGTTTCTGATTATCTTTTGAATATCCTTCCCTGCTGTTTTGTTATTTCTTTCTTGATTTGTAACAAAACTATCAGAATTCACAGTTTGGCCTCTGCAAGAGCCCTCAGTATTTCTACCATAGTAATCGTATAAGTTAAGAATGTAATTGCCTACTTCTCTTCCTAAAATGTTCTATTGAGTTCCCAACGTCCTCAGGAAAAGTTCAAAGCTTTTTCGTGGGGCAGAAAAGATAATCAGGGTCACAGCATGTGTTTACCTTGTTTAGCTTCATCACTAGCCACTGCCCTCTTTGCACCTTTTATTCTTTTTCATGGAAATTTTGCATTTCCGTTAACATGCTATGATCTCCCTCCTTCATTGCCCATGTCATCTCTTTTTCACCTTCTACCAGGGATGCCTTGCTCTACTTCATTTCCCTGGCTAGTGCTCAGTGATCCCAGGTCATCTCAGGTATCCAGGTGTCTAGGAAGGCTTTCCTATAAGAGCCATGCATTAGTTCTATATGTTCGGTAACTCTTGATGCATATGTTTTTCATAGCTTTTGTTTCTCTGCATCTTACTCACTTATTTACTGGTCTGCGTGTTGTCATAGACTGCAGATTCTGGCAGTTTGCACAGCCCCCAGCTCAAAATGGAATTTGATTGTAGACTTTCAAAAAAAACTCTCTTTTCTGCTGCTGATTTATATATTTTGGTGAATATAATTACATCTGGCTATCTTTATCATGATGGTTACTTATCTCCCCTTTTAAGTGTTATGTTTTGAAGTGATCATATATCCTTTACAACCAGGGTTGATAGCTATTATTTGGATCTATGTATCACTGTATTACATAATAAATTTCTTAGCAATCACTTTAAATATTCTAAGAATCCAGAAAGATGAAATTTATTTATTTCTTCCATCTTATTTTCTAGCTGAGGACACATAATTTATGTTAAAAGACCAATAGGATAATCAAAAGCTAAATTCTGAGTTGATGTTAAATGGTAAAAAGTTTAGAAGAAATACAGAATGTATAGATCAAATTTTATAATCAGTCCATTAGAGCCAAGTTCAATCCTCTTATTTGCTGAGCTTTAGAACTATTGTTCTAGTTTGCCAGCTGCTGGAATGCAATATAACAGAAATGGAACAGCTTTTAAAAGGGGAATTTAATAAGTTGCTAGCTTATAGTTCTAAGGCCCAGAAGATACTTAAATTAAAGCAAGTCTATAGAAATGTATAATCTGAGGCATCCAGGGAAAGATATCTTGGTTCAAGAAGGCTGATGAAGTTCAGGGTTTCTCTCTCAAGTGAGAAGGCACAGGGTGAACACAGTCAGGGTTTCTCTCTCATCTGGAAAGGCACATGGCAAACACGGGGTCATCTGCTAGCTTTCTCTCCTGGCTTCCTGTTTCATGAAGCTTCCCATGAGGCATTTTCTTTCTTCATCTCCAAAGGTTGCTGTCTGGCAGACTCTCTGCTTCTCATGGCTATGTCATTCTCTGCTCTCTCAGAATCTCCTTTCTCCAAAAGATCTCTTTTATAGGATTCCAATAAACTAATCAAGACATATCTCCACCTAATCCAGCTAAACAACCACTCTTGATTGAGTCACACATCTTCAGGTAGATGATCTAATTAAAGTTGCAAACATACAGTACTGAATAGGGATTAAAAGAAATGGCTGCTTTTACAAAATGGGATTAAGATTAAAACATGGCTTTTCTTGGGTACATACATCCTTTCAAACTGGCACAATTATGGTACATTATTTTGCCTTTATTACTCAGTTTCTTCATCTGTGAAAAGGGTATAATTACTCCAATTTCCAGATTAAATAAGATACTGCTTATGTACTGCTTAGTCCATTTTGGCACAAAAATAAAGTTTTAATACAGCTAGGGATTATTTCTGTAGAAGATCAGACTTAACGTGGACTTTAAAAATCTGTACAACTTGGGAAAGACCTGGGAAGGAGAAAAGGAACTCCAAGGAAGGAGTTTACCTCATGCAAATATATGCACTCAACAATTTTGGCAAACCAAAAGGGCAGTAATTCCAGTAGAAGGTGCAATTTGGAAAGAGAAGCTTGGAAAACTCGGGGCCTCCCAGATTTACATAGACAAAAGAGCTGAGCTAGAATGCTTAGATTTGAAAAAACAGGCAGCTGATAATCACCTTTCTTTTTTTTTTTTTTTTTTTTGAGTAGAGAAGTATAATAAGGTTTAAAGGAGGGTTATACTTTCATCACTGGGAAAGTTTGTATATTCCTAGGTTAAAGGACAATCAAAAAATATGGGACTTGAATAATTGGTGCAGACTATTTCTTTACGCCAACAGCCATGCCATTCACCCTGACTCATGTGTCCCTTAATTCTGGGTCTTGACTTTGTGCCAAAGGGCAGACCGGTATGTTTTCTCCTTAACTGTGAAATTCTTCACTTTTATTGTTTCTCACTTGCACTTTAAAACCCTGTAAATGTTGCATTATTACACTATTATGTAACACAATAGCTGTTATCTCTCACATCTCTATGCTGATCTATGCAAGTCACCTTCTGTCAAATAAGTCAGGACCTCTTTGCCAGCTGAGAGTGATTCATCAAAACTGCTGAGCTTTATCATAATCATCTTCCTCAAGATGTATTACAAAGGACCATTAGCAGCCTTTAATTTCTCAGGTTTGTTGCAGCATAACCACTTCCACTTTACATCTCATTGCTTCTCTTTGTAAAGAAATCAATGGCTTTAAAACTAAACTACTCATGACAAACAAGTTAGATTCATTAGCATCTGCCCTGGTTGTCTGTATAGAGGTTATATTGCAAACCTGATTTGCATTTTCATCTGCAAGTAGCAAAAGGTGTGAATTGCCTAAATGTTTACTTAATAATTGCTCTCATTCTCTTCTACATCCATTCACCTCAAGCCCTCCACAAGCAGAGAGCAAGACTAATTAGTATCTAATTGATATTTTTTTTCAATAGTGCAGTAGACTCTCTGTCAATACAAAGAAAGTAATTTCATGATACAGTATAGAGAACACTTAGTCATAATGGCAAAAATAGGAGTATTTGTTAGATTTTTAAAATATGTATTTTAAGCAAGAAGCATCTGGTTGTCTAAACTAGATTTTACTTCTTAAGGAGAAAGAGATTATAACCACTCATTTTTCACATAGTACTGGAGATCATTGTGGCAAGCACTGCAGATACAAAATGAATAAGATAAGATTTCTCTTTTCTCAAGAAATGCATAGCCTGTAGGGGAAACAGACATCAAAAAAAAAAATAATTTGAGTGTATAGGATGATAGATTTGTGCAGAATATCACGGATTCACAGAGAAGGGCAGACTAATTCAGTTTAAAGAGGTCAGGAATGGATTCCTGGAGGAGATGACACATGAACCAAGGAAAGAGTAATGAATTAGTCACCAGATTGAATGCAGAGTGAGGAAAAAAGCATTCCAAACCAAGAAGAATTCAGGTGCTGAGGTAGCCTTGTGAGAAGGTAACATTCAAAAGTTCTATTGCTGAATATATTTCATATGCATAAAATGGATTCAAGTCACATAATTCTTCAGCACACATTTATTAAAAGAAAAGTAAATTTCTTTTCAAATTTCACAAGAAAATTATGAAGTAGGTGAATAAATGTCCAATTGAACTTCATTTTCTTTAATGTACTTTCTCATGCTCCCTGAAGGCCAAATCATCCACTGTCCAATTCTCTTGTATATCCATGACCTCAGGGGTCTTTGATAAAGCTGAAGATACAGTGACCTCCTGCACTGATTCAGAAAAGGGTGATATTAGAGAGTAGAGGAAAATAAATTTGGAGGTTTGCAACACTACAGAGCGGCACAAACAAACATAGTAACTGAGCTGAAAGTATTATATTTTAGAAAACTGGTGATAGTGACCAAGTTGGTTTCTTAAATTGCATGTCCACCCTAATGAAACTTAGTGATGTTATCTCATCTCTCCAGTGATATATCATTTATTTTATATATTTTTCCAATAGCAAGTGTTTTACTTTGCTAACGCTGCTGGAATGTAATAAACAGAAATGAATTGATTTTTATAAAGGGGATTTATTAAGTTACAAGTTACAGTTCTAAGGTTATGAGAACGTCCAAATGAAGACACCAAGAAGAGTTTTTGAGGAAAAGCTGCTGGCATCCCCAATTCTTCTTTTCTCTGTCACATGGGAAGGCACATTGCGACATCTGCTGTCCTTCTCTCAAAATGTCTCTGCGGTTGTTTTCTTTCTCTTTTAGCTTCTGTTGTGTCTGAGCTCTCTCCAAAATGTCTCTCCCTTAAAGGACTCCACCAAGTAGATTAAGACCCACCTTGAATGGGCTGGGTCACATCTCCATGGAAGAAACCTAATCCAAATTTCCCCCCACCCCCCCACCCTGCCAACACCTGGTCTGCTACCACAGGATTGGATTAAAAGAACATTGGCTTTCCTTAAGGTAAATAACAGATTCAACCAGCACAGTAAGTGAAAGAATGAAATACTCCTGTATTTAACATTAGGTTATTTCAGATTTCAGCAATGGGGAGCGTGCATACCAGAGCAGGGTGGGCTGTACTGGTACAAGGAAGTTGAGAAGGTGTAGAGATTGGGTTGAGTGAGTCTAATGGTGGTTTAAGGAAGCCAAGGCTATTTTTGGTTTGAATGTTGGCAGGAAGGGGATCAATTAGTTTATTGGTTATCAGTAGATTGAATTATGTACCCCAATAAAGTGGTTATTCTTAATTTTAATCTGTGCTTCTCTGGGTTTGAGCCTATTATAGATAGGACATTTAGAAGAGATTATTAGTTAAGATATTGGCAATTGAAAAAAGGTGGGCCTTAACTCCTATTACTGGAGACCTTATAAAGAACATCCTCATGCCAGAAGGCAGCAGAAAACCAGAACAGATATGAGGAGGGAGAGATTGCCACACGGTGGGAGGCAGAGATGAAGCCAAAAAACCCTGGACCATGGGTTGCCATAACCAGAACACCAAGAATTTTGGGGAGAAATCTGACCTTGACAATGCCTTGATGTTGGACTCCTAACACTTCAAATAGTAAGAGAGTACATTCTTATTTAAGCCATCCCATTGTTTCCTTCAGGTACATAAAGTTTGCTCTAAAGTTTTTTTGTTTGTTTTTTTTTTTTAATTTTATTAATAAGTAGTAGAAGATGAAGACTGTTTAGGCATTGTTTTGAAGTCCAAGTGCCTTCTAATTGTCTTCTAATTTGTCTTATATCAGAGGCAATTACAGAGTTATCACAGACGGCCTTGTGTGATCATTCTCTATATGCTGTAAGTGTCGTTTGTATTGGCCTGGTTGCTCACTGCATGCGGTTAGGGTTGGGTCATCTCCTAGATTTTTTCTATGGGGCCTAATTTCATACCATTTTCAGAGTTCTGTTGATAAGCATTTGGAGTAGAATAAATCCTTCATGTTTCTTTCACTGCATGATTAGTTGTGAAATCATTTCCCAGGACAATGCTTGCACAGCAACATAAAATTTCTGGGCAGAATGTATCAGCAACTTGCCATACCGGCAAGTTCTCACTGCAAAATAATGTTTAGTCTAGATAATATATTCTGAAAGGAGAGACATAGATTAACAAATATGTTCAAAGAAAGCATATTTCAAAGACAGCAAGTCTATTTTAAATAACCAGGAAATCATTTTCTTGACAGTGTCCATGAATTGTTCTATATGATCATTGCTTTATGTCTAAAGATACAATAGAAAGTGTTTGCTTTAGCATGTGTTCCCCTTGGCTAGCCAAGAGGAAAGCAGGGCCTAAGGGATTGTTCCAGACAATCCTAGGTTATGAATATAAAATAGTTGGTTGGGTATCCAGAGCAGACTTATTGTCATTTAAGACCATAAAAGGGTCAGAGGCAAAATTGAAAACAACTTTTTGGTTGCAATATTCTGCAATTGAAATTGCAGCACACATAGCATGCATGAAAATAGGAAGTCAGTTATTTATTCCTACAGGGAGCTCTTCCAAACGATCCATTTGCTTTAACTTGCAATTCTCCAGATATCTTCAGTTCTAGAGATTGAGTATGATATGGTCATTGGAGATATAGAGTTAAAAAAAAGGCCTTGCAAGTTTCTTCAATTATAGTAGTAGTGAAATTTGTACCCATGTAACTGGGGACAGAGGTTTGAGTTAACCAGTTCAGATATAACAATCAAGCAAGTTTTGTTTTTTGCTACATTTAAAGCAGTAACTGTCTGCCAAGGAAAGCCTCAATCTATCTGAGAATATGCTAATACTGATCAAATCACAGTTCTATTCCATTTCTAGGGACAATCTGATTAGTTAATAGTGCTCTTTTTTAGTGCGGTTCTTAGCCAAGGCATTCTGGGATTCTAAACCAGCACACAATGAGCCAGCACACTGTCTGTTTTTATTATGGCTACCTACCTATGTAACAGCAAATTGTAATGTATTTCAATTTATTTGTTCTATTTTTATGAGAAATCCTATGAAGGTCAGGAATGCTCTTATTTCAAAGCATTCTAAATCACTGAGGTCCACCCCAAAAGTATACCTACCTTCTGTATAAGTATTTTGATTTTATCTTTTATGAGCAATTTAGTCATTAAGGTTCATTTAAATTCTGGGAGATGTTCACATGTTAATGGTGAAATCATATTTGTGATATTATAGTTGGGCGCCATTTGGTAGGACTAATCAACCAACAAAATTAAATTGGAGTTATCTAAAGGCTGTTTTATAATGTCTATTCTGGGCCTGGATACTTGCCTGATGGAGTCACTGAGTTGAGGATGTTACAATGATGGATAGTGATATGTGAAGGAAAGAGACAATAAGAACATTAGCAAATCTCCAGAGAATTTAATTTAACCTATGAAGAATATTATGGATGTCAATGATTGACAAGGGCATTTCTCAATTGTTTTGTTCTTTTAAAAAATGATTTGTTGACAGCTGTTATATCATTCCATGCATAAAAGCTTGAGTATACTTCTTTAAACCAGAGAAGGATGCAGCCATTAAAACATATTCATGTTGTTAGGCTTTAAATATGCATAATTAACCTAGAATGACTTTATTTTCATTTGTGTATATCCATTATTTTCATCTTAGATTTGGTAGACAAAATAGCTCCCATGATAAATGTGAGTTAGTTAAAATTCAAATGATGCCAAAACAAACCAAGCAATCTTCAATTTTTTCTTTGATAGATAAAGAAGTAAATAAAGCTTTGTTTTACCTCTGACCATATAATCTTAACAGTATTATTCTGAATTTGAAGTCTGAATTTGAAAAAGGCAAAATCAAAAGAAGTTTTAAGAAAATATATTAATATAAATAATATATATTTAAATGTAAGAAATAGTTATGGACAGTTTTTTAATTTTTTGGGCATGGGCTGTCACCAGGAATCAAACCCGGGTCTTTGGCATGGAAGGTGAGAGCTCTGCCACCAATGCCAACCCAATTACAGACATTTTTAAGCCCCCCCAAAAAAAAGATTAGCTTTGACTTTTTCCCCCCTGAACTAATGAACTTAAGAAAATGATTTCATTGCAAAATGGCCCAAAGCCCCAAAGAATGTAGACTTGACATTCCATAATTCTGTAGAATATTGTCTTTTTTCAATATTTATAAGTTTCAAAAATGATTTAAAGACACTTTTATTTATATGTATATAAAATACATATATGTAAATTTAAATATAAATATGTTATCATTATTGTATGAATTTTAATTTCATAGAAAATATGCAATATAAATTATTAAATATACATAATGATAATTTTTAAAGAGCATGCTTTAGCTTTAAGATAAAATCAACATAGTTAGCATATTAAATAAAATTATAAATATATTATATTTAATAAGACATCTTAGTGAACAGAAAATCTCTTGAATATTAGGCAAACCATACTTATGATTATGAATATATTTATATATTATTTTTATTTATTACACCCCCAATCTCAATTATCTTATTAATTAATGCTTAAAAACAAAGAAACCAAAATTGATTTCCTATAGACACAGAGAGAAACAGAAGACAGAACAACATTAGTGACTACTTGTGTATGTATTTATATATATTTATTTCACTTAGAAAATATCCAGGCTGATTAAAGACTGAAGAAAATTGAGTTATTCTAACTGATTTGAAAATAGAATTTAAGAAGTGGTAATTTCAAAGGAAAGAGTTTTGTGGGAAGGCAACAATGGAAAGGAAGACTTGCAACTATAATTGCAGCAATGATAGGTCAAAGACAAGATGAGATAGATGTTGAGGTGAAAACTCACCATGTAATTATATGTAAAATCCACAGCTTTAAATAAATCTTTGATATTCATTAAGTATAGAACTTATATTTCATACCTTTGTTGAAAGGAAAAAGCCACCACTCGATATCTGAAAAAAAAGCTGAATTTATTGCTTGCTAAGTGAGAGAACACACTTTTATGTAGTGCAGTCTTGCAAACAAATCAAACTTCTGGTAAGATTCGGGGAAACATGGAGTTCAAGGTTTAATGGTCTTTCAGACACAGGGGTAGGTATTATGTAGAGTTGGTCAAATTGTGAGGTTAAGGGAATAATTCTCCCAGACTGCCAAGTCTGTCCAAGACTTCCAACCCAATCACAAGGAGTCAAGATCCAGCTGAATCATTAGTGGGAAGTATTTGCATAAGACTACCCCCACTTCAGAGATTGCCCCAAACTACCCTTGGTTTTCATATTTGTCTAGAACAACTCAGAATTCACTGAAAGGAATTATGCTCAAGATTATAGAAAATCAGCTAGAGAAACAAACATGTATGACAGAGTCTGGGAGTTTTCCAAGCACCAAGCTTCTTCGGTCTTCAGAGATGCATTATGTTCTTATTATCAATATATTATACACAAAGAGTATTACCATCTTGGAAGGTTCATCCTGGGAAGCCCACTCTGGGCAGCTTAAGCTTCTATATATGGAAATTTTATCAGAGTTTTATTATGTGGGCATGACTGATTAATTGCTCATCTGGTTGAATACAATCCCTAGCACTCCTCTCACTCACCCCTCACTTTTGGGTTGTTATCATATGGACTGAGAAACTCACCATGTGTTATGGGTGTTATTTCCACTTGAAAATTTCCAGTGGTTTAGAGGTTACCTTCAAAGAGTTGGGGACAGACACCAGATGCTTGGAGCGAGTTCTAATTCCTTACTACACAGGATGTTGAGCTTTAACTGAGAAAGTATGCCTTCTGGAGTTTGAATATCATGTGGCTGACTTTCCAAAGGATTGTGTTATCACTATTTCAGTTGACTTTCAGAAACTGTTTACCTATGGAGGTTATCATTAATTTATTGGAGTGGGCTTAAAGCTATTTTTTTAAAATCGTTCCTCATTGCCATGGCCAAAGAACACTCAGTCTTTTCTAAAATAATATGACTTTTTTCTTTCTTAGTTGCTTATAGGAGCAGTCATCATCAATTTTCCAGATGTTCAACCATGTCTTGATTCTGCATGAAGACAAAATTCATTTGTGGAAGCACTATCTTTGGTTTGAAGTTTGATCAAAGTTATATCATCCAGTTTTTGTTTTGGATTTGTTTGTTGAATTATCTACTGTCTGAAGCATTTAAGATTCTGGAAAAGAGATATGTAAGACAAACAAGAATAAAAAGTCATTCTAAGAAAGTGAAGTATAACTCTGAATTTGTAATTTGTTATTTCCCAGACCCGACCAAGAAAACAAGTCTGAATGATTCTCAGTGTCTACCTTAGATAGACAAATTGCCTTTCTTTTAGACTGTGGTGTTAAGGTAAATCATTTATTGTTTGCAATGGTGTGTCCTCCATCTTGCTATACTAAAAATGGAAAAAGAAAAAAAAAGTCCAAGCATATTTTGTTATCTATAGTTAGTTGCCTAAGGAATTTAAAGTGGGTTGTTATACACCAAGGGCATAGGTAAGAACATAAACTTAAAATAATAATAAGAAAAATTGTGATAAAAAAATAAAGAATAAAAACATGCAAAGGAATGTTTTGCATTCAGTAGTCTGAGGTTTCTAGCAGAACTTTGTCTAATGGTCTTGGGCTGAAGCTGCTCGTTTTGTGCTGTTGACCACTTAGCTTGATGATCTTGAATTAGTCTTCAATTTCTCATATTTGACAAGAAGTGACAAAGTGATAGCATTCAAAATCAAGCTAAACAAACTTAAGAGATGAATATATAAACCAGTAAGTCAATTTATCAATTTGAAATTACTTGGATATCTTAAACGCTAAATGCTGCCAGTCATTGTTTCAAAGCCTTTCTATATATCAGGAAATATAACTATAGATTAGGATAGTGGTCAGTAAGCTTAGAGTGAAATATTTTAAGATATTTTCTATCAAGCTATCAAAAGGGGAATGAATAATGCTGTTTTACCCGAATGATACATTTCTCTAGATAGATTTTATTCTAAGAATCAGAACACTGTGCAGTGCTAGAAATATATGCCTATAGTCTAGTCTTGTTACCTAGATTCAATGAAATCTTCAGTCTTCTGTTGTGAAATAGTCATGTTTACGTTCATATTATTATAAATTTAAAATTAATTTAATAATTCAATAAATTGCCAAAAACATATCATGTGATAGGGACCAAAGTTGAAAGACATATTTTCTGCTTCAAGCAGTTCATAGCTAAGTGGGTAATATGATATTTAACTCTATCATAAAGAAAGAGAAAAGAAACAAAATAAAAGACATAAGGAAAGAACATTTCAATTATATTAAATTGAAAAATGTCTTAAGCCTCTAATTGCATGGGCTTCCAGGTTACAAAAACCACCCTCTCACTTATTCATTTTGGATTCATTTGCATGCCTATGAACTATCTAGCAAATTTCTAGTGTGATTTCTGGAACTCAAATTTAAACACATTTGGTAACTCACAACACCAAATTGAGAGGTTAATAAAAATACTATTTAACAACATGGTATGAAAAAAAAAGGCTTTGCCTCTGACTTTCTGAAATATTGGAAAATGTGTGGACCAGTAAATGAAAGACAAATCAAAATAAAAAACTCCTCAGTATGCATTTGCCATAAATTAAAAAAAAATTATGAAAGATACAAAGGGTATAATAAATACAAGTAACGAAAAAATGCATGAGAGATGTCAAGTGGCTTGAAAATTGAAGAAATGTACATTGGATCATGAATGTAATACACATAAAACTA
Source organism: Tamandua tetradactyla (assembly GCF_023851605.1). Lineage (NCBI taxonomy): Eukaryota > Metazoa > Chordata > Mammalia > Pilosa > Myrmecophagidae > Tamandua > Tamandua tetradactyla. Next base: position 74,149,327 of record NC_135335.1, on the reverse strand, counting down.
AATATCAAAAATCACATAGCCAGTTCTGGCCCTCATTATTTTGTTCCTTCGCATCCATGCTGCACCCATCTCCATTCCTTGTGTTCTCTGATATGAGTAGAAGGTCTAGATTAATGGATTCTCAAGCCTTTTGGCTTCTAGCAGATTGGCCAGACAAAGGTACTGGCAAAGGTTTGAAGGAAGGAGAGTATGGTTTAGATATTAACTTCTTCAGCTTCCTCTCTACCAAGGAGATAGTTCTTCCTAGTTGTTGTTGGACTCACAGTGTGAATTAACCAGCAGTCAGGTATGTGGATCACTCCATAGGGTAGGTCAAATTACCAGAAGATAGAGCTGGTACTATCCTATCAGAGCAGCGATGACTGTGTTCAGAACCCAGGAAATTAGCTGCAGTGTCATATGGCTCTCTTTAAATTCTGCTCCATGAAAAACAGCAACAATTAATTCAAGGCTAGAAACATGATTATGCCAATAACTCAGTTTCCACAACAATAAAATTCCATCCAGCTAGATAAAGAATCTTCCACCAGCCAAACTGGCAGCAAAGTGTTCTGGAATTATCAACTTAGGCCTTAAAGCAAACTATTGAAGCAAGGAGTGAAGTATTAGGTTCTATTTTATTTACTTATTTTTCCTTCTCTGTTCCATCCATCCTATATTGAGAACATTTTGCACAATTATGTTTGAATGGTCACCACCTCTTGACAGACAATAGAGAGGCTGAAGGAACATTGAGTCTTTTACCCACAAAAAGAGCAAAAATATACAATGAGGAACAAACAGAGTCCTCCATGCAGGTACTGTTCTGTTTCCCTTCAGACCTACTCTAGAACCTTCTTTGAGCACTACGTGTCTAGCTTATAAAAACAAAATCAAAAGTGGCTCTCCTGCCTTCTGCTTCTGTTAAGCAGTTATTCAGCATAGCCTTCTCTGTTCCCAGTTCAGGCACTAATTCCTCCTCCCTTTGTCCTTTCAGTCCCGTGGTGCTAGTGGAGTCCAACTTTTACTAGCCCTTGTGTTATTCTGTATGGTCCCCTTACACCTGGCCCATAGCTTTATAAATAGTCTTTTTTGACAATTTTCAAATTATTCTAACATAGCTTTTCTTTGTCTTTTCTTTTGGAACCCTGATTGATAAAGTATCCATTATTTGCAGGAGTACTGATTTGGTAATATTAAAAATGATTGCTCTAAATATAAATTAGCACAAAATTTTGTAGGCTAGTTTGATCATATGTATTAGAAATCTTAAAACGTTATTAGTTAGAGGAGGGTAATCTGCAGTTCACAAAACACACACAGATATTATCCTTAAAGAACAAGAAGTTTGTTTTCCAATTAATGGTCATGGTCAGGTGTGCAGGTTTGCAGAACACCTCTCTGTCATGTAAGCATTCAGAAGCTAAGGCTGTAAAAGTTATTAAATCCAAAAATGTTTCCAAGGTCACCTCGTTGTCACCATGGCAGTCATTCAAGATGGAAAAAGACAATCATACCTGAGATATTTTATTAGAAAGATCTGGAAGTGGTTTCCATCTATTCTGCTAACTTTTGGAGAAAACTAACCATTTGACTATATCTAACAGCAAAGAAGACTGGGGGAAAAAAGTCTAGTTTTGTCTTCAAAGAATGGGAGAATATACTTAAGTTGACAGCTAGCAGTCTTTTCCAATTCAAAGAAGTGTTCATAAACAAATATTCACAGAATCACATAAATACATGATACAAGATTATAGATCATATTGTAATACTTATAAGAGGAAATTGGAGCCTAAAATTTGCTCTACTGTTGGTGATTGATTAAACAACTTAAACTTTTACATTAATGGATTATTATAAAGCCATTTGAAATGACTATTTAAGATATTTGAAAACATTGCTTGCTGTTATATATTTATATATTCCTATATTTAAACATTCCATTGACACATTTTTGAAAGAGTGCAAAGAAATAGGAAAAAAAAAAAAAACATGAACTTTGGTGATCTTCCGTGTGGTATTTTTAAAATTTCTTTTAAATGCAGATGTGTTTTCACATAGTTCTACAATGATTATGTATAATTTTTATAATCAAAATTAAAAGTGCAAAATTCTGTATAATAGATGTATAAACTTAGCATTTTTAGCTATTTTAAATACGAATAGGTAGCAAATTATTTTTACAATGGAAAAATATATTTTTCCATATTGTTACTTGTTGGAAAAAAGGAACAGATTTTCCTCCCACATGTGAGAAAAAAATCACCTTGGGAAAGAGGCAAAACATGCCTCACTTTTGTAGAAACCAAGACATTTGCAGAATCATGTCAGGTTCTGAAAACAGAAGTTTATAATAGAAACTGTTTAGTAACATTAATCATAGCATTTGGTACAGTATTGCCCATAATGTCTAAACATTTATTTAAAGCTCTTGTAGGGTTATAAAGTACGTACATGCAGGATATTTATTGAATTTCATATTCAAGTAGCAAGGGAATTTGTTTTATTTATGCCGAGTTATTAAGGAAGTTTAATGGTGCTTATATGTCAATAATTATATAAAAACTATATCTCAAATAAGAATATATGCATCTTTTGACATTCAACTATAAAATACTACAAAGGCTTCAGAACGCAGTTTAATCATATGCATTAAAAATCTAAAAAATGTTATCATGGAGGGATTCTAAAAGTTTTGAAAATTCAATTTACTTTTATTAATGTGATCTATAACATTCCTAAATCCTTTGGGATTAAAATTTCCTAAGCAGGAACAAAATTCCAAATTTCAATGTTCATCTTTAGGTATGCCACTAGAATTTCTTAAATAGCAAATTTAAATAATTTTGGTTCCTCTTATAAGTTTAAAAATTATTCAAGATCAAAAGAGCATAATACATTAAGGATTGTGTACAGCTATGTGTACTTGTGTGTTTATACACATGCATACACATGCACATGTACATGTACATATACACAAAATTATATATACAAAGTTTGAATATTAATGAAAAATAGTTATTGGTTCTAGTCTAGCATTTTCCCTTAACCCTTCTTTTCCTGCATTCATAGAAAACATGTCTTAGGGTGAACTTCAAAAGTTGCTTCCACTCTTTGAATTCTCACTGAAGTGGAAAAGTCTGTGGAAAAAGATCAGTTAATGAGCCCATATTTAATTGTTCACCTTTGTTTTGTAGACTGTATTATAGCAAGAAAGGCTAGGTTACACAGAAGTAACAGTAACACCACAATATTAGTGACATGACACAATCATTTATTTCTCAGATAGACTACATGCTCCCTTAAGTGACCAGGGAGCTACATTCCACATCCGACTCAGGAATGTGTGTTTCTAAGAAGTTGTTCATTTCATCTAGTCAACTAAATTTCTTGGCATACGATTGTTCATAGTATCCTCTTATGATCCATTTTTTATTTCAGTAGGGTCAGAAGTAACATCCTCTGTTTCATTTCTGATTTTCTTTGTTTGTATCCTCTTTCTTCTTTTCTTGTCACTCTGACTAAAGTTTGTCAATTTCCTTGATCTCAAAAAACCAATATTAGTTCTGTTGTTGCTCTCTATTGTTTTTGTTCTCTATTTTATTCATATAGTGCTCATCTTTCATATTTACTTTCTTCTGTTTGCTTTGGGTTTAGTTTGCCTTTCTTTTTCCAATTCTTCCAGTTTTGGAGTTAGGGCTATAATTTGAAGTCTTTCTTCTTTTGCAATGTAAAATTATAAATGTACATCTCAGCATGGCCTTCATTGCATCTCATAAATTACGCCATGCTGACTTTCATTTTCATTCACCTCAATATTTTTCCTAATTTGCTTCTGATTTACTTTTTAACCCTTTGGTCTTTTAAGATATGTTATTTAATTTTCACGCATATGTAAAATTTTCATTTCTCCCTCTGTTATTGATTTCTAGCTTCATTTAATTGTGGTCAAAGAATATACATTGAATGATTCCAATATTTTCAAACTAATTGAAGTTTTTTGCTGTGTGACCTAACGTATGGTCTGTCCTGGAGAATGAACCATGTGTACTTGAGAAGGAACTATATTTTGTTGTTTTGAATGAAGAGTTCTAAATATATCTCTTAGATCTAGCTGATTTAGAGTATCATTCAAGTACTGTATTTCTATATCAATCTTCTGACTAGAAGTTCTATCTATTATTGAGAGTGATGTGTTAAAGTATCTTACCATTAATGTGGAAGCTAAATTTCTCTCTTCAAATTTCTCAGTATTTGTTTCATATATTTTGGGGGCTCCACAGTTAGGAATATACATATAATTATAGTTGATGCATCTTAATGCATTCCCCTTATCAATATGTAATGACCAACTTTGTCCTTCACAACTGTTTTTGACTTACAGTCTAGTTTATCCAAAGTTAGTATAGCCACCCCAGCTCTTTCTAATTACGACTTGCTTGTTATATTTTCTTCGTCCTTTCACCCTCACCCTACTTGTGTCTTTGAATTTAAGGTGAATCTCTTGCATATCTCTTGTATAGAGCCTATAATTGGGTAGTTGGGCCATACATTTTTTTTTAAAGGGCATATTTATTTATTTATTTATTTGCATAGGCAAGCACCAGGAAATGAACCCAGGTCTCCAGCACGGCAGGAGAGAACTCTGCCAGTGAGCCACCATGGCCCATCCTGGGCCATACATTTTTATCCATTCTGGCAATCTCTGTGTTTTGAGGGGAGCGTTTAACCCATTTACGTTTAAATTCATTACCGATAATACTGGACTTTCTTCTACCATTTTGGTATTTAGTCTTTGTAAGTCATAACTTTTTTGTCCCTCAGTTATGTTAATGCCTATATTATATTTGTTTGATATTTTTTTTCTTACTGTACCATATTGAGTGCCTACTCATTTCCATCTGGATATTTTTTAAATCTGTTTTCTTTATGGTTACCACGGGATTAAAATTTTATATACTGTGTGTATATATATATATATATATATATATATATATATATATATATATATATATATATATATATATAAATCATGTTTGGTTTGATACCAACTTATCTTCAATAGCATGCACATGCACTATTCTATACCCCTATATTCCATCATCATTTTTTGTACTTGTTACCACTTATATCTTTGTGCACTGTATGTCAAAAAATATAGACTTTATCGTTACTTTTTATGCATTTGCAGTTTAGTAGCTGTAGAATACAAGAAGTGGCTTAACATACCAAAGAATACAATACAAAAATACTGGCATTTATAGTTACTCACATGGTTACCTTTACTGCAGGTCTTTATTTCTTTTGCTGCATTGACCCAACTGTCTAATGTGGTTTTACAGTCTGAAGAACTCCTTTCAGCATTGCCTATTGAGAAGGTCTAGTTGTGATGAATTCCTTCAGCTTTTATTTATCTAATAATATCTCAATCTCTCCCTCATTTTTTTTTTTTTTTTTTTTTAAAGGAAAGACAGAGAGAAGGAAGGAAGGATAGAAGGAAGGAAGGAAGGAAGAAAGGGAAACATCTTTAAACATTTTCTTGTTTTATTGTATTTTGTTTTTTCCGTTTTTTGTTACATGGGCTGGGGCCGGGAATCGAACCGAGGTCCTCCGGCATAGCAGGCAAGCACTTTGCCCGCTGAGCCACCGCGGCCCACCCTCTCCCTCATTTTTGAAAGCAATCTCACCAGATATAAAATTATTGGCTGGCAGTTGTTTTCTTTCAGCACTTTAACTATTTATATCCATTGTCTTCTTGCCCCGGTTTCTAATGAGAAATCAGCATTCAATCTAAATTAAAAAAAATTAACTCTGAGATATATTCCCTGTGATGTCTATTTTTTGTTTTGTAATGAGCTGGTGATAAGACAGAGATTTTCTTGAGCTTCAGTCCACCTATTAGGAAGGTTCTGGCTAAGACAGATGCAGTGTGCAGCACTTTCTCTGTCTTTCTGGGTCTCTGTCTTGTCCTGGTCTTTGGCTTGTTAATTGTTTTGGAGTTCCCCTGCTTAAAGGAGTTTGGTTGTCTCCTCTGATTACCAAGGACAGATCTTCCTCTCCAGGGTATTGGAAGTTGGCAGGTGGGCCGTCCACCTCTGTAGTGTTTTATACTCCTTTCATTGTCTCAAACTGCTTTTTTTGGAGAGCATGTTACTGAGGAAAAAGTTGGCCTTCCCAGAAAAACAAAGTTAAGGTTCACAAAGGAGGCACAGACTGGCTCCAAAGTGCCTTGGGGAGGGGACCAGGAAGGGTTTCAAGAGATTCTCTGATGACTTCCTGAAGCTGAGCTTTCTTGTCCTGCCCAGCAAATGTAGTCCGTCAACTAACTGTCTCCTGTAGCCCTGAGGAAGCACAACATCTTTAATTCTCCACTGCCACCAGCATGTCTGTGATAGGTTGCACCAATGGCTGCCCCAGCTCTCCAGAGTAGTCTGAAACAATGGTCACCCTCAGAGTGGGCCCCCAGAGATCCCAATTCATTATTCAAAAGCTGTGATCTGTGATTGGCTGTGCCCACCCCTGGTCTTGAGTAAGAAGATTATTGTGTTTCTTTCTGTCATCAGTGAGCTAGCCAGGGGCTGAGCCTCACAAACATCTGCTGTGAGAGTTGGGGAGGGGCACCAGTAACAACTGCATGAAGAGAGCAATTTACTGGTCTTTATGTAATATATCATCTTCTTCCTCTCTCTCTCCTTTAGATGCTGGACAATGTCTTTCCAGCCATTGTAGTTTCAAAATCGGTGTTTCTGACTGTTTCTGTCTGTTTAAAGTTGTTTTGGAGGAATGACTGAATCTTGGAGCTCCCTATTCTGCCATCTTCCCTTAATCCCCCATGGCCATGTATTTTAGACCATTAGGCTTAGTATGGCTCCAAAACATACTATAAATATGCTTGGGCCTTGATAATCAGGAAGAACTACCCCCCAATAAATCCTCTATTTTTTTTCCTACTGGGTCAGCTGGAAGTCTCAGTGTTCGGGTCAATGAAGCCCTATTGGGTTTCTAATGAAAATATTCCACAATGGATGCCAACAACTTTAAACTAGCAAAGGAACAATTGGGGGAAAAGAAGCAAAAATATTTTGTGTACGCAAATAATAGTAGGAGGGACACTCTGTCTTCCAAACCTTATTTTGGGAAGCCATGGGCTCTGGCTCTGAGAAAAGAGCATTCCGAACTTACAACATGCTATTATCTCTCAGACTGCACCATAACTGAGCTCTTAATTTCCCATTTCACCATTCTATATGAACTTTATTTCTGATCAGCAAATTCTGTGTACATAGCCCTTTGCCATAATTTTTTTTTGTTTTTGTTGTTATTGTTTTTGTTTTTAGTGTAAACAATTTCCTTTATTAGAAGACTATGTGTAAGATACCATGAATACAGTGGGGATATCCTAATGATGAATGAGTGTCTCAGCAAGTTCACAGACATGGTTATTGGAACATTGAGATGAAAAGAAAAATCCATACTCAGAATTATTTTCTACTTCAGGCAGAAAAGTATTTGCTGCTTTCTCTGTACTGGAAGTGGTCCTCTTTAATTCAATTAGTCCTTGGTACCTTGCTGGTCTTTCTATGCCACACCAGATGGCTCAGATTTGCTGTTTTTGCTGGTACAATAGACACTCAGCCATGACAGTCTTGATAAGGAAGCAATATGTTGAATTCTTCCATAATTTTGAAATTTGTCTTTGTGGTCACAGACTGGTTTATATTTTTAATGAGGTTGTTGGGATTCTTTTCTGTTGAGGGAAGTTGTTGGTAAGTATTCACATAAAATGTTAATATTCTCCTATTCTTGGCTGATTTTGATCCATTAAGCCACATACCTTTAAAGTGTCTTTTTATCAATCTTCCAAATATTATTATTTATTTATAGCAAATCCTGAGCATTAGCTTTGGCTGATGATTCAGGATATATTCTCTGTATTACATTTGTGCTAAACACTCCCTTTTGTAGGAGTGGTGGATAATACAGCCATATAGTGTTTTATTGCACTTTGCTTTACTGTACTTCACAGAGATTGCATTTTTTTACAAATGAAAAGTTTATTTCAATCCTGTGTTGAGCAAGTCTATTGGTGCCATTTTTCCAACAGTGTGTGCTCACTGTGTCACATTTTAATGAAAGAATGTATATTGTTTTCTTAGACATAATACTATTCACACATTAGACTACAGTTTAGTGTAAATTTAACTTTTATATTCACTAGGAAACCAAAAACAATCACATGACTTCATTTATTGTGATATTCATCTTATAGCAGTGGTCAGGAATGCAACTCAAGGTATGCCTGTAATATGTATTACTTAAAACTGCCTATTGAGAGGAGTCCTTTCCAAACCATTATTCACTGCTATTCCAGACAGTTGAGATGATACCACAATACTCTCTTTACTTTTACGGCAGCTGGAATCATCTGAATGTTTGTTTTATTATTCAGTCAGTGGTCACCAGGAAAACTTGATGGGGTCACAGATGTAGATTGAGAGAGAGTAGGGAACGGAAGAGAAATAGATGCTTTAGAAATGAACTGTGAACCTCTTGCTCTTGTAACGTATACATGTGTATTACAATGCGTATAAACATGTTTCCAAAACGTAAATAAGAACACACATTTTGAATCCAGCCTTCTGAAACTAAAATTTTGCAATTTAGAACCGTAACTTTTACCAATTTGATTATTATGAACAAGCTTTAGTTATCCAATAACTCCCATAATAATGATACAGAATATTTCCATCGCCTTAATATGTTCTCTCATGACCCTTTGTACTCAAGACCTCCATCTCAATTGTGGCCTTCGGAGACCATTAATTTAGTTTTTGTGTTTATAGTTTTGCTTATTCTAGAATTTCATATAAGTATAGGTATACCATTTAGATTTGGGGGGGTCTGGCTTTTGTCACTTAGTATAGTGTTTTTGCAATTTATCCGTACTGATGTGTGTGCATCATTAATTCATTTCCTTTTATTGCTGAGTAGTATATCATTGTGTGTATATATCACAATATGTTTATTCATTCACCAGACTGTGGGCATTCGGGGCATTTTCAGATATTGCCTTTTATGCATAAATATGTGATTAACACCTATATACAAGTATTTCAGGGGGCTCATGTTCAATTATCTTGAATTATTACCTAGGACAAAATTGCTGAGTCATATGATATTATGAGTGGAATTACGTCCCCCAAAAGATAAACTGTTGTTCTAATACCCAGTACCTTCGCATGTGACCTTATTTAAAGATAGTGTTGCTACAGATGTCATTAGTTAATCCAATATGACTGGTGTCCTTACTAGAAAGGAGAAGAGACACAGAGAGAATGCCATGTGACTACAAGGCAGATATTGGAGTGATGCCTTTATAAACCAAGGAATATCAGGAATCCCCAGACCCTGGAAAGGGCATGGAAGAATTCTTCCCCAGGGAAAATATGACCCTGCCAACATCTTGATGTCATACTTCTAGTCTGAAATCAGGCTAGAATTTTGAAAACAATACATTTCTGTTGTTTTAGGCACCAAGTTTGTAGTAATGTGTTTACGGCAGCCCTAGGAAACTAATGCATATGGAAAGATATATCAAAGTTTATGAGAAAAGACCGAACTGTTTTCCAGAATAGCTGCACTGTTTGCATCCCTACCAGCAATATTTGAGAGTTAATGTTTCTCCGTATTCTTCCCAATCTTATTGTCTGTCTTTTTTCTAATTTTAACCATTCCAGGTGTGTGTATCATTTACACATTGTGGCTTTAATATGCATTTCCCTGATGACTAATGATGTGGAACATATTCTCATCTGCCTGTTTACCATTTGCATGTCTTCTCCGGTAAAGCATGTGGTTAGGATTTTTCCCATGTTTTATTATATTTTCTGTTTATTATTATTGAGTCATATAATTTCTTTATAAATTTGACATACAGGTCTTTTATCAGATGGGTGTTTGATAAATATTTTCTCCAAACTCCTGAGTCTGTAGTCTTTCCTTTTCATTTATTTTCCAATATCTGTAGAAGAACAAATGTTTTAATTTTGGTGAATAAAACTCTTATATGGGGGCAGTGCAGCAGTGGCTTAGCCACAGAATTCTCACCTGCCATGTCGGAGACCCGGGTTCAATTCCCAGAACCTGCTCATGTAAAACAAGCAATCAAACAAAAAAAAAACTGTATATAGATCATGCATTTTGTGCCCTAAGAAGTCTTTGCCTAATTAAGGACACGCATTTTTTTTTCTCAAGTTTTCTTTTAAAGTTTTGTTTTTTAGCAATAACATGCACTGCTATTGCCCATTTTTCATTTAGTAGATAATGAGAATCGATAATTTTTTTTTTTTAAATATGGGTATCCTATTGTTCAGCACTATTTGCTGAAAAGGATATCTTTACCCCATTGAATTAACATGGCACATTGGTTGAATTCCAGTTGATGACATAAATGCATATCTGTTTTTTGATTCTTTAATCTATTTCATTTAAAAGTAGTTGCAACATTACATGAGACCATGTTGCTTTGACAAGTGCAGCTTTCTTGAAATACAGTAATATGATTTCTCACATTACTTTTCTTCTTCAAAACATTTTCACTATTTTAGGTCATTTGCATTTCCACGTACATTTTATAATCAGTCAATTCTTACAAAAATTATAGGAATTTTGAGTGGGACTTGGTTGAATTTATTGATCAATTTTAAAGAATTACTTTAACTATATTGAATACTGTAATACATGAATATGTTATATCTTTCTATTTACTCAGGTCTTTAATTTCTTTCAGTAATGTTTCCTTGTTTTGAATGTGAAGAATTAGCATACGTTTTGTTAATTTTATCACTAAGTATTTGATATCTTTCCATGCTATTTCAAATAGTATTGTTTTATAATTTTAATTTCTAATTGTCAGTTGCTGGTTTCTGAAAATATAATTGATGTTTGTACATGAACCTTGTGTCCTATGACCTAGCTAAAATCAATTTTATTATTTCAAAGAGCTTTTAGCTTCCCTTTGATTTTATATAGATCATCAATTTGTCTACATATAAAGGCTATTTTACTTCATCTTTTTCAATATCAATTTGTTTTATTTAATTTTATTGTCTTGTTACACTGTCAAAACCTTCAGCAAAGGTTCAGTAGAAATGGAGAAACCAGACTGCTTACTTTGTTCTTGATCTTACTAGAAAAACATTCAATCATTTACCATTAAATGTGACCCTTGTGTCTTCTTCTTCTTCTTTCTTTCTCTCTCTCTCTCTCTCTCTCTCTCTCTCTCTCTCTCTCTCTCTCTCTCTCTTTCTTTCTTTCTTTTTGAGATCTCATGTATCAGTTTAAGGAAGTTCTGTTCTATTTCTAGTTTTCTGGAGAGTGTTTAACATAAACGAATTTTGGACATTGCCAGATATTTATTTCTGAATTTATCAAAATGATTAGTTTTTTTAAAAAATGTGTTAATAAGGTGAATTTCATTGGTTGCTTGTCAAAGTTAAGCAAATCTTGCATTTCCGTGTATACTCACTTGGCATAGTGCATTTTATTTTTTATATTTTGTCAGATTTAATTTATAAAATTTGCATGAGTATTTTTACGTCACTGTCCATGAGATTTATTTGCTGTAGTTTTCTTTCCTTGTAATGCTTTCTATATTTTTGGTTTCACAAATGACTTCATAAAATAATCTGTGGAATATCCCCACCTCTTCTATATTCTTAAAGATGTTGTTAAGAACTTGCTTGATTTATTCCATAAATTCCATTATTTCGCTCATCACTGAAACATTCTGGGCCTGGAGCTTTCATAGTGGAAAGGTTTCAATTGCTAACAATTTATTTAATAGCACTATTCAGATTATCTTTTTGGTTCTTTGAGTGAGCTTTATTGTTTGGGTCTTTATAGGAATTTGTACAATCCGCATAAGTTGTTAAATGGATTAGCATATTCTTTTTCATTATACTCTCTTACTATCCTTATAATGTGTTGGTTATCTTTAGATTTTTCACCACTTTTACATCTCACAATAGTAATTCCTCTCTTCTCTCATTTCTTCCTTAGCTGGTCAATGAGTATTTTATTTTTACTGTTAACTTCCTTCTGCTTACTTTAGATTTTATTTGTCTTCCTTTACTTAATTTCTTATGGAAGAAACTCATATCATTGCTTTCCTTTTTGCTAGTCTCATCACTTAACACACCAAGTTTCTCTCTAAACCTTTTTTATCAGCACTCCACACATTTTGATATAATTTTATTTAATTTTTTATCAGGCTAAATTATAATTTTTCATTTACTATCTTCTTTGACTTATTAAGTATATAAAATGTATTGTGTGATATCCAAATATTTGGAGATTTCTCCAGATGTTTTCCTATTATTGATTTTTAGTTGAATTTTGATTGGTCAATAAGCACATATTGTATACTTTATATTTATTGAGGCATTATGTAGCATAGAATATGACCTATAGAGATGACTGTTCTGTATGTCTTTGAAAAGAACACATAATCTTTGATTTTTGAACATGGTCATTCTAAATATATTGATTAGATCAAATTGTTTGCATAGTATAGATAGTGTTTAAAGTCTTCTGTATACTTTATTATTTTTGGTCAACATATTTTATCAGTTACTTAGTGGGGTTGAAATGATAATATACACCCAAAGATTTATATGCTTAATACCTAGAAATTGTGAAATTGTTACATGACAATGGAGAGTTTAAATTGCTGATGAAATTAAGTTTTCTAATTAGGTTATTTATTTATTTCAAATTATCCAAGTTGTTCCAATATAATCACAAGGGTCCTCACCCATGGCAGGGGGAATCAGAAGAGTCAATATCAGAGTAATGCAAAATGAGAAACGCTAGGTTGGCTTTGAAGATGGAATGGGCTATGAACCAAGGAATACAGGAAGCTTCTTAAAGCTGGAGAAAGCAAGATAGGAAAGGAAATGAAAATAGCCCAGTCAACATCTTAATTTAAATTTTAATTAATTAAAATGAAGTAAAACTTTAAAAATCTGGTTTTCAGTCACACTAGTCATTTTCAAAGTATTTAATAGCCACGTGACTAGCAGCAGATCTTTATTTCCACATTTCCTTCTGGTATTATTTTCTTCTGAATGAACTACCTCCTTTAACATTTCTTGGGAGCCAATTACAGGAAATTATTTTCCCAATTTTATTTGCCAGAAAAAAATCTTTATATTACTTTTATATATGAATAACAACATCATTGTTAGTCATAAATCATATACATTCCTATATTGATTTTTTAAGTATTTTAAAATTGTTGCTCAATTGTGTCCTGGTTTGTACAGATTTTTACTGAAAGTCTTCTAAGGTTCTTTTTCCTCCCACTACACAATTAGGGCCTTTTCTCTGACTGTTTTTAGATTGTATTTTTATTATTTATTTATTTATTATGATTATTGCGTGATTTGGATTATTTTTATACTGATTAGAATTCATTAAGCTTGTTCAGTCTGCAAGATTATAGTTTTCATCAAATCTGAAAAAAAAAATTGGCCATTATTTCTTTAAACTTTTTTCTCTCTTTCCCAACACCTCTTATAACTAGACTTCAATTATATTAGACCATTTATATTTTACCACAGATTACTATTATCTTCTCTTTTTAGTCTTTTTACTCCTAATGTTTCATTTGAAAATTTATTATTGCTATATATTCAAGTGCATTAATCTCTGGTTTAACTAAACTCTAATGTGCTTAATTTTTTGCTTAATCCCATCCAAGTATTGTATTTTATGTATCCAGAAGTTCAGTTTTGATATTTTCACGTCTTTCATTCTTCCTTGCATCATGTCCATATTTTAACTTCCTTCTACAACACAAATTATATTTATAATGGTATTTTAATCTCAGAAGTAATTGTTTTGGGAATATGAGCCACATACTCATGCAATCTATTTTTATATTCAGCATCTGCTCAAATGTGATATCAGCTATACCACTTCCATTTGATGAGGAAATGTGCTAGGAAAAATCAACTTTTTTACTTGATAGATAATTTCATGTTTATTAGGTCAGTCATTACGGTCACTTGATTCAGTTAAACGTTTACTTTCTATTAGAACCAAGTCAAGAGTTGCGTCCAAAAATGATGACACTGACTTGGTGAAGAAAAAGGGATTTGCTCCAAAAGTTGCTGTAGGATTCATGCAGCATATTAATTGATTATAGTTTAAGCACCACTTAATACAGTGTTCTGTAATGATTGACAGAGCAACTTGTTCTGCAGCCTGGCCCAACTGTGGAAACTTCTTTTTACTTCTGGATCTCACAAAAAGCTAGCAGGTTTACAGATTCTCTGATGTATAGGTTAAACATACCCAAGTAAGATATACATGGTACTTCCAATATTTAGTAGTCTTTATTAACGCTTTTCTTCCTTGTTAAAAATAAGCATATGTACCACAACAATTGATATTTCTCTTTGTAGGGGTTATTTCATTATGATTCATTTTACTGGATTTCCAAATCCTTCAGTGGATATTAGTAATCTGAATTTTCATATGTGTTCTTTTATCAAAGAATCTGGGGTATCTGTTACTTTTTTTTTTCTTTTTGCGTGGACAGTCACCAGGAATCGAACCTGGCTCTCCGGCATGGTAGGCAAGAACTCTGCCTGCTGAGCCACCATGGCCTGCCCTTACTTTTTGTTCAACAATTGTTACTAGTGTGATTTCATCAACAGATCAGCATTATCTGTAAGCGGTTAATGAATACTCATTACATTCTTTTCCATAGTGAATCAATCAAATTCTTGAGGGCATACGTATGAATACTTATAGACAATTACTGTCCCGATGAGATTAAACAATGAAAATATAGTCCTTTGCCTAGGAACTGCTAAATAATTTTCAGGGCACAGGGCAAAATAAAACCACAGATTGGTTTTATTTTGGTCAGAAATTATTAACAATATCAAGACAATGACAAGAGAGCGTTAAACCAATCTCATGGTTCTTTTAAGCAATGGTCCCAGTTCCACTGTACATGTTTTACACCTTTGAAGCCAGGCTTGGCTTTACCTGACAGGTAAAATCAATCTCTTCTTGTTATTCACTGTTTTGGAGGTACATATTTAGACTATAGGCTAAGTAGCTATAGTTGAGACCTTGATATACAGTGACTTAAAGAGAAAATATTTTTCAGCTAGCAGTCGAGAGCAGAGGTATCTTATAGAACTATATGTGATAGTGGAAATATTTCTGCACAGTCTAATACTGTAACTGCTAGTCACGTGGCTTTTAAGTACTTCAAAATGGCTAGTGTGACTGAGGACCAGATTTTTTAAGTTTTATTTCATTTTAATTAATTAAAATTTAAATTTAACTAGCCATATGGGGCAATGCGATGGTGGCTCAGTGCCACAATTCTAGCCTGCCATGCCCGAGACTCAGGTTCAATTCCTGGACCCTGCTTATACCAATATATATATATTTTGTTGTGTTTTCCCAGAGGATGTTAAAGGGAAACTCCAATTTTCAAGCCTGCAGATTTCTTTTCATGACTAATCTCAGAAAAATGTCATTTCTGCTTCTATTCTATTTCATTGACTAAAATTCAGTCAAATGGCTAAATCCAGCTGCAGAGGATTTGGGGAAGGGCAATCCTTTATGCTGGAGATCATGGGCCTCACTAAAATTGGTGAGGTCTATTATTTGAAAATTTGGAGAGTTTTTGGAGTTATTAGTGAGAAATTGTCTCTTTTTTTTTTAATAGTTGCATTATTTTTATTTATTTTATTTATTTATTTTTTTTATTAATTAACGGAAAAAAAGAAATTAACCCAACATTTAGAAATCATACCATTCACATACGCATTTAGTAATTCTTAACATCATCACATAGATGCATGATCATCGTTTCTTAGTACATTTGCATCGGTTTCGAAGAACTAGCAACACAACAGAAAAAGATATAGAATGTTAATATAGAGAAAAAAAATAAAAGTAATAATAATAGTAAAAAGCAAAACAAAACAAAACAAAACAAAAACCTATAGCTCAGATGCAGCTTCATTCAGTGTTTTAACATGATTACTTTACAATTAGGTATTATTGTGCTGTCCATTTTTGAGTTTTTGTATCTAGTCCTGTTGCACAGTGTGTATCCCTTCAGCTCCAATTACCTCTCTTTTGTGTGCTGCACTTGAATAAAGAGGAAAAAGGATTTGCCTGATTGATAACTCTAGAACGTGTGTCATTGCCTCTTGTTTGTTGGAACCAGTGAGAAGACTCTATGAGAAATAAATGCTGTCATTGACATTCCATGATTAAGCTTCTGATAATTATCAAATTCTTTTAAGACTTTTCTCTCTTCTCTACAAACCAAACATGCAGCAAATAAAGGAATGTGATAGGAATCATCACCTCTGAACAATTCAAGTTTATGATGAAGGCTCTATGATTTTCTCATGTACTTGGCATGACTTAATGTACTTTCACTGAAGAGGGGTCCTTCTAAGTCTCCTACCATTGCTGTCCCTCTAAAGGAGACATTGTTGACTACTGCTTGTAACTGAAAGTGTCAAACGATTCTGATTGCCACAGTGGTTTCATTGCCTGTTAAATTAAGCATATCCCCTTGCCTTTCTCAGTCAACTGCTATCACTTGGCTCTGTTACTAGAGAATGTCATCATCCCAAATGAAATCAGTAAATATGTTTAAACAGCAATATCTCCTAACTCATCATCAGCCCAAAGAGGAGACACAACACAGCACAAAATATTACTATAGCTCATAAATAGATAAGAATTTTACGATCACCATACCATTATCGCCCTAAAAATTTAAGACAGTCCATTAATATCATTCAGACCATAGTCCACTTAAATGTCCCTCATTGTTTCAGAAATATATTTTCACAACTTTTATTTTTATTGTCTGAATTAAGACTCAATAAGCTCAACCATTTAATCTATCACAGGCTCTTTCTCATTTTATCTTATTCATGCCTTTCATTTATTTATTCATTGTTAAAATACAGGGTCACATTTTCCTGTAGAATTTCTCACTTTCTTGGTTTGGATTACTGCATTCTAATAGTGCCACTTAACATATTTCTATTTCTATTGCCTAAGTTTTCTGAGACTGTAAATTATTATTATTTTTTTTTTGCAAATTAGATTTTGAGGTTTGATTTGATTGTGATTAAGTCATTAGGAGTTAGGAAGACAAAGCAAGTACATAAGATTAAGTTAATAAAGACATGTAAACTCCACATATATCTTTTTGAACATTTTCTAATGGAATATGGACTGATGGGAGGAGACACTAAGCATGTATGTTCATTTCTGATTTGTTTAATCAAGGATTCACTAGTTGACTATACAGAGCACAAGAAAACAGATTATAATTTAGTGTGGCTTCCCCATGTCCCCACCTTTTCCTCTGGTGATTCTCTACATGCAGGTAATGACCCTTCAGTGTTGGAAACACATCCACATTACTGTGGGCCCTAATCTTTTCACATTTTAGGTTGCAGCATCTTCCTATGAGATCTACACTATTAAGCTCTGCAATTGTTGTAAAATAAATATTTATAAACATTTATGTTTCCTGGTAACTAAAGCAACACAACTTCAGCAGAGACACACTGACCTAGGAAAGAAGTTAGGACCCCTTCCCAGCTAGATACCACTTATCTCTTGCCTAACTCTAGAAATTATATATGCAGCATATAAGCAAACTATAAATTATATAAATTTAGTGAATCTTTTTTGAAAATAGATATACCACCCAATGAAAATTCTGCTTTTATTACACATAATAACTATAGCTTTACTAAGCGTAACATCAGAATATTTACCACAATTATATATATTTTTAATCAATAATTAAGCCTAATCACTTTGATATACTTGGTTGGGGTACATAAGATAATGAATAAACCTGTAACTCAGATGTGACAGATGACATTAATATTTGTTAAATAAAAGAGTGGGTATATTTCTTTACTTTTTGCTTTGTAAGAGAAATTTGTGGTCAATTTGTTTTATAAGCCTATTCAACAATAGTACTGTCCCCATTCCCTTATTTGCCTATAAAAGCTACTGTTTTTTTTTTTTTTTTTTTGAAAAATCATTCCATCCCTGCTCTCATTGTATATTATATCACAGTTGTTGATCTGCTTTTTTTCCCTGCAACTTCAGGAGCAGTGATGCAACCCTAGTTTGGCCCATTAGAACATTAAATCCCTGTGAACACTTATTGGGAAAGAGAAGATGGGGCAGAAACAAATTCTTTTTCATTTCTTTCTTTCTCAGTAAGTGCCAAAACATATTTTACAGCCTCCCTTGCATTTCACTGGTCCACAGGATTGAACTCCAGCCAAGCCAGTTAAGGGCACTTTCCTTATGCTTCCTCTCTTTCCCTTCTGTAGAGGCATTTGAGTTAATGAGTTAAAGATGGCATGACTGCTGGATGCACGATTTTCCCTTGGCCAGCATCAGCCTGACACGTGCAACAAGTAACACTTTCTTGTAATGAGTATGTATTTATTTCTTCAGCAAGCCTTTCCTAATTAATCTGACTAATAGACATAGACCCATGTCCCTGGGCCAAGGAGACTTAATCTAGAATTGTTTTTAGAACTACTGCAAAATATAAACAGTTTCTGTAGATGTTGCCAATATAATAGAATGTAAGCTTAGCACCACTGTAGATCATCTTGCCATGGTGGGAGAGATGCAGTCTGAAGTTTAGGCAACGTGCAAAAATCAGAGCCTGAATATACAGATAAGGGCAGGGTTTTATAAGACCATTTGAATCTATCTCTATACATGTCAGGACATTTCAGTTATTCGAGCTAATAAATTCTTTTTTCTTAAGGCAATATGTGTTTTCTGTCTTTTACACTTTGAAGCAGTAAAATTGATGATGAACATAGAGTTTTCAAAAGATTTTCTACAAACTTGCTATGCTCCTAATTTAATCTTTGAACGTGAAGATTCCCACTTGGCTAATTACCCTCTAACGAAGATATAACAGTGAAAAGGAAGGCCTGTCTTTAAATTTCCCTTATTTGATGCCCTACCGTAGAGCTAGCATCATTCAGAGCCCTATATGATTTTATGTTTTGCTTCTCAGTGCAATTGAATTGAAATTTACCTCCAGATAGTTTTATCTTTTCATATTTTGTATACATATTTATATTATGACTTTAAAGACTATAATTTGGGTTTAATAAATGCTGACTCCATAGACAGTCACAATATCCACTCTCAAGTTGAAAGCATCTTGATTTTTCAAGTCATCTGCTTAGCTATGAATATATCTTAATCCTATTACATACTTGCTGAGCTCTAGATCTCTGCTCTTTAAAAATCAATTTTACAAACTTAGTTTTTTCTTGGTTTTCAAATTTTATTAGGCTTAATCTTATAAACTCTGGGTTAAAATTAAACTACAAAGCCATCCTAAATCTTATTTTTATTGATTTTTCTAGAAACAGCTATTATATAAATACTGTAGAAGAAATTTGCCCTATATATGAAGAATCTGAGAGAATATTTATATTTAGGAATTATGTATGTAAACCCAAATAATTGAAGTCTAAGTTTAATTTAGTGGTCTGCATTTAAGACTTTTAATTTTCTTTGTGCTAGTTCTCAAATCAATTTGTCTCAATTATAATGGCATATTTGTTCTGCTTTTATATTATTTAGATAAAAGTAGAAAAATATGTCATTATATTGTTTTATGTCTAAAATTCCTAACATTGGTTTATGTGTAAAATAACATTCTAAAGAAAGGCCACATAGCTTATTTTAAGAACTATATATTAAGACAACATAGACCCTTCTTCTACAACTAAAATCTTACTATAAACTAAAAGTTTCTTCTTGAATTATGTTTCCCAGACCTCACATGATTATATGTTTCTGTGTTCATTCATTTATTGATTGATTGAGTAATTATATATAGCTACTGGAAACAGCTACTGGAAAGATGTTGATGTCATTCATGAAAAATTTCCTCCAGCTTGAACCCAATTTTCCTAATTCAATTACATAACACATGTTAAGAGAAGAATTGTTGTTTCTTCTCTTCATGTCTGAAAACTACTGGTTGAATAATGTAAATAAGTTTAGATTAGCTAATTCAATAAACAGAGTCACACTATAGATTAAAATTCCAAGAATTTTGGTTCATGTGACTGTTTAATCTCCAAAAATCATCTCACAATGGTTCTTGATAAATTTCTTGCTGTTGATCCTGGTTAGAAGTCTAGTCCATACCACTGCATGAATTGGTCAAATTAATTTTCCCAGCCAACTTCATGGCATCTGAAAATTTATAAAATCAAATTTTCTATGTCTTCATATAATTTGCTGAATAAAATATTGTACAAAGAGAAATGTGTACAAAAGTGTCTATAATTAATCAGTATTTCAACTAGTGGGAAATCTTCCACATAAAGTCATGATCTGATGTACACCTCAAACTCTCGTGCACAAGTTTTTAAAATGCACCCTGAAATTTAGTTTTCTGTAATAAAGATACACTGTCTTGATTCACCATGGCTCATGCAAGGCCATGGCATTATCATAAGCTGCCTTAACGGAAGACTGTCCTGCTTTGGGCTTAGAGAGGGCCAAAGAACATTTAAAAACAGCTAATTAATATCCAGCAGCTACACCACATGGCAGAATAGATCAGTGACAGAAATGACAGCAGTGGACTATTAGGCGTCAGGGCTTCCCCACAGCTTGCTTATGGGGTTTATGATAAATTCAGATTACATAAAACAAGGGTTAGAAATACAA
Source organism: Tamandua tetradactyla (assembly GCF_023851605.1). Lineage (NCBI taxonomy): Eukaryota > Metazoa > Chordata > Mammalia > Pilosa > Myrmecophagidae > Tamandua > Tamandua tetradactyla. The sequence continues at coordinate 74,128,546 of NC_135335.1, read as the reverse complement.
ATACTCAGAAGTGCCAGTTCTCCAATTTTTCTAGGGTAGTAAAGCATTTTCTGGTAGCAAAGCCAGATTCTCCATTTTTTCTAGGTAGTTCTAAGTTTTCTAAGTAGTTACTAAGTTGCTCAATACACAGAATTTACGAAATTAAAAATGTTTCTTGTATTTGTTTTGGACACTGTGCTGGTCAGCAATTTATAGCTTAAACAAAATGTATCCTCCGTAGTTTTTTAATCTACGAATGACCAGAGCTTGGTTTCAGTGCCCCTGAGTCTTGAATAATACAAGGAAGGCAGGAAGGAAGAAACAGGATGTTGAAAATGTGCTTCTGACAATCCAGCATATGTTAGTTTGCTCATTTTAAACATGATTTAGAGAACTGGGTGGAATATGACTAATTATACTCAGAGAAGGTAGAGTTATTTGTTCAGGTTAAACATTCCAATTCGCTGTGTACTAAATGCCTTCCCATGTATAGCCTTGTCTTCTGTTATATTCGTTATAACTAGAAAGAGATGTGACAGAGAATAGGTTCTCACCACATGTGTGTTAAGTGAAGTGCATGTGATAGGGACAAATATCTTTGCCCAAGTTCACAAACTAATTATCCTTAGAAAATAAAATTGAAAATATGTAAAGAATCAAAGAGGAGAGGAGTCAGAATATACCATTCTAGAGAAAAGTCAAGAGTTTAAGTCTGGAAGGAATTGGGTTGAATACAATTGAATTCATCAGCTACATCATCGCAAAGAAAATATCTTCTCACACAATAGTATTTGTTATGTACAAATTTGGGAAACAGTAGAAGTATGTTTTATACAACATTTTAACCTATTGTTAAATGCACTTAATGTTCTTTAGCTATTGGTAACATCATAAAATAAAATGCCTTGCACTTGTTTTATTATTCCCAATTTATTACTTGAAAAAGAATTGTTTAAATAAGACTACAATGATTCATATTGGAGCACTAAATATAGTAATATTTTGGAAAAATATTGAATATATGTATTAAACTTTCTAATCATTTGAGAATTATTGTATTTCTAATCCTATATATGTTTTTATATTTGCTGTTATTCAAAAAAGTGACATACTTTTCCCCTACCAGGTGAGTTCCTATTTATACTTCAAAAGTTATTTCAAAGATTATATTGACTATGACATTTCTACTAAGCCAGTAATAAAAGTCAATCACACTCTCTGCTCTCTTAGAATATTTCATACACTTTTAATATGAAACCCATTTCGTTGCACTTCATTTTTTATTTATTTACTTGCTCTTCTCTGATTAAAATGAGACTTCCTTGAAAGTAGGAATGCTGTTTTTTTGTTGTGTCTTGACCCTATCCTATGTGGCTGTAACATATTAGATACTAAATGCATAGTTGTTGATCGGTTGGTTGGGTAGCTGGCTGAAGTCATTTTTCTCAATATTTGTTCCAAGTAAATAAATCATGAGGTATTAAGGAAAAATCCTTAACAATGAAAACAAAATTATTTTTGTAGCTCCCCTCCAAAAATAACAGTATCGGCAAAAATGGATTTATTGAAATAATGGATTTTGTTTCATTTGACATCACAAGCATATACCAAAACCAGTTTATTGTTTTCATTATAACTTATATTTATTTATTGCTAATGGGGCTGACAGAACACAATGGAGAGAACACACACACATAAACACACTCACACTCTCACTTGAACCTTTCCTGGATGCATTGAAATCTTCAACAAATGTTGTGAAATTGTAAAATGTGTCAGGAATATTATAAAGACTTCTATTTGTTTGTTCTCACAAATTACAGTTCATGAAGACAGAATGCTTCATGGTTGAACAATCAGACACCCAAATGAATAGCTTTCAACAATGCTAGCATTTATTCTGTGCCTTATTGGTGCCAGGCACTGGTTACATATTTTCCATTCCATTTAATCTACACACAAATCCTGTGTAGTACGTCCTATTAGATTTCCATCTTTCTTGTAAAGAAATGCAGGATTACAAAACAACTCTGCCTAAGGTCTTTTAGCTAATAGGCGGTGAAATCCAGATCTGAGTATTGGGATCCGTGACAGATTGAGTTGTGCGTCTCAATTTGGACACGCTGTTGTATTGGTGTGCTTTGTGGTGTGGGTGCACCCATAGTAACTGAGACCTCTTCACGACGTCACTTCCGGTGCGATGTGGCCCAACTGAATCAGGTCGCACCATAGAATGAAATAGGACTGCACCGTGCTCATATCCAAGGCCTTGGAGTTACATGTTTGCATAGACACCAAACTTTTTTTCCAGACACTTTTGTTTTTATGGCTAATAGAGTATTTCATGTGGCTTCATTACCCTATAACAGAGAAAATGAGTGAGAAAAAAAGAAAGTGAGAGACTAGGAGGAATTATATGATACTCATCATCTGTTAGCAGATTAATGAAGAAGGTACATTTTCTTTAATATTCCGAAAAATTAGAAGCAGAGAAATACAAATCACACCTTCTTAATTCAAACAAATTAATTATCAAAAATGGTGAAAACCATTTGCAATAGCTTCATTTTCCCTAAAATTACATTTTAGCTTCTATATGCATTTCTAGTTGGAAGTACAATTTCTGTTTATTAACATTTGTTCCCAAGTACTGTATATCATCCATAATTTTAGGTTATTAAATTCCTGAAGCATGCAATACAGCAAACTTAATAGATTTTATGCAAATTGTTATATAACAAAATAAGAGCAGATGGTACTCATCATATCTGAATCTTTCCATAACAGTTTCATATTTTTGTTAAAATTAAACAAAACATAAAGGTACCTCTGTGACTTCTAATTTATTTTAATCTTTCTCTCGCATCATTTTTAACCAATCTCCTAATCCTTTGCACCACATTATAATAAACTTTGTTTAATAATTTCTTTGATATTAAGTAAGTTTCCATCTTTGATTTCTTACTGGGATTCAGGGAAAAATTTGTGTTTACCAACTTTTTCATTGTAAAACAAAAATTCAGCTTCAGATGGAGTTTAAAAACTAAGGTAAAAACAGTTTCAAAATATTAGTTCCAAGTTTACATTTGGGCTTAGTAATATATACAAGTTTGCACATGCACACACACACCGAGACATGCTCATGCAGGTCTTTACAATCTTTTCCTTTCTACATTCAAGAAGTACAAAATAGAGGAAATTGTTTCAAGAAAAACCTTACATGCACAATAAATTGTAACGCCGCCCACATTTTCTTTAATTCCATGATTTTACAAATTCATATTTGCAACAGAAGATTGCAATCCTTAATTAGCTTGAACTTTTATAGGTGACTTTTAGAATTGCAATAATGTAAACAAATAATGATTTAGTAGGAAATCTAGTCAAATATTTATTTATATTCAGGAAATTATATAGGACAGATATTCATTTGGGGCATGAAGAAAAACATCAGATATAAGTAGTGATAACTGAAATAAGCTTGCAGAGGGTTGCACTGCCAGTCCACTGGCTTCCAAAAATGGAGCTTCTAAAGGGGCATAGCAAGATGCATATGCCAACCTAACATGCAGAGTGATTCTGCTCTTCCTATAATAATTTCAGAGATAACAAAAAAATGAATAGATCATATATATATATATATATATATATATATATATATATATATATATATATATGATGGAAGAGAGAGACCAAAAAGTTCTATTCAGTTTTTTATTTTTAATACCTCAGTGGAGACTATTTACAAGAAAGATTTCTGAATGAGAATTAAAAATATATGAAAGTAAGCATAGGAACTGAAAAACAATCAAAGAAACAAAAGAATGAATGAAGAGTAGTTAACAGGTGAAGTAAATGGGAAAATGTTTTATAAAGCATGTAGTAAATAATTTTCTTGGATTGTTTATCAAATTCATATTACCACAATACAGTAAAGAAATATTTAATAAATATTTAAAAATACATAATTGCTCAAACATTTCAAACTTGAAATACTTATTTTAACAAATCAAAGATGATTTGGTTTTTCGTATTTGAAAACTAATGTAAAAATCTGCACATTGTAGTTTTTATAACTTTGCTCAGAAAAATACCATTATTTTATATTGGGAGCTTTTAAGAGTAAATGAATACAAAACAACAGAGTGGTGTTTTATGGCTGTGTATGAGGCTGCTATTCATAATTAATAGCTTTCACTGGTATTAAAAATAGTCTTTCAGGAGGAGAAAGATGCTTTTAGCAATAGCCTTCCAAAATATATAGGAACTCATAATAAATTTGCAGAAAATAATAAAAGGCATTTATTGAAACATCTAGAATATTTACTAACATTTTATTTTGATAAATGAGGACTAATAAACCATTCCTAAATGATAAAGGAAGTGGTAAAAAGATCAGATTTCTCCAATTTACCTAGTCATATAACTTGATTTTATTTGAGATGCTGCATTTCCCCACAAACTTTGAAAAATTGACTTTAAATTTTGCATAAAAAAAATGAAATGCCTAAAATAGAATCATGTCTACAGTTTTACATAAATGATATTAAAGTGATATAAATTTCATTGAATAAATCATTTTCATGTTGGCCCAGCTACAAATAAGCAGATCAATAAGCAAAGGCAAGTCATTAATTAAAGAATAAATTTATTAGATAAACCTGACATTTCAAATTAGAAGAAAAAACTATGGTTTATTCAGTGAATGGTATAGTTCACAACTGCTCATAATACAATTGCTAGTTCTGATAAGTCAGCTTCACTTTGGAATTGTATGCCCTCCTTCTTAATTCCTAAGGATCTGTTCTCTAGAAGTGTCCATATACATATAATGGTGAGAATATACTTTTAATTGTAGTCTGTTCCTTTTGATCATTGTAAGCTTTTTGCCCAGTTTGAACATTGTAATACAGATTTTTTTCAATATCAGTTGTCCTCCATTGTCTCCTTAATTATATTTCATAATAAAATTATTTTCTTTACATTTGGTTTTAAGTATTAGAATGTGTTAACGCTTGTATTCGGTATACACATATCTCTGCATTGTACAGAATACTTTATTTTCTTTATAGTCCTGGCTTTTCTACCTTCAGGTTCTTAAAGTTTTTGTTATTTTTTAATTATTAAAAATACAAACCAGGCCCTGGAGGAGGGGAAAGCCATGTACTGAGAACTCTTGAATATGCTTTTGTTTGAAATGTCAAATACAATTTCCACAAAAAATTATAAGCTGCCTTAAATCTTCCTTTAAAGAAAGTGTAGTACAGAAATATGTAGATGCTAGTTTATAAGCCATGATTATGAAAATTTAGCACATAACAGCCAGCCCTTGGCAATTATGGAAACCAAACATATGTCTTCGGAGTCCTCATTCTGAGGTCTTTGAAGATACTTTTCAAATTGAAGCAGGGCTCAGCATGGAAGGAAATATGGATTAGTAACCCTGCTATTAGAGGTATTGTCTCACAGATCCTCTGAAAACAGAGCAGTTAATTGATATTACATTATAAATAACTATTATTTACTACATTAGAGACTAGTCCACATTATATAGAATGCATTTTGGAATGAAATGAATTCAAATATTGTGGAACAAATTGAAACTCAATTCATACCTTGCAACATACACAAGCATTAACACAAAACAAATCATAGATCAAAATTTGAAGCATTAAAGTATAAAACTTCTACAATGAACCATATCAAAAAATACTTATGACCTTGACCACAACAAAGAATGAGATATTAAAAACAGATAAATTTGGTCTAACAAACTTAAAAATCTTAAATCCTAAAACAAAAATTAAAAAGACCAACAACCTACTACAAAAATTGAATAGACATTTCTCCAAAGAAGATATTTAAATAGCCAATAACCACATGAAAATATTTTCAGCCCCACCAGCCAGTAGAGAAATGTAGTCAAAGCTATGCTAAAATATCTCTTCACACACACAAAGATTGTTATTATGAAGAAAATAAAATAATAAGTGTTGGTGAGGATATATGGAGATGGAGAACCTCGTAAAATATCAATGAGAATGTAAAATTATGCAGCTGCATATATGCAAAACAGTATTTGTTTTTAAAGGATGGCCAAAAATAAGCTAGCCATTCCTCGGAAAGTTAAATGTAAAGCTACAATATGACATAGCAAATCCACTTCTAGGTATTGCTCTAATAGTGTTGTAAACAGGGACTTACTTGAGAAATTTGCATACTGATATTCCGAGCAGCATTATTCACAACAGCCCAAAGCTGGAAGCTACCAAAGTGTCCACTAGTGATGAATAGTTAAATAAAATACAGTATATGCACACAATGCAATATTATTTAGCCATGAAAAGAAATGAGGGGTTGATACATTTGAACCTCGAAGACATCATGTTGAGTGAAATAAGCAGCATACAAAATGACATTTATTGTATGATTTCTTTTGTATGAAATCTTAGGATAAGCAACTCCTTAGAGACAGAAATCAGAATAGCTGTCACTAGGGATAGGAAATTGGGGGAGGGTTAGTTATTTTTATAGTAAGAATCTCATTTGGGGATGATGAAAATGTTCTGGAAATAGATAACGCTGAAAGTTATGCAATATTTTCAATGCACTTAATCTCACAGAACTATTCATTTAAAAAAGGTTAAAAGGATTTTTATCTTAGTTTACATTTTACTTCAATTTTAAAAAGTTGAAAATATTAACTTCTGTTTTTCAAAAAATGCAAGAAATGAAAAGAAAAGTCACATTTGGGAGAAAATATTCATTAAATGTACTGCATGCAAAAATCATGACAAATAAAAAGTCATTAATATGGAAACAATGCAGTAAAACAGAGTCAAAATATTTGAACTGCACTACAACCAAGAATAATTATAGATGAAAAATAAGTGCATCAGCAAATGTTCAACATAATTAGGCGTTAAGAAAATGCAAGTTAATAGCTGAATGAAATACAACTATATACCTAAAACAATAGCTAAAATTAAAACAAACAAACAAAAACTATGGCAATATCAAGATTGTGGGGGGATAGAAATAGCAAATGGAAATCCCATACATTGCCAGATGGAATGCAAAATTGTACACTATGAAAAATGTTTTGGTAATTTCTTGCAAATTTTGATGTATACTTACCTTATTAATTATAGATCCCACTCTAAATACAAATTGAAAGTAAATAAAAATTCATGTTCATTCCAAATCTGTAAGCAAATTTTATGGTAGCATTCTTCATAATCGTCTAATAGTTGAAACAAGCCAAATGTACCTCAACTGGGAAATGAAAAACTGTACAATGGTAGCAATAAAAATAAACAAACTACTGATACACACTAGAAGAAAGACAAATCTCAAATGTATTGTGCTAAAATAAAAGCAAGAAGATTCAAAAGTCTATGCAAAAACCCTCAATAAAATATTAGCAAATCAAATACAGCATTGATAAAGAGAATTATATTCCTCAACCAACTGGGATTTATTTTAAGTGTACAAGGCTGATTCAGCATTTGAAAATCAATCCAGTGATGCATTATCTGTAATGTAAAGCATTCGAAAAAAACAACAAACCATGTTCATATAAATATTCTCAGCAGACTAGTAATAGAGGAAAACTTACTAGTAACTTGTAGGTTTCTAAACTTAATAAAGAACATCTGCAAAATATCTACAGCTAATACCTTGCCGAAAGTTTGAAGACTTCGCTGACAAGCAAAGATATTGTCTTGATTTTCTTGCTGCTATGACAAATGTCACACCTTGGGTTAGCTTAAGGAATTTAGTAATTTAGGAATTTAGTAAGGCATTTATTTGCTCACAGTTTCAGAGGCTAGAAGGCTTACTTCTTTTTGAAGTTGGTGGTGTTCAAGCAGGCCAGCAATCCTTAGGTTCTTTGACTATTCCATCACAAGGTGATGTCCTCTCCTTTCTCTTCCAGGTTCTGTTGACTTTTGGCTTCTCTTTATCCACTTCACTTTTTCCTCATAAAATCTCTGATAGTAGCATCAAGGCTGAACCACATGTGGGTGAGCCATTTGTATCTTCTCTTTGGGAAAACGTCTATTCATTTGCCCATTTTTTCATCAGACATTTGGTTCCTGAATATACTCTTCCACTGCATAAATTGCCTTTCCATTTTCTTGACAAAAGTCCTTTGAAGCACAGAAGTTTTTAATTTTGTGGTCATACTATTTATCTATTTTTCCTTGCATTGCTTTGCACTGAGTATAAAGCCTAAGAAATCATTGCTTATCACAAGATGTTGAGGATGCTTCCCTACATTTTCTTCTAGGAGTCTTATGGTCCTGGCCCTTATATTTAGGTCTTTGATCCATTTTGAGCTAATTTTTGTATCAGGTGTGAAACATGGCAACCTTTCATTCTTATCAATATGGATATCCATTTCTTCCAGCATCATTTGTTAAAGACACTATTCTGTCCCAGTTGTACTTGGCATCTTTTTCAAATATCAGTTGGCCAGGGCGGTGTGACAATGGCTCAGTGGCAGAATTCTCACCTGCCATGCTGGAGACCAGGGTTCAATTCCCGGTACCACCCATGCCAAAAAAAAAAAAAAAAAGAAAAGAAAAAAAATATATATATATCAATTGGCCATATATGAGAGGGTCTATTTCTGAACTTTCAGTTAGATTCCACTCATCAATATTTCTATCTTTATGTCCATACCATGTTGCTTTGACCACTGTAGCTTTGCAATTTGCTTTCAAGTCAGGAAATAAGAGTCCTCCAGCTTTGATCTTCTTATTCAAGGTGTTTTTGCCTATTCAGGGCCTATTACCCTTCCAAATAAATTTGCTAATTGGCTTTTCCACTTCTGAAAAGTAGGTTGCTGGGAATTGTATTGGGATTACATTGAATCTGTAAATAAACTTGGGTAGAAGTGAATCTTAACAATATTTAATCATTCAATCCTGAAAAGGGGATATCCTTCCAGTTATTTATGTTTTCTTTGATTTCTTTTCACAATTTTTGTAATTTTCCATGTACAAGTCCTTCACAGCCTTGGTTAAACTTGTTCCTACGTATTTGATTCTTTTAGTTGCTATTATAAATGGAATATTGTCCTTATTTTCTCCTCAGATTACTCATTACTTGTATATATAAATGCTACTGCATATTGCTTTTTAATCTTGTATCCCACCACTTTGTTGAGCTCATTTATTAGCTCTGTTAGCTGTGTTAGTAGTTTTTAAGGAATTTTTATATATAGGATTCATGCCAACTGCAAATATTGAAATTTTTATTGCTTTCTTTCCAATTTAGATGTTTTTTAAATTTTTTTCTTGCATAAGTGCTCTAGCTAGAACTTCTAGCACAATCTTAAATAGAAGTGGTCCTTGTTTTGTTCCAGAGGGAAAGCTTCTGTTCTTTCACTGTTGAGAATGATGTTAGCTGTGGGTTATTTTACATGTCCTTTTTCATGTTCCCAACTTTATTTTGACAAAGGTTCACAAGCAATGCAATTGAGGAAGGATAACCTTTGCAACAAATTGCAATGGAAAAATTAGACATGCATAGGAGAAAAGGAAACAATAAAGACAAGAACCTCAACCTAATCCTCAAACCTTACATAAAAATTAAGTCAATATACATTATAGACTGAAATGTGGAATATAAAACTTTTAGAAAAAAATAAACAGGGGAAATTCTTTGGTATCTAGAGTTGGGCAAAAAGATCTCAGACATGACATTGAAAAGCCATTTGAAAAATGGACAAATTGATAAATCTAACCTCATCAAAATTAAATAAAGTACATTTTCTATTTTAAAAATTATAAGGATCAATAGACAAGCTAATGCTTGGGATAAAATATCTGAAAACCACATATGGTATCCCTAATATGTAGAATTCTCAAAACTGATCAGTACAGAGCAAACAATACAATTAGAAAATGGGCAAGATGAACAGACATTTTACTGAAAAAGATGTAAGGATGGAAAATAAGTATGAGAAAGGATGTTTATCATTAGGCATTCAGGTATTTTCAAATTAAAACAACAATGATATTTTGCTACACACATATCAGAATAGCTAAAACTGAAAAAAAATTAAAAAAACAAAATATTGTCAAGGATGCACAATAACTGTATCACTCAAACATTTCTGGCGGGAATGAAAACTCATACAGCCATTCTGGAAAATCGCCTGGCAGTTTCTTTAAGAAGCAAACATTGAACTACCTTTCAACTCAGCAATTTCACACTTAGGCATTTATCCTAAAGAAATATAAACTTTTGTTCATGTAAAAATATGTGTATAGATGTACATAGCAATTTTATTCATAAAAAGCAAAAACTGGATGTGACCCAGATGTCCTTCAACAGGTGAATGGTTAAATAAAGAGTGGTGTATATATGTACATCATGGACTATTACACCACAAGTATAAGAAACAAACTGCTGACATTTACAGTACTTGACTGAATCTCTAATAAGATAATCCAACCTAAAATGTCACATAATGTATGACATAGTTTATGTAACAACTGGAAATGACAAAATTATAGAAATGAAGAACAAATCAGTGGTTGCCAGGATTAAGGAAGGTATGTGAGTGGCTATAAAAGGGCAACATGAGGATTCACTGTGATAAAAGAATTATTCTGCATCTTGGCTGCATCCATGTGAATCTATTGTCCTGGTTGTGATGTGCTAAAAGTTGAGCTGAGCAGAGAGAGCCAAGCTGAAGTTCCAGGTGTTGAAAGTAACTGATTAAGATAACTAGCTTTAACGGTAGTAACATTTAAGCCTTTAATTACTTACTGGGATGGCATAAGTAAGAAACTAACCCAGAGAAATGCTAGCCCCCCCCTTGTTTGGTTCTCCCCCATGAAATGATGCGGGTGAGGGTCAGTGATGCAAGGAATTGAAAACAAAAATGTCTCTTGCAGTTTTATGGAGCAAGGGCCAAAAGGAGAGAAAGCGAGTGGTGGGAAGGAGGAAGAAAACACTGACTAGTGAATCAGAGTGGAGAAGAGTGTCCTCAAAGCCTCTTCCTCCTCCTCCAAGTAAGGAATCTTAGTTGAGGTGCCTGAGGAGGACTTGTCTCAGAAATACAGATATATGTTTAATATGACCAATCAGGAAGCCCTTAGTCCTTGATGGCAACTCCCTTCAGAGATTGCAGTGCCTTGGCTGTGCACCAAATCTGATAGCAGCAGGATGATTTCCCCCACGAGGCTTGTCAGGTAAAGCTTTTAGTTATTGCCTATGGTCTAACTTCCAAGATCACACAGGTTTTTGGCCAAGAACCAGGGTCCTCAGTATGAAATTGTAATTTTTCAATATTTTACCATTGGGGAGAACTGGGTAAGGGTATGGAAAGTCTCACTGTATAATTCCTTCAACTTCATGTGAATGTATGATTATTGTATTAGGGTTCAGTAGGTAAATAACCAATAGGAGATATCTGTAAACAGTGTGAGATTTTATAAGTGTTCAACACAACTGTGGGACCTACACATCTTCCAAATTCTATACGGCTGTCTCAAGCTGGTAGTCCAGTGAAGGTCTTCGATGAATTTCCCAGGAGAGGCTCGTTTATTGAAAATTCTCTCTTCTGACAGCTGAAGCTGTCACCTCCTCTTAAAGAACTTCAACTGATTAAATTAAATCTCCTCATTGCAGAAGGCACTTCCATTACCTGACTGCAGATGTAGTCAGCCACAGATGCAAACAACGTGCTAAAGATTTAAGTTCCTGAAATATCCTCACAGCAATGGATGGGCCAGTGCTTGCTTGTTCAGACAACTGGTCACCATCACCTGGCCAAATTGACACATGACCTAACCATCACAATTAGCAAAAATTTAAGCCCAATAAAATTAATATATCCATACACACATGAAACTATTTCACAATTGAAATATTGAACATATCCATGACACCAAAATTTCATCCTTTTCACCCCTCACCACATCTTCCTACATCCCCATTTGCATAAAAACACTGGTCTGCTTTCTGTCACTATAGTTTATTCAGCATTTTCTAGAAGTTATTTAAGTGGAATTAACATTATATATTCATTTTGGGGAAGGATTTTTTTTTAATTTTGCATAATTATTTTGATATCCATCCATTTTGTGGCTTGTCAATACCTTTTACTAAATTGAGTTACATTTCATTGCATGAAAATAATGCAGTTTTAATAAATATTTCATTTTTTGATAGATATTTCAATTATTTCCAATTTTAGAAAATTACAAATAAAATTTCTGTGAACGTTCTTGTGCAAATCATTGTATGGATATGTGGTAGCTAGATTCAGTTGTCAACTTGGCCAGGTAAATGTACCTAGTTCTGTTGCTGTGGACATGAGCCAGTGGTACGTGAACCTCATCTATTACTCATTACATCTGCAGTCAGCTAGGAGGCGTGCCTGCTGCAATGAATGGTGCTTGATTTAATTGGCTGGTGCTTAAATGAGAGAACTCAATGTAGCACAGTCCAAGCAGCTCGGCATACTTCATCTCAGCACTCACAGCTCAGCCCAGGACTTTGGAGATGCAGAAAGAAAACACCCCAGGGAAAATTGTTGGAACCCAGAGGCCTGGAGCTCTAGAGGGTCAGCAGAGATCACCCTGTGCCTTCCCACGTAAGAAAGAACCTCAATTGAAAGTTAGCTGCCTTTCCTCTGAAGAACTAACAAAATAAATCCCCCTTTTTTAAAAACCAATTCTGCTCTGGTGTGTTGGATTCCAACAGCTAGCAAACTAGAACATATCTGGTACCAGAGAATGGGATGCTGCTGCAGTTTTCAAATACTAGATAAGTTGGAACAGTTTTTTGAATGGCAAGGGGGAGGTTTTGGAGGAACTGAGAAGAGAATGATGGAGAAGTCCTGGAGAGCTAGAAGAGACTGTTGGTATAAATGGAACCACTGCCAATCTGAACAAAGGGGTACACAAAAGGGACAAATTGGAGTTTTCAGAGTGAGAACCATGGAAGTTCAGATCTGAAACCAAGAAACCTCTGCCAGGAGTGGACCCACCCATATACATGGAGAAGGTGAGTTTACCCTGAAGGGCGAGGATAAGTCAGGGGACTGGGGAGAGCCTGGCTGCCACCACATGGAGGGGTTGAGCATGTGCCCCAGAAATGGCAGTGACCAGTGTGGCCCCAATGCCTAGAGAGAGTGGAGCCAAGAAAAAGGTGGTCTCCTCAATGTCTCCTGAGGTTGATTCAGAAAGAGACAGGCCATTGCATAGGCCCTTGGAAAGGGTGGGACTGCCACTTTCTAAAGCTAAAGGATAAATGACTTTCAGACTTTGAAATCCAATGGTCCTTGATTTTCAGAACTGTTTGGGTCTTGTAACCCCTGTGTTCCTTGCAATTTCTCCCTATGGAAATGAAAACCTGTACCCTGTGAATGCCCTCCTTTGCATATTGGCTCCAGATAACTTGTTTTGAGATTCATAGGTCCACAAGCCAGAAGAGAATTTTTTGCACTTTAATATTTAAGGTGATGCATGTAGTTGCCAAGTTGACAAGGGGTGGACATTGGTAGTTAGATTCAGTTGTCAACTTGGCCAGGTGAATGTACCTAGTTCTGTTGCTGTGGACATGAGCCAATGGTATGTGAACTTCATCTTTTGCTCATTACATCTGCAGTTGGCTAAGAGGTGTCCCTGCTGTAATGAATGATATTTGATTTAATTGGCTGGTGAGAGAGCTCAACGTAGCACAGCCCAAGCAGCTCGGCATACCTGATCTCAGCACCCCCAGCTCAGCCTGGCCTTTGGAGATGCAGAAAGAAATCACTCCGGGGAAAGTTGTTGGAGCCCAGAGGCCTGGAGAGAAGGCCAGCAGGACAATTCTGCATCTTCCCATGTAAGAAAGAAGCTCAATTGAAAGTTAGCTGCCTTTCCTCTGAAGAACTAGCGAAATAAATCCCCTTTTTTTAAAAGTCCATCCATCTCTGGTGGGTTGCATTCTGGCAGCTAGCAAACTAGAACAGGATATATCCTTTCAATTCTCTTAAATCAATAGCTAACAGTAAAATGGCAGTATCATACAGTTGTTATATGTTTATCATTTTAAGAAATTTCCAAATTGCTTTTAAAAGTGGCCATACTATTTTGCATTTCCATCTACATCATATGAGAGTTTCAGTTGTTTCACCCTCTTCTCAACATTTAATATGATGACTTTCTAGTTTTGGCCATTCTAATAGATATATAATGGTATCTCATGTTGCTAATTTTAACTTCCTTAATTATTAATGATGCTGAGCCTTATGATAGTGAACTTCATGTGCTCAGTTTCTGTCTGCACACCTTCCTTGGTGATGTCTTTGTAAAATATTTTGCTCATTGTATATTGTGTTGTTTGCTTTATTATTGAGAATTGAGAGTCCTTTGTATAGTGGAAATCAAAGTTCTGTATCAGACAGATTATTTGCAAATATTTTCTCTTAGTTTGTGAATGTGTCTTTTCATTCTTTTAACATTGTCTCCCCCAAAATTACAAGTCCTTAATTTTGAGAAGTCTAATTTATTATGTTGTTCTTTAATGGATCGTATTTCTTTTGTATCTTACCTAAAAAAAAAACCTTTCCTGAGTGCAAGGTTGTAAAGCATTACTCTTATAATTAATTTTTTCTAGAAGCTATATAGTTGCAGATTTTACACCTAGATCAATGATCCATTTGACTCAATTTTGTAAGTGGCAGTTTTTGTAAATAAATAAATTACTTTATTTATGTATGTATGTGTTTGTTTATTTATTGCATAAAAATAACCAATCTGTCCAGTATGGTTTGTTTAAGTAGTTACTTCACTACTTAATTGCCTCCATACCTTTGTTAAAACTTTAGTTGTCCACAGATGCATTCAGTTATTTCTGGACTTTCTTTTTTGCTCTTTTGCTCTATTTATCTATTTGCATGCTAATTCCACACTGTCTTGATTGCTGTAGCTTTATAATAAGACTTGAAATCAGGTACTTTTAGTCATTAAATTTTGTTCATTTTTTTAAAGTTCATTATGGTTGGATTTTCTTGAAAATGCTGACTTCAAACTGAGTTTTTCCAAATAGTTTTCCACTGTACATCATGAACCACCATTGTTCATTTACTGTTATACACTTCTTTAATATCTACCTATATCATACATCATACTCTTTTAAAGACAGATCAACTTCAATAAGCCAATAATATATCAGTGAGTCAGATTATACTAGCTTATAACAGATCAACAAACAACTCCTACATTCCAGTAGTGTAAACAATAAAAATAAGAGATTGTTATTGATGAAACTTTTGGAGGAGAGGTCCATTCCATATCATTGGCACTGAGAAGCTGAAAAATGTCCCAGCCTATCAGAATGTTATCATCTTCATAAAAAATTTTCTCTTTTGTTAACACAGTTGGAAAGATTGCTGAAAGGTTCAATACAGGAGATTAATTGTTCCAGCTCAAAAGGCACAACCCTTTCAGCACAAGTGCGAGATGGACTGAGTTGTTTTCATCCTCATATCTGGACACAGGACAGATGTAGATCATGGGTAAATACCTTTAAGTTACAGTGATTGTGTGTGGTGGTGAAATAACCAGCACCCAAGATTATGCAGCCAATATAGAAGAATGGCACCAAAACCTATAGAAAAATGTGCTTAGCTGTAACACTCCATTGTTACGGGATATATCCTTTTTACAATTTGCCTAGATATTGGACACTACACCTAAATTTGCTGAAGCAGCTGCTGCTGGAAGATGTATGTGTGTCTCAACTAAACAGACATGGATTCTGCGTGATCCCATCTTTTGTCAAATCACCTATTTGGTGATTGAGCATAGGGAGTGAATGAGTATGAAGGAGGTCAAATGCCCATTGCCAATGCATGGGACGTGGAGAAAGAAAGATGTTAAATTGTTTATCATCTTTAATGGAAGATGAGTCTTGGATAAAAGGTAAGCTGTCCTCCAAAAGGAGGGTTTTTTTCAGGTTTTACTTCTCCAAATATAGGACAAATGTCCATTATCTTGTCTCTACTTGGTTCAAGTAGAGAAATATGCTACACTTCCTTTGCTGGACAATCTTTTTTTTCTGAATGTAATTAGTGTCTAATTTAAGTATGTCCTTTAGTTTCTATTTTCCATGTTTATAATTACTTATATACTTTATCTCTATTGTTTATATTATGAATTATTTTCCACATCCTGCAACTAAATTTTAAACCCCTTCAAATTAAGATTTTTCAAGTGATGTAACATATCAAATATTTTAAATATGCCAAGTACCTTAGAAGCATCCCTCATAGTCATATTTCTTTACCTCTACTATATGAACTGACTATTGTCTAGGTTTGCTGCTCTGTTGGTATTCTGAAACTTCAGGCAAACTTCTTGTTTTGTATCCAGTGTTCTTTGTTTGCTTGTTTTAAATCCCGTATTGCTCTTTTTGGGTATATGTGTGCATATAGGTGGAAAGGACTGTTTAGTGATCTCTAAAAATATCACTTGGAAGATTATTTTTCCTACTTGAATACTTGAATTACACGTTGTCTACATATATACCTCCAGTTTGGAATTGATTTTTCTCATAATTATCATGGCAATATAGTATTGACCTCTAGCTTCTGTTAAAAAGGCCCTCTGAATACTGTTCATTTTATGTTATTTTACATGATATTTCTCTGGAATTTTATAATATTCTCTTATTCCCATAGATCTGAAAGCTCATGCTGATGAGCATTGATAGATTTCAAGTTTCTGGTATCCTAAAATATCAGAAAACATAGCTTCCACCCATACAACCCCGCACTCAGAATTATCTTACACAGGAAAGTGCAAGAGTGCAATTTTGAAACATTTATCTCAGAATTATGCAAACAGGACCTCAATTCTGAAAATTAACTTGAAACTCTGATAAATGAAACTGTGTTAGATGCTAAGATGGATCTTCCAGATGCTTCTTCAGAATTGCTGAGGAAATCTCAAACTTTCTAGAGGCCATCCATCAGCCGTCATCTACACGCCCTCTTTTTCTAGACTGTGCAGATGTTTCAGTGTGTTTCCATTTCACAGCTTGGGAGAGGTGTTAGGTTTAGTGGAACAGTCTGACCATACCTTAAATCTGAATCTGGCAACAAGCAGCCCCTGCAACTTATCAGGGCAGGCAGGGACTCTCAGTGGCAAGGCCCCCACCCCCTTGGGTATATAAATAACCACTCCTGAGCAGTACAGGCATCTCTCATGGAGCCGCCCTCAAATACCAACCCTAACTTAAGCAGTTTGGCCTCCCCTGGAAACTGGCTATGATGGAATCTTTTCCCTTTCTCTTTTGGACATTTTGTGCTATGTAATTAATAAAGGGGTCTTCATGTTGAAAGTCTGTGTTGTGCCTAAGCCTGTGTCCCCACAGTGTACCATGTCACAACCTGTTACCCAGGAATGAAGAAATTATTTTCTCAGCTGTTGGGAGTTTATCTTCCAGGAAGTCTACAGGTTTATAGGAAGTCTATGGGTTTAACTCAGCGGAGGAAACACAGCTCACCAACATCATGCTGCCCCTTCCCAGGGTGTCCTGCACCTAATGAATGATCAAGATGGGAGTAAAAATTCCTGATCCACTCACCCCTACTTGGGACAGCTCTGAAAAATCATCTCAGCCATAGAGAGTGCTGTGGGATAATTCTATATCACTGCTCGACTCTGCCCCCTACCCTGTTGTCCTTTATTCCTTTTCTTTTCGCAGATTAAGATCCCAAGAGCATCACTTAAGAAACCTCATGCACACACAACCACAAGACCCTACTTATAGTTTTAATTTAGTTAAATACAAAATGCATTGATAAATAAATGATATCTACACACATATATACACATATATGCATATATGTGCATACATATATGTGTCTTAACATGTATACACACTTATGCTAATTGTATTCCCAAGTACAACTAAAAATAATATAATAAATGAAAAAAGAAAATGAAAATGGTATACTGGAAAATGTATATTTAACACAAAAGAAGGCAGATGAGGAAAAGAACAGAAAAAAACAAAAGACATATAAACAAATAACCAAACAGCAGATGTCGAACTCACCTTATCAGTAGTTACATTAAATGCAAATGAAGTAAGCACTCCAATTAATAAAGGTAAGAAAACCTGAATTTAAAATGAACATTCTAATTATTGCTCTGTACAAGAGAAACACTTCATATCAAAAACATAAATAAGCAAAAAATTTAAAAAATGCAAACAGGAACCAAAGGAAAGCTAGAGTGGCTATATTAACATCAGAATATTATCCTTTAAGAAAGAAAAAAGCTGTTACTGTTGAAAAAAGACACTATAATGGTAAATGGATCAATATTTCTCAAAGACATACAATCATAAATATAATTGTAAATAGCAGAAGAATCCCAAATTATACGAAGCATAAAATGACAGACTTTGAAGTGGCAAATCGACAATTAAAATAGAGACGTCATTACTTCCTTTTCAATAATTCATAGAAAATCTACATGGAAGAGTAGAAAGGAAGTAGCAGACATGACCAACAATGTAGGTGTCACTAATACATTAAAATGAAACAAAATACTATGTAATAAAAAATGGGTCAAAAAGTCAACACAGAAATAAAAAAAAACACTTTAAGATGAATAAAAATGAAAACACAGCATGCTAAAACGCATGGTATGCAGCTAAAGAAATGCTAAGAGGGAAATTAACAGCTGTAAATGTTCATATAGAGAAATTAAAAAGAAAAAACATGTCAAATTGACAGTATAAACCTCTACCTTAAGAAACTGGAAAAAGAACAAACTAAACACAGAAGAAGCAGAATGATGGGAGTGATAAAGGGTAGACCAAAAATGAAGGAAATAGAGATGAAGAAAAAATAGACAAATCAATCAATGAAAATAAAAACTGGTTCTTTCAAAAGATCAAAAACATTGACAAATCTTTAGTTGGATTAAACAAGGTAAAATTGAGAGAAAGCTCTTATATAGTTTCCCGGTTGCTAAAACAAATACCACACAACTGATTGGCTTAAACAACAAGAATTTATTGACCCACAGTTTTGAGACAAGGAAAAGCCCAAAACCTAGATAACAGCATGGCAATGCTTCCTCGCCAAAACTGGCATTCGGGGGCTGGCTGTTGTGGCTGCATGATGGTGATGGCAGAGCTTTGTGAATATAATAGATTCCCTTTAATTGTAAACTTAAAACAGTAAAATATATGATTATGTGAAATATAGCTCAACAAAAATTTAATGAAAAAGATCAACAAAGAATATTTAGTGTAGACTTTGCTTCAGTATGATCTGGGGTGTTTAGATGGCATAGTTTCACCAAACTTCTTTACATTTGTTAAAGCGGAATGATGAGAACATGAGTTCATTATGCTCTGTATATATATTTAAACTTCAAAATTATATACTAGATTTAAATTTAAATAACAGATTTTCTAAAAGAAATATGTACTACAAATTGTTTATGAATTTACATTATGGGGAATTACATGGAATAGTCACCCAAATTAAAAATGCCCAAGTTCCAATTTATTCTGTTATCATATTATTCATACTACTTAGGACCACTTACTCAAACACTTTAAATTGCCATAATTTGTCTATAAAATTGAGGGGTAACAGAAGTTGCCCTACCTAACAATGGAATGTAAAAATCAAAATGTGTTTTGTAAATGAATGACAAAATTCAACATAACGCAAATATTCTCGTACTTTAAAAATTGTTTTAAACAGGCACAATAGTTTCAATTTTGCAAACTCCCTGTCCAATCCGAATAGAATGACCAAAATATTTTTAATAGCTGAAGGGACAGAAAATGATTAGCTTTGATAAGAAAAGTTAATAGTACAAAACAGTTGCCTTCAAATACATGATAATCTTCGAAGCAAACAAAGTATTAGAGCCTTTATTTGTGCTTCAGTAAGGCAAACAAAGGACCAGCTGGGAAAATTTTCAAGGTAAGAGATTTTGACAGAATACAAATACTTACAACAAAAGCTGCCTTCCAAGTTAAATTGTACCACTTATGTGTTAGGAATTTTCTCACTAAATACACACACTCAAAGGCTGCACTCTAACTTATACATTAGTTGGAACGTTACAATAAACCTGTGGTTCTCCGGATTCCTTTACTCTAAAATATTATTGAGGGCCACACAGAGCTTTTTGATTATGTATGTTATATGTATAGGTATTTATTATATTAGCTATAAAAATTGAGAATTTTTAAATCTGTATCTTTATTCATTTAAAAATAACTACACCAAATGCATTACTTGTTAAAGTATTTTAAAAGATAAATATATTCTTAATACAAATTAATTTTGTTTGCATTTTACTTTATTTTACATTTTTGCTGAATTCCTTAATTGTTTTGTTAGATTGTTGTGTTTATTTTTGTCATATTGTTTCTGGTCAGTTGTAATATCAAATATAATGTAACCTCTGGAACACTTTCTTGCTAGAGAATTCCTAATATTCATATTTTTCTCTTGATTTTAAGGTATTTTACCACTTAATAACAGTTTTTATTTTTATTTTATTTTTTTAGAGTGTCCTCTGAAGGTTCTTCGTAACCTACATCATCCATGAGTAAGGCTCAGTTTCCATCAATTATCCACCATCTTTACTTACTTTGTTCCTTGCTTTAATTTGTTATGGATATTGTGCAAAAAACAAATCAGTTACTTTCATGATATATGTTATATGCAGACTCTCCTAGTAGGGATTGAAAGGGCCAAAAAAAAAAGTACGAGGAAGGAATAAGATATTTGTGTTTATGAATAATATGGTTCATTTTTGCATATTTCAAGGAAACTTTTGGGGGAGCTTAAACAAGTAGTTATCTATTCAACTAAAATATTGTTTTAATCTATATTGGACCATTTACAGAAAGAATAAGAAATTGCCATCGTAAAATAATGTTTGTAAAATTAGTGCATCCATGGAAAATGTATATAAAATCATTGTATTTTTGCATTAACACAAAAATAATTTTATTCTCTCTCTCCATCTTTAATTATTTTCATATATCCAAATATGATTTGCTTGTGCCAAAGTTTGCAATATGGAGAGGTGATATAATTCAGGAAGAAAGCAGGGTCAAGAGAGGCATTAACATTTTACTAAGTTTCATTACCTCTATTTTAAAAAAGTGTGAAAAAAATCAGTGTTTAATTTAATAATGGGAAAAATGGGAAAAGAGTTGAGTGGAATGACAGGACTAAAAATGTCTAAGGTGTTGAAATGAGAAGAGAAAAATGATGATAAATTTGTGCTTACACTAGTCTTAGGAAGCAAACTATTAGAAGGAATGTTTTGGCCTCATAAAACTAATAATAATTACAATAAAAATTGCTTTCTACTGTTAAAATTATTTGATATTCTTATAATCTTTAAGCAATGATTAATTCTTGCCTTTTCCTTACGTAGTTCTATAAATAAAACTACCTAAATACAAGTAATTTAAAACTATTGTTTCTATTAAGCATGTTGACTTCATATTTATCTCATTTGTATACAATTATTTTTTTTTTTCTTTCTGAGAAATAATACTTTTTCATTAGTTAATTATTCCTTTAAGGAAGAAAAATCCCCTGACTGGAATGGGGCTATATTTTAAAGTTAAAATAAAATTATAAATTCTAATAAGAGTTATTTAAAAGTTAGATTAATGCATATACCTGCAAGGCCTTTTACTAATACTTAAAAAGTCCAAGATAAAAATCTCTTATGATCTAATTATGAGTCAAATTTTTCTCCTTATGAAATGTGGGTGTATTTACACATGAGAACAGAAATAAATAAAGTATATAATTTACTCTTTAACTTAACTGGGATAATAAGAAGGAAAAAGTGGTTCTGTTAAAAAAATGAGCTAATATGTGCTCAAAGTCTAAAGAAAAGCAATTATTTATTAATTTACTCCCATTGAACAGAATCATTTAGACAATTTTTTAGGTTAATCACACTGAACTACTTTAGAGAAGATTTAGGTAGAGATATTAAAGGCCCGTAAAGAAATTTGTTGGTGAATTTGTATAGTTGGCAATGATTTGACAGATTATTTTCTAATTATCTTTCCACAAACTAATGCATGCAAGCTTGTCATTTTTGAAACTCCCAACAATATTTAAAGTAAAATAGAATTACTGTTTCAGATACTGATTTTACAAATTTTGTTTGTCACCAGTGGAAGCAACCTAGGTACAAGAAACAGCTCTGAGATGAGAAGTTAGGTGACGCTAAGCAATTCATGTATACCTTCTGGCTTCTGTATTGGTTAAAGAAACTTTTGGGTTTCCTAAAATGCATTTCCATATAGGTATTCAAGAGGTCTTTAGATAACAATTAATACAGAATAATAAATGTTAAATTTTATTTTGAAATGAATTAGATAATTCAAACATATTGCCAACATTTCAACAGCTGAAAATATTTTATTCCTGAAATAGAAAGCTAATTACTGCATCATATACCTATATATTTCATTACTAATATAAAGAACAAAATTGGCTTTAACTGACTCTCAGTATAAAAATAAATTACAATGAATGAAAAATATATTTCTCTAAATCCAGTTTAAATGGTCAAGGAATTGTCTCAGCAGTGGCCTTACATTAAAAATATTTCCTGAGGAATACTACTTTGTGATATCCTAAACACAGTATCACTCTTTCTTTCCAAGAAAATGGGAAATTGATTTTGTTAAATAAATGCCACATAAGTAACTAAAAAGATATATAGCTGCATCTATAAAGAAACATATAAAGAAATAGCAATACACTAGAACTTTATAATGACTTAAATTAGGCTGCCTATAACACAGAAATAAAGCAAAATATATGCTTCCAAAGGTCAAGCCTTTAAAAACACATGGTACCAAGTGCATATCTGGCAGTATTTCACCTCCTTAACTCATTTTGAGAATGAGTTGCACTATCAAATCTAGAAATCATTAGATCATGTCTCATTTTAAAATTTCATTGAATCTAAAATTCCTTTTCACTAAATAATGGGAGCTTGAGCCAAATGGGTATCTATTTCAAGCATTCCCATCAAGAAATAGAGATGACTTATTCTCAGACATCAGAAACTATTTTTCTGGAAAAGTTCCTTTAAATACAGGATCTGTGTTTTCTTTTTCTATAAAAAGTCAGATAAATGTTATAGGATTTGCAGGCCATTTACTCTATATGGCAACTATTCAAGACATCATGCAATGAGTTTTGTGCCTATTTTCCAAGGAAGCTTTATTAAAAAAAACAGGTGGCTAGCTAGATTAATCCTTTTGACCTGCTTTGGGCTTTTGGTCAGATTTGGCCTTTTGGCTGACTTTGGCCTACAGGTTGTAGTTTGATGACCCATTTTAATGCAACAGGACACATTATATTGGAAATTGTTTCTGTGGGATACTTTGATATGTATTCCATATACAATAATAACTCTTACATGAATAAGTCTCAGTATATAATTTCCTTAATTACATGCAACCTGCTATGTAACTATACTTTTAATGGCTCTTATACAATGCCACACATTTTGTTTAGATTATGTAAATTCATTAAAAAATCAGAATGTTTTCAAACCATTAGAAATTTCATTTAACTGTTCAAGTTTAAAGGTACAATAAGGAAAGGTAAGTTAAACCAACATAACACACAAAATGCAGATAATTCTATTTAAATTAATGTGGACCACTTAGTGTTTCAAAATGATTAGAACCTAGGTTCTAATTAAGTGTAAAAATAGGACTTCAGAAGTTGTCTCATTTCTATTAGGAACTTAGTTTTGAAACCAACATTGGGCTTAACTATCAACCTCCCACACGGACAATTATATGAGAATCTTTATTAGCAAATTTCCTTCTTAATTATGCATTTTCTTATTGAAAAATCACAATAAAAGCTGCTCTCAAATCTAAATCTCTTTTAGACTTTTGTAACACCACAAGGAATAGTGAATCAATTTCTCCTTGCCACAAGCAGAGAAAAGATAGGATTACTTCATAATTGATCTGATCACTGCTTAATAAAAGGGTGAAAAATCACATAGTAAATAATATTTCACTTAAATACTTTAGAAGATGAAGGGGTAAATATCTTCCAACCAGTTATAGATAGAAATGTGCCCCAGAAATGAGGGCATAATTTGAAGAAACCTATAAAGGTAAGGTTCTGTATCTTTTTTAAAGTAGGGTTTGCCATTTACTGCAACTTTAGATCAGTATAAAAACGCAATATTGTAAGAGTTAATTTACATATTCACTTTGGATTTTTCTTCAAGCTATTTTTATTTATGTGCCTTGTTCTACCCTATAAGAAGACAAATGCAACCAATTTCCCCTAGAAAATTGAGTCTGACACTGCTGAAAAGATATGATGTGCTGCTTAGGTAAATTTGGGGAATATGGAATCATGAAGTAAGCGAAGAAGGAATGGATGGACCTATGACCTCTTATTGTGCACATCAGAAGGGAAAATGTCAAGACCTGGAAGTAGGAGACAGTTTTCAAGTTCAATTCATTTAGTAAATATGCACCCTGCTGGGTGTACAAAGGTGAGTAAGTCATGGGCCAGCCCCTTAAGGGATCCAGAAAGGAAAATGAATCACTGCTTTTATAATACTCTAAGGCTGAAGATGATGGATGAGCCAAAAAAGTTTTTGTTGTATCGATAGAAAAAATATGAATTGTCTGTAATCTGTCTTCACAATTTTTTGTCACACTCATGTTGTGAAATGCAAAAAAAGACTGAGGGACTCTTATAGATTTAATTAAAAAAAAATTGTTGAAAACAGACTGAAAATGTTCATGGATTGAATCCTTGACCAATTTTTTTCTTTTTGCTATAAAGTGATTAATAAGCAATTCATGAAATTCGCGTTTCTATAGGCTAGATAAAAATAATGCATCATTGTTAATTTCCTGACTTTTACAATTTTATTGTACTTTTGTATAAAAATGTTTTTGCTTGTAGGAAATACATATTGATATATTTTAAGTTAAAGGGGCATCCCTTCTACAACCTTACTCTCAAGTATTTCAGCATTTAAGGAAGTGAGACAGAGAGAGATAACTAAAATTAAAAAAAAAACCACTAATTTAGGAAAATGTTGGCATTTGTTGAATCTGTATGAAGAGTATATGGAGGACCCTTCATGCTATTTTGCAACTTTTATGTAATTTTTAAATTATTTCAAAATAATTTTAAAAAATAGAAAAAAACACAGCCTTAAAGGCATGTGCTTTAAGAAAATTCCTTATGTGCTCATGCACATGTACGTTCCTATGCACATATATTCACTCAAAATAAGAAGATTCAATACTCAGAAATTGAACAGTTTGGTGCTACATTATGACTTGGTAGCACTCAACCATGCTTAAATGAAAGATATATGTTTGTTTATTTTAGATCTATTTATTATATATTTCTTTTTTTCGTATCTTTGTTTTTGCTTTGGTTTATGTCAGGCTTTAAAGAAAATAAAATAGTGCCAAACTCTCCACATATTCAGGGGGTAAAAAAAAAGAGCATTCTGGGTGGTTAACAAATTTAAATGTTTAGCCAAGAACTATCATAGATGAATTAATTAACAGCACTCAACACCAGATTATATATAATACGTTAAGAAATAATTTTTTTTGTTATAGGTGAGAAGCATAAAAGTAAAAAGGAGTGCAGCATTAAAATAAAAGGGACTGGGGTGAGTGGGTGGTTCAGTAGTAGAATGCTTGCCTTTCATGCGGGAGACCCGGCTTCGATTCCCAGACCATGCACCCCTCCCCCACCCCCCCAAAAAAGAATAAAATAAAAGGGAGTGAAAGAGATTTATTATAATAATAAGGCAATTAACTTTTCATAAATTTTAGTGTTAGGAAAGTAAATATAAAGGAAACGGAAAAAAATAAGATTTTGAATGAAAATAGCAGGAGATATTTATTATACTTTTAGTTTTAAAGGCTTGGACAAAATTTTATTTCTAAACTCCTCTGCTTTTCAGAATTTAACCATATTTTTAAAAAGTAGTTTTTCTGAGGTAAAATCTTTGTTTTGCAGTATTAATTAATGACACAAATATTTTGCCAAAAACTTAGATTGCTTGGCATCTCATTTTATGCTAACTCTGAAAAATACTTTCCGCTAGTTAAAATTATTCATCTAATTAAGTTTAAGACAAAGCCATTCAATCTAGAAAGTTAAAAGACATACAGGCAAAAAGGTATTCAGTGTAGATCATAGAACCAGAATTAAAGTAAATGTCAATTGTTGAATGTCAAGGTTGCTCACAAAGTCACTATACTTAAAGTGATAATACATTATACATTTTACTCTAAAGCGTGTCCGAACCTGGGATATAAGAATCCCTTGCATATGGTTAGTATTTCAGAGATTCTATAATCCTAAGAATTCAGATGGAAAATATTTGTGTATATATATAAAATTTATACATTTAATATCTTCCCTGGGTAGACCATCTATAGCCTTTATCAGACTTTAAATTAGGGCTCTGATGAAGTTGTGTATTAAATAGTAAATTCAAATTTTGTTATAGTTCATTCCTCAGAACATTTCTCTGAGATGTATCATTTTAAAGAAGATTATACAGTCCCACAAGAATAAAGTAATTAGGATTGCTTCCTTACCAAGGACTTAATAATCAGAAAAGTATAGACACACCGACAAGACTTGCATAATGTTAAGCTTTCCAACTTTTACAATTTAAACATTATACTTTGAGATCAATAAAATTAAGATAAATAAACCTTCTCCTTAACTACATGAGGGTCACAGGATATGTTCTATTGTATGTAAAAAAATAACTTGTATGTGACATAAACTTTCTTTATAAAATATGGTACCTCTGGTAACATACTGTTAGGAAATTCAATAGAGTTGGTAAACACTAATATTATAGGAATGAGCCCTATATTATGTTGTATGAGAATTGTAGGATTGTAGATTTTGAAATGGAAAAAATATATAATGCAACTTCTTCCAAACTACTGTAAATGATATTTTGACCTCTACCATGAGTTGCAAATGTTTTTAATGACATCAAGAAGGATGATTCCTTTCCAGAAAGTTTTCAATTTATTTTATCCAGATCTAATAGAATAATCACTATGGAAGCTATAGCTTTATGAAATGGATTTATTCAATAATATGTCTTGAAAGTCAAAATAACTCCTTGATCTGTAGGCTGCAGAATGGATGCTTGTAGGCATGAAAATGATATTGATCTTACTGTACATTTCCACCAGAGCTCTTGGTTGACCAGGTTCATTGTCAATGAGCAAAAATATTTTGAAGGGAATGCATTTTTTCCTGAGTAGATCTCAGTAATTGGCTAAAAATATTGTAAACAGATGTGGTGTCATATAGACTCCGTTGTTCCATTTACATGACATTGGAAGGGCCCTAGGATAATGGTAATGAGAATCGGCTTCAATCTAAAATCATTGGCTACATTAGCCTCTAGCAAGAGAGTTAGCCTATCATTTGCAACTTTGAAAACCAACATTGATAACTCTCTAGCTGCACTAGTTTTGGATGGCATCTTCTTCTGATATAAGGCTGTTTCATCTAAATTGAAAACCTATTATTTAAAATGGCTGCCTTCATTATTTATCTCAGCTAGTTCTTCTCAATAACTTGCTGTAGCTTCTACATCAGCACTTGTTGCTTTACCTTTATGTTATGGAGATGTCTTCTTTCCTTAAACTTTATCTACCAACATTTGCTAGCTTCAAACTTTTCTTCTACAGCTTCCTCACCTTTCATAGCTTTCACAGAATTTAAGAGAGTTATGGATTGGTTCTGGATTAGGCTTTGGTTTAAGAGAATATTGTGGCTGCTTTGAAAGTTTTCTTTAATCTTGTATGGTTTTTTTTTTCCATTTTTATATTGTGTATTAATTTGCCAATATCATATTGCTTTAAGTACTCTGACTTATAAGAAATTTTAATATTTGCTAGATCTTATCTTCATGTGTTGTTTTCCTTTCTTTCAGTATTTTACTTTGTTTATTTTTACAGATGACACAAGAATAAACTAATGTATACAAAACTGTCCTTAGAATCTAGCACACTATCTTGCTTTCTTGTTTTTGATCTTAATAGAAAATACTCCATGTTTCCCATTAAGTATTTTCCTAGTTCTAAATATATAAAATTTATTGTAGTTTTCTACACAGATTATACTATATATATAATATATACATACGTGCAGTATATATATATATATATATACACACACATAAAATCTTTCTATTTTTCCCAGGTTTCTATTTTTGATAGACTACATGTTTATTTTGAAGGACATATAGGGCATAGACAACACTGGAATTAGAATTTGCAACTATTTTTACTGGTTGAATATTTGTCATTCTGACTCTGCTTATGATGTGTTTTTTGTACCACACAAATTTTACAAGTTTTAAAATAGTCAAATGTTTTATTTTTACTATGTCTTGACTTTCATTCTAGTCTAGAAGAACATACTGCACCTGTAGTTTATACACTTTTATATTTGCTTTTAATATTGAGAGATTATTTTCCAACAATAAGATTTTCAGTAAAACTTGAATTTATTTATGTAAAACATGCATGATATTTAAGTTGCTTTTCCTCCTAGAAGAAAATTCTAACATTCCCAAATAATTTGTTAAATATCCCTATCCATTTCCCATTGAGTTAAAATGCTATCTTTGTTAAATATTGTTTCCATATATTCTTGTATATGTTCAGTTCTTTCTATTATTTTCCATTATTTTAGTTGTTATTTTCAGACCAATACTGTTTTTTTTTTTAAATATAGTAACAATATCACAAACTTTAATATCTGGTTAAACAAATTTTGTCACTATATTTTATAATTTTTATCATAATTTTTCTTTAGAGGTTATTTAAGAATTACCTTGTGATGGGAAATATTAGTAAGAAAAATCCCCATACACTGGAATTCTAAATGGAAATGCAATACAATTTCATAATAATTCAGAATATATTAATATTTTAATTGTTTTGAGTATGCTCATTTGTGGATACTGTATTTATCTAATGTGTTGTTTAAACAAAAGGGCTTTTTTTGTTCATTAAAATAAAATGTATTCACTAAAATTAAATGTATACCTCATCAGTTATTGCCCAAATTATAAATGAAATTTTTCTCCATTAACCTTAGGGTTGTTTAAATTATTATACAAGAAATACATAGAGAAAAATTCAAATACATATATCTCCATGCAGTTTAATAAAATCTTATTCGACAGTTATATGTACAGACATGCACAAGCATACTAGTTATTTAGTCTCTTGCAATGTTTGGACATACAATATCATTTGCAATTGACAATTTTCTTTCCACTGTTCCAATATTTATAGTGTTACCAGGATTTTAAAACATAATTTATCAATTTTTATCTCAAAAACACACTTAAATTGCGCTGTATTTGGTGTGCTGGTTTGCAACAGTAACATACCCCAGAAAAGCCATGTTCTTCTAATTTATTCCTATGGGTACAGAATATTGTTAGGTGGGATCTTTTTGAGCAGTTATTTCTGTGGAGATATGAACCACCCAATTCAGGACGGATCTTTTTTTTTTTTTTTTTTTTTTAGTTTTTTTCATGTGGGCAGGCACCGGGAATCAAACCCGGGTTCTCTGGCATAGCAGGCAAGCCTCTTGCCTGCTGAGCCACCATGGCCTGCCGTCAGGACGGATCTTATCGGTATCTTCTATGAAGAGAATAAAAAACAGAAAACAGACAGAGCTCAGAGCCCAAGAAATGAAACTAAGCAAAGGACACAGACAGACAGAAATGTCCCCATAGGTACAAGCAGGGACACACAGAAGCCCAGAGACATTTTGGAGAGAAGGTTCAGCAGATGTTGACATGTGCTTTCCCATGTGATGGAAGAATCTCGGATAGAATCAGCCTTTCTTCAGAGTCAAGGTATGTGTCTTTGGAAACCTTAATTGCGATATTTTCATGGTCTTAGAACTGTAAATCTGTAAGTTTATAAATTTCCCTTGTTTAACCCAATCCATTTCTGGTATATTGCATTCCAGCAGATTTAGCAAACAGAAACACTTGGAAACAGCTAAATTAACTTACATGCTTTTCTCAATATTTTCATATTCTGAGATTAGTGGGAAACTCTCTCTTATCTAATTAGCACAACTATCATTATTAGGAGACTGCCTTGGGCGTTAACTCACATGGCCAGCAATGCCACTGGCATTGATAGGCCTTTCTTAGTTTCAAGTTCTATTGCCTCTGGGAAATTAGAGAGGAAGTAGCTACCCTGGAGCTGGAAACTTTCCCACTGAGTAGTTCTATTAAATGATGAAATAACTTTGCCCCCATGCTTTCTGCTCACTTTGCAGCCCCTGTGCTTTATGTAATGAGCACAAATCCCTGCCTTCAGAACCTACTATGGTAACTGTTTTATTTAACTTGCTAAGCAGAGGTTACAGGTGAATATGAGCAAGGCGCCTAGTGTATTTCCCTAGTGACTTTCTCAGAGTCACAAATGTTCTTTCATCATGTTCCTTTATTTCCAGAAATGAGATTGAGAATTTTAAATCTGTTTCTAGAATATATAAGGAATGCCTATAAATCAATAAGTAAAAGACTGATAACCCAATATAAAATATGTGAAACATGGGAACAGGGATTCACAAAAGCATACATCCAAGAGTTCAATAAATTTATGAAAATCACTCATTATGGAAATGCAAGTTAAATTCACAAGGAAATACTATACACATCCACCAAAATGCATCAAGTTAACAACATTGATAAACACTATAAAAGATGTA
The DNA here is from genome assembly GCF_023851605.1 of Tamandua tetradactyla. Classification (NCBI taxonomy): domain Eukaryota; kingdom Metazoa; phylum Chordata; class Mammalia; order Pilosa; family Myrmecophagidae; genus Tamandua; species Tamandua tetradactyla. The sequence continues at coordinate 74,097,738 of NC_135335.1, read as the reverse complement.
GAGCAACTGGTTCAATTATACATTGCTAGTGGTCATGAAAATGGTACAACACTTTAAAGGACTGTTTTGAATTATTTTCTGAATTTAAATATATGCTTACTTTACAGTTAGCAATCCCACTCTTTTAGAAAGCATAAATAAAATGGATATATTCATGTGTTATTTTACTCCACAATAATACAAGGAACAAGCTGCAACAATGTGGATACATTTCATAAACAGCATGTTGAGTGAAGTAGAGGCAAAATAGAACATTTGGTGATCCATTTCTGCGACCAAAAAAAAGTTGGGTAAGCTACCGTAAACTGTTAGAAATCAAAATATTGGATTCCACTGCTGACGGTTGAGCAGACATTTCTGAAAAGGGTCAACAAGGATCTCTCTGGGGTGTTGTTATAGGTTGATTATTGTTCCCCAAAAACATATATCTTCTGTCATTCAGGAGCTTTTAGACTCATCATGCTCTGTAATCTGTATCAAGATTGAAATCAGGCGGGCCGCGGTGGCTCAGCGGGCAAGAGTGCTTGCCTGCTATGCCGGGGAGGACCCCGGTTCGATTCCCGGCCCCAGCCCATGTAAACAACAAACAAACAAACAAAATATAATAAAACAAGAAAATGTTTAAAGATGTTTCCCTTTCTTCCTCCCTTCCTTCCTTCTCTGTCTTTCCTTCCCTTCCTCCCTCTCTCTTTAAAAAAAAAAAAAAAAAAAAAAAAAGATTGAAATCAGTGTCAATTGACAATCCCTTACACAGGGTGAGGAAATTCATATTTGCAATGGCTCCACATACATCTCTTTTTATGTGTTATTTAGACATATGCTATGTATTTTTCTTGTATCTCTCCTTCAATTCTACGATTTTTCTTGACTTTAACTACTCTTTTGTAAATGTACATATTGACAAAATCTTGGCGTAATTTATATTCATAATCACATCAGTTCTTTTCCTGTGGTAATTTAAGCCTTCTTTACTTATCCAGTTTCCTGATTCTCTTTATGTCTATCTGTTCCTTTGTAGCTGAGCCTGTTGATTTATGATTTCATGTTTCATTAGTCATTTCATATAATGCATGCTTGATTGAAATTTTAGAATTTTTTGAAATTATAAAGCAGATGAATTTAAAACTCTTTTTTACTTTGAAAACATTTTTTAAGGATTTATTTTTTCTGCTCTTGCTTTAGTCTGCCAGGGCTGCTATGACAAATGCCACACAATATTTGGCTTAATGGCAGGAAATTTATGGTTTCACAGTTTGGGAGGCTAGAAATCCAAAATCAAGGTGTCAGCAAGTCCATGCATTCTCCTGCAAGCCTGTTGTGTTCTGAGGCTGGCATGTCACACTACTTAGGGTTCTTTGGCTTGCATTTCTGTCTCCCCTCACATGGTTATCTTTCTCATGTTTGCTTTTCCAATTTCCTCCACCTTTTTCTATAGCATTCTTTAACTTCTGTTTTATCTATTATTGGGTTCCCAGTAACAGTGATTAAGACCCAAGATGATTCAGTATGGCCATACCTAAACAGGATCTTTCGAGAATCTATTCACAAACCAGTTCACAATTTAATTAATAAAACATTTTCAAAGGGTTCTAGTTACAAATGGGTTCACATCCACAAGAAAGTATATTAGGAATATACTCATTCAGGTTGGGACACCTGACTCAACCTACCAAACCCTTACATGGAAATTTCTTTCTTTCTTTCTTTTTTTAAGTTTCAGGTTATTCTAGAGTCCTCTTCTTTAAACTTTCTTGAGCAACATTATTAATATGGACCTCTTTTTGTGCATGACATTGTGGGAGATTTATTATTGTCCTAATCTGTATCTGTCTCAGAAACCTCAGTATGCTATATTCTCAGTTCCAGAGTATTCATGGATATAATGCATTTATATCTCTATTTCAAGAATTATAGCATCAAGCTCCTCTCCTTTCCTTGTTTTTTTGCCATGTTATTGTTCTTTTTAGATATGGCAAAGTAGGTGGTGATACAGGCTTCCATTATCTTAATACAAGAGTTCAAATCTTATTAAAAAATAATTCTACAAAAAATAGCACATTTATTTATTTATTTTTGCATATGTGGGGCAGATAACTGTTTAACTTAATGACAATTTCCTTGATATTAATGAATATTTTGCAGCACAAAAATAAGGTTTTGCTTTTCTAAGGCCTTAAAATGATTTGTCCCTTACCAGTATATTAAATGCATTTGAATTTCTTCTGGTCATGGAATAACCAGATTTACTTGAAATACATTATCTAAACATTTTAACATATAATTGAACCTTCAAGTATCAAAAATGCAGATGAAAAATTTAATGCAAGGCATATAAGGACAAATCATTATGGTATCACTTATGTGACATATCTAGAAATAGCAAATTTGCAGATGCAGAAAGTAAATTAGAGGTTAGCGGGAGAGGCAGGGGGGTGGGAGTTTTGCTCAGTGGGTATAGAATATTTCTGATAAAAATTTATAAAGAAAAAAATAGTGGGAGAATTTTGTGCAGTCATGTTTTAATACCTTGGAAATTAAGAACAAAACAACATTAATAGTAAAGCTATAGTTTAGCCATTTGTTAAACAAAATGCATTCAGTGCACTTGTGTTCATTTATAAATTCCTAGACTTTAAAAAAATGCATTTTTCAATACACAGTCTGGTAAATGAGACCAAATAATTTTTTATTTACTAATTATTCATGGACGATCCCATAGGGCATATTATGTTTTTTTACACAGCAGGAATTTTGTTTTCCTTTCATCCTATAGAGTGCAATTTTTCATATAATACTCAACCAAAGATTATGTACTTTAAAACTTCATTAATATTAATTAAAGAAGGGCTCAAAATAATTACTGTGTTGCCTGAATTATTAATTAAATAATGTAATATTTTATATTAATTATATGAAATAATTCAAGCTGGAAAAAATTGATATTAGTGGCTGTATAAATTATAAAAAGATTTCTACAATAAAAATAGAAGTCAGTTAATAATAATAATAAGAGAAATGCTATTTAAATTGAAAATCAGCAAGTCTATGAGCTACACCAAATTTAACTGACAAAGTTCTTACAGAGTTCCTTCAGGCTAGGTAGTTCTATCCAGTCTCTCATGAATCATAGCTGGTATATCTTTTGATCTGGCTCCCCAGTAACAAGGAAGTATTATGTTTTATCAATATAGTAGGATATCTTATAATGGTCTCTTTTATCACCAGTTACAATTCATTTCTGAAGCAACCCCCCCCTTCTTTTGTAACTTAGTCATTACAAGATACTAACACTCTGAATAAAGTGGAAAAAATATTCCTATTTGTGCATATTTATAATTATTAATTTTCTCAAATGTATTACATTTATATGTAAATTATGTTAAGCAAATACAATTGAAAATTGAACTAAAATCAGTATTGATTAAAATTTAGATGAGTTTTATTCTGAATGTAAATATTCTTTGTGTGTGCAATTGTATGTTTTTAGCACATTGTTAACAATGAAAAAACAATTTAGTGAATAAAAATAACAGGTAAGCCCTGATTATATTAAAAACTAATTCAAAACTGATCTCTTTATAACATCGTATTTATCCCCAAATGTATATTTTTTCAATTTTTATTGCTTTGTGTGCTTTGTCAATTTTGTAATGTTGCTGTTTTAGTCTTCATTGTGTGTAACTCAGAAAGTCATGTTTTCATATTGTTGGGGTTTATAACATAACCCCCACCATAAGCATGTTAAGGTCCCATCTCCTGGTCCTGTGGGTGTGAACTCATTTATAAACAGACTCTTTGAAGATGTTATTAGCTATGGTGTGCCCAACTGAATGAGGAAGGAGTTTAACCCAATATGCCTGGAGTCCTTATATGGAAAGGACATTGGGCACAGAAAGAGAAGTCGGCAGGAACAGCCAGAAGCCAGAAGTCAATGGAACCCTAAAGAGAAAGAAGACACTGTCATGTGCATTACCATGTGGGAGAAGAACCAAAGAACTCCAAAGATTGTCAGCCTGAAGATGCCAAACCTGGGCAGAAGTAAGCCTTCTGGTCCATGAAACGAGTCAGTGGATTCCTGTTGTTAAGCCAACCTATTGTATGGAATCCAATTTGCTTTAGTTTTCTAACTGCTAAAATACCTTATTATATTCTTTTTTATTGTTTCTTTATTCTATATAATTATTGATGTGACTCGTGTATTTATAAAGAGATTTATTCTGTGTTTTTGAGCATTCCCTCTTCACGGGAAGCAAGCACATAGCCATACATTGTGTTCTTTCACTTTTTTTCTATTTTTATAACCAGAAATATTATTTCTTCCTTGGAATTTCTGTTTTAAGGAATGGTTTAGCTGGACCTTATAAGTGTTCTGATATGATATGGTTATATTTTCTTTAAGTTCCCACCATTTCACTTAATGTCTTTGTCCCAGAGTTTCACTTTGAAGATGAGACTAAGCTGAAGCTATGGGTAATAGTGTTATTTTCTTGTATACACTTATACTTTATATTCATTTATTTGCAATTCCCGTAGAAATTACTCTTTGATTTCTAAGTTTATCATTCTTATTTCCCTGCTCACATTTAATTAAAAGATTGCAGGGCTAGGTTATATTCTTTTCTTTGATTAAGTCTCATGGTCATATTTATTTAGCATTTGTACTGATATATATTATGTATTCATATACCATGTAACCATCCAAAGTGTACAATCAATAGTTCACAAAATATCATATAGCTGTGCATTTATCATCACAATTGAATTTTTTTCTTTTTTGTGAAAAATAACATATATACAAAATGCAATACATTTCAAAGAGCACTGCAACAATTAGTTGTAGAACAGTTTCAGAGTTCGATATTGGTTACACCTCCATAATTTTAGGTTTCTACTACCAGCTGATTCAGCCACCATACTCATTTGTTAAGCCCTACCTTCTCTGTATAACTTCACCATCACCTTTGATCTTTCTTCCACTCTTTAAGGGTATTTGGGCTATACCCAGTCTGACTTTTCTAAGTTGGAAACGGCTGTTGATAACATGTGATAAGGGAATGGAACTAGCTGATATTCTGGAGAGGCTGGCCCCTCTCTATTTCAGGATTTATCTGGTATAGGAACCCATCTGGAGGTTGTAGGTTTCTGGAAAGTAATCCTAGTTCATGGAAACTTTGTAGAACCTAATATAATGCCTGCAACATCTTTAAAAACTCTTCCATGAATAGTCACGAAGTCTATATGAAGACATGTAATTAATATTATCTTATGAGGGAGCAGATTAACATTTCTAGATGCTCTACTAATAATTATTTTTGCATATTAAATTACAATTAGCCTCTTTTTCTCTTACAATCAAAATTTTTAGATCTCTCTGTGAACACATATGCTAACTCAGTTAATACTAAAACACTGCACAAAAACCTCTGAAAATATTTAAAATTTACTTCCATGATCATGCGAACTGTTTAAGCCATCCAAATTCCTCTTGTCATTCACTATGGTTTTTCTCTGTGTGTATTTTGTAATGAAGACAGGTATATCGACTGCTGTATTAATGTGCTGACCAACATAGAATAAATAAGATAAACCTCCTTGTAGATATCATACAATTGGAAAAAATCATCTTTATTATGGGGGGGAGAGAGAAGGAGAGAGAAATATCCACAGAATAAATGTAAGGGAACAGAAAATATTTCTAAAATAGTTCATGATGACTATTGTATTTTATCAAATGTCAGACTCCACCAATCATAAAACATATCCTCTCATATCCCACAAAGGAAAAAAAAAGTTTCTGCAATTAAGTAATGGCATGTCATATATTTTAAGTTATATTCCAGTGTCAGAGATGTAAAAGTGTTGAAGAATGTGCAAGAGTTGATGAAACGTGTCCCTCAATTTTAAAAATATAATAAATAACAACATTCTTCACTGTTTTATTTTCTGTATGATTGCTTAAATGGTGTCTTAAATAAGTGTTCAATCTATTTTCTGAATAACTTCATACTGTCAATGAAATAGGAGTTGTTAACTGAATACACACTTAGAAAAAGGGAGAAATGATTAATTCTGATGAGGGAAGCTAGGTAGAGTCAGAAAACATTTTTAAAAAAAGAAGAATTTTTAACTTGAGAGAGAGTAATAAAAAGACTTTCCAAGGTTGATGGATCTTGGGCAAAATCAAGAAGATGTGAATAAATTGATGTACTAAGAAGAACACAGATCATTTAGTATTTCTGCAGCATAAACTGTAAATGAAATGGCGAGAAAAGAGATTACCTAATAACAGATTGAACAGTGACTTCTCCAAACAGATGACTAGGAGGACAAAGCTAAAGGGTTCAGAAGTTTTTATAGTATTTATCTAAAAAAAATGCAAAGAGTGAAAAAGAAAACATCTAGCAAGTACCACTTTCATTTGTACTACTCTTGAAACAGGTGTATACATAGTATAATAGATATTGGTTCTCCCAATAAATAGCTAAAATAAATGTATCTTTTGAATTTATAGCTATTGTAAACACTAATAATCAACCAATTAGGTAAAGCAATCTCAGGGTCTCAGTTGAAATAGCTTTTGCTCTTTGCTTCTGTTGGAAGTTTAATTCATATAAATATCCACAGCAGCGTGGAAAATTTATAACAAGCTAATAATTAAAGTAGGAAAGAACCAGTATTCACATGAAAGCAATGGAATTGGAAGTTTAGTATCAATGTAATAAGTGTTTAATGTAATTGAGAACTGTAGAATTCGAACTTTATAATAAAGTGTGAATACAATGAAAATGGATTTATGTAGAAAGAATGTATATAGATTCAAGAATCCATTTATTGATGCTACATTCTAGAGAGGTAGCATGATACAGGCAAACACTGTCTAAGTGGAGAAAAATAAATAAATGAACAAGCTTGAGTCTTAGCATCAAGCAATTTTGAGATCTAATGTCAATTTACACATAGAATTTCAGTAATGGTTCCACCCAGAAACAGAAAACTCAAACTGGGTAACTGGAAGAGATGTTTATAAAGTTACTTTTTACAAAGGTTTGGATATTATTTATGAATAGCAAAGGGAATAATGCAATATTTTGGAATTAGCAACAACAAGAAACCATGATGTTTCTTAAATCCAAAAGATCAAGTTGAGGGATCAGTTGTCCAAATTATCAGAGGAAATATGATCAGAATGGAAAATAGCCAAATATGGCCAACAAATAGCAGTGTACCATTAAAAGATTCAGAAAAAATATATATCCAAAGTTTATGCTTCTCTAGCACTCACTTTTGCTGATGTCTTCCTTCTGGGTATACACAACCAGGTGTTGAAATCAAGAGAAGTCATTGAGGAAATCTATACATGTTCGCTTCTGTAGCACCGTGAAGCATAGAGAAGAGTAGAGTGTGTCACTCCATAGGCAGTCTAAGGATGTCCAGGTCAGAATAATCTTTTTTTTTGCCCATGGACGTCTGCTCTTCTCTTTTACATGGCTTATAAAATTTGCATTCTCAACACATATAAACTGTTATTTCCTTCTCACCAGGTCTGAATAGCATAAGGCCTAAGGTGGAAAGGGCAAGAAAGATGTTCAGGGGTATCAAGACAATTAAAGTATACTCTAGACTAATTATTTCAAGGAACAAGAGAGCTGCTCTAGCTTTTAGGCAAATCATTGAAAGCATAAAGTTGATCCTACCAGGCAGAGGTGAGCCAAAAATTAGTTATAACTGGGACAGTAATAGTGATTGCCATTTGGTTACTGTCTTAATTGGTATGTCAAATACTAAATTCTGGTTGATTTAAAAACAGAATTGGTTGTCTCAAGATTTCAGAGGCTTGGAAGCCCCAAAGTGAAAGCATTGGCAAGGCTATGCATTCTGAATTTTGTAGTGTTCTAATGTTATCTTGCCACAGTCTTCGGGGTTGCTTAACCCGTATCTATCCTCCTGTCCTATGGTGATTGCTTCTCCTTGGATCTGCTCTTCTGGTTTCAACTGATCTCTAGCTTCTTCTTGTGTCTTTCTCTAACTTCTGGCTTAAGTTTTTTACTTATTCTACTTTTAATTACTGAGGCTGAGTTTCTTCTTCTATAACTCCTCCAGTAGTGAAGACTAGAACCCACCTTGATTCAATGTGGCCGCACCTTAATTAATAATAATATTTCAAAAGGCATTATTTACAAATGGATCCACATGCATAGGAACATGGATTAAGATCAAAAATCTGTCTTTTAGCAATCTACCATAGTTACCATGCAGGAAATACTATAGAGTTTTTGCCAACTATTCAGTATATCTAACCCCACTATAAGTTTTGGGAATGGAAAAACAACGACAGAATGAATTTGTGGTTCTGTTCACTCACTGCAAGGAAGAATCAGAGTAAGGTTCTCTCTACAATCAAGCAATCCAATTCTATCCAGACCATTGTAATTTGCAAAAGTTCACAGATTGGTGTCAATTTAGAGCTAGCAACATAGACCCTAAAATATTTAAATAGTTTCCTCATCTTTTTATTCCTTGAGCATGTGGTACCTTATTCAATGATTTAAATTCCCTTAGCAGAAATTCTAGGGAATATTCATGGGTGGTAGACATGACCACTTTGTGAGTCCTTCTTCAAAAGGCCCAGACCTCCCTTCAAGCGAAGGCTACTGAACTATGAGCTGGTTTATGTCTGACACCTAACCTAGCTTTCTGCCTTATAACCATAGAATTTTTCTGACAATATATATCATGTAGCCACTTAGAAGGCTGTCAATCTAGATTATCCCTCACACTCCTCTACTCAATTGAATATCAATATAGATCCCTACCGATTAAAACATTTTAATAACCATTGCCTTAAGACATTTTAATCTTAATCTACCTTGCTTCATAGTGACAAGCACTACAACCTTGCCTCTAACAATCTTAGATTCTGATATTCACATTGATAATTAGGGAACCAAAACTACTGCAACAACCTTTGACATGATCTCCAACCAAGATGTAGTAGACACACATAGGCTTTCAAAAAAGCTTATGAGTTTTTGACCAATGAATTTTTCAAAGTTTATTAAAGGAGATGGCCTTTAGATCCTGGTATATGGTATAGTTAAAGGCTATTTGATCAGGTTACAAATAATATTTCCATTATAATATTTCTGTCCAAATGAGTTTTCTGAATCCTTCCTATACATAAGTTCAAGAAAGATCTGATATTTCAAATACATTGTTAATTACTAAGTCTCCCTGTTAAGCACAGGTGTTAATGATCCAAAGTCACAGGCTATTAATACCCTCTCAGGTGCTGTTACCAAAATATTGTATTTCAAGTTATAACTATGTATACCTTGTAAATGTATTGAACTGCATCATCCTTTCCTTTTTCATTCTCCTTTGTCTAACATTACTCCTATACATACTTCCCAGACACCTGCCAATTGAAACTGGTGGAATTCTGTAACTTTCTACATTGAGATCATTACTTCCAGGAGCTGAATTTGTTATTCTCTTTTGATATATGTTCAGATAACTTCTATGGTCCGAAAAGTATTTAGTGGATATACAGAGAGGGTATTTAGTATATTCATAATTGGTGCTTTTTGGAATGTTTAATAAAGAATATCCTTTCACAGATTTTAGATTTACATAATTTTATAGTTTGATAAACAAGGTATAATGCAGAATTTGGGGGTCAGTGATATGCCCATATATTTTAATAACTGCTTTCCAGAAACAAATAAACAAACAAAATTATGCCAAATTCCATGAAGTAAGTATTCTTAACATACCAAATGAAAGCTACCTACATGCCCGCAGTGAAGGCAGAGATGGGAAGTGATGCACACAAAGGTATCTCGTGTGTTGGTAAGAGCCATCTCCAGTTCCATGCACAACTGTCTGGGGCTAGCAACAGCAGGAGGGCATTACCACCCTTAGGCCAGCAAATGCAAAAGACTGAAACATTACCCAGAACTCGAGAAGATAAGTGCATGAAGAAGGAAGTTTGATTTAAATGGTGCGATAAACTCATGGAATTTTGCAGAGAATAGTGCCAAACAGTAAATAACTTGTCAGTTCTCCTCCCACCATCAATCTCCTGCTAATGTCACCTATTGACTGAACCTAACTGGAAATCCAAGGTTAAAATAGCCCGTAATGCAGGTTATAGATGCCCACTTACCAGGTACAGAGCAGAGAAAAAAGGTGGAGAGTTGAATTGGAAAAGCATACAGCAAAGTGTCCAGCATATATGCGTTTTTTGTTTTGTATTACCTACTTCACATTTGATTGTGAGTACTAAATATGTTTTTGCTAAAATGTTTTTGAGTGCATTGACCTGTATAAATGTTCATGTATAAAGGACTAAAATAATAACTTGTCATATTTTTAGTCACCCAAAACCAGCAGAAGTGTCATCTAGTGTTCTAGTTTGCTAGCTGCTGGAATGCAACACACCAGAGATGGATTGGCTTTCAATAAATGGGAATTTATTTAGTTGATGTATAGTTCTTCAGAGGAAAGGCAGCTAACTTTCAACTGAGGTTCTTCCTTATGTGGGAAGGCACAGGGTGATCTCTGCCAGCCTTCTCTCCAGGTCTCTGGGTTCCAACAACTTTCCCCAGGGCAATTCCTTTCTGCATCCCCAAAGGCCTGGGCTGAGCTGCGAGTGCTGAAATGAGGTATGCTGAGCTGCTTGGGCTGTGCTACATTGAGCTCTCTCATTTAAGCACCAGCCAATTAAATCAAATGTCATTCATTACAGCAGATACACCTCCTAGCAGACTGCAGATGTAATAAACAACAGATGATGTTCACAAGCCATTGGCTCATGTCTACAGCAATAGAACTAGACACCTTCACCTAGTCAAGTTGACACCTGAATCTAACTACCACATCTAGCAATGACTGAAATTTCAGAAACTTAATTTTGGCACAGGATTCTTTTTAAAAAATATCTTTATTGATGTATCTTCACAAACATACATTTCATACTTGATGTACAATCAATGGCTTACCATGTAGTTGTGTACTCATCACCATGATAATTTTTTAGAACATTTACATCACTCCAGAAAAAGAAATAAGAAAAAAAAAAAAAACTCATACAACACCATACCCCTTACCCCTCCCTCTCATTGATCACTAATATTTTCATCTACCCAATTTATTTTACCCTTTGTCCATTCTATTATTTATTTAATTTTAACCATATCTTTTTACTCATCCATCTATACACTGGATAAATAAAAACAATAGATGCAAGGTTTTCACAATCCCTCAGTCACATTGTAAAATTTATATCTTTATGCAATCGTCTTCAAGAATCATAGCTACTGGGACACAGCTCAACAGTTTCAGGTACTTGTCCTCCAACCATCCCAATACACCATAAACTAAGAAGGGATATCTATATAATGCATAAGAATAACCTCCCAGATAACCCTTGACTCTGTTTGTAGTCTAGCAGCCACTGAAATATTATTGTTTCTCATTTCTCTCTTCCCCCTTTTGATCAAGAAGTCTTTCTCAATCCCTTGATGCTGGGTCCTGGCTCATCCAGGGATTTCTGTCCCACATTGCCAGGAAGATTTACACTTCTGGGAGTCATGTCCAACATAGGGGGGAAGGGCAGTGAATTCACTTGCCATGTTGGCTTAGAGAAAGAGTCCACTGAGCAACAAAATGTTCTCTGGGTGTTTTGAGTAGGCTTAGATTATCCTTTGCAGGAATGTTTCATAGGAGTGAACCCTAAAATCAAGAGCTTAGCCTATTGATTTGATTGTCTCCACTGCTTGCAAGAATATCAGAAATTTGCCAAATATTCAAAAAAATGAATATTTTCTCCTTTCTCTCCAGTTGGCACAGGATTCTGAATAGTTGTGTACAAGTGATAATTTCAAAATAATGAGAAAAAGTGTTTTAAAAATATGATTGTCCATTAGAATAATCACATCCATCAGCTTTGTAATATTATTTCTCATCTTTTTGGCTTTGCACTGTCATTTGAATAAGGATATGCTTATTTCATATATGTCTCTGTAGTAGATCTGTTTAATTTTCTATATGAACCATACGTTTCAGCAAGATGAAACTATTTGTCTCTCAAAGACAGTGTTGAATTTCTGTATTTTATTCCAATTCTTTCTATTGGTCTTTATCACATTTTTTCTAGGCTCAGTTGAAATCTAATATATTCTGTGAAACTTCTGAACATGCTAGGTGTTCTCCCTCCTGTCTCTGTATTCCTTTTGAAACAAACAAAGAGAGAAACACATCATCAATGCCACTTACTCATTATATGTATTCTAATACCTTATAATTCACTTGGAAGAACATGGACTTTTAATTTAGAAATATCAGGTAGATATTGATTATCTAATGTAAGTTCTTTCTTATTTAGCAATCATGGGCAAATCACAAATTTGGGCTCTGGTTTCAACATATGCAAAATAAGATATAAAACCAAATTTGAAAACATTGTTTAAACTCCTTTTACAGTGATATATAGATGTTAGGTATAGTCTTACTTTTAAAGTAAAACATCTACTGTTGATAGGAAGCATAGATAAGACAAATTAGTTCCTCCACCCATCTGACATTTAAAGGCAAAGAGAAGGTAAATTATTTTCACAAGGTCACACTCCTGGCAATTAACAGAGCCACAAAACAAACTCCGGGACTTCATACCTTGGGCCTTCAAGGCAGTTTCTTATAAAGGGCAGCAGGTAACTTAGTACTGATTAAAAGAATCCTGAATCGATGCTTCCAACCTTAGTGGGTAATCTGGTACTGCCCTTCAACTTCATCATCAAAAAGTTTCTAAACTAGTCAACACCTGTTATATTCAATTCATGATGAGAATAGAATTGCCATTTTTGCCTCCTCTGTGCATCTGGGTCTAGAGACAATACTGAAAGTGTTCTTTCTTTTTTAATAAACATCATCATATGACATCTGTAACATCTAATATTAGTTAAAATACTGCTAGTGATGAAAAAAATGATATGGAATTTTTTTCCCCTTGAACAAAAATAGTAGATTGAAATAAAAAGGTGAAAAGAATAACTTGTGAATATATATTTTCATAATATTGGATGCAAATTCTCAAGATAAAGATTGGAAATGGGATTGCTGGGTCAAAAAGTAAATGCATGTCTTGGAACCTAATCTGAAAATCAACAGACCATGTTTATTGGGATCTCTTTCTATTCTATTTATTCTATTCCATTGACCTCTCTGTCTATCTTTATTCAAATACCACACTGTCAAGGAAACAGATGGATAAATGACTCTAGAAATGGGTAAAAAGTTCCAAATTAAGGATTAACAGAATTCATTCAGGGTACATAAAGTTAATTTCAGCACAAGGAAAAAAGGACAAGGCAGATAAATTGAACACTTAGGGTTGTTAGAGGAGAAACCAGCAAAGAAATATAGAAGAGGAAAGGACCAAAAACATTTTTATATTTGCAGAGAGTGAATAACATAGAAGTCTCTATAAATTAAGTGGGAGGATGCTGATAAAAGAAAGAAGGTGAAATATTTCAATATTTTGACATATTGATCAATTGAAAAACTGTTTCTGTGGTAGTACTTGAAAAATTGAATTGTAAATTAGAAGTTTATATATAGAATATATGATTTTTGAATTAGTTATTTCAGAGGTGGAACAATTTCTGGATTGTACCTGAAACGATCAAAGCTAAAATAGAGGAAAAAAGTCACTGACATAAAGAAAAATAGAGGCAAAGCATGCATGTTGGATGTGTAATCCACAGAAATCTGAAACCACCTAGAAAGATAACAAGTGTTGAGGCCAAAGGGAGGATTATATATTCTGACACTGTCAATAAATTAGGGAGTACTGCAGAAGTTGCATATTTCATTGTAAGAAAGGGATAAAAATAGAGCAGAACATCTACAAAAGAGAGGCAGGCAACAAAGACAGAGGGGAAGATAGGGGAGAGAGAGACAGGGAGAGAGGAGAGAAAAAAGTTGAGAAGGAAAAGGAGAAGGAGGAGAGAGGATGAAGAAGAAGATGAAAATGAAGAAGACAGGTAAAAAAAATAAAGAAAATGGACAAAGAAAAAGAGAATAAAGGGGGAGTGGAGGGACAATGGGAAGAAGGGAGGGACTGAGGAAGAAAGGGAAAGAAAAATAAAAAAGAGAAGTGAAATGAAGTGAGAGAGAATTCTCTGAATCAGTGTATTTCAACAAGTTTATCCTTATCTTTATCATGCAATACTTGATATTCCACTGAGTTAGAAGCAGAATATTGGGGTTTATAAATAAACCAGAAGCCCATGACCGTGGCTGTTAGATGAAAACTTAAATAGAAGCTATAGAGTAAGGAAATGCTGAAAAATCAGTAGATTCTTTAGAATCAGCTCTTAGGTGTTTATAAATCCAATTGCAAGAGCTATCAAAGTGGACAGAGAATATCACATTATGATCACATGTTGTGGTAGGTTTAATTCTGTACCCCAATAAACATATGTCCTTGTGGGTACGAACCTTTTAAGAATGTTATTTTTAGTTGTATGCAGAACCAGAGTAGGATTTGATTCAGATTACCAAAATACTTAAAAAAAGATGGCCACATTGAAAAGACAGAAGATCACCAAGAACTTAGAAGAGCAAGAAGAGGACAATGCCATGTGTTAGGAAACCCAAGCCCAAGGATTGTTGCCAAACTAGCACCAGGATGTCATAGTCTTCAGGCAGAAAGCAAGTCTTTTCTAGGTTTTGGACTTCCTCTTGCCTTAAAACCATGAGTCAATAAATTGCTGTTGTTTAAATCAACCCATTGTGCAGTGGTTTTGATAGTAACCCAAGCAAATGAGCAAACATGTTAATTAGGAATGGGACACAACAGGCCAAGTAACTCAAGGGTCATGAAAAATAGTCATTATTGTAACAACAATTGTAATAAACATTAGAAATGTAAAATAGGACATGTGCCTTATGAAAAAAATGGATACAAAATTGAATAAATATTGAACCTCTAGAAATCATCATAAAGGATCGTCTCCAGGCCCATAACAGCAAACCACTCTAAAAAACAAAACAAAACAAAAAAGCAAAACAAAAAAACTGCATTCAAAATGCTTTGAAATATTCTTACAATACTGCAGAATCTATTTTGATGTCAGACAAATCCTTCCTGAATCAAAGCCCAGTCCAGTTATACCAAAAGACCTTGATGTAAATCTTACAAGGCTGCCCAAATATGTAGACCCTGAGGACATACTTCTGGCAGTAAGTGAGCACATATTCTTAAACAATAGTCCAGTAGGCAAATGCTAATGTTCAGAAACTGCAATAAATAGATAGATGATTAGATAGATAGATACAGCCTTTTGAAATGCCAAGTGTTTATTTAAATCTTGTCAGCATTACTCTTGGGTTGGATGGAGGGGTACTCTGGAAGAATCAAGTAATAAAGAAAACTTGGTAGGAAGTACACATGAGAAATGAAAATAAATATGATGTGTAGATATTTACCAATATTTAACTTACCTTCAATTTAAGATTTTATTACATACATTGTGGGGAGAGTGGCAATTTATTTGTTGATTGTCTACAAAGATATTTCTTTCTATATTTCTTCTATGTTATTACAAAGAAATTGAACCAAACACAGCCACATTAGTTAAACAGTAGACATAAATGTGGAATTTGGTTCTTGGACCTCCAATGCAACCTTCTTCCTACTATATTATTTTAAATTATCTGTTTCAGTTTTGAAATCAGCTTAGAAAGTGATACTCAAATATGATAGCACATTCATTCCCTCTCCCCAATCAATCAGGCACATTTCAATGTCAGTTTTGCCATAGAAAATATCACAGAGACATTTTAAACAGGTTTGGAAATCATAGCAATTTCCAAAGGCTGCGCAGACCCATAAATTAGCATGAGACTATATTCTGCCACAGACCTTGAGGAGCTAATGCAGAGATATGTCCGTAAGAAAAGACACGATGTCAGTGTTGATAGAATAGCATAAGCAAAGGAAATCTTAGGGCAGAAAGTAAATCTGAGAAATAGTCGTTAGGTAACTATTTATTTGGATTTATCAACATCTATATTCTGTTCTCTGATAGCAGATTCCTAAGAGATTTTAGAAGAAAACGGGACATACAATTAGCCCATTTATATATCCTGACAGGCAGTCCTCCCATTTCATTGTTTATTTTCTTATCCTGAGAAAATGGATCAGACAATTTGGAAAACAAATCAGGAGGCCTCTTTCCTCTTTTTCCTTGAGCCAAAAACTTAGAGCAAAAAAAGGTCTTATTCCCTAAAATCTATGATAAAATCACCAAAGGAAAAAAAAAAATACCAAGGAAGGTGTACAGCTACTTCATCACTGCTAGTTTTATATTCTGATGACTTTTCTTATGAAATCTAAGTAATTCAAATTTGTAACGTTGCCCACAGATTAGTAAATTAAGCAAGTTGATGTCCACCCTGACCAGAGGTTGCTTCACCACATCTCATTCCTCTGCTGGTGGCTTGGAACTCTGTCACCACTGTTTCTCCAGGACGTCTTTTCATTCTTCCACTTTTGTAGGTGCATGTGTGCTTGTGTTTAACATCTTGCATGACATCTTTCTAAGACATTATGATACACTTGTATAACAAATGTCCTATAGCCTCTATGTTTACAAATCCCAACACACAGCGCTTACGATAACTAATTGGTTCATTTTGGTATATTTCACTTGGAAATACAGTATAGCATAAATTTTTGATAGTAGGTTCCCAAAGTATTTTAACTATTCTTAGGAGCCAAATTCTCAAATTTAAATACAATTTTTTTATATAGGTTATATGGAAAAAAGTGCCATAATTTATTTTGTAATAGGAATTTAAATTTTCTTCTCACACATCTGTGTGCAAAACTATTCTTCAGGATATATTTTAACTAAATTAGTTTGTAGAAGATACTATGTCATTTGGTTAACAGTATGAAAAAAAACACTTTTCTTTGGCAGAATATAGCCCAAAGGACTCTTCTGTTAATTTTGTGGCCATTTTTACTCAGTTATTCATATACAGAGTGACCAAATTTTAATTCCTGTTAAGAACCATGTGTGACAGCTGAAGCTATATGCTTCGTCTGTATTTGCCCTAAACCTCATAGCAACATGGTGAGAGTTGATTATTCGACTTGACTTGTTAGGAAACTGAGTCTCAAAATGTCTAGTGATTTTCCCAAGTAATCATTGACAAAGTTAGAATTTGAACTAGGTTTCTGATCCCAAATACAATCTTTTTTGGCTGCTAAAAATTGTATAGCAAAATACTTTAAAGCCTCTAAGTATATGTATTTGATGGAAATTGTACAGGAAGAATAAAGTGTTGAACTCAAAGTTTTGACAGTATCACCTTCCAGGTAAAGGAGATAACAGCAGCCTTAGGGAGGCATGATTCTAGCTCCTGCCTCTCCTTTAAAAGCAATGTAATGCAACTTGAGAGGAGAAGGCAGGAAAAATGTGGCTACAAGTCTTAGAAATGGACCAGTGAAGGGACCACTTGGGCAGAAGAATCTAGGAAGATCTGAAGAATGAATATAAATTACTATTGAACAGTAATATGTAAATGAGGTCTGGGAAGAATTTTAAATTAATAAGCAATTTCAGGTAAATAGAAAGAGTAGAAAGAACTAGAAACCCAGGAAATGGCTTGGGCTATTTGTTAATGGAAGAATGAAAATGATCTATAGTTCAGGGAAGTTTAAGTAATATTGTGGGTTATAAAGATGGCAAAGTATTTACAACTTAAAGTTTTAGATAATTCGCTAAGTCACTTGTGTATGGAAAAAAAATCACTTATTTTTGGTCATTGTTTCAGTTTGTTAAAGCTGTCAGAATGCAATATACCAGAAGTGGTTTGGCTTTTATAAAGGGGACTTACTGAGTTACAAGTTACATTTCTACAGCTGTAAGTATGTCCAAATTAAGGACCCCAACAAAATGATACTTTCTCAGAAGAAAGGCCAATTTTCTCTGCTTAGGGTTTCTCTGTCATAAAGGAAAGGCACATGGTGACATCTGTTGTCCTTCCCTCCCAACTTCTAGTTCAAGCAGCTCTCTCAGCTTCTGGCATCTGGGGCTTCTGGCATCTTCTGAATCTCCAAAAGTCTGTGTCTTCTCTTTGTGTCAGCTTTTTTAAGGACTCCAGTAAACTAATTGAAACTGACCTTGAATGAATGGGGTCATATCTCCATCTAATCTAAAAGATCTCACTGACTATTGGAGTGTCACATCTCCATGGATACTATCTAATCAAAAGTTCTATCCTAAATGATAGGTCTGACCCGGAAGATTGGAACAGGATTAAAAACATCTGGGGTACATAACAGTTTAGAACCAGCACACTCATCTAAATAGATATTTTATTACACAGAAATAACAAATCCATTCATAAATAGGCCAAAGGTTTTCAAAATTAAATGGGAATCAAAATCATCAGTAGGACTTACTAAAACGATATCTGGGAAGCAAACACAGGGTTTATGATTTGTTGGGTTTGAGGTAGGCATAAGAAGTTTCATTTCTAACTGGTAATTCTGATGCTACTGTTCTCAAGCAAAAATCACTCAGGTAGAATTTGTTATTCATTTATTTATTTCAAAAATCACTGAGGTAGAATTTGTTATCTGTTTATTTATTTCAAAAATCTATGATTCATCTTATCTCTAGGCCATCACTATTACAGGATTAGTATTAGAAAGAATTCTGGAGTCTCTGGAGAGATAGGTGAGATATTTTCATATAAACTTAAAACTATTTAGTCTTTGGTTATAGAAAACATAGATATTACATATCCATGTTGTAATTGAGAGTCTAATAAGTACTTTGTCAGTTCTTCAAGTTCTTATCAACAGGACAAACATAATGCATACCTAGCTTCTCTTAGAAGTTTGAAAGAAGTTAGAGCATAGTTTTTGAGAGAAGTCAAGGAAAAGCATTCTCACATCTTTATATGCTCTTTAAATTTTTTCCTTTGGTTACATTCATAGCAAAGAGCACAGCACATATTTCCACCTAGCATGAATGCACATATTGATTTCACATCACCTAATCCCATAGACCACTCTCGCCTTCTTGAATAGGCAACAGAGTCCAAAAGATCCATTTGATGTTGCACAATTCAGCATTAATGAAGAGTAGACATGGAACTAACGTCCACATACTCTCTTTCAATGCAGTAAACTTTTAAGTAGACCATGTGTTTACCTTTTGAAAAAAAATAAATAAAAAGATACATATGAACCTCAATTTTAAGTGCAATGTGGAGTGTGCAGTTTTGCTTTCAATTCCTGGAAAGAACAGGAAAAAAAAGAGTTATAATCTGATTTAAAGATATTTGGAGAAAATGGTGCAATTATTTTAAATGGCGTATGTATCCTGTTATAGAAAATATAAAAATTGAAGGATTTAGCATTCATCAATTGTAGAAATATCCTGTGTAGGAATTTAATACTTCCAAGTGAAAGATGCTTATTTTGAAGAATTGAAGAATAGATTGGTTTCAGTGTACTAGAACAGATACAACAACAAAATCTACAGTAGCTTCAAAACTTTTATTTTCTCTTTAGTTGTTAATAATGTGTATTATGGAAAAAATATTTTAGAAGGACTCTGATTATTGTAAATGCAATTTTAAAACACTCATTCAAGCTTTTGTTAAATGTTTTGTTTGAAAAATGTTTTGAAATAATTTTAAATATATACTTTAAATATGTTTTGTGCCAAACATTATTATTTAATCTCTCTGAGTATAATGCATCATGATATTGACTAGTCTAGGAGACAGCAGTCCTGTACTGCATCCAGATTCTCTATCACTCGGAAATCTTTCTAAAGTCCTATTTCTATTTAATTTCTCATTTTGCAATATTACAATTAAAATTGTCATAAAGGATTAAAGTTTTCAATAGTCCTTACAGAATAGATGAGAAAACTACAGATTATGCGACTAGCAACTATTATTATTTAAAAGATTACATTAGCTAATTGATTAACCTAGAAAACTTGCCTGCTTTGTTTTTATTTTTGTGTTATATTTGGTAGGTATTTTTATAATACTTGTATAGAATAGTTATTTAAAAATGAATCATCAGTTTTATCAATTCTTTTGTAGATTATTTAAATGCTGCATCAGTGGGCCCCATGGTTTAAATAAATTACCTCACTAATGCCCATTTTATACCTTGAAATGAATCATCAAGTAAATGTAAAGACTAAACTAAATATTCTGTAAGAAGAATTTGTGTGACCTTAGGTTAAGAAAGATTTCCTAGATTGGACACAAAAAGCAAAAGCAATAAAAAAGAAATCTATATCACTTCAATTTATCAAAGATAAAATTTTCCAGTTCCTTGCATGAATTATTAAAAAAAAATTAAAGAAATTTTTAAAGAAAAATTAAGGACAACCCATAGCCTGGAATAAGATATTTCCATCATATATATCTGAAAAGGGACTTGTTTCTAGAATATACAGTTATTATTGCAAATGTAATAAGTGTATAAAAAATAGCACATTAAAATGAACAAGAGATTTGACCAAATGCTTCCACCAAGGGAATATACAGATTTTCATTCAATAATTATATGAAAATGTATTCATTATCTAAGGTAGTTTCAGGTGTCAACTTGACCAGGTGAAGGTGCCTAGTTCTGTCGCTGTGGCCATGCACCAAAGGCATGTGAATCTCATTGTTGCTTATTACATCTGCAGTCATCTAGCGGGAGTGCTTGCTGCAGTGAATGATGTTTGATTTAATTGGCTGGATGTGTAAATGAGAGAGCTCAATGCAGCACAGCCCAAGCAGCTCAGCATATCTTATTTCAGTGCTTGCAGCTCAGCCCATGCCTTTGGAGATGCAGAAGGGAATTGCCACGGGGAAAGCTCTTAGAAACAAGAAGCCTGAAGAGAAGGTCAGTAAATATCATCCTGTGCCATCCCATGTAAGACAGAACCTCAGATGAAAGTTATCTACCTTACCTCTGAAGAACTATATGTTTTCAACTAAATAAATCCTCTTTTATTAAAAGCCAATCCATCTCTCATGTGTTGCATTCTGGCAGCTTTGGCAGACTAGAACAGCATCCTTAGTCATAAGGAAAATATAAATGGAAACTACAATTGTTACATCATACTAAAAAGCTTTAAATTAAAAACATTACAATATCAAGTATGGCATAAATGAATTCCTGCTATATTTGAATACTGTTACACTGGTAAAGGGAATTGCACAGCTAAATGAGAATGTAAAATTGCATAACCACTTTGGAAAACAATTTAGCACTTTCTTATCAAGTTAAGCATAAACATACTTAATCTATGACTGAAAAATTTCACTCAGAGATTTTTAAGAAAAATAAAAATAGTGCCATACAAAGACCTCTAACAAAATGAACACAGTAATATTTGTTCTTTTCTTTTCTTTTCTTTTTTTTTTTTTTTTGTATGAGCAGACCCTGGGAAATGAACCAGGGTTTCTGGAATGGCAGGCGAGCCACCTGCCTGCTGAGCCACCATGGCCTGCCCAACATTTATTTTTAATAACCAAAAATAGAATTAAGCTATGCCCATCAACATGTGAATGGATAAACAATTTGTGGTACGTCCACTAAATAATATATCACAGCAATAAAAAGGAATACTTTACAAATACACAAAAACCTGGGTGCATCCTTAAACATTATGCTGAATGGAAAATGATATGCAAAATATTATACTACATAAGTCAATGTTATCACATTCTAGAACAGGTAAACCTAATAAAGAACTGTAAAGAGTTTGTAGGGATGTTGATTGCAATGGTCAACAAAGAAGTTTTATGAACCAGTGTAGGTTTTGTTTGTACCACAAAGGAAGAAAAACTCTGGAGTGGTGAAGCCCACCCTGAGGGAAGTCACTGGTCATCTTGGGGATGCTAGCAGAATGATGACTGAGACATTTGTTGCATCCTTACAGATTATCTGGGGCATGAGCAGAATCAGCAGTCAGTTAGGTTCCCCACCAAAATGATGACCTGAGTCATTTAGAAAAAGGTGTTTTCCTTCCAGGTTGCTACCAGGTCAAATCTGTAGAAAAAAATGGGAGTTAAGTAATGACTAGTCATGACAAAGTAGCCATGCAACCACTTCTCATGGGACGCATTTTTTCTCAGTTTATTTGCAATCATATCTTTTCCTTAAGATCACCCAGTCTGTCTGCCCCTTGCCTTGAGCCATAACTTCACCCCATTCCTGTTGATCTGAGTCCCTTACCTGTATCATCTGGTAGTGGGTATTGTCAGGACTCCTGGAAAATATCCTATGGCCATTCCCAAGGGAACTGGAGACCCAACCAAGGTAGGTGCCGCCCACTAACCTCTGGTATGCACATCAGATCCCACACAGCCAACCACTGGGTGTGTTAAGCTAGGCCTCCTTCTTTCATCCCATCACTCCATTTACAAGTGCTAAATTCCCACCATCTTTGGAGTATTGTGGAGGGTGTAATGGGGTAATAAGCAAGATGTTCAACTGACAGGGGCTGGAGAATCCCAAATGGTGTGTTCTTGGTCCACCTTCCAGGGCCATTCCTCATCTTGATGGATGTGCTTGTTTGAATCTGTTATATAGCCCATAGAAACCCATGTTCTTTTAATCCAATCTTGTTGGGTGGGATCTTTTGTTTAGATTGTTTCCATAGACATTTGACCCTGCCTATTCAGGGTGGGTTTTAATCCATTTGCTGGAGTCCTTTAAGAGAGAAATATTTTTGAGAAAGCTGAGAGAAGCTCAGAGGAAGAAAATGCCCCAGGAGAAGCCAGGAGGACCCACAGGGTCTGAGAGAGCCATTTTGAAACCAACCCAGAATAGAAGGGCCAGCAGACAATACCTTGTGCCTTCCTATGTGACAGAGGAGCCCCAAATGCAATTGGCCTTTCTTCAGAGTCAAGATATCTTTCTCTGGATGCCTTAATCAGACATTCTCATGGCTTTAGAAATGTAAACTTGTAGTCTAATAAATCCCCTTTGTAAAAGCCAGTCCAATTCTGGTATATTGAATTCCACCAGCTTCATCAAACCAAAAAAAGATTTTGGTACCAGAGAAGTGGGAATGCTGCTGAATTTGAAAATACCAAACATGTTGGAATGGCTTTTTAAAGCCATTGAGGAGTTTAATAGGAAAGACCTAGAAGGCTTTGAAGCAACAGCTGGTAAAAATATGGACGGTAAAGATACTTTCGATGAAGTCTTAGATCGAAATGAGGAATGTATTATTTCAAACTGGAAGGAAGATGATACTTCTTTCAAAGTGGCAGAGAATTTGGCAAAATTGAGTACTGGTGTTGGGTGGAAGGGAGAATTTGATAGTGACAAGCTCGCATATCTAGCTAAGGAAATTTTCAAACTAAAAATGAAGCCTGACTTCTCTTTGCAGCTTATAGTAAAATGTGAGAAGTAAGGGATAAGCTGAGAGCTGAAGTCTTGGATACAAAGAAACCAGAAATTGATGGTTTGGAAAGCTCAGACTTTGGAGCAATGAGTACCCAGAAAATAGTACATCATGTATGGACTATCCAAGCATAGAACCAGTTACCATTTCAATAGATACTAAGATTACTCAAGTTAAGACTTGTGGATAACAACTTCATATGCCCCACTTCATGTCAGAAAAGAGAAACCCTATACTGTTCGAGTGTGTTATATTTATTCAACACAGGGGGGATAGTGCCCTGCCACTGAGAATCCCTGCCCTAATAAGTATCTGAGGCTGCTTTTTCTACCTTCTGTGTTTAAGGTCTGGGTGAGTCTTTTCATTAGTCCTAAAATCTTCCCTTTGTTGTGGAACGGAAACAGACAAAAATATTTGAACAATAGAAGAGGAGATATGGGGTAAGCAAGAGATGGGAGATGAACACTGAGCATATGTCTGTGGCTTCCCCAGCACCCATTGCAAATAGGTTCTCTTGAAGATGTTGTTTTAGTTAGAGAGTGGCCCAACTGAAAGAGGGTGGACCTTAATCTGATTACTGGAATCATTTACAGAAATAAATTCCAACATAGTAAGAGAGAAAGCCACAGTGAGAATCCTTAAGCAAGAAGTTAGTGAGAATCTGTAAAAGAAAAGGGAATACCCATCTTCATGTGAAGGAAATGCCAAGGAACTCAAGGACTGCTGGTCAGCCAGAATGCTACCAACCCCAGGAGGAGACAAGCCTTCTATAATCTGAAACCATGAACCAGTAAATTATTGTCTTTGAGTCAGCCCATCATGTGAAATTTGTCTTAGCATCCTGAAAAACCTTGTAAATTACCTTTTAATTTTATAATTCTCTCAATTTACAAATCTTTAATTTAAAAACAAATATATTGGGGGAAAGCATTAGAATTTTAATCCATATCACACAAAAGAAAGTCCTGGTCCAGGAATGTGTGTGTGTGTGTGTGTGTGTGTTCAGACATATATGATGAAAACATATCATATTATACAAAATATATAATATAATGTATAGCATTTATTGCCTAAAACATATTATGTATTAATCCATATTTTGTTTTATATTGTATTTCTTTTACTACAAATTGCTCTAAATTACATGTCTGTCTATATAGTTATACACAACGCACAATATGGGTGTAGGCAAGACGATTTTAATGTCATGAAATGGAGAAACCCTTTAAAAGATCTGCTGATTTGAAGTTATTATGTACCCCAGAAATGCCATGTTTTAATATTGACCCAATCTTGTGGGAGCACCCATTTCTTTTAATCCTGATTCAGTACTGTAGAGTGGAATCTTTTGATTAAATTATCTCCACAGAAATGTGGGATGACCAATTGTGGATGTGAAATTTTGATTAAATGGAGATGTGATTTCATCCATTCAAGGTAGGCATGATTAGTTTATTTCCTTTAAAAGAGGAAATATTTTGGAGAGAATTCAGAGCCTATAGAGACACTTGAAAACCAGTTACTTGAGAGCAGATGCAGTCATTTGGAAAGCACCCCACACAGCCAGAGAACCTTGGAGATGGAGAAAGAAAATGCCCCCAGGAAGCTATTTGAAACAAGAAGCCAAAGACCCCAGCAGATGACAGGCATGTACCTTCTCCGTAACAGATGTGTTTAGATGGCATCTTTTCTTGGGTGAAGGTAACCTCTTGTTGGTGCCTTAATTAGGACACTTTCATAGCCTTAGAACTGTGAACTTATACTGTAATAAATTCCCTTTATAAAAAAAGCTATTCCATTTCTGGTATATTACATTTTGTCAGCTTAACAAACAAATGCAGATTTTGGTGCCAGAGAGTGTTGGGGAATCTGTATAAATGGAGTCACTTCCATTCTGAACTAAAAGGGACAGAAAATTGACAAATTGAGGGAAAAATTACTTCAGAGGCAGAACATGCAAGCTAAGGTCTGGAGCCATGAAGCCTCAGGCCAGGAGAGCAGACCCACCCACACATGTGGAGAGGGTGAGTTTGACCCAGAAGCAAAGGGTGGACCTCTTCTATTTCATTGCTCAGGAAGAGCTGTGCTGCCCCAGTCATTGGAGAGGGTGGAGCACATGAACTCCTTGTAGGGAGCCTGGCTGCCACCTCATTTTTCTGGAGGGGTTGAGGGTGTGCACTGGAGATGGCAGAGATCCTGGATACTGCCTGGAAGCTTGGAGAGGGTGGAGCTGAGAGAAAGACAATACCTCCCACATGCCCTAGTGTTGCAACTCACTCCAGCATTTGGAGAGAGAGCAAGGTCACTGCATAGGCCCTTGGAAAGGGGAGGATTTGTGTTTTCTCCTTAACAGTACAGTCATTTAATACAATGATCACCAACATTTTTCTCTCTTTCATTTGTTTTTCATGGCTAATTGCATAGGCTACTGCTGCTGGGTCAATAATATCAGTTATAGGACATGTATCAGTATGATTTGTTCTATCTTAATTATATAAACTTACCTTGCTAACTATTTCGATAACTGCCACTTCATTATATTTCAAATATTTAACATTTAAATTTTCACATGAATTTTATGAAAAGTATATCAAATTTCATGAAAAACTTTATTGTGATTGCTCTCTAAATTGCACAATAATTTTTCCACACATGTCATTCACTTCTTTTGTTGGTTTTATTCCTGGAAACATTATAATATATATTTATACAATGAAAGAGAATTGCCTTTTCTGTAAACATTCTATTATTGTTGTCATATGACTTCTAACTTTATTTACAAATTACCTAAAATTTATATAATGTATATAATATAATAGAACACATTAAATTCTGCCATTTTCATTTTTTGTTTGTTAATTTATTTTTCAGTTTAAAAATGTTTTACCCACCAGAAATGAATAAAAGGAAGAGAATAAGAGAAAATTTAAAGAAAAAGTAAACGATAGTCAAGAAACTGCTTTACTGTTTTGTCTCTACTTATCTGTGCCTCTGTTATACATGGAGAGTCAGCACTTGCGCTTAGTACTACTTTAACAGGCCTATTAGGTACTTTATCAATGATCAAAAAGACCATCTTCTTTATAACTGAACTCACGCACAAGGCTATAAAACATATTTTCCAGTGTCCTATGCCAGAATGTGAGAGATGCTTTGGCACTGTAGAAATAAGGTAAAGACGGTTTTTCTGATCTAAGCACCCTCCTTGCTCCTTATTGCTCACATTTTCTTCCTGCCTGGAAAGTGAATTTTCCTTCCAGCAACCTGAGTAGTAGGAAGCTAAGGAAAAGGCCAAGAAAAGTGGAGCAATCTCTGCTCTGATTGTCCATTGAAATTATCTTAGTCTTTTAATCATTTGAAGAAAATGGAGTCCATAATTATTTTAAACCTGGAATGAACAAGCTTTCTGTTTCTCACAGCTGAATGCAATCACTGATTGCTGCACCTTCCATGAAGATTCAACCTGCCTGGTGGAAAAGCATTACTTGTGCAATGTTTCTCCCAGTCAGGGAGGTAAACAGTCCAGGTGCCAAAAACAATTTACTTATCCTGTGATGTTCTGTCTCCCACAGATATTTAGAAGTTCAGTCATTATCACCTTCTCAAGTATAACTCCAGGGCATTATGTGAAAAATTACTCCTGTTATGTATTTCTTCTGTTGCTTCTACTAGGATACTGCAATGCTGTTAACATGGTTAACTCCAAAATAAGGCATGGACTTTAGATACTCAGAAATTTGAAAGGAACAGTTTATACTATGAGGATTATTTAATCACTCTTTTCATCATCTTCTTAGGTATTACATATTCTAAATTCTTTTTTGTGATTGCATCAAGATGGATACAATTTGATGATGATTACGCAGTGTAAGGTATCAACCAATAACAATTTTCATACTGGGTCTTGGGGAAAAATAATCTTTGAATTTCCTGAGTTGAGGTTCATGGGCAAGGCAATGTGATCCATAGGACTGATCCAGTCCACCACCTGGTTTTATAAATAAAGATTTATTGACACACAGTTATGCTGATTTGTTTACATACCATCTGTGGCTGCTTCCACACTCACTACAAGAGATTTGAATAGTTATAACAGAGACCATATGGATCTCAAAAGTTTCAAATATTTACTGTCTGTCTTTTACCAAAAAATTTTGGCAATTCTTCATCTAGAAGAGCTTATCCACAGAAGCAAGTAAAGTGAATTCAAGGCGGGTTATGATAGTGGGCGACAATGAATGGTTCCAGCCTTTCTTCTCTAGTGGGTACTCTAAAATTTTAGCTTTATTTGGCTTTTTATAATGCACGACATTTTAAAACCAATAACAACATAAAAAAGTGAAAATATATCTGAAATTGCATTAAATAATGATTAAAAGAACAGAAACATATTCTTGAGAAACATAGCAAGATCCCAAAAATATAAAATTAATATTGAAATAATAAGCTTAACTTTATAAAGCTCAGCTTCAGAATAATTTAAAAATAAATAATAGAATATTACATTCTGCGTAGACACCCTTTATGATAGTTATTTTCACATACAGTTAGATTTGTGGTATCACTTAAATGTGCAACAACTTGTCCATATGAAATTTCCACTTAACCAATCTTTCAGCCATGTTACTAGGGATTTCATGTCATAATTTTTTGTGTATGATTATGTTAAGATGCATAAAATTTGAAAATGAATTCATCAAATCAATGTTATACATTAGGACATAATGTTTCCTCTTTAAATACATTTTTATAATTTATTAATTATAAAACAAGTATAGAACAATTAAGCAAGAGCTTAACAAATACATTATCAATAAAAATCATTGTTTTCTGCATTGAAAAGTTCTAATGCACAAAAAAGTATAATACAATCTTTTTCTCTTAAATTAAAAAATTTGAAAATATGAGAACTACGTAGGTATATATATTATCACTCTTCGTATCATTAGCATGTTAACACAATTTCCATGGATAACAATCATTTCTATCAATTTCACCCTTTAAAGTAATGACAATTATAAGGCAATTTATGTAAAATTGCTTTTAAATTGTAAACACTGAGATTTTTATTCTAGTTTTTCATTTTAGATGTTAGAGGCCTGAAACTTCTAAAGTGTATTTGAATTACCAAACAGTATAGTTAGTGAGAAGAAGAATTAAAAGAATTTTAGAGTTCTTTGATTGTGAATAGAATAAAAAGATGGTAAAAATTCTTTTAAATGCCTGCCACTAAACAAATCATGTCTATCCCACTGAAGCCAGATGACAGGTATTACCCCAAGGGATATACAGAGTTACTTCACAAACAGTCATGGCGTATGTCTTGAGGTTTCTCTAGCTCTTTTTACTTCATTGGAAAGCCCGCAGCATGCGTGTATGCTCTAGGTGTAAACTCCCCACATTTTTGCACAGGAATCTTTAAGGGACACTTGGTCATTATGAAACCATGGTAGTCCCTATGCAGGAGAAGCACCTTGTTGGATGAAATATTTGAATACCATTCACACTAATAATATTTCTTGGTAGGCTGGCTTGTTGAGAAACTCTGTGGGAGAAAGCTACCAAGACCAGCCAGGAGATGACAGGGATTCAATGATGTTCAACTTGAGAGGAACATGGAAAAAAAAAGTCCCAATATATATTGCTTTCTTAATTTCTATTCAGAACATATTAATTGTACTCACCTCACAGAAGCATCATAAAATATAAAATACTTAAAATATTACCTGGAACCCAATACAAGTATTGAAAAATGCTACTTTCATTTTGTCTTCTGGTTATTCCTATTATTTTTTATTATTGTTGCTTTATTTTCCATTATCAATATTTAGCAGACTCTAATAAAAAGAACAAGGCCCATAAGTAAACTTTAATAATATATTTGACATCGAGTTTGAAAGTGAAGTTATCAGCTAAGACAAAAGAATTACAAGAAAGATGAAATGAAAAAAAAGGATCCCCAGAGGGAGTGAAATTAGGTCTAGTTCAAATGCTTAATTCCCAAATCTGTCTTGATGCAACTTGGTATTATGAGGTATATAATAGAGGACAATATGCTTCAGATAGTTCATGCTTTAGGAAGACTACGCTCTCCTTCTCTTTGTAGTGTTAAAATACAGTCAGTTCATAAAGTCAATCTGCCATTTGGAAATTAACATAAAAAGAAAATACCCTGTACCATTTTCTATATTAGATATATAGTGATCTAATCACAAATATTTAGATAGGGATTTTTTTATTTTTTGTTCATCAGTTTAAGGTACATATGAAGAGAACAGGTGTTGGTGTGAAAGTTATGATAAGAAAGCTCAAAGAAATATAATTCTTGCAACAAAAAAGTTAAGCTCCTAGAGAATAAAAAAAAACTAGGTATGTAGCAAAATAACTGGGAGAGTAGTTTCTCCCTCTATTAAATAGACTTAATGAAAAGCAAAGTAATGGTCACTTTTTTCCAAAAACTTTTTGTGGAAATACATCCCTAAATCTGCAAATAATAATAAGAAAAAAATAAAAGAGGACTACATGTTCAATAACATAATATAATGTAGAGTTCTACATTATCCTGAGGGATAGATGCTAACAATTTTATAAGACTCAGTTCTATGACTCCACTTTCTCATTCAGCAAACAATCCAAACGTGGATTTCTATACTAGTCAAGCCATGATCTAATGAACATCATGTTTAGTTATTGATACAAACAAACAAAAGCAGAAATCCTAAGTGGGAGACTAGGGTTAGGCAGGTGAGTAGTCCTATTATTTTTTATTTTCTTCTTTGCTCAGTAAATACTTATTTTAGTGCTCCAGTATCAAAAGATCTTAATTTATTAGAATGCTGTTTCTATTGGCACTGACAATGGACCCGGGAGAGGCAAAACATAGAGGTAAAGGATACGTATTGAGAGGAGCTGTTTCTGGGAATGATTTTCTCTTGTAGTTTTTGTCCCCCTTTCTTCTCTTGATTGGCTGGTGAGCCCTTCCTTTCAATTTTCAGTTGTGGAAGAATGTGACAACTGGTATTGCAACAGTCATTTTGAAACATGAGATAAGAAAATTATATAATGTAAAAAAAGCTAATATGGATGCAAAGCTCTGCAAATATTGATGACTTTTTATCCTCCCATATCTCTTACCAATTTTTTCTCAGTATTATAATTTATTTATTTCATTGGGATTCCCAATTCATAGAACCCTCAATTGTCCATCAGCGTTCTCCTATCCTGATTTTCATCTAAACTCAGCATGATCTCAGTAGTGCATTGGTTCAACTATTTGCTTATTAATTTCCTTGCTCAGAATACTTCCATTGCACCTTCACAACTAATAATTATTCTCCCTTTATCATGACTGCTCTGTGCCACAAGTCCTGCTGAGACATCATATAGATTTGAACATTTTAGAGTCACCAACTTCAATGATATCAATTCCCTATGCTATCCCTCATGGAGACAAGTTTTAGCATCACCTTGATCAACTCTCCTGGCAACATATTTTCACATTAATTTACAGCTGATGAACTTGTCTTCAAATTTACAGTTCATAATATAATCTTTGCCAGACAAATGTGAATGTCTGCTTATTCCCAACTCAATTATGGACACTTAAAACTGCCAGCTCCCATCCACTCCCTTCACTATTATAATGAAACAGGTGTTGATATTCATATTTTCATATTTTCTCAGAATCTTAACACTTTTACTTCTTTGTTTCAGTGTCAGTCAGATGTTCAGCTCTATTAGATTCTTTCGTCAACATTTGGACAATATCAGGTCTCTTCTACATTAACACTCTCTCCACAAACCCCAAACAAATCAAAACAAGTAAGCTGAAGGAGGAAGAGGAGGAGGAGAAGGAGGAGGAAGAGGGAAAGGAGAAGGAGAAGAAGAAACTTAAAAGTCTCATAAAATGGTAAAACTTCCTGGGCTCCTGAGTGAATACAATAAACTGAGAATTCCTATGTATCCATCAATTGCAGCTTGAGTAAGAAATAAAACTTTGCTGTTTTTTTATCAATAATACTTCAGGAGGTGATATTTGTTAGACAGTTTCAGTTAGCCTGTTTTGATTAATAGACTCTAAGTATTTAACTCTACCCTAACTATATATTAACACTTGATAGTGCTTTTCCTTCAAAGAAAACACAGTAAAACATTCAGTAACAAACTATTTACTGTCGAGTTCCTTAAAAAGGAAAATACCTTTTAAAAATGGAAAATATAGCTTAATATGTTTTCCTGGGGAATTTCTGATATTCTTGTAAGCAGTGGGGGCTACCTATTTAATAAACCGAACACTTGATCTTGGGACTTGCCCTTTTGAAACTTATTCTTATAGAAGAGAAGGTAAGCCTAATTCTAATTATGCCTAAACGTCACCCCCAGAGAACCTTTCTGTTGTTCAGATATGGTCTATCTCGAAGGCAACTCAGCAGGTGAACTCACTGCCCTCCTCACCATGTGAGACATGACTCCCAGGGATGAGACTGGCCCCGGCATCATGGGCTTGAGAAAGGCTTCTAAACCAAAAAGGGGAAGAGAAATGAGACAAAATAAAGTTTCAGTGGCTGAGAGATTTCCAATAGAGTCGAAAGGTCATTCTGGAGGCTATTTTTATGCATTGTATAGATATCCCTTTTTAGTTTTTAGTGTTAGAATAGCTAGAAGGAGATACCTGAAACTATTCAACTGTATTCCCGTAATCTTGATTCTTGAAGACAATTGTATAACTATATAGCTTTTATGGTGTAACCCTGTGATTGTGAAAACCTTGTGACTGGCATTCCCTTTATCCAGTGTATGGATAGATGAGTAAAGAAAGTAAGGACAAAAAAATAAATAAATAACAGGGAGGATATGGGGTATGAAATGTTTTGGGTGTTCTTTTCCATTTGTATTTTTATTTTTATATGAATTTTTTTTGAGTAACAAAAATGTTCTAAAACTGATTGTGGTGATGAATGCACAACTATATGATCACACTGTAGACCACTGATTGTACAGTTGGGATGATTATATGGTATGTAAATATATCTCAATAAAATTTCACATAAAAAAGTTAACTTTGTCTCATTTCTCTGTTCCCCTTTTTGGTCAAGAAGCCAAACATATTAATCTGATGTTCTTTAATTTAACTTTAATGTCACTATAACTAGTTGGTTAAGTTTCTATTCAAAGACGTATCTTCAAATTCTCAGAGATGCCCTTTGATTTTTTCCTAAGTTCCATAGTTCTATCGCCATGAGCCACAGTCCACACAATCCAGAGTCCACACAATCTCTCTCTGTAATCATAGATATTATGTTATCCAAATGTATTCTTTTTTTATTCTGTAGTTTTCAAATAGAAGAAAAAATGCCAAATTGTGCAAATTTTTCAGTTCTGTATTTTATTTATTAGACTAATTTTTCCCCACAGACACATTGAACCTGGGACCATTTGAAAAATTCAGTCAGATATAACTAACACATCAACAGACTAGCATCGGGCAGAAAATATGCCAAGGATTGAAAAAATATAAATGCTCTGTTTTCATAATATAACTTCTTACAGTCCTTTTCTGAAGACAAGACATACAAATAGTTGTGTCTATAAATTTACAATTCTAAGTATAATAATTAACAAATAAGTGACAAATGCCCATTCAATTAAATAATTAAAACAAATGAGTTTTTACCTTCTAGTAATATTTAATGAGAATCTCTGAAGGGGCTCAATCCCATTTCATTAGTGCATGAAATGAAAGTTCAGAGTAAAGGGATCCTGATAATATGGCTTTTATGTCCATTCAATAAAGCAGAGTTATAAATACCATAAAGGTTAATAGAAAATAATGTGGACAGTTGTTATAAAATGACATAGAGAAGCAGCAAATAAATCAACACTGTTGAGTAAAACAGCATAACGGAAATTTAGAGTTCTCAGGTTTGTAGTTCCAGAGCATAAACAGGAAAGTTACAGTTCCATTCATTTTTGTTCTTGCTGATAGAATCAAGTAAGGATGTGTTCAATCCAAATAAGTGAATGATTAAATGACAATGTTTGGCAATTTTCTGGCAATCAAATCAAATGTGTGGAACATGCAAATTTGGAGAAACTTCTCCTGTAGTCCAAAGCCTCGGGCTGACCCAGGATCAGAGCTGTGTCTCGTATATGCCATGAATGCTAGCTCTGTGGATTTTTGTGTTTCCCTGCATCCAGAACATTTTGGCCTGTTCAATTTTTATATCTTCCTCTATAAGAATATAGTTTTTTTTTTGAAATATAGAAATTTGTAACAGGTAGAGCTTCCTCATAGTTATCAACAAGTTGAGACTACATTGAACTATTTTTCAGGAATCATTGCCAAAGCACAAGGAGAATCTTCGCTGGAACTAAACACTGGAACTTTATAATTAACTACATCCAGTTAGTATATAAATCAAAGAAAACAACTCTACTCCAGGACTATCCTTTGAGAGGAAAACTACTGCCTCCATCAGTTAGGGTCATTAAGAATGTAATGGCCTTTTAAGCCGGAAATCTAGAGAAGTGAATCAGAATGTCCTAATGTACTGGTTAATGATGCTTTTGTATTACCAATTACTAGCAAAGCCCATGACACTAAAATGAGCAGTCTTGAATTAAATGTTAGTATGGATATAACAGTTTGTTCATAGCTGAAAATATAGTACTGTATTCTTAATCAAAGCAGAATTTTGTAAAATAAATAAATGAATGAATAAATGGGTTTATCCTAGCATAAGACTATCAATGATGTTATAAATGTTTTTATTTCATATTTATAATCTAAATTATAAGTATATATATTCAATTATGATATAAAGAATTTCACAATATATAACCATTCAAAATTTCAATGTTACCTCCCAGAAGCCCATAGCACCAGTGTAGCTTTAAAAAAAAAAGAAAGAAAGAAAAAAAAAATCAGACATCTACAAACTGTTTAACATGTCTCAAAATTTGAAAGGTCATCAAAACCAAGGAAAGTATGAGAAACAGTCACCATGCAGAGGGGCCTAAAGAGAACTGACGACTATCCTGAATGGAATCCTGAAACAGACAAAAATCATTAGGGGAAAAACTAGTAAAATCCAAAAATAAGGAGTTTGGTTAACAGTAACACATCAGTTGGTTTTTCATTGTGATAAATTTACCATAGTTGTAACATACTGTTACATTGTCCTGTTTTGTCATTTTCTGCTATCACATATTGTTAGGAGTTTGTAGAGACTCTGTACTATCTTGCAATTTTTCTATGAATCTAAAACCATTCTAAAATAAAATGGCATTAAAATAAATTTATTACTGAAACATATGTCTGACATACACATTTTCTCCAAATTACTAAGAAAGAAAGTGTATGCAGTAAAATGTTATTTAACTAAAGACTTTAGAATTATCATTTTCAAGGGCTTAAATTACATTATATAAGGATAGTAAATGTTCATTCAATCACTTGACTTTGGAATTATATTTATTGAACAGAAGACAATATGATATTTAAAATATGCAGACATTTTTACTGATAAAGCAAAGCATTAATTTACAAAACTCAAACTTAAAAGCAGAATAAATGTAAACTTTATTCTTAAATTAGTAACAATGATTCAACAGTTGTGTGTATGAGCATTTGGACTTTGATAAATATAAAAAGATTCCATTTATTAAGGTTTGTGTGGAAGGCCAAATAAATAAATTAGTTATTTCTTAAAGGAAAGAAATGATGTTCTTTTAAGAATATATAGTCATTTAAACTAAACCAACAAGTTGATTCGTAGCTGGCTCTTCAAAGCGGCTTTTAGGATTCACATTTTAGTGAACAGAATACATCAAATTTGCAATCATCAAGTGAATTATTTGTATGTTACTGATTTCTCAGTAATAATATATATATATATAACTACATCATTTGCGGAGAATACTTTTCTCTGTAATCTATAACATTATGGCCTGTTAAACTAGTTAACATAATTTACATGAAAGCATTAAAAATCAGCTAATTCTCATAAATTTTGAACAATGATCAGTTTTGCCTTGGAATGTAGTTTTCAGCATACTCCAAAGAAATAATAGTACTCGATACAGATCTTTTAATAATTGGTTTGAAAATTAGAGCAATTTATAGGATGTGTCAAAAGAAAACATAATGATGGAATGTTTATTTTATTTTTCTCATGTTAATGTACAATTTTTCTTCATATCCCCAGTAAGTAGGTAAATATTGCTTCCACATACCTGGAGACATGTTATATTAATGTGCAAGTGAGTAATTTTAAAATGAAATGGTCTTGAATACGCCCAGAATAGTATTGTGAAAGGGGTAATAGTTTAATCTAATACTCATATAGCCTTTACACTAGAACTTCAATATCCCTTTAAATAGTCATAAAAAACAAGAGGTAGACCAAGTATATTAGCGATGGCAGATGTTGCAACTTCAGAATATGGTGTCAATGAATACTGCTGGTTATTAGAATGGAAGAACATTATTTCATCTATTATTACTTATACTATTATTGTTAGCCACGGCATATTATACTGTTATTATGAGACATTATACTTGAGAATGCCCTCAAGTATAATGTCTCATGAGGTCAGGCACACTGTACTTGCTATACTACTTCAGTTATCAAGCACAGGGCCTAGAAGAATACGATGAATATTTAATGAATTAATACATATTAAGAATATATTTGAATGAAATTATCTGAAATGTGTTTTTCTTTCAACCTACCATAATAGTTATATACAGCAGTGTAACAAATTACTTCCAAATTTAATAGCTTTTTACAACAGCAAACATTTATTATCTCATACATTATCCGAAGCTCAAGAACTCTGGAGTGATGTAGCTGGTGGTCCTGCTTCGAGGTCTCTCATGAGGTTGCAGTCAAGCTGTTGTCTGGGTCTCACTCATCTCAAAGCTCAAATGGGGCTAGGGAATCCACTTCTGGCTTCACTCACTTGGCTGTTAGCAGGGGACATCAGTCCCTTGCCATTTGAGTCTCCCCACTATGTTGCTTACCATAAGGCTTTGTCCAGAGTGAGTGATCCAAGTGAAAGAGAAACTGGGTGAGCAAAAGAGCACCCAAGGTGGAATCCAAAGCCTTTCATAAGGTGATCTCTGAAGGAGCATATCATCAGTCTTTCCATATTCTTTTGGTCACAGAGACCAACAGTGGTGCAAGATGGGAGAAAACTGCAAGGTTATGAATATGCCAAGAGGAGGATTTCACTAGAGGCCATCTTGAGGTAAGGCACTACAGCAAGTCATGCTCCCTGAAACTTATACATTTTTTGGAAAATTTATGTTGTCCACCCATATATTGCATGAGTACTATTCTAACCACTGGTGTATACAATAATAGATAACACTGGAGTAACCTATGTGTGTGTTTTTTAGCATTGTGTAACAGAAAGGAACAGGAGTGTGAACACTGAGAGAAGGGAAACCCACAAGATAAAGTCTGTATTATTCTAGAACTTTTTGGTGACACCACCAAAAGAGTAGCAATATTTTTTCCTACCCATATTCTAAAGTCATTATAAATCTGTTTTGTCTCCATTTTAAGGTAATTCCAGTAGTAAATGGAGGCAAAAACAGACATAAGGTAAGCATTTTAGAATGTTAAAATGTTTGTTGCTGTTCCATTGCGTTAGACAAGCTAAAAAGTTATGAATTATATAATTGAATAGATCTAATTTTTGCTTATAGTCAACCATATAATTATTTTACTGTTGAAATATATACCATTTAATTATTTCTTTTCACAATGTAGCAGTTATCCATCAGAGGAATCACATTGCTTTGGACAAAGAAAAGTTTGTTTTAAATATAATCCCTTTCAAGTACTGTTTCACATAGTGATTAAAAGCGGTGAATTCTGAACTCAAACTTCCCTAAGCCAATTTTATCCTGGCCTACTTTTCCAAAAATTATTCAGGAGTATGTGATATGGTACAATGTTGATGAACTGGTAATGTCAGTTTTCGAAAAAACAAAATTAATGTCTCAAAGATTTGTACCATTGTATGCTCAGTTTTTAAAGGCAGAAGGGAAATAACTTTTTCATTCTAGTGTTTTCAAAATATGTGCCTTTCCATATTACTGTATTGCACCAGTACACTGACTGCCACTACTGGGAATTAAAAAAAAATGGTTATGAGCTGTTTCAAGAATTCAATAACCTGGCAACCTACAGTTCATGAAAGTTAGAGCCATGCTAATCATTTTGGAAATCATTCAGATATCATTTTATAACACAAGAGAGTGGAAGTGGCAAATTATTTAGCTTTATATGGTTTTAATTACATAATTAAGTAATTGTACTTGGAACAAGTAGTTTACTACTTCCGTTTTAATTAACATTTCACTATATAACACTATATATATAGCTCACTAAAACCCTATCTGCATACAGAGCTAATTATGATATGCATTATTGTGAGTAATAAAATGTTTTGCTTATCAAACATTTATGTTGATCAGACACTTTTATGCAATGACAATTAAAAGAAAAGGAATCAGGTTACCAGTGACAAATGTTTTTAATTAGAGTTGAACATGTCTATATTAGTCATATTGTGTGTTCCTACTTAAAATATTCTTTCTTTAGAGAAATTTAGATTATTTTTAAAATTAATTTAAATATTTCAAGATTCCAGCTAAGAAATGTTATCTTATTTGGTCCTCTGATAACATGACTGTATAAATAATGCACCAATAATAAGTGCTGAACTTATTCAATTGATGGGTAGATTTATCTACTTACCAACAAAGGTTTTATCCACATAAAGAATAGGAAACTATGAATTCTAATTTGCATTTTTAATTTAGAACTTCCCTTGACTTAGATAACCTACATAGCAAACATATCACTGAAGGTCTCATAAATACTATAGAACATTTAGAGTAATCTTGTTTATTGAGTTAATTTTGGATCAATTTATGTAAGTAAAAACCCTATGTTAATCATAAAAGTATTTCAGTCAATTTTGCAGTTAATATGTCTATTGAAGCCAAATATTTTGATTAGTGAATTATTTTATTATTAAATTAAATTTACACTTTTAAGTATGATTTTTGACATTTGATCAATAATTTGTGTGGGCCTAAATGTAGTGTATGCTAAAAAAAGAATGAGAGAAAGAAAAGGCAGAGAGATATCCTCTACCTCTGGCTGTGACAGAGTAACTGTTACCAGACTTTCCCTTCCTCTAAAGTCTATTGAACGAAAATTGGACAAATCAGAAGAGGCAAGTGTATTTTTAGCATTGAACGACATAAAACAACAGGAGTGTGATCGCTGGCAGACGGGAAATGTCATAGTCATATCACATTATTCCTTGTGTTCACTTTTTTTTCTTTTTTTTAAACATGGGCAGGCACTAGGAATCGAACGCAGCTCCTCTGGCATCGCAGGCAAGCATTCCTGCTTGCTAAGCCACCGTGCCCCCCCCCCCTTATGTCCACTTTTTGCTGTAGCACAGAGATGTATGTAGTTTAAGTTCATGGAAAGTATTCATCAGTTTAAGAGACAAATGCTAAGAGTTTTAGACTGTGGAAGTGCTTGGAATGTGCAAGACAGGTTATCAGAATAAAGAAAATACATGGTTGGTACATGGTGGAATAGGGGGCAGAAATGTTCCCCAGGGATCCATGGTTTGTTCTGGGGAGAAAGCCTGTATGAACAGTCACAACGTAAGACTCTAAAATGCTGAATAACTGAAAAAGAGAGATAGGGAGAGCTAGAGATTGAGAGAAGCAGTGAAGCAATTAAAATTAAGCCTTAAAACATATTCAGTTAAGTAAAAAATGCAGGAAAGGAGGAAAAGAAGAAAACAAGTTGGATGGCATGAATACAAAACAAATATCGAGTTGGTTGATAGGAATATTTCAAATAAATGTATATGGAATAACCAAGCCCATTAAATGGCAGAGATTATTAGAATAGAGAAAAATAAGCAAGGCCATTTAAATGCAATCTGAAAGTTACGTACTAAAATACAAAAATACATGGATAATTGAAAAAACGCATGCAAAAAAGACACATCTTGAAAAAAAATAAGCATGATTAGTGTTGCTGTGTTACATCAACTAAAGCAAATTTTAAGATAAAGCACAATACCAGAGGTAAAGTACATTTGATAATGAAAAAATGGCCAATTCATAAGAAATACAAGGCAATCTTAAATGTATCTCTTTTCCTAATAACAAAGAAATGAAAACACAGTAATCACAACTGAGACTACTAAAAGGAGAAGTAGAAAAATCCATAATTAGAGATTCAGACTTTAACATGCCTCGCTTGTGGACTGATAGAAAAACTAAAAAAAATCCATTAAAAATGAATATAGATTTGTCCAACACTGTCAACTAATTTGAACTCACTGATATTTATAGAATACTATGTCCCCAAAATTGCAATTAGCATTTTTCAAGTCTACAAAGTATATTCACAGTGATAGATATATGGTGGGCCACAAATTAAGTCTTAACAAATGTCATAAGATGTCCATGAAAACAAACTAGGCTCAGAATATGTTCTGTGAAGACAATAAAATATTAAATCAATAAAATTAAATTATCAAGAGAATATTCAAATATTTTAGAATTAGACAACCTGTCTTGAAATACAATATGGAAATCAATCCTTCAAAATAAAAAGAAAGCACTGAATTATAGTGAAAATATAAAATAGCAATATTTGTGGAATATAGATAAACCAGTGCTTAGAAGCAAATGTATAGCCTAAGGCTTTTTAAAATGCATAAATTGGAAAAATGATCTTCATATTAAGAAGAAAAGAATAGACATGGAAAATAAATCCAAAGTAAGTAAAAGTAAGCAAATAATAAATATAACAGTGGATATCAATAAAGAATTAAAAATAAAGACAACTTAAAAATCCAAAATTTTATTTGAATATTTTAATAAAACTGATAAACTCCTAGCAAGTCTGGTCACAAAAAAAAAAAAAAAATGGGAAAGGATATAAGTTACCAATATCAAGAATAAAAGAGTGGACATCATAAATGCTAGACTCATTATAAAAGCAAAAAAGAAATGTTATGATAAAAGTTACCACTTAAATTTGACAACTTTAATGAAAAAGGTTTTTTTTTTTTATTTTCCTGAACAACACAACCTACCAATTATGACAGAAGAAGAATGGAAAAACTGTAATTAAAATGTTCATATAAAGAAAACTGGAAGCACATGTGTCTTCATTTGTAAATT
Source organism: Tamandua tetradactyla (assembly GCF_023851605.1). Lineage (NCBI taxonomy): Eukaryota > Metazoa > Chordata > Mammalia > Pilosa > Myrmecophagidae > Tamandua > Tamandua tetradactyla. The sequence continues at coordinate 74,057,046 of NC_135335.1, read as the reverse complement.
TTATATAAGCTCTTCTGTAAAATGAGGGAGGATATACCATCCCGAGGGCTTTCTGCTTTGTTTTGAAGTCAGCATGATCCAGGTACCTAGATTTGATAGTGACCTTGAAAAAAAAATAAATTAGCTGTAAGTATCCCTTATGAAAATAAGGATTTATTTATTTATTTTTATTTTTATTTTTTTTCTCTGTGTCCAACAGGCACCTTTAATGGACACGTCTCCACGCAACAGCCATGGTGCACAGAGAGCCAGGCCACGTGGGCACAGGGACAGATGAGGGGAGAGATGAGGGCCAGGCAGGCGGTGTCCACAGGCTCCACTTCACCATGCCACGTCCTCGGCGCTTTCAGCCAAGCACTGAGCAAGGTGGCCATCAACGTCCAGCTGGGACATCGTGGACCCGAAGGGGGCCTGGCACATGGGACAGCTCTCCAGGGCCGGCGGCTCCTCCCCCGACCGCGGCTCAGGCGGGGGGTGGGCGGGGCGACGAAACCGAAGACATCGACAGGGACCCCGGGTGCCGCCCCACCACGCAGGGCAGCGAGGAGGAGCGGGCCAGGCACCCTGCGGCCCCTGGAGCCGGGGACAGGGGCATCCAGAGAAAGGCCCGGGGACCCACCGTGAAGACTTGCGGGGGTCTTTAACAAAATGTTATTAAAAACAGCACATATCAAATTAGTGATATATCATGATCAGTTGCATTCTAGGAAATGAGTGCTAGTTTCATTTAAATTGAAAATCATTCACTATTAATCCCCATATTATCAGAATTCATTATGTGATTTCTAGACAGTGTTTACAGAAAAAGGATTTGACAAATTTCAACAATATTCTTGATAACAATTTTGAACAAACTACCAATAGAAGGAAAATCCCTCAATCTGAAAAACGACACCTAAATGAAAGCTGCAACTGATATCACACTTACTGGTCAACTACTGAATATTTTAGAACTAAAGTAGGAAATCAGGCAAAGATTTCTATTCTTACTCTGTTACTGGTTCTATCCAGAATTATACTGGAGATCCTACCCATTTCAGTAAGTTAAGAAAAAGAAACAGAGTATTAAGAATTGAAAAACAGACATATGGCAACCCCTGTTGACAGATAACAAAGTTATTTATATAGAAAATACTGTAGGATCTACAAAAACAACTGGAATCAATAAGTGAATTTAACATGGTTGAAGGGTATGAGGGCAGTTTATAAAACCAATTACATTTTGTATACTAGAATTGAACCAAATTATTTTAGGTAAAAATTATAACATTTTAAGAAGGTATTAAACAAAAAACATGCAAGAACTTTCCAAAGTCACAAAAATGCATTTAATTGTCAAAGAGAGATATTTAAGAAGACCTAAATAAGTGAGGAGATGGACTGGAGCTAATGGATTGGAATATCCAGTATTATTTAGATGAAAACAATACATTTATCTGTAGACTTAATGCATTCATAGTCAAGACCCAATAATTATTTTTGAAAAAAAACAGATGATCCAATTCTAATAAATATGGGAAAATTCAAAGGATGTAGAATGGACCAACAATCTTGAAAATTATGAATATACTTGATTCCAAGAATTAATACAAGGTTCCAATAACTACAAGTGTGTCACAGCTGCTTAAAGAAAATTAATGGTACATAAAAGAGGAACCAGAAAAAAAAAAAACTACACTGATTTTCAACAAAATCAGTAAAGCAATTCAGTGGTGGTTAGATTAGAAAGAAAATGAATGAAGCTCACACCCTACCAAAGGCCAGAGTCTCAAATTAATTAAAAATAGTTTATATAATTAAACTTAAAAGCTGAACCCATAAAGGTTCTGGTAGGATATATCAAAGAATATCTTCATAGTAAGAAGGATTTTTAATGAGCACTCTTCAATTGCTAACTATAAAGAAAATTTGCTAAATTGATTTCATTAATATTAAAACTTCCGATCATCAAAAGGCACTGTTCAGAAAATGAAGTACCTGCCCCAGACTCCAAGGAACTACTCATAACAAATATACGTGAGCAGGGACTATTGCATAAAATCTATAAAGAACTTGCAAAAATCAATAATTAAAAGTCAAAAAAATTCTCCAACATAGGCAAAATACATATACACTTCAAAAAGATGATAAAGAATGGTCAATGAGCGAATTGAAAGATGCCTAACATCACTAATCACCAGGTATTTGCACTCATAATGAGATATCATCACATATTTATCAGAATATTAAAATAGAATATATCGACAAATTGAAAATGCTAGGAAACTAAACTGAAACTTCCTATCTTTCTGGTAAGAGTATAAAATGGGACAACTGCTTTGGAAAATGATATGGCAGGTTTGTTTTATTATACATAAAATTAAAGATTACTATATTCTATATTGGGTATGATACCATAATTCCAGGACTGAATATATACATAGACAAGAGTGAAAAACATAAATCAAAAGGAAACCTTGTACATGAATGATTGTTGCAGAGATATTCCAACAGACAAAAGGTGGAAAGAAACTAAATGCCTATGAAAAGGAAAATGGAAAGTCAAACTATCAGGAAAAAAAAAAAAAAGTTATATTGAGTGAAAACACCAGACACACAATTGTCAATAGCAGCTTTAATCATAATAATCCAAAATGCTGAAATAAGGCAAATGTCTGGTAATCGTTTATTGGAAAAAACAAGTTATTATTTAAATATACAAAGAAATACTTCCAGCAATAAAATAGAAGGCATTATTGATGCATGCAATTCTGTTAAGTGAAAAGAGTCAAACACAAAAAGACTCCATACTACATGATTATATCTCCATGGAAATGAAGAATATACAAAATTATACTGTTGTGTTAGAAATCATAACTGTAGTTACCTATGAGGGTGATAATTGATCTGAAAGTGGTGCAAAGGAACTATCCAATTGCCAGAATGTTCTAAATATTGATTAGGTTTCTGTTTACATTTACCTAAACTCATTGCATTGTACACTTTACATCTGTGCACTTTAGCATAAGTAAATTTTAAATAAAATAAACTAATTGCTCTCATTAGAAAACACTGGACAAGGAAATGAGTTACTAAATTTCTGCCTGAAATATGTAATTTTCATTAAGTAAAAGTAGATTGAAATTGAAAACTATTTATTGCTCATATTTACTGAATATATTCAAAAAATCAAAATTTTGTAATTCAAAGACCTCTTTTAAAGTGCACATAATTTTATTAGGAAATAAAAATTACAAATTAATAATGTAATTAATAATCTCAGATGATTTTAGATTTAGATATGTTAAATTTGATCTATTGCTTGACTAACAAATGTTTTAAGCTGAGAATTTTATTCTAATATTGCTTTATAAAAATCATAGATTTAAGCCATTTCTATAGTAACTTTATTGACAGAGTATTTACTGTTACATTCACTTTCAAGTCTTCTTTTGTTATGGTTGTGTTTTGTTATGACAAAGAATATATAAATTACATTATAGCTTTGAAATTTATTGAGGTCCTATTTGTAGTCTTTTTCACTTACAATTTCTTAGCAAATTGCATAAGGTTTTCTGAAATTATTATTTATTCTGTATAAAATTCTTCCTTGTAAATTTCAAACTAAATCATCCATGTTTCGGCTTTGAGATAGATGTGGTAAATCTCCAACTGTATTCATTTTTTGAGCTTATTTTTTTTCCTGTGCTATTAGTTGCCTTGTTTGTAAGTTGTTTCTTTATAAATATTTCTGTATGAGTATGTTGCACTTTGTACATATTCAGTATTATCTGCTTAATTTTAAAATTATCTTAAGCACTTAATTTTCTCATTGTAGTTTATATTGTTGTTTTTTTTTTGCTTTATGTTTTAACTTGTCTGATATAAAAGATATTACCATGGGATTCATGGGTTTCATAGTTGTTAATAATTTTCCTTCCCTTTACTTTCAAAATGTCTATGTTAGCCATTAATTGTGTTTCTTATGGACAACCTATTGCATAATATTGAAATCCAATCTGAGAATATATTTTATATTGATGAATTTAATATATTTATATTATTATGATAAACTTATTTATTTTTATTATTTATTGTTTTATTGGTACCTATTTATTCCATATTAATTACTCTGTTCTGCATTCTTTTCTCATTTTCTGCTTTTCTTCCTTCAATTGAAAAAAATCAAAGATTTTTCTGCTTGTTTAAGTTTATATGTCATTTTCATCTGTTAATTCTCTACAGTACTTGTTACTGTAAAATTCATCTTGCAATTAAAACCATCTTGCAATACAATTGAATGTATCGGTGTACTTTAAGACTTCTATTGTAAATTCCTTTATCACTAAATAATTCTTTATCATCTTTATATTATCTGACAATCTTAGTGTAATATTCTGGCATAGAATTCACAAAAAAGCTTCAAATAAACTGCTAATAAAGGAAAATTCACTGTTTTATTCTCTTATGTAATTTAAAAATGTAACTTTTTAGAATAAATGCTAATATCAGTAATCACATAAAATATTAGCAGTGAGTCTTATCTATATTGATGAAATAAATGGCTAATTCTGTGATGGATAAGGTAAGTAAATATTATGTTTAAGATTTCAACAAATTTCTTCATAAAATAATTCATCTGGTAGGTATAGTATCTACTTTGATAAGTTTTTGAATACTGTAGATATCATTGAATAGAAAAATTGTCATATTAGTGATAATATTTGATGGGGTCATTTCAACTTTATATTAAAACAGGGAGATGTTAAGTGGATTGTTATCATTTTTCTTAATTCTGAGATTTTCATGTCTCTAAATGTCACACAGAAAATTCCTATTTACAAAACAAAAGTAGCTATTTCAGTATTGCCTGATGAAAATGAATTCATATAAATGCACAGTGTTTAAATATGAATTGCATTAATAAATTATAATGATTAAACTTAGTTAAGCAAATTATTTCTCTTTCTGTATATAAAAATGGATATCATAGATTTTATAGCCTGAATATTCTTCAAATGTTGTTTGAGAGATCACAAAATGTTGTTTTTCTGGAGAGAAGGTTGTGATGTAAAGCTGGGAACAGCATCCATAGATGTCAAAAAGCTAACAATAAAATTTCCATTATTTCTCTGGGATAAGTATGCCAATAGAAATCTTCAGTTTAAATAAATGAAAAATAAGGGATCTGTCACAACTTTCCTTCACTGTTTTCTCAGGAACACCATACAATAAAATTAACTATGTATCAACAGAATTACCATTTTAATTAAAAACAATCTGTTTATAATGGATTTCTTTTTGCATTTCCTTTGTAGAAATGAGCAAAATGTTGAGCTGTACCTTCTCCCACATTAATTTTTGCACCTGAAGTTTTGTAAAATTCTTTATACTTGGTATTTGCTTCACGATTTGTGAAGTTTTGTTTTTGTTTTTTAATATTTTTGTTTTTTCCGTTGTGTAAACATTTTTGTTATATTCATATATCTTTATCATTATGACTAGACAATAAAATAAGTATTCAAATTTAGAATTAGTTTGCCATTAATAATATCTTGCATGATGATAAAAATTAAACAGCATGAATATGCAATTGGGCACTTTAATTCCTACTCACATTTCCTGTAAGTGGATTAATTTTGACATTAAGGAATACTGCAAATCTTATGAATGTTAAAACTGTTCTAAAATTATTGGACATTGCTTAAATTCAAATGTCTGCTTCTTATATTTTAGTTCTTTAATCTGTTCTTATTTTTTGCAGTTAAGTGATGCAAAGCATAAAATTAATTGTTTTCCAATTTAATTTACTTTATATTTAGTTTTCTCTAATCTTAATCCTATTGAAGCAAAGAATATTTTCTTTGCAGCCTTGAGTGCTCTGACAAGTTTTCACTGATGTACACTTTTTTGTTGAATTAGGCATATGCAGACTGAATATTAGAATCCCATAAAAATGGTTTTATGTTTTGGCTAAAGACCACATTAACATTGATGAGTTTAGAAGTTATTCAACCATTTTAATTTGTTTATTTATTTGATCTTAAATCTGTTTTTTGTTTATTCATTTGTTTAATTCTCTAGGCCTTTATTCTTCAGTTTCACTTCATTTCTCCATCATTTTACTTTCCTTGATTTAGCAATTCACAACAATCATAAAATGTACAGTTGTCCACAGAACATCTAACTTTGGAGAGATTAATTGTTTTGACATTTTATAGTCTCTCAAATCATGCTTTCTTCAAGTATCTTATTTATCTTTGTAAGTACTTTCCTTAACTTTACAGAAGTATTTAATCAAGAATCCATTTTAAGCCTTTATTAAAATTAAATGTATAATATTTTCCAATTTCAATGTTTGAGACAATAAATTTTTCTTGCTCATTGCTTACATAATTTAACAAAACTGTGAAATAACAAATGGTTTTATTTAGTATCTCATTACAAATAAGCTTAAGTACTTTAGCTTAAAAATATCTATCTTTGGCTGGGTGTTTCTTTACTGACTTAAATATTTGAATTCCCACATATTTATTCTCTCACTTTCATCGTTTTCTTCCTTTCTCATATGTTTACTTCTGTAAAAGTGAGAATTATGTGTTATATATTAGAACAGACTGATGCTTGTCAGGATCTTCAAAAGTGTTTAATAAATAACATTCTCTTCCTTGATGGGAAATTAAAACAAAGGTACATCACATGAATGACACAACTTCATATTAATAACTAATAATTGCAAAATTGGTGTTCATTACTGCCAATTAGCAAATTGGTGAGTATATTTTGGAAAATACTTCTCAAGTAAGGAATAGTTGAGAAAATCCGTTTCTTACTATGTGTCTACATAAAAAGTACAATTTCAAGTCACAGACCTTTTTATAAAAATTTTTATTGAAGGGCCAAGGAAAGATTCCTTTTTTCAAAATGGAAATTAGTCCAAAGGCTTTCTTCTAATATCAAAAGAATGGGTAGGGGTTGTGATCTGAGTATGCCCAGGTATACAACAATATTCCATTTTGTGAAAAGTAGGAGTGAAAGAAAGGTGTTCCTTAACTAGTGTTCCCCAACTTTTGGTAAACCACTGAGTTTCTGGATTAAGCCTGTATTTGGGCAGACATGTAGTTAATCATTTTGTCAGTGGAGAAGCAGGACAGATCTGAATCCACATTTGTGAGAACTTCTCTCTTACACTTAGCTGTTACTCTTTTGTACATCTTGCTGGGACAATGTGGCACAGCCTAGATATTTTTCCCTAAAACTCTGAAATAAGTAAAAACATAGCAGTAAACTCCAAATTTACTTTATTACCAAGGTTAAAAATCAATTTGCTATTCCAAAACTAATTTGCTATTCTATTTTTTTTTTTTACAAATTATATCCAGCAATATTTTCCATGAAAGTTCAAAAGAAGTTCTACAAAAAAGAAGAAAAGGAAACATTAAGATATTCTAAAACCCAGATGCATAAAGGAAATACAATGATTAAAGGTCGGTACATATAAATGCCTCATTTAAATATATATATACAAATATCAAATGCCAGGAATAAATTTGGGGGAGAAATTAAATTCCAAATGTTAAATCTTCTTTAAACACAAATCCCAAAACACAGAAAAGAATGCAAAATTAACTTCTCTTGTATCTGTAAATTAACATTCCAAAGAAATGAAAATCCATAATCTGTCCTCCCCACAATCTCAGGACTAGGTTTCTCAATGTCTAAGTAGAAGTTGGCCTCACCAGCATTTGCATTGGGGGATATCTCTCATTTCCTTCAGGGCCTCAGAAATTATTTTACTTCCATGCCAATCTCTGATGTACATCACATTTTAAAGCATCCTCCAAATTAATAGGTCACACAAAAGGATTAGACCTCTGGCTTTGTGATCCCCACATGTTACAAACCGCAACAGATATAGGGCCTAATCCAATAGTCACAGATGCAATTATTTTGCCAGAAGCTACTTTTTAATATTGCCTAAACTTTTAGAATAAAATCACCAGAACCTGAGGGTTTGTTTCTGGTTAATCAAGTTGAAAGCCAGTGTGTACACACTGTCTTGAATCCATATTCTGTGAATTTTAAATATAGTTGGGAGAAATTTCTAGTATAAAATTAATTTTGAGATGATACATATGTACTGCCAGTGGAGGAAATTCCAATTATGCTTTATTTTAGGTTCCAAGTTTGCTCAAGCAAATATCATGCAATGGGCTGGCTTAAACAATGGGAATATGCTAGCTCACAGTTTTGAAGCTAAAAGAAAGTCCAAATCAAGGTGATACTTTCCTCATGAAGACTGTGGCATTTCTGGGTTTTTTTGCTGGGGACCCTTGGTCCTTAGCTTATCACGTGGTAAGGCATATGGTGGCATCTCTGGCTCTCCCCCTTTTCTTCTGGAGTCTATTTATTTCAGCTTCATGCTTCCCATACTTTCTTCTCTTTCCCTGTGTGAATTTTATTTCCATAAAGAACTCTAGTAATAGAATAACTCATACTTATTGGACTTGGCCACACCTTAACTGAAGTAACCTCATCAAGAGGTCATACTTACAGGGGTTCACACCTACAGGAATGGATTAATTTTAAGAACATGTTTTACTAGGGTCCATACAGTTCCCAGCCAACACACTTGATCATGTCATTTTCATTTTCCTTTTAGCCTTATTTTTAGCAAGAGAGTACAGAATTGATTGTGAATTCTATGAGGTGACATAACTTTCCTTCCATTTTAAGAAGGATTTTTCAGTAGAAAAATTCCTTAAAACTAAGAACCCGCCTCCAAGGCAAAATTTCTCACTCATTTATATCTGACCAGTCAAGAGTGACTTTCAGACTATGGACTGGAGGATGGCATTTCAGCAAATGCAGAAACAATCATAGGACTGAAGGTCAGTTAGCTGCATTTCCCTGCCTGGAATAACTCTGAAGGGAAGGCACAACTCATGGCTGTTGATCTAGAAAGACCTAACTAGCTTGGCACTAACAATTTAAATCTTGGTACCTGCGCTGCATGCATGATCACCTGCTGAACTCCGCTAACTTAAAATTAAGATGAAATAAATATTGTTCGGTCCCCTAGACCTCACCCTGAAGACAAGCAAGTTTCTCTCCATTTTAAGATTAAATGCCTGCCTCTGACAAGCACAATTGAGAGATGTTGTGCCTTTTTGCTAAGCAGCAACAGCCTACACTCTTAGACTGGCCACGCCTACTAAAAATTGTCCGTAGACTTTAATTAACAGTACAATTTTAAAACTCTTTTCTCAATTGCAGCACATGAGGGACACTAATGAAAGGTGTTACTAATATGATAGTTTATGAGAACTTCATATTTTATGCATGATTTTTCTGTAAACTGATAATTTCTCTAATAAAAATATTTTAAAATGTAAAAATAAAAATACCTGCTCTCTAGAACTATTCTTGCTAATATCTCTTGTGCACAAAAATGGGTGAGGTGACCAATATGACTATTGTGATCAAATCCCTGCTTTAAATTACTCTGATATCTACAGTCTTCATGAACTGCTACATTCTACTGAGGTCATATATTCCTTTGGCCTCTGTGTGGTGCTCTTTTGTGCCCTTTGCTGAGACTCACGCTGTATATTTCTCAACTTGGATACCCACCTTCTACAGAAAGAATCCTTTGTCTCTGGACTGAGTCACCATCAGCTGCACTCTTTCTCCAAAATAAAAGTAGCATATGGCTAGCTAAAAGCTTCAGATACAGTCTGCAGACATTAAAGACTAAACGAAAATTCTCCACTTAAAATAGATGAGTTTTATCATGCATAATTAAAACCTTTAATTAAAAAATGCTATGCAAAAGAAAAGAAGTAAAAAAATATATATAGGGACAGAAAATAAATCAGTGGTTGTCAGGGACTGTAGAAAAGACTGACCACAAAAGGACTTGAGAAAAAATTTTTAGGTGATAGAAATGTGATATGTATCTTGAAAGGTAACTATATGATTATATTTGCATTTTGAAGAACTCATGGGGAGTAAACCCAAGAAATGATTAATTTTACTGTAAGAGATATCTCAATACATCTATTTTTTTAAACAAGAACTGAACCATTATGAGGATCTGCCAATATTCAAGGTTAAATAACTTTCCAATACACTAATAGTATTATTAGTAATAGTATTAATGATATGACTTCATATCATACAAGTTGGCCAAACAAAAGACTCTCCATGAACAAGTTTTGCTCTCCAAATTCTACTCCAAAGTTCTGTTTATCAATTCTCCCAGAATTTATACAAAAAAGGTTGTAGTAACCAATAAGGTCTTAAATTTCTTGATAAGCTTACCCTCTTGGGAAAACATGTGCCATGATGTCGTTTTTACATTTATCATCTTCTATGCAGGCATGTAGGAAATGAACAGACTCATGTCCATTTTCTGTTTTGGCCATTGATGCGGTTGTGTTTCAAGATGAGCAGTTTCCCAGACATGCCAGCCTCTCCAAGAGCACCCACCAGTTCCATTTCCCATCCCATATTGTCAAAATCCCTTTTCAACATGAAAAAAGTTATAATGGGCATAGCCCAAACGCCCCTAAAGACTGGAAAAAGAATCAAAAGAGAAACAGGAATTATAACTGAGAAGTTAGGCTTTAGCAGTTGAGTATGACTACTGAGTCATTGTACTGATACTGCTTTTAAGTCTTCAGTGTCTTGGAGAAGTTAGAAAGAAAAATGTGAAATTGTGGAACTGTAACCCATACTGACTTTGAAATCTGTCCTACAACTACATGTAAATATACTTTGAAATTTAAATTTATCGGTTGTTTGTATACATGTTATATTTCACAATCAAAAATAAAAATGGAAAACAAAGAGTGCTTTCTTTTGCCAGACTCTTCATGTTCCCCATGATTCTTTCAGAACACCCAATTTTTCTACATTTTTGTTTCTATATTAGGCAGAGGAAGGTGTTTTTATTCCCTGCCTAGTTTGAGAATCCCTGTGCATTTGCTGTGCCTTTCAGTACCCCAGCATACTCTTTTCCATGAATTTCTCCTAATGTGCACATCTGGGTATGTCCCTTGCTCATAGGAATGCAATGAGCCATGTCTAAATCAGTTGGCTCAAACACAGTATAAGTTTTGTGTCCTTCTCCCTCTCCCCACACACTGCGTGTTGATTTTAGAGATAACTATAAGCCAGAAGTCCCAACTCAAGTACCTCAACACATTCATACAACTCATGTGCTCATCTACCCATATCACTGCATATAATTTACCCATTTATGTGTCTGTAAATTTTATTCCTGCTCTTAATTCCCTCTGCTTTCATTCCCTTTACATTAAGCAGGTTTCAATCAGAGAATCAAACATTTAGTAGATAGACGGACACTTAAGTATGGATTTGTTACTGGGATTTGACCTTCACAATTGTGGTTGGTGTTGAGGCTGGTTAAGCAGTCCCTCTCAGGTTTTCGTCTTCACCCCTGAGACTGCTCCATGAAGCCTGCAAGTGAGGTTATCAGAAGAAAACACAGATGTTAAGTGGGGAAAGCAAAAACATGCTGGAACCTCACTAGGAAGGATAAAACTTGTTTCACCTTCTTCTTTTCTGAATCTTAGTGGTATTGATCTTAGTGGTATGGGTTTACTTTGCAACAAGTCCTTCATCACTGTGTGAAACACACTCCTGGCCCACAATTGGATCAGCCGAAGGAGCATATAAAGGAATATGGAGATTTTGCAAGTTTAGAAGCTAACTCATTCCAACACGTGAGTCGGCAGATCAGCAGTTACAGCTGTGAGTTACAAAGTGGCTGCCACTTCACTTCAACCCTCCACCTTTCTCTCTGGAAACTCTCTTGTGTTCCTGAGTAACCAGAAACATACAGTAAGGGAATTCTTGGAAAGGCAGGTCAACCTACCCAAGATAACACATGGGACCATTACTGCACCTTCTCCTTTCAACCCTATTGGGATGAAAATTATAACCTTGCAATATTCATTCATATTATGACTTGCAATATTCATTTCATATTATAATATTCATATAAAAAGATGTCAGCTTTTCTCTGTTCCTGCAGAGTTATTCTTTTTCATTGCTATATCTGATCATTTATTAGAATATAAATGATTATGCTTTTCTTTGTCCTCTTGCAATACTTTTTTTCACATGTTTAACTAATTGCTTATCGAAATATGAGAGATAATTTTATAGTCATTTGACAACAAGAACCAACTGTTCTGGGAATCTATCCTCTTAAATTTGCATGTCAAGTAATTAGAATTGTGCTTGCAAGAGTGGAGTGACTTTAGCCAAATTTGGTTGAACAATGTAAATGGAAAATTATAAATGTATAAAACTAACAGCAAAAGTATTATCATGTTACAATAATTGTATTATGCAATATACTATATAGCTCTAGCATAACTGGTTTCTACCTGGGCCATTCTTTAATAGTTGTCTCATTTTGGGGTACAGAAATTCCTCAAACCAAAAACTAACATAATACTTAAGTTCTAGGTCCTTATATCTCTTGTCTCCTACAGGACTACAACATATCAATCTAACCTGTATTTCTTTTGTCCACATTGAATTCCTGCCTTAGTTTGCAGGCAGCTAACAAATATTACACAATGGGTTGTCTTAAACAACAAGCCTTTATTATCCCAGTACTTTGGAGGCTTGAAGTAACAAATCAAGATGGCAGGCGGGCTACGATTTCTCCCCAGTGTCTGTGGTCTGTTTCTGGCTGCTCTCAGGGGTTCCTTGGTTTGAATTTCTGCCTCCACTCGCATAGTGATGTCTTTCTCCTTGTGTCTACCCTTCTGTTTTTTTGTTTGTTTGTTTGTTTGTTTGTTTGCTAACTTTTGGCTTCTTCCCATGTGGTCCATCTCTGACTCACTGCTCTCAAATCTCTTCTCTTCATAAAAGAGCCCAGTAACATGGGTTAAGGCACACCCTGACTTAGCTAAGCCACACTTTAATTAAAAATCACAGATTCAAAAGTTCTTGTTTATAAGTGAGTTCACACCCTCAGGAATGTGGAGTATGACTAAGAAAATGTATTTGTCGGGGTACATAATTCAATCTACCAAAACAATGTACCCTGAACATACTCAAGTTCCTTTATTTTAGAAAAATATCAAAACTTTAACATCAACCTCCAGGCAATTGTCATCTGGTCCCTCTCCTTAAGTTTACCACCAAGCTGGCTGTGTAATTATGGATAATATTTTTCACATCTTTACCTGTGATTTTTTTACTTTAGGCTTCTCCCCTTACCATGAGTCTGTAATCAGCCCAATTAATGTTATTACTTATGGAAATATTTTTGGATATAAGCAACCAAAAATCCTACTCTTTTGTTAAGAGTAAGGAAAAAAAATAGGACTTTATTTTTCCCATAAAAAATATGGTCCTGTATACTCAGAGGATCCTGCCAGAGTTGTCAAGAACAACCAGACTCCATCTGTACTGATGCAACTCCATCTTTATCATGTGGTTTCATCCTCATATTTACAATATGACTGATGCACCAAAAAAAAATCTTATTTATGTTTTAGAAACGAAAAAGGGGATGTAAGTCAGACGATAGGCTAAAAGAAACTGCAGATTAATCTAACTTTTTAAACAATTTTTCTGACAACAAAATCTGTCATAATCTGTCTAAATATACACTTTGATTCTATAATGCCAAGTGTATGTTTTCTTTTTGGATTGCTCTTATTTTTGGGGGGTAGGGGCGGTGGTCTTTGAATCGAACCTGGGTCTCCCACGAGGAAGGTGAGCATGCTACCACTGAACCACCTATGCACCCTGGATTGTTCTTTTTATAATTATATTATCTGGCAACCATGCTTAAACTAAAAAGAAAAATACTTTTCACTTATATTTTGTTTTCTTTGTTATGAATAATTATATATAATTTTCTTACACATAGCATTTTGTTAATAAAGCACATCCCATCTCTTTAATAGTAGCCTTTATTTTATTCTATTTACTTCATTTCATTTTATTTTATTTTATCTACATTGCTGTGCGTTCTTCTAGCAATAGCTATAATTTTTTAATTCACTCTAATATTTCACTGTCTTTAGTGACTCAATTTTATCCATTTTATTATCTCTGTAATTACATACAATTGAAATACATTTTGGGTTTGTTTTCTTGTTTGTTTGTCTCTTTCTTTTTTTGCTTCTTATTTTCTATACCTACTTTCTTTAATACTTTCTTTGTATTAATATATTTTGCATTTCATTTACTTTTCTGCTTTAAGAGTGAAAGGTTTAGAACGTATTTACATTCTACATACTCTTTTGAAATTACATTTGAAAATAAAAAGTTAGGCAGATTGTCTATTTTTCTTCTTAACAAGTTAAGGATGATTAAGTGAAAAAATTCACCACTTCATTATTATTGCTTACAATTTTGATTCCACCTCTTATATTTAAATGAAACTTCCCATTTTTTGTGCCCACCATCATTTCTTGTGCAAGAAACTTTTCTTCTATGTATATATTTCAATCATTGTTTCAGTGAGGGAATGTGGGTAACAAATTTATTTTTTATTTCAACATCTAGAAGCATGTTTATTTCATCATACACTCTTTCTAATTTGGTTAATTATCAAGTTTCAAGTAAATAGTTCTTTCATATCTGCATAAAGATATTATTCCATTACTACTGACATAATCTGTTTTCATGATATATTTTCTGCTAGTCTAATATTTATATATTTTCAAACTAATGCACTGTGCAGTTTTGGTTAGACTTAAGATTTCCCTGTGTCCATAATAGCTTGCAATTTCATTATTTATTTACTTATTTATATACTGTAGTAGCCAGGGTTCTCTAGGGAAGCAAAACCAACAGGAGATATCTGTATATATGAGATTTTATAAAAGTGTCTCAGACAACTGTGAGGATGCACGAGCCCAAATTCTGTAGGGCAGGCAACAACTGGTAACTCTGATGAAGACCTTTGGTGAATTCCCCAGGAGAGGCTGGCTGGATGAAATGGAGAAACAGATTCTCTCTTATGCTTCTCTTTTAAAGTCTTCAAGTGATTAGATTAAAATGTCACTCATTCCTCTTAGCGGACTGCAGATTTAACCAGCCATAGATGCAATCAACATGCTGATGATTTAAGTCTACAAAATGTCCTCACAGAAACTGATAGGCAGTGCTTGCTTGACCAGGCAAGTGGACACCATCACCTGGCCAAGCTGACACATGAGCCTAAATATCACAGTCCAGCCCTTGTCAACTTGGCAGCTGTACACATCACCTTAAAGCACATTTAATCTCTAAATAGAAAACAACAGACATATATTTCACCTAACAATACCCAACTGCCCTGTGTACAACCAGAAACACACTAAATCTCTCCAAAATAGTATCCTATACTTAACTACTAAACACGAACAATACAACTTATGTCCTATGATTAAGGGCACAAGATAGAGAAGAAAACAAATATATTTGCTTTATGTATTAATACAAACATACTTGTAAAAAAGCAAGGAAGAAATGATTATATCATCACAGCCCATATTTCTGTAACAGGTTACATGGTCATAGTTCATATTTATCACTACCTTCTGCCATTACCCATTCCATGCTCCCTTTACCCTCAGAAAGCACCTCAACTGGCTATGGTCCTCACCTGGTGTGATGACATACACCATCATTCTTGAAGTTAATTGGCCATTGGTAATCCTGCCAAAATTGGGTTGTTGCTGTTTTCCATTGACTTTAATCACAGGGCATGGTAGTATTAAGAGGCACACTATGGTTTCTCTTGTATTACAGGAAAACTCTTCTTCACTTTCATTGTGTAGTTGCAGTCTGATTCCCACTTGATAGCAGGGTCAATCACATGAGTCAGTAGAGTAATCCCATTCCTTGCCTGATGATTCAGATGCATAGAAGCCCGATGTGGTCAGGTGAAGTCTTAACTACCAGTTCAAAAGGAATCACGATTGTGTCTCCTAGTGAAAGCCCTCCTCCTTCTGGGACTAAGACCAGTAAGCCAGCAGAGTTTAAGATTGCAGAAACAGGAAGCAAAAATTATTCCAGTGTATTACTACCGATGATAGTGAGTGGTGCGATTACCATTTCCACTCCTTGATTCCTGACCGATGAACCCAGGCTATGGGAGAAACAGCTCCATAGACTAGATGCTGATTCAGAACATACAGTGTCCTGGAGAACATTGTCTCAGCCCTGAAAGGTATTGCTACCTAGTTGGCACTGTAATTGGGTCTTCAAAAGGCCATGGCATCATTCATTCAACCCAGCTGCTTCTGGATGATGGGGAACATGTTAAGACCAGAGAATTCCATGAGCATGTGCCTATCCCCACACTTCATTTGCTAAGAACTGAGTTTCTTTATCAAGCAATGCTGTGTGGAAAAACATGACAGTAGTTAGGACATTCTGCATTTTGTATTTTTTACAAAAGGATTCTATGCGAGGAATGTAAATTCATATTCAAAAAAATGGTCTATTGTCTATTCCATTTAGAACAAATCCCTGCCCCTTCCATGATGGATGTGGTCCAATTTCACCAACTAGCCACCAGGTAGCAAGCTGATCATCTTAGGGACTGAGTGTGGGTCTCTACTACTGGCAGATTGAGCACTCAGCAATGGCCATAACCAGGTTGGTCTTGGTGAATGCAAGTCCATACTGTTGGTTATGCCAATTCCAATTATGCATTCTAGAAGTGGGAAAATGACCATAGAATGAGTCTGAAGACCCACTGGTCCTACTGTGAGATGGATCACAGCTAAAAATCCATTGATCACCTGACCTCCATAAGCCCATACTCTGACTGGTGGACCACAGTGATGCATTGGGTCTCCTAGAATTAGTGATACTTCTGAGTCAATGTCCAATAATACTTGAAATATCTGATTATTTCTTTCTCCAGAGCACACATTCATTCTCGTAAAAGGTCATAAGTCACCTTGAGGAAGACTGGGAGAAAAACTAATAATGTGGATTTGGGGCAGTATAAAAGGGTCCTTCCCCATGGGTACCCAGCCCTCCCTTCATTCAAAGGACTCTGGGTCTGCAAACTCTCTCAAGTCTGGAAATTGATTAAGGGGTCCTGATGCTCTGTTTTTGTAATTCTAGTTAGACTTCTATTCATATGTCCTAGAATTCTTCTGCTTATACAACTCAAAGAAGAATTTAGTAGACTGTCCATATATTATATTTCTAGGTAACCCATGATCTACTAGGCAATGCCACAAGTCTCTGAAAGTCAGATTATTTTGACTATTGCTTTGAGTCAGCTGTCTGTTATGCTGGGACACACTCACCTTGTCTATGGTTGACACATGACTTCTGCCAACTTGGGATCCAACCATTCCCATTGTGTTTAAAGATTTCAACTCAGTGATAGCTGTTCCCACAGTAATATCTGACGAACAGAGAAGAACAACTATAGACCTAGTGGTGGAGGATGATGGAGCTAGTTTCATGAATTTATTTCTCAGGGTTCTGATGAAAGATTGTCTTCTGAACATTCCTGAGGTGTGTGAGCAAGTCTTCCATGATAAATTCACTCTAACATTTCAATCGCTTTAAGCCTCTGGATCCCCTCATCTACATTATACCAGTGCAGTTCTGGAATTTTGACCTCTCATTTAATGCTGGCCACCTTTGAAATCATGTTCCAGTCAACTGTCCAAATTGTCAATACCCTTTCTAACCCCTCGAGCTACAACATTGAATGCAGAATCTCTGCATAGTGGGCCCATATCAATAAATTTAGCTTGATCCAACAATATTCTTTCCACTATTATTTCACACCATTAATATCCATTCTCAGACATATTCTATCTAAATAGATTAGAACTCATGCAGTTCTTTTGGAGTCTAGTGTTCCTCCACATGGGTCATAGATTGTGCCTCACCTTCAGAGCCTGTTGGCACTTTAGTCTAGTTATAGGTCTTGAAGAAAAGATGGGTGGTGGGTGTGGGTCAGGAAAATGAATAAAAGCATCTTTCAAACCAATTACTTTAGGGCATTCTATTGCAGTTTAATCTGGTGAAACACAATTAGTCACTCCAGATAGAGGAGTGAGGGCTGTTTTCCCAGGGAAGGTGGTTATAGGATTAGCAGGTACTGAAGATTTAATCTCATTAGGTGGAGTTGGGCTGGCAGACCATTTCAAGGAGACTGGAAGCTAGGAAGCTATTTTCTCAAGGTAGCCTGGAGGTCAGGTAGCTCATTCTTCGGGACAGTCCCTTACAAGTCTTTCTGGTAATGTCTCAGTAGATTCCAGAGATCCCGTCTCCCCATTGCCATCATTATCAAGCCATATATCACCATTCCACTTTTCAGAATCCTATCATTTTCCAGTCAAAGCCCTTACTTTAACAGCAGAAACCCTGCAAAGTTGAAAATTTTGTTTACATTCTGAATCTGCTACTATCGCAATGAGGTTGCATCTGGTTTTCAGAGGTCTCAAGGCTGGGATCAAAGGAAATAAAATTTTCTTTCAGGGCACACATGGAAACATATGCATCATTCATACAACACTATGATATTTAGTTTTCCAATCCAGGAACATGGATCCTCCTTCCATCTACTTAGACTTCTTGAATTTATTTAGCAATGCTTTGAAATTTTCTGTGTGTACATCCTCTACATTCTTGGTCATATTTAATTCTAGATATTTGATACTTTTTGTCACTATTATAAATGGACTTTTTTTTAATTCCTTCTTCCAATTGTTCATTGTTTGTGTATAGACATGTTACTGATTCTTGGTTGTTTATCTTGAACCCCTGACATTTTACTGAAGCCATTTATTTGTTCTAGGAAATTTACTGTGGACTTTTCAGGATTTTCTGAATGTAGAATTATTTCATCTGCAATTAGAAAATATTTTCTTCTTCCTTTTCATCTTTGGTAACTTTTGTTTTCTTGCCTAATTTTTCTAGCAAGGATTTCCAGTACGATGGCAAATAACAGTGGTGACAGTGTCCACCCTTGTCTTATTCTTGATCTTAGAGGGAGAGTTTTCAATCTTTTACCATTAAGTAGGATGTTTGCTCTGGGATTTTCATATATTCCTTTTATTAGGTTGAGAAAGTTTCTTCTAATCCTCGTGTTCTAAGTGTTTTTTTATCATGAAGGGATGCTGGATTTTGCCAAATGCCTTTTTTGGCAGTTTCACTTTAAATTTTCCAAGTACACAGCCTGCAGTTTCACTTGATGCTTTCTAAATGTTGCTTGTGCTGAATTAGCAGTGCCTCAACATAGCCATGTTTGAACTATTTTTCTCAAAATTCCCTTCCCAGTGTTGTACCCCATTAGGATTTGCTGCAAGATAGATTTCCATAAAATATGAAAACAGAAATAGTGATGGAGCTGTTTTTGTTGTATGGAAGTCTGAATAGAGCAATAGGCTCCGCATAGTTGCAGACTACTTTTCTCTTCTTCTTGGCCTGAGTAGCATCCAGGCCTACACTGACTCCACCTTACATGATTCACATGAAGCATTTGGTTAGAGGCCAAGAAAGACGTGGACTCCAGTTTTTCCTGCTCCTTTACAATTGAGGTCTAGAACTTTTTCTAGACTCCTGTCCTTGCTCGCCCATGGCAACATAAGGCCCACACCACAAACACTGGTAGAGTTTTCATAGATTTCTTAAAGAAATCCCTAATAATCCCTAATCATCCCTATGATAAATCTCTTCATCTGAATCATATAGGCCATGCTTACCTGAATGAATGCTAATGAATCTTTTATTCATTCATTCATTCATCCATTCACTCCCATCCAGACTATTCTCAATGTCTTCTTCAACTGGATGTGTCTGGTATTTAGTGATATATGGAATATTTTCAGTTATTATTTTATTCTCCCTAATTATAAATTCTTTTGGATTTTCTTTACACTGTCTGTTAGTAGTACTCTCTTGTTTTAGGACCTTGTTTTCCATTCCATGGGTTTTTTGTTTTTTTTTGGTTATCCTCTTTCTTTTTTCTTCTTCTTGTTGAAATATCTGTTTCCATTACTTTTCTAATTATTGCTTCATAACTTGTCTTTCTTAATTCCTAGTACCCTTTATAAATTTCACGTATCCAAAATAATTACTAAGAAGTTACTTACATTCCTAGATTACTTTCATTTCATTAGGAATTATTTCATATTCATCTTTTTTATTTTGAAAGCATTCTCTTATACTCTGCATTGTTTTCAATTGTGTTGGAATTTTAAAATTATTTTTCACCTTTATTGAACATTTTATTTATTAGTTTTCTCTCTTTCTTTATATTTTGGCTGTCTAGTGGTATATTCCATTCAGGACCATCATGTCAGAAGAAGGTCTATATTGGTGGTTCTGTTTTTCTGCCCATCGAATGATCCAGATATTTTGTATTTAAACCTTAGTCACTCAACAAGATGGCACTCAGTCTGATTCTTAACAGTAGGTCGCTGCCTACTTCTTCTTATCTCCCTAATTATGCAACTTCATAAATCCATAGCTATAGATAGTTGTCAAAGAATACTTGTTTTTAGCTGTATTCCATGGGCTCAGATGCAGCATGTGTTTTCTTCACTTCAAAGCAGAAGTTTGTTTTTCGGTCCATTGACTCACATATAGTAGTTTCCCTACCCTAATCTACTGAAAGTAAACAGTTGGATTCCTTTGCACAGGCAATATCTCTTCAAGTTCTATTTTATTACTAATCCACGGATATATTAAAATTGGATTTTAATTTGGGTAGCCCTACTTAAAATTTTATCTTGACCTTTCGTTTATTGATAGATTTTTGGTGCAGTGTTGGAGGCAATTAAATTATGACATGATATGCAAAGGTTAAAAACCTCATCAACTTTCTTTATCAGGATTGGGAAACATTTTCTGGAAAAGGCCAGATAATAAATACCTTAGGTTTTGCAGGCCTCATATGGTATTTGTTGCATGTTCCACTTCCAAATCATTCTTAGCTCATGGGTCATGGTACATACACTCAGTGAGAAGACATTTTCATGCTATTACATGGACAAATTTAGAATGGTTAAGTGTGAGATGGTGCATTGACATGGTTAAAAAGCACGCATGGTACAATTTTTAACTAGTTTATACCCATGGCTAGAAATACCAGCGTCACTTGATGTTTAATCATAGCTTTCCTAACTGATATGCTTCAATTTATTTTTCTTAATGAAGATTGATATACAAGTCAAGAATTTTATATTTTCAAGGAATATTGGAGACCAGACTGGACATCAAAATATTGGGCAATTCTTATTGTACATGGAGATGTGGGTGCCATATAAGGTGACTATTTAAAAATCAAAGAAATGGCCAAAGGTGGAGATAATTCATGTTGAGAAGAAGAGAATTTGAGGGGACCCTTCAAAGAATGTGTATTCAATCAGTTACATCAAAATACTTCTAAAGAAAATGATGTACTATTTAAGGCTATTCAAGTTTAAGAAGACAGTGGAAGTATTCAAATTTTTAAGACTTTCCTTGCTGTTTCTCTCAAGAATTAACAGCAAAATCCATAACATCAACAATTTTCTCAGTAGAAAAGTATTGCTGGAAAAAAACAGTAAGCTTTTGGATATGCAACTTGCAAAGTACAAACACACAGAAGAAAAAACCTGTCTTTGCTCACTTGTTATGTTATCACTTTTTCACAGCATGCAATATTAAAGAAACTGAATTGGGGGAGATGGATTTATTTTAGTCAAAATATTGAACTTCTGTTAAAGCAAAAATAATTTAAATTATTTTAATGAACATATGTTCTGTACCTCCTGGAGAGCTGTTAAATAAGCAAATTAAGAAACTCTATTAAAAAGTTGGAAAACATTATAAACACCTAAGTTATAAATGTAGGCAGGCAAACATTCTTTACACATAAGAAAAATATTCAACCATGATTCATTTGAAAATTTTAAATTTATAAATATACCAAGAAAAATATTTTTATCAAATGTGCAACAATTATCAAAAGTAACAATATCCAGTTTTTGTAAGTGATAAGTGAACCAAACACTATTGCAACTATGTTAAGAGGTTTAAATCGGAGTATCCTTTCTCAAGATAAATGTTGAAAAAATGCATCAAGAGCTTTAAGAGGAACACAGACTCTTTTAGAAAACTAGGATTCCACCTTTCAGAGTCTATTCTTCGGATAGCATCATCAGTAAATATAAACAATAATTTATTCACAGTAAATTCATAGAAAATTCTATATATTAGGCAAAGGTAAATGAAAAGAAGTAATCTAAATGTTAGTGAGAATTAATAATCCCATATATTATATAGACTTCAACTTGCAGAAATAAAATATTTATTCATCTTTTGAAACCATAGGTGCAGTTATCCTTACTACTTGCATATTTCATGCATAACCTGGCATTTGAAGAGAGATTGAGTAAAAACAACATGGGTTATATGTCAGTGTCTGTCTACAAAATGTTGTGTTTTAAGGTATATGTCACAAAATGATATAAAATTATTTTTGGAACAGACAATGCTGCATTCAACTACTTTCTTATATAGTTGCTACTGCTTGCAATTAAGAATTAGCTATAGATGTAGTATCTTTATCTGAAAATGGAAAATGAAAGTAAAATGAAAATTATAACTCAAAACTGGGGCTTGGAGAACATGCAGTATTTATATTAATAATGCTTAACTTCCAAGCCCACCTTTGTGTCCTATCCATTTATTATTATTTTTATTAATGATAATTACTTTTGATATCATAAAGAAAGTATATTTTCAAAGACCAAGATTATTGGCCAGTGAAATAATGTGTTCTTATATATTTTTTAACATATCAAAGAACTGAAGATGAAACAAAATCTAAATGAACTAAATTCTTGCAAGTGACATGTTTTTCACAGGAGGAAAGATACACACTCATTCAGAGCTGTAGGATAATGAGGAATCTTCCATTTTTCAGGATAATGCAAAAACAGTTGAACTTTTATTAAACTCTAATGGTGACAATGGTCAGGCTGGTGGAATAGATTAAATTCTGAGAAACACCAGCTAAGGAATGAATATCCACTTGACCACCTACTTTTTTCCCGAAGATCATCACTGGGAGCATGGATCACAGTTTGGTGGGGCATATGAATAGGCTTGAGAAAAGTCTACCAAGGCTACCAAAGCTTGCAAGAAAGAGTGGAGACCTGAGTGATATCTTTCTAAGCACTAGGCATTCAGCTCTCTAAGACAGAAAATGTGGAGGGAAAAATTGGAGAAATCCTTCTGAGACATTATTCTAGGTAGCCACAGAGTGATTCAACACCCTGCAAAAGCTAGGGACAATGAAGCGCAAAGACATTTCCTGAACCTAAGAAAGCTGGTGACAGTAGTGTAGAGGAAAGAGAACTTTCCAAAGGAAACTTCCCAAGTCCCCAAAATATATTAACTTGGCTTCAATGAGAAGCTCACAATACCGCACATGTATTTGTGATATAGATGAATAATTTGACCTTTCCTCTTCCTCTTTCCCTTCATCCCTTTATAACTCTTCTCTTCCTTAACAATTCAATTCTAAAGCAAAGAGGTAAAAATAAGTAAAGTAGGAATCTATGTCACGTGCAGGGAAAGGCCACAGCAGCTCAACACTAGGTATTGAAGCCTAAGGGGAATTATGGAAATACCCACCTGAAAGAGACTCCCTAGAAAAGGATCTAGAAGCAGAATCAGGTCAGGAAGGCACCTCAGTGAGGTGAATTAGAGCTGCTATAGGAGAAGCAGCAATCCACATAGGAAGGTGTCAGATGCTTTGGAATGAGGAACATCAATTGTCCAACTGAGGAACCAAGGAAAAGACAACATATTCTGTAGACCTTGATAATAAACCTTAAAAACTTAAGTAGCTTTTTCATTAAGATGATATTCTTTTCCTATCTAATTGATTCTAGTACAGCAAGATTGAAAGACTAAATTATAGAAAGATATATTAACAACTGTGCAGAAACAACCTTAAATAGCCAACAAAAATATCCTGAGAAATATTATTTTCTATCACTGTTTGTACCAAAAACTTGAGAATTATTTGTAGTCCATGTAGGGCAGAGGTGTTATAATTACATTTTCCTGGATGAGTGATAAATTTTTATAGTCCTTTCTATTTATGATGCCCATTTGAAGGAATATGTCTCTGATTGTTTGGACAAACAATGAATGAGCAATTTATTCCCCTTCACAGAGTGTCTGAACAATCAATGGTGATCTTGTTTTGAAGTTTGTATCTAAGTTAGAATTTCCAGACTTGGTGATTTAAATAATTATGGTCTCTGTGTTCAGAACATCTCAAGATACTATCCATAAAGTTAATTAGGTGCTCATCTGAAGCAAACAAGGCTATGTGCCCTGACCACAAAGTAAGTAGCATCTGGTAGGGCACACAGAAATCCAGAAAATACAGTTCATAACACATGGTTGGGTCCACAGCCTTACATTAGTGGAATTACATATTTGGATCCCTATTAGTTTCTTAGTGTGATAAGTAATTGTCCCATCATACTATGAAGATGAATTACTTCAGAATTACTTAGAATTTGGTCTACAGATTGTAATTATCTCTGCTAGAGGGGCACTATCAAAATGTCAGGTTAATTTGTTTGAGGTAATTTTCACATGCAGGTACAAATGAAAATGCTATTGGCTGTACTTGCCTATGGTCTTGTTCAACGAGATTGAAATTGTACAGAAGTTTTTATCATGGGAGATTGGTAATGGATGGCAGACTCAGGAGTTGGTGTAATTGAAATCAGTGGCTACTATTTGTGGATAATCTAAGAATAGCATTAATGAGTACATTCTGAACAATTATGATAAAAAGGGAAAGAAGGAGAAAATGGCCATTAAGGGTGGATAAATTATAGAGTTCTATAGAAAATGAGAAGAAGAGTGTTTATAAACAAGGAATTGAAAAACAAAACAGTAATCAGATGGGCATCTTTATTTGACATCTTGGGAAGAAACTGTCCATTAACTGAGGTCACTGAACTGTTGCAAACATTTCAGTTATCTACTTCCAAATATCAACTACTTCTAGAGAATCACAGAGAATATTTAGTTTGAGGTACGATTTTTGGTTGGATTTACAGTTGTCTGTGTGGGTGTAATTCTTAATTGCTTCTTTTAGTTGTGAAATATGAACTAGGGAATGACTCTCTGAGTTACACTGTTGTGTTTCTTTTTAACAATACCTGATAAGGGGCCTTACAGTGAGGTTTAAGTAAAGCTTTTCTCTGCTCTGTCTCCAAAAGCAGGAATTTCCTGACTGAAGTTCATAAATTATTTAGGATGATATTCTGAAGACAACTCTCCATAGCGAAGATAAGACAACTATCACATTCCCCTTCTTCTGATAGGGGCAGGAGAGTGGAAAGATTCAACATGCTACAGCAGGGAATAGTAATGTGAGAGAGAGTGTAACATAATCTCATAAGAGGATAAGCAGCTATCTGTAAAGTGTTGAGTGTTCTGTCAGTAGTAATATCTGTACTGTGGGAGAAACCACGTGTTCATATGGGGCACTTAGAACTAGCTCAGCAGAAGTGCTGAAAATTTTAGAGCATCAGCTATTTCCTTAATGCAAGAGGAATAAACACTTGTAAGTGAGGCAAAGGAGAGGCTATAGGAAATAATGTATTTTTGGTGACTCCCATGAAACTAAGTTAAAAACCCAGGAGCTTTTGTCACATAACTCATGGACAGGTAGCAAAGAGACTTTGTGTAGTTAGTGATAATTAGGGAAGAAGGATGTTGAGAAGTCTTATGATATTTTGGAAGAACTATTTGTGCTTCCTGAAGAGGTTTCCTAGAAGAAAAAAAAAAAAACTGGAAACCATTGTCTGAATTATCCAGTTAAACCTGAGATCCTCTCAATTATCATTTTGTAAGGAGTTTCATAAACTTGGGTGGCATTTGTCTCTTCTAAGATCTGTCATGTTCTAATTAATGAACTGCATTTTAGCAAAATTGTAATTTGCGTTTTAAAGCTTTACATCTTCTTTTCTGCTAAAGCTGAGATCAAATAAATGGAATGATTACACAGTATTCCTTGCTTTCTGAACAAAGTAAGAAATCATCCACATATTGTATCAAGTGAACCATAAGGGTAATTTAAATATTTTAAATACTGGTTGAAGAATTTTGGGAAATAAGAGGGGACTTTAGTGAATTCTTAGAGCTTGATTGTTCAGGTATATTGCTGTCCTGCCTAGGTGAAGGCAAAAAGGTATTGGCTTTCTAGCTCTAGAAACACACTGAAAAAAAAAAGGGCAGAAAAAGGATCTGTTAAAATGAAGCAAATGGTTTTTGGAAGAATTGATGACAGTATGGTATTTGGATTAGGTACCACTCAGAAATGATAAGCAAAAACTTTGTTGATGGCCCTGTGATCTTAAACAAATCAATATTTTTGTCAATTTGGTTTCTTTCTTGACATGAAGCATTACAAGGCTTAGCACAAGTTAGGAGAAGGTCTTTGAATATAGAAACTTCTACTACAGGTGTGATACTTTCCTTTGCTTCTGGTTTCAAGGGACATTTGGGATATTTGTGTAACCATTTTGTAGGATCTATGTGAAGTTTAAAAGGTTCTGTTCGTATTATTTGTCCTATATTGGCAGAATTTTAGTTTACAGTTCTCATGTATGGTGTCAAGATCTTTTTCTTGGTATTAATCAAATACAATGGAGAACAAAAGGTTTATAGAGTACAAACTGTAATTATGAATAAGGGAGTACTCTCAGACATCATTAAACAATTCTTCTGATATACATTTAATATTACACTTCCATCTGCAATATAAACCTCTCCCTGTTAAATTTTCAGGGGTAATATCATAGAGCAGGAAGGGAAGTATTCCTGTCAAGGCCCCAAGGGTTTCAGTTAAGGGCTTGATGATAGGGGAGACCTGCAGTTTATTTGAAACAACTTCAGCTGGGAAGTATGCTAACACTGAAGAAGGGGTTGACAAAAGGTGGTAATGTAGAAAAAGTAGTGCCTATTTTTCCTAAAAGTTTGAAATTGATTCTATACCTTTAGTGTTTAAGGGTAAGGTAGGATACTGGGTGCTTTATCCTTCCTTGAAGTACCCCTACTGATCTCTCCCCCACCTCCCTTTTGAGAGAAGTATGGACTTACAGAACAATCTTGCAAAAATTAGAGAATTCCCACAAACACTACTTTTAACAACTTAAATTGCTGTGGAACTTTTGTTACAATTGAGGAAAGTACATTTTTTAACTACTATTAACTATAGTCCATGTTTTAACTTAGTGTTCACTGTATAATGTAGTTTCACAGATTTTTTAAGCAAATTGTTATTCTCTTCCTAGCTACATATACAATTTAGCATTTCCCCTATTAACCATGGTCATATACACACACAAACGCATATATATATGTACATATTTCAATGCTGATAATTATGTTTACGATACTATTCTTCCATTACCACAATCCACTATCAAAACACTTTGATCATTCCAAATAGGAATCCTGTTCATTTTAAGCATTAACTTCCCACTCCCTTTACCCATCCTGTGCCTTGGTAACCCATATTCTAGATTTGGAATCTAGAAGTTTGCTTATCTTAAATATTTCATATCAGTGAGATCCTACAATATTTGCTCTTCTGTGCTTAGTTTATTTCTGTAATCATGATGGCTTCAAGATCATTCATTTTGTCACAAGTCTCAGCTCTTCATTCTTTTCTACCACTGAATAAAATTCCATCGTATGTTTCTAACATATTTTATTTATCCATTCATCAGTTGATGAACACTTGGGCTGCTTCCATCTTTTGACAATTATGAACAATGTTCCTATGAACATCAGTGTGAAAATATTTGTTCAAGTCCCTGATTTCAATTCTTTTGGATCTATATACCATAGTAGTAAGATTTCAAACTTACATGGTAATTCTATATTTAACTTTCTGTTAACTGCCGAATTGCTTTCCTCAGTGGTTGCACCATTTTAAATTTCCACCAGCAAAGAATGAATGTTCTTATTCCTCATCTCTCTTTCCAACATTTGTAACTTTCTGTTTTGCTTGTTTTTTTTAATAATAGCCATACAACTGTGTATGAAGCAATATTTCATTGCAATTTTGATTTGCATTTCCCTGATGGCTAATGATGAGCAGTTTTTCAGGTGCTTTCTGATAATGCATGTGTGTGCATATATATATATACACACACATATATATATATATCTTATATATATGTGTATATATATATCTTATATATATGTGTATATATATCTTATATATATGTGTATATATATATATATATATATGTATCTTATATATATGTGTATATATATATATATATAGGAAATATGTTATACAAGTCTTTGGCCAGTTTTTTAATTAGGTCATTTGTCTTTTTGTTTTTAAATTGAAAGTTTTCTTTATATGTTCTTGAGATTAAACCATTATCAGAAATGTGATTTCCCAATATTTTCCCCCATGTGTAGGTTGTCATTTTACTTTCATGATAAAGCCTTTTGAGGTGAATTTTTTTTTTAAATTGGATAATGTTATTTTTATCTACTTTTTCTTTTGTTGCTGATGCTTCTAGCATAAAGTCTAAGAAACCAATGAGTGGTTACTTCCATATATTTTCTTCTAAGAGTTTGGTAGTTCTAACTCTTATGTTTAATTCTGAGGTAGGGGCCCTCCTCCTTCATTTTTCCCAGAGTCATTTGTTGAAGATCAGTTTTTCTTAGTTGAATGGTCTAGGCCCTCTAGTCAAAAATATGTTGGCTATAAATGTGAGAGTTGATTTCTAAGCTCTCAATTCAATTCTATTAACCTACATTTCTGCCCTTGTGCAAGTACCATGATTTTTTTATTACTGTGGTTTGTCATAAATTTTAAAATGGGAAAGTGTGAATCCTCCAACTTCATTCTCCTTTTTCAAGATGGCTTTGACTATTTGGAGCCCTTACCTTATCATAAATTTGAGTGGCTTTTCCATTTCTGCAAAGAAGGTAGTTAAAATTTTGATTGGTATTACATTGAAATTACAATAGCTTTGAGTATGATAGACATAGTCACAAGATTTAGTCTTTCAATCCATGAACAAAAGGTATTTCCTCCCATTTATTTAGGTCTTTTTTGATTACCTTGGCAATGTTTTGTAGTTTTCTCTGTACAGGCCCTTTATATCCTTGATTTGATTTATTCTTAGATATTTGATTTTCTTAGTTTGTAAACGGAAAATAGTTCTTGGTTTCTTCTTTGGGTTGTTCATTCCTTGAGTGTATAAGCACTACCGGTGTTTGGCTGTTGATCTCACACCCTTTCAAGTCACCGATTCATTTATTAGCTTTGGGAGCTTTGTGTGGATTTTTCAGGATATTTTTAATATAGGAATATGTCATCTGCAACTAGGGAATGTTTAAGTGTTTCCTTTCTGAATTGTATGCCTTTTATATCTTATGCTTGCTAAATTACTCTGGCAAGAAATTCCAGTACCATATTGAGTAACAGTATTGACAGTGGGCATCCATGTCTTATTACTGTGGTTTGTAATAAGTTTTAAAATGGGGAAGTGTGAATCCTCCAACTTCCTTCTGATTTTAGAAGGAATGCTTTCAGTCTTTCAATCTTAGGTAGAATGTTAGCTATGTGCTTTTCATATATGCCCTTTTACATTGTTGAGGACATCTCCTTTTATTCCTAGTGTTCTAAGTGTTTTTTGTATCAAGAAGTGGTACCTGATTTCTTGAAATGCTTTTCCTACATTAATTGAGATGTTAATGTGTTTTTTCTCTGTCCTTCATTTTGTTAATGAGTTGTATTACATTAATTGATTGTCTTATGTTGAAACTACCTTGCATACCATGAATAAATTCCACTTGATCATAGAGTATAGTTCATTTAATATACTACTGAATTTTATTTGGTAATTTTAAAAGGATATTTGCATATATATTCATGAGAGATATTTTAGTCTGTAATCTTCTTTACCTGTAGAATATTTA
The DNA here is from genome assembly GCF_023851605.1 of Tamandua tetradactyla. Lineage (NCBI taxonomy): Eukaryota > Metazoa > Chordata > Mammalia > Pilosa > Myrmecophagidae > Tamandua > Tamandua tetradactyla. Next base: position 74,027,073 of record NC_135335.1, on the reverse strand, counting down.
ACTGACCTTGATAGAAGAGTGATGTTGACCTCACGGAATGAAATAGGGAGTGATCTCTTTAATTTTTTGGATGATTTTGAGCAGAATTGGAATTAAGTCTTCTTGGAATGTTTGGGAAATTCCACTGGTAAGCCATGTTGTCCTGGGATCTTCTCTATTAGAAGTTTTAAGTACTGATTCAATCTCTTTACTAGTAATTGGCTTGCTGAGATCTTCTATTTCTTCTATAGTTAGTGGAGGTAGTTTGTGTGCTTTTAATAATTTGTCCACTTCATCTAATTTATCTGATTTTTTAGCATACTTTTGCTCATAGTGTCCTCTTATAGTTCTTTCCATTTCAGTGGGGTCAATAGAAATGTTTCTTTTTTAATTTTTGATTTTCATTATTTATATCCTTGCCTTTTATGTGTTAGTTTAGGTAAAAGTTAGTCAATTTTACTGATCTTTTCAAAGAACCAACTTATGATTTTGTTGATTCTCTCTATTGTTATTTTTATGTTTCTATTTCATTATCTGTGTTCTGATCTTTGTTATTTCCTTCTGTTTGCTTGTTTTTGACTTACTTTGCTCTTCCTTTCTGGGGCTTAGGTTTCTGAATTAAAGTCGTCTTTATTTTTTGTGATGGTGGGGCGGTACATGGTCCAGGAATCGAGCCCAGGCCTCCCATGCGGGAAGGCGAACATTCTACCACTGAACCACCTGTGCACCCCTCTACTTTTTAAATGTTAGCATTTAAAGCTATAATTTTGACTCTACTGCCACCTTTGCTGCATACAATAGATTTTGTATGGGGTACTTTTATTTTCATTGGGCTTAGGGTACTTCAAAATTTTCCTTGTGATTTCTTAAGTCATTGGTCTTTTAAGAATATGCTGTATAATTTCCACATATATACGAATTTTCCATTTTTCCCCTTGTTATTGATTTCCAGCTTCATTTGTTTTGATCAGAGAAGCAACATTGTACAGTTTCAATATTTCTTTAATTTATTGAGAAATTTTTGCAACCTAAGATATCTGGAAAATGACCCATGTGCACTTGAGAAAAATGTGTATTCTCTATTGTTGGGTGAAGTGTTGGTGTAATTGGTCTATGGTATTTATGTGTCTCGTGTTCCCTTATTGGCCCTCTGACAAGGTATCCTAACACCATTGAAAGTAGTGTACTAAAATCTCCTACTATTAATACAGAACTATCAATTTCTCCTTTCAAATCTGTCAATATTTGCTCCAAATACATTTGGGCTCTGCTGTTAGGCACATATGTATTTATAATTGTTGCAATTCTTGTTGAATTGACTCAATATACTATCTCTATCTTTGTTCCTTGTAACTGTTTTTGACTTGAAGTCCCTTGAGAATTGCTTGTGGGGCAGTTCTGGTGGTGATGGACTCCCTCAGCTTTTGTTTGTCTGGAAGTGGGTCAATATCCCTCTTTTTTTTTTTCTTTTAAAAATGAGGGAGCTTGCTTGGGCAGGCACTGGGCAATCTCCCTCACTTTTAAAAGAAAATCTTACTAGATACAAAATTTTTGGTTAGTAATTTTCTTTCAACACTTTATATATTTCAACGCACTGCCTTTTTTCCTCCTTGATTTCTGTTGAGAAATCTGCACTCAGTCTAATTAGGATCTCCTTGTACATATAAACAAGTTACTTTTCTTTTACAGTTTTCAGAACTCTCAAACAAATATAAGCAAAAACAATAAGTATTTTCCCTCATATTTATCCTGTTTGTTGTTCTCTAGGTTTCCTGGGTGGATATACTCAAGTATTTTGCTAAGTCTGGAAAGTTCTCTATTATTCTTTCTTTGACTATTGCTTTTGCCTCTTTCTCTCTTTCTTCTCCTTCTATATTTTCCATAAAGTACATATTGGCATGCTTCACTGTGTTCCACAGTTGCATTAGGCTATTTTTACTTTTTATAATTCCTTTTTCTTTCTGCTCCCCAGCATGACTCATTTTAATTCTCTTGTTCCTGAATCCATGGATTCTTTCTTCTGCCATCCATAATCTGAGTTTGAAACCCTCCTGAAAATTTTTCATTTCATCTCATGTGGTCTTCAGCTCCTCTATTTCTGTTTGCTACCTTTTAAATATTTATTTCTCTTTACGAAAATTCCCATCTTGCTCATTCATTGTTTTCCTGATATCCTTTAGTTTTTTCTTTGTATTTTCCTTCATCTCCTTGAGCATCTTTAAACTCATTTTAAAAAATCTTTTGTATGTCCACATTCTGGTCTTTCATTTGGTGTTTTCTGAATTTTTATCCTCTTCCATTGGATGAGCCATCATTTCCTATTTCTTTTACTGCTTTGTTCTTTTGTGTTGCATGCTGTACACTTTAATATTTAATATTTAAAATGTTAACTCTGGGAGTTATTCCCTGAGATGTCTGTTTCTTAATGTTTTAACCACCTAATGATAAGGAAGAAATTTCCTTGAGCTTCAGTCCTCCTATTAAGAATGTCTGACCAAAAACAAATAAATAACTAACTAAATAAATAAATAAAAGAATGTCTGACCAAAGCAAACCAATATGAATGGTCCCCCCTGAATTTCCTGGTCTTATATTTTGCCCAGCGCTTTTTTTTTTCTTTTTTTGTAACATGGGCTGGCACCAAGAGTTGAACCAGGTAGGAATTGAATAGGTTTCCAGCATGGCAGTTCCCTAAGGGGGCTTTGTAAATATATGAAGGGAATGTCATGTCTCCATAGAAATAGTCTAATCAAAATGGTTTCCACCCTACAATATTTTATGTGGTAAAAAGAAATGGCTATACCCTGAAGATTAGATTAAGATTAAAACATAGCTTTTCTGGGGTACATAATAGTTTCAAACTGATACAATTGTCAAATCCAAATCTAGTTACATTGTACAGAATATCTGGCATGCAACCCTCAAAAGTGTCAATGTCTTGAATGTCACAGGAAGTCTGAGAAATTATTTCAGATAGAGATTGAAGGGGAAAAACCCAATAACGCATGATTCTGAACTGAATAGTGTTTTTCTGTAATTGTAATTGGCAAAATTGAATAGAGTCTGGAGATAAAATGATAGGGATATACTGATAATTTCCCAATTCTAGTGTTTTTTTTTGTTTGTTTGTTTTTTGCATGAGCAGACACTGGGACAATTTTGATGTTTTTTAATTGTCCTTCTATTAAAGAATGTTTTTCTCATAGTGTGCTGGCTTGAAAGGATGTAAGTACCCAAGAAAAGCCATGTTTTAATACTAATCCCATGTTGTAGAGGCAGGAGAATGACATAACCACAAGAAGCAGAGAGCCCACCAGCCAGCAACCTTTGGAAATGAAGAAGGAAAATGCCTCTGGAGAATCCTCATGAAAGGAAGCCAAGAGAGAAAGCTAGCAGATGATGCCATGTTCGCTACATGCCTCTCCAGATGAGAGAAAAACCCTGACCCTGTTCGCCATGTGCCTTTACACTTGAAAGAGAGACCCTGAACTTCAGCGGTCTTCTTGAAACTAGGTATCTTTCCATGGATGCCTTTGATTGGATATTTCTATAGACTTGCTTATGTTGGGATATTATCTCAGCCTTACAACTGTAAACTAGCAACTTATTAAGTTCCCCTTTTTGGAAGCCATTTCATTTCTGATATATTGCATTCCAGCAGGCAGCAAACTAAAACACATAGGGACTACACACGCAAGAATTTGATAATGTCAACATATTCTCTTTCAGATTAAAAGTCCTAGATACTATACTTGGAATTTTTTTCTAAGTTTGAGAATATTTCAAAACTAAAATAAAATTTGAAAAATAATTAACAAGAATTCTAATTATGAGAAAATGATCACATAAACCCAAATTGGAGAGCATCCTATGAAACAATGGCCTTCTCCCCTTCATAAAAATTAATGTAATGAAGGACATGACAACCAAATAAAGTGTATGATCCTGAATTGGATAAAAAAATGAAGGTTCTATAGAGGACAGTACTCAGAAAATGAGCATAATTTTAATATAAATAATAATTTGTCATAATGTTAAATTTGCTGAATTTAATCATTATTCTTTGGCTATGTAGTAGGATGTTCTGTTGTTCAGAAGTATATTTAAAGTGATAGGGCATGATCTCAGCAATTTATTTTCTAATCATTCAAAAAAATAAACTAAGTATGGCAAAATTTAGCTGAAATATAGACAAAAATTTGAATTTAGGTAAAGTATACATAAAAGCAATTTGAAATATTTTTCAAATTTTGTGGGGATTTTATTCTTTTCAAATTAAAAAATAATAATTCACTATTAAAAAATAAATGCAATTTTCATTCATTCATTAAACTTCTTCCTAAGAAGTTTAATAAGAAATGTACAAGGCCTATATGAAGATGGCTAAAAAGACTTTAACAGGGAATATAATAGTCCAAAAAGGTAGATAAAATATTAAGCCACAATAATAACCAACAAAAAAATATGAAAATAGAAATGACATTGACTTTTTTGCTTACCAATTTGAAACTAAATCATAAAATAGTATTTAAAAGTATAAGCATATGGAGAGATGGGCTTTCATATACTAAAGGCATTTTATAAATTGGTTTAACCATTCTTATGAGTAACTATATAATAAGACGTAAATGTATACTATCATATTCCTCCAGGTTTTGCATACTATCTAAAGTGGGGTGAAGTCACTCACCTGTTTTCTCGTTGATCCATCCTCTTTCTTACCCCACTTTAATGTGTAGTTAAACAAAGGCAAAAATTTGATGAAATACCATAGGCAGACAAAGAGAACAGGCAGGTTATTTGTACCTCTGTCTCTGACTGAGAATCTTTGTGGCTTCAAATGTCCTTGTGCTGTTCAGGCTGTGTTTCCATCTCCCCCTAAGCAGCCAGCTCCAGTTTTTGAGTGTTGATAACACTGTCTCCTTTTTTGTCCTTTAAATCCAAATGGGGATAGTAGTCTCAGCAACTGTTAATTTCTGAGTTGATTCACTGTCCAGTTGGTCTTTTAAAAAGATTTTGGAAAATAGATGTGCTATTAGATTTTTATTTTGAATATCCTCCATAGCACCACTGGATGTGGGTTCTATTTTACTTGTAATACCTTGATTGATAGAATTAGAAATCATTCCAGTAAGAATGTATCCTGAAGTCCCAAGACCCAAGAAGATCTTGGTTCAAGATTGTTCATTATGCTATTTCAAAAGAGCACATTGTAGGAAGTATTTACCCTAAAGTTCTTTATTGTTTAAATATGGTTTATATATATTAGGCAGCATAGTGAAGCTATAAAACTTCAGTTTTAAAGTTATTATATTTTTGAAAGCTGCTCAGTCCATGAAATTAATTGAAAAAGTTCAATTCATCCAAACTTTCCAATATCCTGAAATGAGGCACTAAAATTGTATTTAATCATTGATTTTCAAATTTTGGGGATAGCAGGTTAGTGTGAATTATTTTCTTTATTTTGCCCATTTTACAGAATATATATATTTAAGTCTATATTATAAAAATAATAATTATTATTTAAAGTAAAAGCTCTCAAATTGAGGCTCAATAGAAAACAGTATAAAACCATTTGTTCTTCCTCTACAAATGGCTCTTTTTGTTCTCTAAAGGAACTGAATAATATTTTATCAATGTGGAGTCAACAGTGAAGATACATCAATATCAAATATGCTATCTCTTATTACTGATAGCTGAAAGCAATTTATTTCTTACTAAATAGTTTCAAGGCTAGCCCACTAAACTTTCAGAAAAAATATCAGTTATTTACAACAATAGTTTCTTAAGTATGCTCTGCGAAGCTCTAACATTTGCAGGTACTCACTCAAGAGCATATTGGTGAGGAAGAAGGGAGAGTGATATATGTAGCAGTAAACTGACCTATCAGGACAGATCAATTCATCTGCTTGTCATGTAAAGGTTTCATGCATTACTTTTATTTATATGAGATTTTGTTGATTGTCCAAAGTGATGCCCCGATGAATCCCAGAGTGATTTGATCAGTGACTGGAAAAGCATTTGCAAGCCCCCTTCAGGGAATGGTGAGAGTGGGGAGAAATTCAACTTCCCCAAGTTGAATTCTTGATATTCTCACAAGCAATGTGGACAACCAAAGCTATAGTCTGAGCCCCCAGTCTTGGGGTTTGTTCATATGAAACTTAACCCCACAAAGGATAGGTCAAGTCTACTTAAAATTTAGGCCTAAGAGACACCCCCAAGAGAGCCTCTTTTGTTGCTCAGATGTGGCCTCTCTCTCCAGCCAACATGACAAGCAGTCTCACCATCCTCCCCCTCTCTGAATGGGACATGACACCCAGGGGTGTGGGCCTTCCTGGCAATGTGGGACAGAGATCCTGGAATGAGCTGAGACTCAGCATCAAGGGATTGAGAAAAACCCTAGAATGAGCTGAGAATTAACATCAAGGGATTGAGAGAACCTTCTAACCAAAGGGGGAAAAATGAAATGAGACTAAATGTCAATGGCTGAGAGATTCCAAACAGAGTCGAGAGGTTATCCTGGAGGTTATTCTTATGCATTAAGTAGACATCACCTTGTTGTTCAAGATATAGTGGAGAGGCTGGAGGGAACTGCCTGAAAATTTAGAGCTGTGTTCCAGTAGCCATGTTTCTTGATGATGATTGAACAATGATATAGCTTTCACAATGAGACTCTGTGAATGTGAAAACCTTGTGTCTGATGCTCCTTTTAGCTACTTCATCAACAGAAGAGTAGAACATATGGAATAAAAATAAATAATAGGGGGAACAAATGTTAAAATCATTTAGTTTGAAATGCTAGTGGTAAATAAAAGCGAGGGGTAAGGGATATGGTATGTATAATCTTTTTTTTCTCTGTTATCATTTTATTTCTTTTTCTTTTGTCTTTTTATTTCTTTTTCTAAATCGATGCAAATGTTCTAAGAAATGATGAATATGCAACTATGTGATAATATTAAGAATTACAGATTGTATGTGTAGAATGGAATGATATCTTAATGTTTTGTTTGTTGTTATTTTTTTAATTAATAAAAAAGTATTAGAGAAAAAATTTCTATATGGCATAGTTAGCAAACAATATGTAAGCAAATATATACTGAAAACCATTGCATTGATTATTATTTGTTGATTAGCATCCATGTTTTGGAAGGAATTCTAGTTGTAAACCTATAGAAACGAACAATTTAGGCGCTGTACTAAAAATCTGTGTAATAGGAAGACAAAAAATAAACCAAATATGAGAGTATGGCATCAAAGACAATGAAAAATTATATGTGGGTTATGTGGTAACAAAGAGAAGACTTGTTTAAGTGTCAGTTTGAGATGTTTGGGTCCAATGAATGGATAATATGAAGCATATGAAAGCAATTTGTAACTATTCGGAAATTAATTAAACTATGCAAAAGGGATTATTGTGTGCCCTAGATCCCCCCAAAACACACAAATACACACACACATACTACACTACGTGACATACTTTACACAAGCATTTGATTTGAAGATCATTTTGCCATGAAGACATCATGTTGTTTGACAAATATGTCACAATTTTTGTGTGTAACTTCTTACATATTTTGACACTTTCTCCCATTAAAGCTGTGTGAGCAGGCACATAATTCTTCTGCTCCTGAAGGAACTGAGCAGGAATCCTTGGGATAGAGGATATAATAGTTGGATTAGACCTAATTAGCTATGTTGGAGAAAACCATAGCGGATGCTATTGTCCTAAATGTTTGTCATGGATGAAAGTGTGTAGAGAAAGTTTTACATTCCAATGATTGGTTACATTCCTCATCTCAGAGTAAATTCTGCAGGGACCTGCACTTTGTTCCCAATAACTCACCCTGACGAATAGAGACACTCGGTGTCCAAATCATTCCTGTAGTTATTCAGGGTTCTATAAAGTAGCAATATGAGTATTACAACAATTATATACCATTGGAATTCCTGTGAGGGGGTACATTACTGAGGTGGTGTGGGGTAGCTTCATAATGGAACAGGTTTGAGTTAGAATTTATAAACTTATACATGTCTGAAAGTTGCACTAGAGAACACAGAAGAAAGGTGATTTTTGTCTGATATTGCCATTTAAAATATCTGACATTTATGTTTGAATCCAGCTTCTGAATTTACTATTTCAGCTTTAGCAACCACATGAATCAGATAAAGAAATTTGGGGAAGCAAAGGTTTGCAAAGATTTTGTTCTAAACTACCACTTTTTGAGCCTCTGCTTTTGAGAGACTGTGGCATTTCAAGTTAAGGTCTTATTTAGCAGTACCCTTCTCTACATTAGCTCTCCTCTCTTCATAGTTTCAGGAAAGTGTGGAGTTTAAGGAAATGGAATTTTTATACCGTTTTTATCCCCTTGGCTACTGATGCACTGATATTTTGGCACTCCCAGTAAGATCGCAGAGCTTTTCTGCAGTGTGTTTTATTTTTAGAAAACCCCAGTAGCTCTATCTACTTCTGTCATCTTGCACACAGGTGACAGACACACACACACAGATAGACATGCACATGCACAAGAAGGAAAAGAGCAGAGAAAATCCCTCTTTTTCAGATGCACTCTTAAGAAGCTACAGTGTTTTCTCTTATACTAGGTAAATGTAGGTTGAAAATCCTGTCTAAAGTTTCTGTGAGAGACATACTCTGACAAATAAACTTCATTATCGATGCATTTTGTACATTCAAGTTTTGCTATTTCATTTAAATTGTAATCCCTCAAAGGAGCTTATTAATCATAACAAAAACTAAGACCCATACAAATTTAGTTTTAAGGATATAATCCAATCAAATCTATTTAATACTCCCCCTCATTCACATAATTTTATAGATGCAGTCATTGTATCTTATCAGAGAAAAGGAATCTCAGTGACCTGTAATAGATTTAAGCCTGACTTCTTTAGAATTAAAACTGTTTTTAAATTATTAACAATTTTCAGTAGCCAAAAAGCCTATAATCAGAACAAATACTCTCTTTTAATAAAACACTAAAACTAGTCTGAAATTATACCTTCAAGGACCTCCAATTCACCTAAAGAAGGAAAAAAAAAGGAAGAGTAAGAAAGATTTGAAATTCACTAAGAGTTTGGGAAAAATTATTTCATATAAGTTCCAGGATACAGGGATGCATAGAAGATGCCAGATGCATCGAATTTTCTCGAATACAATTTGCTAGATAAACAAATATGAATTAATGAATATGTTAGGTACAAGGATAATTTTAAAAGAACAAATCTCAACACCATCAAAAGTGAGAACTCAAATTTTTGAGCAATAATCCCAGAGTACTGAGGCAATTTTCAAGTTTAATGAAACATGGTTGTCACTTTCTGTCCAATAAATACCTTGTAAGTACAGCATGCAGATGTTGGCTATAACCTATAGTATTATTTACCAATTATTAATGTATTCTCATTTATAGAAACTCTCAAAGCAGTAAGCAAACAAGTAATCGCAAGAATTCTTATAGCTGTCATCGACTGACACATCTACCTTTTACATCTCTAAACAATTCCTCTTATTAACTTAGCCAAGTCTAAGCTATTAAATGCATTTTATTAAATGTACATTTCAATGTTAATCTTAGGTTTAGGGGAATTAGGAGATATTCTCTCTCTCTTTTTTTTTTTACATGGGCAGGCACCGGGAATCAAACCCAGGTCCTCGGGCACGGCAGGCAAGTGTTCTTGCCTGTTGAACCACCGTAGCCCGCCCAGGAGATATTCTTGACACTCAAGATCAAAATAACAAATTAAACAAGTATGCTGGGCTTAACTTTTAAAAAATAGAATAAAGATAACGAAGACAACTTTGATTTTAAATGATCTAGACCCATGATACCCTATCTTAGAAAGTTCTAATGTATGCTCATTTCCTTATGTTGATTCTAAGGTTTTACTATCACTAATGAGATGTCTCACGTGCAATGTTTCTCAGAATCTACTTGATGCAAATAAAGAATGGGCCAACCCAAACCATCTTCTGTTTTAGTCAGGACATTTCTTTGCAAGCAGAATTTGCTTTAAGATGATTAAGCAAAAAAAAAAAAGTGGTGTCTTACTTTGTCAGAGTTGCTGTAACAAAGTACTGTAGATTGGTTGGTTAAAACAGAAATTAAATGGATCTTGATTCTGGAGGCTAGAAGGGTGAATTCAAGGTATTAGTAGGGCTATGCTTTCCTGGAAGTCTGTAGGTTTCTGGCAGTGACAGGCAATCAGAGTTTGTGGCATATTTCAATCTGCCATCATCACATAGCTGTCTCTATCTTTCTATGTCCAATTATCCTGTCCTGGTCATGCTCCCAGTCATATTGGAGCAGGAACCCCCCCCCCCCCCAATCCAGCTTGGTCTTATCTTAACTAATAATATATTCAAGATCCTATTTACAAAATCACTTCACATTGACATGGTCACCAGTTAAGAGCAAATATGTTTTTTTGTGGGGGATACAATTTAGTCCAAAGCAAGGAGTTTCTTAAAAGTAACTTTGGGAAGATTGCAGAAACAGTGTCCAGAAGATAGGCTCGATGAGCAATCACCATCACTTTCTGTACTTCCACAGATCCTCATAGTGCACTGATGCCAGGACAGTGACTTGCTTACTGTTTGGATCTACTAGCATCCATGCCATGGCTATAACAGGAACCCAGTGGTGTATCCAATGCTTTCCTCATAATCCACAAACCAAGCCTCTACAGACTACCCTTGTTGACAAAGTTGATTCACATGGAGGCACCATCTCCAAGGTGCTCCGGTTTGAGCTGAATCCTCACCTGGGAGAATCTAATTGGTAGAGCCTAGTACATCTACCCATGGCCTGGATGCAAACAGGCAGCAGAAGGATATTTTGGGGGTCTGTTTTGAAGACACAGTTCTCATAAGGCTGAACAAATCTCAAACGTAATATCGGTGTTACAAATTTATTGGAAAAGCTAAAACAGTGATGGAAGTCTGGTGCATTTCCAAAAGCTGAAATTACGAATTTCATGACTCATCTCAATAGATCATCAGTAATAACTAAACAGTTAAAAATAAGTTGTATTTATATAATCCTTTGTAAGTACGATTGATATTTGTTTACTTTGTACTTTCACTTCACATTAACCCTAAGAAATAGAACATGGGGAAAATGCTAGAGCTCAAATCTCCTTTCCTCTAGCACAATAGTTCTCAATAGATGGACCATGTACCCTTAGGGTCCCTAGAATGCTTTCAGGTGGTCCTGCAGGTCACAATTATTTACATAATAATACTAAGTTTTATTTGCCTTTTCCCTTTTTTTGATATTCGGCAAAATCAATGGTGAGGGAAACTGCTGGTGTCTTTGCATTATCAAAGTACTGAAGCCAAACTGTACTTACAGTCATTGCATTCTTCACCTCCACACAATCGCAAAGAAAAGCAACAATAACAAAACTTGACATTGGTGAAACAGTAAAAAGGATTGATTTTATTAAGCTGCAACCTTTGAATATGTGTCTTTTTTAGTATTATCTGTGATAGAATGGAAATTTCTCATGAAGCACATCTGCTACCTGCTCAAAGATGTTGGTTGATAGCTGTCATGAGGAAAAAGCACTGTATGATCATTTGAATTGCACACTGACCCAGCTATTTTTTTCTTTCCATTGAAGTGCACTTTTCCCTGAAAGTAGAACAACTATGCTTGTTCACACTTGGGTATTGTCAGATGTTTCCTGGAAAAATAAACAAAGTGAGCAGGTCACTCTAAGGAATAGAACTAGCAATGTTTGTTACCAAGGATAACAATTGAGCTTTTCTGTGAATCTTAATAGTTTATAAAATGTGTGTTTGTGACTGTGAATCTAAAAGCCTTCCGATAGCTAAAGTCTGTTCTGACAAAGTCTGTATTAATATAAATTAATGTGATTAAAAAATTATTGCAGCATATTTGGAAGGACTGTTTAAATCAGTGGCCAATATTTTCCAACTGACAAATGAATGATATTATATAATCATAGCAAGTAAAAGAGACCTTCAAATATAAGATAGATCAACACTCTCTACTGTAACAGAGGATGGAAAATTCATTGATGTGATTTCAGATATCACATTGAAACCAGCCCTTAAGAACTGTCACTTGTGGAGTTTTGGTGTACTATCATAGAAGAATACCTACATTTACATAAAGAAAATTGAAAAACTGCCTACAATATGGAACATGATGACGCTTTGAAAACACTCAAAAACACACACATGCACACACATCAATCACCACATGTTCCAAGAAATGGCTAACCAGAGAGAACTCTCCATCCTAATATTGAACAGCCATTTACTGTTTTGAAATCTCCTAAATATGCCCACATGTTTCCTTGTCACCAACTAAGGACTGAAAAGAATATTTTAAGATCAGTTAGGAGGACTCTTCTTCCCCAAATCCCACCCTAATAGAACATCTGGCAATCAGACACTCTCTTGGCATTTCCTCCTTTTACTCATAAAATTGATTCTCATTTTGAACATCTTTGAGCCATGCTGAAAATAGCCTGACCACAGAAGTTTCCCTTTACAGCCTCATGCTAATGAATAAACAGCTGTTACTAATTTTATCTCAGACATTTAATTTCTGAAATTATTGAAATACTCTTCCATTTCTTAACTACGTATTTGGGAAATGATGAATTTTCCTCATACACTTGAGCCAAAACAATTTAGATAAAATCAAATTGTAGACACATATATGAGAATCCAACTGTCCACTTAATAAACTAGAAATTGAAGGGATTTGCAAAAATGCAGAACAATGCTATTTCTCTCATCAATTATTAATCTTTTAGAAAATGTACTTTAAAAATATGTAATTTGGTTAGCATATAATGGGTTGACATTGCTCTTTTTAAATGAATCAACAAATATTTTAAAAGATTTCTCTAGTTCATATTATGGCAAATATTAATAGATATGACCCATGAAACAAATGTGTTTGGGGGTCCTCAAATATTTTAAGAGTACAGAGGAGCCCTAAAACCAAGACTTTTGAGAACTACACTCATAGCATTTCATTAAATGTCTCACTTCCTCTAAAATATATACACTTTATATAAAAAATAATTGCAGTAAGACTAAAATGTCTTTTTAAAATCTTTGAGGTGAAACTCTTGTCTTTACCATGTAATTGTTGAAAGCAATGTATAATGCTTGCAGAGTGGTCAAATGAGAACAGTACCGAATTATCTACATGCCACGGAGTAAAGTTTATGACTTTTGAATTGTGCAACAGGATAATTCAACAAAAAAAGTGTTTTGCATTTGTTAATATGGTGTGTGTATTTTTTATTATTGTGGTAGTGTACCTATAATAATCAAAAGAGGAAAAGAACACCAAAAACTGCAGTAATTTAAAAAAACATGGCATTATCATGTCATTTTCATACTTCAGCAATTACAAGAGCATTTATTCAGATTTCTTTTTATTTTGCAATTATATCTTCAGCTGTACATCATAGAAATTCATAGAAATGTATTTCTTATTTACTTCACAAGAGTACTTTTATAATAGAACAATTAACAACCCACAAATTGTTAATTCCTTGTTAGTATGAAACCATCTGGTGTCAAGTTTCTATACCAGGGTGGGATTTGAAGCAGATGTGTTCCCCACAACATGTTTAGTGTTAATCACCAGTGAAACCTGATGAAAATAATCATTTTCTTTTCTCATTTTAGGAATACAGCCATTGTTCTAGATATTTTCTTGGTTCAGTGTTTATTTTACTTGAATTTATATTGGGACTTTATTAAATTATTGTGTCAGGTTCAAGAACAATATCCATTTCAGAAGCTTTCCAAGTTATAGTACAAGAGATGCTTTATGTTTTATCTATAAGCCAGTGCAATGTGATCTGATCTGCAGAAACAGCAGTGTTTTCCATGACATTGTAAAGTACTTTTTTCTACTTAGAAAATAATGAACTCACATGCTAAAGTGTGACTACAAAAGGAAAAACGTCAGCATACATGAAAATACCAAAAATTTAAATGTTTATTTTGTGAGTAGGTACACATATAAGAGACAATCTGAATCTCGGACAAACTGCACATATGTTAAAAAAGAAGCACTGCTGTGGAAGACACAGGTACACACGCTCAGTGGCCATCTTCCAGCTGTTGTCTGACAGCCACCCTCTACACACACACACACACAGACACATCCTCATCCATTGTGTGATGCTGTTCCAGTGTTTCAGTCTGTTTCCATTTCACAACCCGGGGAGATGTTAGGTGTAATGAAAAGGCCCAACCAGAACCTAAACGTGGAAACCAAGAACAACCAGCCTCAGATGCTTTCCAGGGCAGGAATTCTCAGTGACAGGAACCCCTCTCCCTGCTGTGAATCAATACTTCAAACTCAAATGCAACAGGGCTGCATCTCCGTGAAGCAAAGTGGGGCATTCCAAGTTGCCATCTTCCAACCCTGGCCTGAGCAGTTTCAACTCCTCAGAGACAGGCCATGATGTGATTCCCTTCCCCTACCCTTCCGGTCCATTGTGTTGTGTGAGTAATAAACTGATCATTTGCTGAAAGATTGTTATGCATGAACCTTTGTTTCTATGATGTGCTGTGTAGCAAAGCACTGCAGAGACACAGGACATTAGTATCATTCCATCTCTCTTCAAATTGCATTCGGGGCAGGACAATGGTGGCTCAGTGGCAGAATTCTTGTCTGTGATGCCAGAGACCCAGGTTTGACTCCGGATGCCTGCCCTGTCCATGCAAAAAATAAAAATAAAATAAAAAATAATATTTTCATCCAGGTTGTTAGGCTGACCCAGTTGCCTGTTCCTTAATGATGTCTGAATATGTATTGGCTCAGACATATTTCAGGCTTTCCCCATCAAAATGGTGGGAGGTTTAGATAATTTGGGAAATCATGACTGTCAGTCCAGAAGGAGCTGCTTTTTCTATTACAGGCAAAATTTGAGAAGCTTGCTTGAATTTCTGGAAAATATATTTTTTAAAAAATCACTTTTCCAGAAATCTCCTTACATGCAGCTTACTTGGAAACAAGTACCAGCCCTGAGGAAACATTACATACAAAGAAACTTAGACATGTATTATATTATAAACATTGTAGGGCATCTTCCGCTTTCAGTACAATATAAAAAATTAAATAAATGGCTCTTTGGAAGAACATGTAATTTTTTTATTAAATATCTAGGCGTGAAATTTGATTTTGCATTGGACAATGTCCATGATTAACTGTACAAATATAAAAAAGTTTTTTCGTGAGCTAGAGGAAATGTATGACACTATTACAAAGAGTTAATAATAGAGGGGCATGTGGGGAAAGATGTACCTATTACAAACTATGGACTATAGTTAACAGTAATATTTTAATATTCTTTCATCAATAGTAACAAATGTACTACATCAATATTATGGGTCAATAATAGGGAAGATAATGGTTATGAGAGGATTTGGGTTTCATTTTTCTTTTTATTTCTTTTCTGGAGTAATGAAAATGTTCTAAATTGATCATGGGGTTGGTATGCAAAACCATATGATGATATTGTCAATCAGTGATTGTATACATTGGATGATTTGTATGGTGTGTGAATACAACTCAGTAAAACTTCATTTAGAAAGTGTGCCTACCTTCATCAGTCTTACATTTTAGGAAGACAACCAAAGGAAGTACATGAAATAATTTCATATAGGAATAAATATTTTGAAGAAAATATTAGGTTAAAGGATAATAGCTCATACCTTGGTCATGAAGCATAATTTTGAATAGTTGGTGTGGTGGCTTGGAACACCGTGTATCCCTTACATTGCAATTGTTAATGTAAGCACATTTAAAATCATGTTCTTAAAGTTAATCCATTGAGTCACAGGGACTCAATGTAAGAAGGGCCTTTTTAAAAATATTTTTATTGAGAAATCTTTACACACATACAATCCATACATGGGGTACAATTGATGTCTCACAGTATCATCACCATATCATTTGTAGAAGATCTGCATCACTCCAAAAAGAAGTGAAAAGTAAAAAGAAAAAACTCACATATCTCATACTCCTTACACCTCCCTCTCATTGACCACTAGTATTTCTATCTATCCAATTTATTTTACCCCTTATCCCCCTATTATTTATTTCTTTTTTATTCGTATTTTTTACTCATCTGTCTGTTTCCTGGATAAAACAAGCATCAGGCACATGGCTTTCACACAAAAAATCACACAGTCACAGTACAAAAGCCTTATCATTATACAATCATCTTCAAGAATCAAGGCTATTGGAACACAACTCAATAACTTCAGGTATTTCTCTCCAGTCATGCAATATACCATAAATTAAAAAGGAATAGCTATATAATGCATAAGAATAATCTGCAAGATAACTTCTCAACTCAGTTTGAAATGTTTCAGTCATTGAGACTTTATTTTGTCTCATTTCTTTCTTCTCCCTTTTGGTCAGGAGGGCCTTCTCTATTCCATGATGCCAGTCCTGGCTCATCCCAGGAGTTCTGTTCCCTACTTCCAAGGAGATTTACACCTCCCTGGAATTCATGTCCCAGATAAGGGAGAGGGCAATGAGTTTATCTGCTGAATTGGCTTAGAGAGAGAGGCCACATCTGTGCAACAAAAAAGGTTCTCTGGGGTTGACACCTAAGTATAATTACTAGTAGGTTTAGCTTATCCTTCGCGAGAATGAGTTTCATAGGAGTTAATCCTATGATCAAGGGCCCAGACTATTGATTTGGCTGTCCCCTCTGCTTGTGAGACTATCAGGAATCCCCCAAATGGGGGGGGGGGTTGATATTTCCTCCTTTCTCTCCAGTCCCCCAGGGTATTTGCAAACACTTCTTTATTCACTACCCAAATTACTCTGGGATTTATTGAGGCATTACACTAATCTGGACAGACCAACAAAACCTCACACCCTATTCAAGATACTCTGTACTCATAGCGTTCAACAAAACTGACTATGCAAGTCAAATAGGAATGCACTACCCAAAATATAAATTTTGCTCCAAATAAATCTCTCTCTCTTTGGTCTCACACAGAAGTTGAAATTTTAAAATATGGGACATATCATAAGACGAGCCTTTCAATGAGGCTACTTCAGTTAAGGCATGGGCCAGTGGTGAGACAGAGAGAGAGAGAGAGAGAGAGAGAGATGTGGAGACTGTGGCTCAGAATTTGTAGACCACTACCAAAATCCTCTGTTTTGTGGAGTAAAGGCTGGAGGTAAGACAAAGCTACAAAGAGTTTATCAGCACGAATGAAAGAGTCAGGAAAGACACCATGCTGCCAAAATATACACCAAACCATATCTTAGATCTAGCTTCCTACTTTAAAGGATTAATACCTGGAGATGAGCTTTCTTTGCAGTTCCCTAGCAAGACATGTGGAAGAGATGAGTAGGTCCTGATACATGTCATCAAATGTTCACAACTTCAGAGCATGGGTCTGTCTCTCCCAAGGTAAGCTTCTTATTGGTGGCAGCCTTAGAAAAGACTAAGGCTGAAATATCTCTGTCACCTGATCCTGTCCAGTTAGAGTCCCCCTCTCCACTGAGGTCATCTGCATGAATTGAAGCCTGATATTTTTCCTCTTCCATAAAAGCATGGATATCAAAGTTCTTACTCTACAACATTCTGAAGAAAATAGCTCAGAACAGAGCAGAAGCTAGAACTGCAGAGGTCGGAATTCATATAAGAAAATGCTGTGCTTTTTCTCATTTTCTTTGTGTTTAAGTAGAAGATTGGGTCTACTTTTTCATTTGAAAACTTCATAAGGTGTATTAGTATTTTATTGCTGCCATAACAAATGTCAAAAGATTTAGAAGTTTAAGCAATGCATATATTTATTATCTTTGGGTTTGTAGGTCAGAAGTCCCTTACAGGCCTTGCTGGAGTAAGATCAAAACATTGACATGGCTGCATTTCTTTCTATAGGCTTTCTGGGAAATTCATTTCCTTGCCTTTTCAAATTTCTAGAAGCCACACATATTCCTTGTCCCTCGGACCCTTTCCACTGTGTTCAAAATGAGCAATGTTGCATCTCTGACTTTCTGATCATCTCTTCACAACAGCCAGGAAAGACTTTCAACTTTAAGGACCCACATAATTATATTGGGCCTACCAAAATAGCCTTAATAATAATCGTCTCATCTAAAATATTTCAATTCGATAAAACATGAAAAATTATTTTTGCAATGTAATTTGATATATTCATGTTTTCTGATGACAAGAACTTGGACATTTTTGGGAGACCATTATTTAGCCTACCACGTAAAGGGAAAGTTCTCTTGTCTTTGTTCCTGAAAGCAATTCTTTTTTACTTTAATTCCACAAAAATCTCTTTATTTTCATAGTTTCTTATAATGGCAATTAATAAAATTAAAAAGATATTGTGATTGGTTGATTTTAAGTATATCCTTTTACAATTTGGATAAGCACTTGGGGTTCATTTTTCTTTGTAAAGGGTACAGCAAATGGAAATAAAACTTAAGACAATTAAGCTTGATAAATACATTTTTTAGTCTCTCAAATGTAATGATTAAAATATCTGCATTTTATGCATATTGAAGATTACATTTTACATACTCTCATGTACCAAGGATGGGAAGGAACCAAATCTCTAAATAAAAAAAAAAAACAAAAATAAAACTGAGATAAAATATGACTTCCTCAAAAAAAAATAATAACTTCCTCAGAGGTGACCTTTCTGAAAGCCCACTAATCTCTCATTTATCTTACTGCTTTTCAGAGTATGCTTCTCTATCAAACATTGTTGATTTGATCACTGTCTACATGCCATGGTCCAAAATGTATTTACTTAAGTTACGTATGAAACCCAGCAACCCTCATATATATTCTGTACTTTTAATGAATATTTCTTTCCTTTCCCAGTGAAAATAAATAAGAATCATGGTTAAAGATATCTTTATGAGGAATGTAAATTTCATACAATTGCTAAAATGTATTATGATTGCATGACTACCAATTTTTGGAATAATTTTCTTTTTGAATAATATCTGAGTTTTCTTTTTATGTTAATAGCAGAGAGATGCTTGACAACTGAAACTACTTCATATGAAATAAAAGACCTATGTCTAATTTGATATCCATGCTCCAACATTTCTAAAACAGATAGTGTTATTAAAGGCAAAGAACACTTACTTTGAAGTATATATCTAGTTAGGGGGAAAGTTATTTTCCTTGTCTGCCCTGATTTAATGTTATTGGTCCAGACTGTGTTGCACCTATAGCAGGGTGAACGAAAGCATGTCTTCTAAACAGAAGGATGGTAATATTTTGGTGATACCCAAAGGTTGTGCGAAGTTTTATTGGAAATAGAATAAATAGGCAAATTAATAAGCCATGACTAGCATTTAGCTGCACTGACATCTTGAAATTTATGCCACACTGTTTTTTCTGTTTTCTTTTTTTTAAAGCAAAATTAGGGTTTAGAAACCTCCTAATGTTTACGTCAACTAAAACGCAATCTATAAGAGAACATGAAGGAAACAACTTTTAAGCAAGTATACAGGCCATATGAGAAAATAAATTCTGTGAAAAAAAAGTTAATGAAGTTTCTCACAATCAGAGGGCCACCAAATGGACAGAATGTGCCTTGATCCTATTGGATTACTACCAGGTAAATGAATATCATGAAACCGAGATAATGGCACACACAATTATTCTAGAATGCACTTTCCTGGTGTGCTAGTTTCCTTTCAGTCCAAATTTTATCTCCTCCCCTCAATCCCAAGACATCTCAAGTACTGGACATGATATGTAAAAGACTACCCATTAACAGTTTCTAGGGGAAATATAAAAAAATCACCCATATTAACAAGGAAAAGAATAAAAGTAATTGCAATCACAGTACTATGGTAAAAGAATAGGCACAGATAGAACTGCATCTATTCAAGAATGAGTAAACAGAATGAAGAACACGGTAACTTAACGAATTTTTCCTAGTTCCTTTGCAAATGATCTACAGCAAGAAAAATGTAAGTGAAATGTCAGACGGCATAAAATGAGTAATGTGTTGCAAGCACTGCAACCAGAATAAAATGAATTTGCAGCCTAAAACTACTCATTCTCTCAGAAATTCTCTTTAGAAAGTACTCTTTAAAATAAGGCATGACTACGGAATTAAATGTGGTGAAGAGAATATATGAAAGAAATTGAGATGAGAATGTTATTGTACAATTTGCAAACCTATTTAATAAAGGCCAAAATTAAAACAAATTTCAGACATTGTAAACCACTTTGAGAAAAACCTCATAAATTTTAAAGGAAAAATACTGATTAATAAAAGACACAAAAATTACAATTTTAATTTCGGAGTATAACCAATGGAAATTCAGCATAGAGATTATTGGTGCTCCTGATGAAGAGAAATAATAAAAACAACAAATACAAATGTGAATTCCTGTGTTGATTGAACCCATGAGAACTAAACTTGTTCTTTGGAAAAGCAAAATTCAAAGAAGAAAATATAGATGGATAGATATTTTAACCTGGTAACAGCATTGAACTGAAAGTTTAAGAAGAATATTTATAGCATCCAGAAGACCATTTTAAAAGAATCTGATCACCTGCAAATGAAAAAAATAAAGTCAAGCCTTTCCTCAGCCTTCTTCTGGACTGTATTAGCTTCACAAGTAGAGAACAGAACTCATGGATACCTAAAGGAAGAAAACTTGCGATCCATTAATGTATACAAAGCCAAGTTATTTTTCTTTACTACAGAAAATGGAAACAAATACTTAAGTTTCTGAAATTCAAGAAATAGTTTTGATTCCTATAAAAGGCAATTGGAAGAATTAAGCTAGTCAGTCAATAGGTAAATCTCAATATTGAAAGTGCAAATAGTGAAACCTACTTAAATAAGTCAATGAATTTTGAGATAAAATCAATTTGAAATCAATAACTTACAATATTATGTTTTCAAAACAGAATGGTTTTTTAAAAATAAAAATAAATGTTGAACTAATATTCATGGGCTACAAATAAAGCCCATGCTCATGGATAAAACAAAAAAAGGAAGAGGGTGGGAAATATTTTGGGATGGAGGTTGGTGGAAGAAATGGTAGTAAGGAGACTATGGAGAGACATGTTTTCCTGTATCATTTAATAATCTCAATTGGTAGTATTTCTTTCTGGGCATGAAAAGTAAAAGAAAATAATTGTTATCTTGTTATTGATGCTAGTCCCTTTACTAGAAAGCAGACTTTATAGCTATTAAATTGTAAAAGTCAAAAATAAAATTCAGTAACATTAGAAACACATGGTATGGTATAGAACAATTTCAGGAAGTGTAAAAGAAAAGAAAATATCATATAGATGCCCATTTTATACTGTATATGAAAAACTTATTAAGAGAAGAAGATTTAGGGTGCCAGAAGCAAGAAAAGTTTGAGTATAAGTTACACCAAAAATTAAGGGACTCAAGAGTTAAAATTAAGAAAATCATCAATATAATTTGGGCAAATGCAAACTTTAAAAATCAGGCAACAACATATTTATGTCAGAAAATTTTGAATTCAAATTTAAATGGAAAATACATGTGAGCCTTCTTTAAAGTGATTATAGGAGCAATGTACACAAAGCTAAAATTATACATTGAAACTTAAAAATACATAGATAATTATATATTTATTTACATAGATTTAAAAGTGTTTGAAATTCCCAGAGCTACTGTTCTGGTCTGTAAGCTGCCAGAATGTGATATGCCAGAAATGGAATGGTTTTTATAAAGGGGAATTTATTAAATTGCAAGTTTATAGCTCAAAGGCTGTGAAAATGTCCAAATTAAAGAAGTCTATAGAAATGTCCAATCTAAGGCATCCAGGGAAAGATGCCTTGGTTCTCGAAGGCCAATGACATTCAGTTTCTCTCTCAGCTGGAAAGGCACATGGCGAGATCTGCTAGCTTTGTCTTCCATGGCTTCCTCTGGGCTCTGTCAGTTCTGGTGGTGCTGTTGATTCTGTGTTTTCTCCAAAATAGTTCCTTCTTAAAGAGTTTCAGTGAGTAACCCCACCTTAATGGGGAGAGACATCTCTCCATGGAAACCATCTAATCAAAGTTTACCACCCACAACTGGGTGGGTCACATCTCCATGGAAACAATCAAAAAACTCCCACCCAGCAATATTGAATGAGGACTAAAGGACATGTCTTTTCCGGGGTATACAACAGATTCAAACTGGCACAGTTCCTGATAGGAATATAAAATCCATAAACTAGCTCAATATAGAAATGAACAATGTATTTACTGTGATTTTTATGAGCATATTAACTTTATTTACCCTACAAAACAAAAACACTGTTTTTTTCCCATGCATATAGGTGATTTTCAAAAACTGGTTATGTATTAAGCAAGAAAAATATCTTCTAAAATCTTTCTCCAGTATAATTTCTCCTCACAATTCTATCAATATCATTATTGAGATCTTATTCTTGTTTGAGTTTTTTTAATTTAATTATTTCAAATGTACTACATTTATTTCCTTAAATTCCACTATCTCTTAATTCATAATATGTCTTTAGAATTATACTTAAGGCATGCAGTCTCTGAACTGATTACCCTGGACATAAGTCCACAAGTAAGAGATGTCATAATCGTTCCTTCCTCTTCTGTGCTGATAGCACCCCTTCTTGTCAACCCAATAGATTCTCATTCACTTTGCATCATAGATACTCAAAATTGTTGAGAGAATGAATGAATGAGCCAACTGTGTGTGTGCGTGTGTGTGTGTGTGTGTGTGTGTGTGTGTGGTGTATATCTGTCTTTCCTGTCAAACCCAGTATTATTTCTTTATGAAATTCTGTTCTCTAAGTGACTCTGTCTATGGATTTGAAACTCTTGAATTGGAGCAGATTTGGGGGCAGAGATATGTGCAATATTGCTGAAAGCAATGCTGGCTATGTAGTTACTTTCTGTGAAACACCTACTAAGCAATACCTGTGGTTTATTAAGGAACAAGTTAGTTTGAAACATTCAACAGACCATTCATCAGAGGAGGCGGATTGTAGAGTGTTTATTCAGACTTCTGGCAACAATTCTCAATCAGCCATCCTCTAATATGTTCATTTCTATTTTGGTATATATCCATTTTCTACAGGACTGTGAAGATTTGTTGTGGGTGGGCCTCCTCAGTCTCCTTCATGGCTATAAAGAACAAGGAGAAGTTGGATAGATTAGGAATAATTCTTTAAAAAAACAGTATTTGAGTATTTGATAGAACTCTATTGAAGGGCTCTATTAATATAAATATATGCCTCTCAGGATCCACTGAAATTTTTAAGCATAAAGTGACGAGGTTACCTATTTTTAACTTCAGTCATCAACCATTGGTCTTTTAGAAGAGCACTTTTTCACAAGATTTGCTTCAGTCTGAATTCTCTGACCATTTGGTCACCTCTCACATGACTGGGGAAAGATAACTGAGATGTTCAGAGACTCGAAAGCTCATGTAATAATGTTGATTGTCTTTATTTTGTGGCACTTTTCATCAACTAAATTCCTGTTTGTGCCCAGCTGAGTAGGCACTCTTTCCATTTGTGAGAAACTGATTGCACTGTGACCAAGTGCACAGGACCTTCCTACCAACAGACTGGTAATTTTTGTACCCTTGCCTCTTAGGTTGCTCCTCTTCATCTCCTAAAGAAACGTTTCACAGTCCACAAGAGTACTTTCAACCTGGCAGTCCACAAACAGCCCCAGCTCCCAGGCAGCTGGGTTAGGCCAGAGGGAATAAAGCTTTAACTATCTCTAAAATCTAACTACATGTTTGGTTTTGGATGAGCTTTGTCTGTACATATAGATTAGACTCATCAAATGAAAGGGATAACTTAAAATGACTAAGTTGTGAGGTTTGCTGCAACCGTTTCCATAACGTGGTCAGTTCCTCCACTCTTCTTTCTAATACTAGAGTATGGATGGAAGAGGTCAAAAAGTTAAACATCTTATTGGGATTGATTTTCTTATGGTACAGTGGTCCACGAACTTTTAGTGTAAAGGGCCAGAGAGTCAATATTTTAGTCTTTGCAGGCCATATGTGCTCTGTGGCAACTGCACAGAGGCAGTATGCAAGCGAATGGGCATGGTTGTGCTTACATTAAATTTTACCTACTGTTTTAGTTTCCTGGGCTGCTCAAACAAGCACTATGTTGTAGATCATTCCTTTTTGTAGATCATATTAAACAATGTTGTAGATAATTCCTTTTTGAGGCTTGGAAAAAGATCAAATCAAGGCATCATTAAGGGAATGCTTTCTCCCTGAAGACTGTGGCATTCTGAGGCTGGCTGCTCGTGAGCCTTCATCTTTAGCTTGTCACATGGCAAGGCGCACAGTGGAATCGCCTCGCCTCCCCCTCCTCTTCCAGGTTCTGTTATGTTCAGCTTCTTGCTTCCTGTGGCTTTCTCTCTCTCTGTCTGAATTTCATTTTGCTTATAAATGACTCCAGTAATGGGATTAAGACCATCCTTAGTAGCCTGGTCACAACTTACTGAATAACCTCATCAAAAGGTCTTATTTGCAATGGGTTTACACCCACAGAAATGGATTAAATTTAATTACATGTTTTTCTGGAGTACCTACAGCTTCAAACCACAAAACCTACAGATGCAAATTAGAATTTTATTTAATTTTCATCTATGGATGATTTTTCCCTAACATTTAAAAAATATAGTAGGCAGCAGGCCAGATTTAGCCTAAGGACTGCAGCTTGCCCATCTCCATTATTTAAAAAAAACATAAAAATATATGTAAAAAAATATACTTTTTTAGAATAAAACCATAGTCAAGTAAGCAATCATTTTTTTTCTTCTCTGACATTAAGCAAAAGCCCTGATAGACGTAAGTGGGAGCTGGCCATTCTGATCCATCCACCCCAGGCTAGAAAACCACAAAGCTCCTTGGCTCAAACTTTAAAAATCTGTTCCAGTTCTAATTCAGGTCTCTGACAAGTTGGAAGTGATTTGCCTTGGTTCTTTTATCCCTCCTGTTAAGGAAATGACTCTCTGCATGGTTTCTTAGTCACATTTTGAGAATCTGCTAGTGTTCATTTATTCCATATTCCATAATGGGGATAATTAACTAAGACCGAGAATCGGAAGTAGTTTGACAGTGTCCTGCTTGGAACCATTGAAGAATGGGAGGGCTGCTTTGCTTCAAGTCAATTACGAAAGCAAAAGAACATGATTTTAAATAATTTGAATATATTTTTAAGCTAAGATATGCACTTAGTTCAAAGATTAAAAAGAAATAACCTTAGAATATTACTGAAATCCTCATATCCTACAAATTTTAACTCCTGATTATGAATATTATGCCTCATCTGGAATTTCTCTCCACTTTTTAATTGAAATTCTTAGCCTGCTGTTTTTGTTTAACATTGTTGAGTGCAATTTCTTGACTTGCTATTATGGCTGATAGAGATTCAGTTCACATCCACCACTAAATCTCACTCTTTTTCTGCTTCTACCTTCAATGTTAGAATGCTTAACTAAATTGATATTCCGCATTTCCAATATTATGACCATAGAAATATAATCTACTTTCAGCTACTTAATTTATTATGCTTACACGTACATAATTCTACAATGTTTCATAGAATTAATTGTCTCTTGTTTATATAATTATTTCTGTACATATCTATGGCTAATTCTTCACTGTGTGAAAGACTTAAACAGCCTCTTTTTTTGGAATAAAAGTGCTACCCACAGTTGATTCTCTAAATGCACATTTTCCCTGTCCTAATGAGCCTTTCCTTTTCTTGTTCAAATATGGACAGGCAATGTACCCGAGGATGCCCCACTTCTTCTGTAATTTCCCTTCTTCTCATTCTGGGGATTCTCATTACCATTTTCCTCTGTCAAGTGTTCTGTTCCTAGGATCCTACATTTTCCTTTTTCCAGATTTAAACACTGACTTTTGTCAGTTCTCACCATCCTGATAAAGAAGTAGCAGGAGTGAAATTTTTGGAAACTTGCATTATCTAAAAATACATTTATTCCACCCTCAAACCTGATTGATTATCTCATCCAGTTATATAACTTGAGATTGGAAATTATTGTCCCTCAAAAATTTGTAGAAATTTGTGCATTTTGCTTTAGCTCCCAGCTTTGCTGCTAAGATTCTTAGGTGCAAAATTTTTGTATGTGATCTGTCCTGCTCCCTTTTTTCTCACCGGTAAAGCTTTTCCAGTATCTCTTTCTCTGTGCCCCTTTCCCTCTCGCTTCCTCTCATCCTCTGTCTCCTTCTCTCCCTGTCTTTCTGGCTCTGGCTCCCACTCTTTCTTAATTTAGCAATTATGTACCATAATAAGGATACTTTTGCATTCTTTATCTTAAGCACCTTTGTACCTATTTTTCATCTCTTTTTAGTTTGTCTTTTACTTGGTAAGATATTTATTTAACTTTATCCCTCTCTTGTTTTGTAATTCCTGAGAGTTCTTTTACTTTTCTGATTTATTATTTTATATCATCTTGCATTTGATTTACTTGTAAGAATGCTCCTTTTTTTAAAAAAATCAATCTTTCAATTATGTTTGCACTGTATTTTATCTAGATTCCTTTTCTTCTTTTCATTTTGTTCCGTCTTTTATGGTGATGGTATCCTGAGAGGTTTGAGTAACCTGCGACTCTCATGTTCAAAGGTGAAATAAGAAAAAGCTGGTAGAAATCCCTATTGATAGAAAATCATGTTTAAGTGGTCATTTCTTTCTTAAAATTTACTGTAACCCAGAATTGGTAAGCTAATTTCATTTGTATATGAAAGCTTGGAGTCTGTGCCATAAACTATATTATATCTACATATTTGATTCCTACCATCTATAAAATTGATATGTTAGGTTTTATTTAAATAATTTTTTCTTCACCTTAAACTTGGTTTAATTTATCCCAAAGCCCAAAAGGAATGACTGCGCTATTTTTTTTTTTTTTTTTTGAGTATTGTGAAGATGGCAAGAGTTAGATTTTGGTATTTCCACCAGAAATATTTCATTTCTAAAGATGTGTTGAGATAGCTTTCCAATAAATTTAGAAAGAATTTTCATCACTGTAGATTTTTAATGATTACTTTGTAAATAAGCATCACTTTTATCTTCTTGTAGTTTAAGCAAATATAAAATTTCTCCATGGATCTTGTGGCTTTAATAAATTGCTGGCTGAAGAAACAAAGAATAATATATAAATATTATTTTTCTTTTGGCACGTATCTGGGTTCTTTATATGCGTTATTATATGTTATCTTCATTACATCCAGAACCTTATGTTGTTATCATTGCCTATGTTTTAAAGGTAAGGAAAGTGAAATAAAAAGAGAAGAAAAGTAATTTGTACATACTCCTACAATAAATAAACAGTGGGACATGATTTTAAATTTGTACTATCAAAATGAACCCATTTTTTTATCACTAAGATATACTGTTTTTTTTTTGAGAAGGAATAACAGACATAGTCTTTTTTATTTAGGTAGAAGGGTAAAATGCCATTAGTGAAATTTTAGATTTATCTCTAATTGAGGTTATATGTATTGCCGTATAAATGACAATTCATATGCATAGAGTTCTTTATGATTTACACATTTCCCATTTATTACTAAAAACAGCTCTTGAAGTCTATAATGACCTGAAAGCAATTTTTAGAGGCAAATAAGAATTATCATACTGAATGTCAAAGTTAAATCTAAGTGAGTGCAAATGTATAGACATACGACAATATAAACAGCTATGAGCATTTCCTAAGTGCCTCAGGTTGAGGCAGGAGAATATTCCACCACAAGAAACTTCATTCATTCTAGAAAATAAAAAGCTGGGTCCTCTCTACATATATATATACAGATTTGTGATAGGAAGACATTAAAAAGTATTGTATCTGACCCTGGTCTTGGAGCATATGTCCTGAGGATCAGAAAGTAGTACTTGCAAATCTAGAACCATAGACATAGTCTACAAAGCATTTAATAAAGTGCTGTATTTTATTCATCAAAAGTGCCCCGTACATGCAGAGGTTCACATCATCTGGCATTGCTCTTAAACCTTCAGAAAGGGATCACACTGATACTTGAAGAGGATGACATTTTAAATAGAAAACAGTGAAGGAATATTCAGGAAAAAAATATCATGAAAAGAAAAATATGTTTTCTGGGGCATCAAGACAAGCAGGAAAAGCTTTTGATTTCAAGGCTTGAGCAGTGTGGCTGTGCACATGACTTTGTGTGAGTTGATGAAGTTCTATCTGAGAACAGTCAAGGCCCAGAGAAGCAAATAAACCCTCCAACCTCCTATCTTAACTCATAAAATAAGGTATTTGTGTTCAAAATGGGCTACTGTGAACTTACTGAGTATTTCTGCTGGCAAAAAGAAAAGAGGTGGTCTGGCAAACGTTTCTAATTTTAAAACTATTTTAGTTGGTCAAACTGTCACAACTATGTCAAACAAAATTTTACACTGACTTTCTCTAGATGATTTATTCATGCATGATTGCTTGTGGCATGCTCTTCTTTTTGGAATTCCTAGAATGTTCAAAATGGGAAACGATATTCAGCCCACAGTAATAGTACAGGGCTCTGCAAAGATTACGAAAAAAATCATGCTATTTCACCACTGGGAACGCCAAATTAATCCTAATCTCCATGATCTATTCACATTCCTCAAAGAAATTGATGCATTAGTTTTTTTTCTGGGTTGATGTGGAACTTTGGGCTAAAATTGCTTCCTCTATCCAGCTCTCTCAGATCCATGTGCTAACTTGCGTCTTACAGATTCTTCTGACAGTGTTGCTGCTAGTATAAGTTACTTATATATACTTAGTTGGCCCCAAATACCAACAAGCAAGAAGCGAAACATAACAATTACAAAAACCCTTCCATATGCAGGGTAATGGAATAGAAATACCTCCCTGTGCAAAGACAAATCTTTTTACTCCTTCCGTATTTAGAGTTGTATCTTGTAATCAGATACTTAGGCAAGAGCTACGTTTCCCAATCTCCCTCAGTTATGGGCGATCATAAGACTAGTTCTTCCTGATGGAAGGTAAATTGAAGTATTGCGTGCCACTTCAGGACTGAGGTTTTGAAGAAGATGATATGCCTCTTTTAGGATCTCTTTTCCTCATCTAACTATTGCATCTAAATGCAAATTGTATTGTAAAGCATGTTTAACTCATAAAATGAAAGGAATCTGGGTCCTTGCAAAGTCACATAGAAGAGAGTGGCTTCATTTACCTAACCATTCACCAATGATTGTTTTATGAACAAAAGATACATTTTATTATGTTGAGCTATTACACATTTGGATAGATTTATCACTTCAATCTTGCTTACCCTCACTAATACATCTCTATGCCATTGCTTACAAAGTCTCCTTCAGTTTTCCAAAGAGCAAAAGTCTATGAAACCATCAAGGAACTTTTGGTTTTCATCCTGCTTTTCAAGTGAGGCAAACATACTTTCTACGCCTTGAATCTGTGATAGACTCTCAGAGAGAGGTTTTTGGTGGTATGGTGTATTCTCATAACTGTTGGCATCCAATGGCAATCTTCTTACTGATATAGCAAACATAACATTAATAATACACATGGATGTAGAGTAGTTTTACCATCTCTTAACTATAAAAATATTTCCCCTGAATTTAGCTGATATTCTGTGCTGTGTCTATGCAGCATCATTCATTGACAAGTTTAATGAGACAACACGTCCTGCTTTTCTTTTTTAAGACAGCAAAAGTTGTTTTATGGAACAAGTGTTTTAGATGAAAATGAATAGGTAGGAAATAAAGTTGTAATGTAATTCTAGACTCATAGCTGGATACTTGACAGCTGCACATCTGAGGGGAAAAAACAGTCAATATTTTATGTGGTGATGGATTGAAATGGGATTAGGATGCAGCTTCATTTCACCTTGTATTTCAACAGTCCACATTTCCCTTAGATATGAAAAAAGTCTCTGGTTGAGATTGAAATATTAGGCTATTTATCTATCATATATTCTATTGATTTTCCTTGAGAATAGATACATGAGAATAGAATTTTCATGTATCTAAGCTGACATTTCAGATATTGGAAATACATTGCTAAATACTCTTTGAAATAGATTCAAATTTGCTCATGTATGACTATGTGATTACTGTTCCTCTGGGTTCCCACCATAAGAACATGCATAATTCATTTCATTTCTTGCAAGATGGAGAAAGATATGGCTATGCTTCAGTGAGTTCATAAACTATGATGGAAAAGGAAAACAAAATGATACAGCCACTCAAATTTTTCTAACTATGTCATAATTGTGTTAAAATTGTACTTAATCAGTATGCTTTAAAATTATCACAAACAAAAATAAGACCTCATGTATGTAACATTCTCCATCAAACTATAAGCCACTCCTCAGTGAACATAAACAAATCTAATCTATTAAGTAAAACACATGGTAAAGTATTTCTTTTGTCTGAGGTTTTCCATGATGAATTCTATGTTCCTTTTTTTTCCATTTTGTTATGCCTTATATTAAACTGCCCCTTATTTACAATACATCCATGATTTATAGGAGGGAAAGTCTTTTTCTTTCTTACCTGAAAGCCAAGACTCATACTATAAGCCTGTGAATGTTGTGAAAGCTCATTGTGAGAACATGGAACAGGGATTATATTGGTTTCCATTGTTATTAGAAGACAGAAATTCTTAGCTTGGTCTCTGTCTCCATAAGGAAAGAAACAGGAAATTAATGCAATAGGCTTAACAACTGAATGAAGGTGAGAGATTAAAGAATCAGTCATTTTGACAGTTAATAAATAATACCATCCAAGTGACAAACAGAGAACTAATACTAAAACAAAAATAATTGACTCTCAAGGGAAAATGGAAATAAAGTAAAAATTCCAAAATGCAAACAAGCAAAATTTCCTATGTAGCAAGAGAATAAATGAGGCAAAAGATATAAAAGAAGTAACGGACTAAAATTCCCCCAAATTTTGTGAAAGGCTTACATTTATGCATTCAAGAACTCTGTTAAATTTAAGAATGATAAACTAAATTCAATGAAAACCGTGATATGGTCAAACTTCAGAACGCAAAGATATTTAGGAAATATTGAAAGTAACAGAGTAAAATCAAGCATACAGGGAAATCATGTTCTCATCACTAAAAATGTTGGCCAGTAGGACTTAGAATGATACCATTGAAATGCTGAGCACACGCACGCACTAATACTATTGAGCCAGAGTTCTAGTCTGGTGAAAATATTCTTCAAAAATAACTGTGAAATGAAGACATTTATAGAGAAAGGGAAACGAATACAATCTGTTGCCAGGGGACCTGCACTCCAAAAAATCCAAAAGGAAGTTCTCCAGGATGAAATGAAATGACAGCAGGTAGAAACTGATTTTTTTCAGGAAGGAATAAAGACCTTCCAAATTGATTATTTATCTAATGTGGATAGAATAAAATTGACAAAGAGAGCATAAAGGATAAAGATGTGGTGAAGGACCTATAGCATTTCAAGATTTTTATATTTTATGCAAACTGTTAAATTTTAATTCTTAGTAGACTGGGAAATTGACAAAGGGTACAGTAATCCCTACAGCATCCACTAAAATTAATGCAGTGTTGTGACCTAAAACAATAGTCACTTTTAAAATTGAATGAAAATATTCCAAATAATATAAAATAAAGCAGAAAATGATTAACAAGGGACTAAAAAAATAGGTAAAACAAAATCAAAACAAATAGTAAAATAGCAAATATAAATCAAAATAAGTTAATATATAATAAATGTTAATGGATTAAACACTGCTATTAAAAGCCAGATATTGTAAGGGTACATGAAAGCAAGCCATGACACATTGTCAAAAGCAACATATTTCGAATATAAAAAAACAGGTACAGTGAAACAAAACAGATGAAAATTACTTCTTACGCATCTGTAAGCAAGAGAAGTCCAGATGGGGTATATTAATATTATATGTAAAGTAGATGCTGAGACAAAGAGAATGGCCAGTCAAAACAATAATGATAAAAGGCCTATTCATTAGGAGTACATAATTATCATAAATGTATTCACCTGAAATGAATGCTTCAAAATACATGAACAAAAATTGACAGAAAGTGAGAAATAGGTAATTCCATACTCATCATTGGATAATTTAAAATCTCTATCTCTTAAGCAGTGAAAATCTAGACAAAACCAGAAAAGGCATTGATGGACATAAAAACAAATAATTTATAGTAATTTCTATGTATAGAAATTAACAACAATGAAGGCAGAATACCTATATTTTCAAATGTTCATTGTACATTTACTAACAGAGGCCATATGCTAGGAAATAATAAAATCTTAAAAAAAGGATTGAAATCAAACAAGTAATGTTATCTGTTGATGATGAAAATAATTAAAAATCAATAACAATATAATGTGAGAAAAGTCCACATACATGATAATTAAAAGACAAAATTTTAAATTAAAGAAGAAAACAGAAAAATAAAAAAAGTTTTCTATTGAGTGAAAATGAAAATACAATATATTACAATATGTGGCTTAGATTGCTTAGAGATAAATTTAGAACTCTAAATGATTATATTACAAGAGGAAAATATTTAAAATAAATGATATAGCTTCCCATTTAAAAAACTAGAAAAAAGAAGATCAAAACTTAAGTACAAAAGGAAAATAATAAAGATAATGTAGAAATCACTGTATTAGAAAGTACCATCAAAAATGTAGCACAAATTAAGAAAACCAAACAATTGACTCTTTGGGAAAAATCAACAAAGCAGGTAGACCCACATGAGACTTGTCAAGAAAAGAGAGCGAACATGATTAGTCCACATCAATAATAAAAGCAGCTCAAGGAGCAATTATAAACACACCTAAAGTAACAAGAAAAGAATGATAGAGGGAAAAATCACTAAATCTTGTATAGATATTAAAAAGAAAAACAACAGAATAAAATATAACATTTTACACCAAATAATTCAACTTTAAACATTAATTAAAAATTCTTTTTACCAACTGTGACATAGGTCAAAATAGAAAATACCAATAGTCCTATGTGTATTTAAACACTGAATTTATCATCAAAATTCTTGAACAAAGAAAATGTTGGTCCAGAGGGTTATACTGGCAAATTCTATCAAACATTTGAGTGAAATAATGCAAAACATACACAGACTCTTACAGAATAGAGAATAAGGGAATGGTCTCCAAATAATTTTAAAAGGCCATCATTACCCAAAACCTCACAAAGACAATAAAAATAATGAAATTATAGGCCAATATTCTTCATAAAATAGAAATAAATATCCTAAAATAATTTGCAAACTGGATCAAACAATATATAAAGGAGATAACATAATACTATCAAATAATATTTTTAAGTTTTGTTTAATGTTTGAAAACATCAATGTAATCAACCATATCATAAGCATAAAGGAGAATAATCATATGGTAGATATCAATAGGTACATTTAAAGTATCTGACAAAATTCAACACCTACTTGGTGAAATCTCTTCACAAAATAGAAATAAAACAGAATTTCCTCAGTATGAAAAAAATCTTCTTTTAAAGACTAACAGATAATACTGCACTTAATCTGAAATATTGAACACTTTTCCCCTAAGATTTAGAGTACTTCTACTCCAAACTGAATTTATATCCCAGTCATGACAATAAAATAGGATACATAAGTAAAAACATAAATGTCAGGAAGAGAGGAAGGAATGAACAGAGAAAGGGAGGAAAGGAGGGAGAGAGAGAGAGAGAAAGAAGGAAGGAAGGAAGGAAAGGAAATAAAGATTAGATTACATTCATAGCAGATTATATACTTACTCTTTAACATACAAATGTTATGGATAATGCAAACCAGCTGCTAAAAATATGAGGTAAATTTAGCAATTTTGCCAGATAAAAGTCAACATGTACAAATAAATAGTATTTTTATAATTTAATAACAAGCAATTTAAAAATAAAATTCATGAATAGCATCAAATACAAAATAATAAGGGATACATTTAGCAGAAGATATAAAAACCCGACAATGAAAATTAAAAATAAATCATTTCCCACAAAATTAAAGAAGACATAATAAATAGAGACCTATAAAGTAATAGATTGAAAGATTTAAGTAGTTAACAAGACTATTCTTCCATAAGGTGATCCATATTAAAAAGTCTCAGGAGTCTTTTTTTTTTTTTTTTTTTTTTTTTGCATGGGCAGGCCCCGGGAATACAACCTGGGTCTCCGGCATGGCAAGCGAGAACTCTGCCTGCTAAGCCACCATGGCCTGTCCTCAGGAGCCTTTCTTATAAAAATTAAACAGTTGCTTCTAAAATGTGTAAGAACAATAATATTCAAACAATCATTAAAAAGAAAAATACTGTAGAATTTATACTATCTAAACTTCAAGACTTATAACAATACAGCAATATATACAACATGCTACCAGCCTAAGAATTTACAAATATATCAATTGAATGCAATAACTTGCCCAGAAATAAACCAAACTGATATGGTCATTTGGTTTTCACAAAAATGCCAAAAATAATTCCAATTAAAGACTAAAAATATTTTTGATATTTGGTACTGTAACCACTGGATATGTATTAGAAAAAAATTAAATCAAACACAAACGTAACTTGAAATGCACAATAGGTCTAAACCTAGAAAAACATGGATTTTAGAACACAACAGCAGAGAAATCTTTCATGTCAGGGAGATGTCTTGGAAAAGGCACAGAATGCTATAAGAGTAAGTGTATCCTAATTAAAACTTTCTGCTTATCACAAGACATCACCAAGCAAATGAATAAGTATGCAACATACGGGAAAAAATATATACAAAACTTAAATCTGACAAAAACTGGTGTCGAAGACAGAGAATAGCAAAAAGACAACTGATTCCATTTAAATGAAGAAACTATTTCAACAGACATTTTGCTAAAGAAAATATACCTATAGCCGAAAACCTCATGACAATGTTCTCAACTGCATTAGTGATCAGGAAAAGGCAAATGAAAAGCTCAATGAGCTATGACTATGTCTACACTCGTTAGACTGTCTAAAATGATAGGGCTGGTGATGCGAAATGTTGACAAGGACATGAAGCAACCAAAATTCTCTATCATTGCTGTCGGAACTATCAAAGGATTTAACCACTTTGTTAGAAGTTCTGGAAATTTCATGTAAAACTAAACATCTCCCTATCCTATCATACAACAATTCCAACATTTCTAATCCTAGATGTTTACACATAAAAAATTATATATATATATATATGTATATATATATATCTACGTGCAAAAAATTTTTTTTCTAGGAATGTTCATGGAAAGTGTACTTATAATATCAACAACCTGAAAATATCTCATGTGTTCATCAATAGGATATTTTTTATGTCTTATTTATGCATTAGAATACTACTCAACAATAAAAAACAGCTAATTACGGATATACACAACAACATGGATGAACTTTGAGAAACTTTATACTAAGTGAAAGAAAACTACACAAAATGCACGTCATGTGGATTCATTTTTATGAAATTCTATTAGACAGAACTTAATATATAGCAAGAAAAAAAAAAACACCAAAAAAACAGAACAGTTGTCTTTTCTGGAGAGAGAGGTGCAAGAGTTGACTGAAAATGGGCATGGGGGAGCTTTTATAAAGTGATGGCAATGTTCAACATCTTCAGAGGTATTTGGATTGCATAAAAATATGCATTTGTTAAACATTATCAAATGGATTAAGATTTATGCATTTTGTAACATGTAAATTATATCCCCCCTAAAAAACTGTAACCAAATAATGAAGTCTAGTTAATAATAGACACAAAATATACTGAGAGCTATAGGTTACTTTGAAATATATTAAAAATTAGATAAAATAATAAATGAATTGAGGGATGGTCAGATGAATAGTAAAATTTAACTAGTCAGATTATTGGTACTTAAATGTTCAGTGGGAAGATCTTTAATCTCTCATTTTCTGTATTTAAAATGTTTTAGATAAAATACTGACAAAAAAAGAAGGAAAGTAAGAACACAACTGAAAACCTGCAGTTGTAGTTAAAAAAGCTAACTTGCACATGTGAGGTCTTGCAAACTGGGCATTAGCCCATTTCTTACATAATATTTTATTTAAATCTTATAAGAACTCTGTGTAATGCAGGCCATTATTATAGTCACCTACAGATATTGAGAAAAATTAATAATTTTCCCAAATTTGTAATAGCCAAGAATCAAGCCATACCTTTCCAAGAACAGTTTGTTTCATTAGCCACTGTGCTATACATTTTCCTGTGTTTTGCAGCAACAAAGAATAAAATTGAATAATATTGGCTCTAAAATTCCAAGAAAATACCCTAATGAATATCAGAGTTGTGAATCAGGAAGAAAAAAAAAAAACACCGAAAAATTCAAACTTGACCAAGATATATATTTTTACTCCTTTGGTATTTTAAAATTCCTTGCAAAACTTAATATTGATACCAGAACTCAGTGTATGTTTTCAGTGTTTCATATGCAATAATTCTAATTAAAATTATAAGTTCAGTTATCCTTAAAATTATTTTTCTACATAAAATTATGATTTAAAGAACGCTGCATAGTGGCACTCTACATGTAATGAGGAAGAATAAAAGAAAGGAGGGAGGGAAGGAAAGTAGAGAATGAGGGAAGGAAAGAAGGAAGAAGGAAGGAAGATCTTGATTTGACAAACTCAAATGATAATTCATATAATGGAAAATTTAGTTGCAACTTTTTTTGTTGAATAGTATGACATGTATACAAAGCAAAGTCATTAAAAAGCAACAGTTTTCAAAGCACTCTTCAACAAGTGGTTACAGGACAGATCCTGGAGTTTGTCATGGGCTACCATATGATCTCAGATTTTTCCTTCTAGCTGCTCCAGTATATAGGAGGTTAGAGGGTTTATCAATCCTATCATCACAATTGACTTTTTTTCCTTCTTTATTTGTGAACAATAACATATATACAAAAAATATATAAATTTCAAAACACAGCACCACAATTAGTTGTAGAACATATTTCATACTTTGACATGGGTTACTATTTCACAATTTAGGTTTTTACTCCTAGCTGTTCTAAAATACTGGAGACTAAAAGCAATAACAATTTAATGATTCAGCATTCATATCCATTTGTTAAGTCCTATCTTCTATGTACAATTCCACCATCACCTTTGATCTTTCCATACCTCTCTTTGGGGTTGCTTGGGCTATGGCAATTCTAAATTTTTGATTATTGGAAAGGTCTGTCATATAATAATATGGGGTAGAGAGATGGAACTATCTGATATTCTGGAGAGGCTGGGATAGGTTTCAGAACTTATTTGGACCAGGGATCCATCTGGAGGTTGTAGGTTTCTGGAAAGTTACTCTAGAGCATAGAACCCTTGTGGAATCTTATATATTGCCCTAGGTGCTCTTTAGGATTGGCAGGAATGGTCCTGGTTGGGGGCTTAGTTGCAACTTTTTCCTTTCACAAACCTTTCTGAGGTTTCTAAATCCTCAAATATACATACGGAGCCACCCAAAAAACCTGGCTTAATTTTAGTAAAGACTATAAGGGGGAGCAAAGATGCCACATTAATAGTAAATAGGTTTACGGACACTGAAGTGAGAAGACATTTCACTTATTTCTAACACATGAACACTGTACCTCCACACACACACAGCAAAACTTTAAAAAGAGTTTCAGGATATCCAGTGATAGAAATTAAAGTCATTATCAAATATTAAAACTTTTACATGAACAGTGGCAATAATAAATGGCCATACTTCTACAGGTCAATGATTATTTGTGGACTGAAATAATATGATTCACCAAAGATAAAGAAGGAAAAATTATTTTTCGATGCAATTAGAGTAAATCCGTGTGGAGAAGCTCAACTTTTACGAATGAATATATAAACAACAAAATGCACATTGTAGGCTAAATTTAATTACTCACTAGAGGAGGTTAGTTTCCATTAGTGTAATTACTGTGTTTAGCAGTTTGTACTAAAGCAAAAAGCATACGATCAATCTATATGTAGCATATCTACTTAATTCTTGATCTCAGATATAATACATTAAGAACTCCTCATAGGTCATCCAACTTGAGAAATCCAAGATGACCTACCTGACCTCCATAAAATATTGCTATCTCTAAGCCTTCTTGATTTTAATAAGCAAATCTCTTCATATTTCTTTTTGTGCTTTTCTTATAAACACACACAAATAAAAATTTGTTATAAATCAAACACTAATATTATAAATGATTTTTTGTTATTAATGCTGTGGTTACTAAACCCCTCTTCCATTAAATATCAGAGAAAACACAATTTAGTTTTTATTTTCTCTTAGAGAAATAGAATAAAAATGAATTCTTGTTCTAGGTTTATACAGTGTTCTTGAACCTTGAATTTTCAGTCACTGTTCCTATGTAAACACAAGGCATTCTCTCAAAAATATTTACTGAACATCTTTTTTGCTCCAGCAACATTTTTAGATCCTGGATAAACAACGGTAAATGAAAAAAGATAATGTTCTCAATTTATTGGGCTTTTATTCTGGCAGGAAAGCAAAATATAGTCAAGTGTCTTAAGAATCGCAATTATTTCAGATTGAAGCAAGTGTTAAGAAGGAACTAAAACAGGTTGTTATTCTGTACAGTTACTTGGAAGTGCAACTTTATATTTTGAATTTGAAGTATAATCATTTAAGATATTGACATTTTTATTGAGACCAACCTTGGGAATATCCAGAGGAGTGCATTGCAAGTAGAAGAAAGTGTGATTTTTTTTATGATAAAATGACCTACTTTATTAATATATAAAGAATTTTCACATATCAATAAGAAAAAGACAAATGACAGAAGATACTAATGGGTAATTCACAGTAAAATAGCTAATAGATATATATAAAAAGTTTGCCAACTAACAATAACACAGAAGTCATTGTGTTTATTACTGCAATGTAAAAGTTTTGTTTATATAGACCTAGAGGAGAACTTCAGGATTAGAATCTGCTAACATGCTAATTTTCAGATGAGGAAATTAGAGTCAAAGAAATGAGGGACTTCCCCACAGACATCTAGCAAATTGCTAGCAGTCAAATCTAGAATACTGTTTTCTAACTTCTCCATCTATTTGGCATCCTCCTGCTAGAATATGGGCAGCCTGAAGTCAATGATGAAAGTGTGACAGTTCTGAAGTATGCAAGAATTGGCCATAATTTTATAATCAATTGAAAGCTATTATGACTAAAAGGTATGGAGTGTAAGAAAGACTGGGATGTGATAAAGTTGGGGAGATAGGCAAAGGCCAGTTCATACAGAAGCCAGAAGAGCAGGACCAAGAATTTGTATTTTCCCTAAGAACTGTAGAAGGCAATGAAGAAGAGAAATTAGGTGCATTCTCCAAATATTATTGTTCTACATTGTGGAGATTAACATGCAGACAGGCATAGAAGTTGGAAGTACAAAGAACAATAATTGGAAATCAGTGTAATGCAGACAAGGAATGGTACTATTTTGGAATAAGTTTGTAACATTTTCAAGGTTAAAAAGTTAAGAATAAGGGGGTACGAGAGTAGTTCAGTGGTAGAACGACACTAGAGAAATGAATAGGCTTTGTTTATTTTAAAAATAGAGTGGGAAATGGGGTTCAAAATTTCTGTTTGAACCTTGTAAGATATCTTATTAACAGCCAAGTGGGACTATTAAAATGGCAGTCAAATACAGGGGTGAAAGTCTCCCTGGCAACGTGGGATAAGACTCCCAGAGTGAGCCTGTCCTGGCACCATGGGATCAACAATGCCATCGTGACCAAAGGTGGGAAAAGAAGTGGAACATGTAAGGTATCAGTGGCTGAGAGAGTTCAAACAGAATTGAGAGGCTACTCTGGAGGCTACTTTTATACACGCTTCAGCTAGACATTGCTACCTATCATGGTTTGCCAAAGCCCAATTGAAATCTTTCCTGACAACCCTAAAGAATACCTAGGGCTTCATCTGAGATTCTACAAAGGTTCCATGCACTATGATTACTTTCTAGAAACCTGCAACCTCTAGATGTGTTCCTAGACCAGATAAGTCCTGAAGCACAGAGAGGCCACCCACTCCAGAACATCAGCTAGTTCAATCCCCATTCCCATATTATCAACAACCCTTTCCAACATGAAAAAGTTAAAACAGACATAGCCAAATAACCCTACAGTTTGGGAGAAAGATCAAAGGATAAGGTGGAGTTATGCAGAGCAGATAGGGCTTAACAAATGAGCATACTTGCTGAATCATTATACTGATATTTCTTTTAGTCTCCAAGGTTTTGGAGCAGCTAGAAGAAAAAACCTAAAATTGTGGAATTTTAATCCATACCAAATGCTGAAATCCGTTGTATAACTAATAGTTGTGTTGCACTTTGAAATTTAATGCTTTTTGTATGCATGTCATTTTTCATAGTAAAAAGTCTTAAACTGTAGCTATGATATACAGCAATATACCAGGACTGAGAATTAGGTATAGGCATGCATAAATATTTCACATAATAAATACTAGAATGGCAAAAATAAAGCAGTCAAACATAGAAATCTAAAACTCTAGGAAAAAGCAAAACTTGAGATATATTTCTGACTTCTCTGCATTTAGGTGGCATAGAAATTTATAGAGATAAATAAAGTTTGCAATCAAGAACCCAGGACAAAGTCCTAAGACATTCGACAATTAGAAGTCAAGCTGAAGTAGAGGTGTCTGCAAAGGCTAATAAGGACTTTAGGATGGGAGAATCTAGGAGACAGCATTGTCACTGAAACTTAGAGGAGAAAAATATTTTGAGAGTGGTTAACTTGGGTTAGCTTTCCTAAAAAAGTCAAGAAGAAATAAAGCCAGATCATTGCTCATTCCATTAGGTAAGCAAAAGCCATTTTTGGCAAGAGCTATTTAAGTAAAATTGTAGTTATGGAATATGGAATTGCAGTAAGAAAATAATGGAAGTGAAAAATTTAAATTACAAATGATTTCACACTTGCTTTAATGTAAAGGATTTCAAGTAGGATTAATATATTTTGGGTGACTGTTATGGTTAAAATATATTGGAATGGGAGTCTGATAATGTCTTTGGACTTTCCGACATAATCAGCAAAAGTATTAACTTTTTACAACTTGTACAAATATAGTTCTTTTACCTAGAATGCAATCTCTGTGTTTGTAGTGTAAATGCAATGTATTATTTTCCTTCATAATATTGCTTAGATCCTAGACCAGAAAAAATACAATTCACTTAATGGATTTGATTAATAATGAAGACTTTTACAAAGTATTTCATAGAAAAATAGATAACAATTACAATTGATTAA
Organism: Tamandua tetradactyla; assembly: GCF_023851605.1. NCBI lineage: Eukaryota > Metazoa > Chordata > Mammalia > Pilosa > Myrmecophagidae > Tamandua > Tamandua tetradactyla. The sequence continues at coordinate 73,985,756 of NC_135335.1, read as the reverse complement.
AGTACCAAGCCTTTAGGTACTACTTCATGGACAGATATCAATCTAGATGCAACTTATTTAATGTCCTGGTTCAAATTTCTATGAATGATTTGGATGGAGTTGTTAAATAGAAAGCATATACATCTTGCAGAAGACATGAATTCTCAGAATAACAAGAAACTACAGTATCTATAGGTGAAATATATTCCAAAATATATAGAATGAAATAAATACATGAAATACTTGCTGATAAGCCCAAAAGCAATTCACAATCTTACACTGCAATGAAATTAACTGCAATAACTTTCCATTCTTTAGTGATAGGGGAGTTATTGAAAACCAGTAAAAGCATGAATTAGCGCTATATTATTATTGCCAAAAATAAAAACAAATCAAAACCAAAAAATATCAAATATTAATTCACATTTAGGCTACTTGTTATCATAGTCTGGTCTTCATTTGTCAAACAAGATTTAAAGCATTGCATTTATTTCTGATCCCTACCCTTTAAAAATGATCATGGTAGTGGATTATTAAAAATAATTTACATGAGAAACACTGGAATAAATTGAGGATGTTTACCTTAAAGAAAAATACTGCTAGTGGCCATAATATCTACTTTCTAATATTTGAAATCCTGGATAGCTTAAAGATTCAAGTTGCTTTGAATAACTTATGGAAGGTGACTTATGAGGTACACATGTCAGATAGAGGGAAACAGCTGTCACTGCACATTTAGGAAGATTAATCTAATGAAGAATCAGGCTGATCTGAACTGTACGACTTCCTGTTCCTTTTACTATTTATCTTTCTGCCCTCCTTACCCTGATGCTTATTGACTCACTGCTGCTATTCAAAATTTCATTAAGAGAATTGACACCTACTTCAAAATATTGATGTTTTTGTGATCCGTCCTATAGATGTACCAAAAAGCTATCATTTAAACTGGGACACATTTGAATATAAAGAGGATTTATCAATATTTACCCTGGAACAGCAGACATAGAACAGAATGGTTCCAGAAAAATCAGGATTTATCATCACCCTACCCTACCTAGGTGATTTCTTGAAATCACCATCAATGCCATCCTCATATTGTTTCCTTAATTCCTTAACTTTTTACCTTCTATATCTTCAAATCACTTTAGCCACCAACCTACATGGTTGTAACCTGGACAATTTTGTCACCTATAAAATAATCCAATGTTAACTATTTCATGCACATAATATCTTAAATTCTGAGAAATAATCCTTAGTCTTTCAGGTTGTTTTTATTCTTATCCTAGAGATAGTTGGAAAGATTTTCCTTGGCTTTGGTAACACCTCAAGCTAATGTACATCTAACATTGGATGTCCTGAACCGTTCATGATATTCTGCCACACTTACTCAGAAGAGCACCAATTCAGCATCCTTCCACCAAAGCAGATATACAAACTTTGCTAAGTAAGCATCAAGTAATTGTACAGGACAGATATTAAACACTTGCCATCTCCTTGACTTTTCTCTTTATGCCAGTTAGTGATCCTTTAAAATTTTCAGAGTATCTTTTCTCTTTTACTTCTCTTAAGCCTTATCAAAAAACCTCCATTAATTAATGACCTTGAGATAATCCAGAAATAATTTCTTCCAAGGCCTGACCTTTAATCTCCAAATATATTTTTATCTCTACCCATCTCACTACTGAAAGCATATGATTTTTGTTCCTCTCGAGGGTAAGTGCCTTTCTTGAGCTCTTGGACTCGCATATCCTCTGAGCTATAGTTCCGTCTTAAAAACACAGACAAAAATTCCTGCTGGTATCCAATTATAACCTAGCAGCACAAGGCAGATTTAAAAAAAAAAAAATCAATGAACATATCTAGAGAAAAGATTAGTGAATAAGTTAGGGGGAGGAAATGGTAGATGATATTAAATAACACAAAGGAGAAAAAGGAAAGGAGAAGCGCAGTAGAGACAAAACTGAGTCCCGAATATAGCACCATTGCCTGGAGTGATCGGCCAACTACCTTTCATGATTCCTTTTTTTTTTTCTTTTTTCTTTTTTTTTTTTTTCCTTTTATGATTCTTAATGGAATAGATATTTATTCTGAATACTGATTTGCATTCCCTGGATGAAATACTTTTACCAAAGCTCCTGTTCTCACTTATTCTAGGCATTGATTATTTACTATTACCTCTTATACTTCTTATTACCACTTACTATTTTGCATAATGTGGGGCCAATCTTAGATTCTGATGGTCTAGAGGTCTTAGTTTCAAAAGTAGGGTCAGTACCAGCAGGAAACATAACACTTTTACATTCAACTGGAAGACTACCATCAAGCCATTCTTGGATACTCATGATTCTGAATCAAGAGGCAAAGAAGGGAGTTACTACATTGGCTGGGGTGATTGATCCTGACTACAGAGGGAAAATTGGACTGCTATCATGCAATGGAAGGAAAGAAGAGTTTTTCTGGAATTCAAGAGATTCTTAAGAGTGTTTCATAATACTACTATGCTCTGTGACAAAAGACAATGGAAAATAGCCACAACCTAATTCAGGCAGGACTACTAATGGCTCAGACCCAGACCCTTCAGGAATGAAGGTTTGGGTCGCCCCATCAAGTGAAGCACTACGACCAGCCAAGGTGCTTCCTTAGGGTTAAAGGTTTATAGAATCCGTAGCAGAAGAAGATAATTATCAATACCAGCTACAAACACATAACCAGTTGCAGTATCTATGTTTATTCTGCTATTATCTCCTCATCAGGTAATGTAAATACATAAATTATGTTAATTTCACATCATGGCATTCAAGTTACAGGACATAAATAAGAGTAAATGTAACCCAAGGGCTTGTATTCTCTTTCAGACAAAAAGTTAGTATGTTTTCTATTGTACACAGGGTATTTGTATCATGTAAAGTGAAAGTGTGACTTTTTTATTGTTTTTATTTGGAGTTTAAGTGTAGTTTACAGAGATGAGTATGGGTGCCAAGTTGACAAGGGGTAGACAGTGATGGTTAATTTTTTTGCATCAATTAGATGAGTTTATAGTGTCCAGTTGTTTGGTTGAACCCTGACTCAGTGGTAGCTGTGGAATTAATTTGTCGATGACTTTAAGTAGAAAGGATTTTCCTCCATAAGGTGGTTGGGCCTATTCCAATCAGTTGGCAGTCTTAAGAATAAAGAACTGAGAATTCCATAGAGAAGAGGTTCTGCCTACAACATCAACTGTCCTAAAAGTTTTCAGCCTGCCACTTCCTCTATGGATTTCAGTTTCAATACTACAATATCACTCTTCCTGAAATTTCCAGTCATTCCACATGTCATGGAAATCAGACTAGCCAGTCCCCACTATCACATGAACTAATAACTTAAAATAAATCTGGTCTGTTTCTTTGGAGAGCCCTGCCTTGACCAATATACAAGGATACAGGGTAAAAAGTATCAGGACTGGCCAAGAAAATAAGTAGCAACTTTAAACTGGGTGTTCTGATTGAAATGAGAGTTTTAATTGGAAAAAAAAAGATTCTGACCAAAGATTTAAGGAATGTGAAAAAGTCATGAGACTAACAAGAAGAACATACCTGGGAAGTTCAATAAACACCAAGGAATTCAGATCTAGTGTGCTTAGACCCAAGGGAAAATAACTGGAAAGTAAGCTCACAGAGGTAATGGGAAACAAGATTACATACTACCTTATGGGACAGTGTCAAGTAAATGACTTTACTACTTTATGGAACAGTGTAGAGTAAATGACTTTCATTTACGTGAAACAGTGATTTAGGGGTAGTACCTCTGGAAGGATTTGAGCAAAAACGTGATATAATCTGACATATTTTAAGAGTATCACCCAAAGGACTTGGGTAAGAGGGACAAGTGTGGTGGTTGAAGGAAATTAGGAAGCTATTTTAATAATCCAGAAAGAAGTTCATAGGATTTTAACCAAGTTGGTAGCAAGTGCCTCTGATAGAAATACTACCAGAAGATAAAACAGTCATATTCTGAATGTGTTTGAAGGTTGTTCCATAGGAATTGGATGTGGGATAGAAGAGAAAGGATGATTCCAATTTTGGGGGCCCTCAAAACCAGAGCAGACAGTTTCAGAAGTCCTGAATAGCAGCATCCACCAAGAGAATAACAAAACCAAGCGACAGAAAAGCATTCAAAAAGGAAACTCATGGTAAGTCTTTCAGAACCTTGTGACATGGAGTATGTCCTCACCCAGCAACATTGGCATCAACCTGAATCTTGTCAGAAATGCAAAATCTCAGTCCCAGAACCCAAGCTACTGAAACAGAATCTCCATTTTAGAAGATCCCCAGCTGATTTCCACATAAATTTCAAAAAGCACAGCATTAACAATACATTATATTAGAGAATAAGCAGGGAGTCTAAAATTTGACAAAGGTGGCACATTTTAGAAAAAAAATGTCCATAGTACATCATGGAAGCATGTATGGGTCTAAGGATTGTTTTTAAACAGAAGGAAAGCTATTGTAAATTACAGTAACTTACTTTGTATAGGAAAATTGAGACTACAGCCTACAAATTTTATATAAAATTAAAAAGGCTATTTAGCTATTTTAATCAATTTTTAGAAGATTCATTTTATACCCCTATTTATTGCCCCACCCTCAATTTCCCTAAGTGGTAGAACCTAATTTTGGACCATCTTATTCTTATCACAAGTTTATTTAACTTCAATCTCATAATTATTTGGCCACAAGTGATCATGGATGTTAATTAGGCCAGGCATTTGTTTGGAAATATTGAAACAAAGGCCTCCAGAGTCTGCATGACAGATGCAAGGTCCTGCAGCTGCTTAGCAGGAGAATTACACTAAAGGACAACTGAATTCTTGAACGCAATTAAATTTTGACTTTTAGAAAGTGTTCCGTAACTCAGGTTTTTCTTGACCACATAATTTTACCACAAACGTGAATAAATTTGCAAAAGGGTCTTTTACAAAATGCTTGTAAAAGACAACTATAAACAAAATAAATAATTTTTGTCAGTGCAGCCATAATATGTGGCATATGTCTAAGACGATATTGTTAAATTAAGGAGTGCTGTTTTAGCATGTTAATATAGCTGCTGTCATATATTTGGCAACAAACAAGCATTAAAAGCATGATGTATATATCTCAGAGCAATCAACTTTGGAAGTGATTCTTAATGTTAAATTGTACTTCCTCTGTTCCTCTGCCATGTGACACTAACGATACCACCTCTAGCCTGCCACGACACAGACTGGCATCTAGGCTTTCCTGAGATTGTCTCAATTAATATTTCCAAACTTGCATTTTCACTAATTCCTTTACATATTCTAGTGTGATTAGTATACCTATCACTCAAAATGCATTTCCTAACATTTCCTTAAAAATATATTTCTACACTGCAGTTGTCTCCTATACCTGCAATTTTCCTCCATCTCACCCTCAAAAACTGTTTTTTTTTCAATCTTGCAATGAATATCCCGAAGCTTGTTTCTATCTTAAATAATCTTCTGACCTTTTATTATGTTAGAACTGATTTCTCTCTTAGTTTCTGTAGAATATTTTCTTCCCCTAATTTTGATATTCATCTTTGTTTTATAGTGCATAGAATTCTACCTTGTATTGTGGTTTACATATCATAGGTTCAGATTATAAATTTTGAGATCCTTAAGGGCAGATTATCGTCTTTGAAAGAATGTACTCTGCAGACAAGAATGTTATGGTAATAATGAAAGCACCTAAATTCCATACGCCAAGATATTTAAGAAGTCTTAGATACACTGCTTATGCAGAAGGCTCTATCAGCCCAAAGTGGCTAAATATCAGCCCAAAAGTTACATTACTAGGAATTCAACTCCTGATTCAAAATAATATGTTTTATTATTTTACAGTACTGTTTTGACAAAGCAGAGAGCCAAAGTTCAGCCATGAAACAATTACTATCCCTAATTTATCTCTTACTGTGTAGCAACATTAGGAAGCAGATATAAATAACCTGGGACTCCCTTTTCATACTTATAACATAATAACACTTACCTAGAAGGGTGGACATAATTATGTATGAAAATAATGTATCTAAAATTTGAGAGCTATAGGACTTATTTACTAAATTTCAGCTTTGTCCTAATTCCTATTCATCCTAATTTCTGTTGAGATTATCATTCTCTCTCTCACTCTTTATATATATATATATATATATATATATATATATATATATATACATATATTTTTTTACAGAGTGGTCAATAAAATTTTAAAATAATTTGCACATAATGAAAACAAAGCTACCTATATTTAATTTCTCTCTTAGAAATGCTCATTTTAGATCTTTAGATGTATATCATGTCATCTCCTTGAATTACAATTGAATTTCTTTAGCATTAAAACATTTTATCATGTTTTATGGGCCCCAAAAGGAAGATGTCCAGAGAAGCCAGGTTGCAAGTTGTGCATTGTTTAGGATTTACATCTCTTACTGAGCCTTGGCCTTTATTCATTTCATGGATAAGAAAACTAGCTCTAGCTCTGTACCACTTCAAAACAAGATCATTAAGACAGGTTCCTATCACTTTTAGCCTATGAAACAACAGTACTGGACAACTTTCTTTCTGAGAAGCCGCAACAATTGTATTGTCTATATAAGAACTAAAAGCATTTGGATTATGCATTCGGTATGACTGTCTTAATCTTTTAGTTCATCAAATTCCAAGGAGTGAGCAAAAGGAAACGATTGTAGCTTTAGCTGCCAAAGAGAGTGTGAATCATTTCTCTCAAGATTTTAAATATCCTTTTTTTAGCTAGGAGGCATAAAGCAACCAACCTGAATGAAAACAGATTTAGGCTGTAACAAGGAGGCAGAATTTAACCAGCATATGTTAACGTGCCTTGCTGAATGAAACAGAACAGAAAGTTTCATGAAAAAATGTTACATAAAAAAACATGCAGCAAAGTGTTCACACTGTGTTCACTGGACTTTAATATACCTCTAAAGGTCAAGAGAACACTGCCATGACTAAAAAAAATTTAAAAAAACCCTAGAAATTATGAAAATAATAAACTTCCATGAGTAAGATCTTTTATACTTATTGATCAATGTGGATTTCTTGTAAAATAATTTCCTTACATTTATTCTAAAGGCTTGTAAATAAAATTAACCATATATTACAGTATTTTATATGTTCACATGAATTCCATAATCTTTTGCTAAAGTAATATATAATATTCAATATCATTTAACTTTATTTAGTAATAATAAACCTACAGTTCAATGGAACATACTAGAAAACCCAGAAGGGGCTCAAATCTATTTATAAGGATTTAGATTTGCAATTAAGATGATATTTTAAATGCAAAACAGTTGGGGATCCATCTATCTCTGTATCTATGCATCCTTTTTTACATCTAACGCTCAGATTATCTATACTTCTCTATGTATGGATTACTATTTCATATTTCATGACAAAATAATTTGCAATTGGATCCAAATTTTAGCAAAAAATAAGTAAATAGTAAAATACTGATAAAGAAGTAAATCATTTCTTTTTTCATTATTGACTGGAAAATTGGAAAATAACTTTTAAACCATGATATGAAGTCCAAAAGCCATAAAAGAAAGTTGATTATTAGTCAAAATAAATGGAGAATTAGTATATGTGTAGGTGTGTGTGTGTATATATATATATGTATGTGTGTGTGTGTATGTATGTATTTTATATATATATATATGTATTTTACAAGAAATATATATATGTATGTATGTGTGTGTATGTGTGCGTGTGTGTGTGTATATATATATACCCACCTTGTTGAGGGTAAAATCATTTTTGATTGTAGACACAATCAGTGGTAGATGCATTCAACTGACTATAGAAGCAAAATTACCTCTGAAGTCCCTGACAGTAACAATCAGGTCACTGCTTGACACATACACATGACACATACATACATATACATATATCCAAATGCCATAAGCCAAATTAAAAGGCAAATATATGAACCTGGGCAGAATATCTGTATCACCCCTAAGAAAGCTGTACATGCTGTGACAGTTAAGTTTGTGTGTCTGTAAGATAGGTTTTGTTGTCCAGTTGTTTGGTCAGGCAAGCAGTGATACTGATTGTTACTTCAGGGACTTCAGAAGTAGTTTTGCTTCTATAATCAGTTGAATGTATCTACTGCTGATAGTATCTACAATCAAAAATGATATTACCCTCAACAAGGTGGGTAGTCTTCTCATCCAATTAGCTGGAGATTTTAAAAGCCAGAACTGAAGAATTCAGAACTCAGAAAGAAGAAGGTCTATCTCTATTTCAGCCAGCTAGCTTCTCTTTGGGTATTTGACTTCACCTTCATTAGAGTTTGCAGCGTGCAGCCTGCATATAGGGTTCACATGTGCCAGATTTCAGGGTCATCTTTGTTGGGGATTCCAGCTTGTAATCTGCCCTATGGAATTTGGATTTGCTGATCCCCATGCTCACATGGGACAACACATGTCATTTAATCTCTCTCTGGAGTACCCTGGCTAATGCAATGCCTTAAATATTTAAAAATCTTATACAAATTAATACAAAAAATGAATAGTAGCAGAAGGAATGTGAGCTTTACTTCAAGTCTTTGTGTTAAGGTTTCCTTATCAGGGAGGCCTTTCCTGACAACACAGAAAAACAGTGCCCTGATGATCTCCCTAATCAAGTTATCCTTCTTTCCATTGTTTGTTTATTCTCTGAGAGTTTCTGGAAGCCTGCTACCAGAGAAACTATATTTTGTTCACTACTATATACTAGGTCATGAATCATTGTCTGGCTCATAGTCTTTAACTAAATATTTTTGAATGAATGAAAGAATGAATTCTGGATGTAATGCAAAGAGGTATGATAAGTAACAGATAGAATGATTAGCCTTGGAAAGGATGAACACATTATTCTAAGAGGTCAAGACCAAAGAGTAAATGGATGTGCGTGTGTGTGTAAATAGCCTGGCGGGTCCAAGGTTAGTTCAGTGTAGAATTCTCCTGCCATGCAGGGGACTCTGGGTTTGATTCTGGGCCCATGAACTTCCCAAACAAGCAAACAAAAAAAAACCAGACAAACAAAAATTCAACAAATGGTGCTACAATAAAGTGATACTCGCCTTATTGAAAAAGAATGTAATGTATTTCCCACTGTACAGCATTCAAAAATAAAAAAAAAAGAAAGAACCTGGACTTAGAGTCAAGCACAAGGGTTATCAAGCACTGCTGAGTCAACATTTGGTATTAGAAAAGTTAAATTTGTGCAGAACTGGATGAGCTTGATTTTGTAAATTTCCACACAATTGCTCAACTGCTTAAAATCAAGAAAGGATTGCAAGCACTGAATAAACTAGTAATTTCACCATTACAGAGAATGCATATTTGAAATGGTTTAACATTGCATGACAATAAGTATATGAAACCAGAAGTGGGGTGACAAAGAAAATGGGAGCTCAGATAACACACAGGGACAATGAAGATGTAAGTTAGTAAAGTGACAGAAAGGAAAAGGCTCCAAAAGACTCACTATTGTACTTGATCTTTTACTTCAAGATTCTCTGATAGGTTTTTCTTCCTGTGCATCTTTATGGCTTTGATGGTTTCCAATGTTCCTAAGCATGCAACTCTTTTATCATCTCTCCTCACCTGCAACTTGGATGACCTCATCCATTTTCATATCCACAGCTAACACCTATGTCCTAATCATTTCCAAATTTACATCCTCAATTCTATTTTTTGCTTTAAAATTCAGATTTGTAGATATGACTGCCATCTAAACTTTACCAGTTAGGGACAAGTTAGAGGAAATGGAAACCACTGTAGCTTAAAGAATAAAAGGATTCAACACAGGGATCAGCTAGGACACAGTGGGGATTATTAAATTCAAGAGCACACAGTCTTAACTGAGATCCATTTCCTCCCCTACTTCTACTTCCACTCTCCCTCACAGGGAAGGTAGGGAGTGCATACAGCTGTAGAAATTCTCCAAGTCCTCACAAATATGCTTGATAGGAGGAGCAGCCAATGAGTTAAAGGGTGACCTCTCTCCATCTTGCTTCTGCATTGCAAATTTTATATGAGTGCACATAATTGGAGGTGCCTAGATGGTACCAAAAGCCTAGGAAAAAAAAGAGTTTTAAAAAGCTGTTTTAGTTTTTCCAGGCTTTGAAAGGAAGTAGATACCCTATCAGAAGGTAAACCTCAAAGCTGAGTGGTAATCATTCATATGAACACATCAACCTGAATGGTCCATAGAAATTCAACATCAAAACAGAAAACAGAAGTTTCTATCCATTTCCATCTTGAATCCCTCATCCTGGTTAATAGATATATCTGTGACAGATACAATCTTTCCTTATTCCTCTTTTTTTTCTTACTACCAATTCTTCTAAATGCATTTCATTATGGTGCACGGGTGGTTCAGTGGAAGAATTCTCACCTGCAATGCAGGAGACATGGGTTCAATTTCCTTCCTATGCACACCCCCACCAAACAAAAAAAAAAAAAAAAACAGTGTGAACGAAATTCCCTATGATATACGTATCATATATCTGCCTCTGAGTCTGTGAATGTGGATATATAGAAATACATATATTTAGGGAGACACATAAAAAATACACATCATTGATCACAACATTTAAATATCTCCCAGGTATCTCTTCATGTCTCTACATGGCAGTCCATCAATACCTTTTATACATGATTTGGGGCAGGCTTTTGGATCATCTCTGATTATGATTTTTTTCCATGACTGAAAAGATGAGAAAATGTTTTCTGATTAAATTGGCTTGAAACAAATTAAACTCATTTTTTTACATTTAGTATTCAATTTTTAATGTATTTCAACTTACTATGTATTCTTATTTATCTAAAATTAGCCTCTCTACAAAGTTCATTTCATCTTCATAACATGTAGAACTTACTAAGCTTGTAACATAGATTGTGCCAGTTACTGTGCTATGAATACTTTTTAAGCCAATGTTAAAGGCAAAGAATAATTCTGAACATGAGAAATGAAAATAATTTTATGTTCAGATTTAAGTTGTAAATTTTTCAGCTCCAGTTTTATTCCATTTTATATGTTTAATTCATCCTTAAGACTGACATGGTGGTTCATAGTCCATAAATATAGACTGAACAAAGACCCCATCCTCAAAATGTCTACACTGGAATCTGTGAACGTTACTTTATCTGGCAAAATAGACTTTGTATATGTGACCTTGGGGAAAATCTTGAGGTGAGGAGATTATCCAGATTATCCAAGAGGACCCAGTGTAACTCAAAGTTGCTTATAAGAGGGAGACAATAAAGTTAGGGTCAGAGGAAAAATGATATGTCTACAGAAGTAGAGATTGGAGTAATAGGCTTTAAAGATGGAGGAAGAGGATCTAAACCCAGGAATGCAAGCAGCCTCTAGAAGCTGAAAAAGGCAAAGTAGCAGAGTCTTCCCTGAAGCTTCCAGAAGGAACACTACTGTACTAATGTCTTTATTTTAGACTTCTGACCTCCACAGCTGTATGAGAATAACCTTGTGGGTTTTTTTTAACTCAATGCTTCTGTGGCAGTGTTAAAGAAGCAATAGGAAATAGTACGCCCATTATTATTAATTATAGAGAATAACTTCAGTCAGATATGTACATGTAATAATGTATATTATGATTTACTTTTATGTTAATAAACATCTGAGTTGGATTGAAATGTAATCTCAGACCCACCAACAAGCCTAAGTATTGAAGGCAGCAAAGAGAAAGTCACTTCTGAGGAATTCGTAGAAATGAACCCACTTGGAATGCCTCTTGTGAACGTAGTTTCATTTCTGTGATGGCACTATTGCATTCCTTATATATTTAATAGTGTCAGTGTACTATCTGATAAACAGCAACTCAGTAGAGAAATACAGTTTATCTTTATGGTTAGTGGTACATTTCTTGTAATAGATGTGCAACGTGGTTTGTGGTATGTAAAAGATGTCAATAAAATGTGAGTTTAATGCATATTGAGATTTAGACAGATTCAATATACCTTCAGGAGTCTATAAAGTGTTCCATCTCAGAAGAAGAAGCCCATTTGAGAAAAGATAGGATTATTCTCCTGCCATGTACTTATTGAAGAGAAAGTTAACTAAGAGTCAAACCAGCTAAACACATAGAACTCTGTAGAATGGCAATCTTATGCTGGTGAGATGTAAGCAGAGAACAAAAGAGAGGACATAAAGAGAAGTGTATTAAGGGGATATTTTCTTCTCTGATTTTTTTCTTTAAAATAGGCAATACTTGAAAATAATAGGATGCATTAATGCTTTTCTGAATTGTTTTATGTTTTCTAAATTGAGTATTGCTACCTTTGTGATTAGGAAATAAAGCAACTAAAATTGTGGTGCTACAGCTGTTTGTGCTAGGGCTCCATAGGAAAAAAAAAATAGCATCTTAAAAGAACTGGAATTCATCCAGATATCAATTTTTGCAGGTGGAGTGACTCAGATATGGACATTCACCATCTCTTGCACTGTTCTCCAAGTGGCGAATATAACACCACATCTTCCCACTCCCACTTTCTGTCACAGTTTTAGTGCTATTGTTTGAAAGCACCTGTTCCTTGTTATAATGCACCCACGCTTCATCCATGATAGACAGAAATTTAGTACCAACCTCACTCCCATCATGCACACCTTGCAATGCACATGAGAGGCCACAGAACAGATATCCTAGGAACCTGGATTAAGCTTGTCGCCATCGTGTTTTGCCCATTTTTGGACATGCTGTTTATTCTCAAAGTTGTGATGAAAATTTTGTTTGACATTCATGGATAGTGCCTACCTAGGTGGCTGTCTTCTTATCTTGCTGACTAATCATCTCCTGTCAGTGTGAATCCCATCCTCACAAATGGATCTATTGGGAACTCCCATCCTGACCCCTCCATTTTCCACAAAGTAACAATTCTTTCAAAGTTCCAGATATGACAATTTCAATAAAAGTCATATCTGTTTTGTCATTGTTCTGATGACATTTAGATTTAATGAATACTGCAATTTTTTTTCTGAAATAAACAATTTAAAGCACATTACTGGAAGTTCACTACTTAAAGTACAGTTGGAATTCCTACCAAAGGGAAAACAAGCCTTCTACAAACTCAGTATGTATTTTTTTATTTTCATATTAATATGTTTTATCATGTATGATTGTGTTAGTCATGATTCTCTAGAGAAAAAAAACTTACCAGAGATATCTGAAAATATGAGATTTGTAAAGATGTTTCACACAACCGTGGGATGGAAGAGCCCAAAATCCATAGGGCAGGCTGTGAAGCTGGAGGCTTTGATGAAGGGTCTGGTTAATTTCACAAGAGAGGCTCACTGGCTGAAGAAGCAGGGACAGAGTCTTCCTTTTTCCTTAAAAAGCCTTCAGTTGAGTGGATCATCTCTTTGTGGGAGATGCACCTTAGTTAATCATAGATGAAATCATCCACAGATGTAATCAGCTACCTATGATTTAATACCCCAGCCTTCCACATTATCAACCAGTCATGACATATCTTTTCAGCAATGGTCAGGCCAGTGCTTGCCTGACCAGACAACTGGGAATAATCATTTGTCCATGTTGACACCAAAACATAACTATCACAGTTCACCACTTGTCAAATTGGCAGCTATACACATCACCTTGAAACGCACTAAAATCCATATAGAAAACAATAACAGACATATGTTTAACCTAGCAATATTCAACTGTCCTGTGTACACTAGAAATGCACTACATCTCTTCAGAATAGAGTGCAGGTCCTTCGGTAACATTCACTCTTAAATTCGTATCCTATCACTTAATTATTATAGCATGTACAATACAACTTATGTCATATGATAAAAAGAATGTACAAATGCAAACATACTCATAACAAAGCAATATTCATGCAATCACAGTCCTCATTTCTGTAACCCGTCACAGGGTCGCAGTTTATATTTATCACTACCTTCTATTACCCATTCCATGTCCTCTTTACCCTCAGCAAGCACTTCAGCTTGTTGTGGTCTTTTCCAAGAGGGGTGACCCAGGCCTTCATTCCTGAAGTTTCTGGGCCATTGGTAGTCCTGTTTGGAGTCGATTGTTTCAGTTTTCTATTGATTTTAATCACAGCACATGGTAGTATTAAGAGACACTCTAGAGTGTCTACTGTATTCCAGGAAAATTCTTTTTTACCTCCAATGTGTAGTTGCAGTTCTATTTCCCCTTGATGGTCAGGATCAATCACCCCATACAGAACAATAATCCCCTTTCATGCCTGTTGATTCATTGACATGAGAAGCCCAATGTGGCCAGGTGACAGTCTTAATTTCCAGTTCAATGGGATCATTGTTGTGTCTCCTTGAAGCGCAACTCTTGTAGACCAGCAGAGCTTAAGGTTTCAGGGACAGGTAGCAAAAATTTCCCTAATGGATCACTAGGGGTGGTAGTTGGTAGTGCCACTCCCATTTCCACCCCTTGATTCTTGGACCTGTGAATCTTGGCAACAGGGGAAACAGACCCATAGAGTGGATGCTGATTTAGAATAGACAAAGCCTCCTGGAGAACATTGCTCCAGTCTGGCAACGTATTGCCACCCAGTTTGCACAGTAATTGGATCTTCAAAGGGTCATTACTTCGTTGTATCAATCCAGGTGCTTCTGGATGATGGGGAACATGGTAAGACTAGAGAATTCTGCTCATCCCTTCACTTCATTTGCTGTGAAGTGTTTCCATGATCAAAAGCAGTGCTGTGTAGAATACCAGGACAGTGGATAACACATTCTGTAAGTTCATTTATGGTAGTTTTTTGCAGAAGAATTGCATGCAAGAATAGCAAACCCATATCTAGAGTATGTGTTTATTCCATTTAGAACAAATAACTGCCCCTTCCATGATGGATGTGGTCCAGTGTAATCAACCTGCTACCATGTAGCAAGCTGATCACCACAGGGAATTATGCCATATTGAGGACTGAGTGTGGTTTCTGCTACTGGCAGACTGAGCATTCAAGAATGGCCACAGCCAGGCCAGTCTTGATGAATGGAAGTCCACATTGCTGAGTATGTTGATTCCAATTATGCATTCAAGAACTTGGAAAATGACCACAGAATGAGTCTGGAGACCCACTGGACCCATTGTGAGATGGAACAGAGATAAAACTCCATCGATCATCTGACCTCCATAAGTTCCTACTCTGGTGGACCACAGTGATGTATTAGGTCTCCTGGAAGTAGTGGCACTTCTGAGCCAGTGTCCAATAATTCCTGAAATATTTGATCATTTCTTTTTCCTCGGTGAACACTCACCCTGGTAAAAGGCTGTAGGTCACCTTAGGGAAGGGTGGGAGGAAGGTTCACAATGTAAGTTTTGGGCAGTTTAAAGGGCTTTTCCTTAAGGGTCCACATCTTCTCCTTGTTTGAGAGACTCTGGGACTGTAAACTGTCTCAAGTCTGGAAATTGATTACAGGGCTGTGATACTTTGTTTTTGTAATTCAATTTAAACTTCTGCTCACTTGACCTAGAATTCTTCTGCTTATACAGCTCCAAGAAGAATTTAGTAAACTGCCCATCTATTTTACTTCTAGGTACTCCATGATCTAATAAGCAATGCCACAAGTCTCTGTGAGTCAGATTATTTTGATTATTGCTTTAAGTCTGCTGTCCATTATGGTGTCAATGCCCACCTTGTCTATAATGATTAACTGTTGCCACATGGCTCCTGCCAATCAGGATCCAAACATCCCCATTGTGTTTAAAAATTCCAGCTCAGTAATATCAGTTTCCATAGTAATATCTGACCTACAGAGAAGGGCCACTACAGAGATAGTGACTGATGGAGTTAGTCTCACAAATTTATTTCTCAAGGTTCTGGTGAAAGATGTGTCCTTTGGCCATTCCTGGGGTGTGTGAGTAAGTTTACCATGATAAATCCACTCTAACATTCCAATTTCTCTAAACTTCTGGATCCCTTCATATACATTATATTGACACATTTGTGGCATTTTGACCTCAGGTAATGTTGGCCTTTGGATGCATGTTTCAATCAACCATCCAAGCAAACTGTTAATGTCCTTTCTAACGCCTTTAGCTACAATATTGAATCTTTGCCTAGTGGGCCCATATCAATAAATTCTGTTTGATTCAACTTTATGTTCCTTCTACCATTATTCTTCACCTTTAATATCCATTCTCACAAATATCCCCTTGATTCCTGTCTATATGGATTGGAAAACTCAACAGTGTTTTTTGGATTATAGTTTATTTCCTCATGGGTTACACTTTGTACCTTGCCTTTCAGGGTTTGTTGGACTTTATCTTGTTATAGGTCTTGAGGAAAAGATGGGTGGTGGGTGTGGGTCATGAAAATAAATAAAAGTGTCTTTCAAGCCAGTTACCTCAGGGCATTCCATTGCAGTTTCATTTGGTGAAGCAGAATTAGTCACTCCAGTTAGAGGAATGAGGGCTATTTCCCCCAGGGTAGATGGGTGCAGGGTTAACAGGCACTGAAGGATTAATCAGTTAGGTAGAGGTTGGATGGCAGACCCTTCTGGAGAGACTGGAGACAAGGAAGCTGTTTCCTCAAGGCAGGCTTGAGGTCAGGAAGTTCTTTCCTCAGGGCAGTCCATTACAGGTCTATCTGCAAAGTCTCAGCAGATTCCAGGGATCCTTCCTCCTCAGTGCCATCATTTTCAAGCCAAATATAGCTATCCAACTTTTGGGGATCTTATTTTTTTCCTATCAGTGCACTTTAACAGTAGACTCCATGCAAGGTTGAAATTTTAGTTTACATTATAAATCTGCTACTCTCATAATGAGACTGTGTCTGGTTTTTAGAGATCTCAAGTCTGGGACCACAGAAGGAAGATTTTCTTTCAGGGCACACATGGAAACTTTTACATCATTTATATGGCCCCTATGGTGCAAATTTGAAGGCTTCAGCTCATTCCTTTCCCTCATCACTGTATCCAGAACATCTAACATCAAGCAGCCAACATCGTTATACCTCTTACTTGCACAAAAGTCTATAAACGTGTCAAAAACATTCTCATCCAGAGTTTTGCCTCATATAAGTGTACAGTTAGCAGAGTCTAATGTTGATATTTTGAATATCTCTTTTGCCAACTCACCCATGAACATCAGTGCCACCTTGATTATTGGAAACAGAGTCATTAGTGCCTCTGAGTCTAGTCAAAGTAGTAAACCAATTGCAAAACCCATTTTGAGATTCAGTTTCTCAAGAGCCATTCCTGGTACCCAGCTTGTTAGCCAGGTTCTCTAGAGAAACAGAAACAGTGGGAGATATCTGTAAATATGAGATATATAAAGGTGTTTCATGCAACAATGGGAATGGAAGAGTCCAAAATCTGTGGGCAGGCTGTGAAACTGGCAGCACTGATAAAGGTTTTGGACAAACTTCCCAGTAGAGGCTTGCTGGTTGAAGAAGTGAAAAAGTCTCTCTTCTTCCTTAAAAAGCCTTCAACTGATTAGATTATCTTCTGTAGGGAGATATCAGTCATAAATGCAATTAACTGACTTATGATTTAATATACCAGCCTTCCAGTTTCTTAACCAGCCAGGATATAACCTTGCAGCAACAGTCAGGCCAGTGCTTGCCCGACCAGACAATTGGGCATAATCATTTGGCCAAGTTGACACTAGAACCTAACCATCACAATTAGTTACACATATCCCTGTCCCCTATTCTTCTATGCCTGGTCATTCAAAAACTGAAGTGTAGGAAGTCAGGTGGAGTTGGCAAAATCAAATTCCATTGATTAACATATTTTTTATGTTGTGTTTTATGATAGTATCTTATATTCTTTGGGTAGCTTTCTCTGACTAAATTCGTGAAAAGAATTTAGATGCCTTTTTCAAATATGAATGATTCTTAAAATAATCCTGTATACCTAGACAATAGCTTAATTCTAAAATAAAGAAAGCATAGGTTAGGCTTTTATTGAGTATGGTTAGATGAAATTTGAGTCCAAAGTTCTGAGACAGCAGAGGATAAAGTATGTAATGTCACCAGTATAACCAGCATTAAATCGGATCACACAGTTGAGTAAGTTAATTTTAAAAGACTTTGAAGAAAGAAGTGACATGTTGAAGCAATAAGTATTGAATTGCTTTTATTTATCTTGAATTAGGAAGGAAAACACTAGTAGTATTCTGGTAGAAGAAATCCCAGCATTTTATAAATGAATTAGTTGGAAATAATGGAACTAACTGCTGCCAGGTCAACACAAAGCTAATTTTCCATTTTCGTGAGGAACAGATGGTGTGGATGGACAGGGAAATTGGCTTCATAGAGGGAAAAATGGTTTAGTTTGGCAGGTTCATTTCAGAGAGAGAACTTTAGGAGCTAGATTTTTCAGCCATTTTAAGAATGTTCTCCCACTGATAAGGTTGATTAAGGCTTATCATGGCCACAGATGCAATCTGTGTGAGAGCATCTAGATGCTTCCCTTTGGTAAGATACCTTCCTTGGATAATTGGGTTGGTGGAACAAGTTTCTGAGAATTTTCACTTTTTTTTTTTTTCGGTGTAATGGAAGTTTACTAAACAAAGACAAAAAAAAATCACATAATGAGTTAATTAAAGATGCTTTGTACTGCTAGAGGTCTGTACTTTATTCCCACTCAAAATAATTATAGAATAATAGTAGGAAGGGACATAGCCAAAACGTTTTTGAACGAAGATATCTTGAGAAAATTTCAGAGGTATTCTTTAAGAGAATTCAAAGAGGAATTTATCCAAGCACTTATATTTTTAACTTGAAGTGAAAATTAGTTTGTATAATGTAGAAATGAGATAGAGGGACCAGAAGGTCCAAGCTATGTTTTCATCTTTGCTTCTGGTTAAAGGTTCTGACTTTGGATGAAGTGAGAGGAGTAAGGAAGATGAACATCTGACTAAACATTATGCCAAATAACAGTTTTACAAACTTGGATTTATTGCAAGAAGTTTCATGGCATAAAGACAGTCTTACTGTTTGGCATGGAAATCACCATTTTAATCAGGAGATCTTTAAAGTGAGCATGAAAGGGAGAAACTGAGTATGTAAGACAACAGATGTGGCAATGAGAGATGAATGTTCTAAAATATATATATATAAAATATGGAGAGCCGGGTTTGAGTCCCAGTGCTTGTTCATCTAAAAAAATAAATAAATAAAATTTATATACATATATATAAATTAAAATTAAAATATAGTACAGTAAAGCTAAATAAAACAAATGCTCGCTATTAAATCATAAGAAAAAAATATTAACAGTGTATACAAAAATATACCTTTGCTTGTCTATAATAATAGAAAGAGTTGAGTAATTCAGAAATTTAGCATCGGATTTTAACACAGGAAAATGAATACCAAATTTGTATTGAGTAGAAATCATGATTTCATAGAATATTAAAATGAATCAAAGTTAAATGAAACACATCAAATGGGAGAGGAAAGAAAACATGAAATAGGTATATCAAGATAGTCTCCATCCAAAAGGAAAAAACATCATGTACTTGAAGGTAGATATATAGACGGTGGAAAAAAATTAGGAAAGAAAATTAAATAAACTAGAAAGAACAATGTACCTCTACAAACTAAAAAATAACTGGTGAGAACTGTCATTTAATATTGTCTTCAGGTTTAATTAATCCATAATGGAAGTTTTGACCGGAGTTGCTATTCTGACCTAAACTCTAATGAAAAAAGAAGAATCAATATTTATTTAGAAAGAAATAAAAATCTGTGCAATGAGGAAATGAGCTCAGGAGTTTATTCTTATAAAGGAAGGGAACATTTTTACATAGTCAATATAATCCTGATTTGGACAGAGCATATTTCAAATTAATGAGAATTTAAATCATATCAGATTTTAATTAGAAAATAGATTTATTCATTTAAAATGTTTGATGGTCATATTATTAGCTCACATCATATGAAATTTTCATTTTTTGTATGCCAAAAATAAGTCAAATAGCAATTTGAAAAAGTTCAACAAAATATTTATGATACATAAAATTATCTGGGCAAGCAGATCTGGATTTAAAATTATTCAAATAAATAACAGGAATGCTGAAATGGAAGTTTTTTTTAAAAAAGAGAGTTCAACATTGATGTGGTGTTCCTACTTTCCAAATAACTATCCTTCATTTTCTGCCTCAGGACCCAGGAATGGAATCTGCTTCTATTCTGCAGCTCTCCTATCCCAATGTTTTATCTTGGATGTGTCCAGCCACTTGTCCAGAAGTGAGCCAAAGGCAGAAAGAACTTAGACTCCAGTTTGTGCATTGAGGAAGGAAAGGAAATAGATTTCTGGCAACCACTAGCAATCTTCACCACACACACATACACACATACGAACACACCATATTGTCAAAATTATACTAGGAATGAATAAAGCAGATCAGCAAGAAGTCTCAGGAACCAGAGATCCAAATTCTGACTCTTCACTATATTTCACAGACTTTTTGAAGTTAGCAATGATTTATTCTGGTCCCCAGTATGGGCAGAAAAGTCAACATGGAATCCTCAGCATGCTTCTCTAATGTTGTAGAGTTTGAGGAAGAGATGTGTTTCTGAAACTGCAGCCATAAGATGGTGGAGATCCTCAGCTGGGAATCTGAGTGTCCAATTGGGGTAGAGCCATACCCCACTATCATCATGAGGAACAGGTGGCTTAGGAGATAATAGTATTTCCATTGGATCAATCTTCTTAAAATCAAGGGTTTATCTATTACCACAGCAATACCTAGCCAATTATAATATTGTATTTTTCTTTGTATTCACATCTATGAAGTCTAATAATAATTATACAAATTCAAAGGGATGTCATGGACATAAAAATATTTAATGTCTGTAAAGCCCAGACTTTACAGACACTGACTGTTTATAACATGTTAAGCACCTAGTAAGTTGTTAGCCATTGTAATGGATTTAAATGTTTAGAAACATTATGTTAAAGAGATATCATTAAGTGACATTTTAATTATCATATGTGAACAAAAAGATTATCACAATTTAGAAGCATTAGCTGATTCACAATTGAGCCACAATTTTATGAAAAATAAAGTTTTCCATTTAATTGGCAAAGAAACAGATGCAAAAAATATTTAAGTAAGTTTCTATACCTAAAGCTAGTAATGGTAGAAATAGGAGTTAACCCCAAGAAGTGTCCCACTAGGGACTGCTCCACTGTCTCTTTGGATATTTGTCCTACTTGTAACCCATTTTGAAAATTAAGCTTTTCTGCTTTATTATTATGTAAAGGATGGCTGCTTCTTATATTATAACAATGTTATTATTCAAATAAATTTACAAAGTAATTTGATTGGTAGATACAAAGGAATCTTCATAGTACATTTATTTCTTAAAAAAACGTTTACAAAATTCAGACCCTTGTATACATGTGCAGAGCATATTTCAAAAAAAAACTGAAATGAAGTTAAGAAACTGGTAAAAGGGAGAGCCCAAATTGAAAGCAACATATGAAAACTTCTAAGGAAAATCAAAATTTAGATTTTTTTTTTAAATCTATGTTCAAAGATGACGGGAAGTTCAAGACCGATGCTTGTGTCCAAAGGTAAAATGACGAAAAATGGAAAAAAGATGAAAAAGGAAAGTGATTCTCCTGTTGTTTCTTCTGAACTTCAGTCTTAGCTGCGACTTGAAAAATAGAGTTTAAAAACTGATAGCATGCACACACACACACATGAAGAAATTTAAAAACCTGGCAACACATAATGAATGAAAATAAATTTTTATGTTCCCAGATCAAGATTCATTATTATTCAGTGAATTAAGAAAAATAATTTCAAAATATCTTACATATACACTGATAATGATTATTGAAATAAAAACTAAAAAACTATTAGGAATTTTAGAAGATGAGAGAAAAGCAATTGCTCTCATATTCAAATGTGTGGGAACAAAATCTGAATATACAAAATACAAAACTTGAGGCCAAACTCTGGGCAGAATATTAAGCACATTTCACAAATATTTAAATACTGAGATAGTAAATACAGTAAAAAAGCATGGCTTACAGAAACAACAATTTAAATCTGAATTCACAGCTTTTTCTAAAGGCCTTTATTAGGCAAATGACAAAATATATAGAAGAACTTGATGTCAAGAAGGAATCTGGCAGTGTATCTTATATTAGTTTTTAAACTGTGGGTTTTTTTACCATCTGTATTTTCACAATTGTTTGAATGACTGAGAGTCGACTAAGTTGTAGTGGAAAAGACTTGGAAGTAAAAAACATGGATTTAAATATTTTTCTCTAGCCTCTTTGGTTTTAAAAATCAGATACACAACAAATAAACAATGAAATGAAAAAATAACTCAGTTCCTTACTTGTAAAATACAAATACTGCCTTCCATAAAAAGTAGTTCTTCATGATTTATCTATAATTCCATGCTTATTTTGTCTTCCATTTGCCTGTCAACATCACACTGAAGGTATATGTTTATTTCTGTATTTTATTTCTACTTCGCATGTCTGTCTCTTTTTTATTAAATCGCCTATTTCTAAAATCTAGGGTTTGGAAGTTAAACGGTTGTTTCATCTCTTACATTGGTTGTCCCTACATCTTCAGTAGTCAATCATAAATAGCTCTACTCACCTTGAAGACAATACAAGCACCTTGGAATAATTTCGCTTAGATAATTCTAACACTTTCTACATATAATTATTGTCGAATACTTTAGAATCATTTTCATTTATTTTTAACTTCCTGAAAGACTCATCATGATTATTTTTTCACACAATGATAATTTTTATTTCCCAACATGTTTATTTATTTTCATTGTTCTCTATTCTTTCTTGGAACAAATATCTTTCCTCAGGGTTCAATTTTGTTCTACCTAAAATGCTAGATTAGAAATTCATTTCCTGTAGGGTTTTGGATTGGAAATATCCTCATTTTAAACAATCTAAAAATGTCTTTATTTCATTGTGAGTGATAGTTTGGCTCATCTTTGAATTCCAGTTTCACAAAATTTCTCTCAGCACTTTGAGGAAATTATTCAATTCTCTGTTGGCTTCTATTATTGTTATTGAGAATCTGTGTCAGTCAGATTGTTTCACTCTTTTTTAAAATTACCTCTTTAATCTCTGATCATGTTCAAAATTTCTCTTTGTCGTTTTATAACATTCTCTCACGTACTCTGTAACAAGAATTACAATGAGAAATACTTGGATCTTCTCATGCTGTCCTTTATATCTATTACTCTTTCCCATATTTTCCATTTCTTTACCTGTTTTCATTTGGGATAATTTATTTAATGTCAACAACTAGGTTGGAAATTCTCTTTTCTGTTGTGTTCCCTCTTATTTTATCCATCCACTGAGGTTTTTTTTTTTATTTTAATAACTACACTTTTCATTTCTAAAATCTCCAACTAATTATTATTAAATATCCTTATTTTTAAGTAAACTTTCAATTTTCCTAGGTTCTTGAAAGACGATTTTTTTTACATTCTGTTTCCAACATATGACATTTCTGGAAGTCTAATTCTGCCATTTGCTGTTTTTGCTGACATGTAGTGTTCTTCATAGCATATATATATATGTTTTTTATTTTGAAATATAAGCTCCTTTTCATCGCAATGTTATCACCAGGATACTATGAACATGTATTGAATATCTTCATTTTCGTTAAGAGGGAGAAATTTTGAATTTTATTATGTCAGGTATACCAATTTTGTTTATAGTCTAGGACTATTTGGTAGTGATTTATCTTTCTGGATTTATAAGATCATGAAATAATGTTAATTCAAAACCAAAAAGATATCAAAGAAGAACTGTGGTTATCATTTGTCAGGGTTCCTTCCCTCAGAGCCCAAAAGGAGACAGTGGGTGTTGTGTCATTATCTTTGGCTACTGCATAAATTTTCCCTAATGTACACCTACCCTATGCATTGGTCCCTTAAAGGGATCCTATTCCAACCCAACTCAACCCTGAAACCAAAGGACACACCAGGCAGAAAATCACCAATGAGTTTTAATTAGAAACATATGCGCAGGAGAAAGATTCTTTCCAATGGTGGCTAGTTGGGAAATGCTGGTCAGTGCTCCACTCAAAAACCAAGAGAGCAAGGAGAATCAAGGAAGGGAGCTTCAAAGTTTCCGTCTCACGAGATTTGGTTATAATAGAGCCTCACGAGAGTTGGTTACCAACAGTGATCAGGAAGGGGTGTTTTAATGTTTTAACGCTATGCCCTGATCACACAGGCACATATGCTCAAGGATCCACCCTTTTTCTTAAGGAAGGGGGACCCAATGCCTGGGTTGCCACAATCCACACCCACGCAGCAGTTTGCAATGACAAACAACGTACACTGCATCCAAATTCCACAGCTACAGTATAAGAAACAACAAAACATTAAGAGTCTCCTACACATAGATAACAACTTTACTGAGTGATGTCAGCAAGGCCAAGAAAGGGAATTAAATGACTGTAATGATAATTGATAAAACCTGTAATTTGTTTTTTTTAATTTATTTTATTGTTTTACGTATTACACTGACACTTTGTTTATTAGAATATATTTGAACTATTAAATAATAAATGGCTGGATGATAACTTAAAGACAAAAGGATGACCCTTACCCAGCCCAGATGTCTAAATATCTTTGACTACAATATGCAGTGGGACTAAACTGAAATACAAGTAAGTTTAGTTTTTCAGGAACTACCAGAGTTCTAGTTTTATTATACATGGTATCAATGCTACTGTTGAAACTCATTTTTACTTGATATTAATTCTTTCACTAAGAGAACTACAAATGATGAAAATGAGTCTTATGTTGCAAGATGGAATGATTTGATTAGCTATGGAGTTTGAATAGTTATTCAAAGCAAGATTGAATTTGTTATGCATCCATAACCATGTAAAGGCATTTGGTGTCAGTATCTTAAAGGATTAAGATGCTTTAAAACAAAACCTTTATAAGAATATTGAAGATTTAGAGAATTATCTTCATAAATAACTTCAAATGTCTATGGCTTCAACTGTCTGCCCTACTGCTGGGGTAGGCGGCAAGATTCATCAAAATATATAGCAATCGTTTGTAAATTCCCTAAGAAAAACCTTGCATAATCACTTGGTTTCTTAAACCATGTCCAGTTTTCTTTTAATGGTTGTTCTGTTTTGTGTTTTCTTTCTTTCATTCCCACCTTTTAAAAGAGGATGTCCAGGCAACTGGTTCTTTAAGCTCTCGCCAGATAGTATCTCATGTATTGTGTCATCCATGTGTTATCTCATGTACAGAGGCAGAAGCACAGAAATTGAGTGTTTTTAGCCTCCTGTATCTGTCTGCTTTTCTCCCCAGCCATAAAGACCAAATGGATGCTTGTTTTCTTTTATTTTAATTGATGACTTTGAGGACTTTTGACTGCTTTCCTATTTCTCCTAGCAAACAACGCACTTTCAATGCTATCGAGGTTCAATACTTCTGCATAATTTAGCACTTTCTTTTGTTTTGATTTGTTATTCAGGCTTTACTTCTACTTCTTTGACTGACAATGCTGGGGAATCCTCAGCTCCAGCGTCCCAGTTCTCATGCTCCAAGGCCTCCAGCTCCCTTGTGGGCTTCTCCTACCCCTCCCATGCCATGGGACTGGGCGAAAACAGCAGTGGAGAATGAGGCTGAAGCTTTCTGGGATATGGGGCACAGGGACCCCCACCGCCCATCAACGACTACGAGTCACCCAAACTGCTGTTCTGGCCAGTTATCCCACAACCAGGGGCTGTTCCCCTGCTCTAGCACAGGTGGCTCAGGCTGTGGTGCAGTGGCTTATGGTAGCTCAGCCTGTACATGTCCTGCTGGGGGTCCTCGTAGTGCTTCACGTACTTGCCCTTCACCTTGCTCCCTAGGGACATGGTCCTGGGCCACGCCATGCCACCTGCCACTCTAGCCTCCCAGCCACCGGGACCCGGTCCCAATGCACTGTGCTTGCCCTCACTCCACTGGGGGGGAAGCCACCTAAGAGACCCGAGACAGGAAACGAAGGCCTGGTCGGGAAGCCCCAACCTCACCCCTGTGATATCAGTTTTAAATGAAAAGATTATTTTCCCGATTTTCTATGTGTTGGATTCTGTCAGGCCAACAGAATATTCCACGCAGTCCAATTTGCAGGGGTCACAGTCCAAGGCAGGCCAGTGGCACCTGACAATGGCAGGGGTCCAGTGCACAAAACTATTTGCTATGAAGCTTGGGGTGGAAAGAAAGACATTTATGGGGAACTATGTGAGGCAAACCTTGTTGATCTAATAGAGCACAAGCTAAATTTCCATTAGTAGACAGAAATGGTCCTGGAGAAGGTATACTCTGCTGGGGTTTTGATAGTACAATTTCTCCCCCTGCATTTAAAGGGAGACTTCTGGAGTCAAATCCGATTAGCTTTGGCATAATAAGTGTCCACAGAGTCATACAGACTGTGCCTTGAAGTATAGGTGGGGGTGGGGGTGTATGTTTTCAGGTTCGTTACATATATGCCTTTTGGCATTTTGCATATAAACTATGGTCTAATCTTTAAATTTTGAGCAACCCAATAAACCACAGGCTTAGGATTCCCAACCAGTGCAGCTGCGTCAGCCAGGCACATGGCCAATTGACCTTATTCTCCCCAATTTCTAATGCTTGTGGAACAGGCAAAAGCAAATTATTTTCATTATCTCATTGTGGTTGTAGCTTTGCAGGTCCTTTTACCTGAATTTGCAGCACCTGCGTGGGCTCTGCCGTTCGCTACCAGTTCAAAGGGGGCAGGAGCAGCTACCAGGGACCGGCTTAGGCAAGACCAGCTGCTAGGGACCAGTGGACATGGTGGTTGTACTGACCCTCACCAGCTTGAGGGTCAGTACAACCAGTATATTCACTGCCACAGAGATTGCTTATCATCTTTTAACTGTATTTTTTTGCATGGGCAAGCACCAAGAATTGAACCCAGGTCTTTGGCATGGCAAGCGAGAACACTGCCTGCTGAGTCACCATGGCTGGCCCAGCTGCTTTTTATAAAGCCTGTTCATCCTTTTAATGAAGCCCACTGCTGTGGGGTTGCAAGGCAAATAAAATGTCCATGATTTGTCATGTTCAGTAGCCCAGGTTGGGATTAGTTGTCTGGCTAAGGGGGTCCCTCTATTACTGTCCACAGGTGTGGGGACCCTGTAAAACACACAGCTTTTCTAAGCTATAAATTGTAGCTCTTTGGTTGGCTTTACCTACACGGGAAGGCCAGCAAAAGTCCAGTGGCCATATTATGGCTGTAAAGCCATATTTTGCACCTTCAGATAAACAAAGGGTCCAATCTGGTGACCTGCCACCTGGTGACTTAAATTTGCTTGTGGCTGATGTGACTGAGTTGACGAAGAAGGATCCTTAAGGAGGCAAGACTACAGAGTGGCAGGTATCCACAATTTCTATCAGTTGTTATCTGATTATGGGCAGCTGTATTTGCTGTGTCATTCTCCACAGAGTCTGGTACCCTGGGTGTCTTGTTTTTCTTTGCAACCACTCAGCGGCCTCATGTGATGTTGGCTCTAGGCTATGACTTTTTGCATAAGTAAATGCTTCAATATTGCCAGGTAAAGAATCAGAGTTATGGGCAGACATGAAAAAGTTACCTTTCACTGTGACAAGAAGTGCGGATGTCCTCTCACATTTTTATTTTCCCCATAAGTGATGACCAACAACTATTCATTACTCTTACTTCCACATGGTCATCCATACCTTCAAGCCCTGGTAAACAATCCAATTGTCACAACAAATAGTTAATGCATCTCTTGGTTCATGAACAATGACCATCCATACAGCCCTTAATTCATCCCACTGACCACTGTGCATAGTTCCAATTTCCCATGATAGGATGTTAGTGCTAGATTGGATGGCCATGGCGGTCGAGGTAGTGGGTTGTCCATGTGCTGATTCATCAGTATAGCATGGAAAGTCGAATATACTTCTGCATCCACCAATGGTGGACATTAAGGAAGCCACCTAGGGAGGATCAGCAGGTAAGGGCAAACATTGCTCTTCTACGTAAGAAACTGATCCTAAAACAGCACACTATTGTTAAAGATGGTGAATTGCAGGGAGTAAGCACACTTTGTCAGTGTGCTAAACTGAGAATTTCCTGAGTGGGGCTTGTTAATAGTGTCATGTAAAAGTCACAGGATGCTTGACTTGTATCAAGGCATTAGAGGCTACACATAACTGCTTTTCCAGGGGGTTGTATCTCAGTTCTGCCCCTTTCCATAATTGAGAACAGAAGACAACAAGTACACATTTTGCCTATTGCCTTTGCCACAAGCACCACCCAAAACTCATATTGGTACTGGCCATACACAATTCACAAGGCACATATGTGTCCACCCTCCTTGTGTTTGTGTGATAGCTCATTTGGGCTTTTCAAAAGCAGCCCTCTATGGGTATCCCACTCCCAAGCCTTCCCCTTGCAAACCATAGAATTCAAAGGTTTAAAAAGTCTTGTTAAATTAGATATAAATGACCTTCAATAACCTAATAAACCAAGAAAAGCCATTTACTGTTTAGGAGTATATGGAGTGGGGGAGTTTTGTACTTTGTTGTCAATCGCAGAAAAAACAATTTTGGTCTTACCTGACCAAATAACACCCAGAAATTTGACAGAGCATCCAGGCCCTTGTAAAGTGTCTGGATTTGCTGCCCATCCCTGGCTTTCAAGTTGGGTCACCACTGTGTCAATGGCAGTCTCTAGTTCTGAAGGAGAGTTACTAGTTAGCATAGCATCATCAATGTCATGAAAAATAATTACGTTTTTGAGGGGTTTCTCTCAAAAATTTTCAGGTCTTGAGCAACTAGGCTGGGGCAAATAGTGGGACTATGGAGATACCCTTGGAGCAACATGATAAATGTTTATTGTTGTCCTTTCCATATAAAGGTAAATGCAGGCCGGCTGAAGGGATCTAAAGAAATACTGAAGAAGGCATTAGCAAGGTCTAATACAACATTTTTCTTAAATGAGTACTTATATTTTGTAACAAAGTAGCAATGTTTGACACAGCTGCAAATAAAGAAGGCGTATTTATTCAGCTCTCTATAGTCAATCATCATTTGCCAAGTTTCATCAGGTTTCCTTACTGGCCAAACAGAGCTATTAAAGATACTATGAGTGGAAATGCTAATACCCACTTTTTCTAATTCCTTAACAGTGTCAGTGATTTCTTGATGGCTCCCAGGGAACCTATACTGACATACTGCACAGTGTAACTGAGGGAAGGTACTTTTACCAGTAACCACCTAGCATGACCTCCCAGGATGGCTTTGACCACTTGACAATGGAGGTGGAATTCACCTATGACAATTTGCAAGGTAGTATTTTATCAGATAGCAATTCCAAATATATCATCCAGCATAGATGATATATATATATCATACCATATATGTTTGAAGTGGTAATTGGCCAGTTTTCACTAATAACCATTTCTGTACTGGTTTAATATCTTGGCCCCTGTATTCAGCAATAGTTAGTGAGGGGTGCCCATTTTGCAGCCATTTCCCATATGTATTAGTTTTTGTTACTGCTGCCAAAGTGCAATATACAGAGACGGAATGGCTTTTAAAAAAGGACTTATTAAGTTACATTTTTAAAGTTCCGAGGTCATTAAAAAGTCCAAATATGGCATCCAGGGAAAGATACCATCAGTTTGAAAAGATTTATGCACCCTAGAGAAGCCATGTTTTAATCTAATCAATCTTGTGAGAGCAATGGTTTCTTCTGATCCCTATTCAGCACTATAGGCTGGAAATTTGATTAGGTTATCTCCATGGAGATGTGACTCAATCAATTGTAAGTATTAAACTTGATTAGATGGAGATGTGTCTCCACCCATTCTACATGGGTCTTCATTAGTTTTTTGGAATCCTACAAAAAAGGGGACATTTTGGAGATTGTCTTTTTGAGAACAAGGAGAGAGCTACAGAACTATGACAGAAGAACGAGAGAACCACAGAGTCCACCAGTCAGTTCCATTTGGAGATGAAAAGGAAAACACTTCCCAGGCAGCTACGTGAAAGAAGAGGTCTGGAGGGAAAGTTAGCAGATGCTACCATGTTCACCATGTGCCCCTCCAGCTGAGAGAGACTCCTGAACTCCATCGCCCTTCTTGAACAAGGTATCTTTTCCTAATGCTTCAGATTGGACATTTTTATAGCCTAGCTTTAATTGGGACATTTTCATGGACTTAGAACTATAAACTTGCAACTTATTAAATTTCCTCTGTCTTTTTTTTTTTTTTTTTTTTTTTTTCTTGCTTTTTGCATGGGCAGGCACTGGGAATTGAACCTGGGTCTCTGGCATGGCAGGCGAGAACTCTGCCTGCTGAGCCACTGTGGCCCACCCTAAACTACCTTTTTAAAGAGCCATTCTGTTTCTGGTATATTGCATTCTGGCAGTTAGCCAACTAGAACAGATACCTTTAACTCAAGAAAGGCTAATAGGTCAGACAGAACACCACTGTCATGTGGGAAGGCATTTAACGGATGTCTTCTGGCTTATGTCTTTGCCTTCTGGTTTCAAACAGCTTCCCCAGGGACATTTTCTTCCTGCAACTCCAAATGTCTGGGTCTTATGTTGTTGGCTTTAAGCTTTCTCCAAAATATTTCCCCTCTTAATGGACTCCAGTAAACTAATTAAGGTTCACCCTGAATGGGCAGAGTCACATCTCCATTCAAACAAAAGTTCACACCCACAATTGGCTGTCACATTTCCATGAAAACAATACAATCAAAAGCCACTTCCACAACAGAGTTGTCACATCTCCATAGAAACAATCCAGTTAAAGTTTTCACCCTAAAAAGTAGGTCTGCCCCCACAAGGTTAGATTAAGAAAGAAAATGTGGCTTTTCTGGGGTCTATAACTATTTCAAACCAGCACACCATATATAAAGGTACATTCTGCTTCAGTGTCTACTAAGGCCAAAACTCTATGTTCATTAGTAGAGGGCAAAATATAGTTAGTTCTATATGTGGCCTCCAATCCCTAGTGCCCTTACATACTACTTTTATTTGTGGATCTCAACTTGTTCCCTTATGCTAGGGGATAGGGGAATTCTCAGATCTCCTCATATGTGGGGGAAGAGGGCTCTTTACATGATGTCAGCAATGTCTTGTTGAGAATCCACTTCCTTCTCTGGTGACCTGGTTTCAAACTGAGTAAACCCCTGCTCCTTGGGCAACTTGCTCCAGAGTCTAATACTTCATTTGGCTACCCATAAATATCCTCAATTTTAGTTACAGCAGCTATTAGGTCTGTCCACATTCTTCTGCATGATATCTAGTTCAGACTAGGATGGCATTTGGCAAGTAAATGCCATTGGACATCCCTAACTTCCTTAATACAGCTTGTAATTCATCAATAATGTTCCAATGAGAGGTTTAATGGGGCAAATTCCCCTCCTTGGGCCACTCTTCCTTGACTGGAATGTAAGACAATCAAGTAGTGACTTTGTTTCCATTTGGGGGCTAGTGAATACATGCATTGATAGAAAGAAGTATGGGTGATGAGATAGAACAGTTTATTCATTTCATGTCCTGAGAGCATTATACAGCCTGCATTGTTGTTCCACAATTTAGGTAGCCAATTTGATAAAATTTCTTTAGGTTTTTGCTTATACTGAACCCCAATCTCTTATAATTCAGAGGTGGTAAAATCTCACACTGTCACATGCATTTTTGCTCAATGGGTACTGCTGGGGCCACATCAGTGGCATCATCCCTGTTCCCCTGGGAGCCCAACTGGGTAGACATGCTTTGATCAAATCTTAGATTGGATCAGAGGGTAAACAAATTTGCATCCTCCATCCTCCTTCTTCTGGTCAGACTGAGATCCTCATCATCTGAACAAAAATCTACTGGGTCCCAGACTTTGGGATCCCAACTGGGGAAAGTTAGAATATGTCTTACTTGAACCTTGAGTAACTTCTTCTACCCCCCTACCCTAACTCAATCACATACTATTATTTCCAAATTTTCATCCACCTGGTGTAACCTTTCATTTAAAGCATCTTTCAACTCTGCTTGGGCTACTGCATATCTGTCTCTAACTTGAGTTCCTCTTTCAGGAGGTGAACCACCACTTTGACCATCAAGATATCTTCCATAGCTGATTACATGGCCTCAAAAGAGGCCAGGCTACAGCTGTGGTGTAGCCTTTCCTTTTTCTTATGAAATCCCAATTGTCCTAAGACCTATTGCAGAAGGACTGTTAGTCCAACCAGAGAGTTAGAAACATCTCCATATTCCCTTGGTAGTCCCTAGTTGCCTAGATGGGTAGCCACCCCTCCCCACATAGATGTTGCAGACCAACCCGGGATTCCCCCCAGGGAGTCCTACCCAATATTCATACCTTTTATAGCTGGCAGCTCTTTGGTCTCCTGGTGGGCTCACTAGATGTTCCAACCCAACTCAATCCCCAAACCAAAAAAACACACCAGGCAGAAAATTATCTGAGTTTTGAACAGGAGAGTTTCTTCCCAATGGCAAAGAGTTGGGAAATGTAGGTCAGCATTCCAGGCCAAGAACAAGTAGAGCAAGGAGGGGTATTAGTGGTGGGGATCTGATAAGGTTCAGAGTCTAGAGAAATTTGGTTACAATGGAGTCATGCAAGTGTTGGTCACTAACAGTGATTAGGAGAGGGGAGTTTCAATGCTTTGATGCTCTACTCTAATCACACAGGCTTCCATGTGCTCAAGGCTTACCATTTTTTCCTAAGGGAGCAGATCCCAACCCCTGGGTTGCCCCAGGCACATTTTTTTTTCAGGGGTCCTTGTTGGTGAGGTAAGCACTCTCCATCTCATGCAAGAATAATCTCTT
Organism: Tamandua tetradactyla; assembly: GCF_023851605.1. Taxonomy (NCBI): domain Eukaryota; kingdom Metazoa; phylum Chordata; class Mammalia; order Pilosa; family Myrmecophagidae; genus Tamandua; species Tamandua tetradactyla. Next base: position 73,952,935 of record NC_135335.1, on the reverse strand, counting down.
GACTTCTATTGGCACATTCCTTTTAAAATGCAACCACATGTCAACTCATATTTCCCTTGTATTGCTTGTATCTTGTGTTTCTGCTTTTTAGTTTTCCTTGCAGCCTTTCTTTCCTCTTTCTGTCATTTAAAAGTTGAATGCAATAGGAACATTTCTCCTTCTTTATTCTGTAGGACCTTCCATCCTTCTCTATGACTTCAATGTAAATTTCCATTTCTGACCAAATGTAATGCCATAACAACAACCTAGCCCAATTCACTGTATCACTCGCCCATACTTTTGCAATACCTTGCCCTTTTATTCTATCTTCAGTTTTATTTCTTTCTAACATATCCTCCTCTTTGCAGCCTTAATGTGGCCAGTATCTTAGTGTAGCCTCATTGTAGTTGCTCAGTAAGTTTTAAGGAATTTAAGACTTATGAAGGTCTACCTTCTCCCTTCCCCTCTAGCTTCAATGTACACCATTCTTCTCTTTCCTTCCTTCCTTCCTTCCTTCCTTCTTCCCTTTCCTTCTATCTTCCTTTCTTTTCTTAAACACTGCATTTTCCAGTTGTGAATTGGCTGTTATACCTCAGAGTTCTCCATATCTAGACATGCCATTTCATTCACCTGAAATTCTCTATATACCCCTTTCTCTATAACTTTGTCCACCTAACTCATTCTTTGGGGCTTCTCACAGAGAAGATTCTCTTGAGATATTCTCCATAATTTCTTGTTCTAACTTTGTAAAATTTTATCAAAATTTTATCAAATTTGAAAATCTCTTCTAATGTTCCAATGTCTTTCTTTCATGCTAACCTTGTAGTTATGGGAGCAGAACTACTTTGTCTCTCTCAATAACTACTATGTTCTGGTTTACTGGAGCATAGTAATGAATATAATAGTTAAATTGAATTGAATGCCATGTGATATAAATGCTTAAAAGGAAATCCTATTCAGATTGTTGAACTTTACTTCTGCCATGTGCTCCTGGGAAACAGTAATGATTAAGAAGCCCACTCCCCACTTTCCACCTTTCCATGTTCCAGGAAACATCTTATTTAAAGTGCCACCCTTTCCCATATAATTTAGATAAGTCTTCTTATTGTCCGCATTTGTTGACCAATGAAAAAAATAAACTAGACTCAGTCACTCAAAATTCCCATTATTTGACTCATAAATGATTAGTTGATTCTTTATATGAATGACAAATCTGGACAAAAGATCTGCGACCTTGAGAAAAACTTTGCTTAAACTTTTCATCCGCCACCCAATCCTCAGGCACCTGGACTTTGGCTTAACCTGAGCTAGAGTCAGCATACAGTCATCCCTTAAAAGCCCCTCCCTAGACTAGGCTGACCCCAGGGTAAATGATCCTGCAATCTATTGTCCAATCATATCATCCTCCCTTATCCCTGTTTCCCACACTCAGCTCTAGACTGATTAATTAATATATAAAAAAAGAACTCTTGTCTACCCAAACCTTGAAATGATGGCAGATCTTATAGTGTTCTTCCTAAGGCAATAGCTCCTCTGTTCCTATGACCATAATCTTTTTAAATAAAATATCTTCCTACCTAAATTCATATTTGGTGTTTATTTGACACTATAAAATTAGTGATTTCAAGTAAGTGACACTATAGTTATATAATATTGACTGATTTAACAGTCTAAATGTCTAAAAATTTAAATTGTATAAAAATCTCAATTGTTTTTTTTCAAAATTATATATATACTAGTTGCCTATAAAATGCCAGCTTAAATGAATAAAATGCAAATATTAATATTATACTTAAAATGAACTGTTTTGTCATTCAACTGCTACTTTAATATCTCTAAAGAATGCCTGATATCTTTTCATTCAAGAGTTCTTGCAAATTATCTCTATATATGAATGGTAAAAAAAAAAGTTATCCTTCAAACTCAACCTAAGTAGTTTGAGAAATAAGAGTTCAACTTTTAAAAATAATATTTCAGTATTTTATCTTCACTTGAGATCTGAAGCTCAGAAAATATGACCCATAAACTATTATATATCAGATTTAGATATTGAGTAGTTGTGTTGGTTATTTAAGTTTTTTCCTGAGTTAAGATTTCTTGAATTATTCTTGGTTATGAAAGTGAGTTGGAATATTATAGATGGTTCATCATTCTTATATCTCTAAATTAGTTGCTTGATACTATTAATAAATGTATTTACCTGGCACAAAAGAACAGAAAACATATTTTTCTAATATCAGCCAATTAAAACTATCATAAGAGAAAAATATAGTGATATGTTTTTGTAAAAAAGTCTAGGAAACTTGATTTCTATTCCTAGCTACTTAAATATGCTTTGAAAATTTCCTTCATTTCCTCTTGTTCTTATTTTACTCATCTGTAAAATGCTATTTGGATTAAATGATCCAAAAGATTCCTATCAACTCAAGTTTTATGATTGCAGATTTTCAAAATGTATAACATGCTTCACTTGTAGAAAACAGAATGAAGACCTTGAGGGAAAAGGGATTTTGCAGAAAAACAAATGCAACTTGAGGGATCCATGTGCGATGTAGTTGCAATCATAGCTTCTCTGAATATGATATGGAGATACACAGAATAACTCTATGCAAATGAATATTCAGCCTGTTTCTAGAACAAATTGTTTTCTCTTTAATGATCTAACACATAATACACAAAAATTTTGCATCTACAGAAGGTCAGATTTGGAATGATTTACGTCATTTTTCTATTCCAGATAGACTCAGCTAAAAACTGGCATTGCCCATATTTATATTGTTCTCAGAAAAAGTGCAGAGATGTTCAAGCCCTTCACAACTCTGAAACCAAAGAACACACCAGACGGAAGATTAGCCATGAGTTTTAATAGAGGGTTTATGGACGGGGAATTATTCTTCCCGTTGGTGGCTGGTTGGGAAGTAGAAGTCTGCATTCTGCCCAAAACCAGGAGAGAATGAGAAAGAGAGTAGACATGGCCACAGCACAGCTTATAAAGTTTAGCAAAGTCCTAGGAGATTTGGTTACAACAGGATTTCACAGACACCCAATGAGATTGGTTATTACGAGAGGGGAGTTTTATATGCTTTGACCTTAACATCTGTCTCGGACATGTAGGTAGTTGTGTGACTTGCTCTCAAAATGGGGGAGGGTGGGGGCGAGTCCCAGACCTTGAGTCCTTACAAGAGAAAATTAATGTTGCATATAACATAATCAGTTTCACTTTACTGAAGAACATCCTTTTACCACAAATACAGTATGAAGCTATAGAAATCACAGGTAAGTATACATCAGCCTTCCAATATTTTAGAATCAAACTAAATTTGATACTCTAACATGCTACTTTCTAGAGATACTCTAACATGCTACTCCTTTTGGGTGTTGATTCTACCTCAAAGAAGAAAACACTGTTCTTCAATCTCCTCCTTTGTCCCCCTCCTAAGAAAAAAAAGCATGAGTATGGAAATTCCATTTCTAATTTTAAACCACATTTTAGTTGGAATATCCAATGACCTTCTTTCATACATAATTGCAGAAATTGAAGTCTCTGTTGAGAAACCAATGAACTGCCCACTTCCTGTTCACACTACTGAAGAGTAGTTGATAACTTTCAATTTAAAAGCAAATAATGATTACATCTTTGAAGCGTACTTCTCTTTTAGATATGCTGTACACATTAGAAAGAAATATCTCATATGACATAGATTATAGCACATAGTCACATTTCAAAATGGTAATAAAGCAGAAGCACAAGAGTAAAAAAGGGATTTAAACATTTCTATATACCTCAAGAAAAGTATATTCAATCTAAGAGTCTAGTTCCATAATCAGCAGATGTTTTGAGAACCCTAAGATTGTGTACAGCTAAGCAGGCTTTAAGTAATAGTCCATGCTCATCCATTCATTCATCAAACCCACACACACACACTTATATATCCAATCATGTATTTAATGTTCAATTAAAATAATGTAATTTAATTTAATGTATTTATTTAGAATACAAATAAAATTAAATGCTGTATTTTTAGAAATAAAATTTGTCAATATGAACATCTTATAATGAGACACCAGCAAAAATTCTCCAGTACCTTGCTAGTTACTGAAGAACCAAATCACTAGAGTAGGTTATTGCTTCCAATATCCATTAAATACTTATTGCTCAAGATAGAATTTCCCTTATCCAATGGACATGTTCCTAATATTATTTTCTGGTTAATTTCTTTGAGTTGGTGGATACCTAAAAGAAAGTTAAATTACTATTGGTGTCACAGATGGAAGTGATTTTTTTCTCCTTTCTAAATGTAATTTAGATTTCTGCTGTAACCCTGACCAAATAATATTCTAAAGTGGATTATGATGATATTTTCCTCACAGAAACTGGCTTAGCTAAAAATACCTATGGTAGACTAAGCCTTGGAGAGAAACCAGGTCGTTTACTGTCAGTAAGTTTTATACCACCATAACTTTCTCCAAAGCTGAAAGCTCAAAAGGCATTTAGTTAACAATTATAGGGTTACTTTTCCATTGACTCTGTTTAGGTTACACTGTCGAAGCTAATTTAATTATCATCTATTACTATGCCAATGTTACTTTTCTGTACATATTATTTAGCAGTGATTACAAGAAGACTTGTGAAGTCCTACTGGGCCAAAATAATAGCATAATTCTATATTTCAAAAAAGTATACATGGTCAGAATATTCAACTACATTGATGTGGTTTGAGAAATTTTTGTTCCTTATGATGTCAAAGCACTTTAAAATTCAGCAAACTTTAATACAAAATATTTTAAAGATGATTTTACACTTCAATGAATTTCACTCAGCTCTGGGCTTAGTATAGAAAGTTAGCAGTCTAGAACATTCATGTTAAAACTGGTTAACTGGGGAAGTAGAACAAGTAATCCATCCAGTCGAAATTTCTGGGAAAATATAACATGCAGGGAACATCATATCCGTTCCGGCACACTGCTATTTTTATTTCATTTGCTTTATATTAAAATTGTTTTATAAATGACCCTAGAAGAAAATAACACAGTTTTAAAGGACTTGAGTCTAGTGTATACATTTATTAAATTCAGGATAGAGCTACAGAGGGTGTCAAGCTTTCTGGACTAACATGGTAGCATTGGACATCTATGTCTTTTCTTTTTAAAATTCTTAAACAATATATAAATATACTTTTTACATTATAGCTTAATAGGAATGAGATTTAAAGTTTATGTATATATATATGGATATATAGAGCTGGCAGTTTAAAAATGATGGCTAGAGTCGTTTGAGGGTCATTTCAACTGAAATATTATTGCTTAAAAGGAAAAGTACTCAAGGCTTTGTTGGTTAAGAGTTCACTTTCTTTTAAATAACTGAGAAATCCTCCTTCTGGAGAATATTACTACACTTATTTCAAACATTATGGTTCTGACCTTCTTCACTCTCTAATTTGACTTATGGGGAGTCTCATTGAATTTTTTAAACATTGAAATATCATCTGTTATGTAGAGGACACCGTTGTTTGAAGTGTGACAACCTGGATTCCAAAATGGGCTCCCCCATTCACTAATATGCAGCACTGATAAGTTATTCTAGTTCTTTCTGCCTCATCTTTCCTCACCTGTTAAATGTGTATAACAGCACTTCCAGTTCACAGAATTATCTTCAGGACTAATAAGAAAACACCTGAAAGCTATTAGCATTATCTGGCTCAAACTGCACAGTCAAGGGATGTTACCTGGTATTATTTCTGTTTCTTCTCAAAATTAAGTTATGCACTTCCAGACACATTTAATAGACCTTCATCTAGTAATACACACTTGCCAAGTTCAAAAGTAGAGAGAGAGAGAGAGAGAGAGAGAGAGAGAGAGAGAGAGAGAGAGAGAGAGAGGAAGGACAGAAGAAAGAAAGAAAAAGAAAACCCACTTCTCTTCACAAATTGTGTAATGCCACAGGTAGAGACCCATTCACCAGGCTTAAAATGTAGAATTATTCTCGAATTCTTTGTTTCCCTAATATGTGATTTTTAATGATATATTCTTAATTTCACTTCTGCACACTTCTTTTCAATAGTTCCTCTCAAACATAATCATATATGTTACCTAGACTACTGCCTCAAAGACTTACAGTCTCCCAACTATTCATACCGTCTCGCCTCTGGTTATTTCTACCGCACAACAGCTAACTCTTTGCAGTTAGATTGATCTTTCTGAAGCATACTTCTTGTCACGTTATGCCTGTGGCAGAAAACTTTCCGGGACACTACAAAGCAAAACACAGTCCAGATTTTCTAACTTGTCGTTCAGCACCAACTTCTTCAGACACTAGGACTGTCTCTTCTCACCCTCACATCCTGCTGAACTATTTGCTAATTCCTACCAATACTCTGTCTTTTACAGCGTTATGGCATTTTTTTACTGTTTTCAATAGTCTCCCTCATGTGTAGTAGACACAAAGCTATTTTTATTGAATGAATTCAAATGTTAAGAAAATTCGTATTTTATAATCAGAAGTGAATGTCAAGTAAAACTAAATTCATAAAAGACAGTGTTTAGAAGGGGAATGAAAAGGTCATGGCTGCTGGAGCCAGACTGCCGGTCTTGGTTCCTCACTTCCTCGGGTGGTTTCTCACTAATTGGGTGGTCCCTCACTTTGGCTACTTAGGGAGCTCTGTAGTCTTGCCCAATTACTCAAACTCTCTGTACCTCAATTTCCTCATCTGAAACAGAAAAACGTTACTGGTTCCCACCTCTTGGCATTTTTATGGGGATTTGGGCATATGAACATGAATAAAGCATTCAAACGAGTGTATGGACAGAGCAATCAATATAGGTGTTGTTTCTGATTTATTATAGGCAGCTCTGATGTGGTAGTGTCAGGCGTCCAATGAGAACCGGTGTGAAGGACTCCATTTTAATTCCCATAGCCATATACTCCACCTGATAATATCCTACTTCTCTGACGTCTCCTTTCTTTGTCTTTTCTAATGTTCACTTTTCTCTATTAAGTAAAACAGCTTTAAAAATTCTAGGGAATGTCTTTACAAAGGTATGAATGAGATGTTGCCTTATCTACGGAAAGCAAATAAAACCCCAAGGAGGAAATGGTTGACTGTCTAATTCTAAAGTTTGTAGTGTCCCATCAAACACCAGTATCTCAGCTGCACGCTAGCTACACCCCTTCTCCTGAGGATAGCTGCTGTTCCTAGGTCTTTATGCACCATCTCTCTCAGCATGAATTCCTTAAACAAACAAACAAACAAAGCCTATAAACTGGCACATATCTTTATGATATCTGTATTTATTGCAGGGCCTAAGTTAAAACAAAAATGCGTGTTTAAAAATAAATTTGAGAACACAAAACAATTACAGGGGAAAGACTATTTTAATATTTTGCATATCTCCTTGCCCCACTATCTCCATGCTCCAATGTCAGCTACCTATGTTCTCTGATACCTGGTTCTTTGAATATTTGGTTTGAAAAGAAGAGCTGCAAGCTGTTTGCTTATTTTTTTTCTAAATTAGAACAATGCTAATTCTGTGCATCAAAAAGATGAAAGAATGGAACATTCTTAGCACAAATAAAATGATTCATACTGATGACCCTCTGTAGATAAAGCAAGCTTAATTTTGGATCAAAGTGTTAATTCATTTGCAAATTAGATTCTATAAATGCTCAAGGAAATATAAACATTATCACATAATTATTTGTATACTAAGGGAATTTTCTATGAAGAAAAGGCTTATTACATGGCAATCTTAAATTAATCAGCAGTATATAACATATGATATAATTCTTAATGACACACAAAATGTTAATATTTCTACATATTAGAAATATATGTGGAAATCCCAATAGTTCATAACCTGAAAGCATCTCTAAAAAGCAACTATAATATTTGTATTTTGTGGTGAAATGTTAGATTAAATGTCAGCTTTTACAATGAATTTACATTTTCCTGTTTTATTTTTATTATTTATATGATAGAAAAATACATCTAAATTACATATAAAAGTCCCTCTTCTATGATTCATCTTTACTTTATTACATTCAACATTTTCAATATTGCTTTGAATAAAATATATTATCATTTATGTGGGCACTCACAAAAAGTTTTATAAACAAGGCATAAATAAGTAGTGCTTTTCAGATGCATCAAGTTTATCAACAAATTGAACAAAGAAATGGCAAATCATACATACTTCTGTTTTTGTACATAATTTAAATTATTGATGGGATATTCCTTGGTTAATGAAGAATATAATACAAGAAAATATTTTTCCAGAATATATTTAATAATTTTACTCATACCATTAACACTTCTAAATTGCTCTGAGAAACTTGGATATAGTCAATGAAAAATTAGTGGAGATATTTGAAGGTTTATTGTTGAGTCATAAAAACAGTGATATTCTCTTTGGAAGTAGAGAAGCTTCAAATAGGCAATAAAAACTAGTAATAGAATATGCTGAATATTCTTGTTTGGGCGATTGGCATTCATGAAAATCATATTAAAATTTCCCATGAAACACATGTAAGACCTTTAAATGCTCCAAGGGTGTCTGGCAAAAGTAAATTCTATATAGATATTTATTAAATGCTAAATCCATTCTGGATGCTCTATGGATATAGAGCATCTAGTAACACGTACTAGTTTATAGGCACTGATTCAAAAGAAATAAAAGCTGAACTAGGGAAAATAAACACTCTAACATTTTTTTTAATAAATTTTAACAACTCTTTGTTAGAAATCTTTGAATAATTCTGAGGGACTATGGAGCTGAAATACATTCCACACTCTTAGAACATAAACATAGAAAAGAAAATTAGACTTACATGTGTCATTACTCATGATATTTAATATTAGATTTAATGAGAAAATAACAAGTTATTATATTGTTGTAGAAGAAGATCTACTTACAGTTGGATAAATAAGGAAATGTTTTGACCTGGGGCTTTCATAAACATAAAATGAGCAAGTGGAGTAACTAGAGTAGTGTAGAGTGAGCGGTTTAATTGGTTTGTAGTGAGAAGCAAAACAAAACAGAAAGATTGAATAGCAAGAAATAAAATTAGATAAGATTTGAAAAGTCTGCTTAAAGACAGATAATTGTGGGTCTCATATACCAAATTAAGGTAGATTACATCTGATATGTAACAAACACTGTTTAAAAGACTTCATGCAAAATGTAATATGATTGTGGTTATTTTAGGAAAATTGATCTGGCACCATGGTGTCATGTGAATTGGAACTGGAGGTGAGAAGTCTATTGCAATAATGCAGTGAAGAGGCAATGTGTTTAGTAACTGGAAATGGAGTGTTGGCTATAAGGTTGGAGAAAAAGGAAAAAAGATGGTGAGTGCAACATTGTTCTTAAAAGACTTAAAGAACAGAGAAAAACAAATGTGTTGGAGAGTAATGACTTCTTCCTGGAATTATGACTCCAACATGCCACAATTATACCAGTAACTTGGAATAAATAAATAAACAAATAGCAGTAACTTGGAATTTCTGTATAATAGTCAGGCAGATTGTCTAAAATCTCCATAATTTGTTTTCATTTCTTTTACATGATTTCTCATATCAACATCTTACAAGATGAGGATATTTGACCACGAAAATGAGAATCCCCAGGTGTGCGTACTGAAATGCGGAATCCTAAGGTTGACCCTAAAACTGCAGGATCAAAATATGCATTTAATCTCACTAACTTTGTAATCTTATTGTATTTTTTTTATACTGTACTCTATCACTGAATTATAAATATTAACTCTGGACTAAAATGTAACTCAGATAGATCTTTTTTTTTTACATGGGCAGGCACCGGGAATCGAACCCGGGTCCTCTGGCATGGCAGGCAAGTGTTCTTGCCACTGAGCCACCGTGGCCCACCCACTCAGTTAAATCTTAAAATAAAAAAGAACAGTAAAAATTTTGAGACTGAAGGCATATATTTCAAACAATTTTGCTTCAAGAGGATAACTTCACTTTATGTTAAAGAGCTACAGTAATCTATAGAGTCTCAATTAAAGTAATTTCAAATCACAATAAATTACTGATGATTGATGGATACAGGGACTTTCTATCTGAAGTCATTTATTTGTAGACACTTCGGTACTTCCTACAAGACTAATATAGATTACGAGCTTTCGTTGTAGCCTGTTCTACTTCTCATATTTTGGGAATACTTCACTCTTTTTTAAATGAGTTTACTTTCTGTTTTGATTGAATTATAAACTTATTGAAGTCAGAATAAATTCAATGTCTATTCTTTCACCTGCCACTTGGCTTGAAATAGCAACATTGCTGTGAAAGTTTTTAACATATTGAAAACTATATATTTAAATAAATTCTCCTTTATTTAATGGGGAGCTTTCTTACTTAAAAATATAGACAAAACTTCCAACAGAGAGTTATATTTCTTTATTGGTTAGTTCCTCGATTATTTGTTTGTGCTTTTAGATTAAGAATGTAATGGAATTGAGAAAATTTGAAAAAAATGAATTACTTTGAAATCTCATTATCAATGTCATTACATAGATTTAGAATAAAAAGAGCAGCTTCCTTGTAGAGAAATATAGATGACCAGACTAATCTTAGAGAAATGGCATAACCTTTCTGGGCAACCTGGACTTTAATTGCATTGAGGAAGTGAGTGACCAGGGGACAAGGTCACTAAAAGTGCCGGGATATTGCCTGGGGATGGTCACGTTAGGTGTCATCAAACACAAGGCCCTAGAGAACCATTTTAAGAAGAATAGCAAAGGACACTATGTTTGTTTTAGTAATGATCAAATGAAGAGTAAGCTTCAGGGACTGAAGAGAAACTTGCAAGGATTTTTTTTTTTTTTAAGAGGAAATGAATTATGTCAGAGAGAATGTAGGTAGGATCAGAAAGACAATGAATCTGGGGGAATGTTTGCCATATGGAGTTACAAACCATGACATTTTCTTAAAAATGGAATTTATATACTGCTTTCGATCTGGGTCTGCAGGGGGTTGAGTTTAATGAATTCCAATCTTCTTAAGAATATAAAAATTGATTAGGGCCTAATATGTACACAGTTAGATAAGTGAAATCTCCCTAAAATATACCTTTTAAAAATAAAACATTGACCTTTTTCTGGGAGGATTTGTTGAGTCATTTTACTAATTTTATTAGTGATTATAAAATGATGATGATCTGTGAAGAAATTATTTTAAATTTATTTTAAAAGATTCTGATTAAATATGCTTTAAACACTTACCACTTTAAATGGAAATGTGCAAATGTCCCCTGATTAAGTTTTACCATTCTTTGGTTGAAATGCTTATAAGGTTACAGAACCAGGTTACAACTCACCGAAATAGACAAAATTAATAATGTCAGATATTTAGAGGAAGATGCACTAAAATTATTTAAAGTAGATGAAGTAGGATTACAAAAATATACTTGGCTGTTCTTCGAAGATTCTCAAGTGTTTGCCCCAAGCATGGATCATGTGATAATAAAGAAACTCAGCTCACCCAGAGCTATTCCTGACCCAGGAACAATGTTTGGTCAGGAACAGAGTGGGATTTATGGCTTGCAGAATATTGTCCCTTTCCCTCACATAGATGAACACTTCCATGGTGAATTTATCCTGTGAAGAAATGGTTACTGATGGCAGGGTGTATGATTGTTCTGACATTGTTTCATCTTTTTTAGCTTTCTTCTATATATCACAATTCATTTACATACAAAAGGCACAAAAGTGTTGTTTCTTCCTATTCTTTCATGAAAGCATGGAAAAATAAGCTAATATGATTGTACATAAAGATAAATTATAAAAAGAGATTTCCTAGCATTGCATAACCTCACTCTCTTTACACATAGAGGCTTGAGCCCAGAGACCATTGTGTATCTTGTTGAACACAAGTAGGCGCAAGTTTAATCTATATTCTATCTGCTCTCCATGAAAAGAAGAAAAAAATAATAATTTTTGCGATATCTAGGAACAATAGATCCAGTTTTGGATTTTTTTTCCCTTGAGGATCTCAATTGACTATAAGGAGTCACACAAAATGAAAGAATAATGAATTCATAAGGCATAATAAAAAAGAAGACAGTGAAAGATTAAAGTCAGTTAATCAGAAAGAAGTCCAAATACTGAAGTATTTTTAAAACAAATCTAGTATTATAATTTAAATACCATAAAAATATCCAATTAATTATACAATTAGATGAATTTTAATAAATCTGCACTTACACAACCATCAACCAAGTCCAAGTTTTGAACATTCCAATCACTCTGTAAAGGTCCCTCATACCCATTTACAATCATTTCCCATTTCCATACCCAACATCAAGCAACTACTCATATACATTCTTTCTCTATAGATTTGCCTTTCTGGACAAAAATCTGGTCCCAAAATGAATACAATTATATTTTAATAAATATTTCAGACAAATATCAGCTGAATATCATATACCTGACACTGTTGCTCACAATTCCAAAAACCTCAACTGTCCTGTGAAGCAGCCCTGCCTAAGTATCCAGAACAAATGCAGTTTTTAGACATGCCTAGTTTATGGTTGCAAGAGGGTAGCTCCTTTACTGTTGCTTAGAATAGTCTTAATCCCAGAACTGTGCTACAAAGAGCTGAATTTTTACATCTCCAACTCTTCCTTGCTGCTTATCGTATTTTCTTCCAGTGCCACCAAAAACTTATGCTAGGCACCTATTTTCCCTTCAATTTATGGTTATTCACTCAACTAGTTGTACTTTATTACTGTTCATTAATTTTTATCTTGCCCACAACACCAGGACTACTACAAGATAATTTTGTGTGGAACCACAGGGAAAGGGGACCAGGACACTGTTTCTTATGGACAGAATTCCTAAATTTCTAACGTTCACTTCAATAACTGGACACTTATTGCCCTGGTGGTAAATATACTGCACACACATGTTATAAGTCTGTTAACACTTTTAGCCACCTTGATATAAGGTGTTGTGATGAATTATGCATGAGAAATCTTTGTCCCCAGATACTATCATCCTAGTCAACTTCTACATCTAATTTTATTCCTTCAGAATGGCATAGCTGGCCTGTCTCCTAACCAGGTTTCATATTTGTCCCTCGTTCTCTCATCTCATGCTGTCATGAAATCAAATTTGGGTATTTAAAGTTTGATCCAAGATATGCCAAGGAAATTTATTTACAATTACTTAAATGAGGACATGCAAATAAATTTATATTCTAGCTAAAATAGACCCTGATTTTATTCAATTTCAATAAATCAGTTGGTAGAGGAGAAATGAGTGATTCAAAAGCCACTAGCTAGATACTGCATTAGTTGAGCAAGAAACCATGGCATTTTGTATAAGTGAGAAAGAGCACCCTGAAATACAAACTGTTGATATCTTTCTGTTTTGACTGAAGGCAAAGGAATATACCAGCTGTTATGCAAGAAAACTTGGCATTTACCTGGGAATGGAGTGACAGAATGACAAGGTTATGAAGGTATCTTGAAGAGCATTCTCTCTCTCTCTTCTTTTTTCTTTCCTTGTTAAGTTGTGAGCCATCAGATCCTGAACTTTCATGAAAGAAAATATCCACTGGTAAATCAAAGTCACCACTAAAAATATTTGTTAAGTGTGACTGGTTGTTTTGAGACCATAGAGAGTTCAAATGGACTAAAGTTGAAATATGTTTACACTTCATCCTAGATGTTAAAAAAAAATGTTTAGACTAAGAATTATTGCCAATAGTTGAATATCTTTTTTCTATTCATGCATTCTAATATCCCAGTGTGTAATAATGAATAATGTACCTTAATTACTATAATATGTAATTCTTCCTTAAGAGAAAACCACAGTAGGAGGGAGGCAATAAAACTTAAAAAAAACTGTGAGCTTTATAATTGAAGATAGATTGATTTCTAGCTCTGTGCTTACTATGCTTTTGAACTTATTAAAATAAAAAAAAACACTAATAGGTACTACTTGAATTCCATTTTATGCCATGAGATTCACATTCATTGGTCTTCATCTTTAAAACAATTTTCTAATGTGAGTGGCCCAGCCCCATTTTCCCACCTAAAAACAAGTTAAAATAAATATGAGCAAAGCATTTGTACCCAAATCTAACTCCAAATTACATTTCACTTTTGCTTTAGAGTTATGGTAGGTATTTTTTTAATTGTTGTTAAATTTTACAGAAGTTCAACCTAACACTGAAAAATGTACAAGTCATATATATACAGTTCAAAAAATTTTGAAAATCTTAACATGTGTGCAGCCTAAATTCAGATAAAAAAACAGAAAATTACCAGCCCCCAAAACAAAACTTCCCTTCCAGTCACTACCTCCTCAAAAGTAAGTTTTCCTAGCTTGAAAACCATAGTCCATTTTTTTGCTATTCATGAAATTTATATACATAAAATAATCTGACATAAAACTCTTTATGCCTGCTTTAATATAACACTATGTTTGTGATATTCAACTATTGGTTGCATGTAATTGTAGTTTACCCATTCTTTGCTGTATAATAATCCACTGTATACATCTATCCCCACTTTGTATAAATAAAGTTATCAAGATTTTGTAAATGAATCTCGGCAAATATTAGTATGCATTTCTGTTGGTTATATACCTAAGAATAGAATCTGGATCAAAGCACTGTACAGATAGTCAATTTTAGTAGATAATGCAAAAAAAAATTTCCCCAGGTATATTTTGGTTTTTCATCCAATGCTGTTCTGTATTCCTCACTTTCCCTTCAGCCAAAATATTTGACCACCTCTGAATACTAATTATTTCTTACAAATTAAGAATAACCATTTAATAGTAGGTATGCTGGCTTTGAATCTGTGGTGGGCCCCAGAAAAGCCATGCCCTTTAATCCTCATTCTATATTGCTGTGTGGGAGCTTTTTGATTATTCATAGAGATGTGACCCACCCAATTTGGGTGATAATTTTTTATTAGATGGTTTCCATGGTGATGTGTCTCTCTCTACCCATTCAAGGTGGGGTTGCTTACTGAAGCCCTTAAGAGGGAACCGTTTTTGGAATAAAACTACACAGAGCCCATACAGCCAGAGACCTTCGTAGATGAAGGAAAATGCCCCATGGGGAGCTTCACGAAACAAGAAGCCAGGAGAGAAAGATGGCTGGCCACCATGTACCCTTCCAGCTGAGAGAGAAACCCTGAAATTCATTGACCTTTCTTGAGTGAAGGTAGCCTCTTGTTGGTGCCTTAATTAATTTGAATATTTTCATAGACTTGCTTTCATTTGAACATTTTCATAGCCTTAGAACTGTAAACTTTAAAGTCCCCCTTTTCAAAGCCATTCTGTTCCAGCAGCTTGCAAACTAGAACAGTAGGTGTGAGGATCAAATAGTGTGTTCTATTAAGACTTGATCATAGTTTGGCATATTGGAAGTATTCAATCAATATTTAATACTTCCCCCCTCTTGATTTTTTTCCTTTGGTTTTTCATACAACATCAGCTATTACTTCAAATTTTCCATTTGTTGATATTCGTTCTATGCCTCAAAAACTCATTAACTATGTCCAGAGAGCTTTCAAAAACTTATTAAGTATATATGTCCAGAGTAAGACAAAAAGGTATATGTAGGGCGGGCCGCGGTGGCTCAGCGGGCAAAGTGCTTGCCTGCTATGCCGGAGGACCTCGGTTCGATTTCCGGCCCCAGCCCATGTAACAAAAACAAAAAAAAAAAAAACAAAATACAATAAAACAAGTAAATGTTTAAAGATGTTTCCCTTTCTTCCTTCCTTCCTTCCTTCTATCCTTCCTTCCTTCTCTCTGTAAAAAAAAAAAAAAAAAAAAAAAAGGTATATGTAAATACATGTGGGGAAATAGCTTAGATTTGCCATATTATGAAGTCAACTGTAGCTAAAATATATATATTTTTAAATATAAGGTGCCATTTCTGGTTCACGATAGTAAATAAAATAAAACACAGGTGTAACTTTCAATAAGTTTACAGTCTGTTTTCAGAAATAAGCTTATTGATAAAAACCAAGTCACTTCCCTTTCCTTTTGAATTTGTTCTAGAATAATTCTCAGTTCTAGGCCTATTACTAAAATAATTGGAAGGGATGTGTGCCAAACCACAAATTAAAATTAAGAGGCATGTTTCTGGAGAGAGAATAGAGCTAAACATGTTAAATTGAAGAAGCTGAGAACTCTAAGTCAATAAATATTTACTGAGCACCTAATCCAGGATTCTGATTAATTATATAAAATTTATTAAAGCATGATCACTCCTGACAAGAAATTCACAAATTATTCCAGTATTAAAAGCTGTAGTCTGATTATACATGTGATTGAGTTTATTTCATGCCTATTTTCAAGTTTTTTGTGTATGAAATAATGGACAATCTGATGTTTTAAAGATTGAATGACAAAGATATTAACATAGCAGTTTAATGCTATTTTAAGCTATTTGAACAATAAAGCAAATCATGAAAATTTCAAATTTTTCAGAAGGCAAATCTTAATTATAATTAAAAAAAAGCAGTGCCTGGACTTTTTCTATAAAATTAAAAAAAAAATGTGATCAATAGAAAGCCTTTTAAATTGTGTTAGTCGAATAAAAATAAAAAGATTTAAAAAATTACACATGAACTCAAAAGAATTTTACCAGAATGTTGAATTTCCTTGATATTCACGGAAATCAACACAATGCCCTTTAGTGCAGAATAAAAGATATAAAGGAATTCAGTTTTAGAAAAAAAAAAAAAAATCCAGCGTTAATGGAACATTCAAGTTATGATTTAAACCCACAAATCCAGGAAATTCAGAATTAGAACCCCCAAAGTAACCTTAAGTCTGACCTCTTGTGCATGTACACTGTTTAGAAAATTGAGATTTTTGCTCTCCTGATTACATATCACCGTGAAGAACAACTCTGAAAAATGAAAAGAGTGCATTTCCTTGGAGCCACTGGATATGTTTAAAGTTTTAACCTACCTAGAAAACAAAACTTTCAATCTTACACTACCACACGAGATAATTGTGGAAGAAGGAATTTTTAAAATATCCTATAGAAAACTTATATGCTACAACATAAAAGCACACATTTGAATGTGGACTTTCTTTTAAAATAGGCATACGCACTTGTCATTTTATAAACATTGTCATATTGTCCAATGATGGGGAGGTTAGGACTTAATAAAATAGAATATTATGTGAAGAAGAAATTTCAGGGAAATAAACTGACAGTCAAACTATCATGCTTCATATTTTTTAATCTACCACATACCAGAAAATAATATTTTATCACTGCTACCATGGATTCTTCATTTTTGAAATCTGAGAATTGAAGCAAGTGACATATTTTCCTCTAACTTTAAGAATAGTATGATTCCATGAAATCATTTTAATGTATATTCTAGAGTATAGTCATAAGTGTATCTTAATAATATGATGTTAAGTAACATTGGAGCAGCTTAATGAGATATAGATGTGAATAAAGACGCTGGGCTTCCTTTGGATGTGAGCAGTCTGCCAAACTGATACTCTTCTTAGATTTTTATCTTTTGTCAAAAAATACTCATTCATCCAAAAATTCTTCCCCAGTCTCTGTAAGTGGGAATAGATGTCTGCTTATAGATTGAAAGCACTAATAGAAAAAACTAAACATGTCTCCTTAGATCTCCTGAGACATGTTTATCAGTATCATAACATGTGAGTGGCAAAAAAGGTTTTCTAAGCCAATTCACCAGGGGCTAGTTTTCAGAGCTCCTTTGTTTTACTTCTCTTTATGAGTTGGCATGATCTTCAATTACAGGCTCATGAAATAAACAATCAATTTCTAAAAGCAGAGGAAAAAATCCATTATTTTGTTATTGTTTATATCAGGGGAGGAATTGTGCTTTGGATTTTTTCTTGGGGTGAAAATGCAATTCGTTTCAAATATAGAATAACAGCAACGCAAAGATGTTGTCTTAGGACAGCTCAAATCTAATAACCATTTGGGAATTTGGATCTACGTGCCTGATAATTGCTTCACCCAAAAGCAGAATGTAATCTTTGGGAAAACCAAAATTCTTTGGATTTTCTGCAGCAAATCAGTAATCACAGAGATCATTTGCTGAACCTTGAGAGAGAAGCTTAGTTGGCCCATTTACATGAAGATAAATTTGTGTCCTTGATGTTAAGTACTACATATCAAATTTACTTTAATGTCATTTATGGGAAGCCAAGAAATTTCTTGAGTGCAGATACCATAGGAGCTATCCCTTGCAATTTTTCACTAGCTTTGTTTAGATGCACTTTGCTAAACAGGGGAAATAGCAGCAGCAGCAGGACATATAACACAACTTCTTATTGAAAATGAAGTGAATTAAGAAGATAAAAGAATCTATAGATCTTAAAGTATACCTTAACTAATTTCATGTTTACAAATTATCTTCCAAATATTGTCATTAAGAATGTACATATTTTATGGTTGAAATTATACTGATCAAATCAATCTATAGTCTGCTTTAAATGGAATTTTTATTTTTATTTTTTATTTTTTATTACTTGGGCAGGCACTGGAAAACGAACCCGGGTCTCTGGCATGGCAGGCAAGAACTCTTCCATTGAGTCACCGTTTCCCTTAATGGAACTTTATATCAGCATTTTAACATGTCACAAAGTTATACATCATTATTTTAAAACCAACATAGTATGTTACCAAGGCAATGCACAATAATTTACTTAATTTCCTTATTGTAAGATACTTTAGTTATCAGACAATATACCTCAGGGAATAACCACGTGCATACTACTATTTTGGTATTTTTTTCTTCTCTTGACAAATTTCATGCATGAAATATTTATGATTTCGTACATAGAATGACATTCAACTAGTTGAAGGTGAGGGAAGGAGTGCTTAAAAGATTAGACCACAGTCTTAACTGAAGTGACTGTCATAGATAAATTGTCTACAGGGGAACGAGAACAGAAATCCTTTCTCCTGGAGATAGGTAGCAATTTAACATTGGACTAGGCTCCCATAGATATGCTCATCTATTCAGCACCCCAAACCAGTTGTTATTGAAGTAACAGAGATGTTTTAAATTTTAACATCCATTAAAAGTCACATAATGTTTTTCAATATCAACTGAAGCATTTTTATCACCTTAACCTTCAAATTATGATACATTCACACTGAAGAAAGAAATTAGGATGCTAAAAATTTTGGTAGGACAAGCATTGATGGTTTTATAACAAGCACTTTGTTTCATCTAAATAATAGAATTATCTAGGGGACATTGATACATTATGCAAGAGTTTTCTGAAATAACAGTGCAACTGAGGGTAATAACATTTTTAACAAATACCCTCACTAGCTTGCATGCCCTACAGTGCTTTCCTTCTCCTTCCTAACATAGATAATGCTCTCTATAGAGGAGTCCTATCTATTTATTAACCTTTTGTCCTTTTGATCATCCCTCAGCTTTTGTGGTCTGGTCCCTGGCCTTACCACTTGACTGAAATCTTTCAAACAATAGGCTGCAATAACCTGCGTGTGAACGCTTTCCAGTCACTATTTTGCTTGACCTTCCTGCCACATTTGATATTTTTGATCACTCGCTCCATGAAATTTTATTTTACCTTGGATTCCATATAATCTCTCTTCTTTGTCCTCCTATGTCCTCCTATAACTTTATTTTAGCTCTTTGCTTTGTCTTCCTGTAACTTTGCTGTTTGTTTTGTTTGCTCTTTGTTTTGTTTTGTTTTTCCATCCTTTTGGTCAAGGTTAATTTCTTTCCCTACTCCCTAGGGGTAATGTTCTACCCTACTCTCTTTTCATTTCATAATTTTGCCTCCTGAAAGCTTATTTATTTTCCTTACTCAAAAATTTTCTGTACTCTGAATCACTAATTTAGACTCACTCCCTATCCAAACCTATGTATAAGGCAATGTGCTTAAAATAAAGCCAATTTTTACTCTCTGCAGAAGTATTTTAAAATTTGCTTGAAAATGTACCTATTGCCTCATCCCAAGACCTGCTATTTATATTACAATAATTGTGCTCGTGAAAGACAGAATCTTCTTGGCTTTTAAACTATGCATACTTAGTTATGCAGCCAAAGGCGAGCATCTTTATCACTGTGGCCACAACTCCCTTTCATTCATCTTCACTATATACCCAATTGTCTGTTTTTGTTTCCTTGTTGCTAAACCAAACACCAAACAATGGTTTTTCTTAAACAATGGAAATTTACTGACCCATGGCTTTGAAACTAGAAACCCTTATGAAGGCATCGTCGTGGTTGTGCTTTCTTCCTGAAGCCTGAAATTCTGGAACTGGCTGCCAGGGATATTTTGTTCTGAGCTCCCCTGTCGCAAAGCAATGCACATGGTGTCTTCTCCTGGTCTCTCCCTTGTCTTCCTGGTTCTTTTGGCTGCTCTAACTGTGGTTTTCTCTCTCTCTTTCTGAATTTCATTCTGCTTATAAAAGAATTCAGTCATCAATTAAGACTCATTCTGACTGAGTTGAGCCACATTCTAACTGAAGTGGCCTCATCACCCACATGAAAGGATTACATTTAAGGAAATGTTTTTCTTTTAGCCAATGAATATGAGCAGCTCTTCATGATCTCATTAGCCATCTGCATTTGCTCTTCAGAAAACTGCCTTTTCATTTCCTCTGCCCATTTTATAATTTTTTAGTTCTTTTGTTGTTGAGGTGTATAATTTCTTTAGGTACATAGGATATTAAGTCTTTATCTAATATGTGGTTTCCAAATATTTTTCTCCCATTGAGTTGACTGCCTTTTTACCCTTTTAACTGAGTTATTTGAGGCACAGAATCTCTTGATCTTAAGGAGTTCTCATTTGCCTACTTTTTTCTTTTGTAGCTTGTACTTTAGGTATAAAATATAAGAAGCTACCTTCTATTACTAGCTCTTAAAGATGTTTCCCTACATTTCTTTCTAGAAGTTTTATGGTACTGGCTCTTATATTTATATCTTTGATCCATTTTGAATTGATTTTTGTATAGGGTGTCAGGTAGGGGTCCTCATTCATTCTTTCAGCTATTAAAATTCAGTTCCCCCATGCCCAATTAATTGAAAAGATTATTCTGTCCCAATTCAATGGATTTGGGGGCCTCATAGAAGATCAAATGCCCTTTAATTTGGTGGCCAATCTCCCTATTCCACTGGCCAGTCCTATTTTTGTCTCAAAACATGCTGTTATAGTAAGCTTTAAAGTCAGGAAGTGATAAATCTCAAAGTTCACTTTTCTTTTTTAGGATATCTTTAGCTATTCGAGGTCTCCTTTCATTTCAGATAAACTTGATAATCAGTTTTTCCAAGTCTTCAAAGAGATTGTTGGAATTTTTATTGGGATTGTATTGAATCTAAGTTCAGTTTGGGTAGAATTGGCATTTTGGTGATATTCAACCTTCATATCCATGAGTATGGAATATCTTTCCATCTATTCAGACCATTTTAAATTTCTTTTAGCATTTTTTTTGTAATTTTTTGTGTATAAGTCCTTGACATCCCTGATTAGGCTTATTCCTAGATATCTAATTTTTCTGGTCCCTATTCTGAATGGAAATTTTTACTTAGTTGTCACCTCAGATAGGCCATTGCTTGTGTATAGAAACATTACTGATTGCTCTACATTAATCTGGTATCCTCCCACTTTGCTGAATTTGTATATTAGCTCAAGTAGTTTTTCTGTGGATTTCTCAGGGTTTTCTAAGTATAGGATCATTTCAATTGCAAATAATGAAACTTCTATTTCTTCCTTTCTTATTTGGATGCTTTTTTATTTATTTCTCCTGTCTAATTGCTCCAGCTAGTACTTCTAATATAATGTTGGATAATAGTGGTGACAATAGGCATCCTTGTCTCATCCTTAATCTCAAGGGGAATGCTTCCAATTTCTCACCATTAAGTATGAAGCTGGCTATGGATTTTTCATATATGCCCTTTATGATATTGAGAAAGTTTCCTTTAATTCCTAACATGTGAAGTGTTTTTATCAGGAAAGGATTCTGGATTTTTTTTTAATGCTTTTTCAGCATCAATCAATACGATCATGGGATTTTTCCCTTTCAATTCAATTGGATTCTTCCCTTCCAATTCAATTCAATTCAATGTATATTGCATTAATTGATTTTCTTATGTTGAACCACCCTTGCATTCCTGATATGAATTCCACTTGATTATGATGTATAATTCTTTTAATGCAACATTGGATATAATTTGCTAGTATTTTGTTAAGAATTTTCACATCTATGTTCATTAGGGAGATTGGCCTGTAGTTTTGTTTTCTTATATCATCTTTATTTAACTTTGGTTTTAGAGTGATGTTAGCTTCTAAGATGAATAGCTCCAAACCACCATACAATCTAAATATCTCTGTGAGATATTTATTTCACTCACTATTCTGCATATTTCTATAATGTCCTCTTTCCTAAACTATTAAAACATACTCTTAATTCATATTCTAATCATTGCCCTCTAATCATATCACTTTCCAATTTTTTCCAAATATTAACCACAGAAAAGTTTAAAAATACACATTTTGAATCTACTCACTTTCTGTTTGATCCACCACATTTCAATCAATAGAGTCCACACTACATAGTATCAATTCATATTTCCCATTTGATCTCCAATTCATTCATGTATCCAAGCTTTTATTTGAATTCCAGCAGTGGAGAAGATATAGGCCCTCTGATCTCATGGAGCTTATGGTCAAAGAGGGAAGATAAAAGATTAGCTCACAATGATATATATTTGTATGTTTGTTTGTCAGGATTTACAATGGCTCACAATTACATGTAAAAGTAATGTGTGCCATAAAAGTGGAAGCAAAACTGCTATGGAAGCCAATAAACAAATAGGCTAACAATGCTTCCTGGTCAGCCATACATTAGGGGGTCAACTGTAATTAGAAGTTGCATATGAAATACCCATTTGAAGATGAGGAGAATGGGGTATGTTGGAGGGATGTCAGGTAAGATGATCGTCCCAAATAGAGGAATCAGGAAGAGCCTCAATAAGACTGTGAGGCAAAAAAGAACATGGAGCTTTATATAAACTTGGTGGGATGCCCAGTGGTGGGGCAGGGATGGGATTTTACCTTTATTGAAATCAATGGAATTTAGGAAGAATATTGGGATCATACATTGGTGGACCTTATTATTACATTAAAGAGCTACTATGATCACATTGATTTTAAAAGAAAAGTAACAAGCAAGCAAACACATCAACACAACACGAACTGTCTTTTCACACAGTAGCCTCACTCTTCAGGTCTCAACACAGCTCATACAGCATTTTCATAGTGTCTGTTCTTTTGTGTCTCCAGATGTATGCAAATGTTTTTCCCAATTTTTACAATCTTCCCCTTTATCTATCAACATCCTCCTCATCCTACAGAGCCAGCCCAAGCATTTTCTCCTCTGTAGAGCTGTACTTGAACTTACCTCATGCCTGTGCTTTCATACACCATGTTCATATATCTATTTGAAGTATGCATACCAGTTTTTAATTTCCTGCCTGTATGCTAGAATTATAGTACCTAAAATCACTGAATATATTTTTAAACTTTTTATTTTGAAATAAATTCATACATACAAGACAGTTGTAAAAATAACACAGACCCCCATACAGAGAACTGTAGCATATCTCCATTCCCTGTGATGCCCGGATCCACCAATTATAATATTTTGTCCCATTTTCCATATCATTCTATCTATCTATCTATCTATCATCTATCTATCTGTCTAAATCTATTTTCTGTTCATCTGGACATTGTATACATTATGGTCTGTAATATTGCAATGTACATTTCCTAAGAACAAAAATATCTAGTAATAAACTGTGTTTATCAAATTCAATAAATTTAACACTGATATAAATTGTACAGTTCTATATTCTATTGTTTTCATATACCTAATAATGTCTTTTTAAGCATTTCTCCTCCATAGTATATTTTATACACGATCTCATATTTGTCATTGCTTTTATGGCTATTTTTTTAAAATTGTGCAACATATATACAATATGAACTTACTTATCTTAATCACTTCTCAACATAACATTCAGTATTACTCATCATATCACAGCATTGTGGTACAGTCATTATCAGCCCTTACTGAAATGTTCCCATCTCCCCAAAAAGAACTCTCACTTATTATGCATTAACTCCCCATTCCTTCTGCCTCCCACCCCCACTACTGAAAAACTGTACACTCTTTACTGTCTCCATTAGCTTGCATATTCTCTCAAATTTACTTTGTAGTTACCATGGGGCTTGAATCTAACTTCTGAAAACTGTAACAATCTTTTTTCTTTTGATTCACAAAGAATGCTCTTATACCTCTCTGTTCCTCCACCTTTATATGGTTCTTGTCAGAAATCACATATACATTGTGGGTCCCAAACCACTAACATACCATATTTTATGCATTTGCCTTTTTGATCCTGTAGAAAGTAAAGAATGAAGTTATAAAGTAAAAATACAATAGCATTGATATTTGTAACTACCCATATTGTTACCCTCATTGGAGATCTTAATTTCTTCATATGGCTTTGATTAATGTCTGTTGTCCCTTCCTTTCAATATGGAAATTTTCCTTTAGCTTCCTTTGTGTGGCTGGTCTAATAGGGATGAGTTTCATCAGCTTTTGTTTATCTGGGAATACCCTAATCTTTTCCTCATTTTTTTTTTTTTTTGCTTTCAGCACTGTTTATATGTGATGCCACTGTCTTATTACCCCATTTCTGATGATAAATTGGCTACAAACTTATTGAGGTTTTCTTGTATGTGACACATTGTTTATATTTTGCAGCTTTTAAGTCTCCCTTTATCTACAGCATTTAACAACTTGATTATGTCACCATGCGGGTCTATTTGGGTTTATCCTTTTTAGAGTTTGTACAGAAACTTGGATGTATATATTCTTAAATTTGGGAATTCTTCAGCCATTATTTCTTTATATATTCTCTGATCCCTTGTCTCTTTCTTCTTCTGACACGTCAGTAATGCATAAATTGGTATGCTTGGTGGTGCCCCAAAGTTCTCTAATTTCTGTTCATTTGTTTTTTTATTCTTTTTACTCCTCAGATTAAATGATCCCAATTATCTTATATTCAATTTCACATATTATTTCTATTGCCCACTAAAATCTTCTGTTGAACCCCTCTAGGGAATTTTTATTTCCATTATTGTGTTCTTCAAGCTCTACTTGGGTTCTTTACATAATTTTCATCCTTCTATTGATAATCTCCTTATGTTCATCTATGACTTTCTGGATTTAACTTAGATTTTGTGTTCCTGTTTTTCTTTAGCTCTTGGAGTATACTTAGAATAATATTTTAAATGTCTTAGTCTGGTATGTTCCAGGTCTGGCCATCCTCAATGATGATTTCTAATGCATCAATTGTATCTTATCCTGGACCTTACTTCTTGTTCCTTGACATTTTTGTAATTTTTTTTGAAACCTGAACATTTTGATATTTTAATGAATTATTGCTGGAATTTAGACTCTGTGGCATCAATTCCTTTAACACTGGTAGTGCTATGATAGTGCTTTCCCTGGAATGTCAGGAGCTAACACACTCAAAAAAGGAAAACTAGAAATAACTTTCCCTCATCTTTGCAGATTAACTTCTGTGAGTGTTCCTTAGAGCTTAACCATGAAATGTGTTTACAGAATAGTTCAAGGCTAAAATGTAGGGGCCTCTCTGGTGTTTTCTGCACATGCATTTTGTCTCAAGTGTGTGTGAGTTGCCACAGAAATTCCTTCCTTTACATAAATACAAGTGTCCCCTCTCCCTAGAAAGAAGCTTTCTCTCTGTCCCAGGCAATCTCTTGCCCTAGGCAGCCATGACTTGACTACAACCCCAACACTGCAGGAGAGCTCTGTGTGTTGCCTTCTATATGCAGGCCAAGTTCTGGAACAGCATGCCTGTGATGAATGTCCTGGTTCAGTTTCTCAAGCCAGCACCAGACAGTCTGGCTCAGACATACATGCTCCCAGTGGGTTAATGGGGTTTACTCTGCTCTCTCTGCATCTAGAACCAGGGATCCAGATTGGCACTGTGGTCTAGCTCCATACTAAATTGGTGATGGGATAGGACAAGTGCCAAAAAAGGCACTGTGAGAATAGAATTTTTAATTTCAGTCCCTGAATGTTTTCTGGAGCTTTGAGAAAGATGTTTCTGACAGCCTTTTCTTGTTGTTCAAGCTTCTGTGTAAGGGATGTGGGGTGGAGCCCTGGAGTTTCTCACCCTGTCCTCTTAATCAGAGCAGTGCACTTTAATGTCTACTTAATGCATTTTTAAACTCTTTATTAACCATACATAGCACAATGCCTGGCATTGGATGAACGATAGAGGGGAAAATGGTTATTTGCAATATATTATATTTTCTTACTATTTTCATTAGAAGGTAAAGTGCTAGAATGGGAAAGTCTCCCTGTTAAAGTAAGAAATCTACAGAGTCCTTGGCAGATAGTCATGCAGACTCTACTTGGACTTTCATTGAGTCATGGCTTGTTCTTTTTTAAACTAGGTCTTGATTAAAATGTCGGCTATTTAGAGCTTGTTTGCCTTATACCTCTCTTAGGTATGTATTTATTTCTTCTTATGTATGTATTTATTCTTTCCAATAATATGTGAAATAAAGGAAAGAAAACATCTCTAGGTACTTCATGTTATTGAGTGCAATTTCAAGACAGTTACTGTTTGATAATGTCTGACATAAAATATAGTACATCTTTTTAACATTATATGAACGTATGTCTGAAGCTAAAGATATCAGGCTATCCCATTCATTAACCGATCTTATTAAAGCCCTCTATATTCTCTTTTATTTCTTGAAAATTTGTCCCTTAATTTTCTGATGTTCATTCCAATATTACTTCAGCCATGATTTGTAGTGATATTAATATCTTCATATATAATCTTTCTAATGTCATGGATTTGTCCTCTCTATTCCAATGAACTATCACCTAAACTCTTCTGCCATCACACAATGGTCGTATCTGAAATCTTATCCTTATCAATAACTGGAAATCCTCCACAATCTCAAATACAACATTCCCTTCTCACAGCTATTGTGTCCTCTCATTCCTCTAGGATCCAGAATTCATAAATTATTTGACTAAAAATGAATGAAAAATCCATTGATCCCATCACTTTTTACTGTCACTCACCCATTTCTCAATTTAACTTATTGTCAAATTTAGTTTCCTGGTTTCTCATCATTATCATTCCCTAATAAACTTTTCAACTTACCCCTTTGTTTGTACTCTGGGATGCACAGGTACAAGTGTGGTGAAATAATATACTTTTTCTTCTCCACACCTTACCGGCAAAGCTGATTGTGTAAATCTATGGTGACAAACATCAAATGGGTCTTGAGTGCCATTTTCCCTTTCTTGTTAGTTTGAAAATTACTGTTTTGTAAATTCTTCTCTAACTTCAATTTTTACAATCTCCCCACAACCCTCATATTTATCTGATCCATTTGTTTCCAATTTCACTGAGGAAAAGAGAAGAAATAAAAAAAAAATCCACACTGTCCCATCATCAGATGTGCCAGCCTACATGAATCAGTGGCAGTCTCAGTAAGCATCAAGTCCAGTCTCACTTTTTCCAGGGGCCCAAGATACATCTCAGAGTCAACCATGAATCCCCTCCTTCAATATCCACCTGCCGAGTTCAGCTTGAGCAACTGTTCAGACAGGGTCAGAAGGGGCAGTGGGAGATTAAGAAAAACACAACATAGAGTTAAGAGAAAGCAGGGACTAAGTGCCTCATTACCTGGCTGAAGGCAACAACCCGGAGAAGCCAACGCAAGTTTATTATATACTGTTTAACAATAGAATTTCATGTAAGGCAGTGCAGTACGTGAGAATGTGCTTGATGGAATGGATAGGGATATAGGACTTTCTTGAGAACAGAGTGAACATTAATTAACGTGTCTGGAATATAAACTGCCCGGAATTGTACAGGCAGAATATTGCCACAGTAAGGCTGGATTAGTTTAGGTGCAGCCCAGGCCAGACCTCATTCCACAGGAGACCAAGGGGCCGTGCCTCTGAGGTTACTCTGATGTGGCCTTGCCAGCAGTCAGAGGTCTGCTTCATGAAAAACCTGACCTGGGCCCCAACACACATCCAATTCATTTCTAAATCCTTTACTTACAAATTACAGATCCAAAATCTATTTCTTTCCAATTGTAGTCTGGGACAAATTGCCAAAATATACCATTAGAATTATTATAATCTTGATCTCCCAATGGGTTTTAATTTTATAATCTTGCCTATTCTTCCACTCTATTTTCATATCAATGAAGGTAATTTTTAAAAAATATTTTGGATTATGTCATTACTTTGATTATTTCACTGAATGAAAGTCAAAGCTATTATAGTACTTCTTGAACTAAGTGAAAATAGGGATACATTTTGTTTTCAATTTTTAAAATATCTAAAACACCATGGATCAATATTTTATACAATGGTAAAAAATATATGAAAGCAAATAACAGTACAAGCCAGTTATAAAAAGTAGATTTAATTGATGTGATTTTTTTTTTTTTTTACCAAAGTCTATAAAAAATTCAAAATGCTTACTGGTGACTTCTATACTCCTCTCATCTTACAGTGGTGACAATTTGTAGAATTGTAGAATTTGTAGATCCTTTGAATAGTATTGGGCTACAGATCTTCTCAGGATCTAGTCACTTAGCTACCTCTCTTCTCTTCTATAAGTCTTCCCTTCAACTACTCCCCACCAGCTACATCAGCTTCATAACTTCGCCTTGAAGGAGAAAAGCATGTATCCTGTTAGGGACACTGACTTTTGCTCTAGTTTGCTAGCTGCTGGAATGCCATATAACAGAAATGGAGTGGCTTTTAGAAAAGGGAATTTAATGAGTTGCTAATTTACAGTTCTAAGGCTGAGAAAATGTCCCAATTAAAACAAGTCTATAGAAATGTCCAATCAAAGGCATCCAGGGAGAGATTCCTTGGTTCAAGAAGACTGATGAAGTTCATGTTTCTCTCTCAGCTGGAAGGGCATATGGGGAACATGGCAGCATCTGCTGGCTTTCTAGTGGCTCTACAAAAGGAACTCTCTCCAAAATGTTTCCTCTTTTAAAGGATTCCAGTAAGCAACTTCACCTTCAGTGGGTGGAGACCCACCTCCAGGGAACTCTAATCAAAAGTTGACACCCACAATTGGGTGGGTGACATTTCCATGGGAATAATCAAAATGCTCCCACCCAACAATGTTGAATGAGGATTAAAGGGCATGGCTTTTCTGGGCTCCACCACAGATTCAAACCTGCACATCTTTTATCTGCATATTTTATTCTTCTTCCAGATTTCTACACTCAACATTTGATAATCCAATATTAAACACAGAAATATTTGTTCAAGTAGAATTTCCCCCCAAATATTTTTTCTATCATTGTCACATTTCTTATTCTTTGTGCACTTGGTCATTTTCTTTTCCAATTTCTTTCAAGTCTTACCATTTATATGATTATGATTTTTCACAAGAAAGGTAAGTGGGATTTTGGATAACATATTTTTACCACTTTAGGTGCATTACTGTGTCACTAACTGTGAGAATGGGGGACAATGCTTAGCTGGAGATTTTGGTCATCTGCTATAATGTCATTCACTCACTCAGTAATTCTCTAACTTACACTAACTTACAGTGTAGCCTTGTAGATTCATGATTCAATAAAATGTAGTAATTGCAAAAGCCCTGTTTCAATGCTAGAAACAAGGACTGAATTCATAGATTAACCATGTACAACTTTAGCATTTTGCAAGTGGTCCTAATTAAAACATAAACTGTCATTCCAAGTTTTCCATAATTTAAAGATCTTTTTTTATTATACTGTAAATATCTTCTAAAATATGTCATTAAATTCTATAAGAATCAGCAAGATGGTGGAATTTACAAAAGGATGAAAAAAGTTTCCACTAATCTTCAGATTCATTTTTCAAAATAATGTTCTTATCTAGGGAAGCAGTGGCTCAGTGGAGGGCAACAGTGGTTCAGTGGCAAAGTTCTCGCCTGCCATCCTGGACACCTGGGCTCCGTTCCCAGTTCCTGCCTATGTAAAAATAAATAAATAAATAATGATGTTGTTATCTGCAATTAAGGATCAGTAATCCAGCAGGTTTTTTTTTTTCTTGGTTTTCTGAAATCTTTCATGGGTGATACATAAATAGATGGATAGATAGATAGATAGATGGATGGATGGATGGATAGATAGATAGATAGATAGATAGATAGATAGATAGATAGACAGACAGACGGATAGATTTTATTTGATGTT
Source organism: Tamandua tetradactyla (assembly GCF_023851605.1). Lineage (NCBI taxonomy): Eukaryota > Metazoa > Chordata > Mammalia > Pilosa > Myrmecophagidae > Tamandua > Tamandua tetradactyla. Next base: position 73,922,655 of record NC_135335.1, on the reverse strand, counting down.
TTAAGAGATGAGAGTTGTTACCAGTAGAATTGTCTGATAAGTATTTTCTGTTGAAGGATAAGGTACTACTGCAATTCATGCTGTTTGGGAAGAGGTTGAAAGAAAACATATTAAAATGTCTTATAGTGCATGATTGTTCTCTTTCCATGCCAATATTTATTGCTTCTGAAAATTTTAAAAAGTTTGCCTCATTTTCCCCTTCCTTCCTTCCTTCCTATCTTAGCCTCCTTCCTTGAAGATCTCCTCCATCCTATATGGAAACTTTATTTCCTTTCTCAAAAACTGGAGCATATGGTTGTTTATTTTCAGATATTACTTTTCTTCTCTATTTGTACAATCTTTCTGCCTTTATTTCTAACAACAGTTTTTACAATATCAAGCAAGAAAGCAAAGATAATGTTGATAGACATTCACTTTTATGTTTTCATCAGAATCTATATTTCCTGGATCCTAAATTGAAGAATATTTCTCTATGTCCATTTTGGAAATAGTGCTTGCAAATTGCTACTCCAAATTTTCGTTTTTTCATGTCCGTTTTTCAAGTAATTCATGTTGGAGAAGAATTCTTACAAGCACATTTATGAACTTGGCTATTATTTGATTTATTCACAAACAGCATTACTATATATATAGTTTTCTATATCCAATTAATTGAAATGTTTTTGTCTAATCTAGATACATATTCATCTGCAAGTAAGGATAAGTAACTAATCAGCTTTTCTCCTAGTTCTGTGTAATTAAGCAACAATACTGCTGGATTCACTGCTTACTTTCAAACTGTACTTTCTACAGCAAAAAGACAAGTTTCAGTGAGAAATAAAAGGTATTTCATTATGGATGCAGATATTTATTTCTTTCAATACTATTCACCAGAATGTTAACATTAGTTGTGTTTTAATTAAATATCATTAAACATTTTTTCAATACATTGAGGTTTAATTACTTCCTTTTCTATCACTTATAATTTTTAAAATGTTAGTATACTATTTATTAATGATTTGGAAAATTTAACTATTTTAGAATATGTATTATTAAATCACTTTATCTTCTGGATGAATTCAATACACTTTAACTAATGATTGATGATTTAGTAGATTTTATTCATTGATCAAAACATACTATCTTTGCCCTCTAATAATTTAGAATCCAAAGAGTGGGTGAAGAAATGTGAATAAACAGACATTTAAATCACAGTGTGATATTACTAAGATAAAAATAATATAATACAAATACCAGTTTAAAGTATGGAAAAATGTGTCCCAGTTTAGGTAATGTCTCTCTTGAGACCTAAAAGCCAAACAGAACTTAACCAGGTGCATTAGTTTTTATTGCCATGTAACAAATTAACACAAAGTTAGCAACCTGGGAGAGCTCAAATTTATTATCTGAAGATTTCTGCATGCCAGGAGTTCAGCACAGCATGATCGGGTTCTGTGTTCAGTGAAATCAAGGTGTTAGATGCAATGAGTTTTCACTTGGTGGCTCAGAGGAAAAAAATACTTCCAACCCATTCTTGCTATTGACAGAATTTAGTTCCTTAAGACTGTAGGACTGAAGTCCATGTGTCCTTGCTGCCTATCAGTTGGGGTCACTCTGAGCTTTTGGAGACAATCCACATTCCTTACCAGGTTTCTACTTCCATCTTCAAAACCATCAACAGTAAGTCAAATCCTCCTGTGTTATGAATCTAATTTTCTTTTTGGTAGGCAGCCAGAGAAAACTGTTTTTAAAGGACTGATGAGATTAGATGGAGTCCATCCAAATAATTCCATTGCATATAATAAACTGATTTCAGAACATAACTACATCTGCTAAGATGTCACTATTACCTGAAGTGATATTAACATGTATATTCAACGAATTCACACACATAAAAAAAATGAATTTCAAATAATCCTTGAAAAATAGTCAAAAAAATTCTGAGGGCGGGCCGCGGTGGCTCAGCGGGCAAAGTGCTTGCCTGCCATGCCGGAGGACCTCGGTTCGATTCCCGGCCCCAGCCCATGTAAAAAACAAACAAACAAACAAAATACAATAAAACAAGAAAATGTTTAAAGATGTTTCCCTTTCTTCCTCCCTTCCTTCCTTCCATCCTTCCTTCCTTCTCTCTGTCTTTCCTTCCCTTCCTCCCTCTTTAAAAAAAAAAAAAAAAAAAAAAAAATTCTGAAAAAGAAAACAATGTTGGAGGATTACACTTCCCTAGTTCAAATTGTACTATATCAATATGGTACTGGCATAAAAATAGTAGAATAGACCAATGGAAGAGTATTGAAAGTCAAAAATAGATGCACGCACTTATGGACAGTTGTTTTTTCACAGGACTAAGTAATGTGATGGGAAAAGATTGGTCTCTTCAACAAATAGTGCTGGGAAATTATTCACATGCAAAAGAATAAGTTAGATACCTACCTTTCACTATACACAAAAATCAACCCAAAATGGATCAAGAACTAAATATAAGAGCTAAACCTACAAAGTTGTTAGAACTCAAAGCCAGGTAAATCATCACAGCTTGTTGTTTTAGTTTCCTAGGTTGCTTAAAGCAATACCATGAAAAGTTTCAGCTTAAGCAATGGGAATTTATTCACTTACAGTTAGAGTCTGAGAAAATTTCCAAATCAAGACATCATCAAGGTGATGCTCTCTTCTCAAAGACTGGCTACTGGCAATCCTTGGTACCTCTGCCATATACAAGGCACATGGTGGCATCGGCTGCTCTCTCTCATCTCTTCCATGTTTCGTTTATTTCAGCTTCTTGCTTCCATGGCTTTCGATCTCCTTTTTTTATTATTTATAAAGGACTCCAATAATATGATTAATTCCCATCCTGACCAAGGTGGGTCCACCTTAATTGAAATAGTCTCATCAAGAGGTCCTAATTAAAATGTGTCCATAGTTATAGGAATGGACTAAATATAGGAACATGTCTTTGTGCAGTTCATGCAGCTTCAGACTGCCATACCTGGGATTTGACAATTTATTCTTAGATGTAACATTGAAAATCTATGGTTTAGTCAAAGGACATTATCAAGAATGTTGGAAGACAACTTGCAGAGTGGGAGAAAATAGCTGCCATATATAAAGAACTGTTACAATGTAACAATGAAAGGATGAACAGCCCAACTTAAAAATATGGGCAAAGGACTTGAGCAGATATTTTTCCAAAAAAAATATGCAAATGCAAAAAAAGAATATGAAAAGATGCTCAATATGTTTAGCCATTAGGAAAATGATAATGAAAACCACGATGAATTGCCACTTCACATTCACAAGAATGGCTGCTACTGAATAAATTGAAAATAACAAGTGTTAGAGAAGATGTTAGGGAAGATGCAGAAAAATTAGGGCTCCGATATATTATTTGTGGGAATGAAAAATAGTGTAGCCATTGTGAAAAGCAATATGATGGTTCCTCAAAAGTTAAATATAGAATTATTATAAGAGCCGGCAATTCCATTCCTAGTAATAACCAAAGAATGTGAACATAGGGGCTCATATATTGTCATTCCAATACTTACAATAGCATCCTTCACAATAGCAAACAGATGGAAACAACTCACATGTCCATCAACCAAGCAATGGATAAACAAAATATGATACACATTGTTCTAGTTTGCTAGCTGCCGGAATTCAACACACCAGAGATGGATTGGCTTTTAATAAAAGGGGATTTATTTTGTTAGTTCTTCAGAGGAAAAGCAGCTAACTTTCAACTGAGGTTCTTTCTTATGTGGGAAGACACAGGATGGTCTCTGCTGGCCTTCTCTCCAGGCCTCTGGGTTCCAACAACTTTCCCTGGGGTGATTTCTTTCTGCATCTCCAAAGGCCTGGGCTGAGCTGTGAGTGCTGAAATGAGGTATGCTGAGCTGCTTGGGCTGGGTTATGTTGAGCTCTCTCATTTAAGCACCAGCCAATTAAATCAAGCATCAGTCATTGCAGCAGGCATCCTCCTAGCCAACTGCTGATGTAATCAGTAACAGATGAGTTTCACACGTTAATTGGCTCATGTCCACAGCAATAAATCTAGGTACCTTCACCTGGCCAAGTTGGCAACTGAATCTAACTACCACATGCCCACCCCTTGTCAACTTGGCAACTACACGTCTCACCTTAAACAATATTAAGTTGCAAAAATTCTCTTCTAGCTGTGGACCTATGAATCTCAAAACAAGATATCTGGTGCCAATATGTAAAGGAGGGACAGTCACAGGATCCATAGGGAGAAACTGGAAGGAAAATCTGCAGGGCAAACACCATTGGATTTCAAAGTCTGAAAGTCATTTATCCTTCAACTTTAGAAAGTGGCCATCCCACTTTCATCCAAGGGCCTATGCAGTGGCCCACCTCTTTCCAAATCAACCTCGGGACATTGAGGAGACCACCTTTTTCTCGCCTCCACTCTCTCCAGGCATCAGGTCGACTCCTGGTTCTCTGCAATTTCCAGGGCACATGCTCAACTCCTCCATGTGGTGGCAGCCAGGATCTCCTCAGTTCCCAAGGAGCATGCTATACCTCTTCCAAGGCCTGAGGCTGCACAACTCTTCCACTGCAACGAGGTGGGAGACTCATCCTCTGCCCTCAGGGAAAACTCACCCTTTCCATGTATATGGGTGGATCCACTCTCCTGGCCAACGTTTCTTGGCTTCAAACTGGAGCTTCCATGGTTATCACTCTACAAACTCCAATTTTTTCCCTTTTGTGTCCCCCTTTGTCCAGATTGGCAGTGGTTCTGTTCACACCATATCTGGTATTTGCACCCCACAGTAGCACCCCACTTCTGGTACCAAATCTGAAAAACAAAAGGGCAGGAGAGGGTGGTCTGGAGGAAGGCACAGAATTGAAGAACACCTGTACAGTAATTTAAAGGGTAAAAAGAGAGAGAGAAAGAGAGAGGGAAAAGAATATATAGATCTGACCAAAAAAAGAAATACTAAAGGATAAGATGGTAGACTCAAGAACTGCTTTTAGAGTAATAACTTTGAACATTAACACACTAAACTCACCAAATAAAAGAAACAAATTGGCTGAACAGATTTTAAAAAATGTAATCCATCTATATACTGTTTACAAGAGATGCATTTTAAACCTAAGGTCACAATTAGATTGAAAGTGAAAGGATGGGAAAAGATGTTCTCTGCAAGCTGCAACCAAAAGAAAGCAGGAGTAGATATACTAATATCAGATAAAATAGACTTTAAACATAAAGATGTCATAAGAGACAAAAAAGGACACTACATAATAATAAAAGGGAAATTCATCAAGAGTAAATAACAATCATAAATGTTTAGGCTCCTAATGAATGTTCTCCAAAGCACATGAGGGAAACATTGGCAAAACTAAAGGGAGCTATAGACATTCCAACAATATTAGTGGGGGATTTCAATACACTACACTCCTCTAAAGATAGAACTACCAGACAGAGGATCAACAAGGAAATAGAAAACTTAAAGTGATGAATTAGACCTAACAAACACATATAGATCATTACACCCAAACACCAGGATATACATTCTCCACAGTGCACATGGAATGTTCTCCAGGATAGATCATACAGTGGGACACAAACTGAGTCTTTATAAATTTAATAAAATCAAAATTAACCAAAGCACATTCCAGCAGTTTGCTAGCTACTGGAATGCAACACACCAGAGACAGATTGGCTTTTAATAAAAGGGGATTTATTTTATTAGTTCTTCAGAGGAAAGGCAGCTAACTTTCAACTGAGGTTCTTTCTTATGTGGGAAGACACAGGATGGTCTCTATTGGCCTTCTCTCCAGGTCTCTAGATTCCAACAACTTTCCCCGGGGTGATTTCTTTCTGCATCTCCAAAGGCCTGGGCTGAGCTGTGAGTGCTGAGCTGAGGCATGCTGAGCTGCTACTTTCAACTGAGCTTCTTTTTAACATGGGAAGACACAAGATGTTCTCTGCTAGCCTTCTCTCCAGGCCTCTGGGTTCCAACAACTTTCCCCGGGGTGATTTCTTTCTGCATCTCCAAAGGCCTGGGCTGAGCTGTGAGTGCTGAGCTGAGGCATGCTGAGCTGTTTGGGCTGTGCTTTGTTGAGCTCTCTCATTTAAGCACCAGCCAATTAAATCAAACATCAGTCATTGCAACAGGCACACCTCCTAGCCAACTGCTGATGTAATCAGCAACAGATGAGGTTCACATGCAATTGGCTCATGTCCACAGCAATAGATCTAGGCACCTTCACCTGGCCAAGTTGACAACTGAATCTACCTACCACACACATACACAATGGAGTATTATTCAACCATAAGATGGAATTGTATCTTACAGCATTTTCATATTTGAAGGATGAAATTAAAACAAAATCAAACACATTCAATCTGAAGGATCAATTACAGTTGTAATTTTAGCTTCTTCAATTAGAATGATATCAAAGGCTCAAACCTGATATTAACAAAATATCTAATGAAAGTTCAAACTCCACTTCCAGCCAAGGTGGAGTAACTGGTCATACTACCTCAAAGTAAGTGAGCAAAAAGAATTTCACTCATTGTACAACAGGAGGAAAAAACATGTAACTTGAGCTCTATCTTTTCCATCTTGAGGAATATAGCAGAATTTTATATAAGGAATAATTCTCAAAGCAGAGTAGGTATTCTCAGTAATCTGAAGAAGCAGAGCTCAGAATTCAGAGCTGCTTATAAGGAGTCAATTTAGAGGGAAAAACACTGAAGATGAGATAGAGGAGGAAGATACACAGAAGTGGACATCTGATGTCTGCAAAGACCTGAGTCTTTGCTTAACGACCCAACTATGGTTTTATGACATTGAACTATATAAAGCTAGAAGAGGCACAGGGGGTGATAATTCAGGCTGCAATACCACAGAGATACCAAAAGTCTCTCAGCCCTGAATTTGGTGCTAGCCAAGCAGGAGTTAATTTGCACCACAGTAATGCCACATCTTAGAAATAAAGCCCATGCCAATTTCTAAGAATGAGGTCAAAACAGAAATAGCCCTTTATTCCAACAAACAAAGAAAAAGTAAAACCAACTTTGACAAGAAGAAAATAATTCACCAGTAATTTAATTCGTTTCTAGAATAAAACTCAACACCCTTTAAGGATATGCTATATAATCCAGTTTTCTTCCCACATGTCATCAACAAGTCTGACAGAACGTGTAAAAATTATGCTACACTAATGCGAGGATACTGCAGAGTAGAGGGGGGTATATGGAACTCTCTAAATTTTCTCTTCAATGTTTCTGTAAACCTAAAACTTTTCTAAAAAAATAATATAATAATTTTCAAAAGGGACACATACACAATCCTTTCCATCAAAATGGAAACAACTAAAGATGCCATTTTAGGAAATGAATAGAAATATTCATTGATGGTGGTTAAGGAGGTAATTGCATTTCTGGAAACTCATCTGACTTTTTCACTTATGATCTTGTCAGGTCACTGTATGGAATTAAATTAAGTTAAATTAAATTTTATAGAAATATCCTTTTTTAAGACCCTATCTTTTCTAGGGCTTAAATGTCCATTTCAGACACTCTATGGAAGCCAGTCTAGCTGACTACTCAAGTCCCTTGTATCTCAGAACTCCATAAATGATTCTTTGGTAGATAAAAGATTGCTGAAAATATTTTGCCATTCCTCCCCTTCCATTGAATCTGGGATACATTTGTGACTTGCTTCAATGAATTAAATGTACGAGAAGTGATTTTCTGTAACTTCTGAAACAGGCTGAAGCTTCTAACTGCATTGCTGGGAATATTATTCCCTCTCAAAATGCAGCTGACATGCTGTGAGATAACACATGCATCCAACTGGAATTGTCCACATGAAGAAAGACCTCCACATGGAGAAAAAGCATACTGACATCTCCAACTGAGATCCGAGGCAGTAGCCGCCTCCAACTGCCAGCCCTGTGAACAAGGCCATTTCAGAACTTCCAGCCATCCTAAACAGCAGGCAACACCACGTAATGAAAATAACCACCAAACAAATAAGAGAATCCTCATAAATTGTTGCTATTTTCAACCACTAAATTTTGAAGAGTTCTGCTAAGAAGAAAAAGATAATTTCAACAGTGTTTACTAATTTTTAAGTTTAGTTCAAAACAATTCTGTAAAATTCAGTCTGCTCATTGGTTAGTACATTTCTAACTGTGCTCAAATATTGCATCAAATAAATATTGAATGTTTATTTCCCTAGACATAGATTTAATTACTGGGACCCCTTAAAAATAAAAATCTGATGTCATTTTTCTTTAGCAATTGTTTAGTTACCAGTTGCTTTAAAAATAGCTAGTTAAAATATGATTAATTTTATTTTCTAAATCATGATTCAATGAAACATATTAATAGTTATTAAAGGAAAATCATGAATTTCATGCTAAGAAGCAACATTTTTATTTTGCCAAGCAATATATGTTGTTTTTTTTCTTTGTATATAGGCTATTATCTCCACAAATGAAATGTTGGGGATTAGATGAGGCTATAATTTTCTCCTTATTTGGAGTTCAGACTAGGAGTATCTTCCTTTATTTAATATACCAAGAGGAATCTTGGAAAAAGGGGCAAAAGTCCTCAAGAAGAAAGGAAAATAATGGACTGTATAATCATATACCTTACTGCGTATTTTCACCCTCAACTACATTATTCTATTTACCACTATTATTATGTATAAAACTCAAGCTACAGATGTATATTTCATTTTCTGTGTTCTCCAGGATAAAATCTGATGTTCCTAGTCAGAGTCAGAGAAAGACTTTGTGCAGGTGGCAGAAGTATAACTAGAAGCTTCAATGACAATTAGCAGCTGGAAGAAACAGAGGGATGGGGAAGTCATGGACACACTGAGCAGCCATCTCCCAGTGCTTGCTTGATCCCTCCATCTCCCCTTTTGTTTCTTTGCATGCAGGTGTTTGGTATGTTTTCATTTGTACTTCTTAGCATGAGGATGTATGATATGATATGTTTTTTTAATTAGCAAGAGGCAGCAGGCAGCCACAGGAGACACTAAGTCTTAATGAACCCCAACTTCTTGCCATGGCAAAAGGTTGCAGATTGGCAAGGCTCCCTCCCCCTGGAGTGTATAAATGCCCATTACACAGGCAGTAAAGGCATCCCTTAATTCCTATGCAAAGTAAGGCATCCAGAGCTTCCAATCAGTAACCTTACCAGTGAACCAGCCTCAATTGATCCTTCATCTACAGAGCAAATTACAGCATACAGAGCTGCTATCCGCTGACTCTAAACCTAGCATTTGGCCTTCCCAGGGAACTGGCCATTGTGGGATCTTATTCCACAATGTAAGTAATAAAGCACTCATTTGTTGGGAGTCTGTGTTATGCCTAAGTGTGTGTTCCCATGAGACACCATATTGCAATGTGCTGCACACAAAGGAAGCATCAATAAGATGTGTCAACCTCAGGAAATGATGAGTGGGATACAGGGACAGAGAAGTCCAAGGTGTCAAGTAACCTCTAGTTCTAAATTAGAAATAAATAGGAGGATCAAGAATTCAGAAGAGCAGAGAGAATGTGATGATCAGACAAAACTTAAAGATACTTGCTCTGATGGTTTCAAGGTATATGTACCCCCAAAAAAGATCATGTGCTTTTAATCCATTCTTGTCAATATAGACCTATTGTGGGTGACCTTTAGATTAGGTTACTTAATTTGATGCATGTTCTAGGGGGGTCTTAGTCCTCTTGCAGGAATATTTTATAAGAGTATAAAAAGACAGAGAGAAGACGTAAAAAAGCCACGGAGAAGCTGAGAGAGGGTATATAGAAAATATAACAGAAGCCACTGAAGCCAGAAGCTGAAGCAACAAAAACCAGGAGCAAAGAACGAGCAGATGCTGCCCATGGGCCTTCCTGTGTGATAGAGGTGTCCCATATGCTGGCAGCCTGTCTTCTAAGTACAGTTATCATCCTCTTGATGTTTTTAGTTGAACATCTTCAAGCCTAAGAAGTATAAATTTTTACTTAATAAACCCCCATTTAAAAGCCAGCTCATATCTGGTATGTTGCATTTTGTTAGCCTCAGCAAACCAAAGAACTTGCAGAGAGGGGTTCACAGATCAAGAATACTGGAATAGACAAATCAGGCATAAAGATTCAGAAAGCCAGAATGGGAATCCAGGCCACAATGAGGATTCTGATGACTGAAAGAATGAGCTTAATATTGCAATAATCCCTCATTGAAAATATTGAATTCAAGTTTTTAATTATGCAGCCATTTTTTTCAAAATTTGTATTTTTGTTTAGTATAAGCAAAAAATAAAAATAGTTTAAAAAATTCCTTGCCTGTTCATGTCCTATTGTTTCATGCCCACATGCTCTTCCCTAGATATAATCTCTCATAAATGTTTCACTTTTTAGGTGTTCCAGTGGTTGCCTCCCTAGCACCAAATATTACCTGATACTATCATTTTTGAGTTTTCAAGAATGCATGAAGGTTTAGAAAGAGACCTGGAAAGACATACATTTTATACTCAAGCATGAATGACTAAAAAGGAAAGATAAATAAGGAAGATGGAATAATGTGGATGAAAATTATTAAATAAAAATTAAGAGTGGCCATGCACCAATTTTGAGGATGGAATACTATGCTCATTTGAAGTATTATGTACCTCCAAAAAAGCCATGTTTTAATCCTGATTCATTCTTGCAGGAGTAGCTATTTCTTTTAAACCTAATTCAATACTGCAGGGCAAAAACCTGTGATTAGATTATCTCCAAATGTGGCATGCCCTATTGTAGGTGTGACCTTTTGATTAGATAGAAAAGTGACTTCACCATTCAAGGTGAGTCTTGATTACTTTTTTGGAGTCCTTTAAAAGGGGAACCATTTTGAAGACACCTCAGAGCTCACAGAGAGAGCAGATTGTAGATACTTGGAAAACAGTTGCTTCAGAGACCAGAGACACAGAAATTTAAATGTGTTTGGAGCCCAGAAGACATTGACATGTACCTTCCCATGAGAAATAAAGCAAGCCAGAACCTGGAGAGAGCCAAGGGAAGCCAAGAGATGAAAGCCAGCCCTGGAGAAGCAAAATGAGGAATTCCACAGTAACAGAGGCTGAAAGCAACAAGCCCAGGAGGAAGGGACCAGCAGATGCCAGGCACATGACTTCCCAGCTGACAGAGGTATTCCAGACCCACAGGCTTTCCTTGAATTAAGGTATCTTTTCTCGAATTAAAGTATCTTTCCCTGGATGCCTTACTTTGAACATTTTTATAGACTTAGAACTGTAAACTTGCAACTTAGTAAATCTTCTTTTTCAAAACCATTCCATTTCTGATATATTGCATTCCAACATCTTAACAAACTAAGACAGATGCTTAATACAGGGAAAGTGTACAGCTCTGATTAGATGAGGCCTATAAAAGGCATATAAAAATCATAAACTCATATATACAGCTGTACCTAAATTGGATGTCAAAAGAGGCAAATGAAATGTGGGAAGAAGTCTAATGCACCGATATCCTCATTTTTACATAATGGAAAGATCAAAGAAATTATCTCAACATGATAAAAAAAAATAATAAAACCTATCTTAATGATAACTGGAAATGATATATTTAATCATATGTTAGAGGGAAGAATAATGTCAAAAAATGAGTGATACTGGGCGGGCCACGGTGGCTCAGCAGGTAAGAGTGCTTGCCTGCCATGCCCGAGGACCCGGGTTCGATTCCCGGTGCCTGCCCACGTAAAAAAAAAAAAATGAGTGATACTTAAAGTTAATAAGTTAAGACTGATTGAGGCAACCTCTACGAGAACTAGAAACAAACTGTTGCTATGTTTGCTTATGCGAAGTGTAGCCTTTGAAGTAGGAGAACCCTGAATCTAATTTTAAGATAGAGGGAGAGTAAAAATCATGTGTATATATCACTTTAAAGTTAAGCAAAATATAATTTTTCAGGATTCTAGTTACGCACACGAACAATGTTTGATATTATTAACTCTGTGAGATTCTTCAGTTGGCCAACCAATCATCACTTAGTAGTTGTCATTCGTTGTTTCCAAGGCTTCATGTTGAAAATGAAAATGCATGCAAGGATTATGCCTTGAAGAAATTTACAACCTAATGCAGGAGGACATATACATGCACACACACACAAACGTACACATCCTCATAAAAACTAAAATACAAGATGAATAAACTTTTTGACCTCCAAATATATTCTTTCCCTTGAACAGAGTTGGATATTTTGTAATAAGTAATGACTGCAATCTTCTCATGGCAAAAAAGAGGAGTTCAAAACTTTCTGTGGAACAGTCACACACTTTAAAATTATACATTACAAAATTAACTCACATTTACAATAGTTGAATATAAACATTTTAGATTAATAATCTGAATGATAATTTCTAAATAAGAAATATTTGCAGTATCGAGTTTCACAAATCCTCAAATAAAATGCATTTTTATTATTCTCCTGTTCCCAGCCAAATTTCTAAAGTGCATCAATGAAAGGAAGGGAGCAACAATTCTATTTCATAGGAATTTTTGTCCATTCTGGCCAGGCCTACATTCCCATGGTTTAGTTTATTTTTTTAGAGCAGTCTTCCTCTTTATGACTTCAGAAGATGCTTTGCTATTCTTTGGGAACCTTCCACACCCAAACATTACTTTTGAAAAAGATTTCTTATAAGTGTGAAAAGGCAACCAAACTTTAAAGAAAGCTAGTGTGTTTTAGGATAGCCAAGACATGGATTAAGTGCAAAAATATAAGGGTATATTTCCCTTTATTCCAAAAAAACATTGCTATTTAGAGTGATCATTGTTACTAGCGCTTTGGTTTAAGTGGAAAGCATTTCATGAAAATAAGAATTATATGTTGCCTAAGACTGTTTACTATAGCTAACAGATCAAGCCAGCCTCACTGCTATTCAGAGAGTCTCCAAAAGTGATTTTTCAGGTCAGTTCACACCACGTATCTCTTTCCAATCAATGAGCCCCCATTTGTACTCAGGTTCATACATTAAGGCTTTGTGTACTTCATAATCTCTAATCTATTTTCCAAACTTTTTCTTGCTTCCAGCCTTTCATATATGCTCTTTCCTCTATCTAGAAGATTCTTTGACTCCTTCCCAGTCCCAAACTCTTGTTTCTCACTCGAAACCCCCAAATCTGGTCTGGGTTTGAGAATGACAAAAATGTTGGCTAAGCCTCAGCTGAAAGTGTTTTCTCTGTGTTTTAGTCACAACTAAAAGCTAAATGCTTACTTGAAGCAGGAGACAAGGATACAGAGCAAAAGAATAGACCCTGGGTTCTCGTGTACTCCACGAGGACCTTCAGATGTTTGGTAATTAGTATAATTTGAGTAAACAGAGAGAAGAATCAATTTTGTTGAAGAGCCTGGGCAACTTCTTAAAACAAATCATTTGTTCATGTCCTCAGAGAGACCTTTATTGAATTCCTAAATGACTCCAACTCATTATGCCTTATTGTAATTAAATACTTACCTGTCCACTTTCCTTATCATACCCTGGACTTCATCAGCAGGGTTGGTGCCTATTTCGTTATCTAGCAGAATATCTCACATTAGGAGGTATTCAACAAATATCAATTCATTTGTTCTGAATATTTATAGAGTGCTTACAATGAATCAAATTTTTACTGTGAAATTTGCAGAGAATTTGCCAAATACTTGCAAAATAGTTTTCCACAAATTAAAAAAAAGGAGAGAGAGAGAGAGAGAAGAAGAAGCATCTTCTAGGCAAAAACAAAAGATTCTTTGTAAAAAAGGACTTAAAATAGCATTGAACTTCTCATCTACAATACAAAGGAAAACAACTGAAGAACATCAATAGATTATTGAGAAGAATGTGATTCAATTTTCATGTCCCCTTTCTGTCAAACAAAGAAATCCATTGCTGAAAAACAACAAAATAATACATCTTTTAGGTAACTATGAAGAAAACCACCAATGAAACAAAACTTAAAGAAAATATTTGAATTCCTATTGTATTTTAATAGGGAAGAATAAAGGAGAGGGGAAGCAGTAGTTATCACTGAGTCTTGACATCTATTTAGTTAACAGTAAATGGATAAATATGCACTATAAGTAGAAGGCAAACTTCTTGTGCTAGAAGAAACAGAAAATAAAGAGAAAAGAAAAGAAAAAAAAAAGCTGTTAATAGCTGGACCCAAAGTAAGATGATCTATCCCAGCACAGCCCAAGAGATTGGAGGATGTGGTCTAGGGTGTGCATGGGGCTGTGGAAGCTAAATTTTGGTAAAGTCATCATCCTGTTTCACATCAGTGTTCAGGACTGCTTTCTCCCCATTAGCCAAAAAGTTCATTGTCTATATATGTGAGCAGAGTGTTCTCAACAGACAAAATAACTAAAAAGCAGGCACAACGCTCCTGAAAGGTTGTCAGATGATGGTGGGAAAAACACATTTTTAAATAGAGAAGAGAAAAATACTTGGGAAGCTGTGAAATTTAGGAGTGATTTACACATGCAGCAGGGAGACCAGGAGGACAGATGTTTTCTGGAAAAGGATCAATATAGAAGAGTGGGGGTAGTGCAGTAATTTGTTAAAAAGATTGAGTTTATTGTTTTAGGTTAAGTTTTTGCTCTCTGCTGTTTCCTGGAAGCACGGCCGTCAGAGAAGCACTACCAGCTGCCACCACAGACTCCTGAAGCAACTGTGGAATAGCAAATAGCTAGACAGTCCCTGAAAAAAGTGCCAGTTTGCTTTTCTCTTCCCAATTGTCTAACCCCCACACAAAGACTTACTGCGGTTTGTTCAATTGGAGAAATATAAATGTCTCTTTTTCTTACTACATGAAAGCCTAATACATATCTGCATGAAAAAGAATAATCTTCAGACAGCTAAACTGAATCCATATCTGATCAGAGAAAGAAGGATTTAGATCTCAGAGGCTCCCCTGCAAACACAGCCTTTGGAATGCAAGGATAATTAAGCAATTTTCAAATCCAATGGGAAAGAGTGGGTGCAAATGTACCCCCAGCTGGCATAGGGAAGTGGGAACTGGCATCTGTGGTTTATAATTCCAGCCCTTATATTGTAAGGGAAGATGCACATACTCTATTTGGGTCTATTTCAATTGATCATTGTCTCTTTTCAGTTGTTTCATTTAGAAGCCTTGTAATTAACCTTCACCCAGAGGTTTCATTTGCTGAAATGGATGGCATATTTTTGGCTGTGTTGTTTGAAAAGTGGACTGAGATCAATGCAATCAATAAGATTAAAATAGAATGCATTCAAAGTGTTCAATGCAATTGGACACATTTGACATATCAGCATATTAAGGATGAGCTTGAAGAAATAGGGTTTTTAATTCCAATTTTTTAGAAATAATGAATGAGCAAACTAAATGAAAAACAAGCTGCCCAAGGGGGGAACTATCCTGCAGATCTTTCCTTGCCTTCCTAAACTGAGGTGGCAACTGTAGTGAGATTTCTGGTTTACTTGTTATCATACCATCACTATCACCGGGTCACCTTGTCAAACGTCGTATTAGTTACACACTTTCTGTAGAAAATGCAATAACCAGACTACATCTAGGCAGGTTTCAATGTCATCTCTCCAAAATGTCTAATGACAACATGGAAACAATTCAATATATTAACCAAGATTAGAACCTTCAGAGTTCAATCAGTATGAAAAAAATATGAAGTCTTCATGCTTCTAAAAATTTATTTTACCTTTATTAAGGGTACTTTAGATTTAAGCAACAGCAGTAAAAGAGACTAATCATAAGTAATATAATATAGCTAATAAATGCTAAACACATATTCTTTGCAACTTAGTCATGTAGGAAATGGGAATGAAGAAGAACATTCTGATCAAGTCATGTTACCTGTGAACTAAACGAGAAGTCTCTGTATTCTCTCTCCTATGGGCATTTTCCTGCCTTGGGTACATTTTGGTCAGGCTGAATTCATCTAGCTATTGCTTTTGTTCTGTTCTTTATCATTTTGTGAAAGTTACAGTCAGAAAGTCAGTCAACAAGTAAATTTCACGAACCAATCTGTGACAATTCCTTTAAACTGCAAAATGTTCTTTCATTTGACATTTGGACAAATAGCTTCAAGGATGGGATGGAGAGAGAAAAAAAGAGGTAGCATAAATGAGAGAAAACAAAGTTGGCATAAAAATTCTGGATGTAATTTGTAAATAACGTGCTCCCAACCAAGGAAAAATTTCTACACTCTGCATTATCTATCTTCAAAGATATAATTATATACTTTTCTTAATTTATAAAACAATATTACAGAAACAGATAAGCAAAATAAAAAAAAAAGACTTGGAATTTAATCAGATTTTCCTTCTATTAGATTGACCTGGTTTTGTGTTATTAATAGACCCAAACAGCTTTCACTAGTATCACTACCATGTCACAATGTGTTGACACCTTATGTATTTTCTAACACATTTGGAATGTTAGGTTTCCCCTAGTGAATCTCAGTATCTCAGAAGATGAAAACAAAATCTGAACACTGTCAGAAACATCCACGTTTCTTCTAATTTAGAGACTCAGTAGACTATTCAATTGCCTTGAGATATCCATTATATGTGAACAAATAAACCTTTTTATTTCTAGTTTTTACTAAATTATTTAATTATTTAACTTTTTTGGAGCATACTATTATAATGTTTTGCATTCCTCTTGTTTCCTATGTCACATTACAAAAATGAGCAAGTTGAGTACAAGAAACTTTAGCAAATAAAGAAATCATTAACGAAAGGTAAAATCACTTGTTATGAAATATATTTAACTACCACTAATAGCTTTTGTAAGCCATTGTCATCTCTCTGTGCATAAGTATACACAGCAAATGAATAAATTCACACATCATTAAATTTTCTTTGAATACCTGATTTTAAATAGCAACATTCCAATTGTTATTTCAAGCCAGATTTCTCTGTGCTTACACGTTTGAATTGCTTCTTTCTTTCTGTATTTTGGCTATCATGATTGACAAGAACATTCATGAATTTAAAATGTTGTCCTCATTTCTTTTTATTTCTTTAGTTGAGATCCCAACCAATGAAATAGCATAGCCTAAAAAACTGCACTTTTTAGTTATACATATTCTCATTTTGCTTTATAGAAGTATTTAAAGACAATAATCTATAGTGGAGAGAATCCATGACATCATGTGAGCTTGGATATTGAAACCTACGACCATTGTTTTAGCAGCCCCTTAAATTTTGGACATTATCTTAAACTATTTGAACCTGAACTTCCTTATCTATTCCAAGAAGAAAATATACTCTACTTTAGCGATTACTTGAAATATAGCATATAAAATGATTATAATGCCTGGAAAATGTTGCACTACATAACAGGAACTATTATTATTATATTGTAACAAGTTACAAATGTCTCATAGTGATTATCACATGTACAATG
The DNA here is from genome assembly GCF_023851605.1 of Tamandua tetradactyla. Classification (NCBI taxonomy): domain Eukaryota; kingdom Metazoa; phylum Chordata; class Mammalia; order Pilosa; family Myrmecophagidae; genus Tamandua; species Tamandua tetradactyla. The sequence goes on along the minus strand of NC_135335.1, from coordinate 73,905,271 downwards.
GAGCCAGGCAGTTTGGTATGAATACTGATTCCTCTACTCCTCTGATTATGAGATACTAAACAAATTATTGTGTCTCTCTGTGCCTCAACATACTTGTTTGTAAAGAGAGAATAATAATGCCTATTTCTAAAGGATACTGTGAGAATTAATCAGTTAGTATAGCCAAAGTTCCCTAGAAAAATGTCCAGCATGCAATGTATGAGTCTGGGTATATTTTCTTTTAAAAATACAAAATACTTCTTTTGCAAATGCCCGAGTTATGAAAATGATTTTATTTTTCATTTGTTTTACTTTATAACTGTTGTGTTGAACAACTTTGATTCTTATTTGGATGTAACTCTTCTAAGGGCTTTTTTTTTTTCTCTAGGTAATAAGCAAATGAGCGTAAACTATGCATTTTAACTCTCTGTCCCTCATATATTGTTGCATATTTGTCCCTTGTTTGTACATGTTAACTTTGAGGATGTTGTTTTTAGTTGTATTTCTTTGAGGGTTGTCAAATCCAACAGTTATCCCTTGATCTTATTTTGTTTTGTTTTCTCTTTGGAAGTCAAGTAAGAGTTTGTTGATGTTATATTTAGAAAGAAGAGCTTTCTAAATTTGATAGAGATCAGTACATTGTATTTTGTACTCTATTTGTCAAGTATTTATTTATTTGCTGATATAAAAGAATTTAACTTAACATTTACATCCTAACTAGTCAATGTGACAAGTAACACTTTTAAATAATTATCACTCCCTAGATTATTAATGATGATTCCTACATTATATTAGCTTATTTCTTCTATTTCATTGCTTCTTCACGATTATTTTTATCTCATTATTGCATGGCAGAAAACAATGTGGCATCATATCTAAAAGTGAAAAAATTAATTTTGAACTGAAAATTTTGTGCTCAGAATGTGAAAAATGAAAACTAAAAGACTGCAAGTTCAATTCACAGATCCTCAGTGAAACAACTGCTTGAAGCTTTCAACAGGAAGAAAAGTAAAATCAAATCAAATGCTTGGTCTCAGGAGAAAATATGATGCAATGAATTTGATAAAATATTAGAAATTTAAGTAAGGTCTGGCATGAAAGAAAGAAAAAAGGGAAAAGTAAGAAAGACTTTAATATTTGCTTTAATAAATGATGAACCTGCATTTGTAGATAATAAGATAAGTTGTGGGTGTAATTTGAAGAAGGTGGCAGTTCCAATGATCCCATGGGCAGTTAAGTTGGTTAAAAAATTAGCATTGTGGGCAGTGCTGTGATGACTCAGTGGCAGAATTCTCACCTGTCATGCCAGAGGCCTGGGTTCGATTCTTGGAATCTGCCTATGCAAAAAAAAAAAAAAAAAAAAAAAGAAAGAAAGAAAAATAAATAAATAAATAAATTTGTTCAGCAGAAAGATAAATAAATAAATAAATTTGTTCAGCAGAAAGAGAACTGAATTTGCTTTAACGCTTATATTATAATTATTTGTGGACAATAACACATTTAAAGATAACCATTTAACAAGGAGAAATAATAGTTCTGCTGCATAAAACAACATCAAAAAATGATGGAAAACTATAATAAAATGGAAGAAAAAGGCAACAACATGAAACCAAGAACAGAGAAAATTCTCTAAGCAGATAAAGGCAAAATAAAATGAAATAAATAATTTTTTAAAAAAAAATGAACAAAACGCATCAGGCTCACAAAGAAAAAGTGACAGATTTATGATCATGGTGAATAATTTAGCTTATCTCTCGCTCAAAACTTGATAGATAAAACATATAAAAACCACATGAGCATATCTAAAAACACAGCTCAACTGCCAAACTAATATGGTGTTTACAAAAGTTAACAATTCATATTGGGAAAATGAAATCATTTTAATTTTTTAATGTTCTAATAGTGCCTTTAATTGAAGTCTCATATGTCTCCTTTCACCTATATACTGAAATGATCCTGTGGGAGCAGAGTAAGAAAAAGCCTTTGTTACGCATCATCCTAGCCTGGCTTTCATGAGATTTTCTGTACCTTTCGCTCTTTCCACATGCGGATCAAACCAGATTGGCCTTTAACACACTGTTCTAACATTACCACAAAATCTTGGTGATTCGATTTAGGATGTTGTGTGCAATCAGACTTTAAACAATCATGAGCTGATAACCAAGTATCAGCTCAGTTATTCTGAATTCTACCTAACATTTGTAACACATTAGTTTAATTGGTGGTTAGCATAGCCTAAATGACATCACTTTGTGATTAAATATGCTTCTGACACTTTTGTTGTGTACCTAAAATTCTACACAAAAAATCTATTAGCATAATCTGACAGACATTACAGCTGGTCCTCAAATAAGATTTGGGCTTCCCAACATCACTGGTATAAGCAGAATAGTGTCATTTCCTTACTGAATTTCATGTGTAGCTTCATCTTCATGTAGAGTTAGTTGCAATTTATATAATATATGCTGTTTTTATAGGGTGCATAAGTACCTAACAAGTTAATATACTCTATATTAAGATAAGTAGAGCATATAAATTCAATACATTTTTAAATGTTCTTTCTAGCATCCAAAAGAGCTGTTGATTATTAAATGTTTGAAGAAATGTAGTAGAAACACCTTCAGCTTCTACATTCCTTGCCCTCTTAATGCTACTCACCTTTAACTCCAATCACTCTAGCCACACAAGAGTAAGATGACTTTTGGGGTCTCTTTAATAGTTCATATTGCTCCAGATACAGTAAAATTCTCTAATTGAAGCCTCTCCACTTTTCCAATATTTCCTTACTAGTTACCAACTTAACTCTTTCAGGTTCTTTGCAAGTGTTCATGGTCACTCTTTCTCCACTCACTTAATCTAGGATTAGATATATACAATGCTTTCCAAAAATGCTTACTGAATGATTTTCATAGAAATAGTACTGTTGAATATATATAGCATCGATACAATTTACTCTGTGTGTATGATGAGTCTATGGGCCTTAGACTAAACAAACGGGAATAGTTCAAAATTATTACTGCAGGAGTATCAATATAGTAAGAACCAGAATTGTGTTTCAAGCTTTTAAACCTGTTCTGTAGTATAGCAGTAGATCATATATTTTAAGATATATTTTAAAGTATAACCAGTACAATGCGTACCAAAACCCAGCACACCACTACTGTGCTGTAACCTATTCTGCTGACGTCCTAAAGCGGGGAATTCCATCCTCCCACATTCCGAACAAAGAGATTCTGAATACATTAAACATTAGAATTCAATTTGTCAAAGACCATTACATCTGAATAGAGTTATCATTAGATAGTGAAACTGGGGCTATTAGTGGCCCTGCCAGTGGAAATTTATCCTGCTCAAGGAAGAAGAAAATATAGTTGAAAAAAGTGAGCTCAATCTGAAAGAAAAGAAGCACTCATGGTAATTTGTCAAGACACACTCTTTTGGTATCTAAATTACTCCTTTTATATACTTTAACAACTTAAGCATATTTCAAAGCCCTGACCACTGTTTAAGACCACTGGAGGGCTATTTATAAAGATAGCAGTAACAAACTAAGGAGTAAATAATACCCATGTGGCCTGAAGGAGTTTATATAGCTTCCAAAGGAAAGAACTTCTTAGAAGGCAGTCTGTAAGGTTTTTAAGAACTTCTGACTTGCCTTTCTATTCCGGTAAGGGCAAACACACACACACACGCACACGCACACACACACACACCTCAATGCTGCTATTTTTATCATATTATAACTGGATCAGATTGTTTTGTTTTGGGCAGAGGGAGAAATGGGGAAAAGAACAACAAATAAAACTATGAAACCACTTTCTTAAAGCAATTGTCTTAAACAAATATTTATGATGTGTTGTATCCCTTCACCTTCTTAGCATGGGTATATCCTTCTTGTAAATATATATGTTAGACACTAAAATTACATTTAAGAAAAAATTAAAATATAAATAATTGTAATGCTATATATTAGGCTTGTAATCAATTATATTCAAGTATAAGATGAGGAAATCTATGGTTGGGAAAAAGAGAATTTTTTAGAAATCTACACTACGTCCTTTCTGATACTTAAGTTGATGACATGAACAAAATATACCTGGAACCATCACTTGGTTCAGTTGGCAATAGGCAAGGGGACAGTTACATTTGTGGTAAACAATAGAAGGTTGCACACTATTGATTGCATCCACATGTGCTAGGCACCAACAGGTGGAGGTGGGTGGCTAAAATTCAGCTAAGCGACTGCAACAAAGAATCTGTGCACATACATGTATTAAATCTAGATTATAAATACAAAATATTTACTAGTCCCTATTTTTAACTGGTCTGTCCTCACTAGCAGTGTAATACAGTGAGGAAAAGTGGCATTTTCCCTGATGTGATATTATTTCATTCAAACATCTAGGGATAGATTTTCATAAATGGAAGTCATTTACATAATCAATGCTCCTTGTTTTTACACCATAAGCTTTCAGCCTTTTAATTCAAACTGTGGAGAGCACTGACTCTGTGTTCTACCGATTAAGTTGATCAAATTCACAAATGAAAAGAGAGAAGATAAGGAGCAGGAGGCAGAGTGAGAGCTGAGAAAACAGAGTAAAAAGGTTACTGTTGTAATTCTTCGTATATGGCAGAATATAATTTTAGAAGAAAAAATCTTCAACAGTCAATGTGCCAGCAAATGATGTTTTTGTGAGACATATCAAGAACATACTTACTTGTTCTTTATAGAAACTCTCATTTGCCCAAATCTCTTTTTATATTTTGTATATAATGGTCAGTATCTGGTTATTTATACTGCTCTGCAAAGACCTGCAACAAAATAGAATTGTTTTGAACTAATGGGAGCACATGCTCCAGCTTACAATGAGGCAGGGCCAATGTCATCTCCTAGGATCTACACTCTACATTTACACTCCCTCACTGAGCAAAGCCCTACTCCAGTTCACATGAAGTAAATAGAAAGAGCATTAAGCCACTAGCAGTAGCTCTGATGGATGATTTCCCCCCTCTGAGCTTGACACACAGAGCTCCATGACTGAACAAACTTTCTGAGCCACTGTGCATTGTGCTTGCTCCTGCTGTGGTTCATTTACTGGATCAACAGTGGAGGATCTAGACAAGTCTTTACTGAAAATGATGCTATTGCTACTGTCCTACATGGAACCACATGGGCTCCACTGGCATTCTTGGGCTAGCCCAGCTGATGTTCGCAGAGGAATGCTTCTTTTCTCCATCAATCGCATTATCATTATTAACCTCAGCACTATTCAAGACCTCTTGGGTGGCAAATGGTTAATGGACTCATTTGAGGTCCGTAAGTTCAGGATTTGGTCTCTGACTGAAACAGGTCAAGTATTGGTGGTAGGGGGGTACTCTGAATATGAGTCTTTGTTATACAACTTTCTCTTCCTCTCATCCAAGCCAAATCATGTATCCATGGATGTGTATTCTACTCCTCTAAAAATATTATTTTTTTCCAGTTATTTTCCAACTAAAATGTTGAAAATATGAACAAAATATGTCTGGAACAAAGGTTCCAGATATATGGTGAATGTTAATTAGGAAAAACTTACATTTCCATTAAATGTCATTTCACTGGTTTCTCATTCGTTAATTCAATGAATTAGAATAGATGTCTATTGCTTATAAGGTTTAAGTGTAGTTCTAAATACTAGCAATCATTTAGGGAGTAAATCTCAGTTCCTTCCTTCTTGGGATCACAATCTATTGGGTGTGGAAGTGAGGGTACAGGATAAAGGCAGGGTCAGACAAATCAGAAAGAATTTTCAGTACAGTGTAGCAATTTTAGGGTACTAACTCAACTCCCATCTAGTGATTTAGATTTCCAGGCTGCTACAACAAATACACACAATGGATTGGCTTAACAATAGGAATTTATTGACTCACAGTTTTGGAGTCTACAAGGCTCACTTCTTGAGGTTGGTAGCATTCTGGCTGACTGGCAATCTTTGAGTTTCTAGATTTTTCTATCATGTGGTGATGTCCTCTCCTTTCTCTTTTGACTTCTGTTGATTTCTGGCTTTTGCTTCTTCCCATAGTTGTCTCTTATGTTCAACTTCCTTTGCTTATAAAAATGCTAACCAAATGGGGTTAAGACCCATCTTCATTCACTTTGGGTACACCTTCCCTACTAAAAACATCATCAAAAGACTTATTTACAAATGGGTTCGCACCCATGAGACCAGCAGTTAAGACCTGAGCATGCTTTATGTGGGGGATATGATCCCTCTCCAATATCCAATAATCCCGATTCCACCTACTTAAAAATCTCCTTCTCATGAGGAGCCACAGGAATTGGACTTTAACTGCTACCTTATTAAATGGGATAGAAATTTTAGAATGGCTTTTCAGCTCTTGCACTCCACCTATGATTAAATCACAAAAAATAGTCAAGCTAAATTCCTAAATTAAATATCTCTGTAATCAAAATTTCCTTTTCTCTAGGACCTTAACAGTAGCACGAGACAAAACCATCTATTCCTGAACCAGTGCACTAACAGAAACTCTGCTGCATATTCATTCCTAAATTTCCACCAGGAACAATTCTAAAAGCAAAGAGAGACGTTCCACCAACTCTTTACTACTGAATTATTCCACCAGGACAGCAATCATTCCTGAGAAAGGAAATTGCTAATGGTAGATTAACTACTGGCTCCTCTACAACCAGTACCTGTATGATTCCTTTCGTTTGTTTTAAATCCAAAGAGAATCAGAGAAATACGTTTAAGTCTTATAAGGTTATACAAATTGTAGGAACCCAACTTTTTGAAATTCAAAGCAGAGTGTATTAGTTAGGGTTCTCTGGAGAAATAGAATCAACAGGGAACACTTGCAAATATAAAATTTATGAAAGTGTCCCACGTGACCGTAGGAACGCAGAGTCCAAAATCCACAGGGCAGGCTGCGAAGCTGATGACTCCGATGGATGGCCTGGATGAACTCCACAGGAGAGGCTCACCAGCCAAAGCAGGAATGGAACCTGTCTCCTCTGAGTCCTCCTTAAAAGGCTTCCCATGATTGCATTTAGCATCACTAATTGCAGAAGACACTCCCCTTTGGCTGATTATAAATGGAATCAGCTGTGGATGTAGCTGACGTGATCATGACCTAATCCTATGAAATGTCCTCATTGCAACAGACAGGCCAGCACTTGCCCAATCAGATAAACAAGTACCACAACTTTGCCAAGTTGACACCTGTCCCTAACCATGACACAGAGCAATCACCTCAATATTTGCGTTTTGAAAAGGTAGTTATAGTAAAAGCCAGAGCCCACTTATGTTGGCTTATTTCCTTCTAAGTTCCAGTCAGAAAACATGAAATCTCTTTATAAAAGTGAAATTAGTAAACACTATATTTTCCATCATATTCATTCAAGATCATGCTTTCTTATCTAATTTTATATTTTACATTTTAAATTCATGTATTCTCAAAAAACAAACAAGTTCACAGAAGCTCCATGAAGTTAGGGAACTTTTTAAAGTTCATTTGCTTTCACGTCCTCAGCAGCTAGAAAATGTCAGTCATATAGTAAGTGCTCAATAAATGTACCTTGAGTGAGTACATATAACTAAGTATTTTTTTCTTTATTTCCTCTAAAGACACTTAATTTTTCTCTTTCATCCTTACTTGTTGAACAAGAGCATTCTGAAGAAAATTCTTTTGCACACTCTTATTTTTTTTTTTTTCATTCTGCTTCATTCGACTCTAAGTGAGAAAATTATAAACAGAACTTTAGGGAACATGTGATAAAATTACCACCACCCCAGACTTAAAAATTTCAGAATGCTAAAGGACTCTTCTTAGCCAACATTGACAAAATCAAACTCAGAAGACTCAATAAGTACCTAAATTACTGGTTCACAAAGTTGGCAAAAACTCAATGATGGATCCTTTAGAAATGGTTGAATCACTAATCTGCTTATGTTCTCAGGGATATGACCCATTTTTCTTTCTGCCACTTCTTCTGTTCTTTTCACTGACTTTATTCTCAGTCATACTTCTTCATATGGACTCAAGAAGCCCAGTGGCAGCCTCAGATGTCAATTATGGGTCAAGTTGTTAGAGTAAGAAGAAATATATTTCCTGATACACCACTTTGGCAAATGTCCCAAGAAGAAATAAAATTGTCTTGTAATAGTTTAAGGGTACATCTCTTAATCAACCAGTAGTCACCTGCCTGTCTTTGGGTTCTATGGCAGAATGTAGAGCTAAGATTGGTCCCACCCAACAACAGGAAACCTGGATCGATAAAAGCATCTGTTAGCCAGTCTCAGTCTGCAGAGCACTACAAATCCCATTTCTGTTTTCTTTTTTTCTTTAATTCCTATTTCCTTTTTTAGTCACATCTCTCATACCTCCCTTTCCTTTTCTTCATTGCTTATGTGCCAAATACATTGGCTATATTTTTACCTTAAATGTATCAAAGCTCATTCACTTCTGAAAGCATTTACACATGCTATTCCCACCATCCAGAATAGTTTTTCTTGGTCATCTTTCTCAGTCTGACTAGCTCATATTCACCCAGCAGTCCTCAGTCTAGAAATCAGTTCTTCCTGGATGTGATTAGGGCTTTACTAGATTAAGGGAAAAACTGCTCTGATGCACATTCCCTGTTATAAAAGTATGTGCTTATTTTAGAAATTATTGTTATTGCAATTGCTTATTTTATTATTATTTATTGACTATTGATTTCTAATCCCCTTTTCCCTCACCCACACTGGAACTCCAGGAAGACAGATTTATTGACTGCCATCTTCCATTCCATCATGTGAAGCTATTTTACTGGCACATGGTACTCACAAAATAAATATTTATTAATGAGTCAAAGAAATCTGAGTCAAAGAAATGAATGATAAGTTAAATATGTAAGAAATGACTAGATAAGTTATGATAGTTAAGTTCATGTTTCAACTTGGCCAGGTTCTGGTGTCCAGTCATTTGGTCAAGCAACCCTGGCATGATTGTTATTGTGAGGATATTCCATGGACTTAAATCATCAGTAAGTTGATTGCATCTATGGCTGACAAATTTATAATCAACTGAGAGATTGCTTTCATCAATGAGAGAAATCTCATCCAATCAGTCAAGGCTTTAAAAGGAAAAGTGTTCATTTCAGCAGCCAGAAGGGAATATTCTGAAGCAGAATTCTCTGCTTCAGCTAGCCAGATTTACTTGGGGAATTCATTGAAAATTTTCATCAGTGTTTCCAGCTTGTGGTCTGCACTCATAATTTGGACTTGTCCATCCACACAGCCAATTTCTATAAAAATCTCATAATATTTATAGATATTTCCTGTCAGTTATGTTCCTCTAGGGAATCCTGATTAATAAACCAGGGAAGGGCCAATATTTTTAGTAAAGAACCGAATAGTATATATTTTATTCTTTGTACCCACATACATTTTTCTGTCACATATTCTTCTTGTTTATTGTTTGCTTACCTTCTTACTCTTTTAAAAACATAAAAAGTGTTCTTATCTTACAATTCATAACAAATAAGTCATCTGACAGATTTAGTCTGCCGGCAGCAGTTTACTGACACCTGTTATTAGTATATTACAAGTTACAATTATTTATGCATAATGATAACTGCATAATATTAAAGAGGTACTAACCTCAACTCTAATCCCTTGCTTTATTTTGCTTCTGAGATGTGCATTTAACTTTCCATCCTACATAAACACTATTTCTTGTCTCAGCAGGATCATATTATTGTGTTCTCTTCCAAAGATTATATATTATTAACTTTTTCTCCCTATAGTAAGCCAGTGTACTGGCTGGCCAATGTGGCAGAATGAGAAACTTCAGGGTTCCATTCCTCCACAGAATATTGGGCAACTAGAAAGCACTCTCAGAGCCATCTTTTCAGAGCTTCAGAACAGTTGAATGGTTTTGTTAACTGGGAGAGTGAGGAGCCAAGAAGAAGGTAACTTGAAAATGGTAGGAAAAGTTCATGGCATCCTTACTGGTCCCTCCCCTAACCCTTTACTTGCCTGGTATGGAGTCAGCCTACATTCTCAATATGGGACACTAGACCAGAAAGAAAAGGATTACCAACATGAAGTATGCGTGTCTGTGGCTGTCTACCCTGTGGCACTCTGAAGGTCTGAACTAGTACACTTGTTTTTGGCTCAATGTCCCAAAACTTGTACTGCAGGCAGAAGATGCTTATATACAGCCAAATTAATATGAGTAACTATCAAATTAAGGTTTCATGAGGCAAAAGATCAGTGGTTTCAAGATGTAAATTGGAGTACCCAGGATGGAGAAAGACTATTTCGCAGGGAGAAAAGGAGAGAATTCCTAAGGCCATGAGTACATGCCCAGGAAAAGACTTATTCTCAGAAAAGACTTGAGAAAATGCAATTTCAATTTGGGTTGTTCTTCAGGTTCATAGGTAAGAGAGCCAAGCTCCAAAGGAGAGCACAAACCAACTCGTTGTGAATTTGCAAAGACTGAAAGGTGTTTTTATCATTAGTCTATTTGCTTTTGTTAGCTCCTGGCATTCAATGAAATCTCTGTTCATATCACTAGAATCTAGATATAAGCTTAAGGGACACATACCTCATGGATTAATTCTAAAGCTAACACAATAAAATCTTAAAATATTCAGTGTGCAATGAAAGAGTGCACAGCATACAAAGAAGCAGGAAACGATGGCCTACCTAAAGAGAAAGGTAAAGTATCAGAAACCATCAATAAAAAAATAGCAGAATTTGGAGATGCAAGACAAAGAATTTTCAATCATTGTCTTAAATATGTTCAAAGGAAAGCAGACAAAAAAACTAAAGGAAATTAGGAAAATGATAGATTAACAAAAAGAGAATTTTAACAGAGAGATAGAAATCATGCAAAGGAGCCAAACAGAACATTGAGAAGCAAAAGAACCTAGTAACTGAAATTAAAGATTTCCCAGAGGGCTTCAACAGCAGATTGAAGGTAGCAGGAAAGAGAATCAGTGAATTAAGTGATCAAACAATTTAAATTATTCAATCTGAGGATCCTGAAGTAAAAAAGAAAAAGGTGAAGAAACATGAAGGTGGACTGAGAAATATGTGGACCCCTTCAAACGTGCTAACGTATGCTTTATGGACTAGAAAAGGACCAGAAGAGCTAGAGAAATTAGAACATGACAGGAGGAATGTTAAAAAAAAAATGGCAGAAAATGTTCCAAATTTAATGAAAGACATGAATATACCCATTTCAGAAGCCCAACAAACCCCCTCTGGAATAAACTTGAAGAGGCAAACACCCAGACACACTGTAGTCCAACTGGAAAATGCCAAGGACAAGGACAAAAGCAATGCATTATGTACAAGGGAGTCCCATTTAGTAATAGGCGTTTATTTAATTAGTATTAAGTGCTCATTTATCATCAGAAATCATGAAGGCAATTAAGTTTAAGGGACAATTTCTCATCAGAAATCAAGTAGGCCAGAAGGCTGTGAGATGACATATGTGAAGTGCTGAAAGCAAAACTTGCCGCTCAAGAATTCTGTATCTGGATCTTTACCTTTCATTTCTGAAAGATAGTTTTACCAGATAACCAAAAGTTGAGGGAGATTGTTACCACTAGATCAGCCCCACAACAAACACTAAAGGGAGTTCTGCAGGAACACCATACAATAGATGAAAGCAGCAAAAGAAACAAAGATCTGCAGTAAAAGTAATTAAATATATATTTATAAATGCCATTATTTATTGTACTGTATTTTTTGTTTGTAACTCCACCTTTTACTTCTAACAGAATCCAAAATGCGAATGCATAAAAAGTCATAATAAATATATGGTTGCAATTACACAATTTATATAATTTATATATTATAAGTATAATATATAATTTGTGACAAGAATAATGTAAAAGTGGGGTAACAGAGATTTATAGGAATATAATTTGTGTATGTTATTGAAGCTAAGTTGATGTCAAATCAACCAAGGTTATTATTGATTTAGGATGTGAAATTTAAGATCCATGGTAACCATAAACAAAATATGTGAAAAAATGCACAGAACAAAATGAAAGGGACCCAAAACGGTTCGCAAAAAACAATCAAATAAATAGAAAAAATAAACAGTATTGGAAGAATTGAGGGATTGAAGGATAAAAAGAAATAAGACTTGCAGAAACCAAATAGCAAAATTACAAAATAAATGCCTGCATTTTTAGTAATTTCTGTAACTTTAAGTATAAATGGATTTAACTCTCCAGGTAAAAGACAGAAATTGAAAGAATGGACAAAAAACATGACCAAATCTCTGCTATTTAAAAGAGTTTCACCTTAAATTCAAAGAATACAAGTTGATTGCAGGATTGAAACAAAACAAAGAAACAAAAAAACATGTCATGCAAATAGTAATCAATAGACAGCTGGGTGCCTATATCAACAAAAGGTAAAAATAGTACTGTAGTCATTTATTAAGTTACAAAATTACAGTTCTAAGGCCATGAAAATGTCCAAATTAAGGCCAACCAGATGTTACCTCCATTCAAGAAAGACTGATGCCATTTGAAACAATTCTGCCAGCTGGGAAGTTGTGTGGCTGGTGTCTGCTGGGATCTTTGGATTCTGATATCATTGCCAGCTCGGAAGGCACATAGTGATGGCTGCTAGCTTTCTCTCCGAGTTCTGGTTTCAAAGGACTTCCCCAGGGACATTTGCCTTCTGCATTTCCAAAGGCTGTGTGGGTTCCAAATATTTTAACAAAATGTTTCCCTCTTAAAGGGCTTCAGTAAGCAACCTCACCTTGAATGGGTGGAGACACATCTCCATGGAAACAATAATAATAAAGTTCCCACCCACAATAATGAATTAGGATCAAAGAACATGATTTTTCTGGGGTACATAACAGTTTCAAATCACAATATATTAGGTCTAAAAGCAAGTTGCAATAAATTTAAAACATTGAAATCATACAATGTATCTTCTATGACCCAAGGAATGAAATTAGAAATTAATGACAGAGGGAGAATTTAAAAAGCCACAAATATGTGAAATAAAACAATACAATCTTAAATTTCCAAATGGGTCAAAGAAGGAATTGAAAGAGAATTAGGAAATATCTTGAGGTGAATGAGAATGAAAATACAACATTCCAAAATGTATGGAAAATGCGACACTTATGGAAGACAGTGCTTAGAATAAAATTTATAACTTCAAATTCTTACATTAAGAAAGATGAAAGATACCAAAGTGGGGGGAAAAGAGACATTACTGAACACATAGAAATAAAAAGAATTATAAGAGGATACTATGAACAACTGAATGCCTATAAATTAGATAGCCTAGAGGAAATTAATAAATTCCTGGAAACATATCAACAACTTACCCGGAATCTAGAAGAAATAGAAGATCTCAACAGACCAAATAAAAGGGATTCAACTAGTAAACAAAAACCTCCCAAAAAAGAAAACTGCAGTACTACATGACTTAACTGATGAATTTCATGAAGCATTCCAAGAAGAATTAACAACAATCCTGCTCAAACCCTATCAAAAAATGAAGAGAGTGGACCACTTCCCACATCATTCTACGAGGACAGCAGAAGGCTAGTATCAAACCCAGATGAAGATTTAAAAAGGGAATCACAGACCAATACCTCTTATGAATATTGATGTAAAAATCAACAACAATGTATGATCAAATTGAATCCAACAGGATATTATAATAATTATGTACCAATGTTCAAATGGAATTTAATCTAGTAATAAAAAGGCGGTTCAACGTAAGAAAATCAATCAACGTAATATACCACATTAATAGAATGAAGGGGGGAATACACATGATCATATTAATTGATGCAGAAAAAGCATTTGACAAGATCCAGCATCCCCTCTTGTGAAAAATATTTAGAAAACTAGGATTAGAAGTTAACTTCCTCAACATGATAAAAGATATATGTGAAAAACCCACAGCCAACATTATACTCATTGACAAAAAAATAAAACATCCATCCTTAAGATCAAGCACAAGGTAAGGATGTCCATGGTCATCACTGCTATTCAACATTATACTAGAAGTTCTAATAAAATCAATTAGGCAAGAAAAATAAACAGAAGCATCCAAATTGAAAATAGGAAATAAAACTTTATTTGCAGATGACAGGATGCTATGTAGAGAGAATTCTGAAAAATCCTCTACAAGCCTACTAGAACTGATAAATAACTTCTGCAAAGCTGTGCGATGAAATATCAACATGCAAAAATCAGTGGTGTTTCTATGAATTAGTAATTAATATCAAAAGTAAATCAAGAAAAATTCCATTTATAATAGCAACTGAAAGAATAAAATACTTAGGAATAAATTAACCTATTTAGAGAATGTAAAGGACTTGTACGTGTAAAATCATAAGATTAGTGAAAGAAATTAAAGAAGACATAGTAAATTGGATGATAGTCCTTAGTCATGACTTGGAAGACTAAATATTGATAAGACATCAATTTTACCCAAAGCAACTTACGTATCCAATGCAACCCCAATAAAACCCCAACCATCTTCTGTGCAAAAATGGAAAACTCAATCATCAAATTCATATGGAAACATAATGGGGCCCTGAATAGCAAAACCATATTGCAAACTAACAAAAAGAACTCACACTTACTGATTTTAAATCATTAACATCTACAGTAATGAAAATAGTATGGTACAGGCACAAGAACAAACACAGACCAGTGGAACAGAATTGAGAGTTCTAAAATAAACTCTGGCATCTATAGCCAATTGTTTTTAATGAGTTCCAAGCCCCTCAAAGGGGGAAGTAATAGTCTTTTCAACAAATGGTAATGGGAAGCCTGGACATATGCATATGCATGCCAAAGAATGAAAGTAGACCCCAACCTCATACCCTATATTAAAATTAACTCAAAGACCTAATTATAAGAACTAAAAGTACAAAACTCTTAGAAGAAAACATGGGCCGACATCTTTAGAACTTTGTAGTAGGCAATGAGTTCTTAGATTTTACAACAAAAGCCCAAGTAGCAAAAGGGCACATATACATGGGCTTAGTCAAAACTAAAAGTGCATCAAAGGACATTATCAAGAAGGTGAAAAACAACCTACAGAATTTGAGAAAATATTTCAAAACTATATATCTGATATGGTTGTAATATCCAGAATATACAATGAACAGCTAAATTACACAATTAAAAGACAGGTAACCCAATTTAAAAAATAGACAAAGGACTTCAGTAGACATTTCTTCAAAGAAATATACAAATGGCCACAGGCACATGAAAATGTTCAAAATCATTAATCATTAGGGAAATGCAAATCAAAAACACAATGAGTTATTATTTAAAAAGCGAAAACTAACAAGTGTTTTCTCGAATGAGAAGAAATAGGAACCTTGTATATAGTTGGTGGGAGTACACAGCCCTTTTGGAAAACATTGGCAGTTCCTCAGAAAGTTAGGTATAGAATCCCCATGTGTTCCAGAAACCGCTCTGCTACATATCTACCAAAAAGAATTGAAAAGATATTTGCACAGTGATGCTCATGACAGTTTTATTGAATATTAGCAAAGGTGGAAGCAACCCATGTGTATCAACAAATGAATGGATTAACAAAATGTGGTATGTACATAAATGGGTTATTCAGCCATAACAAAGGCATAAAGTTCTGACACTTGAAGCTACATTGATGAACCTTGAAGATAACGTGTTATTTGAAATAAGCCAAACACAAAAAAAGACAAATATTTGATGAGCTCAATCATAATATAATTAACATAAAAATTCAAAGTATCAGAAATTAGAAAATAGGTTACCAAGAGCAAGTGTTGAGTGGGGAATGGGAAGTTAATGCTTACTTGGTACAGTTTTCATTTGTAGGTGATGGGAAAGTTTTGCTAATGGACAGTAGTGATGATAGCACAACATTGTGAATATAATTAACAACGCAGAATTGTACACATGAAATTGATTAAAATGAGAAATTTTATGTCGTATATGTTTCCACAGTAAAATGTTTTTTAAAAGGCATAGAACTGAGCAACACAAAGAGTGACCTTTAATGTATATTATGAACTATAGTTAATAATGTTATTATAATTTCATTGGTTCACCAATTGTAAGTTACCACACTAATGCACAATATTAATAGGGAAATATGTGTGAGTGAGGTGGGGCTCTCTGAGAACTCTGTATTTTTTACATGAATTTTATTTAAATCTACAGCTGCTGTAATAAAAAATTAAATGCTTGTTCATTTCTTCTAATCTCCTGCTCTCTGTACCAACTGTGCCTTTTTCATTCTTTATCCAAGTGCACCTGCTGCCCAGGCTTCTTATAACTGTTTCAAATTTCTAGGCTGCATCATCATCACTTCTGCTTTCTGCAGTATGTACTGTAATATTTCAATAGAAAGATAAATATTTATTTTTAAAAAAACGAGTAAAACAGACATTCCTAGATTCTGACACCAGGGCAGCATGCCATCTGCCCTCCAAAAGGAACTCTTTGCCTGAGGGAAATAACTGTATTACCTAGGTAAGCTCTTATTAATGTATAAATTGTGCTGCAACTTACAAATCACAGTTGTCATACCAGACCTTCTGTCCTTTTGCTGTTTTCAGCTCCATAGTTCATTTTTAATCCCTTCTTTTTTCCCGCTATTGTGTATACTTTGACATCTTTCCTTTGGAATACAACCTCCACTAATCTTGAGAAAGGGAAACTTAGAAAATCCAATCCATTATTTCCTTGTGCCTTCAGCTTCTCAGTGGGAATTGCAGTTTTTTTTTAAAGAAAACAGCTGCACACTTCAAGTGCTCTTGTTACATTATTGAAGGATAATAAGCAAAACCTGAAAGACAGAGACAGAGATTTTAAATCCCATTCCTTGTGAATGCATGATTATACAAATAAATGAAAGTATCATTTCCTGAAAACTACAAAAGGAAGACTCTGTCACCAATTTACTCAACAAACAATCAAATTCCGTCAAAAATAATTTTCCAAATATTTACAATGGGCAGCTATAAAAGGCCCCTTGTCTAAAAGACTTTCACCAAACATGACAAACCATATATTAAAAATAAATGATGTATACTAAAATGCAAAGATCTTAATTCGGTGAGTTCCTATAAATGTAGACACCTGTGTAAAGACCAAAACAACTAAGATAAAAAAAAAATGTCTGCAATCCAGAAAGTTCCCTTGAGCCCACTTCCAATCAATCCCATCCTCTCATAAATAAACTCCATTCTTATTTCTATTAATGTTGCCTTATCTTGTTATATAAATGTAACCATAGACTATATATTTTTTCTTTCTGACTTCTGTTCAATATAATTTCTTGAGATTCATTCATGTTTCACCTCTTTCAGAGGACCATTCCTTTCTATTGTGCATGACTATCCATCCCATTATATCAATAATGGGGTATGAGTATACCCCAATTGTTTAATCCATTACCCTGTTAATGGCATTCTGGATTATTATCAGTTTTTGTCTATTATGAATAAAGCTGCTATGAACATTATGTACAAGTCTTTGGGTAAACATGAGTTTTTATTTCTCCTGTAGAAATATGTTTGCTGCATTATAGAGTCAGTCTAGCTTTTAAATTTTTTTTTTTTTTTTTTTTTACATGGGCAGGCACCGGGGTCAAACCCGGGTCCTCAGGTTCGGCAGGCAAGCGTTCTTGCCTGCTGCCACCGTGGCCCGCCCTACCTTTTAACTTTTTAAGATAATGTGAAGCAATTTTTCAAAGTTCAATCATTTTACATTCCCACCAAAAATTTCTGAGTTCCAGTTGCTCCACATTTTCTCAAAAATCTGGTACTGACACTGTTTTTAATTTTACCCATTCTACTGGGTGTGAAATATTTTAATCTGCATTTTTCTGATGACTAATGACATTGTGCACTCATTCATTTGCTTATTAGCCATTTATAAAATCTCCTTTTCAGAAGTGCTTGCTCATGCTCCTTGAGTATCTTTCGTGAGTTTTTTATTTTTTATAATTGGTTCACGAGAATTCTTTATTTATCTTAGCGACAAGTATCTGGAACATATATTCTTGGCTTGCTTATTCTTTTACTTAATAGTGTCTTTTGAAATGCAGTGAATATTTTTGAAGTGAACTTTATTTTAGAACTGTCTTAAATATACATAAAAATTACAATTACAGGCTAGTAGTGCCCATATATTTCTTTGCTCTGTCAGCAGAGAAAGCTTGGAAGCAATGATATCCCAGTAGCCATGAACATACCTATTGCCCAGATCTTGGTTTCTAATAACATTAACTGATAAAAGAGCCAAATTTCCTTGGAGAAATGGCTTATTCTAGGCCTAGGGTAGGAAAATACAAGATAAACATAAGTTTCAGAAATTAGGGAAGTGTTATAAACAAATACAAGTATACATACAGATGCATACACACACACACACAATGAGGAGGTACTACAAATGGACACAGGAGACAACTGTTTAATATTTGGGTTATAACGCATTAATACATTATTTTATTGTTTACAATCTTCCAGTTTTTGGCCATCGGGAGCTCTTTGTGCAATGAAGTTCTGTGCATTTTGACAAATGCCTAGTGACATGTATACACCACTGCAAAACCTTGCAGAATAATTTTGCCACTCTAAAATGTTTCCAATGATTTATCTATTCAATCATCCCCACCCTCATTCCAAACTTCTGACAACCACTGATGTATTTATTGTCTCTATAATGTTGCCTTTTCCAAAATATAATACAATAGGAATCAAACAGTGCTATGTAACTTTGTCAGACTTGCTTCTTTCACATGGCTATAGGCATTTAAGATTCGTCAAGGTTTGTTGTAGCTTAATAATTCATTTCATTTTTTATTGCTGAATAATATTCCATTGTGTGGATGTACCATGGCATGTTAGAAAAATGTGTAGTCTGGTTTTGGTGGGTCGAGTGTTCTCTAATGTTAGTTAAATCCAGTTGATTGATTTTGCTATTTAAGTCAACTCTGTTTTTACTGATTTTCTTCCCAGTTGATCTATCAATCACTGACAAGTTGTTAAGTCTCTATAAGTTTTTCTGATTACATTGGTGAATTTCTCTATTTCTCTCTCAATTCCATACTTTTTTGACTACTATACTTTGATGTTCTGTTCTAGTTGTACAGATGTTTAGGATTGTTACATTGTCTTAGAAAATTGTCCATTTTATCATTATGTAATTTCTCTTATTCCTGATAATTTTCTTTGTTCTCAAGTCTGCTTTGTCTGAAATTAATATAGCTATTCCAGCATATTTTTTATTAGTATAATGTAGATTATCTTTCTTCATCGCTGTACTTTTGGACATCTGGGTCTTTATAAAAGGAGTATCATATAGATAACAGATGGCTTGGTCTTGGTATTTTATTTTTAATATACTCTAACAGTATATCTTTTAATTAGTATATTTAGACAATTCGTATTTAAAGTGATTGTATTATTGGATTGCTTTCTATTTTTTAGTTGTGTTCTTCATTTCTTTTTCCTCTCTCCTTTTTTTTTTGCCTTCTGTAATTTTAATTGAACATTTTCTGTGATTCCATTTTATACCCTCTCCTTGCATTATAACTGTATTACTTAAACACATTAAGTGCCTCTCTAAAATTTCCAATTTACATTTTCAACCAATCTAGATCTTCCCTCAAATAGCACTGAACCAGTGCATATGTTCTCCAGGTACCTTATAACAGTATCCCAAATTCCTTCCTTCCATCCCCTTATGACATCGCAGCCATTCATTTTACTTCTCATATACTATAATCACCCAGTGCATTGTTACTATTATTACTTTAAACATACAGTTATCTTTTATGTCAATTCAGAATAAGAAAAATAAATTTTATTTTATCATTTATCCCTTCTCTGACACTCTTCCTTTCTTTATGAACACCTTTGAGTTTCTGAAATATTTTTTCTTCTCCCTAAAAGTACTTTAAACAATTCTTGCATGAAAGATATGTTGAATATTCTAAAGGTTTTTTGTTCTCAAATAATCGATATTTCTCCTTTGCTTTTTAAGAAAGATATATCTGGATGTAGAATTCACGGTGGATACAAACACTTTAAATATGTCAGTCCACTCAATTTTTGCTTGCATGGTTTCCGATGAAAAGTCCCTTGCAAGTCTTATCCTTGTTCCATTTTAGGCAATGCATGTCCTTCTGGCTTTTTTGAAGATCTCATTTTGTCATTGGTTTTCTGCAGTTTGACTGTGATATACCTAAGGGTAGCTTATTGTTTACAGGTGTATGTTTTTTTTTTTCCTAGTATGTATTCTGATAGGTATTCCCTAGCTTTCCAAGGTCTGTAATATCCTGTTATCAATTTATTAAAATTCTTGGCCATCATGACTTCAAATATTTCTTATACCTCCCTCTTTCATCTCTTTTTGGTATTTCAATTGCAAATGTTATAAATTTTTAAATTTTCCCCCACTTCCTAGATGTTCTGTTCTTGAATTTTTTTCCATTTCTTTTTTTTTTTTCTTTGCATTTCAGTTTGGAAAGTTTGTATTGACTTACCTTCAACTCACTTGGAGTTTCTACTTCCATATCTGTTCTACAAATCAGTCCCTCACATATTCTTCACTTCTATTGTAGTGTTTTGGATTTCTAGATTTTTCTTTTGATCATTTATTTCAATTTATCTGCTTATATTATATATTTACTCTTGCATGTTTTGTACTTCTTCTGTTAATTTCCTTGATAAATTAGTCAGTAATTTTAAATTCCCAGATACAGGTCATGTCTGAGTGTGGTTCTAACAACTTTTCTGCTTGTTCAGACTGTATATTTATAGTCCTTTGGTATGTCTTGTGTTTTAGTGCCCAGGCTGCTTAAGCAAATAACATAAAACGGATCAGTTACGTAAAGAGAATCTATTTGTTCACTATTTGGGGGCTGGGAAACCGTCCAAATAAAACATCATCAAATTAATGTTTTCTCCCTGAAGACTGTGGCATTCTGGGGCTGATGAGTGGTGATCCTTGGTTCCTCCTCATATCACAAGGCACAGGGTAGTATGTCTTGGTCTCTGCTGTCTCTTCTGGGTTCTGAGACAGAAAGTTTCTGTCTGAAATCCATTCGTTTATAGAACTCCGGGAATAAGATTGAGACCCATCCAGAACGAGGTGAGTCACACCTTAACTGAAGTATCCTCATCGAAAAGTACTACTTCCAATGAGTTCACATACACAGGCATGGATTAAATTTAAGAACATGTTTTTCTGGGATACATACAGCTTCAAAGCACCACACCTTGTAATTTTTTTTTTATTTTTAAGCCAGACTTGTTGTAATGGATTCTAGAAACTGAGATAAATATAGCCCTTTGGTGTGAGGATTCTGCATAAGAGTTGTACTGTGTGTTTAATGTTTGCTGAAGCTATAGATGCCAGAGGCTTCAAATTCCTCTAGTGCCCTTCTTTTTTTTTTTTCCTTGCCATTGGGCTTCTTTCAGCACTGTTTCTCATAAAGTACTTCTCATAGAAAGATAGGATCTTGCAGCCCCATTATTTGTAATCTTCTATTATTATACTTGATCCCTGTTGATAGAGTTGGCAGGGGTATGGGATGGAAAACATTCTATAGTCCTATGAGTAAATCTTAATCTTTTAGTGGACCTCTGTCTATGGGCTGTGACCTTCATATGTGTTTTTCCCATGGCTGTGACCTTCATCTGTGTTTTTCCCAGTAGCTCAGTTTCCTTCCCCTTTAATGAAACAGGAAAGCTCTTTGGACCTGGCGTGGGAGGAGTATCCTAGTCTGTAATGACTATCTTTTTACTCTCCAGATTAGGTCTGTAATAGAGAAGATTCTGCACATCTGTCACAATAATTATCTTCTATTACATCTTCAGAACCAAGAGAGAATATTCTCAGTCGCTGTGACAACCTGATGAGGTTCCTGGAGTTAAGGACCATTAAAGGGTGGGGACAAGATTGCAACTCCCAAGAATTTCTCACTTTCAAGCTAGTCACAATCAGTCTCCAGCAATATTTCTCTTAAATATGTATCCTAGTTTGGAATTGCAGTGACGCTAGTCCAAGACCTAGTCCTGATTCTGGACTTACCTGTCTCTCGAAATTTCTGGATGGTAGGTGAATTCTGAAACCTCAGCACTCTTATGGGTCCAAGAAAAGTCAGTAATTTCAATTTATTTTTCTTGTAAGAAAGGAAACACATTGGGCAAAATATATTCTTATAATATATAACCTTTTATTCAAGGGTTACATTCATGCAAATATCTACTTGTTTTTCTTTTCCTTCTAGTACCTTCAAAGAGTTGGGATATTTAATTATTTATATATTTAATTAATTTTTTTCCATAAGGCATAATTGTCTGATACCAGCTGATAACAAGCTATATTGCAATTATCAACACCAGAACCTCGTATTGACATTTTATATAAAGTATTAGCAAATGTTTATATAATATAATAATAATGATAATAATGCTCAAGTATGGTATGGCCTCAAGTGTGCACATTCATTTAAATTTATTTAATTTTATATACATATTATACGCACGTACAAATTTACATATATATTAATACAAACGCTTGTGTACACACACACATATTTAGATGAAATATATTTCTCACAAGTGCATCCTGAGGGGTTATTGAATGAATTGGTGGCCTTAATTTTCACTATTACAACTCAGATCAATGAACACTTGCTTAATAATATATCCTAAATTATCCAAATTGTTTATTCTTTGAAAATGTAATTCAATATTTAACTGCCAAAAAAAGAATCCTTCAACAATAGTTACACTCACTGGAATTGAAACATGATTTAGCACCACTTTTCATGCTAACTTGGCTTTCTCATTTTTGAGTCATGTATATTACTCATGCCACCCAAATCTGATGGCAACATTTTCAAGGATACAGTTGAGGTTTAAGGTTATTTTAGAAATAGTTCATAGTGAAATTGAAAGAACCTATGGTCTATATTTATATATATATAAGCTGCAGTTCTGACTTAACAACTTGGCTATGTAACCATGACAATTTCCTATATTTTTTGGCCACAGAGTCTTACTTTTGTAAAACATTTTGAAGAATACAAGTTGGTTTTCTATACAATTATCTTCTGAAGGACCATATATTAATTTTTTTAAAATATTAGGTTTTCAATAATCCTTGCTGACTGAATGATAATTCTATCATCTTTTATTTTCCACTAGCTGTGAATACCGAAAACTAACTGGAATTGTATGCTTCCGTTTTTTGTAACACCTTCAACCATGACATTTTAAGACTTTGAGAATACTATTCCTAAATGATATATCCATAATATCAACAATGAAGATTGCATGGCTATTTTAAGACATCCATAGGTTATCATATTGGATACTGCACTGTGGGTGAAAGATTTCAGTGTAAAATGAGTAGGCTGGTGAGAAACAGAGGTTCTAAAGCCCTAAAGTTTATTTGAAAGATAGTAAGATTCATAAGTCTTCTGCTGTGTCTAAACTATCCAAATGAAATACATTTTTAGTAAAAAGAAAATATAGCATTGGAAAACTGATAAATTTTCCCTCAAGGAAAAAAAAACAAGATTTTTTCTTTGTTAGAGAAGTTGCATATTTATAGAACAATCATATGTAAAATGCAGGATTTCCATATACCGTCCTATCATAAATACCTTGTACTGGTGTAGAATTCATGATACATTTGATGAAAGTACATTTTTAAAACTGTACTACTAATAATAATGCAAGATATAAGTGTTTGAGTATGGATTTTTTTTTTCTAATTTTTATTCTCTTTCCTTATATGCAACCTAACGTTTCTCCTTTTAATTCCATTCTGATATATATTTCAATAGTGTTAATTACTTTCACAATGTTGTGCTACCATCATCACCATCCATTAGAAAAATATGTCCATCATTTCAATTAAGAACCTTGTACATTTTAAGCCATGATTTCCCTTCCCTATCTTCACCCTATCCACCAGTAACCAATATTCTAGATATTGATTCTATGAGTTTGTTATTATAATTATTTCAGATCAGTGAGAGCAAACAATATTTTCCTATTTGTGTTTGACTTTTCACTCAACATAATGATGTCAAGGTTCATCCATGTTGTTTCATGTACCAGGAATTCATTCTTTTTTTACAGATGTATAATATTCCATTGCATATATCTAACAGATTTTGTTTATCCATTCATTGGTGGAAGGATACTGAGTTGCTTCCATTTTTTGGCAATTGTGGATAATGCCACCATGAACTGTTTGAATGCCTGCTTATTTGGGATATATACGTAGTAATGGGATTCTTAGAAAATATAGTAATTCTATACTTAATTTTTCAAGGAACCACCAAACTGTCTTCCAAACCAACTGCATCATTTTACATTGCTGCCAACAATGAACGAATGTTCCTGTATCTCTGCATCTTCTCAAAAACTTATTTTTAATTTTCAATGGCAGCCATTCTAGAGATTGTGAAGTGGAATTTCATTTTAGTTTTAATTTGCATATCCCTGAGGGCTATTGATGTTGAACATCAGTTGATGTTGACCAGTGCATTCTGGTCACTTATATTTCTTTGGAGAGATTTCCATTCAAGGAATTTGCCCACTTTTTTAAATTGGGTTGTTCATCTTTTTGTTGTTAACATGAAGGATTTCTGTACATTTGATAGATATTAAACCTTTATCAGGTATGTGCTTTCCAATTATTTTCTCCCGTTATATAGATCGTTTTTTTACTTTCATGATAAAATCCTTTGAAGCACAAAATTTTTTTAACTTGGATGAGTTCCCATTTATCTAATTTTATTTTTGCTGCTTATGTTTGTTTGTTTTTTTTTTCTTTTTTTTTTTTTTTTTTGCATGGACAAGCACCAGAAATCGAACCCAGGTGTCTAGCATGGCAGGCAAGAATTCTGCCAGTGAGCCACCATCACAGCACCCTGATGCTTATATTTTGCACATAGAATTTACAAAACTATTGCCTAACACAAGATCCTAGAGATTCTTCCTTACGTTTACCTTAGGAGTTTAATAGTTCTAGCCACTGTATTTCTGTCTTTGATCCATTTTGACTTAATATTTGTATAAGGTGTGAAGTAGAGGTCTTAAAATAGTTAACTTTATTCTTTTTTTTTGGCAAATGGAGATCGAATTTTCCCAGCACCATTTGTTGAAGAGACCATTCTTTCCCAGCTGAGTGATTTTTGCTCCTTGTCAAATATCAGTGGGCCAAAAACATGAGGGTTGGTTTCTGAGCTCTCAATTTTATTTCATTTGTCTGTATGTCTGTCTTCGTGCCAGTTCCATGCTATATTTATTACTGTGGCTTTATAATAGTGTTAAGATGTAAAAGTTTTAAGATTGGGAAGTATGAATCCTCTCACTTCATTCTTATTTTTCAAGATAGCTTTAGCTATTCTGGGCCCTCTTTCCATAAAAAAAATGGTGACTGTCCTTTTCCATGTCTGTAAGGAAGGGTGTAGTAACGTTGATTAGGATTGGATTGAATCTATAAATCACTTTTGGTAGGATTGACATCTTAACAGTATTTAGTTTTCTAAACCAGGAACATGGAATATCCTTTCCATCTATTTAGATCTATTTTGACTTTATTTAGCAATGTTCTGTAGTTTTCAGTGTACAAGTCCTTTACATTCTTGGGTAGATAATTTGATTTTCTCTGCCTTTTGACTGGAGAATTTGCTCTATTTGTAATTACAGCCACTATTGATTATGCAGAACTTTCTTCTGTCATTTTGTCATTTAGCTTTTTAAGTCTGATACATTGTTTTTTTCCTCAATTGTTCCATTAAAGCCTACTTTTATATTTCTTTGAGTTTTGTGTTTTACTATATTGAGTGCCTTCTCTTTTATATCTTGATGTATTTTTCATAAACTTTCCATGTGATTACCAAGGGGTTAAATTTTAACATCCTAAAGATATAACAATAATATTTTGTTTGAAACCACCTTAACTTCAACAGTACATACATATTATTTATTATGCCCGTCCATTTCCCCATCATTTTTTGTCATCGTTACCACTTATATTTTTGTATATTTTATGTACAAAACATGGATTTATCATTAGTCTTTATGTATTTGTATTTTTGAGCCTGTAGGACAGAGGAAATGAAGCTACATACCAAAAAAATACATTGCAATAATTCTGGCATTTATAATTACCCAAATGATTTCATTTACCAGAGGTTTCTATTTCTTTATGCTGCCTTAAACCACTGTTGAATGTCCTTTCCTTTCATTCTAAAAACTCCCTTTAACATTGCTTGTAGGGAACGTCTAGTGATGATGAAAACTCTCCGATTTTATTTATCTGGTAATGTGTTAATTTCTCCTCATCTTTGAAAGAAAATCTCACTGGATATAAAATTATTTGTTGGCAGTTGTTTTATTTCAGCACTTTAAGTGCCTTCTTGCCTCCATGACTTCTGATTTGAAAATAGCACTCAACCTATTTGGGACTCCCTCGTACATAACACATTGATTTTTCTTTGCACATTTCAGAAATCTTTCCTTGTCCTTTGCATTCTATAATGTGATCAGTCTATGATTGGATGCATTTTCTTCATGTTTATTCTGTTTGGTATTCCCTGTTTTTCTTTGATGCTCATATTCATGTTTTTTTTTCCTAAATTTGGAAAGCTCCCTGTCTTTATTTCTTTGAAAGTTCCTTCTGCCCCTTTCTTTCTTCACCTTTTGGGATCCCCTTATATTTGTACACATGACTATGTCCCAGAGGTATCTTAAGCTATTTTCAATTTTTATAATTCTTTTTCTTTCTCCTCCTCATCCTGACTCATTTGAATTGTCCTCTTCACTAATTCCTTCTTCTGCCATTTGCAATCTGATATTGAAACCATCTTGGGAATTTTCAATCAATGATTGTGATCCTGAACTCTAGCAATTCTGCTTTGCTCCTTTAAAATTTCTATCTTCATAATAATTCCTATAATGAACTTTTATTGTTTTATTGATGTCCTTTAGACTGTTGAATAATAGTCACTACTGCGCTAGAAGATCTAGATAAAACCATTAGGCAAGATAAAGAAATAAAGGCTCTGAATTGGAAAGGAAGAAGTAAAACTCTCCTTATTTGCAGAAGACATGATCATATACTTGGAAAATACTGAGAAAGCTATGACAAAGGTTCTAAAACTAATAAACATCGTAAAGAGGTGAAATACAAAATCTACAGGCAAAAATCAGTAGTATTTCTATTCACTAGTAGTAAGCTATCTAAGGAGACAATTAAGAAAAAAAAATCCATTCACAATAGCAACTAAAAGAATCAAACATCTAGGAATAAACTTAACCAAGGATGTAAAGGACGTCTACACAGAAAACTACAAAAGACTGCTTAAAGAAAACACAAATAAGTGAAACTAATGCGGCATTCATGGCTAGGTAGGCTAAATAGGTTAAGATGTCAATTCTACCCAAATTGATCTACAGATTTAATGCAATAATCAAAATTTCAACAACTAACTTTGCACAATTGGAAAATTTGACTACATCAAATTTATTTGGCAGGGAACTTGACTAGCTAAAAACATCCTAAAAATGAAGAATGAGTGGGAGGGTTTATACTTCATGGACTTTAAAGCCCATTATAAAGTCACAGTGGTCAAAATAACATGGTACTGGCATAAAGATATACAGATTTATGACTGGAATTGAATTGAGGGTTGAAAAATATACCCTCAGACTTATCACCAATTGCTTTTTTACAAGAATCCCAAATCCACTGAACTGAGACGGAATAGTCTCTTCAATAAATGGTGCTGGGAGAACTGGATATCTCTAAGAAATGAAAGGTGATCCCTACTTCACACAATACACAAAAATTAACTCAAAGTGGATCGAAGACCTAACCATAAGAGCCAGTGCCATAAAACTCCTAGAAGAAAAAATAGGGGCATCTTCAAGACCTAGAGATAGGAGCTAACGTCTTAGACCCTGCACCTGAAGCACAAGCAATGAATGAAAAAGTAGATAAATAGGAGCTCCTCAAGTTTGAACACTTCTGTGCTATAAAGGATTTTGTCAAAAGTGTGAAAAGGCAGTCAACTCAATGGGAGAGAATATTTAGTAACCACATATTAGATAAGTATTTGCTATTCAGTATAAATAAATAAATCCTACGACTCAACAATAAAAGAACAAACTCAGTTATGAAATGAGCAGAAAACATAAATAGATATTTCTCCAAAGAGGAAATGCAAATGGCTAAAAAGCCCATGAAAAGATTTTCATCTTCATTATCTATTAGGGAAATGCAAATAAAAGCCACAATGAGATATCATCTCATCCTGTAAGAATGAATGGCACTTATTAAATAAACAGGAAATCACAAGTATTGCAGAGGATTTGAAGGAAGAGGACCACTTATTCACTGCTGGTGGAAATTTAAGATGTTACAGCTACTATAGAAAACATTTTGGTAACTCCTCAGAAAAGTAAATATTGAGCTGGCCTATGACCTGGCAATAGGATAACTTGGTATATACCCAGAAGATCTAAAAGCAGGGATGTGACAAGACATCTGCACACTGGTGCTCATAGTGGCATGATTTCCAATTGCCAAAAGAGAGAAACAATCCAAATGTCTATCAACTGATGGATCGATAAACAATGATGTTTACATGTGAACAGTGCACACATGTGATGTAATACTATTCAGTAGTAAGAAGGAATGAGATTCTGAAGTATGTGACAACATGGATGAATTTTGAATGCATAATTCTGAGTGATATGTCATGCATAAAAGGGCAAATATTATATGATTTCACTAATTTGAACTAACTAGAATATGTAAGTTAAAAGCCATAAAATGTAGAATGTAGGTTACCTAGACATTGAGAGTTGATAGAGAATGGGGAGTGCTTACTTAGTATCTACAGAATTTTTAACAAAGTAGAACTTAAATATAAATGGATCGATGTGAGGGTTATTTGGATTATATGTAATAGTGTTGAATTGTAGATGAATTTGGTTGAGAGGGGTTGTTTCATTATGTATGTCACTGATTAACTCTAAAAATAAAAATAAGTTCTTTCATGAACTAATACAATTGTGTGATACTTGTACAAAGTGTTAATAATAGAATGGTATATGGTGAAAAAACACTGTTGTCTCTTTCTGGCTGCTGGAATGCAACACACTAAAGACAGATTGGCTTTCAATAAAAGGGGATTCATTTAATTGATGTATAGTTCTTCAGAGGAAAGGCAGCTCACATTCAACTGAGGTTCTTTCTGACATGGGAAGGCACAGGGCAATCTCTGCTGGCCTTCTCTTCAGGCCTCTGGGTTCCAGCATCTTTCCCCAGGGTGATTCCTTTCTGCATCTCCAAAGGCCTGGGCTGAAGTGCAAGTGCTGAGATAAAGTATGCTGAACTGCTTTGGCTGTGCTACATTGAGCTCTCTCATTTAAGCACCAGCCAATTATATCAAACATCATTCGTTGCAGCAAGCATGCCTCTAGCTGACTGCAGATATAATGAACAACGGATGAGGTTCACATGCCATCAGCTCATGTTCACAGCAATAGAACGAGGCATCTTCATCTGGTCAAGTTGACACCTGAATCTAAGTACCATATGTCCATTCCTTGTCAGCTTGGCAACTACACATATCACCTTAAACAATATTAAAGTGCAAAAAATTATCTTCTAACTGAGGGCCTATGAATCTCAAAACAAGTTATCTGGTGCCAATATGCAAAGGAGGACAGTCACAGGATACAGTTTTTCATTTCCATAGGGAGAAATTGGAAAAACACAACAGTCACAAGACCCACACAGTTCTGGAAACCTGTAGGGCAAACTCCATTAGATTTCAAAGTCTGAAAGTCATTTATCATTCAACTTTAGGAAGTGGCAGTCCCTTCATTTGCAAGGTCCTATGCAGTGGCCTGCCTCTTTCTGAATCAACCTTGTGGATGTGGTAGCTAAGTTCAGGAGTCACCTTGGCCAGGTGAACATGCCTAATTCTGTTGCTATGGACATGAGTCACTCTTACATGAACCTCATCTGTTGCTCAGTACATCTGCAGTCAGCTAAGAAGCATGCCTGCTATAATGAATGATGTTTGATTTAATTGGCTGGTGCTTAAATGAGAGAGCTCAATGTAGCACAGTCTAAGCAGCTCAGTATACCTCATCTCTGCATTTGCAACTCAGTCCAGGCCTTTGAAGATGCAGAAAGGAGTCACCCTGGGGAAAGTTGTTGGAATCCAAAGGCCTGGAGAGAAGGCCAGCAGAGATCATGCTGTGCCTTCCCATGCAAGAAAGAACCGCAGGTGAAAGTTAGCTGCTTTTCCTCTGAAAAACTAATGAAATAAATCCCCTTTTATTAAAAGCCAATCCATCTTTGGTGTATTGCATTCTGGCAGCTAGCAAACTATAACAGATTTGATGCCAGGAGTGGGGTGCTGCTACAGTTTGTAAATACCAGATATGTTGGAATGGTTTTTTGGATGGCTGAGGGGAAGATTTTGGAGGAACTGTGAAGAGAATGATAGAGAAGTCCTGGAGTGCTTGAAGAGACTGTTGGTGTAAGTGGAACCACTGCCAATCTGGATGAAGGGGGACACAAAAGGGAAAAAATGGAGTTTGCAGAGTGAGAACCATGGAAGCTTGGGTATAAAGCCAAGAAACCTCATGCCAGGAGAGTGGACCCACCCATATACATGGAGAGGGGGAGTTTGCCCTGAGGACAGAGGATGAGTCTCCCATCTTGTTGCAGTGGAAAAGTTGTGCTGTGCTACCTCAGGCCTTAGAAAATGCACAGCACACACCTTGGGGACTGGGGAGAGCCTGGCTGCCACCACATGGAGGGGTTGAGTGTGTACCCTGGAAATGGCAGAGAGCCCAGGTGTGGCCCCAATGCCTGGAGAGAGTGGAGCCAAGAAAAAGAAAATCTCCTCTATGTTCCCTGAGGTTGATTTGGAAATATGTGGGCCACTGCATAGGCCCTTAGAAAGAGTGGGACTACCATTTTCTAGAGCTGAAGGAAAAATGACTTTCAGACTTTGAAATCCAATGGTGTTTGCCCTGCAGGTTTTCATTCCAATTTCACCCTATGGATCCTGTGACTGCTTCTCCTTTGCATATTGGCACCAGATAATTTGTTTTTGAGATCCATACATCCACACCAGAAGAGAATTTGTGCCACTTTAATATCACTTAAGGTGATGCATATAGTTGCCAAGTTGACAAGGGGTGGACATGTGGTAGCTAGGTTCAGGTGTCAACTTGGCCAGGTGAATGTGCCTAATTCTGTTACTGTGAACATGAGCCTATGGTACATAAACCTCATCTGTTGCTCATTACATCTGCAGTCATTTAAGAGACATGCCTGCTGCAATGAATGATGTTTGAATTAATTGGTTGTTGCTTACATGAGAGACTCAATGTAGCACAACCCAAGCAGCTCAGCATACCTCATCTTGGCACTTGCAGCTCAGTTCAGGCCTTTGGCAATGCAGAAAGGAATCATCCTGGGGAAAGCTGTTGGAGCCCAGAGGCCTGGAAAGAAGGCCAGCAGAGATCAACCTGTGCCTTCCCATGTAAGAAAGAACCTCAGTTGAAAGTTAGCTGCCTTTCCTCTGAAGAACTAATGAAATAAGTCCACTTTTATTAAAAGCCAATCTATCTCTGGTGTGTTGTATTCTGGCAGCTAGCAAATCAGAACAGGGGACATTAAGGACACCACCTTTCCCTCGGCTCCACCCCTTCCAAGCATCGGGGCCACAGCGGGCTTTCTGCCACTTCTGGGGCACATACTCAACACCTCTGTGTGGTGGCAGCCAGGCTCTCCCCAGTACCCAAGGACCATGCTATACCTTATCAAAGGCATGAGGCGGCACAACTCTTTTACTGCAATGAGGTGGGAGACTTATCCTTACCCTTCAGGGTAAACTCACCCTCTCCATGTAAATGGGTGGCTCCGCTCTCCTGCCCAAGGTTTCTTGACTTCAGACCCAAGCTTCCATGGTTCTCACTCTGCAAACTCCATTTTTTCTCTTTTGTGTTCCCCTTCGTCCAGATTGGCAGTGGTTCCATTTACACCAACAGTCTCTTCAAGCACTCCAGGACTTCTCTATCATTCTCTTCACAGTTCCTCCAAAATCTTCCCCTCAGCCATCCAAAAAACCATTCCAACATATCTGGTATTTACAAACTGCAGCAGCACCCCACTCCTGGTACCAAATCTGTTATAGTTTGCTAGCTGCTGGAATGCAATACACCAGAGATGGATTGGCTTTTAATAAAAGGGGATTTATTTCATTAGTTATTCAGAGGAAAAACATCTAACTTTCAACTGAGGTTCATTCTTACATGGGAAGGAACAGGGCGCTCTCTGCCAGTCTTCTCTCCAGGCCTCTAGGTTCCAACAGTTTTCCCTGGGGTGATTCCTTTCTGCATTTCTAAAGGTCTGGGATGAACTGTGAGTGCTGAGATGAAATATGCTGAACTGCTTTGGCTGTGCTACATTGAGCTCTCTCATTTAAGTACCATCCAATTAATTCAAACATCATTCATTGTAGCAGGCATGCTTCCAGCTGACTGCAGATATAATGAACAACAGATGAGGTTCACATAGCATTGGATCATGTCCACATCGATAGAACTAGGCATCTTCATCTGGCCAAGTTGACACCTGAATCTAACTACCACAAATACCTAATGCAAATTACAGACTATAGTTAACAATAATACCTTAATATTCTTTCATCAACAGTATCAGGTGTTCCACACTGATACTAGGGATCAATAATACAGGTGTAAGGAGTAAGGGGTATTTGGGGTTTTCTTTTTTTTATGTTTATGTGTTATTTTTCTCTCTGGAGCAATGAAAATGGCGTAAAATTGGGTGTGATGTGATTGCACAACTCAGTGATAATATTGCATGACAGATAATTTGGGTGGATTATACAATATGTGAATCTATCAGAATAAAATAAAATAAAATGCGCTGGCGAGGTCCTCGGGATGCTGTAAACTTCCTCCATAGGTCCCCAAAGCTAAATTTTCTTGACTTCCCAGAAAATGTAGCTCTTCAACTAACTGTCCCACTGCAGCCTTGAGGAAGCATAGGGTCTTTGAGTCTCCTCCACTGCTGCCTTTTTCCAAGGATGGAATGGAACAATGGCCTCCTTCAGAGGTAGGCCACCAGCAGTCTGAACTTGCTAATCAAAAGTCATGATCACTGATTTGCTGTGCCCATTCCTAGTCTTGGGGAAGAGAACTTTTAGTCCTTTTCTGTTACCAGCAAGTTATCCAGCGGCTGGACCCAACAGCTGGCTGCTGTTAGAGTAGGGGACGGTGCTGTCAGGCAGAGAGAGCAATTTAATTTTCTTTACCGTAATTTACCAGCCTCTTCCTCTTGTTCTTCTCTGGATGCAGTACAGTATTCATATGGCCTCTGGGATTTCAAAATAGCTGTTTCTGACAGTTCTTGCCTTTATAATAGTTGTTCAGTTGGACTGAATCCTGGATGCCCCTACTCTTCCTTCCCACCACAAAGCCAAGTTGTTGTTGTTATTGTTGTTCTTAAATAAATAGTTGCTCTAAGAACTGTTTAAATTGTGAATTATTGTACTAACTGCAATAATTAGCTTAAAATCAGAGATAATTGAGGTAGAGCTTTATTTTATTTATCATAATAATTAAGTTTATATGTTGACTATTTTATACATAGGTGCTAACTTTCCCAGTGTTGTTCAGTGTGAAATAACTTGCAATGATACCATATTAAATTGAGGCAATGATTTTGATGAGAAATTTAAAACATTCATTTCATATAGTGATTTCTCATATTCTGCTCCTATATTTTACCATTGCTATATCTTCACTGCAGCCATCTTCTGATCTTTTTAAAGTGAAACCAAATCTGGAAAATAGGCCATAACTTGATTATGGAAAGGAAAAACAGATTTTTCATAGACATGTGTGTGCTTATTTAAAGGGATAATGAAATTACATCCTTTTCTGATTTGTGAATATTTATTTCTATGAAATTCTAATTAAACACAGTACAAGTTATATTCTGTACAAGTATCAGAATATAACTAAGTGAAAACTTTGCGGAGATACACTAGGTTTTGATTAATGCATTTTAACAGTTGAAAAATACTTAGGGGATTATTGATATAGGACAAGTTTTATTTTGAATCTATTAAATCTAAAAAAAAAACTCTTTTTATTTACTTTTTAATTCCAAAGGGAAAAAGTGTATTTTGTTACCAAATATGAAAAATTGATTGGACTTTTTCTTGTATTCTTACATTTTGTTCTTTTATTTCCTCCCTCTAAGCCCATAATTCCATTGTTTCTAAATGTGATGGCAATGATAATGACGATGATAAAGATGATTTCAATCAATTAAGGTTACTTGAAGAACACTACATGCACTTTATATAAATAAATGGATATTTTGCCTTTTTCCCTGTTCCATGATGAAAGGTTGCAAAAGTTATATTTTCAAAAGACAAATAATAAAAATGTTCACAATATTAATAATAGAAAAAATAAAACTATGTTATAATTCTTTTCATTTCATTACAATTTTGCTGAGTTTTAATCTTTGGTTCTGTAGTTCAGACAATTTTCATACTCTGTGTATAGTGAAAATGAATGTATGTACTTCCCTTTCATTTGAATTGATTACCTTGTCCTTGAGTATAAATTAAATCATCTTATTCTCAAAGCAAAACAATGAAAAAAGGATTATTAAATTCTCCCCATTTTATAGAGATATGAAGTACAGAAAGGATAAATGACTTTCTTTGCATCTCATAGCTAGTAAACAGCAAAGCCAAGACTTGGATTCTGGATATTTTGCTGCAAGATCCATGGTTTTAGCTAATTCATAATGCATCTTAATAGTTAATGGGGACTTCCTTAGAAAAGTATTCAAAAAAAGTGCATATTGCTAAGTGTGAACTGAACAGAAGCTGAATCCTGAAGTGAGCATGATATGTGGTATTCAAGAGTCTCCAATCTTCATGCTTCAATAGTCCCTGAGACATTTCTAAGCTGCTGAAGTTGTCAAAGGAAAATAAAGTCTATTTGATTCTTTCTCTGGGTAGTTGCCTAAAGGTGGACTTTTAACCACTAGGATAGATAGCTAGATGTATAAATTGATCCAGTTAAAATGAAAAGATATAGACAGTTTGCATAATGAAGAAGGAAAAAGAAAGGGGAAAATAGTTTAGCAACACTCTCAGTTAGGGAGAAGGAATCTATTTTTGGATGGGGGGTGGGTTGAAGAATAATAATGAGCAGATATGAAGTAGCTGTAAAGTATGGGCAAATTGTGGAAAGAAGAGGAAAAGTAGCTGAAGAAATATTTCTGTTGAGATGGGTTTATTTATTTTTTACTATATAATGTAAAAGAATGGAGTTGCTGATAAGTTATTTTGGTTCTTACAACTGCAGACTTATACTGAATTTTTGTACCTTACAGCTAGTAAACAGCAAGGCCAAGACTTGGATTCTGGACATTTGGCTGCAAGATCCATGCTTTCAGCTATTTCATGAGATGTCTTAAATGAGAATCATGGAGAACTCACACACAGTATATGGCTTCCCTCCCTTGAACAATCTCTGTTTCTTCTTTAAGCCAAAACTGAACGCACAACTTAGCATCTTTCTCGATAGAATCCCACTCTACATGACATTAATGAGCAATGCTGTTTTTACTAAGAATGTAATTGGGAATACTGGGAATGGAGTTATTCAACTGTAGAAAGAAAAAACTTCAAAATAAAACCCTATTAGACATCAACATCATACCATCTCTGACTAGGGGACCTTTTCCAA
Organism: Tamandua tetradactyla; assembly: GCF_023851605.1. Taxonomy (NCBI): domain Eukaryota; kingdom Metazoa; phylum Chordata; class Mammalia; order Pilosa; family Myrmecophagidae; genus Tamandua; species Tamandua tetradactyla. The sequence goes on along the minus strand of NC_135335.1, from coordinate 73,869,442 downwards.
GGAGATATAAATTGACCACTGAGTATTGAATTGTGTATCCCAGTTTGGATTTATTCCTCCCCTCGGTACTCATTCTGATGGACATAGACACATTGTAAATGAGATCTCATCAAGATGTTTCTTCAGTTAACGTGTTCGACCAACTTAATCAGTTTGGGCTTTAATTTGGATAACTGGAATCTTTTATAAACCAAATGAAATTCAGGTATAGAGGGGGAAAAAATGGTCACAGGAAGGGAGAAGCTGTAAGAAATGGAAACTGAAAGAGAAAGGAGAAGAGGCTGCTATGTCCATTGTGATGTAACAAAAAAGATAAGATGGTTGGTAGCCAGCTGCAGGACACCACAGTCTTCTGGGGAGGAGCATCACCTTGCTGACATCTTAATTTTGGATTCCTCTAATCTGAAAACTGCGAGCCAATAAATTCCCATTGTTCAAGCCAACCAATTTTATAGTATTTGTTTTAGCAGCAAGAAACTAAAACAGGCTCCTTTTCCAGTTTTATTTATGCAGACCAATTTAGCTCATGCCTGACTTTCTCAATTCTAGCAACCATTGAACCACTAGACCAGAAACCATTCTGAGTTAGTATCTAATGAAAATCATCCAACAAAATTAACCACTTCCCTGGAAAAAAGCTTATTGTGAACTATTAAAAAAAGAGTACTTTTGGCCATTTTGACATGTAGTCATATATATATGTATATGCAATCATATAACATATGTATATAGCATTTATTCATTTAAATAACTTAATTGTGAATACTTAAAAGCTTCATCACCTTAAGATCGCTAAAAACTAAAGTTCTATGGTTATATATCCTTTAACTGAATCTTCGATTTTATTAAAATGAAATACTTAACATTTCAAACAGCCCTAAATACTCTCACTAGCATGAAGCAAATCTAAACTCCTTTTAAATTACTTATAACTCATTTTCAAGAGATGAAAGCTCTGTTTGGCTTACTGATAATTCGTAGTCAGGTAGTCATTTCCAAAAATCAGAAATGAAAGAATACATGCGTATCTGCATGTTTTAAAAAATATATATTACTCTAGTTTTTAATTGTCAAAGTTTTTGAAATGAAAATGAGGTTGTCTTAAAGTACAAATAAAATATTTTACTATAGTCAGTTGAAACATTTGAGTTTTCAGGAACACAGGATCAGGATTGGAAGCACATTATATAGATAACACTGCTGTGCATTAATAAAGAATATCATTACTTGGGTCACACCTTCAAAACTTCTAAGGTCTTTAGACCTTAATATCTGTTTTTGAGTTCTTGTAATCTTATAGTGGTAACAACACTGAAGTGAACAGACAAACTGAGACCATCTTAAGTACTAAATATCCTAATTCATCACACTCAGAAGATAACCTATATTTTCAATTTACTCATTATTTCTACTGTGTGTGTGTGTGTGTGTGTGTGTGTGTGTGAGAGAGAGAGAGAGAGAGAGAGAGAGAGAGAGAGAGAGAGAGAAATGACAACAGAGCAGTATGTATTTTCTTCCATAAAAAGGAATTATTTGAAAGTGTTGATAAGTTGTATCAGTACAAGTTAATATTCAATGAAAACCCGGAATTCTGAAGAATACTTTCATTCCATTCTTTCCAAAGAGCAAATTCTGAAAAGGATTAAATAGTATGAATTGAAAAATTCATAATGAAAAGCCTAAAACAACACACTTATTAGGACCCAAAACCTCTTCTAAATGCTGTGTGTAAATTAAAGGGTTTAATTTTTTCAACAACAATATGAGGTAGCAGCACTTATCTCCATTTTAAATGAGGAAACTGAGGTATAGAAAGGTTAGGTCACTTACTCAACATCATACAGCCACTAGGTGGCAAAGCAGTAACATTAAAACAAGAACTGCCTCATCCATCTTCTAACATAAAAATATATAATAAGACATTTCTCCTCTTGCCCATCAACAAAATAAATTCTAATCACCACCATTATATCACTATCATTGACTCTAAGGTGAGGGGTTGAAAAAATAACATACGGGTCCCTCTTATTTTGAGTCCAAACATAAACTGAGATTAATACATTACCTGCAAAACCAATATATTACAATTTAGATACCATTGATTAAACATCAAAGACACATATAAGTGTTTCCATGGCCCCATCTGCTTCTCTGGATAGATCCAACCAGTGTCTACATTAAATCGAGTTTGGTTAAAACTCAGAAATAGAAACCTGTGGGGTTTATCCAAAATTTCAGTTTATCCAAAAGTTGTCAGAAATATTATTTAGCATTTTGAAATCCATTTGACAGCATGTATTTTTATTTTAAGTAGTTATTGGGTTGTTTTGTTGATAAGGCTGCAAATATCAAAGCTGATACCAGCAAAACAGATCCATATATTACATAACATTTTTATATGCTCTGTTATTTTGTATGTTCTATTTTGGTCCTTCTAAAAGTATCATTGTGTGAGAAATTGTTTGGCATTTTTACATTTACAATTGACTAGTAATGAAAATGTAAATGAAAGAAATGAATAAGAAATTGTCAGAGGGTGAGATATTTACGGTAAAATTTTGCTATGTATTTAACCAACGCTATGTATTGCTACAATTGAACCAATATTTGGCATTCATGTGAAACTTTTTCCAAATTGCCTATATTGAAATGTCATTGAAAACAAACCTTTTTTTTAAAAAAATAGATAAAATATTAATTAGAGAAAGCATCTCGTAATGCCACTATGCTTGAATACACTTCTTCTTTAAGAATGGTTGTGTTTCTGTATAAGATATTCATGTATCTTTAATTCTTAATTATGTGTGGGTTTTAAAAACTAAAACACAGGCAAAGCAAAGAAGCAAATAAAAGCGACATCCCTAACCTTCTGAGGCCTGGGATCATAATTTTCCATAGACCTTCATTACAGATCATAATTTCATTCAGTTAGGAAAGCCAGACTCTAAGTGGGCTGTGTACAGTATCTTAGAGAAGCCATGAAAGTAAAGGGTCTAATATCAAAAGTTATCGGCTGCTTTCCAGTTTCTAGATGAACAATAAAGTCCGCTGGCTACTTAGAGTCTTCACTGGCTTTTGCATTATTATGTTTGTTTGTTTTTACAAAAATTACCTGAAGCTAAAACTCTATTTTATTTTAGTTTCTTCATGGACTTTCTCTGTGCTTTATGATGCTTTGTCTAGATAAGGAAACAAACATTTCCTTGGGGAACTGAAATATACATTGAGCCAAAATAATAATAATATTTTAAAGTCTATTTCAGGGAAAATATTGTCATCAAACCACTTTCTAATCCACATTGACCCATGAGCCTTAACCTTTCTCAAATAAATGAGAGGCTAAAGAGCTGCAATAATTCTGCAATGTGCATAAAATTTCATTTTTCAATTGTAAGGTCACAGTAAATCAAAACTAAACAGCTGAGGTCATTGGTTTATTTTCCTCTGTACCCTTAACTTCATTCAGCAGCCACAGATGGTACCTTAACCTTGGAGAGTGATTTTGAAAATGTGAATTTCTGTTTTCTTAAATTTTGATAATGGATTGAGAGAGTATAAGTGCAGCAGGTAAATAGATCACGATTTTCATTTAAAAAATAGATCAAACTGTTAAGATCTACAAAGAGGCTGAGGAGGAGGAGCTCCCAAAGGACTCTACATTGATTTCATTGCTTGCACATACATGTGCTCTTAAAGAATTAATCCTCTACTTCAAACATGCAACTTCCAGCTAATAAGTGCCTTAGACCCCAAAGGTCATGGGATTCAGTATGTTTCTAATTCTGTAAGAGCATGCACAGGAATAAATAAATGCTTAAGTATCCATCTGTTTGGCGAGTCTCAATTCTGATAAAAGTCAGCATTTCGATTTCAACCAAGGAATAATATCCCTTGTACTTGATTTACTCAATTCTCAAAGAATGATTTGGGAGAGGTTCACTCCCAAAGTTCCCAACAGACCTGAGATTTAAAGATTTACTAAATTGCCTACCAATCAATATGCTACAAGTTTACATAAGGTAGTCACAGATTAAAAGTTAGAGATGGAAGTGTTAGGCTAGATCAGAGAAAACTGTTGAATACTGCAATTAGATTTTGCTCAATTATTTGTTATAAAACATGAGAAAAATTTGCTGAATTAAAGTGATAGATAATAAGACTTAAAATATTTAATAAGACTTAAAATATTGTGACTTGACGTATAACAAAAATGCTTTGTAAAAGATGCATGAAAAATTCAAATTAGTAATTTCCTGCTTTAAATTGGTGAGGAAGAAATAAAATATTCATAGACAAAATCAGTAAGTATTTGGAAAGAAAAACTAACTGAACAATTTTTTTTTCAACATCTCTAAATCTTATGGTCTGGGAAAAGAAAAAGTTGCCAATTTATATTATCTTAATATGGATAATACTATAATCTCTTTTCCATGGCTAGTCAACATGTATCATGTTAATATTAAAAAAAAAAAAAACTAAGGAGAACAGGCGTTATATCGGTTGGTAAAGTTTTAGATGATTTCAATAAATTGACAGAATAGTAATTTAATTCTATTATATTCAAAGTTCTCAATTTTATAGAATAGGCACTTTTTATTGTCAAAGAGAATGAGGTACATTTTTGGTATAGATACCATGTTTTTATACTGAGACAATTAATTACTGAGTAAATTTTTATTATATTATTATTAACTCAGTATTAAGGTCATAGATTATCTGATACCAATGTTTAAAAACTATTTAATATTTAATATAACATTTTTTTCATCTATACAATGGTTTTCACATTATGTGCTTATAAGAATTCACCTAGACATGCTTGCCTCCAAGACAGCATCAAAGGTCAGTATTAACACAATGAATCTTGTAAGAACACAATTTAGCCTGCAGAAAACTCACATGCCCAGGCAGGGAAAATACTTTTTTTTCTCTAAGAATTCCTATGATCTTGATAATACCTCAGATATTTGGTCATAACCCTCAATATAGAGAATAAAAATGTTTGTATAGCTTTACATTAAGATCATTATTTCTCAATAGATGATTTAATGGGAGTTTATGTTGAAGTGGTAAATATTTAAAAATACTACTTTGAAAGAAAGTACTACTTTGTTATAAGAAAATATTACGAGATATGCCATTTGAGTTTCATTAAACTAATGATTTTTAATGTATAATTATTAAATTTAAGTTTATATATTTAAGTACTTTATGTGGTTTGGAGATAGTCTGTTATCCAGATTTACTTTTAAACAAGATGACATTTCCTGTAAAATTTTTAGTTATAAAAACATCGACTAGGTACTCCTCAAGTGAAAAATGTATAATTTTCAAGATGGTTAGAAAGACAAGCAGAAAACAGTGAAAATATTATTTTGCAAGTGAGCAAAGAAGTGGTGCCTCAAACGTGAAATTTTTTATTGTCTCTTGTAAAGTATCATTCTGAAATTTTGGAATCAATGAAAACAATAATAATATGGGAAGATATTGAAGTTAAGGAAAAAGACAGATAAATTCAGCCTATGTGTGTTGTAGAGAAATAGGAAATGGTCTAAAAGTCACAAAACAGATATTTGAAAATATTTTGGTTGACCCCAAATCTTTCCCTCTCTCAGTCCTCATCACAGTAAGTGGCCATTTTGCGGTTGAAGTCTGCTCTTATTTTTTCCTAAAAACTAATGTTTAAGTGATTCTCCAATCTTGAAACATACATCAAAAACCTAAAAATTTCTCACCAACTCACCCAGGCTCCATCACCTATCACTTAGACAAGCCTCTTCCTTGGCATCCCAGCCCTTCCTCATCTGTTCTTTCCTATACAACCAGAATGGTCCTTTTCAGATCTAAATCAAATGATGTTTTCCTTTGCTGCAAGCCTCCAATAGCTCCCCATTTCACTTAGAATAAAATATCAATATTAACCACTATGTACTAGGTCCCAATTTCTCTAGCTCCCTGATGCTAGCATTCACCTCATTGACTAATTATCTACCCCTCATTTACTGCTTTTTAGCAGTAAATGGTCTCCTTCCTACTATTCCTTACTAAATCATGTTTCTGCCTCGGGGCATTTGCACTTACTGTGTCCTCTGCCTGGAGAGCTCTGCCTACACATTTGCAGATGGGCAGTTTTGTTACTTCATCAAACTCTGCCCAAGGGCCACCTCATCAGAGACTCCTACCTTGATCATGTTAAGGGGAACATACCTACAACTCTCTCTTTACCTCCAATCAGTTTTCTATTTGCTGTAACAATTTACCTCAAATTTGGTGACTTGAACTCAAATATATTATCATTCTGTAGGTCAGAAGTTCCCCTGTGCTAAACACAAAGTCTTGGGAGGGCAGGGTTCCTTTCCAGAGACTTTAGAAGAGAATCTGTCCCTTTACCTTTTCCACCTTCTAGAGACCTTCTGCATTCCTCGAACTGTGGCAGCCCTCCTCCATCTTCAAAGTCAGCAGCAAAGGCTCAAGTCCTTCCCATGCTGCCATCTCACTGCCTGCTGTCTTACTGTCTTCACATCTCTTTTATGAGATGGGAAAGTTCTTCAGCTTTTAATGATTTATGTGATTATATTAGGTCACCCATATAATTCAGGGGGTTCTCCCCATCTTAATTGAAATCATGTATGCAAAGCCCATTTTGGGATTTCAGGTAATATAGTCACTTGTTCAAGGAATAAGGGCATGGACATATTTGGGGGTTGATTTTGACTACCTTATCTCCTTACCCTGCTTTGTATTTAACTTTAGCCTGTATTACCATCTGTCATGTTTATTTCCTTACTATCTGTCTCTCCTTAGTCGAATGCAAGTTTTTTAGAAGGTTTACTTCATATATCTTATTTGCTGCTGTATCCCCAAGGCCTAAAATAGTACACCACATCTCCCACTCCAACCCAAGGAATGGTAGTGTTTAGCAGTTGCAAATTCATAATCAGACAAAATGTTATATGTTTTAACAAAGACAAATACACAATTGCACCTTAGCTCTTAAGCCCGATTATTCTAGTAGTCACATTCAGGTGTCAACTTGGCCAGGTGATGTTGCCTAGTTGTTTTTTCTGTTGCTGTGGATGTAAATCATCAGCATGTGAAATTCATCAATGGCTGATTATGTCTGTGGTTGTCTAAGAGGAGTGTCCTTCTGTAATGAGTGATGCTTAATTTAATTAGCTGGGGGCTTAAAAGACAGAGATCAAGAGAGAGCTCAGCAGAGCTCCGCAGCCCAGCACACCTCAGCTTAGTGCTCAGAGTCAGCTCAGACCCACACATATAGAGTTGAGAAAGGGTACATCCTCAGGAAACCTATTCAAACCCAAAAGCCAGGAGAGAGGGCCAGCAGACATTACTGTGTGCCTTCCCATGTGACATAGGAAGCCAGCAGAAAGCCAACTGTCTGTCTTCCAAAGAACTGCAAATTTGTAGCTAAATAAATCCCCTTTATAAAAGCCAGTCCATTTCTGGTGTATTGCATTCTGGTAGCCTTAGAAAACTAAAGCAGTGATTTGCAAGAGTTTTGAAGAGTGTGTGGATATAGACTGGAGGGGTGGGAAAAACAAATGAAGTCCGAACATTTCATAATGGAAGTATTGTGCATCAATGTCTTCTAATTGAAAAGTATTTGCAGAAATTAGAATTATAATCATCCAGATTTATTCCCTTCTATTATAGTCATAAATGTATTCTAGTGTTATCATTCAATTTTTATCTCAACACTATATTTTTGAGGGATTAATATAAACAACATGTAAGCGTTTCTTTCTATTAGCCTCAAAAAATGGGCCTCTGCATTCTTGTCTACACTACGGACTGTAAGTTCAAGGAGAAGACGTGGGATAAAGAATGGTAACCATCAGGAGAAATATTTTCAAAGTCGTAGTAATTAGTATCTATAATGCTATTCCTTTTAAGATATATAGCCATTTATATCTTTCCATTTATATCTGTGTGTGATTGTTTCATGCTAAATTTAAATATATCTTCATATTACACATGATACACATAACTGTATCAATATAGCAAAAACAATTTAACTTTTTTTATTTGCATGTGAATATGTTATCAATTTAATATTTATTTCAGTGGCTTCCAACAGGCATAATTTCCTTCTTTAAAAAAACATAAGAGAAAATATGAAATTTGTTCTGGTTTGCTAGCTGCCAGAATGCAACACACCAGAGACGGACTGGCTTTTAATAAAAGGGGATTTATTTTGTTGGTTCTTCAGAGGAAAGGCAGCTAACTTTCCACTGAGGTTCTTTCTTATGTGGAAGGCACAGGATGGTCTCTGCTGGTCTTCTCTCCAGGCCCTGGGTTCCAACAACTTTCCCCGGGGTGACTTCTTCCTGCATCTCCAAAGGCCTGGGCTGAGCTGCAAGTGCTGGGATGAGGAATGCTGAGCTGCTTAGCAGTGCTACATTGCATTCTCTCATTTAAGCACAAGCCAATTAAGTCAAATGTCACTCATTGCAGCAGACACGCCTCCTAGCTGACTGCAGATGTAATTGGCAACAGATGAGGTTCACGTACCATTGGCTTGTGTCCACAGCAACAGAACTAGGTATACTCACCTGGCCAAGTTGACAACTGAATCTAACTAACACAAAATTTAACTAAATGATAGATTTTATTGATTATAGTGTTAAAGAGAGAGACCTCTAAGAATGTGTGTGAGGCTTTAGAAACAAGCACCATCATGAATCAGAAAGTACTATTTTCCCAAAGATCATGTGTTTTGGTTTACTAAAGCTGCTGAAATGCAACATACGAAAGATGGATTCCTTTTACTAAGGAGATTTATTAAGTTACAAGTTACAATTTTAAGGTCATGGAAGATTCCAATATAAAGACATCAATAAGAAGATACCTTCACTCAAGAAAGCCCACTTGCATCTGGGATCCACTGTCACATGTGAAGGCACATGATGACATCTGCTGGCCCTTCTCTCCTGGGTTGGTTTCAAAATGGCTCTCTCAGCTCCCATGGGTCCTTCTGACTTCTACCTGGGCATTTTCTTTCTTCAAACATCCATGCTTTCTACAAAATGTCCCCCTCTTAAAGGTTCCAGTAAGCAAGTTAAGACCCACTTTGAATTGGCAGTGTCACATCTCCATGGAAACAGCCAAATTAAAATGTCCCACCTAACAATAGGTCTACCCCGACAAGTTTGAATTAGAGAATAAGCTTCTCTTCGGTACCTAACTATATAACAGATTCAAACCAGTAAACCACCTTATCCTCCATCCTAGTTTTGTGGAGGGCTATCAGCCCACTGTTGAAGCCTCCAGCAGTGAGGCCAAGCTTAGATGACTTTCTATTCTAAAGCAATATTATGAACTGGTGTTTTATTTCCACTATGCTTAAGGGCCTCCTGCACTTCTCCCTCAATTCATGTCTCTTCTCTTTGCTACTCACTCCCCTCAATCTTGATACAAATTTTGTTCTCAAAATCTAGATTGATTCAGATTAGAGTGAGCATGATCCTACTTAATAAAATAATGAATTGATGTAAAAAGTCAAAGGAGGGCGGGCCGCGGTGGCTCAGCGGGCAAAGTGCTTGCCTGCTATGCCGGAGGACCTCGGTTCGATTCCCGGCCCCAGCCCATGTAACAAATACGGAGAAACAGAATACAATAAAACAAGAAAATGTTTAAAGATGTTTCCCTTTCTTCCTTCCTTCCTTCCTTCTATCCTTCCTTCCTTCTCACTTTCTTTAAAAAAAAAAAAAAAAAAAAAAAAAAAAAAAAAAAAAGTCAAAGGAGGTGTGAGTGAAAGAAAAAGGCAGCTTGGGACAGATATAGAGGAGATTATTTTTAATAATTAAAAAAGTAATAACACTGTTTGAATAGACTTCAATGATTATAATACTTGTGTATTATATCCATAATACATTTAAAAATTTTAGGATTATTAGAATGTTTTTTGACATTATTTAAGATCACGAGTCATTTATACTTCTGCACCTTTGCATGTGTTTTGGCCAAATGTACAGTGAGAGGAAATTGTCCCCAGGAATGCTCTCACTTCTGATACTGACTGCAAGCTTGTGAGTTTCTCTAAAATCACACTCAGGTTAGATAATTCAATAGAATGAATCATGGAACTTTATTACAGGGAAAGGATACAGAATAAAATAAGCTAAGGGAAGTAGTCCTTAGGATGGAGTCTAGCAGAGTACTTCTATGATTTTTCCCGATGGAGTATGGATCTGTTACTTTTTTAGTAACTGTTTGGGACCATATGCATGGATATTGCCAACCTGGGATGCTCCATACAAGGCTAAGTTTTCAGAGTTTTCACTGGGCTCCATTACATAGACATAACTGAGTAATTGTTCACAGGCTTGATCTCAGCCTCCATGTTGAACTGGCATCTCTTGACTCAAAGCTTCCACCGTATAAGACATGTTGGTCTTTTTGAAATGGCCAATCCCTCACATTAAAATGCAGCCAGCTCGCAACCTAAATCACATTATTATTATTACTCTGACTAGTGCAAGATCCTCAGGCAAATAAAACTTACCTCCCAGAAACAGAAGACAAAACCAGGCCTCTTTTTGGGGAAAAGTTAAATTTATTATGACACAATCATAAATCTTTTCCACTTTTTGGAATGCTGTACAGAATTGGTTTTGTGAAATAATGTTTTCTTGTTTATTTTTTTAAATAGCATTCATTTTCTTTTAGCTTTGGATGAGGAACATTTTACTATACTAGAATGATGACAAATAATAAAAGAAAATTGATAAAGGACATATTTAAGGAAAAATTCCATTATTAGAGTAGGAACCAGCTCAGAGATTTCACAAATAATAATTTCATGCTTTGTTTTATTTGGTTTTTAAAATTATATTTTAATATTTAAAATGAGGCAGTAATTGATCTGCAATTTTAGCAAATCACCAAAAATTGGTCTTTTATTGTATATTTTTTGCAAATAATTTAATTCATCTTTAATAATTGAATTAGGATGAGAAATACAAAATGTTAGCAAATTTACTTAGCTTGAGATCTTATATCTAGTTGAATATCTACTTTATTAAATGATGTAAATTATGAAATATCATCTTTTGTCTTAAAATAACTCTATTTCACAGACCATTGATTTCAGCTCTTACTTTTACTGTGGATTGGATCAGATTTAAAAAAAATTAAATATTTGATCCTTCTTAATAAAAAAAAAAATATTGAGAAATATCCTCACACACACAGTCCAACAATATTATGCAATCAATAGCTCACAGTATCATGACATAGTTGGGTATTCTTCACCATGTCATTTTTAGTTCATTTGCATCACTCCAAAAAAAGAAATAAAAAGAAGAAAAAAGAAATCATCCCTTACCCCTCTCTTGTTGACCCACAGAATTTCAATCTGCCCAATTTTACCCTTTATCTCCCCATATTATTTATTTATTTTATCTTTATTTTCTTTTTACTCATCTGTCCATACCCTGTATAGTAGGAGCATCAGGCACGATGTTTTCACAATCACACAGTCACATTGTAAAAGCTATATTTATACAGTCTTCTTTAAGTTATCAAATCTACTGGAACACAGTTCAACAGTTTCAGGTACTTCCATCTATCCACTACATTATACCATAAACTAAAAAGGGATATCTACATAATGCCTAAGAATAATCTCCAGGCTAACCTCTTAACTAGGTTTAACATCTCTCAGCCACTGAGACTTTATTTTGTCACATTTCTCTCTTCCATCTTTTACTCAAGATTTTCCATCCCTCTTTTAGTCAGTAAGATGATGCTGAGTCCCAGCTCACCCCAGGAGTCAGGTCTCAAGTTGCGAGGAAGATTTATACCCTAGGAAGTCATGTCTCATGTAGGGCAAGGGCAGTGAGTTCATTTGCCAAGTTGGCTTAGAGAAAGAAGCCACATATGAGCAAAAATAGAGGTTCTCTGAGGGTGACACTTATGCATAACTATTAATAGGTTTAGCTTTTCCTTTGTAAGAATAAGCATCATAAGGAGGAGCCCCAAGATTGAGGGCTCGGCGTATTGAATTGGTTGTCCCCATTGCTTGCAAGAATATCAGAAATTACCCAAATGGGGAAGTTGAATATTTCCTCCTTTCTCCCCAGTCCACCAAGGGGACTTGGCAAATAAATTTTTATTCTCTTCCCAAATTACTCTTGGATATATCAGGCCATCACATTACTGTACAAACCAACAAGATCTGACACCCTGTGCAGGGTTCCATGTATTTGTGGTGTTCAAGTAAACAGACCATAAAAGTTAAGTTAGATAATGTGATACCCAAAACATAAATTTTGCACCAAACAAACATCTCTCCCTTTAGTCTTACCCAGAGGTCGAAGTTTGAAAATATGGACCATATCTTCCTTAAGCCAGTATTCTGATTTACCTTAGTCCTATCCAGATCAGTTTCATTCACTGATATTTGATCTTGATGACATTTGAGTCAAAGGGTATTATGATGCAGGAACTATGGAGTGCTTATTTGAAACTGTTATGTACCCAAGAGAAGCCATGTTCTTTAATCCATCATGTTGGGGCAAACCTACAGTACAGCAGGACCTTTAGATTAGGTTGTTCACAGGGAGATGTGACCAAACACTTTAAGGTGGATCGTAATCAGCTTACAGGAGTTCTTTTAAGAGGGAAAGATTTTGGAGAAAGCTCAGATACAGACATTTGGAGATGCAGAAGGAAAACACCCCACAGATGCCAGGAGCTAAGAAAATCATTTGAAACCAGAAGCAGGAAGAGAAGGGCCAGCAGATGTTGCCATGTGTCTTCCCATGTGACAAAGAAACCTCAGTGCAATCGGCCTTTCTTGAGTTAAAGAAAGACCAATCTTGTTGATGCCTTAATTTGGATATTTTCATGGCCTTAGAACTATAAATTTAAAAACTAATAAATCCCCTTTGTAAAAGCCAATGGATTTCTTATACATTGCATTCTGGCAGCATTAACAAATTGAAGCAAATTTTGGTACCAGAAAAGTGGGGTGCTGCAATTTGAAAATCCCAAAAAAGTTGGAATAATTTTATAAATGGATAGGAAGAAGATTCTGGAAAAATTGTTGTATATTTAATAGAAAAGACATGAATTGCTTTGAACAGATTGTTGGTAGAAATGTGGAGTCTAAAAGACTTCTGATGAGGACTTAGAAATGATGAATGTATCATTGTAAACTGGAATAAAGACAACATTTGTTTTAAAGTAGCAAGAATTTGGCACAATTGAGTCCTGGTGTTGGATGGAAGGTAGAATTTGAACATGATGAGCTGGGATACCTAGTTGAAGAGATTTCCAAACCAATTGTGGTAAATGCAGCCTGGCTTCTCCTTGCAACTTATAGTAAAAAACAATAGGAAAGGGATAAGCTGAGAATTGAACTCTTGGGTATAAAGGAACAAGAAATTGATGGTTTAGAAAATTCTGTATTCCCAGGAAATTAGATCACAGAGGCTAGTGCCCCATAGGAGAATTTAAGCAAACATAGAACCAGTCAGCCTTGTCAGGTCAAACCTGGATTGGAGATGGAATTATGCAGAAATAATTTGTGGAACGTCCTATTGTCTGGTGGGGAAAGTCCTTTTGTCTGATGACTTTGATCCCTGTATGCTACATACCATGTCAACAATTTTCTTGAGAGATCTATATGAACAGAACTTCTACCAGTCTGAAATGAAAGGGACAGAAGAGGAACAGAGTAAGAGAAAATGACTTCAAAAGCATAACCATGGAAGCTAAGGTCTGGAGACAAGAAATCTCAGACCAGGAGTGCAGATTCATCCATGCATGTGAAGAGGGTGGGTTTGCTCCAGAGGCAGAGGGCAGGCCTTCTACTTCATTTTTCAGGAAAAGTGTTGTCCCTTCAGTCCTCAAAAGAGGGTGTAGGAGCACATTCCGTAGGATTAGGGAGTGCCTGGTCACCACTCCACTGTTTTGAAGGGTCTGAGCATATGCTCTAGAGATGGCAGATAGTCTGGGTGTCCTTAAATGCTTTAGAAGAGTAGGGCTGAGAACAAGGTGTTCTTCCCAGTGCTTTTCAATTTTGCAACACTCATTACAGTGTTTGGAGAGAACAGGGCCACAGTGTAAGCCCTTGGAAAGGGTTGAATATCATTCTACAAATGATCATCAGTCCTTAAAATCTAATGGAATTTCCCCTGCTGGTTTTCAGAACTCTTTGGTTCCAGTGACCCGTGCTTTCTTTCCAATTTCTTCCTATGGCAATGGGAGTGTTTATCCTATGACTCTCCATCATTTGTATATTGGCAGCAGATAAGTTGTCATAAATTTCACAGATCACAGTGAGCAAAGAATTTTGCTTTAGAACAGGCTATGGCTATAGCTTATTTTTATGAGAATTTGTACTGTTTTTTACTTGGTATTTTATTTGTATTGCTACTGAAATGGTTTTAATGCTTTTGTGATATTATGATGAGATGGATGTATTTTGCATTTGGAAGAGCATGTCTTTTGGGGGTCCAGAGGGTGGAATGTGCTGGTTTCAAATTTTTATGTACCCCAGAAAAGCCATGCTCTTTTAATCCAATCCTGTGGGAGCAGACCTATTGTTGGATGGGAGCTTTTGATTAGGTTGTGTCCATTGAGATGTGACCCTGCCATTAAAGGTGAATCTTAATTAGTTTAACAGAGTCCTTTGAGGGGGAAACGTTGTGCTGAAAGCTCAGACACAAATGTTTGGAAATGTAGAAGGAAAATGCCCTAAGAGATGCCACAAACTGAGAGGGTCATTTAAAGGGCCAGTAGACATCATTCAAGTGCCTTCCCACGTGACAGAGAAATCCCAGGCGTGATTGGCTTTTCTTGAATGAAGGCATCCTTTTGTTGATGCCTTAATTTGTACATTTTCATGGCCTTAGAAATGTAAATCTGTAATCTAGTAAATCCCTTTTGTAAAAGCCAATCTATTTCTGATATGTTGCATTTTGGCAGTATTAGCAGACTTACACACTTGACATAAAAAAGAATAAATCTTTACATAAAAATTAAAGAAAAATGGCACAGTCCACTGTAAAGACCAGTCATTTTCAAACATATTTTTCCATAATTTTCATAAAGTATGGTCTGATACCACAGATTACCAAATATTCAATATGTGTTTTCTTGTTTTTGTTTTGTTATCACTGGAATGTGGCTGAAAAACTAGAATGATTATAGTACTTTCTTGAGGGCTAGATAGAAGTAATGTCTGACAAGCTGTAATAGTTGAAACATGTTTTTCTTTATTCCAATGACTTATAGTGTGTGTTAGATGTTCTCAAGACAACAAAATTTATACATATATGATATGTCTAATAAATTGGGTATCTCTTGTTTTGGGGAAAGCTACCCATGGTAATGGAACTCCTTGGAAAGTTAGGAGTTGGAGGGGGGGATTTAAATATTACCAACAATACACAAACTGATTTGTTTCAAAGGCTTTGGAGTAAAGGAGATTCTTCATGATTTTGAATTCAAATCAAGCCTCAATTCATCAGGAAATTTATCCAATTCCCTTCCCAATCTCCCATTTCCTCCCTATAGGTTAAGAGTCTTAGTACATGGAGCCTTGAATAAGGCATGAGGTTTTGTAGTTTTGTCCAGTGTGATGCCCCAATAAATTCCAGAGTGATTTGAAAGAGAATAAAGATGTATTTGCAAAGTTCCCTTGGCAGAATGGTGAGAAAGGAGAAAAATTCAACTTCCCAATTTGGGGAATTCCTGATATTCTCACAAGCAGTGGCGACAATCAATCAATAAGCTGAGCCTCCAATCTTGGGGTTTGTTCATATGAAACTTATCCCTGCAAAGGATAGGCTATGCCTACTTAAAATTAGGCCTAAGAGTCAACCCCAGAGAATGCTGCTCAGATGTGGCCTCTCTTTCTCTCCCAACATGGCAAGCAAACTCACTGCCCTCCTCCTTTCTACATGGGACATGACTTTCAGGGGTATAATTCTCCCTGGTAACATGGTACAGAAACCCTAGAATGAGCTGGAACTCAGCATCAATGGATTGAGAAAACCTCCTCAATCAAAAAGGGGAAGACAAATGAGACAAAATAAACTGTCAATGGCTAAGAGATTTCAAACAGAGTAGAGAGGTTATCCTGAAGGCTATTCTTATGCATTATATAGATATCCCCTTTTTAGTTTAAGGTGTATTAAAGAAGCTAGAGGTAAGTGCCTGAAACTGTAGAGCTGTGTTCCTGTAGCCATGTTTCTTGAAGATGATTGTATAATGATATAGCTTTCACAAAGTGATTGTAAAAACCTTGTGTCTGATGCTCCTTTTATCTATAGCATGGATAGATGAGTAAAACATATGGATTAAAACTAAATAAATAATAGAAGGAACACATGTTAAAATAAATTCAGTATATTGAAATAGTAGTGATCAATGAAAGGGAGTGGTAAGGGATATAGAAAAATAGGGGGAGCAAAGGTTAAAATATATTCAGTAGATGGAAATATTAGCAGTCAATGAGAGGGAAGGATAAGGGGTATGGTATGTATAAGATTTTTCTTTTTACTCATTTTCTGGAGTGATGCAAATGTTCTAAGAAATGATCATTGTGAAGAATATACAACGATGTGTGATATTGTGAGTCATTGCTTATATAACAAGACTGGAATGTTCATATGTTAAGAATGTTCATGTCTGTACATTGTTATGTTTTGTCAATATATATATGTGTGTGTATATATATGAGTTAATTGCAAAAGAATCAAGTGGCTTCCTTCAGAGAATTTATCACACTGTATAATAATAAATAATTTATGTAGTTAAATAATGATTCTTCATTTCTACTTCAGTGTGAGCTCTGTGAGGTTGAGAACTGAGTGAGTTATTTATTACCATGCATTCCTGGATCCCCAGTGCTATGGAAAATATCTCACACATAATAGCTGTTCAATAAATACATGGAGAGTGAAAAATTAATGCAAGCATGAATTTAATTTTATCTGTCATTTCATTGAAGGCATGTGCCTGTGCCCTTACATTAGAGTTCAAATGTCGCAGAGTCGGGTCTAGCTTAATATGAGTCAAGACCCCTTAAAAAAAAGTTTTTTAATTGTGTAGTATAACATATACACAAAGCAAAGAAATAAAAAAGCAATAGTTTTCAAAGCACTCTTCATAAAGTGGTTACAGGATAGATCTCAGAGTTTGCCGTGAGGTACCATATGATCCTCCCATATTTTTCCTTCTAGCTGCTCCAGAATATAGGAGGCTGGAGGGCTTAAATACTTTTTATCATCACAACCAACATTTTTTCTTTCTTTCTTGTGAACAATAACATATATACAAAAAAGCTATAAATTTCCAAGCACAACACCACAATTAATTATATAACATATTTCAGACTTTGACATGGGTTGCAATTTCACAATTTTAAGTTTTTATTTCTAGCTGTTCTAAAATACTGGAGACTAAAAGAGATATCAATTTAATGATTCAGCATTCATATCCATTTGCTAAATCCTATCTTCTCCGTATAACTTCACCAACACCTTTGATCTTTCCATCCCTCTCTTTAGGGGTGTTTAGGCTATGGCAATTCTAAATTTCTCATATCGGAAGGGTCTGTCACTAATATGTCACTAATAAGGAAGATGAAACTATCTGATGTTCTGGAGAGGCCGGGCTAGATTTCAGGACTTTTCTGGACCAGGGACCCATCTGGAAGTTGTAGGTTTCTGGCAAGTTACTCTAGTGCCTGGAACCCCTGTGAAATCTTATAAACTGCCTTAGGTGTTCTTTAGGATTGGCTGGGGTGGTCCTGGTTCGGCATTGGCAGGTCATAATAGGTAGCAAATTCTACCTGAAGCTTGCATAAGAGCAGCATCCAGAGTAGCCTCTCAACTCTATTTGAACTCTCTCTGCCACTGATACTTTATTAGTTACACTTCTTTTACCCCCTTTTGGTCAGGATATAATTGTTGATCCCATGGTGCCAAGTCTGAATTCATCACTGGGAGTCCTGTCCCACATCACCAGGGTGACTGTCACCCTTGAACATCATGTTACACATGGGGGGAGGGCAATGATTTCACTTGCAGAATTGAGCTTAGAGAGACTGAGCTACATCTGAGCAACAACAGAGGTCCTCCAGGAGTCAAGAACACTTTTAATGTTTAATTATATTGAGATCTATCAGTGCATCTATTTTTTAAATGTCAAGAATGATTTGTGTTCAATCAGGCACCTATGACATGACCTTTTCAGTTCATGGACATCTTAATATTGCATCAGCATTTCTAGCTAATTACTAAGCAAGACTACCCACATAAGTTGTGTGGCCCAATGAAAAATGAAAATGCAGAACTGCGAGTTCAAAAAGTATTATGAAATTCAAAAATGCAAAAGCAGAGCATTAAACCAAGTATTGAGTCCTTCTAAGAACTTGTGTGATTGTACAAGTTGCACACGCATGAAGCCAGTCCCATTAATAAGGAGGCAGTTATTTTTAGTTTCCTTTCATTTGAGACTCTGATTTTCTAAAAATCCTCTTCCTATTCTCTCTCATTTTCTCTCTTTCTCTTCCTCTTTTTCATCCTAATATCACTGCAAGGAATACAGGGTGGAGGGTATTATGAAAAGAGGATCAAGGGCAAGGATAGACACTTGTATGCAAGGCAATCATTATCAATGGAGATTATAAGAAAGGAGTTAAGAACCACTCCTCCTTCTGGTCTATGCTCCTGAAAATCTTTGTTGGACTTACATTTTCAGCATGTTTCTATGGCGGAGCTTCAGAATACAGGCCTTCTCTATATACCTCACTACCATCCATCACCTTCCATACTAACTACTTAAAAAGCAGACATTCATCAGAGTTGTAATAATCTACTTGGAAACGTAAAAAGTAGTAGCTTTACATTCATCACACACTTGGAAAAATTCCCTTCATTTATTCCCCTTCATTTGCTGTTGTGTATTTTTTTTTCTTTTTTGTCTCTCTCATTAGATGATAAAATCTCTTCCAGCCAGGACCATGGTTATCATTCTCCCCCAACAATCTCATAAATAGCATAATGTTTTATAGGAAATATGCATATAATATATGTATTAAAAATAAGTAATTTTGAGAAATTCCAAAGAGGATGGCAAAGTAGGAAGCAACAGGACTCTTTAACCCAAAAACAGTAAGTAGATAGGCAGAAACCATGTGAAACAACTGTTTTGGGGTTCCAGAGTTAAGGGGAGCCCTTTACAGCATGCAGGGAAGAATAGGACAAAGAGGTTTAGAAACTAAGGCCACTATTGAGTCAGATCACCTTGAGTCTGGTCCCTCCATGACTACTTCAGATGGACAGTAACCTGGAAGCCCTCTTCCTGGAGAATGGAGTAGAGGTGGGGCACAGCTGATCGTGACTTTTGATTGATGAATCTAGATCCATAGTCTCTGAACCAATGTTGTAGCCTGCACTGAAAGGGGACAACAACAGTCATCATTTCAACCCCATCCCCAATAGCGGTGAAGGTAGTGGAGTTTTAAAGATGCAGGTCATACTTGGGGGCTGCAGAGAACAGTTTGCTGAAGAGCATCATTCACTGAGTAGGAAAGCACAACTTTGGAAAGCTGTCAAAAAAGCTTTTCGGTGTCTTTTCTGACCCTTTCTCTTTGGCTTTTTGGAACTAGTCTGTGCCCCCAGTATGGGTTTTTGGCTCTGTTTATGCTGGGGAATGCTGACTTGGGAATGTCCTTTCTGGTATGAATCTGTTCCCATAATCTGTCCTCCAGGCAAAAGCAGCTAAAAGCAACGGAGATAGATAGATAAGTTAGACAGACAGATAGATGATTGATAGATAGATAGATAGATAGATAGATAGATAGATAGATAGATAGATAGATAGATAGATAGATAGATAGAACTACAAATGCTGTGATGGTTGAGTTCATGTGTCAACTTGGACAGGTGATAATGCCCAGTTGTCAAGTCAAGAAAGCACTGGCCTCAGTTTTGCTGCAAGGACGCTACCTGGACTTGTATCATCAGTGAATTTATCGCATCTATGACTGATTGCACCTGCAGTTAACTAAGGGGAGTGCCTATCACAATGAGAGTCATTTAATTCAATCAGTTGAAGGCTTTTTAAGGGAGATTTGATGAATTCAGCAGTCAGACGAGAGAACTTTCATTTACTTCAGCCAGCCAGACTTTCCTGGGGAATTCATCATAGGCCTTCATCAGAATTGCCAGCTCATGGTCTGCTTCATGGAATTTGGAATTGTGCATCCCCACTGTCATGTGAGACACTTTTATAAAATCTCGTATGTACTGATATCTCTTATTGGCTCTGTTTTCCTAGAGAACCCTGACTTAAGCAAAACAAAAATAAACAGGACAGATCAAGATTGCTGGAAAAGGAACAGAGGAAAAAAAACTTTCTCCTGGGGATAAAACAATTGCACAACTAGTTCAATCTTAACATTTTTACTGCATACCAAAGGCAAGACTCAATGAATAACAGCAGAGGAAATCTGTTCAGTTAAACATGGGCACTTCTAAAGCCCTAGACTAACTTGAACCATGCGTCAAATGAGAATCTTTACACAAAGTCAAATTACAATAAAGCCCAAGGCAAGAAAGAGAAACTGACTCTGATGGTTAGGCTCAGGTGTTAACTTGGCCAGATGATGGTGCTCAGTTGTCTGGTCTGGCAAGCACTGGACAATCCACTACTGTAAGAATATTTCATGGCTGATTGATAAACAAGAAGGCTGGTTTATTAAACTATCAGTCAGTTGATTACAACTGTGGCTGATTACATCTACAATCAACTAAGGGTGGTTTTCCACAATGAGAGAATCCAGTCAATTGGATTTGATCTAATCAGCCGAAAACTTTTAAGAGAGAAGAGAAAATTCTCCCTTATTCATCAGCTACCCGGAATCTCCTATAGAATGCATCAAGGAACTTCTTCAGAGTTGGCCACCTCCTGGCCTGCCATACAGATTTTGGACTCATGCATTCACATGGTTGCATGAAACACTTTTATAATTCTCATATTTAGAGATGTCTCCTGTTAACTTTTTTCTTCAGAAAACCCTGATTAATGCACTCACCTTCAGAGTAAACTCATTTAGACAATCAGATACATAGGCATCATCAAAAATTACAAGCCTCACTAAGAAAAATATGGCTAAAGATATATTTCTTAATATCTTAAGAAGGCACTGTGTGAGCATAAAGAAGAGTTTGAAAATAAGGAAAGAATATAGTAGAATTTTGTTAACGAAAGTCTCAATAGAAGGGATTAAAAATACACTGGATGCATAGAGCAGCAAATTTGAACAGGCAGAAGAAAGAATCAGTGAACTAGATTTTAGGCTAGTTGAAATTTATAGACAGAAGAACAGATAGAGAAAATATTGGAAAAAAATTGAGCATGTTCTAAAATAATTTAATGATAGCATGAACACATGCTATCGATTCTCAGTGCCTGCCCATGCAAAAAGAAAAAACTGTGTTCCCTAAAAGACCCTACTCATAACGGGTTCACATACACAGTAAGAAATTTTGAGAAAATGCTTTTATGTGGTACATGCAGCTTCAAACCATCACACTCCAACCTGTGGACTCCAAAAAGACGTGCTCTTTCCAAATGCAAAATGCAAAGTACATTTATTCCATCACAATGTCTCAAAATACTTAAATCATTTCAGTAACATAATAAGTGCAAAGTCTCATCAAAATCAGTTACAGATGTGGTCTGTCCTGGGGCACAATTTATCCCTGGTGGTGGACTTATGAAACTTAGGACATATTATCTGCTTCTCATATACAAAACAGGACAGCCATAGAGTAAACATTCCCATTCTCCTATGAAGAATTGGAAGGAAAACATGGATCACGGTTCCCAAGCAGTCCCAAAACTCTGCAGGGTGTACTGCACTAGACTTGAAGCTCAGTGAATCACCTATAGGATGATGCCCTGTCCTCAGGGTCTGGTGGGCTTGAGGGTAGAGTGGGAAACCCACTCTTTGCAAGTGATTGCATAGTGATCATCTTCTGGTCTCCACCCACATAAGGCAGCATAAGAGCCATGGCCAAACCCTAGGTTCCGCTTTCCTCAAGCATGGGGCAGGAGTCGGACTCTATGCTCCACCGTCCTCAAGCATCAGTGTGGTGGTTGGTCTTTTCACTATATCCAGGGCACAATCTCAACTTCCTCAGTAGAATGGGGTGGCAGCCAGACTCTCTTCAATTCTTGGGAAATGTCCTACACCTCTCTGAAACCTGAAGTGACAGCACGTCTCCTGAACAATGGGGCTAGTCCTCTCCAAGCTCTAGGACATAGGTACTATTCCTATATAAGTGGTCCAGTCTCCTGACCCCAGGATTTGTCTTTACTCCAGACCTCAGCTTTGAGGTTCAGACTTTGAGGTCATTTTCCTTCAATCAGTCCCTTTTCTGTATGTTTTATTCTAGATTGGTAGTGGTTCTGTTCATACAGATTTCACAAATCTTGTTAGTTTTGCCTGCAGTACACAGGTGTCCAGACCATCAGACAGTAGGACTTTCCACAAATCCTTTCTAGATAACTGCATTTCCAGTCCTGACTCACACTGAAATGGCTGGCTAGATCTATGTTTAGTTAAACCATCACATAGACACTGTTCTCTGAGGATTCACATTCCAGAAGCTCAGACTTTTCCAAACCATCAGTTTCTGGTTTCTTTGTGCCTAGGAGTTCAGTTTTCAGTTTATCCCTTTCCTCTCTAATTTTACTATAAGATGCAAGGAGAAACCCAACTGTACTTTCCACATTTGGTTTGGAAATCTCCTCAGTTAAATATCCAAACTTATCACTTTCAAATTCTTTCTTCCATCCAACATCACAGCTAATTTCCCCCCAATTCTTTGCCACAGACGCAGTCACCATTTCTAAGGCCTCCTCAGAAGTAACTTTAACATTCATATTTATAACAACAGTCTATTCCAAGTAATCTTGGAATTTTTATCAGTCATCTCATAATTTTTTGTGAATCTTCTCCTTACAAGTTTTAAAGCCATTCTAGAACTTTTGTTTTTTGCAAAACAGCACACCATGCTCCTGGTACCAAAGTCTGTTTTAGTCTGCTGTGCTGCCAAAATGCAATATACCAGAAATGGGCAAACTTTTAGCAATGGGGATTTATTAACTATGAGCTCACAGCTCTGTGGCCTTGAAAATGTCCAAACCAAGGCCCCATCAAGACAATAGCTTTCTCTTGAACTATAAGCTTCCAGTAATCCTGCAATCTTTTGTCAGTTGGCAAGGCTTATGCTGGTCTCAATTCTCTTCCAGGTTTTGTTGTTTTCAGCTTCTAGCTTAAGTCACTTTCTTTCTAAGCTTCTGTGGCTTTCTCTCTGATATTGTAAGTCTCTCTCTTTGAATTTCATCTTCTCATAATGGATGCAGTAAGAGCATTAAGACCATTCTTGAAAGAGGAAAGTCACATCTTAATTTAAGATCCTACACAAAGAAGCTACATATGATAGATTCACATTCATAGGAATGGTTAACTTTTACAAAAATTTTTCTGGGTATATACAACTTCAACCCATCACATTGGAAAAATTGTCCTCCAAAAATGAGTGAGAATTTAAAATATTAATAGATAAACTGAGAGTGAGAGAGTTTATTAAAAAGATACCTGATCTAAAAGAAATATTAATGGGTGTTCTTCAGGATGAAAGAAAAAAAAATAGGAGAGAAAGGTTTGGAGGAGTGTGTTTAAATGAAGATTTATCAGTAAGGATAACTAAAAAAGCAAAAAGAGATAAAAACATAATACATGACATTTGAAACTAAAGGATAAAATTGTTTAAGTACATATGCCTTTATAATAATGGCATTAGATATTAGTGGATTAAACTCACCAGTGAAAAGACACAGATTGGCAGAATACATTTTAGAATATGTCATCTATATGCTGCCTAGAAGAGACTCACGTTAGACCCAAGGATACAAGTAGGCTGAAAGTGGAAGCTTGGAAAAAGATATGCTGTACAATAAGTAACCAAATGAACAGAGCTGGGATAGCTATACAAACACAAGTCAAAGCAGATCTTAAATGCAAAACTATTTAGGAGATAAAGGATATACATATTAATAAAAGGGGCAATTGACCAAGAAGAGGTAACCATGAATATCCATGCACCTAAAAGGGTGACCCAAAATATCTCAGGCCAATACTGGAAAACTGAAGGAAGAAATAGATGTCACTAGAATAATAGAGGCTTCACTACACCATTCTCATCAAGAGACAGAACATCTAAACAGAAGATGAATAAGGAAACAGAAAACATCAGTAATATGATAAGTGAGACATGTACAGATCATTGTGCCCCAAAAGAGCAGGCTATACATTCTTCACAAGTGTTCAAGGATCATTCTCCAGGAAAGACCTCATGGTGGGTGTCAAAACAAGTCTCAGTACATTTAAAAAGTGTGAAATCATATGAAATACTTACTCTGACAACAAAAGAATGAAACTAATAATCAATGACAGGTAGAAAACTGGAGAATTCATAAATACATGGAAGTTAAACAACACACACATTTTTAGTTTGTTAATGCTGCTGGAAATGCAATATATCAGAAATGGATTGGCTTTTATAAAAGGAGCTTATTAAGTTACACATTTACAGTTCTCAGGCCATACATATGTCCAAACTAAGGCATCCAGGTAAAGATACCTTGACTCAAGAAAGGCTGATAGGTCAGCTGGGAAGGCATATGGCTAGCATCTGCTGGTCCTTTGACTTCTGGTTTTAAGCAGCTTCCTCAAGGACATTTCCTTTATGCATCTCCAGATAACTCTGTTTATGTGTGATCCCGTCCCAAAAATGTTTTCCTCTTCAAGTACTCCCTATCTACCTTGAATTGATGGAGACACATTTCCATGGAAACAACCTAATCAAACATAAATAACTTAATAACTTAATAAAAAACATCCTGCCCACAATTGTATGTGTCATATTTCCATGGAAACAACCTTATCAAGAGACCGCACCATTAAAAAACTAAATATAAATAAATAAATAAATAAAATAATTTTAAAAAGAGAAAAAAAAGATGTCACCATAAACAGTAGCTCTGCATCCACAAGATCAGATTAGGAAAAAGAACATGGATTTTCTGGGTGACATAACAATTTCAAAAGAACACACCCTCCTAAACAATCAGGGGGTCAAAGAAGAAATCATTTCAGAAGTAAATAAATATATTGTGAAAAGTGAAAATGAGAATACCAGGTATCAAAACTCATAGGGTGCAGTGTGAACAGTGTGGAGAAGGAAATCTATAGCCCTAAATGCCTTCATTAAAAAAGAAGAGCTAACATCAAAGACCAAACTGCATACCTCAAGGAACTAGAAAAAGGACCACAAACTAATCCCAAAACAAGCAGAAGAAAAGAAATAATAAAGATTAGAGATGAAATTGGAAATAAAAAAATCAATAGAGAGAATTAACAAACCAAAGAGTTGTTTCTTTGAGACGGTCAATAAAATTGACAATCTTAGCTAGACTGATGTTTTAGTATACTAATGCTGCCAGAATGCAATATATCAGAAATTGAATGGCTTTTACAAAGGACATGCATTAGGTTATAAATTCATAATTTTGAAGCTATGGAAGTGTTCAGAGAAAGACATCAACAAGTGCATAACTCCATGCAAGAAGGGCCTACTGTGTCTAGTGATTTTCTGTCACATGGGAAAGCACATTGTGATGTCTGCTAGCCCTTCTCTCCTGGGTTGATTTCACAGTGGCTCTTTCAGCTCCTGTGGGTCCTTCTGGCTTGAACTGGGCGAATTTCTATCTTCAAGCATCCATACTTTCCTCAAAAATGTCTCCCTCTTAAAGGAGTCCAGAAAGTGGATTAAGACTCACTTTGAATGGGCAGGTTCATATCTGCATAGAAGATATCTAATCAAAGAGTTTCACCTAACAGTAGGGATGCCCCCACAAGATTGGTTTAAAAGAACACAGGGTTTTCATAGGGGCACATAACGGTATTAAACCAACAGAACTGACAAAGGAAAAAGAGAGAAGATTAAACAAATAAAGCACAAAGGAGAGAGGAGACATTATTCCTGAACCCAAAGAATTAAAATGATCATAAGAGAATAATATGAACCATTGTATGCCAACCAATTACACAGTGTAAATGAAAGAAAAATTCCTAGAAAACACAATTTATATTGACTCTAGAAGAAATAGGTGCCCTCAACAGACCGATTACAAGTAAAGTGATTATATCGGTCATGAAAAACTTCCCCAAAGAGAAAAGCTCAAGACCAGAAAAATTAACAGGTCCATTCTACTAATTGTTCCAAGAAATATGAGTACCACTCTGCTCAAACTCTTAGAAAAAAATGAAGGGAATGTACCTAACTCATTTGATGAAACCAAAGTGAGATACAGAGACTACAAGAAAAGAAAATTTTAAGCCAATCTCTAAAGAATGTTCATGCAAATATTGTAAGTAAAAACTTGCTAATCAAATCCAACAGCACATTAAAAGAACAACGTAATCAAGATGGTTTTACCCCAGGTATGCAAAGGTGGTTCAACACAAGAAAATCAATAAGTGTAATAGACCACAAATCAAAGGGTAAAAATACATGAACATCTCCACTGATGCAGAAAAGATACTTGAGAAAATCAGTGTTTGTTTTTGATAAAATACTTTGAGAACTAGGAAGATAAAAAAATTTCATCAACATATTAAAGGTCTTATATGAAAAACCCATAGCTGACATCATACTCAATGGTGAAAGACTAGCAACATTCCCTCTAAGATCTGGAACAAGACAAGGATGACCACTGTCAGCAGTATCATTCAACATTGTGCTAGAAGTACTTTCTAGAGAAATTAGGTAAAATAAAGAAATAAAAGGTAGTCAAATTGGAAAGGCAGAAGTAAAACTTTCATTATTTGTAGTTTTCATGATCTTATATAGAGATAGTCCCCAAAAACCTACGACCAAGCTACTACAGTAAATAAACTAGCTAAGTAAAGTGGCAGCATAGAAGACCAATAAGCAAAAATCAGTAGTGTTTCTGTACATTAGAAATGAACAATCTGAAGAATAAATTTTTTTTAATTCCATTTACAATAGCAATTAAAAGAATTGAATATCTAGGAATACATTTAACCATGGGACTTCTACACAGGAAACAACAAAATATTGCTAACAAAAATCATTTGAAGACCTAAGTAATAGAAGGACATTCCATGTTCATGGATTGGAAGACCTAATATCATTAAGATGTCAATTCTACCCAAATTGATTTATGGATTGAATGCCGTCCCAATTAAAATCCCAACGGTCCACTTTAT
Source organism: Tamandua tetradactyla (assembly GCF_023851605.1). NCBI lineage: Eukaryota > Metazoa > Chordata > Mammalia > Pilosa > Myrmecophagidae > Tamandua > Tamandua tetradactyla. The sequence continues at coordinate 73,842,096 of NC_135335.1, read as the reverse complement.
AGAAACAGAAAAGCCAATAATCGAATATATTTGGAAGGGTAAGTGTCCTTGAATAGCTAAGAACATTCCGAAAAAGAAGAACAAAGTTGGAGGGCTCACACTCACTGATTTTAAAGCATATTACAAAGCCATAGTTGTCAAAACAACATGATACTGGCATAAAGATACATATGCTGACCAATTGAATAAAATTGAGAGTGCAGAAATAAACTGTCATATCTATGGCCATTTGCTATTTGACAAGATTCCATGTCCACTCAACTGAGACAGAATAGTCCCTTCAAGAGATGATGCTAGGAGAACTGTATTTCCAAATGCAAAAGAATGAAAGAGACCCCGATCTCATAGCTGAGACAAAAATTAACTCACAACAGATCAAAGACCTAAATATAAGAAAGCAGGACCATAAAACTCCAGAAAAAAATATAGGTAATCATCTTCAAGATCTTACTTTACACCCAATGAACAAGCAGTGAAAGAAAAAATAGAAAATGGCACTGTATTAGTCAGGGTTCTTTAAGGCTACAGAATCAACAGGAGAGATCTATAAATATGAGATTTATAAAGGTGTCTCATGCAAACATGGGAATGGAAGAGTTCAAAATACCCAGGACAGGCTGCGAAGCTGGCAGGTCCAATTAATGGTCTGGATGTATTCCATAGGAGAAGCTCACTGGCTAAAGAAGCAGTGAAAAAGCTCTCTTCTTCCTTAGAAGTCTCCAACTAATTGGATTATCTCATTGGTGGGAGATGTGTCTTAGTTGATCACAGATGTAATCAACCACAGAGGCAATCAACTGACTGATCATTTAATACACTAGCCTTCTGATTAATAACCAGCCATGAAAAATCCTTGCAGCAATGGTCAAGTCAGTGCTTGCCTGACCAGAAAACTGGGCATCATCACTTGGCCAAATTGACACCAGAACCTAACCATTTTCCAGGTACCTCCTCAAAATGAAAAACTTTTGTGTTTCAAAGGACTTTGACTAGAAAGTACAAAGGCAATCTACTCAATGAGACAAAATATTTGGAAACCAATATTTGATAAGAGTTTACTATCCATATATAAATATATATATACACACACACATTGTATGTGTATGTACATATACATAAAACCTACCATTCAACAAGAAAAAGAAAACAACCTAAATAAAAAATTGGTAAAAGACTTGAATGGACATTTTTCCAAAGAAGAAATTCAAAGGGCCAAAAAATGCACTAAATGATGCTCAATGTTACTAGTTATTAGGGAAATGCAAATTAAAACTACAAGGATTTATCATTGCATACCTTCTAGAGTGACCCCTATTTAAAAATAATAATAAAACAACAGAAAGCTACAAATTATCTACAAGCATTTGGAGAAATAAGAACACTCATTCACTGGTTGTGGGAATGTAAAATGTGGAAAACTGGTGGTTCCTCAGGAAGCTAAGTATAGAATTGCCGTAGGATTCAGCAATCCCACTACTAGGTATATACCCAAAACAACTGAAAGCAGGGACTCAAACAGACGTTTGCAACTGATGTTTATAGGAGCATTATTCACAATTACCAACAGATGTAAGCAACCCAAGTGTCCACCAACCAATGAATAGATGAACAAAATATGCTATACACATGTGACGGAATATTACTCAGCTGTAAGAATAAATGAAGTCCTGATGTATGTGACAATATGCATAAACCCTGAGAGGATTATATTGAGTGAAAAAATAGTCACAAAAGAACAAATATTCTATGATCTCACTGCTATGAACTAACTATAATAAATTCATAGAGTTAGGATCTAGAATATAAGTTACCAGGGAATAGAATAGGGCTAGAGAACGGGCAATCGGGGCTTAATTTCTGCAGAATTTCTAGTTAAGTTTATTGTAAAGGTTTGGAAATGGATGGCAGTGATGTAGTATAACATTGTGAGTATAATTAACAGTGCTGAATCATGTGTGTCAATGTGGTTGAAACGGGAAGTTTTGGGCCTTGTATGTTACTAACATTTAGTATGTTACTAAAAGAAAAGTTGGAGGTTAAGACATGGGATTGTGTAAAATAGTGAACCCTGCTATGGACAATGACTGTAGTTATTAGTACAAATATAAGAATATTTTTTAATGAATTATGACAAATGCATATCACTGTTACCAGGTGTTAATAATAAGGTGGTGAATGGTGAAAATACACATAGTGCATACAGATTAGAGCTGACAGTAATATTTTAATACCTTCCATCAATTCTAACAAAGGTACCATGCCAATGCAAAGTGTCAACAATAGGGTGGGGATATAAGATCTCTGCATTTTTCACATGACCTCTATATAAACCTATAACTTCTCTGATTAAAAAGAAATTTTTATCATAATTTTAAAAAAGGAATGAAAAGTGAAAGAAATAACACACAAAGTTCTACATATGGTAGGACTCCATTTATATAAACATAAATATAAACAAATCTATAGAGATAGAATTAGTGGTTATGTAGGGCTCGGAAAGGATAGAGTGATTGAGAGGTGACTGCTAAGGGGATGGGGTTTTTCTTTTTGGAATAATGAAATTGTTCTAAAATTGACCATAGTGATCAATGTACAATTCTGTTATTATAGTAAAATCCATTGATTGTACACTATGATGGTATGGTATGTAAATATCTAACATTAAAATTGATTAAAAGTGTGATTGCAAGAAATAAAACCCGCATTTAGAAACCAGTAGTCTTAAGAAAGGGTTTCTTATTTTTCTAGATTGTCTTAGAGAAATTATTGAACTCAAATTTCAGCTTGGAGAATCAACTTCCATGTTTTGAAAGCTCAGAATTTGACCACCCCTAGGGCTTCTGATTCAGTAGGTCTGGGATAGAGCCTGAGAATTCGCATTTATTACATATTCCTAGGTAATGCTAACTCTGCTGGTCCATGGGCTACATGTTTTGTTTGTTTGTTTTGGCATGGGCATGCTCTGGGAATCGAACCTGGGTCTCCTTCACAGCAGGAGAGAATTCTGCCACTGAGCCACCATTGCACTACCCTGGGCTATGTTTTGAGAACCATGTGTTCAAGATCATATAATTGTTTGTAGAAGTAGAATACTCAAAGGTCTTCAGAATTTTCCTAAGCATTAGGGTGACCATGTAACTGAGCATATGTGAGTTTCCTATTTACCGTACTAAGGCAAGATAAACCACTCACTGTAAATGATTTCCAGTTAGAGATTCACCACCTAGAGCTCGAAACCTTGAGTGATGTTCAACTTAGATTGCATATATTTGGTAGTATTCTTCTGCCTGAGCTTTGGAAAAGAGTAAAGGAAGCTATCACAGACATTTAGAAGGTGAGTAAAGAATCTTTGTGTTGATAAAAAATGTTGAAAATAAATTGGTAGATTCAGTTTTGTCAAAGTGAATTGAAGGGTAAATATAATGAGAATTCTAAATAATATTGCATTACTTAACTTTGTTAATAATTTTGTTATTAACTTTATTAAATATTCTTCCTAGTCTATTATGAAAGTTGTCTTGTGGAACCTGTAGCTTCTCTCAGCCATCCATTGTTGTGGTGGTGGATGTGGTGGTGATGCATTGATAGAAGTAGTGATGGTGGGTTTTTTTTTGTTTGTTTGTATGTTTGTTTTCAATGTTCAACCCATGTTAGGATCAATTTCTGGGTGGAGGAAGGGTCATATTCTAAAGGTTCATAGTCCAGGTACTTGGTAGAATATAGTTACAAGAGGAATGAGGAATACAAATAGTTAATGGAGCAGATAGAACCTGCACTGTCTAAAATGGGGTGGAGACATTGGGGAAAATTTCCACTGTGCAATATGGATTCATAAGCCAGTCAACTACATGAGTCATTTAGCTCTGATAACACTTCTACATCAAAAGTGATCTAAACTTCAGGGTATTATGACATCAGTCATCACTGCACTAGCTACTCTCCTATGCCTCCTGTGAAGTTTATTTGCATAGTTTTCATTAGATCTATTTTACAAACATGGAAAACAATTCTTTATGGATTTCTCACAATTCTCCCTAACCTATCATTTATTTTGGATTATATTTCAAGGGAATATATATAGAAGCAGCTTTAGATTGTAGAGGTAGTGTGTTCCCACTATCTCCAGAGAGGGAAGGTTTTTTACTACGCAATAAAATAAAGACAATTTCTCACTTTGAAGAAAAGTTCAGATAGTTTTGATCACAGGACATTATAAAAAAAATGAGGTACTGTGAGCTTGGGATCCCTCAGCTGTGATGCAAACCCAATTCATGTACAGCATACATCTGAGACTGTCTCAGGTGTTCCCCCATGTGGGACAAAGAAAATTGACAGAAATAGTACTGGAATGGTCGGCCTACTTTCTGTGCCTTTTTCTCTGACTCAGGGACCTGGGGCCTTATGTCAGCATTAATGAAACTGGTGTGCTAACTTGTTACTTTCCAACAGAGGTAAAATCTCACACCATTAGGAGTTCTTGACAAATTATAAGGGAACAAAAGGATGGGGAGAAATGGAATGATATTTTGAGAGAGAATAAATAACAATAAGACTTGTGATTTGCCTGATGTTTTAGAACAAATATTTATTTAAAAATATTGCCTTTAAAAAAAAAACTTTAAAAAATTTTGAATAGCTTTTCAGAATGATGATTTGTTCAAAATACTACTCAGCCCCAGGATTAATTCTCGTTATTTAAGGCAAAACAACATATAAATATAAGGGATTCTATTTATATTCATTAAATACAAACACAAGCACATTAGAATTTTAAAAAGTATTGTTTTTCATGATTTGTTTTTGCTTTTTCAAACTTCAAAGGTTTTTCTTTCATTCACTTCCTCAGGCATAAAGTTAAAATCACAACCAGGCAATGTAAATTCATTCCTGATTATGTTCACTTCACCAATATTTCGATATTTAAAATAGGCCACTAATCTTATTCCAGTATGGATGGAAGCAGTCAGAGTGAATAAAAATTTAGTTTTCAATCAAAATGAAAATAATGCAATCTATTTTTCTATTTTGTTAAGAAGGCAAGATTCAATTCACTTGTAAATCTTTTCATAGGTAACAGATTTTTAAATTTAAAATAGTAGAAAAAAGATGAAGCTGTGCTATTCAGGTTTGATAAAGAAAGTCAAGAAAACAAGCACTGACCTTAATATATAAATATTTAGGACAGGTAGAAATAAAATAAATTTAAGATCGCATTTCCTTTAAGTCAGTTATTTCACATTTTGAAAAAAAAATCATGATTATTTAACCTTTATTTTTTATTCCCTGGCTCACTCTGCCTTCCCCCATCTCCATTTCCCAAGTTTTATGATCTAAGAAAGGTTGAGTTACAGCTAAATAGTACAGGTTTCAATAAGAGTTAAGTTGAAGGTGTTAAAATCCGCTCTAGCTACTTTATGGAAAAAATAATTAAATATTTATTGGCGGGTGGTTGCATTGGTTTGGAGCTGTGTCTACCCCAGAAAACATGTTCTTAAACTTAATTCATTCCTATGGGTGTGAACCCATTGTTAATAGGAGTTTTTATGGTTCTTAAAGCTATTATAGTTGCTTAAAAGTTTCTTAAAATCAGACAGAAGGAATAAAAGCCACAGAGGGAACAACCAGAATCTGCAATCAATAGAATGTGAGGACAATGGAGAGGCCAGAGGACGCTGCCATAAACCTTGCCATGCAAACAAGACCAAGGACCACCGGCAGCTAGTCCAAGAATGCTATGGTCTTTGGGGAGAAAGCATCACTTTGCTGATGCTGTGATTTGGACATTTTTCTTAACCTCAAAGTCATGGGCAAATAAACTCGCATTATTGTGTGGTATTTGCTTGAGCAGCCAAGGAAACTAAAACAGTGGTTTAAAAAATTAGTAGAAAGGGAAGGATTAGTTGGATATCAAGTGCACCTGCAACATCCAGAATCACACATCCACTGCTGTGGTCCACAAAGCCACCGCTACTGCCACAGAGCAGGGTGACCACGCTTCCTCTGCCACTATCAGGGCTGTCAGGTTAATGCCTCATGCTTTGCCTTTCTCCTCATTTCACTCGGTTCCTAATTTAAGCATGAGAAGTGTATCTGAAATACTCAATATGCGCACTCCTCACCCTCTACCCAAACAATAGCTTCAAGGGAAATACAGTCTCAGTTTTCCAGACTCTTCAGTCCAATATGGCAGGATAGAATGAGATTACAATAAATGTGTTAACCAAAGAGTGAAAATTTATTTTTTGCCAATGTATTTGTAGATAGGAGAGCAATGACATTGTCTACTCTGGTTGCATAGCTATAGAGGGAGAAGTTTGATAAACTTTATGTTAGAGTAGAAATTGAAGTCTCTCACAACATTAAAAAAAAAAAAACTCAGAAAATGGTATTTAAGAAGCTATTACTTTAAAACAAGTGTTTCAGTTTGCTAAAGCTGCCTGAATGTAATATGCCAGAAATGGACTGGCTTTTACAATAAGGATTTATTAGCTTAAAAATGTACAGTTCTAAGTCCATGAAAATGTCCGAACTAATGCAACCACAGGGCGATACCTTCTCTGAGGAAAAGCCACTGGCATCTGGAACACCTCTGACTTATAGAAAGGCACATGGCAGGTGTCTGCTGGTCCTTCTCTCCCAGGTTTTGTGGCTCCCTATCATCTACTCCAGGGGTTCTTCCACTATGCTCTTTGGGCTTTTGTCTTTTATCTTCTTATAATGGACTCCAGTAAAAGGATTAGAACCCACCTTGAATGGGTTGGATCTCATCTCAATTGAAAGAACCTGACTAAAACTCCCACCCATAAATGGTTTGCACCCAGAGGAATGAATTAAAAGAATATGGCATTTTCTGGGGTACATAATAACTTCAAACCAACATACAGGTATGTAACTATTTAACAAGTTATACCTCAGAAAGTTATCATTATTGTTCAGTAACAGCATGGCACACTGTTAAGTGTATAATAATTTCACATGAAGCAGCAGTTTTTTTTTTTTATTATTTAATTAACTTTATCCAAAAGAGACTTTTATACTCGCATTGAGGGGGTCAGTTTCAGAGGTGCCCATTATTATAATAATGACAACATGCCCTTCAATTTCTTAAGTATTTTATGATTATAGTATGGCCTTTTCTGTGTAAGTTCACATTTATTTTTCTCCATCATTTCCCTGAGAGACAGTTCAAATTTTTCCATCTTTTTTCCATTCGCTGTTTTGAGTGTTCAAAATTAGTTATCCTGTCCTCTACTTCACTTACTCTTTCTTCTGCCTCTTCAAATCATCTATTGTGTGTCTCTGATATGTTCTTTATTTGGTCTACAGCATCTTTAATCTCTGTGATATCTGCTATTTTTCTATTTATACTTAAAAATTCCTCTTTATGCTCCTCTGGAGTTTTCTTGATCTCCTTCCCATCATTGACCCATCCATTTATTTTATTTAGTAGAGTTATGTGAACATCTTTGATCAGTAGTTCCAACATCTGTGTCTCCTCTGGTGTTTTAATTTAGTCATTAGGCTGGGCTATATCTGTTTGCATCATGATGTGTTTAGTGATCTTCTGCTCTCTTCACGGCATGTAAATATCTTGAATGATTTAATATGAATGTTGATTTCCTTCAGAAATGTAAAGCCTTGTATTTGCAGGATGGATGTGGAGCAGTATTCAGGGTGCAAGGCAAAGCACAACAGTGTGGTGATGATTTGCCATGCAGGTACAGGCACAGGTTGGGGATGCTATGCTGTTGCCTGTGAACGTGGGCACCCAGGGGTGTGGCAGGAGGTGGCTGTGTGGGTACATGGGTCTGGGGGGTGGGGCCCTATAGTTCATTGGTCTAGGGTGGGAGGCCCTTTGTGCGCAGGTGCTGAGCTAAGGCGGTGAGTCAGCATTGGGCCCTGTAGGCTGGGGGTGGATGCGTCCTGGCTGTGGAGGTCAGCGGTTGCCCAGAGCTGGGGGGCTGACTAGGGGTCATGCGCATGTATGGATCTCGGGATTGCCATAAACTGAAGTGCACAAAGCTCAGAGGGGCAAGGTGGAGCTGCATAACTTTATGGACTGGGGGATGGTGTATCCTGGGTATGGAGGTGAGCGCCCACAGCCATTATGCACTGGTGACAGCCCGCAAGGGGCAGAGACTGGGAGGCAGGGCTTGGGAGAGGCGGGGCAAGACTGTGCTTGTGCATAAGAGGTAGATTGGGCTGGGGAAGGTGTGCGTGTGCCTAGGGTGGGGTTGTTGGGCAGTACACTTGCAAAGGGTTGGTGGGACAGGGCGCTTGGGGCACAGGAAGTGGGGGGCGGGTGAAGGGGTTCAGGTGCCTGGTGTGTGGAATGAATTGCGGTTCGTGGAGCTGAAGGTAGCGTATCCATGGAATGTGGTTTGGCTTAGTTCCAAGGCCCCATCTCCTGGTCTGGGCACTTCTGAGGGCTCCCAGCTTCTGTCTTAGGCTGTTTGCACCGACTGGAGGGTCTCCGGCCAGGGACTCCCTGTGTGATGCAGAAGACTCTCCCAGCTCACTTATATTCTGGTATCGCCACCTCAGTTGCCTTCCCGTCCCTTCTATAGCTGTTCCATGGAGTAGGGTTGAACTCGATCTATTTTATTCCCCCATCTTCTTGGAACCTTCACATTTATTTTTTAAAGATGTGTATAGAAATACATTCTGCAAAGTTTTCATCAGATTTGAATTATTTATAATGGACTTGTGGCTTCTCCTCATGCTGAGGAGCACTGTCTAGTGAGGCAGCAGCTCATTCACAGCGAGCTGACTTTCTGACTTGCCCTGCTCTGCCATTTCCTCAGAGTGGGGACTACAAGGGGGGGGGGGTGTAACCCAACTCACAGGATTGTGATAAGGTTTTCAGGGAAGCCCAAAAGAAATAGAGAAACTTGTAGAATTCCAAATTAACCTATTTATAGGGTGAAATACATTCAATAGGTTAGCATATCAACCCACATAGAAAGGGCTTCTTTTAAAAGGAGGCATTAAAGAAAGTATGATGAGTTTTAGTACATTCATTGTCCAAGGTGCTCACTCTCTTTCTAACTATGTATATGTCTTTATCTAAATCTCCTGAACTTTGGAATAACAAAACTTTTAATTATAATAAAATATTTATAATCAGTATCTAGCTATGAAATAAATAAATCAAGCAAAAAAACAGAGAAAGTAATGACTTGTTGGGGATTAACATGCCCCCCTAAAAGGACATGTTCAATTTCTGAACTGCGTTACTGTGGGTGTGAACCTATTTGTAAATAAGACCTTTGAAGCTGTTATTAGTTAAAGTATGTACTAATTCGGAGTTCCCAATAAGAGGAAGCCAAACTGAATCAGGGTGGGCCTTAATCCGTATGAATAGAGGCCTTATAAAGAGAGGAAATTTAGACACAGTTAATTAGCAGAATCGAGGAGACAGAAATCAGCAGGCACCAGGCGAGAGAGAGCATGCCATGTGACAAAGGACTGCTGGAACATGCAGTTCCTGTGAGAAAGCAATCCCTGCCAGTATCTTCACATTGGACATTTAGCCTCTGAAACTGTGAGATGATCAATTCCTGTCGATCATCAACTCCAACCAGTGTGTGGCATTTATCATAGCAGTCCCAGCAAAGGAAAACAAATATTAATAGCACTTCTTCATATTTCAAAGTTTAAAAAAAATATGATTAGAATTTACTTTAATTTGAGCCAAGAGCAGAATTTTGTTCTTCTGCTAAAAAAAAAAAAAGCCACAAAATGCACTCCATATGATAGAGGGATATAAAGGACATTGCTAGTATTTGTACCCAATTCTTCACCTCCTTTCCTAATAGTACCAGTGACTTTTAGCTGTGTAAATAGCTGCCCAGAAGAAATACATTCCCCATTCTCCCTAGCCACAATCTGTGGTCAAATGTCTTGTTCCCAGCCAGTGAGAGCACAGAAATATTGCGTACGTCTTCTGCATCATGTGCTTCAAAGGAAGGAACACATCTTTCCCTTTTTTATTTTACCATCCAGAAGACAGATGTGGAAATGAGCTCTCTTGGATCATATAAATAAGTTAAACCCCTTAAGAATAGTTGAGCATCAAGACAGCTGGAGCCTAGATGACTATCCAGGGAGAGCAGTCATACCAGCTCAGAAATTTATGTAAGAGAAGAGTAAGATTCTGTCTTGCTAAAGAAACTCCTATTGTCAGAATACGTCATTGCAACATGTATTCATCCTACCTCCCATCTCAGACTTTGGTTATTTTCTCAACTAGACTTAGTTAAATGTAGCCCCCCCAAATTCCTAACATCATGTAGCAATTTATTCTGAAACTAGTAACAAAGAAATAAAAATATATACTTAAAGAGCTAATGTAATATGAGATTTAATGTGTGTTTGTGTGTACCTAACTCATTCCATAGTCCATTTACCTATGGACTGTGAGGTTACTATGATCTCTGTTGTCAACCCACTTTAATGTTTCAACTGCAGAATTATATTGATGACATACATACAAAAACTAACACAAATATATATGCCACAGAAAAAAAATAGGATACTTGTTTTTACCTGACTCAGAAATTAAAGCACTATGTTGAAACAATTAGTGGACATGTGTTCCAGAGATAACCGCCAGAGTGCTAGTACTACTATTATAGAATCTTAGCAGGGTAATTAGAACTTTCCAGATCTTAATGCCTTCATCTACAAAACTAAGATTTTCACAAGTCCCTTCCTGCTCTAAGTATTATTTGGCTGAGTGGAAACATTTAAAATATAAAACTATTTGGTAACGCTGATCATGTAACAGCCTTGTGGTATCCGAAAATTTTAGAAATCTATTTAAAAAAATAGACTCCCTCTATTTTTTTTTTCAGATTGAGTTTCCTTTCTTTTCCATTATGCTGATTATATAAGGAATCCATTGACAGACAGTCAAATATGTACACAAGAGGCAGTAAGAAACTGTACTAAACTGGCAAACAAACCTCGCATTATAGTTTTAACCTTGCCACTAGTCAGCTATATGTTCTTAAGCAAGTCATTTAGGATTTAGGAGCATCATTATCTGCTAGAAAAAGAGTCATAGCTGGACATGAGCTTCATAATTCTTCCCCCTGCTTTAAAATTATTTTTATGAATTGATGCTTTATATATTTATATATGACTATTTACCTACGGAATCTACACATAGCCAGAAAAATGTAAAGGTGTTAATTATTGTGTGGAGCTATACTGACATCCTTTGGTAAAGTCTTGGCTAATTCCAACTTAATTCAGAGAGAATTATAGGGAGATGGACAGTTAGATGGTTGATAAGAAGATAGAGCCATCCACATGTGATTACTTGAAACTCCTAATATTGATGAGAAAAGAAAAGAGAAAGAAAAAAAGAGAAGATTGTATGTATGCAGTCCAAAGTATGAATATTTGTTTTAATTGTATTGCTTGTCTATTTAAATTACTAATAACATACTTTATCTATAAAATATATAAATTTAAAGTAGATAAGGTTCAACAGACAAGACAACATGCATATTCCAAAATGATGAGCAAGGTATGTTCTCTCATGACAATAAGAAACACAAAAGCGTCTTTGGAGAACAAGGAAGAGAAAGTTCAGTGAAAGCAAAAATAAATAAAATGTAAAACTGCATCGAAAATCTCTTTTGTAACATACATCACATCCGCAAGGAATTGAATTTGGCATCCCGTTAATACTTGTATTTCGTCGGTCTGGTGGAAGGATGTTGCAGAAATATATATGCCAGAAAAAGAAAAGCTATCAATTTTTTAAAATTGCAAGAAGCAGTGCTGCTCCTGAGATTGTATTACGGACACAGGCGGATTAGATTAGGCTGATTACCTTAGCCTTGAAACAGAGAGTCTTTCTGCCCTGCGGGGGAGGGGACTCTTTCCACAGACCTCCTCGGGAATGCGCCCACCCCTCGCATTCACTTGCAAATCGCAGTGTGCTCGCAAAAGCCAGCACTTCCCCAGTCTCTAACCTTCCAATGGCGAGTGCTGCAGCTCTATCAGCAGAACCTTTCTCTCTTGTGAGGAAGGGCTTTTTCCTCCCCTTTCCTTTTTTTTTTTTTCCCCTTAATCAGAAGCACTGAATGAAAGCCAATCAGAGAGAGAGCTCGCCCCCGTTTTCTTCGGTTCCCTGCCGTCCAGAGTTAAAAGTGATGCTGAGAGAAAGCTTGAGTTAGATTGAAGTAGAATCAGTGACAGAAAATAACAGCTGAAAACAAACAAAAAAGGTGACATAGTGACAATTGTTCAAGGGTTATTTTGGCTGGAACAACTTCCGTTAACCAGAAGCTGAAAATAAAAGGTAGGAAGACTTCATCTCTTCTTTCAACTCCCTTAAGGTCTTTTTATTTTCTCTCTCCGGGGGAAAATTGTTAAGTTGTATTTAACAATGATTTCAAAATATTTATCTTGAATATATAACTTTATTTAAATAAGCATACAACTTTATATATTAGATTGTAGAAGTAACTGCTTTGAATATATAGTTAATGTAAAATTGGGTATATTACATATTATGCTCAACAGAGGGGCAGGGTATTAGAGTTTGGGAATTAATTCACTCTTAAGAAATGCTTAAAATTTATGAAATATAATTTTCTGTGCTCATGCTGTTCATCTTTGTTTAAAAATCAGTTTCATGGTTGACACTGATGCTGAAACTCTAACATTATCTGACATTACTTTGCATTCCATATGAATGGATGCACTCTGCACTTAGAGTGATAGTTCATTGCACATTCAATATAAAGATAAATGGCAGGTGGAAGACAGATTTCTTGAAACTGTCAATAGTCACTAAGCATCTGCATGAATAAAATAGATTGACATCCATCAGAAACAAAATACACATAATTCCTGTATACATTTTATATCTGACTCAAAAGTAAGAGAGGGGAAGATGAGGAGGAGAGAGTAAATGCATGTAGTCAGCAATTGCAGCATTTATTGTCTCTGCTGCAATAAAATCCATATTTTATGTGGTGTTAAATTAATGCAGCACATTGAGAGTCTAAATGCATGCCCCCAACAAGAAACTATTGATAGCACTGTAAGTAGGATCAAAAGCAGTGGTCTGAAAGTGTTTTTATGCTACTGCAAATAATCTACATTCTTCTTATCATAAAAGGGGAGGGGGCATCTACACGTGCAATCGGAGAAAACATCATTTAAAAACTGACCTATCATCTTTTGCTACAAACACACACACACACACACACACACACACACACACAGATCTGATTCCTATAATTGTGGTCCATCATTCCAGTAAAAGCCTCTGTTTTCCAAAACTGCACATCAATTACTTCTCAGCTGTTTGGAAATGCATTTTTTCTCTCCTCTCTCTCTTCACCCCCCCCCCCCCACTCCCTCTCTCTTTCTTGAAAGATCTATATTGAAAATAAGCTGTCCGTCTAATGCTGACAACAACTGTTATAACTCAATGCATGGGTTAGTAGACTTTCTCCCTCCACATCCTCCCCCACTCTTTCCTTCTTAGAAACGTAGCTACAAGAGCTTCTCTGTGGTGAATAACACTTGGCAAGAGTGTGCTCATTTTTTTTTTTTTAGGTCTGGTATGGTGAGGATTTTTAATTAGTAGAACTTTCATGAAAACATTATGTCATTGACGGAGCTGTGTTTTCATTTTTAGTTAAAGTAACGAAGGAAAAAAGAAGAGTTGTATCCTAGAGAAATAGGTAAATAAATTGCATAGCTAATCTGCCCTGCCCCCACCCCCCAGTGTTGAAAATGTGGCACATATGTATACAAGGTGCAATGCATAAGGAAATAGTGGTTTATTTGGGGGGAGGGATTAAGGGATGGGAGAGTGATCAAATATAAGCAGCATGTGTTTTTGGCTGAGGGACACATCAAATACTAACCCATCCTGATGACAAAGGCATAGAGAAATGCCTCTTTCATTTGCTTTCACTCTTTTTTTTTTCCCTTTGGCTGTGTTTTCAAAGTATGAGTCAATGTCTGCTTTCATTAAATCAGATACTTCTTTGGTTTTGCATACTTGCTGCTATCAAACTGACTTCCTTGGAGAATGCATATGCCTTCCCTGACTCCAATCAAAGAATAGAATTCCATATACTTAGCTGTCTGGGGGGAAAAAAAAAAACAAAAAAACAAGCAAGGGAAATGGAAAAAGAGCACTGGAAACTGTATGAGCCTCCACTGTATATATGCATGTACATATGTGCATATGTGTGAGGCTAGTGGTTAAACTGCCTGGTATCTGATCAGTGCTTCTCTTGATGTTTCTTAGTGTTTATAGAGCCTAGCTGCTTTTTGATGAGAATGATATGGTACAAGTATCCAGTTTAATATTTCACCATTAGATGTTTACATACACTGGAATTTTTTCAAACGATATGAAAGAGGGGATCGAATATTGGTTTTCTTTCTAGAGAAATATTTGTTTCTGGCACATAAGAAATTTACTGTGATCTGAAAGAACTATGATATATTTGTTTCCTGTTGAAAATATTTGAAACTGCAGTGGTCAATTCTAAATATACGATCCCGGTTCACAATCTAAGAAGAATTTCTTCATCCTCACTTAATTTGCCATACAAACACATGACTTAGCCAGAGTGTATATGATCTTGGTAATTTCCAGGTATATGGCTAATTTCCTCTGTTTCTTAACCTACTTTGCAGCAAGAGATAACACCACGTCTTCCTGGAATATGTCATCTTTATACCAAATCATTCCGCTAGGCAGCAGCACAGGAACAGCATTGGCTGGGATAGTGCTGATTCAGCAGCAAAGTGAACCGTCTTGTTGTAAAGCGTTATTAGCAGTAATAGTGGCATATAATAAGCAATTATACAAATCAGAGGTTGTAAACCCGACCATCTCTAGTCCAGCATTTGTGCTTCAAAAGCATTAGTGATAATATGTTATGTATTCTTATTTCTATCGGGCAAATTGCATCCTAATCCTAATTGTCACTTTAGAAGTGCTTGTAAGATACTGAAACAAAGTAACAAAGTATAGAGAAATATAAAAATGATTTATGCCTATATAAGTCATTTTATACAGATATCTTCAAATTTCAGGTGCATATTTGAAAACTGTATTTTTGATTAATCCAGTATATTACCTGGAATAAGGTTTCAGAAAAGTCCATTTACTATGTTTATTATGACTTATATTTACAAGTCATGTCTAAAATGGGTAGAAATGACAACAAAGTAGCCCGAAAAGTGCTCTCTTCTTAGGCTTCTAATAAGCAGTGGTGAAATTGATTAAGCATTGTACTGAATCTCATATATGGTCTCCATTGTGAATACTTTTAAGAACTGATAGTCTAAAAATGGCATTATGAATACACATTTGTTAAATGAAGGTTAGCATAGAAAAATCTAGTTTCCCTTTCTTCACACTTTGCTCCAACCAATGACTTAATCAAGAAAATTTTGTTTTGCATTAGTTAAAATTACCTGAAATATGCAGATAGAAAAATTGTTAAATCTGCCTCAATATTTTTCTAGTTAAAGCGTGTGGATCATGTTACCAGAATAATAGTATGAATTTCCTTATTTGATTCCAAATAATTTCAATGCCCAAAATGCAGATTATTTATTTTACACTCATAAGAATAAGAGACCATCTCAACCAATCACCTAGAGGTATTTGTTTTCTATGATAACGGTATCAGCTCAGGGTCACCTCCACCCTCCACTTCTTTTCTGCCCCACAACAGACTCAACTCACTTGACAGTTTAGTTTGAGCCCATAGCCCTTTTAAAAAATCCCTTTGTGTTTTTCTTAACTGGAAGGGTCTCTGAAGTAGATAAGGCCATTTTTCCATTTGCTATGCCACCTTTTTCCAGTACTCAGTTCAGCCAACTCAAGAGAAAAACCTTGTAAGAAAATCAGGTCTAAGACATTAGAGATGCAGATGTCTGAGAGTTTATTATCATTAATGGAGTGTTAGCATTGATCAGTTAAAATAATCTCACATTTTTTCTCCAATCTAACTTTTGTTTAACTCTTTGTTATCATGCAACTTCTTTAAAAAGTAACTTTTGAATTTTTTTTAAGAATTTGCTTTTGTGTTTACCGATTTCTATATATGTTTATCCTATTTCTGTCTTGCAATGCATTTGATGTTGTACCCTTCTATATTACTGAGTCATTTAATAATGATAACCATACTGGTAGTGAATAAGCTGCAGATCCAATAAAGATTGGCAAAATTAAATTGTATTTTATAGTGTTTTAGGAATGAAATGCAGCATTCTTTTGAAAATAATGCCTGCCCATAGGAAGTTGAAATGCCTTCATACAATCATCCCTTGTAGAAGAGAGAAACACATCCTAGAGAGTTTCTCTAGCATTGTAAAGCGCTTCACCAAATCATGTGATCTCAATTTTCAATCCATGTTTTTTCTTTCTTTTTTTAGAAAACAGCCTTATTTCTACAAACTTTATATAATGCAGAAATATAAATTAAAGTTAAATGGGTAACTGGCATTTCAAACTTAAGGACAGGATTAAGCAATAAATTGAAAGAAGTAGGACAACATGGCTTCATAACAGGTAATTCAGCATTGAATCACATCTAAACACTTCAGAGCCCTGCTGATGATTGTACAGGTAGTGCTGTCCTTCTCCCTCCTTCCCTCCCCTCCCCTCAATTATGACAATTACAGAAGTCCTCCAATGCATTTCCCATATGCTGTTTTGTATTCCCTTTATGGCCAGTGTGTGTCAATAAGAATGAAAGATTATCCTTATAAATATTATAACATCTAGGCGTTTCAGGAATTGAATTTGGTACCAGTGCAGTTTACTGCTCTGGCAAGCAAATTACAAAAAAAATCAGCATTTATTAATGCAATGACTTCCCCAAAGTATCAGAATATAGAATGCATAGGCATGAGTTATTACTTTTAGCACTTCAGTTAATGACTGGGGATCTGTTGTTGATTTACTTTAATAGTGAAATAATTTTTAAAGGATCCTAATTTGAAAAAAAAAATAAAGCAAGTAACTTACATATTTTGGAAGACAATGTTTCACGTGATATTTTCACTCATCTTTGTTACAAGAAGCAAATTCTATCAGTTTGTAGTATAAAAATGTAAACTGATATGTAGTGAGTGAATAGCTATTCTAGATATTGCAGAGTAAAGATCTACCATTCGCTTGTTGTTTTAATTCGTATTTGGGAAACATAAACTATAACAATAATCAAGGTGAGCAGAATGTGTGACAAATTTAAAATGATCAATAAATTAAGTATTTTTACTTGGATTATTAAGGTAAATCTCTTCAGTGTTCACATAGTTTGTATGAATAAGAGAATAGAAGTTGAAATTGATATAGTTATATAGATATATAAAGGCAATGAACATATTTGCCTACGATATTGGAAAGCTTTAAATACATTTTTTTGTGCATAATGCCAATATTGTAAGTTTTTATACTATGACTGAGTTTTCCTTTTGAATTTAACTCCACTTCTAATAAAACAAGTTGAATAAACTCTCTCTAAAAGTATTGTAACTTCTGGGATATTTTAAAGTAATAATGTTTCCATAATTCTTAAACCAGCTTCAAGATTAAAGGAAGCTTCATAAACTTTCTGGATAATTTTACTTACTTCTAAGAAGTAATTTGAAATTATTACCTTCACAATTAAGTAGATCTGAATGTAATTGTAATATCTGAAAGATTTTAAGAATTTTTTGTTGCAAATTATATTAATCAATTAATGTATTTAAAAGTTTTGCTTTACATAAAATAAAACTCAATTGGTTTCAATCCACTCTTAATAAAATAAAGACTACTAATTATTTTACTTTTAATACCAACAGGATGGTATTTATTTGCTTGATGACATTAAAAAAAATAAAGGAAAACATTAGAGTAAAATAAGGTCTGTGTCAACTTATTTCATCAAATAAAAAAACCTGGGAGCATGAAATGATTAACCATTCACTTTGTCAAATACGTATTTTTTCTTTTTTTTTTTTCTTGCCTTCATCCTAAACCTTATAGGTTAGGGTTAGTCCTACTCTGTAGTTCTGAGCTGTATTTTGTTGCTGAGTGTCTTTTCAATATGTAATTTTGGGGAGTGAAAACTACCAACATGTGCATTTATCCTGTCTGTATTTAATTTCCTAAATTTGCATTAAATCCTTTCTCCATGAGTAAGAAGCCATGGGAAGCATTTATTTTTTATCTGTTATCTGTCCCAAGAATTCAGCTTTTTTTTTTCTTTTGAGCTAAGTCCAAAATTGAATATGAAGTACAAGCAGGGAAGTTTATCCTTCAAGCCTCCCTCACTGCTTCATTTTATTTTCCTTCCTGGAGGGACATATTCTGTGCTCAATAAGTGATTTTTCCCCCTTATTGATATAAAGCTTTTGGGATGGATGCAATAAAAGTTTTTGTTTATTTGTTTTTTTTTTTTTTGAGAAAGAAAGAGAGAAAGAACTCATCTTTTATCTAAGAACCTCTCCTTTTAAAAAAACCTTTCTAAAACATGTGCCCTAATTTTTCGTTAGTGAACAACTAGATAGTTCTACAAAATATTTTTAGTTAATATGTATAACTTCATTCATTTAGGAATGAATACAGGTATTTTCTTTTCAATAAACTAAAAAAAAAAAGCATTGGGGAAATGAAATATCCCTAAAAATCTGTTAAGAAAAGTGTTTTCTTTACAGATTATTTTTTCAAGGAGTTGAATTGTGCTCTATCATAAAACGTGATATCTGAATAAAATGATGAAAATGATTTTTTCCATAGGACAATGCCATTTCAGTGTTTGATTTATAATCCCTAATGGGCAGCCCATCTTATAAAGATGTAAAATTAGAAGAATGTTGACCATATTTTGACTTTAGAGCAAAGTTATTAATTCTCCTCATTGTAAAGGGGGGAGTTGGATTAAACCCATTTCCAAATAGGTTCAAAAGTTAGATGTTTGAATAAGAACATTGCTTCCCAGAAGCAAACTAAAACCCTGCATATATACCACTGTCCCCTAAAAATCCATGTGGAAATTTTCAACTTTTAATAGTTTTAAAAACCTACACAATATGAAAATGTAGAAGCCACAAAACATTAGTTTATCCTTCTCTTGATTTGAGGTTATCAAATTTTTCTACTTATTTTTTGTGCATGTTATATTTTTCCTTTTGCATTCTCCTTACAAATTAAATGTCCTCCTGTTATCTAGACAATAACTTCCTTTATTTATTCTCAGCTTCTTACTAATTTCCTTCATTTTTTGGAGGACTTTTACTAAGAACCACATATATACCACAGCCAGAGATAAAACAATGAATCAATAAAAATTTTGTCATGAGGTGAGGCAGGTCTTAATATGAGATGTACAACTAAACATCAAGTGATTTTTGATAGAAATTTTAGTAGTTATACTATAAATGTTTCAGTTTTCATAAAATAGTAGTAGAAGTACATAGCAGAACACCATGGGTTATTTATATATTCCTCCTTAGTTCATTCATCCATTCCTCCCTTCCCCAAATATTCTTTAAGTGCCTACAGAAAACCAGGAACTGCATCAGCAATTTGAAATGCAAACGTGGGTAGAGATAAAACAACAACAATGACATCAACCACAACAAAATGTTGCTACAGTGAGGTATTAAATGAATAGTCACAAGGTTTATTATTAAATTTCAATTTTGATAATGTAAAATGGATAATTACTAGCTGTTTTTGAAGTGAAAAATACAGAGTTCTAACCTCACCTATTTTTGAAATGTGTATCGTATTCAAAGCCACACATCTTTCAAGAGTCTATCAGTATGAGTTATGAATTTAGTACATGATACATGTTTTGTCTAGCTTAAGAGTCATTATGTGATTGGATTCTGAATTGGTGCTTCAGAAAGGAGCAGCCACCTTGTTTGGTGATACTGACCCTTTGTTGTCCTTCAGATTTGCAGTAGTCAATTGCCATCTTGCAAATATAGGGAACTATATGGTATAAAGTAAGTTCTCAAATTTGAGGCCAGGATGGAGATTCTTAAGTATCTCAAAGCCTAAGGAGAGACTATGCATTAGTCTGAAGGTCAGGTGGAGCTGAAATTCTGTTGCTAAATTTTTTTTTATGACTAGGAGCTTCCGCATCTCCACAGATAATTAAAATACTTTCTGCAGAGAAAACACTGAATGTCAAACTTGGTCACTCTGAAAAAAGTCTCTACCAAATAATATTCTATTTTTGTGAGAATACCTAATAGAAGTCATGTCTAATAAGGAGACTGTGCAGTGATCAAGTTGCCGTACCAGAACCATTGTGATTACCATTTTCTTAGAAAATATAATGACCCCATCCTAAGAGCTCTAACAAGTCCCTTCCATGATTAAAAGCATGGACTGTGGAACCAAGGTTATCTTGGTTCAAAACTTGGCTCTGCCACTTACCATTTATTTACTATTCTGTAGTTCATTTGAGCTCTCATGTATAAAATAGCTTAGCAATTGTACATAAATACTAAGACAATTGCCATGATTAGAGGAAGTGATAAATGTAAAGTGCTAACAATAGTGCTTGACACACCAATGATTGCAGTTGTTTTCTCTTATTGATATTGGTAGTATTATCATAGGTAAATTCATGTTACCTATGCTTTATCTTTAATATCATGTTTTATTTTAACCATAGTATATGGTATAAATAGGCTACAAGTTAAAATCTTGAAATATTTTTTTATTTGCGTCATGTAATAATTTTTTACTTGAATTGAAGTGAGAAATTTATATAATTTTAAGTCTGATCCTGCCAGTAATTCTAACGATAGCACCGTAATTTCATCATTCCAAGTTCTTTTTGTTGGTTACAAGGGGAGTTTGAATTATGTAATTTCCAAGGGCAAAGTCAAGTTATCTATTATTGTAATTGTAAAGGCTAAAACAATATATTATTGTAACTGGAAAGGTTTCAATATGTAAGTTTTAGAAATATATTCATTCCCTAATAATGTGAGAATGTCAGTTGCATAAAGAGAGAATGTTACCTGAAAATCTCAATTGCATTCTCAGATCACAGAGCGTCGTTGCATAAATTAGGGAATTAATGGATATGAAATTTTGAAAATGATGTAAAAGACCCAAAAAAGGGGACAGAGGAGGGGAGAATCCTCGGAAGACAGACGGTTGTGTGCTTCATGAGTCTCATAAACTCACTCAGGTGAAACATGAGCCATTTCTGAATATACTGCAGTAATGGTTCCTTTCACAGATTCTCCTTCTTGAGGTCAGAGTAATGAGAATTAGAAAAAAGAATGATGAACAGAGGCAGTGCATTACAGAAATAATCCCATTAAAGTTTTGATACCTATAAATCTCAAGAATAATTCTGCACACTATATTACAAGCTGAAAGGTCAGGGACTACTGCTTTCTTAGACTGGATTCCCGAAATTGCCTGATGAACACATAAAAATTACAGCAAAATGGGAAAAATTTAACAGGTTTTATTTAGATAGTTCACTTTTTTCTTTCTTGGCATTCAAGGTGATATGAAGAACAATTTAAAATCACTACTTCTGATTTTGCCTAACCTCTCTGTGGCACTATTGACATGGTAATTTAAAAAGCACTTAGGATGAATTCTATGGATTTATAAACAAACCAAACCAACTTGAGGTCATAAAACATCATTTATCTGAGTACATAGATATTTACTTTTTGAAGCTTCATTTTTAAAATCCATAATTTCATCAGTTTTTTCAGAATTATTTATAATTCAGAGCTAATGCATTATTTTATTTTTAAAATTTACATATTTAAGGTATATATTTTGTGTTTTATCTTATCTGCCAACATGTAAAGGTGAGATGAGCTATAATAGAGACTGCTAAACCTAGCCAACAGACATAATTTAGGGAAAACATGTGTATATTTACATGTATTACTTATTTCAAATATGCCTTAGCTATATTTACATGTATTATCTATTTAAGCACAACATTGTGGTTGTCATAAGATCTTTTTAAAATGCTGTGGTCATTTAATAGCAATCACTTTTATTTCACAGTTTCACTGTAATATTTGGATGGATGGCTTAACCTATGGATTACTGATCAAGATGACTATTTAAAAACATTCTCTTACTACACAAACTTGTAATTTTATTTACTCCAGTTTTAAAAAGTACGTACTGTTTGGCCTTCTAAGAGCTAAAATATTAGAAATTATTTCTCTTAGTTTTAAAACTCTCAATCATACTAAAGTAAAAAAGCATTAATGTGCATATATTTTTCCATTCATTTAAGTGGAAATAAAATGAGTATAAACATTTACATTGTATAATATTAGAAGGAAAGTTAATTAAAAATCTAAGCAAAAGAAATATTATTGAATAATTAATAATGCAGACTACCTAAACAATCATTTCCTTTCAAAATTCTTCAACGTCCTTAACAGTTTTTAACTATTTGATGTGTTGCTTTAAATGTTAGCATTTTAAAATAATATAAATTAAACCTCAAAACGTGATTGGAGGGTTGAAATGAGGTTGTGGTTATGAAGAACTGACCCATTTATAGGGTAAAGTGCCAATATTATTTTTGGTAAAATTCTGTTCACTTATGTAGAGGAAAACTAATATATTTTGTTGTTTGGAGCCACCTTGTGGCCAAACCTAACTATATTAGAGGATATTCTTGGTTTCCGATTGTTTTCCCAGAGTATTGCAGCTTGGAAACATTAAAACAGAGGCAAATTTACACTGAGGACTATAAAATGGTATTTAAAATCTTCATGTTTAGATTAATGCAATTTAATTTTATGCTATGATATGAATTATAATAAATACTGTTTAAAAAAATTCTTAACAACGTTTTTAAAAACACCTTTGAGTTAAGACACAACTTTTAAACTAAAAACGTATTTTACTGTACAATGCAAGTCAACTCTAAAGACTCCTTAAATGCTTAACCTTCTCAAGGAAAAGTTCATTAAAACATCTTCTGGTGTGCACGATATGCAGCATGCGCACATACACAACAGGAGCTGCGTTCTGGTTAGTCATGTATTTTGCAAAACTTAAATGTAAATATGCTTCCTGCATGTAGAGCAAAGAATAGAAACCAGCAAACTCTGTTCATTGGGTGTGTTTTTCAGTGGGCTTACTGGGATTCCAGACAATCTAATTTGTTTCCTTTTATTTTCCATGAACACTAGGACAATTTCCAATTTATTGAGTATAATGCATATACTACTCATATTCCCAGCCTCTTTTACTAGGTCACTTGTTTATCAACCCATTTATAAGGTAGCTTGATTCACAGTTGACAGCTTCACTTATAATTTTACCAAGAAGTACCAGAACTTAAAAACAAAACCACGTTACTCTTTTATACAAACTGGAAATAATAACTGCTCTAGGGATTTGAATGTAAAACATGCATAGATTGCTTGTATAGTCTCACCCCTCAGCATTTACTTTTGCTTTGTTATATGAAGGAAAAAAAATTTCAATGATCAAACTGAATATCTTTGTACATATTCTGGAGCTATAGACGAATGTAAAAAGGCCCCCTAATTTTGCCATATCAATCTATACATCCTTTTTCTATTTATCCGAACACATTTAAGTTCCCATCCTAAACTATTATTATTGTTATTATTAAATCCGAATAAAACTTCAGTTCTGAGAATGGCCATGAGGTAGCCTCGTCAGAATCCTGGGTTACATTGTGAACAACTCCTGAGCTACTTCTTTCTGAGGCACTTGGGGTGATTAACTTTAATTGACAGAAATAGATCTCAATGGGAACTGAGGACACATTCATAAAAATCACAAAAAAAGTTTTATGAAATATTATCTCTGTGTTATGTCTTTTTTCATAATGCAAGTGATTTTTATCTCTCTATTTTGAACATGCCAGGCTGCTTTTTAATGGAAAAGCGGTGGTCAGAGCTTGCCATTTCTCATGCATCGACCAATATTCCAACTGAAAACACAGATTACTTTGCTTCCCATTAAACTATCCTCTCTGTCCACAAAAGTGCTTCTATTCTAAGAGATATTACTATTGATTTGTTTTTATTCTCAAAAGACAGCTTGATTTTTACTATGCAATGCTGCATGCCTAATAGGATTTCAAATAAATATATAAATTACTTTCAATTCCAAAAGGGGAAGAGGTATTGAAATGGTGTATCTAAGGGTTCAGAAATGTTTAACATGCAACTTTTTGATGATGTCATAGCGACAGTTAGTGCTATGGCTTCAGGTATAGATTGCTTTTTTGCAGAATATATAGTGAATGGGTTATCATGAAAATAAAAAGAAACATATGACAACACCATCCCAAAGAAATAAAAACAAAGGAACACTATGTTTTTAGTTTGAGAATTCTTTATTCTTAGTTTTAGTTTGCATAATATATTGGCTTATCAACGATACCATAGCCTCAAGTGATAAAGAAGATTTCTGTAACTAACCATAATCCCCAAATAATTTTTAACTCATTACATTTTTTTCACCAACATGGAGCTAGAAATGTATCGGTTGGAAACATAACTTTTCTTGATCCTCATATCTAATCTTTTGCCAAATCTGTTCAATTCTAGCTCTATACAAACTTTAAAATTGGTCCCTTCTTTTGATTCCGTACTACAGAAGAGGCTCAAATTACATCTTTCCTTCTCAATTTAACTATGGTTTAGAGTTCTTAATATATAGATTTGCTAGAAACTTGGAAAACAGAAAGAAAATATATTCCCTTCCTCATGAGATCAACATCCAGTAGGAGAGTACATATAAAATTAGTAAATCATTTAGTCTTTTGCTTGTGATTCAAATGAAGTTTAGAGGGGTAGAGATGAGGGAGCATGGTAAACACAGGGGAGATGAGGCAAGTCTTGGAAGGTATTATTTCATTTGGTATTTAAAGGGGAAACTGAGGAAATAAAAGACGTGTCACTCTTCAAATGCAAACAATTCCTGACTGATCTTCCTGCCTGTATCTCATCCCCTTTAGCCCCTTCTAAGTTAAATTTTACTTAGTTAATTTTTTCCTACATTTATTCATTCAGTAATATTTATTGACTTTCCATTATGGAGAAGGCAACAACGTAGGCACTAGGATGTAATGAAAAATAAGTCATATTCAAATGTCCTAACCTCAAATGACATGGCATTTTCCATAGACAGTCAAAACGAGCTATCAATTTGAACTGAAGCCCTTAAGAGTTTAACACTTTGTGCCAATCACTACCAAAAAATTATTCATGCACATTGCCATTTTGAGGGACACTAGTGTATAGTGATAAATTACTCCCATTACAGAGTTGGGCAGATATACATAAAATTTCACCTCTGCCACTGAGGAGCTTGGGAAATTTCACCAAGATATTTACTCTCGCTAAATCTCGGTTTCTCTGTCTGAAAGATGGGATGATCTGCTAAAATGATTGAGTGAGGCCCTACTTCTCTTAGTTTACCAAGGCTGCTATCACAAATATCACACAGTGTGTTGGCCTAAATAACAGAAATGTATTGTGTCATGGTTTCAGAGGCCAAATGTCCAAAACAAGGGTCTCGGCAAGGCCATACTTTCTTCCTGAAGTACAGCTGTGCCATTCTGGTGCTGACTTGTTGCAATAATACCTCGGTTTCCTTGGCTTGTACCTCTGCCTCCAGTCACATGATCTCTTTCCTCTTGTCTGCTCTTCCAGTTTCCCTTGATTATAGGGTTCTCCCTGTGGCTTTCGGTAACTTGTTTGCAAGGCCTTCAGAATATGGATTAAGGCCCACCTTGACTCAGTTTGTCACACATAAATAGGATCTTAGAAGATTCATTCACAAATGGGTCCACGCCTTCACTGATATTACAGTTTCAAAGAGTCCTGTTTACAAATAGTTTCGTACTCACAGGAACACAGATTGAGATAAAGAAAGAAAGAAAAAAACAACTTGATTTGTTGGGGTACCTGATCCACTCTATCATATTTGTTAAATACTTAGCAGAGATTTTTCAGTTTTTTTTTTTTTTTTTCCATGGACAGGCACCAGGAATCAAACCCAGGTCTCCAGCATAGTAGGGGAGAACTCTGCCTGCTGAGCCACCATGTCCCACCCGAGATTTTTTATGTTAAGAAGAACCTAATAGCTATTACCAGCATTATTATTGCTTGGTTGATAAATCGCAAATTCCTTAACCTAATTTGATCGAATTCTTCTTTCTTCTTTTAAATTATTATAAGCCTCTTTGTTCTTCTCCTGTAATTTGTCTCCTAATGCAAACAAATTAACTGGCTCTCAGTTCTGTTACATTCTTTTCTATTACTTATTGTCTTAATATCTCCACTTTAAGCTGTTTTTCTATTGGTCACTGCTGTCCAGAAACTTCCAGTTAAAACTCTATTCCACTGAGGCAGGCTTCAAATGTTACTTTTTCCTAAAAATATTAGATTGAGTTATCCAACTGCAAGGGCTCTCTATATTTGGAAAACTCATAGCACTTTTACCACTTTCTTACCATGGATCATCTAACTTTGATTTATTTTTGTATATGCCTCATTTCCTTTGGTAGGTTATTACTTCCTTAAAACAAAAATAATTTTTATTTTCATCTATAACCCCAACACTTAACCAAGTATCTCCCTCACAGTAGTAAATGTGTGATAAGGAAATTCATGCATCACATAAGTAGAATATGTTATGGTTTGCATTTTATGGATAAATATATTCATGTAGAGCAAATGAAAGAGTAAATGATGCACCTCTGGACAATATTCCCTCCCTTTTCTTTAACATAAAAGCAACTCTACAGCAGTTCTTCCTCAACCTGATGGTTTTATTCATTTACTTGCTAGCTTAGTAATTTAGTATTCACAATTGGTCCCATTGAATTATACCCACTGAATTAGAATTTCCGGAATTGAAGTATAGCCATACACATTTTAAATTTCTTTTTGGATGATTTAAATGTGCACACTGGATTAAGAATTGTAAGTACAAAAGACTGAGATTTGTTTTTATGTTTGAGCCCAGGAACTGATTCTGAAATCGGTTTTAAAAGTGAAAGTGTCACAAGTATATTGAATAATGACAAGTATTTATTCTTTGAAGCAGGTGCATTGAAGGGGACATTACTCATTTTGAGTAATACAAATTTTTATGTGATTTTTAAAAAATAGAGTCTTACTTTATAGCCATTCATTGTTTTAAGCACCTTTTATGTGCAGAGAGAGCCTTGTGCTACACACTGGTGTTAATGTATTATTTTTTGAGAAAAAAGTTTTTAAACCTTACTATATGGTTTATAATTAAGAACCAAAATGAATCTAAGACAATCAGTTCTAGCAATCATCAGTGTAAATCTGAAAACTGATGTCATGGGGGAGTTGGAAATTTAACATGACCGTGGGTTGAAGGATGTATAGAATGTATACAATTGGCGGATATTCCAGAATTTGTATCAATATCAGCAAAGCTGAGGTGAACATGGAGGCCTGTTTGTGTTCTAATGGGTCTGTGCTGAGAAAACCAACATTTGTGAAGAATTTTGACTACTCCAAGGTGAAAGAGTCCAGACATGATGGAAAAGTTCATAAAGGCATTCAAATGGAAGACAAATATTAGCATCTCACTATTTAACTAGTTGGGACAAAAAAGTAAAAACAAACAGACAAACAAAAACAACCAACACCACTTTCTTGCCAGATTTTATCTGCACCAATTGATGGTGTGGATAGAAACAGAAATACTTTCAAAGTCAACCCTAAATCATTGGTTTTCCAAGATAAGTTGACCAAGGGTGGTAACAATGGAATTATTCTAATAAATAAGATTTGTCTGAATCTTCCCATTCTCCATCCCCAGCCATTTTCTCATATCCTATCTCAAACACATATGTGCTCTGAGTTACCGCTTGGTATTTGCAATTTCCCTTCATTCACTGTCCAGTTCCTTATGGTTTTACTGCTGTCGTACAATTCTTCCTGCTTGTGGAAATATAAATTATGCTTGCTGAAGGTGTGTTAGTGTTCCAAAGCTATTAAAACTGATGGCCACACGAATCAATTAGCATTGACGTGTCAGAATAGTTTTGTTTAAATCATACTTACTATGACAGGGCAATGGTCATTTAATTCGAACTCTTTTTATATTAAAAGAAAAAAAACTGACATCCTTAATCTCATAGCTAGTTATTGGCAAAATCTGAAGTATAATTTTTGCCTTAAAACTTCTATCCTGTGTTACTGCCATCACATAATAAGAGTAGGCAAAGTTTTTCTCACTGCAAAATGAAAATTAAGACAATATCAACTTCATAATTTTATATTCTTATAATTAGATGCACTAATACATGTGATTTACTAGTTATGTGTGTGTGTGGTTCAATTTGCACTCCTAATGCAGTTCTTAAAGCTATTGTTGTACTTTCATTATACTGATTATATGTAGGAGATATTCCTGTTATTAATAAATTTCAAAGCTAATCCTTAAACAAGTATAATACCCGTAATAACAAGAGCTGTAATTTATTGAGCACTTTCTAAGTGTTTGAACTGTATAGAATAGTTTGCATATAGTTTTGTTCATTATGTTAAAAGAGGGAAGCACTATTGTTACCCTCGTTTTACAAATGAAGGGATGGTAAGCACAGGGATACCTGGTAACTTTCCTAAATCACAGCACTAGTAAGTGAAAAAGCCAGACTACAACCCAGGTAATATGGCCCCACTCCTCCATTCTTAACTCCTAATACATTTTATATATTAATGTGTATTTTCCAAGAAGAAAAAGTTTTTTTTCACAATCCTATTTTCATTTTTATAAAATCTTTACTTATCAGTGACTTATTTCTATTTATTTTTCATTGAGAGAAAACTGGCCTAAATTTTAATTAAAAGTATTATTTATAATTTTAAAAATACATTATTTTTGCCATTTTAATAATATGTCCAGTTGAAATGTTGACATTTATGAACCGTAAAGAGTAAAAGACATGTATTAAAAGTAAGAAAATTTTCACAAAAACTACCTTAAAAATATCCATCAATCCCTCAAAGGGTTTTATGATCCTTTCCTTATTGTTGCAAAGTAGTTCTTTTTTAATGTTCCCATTTGAGGAACTAAAGCATATAGTGATATTTCTGAATGGGCACAGACTATTTTGAAAGATACACAGAAGGGCGGGCCGCGGTGGCTCAGCGGGCAAAGTGCTTGCCTGCCATGCCGGAGGACCTCGGTTCGATTCCCGGCCCCAGCCCATGTAAAAAACAAACAAACAAACAAAATACAATAAAACAAGAAAATGTTTAAAGATGTTTCCCTTTCTTCCTCCCTTCCTTCCTTCTCTCTGTCTTTCCTTCCCTTCCTCCCACTAAAAAAAAAAAAAAAAAAAAAAAAAAAAGATAAACAGAAAAATAGTCACAATGATTCCCTCCATTGTGGAAGCATAAGGATTGTATGTCTATAGTAGACAACCATTTTCATGGGATATTTTTTAATTTTGTTTGACATTTTATCGTGAATATGGAATAATCTTTAGTTTCCTAGGCTGCTCAAGTAAATACCATACAAAGGAATGGCTTAAACAGTGGGAATTTAATAGCTCTTTGTTTTCAGATTAGGGAAAAGTCCAAATCCAAGCATCATCAAGGCCATACTTTTTCTTGCCAAAAGACTGGCGTTCTGGAGCTGGCTGCTGGTGGTCTTTGGTCCCGGGCCGTTCTGTCACATGCCAATGTAGCTAGCAGCCTCTCCTGCTCTCTCAGTGCTTTTCTGGTTCTGGTGAATTTCAGCTCCTTACTTCCTGTGTTTCATTTGCTTATAAAGAGTTCCAGTAAAAGGATTAAAACACAGCCTGTTTGAGGTGGGCCACACCTTAATTGAAATTATCTTATCAAAAGGTCCTAGTTACAATGGGCTCATATCCACAGGAATGGGTTAAGTTTAAGAACATGCTTTTTTTTTTTTTTTTTTTTTGTGGAATGCATATAAGATCTAATCACCACAATTAAATTTTTCAATAAAAAACTAGTTAATTTAAAAAGGTTGCCCATCATTATGAATCTTACAGAGCAAAGAGAAAATGAAAGATTCCTAATTCTAAACTCATCTTCACAGTAGACGCTGGCCCTCTCATTGTCTTCTTATATTAAAAAAAAAAAAAATGCATCAGGTGTAAGTATATACACACATTACTCACTAGGTTTTAGTAAAAAAGAAATTTTGGCCAGGAGATCATTCAATAAAATGTCTTCCTCCTGTGGCTCTAACCATAAGAGGGATTCCTTATTCCTATAAATGTCCATTATTAAGGATATATGCCAATGCTTCTCCAAGCTGGTTCAGGTCATGTGAATTTTTAGAGTTGTGGGCTCTCATATGATAACCTGGGTGTATTTGTGTGCTTAAGGTGAATGACTCTGTTGTGAACAAATTGCCCTCATGCTATTTCAAGACTCACTTGTCCATTAGTGATGATGATACATTTCCACGCCTTCTTGTAAGCTTCTAAGAATGGAACAGAGATGGATTTATGTAGGTTTTGCCAAGTAAGGTTCAAATAATTTTATTGTGAATTTCATGAGCGGATATAAGTTTTATCATATAGAGGAAAGTGGACCAAATTTATAGTTCTCCATGTGTACAATCTCTGAAGAATATCCATCATAGCTCTCGGTGCCATATTCACATAGTTATCAACCACTTAGTTTTTATAAACAAAAAGAATTTGCTATATAAAATTAATGTTTAAATTAATGTTAAAGCTATCAGTTTTGTAATTTTATTTGCAGTTATATTTAAATTTTGTATTGCTTTCTAAGTACAGTGAACATAATTGCTTATCATGTTACTAAACTGTGTTTATAAGTTCATATGCTTATTTTTATGTTCCTTCATGTTCTAGTAATAATATTTTATAAATAATTCACATCTATGAAACCGAAGGCATCATGATATTAGAATAATTCAACATAAATGCACAAGATAAATCTGAAGTGAACAATCTCTCTCGGTGTTTAGTAAATTTTTTAACAATCATAATTTCTGAGAGAGCAACATGTAATGAAGGTGTTTCATCCTGCAGCAAATTTTGACATTATAAATGTGACAAGCCTCACAACATGGGAGAACTTTATGGATCCCTAACACCAAGAGCTTAAGATGCTACAAAATAATGCTTTCTGCATATCAAAATCTAAAATGCATATCTGGTAGGAAAATAGACTTTGGTACATTTTCATGTTCATATATAAATATATTGTTTATATATTCAGCAGATCTTGCAACTAAATGTGGAAATTTAATCCAAACATTTGTTAGAGAATGCACACTCAGAAAGAGTTCAGTATTTCAATCACATTTTCATAATGGTGGAATGGCTATTTGGAAAATTTACCTTTTCCATAGGCAATTAATTTATTCAACTGTTAGCTATTGAGTACATACTATGTATGAAGTACTGCCCCATATTAGGTTCTGCTGTCTTGTCCGCATTACTAGATGCTTGATTCTTAAATGTCACTAAATGTCACTAAATGTCACCATAAAAATGTCCAAGGCTGGTCACTTCAAATACAACTAAAGAGCAAGGAGACCTCAGTACTTTGGCAAAGATAAAAGCAGTAAAAATGGCATGGACCAATTCCCTTTAATAGTGAGAATTGATTTATTGTATGTTTTTATCTAAAGCTTTTATGAGCCTATTATATTTTCAGCCTGTGTTACTTCTATGAACACTCAACCTAATAAATAAAGTAGTATGGCATTTCCCATTATTTGTCCTAAATTTATCTCTTTTAAACTTCAAAGGCTGCCCTTAGACCTTGTATAATTGAAGTTTGTGGATAGCGTGGCTTTCACACTCTCCACCATCTTTGTGATTTAATAGATGTCAGAGTTTCCAGATTGAAGATTCTAATCTTTAAGGTCTTCCTATCCAAAGCTGTTCTGTTTCCCTAATGATAGTTGAGTTGTCTTTCTGTGAACTTTTTCTAGCTCTGTTATATTTCCTTGAGATAATGCAGTCAGCATTGCATGGGAACTTTTAGGCCCATGAGTTGCAGAAGTTCATAATGGAATGAGAATTTTTTTTCAATATGTAAGTTCCAGTATTCCCCTTTACAACCAAAGGACCTTTCAAAGTGTATCTTAATAACTCTTTATTTTGTTTTGTTTTCATAAAAAAGTGGGAATTTAGAAGAACTGACTTACTTTTAAGTTGCTTTCTAAATCTAGAATGCCAAAAAAAAAAAAATTACAAACTTATTATTGGAAAAAAAAAAAAGCTTTGGGAGTGGCTAATGAGCCAATGAGGAAACTGAGGTGTTTTAAACTTCACTTGTGTGAGTTGGCTGATAGGGTAATATTTACACAACTTCATATATTGACATCAAAACCGTCTTGCCCCCATGACCACCATACTTAGTCCTGTGTAACCTCATTATGGTCTTCCTCAAATGTCTCAGAGAAAATTACGTTTTCCTTCCTCTGTGCTTCTGCTGTTTATGCACAGTTTGATCATAGCATTTCCAGCAAAATTTGATGATTATTGTATTCATTCATTTGAATATTGAGGCAGGAGAAAAATCTATATAAAATAGACTAATATGGCTTCATAGAGTTTATATTCTAGTGTGGTCACAGACAATAAAAAGATGGATGAGGAAAAATATTTAATATGCTAGATTATAATAAGAGCGATGGGAGAAGCAATTCCAGAAAGGGAAGTATTATGTTTATAAGTTGCTTCTTCCCTGAAGCGTAGCTTTGCTTCTTGAGGGCAGGGCCTTTTTTCCCAACCACCCCTCAGAGAATCCATTGAATACACAAAAAAGGGTGGTTGTGTGGGTATTTGACTATGAGCTTGTTTTCCTCCCTTCAGCGTGCTGTTTTACTTTGATAGTATAGAAATGTTGCAGACTTGTATTTCTTAGGAAATAAAAAGAGAAAGAGACTTTTCATTTCTCTCTAGATGAGGTACATTTCAGATAATGCAAAAAAAAAAACAGTTTTGAGTGATACATTTTTCATTTTCATCGCTGATATAGTTGACAGTTACATGAAAAAAAAAATGCCATGCTGTGAGACAAATCCCTAAAAACACATATGCGGTTATTTAAAAGCACAGCTCACCCTGCAAGTACATTTGGAACTCAGCATTGCCTTCTGCTTGCTTTGTTTCTGATTGCTTTCTTCTTCTGCAAGGTAAGAAATACTCTGACCAGAGGGCTATTTCATTTCGTAAATATTTTTGTTCACATGATGCTTAAACGCTATTGAAAAACTCCTGCCAGACCCATACATCTCCCTGATTGGGTTTATCTTATTTCTCCAGTGCTAATTTTGCATCATTTTCCATTCATACATCTTTGAGATGATTGAAAACAGAGAATTTCTTTGATTGCTCAAATTTAAATTATTTCTGATTTGAAAGCAATACTCCATTGTAAGAATGCCCATTTACAATGACAGTCCCCTTTTAAAATTTGTCAGCCAGTTTGCAGGTCTTGGACTGTCACTGCACATTTGTTCTGTTGTATATTGTTATTACCTTTTTGCCTCGTAGCATGTCATATTTTATGTGCAATCACCAGACGCTTTCATGTTCAAGTGGTCGTTAGCTGCGTGCTCTCCAGCTGTTGAAGACCGTTAAGTAAAACCAGTACCCCACCGGGAGGGAGCTTGATGAGCATTTCTGCATCTTCAGGAACTGCTGTCTTAGAGTTGGCTGCAGAATGAACTCTGTGGGGCTGTTCTGATCCAGTAGCCCTATATAGTTCCCAGCCCCATATCGCCTTGCTTGTGTCACAGAGAAAAGGTGAAATAATATTTATGTCTCAGAGATGCACATTTTCATACACACTGTGTTATAAGCACAGCACTCCTGGAAACTAACTCACATTTTTACATGTCCTAAAGAGTGCCAGAGATAAGGACATCTATGCAAGTCACATAATCTTATTTGGTCTCACAGTCCTCTTTTTGAAATGAGACGATTGAACTGGATGATTTCTAACATTTTTTTCAGAGTTTTGCAAAATGCTATAATTATAAGTGAAGACAAATTTTAAAATATGGACATAATTTAAGCCTGATGCTAGCTTATCCGCGCCACCCCCCCCCCCCCCCACTGAAATTCATTGTAATTAAAACACATAGCAATGCTTTGTGTCTCATGAATAGTGAGAGTTACCATAAATACCAACCCCAATAAACCCCTTCTCTCTCCTAGCATTTTCGGAGGCACTGGGGACCTGAAGAGGATTAAGATATGGTCTGTGGCCAAAACTTCAAATTAGCAGAATAACGTGCATCATGATTATCACTGCCATAACTAACAGGGATTTAGAATTGGGATCCAGTCTCTAATCAGGAGCTGAAGTGAACTGGCTATGCAGCATATCTGATTCTGTATATTCTCATCCACCCGGGTACATCCCATGTAAAGGATCTGTAACAGATCTTTAGAATCAGCAGAGCTAATGAGTAGGGTTTGGCTAGCTAGAAGAATGTCCCTTCTGCCTCATGGCCCTCCCCTCCCACTCCTTGCAGATTCTACGATCTATATCTGACAAAATATGTTCTTGATCCACCATGTGAAATCTTGCTCACAATAAGATTATGGAAGCTGAAAATAACCTGGCCATGATCACTCACCGTATCAACTATATTGTCAAAGGTCAGCCATGGCTGGTGAGTTTGAGTTTATGCTGACATATTCTAGCGTCTTCATCCTGACTGAACTGAATGACCTTCAAATGGATCTTCCTATTTCTATGGTTGCACAAGTTTATTCTCAACTTATTAAGTGAGATTGTAACTTTTCTGTTTAGACGTATCACTTGGGGCAAAACCCCTGACAGTCGAGTTTCCATATTTCCTGTGCCCTCATCTCCTGCTCCCTCAGTCTTCTTTCCGCTCCAGCCATCCTGTTTTTTGCCTAATCCTGAAACATACTGTCATACTCTTGTATTGGGTGGGGCCTTTGCATTTTACTGGCCCCTTTGTATATAAAGCTTTCCCTACATCTTTCTGGGAGGCTTACCCCCATTTCCTTCACGGCTTTACACAAACATCATCCCATTAAACAAGACTTCTACTTATTTCTCTATTTAAAATGGATATCCCTGAGCACTCCCTATGTCATCTTCCTGCTTTGGTGTTTTCCAAACATTACTGCAATGTAAAATACTATCTATGTTACTTATTCTGTTCGTTTATTGTTGGTATCTTCCCAATGAAATCCAGCTTCTTGCTGACAGAGAATGTGCTTGCTCGGCTTCTGCTGTTTCATGTATTTGTCTTGTTTATTGTCTCTACTTTTGTTTCTCAGTATTGAGGGTGGGGGTGGAGTTGTTTATAGACACTCCAAGGGTTCTCCTGACCCCAGAAGTTCTGTCATTGTTGGGTTGGAAGATGAAGGAGCCCCCTTCTGAATTGGACTGCATCAGAGCTGTGGATATTTGCTGCATGCTGGCAGACCTGTCCAGTTTCATGCCAGGAATGTTAAGTCAAATGCTGATAGGTCCAAAATCTTTAATATATTATACTGGCAGTTAGACCTTGACGATAAGATGAAACTAAAAGAGTTTTCCGTAAACCTTCAAAAGTTGAAACAATCTGTTCAGAGCTAGTCAGGCAGTTAAATTGATTGCTGCTTTGTGGGATTTGCATATTTTGCCTGTGCCTCTTCTGTCAACATTCTTTATATCTAATATGATACCGACTCGTACAGGGACTGCTTACAAAACTGTGGCAATAAGAAGAGGAGGGGGAAAAAACTTTCCTGCCTTCTAACTGTGGTAATATATAGCTGACATATTCAGATTTGAATGCATAGAGTAATTCTAAACAATTTATAAAGGCCAGAAAAGTACAAGCTAAACAAGTATATGTCTCGCCTTACCACAGTCCTAGAAAGACAGTTGGATTTATATGATTTTTAAATCAAATGCGATGTGAATGTGCTTCTTCATTTTTAGTGTTCATCCTTCAATCACAGGCCAGATTTTGACAAGAGAAAGAACATGATCAAATTTTATATGTCTCATACAAGCTATTTTCTTACCTGAATTTGATAATTAAACTTTGTCCGTTTTAAACAAAAATGAAGAGCTTTGTATTTTAATAACATTTTCAAATCTATTTAAAGAACTGGTTACTGAGGGAGATACGGATTTACATCTTAAAACCACGTATCATCTTCACTATTCCTAAAGTACTTATGATTACATATATAAGTATAATATGATTTTAGTTCAACATGAAAATAAATAATAATTTCTTCTACATAACACTACACATTTCATATTTTAATATACTATTTTACTAACATTCTATATTTTAATGTACTATTTTACCAATACATAGTTTCTATATTCTGATATATAGTCTAATTCCAACATTTTTTTTTATTTTTAAGTACGTGCATGGAAAAATGTTTAAAATTTTCAGACAGATAATATTTGTTTAAAAAGAAGTATTAATGCTTAATAATATTAATCCTACTAGTGAATACTTTTGGAAAGTGTGGCATTTAAATTCTTTGACAATGGAATATTGTTCTGTTTGTTTGCAATTAAATTTATTTAGATTTAACCTTTTTTATTCTTATTTTTTCTTGATGTGAGAGAAGGTAAAGATATAAAAATTGTTGTGAGGATATATAAAAATATGTAAAAATTGTTCCTTGCTGCTACATCCTATACTTCTTTTTTTAATATGCAGCAAGAGTAGTCAATCGATAATCATTTATTTTATAGATATTGGATAATTATGGGTGTTGGATAAAAGATAAATGAGAAATTATAGGTTTGTACTCTAGATATGAATTTAAAATGCACATGCATATAAAATTGTCCAAAAAAAATGAAATTATTTAACACCAAATTTATAAGCCAGACTATGAGAAGTTTTAGGAATTTTTGAGAAGATTCATTAGATCATTGAATTACTTCATCATTATCATTGAACCTATACAGTTTTTGAATTATAAAAGATCTTAGCCATCAGTCTGTCTCAACCCTACTCTTTGCACAACCACCCATGGTCAAGGATGATATGCGACTTTCCTTGTGTCACATGCAATTGCTAAAAGAGTAGATTGTACCCTAATTCACCATTTTCTGTTCCCAATGTTTATTTGGATAGTTTATTTTTTTCTGTTATGCATAGAACATGAGGTATTACATCATCTGTGCATTTAGGAGCCTGTGTCAGATAAATGGACTATTATTATAAGAACGATTATGGTCAAAGTGATTTAACATGGTTGTGATTGCAAAAATATCTGGGTTTCTGGGAATGCATTCTTGTGAATGCGATTGAAGGCTGATTAGTTCTGAAGCACAAATTTAAACCAGTTTACAAGAAAACTACAATTGAACGTGTAAACCTTGTGAAAGTGGATGCTGAGTGTTTCATTGCCATTTTATTTTCAAAATTATTTCAGTAAAACATGGTGGTACTGATAATTTAAATATCACTAATAAAAATAATAGGAGATGGCTATATTACTTTTCTGTACCAAGTTAAGTGGAAAAGCTTGGAACTTTTTTTCTGTGCATTATAATTTTCTTAATGCTATTAACTTGTACTAACTATTTCTTTAAAACTCTAGCTCCTTAATGTTATTCTGAAATGGTGATTTCAAGGAAAGAGAATACTATTTTTTGACATCTTATAACCATCTAGCTGATTAAAAATTTGTCCATTAACTAACACTGGACACTTTATAGAATCATGGAAGAAAAAAATAAAGGTTTTAATGTCCAGTTATCTAAGCAATGCTTGAGGCTCTCTATAACAGTTTCATGAAATGTGTATGCGTGATCAGGAAACTCAATTCTACAGGAACAATTCTTTTTCTTTGATTTGACCTTTCTTTCATTTGTAGAGGTTATTTTATTCTGGAATTAAATGATACAATATGCAGTATTTAGAGATATTTTGTAGTATTAGTGGTACATTTCCTAACTTCTTAAACATTCGTAGTACACATTTGATTAAAATATTGATTAATTGTTTTTTAATTATGCATAGGCTTCAAAGGCCTCTATGTAAAAAATTTAATTTTTATAATTGTTACTATTCATTACTTTAGTGTGTTCTATATGATTCCTGAGTGACAGAATAAAATAGACATAACCTAAAAATGGAAGAACAGTAGCACAAAAAGTGTAATTCCAAGTTCCTTTTACATATTTTAGTAAAATATAAATGAGACTCTCATATAGGTCCAGGCACATCTCAGAGATATCACTGGTTTGGTTTCAGAGCACCATGATAAAGCAAATATCGCAATAAAGCAAGTCATATGATCTTTTTGGTTTCCCATTGCATATGAAAGTTATGTTTACACTAAACTGTGATCTCTTAAATGTGTAATACCATTATGTCTCAAAAACAATGTACATACCTCGATTAAAAAGTACTTAAAAAATGTTAACCATCATCTGAGACTTCAACGAGCTGTAATCTTTTTGCTGTTGGAAAGTGAGATTAACATCTCAGCTGTTATTAAATTCTACTTCTGATCTATCACCTCTGCATGATTCCAGGCTATCCTCTAATTCTGCAAAAAATCTGTCTTGACTTTGTACCAAATTGGAAACTTAATGACCATTGACTCAGATTGCATAAAGTAATATGGGGACACAAAAAAGAAAAGAAGGGCGGGCCGCGGTGGCTCAACGGGCAAAGTGCTTGCCTGCTATGCCGGAGGACCTCGGTTCGATTCCCGGCCCCAGCCCATGTAACGAAAAACGGAGAAACAAAATACAATAAAACAAGAAAATGTTTAAAAGATGTTTCCCTTTCTTCCTCTCTTCCTTCCTTCTATCCTTCCTTCCTTCTCTCTGTCTTTCCTTTAAAAAAAAAAAAAAAAAAAAAAAAAGAAAAGAAATGCATGACAAGAAATAGGAAAATATGAGTAAATGTAATATTTCCAAATTCTGTAATTGGCCTTGGGGTCCTTAATGATTCATCTTTCATCTACCCCCATTCTATGTTTTATCTTTTATTCAGCATCTCAGATCACCCAGGTTATTCTTCTTGTGATTCAAACTTCAGTTCCTATCAAATCTGAGGCTTGGTGCTCCTCCCTGTATGGGGATATGTACTCTTTGATTATCTTGTACCATATATGGCAAATTTGGAGATGTCCCATTGAGTTTCGGATGTATTCCTACATGCCCCTACTTTGGAACAATGGCCCTTTGTGCATTGATATAAGATCATTCGCTTCAAATAATATGAATGTCCCTTTATGGATATTCATGTGGTGGCATGGAGAATGCAAAATGGTCAGATGACACACTCAGCTTTTAGAGCATTGTTAGTATTATTGTGTTTCCTGGTGGAAATATTACTCTAACAAGGAGGAAAGGTAGTCTTTTAAAGGTTGCTAGTGATTCAACTTATAAATTTCTGAATTATATACCTTTATTCCTTGTCCAATGCATTCTAGTCATGCAGGACCAAAGAAAATACATTAGTTCTGGTACAGAGCATAGAGTACGTTCTGTAGAAAGCATCCCATTTCAAATGGGTGGCCTAACACAGTTTTCAAAGAAAACACTCCATTTCTCTATAACATCTGTGTTGAGATGCTATATGGTAGGGTCAATAGAAAACCTAAGGGTTAGTTAGCACATTGCCCTTTGTTTTTTTTTGCTTACCTAAAAGCAATGTTGTCAGGTATGCTATGACAGTGAATGATAGTGAATAAGCATTTAGTAAATGCAAATATGAATCTGATACAAAAAACCCATTTGCTCTTTTTTCCAAGACGGAGGCTGAACCATGAAATCAACTTGTCTGATTTACCTTAGATTTTTGATATCATAGTAAGCCATTATCACCAGGTATAACAGTATTAACTTAATAGAAAAGAAGTCCATGGTCTTTAAGATATAGATAATCTCCATTCATACATCCATGGCCTGATGTTTTTATTCAGGAACCTAATAAGAAAGGCATGGGTGTTTGGTATCTTAGCCAACCAAGCTTTGAGAATCTCCTCTACAAAGCATGATTTTGGGTTGTCAGTCATATAGGTACAGAACATTCAGTCCCATTCCCATTGTGAAAGACTGACCCATCTATCTCTTCCCCGGACTTTCTTGTTACACATCCTATCTTCGGCTCAGTGTGGAGTTGTACAGTCTTCTTCCAGCTGAAGGCAACATTTCCTAAGAACCACGTTTTGGTTATTCTTTTCAGTCACCTGGTCACAGGTAGGGATTAAGGGAATATGACCCACATTGGAATGTGAGCAATATAGTTGCAAACTAGTGCCGATAAATCTTGCCACTTATTAAAATAAAAAGGATTGTTGCTGTTTGTCTCTTGTGGCTGAATTAAGGATTAGTTGATATCAACAACACCTAGTTCACCAAGGACATTTTAGGTCTCAGGGTTTTTGCTTTGATAGAATCTTGTATCTGTCCAACACCAAGGTCCACTTAGAACCTAAGTAAAGTTTCTCAAAACAGGCAAACTGAATATGCTAAAACTTTAGAGAGTTCCTCTGTGATTTTGTAGCTAGCCCCTGATCACATACACTGTTTCCATCTATCAGAGACATTCTGACAGCCATTGAGTCTTTTGGATCATGAAAACCAAGAGGCAGAACTGCTCAGACTTCAGCTGGGAGCAGCTAGAGAGCTTTCCTTACTCAGGGACCTTTCAAATCTGTAGCCTTAT
This sequence comes from Tamandua tetradactyla, assembly GCF_023851605.1. NCBI lineage: Eukaryota > Metazoa > Chordata > Mammalia > Pilosa > Myrmecophagidae > Tamandua > Tamandua tetradactyla. The sequence continues at coordinate 73,801,406 of NC_135335.1, read as the reverse complement.
GGCACTCTGCTCAAATAATATGGTGCAGCCAAAATCAAATGCAAATTTTGCTTTCAAAATTCAAAGAGGCTTTCCAAATTTTGGACCTCTCTTAATAGTAAGAAGTGTAAAATGAAATCCCTTGTCTCATATTGCATGGCATATTTCAACCTGCCTCAAATGTTGATCCCAGAACAATAAATTTAAAATCCACTCTATTTATAATATTCCTCTCCACCTTTTATTGTGTAAGTGTTTTAACCAGGCATGTAGCTGCCTGCTATTTCTTACTATTCAAGTCCTGTCAGTATACAATAGATTTAGTAGACCATGTTATATCTTGTAGTATGAAGAGACAATCAGTGTTCTTATTTGTGATGGGAACCAGAGAGTGGATATAATCCTGAGGCAGGACAGTGAAAGAGTACTATATTCCTTTCTAGGTGGAAACACAATACTGCTGATATTCTCTGTTTACTGGAATAGAAAAAAAAATTCCATATTCATTACTCCACTCAAGAAGTCAGCAATTTTTTTTTTTTTACTTATGCCGGTAAGGAGACTGCAAATGGAATATTATGTGCAATCAGTATGCTACCTGATAAAGCTTATGATAATGCACTGAAATCCTCCATGGCCATCTTTTCTTTTTCTTTTTCTTTCTTTTTTTTTTTTTCCTGCATGAGCAGGCACCGGGAATCTTCACTCGGATCTCCGGTATGACAGGCGAGAGCTCTGCTTGCTGAGCCACGGTGGCCCACCCACATCTTTTCTTTTAACTTGCCTAAACAGATGAATTAATTTGAAATTTTATGTTTCACAATGACAATGACTCTGTTCATTGCATTTTCTTACCTAAGGATGTGACTTTTCTTTTGGAAGACAGTGTTGCTATTTTGTTTTGTTTTGAATGGGGAAGAGCTTCATGGATTCCTAACTAGCATTTCGTGACAAAATAGTTGGGTTTTCATGGATCACAGAGCATGAGCTTTCTGGGAACTCTTCCTGCTTCTGAGCCTGTTTATTCCAGTGTTGTGCTCAGAAACAGTCTAAATTACCATTAGATAGGTTTGTTGGCTCACTGTCTGATCATGATGTGAAATAAGATCAGAAATCCATTTTAGCACTCAATTATATCCTTTCTGGCCAGGGGATTATAAAAATATTTGAGTCTGTAGGTATTTTCATTAGTTTGAAGCTGTTATCTATAGAATTTCTATTCCTATTTATTTCTCACTAGTGCAAAGTTAACGTAGTAAATGTCTAGAGTTTCACTTGTGCAAGTAGGAAAAGATATTTGCACTGTTAGCAGGGTTATTCCTCAGGTGTTCCTAAATACTTCATCATTCAATAAACTCTTAGTCTTTGAGTCTACACTCAGGTCTTGAATTTGGGTAAGGAATCAGAACTTTCTATTTTAGTAGAACAAGACATGTCTCAGACTGATCAACAATGAGAATTTTAAGGTGTCCAATTCAAATAAGACTTAGAGAGCTGCACATCATTACGGTTTTAAAGAGTCTATGAAAAATATGCCCTTGCAGCACAAATTTTTTTTAAGTATAGAAGATTTCATTTTAAATAAAACCATACAGAAAATGCAGAGCTCCCATAAGTAACCTCCTTCCCCATTTTTTTCTCTCTTATTAACACTTAGTATTATTGTTGCACCTTTGTTACAATTAATGAACTGATATTATGATTATACAATTAGCCATAGTCCATTGTTTACGTGAGAGCTGTGTGTGTTGTACAGTTCTGGTTTTTTTTTTGTTTGTTTTATTCTAGTAACATATACACAACCCCAAATTTACCCTTTTAGTCGCATTCAAATATGTAATTATGTAATTCAGCGGTGTTAATTATGTGGTGCTGTCAACATTATCCTTTACCAGAATGTTCCATCACTCTAAACAGAAATTCTGCACTATTAAGCCCTAACTCCACATTCTCTACCCCCTCCCCATCCCTGGAAACCTGTGTTCTGGTTTCTGAACTCTATGAATTTGATTACTTTTTATCAATGCCATCATACAATATTCATCCTTTTATATCTGGCATATTTCATTCAACATGATGTGTTCAAGGTTCATCTATGCTGTTGCATGTATCAGAACTTCATTACGTTTTATGGCTGAGTAGTATTCCACTGGGTATGTGTACATCATTTTTTAAAATCTATTCATCTGTTGGTGGACACTTGGGTTGCTTCCATCTTTTGGCAACTGTGAATGATGCCACTATGAGCATTGGTGTGCAAATTCTGTTTGAGTACCTGATTTTGGTTCTTTTGGGTATATACATAGAAATGGATTTTCCAAGTCTTATAGTAACCTTCTTAGGAACTGCCAAACTCTATAGTAGCTGCAGCATTTACATTCCCACCAACAATGAATGAGTGTTTCTATTTCCCCACATCTACTCCAAAATGTGGCCTTTTCTGTCTTTTTTTAATATTAGTTAATTTAATGGGTATGAGATAGTATCTCATTGTGGTTTTGATTTGCATTTCCCTAATGGCCAATCATATTGAGTACCTTATCTGCACTAATTAGGCATTTTTATCTCTTCTTTGGAGAATTGACTATTCAAGTATTCTGCCCATTCTTTAATTGGGTTGTATATCTTATTTATTTATTTATTTTGCATGGGCAGGCACCAGGAAATGAACCCGGGTCTCTGGCATGAGAGGCAAGAACTCTGCCTGCTGAGCCACCATGGCTGGCCCTGTGTATCTTTTTATTGCTAAGTTGTAGGATTGTTTTAAATAATCTGGATATTAACCTCTTATTGAATATTTGGTTTTCAAATGCTTTCTCTGATTATAGAGGTTGTCCTTTTACTTTCAGATGAAGTTCTCTGAGGCACAAAAGATTTAGTTTTGGTGAAGAACAATCAATCATCTATTATTTTTTGTTGTTAGTTTTTTTAGTGTAAAGTCTAAGAAATTAATGCCTAACACAAGATCTTAAAGATGCTTCCCTATGCTCTACTCTAGAAATTTTATAATTTGAGTTATTGTATTTAAGTCTTTGACCCATTTTAATTTCTCTATACAGTTGTGAGGCAAGGGTCCACTTTCATACTTTAACCTGTGAATATCCAGTTTTTTCACCATCTTTTTTTGAAGAAAGTATTCTTAACCCATTAAGTGGACTTGGCATCCTTGTCAAAATCAACTGACTGTAAATGTGAGGGTCTGTTTCTGAACTCTCTATTCAATTCCATTGATCTTAGTCTGTCCTTGTGCCAGTACCACACTCTTTTGATTAGTGTTGTAATGATTTTTAAAATCAGGAAATATGAATTCTCTAACTTTCTCCTTTTTTTCCAGATGATTTTGGCTATTATGAGCTCCATTATCCTTCCATACAAATTTGATGATAGGCTTTTCCATTTCTGTGAAGAAGGAAGTTGAAATTTTGAAAGGGATTGTTTCAATCTTTAAATCACTTTGGGCAACACTGACATCATAACAATATTTAGTCTTCTAATCCATGAACAGAATATCCTTTCATTTATTTAGGTCTTCTTTGATTCTTTGTAGCAGTTATTCTGTAGTTTTCAATGTACAAACCCTTTATGTCCCTGGTTAACTCCATTTCTAGATATTTGATCCTGTTATTTGCTATTGCAAATGGATGTTTCTTCTTGATTTCCTCTTCAGAGTCCTCATTACTTGTATATAGAAACACCACTGATATTTGCTTGTTGATCTTGTAACCTGCCACTTCTTTTTCTCCATTCTTTGTCACTTTTATTCAGTTGTTTATTTGTCCTTATTTCCAGATATGGCAAGCAGTGATTGCAGCCAACTGTTATTAAAAACATTTGTTTGCAGTGTATACCCCTTTACCACTGACCCCAAATTGACTAATACTTTTGTGTGCTTCATTTCTTCCCTTTTTTTTTTTAAACCAAGACTGAGTAGAGGGGTCAAGGGGAAGAGAAATGAAAGGAAGGATTCCAGGAATCCAGAGAGGAGGACTGCTACAAGCCATAGTAAGAATGGGCTGTATTTAATTCAAAAGAGGGAAAGGTGTACCCCACCAATGATACAGTAATGCACAGTTAAATCCAATAGCATGACTAAAGGCTTTCACTGAGTTTGTTGTCATCATGATGGAAGGCATAAAAAATAGGGTAAATCAATGTTGATACAGTACAATCTCGTCCGTAAGGGAGGATGGTGCAAGAGACCATTTAAATTAAATGTGTCCCCCCTTGTAAATGGCTAGCAGACATAAAGAGCAACACAATGATGAATCCACAGAGCTTTCTCCATGTAACTGTAAAAATGTGCTGTCAAAGGGCAGATTGTTAAACACTGGAAAGGGGTGCCACAATGGACCTTTCTCTTTTATAGGTACGAATACTAGATTCAACTATCTCAACTGGGCAGGAAAGAAGATCTTCTGCCAGGAGCGCCAACCGTAATTCATGTCATTCTGAATATATACAGCGTGTTGATGTTTGCTACAGCAGTGGTGTTTTCCTTGGGGTGCCAGGCTGTAGGAAGTTTTTTATTGTTGAAGTCTAGGCTGACAACACATTTCATATTGTTTCACTTGCCACTTGCACAGACTTTGTGTGGCCTCAGAATGGTGGGGGATTTATTATTTTCCCATGACGTTTCTAAGGTTATATCTTGCTTTGTGTTCCTGTCAAATATTTGAAAGAAATTTTTATAAAATGTAGTCATAGCAATACTGTCAAATTCATTCCTACAACATTCAAATTTGTCAAATATGCAGTCATTTTCATACAGTAAACAAAGTTTACTTCTGAGGTATTCATGAACCTGCTAGGTTTCCACATTTTCCATATTTAAGTCCCCAATTTTTACTTACAAATAGTGTCCAGTCATCGTATATCGACCACAATGACTGAATTTTACATCAGAAATACAGGAGATGATTTTGAAAAAAGAAAGTAACCTATTACTGGGATTTTCAAGTTCTTCAAACAGTTTAGAATGCCCATCACAGAGAGCAGATGATTTCATATCACACAAACAAATAGTTCCTTTGTCACTGCTGTTTAAAATTGTGTTACAGCTGTTTGGATGGAATTCTGCTGTTACAATCACCTGTTAGTTCTGCCGTATTTGCAGGCTTGATATTGAAAATATTAAAACTTCTGTCTGTAATTTCCAGATGCCAAAGCTTAATCCACAAATTGTCTGCAGGTAACTATGTTTCATAATCACTATTAATAAAAATAGAGTTGATGTCATATGTGTTCACATTGACAAATTTTCTTCATGGTATAGCTTCAACCATTAGCTCCACGGGCCTAAATATTGCTACCTGTAGCTTCATAACTGTAGTAGGGTTTCTGCATCTTCTATCTTCCTCTTTCAAACTATAAACTTCTGGTCTTTTTGTCCCTTTTATTGAATTTCCATAATTTTACCGGTTTATCATTGGCAGACAATAAAAACAGAGTAGCATTTTTTTCTGGGGCAACCACCCAATTTTATTGATCTTTTCTTCGTTTCTAAACTTTTCATGTAGTCACACTTTGGTTCATGATTCTGCTGTTGAGATTATATTCTCCTTTGCTATGAGACTGGATTTTGTTCTCCTGCCTCTGTTGAAAGATGACACCTTTACCACCTTTATCTCCTGCTGCCTTAAATTCTCCAGAATCATTGTATTCTACTATAGAAATTATATCTGCTTCTTCTGTATCATTATTTACTGCTTCTTTCACTTGAGAAAAATACCACTGAATATCATTCCCTCCTCCAGCTCCTGCCATTCACACTGCAAAGACTGAATCCTTTGGGTTCTTCTGAGTCTCCACTTCTTGAATCCCATACTCTGCCTTTTGCTGATTTGTCTTATTAACTCCAGTAACTTTGTTGTGGATTTTTCAGGACTTTGTATGTATGGGCTCATACCATTTGCAAATAGGAAACATTATACCTTTCCTTTTCCAATTTTCATTTCTTCTTATTTCTTTTCATGCCTGATTGTTCTGGTTAGAACTACCAGTTCAGAATCTAATAGAAAACAGTTTCTGCAATTCATATCCCACTTATGAAAACAGTGGTGAAAGAGGATATTTTTGTATTGTACATAATCTTAGAGAAAAAAACTTTCAGCCTCTCACTTTTTTTTTTATGATGTTAGCTGTAGGTTTTTCATATATGCCATCATCACATTGAGGAAGTTTCCTTTTATTTGTAGTATTTTGAGTCTTATTTTCAAGAAGGATGCTGAATTTTTAAAAATGCCTTTTCTCTGTCAATTTGGATGATTGTCTTTTTTCTTCTTCATTCTATTAATGTCATTTATTATATTAATTGATTTCCTTATAGTTAATCACTCTTGCACACCTAGGAGAAATCCCACTTGATCATGGTTTATAATTCTTTTAATGTGATGTTGGATGCTGTTTGCTGGTATTATTTGAACATTTTGGCTTCTTCATTCATAAGGGACACTGGTATGTAATTTTCATTTCTTCTGGTATATTTATCTGGCTTTTGTATTAGAGTGATATTGAAAGCGCCACTATTAATTGTAGAAGCCATATCTTACAACTGATAACTCATTGTCATTATTTGGTCTCTGCACCAAGGGATAGTGTTATCCAATGAAATAAAGAAGCCCATTTCAACTGCCATGTGTCCTACCATAATTCCTGGCTAACAGAGAACAGCTTCTGCAAGTTTTTTCAAAGACATTGCTGATCCATCAGCCATGCATTTCTCAATACCAAGGTTAGAACACATTTTTCATCTTCTCTAAAAATTCTTGCAATATTTTCATGGATTCTTTTCTTCTAAAATTTGAGTTTGTAATTGTTCTCCTAGGGCATGCTGGATTCTAATTCAAATTTAGACATGCAGATGATTAGAAAAGTTGGAGGATAAGCATGATAATACCTTTCCCATGTAAAATAAGTCTCCCATTTCAAGTTCATATTTGGTTTTAAGCAAGAGAAAAATAGACTTTAGGACCTGGAAGGAAGGCTTGTTTCTGATAACAATGCAGACTTGAGAATTGGAGCAAATTGAGTCCTCTTACTCCCACTTTATTTCCCTGATCCAGACATTTAACATCTTAGTTTCTCTCGATCAGTTCACCAACTTTCTTAAGGCAGAAGTGATGAAGCTGTGTATCCAACCACTTTGAAATTTTATATTTGGCAAGATCAAATTTTTGAGTTTAGTATTCTGTCTCAAATTTGCAGTTGCAAATGATGCATGATTATTTAATCAGAGTTACAGAGTTTTTCTCTCTGTGCCTTGAGTCAAGTTTTTAGGCCTTTGAGTGTATTATTCTTTTCCTTCAAGCTGTCAGTATGGTTTGAAGCAACCAACTCAACTTCATAATTCATACATTCCTTATACCCTTTTACTGCTCTAAGAGAACAGCCTGATCTCTCAAAGCCTTGTGCTTAGTAGACATTTTACTCTAGGTTGCCCGAGGTTATAATTTTATTAGCTATTTTGCTACTACAAATCATGGGGTGAGAAAATCTCATTTTCAATTTTAGCTGATTTTTTTTCTTAGATCCATCAACTCTAATAAAGACTAATGATAAAGCCAACATTTCTCTTATTTCCCTAAGATTCTGTTGCCTGCAACAACTGTTTGTACCAGCTGATATGTCCTTTAGAATTTTCATGTGTCAGGTTGGTGGAGCCAAAGTCAGATTTAGATTTCCTAACTGCCAAAGAGTCTATGAAAACTTTTCTTGGAATTCTTCCCTGGGAATAAGGAATTATAAAGCAAGACATTCACTCAGAATTAGGATGTTCAAAATAGACTTGACAGTAAAATTAATGACAAATGTACACATAGACATTCTTATTTTTTCTTTGGGTATTACCTATTAATTTTTTGCTTATTTTTACTTAATTTTCCATTGTGGTTTTCACCTTCTTTTCTTATTAAATTGTCAAATTTATTTGATCCTTCGTGGTATAAAAACGTTATCATATGTATTACATGTGTTTTTTTTTGTTTCTTCCAAATAGACATACTGCTGATGAAAATGTGTAACAGATCTCTTCTTATTATTAAGGCTTTTACGTTTATTACCTTCACAGTTATGTGTGTTAATTTTTTAAGGCCTTTTAAAAATGTCTTATTTATAATTGTGGTATCATATTTTTACAATTATCTTTTGGCTCATTTTGGCTTAACTCCAGGTTAATAGGGCATAAGATCCTATTATTTTATGTTTTCATATGCCTAGCCAAAATTGTAACTTTATATTTCCCCCCTAGTATGAGATGAAGGTATATTTGAAAATATAGTCAGAATTGACATTTATCAGCTGTTGCTGTTATACTGTTGTGAAAAAATAGTCAACATCTTATTAGCTAATGGGTCTGCCAGTCAGTCCACTGGCCTAAACGGGTCATGTGATATGACCCATGTCAATGGGGGGGCATGTGGGTGGCATCTGTACTACACAGAAGCAATGCAAAGGCATAAGGCAAAGGGAATGGATATTTAATCCTAGTAAAAGAGAAGTTGAAGAGCTAGAAACAATTGTTTAATTATTCACTGGTAACATTTTCCATTAATTTATGGTTAGCTATTTTTTTATTCTTTGTTCCATTTTTCATTCTAAGATCTGAAAATATTAGACAGCATTTTCTAAGGGCTTTTTAGAGAGTATTACTTATATTTGTAAAATGTAATCTCATTTATATATTTGCCTTTTATGCCATTTGGAATTTATAAAGATATCTGTAGGCTATTATGTTCTAATTTTATTTGAAATAGTCAAATAATTTTATCAGTCAATTTGGCTGAATATTTTTTTTTATGTTTTAAATAATGACAACTATTTATTTTTTTAACATGGGAAAGTATTATAAGTATGGAAAAAATTATCATGTGACCCAGTCTCACTAAATTGTCAAAACTACCACAAATGACATTTTATTGTTATTATTTACCCCCACCAAAAGTGAAGAAGTTTTCAGTAAAAAAGTAAGTTGAGTCAATTCATTTCAATGAAAACTAAGGTGAAAAAAAGAAAAACAATTGATAACAAGATTCCTAAGATAAAATCGACAGCAGGTATACATGCTATATTGTTGTTCATGGAAAAGGACTTCATGCGTCTCTGAATCTAAACGTTTTTGCTTCTACCATTTTCCATATAACTTAGCTGCCTCCCCCACCCCACCCCCATTTTTGCAGCTACTCTCTTTTCCAGTTATTGCAGAATAGAATTTACTAAGCTTCATCAATCACACGCTTTAGGGTAAATGAGCTTTTAAATCTCAGGGCCTAATTAAGGGACTCTTCTCAATATAAATATGCTGGGCTGTGTTGCAATTTTGTTTCTCTAGTAGAGCAAGAAACAGAGTTATAGAGACCAGAGATGCAGCTAAACATCCTGCAATGTACAGGACAGCCCCTGACAACAAATAATTATCCAGTGCAAAGTATCACTAGTGCCAGTATTGAAAAATTCTGCTATCAATTCACTTTGAATGGAGCTCTGCATTTGCAAGAATTTAGATTTCTCATTCCTTTGCATCAGTAATGACTAATACAAGTGTTTCTTTCTAAGAGGATACATGTTTCAAAAGGATGAGATGCTAGATTGAATGAAATCAGAATAATTGAGAGTTATGTTTTTTTCTGACACCATGATCTTGCTCAAATGTCCTTGAAAAAACTGACATATATTTATAAGATAGCTGCTGGAGGGAAAATAATGCATATACTCTGAAGACCACCATGCCATGCGTTGAACTTAGCTGGCATACAAATTGATAAACATAAGGCTTTGGCCTCAGTCCAGTGGTTCTAAAAGAAATATGAATTTGATGCTCCTGTTTATCTGGAATCAATGAAAGTATCTGAATGACTACCAAAGCTTTCTGGAGAGCAAACTTTATATTGCTTCCTGTTTAAGTTCTCACAAAACAGAAACTCTTGATGGTATAATACTTTTTCACATATAGAAAATATTATTTATGTCCAGAGATTTCAAGATAAATGCAATCTATTCATAGCCCCTACTTTGAATTGCCTTCACTCACTTTTATCAATGCCACCATATCTTTTTATGTCTACATATTTTAGACCTTCTTCTTTTCCTTGTCTTTCAGTATTAAAATATTCCCACTTGTAGAATACTTACTCAATGTGCTTTCCCAAAATGCAAATAATCTTGAAAATCATAATGCCAACAATTGTTCAAATGTGTTACCTATAAAACAATTTCTTAATTCTCGTTAGCCTCAGGAAACCCAAAAATTGTTATTCATTTCATGACTTAATTGATGGACACCTAAATATTTGTTGGTTTTTAAAACCATAAAAAATGATATAATAACTGAACTCTATTTCTTTCATTAAACCTAGAGTTTTAGTTTCCTTGCTGCTAAAGCAAATACTGTACAATGGATTGACTCAACAACAAAAAGTTATCGGGTCACATTTTCAGAGGTTAGAATACTTGCTTTTCCTGAGATCAGTATCATCTGGCTGGTTATCAATCATTGGTATTCCTTGGCTTTCCTAGCTCATGGCAATGAACAAAATGATTTTTTTTTCTTTCTCTTCTGGGTTCATCTGAGTTTCAGCTTCTTATTTCTACTGTGGCTTCTGCTTCTCTGTCCAATTTTCTTTGCTTAAAAGAACTTCAGCCATATTGGATTAAGGGCCAACCTCATTCAGTCTGGGCACACCCTAACTAAAAGTATCTTCATAGTTCACCTACAAATGGGAGCACACCCATAGCTCCAGGGGATACGATCTGAGCATGCCTTTTGTGGAAGGACATGATTCAATCCCAATTGAATATTCCTCTCAACAATTATTATATAGATATACAGCAACCCCCTTTATCCCCCAAAACCATTTTTTTTTCTACTTGCTGAGACAAAGCAAATGTGTGCCATGGAATGGAATATATACCTTTAAAAAAAAAAAGCAGAATCAATAAAATTAATTGCAGATAACACTTTGCATAAGAAAACAATTGTTCTCATTGATATAATTTGGGATTATCAAGCACAAGACATGCTGATACTTTGACAGAATGAAGGGGTGAGGCATTATATTTGCCAGAAGTTGAGGTTTACAAGAAGAGCATGCTCCATCATTGGTAGGAAATAGATGGCTTTAATGAAGCAACTTAGTCTTAGGAAAGACTTCAGTATTTCATTCATTCTTTGTTTCCTTACATTTATTGCATGCCTACAATGTACCGTGCAGTGCTTTGTGCATTGTAGTTGCAATGAGAAACAAGAAAGATACAGTTTCTGTGCTAATAGAACATATGTTTTAGTAATAGATGATAAATGTTTAAACAATAAATCAATAATAATAATATATTGGCACAAAATCTAGGAAGAAAATAAATGAGACAAAGTGAATGAGAATGTTTTGGGAGCCAGTTTAAAAATGAATAGTCAAGATATTTTTAAGGATATGATATTTGAGCTGAGAATTGAAAGCTATGAAATATGGAATCTGTGCAATGTGATCAGAAGAATTTTTCACACAGATGAAACAACAAATGCAAAAGTCCTGATGCAAAAATGAGCTTGGTGTGTGTGTTAAAATGAATGGATATCTAGTGTGGAGAAGAGAATTAATCAGGAGAGGTAGAAGAAGAGAGATACATTTAAAGATAGGTAAGCAGAGACAATATTATCATGTGTTTCAGGTCACTTGGGCAATTTGAGAAGAAAATACAATTGAGAGTCTAAGCATGTGGGGCAAGTGTCCATACTCACCAGTCATATCAGTACAGATAAGATCCTCCAGGGATTTTGTTCCTTCAGTTAAGGATGGCGTGATGGCTGAGGCCTATCCTTATCTGCTACTGTTCTAAGCAATAGGGATACAGAGAGAACTACATAAAAAAAGGAGCTCTCACCTCTCAGATTTTCATAGCTCAAGCAGGTGACATACCAGAGATTAAGAACAAAAGTAAGTTTAGTCTTGTGTTATGCCCTAGTTTAAACAGCAATACCCCAAAATATCAAATTGTAGTCTAGTTGATAGAGTACATTAGTGAAGACACCAGCAATCCAATGATTGTGTCTTGTTCTTGGCACACTTGTCATGTAACCTAAACTTGAGCTCTTAACTTAAATGAGATGGCAATCCAAACAATGAGAGGCTACTGAAAGCATGGCATGGTAGAAGTGATCACTGACTCATTTCTTTAGTTTCTACAATGATATGCTGGTCATTTTGACTGCTGTCTAATTTACCAGCTTGCTGTTATTTAGAATTTAAAACTTTAATAAATTTATCATCAGCTGTAGTAGAGTCAGCAGGTACAGTTTAATGATTATTACTCTTTCTGTGTCCAATTAGTGTTGTTCAAATTCAGTGCCATAGGATCAGGAGGAAGTGTATCTACCATTGAAAGAGCGTGAGCTCTGAAATTGATTTTTGGGCAGTGAGCGATATTCTATTCCTCTATGCTTTAGAAGCACTAAAGGAGATACATTGATGCTGTGTTATGTCAGAGCTAATTATTCAAACATTCCCTTTATCCATACTTGTGGACACATTTTCAAATTTCATAAATTTTCATTGCAGCTATAGGATCTATCTTTGGGTACAATTGAGTATCCTTATCTACAGTGAGTACTTATCATGCATCCCTGTAAGATCCACCATGCTTTTGTTATAGACATGTATCATCATTGATCATCCAATGAGACCAAAGAAGTACCTTTCTCAAAATTATCTATGTTCCTTAGCTGTCTGCTTTGATTTTAGTCATGCTCTTTAAGAATACAGATTTTTACCTACAAAACAATCTGTGAGTTTTTGTGCTTAGGTATCCCCCCGAACAGATAATACTTCAGGTTAAAGGTTCAGTTAGTTGTTTTCTTATTCTTAAAACAATGCTTCATTCAATGAACATTTATTTACCTAATATTCCATACAAGATATTATCTGTGGGAGAGAAAAGCGTTAAGCACAGTTTAAAAGAGGCTTTTCTGCTAGAAGTCTTTCCACTTAAAGAGCAGTGAAAATATTTCCTCTGTACTATATAACAAATTTTCATAAGAAATGGCTTTTTTAATAACCAATAAATCGTGTCCTCCATATTAGTTTATTCATAATTTGAGACAGTTACCATGATGTTGCAGTGTTGTCCACATTTGTACATGCTGAGAATATTTTTACCAGATGCCCTAAATACATCCAAGGACATTCTTTCATTTTAATGGTAAATGAAAGCTGTCATTTCTCTTTATTCAGCCAAGAGGATGTTTGTGAATTAAACAATAGAATGAAGAATGCAAAGAAAACAATGAACAAAATTTTGAAAACTGCTACCATACCAGGAAAGAAAAGGAACGTATAGAAATTAGAGATGATTTAATCGTTCTTTTTTTCCTATCAAAACTATAAAAGTGAATCATACCTCTGTGAAAAAGAGCCTTATCTAACCACTCAGTTATTTATACTTGTTCATAGATATATTAACAGCAGACAGAATAAGCACATTGTTTTTCCTCAAGGTTTTTTTTCTCCCCTTAAGGTGCTTTTACTAAATACAGCTATCGTCGAACAAAAGATGAAATAGTATCAATATAATGCTGATAGCTAAGTCATTCTCCACATATTCTCTGCTGCTGATTTGCATTTTAATTATCCTTTTCCAGTTTTAGCAGATACCTCAAGCAAGGGTAGAAAGAGAAATCATCACTTCACAGTCTTTAACAGTTTTTTTGGTATGGAAGTTGTGGTGGCCTGAGTTATTTATGCACCCCACACTTCTGCACATACTTAGTCTTAATCCACATCCCTGTGAGTGAGAACCCATTGTAAACAGGGTCTCTTGAAGATGTTATTTTTAGTTAAGGTGTGGTCCAACTGAAAGGGGGAGGGTCTTAATGAGAACACCAGAATCCTTTATAAGCATGAAAAAATTAAGAAATAATGAGAAAAAGCTACAGGAGGTGCCAGAAGCCAGAAGTCAGTTGATCCCAGGGGAGAAAGGAGAGGACATTGCCATGAAAAGTGAGAGAGGAACATAATAAGTCAAGAAATCCAAAGGTTTGTCAACCCACCACAAGGCTACCAACTGAAGGAGGCAAGGTTTCTAGCCTCTGAAACCATGAGCCAATAAATTCCTGTTGCTAAGATGCTCCTTAGTATGATATTTCTCATAGCAGCTGAGAAACCAGGACAGACATGCTCTAGGATTACCCTAAATATTGATAATGAAACCCAAAATCAGCTACTGGAAGTTTGCCTCCAAAGGAGTAGATGAGCTTTTTATGTCTCAGGCCCTTATGCTTTAGAGCCTAGAATGCTGCACAATTCTGACAAAGAAGACCAAGATTCTTAAAAAAGAATAAAAAAGTAATATTCCATCAGTAGCTGTGATTATCAAATATATGCTATGATGGAGTAACAAACTATTTTATAATCCCAAATTCAGTTTATAACATATCAGTATGTCCATCGTGATTAAATAGAAACGCACAGGTAAATTTAAACAAATTTAAAAACAGCTTTTAGAAACTGCTAATAGATATGTGTGCATAAAGCTGAGGGCTGTCTCTTTACTTGACATCTGACTTTCTAAGGGTTAAGTGTGTTCATGTCATTTGATTCGTAATCCTCTGATAAGGAACCCCCCCAAAGAAAATTAAAATAATTTAGAGTGCTAAAATATATATCAATTATTTTAATTTATTAGTTGTGTGAACACCGTTATTCTGTTTCACTAAGAGACTATACTGCTTGCAATTCAATCATGCAATCAATGTAAGACATTTTACATATTCAAGATGTAACGTGGAAAAACTTATGTCTTTGAATTGATGAACTATGTAAACAAGCAGTGGAGTTTGCACAAAAATTTAAGTTGCTGAAAATTTACTTTTTGAGATATATTATTGCAATTGAAACCATGTTAATTATGGCATCTTAGTTTAAGGAACTATTTTGACTTTCAGTGGACCACTAGGGCATTTTGTCCCTTTCCTACATATATTTGATGCACGAGAACAACTGATACATTTTTCAGAATATAGAGTACTCTGAAATTGAATTTGTTTGAATATTATTGTATTCAGTATTTATTGATGTATAATAAAGCAGCAAAAACATTTTCTTCTAAAAATTATATATATTTATTATCTCATGGTTTCTGAGGGTCCTGAACTCAGGCAAGGCCTAGCTGAGTCCAGACATATTAGGGTCTCACAGCAGTTGTAATCAGCATTGTCATCTGAGGCAGGAAAGGGAGAGCTGCTGCCATCGTGGTTTGCAGGACACAGTTTGGTGTATTGGACTGAAGGTCTCTGTTTCTTGAAGGCTGTTAGCCAAAGTCCACCCTCAGTTCCCTGCTGCATGGGCCTCTCCATCCCCGCAGCATGTTCCTTCAGGCATGTGAGCCAAGAAGACAATCAAGAGAGTCTGCTAGCAACGTGGAAACCACAGTTTTTGTAATGGAATCATAGAAGAAACATTCCCTTCTTCTTTGCTGCATTCTATTGGTTAGAAGCAAATCACTAGGCCCGCTCATGCTCAAAGTGGAGTGGTCCCACAGTAGAATGAATAAAAGAGGGGTGTAATTGGGGTCATCTTGGAAGTATGTCTACCACAATTACTAATAAATGTCTACTCTGAAATAGAAGGAAAATATAACAAAATAGTTCTTTAACCACTTTCCTAGCGAATCATTTTTATTTTTTCCTCTATAAGTAAGTTGTTTGCTGTTTTGTAAATTACAAAGAGTCTATTATTTGAAGACCATATAATAAAGAGGAAAGAGAAGGAAACACTGTTTTAAAATTCCTTTTTAACTACTCACTAGCTGTATTGCATTAGGAACATTACTTAAGCCCTCACCCTTAATATATCCTATTCTTGGGCATCCTGTTACGGCAAAACGTTAATAATATTACTTTCCAGGAACTCATTGAGTGACTGTACATACAAGGATTTCCAGTAGATCCAAGGAATAAAAAGCTAAACAATAAATAGTCCTTTGCCAGAGCAGTGAATAATAGAAGGTAAGAAACAATGTTTAAACTATCTAGAAATATAACTGGTCTATAATATCACTCAGTAAATGTTGGCCCTGAAGAAGGTTTTTGTTTATTTTCTACTCTTTTTTTTTACTAAATACTGATTGTTGAGCCTTGCTACGAAGCTTAACCTTTTTTCCTTCAGTGACAAGAAGACAGCAGTTGTTACACTCTCAGGAAAAGATCAGTTAAAGGGGCAGCATGCCTTCTTTCTCCAGCATTCTTACTTGTTATGGTGCATTTCTGTCTCCTTAACATTTCTGGTCTTTCCTCCCTACCCTTTGCGTAAGTTCAGTGCACTTAAAATCTTCTGAGGATTTTGACTGAGGTACATAAAATACTGTAGAAGATAACATTGTGAAGAAGTATTTATTGATGTTAGCATGAAAATTTCACTAGAAAGTAATCAATATATAATTTCTATATTCAGGGACCATAATTCCATTTGGTAGAACTATTTAGTATTATTATTCAGAGGATACCTAATGTTTTATTGATTAAGTGTTTTTTTGAAATAGAGACAAAACATTCATATTTATAATATGAATAAAATGCATTAATATTTAAATATGTATGTCTAAATTTAATCAAACACAATTAACATAATGGAAAATTATATAGATGAACTTAATCAACACAATTTTTAAATGGACTTGAAAACTACTGTTTATTTAAGTTAGGATAAAAACATTCCATTTATTTTTCAGAAGCTATTTAATATGGTGTTATTTTCTACAGTCCAATAACTTTGTATTAAAGAGACTTTGCCTTGCTTTCCTCATTTATAAAATTAGGAATCCAGTTCACCATATGTTAGGAATTAAATTACTATTTGTGAAGGCCCCTTGTGCAGTGTTTAATACTTAATTATTGGCTGTATATGAAAATTCCTTATCCTCAAATTCCTCAAAATAAAATTAGATCCTCCAAACAATGATCAACTAACTAAGAATCTAAAGTGTATTTGCACTGCTCTGGTACATTTCTGCATTTGAGCTCCCTTAAAATCTGCTGTTGAGTAATTTTTACTGGTTTCCCATCTGCACTCCTGTGCTGTACTCCTGGCTTGCTTTATAATGCTTATCAGATGCAGTAGGCTGAATCTGGGGCGGGTAGGTCAATAGTTGGATGGCTGTCTGACAAGCAGTGAGTGAAACAGCGTAATCAGCAATTTTCATGGATACCTAACCATTGGAGGCAATGCCAACTGACTGGGAATTAAAAGGGTATCAGCAGTGGCTAAGATGACTCAAGCCAGGCTGGAAGACATATATGCAGTGAGAAGCTAATAAGGTAAAGCAGGAAATCAAAACATTTACAGGGAAGCCTACTCCATGGTGATACATGGTTTCTTAGAGCATGGTGGATTGTGTGGGGCTCTGAGGCTTCCCTACAACTCATCCAAGTATACCCATTCATCAACCATTTCCTCCACTCAGTCTGTGTGTCATTTAACCCTTTCTCCCATCCTTTAGTCAAGTCTCAGGGATATTGGCAGGCTTGGAAGTGGGTGAAAGAGCCAGGATCCAGGATATGGATGCTCTTTGATCATTTGCCATTCCATTTTCTTTCTTGAGCACCACCCTTCAAGATTCATAAGTTTCTCCTTTTCACTGGAGTAGGAATTCTCCCACATGCTATCATAAACTGTCCTCATGCTTAGGTTTATAGTAAAGCTTTACAAATCTAAAAATCCCTGAATTTTAAGACATCTGTTTTACAATATACTTAAGGAAATAAAATTTGAAATTCAGTGCTAAGTAACTTTATTCTAACCATATCCTGGAACTTAGCATCCAAAACCTCCAACCCAAGACTATGAAGTCAATCCAGATATAGCCACAAGTTTTATGGGGAAGGTTAAAGATCCATGGGTTATATTAACTTTTAAAATTCTGCTTATTTAGTGTGCAGCATTAATATATCTATTTCCCTGTTGCTTTTAAGCTCATTTAAGTGTTGTTTTGTCTTTATATTCTATTAGATAACACAGTAGCTTATTTATTTAAGTAAGAAATAATTGTTTTTTGATGAATTAATGAAACAGTAGATGATAAAAAGTTTTTATAAGTTTCTACTGAAATATTAGGACATATAATTGTACTGTTATATTATTTTTAAAATTATCCTTTCTAGAATATTCAGTATATAAGGCAAATCACTTTTGTGTTGGCAGAGAGTAGGAAAGCTCAAATAAGATGGCTAAATAACTGAATCAAGTACTGAACTATATTCTTTCTTGTTACCATAAGCATAAAATGGGGCAATTCTGTTTGCAATATATTTTATTTCATAAGAGTATGTCTATACTGTTATTAAAAATATTGAACACCATCTCACATATGCTGTTTCCTGCCATTTTTTTAAATATTAATTTTTCTTGACAAGGATATTTCAATATCAAACTGTGGGAATTTGAAACTTTGTCAAATAACTCAAAATATTCAGGTTAGTACTATCAAATAAAAATGTAGTAGGCTTGTTCTAAAATTAAAAATTTGTCTTTATAGCATAGACAGCTAATACTTTTTTATCACCAGATAATCTTTAAGTTGGGATAAGAAATAAAATACTTAAAATATTAATAAAAAAACTTATGAAAATATCACAGACTATTTGCTTTTCCTGCAGTATGAACAAAACTTTCATTTGTATGATCTCAGATGAAAAGTCCTTCCCAGCTCTGTGAATGATACATAATTCAACTTCTTTTGAGAATTCATTAATTTGACTTTTACAGATATGGTTTTGAAAGGTATAGCTCATGGATATTCTTAGAAAATAGAATGTACAATAACACAATATATTGAAGTCTTGCCCATAGCATTTTAATTTCTCTAGGACATACGAGGATTGTTAGAAAGCTTAGCACAGAAGACATAAAAATATTAACCCTTATTTATAATTTATGTTAAAAATTCATATATGAATGCAGAAAGAATAGAAGCCTCGTGGTATCTTTCATAACCTTCATTCTTATAAATAAT
This sequence comes from Tamandua tetradactyla, assembly GCF_023851605.1. Lineage (NCBI taxonomy): Eukaryota > Metazoa > Chordata > Mammalia > Pilosa > Myrmecophagidae > Tamandua > Tamandua tetradactyla. Next base: position 73,782,437 of record NC_135335.1, on the reverse strand, counting down.
GCAATTCTGTCAAGTTAGTTTCCCTTATTGGCTTTCCCTAAAATGTGCCTTTCCCTATTTTTGTTCGCTTCCTTGAGACACGTGTAAATCTAAATCCCTTTAAGAACAGCTCTCCTACTCTGTACCCGTCTCCAAGGGAAAATGTAATCTTCAGTCATCTAATTAGGAGGCGTGGGAGTCTCTAGGCTCCAGGCATCCGCATCAACACAATTCTGATGAGCCGGTCTGCTGACATCAGTGAGCACTTTATTAAATTACACACTCCCCTAAGCAGGCGTGGGGTTTAGGTGGCCTCATATTTTATGCACTACTGCACTGACTCTCTATGTTTTGAAGTTGTGAGTGTGCAGCCAAAGCTTAAGATATGAAGACCCATTGAGATTATGGATTTTTAAATTGATATTTGGCATGCTGTTAGGTGTTAGGTTTGGTCTGCTTTGACAACCGATAACAGGCTAGAATTAAAGGATTATGGGAAACAAGAGCGACATAAAATTTGGACATTTTTTTTTTGAACATTAGTGCCCACAGAGTAGAATCAAGGATAAACCATTTTAAATAATATTTGAAAATGATAATTATTTTTCTGAATATTCTATTTAAATATATATTTAGTTTGTAGTAAGTTTTGGTTCCTTAATATACAAGTGCACATTCCTTACATTTTTAATTATTAAAATATGATTTTTTATGTTAGAGAGAGGAAATAATAGTAAAGGCAAATATCCTTTTTTTAAAAAAAATACAGTCATACTTTTACATTGGAGTATAGTTTATATACAATAAAATTTACACTTTTCTGTGTTCAGTTCAGTGAATTTTGATGAATATGTGCTCTGATAACCGTCTCCACAGTCAAGGCAGAGAACATCTATGTCTTCCTTCAAAGTTCCTTCATATCACCTGGTAGTTAGTGGTTCCCCCATTCCTAAGTCCTGGCAACCACTTGTCTATTTGGTATCCCTATAGTTTTGAATTTTCAAGAATATTACATATGTAATCATACACTATTTATGATTTTTGAGTTTGGTATCTTTCAGTGCACTTGAAATTCATGCATAGTGTTGAATTTCTCACTGTTTCATACCATTTCATTACTAAATAGTATTCCATTGTGTGGATATAAAAAAATTTATTCGTTCTCTCATTGAAGGGCATGTAGGTTGTTTCCAGTTTTTGATGATAATGAATAAAATGGCTATAATCATATGCATTCAGTTTTAAGTGTCCAAATGCTTTTGTTTCTCATATCTCACTTATGGTGATATTCTTGTATCAAATAATAAGTGCATGGTTAATATTCTAAGGAATTGTGAAATGGTTTTCTAGAATTCTATAATATTATGCATTCTCACCAGCAATACACATCTATATAATCTCCAATAGCTTAGCATTCTTGCCAACACTTGATAATGTCTTTTTAAAATTTTAGCTATTCTAGTGTAGTGTAGTGGCATGAATTTTGTTTTTAAATTTTCATTCCATAATGATTAATAATATTGAGCATTGTTTAATATGGTTATTTGCCATCTATGTACCTCCGTTGTTGAAATGTCTTTTCAAATATTTTCCCATTTTTAATTGGGTTGATTATTTTTAAGTATTAAGTTTTATTAATTCTTTTTATTATAAGACAGCAGCATCCTTTCTATGAGATGTTGTTGGTTTAAAGAAAAGTCATGCAGAAAGTGCAAAGTTTCCAGAAAACTCCCTCACACATGCAGTTTTCCTTATTAACACTGCAGATTAATATGGCACTTTTCTTCCAGTTGATGAAACCATACTATTAAAATTATACTATCAGCTATGTGTATAGTTTATATTAGAGTTCGCTTTTGTGTTGTACAATCCTATGCTATTTTTTTAATCTAGTAACATACGTACTACCTAAAACTTCCCCTTTTAACCACATTCAAATATAAAAACCACTGATCTTAATTACATTCACAGTGTTGTTCTACCATCACCAAAATCCATTGCCGAAATTTTCTATCACTCCAAACAAAAACTCTATACTGAGTAAGTATTAACTCTACATTTCTTAACCCAACCCCAGCCCTTGGAAACCTGCATTAACTTTCTAACTATGTAACTTTGCTTATTTTAAATATTTCATATCATTGAGATCATTCAATATTTGTCTTTTTTTTCAGTTATTTCACTCAACATGATGTCTTCAAGGGTCACACATGTTTATCTTTGGGGTCTATACATAGAAGTGGGATTGCCAAGGCATACAGTAATTCTGTACTTTCTGAGGAACTGCCACAAACTGTATTTCACAGTTGCTGCACCGTTTTACATTCCCGCCAACAATGAACACGGGCCCTTATTCCTCCACATACTCTCCACCACATGTTACTTTCTGTTTTGTTGTTTGTTTATTTTAAGTAACCATTCTAGTGAGTATGAAATGGTATCTTATTGTGGTTTTGATTTGCATTTCCCTAATGCCTAATGATGTTGAACTTATCATGTGTTTATTGGTTATTTGTAAGTCTTCTTCGGAGAAATGTCTCTTCAAGTCTTTTTCCCATGTTTTAATTGGGTTGTTTGTCATTTTGGGGTTGAATTATAGGATTTCTTTACATGGTCTGGATGTTAAACCCTTTTCAGGTATGTGGTTTACAAATATTTCCTCCCATACTGCAATTTGTCTTTTTATATTCATGATAAAATCATTTGGTGAACAAAGTTTTAAATTTTGATGCTATTTTCTTCTGCTTTGTGACTTTTCATTTCACTAATGACTTTTGAAGAGACAATATTTTTAATTTGATAGTCAAAATTTTTCAATTATTTTCTCATATTAATCATAATTTATATAATGTCTCTAAAGTACTTTGCCAAGCAAAAACTACAACATTTGATCCTATGTGTTCTTTTAGACATTTTAGAGTTTTGAATTTTATTTTTAGGTCATTAATCCATTACAAGTTAATTTATGTAAGTAGTTCAAGGTCTGGTTTGAATTATTTTACTTTTGCTCCATTTTTCTTTGCATAAGGATATCTAATTGCTCCCTTTTCATTTGTTGAAAAGACTATCATCTATGAATTGTCTTTGCAACTTTGTAGGAAGCAATTGATCATATATGTCAGCCTATTTCTGGACTCTCTAATCTTTTCTTTTATCTATATGTTTAACCTTTAACCAATATGTGACTACCTTCATCAGTGTAGCTATATAGTAAGTTTTAAGAAATCACACATGTGAGTTTCTAAATTTGTTCTTCTTTTTACCCATTTTGATAGCCACGTGTATGCTAAGCAATGTCAAAAATATTTTGGCCATTTTCTTTCCTTTAATTTCATTTATAATTTGTTTTAAGCAACTTTGATGACAAAGAAAGCAATTTATCAATTTTTACCAAAAAAAAAAAATCTTCATGATTTGATCGGTATGGTGTTGAATCTCTGGATGAATTTTTGGAGAATAAACATCTGAACAATATTAAGATTTAAAAATCTTAAATAAAAAATATCTCATTTGTTTCTTTTGTTTTTTTCCCATAGACTTTGCAATTGTCAGCATTTAGATATTAAATATATTTTATTTCTACCTAAACATTTAACGGTTTTTGTGCTAATGTAAATGCTATGGATTTTATTTTCATTCCAACTTAAAATTCTCAATTGTTAATATGTTAAAAATCTAATTGATTTCTTATTTGACCTTGTATTCCTGTGACTTTATTAAATCCTTTGGTTTGATCTAGAAGTTTTTTAGTAAATTCTTTGGGATTTCCCACATTTTAAGTCATGTCATTTGCAAACAAAAGAAGTTTTATTTCTTCCTTTTTAATCTGTATATCTTTCCTTTCTTTTCTTTTTTTCTTTATTGCTTTGGTCAAGATTCAGGTATAATTTTGAAAAAGTGGTAATAGCAAATACATTCAGAATGTATTCTAATTTCCTTTGTGATATCCTCCTCAACCCTTGGATTATTTAGAAATTGTTATTTGATTATCAAGTCTTTCTCAATTTCCTGAATACTTTTCTTTTTGATTTCTCATTAAATCTATTTAATCAGAGATAGTTTTATGATTCCAATCTTTCTAAATTTCCTGGTATTGTTGGATGGAATGTGGAAGGTTCCATGTGCAATTATTGATTTTCTGTATCTCCTAGTACTATCAATTCTTGCTCCATGAATTTTGAAGTTCTATTGTTAGGTTTATGCACAACACATTTAGGATTACTATGTCTTCTTTATGTATTAACCATATTTTCATTTCGTTATGTCTTTTTTTTTATCCCTGATAATATTCTTTGTCCTGAAGTCTATTTTGACTGATACTAATGTAGTTACTGTATATTTCTCATAGTGCTTGCAAGGTAAATATTTTCAATTCTTTCACTTACTTATCTAAATCTTTTAATTTAAAATGGGTTTCTTAGATACAAGATATAGTCAGGTTATACTTTTTTATTCATTCTGATATCCTGGTGCATGTTAAAATATTAGGTTTGAGAATGCATATAAGTACTTTATTAACCCTAATTAACTAAAAATATATAGTATAATTCATTAACTAACCCTAATTAATTAAAAATATAGTATAATTCAGTTGGTTATATTTACTCATATGACTTTATTGTATGTATTTTTCCTGGTGATACGTTCACAAAATATAGCTAAAACTCAAAACTGTAACCTTGCTAGTTATATTCATAGATCTTATCTGCACTGATTTTAGCAAGTGTAAAACCATGAAAATGTAATAAAAATTATCTTTGACTGGTTCCCAATTTTAAGTGTTAATATTTTTGTATGCAAAATTTCTCTTGTAATCATACTTCATAATACAAATTTTGAACGTACATTTGCACTATATACCAGAACTAGTCAATATTGGGAAAAAATAAAGATAGAAAGAACCACTACAAACTTTATGGTTTTAGACAATATTTTCTCTTGTGCCTTCTCATCAACTTTTTTTTTTCATTCTTTCCAGATATCAGGTATTCTTATTCTTCAGAGCTTATTGCAATTTTTGTATTAGAAGTGTGAAACCACTATCATTTATACTGCCTGCTTGTTATGAATCAGAATCCAAAGATGAAATGTACAGGTTGAATTGATTTTGGAATATTTGATAAAATTCCCCTGTGAAACCATCTGGCCATAGGGTTTTCTTGTAGGAAGATTTTTGATGACTGTTTGAATTTCTTTCCTTGTGACTGGTTTGTTGAGTTCTTCTATTTCTTCTTCAGTCTAGTGTAGCCTGTTCTTGTGTTTCCACACATTTATTTGTCCATTTCATCAAAGTTGTCTTGTTTGTTGGCATGTAGCTGTTCATAGTATCCTCTTATGATTTTTTTTTTTTTTCATTTCTTCCAGGTCTGTGGTAATTACCCTCTCATTTCTGGTTTTGTTTATTTGCATCACCTCTTTTTTTTTTTTTTTTTTACTTGTCAGCCTTGCTATTGGCCCATCGATTTTACTTATTTTCTTGAAGAACCAAATTTCGGTTTTATTGATACTTTCTCCTGCTCTGTTGTTCTCCCATTCATTTAAGTCTGCTTTAACCTTTGCTATTTCTCTTCTTCCATTTGCTTGGGGGTTAGTTTGCTGTTCTTTCTCAAGTTCCTCCAGGTGAGCAGTGACATCCTCAATTTTTGCTCTTTCTTCTTTTTTAATATAGGCATTTAGGGCAATAAATTTCCCTCTCAGCACAGCCTTTACTGCATTCCATAAATTCTGATATATACTCTTCTCATTTTCATTCTTCCCCAGGTAGCTACTGATTTCCTTAGCAATTTCTTCTTTGACCCACTGGTTGTCTAAGAATGTGTTATTTTAATCCCTGTGTATTTGTGAAAATTCTTTTATTCACTGGTTATTGATTTCCAGCTTCACTCCCTTGTGATTAGAGAAAGTGCTTTAAATAATTTCAATGTTTTTAAATTTATGAAGACCTTTTTGTGCACCAGAATGTGATCTATCCCGGAGAGTGTTCCATGAGCACTAGAGAAGAATGTATATCCTGGTGTTTGGGAGTGTAATTACCTATATATGTATAGTAGGTCTAATTCAGTTATCAAATTGTTTAAGTTCTCTATTTCCTGGCTGACCCTCTGTCTGGTTATTCTATCTAGAGAGGAGAGTGGTGTATTGATGTGTCCTACCATATTGTTGAAATGTCTATTGCTCCCTTCAATTTTGTCAATGTCTGTCTCTTGTACTTTGCAGCTCCTTGATTGGGAGCATAGACATTTACATTCATTATTTCTTCTTGGTTAATTATGTCTTTTATTAATATGTGCTGTTCTTCTTTGTCTCTTATGATGTCTGTACGTTTAAAGTCTATTTTGTCTGATAGCAGTAGAGCTACTCTTGCTTTCTATTGGTTACAGCTTGCATGGAACACTTCTTTCCATCCTTTCACTTTCAATCTATTTATATCCTTGTGTCTAAGATGAGTGTCTTGTAAGCAGCATGTAGCTGAATTATATTTCTTAATCCATCTGCCAATCTGTATCTTTTACTGGCTAAGCTTAGTACATTAACGTTCAAGGTTATTACTTTAAAGACATTTCTTGAATCCATCATTTTATCCTTTGGATTTTATTGGTCAGATGTATACATCCTTTTCCTTCTTTCTCTTTTTATACTTTAGGTTGTCCTTACTGCTACTCTTCAATTCTGTGTCCTCCGTAAGACCTTTGTCTCCTGTCTTTTTTCTTTTTTACAGTCAGCAGAACTCTCTTTAGTATTTCTTGCAGTCAGGTGGGTGGGCGGAGCCCTGGTATATGTGTGAAGGTGCAGGGTGGGGTCGAGTAGGAGTGCCTGCTACCATTCCCCCCGCCCTGCACACATGGACACAATTGCCACACAGAAAAAGGGAGGGGGTCCGTTCAGGGGCACTTGGAGTGCGGAGGGAGGGTGACGGGTTCAGATCCATGGGGTGTGTGAGGAGTCACTTGGGTCAAGGGGTGGTAGGGGAGGCACGTGTCAGGGTAATGCATTCAAGGAGCACAGCTTGGCTTACGTCCTTGACCCTGTCTCCCTGTCTGTGCACTCCTGAGGGGTCCAGGCTTCCTAGAAATAGAGGTTTTAGGCTGTTTGCACTAGCTGTCTGTTCTCAGGTTCTCTGTGTCTCAATTCTGTTTTTTCAACCAGGGCCTCCCTCTGTGGTGTAAGAGACCCTCCCAGGTCCTTAACACCCTGGAATTGCTCTCCTGGTCTTTTTTCTGCCCCTTCTCTAGCTGTTCTTCAGAGTGGGGGTGAACTCGACCTATCCTATACTGCCATCTTCCTGGAAGTCCCCTGGGTTTCTCTTGATAGGGTGCTATATAAGTTTATTACAGATTTCAGGTGAAATATTTAATGAATGCAGGGGGATACCAAGCTAGAAGAGTAGGCATTGAAACACAGCCCCCCTCTATTACTTCTTATACGCATCCCCTCACTCATTTCTAGGAGCAATAAATTAGAAAAAACTCAAATATAAATAAAACCTTAACAACTTCTCAACATCCTTCTTCTCCTCTCCACCTCTGTTCTAGTTTGATAGCTGCAGGAATGCAACACACCAGAGATGGATTGGCTTTCAATAAAAGGGGATTTATTTCGGTAGTTCTTCAGAAGAAAGGCAGCTAACTTTCAATTGAGGTTCTTTCTTACGTGGGAAGGCGCTAGGTTCTCTCTGCTGGCTTTCTCTCCAGGCCTCTGGGTTCCAACAACTTTCCCCTGGGTGATTTCCTTCTTCATCTCCAAAGGCCTGGGCTGAGCTGCGAGTACTGAGATGAGGTATGCTGAGCTGCTTGGGCTGTTCTATGTTGAGCTCTCTCATTTAGGCACCAGTCAGTTAAATCAAATATCATTCATTACAGCAGGCACGCCTCTTAGCTGACTGCAGATGTAATGAGCAACAGATGAAGTTCACGTACCATTGGCTCATGTCCACAGCAACAGAACTAGGTACCTTCACCTGGCCAAATTGACAACTAAATCTAACCACCAGAACCTCCAAGTGTTTATTATTCTGTCTTCCTTGGTGGTGGTAAGATGCAGAAAAATATAATAAAACTATCCTTAAATGGAAATGCTCATCATATAATATTTCATTTGATTCACTCATTTCGTTAAGGACATATACAAACACATGCAACTATAAATGATGCTTTTCCCAAAGTTACCAAACGTCAAAGTACAACGTCATGTAATAAGTATCACCATGCAGAAATTCAGAAGGTATAGTGAAAATGTACAGGGTACAGGGAGTATACACAAATTTATACCAACTATCCTAGGGAGTTAGGAAATGCTGAGAAGCAACTCTACTTGAAACAGTATTTTGCAGTTAACTGACTGGCACTTTATAAATTGTGACCTGAATGACTAGAATTTAAATGTACTGCTTTGTTTCTGGCATTGATCTTAGCCCATTAAATTCTTACCACAATGTTGCAGGGTTCTGGTACCCAAAGTGATTGTGACTGAATATAGGTCAAGTGTATAATTCTTGCAGGAGCCATGCATAATCTCTTTTAACAACTGAAAGCCTGCAAATTTTACTTCCTTGAATATATGTTTATTTTTGTTATTCTGATTGCTTCTGCATTACAATGGGCTTGGGTACCAAGTGATTCATTAAAGCAGACTTATGAACCTTAATATTCCCCAATAGTTAAAAATAAAGCAGATAATGAATGAGTTCCCCATTGGGGTTTGAGCTAAATAAAAAAAGTCAGATTCACATATACAAAACCAAAATTCTTTAAAAAGTTTGGTCATAAAAATTATCACATGAAAGTTTGCAAGATGCATTTTAGTTGGAATTCTAAGAGGCATAGTCAGGGATTGACAGTGGTAAGATCGAGGTCTGATGTCAGTGAGGAGAAAGGGTAGAGATTACTAAATCTATCCATACTTTTTAAAGAAAAAATATTGTCCTTTAAGAAATAATTTAAAGTCATAACCAATTCCAACTTTCCTTCCATTACCATAATTGTTTTAGAAAAATGAGAAAAGTTAGCTATTGAATCTTTATTCTCAAGGGAGCTTTAGTAACACATTTATACTTAAAATTCAACAAGTCAATGCCATATTTGAAATGAACAGCAATCTGTGGAATTTAGATTTCCAAGCCCACTGCTTTTCATGCTTTTGACTCAACTTCGTGTGGTATCAGACATCTCCCACTCATAGTGATTCTGTCTTATTTGTGCTCAGCAAACTGGAAGCCAGCAAGAATGCCTCCAAGATAAGAGACTTCAGTGTGTGTTTTAATCATAATGACATCTATTCATTATTAAATTATGCAGGAGATTTCAGAAGAGTGCAAGGGGAATTTTGTGTTGAGTTATATTTCTGCTTGTGACACTAACTGATTGAAACTCAGCACATCACGCAACATCGCACTTGAAGCTGTTTTCATCTATGTCAGATTAAACCGTAGGAAAAAAATGAAGTTTTGAAGATTGGTTCAAAAGTCTATGATTGTGTGTTTTGTAGTAAGGTAGGTGTGGTAGTTAGATTCAGGTGTCAACTTGGCTAGGTGAAGGTGCCTGGTTCTATTGCTGTGGACAAGAGCCAATGGCATGTGAACCTCATCTGTTGCTGATTACATCTGCAGTCGGCTAGGAGGTGTGCCTGCTGCAATGAATGATGTTTGATTTAATTGGCTGTTGCTTAAATGAGAGAATTCAACATAGCACAGGCCAAGCAGCTCAGCATACCTCATCTCAGCACTTGCGGCTCAGCCCAGATCTTTGGAGATGCAGATAGGAATCACCCCAGGGAAAGTGGTTGGAACCCGGAGACCTGGAGAGAAGGCCAGCAGAGATTGCCCTATGCCTTCCCATGTAAGAAAGGAACCTCAGTTGAAAGTTAGCGGCCTTTCCTCTGCAGAACTACTGATATAAATCTCCTTTTATTGAAAGCCAATCCATCTCTGGTGTGTTGCATTCCAATAGTAGCGAACTAGAACAGGAGGTCTCCATTAGGCTTAGAGTTTAGCGCCCACAATACTTTTAGGCACACATGAAAATGTTTCAATTTATTTAAGCATTAAAAGAAAAAAAATTAACTTTTAGGTCAAATAAAATGTTTTAGTATGAGTATTAATATATTTGACTCTTATACCAACAAAATCATAAGATATCTTTTTTAATAATAGTTTGTGAAGGAAAAGTGCCTCAGGCCCATGAAAATTATAATATAGGTGGCAAAATAGAACACACTGAACTTGAAAGACAAGATGATGGATACTTCAAAGTGTAACAAGCCTGGACTTAAATTTGTTTGAGATTAGTCACCTTAAATTGGTCATACAATTCTAGAAAAATGATTTAATTTCTTCAGTGTGTAAGTTCCTTTTTTATCTTTAGCTTTGTGCTTTCTTTTCTTTTTGGCTTATTATGTACTCATGACTGATTATTCCACTTCATGGAACACTATTACATCCCTCAACAATTGAGTTGTATTAGCCTAACTCAGTTACACTCCTGTTTGCATTTGCATTCATGTGTATGTGCCTGTACATACAAACACACACATACAGACATTGCATACTCTTCCTTTATCAGCTTGGGCATGACTTCCTCCAAAAAGACTTCTTAGGTCACCTATGTTTGGCTTAGGATCTCTTCTTATATGTTTCTATTGTTAATTCTTGAATGGTGAGAACCATTTTTTGTTTTGTTTCATTATGCGGGGATTAGTAGTTTCTATATAACAGAAAACCTATAACAGAGACTGTGCTTTCTGAACATTGCTGAATGAATAATTCTGAGCATCAGTGACCCCATCTATAGAATGAGAATTTCAATCACAATTGTTTGTTTTGTGTGGGAAAACAATATGCACAATAACTGGTTCCTTGGGGATGGTCACTGTATTAGAGTTCTCCAGAGAAACAGAATCAACTCTTTATATATATTGTATATACGTGTATATGTGTAAATATGAAGATATTTATTATAGGTATTGGCTCAAATGAATGTGGGCATTGGCAAGTATGAATTACATAAAGCAGGCTTCAACTTGAAGTCTCCAATGAAGGATGTATGAAATTTCCCCAGGAGAAGCAAGCTGGCTGAAGTAAAGTTAGAAATTCTTTCTGATTTCTGAAATCTTCAGTTCTCCCTTTACAGCCTACAACTGATTGGGTGAGGAGACTCCTCTCATTGCTGAAGAAAATCTTATTGTTGACTATAGATGTAATCAGTCATAGCTTCAATCAACTGACTAATGATTTAATCTATCTACCTTCCCAAAACAATGAAGCCAGTGCTTGCTTGACCAAATGACTGGACAACATAATCTAGCCAAATTAACACATTAAAATTAACCATCATGTTTAGGTTAATAATGCATTTAAATAACTAATAGATGTTCCAGAATCTAGAGTCTATATGTGAACATTGATAACTTTAAGAATTAAGAGAAAAATAAATATTAAAAAATAAACAAGCAGACCTCTTGTTCTATTTATTTATTTATTTTTATTTTGTTTTTTTCATGGGCAGGCACCAGGAATTGAACCTAGGTCTCCGGCATGGCAGGCGAGAACTCTGCCACTGAGCCACCATTGCCCGCCCTCTTGTTTTATTTTGAATTTAATTGAAAACTATAATGCAAGTAATGTTTAGCATTGGCTATGCCTTATGAAAAATAGAAAGTAAATTACTTTCTGGTCTCTTTTGCCCTCACAAAGATGAAATTTAACTAATGCAATGTTTTTCTAATTTTCTAATTCAGCTATAGATACATAATTCAGGAGTTAATCCTTTTATATGTTATGGGCATCTACATAGAGATAAGAAGGCTATCTGTAAATGAACTCTTTAGTACTGTGCAAATATGAAAGCATAATTAGAATTAAAATTAATTCTGATAAAAGTTCCTGCCTCTTTTATTGAAGCCTTACTGACTCACAAATGCATGCCACAAAGGTTCTATATCGTGATTACTGTGCTTATTCTCATGTAAATGTTTATATATTTTTATATTTAAGTACATTTTAAATACCCAACAATGACTTCATGTAGTTGTACTTCTGATTAATTTGCACAAATGAGTATCACACATACCTTTTCACTTTCAGATATAATGACAAAAATGGATTTTGTGATATAGCTAAGCCCCTTTTAAAGTGCATAGTCTGAACTCATTAGAATATGCAGCGATTTAGTTTACAAACTACCTATTAGTTAAAAATATAGAATGTCTTCATAGGAATACCTTTGATGGGAAAATATCTTATGAATTCTGTTTTCCGGCTATGAATGTTTGCTCTTGATACTCTAGTAATAAGACATTAACTCTGAGGAATGGCATCCTATCCTGGGAGGAATTCCTAGTAGAAACCCCAAAATCTCTTCCCCCATCTCTTCACTCATTGTCTTTAGGAAGCAGCCCATGTCCTGGGTCAAAGAAAATTTGATACCAGATGGCTTTTCTTCAAAAATCTTCAAGTTATCCTGAGAGTATTCTTGCTACCAATTCCCACATAATGAAACAAATCCAAGGTACAGTAAAACCAGACTTCCAGGAAACAGCAGGTAGAATGTCACAGCTGTATTAGCACTGCTAACTTGATTGTGGATCAGATTACAACTGGGACTGTGACGCTGCTGAAGTTAAAAAGGCTGCTGAGAGAGGAGCAAGAGCTCTTGAATGCTATTCTTAAACCTGTCGGCAGAAATGTTCCTAGAGCCAATGACAACCCCAAATTTTGTGCCTCACTCACCAATACTCCTTTTCATCTCTGCTATGTGCTTTGTCTGCCCACGGCCCACAATTTATATGGGTTATATGTGGTTTTGAAAATGACTATATTAAGATGTTGACACACAGCAAAACCAGATTAGTTTCTGACCAGTTTGCATGCAGATTTGATTTCTGGAGAATAAAAAGAATTCTACATGGTTTTTCTTGAAGAGGGAATTTTAATCTGAGAAGCTTAGCAAGGAGCAGAGATCCTTGGAGTTTTGTCTGTATTGGTGACAATTCTTACAGTGTTTGATAATTTATATGAGGCCAGCTAACCTTTGTTTCACATAGTTCCTTCACAGACAATATACCAATTGTCCAGTTGGCAAATGTATTGTGTGAGTTCTGTTGATGACATAGGCATAAAGTCTGGTCCTTGATATATTGCTATTGTTTTTGTTGGTTTGTTTTGTTTTTAGAAAAAGGACATAAGTTTCCTTCCCGACAAAATATTTTGGAAAGAACTATAATGTTCAACCCAAGTCAAGACATAGTTATTGAACAATTTGTGTGAATCTCTATTTTAGTAATTTTGGATGCAAGACAGAGCCAGCTTTAAATTACATTCTAGACAAAGACATATGCAAATAACTACTCATAAATATTCAATATAGAATTACATGTTTTCTATGGTATTAGAGCACAGTAGGTAATATAGAATTAACTCTTGGAAAATACGATCAAGCATATGGACTCATATTATTTGAGCCCTTATTATAATGCTTTGATTAATTTATTTCACATAGTGCTTTATACTCGGTACATAAAATGCTATCCGCTGCATACAAAGGAAATATTTAGTATGCATTGACTCATTGTAAACACACACCTGGAAAATGTCTATTCATTTTGCAGTATTGTAATTTCAATAGGCTGATTTGGTGGTATGAAATTCTAAACGGATTAAAATTGCCCCCCACTCGTGGAAATTTGGATTTTGTCACAATAATCTTTAGCATTACCTATTATTGTTACAAATGATGAAATTTAAAAAAATCATGTACGTTATTGTCCTAATAAGCATAGTCAATTGCTTGATGAAAGACTAGTTCATTTTATTAGCTAAGGATAGAATGTAGCTTAATTGATATGCTGTGATATGTGGCAACTTAATTAATAATTGAGATTTGTCTAAGTGCAAATTATATTATACTCTATGATCTGCTGTTTTGGGTTGGGTATATAATAAAACTAAAGATTATAGAGAAACTAATGGCTGTGATAAACATTTCACAAAAAAAATTGTGAAAGACCCATGATGGTGAAATTGAAATAAGGTTCAGTGAGACAGATGCTTTAAAAAGTACACTCATTATGCTTCATATAATTTTGTTTGTATTTAATAATGTTATTGTTTGAAATGGTTTTATCAAGTTGCGTGTAATTTAAGTGAATTTATTTTGAGTATTAAAATGTATTATACTTAGAATTATTCAGGAAATTCATCACTAGATAATTGGAATTAGAACAAACAAAGTAAATTTTACAAGTACTATCACCACATCCCCATTCCAAAAATATCGATGTCTGGTCTTTCCACCCAATAGGTAATAATATAATTGTATTGAAACTCATCACCAGTACAGCATATAGCTGCTGGAAATTTTTCAAAAATAAATAGAAGAGAACTGAAATGAGAATGACTATTGCTTTAACAAGTTTTAAAGCTTTCATAGTAGAAAACAGAAAACCTCAATTACATGACCACCCAGTCCCCACATCCCTGATATATACAATACAACCAGACTTTTGCTAACTGTTTCAATTACTTCAAATCCAATCAGTTTAGATTTCTGTAAAATCAGTGTTTTGCTACAATAGCCATTTTATACACGAGATAATTTCTCTACTCCAAGTGTAGTATTACATGACTTATTTTAATAGTTTACATCTGTCATATATTTTTCACATGTCATTTAATACGCTCAAGGGAAATCCTGGTTCACCAATCTAATTTCCAAAGCACTTGTGCATTAACCTTTAAATCTTTTTAACAATAAACCAAAAAGAGTAGACAGATTGCTTACAAATCATTGGGGATGAAAGTATAAATGTAAATGTCAGAATACTTAGAACATATTGCTGAATTAGAGAAGAGGAACTCAATCTTTTCAGTCCCCAAACTATTTTTTATAACAAATATTTTATCTTATCCTGAAATAATATTCATACCTTAAAAAACTATCTGGATAATTTAAAAATGAAAATAATGTTCCAACAATAGAATAAATAAAGAATAAAATGAAAAAATTATCATATAAAGCATGCATTTCAATAAGTAAATGCTAAGGCATAACTACATAGAGGAGATAATAGAAGTCAGATATTTGCCCAATTTACAATTTATTAATTCGTTTGTGCAAACTGTTGGTTGAGCATATACCATGGGTAAGATTCTGTTCTGGTCAATGTGAATACCGTGGTAAAGAGAAGAGCAACATTCCCCTTTTGATGAGGTAACAGGAATATAGCATATATACAGATTAAATAAAGCATGCATAATATAGTGCTTAGTGCTATGGAGAAACATTAAGCAGAGGTATATGAAATGTCAGGGAAGGTTTTAAAGAAAGACCTGAAGGAAGCCAGGGACTTAGCTGGGTAGATAACTATGGTAAAAAGCAATCCAGGAGGAAGGATCAAGTAGAACAGTGCTGGCTGGGCAGGAGACCATGTCCAGAGTATTTCAGGTTAAAGCACAAAGGCCCATGTGACTTGAGAGGTGGGAAGGGAAGTGAGCTGGAGCTCAGGGAGAGGATGGAAATTCACAGACTTGGATGCAGCATTGGAGGTCCTTGTTAGGTTTTGTTTTTGACTCAAAGTGAAATGAAAAGCCATTGGCATGTCACGTGCTGTGAAGTGACAAGCTCTGATCTACATTTTAATAGTGTTGCATCATATTGTTTTTGTGAATGGCAGGGCGGGGATAGAAAGCAGTCTTGAGGTTCTGCCATGTTCAGGCTTGGACATCTTGGAGTTTTCCACCAAGGTAGTGGCAACATGACTGGTTAAAAGTGGGCAGTGGTTGAAAGATTGTGCTTATGTGTCAAAGGTATAATCCAACACACCAGGATTGATTATATTACGAATTGGTTCCCTTTAGTAGTGATTTATTTGTATTTTAGGGAACTTGAGGTGTTCCACAGACGAATCTGAGAATGGGGAAAGTAGAGGTCTGAGCAAAACTTTTAATTTTCTGCTTTAGCATTACCTCTGGGTAGGATTACATTTTTTAGAAACTTTGCCACTGTTCAAAATAAATTCAAATATCTTCTTGTGGCACCACAGAATGCATACCCCCCTTAGTTTATTAAAATATGAGTTGATTTTAAAACTTTTGGTTTATGTCAATTTCTCTGGAAATATTGACAGGTGAAATGACCTACATTTCAATTCTATATAGGGATTATCAGTCCTAAAAAGGATTAAAGTTCCACAAAATAGGAAAAAAAAATCTTAATGATGCCTCTATTAGAATTTGTTTTGAAAGATGTTGCTACAATGATCTTTTCTTAAATTGTAAGCATGCTACCAGATTATTAATGTTTACCCACAACAGATCATTATTTTCTGAAGAAGAGGAACAAGAAATATTTTTGGTCGTAATTAGTTAAATAAATCATTGTCACTTTACATTTAAAGTGACAGATAACATTAATAAAATTGTCAACTGACACTTGTTTTATTTGTTGTTTGTTTGAAGCTTTTGGAAACATGTTCAAAACATTGATGAACTGTTGGAAACCAGTTGAAACACAATAAAATCCAACCCAGTAAAATAGGACTGCTTTCTCTTTCATCCACGTTGGAATTTGTCAAGAAGTGAACTATGACAATGTATCAATTTTTACCACTGTTTCTACTCTGGATATGCCTGCCAAATTTCTGTTCTCCAGAAATATTGTTCAGAAGGACTTCTGCACCCCAACCAAGAATTTTAGGACATGTACCCAGGAATGATGGCAAAATTCTGCACCGTCAAAAACGTGGCTGGATGTGGAATCAATTTTTCTTGCTAGAGGAATATACAGGATCTGATTATCAGTATGTAGGCAAGGTAAGTCTATAATGGAATAGCAAATGCTTATGTTCTTCTCTATATGTCTTATTAAGGAATATTTCAGGATCTTTAACACCATCATTCTTATAGAATTGATTCTCTAAATTTACTGAAGGAAGATTTTTGATTATTGAATAAAAATTGTAATTTGAAAAATGTTTAATGGATATAACATAATAAATACAGAAATTCATTTATTAGAAATAATTCTGCTTGCTATCACTTGGATTAAAGAAGTACTAAAAATGACAATACAATAGTGGTTGAAAAGCAGTAATAGTATATATATATATATATATATATATATATATATATATATATACACACACACACAGAGAGAGAAAAATTTCTAGATAAGTGTAGGTAAAATATTCTGTACAGTATTTTTCTACTAAAATGCATGCATTAAAATAAATCTGGAGATAAATCTGCACACAAAAATGTATAATTTTCTCTGTGGGCCTTTTTGTACTTGGTAGATCTGTCAATGTACATGCATTGCATTTATAATAAAAAATATGCTTTCACGCTGAAAAAACAGCATTAGTCCTAAGTAACTGTTTTAATGGATCTTATAGCTTTTTACTATGTTTAGTGTTTAATTATAAAATAATTTGAAATTATATTATGTGATAAATAAAAATTTATATTACAAATATATTTATGCAATAGAGCCAAGATAATTATTTTACCTCTACCACATGGAGGGGTTTGAAGAAAGAACCCTTCTAATGTACAGATTCATGTGATTAGCAATTATTTGTTAAAAGACCCCTTCACACATATAATTCAAAATGTATTTACTGAATTGAATACTGTGATAGATATATTATTTGAAAACTGTTGATGCCAGGAACATGCATAGAGTAGTTAAATGCACTTCCATATTTTGGGGAGAGAAGTTAATGAGGTAAGCTTTGTGAGGTAAGAAATGGGGTAAATATGCCATACGCTATGCATGTTCTTAGAAATCTGGTGTCATGGTATGGAAGAGAGATTAAAGGTAGATGAAGAGTTAGTGACTCAGATAAAAATTGAAGCCAAAACAGTTTAGAGAATGCTAAGGGAAGGTTTATAAATGAGAGGTGGCTCAAGACAGGCAATCGTATGCTTGGGGACCAAGAGAAAAAGAGACTTCAGAGAGGTAACAAGAGTGGGTATCAGTGATACTTACAGTAGAAAGAGTTTAACGAAAGAGAGAAAAAGTCTCCTGTGTCACTCATCCTCTTGTAAGAAATTTGAGATTGTTTTTGGAGTGCAATAATGTTAGAAGAAGGCACACTACTGTGGGTAGCTGTGGTTGTTGCTGTTCTCCCTTCTTCTCCTTTTCCTCTTCTTTTCCTTCCTCATCTCCTTCTCCTCCTCCTTCTGCCACCACTGCTGCTTGTCCTTCTTCCTTTCCTTCTCCTTCGTCTCTGTCTTTATCTTCATCTTCTGCTTCTGCTTCCACCTCTCTTCCTCCTCTTCTTTATCTTCCTCTCCTCCTCCTGCTCTTCTCTTCTCTGTATAAAGTCGGGGGAAATAGAACACTTTTAGCCAGGGTGACACTGGGGACCAAAAGAAAAATGCCACAAGGAAGAAAGTTAAGTTCAAATTGAGGACTTGAGTATAAATACAACGAGGCAATGATATTGGAACTGTGATCAATTCACTGAAAATTCTATTGAGTGATTGTAAAAATCTAATATAATTTTAATAAAAATGCATGTAATATATTTGATAAAAATCACTTTATGACAATCTAAGTAAAATCTTAAAGCATAGGAATAGAAAGCAGAAAAGCAGATAATGTTTTTTTCAATTAAGAATCATAATGGGAAGCACATCGAAAATTAAGTATTTTAGTGTTGGATGAACATTGTTAAGATGATTCTTTAATAAGTACACTCTGGAAAGTAAGGTAATGTGGCCAGAAACTTACTAAATGCATTAATCAAAGAGATCATTTTCCTCTGAGGATAATTAAAACAAACAAACAGAAGGATAAGCTTCATCAGGCTGTGAGATGGAAGAGGTCATGGGCAGTGACAGGGAGACACCATGCCAGTTTCTGGAAAAGGAAATCATTCCACGGAATGCCAAGAGACAGATACTCTATAAGATGACTGAAAAATGAAGAAATTGCAACTGTGAATTTAAGGTTTGCGACCCTGATATATGGGAAACTGAAAGAGAGGCTAGGAAAAATTGCTTAACCTATTTCTCATTGCTGTGACTGCAGTGAGAAAATTTAATCTTCCACAGAATGAGTAAGGAAATACTCATTCTTTAAAAATATGACCAAGGTTAAAAATTGCTTATGTATAGGAAAATTATTCCAAATGTATGTATTGTCTATTTTTAATATCCTTCTATGAATAGATTTGTCTAAGGAAAAAACAGATTGGAAGGCAAGCACGTGATATGATATGCATAAGGAAAGATGTGCATTCCACTTAATATTGAAAGTTACTGAGAAAAATTAATTTCAGTTGGAGAGAAAAAGGAGATGGGCACTGTAAAGTAACAATAAATGCTTTTATCATGAAATTTTCTTAATTTCCAGTTTTCCCATTTGGCACACTCAGAATCTGATCAAAGTGAACTGCATCTTAGCACACTTGAGAACTTATGAGGAAATTCATTTTAACAGTCACAATGTTATTTTTGTGGATGGTATACACAAATATGCTGCATCAAAAAGAAGAAATCGAGAACACCAATAAATGAAAAAACATGTAATCATATCACATGTTAACATTATGAAATTATTATGGATATATAACCATGTTGGCTACTTCTGCATTAACGTAAACTTTAATATCTTCTTTAAATAGCTAAAATTGTGCCAAAGGTCTTTGTCTTCTGAGAAGAAAGCACTTTGGGAGAATGTGTTTTCATTGATTTTAAAACTTTGCTGTGTTTGGTCATATTGCAATTATGTCTGTTCTTTGTTTTTTTGTTTTTTGTTTTTTTTTTTTTCAACATGGGCAGGCACTGGGAATCAAACCCGGGTCCTGGGTCCTCTGGCATGGCAGGCAAGCATTCTTGCCTGCTGAGCCACCGTGGCCCGCCCTGTCAGTCTTTTTTTGATGTCTAATAAAAAGGGAAAGAGGACATTAACTTTTAAGTGACATATTGACTAAATTTTTCCGTTTGTTATATACATGCTTCCCAGTCTTGTTCTCTCTCTGACAGTGTATTTCTCCTATCTTCTATATCCTAAGCCCCTCAAATGTCTCCTACGATGGAGTATCTATTAGTATTTCCCCATATGTCTGATAATCAGGAAATGAACTGCTTCTACATATAACCTAAACTGGAGACCTTAAATCATGTAGTATCAATATCACATACTTACTTTAAAGGGAGTAAAAACTGAAAGAAGGATTTATTTGCCTCTACCTCACTTCCTTTGCCTTTATTTTCCTCAGTCTCTGTTGTTGACCCATGGCCGTAGACAGTTCCTTGGCCCGTTGTAAGAGGGCAGAGAACATTCTGAGATACAAGGTATTAGGACTTCATCATATTTATGGGAAGGGGTGCAATCCAACTCTTAATAGGCTCCAAAAACCTTTCACTGTCTACTTTCTTCTGAATCCAAATCACCTCCCCTGCACACCGTCTCGGCAATTCACGGCTGAGAAGGAAGCAACAATTGTCAATGCCTGTCAGTTAGATAGAGGAACCACGGAGGGATCCTGGGTGCCTGTGCCTTTGGATGACTCTTGAGCGTTTGCTTTGTGTTGAAGTACATTTAATAGATAGATGAATTATTCTGTGTTGTACTTGAATGTTTATTTAGAACTTAAGCCTTTTCTGCATCTCCGTCATGTTGTTTGAGTTCCCCATAAGCCGTCAAACATCTCCAGCCCTCTTTCCACAGGGGGAAAAAAATTGCTTTCTGTTCTCCGGGTAGCTAACTTGTTCCCAGAAATTAACAACTCTTCCAAGGAAACAAAAACGAACATATGGTAGATCCATTCCAAAATGCTTCCACATAAATTATGCAGCAACGCTACCCCCTGTTTAGAGATTATGAGACAGAGTTTCAGGTTAAATAGTTCAGCCTGTGGCAGAGCCAGGATTTGAATTTAGGTTTATATGGCTCTAAAGCCTTTGTTTATTCTACTACCTGCAATGTATTGCAAATTAAAATGCAGCTATCTCTTACTGAGGTGAACTTCTTTATATTATCTTCAATTACATTAAACCTTTCGCATTACTCAGACTCCTCTGGGCATTTTGCCTCTGACTCCAACAGAAGCTTTGCATGGTTCATGCCCTTCAGCAGCTTAATTTCTCTCAACCAAGTTTCATGTCTCCTTTAACCCGTTTTTGTAATTCTCTGGGTGCTCTGCACTGCTGCTCAAGGTGTAATTTCTTCTCTCTTCTGTTTCTCTCTACTATTGTGCTTGCTACTTTTTTTCCCTCTTAATCTACCAAGCTGACTCTTTAAGCAGCATGTCATTTGAGGGGAAAGGAACAGCTTCCTGAGGGCCGCAATGGGGATTATTTCCTGCCCCATCCTTCATCCGCAGGACAGAATGTAAATACTCCATATATATATATATGTGTGTGTGTGTGTGTGTGCATTCTTAATATTTATATTTTATTTTATTTTTTTCAGTTTTTTCCACAATAAAAACACCTCACACCAGGAGCAAATCAGCAGGGAGCGTACGATTTTGTTAGCCTCTGTTCTTTTTCTGTAGATGGAAAATTTATTTTTCCTCTGTAATGTTATAATTTGCATTTATACTGAGATCTGATACCTATAATTACCCCTCTCATCATATTATGTACAACACTCCTAGGAAAAGCAATAGGGAGAGCACACAGAATACCAAAACATTTATGTTTTGTTTTGTTTTTTTTTTTTTTCAAGTGTTCTCCTAAGTTATTGAGGGCAATTAAAGACAATTTGTATGAGTCTCAGCTAACCCAACTCTGTTGTCCGGCCGACGTTAGCACACACAGCAGTTATCTTTTTACAAATAATGCAATAGAAAGCCTAGTTTGAGTTTCCTAGGGCTGCTGTAACAAAGTACAACAAATAGGATGGCTTAAAAAAGAGAAATGTATTGTCTCACAGTTCTGGAGCCCAGAAGTCAAGATTAAGGTGTTGGCAGGGCTGTGCTCTCTCTGAGGTCTCTAGAGAAGAGTGTGTATGGTGCTTCCCTCCTGCCTTCTCTCCGGTGTTTCCAGTGGTTCTTTGGCTTGTATTTGCATCTCCCCTTTTCCTCAGAAAGCTGTCTACTCTCCGCTTCTTAGAGGGACACCAATCATATTTGAAATAGGGTTCCTCTTTTACTCCAGTATGACCATACTATAACTTAATTCCATTTGTAGTGACCCTATTTCCAAATAAGGTCGCATTCTGAAGTGCAAGGCATTAGAACTTTAACGTATTTGTGGGGAGGGGCAAATATTTTTTTTGCTCTTAACAAAACCCCAAAAATCTCTCACCATCTACTTTCCTCTGAATCTAAATAATCTACCTCTGCATACCATCTCGGCAACTCCCTGTTGAAAAGCATGTGGCTTGCAAAATGGCCAATAATAAGCTACTCTGGGTCAGGAATGATGCAGTGGTGCCATCATCAAGGCCTCTTTTCTTTGGTAGAGGGGCCACAGGAGTGACAGTTCCTCTGGGTGTCATCTTAACTGGATAAGCACAATTCACCAGCCACAGTAGTCCTGTTCTACAAGCAAAATTGAGATATTTTATAGAGGCTTGGTGGTCCTTTTACCATCACCTCCTCCTTTTTCCCTCAGAAATTATTTCCTCCAATGATTTTTTCAATATTAATACACCATAAATATAAAGTTTTATGTGTTTTAAAACCCCAAATGAGAGAAAACAGAAGGACAGAGAATGCTCCGAAGCGAAATTGTCAGTGTTACAACTCCTTTGTTTTATTAAGAAACCCAACCAATTCAAAGCATTTCTTTGCTCTGCTCTCACTGGCAGGAAATATTTTTCTCTGAGTCACTTGTTCAAATATATTCTAAGCACAAATATATTAGGCATAAGTTTTTTTTTGTTCTTTACAGTGAGATATCCACAGCACTGGCCTTTAAGATATTTCCTAGATACAAGTTAGTACCTGCTCCCCTTTCATCATCTTCTTAAACTAAGGGATCAAACTTGAACTTGAAGGGACCTACTATTGCATTCTGTTGTCTTCAGTTTAAGTCTGGTATAAATATTTTTCAAAGTCCTAATTTAGGTATGAAAAAGATTATGCTTATAAACTCATTATTTATTAATTTGTTTCTCACGTAAAGTTTTTGTCTATAGTTTCTTTAGTACCTAATCCGGTTGCCTTAGACAAGTAATTCAAATTTCTAGGCTTGTAGTTATTCACATATAAAGTAAATAATACAATTAAACTAAATACTCTTTAATTTGCTTTTACCTATAAAATACACAGTTCTAAGTGAATTACTAATTTTATTTACTGTAAAAAATCACATGCATTTTATGTAATTATTCTCAAGTGGAAAAAATCATATCGAAATATACTTTTAATCAAAAGCAGAGAGACAAAAATCTCAAAACAGCAAAAATAATAATAGTAATAATAAACACAGTGGGCTATCATAAATCTGACTCTGAGATATGGGAAAACTATTTACTCTAGGAAGTAAAAACAATAATTATTTTGGAAAAATCAGAGTAACTGTTTATATATTCTTGATATAATGAAAATTCAAGTTATCAAGACACGTAAAAGAGTTTACCATTCGTGCACCGTGCAGACCATTTAGACCTAATACTGCCTCATTGATATCCTTTAACCTCAGAATGCATCTGGCCTGTAAATCCCTAAATATTTCTTCACAAGCTTGTCTGAGGTCACATTTGTTTAGCAGTCTTAGAAAAGAAGAACGGTGTTCACTTATTTCTTAACTTGATATCCCCTGCTCTAAAGGATAAATGGATTAAAGTGGCTATAGCAATAAAATTCATACCATTACAGCAGACTTAGCGTCCTCTTTGTACTCAGAGTTCTCCTTTCTTCTGATAATTACTTGAATTCCCCTTCTAGGTAAGAGCCACATGATTTGTCCTCATCTACCATGGCTTTGGCCTTCAATCATTTAGAACCAATGACACACGAGTCATCTTCTTTCTTGAGTGGCCAATGAAAACTTTCTTCTCACTCCTAACCAGCCTCTTCTGTTCCGAACAGAAGCATTAACTGTTGGGCAATGACATCTTGCCGGTCATTTGAGCTCTGAGTATTTCCATTCACTCTCTCTGACTCTATACAGTTTACCAGGATTGAAAATATTTTTTTCATTTTCATTTCATATGTCTTACTAGTTGATCTTAACTCTATACCTACAGTATACACCATACACCACATCCCCTGACTAAGCATGATGGGTTCAAAATACCCAAGATCAGTGTTTTATACTGGTGAAGAATTTGCCTCCAACAAGACATTCAGCATTGTTTGCATACATTTTTGGCTTTCACAACTTGAAGGGGGCTTGCTACTGATACAAGTTGTTAAACGCCAGGGATGCTGCCAAGACCAGAGCAGCACACCACAGAGTATTCCAGCCATAAATGTCAATAGGGTAGAGGTTGAAAAACCCTTTCATAGATTTTTATAGTTTTCCAAAGCCTTTTGAAGATTTCCTGAACAGTTCAATCTTTATTCTACTTCTTTATGCCTTCTCACCTCTGAATTTGGTCTTAATTATATTATGTTTCTTCCCTTTAGAGTCACCACTAATATTTGGTTTTCTCAGCTTGGATATTTCTCAAGGTCTGCCCTACTGCTCATGCCCTCTCTAATTCTTAAGAGCATTAGCATCTTAATCCTTGACCCCAGCCTGCTGGCCATCCTTCTCTGTAGAATTGTGGGCTTCCCAAATACATATGAATGGGATATTTATTCATTCTTTCAATAAACAACTGGCACAACTTCTAAGTAGTTCTTTAGATATTTAGCACAGAGTGGTGAAAATACGATTGCTCTGCTCACATTGTGCCTACCTTCTAAGGAAGGAGGAAATAACAAATATTGGCAACAGAGAGTTATCAGAGTCTTTTAATCTCAGATGTAGCACAGGCGCCAAAAGCCCCAAACAAAACAAACAGGTACCAAATATCCCCATGTTCCATCTTTGTGGTATTCACAAATAAGATGGAAGAAAAACATATTGAGATTTCCAACATGCAAACAAATGTTATTAAATGTTAAAATTTATGAGACAAATAATATTTTCTTTTAAAAACATATATGGATGTGCTGTGCTCCTACAGAAATGAGTAACTGGAAATTCCTAGAGGCTGGATCTCCCAGAAACTAATGTATATATATTAGTTGAATATATATCCAAGACAGAATAACTCAGCTGTAAACATTCACAAAGCCCAGATATGCTAACTATACCCATGACATTAGACTGTGTCCCTTTTACACTGAATGTTCACACCACAGACACAGTCCTTTAGGAAAGTTAAAAAACTAGCCACAAGCTGGAGCAGGAGCAGATGGAGGTAAGATAGAGAGAAGAAACTGACCTGTAAATGAAGGTGATCCCTAGGGTGAAGTACACGTGGGTGGAGCCCGTCACTTAAATGAGAGTTCAGAGAGTTGAAAGCACTCTATTGGAAATTTTATAACTGAAAATAAGGTTGACAGACTCAACATTAACTTTTTGAAAAGTCCTTCCTGATGAAAGAGCATTTGAATGAAAATAGACATTATTTCCCTCATTTGAAAAGATGACAAAAAAATGAAGCTGCATTTGAGGAATTTTTTATGCTAATCCTCAAGCAAGATAGTATTAAAGGCATTTTCAACTGGAGGGATGCTCTGTCGAGCCCTGATAATATTCCAGGTAGACCTCCTCTTGATTTTCAATTCTTAAGCTTCCTACAATGTATAAATCTCACAATAAAATATATTTTAGCAGTAGTTACAGAAAAGGATATGCTTACATCCTCAAAATTCAATTTTACATTTTTAACAAAGTAGAGTACAAGAAAATCTTGAGTTGTATTCCATATACACTTAGTAGAAATGGAAAGCTATTCATAGGTGGTTTGAAAATTACAAAGTGTTGTCAATGAAAGGAATGTGCATCTAAGATTTTAAAGGCGCTTAGAGAAACCATGTTAATTTATATTAATCTTTAGAGCTATCGGGTGACAATAGTTTAGACATCTTACATATCTGCGTTTTATTATATTACTCACATATAAGGTTTTTACTGTGTTTTAATTACTAGGAAATTCATAGGGTTTTGTAGCTGATGTGTAACCCTTATATTTTTTCTCATTTGAAATAAGAAGAACCAGGATCCCTGCTATCATTTTCAAGCAAAATGTCTGAATGCCAAAATAATGATAAATTATATTAAGCATGAGGTGTTTATATGTAAATATAATTAACAATTATTGTTTTACTCCTAAGATCTTACTGAGGCTAGTAATAACATATAATGAAACTCTTCCATGACTCTCATTACTTCATGTCATCAGAAATTAAGATTATTCATGTGTATATTCATATGTTCACTTTTGAAACTTCGTAACATACACACACACAACACTCACACACTCACACACTGCACACATACAATATACCCCACTTCACATACTATTATGCTCTAGGAATTTGTGTGAAGTCCAATCCTCACTGTTCTTTTAGTTCGCTTAGATTACTGATCCTGAGATGCTATGAGTTCTGTCGTCTTCCTTACCTCACCACTGCCTTAGTGTTTTATGTTCCTTTTCTTTATTCACCATTTTCTTAAGCACTCCACACAAAGCTGTCCTCATTATTTTTCTTGTTCCTTTAGTTACAAAGCATCTTTTAAAATCCTCTTCTCCTCTTTGCATTCTTTAAATTCATTTTTGTTGAAATGTATTTTAGATAAGAGATAATTCTGGAACTATGTTCTAAGAAGTAGATAGAAATAAGACTTTGATAAAAATAGAAAATGAATTGAAGAATCTTTTTGTACCAACAGAAGTTTTGGAGACTTTATTCTTATTTTAAAATATTTAAATTAAATTAAAAAAATAAAACTATAACCAGTTTTTTTAATTATAAACATTTTTAAAGATAATAATCTAAGAATGAAGAGTTTGTGAAAAGTCAGTCAGTGACTTTTAGAAAAAACCTGAGAGAAATCTCTGTCGATAGATACTACATGAATTACATTTCACATAAATTAGCACAGCAGAAAATATTTCAATATAATTTATCAATAGTAGACAAATGAGAAATGGCCATGAAGCATCAGAAGTTATTTTTCATAGTATTAAAGATTTCTACAAGAGTCCTCACATTTTTGTTTATTAAAGGAACATTTAGTTGTATATTCGATTAAATTTTGTCCCCATTGTACAGAAAAATGTTTCTTTGAGGAAAAAATGAAGAAAAATAACTATGTTGTGTTTCATTTGTCAGTGTCTCATGCTACGTATATGTTCACATGTGCAAAGTCTCAGTTGCTTCCTTTGGGCATATGAATAGAGCATGGGAGGAGCTCTTTAACAAATATTCCAATCTAAATTCTTAAATAATTTTTTCGTATTGTTAAATTTCAACAACCATTTTATTGAAGACTATATTATTTAACTTAAATAATTTACTATTTGTTTAAATCATGTAGCTGTATTCCATTTTCCTTTAAATAAAAAAAAAAGCATGTATGTTTCCAGGTACATAGAATAAAATTGAGAAAAAGGAACAGTCATTTTTGTTGGAATGTAATATATAAAACTTTGGCTTTCTCCTGAGAATCTTCATCAATATTATACCAGTTTTATTACATGTTTCAGAATCCTCCTTTAGCAAATTCTTTCACCAACCTGACGTTTAAAACTGTGTTGTATATATTTAGAGATTGCATAAAAACTATTAAATTTAGAACTTTCAATAAAGAATAAATCTTAGGTCAGGATTAAACTTACTTTACCAAGTATGAGATTAGGCTATAGAAATGCATACTCTTATACAAATTGTTCTGAAGGAAAATGTCATATTTCAGCTGCTTATTACCTTAAATTCCATCACCCAGTTTCTCAGAGTGGTAATGCATGCATGACAAATTGCTCTTCACTGAGGTTGTTTCAGTTTATCATAGTAAGAGAAATATATGAAAGTATCCATCCTCATAACCCTTGAACTTTTTAAGTAGTGCAGTAATACAAATTAGCTGACTTTCTTTTCTGAATTATACCAGTACCAAATGACGAATGCTTGGGAAATGGGAATATTTTTACTAATTCTTAGAGAAGCCAACATTAACTTGTAGTTAATGTGTATATATTTTAATTTGATTTGGAATTAGTGGTGCATGCATTATGTACAAAATTCAAAAGATACAGTAAGGTAAAATACACTTATATCTAAGATTCCCACCATGAAGATCAGGCATCCATAGGTCTTAGAAGCTACTACATTTAAATATCAATTAGATATCATAAGTTTTTTTTTTTTTTTTATATATTGCCAGAAACACTCTAGCACTTTTTAAACATATGTGTACGAACTTGTTTTTGCATGAATAGTGGTATTCTTTGTATGATGCTGTATAACTTCCTTTTTCCATTTAAAAATATAACTTGAGGACTTACTCCATTTCAGTACATAAAGGCATGATTACTTTCTGTAGTAGTGACATATCCCTTTGAAATGATAAACCATAATTGTTTAACCATTTTCCTTTTGCAGGCTATTTAATTGCTTTAATTACATATTGCTAATATAGTAATATGACGGGTGTTAGTTCCCACAATTCTGTTATATCCATGAAATATAATGGAAGGTTGAACTGTTGGAGGAAGGTCTTAAGAAATTATAAACTTTGATAGATATTGCCAAATTGCTCTTCATTGAGGTTGTTTCAACTTATATAATAAGAGAAATGTATGAAAGTGTCTATTCTCAACAATCATATAAAATCTCTGTGCTTTCAAGAGTTAGGTTGAGCTGAGGGCCCTGAACTGAGCTGCCAGTTATCAAAAGTGGCTGATTAATACAATGAGCCAAAATAAAAGTAACAAGCAAACCTTTAGTCACTTACTGCTATGACATAAGCAAGAGGCTACTCTGGAGAAAGCCCAGACTCCCTGCTCTGTTCCATTTTACCCCAATGAATGGCTTTACTTGGTGAGGGAGAGCTGGAACAGGCAGATGTGGCAGATGTCTCAGTTAAATAGAAGCCTAGAACAAAAAGCTTCTGCAGGTTTATGGACCCAAGGAGATGGTAAATGAGGAAAAAGAATGAGCAAGGAGTGGAAAATGTATTGAGCATGGATTCAGAAAGGAGAAAAGTGTTTTTGAGATCTTCCCCTCCCTTCCTGATATGAATGTCTCATGAATGGCACCTGAGGATAACTTCCTTTTTGAGCCACCAGGTGGAGAGGTGCCTGGATGAAGAATGCAGATGCCACGGAGCCTGCACCCTTGATTGCAAGTCCCTTTAGAGAGTTCAGTACACTGGCTGCAAACCAAATCTGATGTGATAAACTCAGCTCTCCCATGTGAGCCCGTCAAATGAAACCTTGTAGTCACCTATGTCAACACTGAAAAATCACACATTCTGGCTAGGAGCTGGAGTCCTCATGTATTATCATTTAAATATATATATTTTCCAATCTTATAAATGAAAACATTTGAATGTTACTACATTTCTCTTATTATATGTGAGGTTGAGCATCTCTTCATGTGTTTAAAGCGTTTTCCATTTCTATTAACCTTTGGGTTTATATTCTTCTGCCAATTTTTCTATTGACATTAGAATTTATTTTCTTTTGATCCATAACACTTTATTAATATTTTAGTTCTTTTTCATTGTCAAATATAATATATACTGAACATTATTAAAAAACATATATACACATTAATGAATAAATATAAATCAATGGAGTGACAATATCCAAAGTCAGTATATGATGAATTGCTAACCCCTAGGAATTTGTCACTCTGGGTCTACTGATAACAACACAATTTCTTAGATATCATAATAAATTTCACTTTTTAATAATAGTGCCTCGCTTTTCTTTATAGTTTTCTCACCAGTGTAGCCATTCCTAAACAAAGTAGTATAATTTTGCCTGTTTGTGAAATTTATGTGACATTTATATGAAATTCATAGTTCCAGTATTCTTTTGTTTCTTATTTTGCTCACACAAGTTTATGATGTTAATACATGTTATTCCATAGAGTATAGATTTATATGGATATGTTTGAATTTAGTTATTCATTCTATCAATAATAGATAAGGAATTCTTGCTCCTTTTCCGGTTTGGCTATTACTAACAATGCTTCCATCAGTTTTGCCATGCACGCACACTGGGGCTCAGTTACGCTGAATAACATTAAGGTATTTAATGAGGAGTAAAACTGATGATCTATGATGTGTGCCTAGCTTCAATTCTTCAGATATTGCTATAATAGCTCCCTAAATATCCCTAAAATTACCCCCACCCACAGCATATGAAAATTCTTGTTATTCTATGTTGACAAAAATATTATTTTTAGGAATTGAAAAAAATCTGGTGCTTTACATTTGCATTTCCCTAAGTGACAATGAGGTTTCATTTTTGTGAAGACGTTTTTTACCAATTGCTTCTTTGGCTCATCAGTTCTTTTCTAACAGATTGCTTCATTCTCAAATCTATAATAGGTGTGGAGTACCTATTATTCAAGAGGTAACTAGGTCACATCCTTGACTAGAAGACAAAGGTTCCTGTTCACATGAAGCACACATTTTGGTAGGAAAAACAGAAATGCAATATAAATATAATGCATGCATTAATTTCATGTTATTTGCAAAGATTATAATTGGTTTCAGTAAAGAAGAGATAAAACAAGGTCAAGAATATTGAGAGGTGGGGCAGAGTAGGTGGT
Organism: Tamandua tetradactyla; assembly: GCF_023851605.1. Lineage (NCBI taxonomy): Eukaryota > Metazoa > Chordata > Mammalia > Pilosa > Myrmecophagidae > Tamandua > Tamandua tetradactyla. The sequence continues at coordinate 73,751,783 of NC_135335.1, read as the reverse complement.
AAAGTTCATTCAGTACTTCCTCACTGAGAAGGTGATATTTGAGAAGACTTGAAGGAAGTGAAAGTGGTCAAGCAACTATTAGTGGAATGGTCTTTGAATGCAGAATTCTTTGTGATGGAAAACTTCTGGAAATTATTCGAGAAATGGCAAGGAGGTGGGTGTGTCTAGAACAAAGTGATCAAGGGACAGATGGTAGAAGGCAGAGAGGTAACAGAGCACCAGATCATGCAGGGTATGGTGGACAAGAATGATGGCCCTCAACGATGTCCACTTGCTAACCCTCAGAACGTGTGACTCAGTTATCTGAAATGGCAAAATACATTATGCATATGATTCAGTTAAGGATCTTGAGATGGAATGATTACCCTGAATTATCCTTGTGAGCCCAAGGTCATTACAACCATCTTTAGAAAAGGTAGGCATGAAGGTAAAGTCTGAAAAAGGAGATATGATGACAGAATGAGAGTTTGGAATGATGCACCTTAAAAATGATGGAAGGGACTACAAGCCAAGGAATGCAGTCAGACTCTACAACCTGGGAAAGGCAAGGCATTGGAGTCTTCCCTGAAGGTTCCGGAAGAAATACAACCCTGCCAACATCTTGCTATTTGACTTTTTTACCTCTAGCACTATGAGAGAATAAATTCAAGTTATTTTGACATTACATTTGTGGTGATTCATTATGAAAGCAATGCTAAGGCCTTGTAAATATTTTCATCTTTACTCTGAGTAAAATGAGAAGCTGTTGTAGAATTCTGAGACGTCCAGCATTAAATGAATTATGCCTAAAATTTCACCCTGGCTTCGGAATCTAAAGTTCATATGATAAAAATACCTAAGGGCTTATACATAAAGTGTTAGGGAATACTGTTGTAGATGGCTCTACAGATTTTGCCCTGAGCAACTGAAAAGTTAGAGCTTGTCTTTACATGAAGTGCTAGAGAACTATGGGCAAGAACCAGATTTCAGCTTGGGCTGTACTAAGATGGAATTTGGGGGAGACATCAATTTAGGAAAGAAGTCTAAGCTGGAACATTTTAGGGATTATCAGCTATAATTTTATTTAAAACAATGGTAATGGATAATATCAAGAAAGTGGATATAGGTCATAGAGAAGAGGAATTAGATTGATTGTAGAGATATACCCACATTGAGAAGTGTGTGTGTGTGTGTGTGTGTGTGTGTGTGTGTGTCACAGGGGAGAATGCAGGGAGAAAGAGGGGAAATACGCACATAGCGTGGAGAATAAATACGCCTTGAGCTATAAGGGATACTAAGAGCCTGGATTTCTTAGAAGACAAATGAAGAAAGTGCATGAATGAGATAAAAGTGCATCAATTTTTCAAAAGCTACAGCTAAGTCAAATAATATAAGGTTATTGAATTGACTTTTGGCTTTAGCTTCATGGAGACTATAGGTGACCTTGATGCTTGTGGTTTCAGGAGTACAGTGCACCCAGAGTTCTGATTGGCACAGATTTAAAACATAAAAGAAGGAAAGGGATTGGGAAAAGCCCATGTTGGTCATCTGGGTAGTCTTGCTGCAGAGCAGAGCAGAGCAAATACATGCTGCAGAGTAATAGGGAGGAAGGATTAATGAGATAAAGAAAATACATTTTAGAGATTAAAAAATAGCATTTTCATATACTGATGGGATCCAGTAAAGAGGGAACATTAGTAGGAGAAACATTATAAGAAAGAGGGAGAATTGCTGGAAGAATATCATTGAGTAGCAAAGAGGTGATGAAATCTTTTTTGCATGTGAAAGGAAGACAATGAATCTATGGTAGCAGAGAAGAAAACTAGATTGATATGAAGGTGGCTCTCTCTGAGAAGGTCTCTTCGGTTTTAATTTTATCAAGGAATTATGATGCAAGAAGAAAATGAAGATGAAACATGAAATATTGGTTTATATAGGTCTTTAAAGCATATTGAATGCCAGTCATCTGTTAGCTCTATGTATGCTAAATGTCTTCTCACATTCCGTGGTTTGTCTTTTCATTCTATTTTTTTTGTTTTTTACGTGCATATGTTTTCATTTTACCATAGTGTAGCAGTCTTTTGATTTAGTGTTGTTTTTTTTTTTAATATTTCTGCATTCTGAACTTATTACTCTCTCACAATTGCATAATACTGTCTTTCATCTTTAGGCTTTAAACTATATCAAATTGTTTATATTGGTTTTATGATGCTGTGTAGGAGAAAGCTTTATATTTTTACCATAAAACTAATGTGGTTTTTCACCTTTAATTTATTGAAAAGGTTGTCTATACCTCAATAAATTGGAGTGTCATTACTTTCATTTGTCTACATATGGGAGGTTTCTTGATTCTCTTTCTTTGGTCTATTTACCTCTCATCACAGAAATACCATTATTATTAGTTGCTCTTGCTTTATAATCTGCATAGTCTCTGGAAAGACTGGCCCTCTCTTATTTTCCTTCTTTGAAGTTGCCCTATCTGTTCTTGGCATATTGGCATTTTATAACACTCAGTTTGGGAATTATTGGGAACATCATTAAATATTGCTGGTCTTGAAGTGCTGGAAAAACCCCAAACTAGAATCAAATGCTAAAGCTGAAACAAACTGCTATGGCTGGGATGACAAAGAGTTATTGTGATGACATTGATAGGAACAAAGAGCAAAATAAAAATAGGAACCGGGCAGAATGGAGCCTGTCTCTTCCTGCTCCAGTCTTCCAGTCTTTCTCTGCTACCACCTATTGAACCTTGCTGAGGGTCATCTGGGCAAACAAAACCTGTGGCTTGCAGAGGCCGTAATCACAGCATCACAATTCAGAATATTGAAGGATGCTAATATTAAACAACTGTATCATACGCAACATTTGAATATTATATTTTTTCTTTCAAACACTTTTTTACTTGTCTTGCTGCATTGATAAAAATACAAATACATTATTGAATAGAAGTTATGATGGGGAACATCCATATTTTGTTGCTGATTTCAAAAGAAAATTTCAACACCTTACTATTAATTATGTAGTTTTTAAAGTTTTTTAAAGTTTTAAAATATCTTTATCAGACTTTTAATCTTAATCTGCTATGTTTTTTAACCACAGATGTCTATGAAATAGTATTAGATATATTTATGCAGCTATGATGAGCTGTTTATTTTTCTCTTTAATCAGTTAATCCAAGAGATTTCCTTCATGATTTTTCTTATTTGAGCTAAACTTGGAAATCTAGGAAAAATCCACACTAGCAATGATATAATATCCCTCCTTGTATGATTGTATTTAGTTGTCTAATATTTTGTTTAAAATTTGCTTTTACAAAATCATTAATTATTATACAAGATATTGGCCTGTAATCCCTCTTTTCTGTGGCTGCTCCTATGTGCCTTAGATTTCAAAGTCATCCTAGTCATATAAAATGACTTAAGAATTATGACCTCTTTTTCTATTCTCTTAAATAATTTGTGTGAAATGGAATTACTGCTTAGATGAATCATAGACAGAATTCACTAGTGTTACACTCTTGTTACCCCAGTTTTATTGTAGGGGAATTTGAGATAATGTTTTATTTTCTTTAAGTGCTTACAGGACTACTCAGGTTGACTTAGTATGTGGCATTTTGGGCAACTTTTAAATATTTTTGGAGCAACAAACAAAATAAAGCAGGAAAGCATCCAAAGGAGACCTTTACAAATAAACTATTTTATTTTAGAACAGTTTTAGATTTACACAAAAAGTTGCACAAGTAGTACACAGAGTTCTCGTAAATCCCAGAAAAATCATTTATTACTGATGGAGTTCACTTGACTTCTGGTTAAGAGCATGTTTGACAGGCTTCTTCACTGTAAAGTTAGTCCTCTATAAATTTACTTTCCATACTGTAGTCTTTAGAAGCAAATCACTAGGTGTAGCCCACAGTTAAGACGGAGAAATAATTCAACTTATAGCTGATACACTTGAGGAAATCCAAATGGTAGGTCATCACATAGGAAAATGCAAATGTCACCAAGAGAAATGACTATCTTAAAAGTAATTACTGTCATAAAAATAAGTTAAAATGGTTTTGGCAGTGCAGTAAAATGGTCAGATGATGGTTCTCTCAACTGATTCAAATTTTCAGTAGTCTGTACTTAAAACAATTATGCAACAATTAGTCCTTATATCTTCAATTTGATAATTCAACTTTGTGCAATTTCGAATGTACTAATTACAGAGAGAAAAAAGACTATATACATATTTATAAATGCTATTTATAATATAACAAAAAAAAAAAAAACTGTCCAAACTCCTAACAACACTCCCAATTAGGGTTTGGAGCTACCCAAAAGCCAACTTTAAATTGTGCCTTTTCTGTTGTATTGCGTGTTATATGATTTATTCATCATTTGCCTTTGCAATGAGTTCTGTGATCTCAAAGTGTTTATATTCTATGAAGATGTGTACATAATTATATTTAATAAAGAAATAGTTTTAAAGTGGCTAAGCAATTAAGATAACAGCACAATGTAAAACTTTCACATATCTTAAAATAATAAATATATAGACTATGAAGATGCATAGGAATGTGATTGGGAATGAGTATTTCCACAGTGAAAAGAATACTAGACAAAAGAAAACATACACTGTTTACAATTAAAATATACCTTTTCTCATTTAAACTCATTTGTTCAGTTTAAGCGCTTACACTAAGCACAGATAGTGTGAAAAGTCAGTTGTATTTTTGACCTTGATGAAGCTTTTTATTTTGACAACAACTTAAAACACTTTAAAGCCATTTTAAGAGGGACAGATCCACTTTAAAAATAGTATCTTATTATTGTTTTCTTTCATTTCCATAATAACTAATGGTGTTTGTGCTGGCTTTGAATGTGTTGTGTTCCCCAGAAAAGGCGTGTCCTTTAATCTTGATTCAGTACCTTTGGTTAGATTGTTTTCATGAAGATTGGCCCACTCAATTGTGGATGTGACCTTTTGATTAAATGGAGATGTGACTTTGCCTCTTCAAAGTGGATCTTGATTAGAGCCCTTTAAAAGAGGAAACATTTTGGAGAAACTTCAGATGCAGATGCTTGGAGGACAGTTGCTTCAGAGCTGACCCAGACAGAGAAGCCTTTGGAGATGCAGAAAGAAAATGTGCCCTGGGGAAGCTGTTTGTAATGAGAAGCCTGGAGACAAAGCTAGCAGACATTGCCATGTGCCTTCCCAACTGATAGAGAAACACTGGATGCCATCAGTCCTTTCTCAAGTCAAGGTATCTTTATCTGGATGCCTTGGTTTGGACATTTTTATGGCCTTAGGAAAGTAAAATTATAAAGAAAAAATTCCCTTCATAAAAGCCAACCCATAGCTAGTATATTGCATTCGGACAGCATTTGACAAACTAATACAGTGTAGAGCATATTTTCATGTGGTTATTTGTCATTGTTATAGCTTCTTTGGTGACATGCATTCAAATCTTTTATTTACTTTTTTTAATTGGGTAGTTTTTTGTTTTTGTCTTTTTTTTGGGGGGGGGATGCTTGCTTTTTTTAACTATTGAATTTTGAGAGTTCATTACATGTTCTGGATACAGGAAGTCTGTCAGAAAAAATATTTCCAAATATTTTCTTCCTGTCTATGGCTTGTCTTTTTGCTTTAATATTTTTTGCCAAACTTTTAAAATTCTCCTACTATTTGTTACAAAAGCATCAGGAACAAAACAAACAGGATGCGACTATCAGTGGGTTATGTATTGCAGAGTAAAATATTTGTGAACTTGAAGACCTAGCCATAGAAATTATCCAAAATTAATCACAGAAAGTAAAAAAAGTATTTATATCTGTACATTTACTCATTTACTTTTCCATTCTACCAATTTATTACATTATTTTACCTGCTATAAGTTTAGTTGCTACTTGCTTATTTATTTTTTATACTTTACCCTACAAATCAAATTATTCATTAGAAGTTTATCAAAGTCTAATTTTAATCTAAATGTTACCTGGATCCTGTACTAAAAATGCACCACAGAAGAATTTAACAGTATTCATCCCCAGCATAAATTGTGCTATTGTTGTGTTTTATGTTCCTTGTTCATTTTTATTTACTCACATATTTTACATTCTTTCTTTAATCTTACAACTAAGCTATTCAATTGAGAATCCTTTGCCTTTGCCCTGAAATGGAAATTTATCTTATTTCGCTATGATCTCTTTCAGCTTTGTTTGTCAGAAGGTTTTTGTTTGTTTATTTTTGTTTTTTGCCCTTTTTAATGTTATTTTTTCTGGGTATAAAATTTTAAAATGGCATTCACTTGAGGTAAAATTTCTCTGTTTCATAGGTTTCATTATTTCTATTGAGAAATAAGCTGATCTTCTCTTTTTCCTTTAAAAATAATGCTTTTGTTTTTCTTTTAGGCCTGATTGCTTTCAAATACTTTCCTTAAGTTTCTCTATGTCATTTATGCATTTTTAATTGCAAAATACCAGCAAGGGCCAGCCTGTGGCCACAGCCTCTCATGATCAATTTGTTTTCAACTCCTACCTTTAGCATTTGTATGGGATTTTTTTCGTAATACTTGAATTTTGCTTATGATAAGGCAATTTTCTTTCCAATTCCATGAGATGGATGGCCAATTTTATTAATATTATTTTTTATTTTTGCATGGAGGATTTACAGCTTTGCCTGCCAATTGCATGGACTTACCCCAAGAAGGCAGCAAGCCTGAAAAGCAAGTTTTCCCATGAAACATATGTTCTCATAGCAAAAATGGCTTTGACATTTGTTGATCTACTTACTGGTCTGGTTTTAACTTTCTTTCATGTTTTCTTTTTGTATCTTGTCTTGCAATTAGTAGTTTTATAAAACTGTCTTATTTTCTATCCAGCTTTTAAATTGTTTTTAGATAAGTTGTGTCCTAATAACTTCTAACCTACATTCAAAAAATGGTGGTCTGTCTTTAAGAGCTTTGGTATGAATTCCAAATATTTTTTCCCACTATGTATTTTGTAATAACCTTTTTTGGGTAAGTATTCTTAAACATTGTTTTTAGGAAGTAAAATTATTTATTTGCTTTTTTCCTTCTAAATTTTCTTTTTTCTTTCCACTGTTCTGTTTATCCACTTGGAGACGATGCTCTCAAATGTATTATTTTCTCTCTTTTGACTCTGATCTTTCCAATTCGTTTTGCTTATTGTGTAGTTTGATGCTCTATGTACCCTAGCAGAAAAGCATGATTTTTTTTTTCTATTTCTAGGTGTGTGAACCCATTGTAAATAGAATCTTTAGATGAGGCTACTTCAGTTAAGGTGTGGCCCACCTTATTCAGAATGGGTCTTAATCCTACTACTGTAGTCCTTTGTAAGAGAATGAAATTCAGACAGAGAAAGCAAGAAGCTGAAATCAATGTGTATTAACTAGGGTTCTCTAGAGAAATAGAAGCAACAAGAGATATCCATAGATATAAAATTTATTCAAGTTTCTCACGTAACTATGAGAATGTAGAGTCCAAGGTCTTTAGGTCAGGCCGCAAGTGGGTAACTCTGATGAAGTTACCCAACGAGCTCTCAAGAAAGGCTGCCTGAACAGCCTTTTGGAAGACTCCAAAATCCTTAGGGCAGGCTGTGAAGCTGGCCACTCTGAAGGAGGGTCTGAATGAACTCCACAGGTGAGGCTAGCTGGCTGAAGCAGGAGGAAGGACTGTCTCTTCTGAATCCTTTAAAGCTTTCCAGTGATTAGATTAAGCATCACTCTTTGCAGAAGACACTCCCCTTAGCTGATTACAAATGTAATCAGCTGTGGATACAGCCAACATAATCATGATTTAAGTCCATGAAATATCCTCTTAGCAACAGACAGGTCAGCATTTACCTGACCAGACAACCAGGCACCACTACCTCACCAAGTTGACACATGAACTTGACTGTGACACAAAAGAACCGAAAAGAGAAGGAACAGACCAGCAGATGCTGCCATGAGCCTTGCCATGTGCTTGATGAGACAAAACACCAGCATCCAGTCTTTGGCAAGAAAGCATCACTCTGATGATGTTTTGATTTGGACAGTTTCCCAGACTCTGACCATGAAAGAAGAAATTAATTCTTTCTTCTTAAAGAACTTAAATGGCTCTTTAAGTTGAACCATTTCATGATATTTGATTCAACAGCCTACAAAGCTAAAACACTTACTTTTCTTGTTTTCATCTTCTCTTCTATTTACTGTCTGTAGCAAATTCTGTTGTCTTCTTTTGTTGTTTCCAGTTTTGCCTTCATTTCTGTAACCATTTCATTTTACTCTACTTATTTTTCTGAGTTTCAGACAGTTATAATTTTATCCTCTCCTGTTGTTTAGCATTATTTTCCATCAACTTCATCAGCTCTTGTGTCTCTCCTTGGACTCTTGTTACATAGAAGCAGATTCTAAGCTAGCACCTTTGTTATTCATTGAATAAAATAAGTTGTTTCCAATTCAGTTACTGACAGGCAATTTGTGAAGAGGCAAGTGTGCAAGAATTCTCTGTGTACCCGGGGATGTAAATGTAGCGCACAAAGGAACAAGATTTGTGTTTGTTTCCTTTTACTTCTTACCAGGCCGCTGAAATTGATGTCTCTAGGACTGTTCACAAGGAAGAGTAACTCTCCCCTTACAGTCTTATACACACAGACTTTCCTGCAAATATGGCTCTTCTGCTTGATTCCTTCTATGCTGCCATGTTTTTGTGTGTGCCTAAACGGATCCAGGTTTCTCCGGCTACCTGCCAATAGGACCATTCCCTCTTCTCAAAATAAGGTTACTGACTTTGCTGTCATTTGATACTATCAATTTTGGAAAAATTGGAATCTGTCATTTTTTTCCTTAAATTTGCAGCACCAGGTGTCTTCTCCTAGTGTTTTCTCTTTCTATTTTAAAATCCACTATCCACTATCTGCAGATAGCTGTGGGATACATTTGGTTTCTTAAATTTTGTGTGGTGGTTTTCTTTTCTTTATCTCTTCCATTCTTTTTAGTTTTTTGAAGAAGAGGAAGGTAAAACCTTCTCTGCAGAAGGCTGTTGTTAAACTGTAAGTTGTAAAATGAGTTTCAGTTCAAAACTCATTCAAAAACTCCAGTCTGAATGACCAGAGACTAGTTGACTGTATTCCTATATCCCTATTCCTTAGGTATTTCAGGTCAGGTTCTCTTAAGCTCAATGTGAATTTTGATTTCTGGTCTAGCCATAGCTGCAGAACAGCACTAGTTTCCTTGAAGTCTGGTTTAGAAAATATGTCATGGGTTTTTAAATTGATTATACAGAAAAAAAATGTAGATACACAGTTGGAACAGTCTTGTAGATAATTCTTCTGAGTATTAGCTAATTATGCATTAAATTCCATGCTCTGCCACTCTCTGTGTAATTATTGAAAAATAATTTAATTCCTTGGGTTTCCATTTGATACAAATGAAGTAGATGAGTGACATTAAATTGGAGACACCATTACATTCTGTAAGTCTATCTCAATAAGACTGATAAGATAAACAGAAAATAAAGAAAAAAAATACATATGCAGATATTGAAAGGAGAAATAATATTTTTTACTTATTTAAACTCCCTCTGTATATTGCATCAAGAAAAGTCTTTCAAAATTTTAAGGTATCATTTGCGTGTAGCACAATACACTGATCTTGAGTGAAATTTGATGAGTTTTGTCAAATACATAATTCTTCAGTTACGTGAAGATTTAGAGCGTTTCCAATTCCCCAATTTCACTCTGCTCCTTCTGAGTCAGCCCCCTCCCACCCCCAACCCGGAGTCACTGTTCTGATGTCTTTCAACAGACATTAATCTTTTCTGCGCAAGAATTTCTTATAAATTGAATCAGAGAGGATGCCCTCTTTTGTGTCTGCCTTCTCTTGCTCAGCAAATGTTTTAAGGTTTTTGTTTGTTTTTGCATTTATCAGTGTTTCATTTCTGTTTATTGCTGAATATTGGTACAGTATGGGCATTTGAGTACTCTAGTGTATATATGTTTTCATTCAGTGAGCATACATAGAAACAAATATGGAAAATACATAGAAGCACAATTTCTGGGTTATGGGCTAGATATGTCAATTTATTGAGAAACTTTGGCTCTTCCAAAGTGGTGGTATGTATAGTTTTATACTTCTGCCACTAATGTATGGGACCTTCTGTTTCTCTATGTCCAAGATAAAAATAGTGTTGTTAATTTATTTAAATTGATTCTTTCTAAAAGATGTATAGGGTATTTCACTGTGGTTTTTATTTGCATTTCCCTGATGACTAAGGTTGTTGAGATTTTTAGTGTGCTTAATGACCATTTGTGTGTATTCCTTTATGACGTATAATTTGAAGATTTGCCCAAAATTTCATTGGGTTGTTGGGCTTTTATATTTGAATCATAAGGAGTTGTTCTGGATATGAGTCTTTTGCCTGATATACAGCTATTGCAAATGATTTTTCCTCTAGTCTCTGGCTTGCCTGTTCATTTTCTTTATGTTGTGGAGGTTTTAATTTTGATGAAGTTCACTTCATCATTTTTCTCCTTTTATGACTATGGCTTACTGAATCTTGCCCAATAAATCTTTGATTTCTTCAAGGTCATGAAATTATTCTACTATATTTGCTTCTAGAAAATTTATAGGTTTAGATTTTCCATTTAGATCTTGAATAAATTTTTGTATATAGTGTGACATGAATAGAGGGTTATATATATTTTTTCCTTATAGAGAGGCAGTTTTTCCAGCACAACTCCTGAGAGTGCTTTCTTATCCTCATTGAAATGTGGCTGTGTCTTGATCAAAAAGCAGTTGCCCATATGCACTTGGGTGCTTGAATTGAATGCTTGATTCTATTTCAATGATTTATTTTATCTATTGTTATGCCTGTACAACATTTTCTTGATTATTACAGTTTTAAGTTACATTTTGAAATCAGGTATTTTAAGTATTCCAACATTTTTCATTATGAAAAAAAAGTTTTTACTTTTTGCAATTATTTATTCTTTACATTTTCATGTGAATTTCAAAATCAGTTTACAGCTTCACCCAAAATTTATAGAAAATATGCTGGATATTATCTTGAGTTTGTTTAGTCTGTAAATGAATTTTGGGGAAATTCATACCTTAACTACAATGAATCTTCTAATCTGCTTTCAATAGAGTTTTATAAATTTAAGTGTTGAGAGATCACAGATATTTCCTATTATATTTACCCCTAAGTGTTTTATGTTATTTAATGCTAATGCAAATAGTATAGTATTTTAGATTTCCTGTTCTAAGTGCATATTGCCAATGAATAGAAATACAATTTATTATGAGTTTTAACCTTGCATGGATACTGTGGCCTTGACAAATGCATTTATTAGGTGTAGAAGTTTCTTGTTAATAGATCCTTGAGGCTTTTCTACACACATAATATGTTGTCTAAATGAAGTGGTATTGCACCCTTCCTTTCCTCTTCTCTTCTTCTTCCCTTCCATTCCCTCCTTGAAAAAAAAATCTGTCAATCCATTTGGGAAAGCGTTAGCTAAATATCTACATTTTTTCACTGAAAGCACCTCGATCACACAGAATGGGATTTTGGAACCAAATCAGGGTGAAAAGGCAATTTTGCAGAGGGCAGCCTGATGTGGGATGTCAGAGACTGAGCACAGGAAAGAAAGCATTGTTATAGGGAGGTGGACAAATGTGGACAGTCAGAGTTAGAAAAGGTTGAAGTGAAGAGTCAGGCAATGAGCAGGGTGATTAGAGGTGTCACAGTACTCACAGATAGATGAGGGTCTCCCTGAGAGAGTGGTGATGTTGGCAGACCTGGGACATAGGTCACATAAAGGAGGATTGAGAAAATAAATAGCTACATTAAGCATAATTGTAGAGAGGCTTATCTGTGTCATTGAAGAGGGTTAAAAATAAGCAAAAAGAGAAAACTAGATCACTTTTGTGGTGTTGTATTGAAATTAGAGATATTTCTTTGAATATATGGTTTTCAATATATTTACGTAGATTGATATAGAAATATATCTATGTATATTACTCACACGTATGTAGCCATATAATCCATGGCTGTATCCAATGAGAAGAGCCTGGGTGTACCAATACCCTAAAAGCACTTAGAAAACAGGTCTTAGTTTCTAAATACTAATTTTGACTAAGAGAAACCAGAGATGTTTAGAGAGACGGCTGACATCTCAGCAGGCTTAATGAGTGTGCGGGATGAACCTGACACATTTTGTGCCAAAATGTAAGCCAGGGCTCGACAGATGAAGGGAACTTGTCTAAAAGACTCAGAAGCAACATGAATAGTATCCCATTGGGTAGACTGGAGGAATCTGAGCATGAAAAGAAAGTCAGGGATGGAATATAACCCATTACAAAAGATAAGAAACCATTAGTCAGTGAAGATATAGGAAAGTAAGCAAATAAATAAATAGACAATTTTTGAACCATGGAGTATTCACGTAGGTTGTTTTAAAACACACATTAATTACAAAGGGGAAACTTATGATTTTCCAATGGAATAGACATGACCAAGATGGTCACAGTGACTATCATTAAGAGAGCGATAAATTGACACTTTGTGACGCCTGACAGGATACAAGAAAAATAGAACACTATTTCTGTGATATTTGTACTTAAAAACGCCTATCCGTTCGCTTCAGCAGCACATATACTAAAACTGGAACGATACAGAGAAGTTTTGCATGGCCCCTGCACAAGGATGACACACAAATTTGTGAAGCATTCCATATTTTAAAAAAGCAAAATGCCTATCCTAAATCTCTGCATGAGAAAACATCAGACAATCCTGTATTCAGGGACATAATACAAGACAAGTCATCTGTAATCAGTACAATTTTCCAAACCTTTGATTTAAGGAAAGATTGACAAATTTTCACAGCATCAAAGAAACTACAAAGACATAATCTCTAAAAACAGCACATGATTCTGAGCTGGATATTTTTACTAAAAACTTTAATTTAGAAAGAAATGTTGAAAGTCCAAAGGAGTCTAAGTATTAGATTATAGTAATGTTACATTTTGATTTTGTTACATGATTTTTAGTTGCATAAGGTAGTTCCTTTGTTTGTAGGAAATGGCAACTTGGGAAGGATGGCACATTAGGTTGACAACATATTCTCAAATGTTTAAGGAAAAACAAGTTATGTATACCATAGTTCCAATATTCTTTAAGCTTGTGATTTTTGTTTCCATAAAGAAAGCTCTTTTTCTTCCTTTCTAATTTGTATATGTTATATTCAACATTATGTTAAATATTATATACCTAGTATATATTATATGTTAAATATAACAGATACCTAATATATAACATATATTGAAATATTTATTAATTTGTGGAATTGGTTCACATGTTTATGGGGGCTGACAAGTCTGGATTCTGTAGAATAGGCCAAATCTCATAAATCAGGGAAATTCCAGTGAGAGTTGATGTTGAAGTCTTGACTCCAAAATCTGTTTGGAGGCCAGCAAGTTGGAAACTCAGAGAGGGGAGTGAGTATCTTGAGACAGAATTTTTCTTATTATATCTGGAGCTTTCATTTCAGTGACTTTAAGACTTCCAACTAATCAGATAAGGCCCACCCGCTTTATCTAGCATGATCACTACTTGAAGTCAGCTTATTATAGCTGCTAATCCCACATACAGAATACTCTACAGCAACGGCAAGACAACGTCTTGTCTGTCTTCTTGATAAATGATAACTCTAAGAATTTCTGTACGTATCCTCTATTATTTTGTGAAATTTCCCTTCTATAGCTAGTTTGTTTAGAATTTTATTATAGATGGTTGTTGAAATTTTCAAATGGCATTTTTTGCATCTATTGAGAGGAATGCAAAACTTTTCCTCTTTTTTTTTGAGAGTGTAAATTACACAGATTGATTTTTGAATGTGTGAATAATGTTAACCATGTTTGTATAACTGGGATAATGATAGTATCTGGTCATGATGAATTATCCTTTTTAATAAAAAATCTGGGTTTTTTTTTGATAATGTGTTGTTTAGGATGTTTGCATCTAGATTACTGAAATATATTGGTCTGTAGTTTTCTTATCTTGTAATCTATCTGATTTTGGTATCATGGTTTGTTAACCTAATGAAAAAAGTTGAGAAATATTCACCCAACTAATGTTTTCTGAAATATTTGTGGAAGACTAACATTTCCTTATTAAATATTTATTAGAATTGACCGATGAAATTATCTGGGTTTTGAATTTTCTTGGTGAGTAGATTGTAGATATGTATTCAATTTATTTAGTGTATGAAGGGCTCTTCTTATTTTCTTTTTGTTCATATGATAATTTTGATAATTTTTTTTTATTTCAGGGAGTTTGTCAATTTCATATAACTGCCCAAATGTATTGGCATACTCTTTTTTATATCATACTCTTATCATTTTAGTATCCATGGCTACTGAACACTTGAAATGTGGCTAATGGAACTGAAGAGTTGAATTTTATTTTGTTTAATTTATTTAATTTAAATAGTCACCAACAGCTACTGGCTACTATATAAGACAATTCAAATCTATACAATGACAGCACCAAAGTTACACTCCCAGATTGAACTGATCCTGGAATCTGTATTAATATATCCCATTTCTGTCTCCAAGTGAAAATGTTTAAATTGTGTCTGAAATGAAGGTCCTAGTATTTCTCTCTTCCCACTAAAGCTGCTCTTCATCATTACTGTTTGCACATTTTTGTATCGATGACAATATTTTTAATTTCTAAATTTCACCCTTTGCAAATTGCATGAACTTCCCTGCAGCTTGCTGTGCATTCCTTGATTTTGTCCAATAGAGACAAATTTTTTATATAGTATATGCTATATAGTATATAGAAGTCTAGATTATTTATAGACCAAATGACAATGAAAATATTCAAACTAACTTCCCTTTAAGAAGAAATGTAATGAGGCGTTCTTTCTAGTGGCTGAGAACCTCTTCCAAATCAGAAGGGAAGAAAAACTTATGAATATGAAGATCAAAGTTGTCATGGAAAATTTCTTATTTCTATAATTCCCTCATTCTAGTAACATTAGATAATAAAATCGTGTTTTAGCTAAGACTAGTAAGTATAAAACTATTTGTTGTTTTATTTGTAATTAGAAACAGAGTCTGACAAATATCTGTAACAAACCCAAGAAGCTCCTCTACTGCTCTTTTTACATATGTATGCTTTGCCTGATTTTAAAAAATAGAGTGTATAGAACTAAAACATTTGTAAATGCTACCAACTTAAAAAAAATCTCTTCAGCCTCTTGCTGACATTCTTTTTTGCCAATGCTTTAGGTCACATACTTTGAAGTCATTTTTTTTAGTTTGCTAATGCTGATGGAATGCAAAATATCAGAAATGGATTGGCTTTTATAACAGATATTTATTAAGTTATAAGTTTACAGCTCTAAGGCCTTAAAAATGTCCAAACCAAGGCATGCAGAGAAAGTTATCTCAGCTCTAAAGAAAGGCCGATTTCTGTCACATGAGAAGGTGTGTGGCTACTGTCTGCTGGTCCTTGGTCCTTGTTCCCTGTTCCATTGCTTCCAGCTTCTGATTCCAGTGCTTCCTCTCTAAGTGTTTGTGGGCCTTCACTTAGCTCCTGTGGTGCAAAACTCTGGGTTCTGACTTGCTTATTATCTCACGGTAAGGCACATGGTGGCTTTTATTGAGCTTAGTATCTCTAAATACCTCCAAATATCTAGGCATTGGCTCTCTCTGTTGGCACTCCAAACATCTCCAAATGTCTGTGTCTATATTGTGTCTCTACTTTCTCAAAAATATTAAAGGACTCTATGAAACTAAACTTGAATGAGTGAAGGCACATCTCCATCTAATCAAAAGGTCACACCCTATAATATTGGGTGTGTCACATCTCCATGGTAACAACCTAATCAAAAGATGCCACCCTATAAAATTGAATCAGGACTTACAGAACATGGCTGCCTCCACAAAACTGGATCAGGCTAAAAAAAACATTGTTTCTCTGGAATACATAACAGTTTCAAAGTAGCACATCATTCTATTTCCCATTCTTTCTGGCTCTCTCCACACTGGAGCAGGCCACCACTCTTTTAGGCACTAACTTCAAAACACTTTGGCTTTGACCATTTTTCAGTCACTTCCACAGTTTCCACACCAATCTAAACCTCCATCATCTCTTGCCTGTATGAATTTTCAGCTGCTATATATTCCCCCATTTTGGTCTATGCTCTCAATACAGAAGCAAGGATAAGAGATTTTTAAATAATCATATCAATTTTTGATGAAAATACTCTATTTGTTCCCCATTTCCGACAAGGTCTGTTTTATCAATGAGTCACCCATTACCTCTGGATTTTTCTTTTAAATAGTGTAACCTATTCCTAGTTTCCCTGAAAGATTGGTGAATACCTATTTTGGAATCTTATCTTGATTACCATTTCCTTATTTTTTAAATTCTTTCAACAAAACTCCACTCCAGATCATTGCATTAAATAATCCTGGATTTGTTTGGAGAATCTACTTTTCTTTTTAGCTTTTACCATCTCTAGCCAACTAGTGTGTTAAATACATGTTCAGTGAACAGAGTTCTCACTTTCACATGCAGATAAATGAGAAATATGGCCATCTACACTCACATCTCTCCTCTAGACCCTTTCTACATATGAAGTAGCCAATGCATCCTTGGCAAGAATAGCATGCAGAGAACTTGCTGGTATAACAAGAAATCCAAAAAGCTTAGATGCAATCAGCCAATACAGCTAACACCTTCCAATAGGTTGTTCTCATTGGTTGGCCCGGACACACACTTCATTTACCAACATGTGCCCTGACCTGTGGGAAGCACAGTGCCCCGGGTCACCAGTTGGCTGGGTCTGTGGAAAATGTGAGAAAGTACGGTTAACAAGGCAAAACACGTACAAAGAAAAGAGGCTGAGCAGTTTTGCCATAGGGCATTCCAGAGAGTAATCTGAAAGCTGAAGCAATGATAATTTTGTCATTTATTATGCGCTCCAAAATTACAATTATTTATTGATTTTATTATTAGATAACACCATAATTTGAAATGAATTGTGTCATTGTCAAAATTTACATTTGTAATGCACACACAGTTAAAATAATGAGGAAAAAATGGAAGATGTTTTAGATGTTGAACACAAAAAAGAAATTCCTTTGTATTGCTAGTATACAGTTTTTCTTTTGGTTGCCCATGTTTGAACAGATTTTATACATGTTTGAGTAAACTTCTTAGTATATCAGTATGTGTTCTAAATGGTATTGAACTTTTTGACACATTTTATTAAATTCAGTTAAGTATATTTAATACAAAAATATATGATCGAGTAACAAAAATAAGTCTATTTTAAGCTCTGAGAAAAATTATTTTATTGAAAACAAAGTTTTCAAATGGAATTTAATCCTACGAAATAAATGGAAGCTTGAATAAGTTTCATAATAAGTTTCACATGTATACAATGCAAGATTGTACATTGTGTTACTATTGGAAATGGTGAAAAGTTGAAGCAGCCAAAGTGATCTTCCTAAGGAAAGAAATACTATAATATATATATATACATTGTTCAAACCATCTCTGACCAACATGGCTGCATAAAGCTTATATAATGCTGAAGGAAAAGGCATATTTCTAAATTGTGCTTATATATGAAACCAGTTATGTGCATTTTTTTAAATCTAAAGAAGCATTCCTAATAGCAAGCGTTATTGTTGTTTTGTGACTATGACAAGCAGGTAACTGTGGAACAAGTTGCTATGTGGAACATCATAGGAGCATAGGCTCAGGCACGGTAGAAACTTCCAGCAAGTGACTGTTTAATTAGTTACACAGCCGAATTCAAAAGAGCAGGAGAAGAGATCCCATCATGACTGGTCTCCCGGGGAGCCCAGCTGAACTGCTTGGGTCCAGACAGGTGGATGGCAGTTCGGCATGCCTCACTTCAGATCCGTGTTTCCCCAGGCAAGGTATTTACATAACCCCAGGGGGTGGGTGCCCTGCCACTGAAAATTCCTGCCTTGATAAGTAGCTGGAACTGGGTATTTCCTGACTTTTTCATTAGACCATTTTAATGGCTGCCCCAGGACTTGTGGAATGGAAATGTATTGAAACATCTGCATATCATAGAAAAGGGGGGGGGGGTGAGGATAGGCCAGGACTGTTAGCAAAGGCAGTGGACTCTTACCCAATGTGCACATTGTCAATTCCTGAGACACCAATATTTCAAAGACAGAAAATTTTATTGCTAGGCACATAGTGGGAGGGAAAACAGCCTATAAACCACAAAATCTGTCTCCCCTAAACTGATAGCTTTATAGCATTATGGATAGGCAGATTTTAGGATAATGAACACAGTGGTTGTAGATGATGTAATTAGAGGTGATCTAATTATTGGGCATGCACAGACTGATTCCGTGCTTAGTAACAGAATGTATGTAAGAAAATGGCAGCCTTAATATGATGGGCGTGACTTTTAGTATTGTAATGAGATTTATGTGACTTACAAGTTAAAGTCTAAACTACTTCACATGTCAGGCGGGACCATTTTGGTTAGATCCAACTTCCATTGTCAGGATAACTTTTGACTGGGGTGGGTTAGTTCTGGACTCACCCAAGACTCTTTATTAATTAACATTAGGTTCTGTCTTTAGTGATTGCAAGATTCTAAATTTGAAAAACTATATGAATGTGTACAAGTGAAAGTCGCAAGATTTACACAATCACAAGGACACAATATAAAGGCTATCCACTAGTTATCAGGGACCAAGGTAACTGGATTACAGTTCAAGGATTTCAGGTATTTCCCTCTGTCTACTCTATTATACTAGAAGGCAAAAAGGAATATCTATATAATGATTCAGTAATCATAATCTTCCCTAAAATCCTAACTTCTCGGTTTCATGGCTGGGGGATGTCTGCTAGGTATGTACCTGACTTCCCCAGCTGTAATAGAATAAAAATGTAAAAGAAAAAAATCCATTCTTTGGAACAATAGGTACTTCTGAAAAAATTCATTGAGGAAGGAGAAAGAGAAATATGTGAAAAACAAATCTGAAAGCGTTGTGTGCTGAGTACAGTGTTGTCTTTCAAATTATCACCTCAGTATGTTGGGTTTGTTTGACGTATTTTAAAATTTTGTTATTCCATAAAATAAAATCTTTGGAAATCTCTAGAGTAATTTTAAAATTTAAATCCCATATTCCCACTATTTTTCTTTGCAGCTATTTTCATGCGCAAAATTTTCATGCAAAAATTTTGAAATTACATTTCAATTAGTGACAAATACAACTGGCCTATCCACCTGCTAAAGTAGTGTTAAAGGCACAGAAGTGTAGAATCTGAAATGTAAAAGTATTATTCGATCATCATCTCAGTTCACTTTTTAGTGATCTAAAGATTTAGAAGATATTTAGAGTTCCTATTTGTATGTGACTTTGTGTTCAACTTTAAAATTACCAATAATATATTTAAATGTCTGTTTCTCAATTTGCCAACTTTAGTAAAAATATTTTGACAGATGTTTCTTTAGCAGGAAAAAGGTACATTTCTTTATATCATAACAAAGAGACAAATTACTATAACAGTACCAAAATTTAACATTTAGTACAGACCTTTCCACAATTTTATTTAGGATTTCTAGGGTCACCTTTCCAAATTTACTTTTTTAAATCTAATGGTTTTGTCTTGCTTTGGTTTTTGAATAGGATTTTTTTTGTTTCTTGTTGGTATAGAGTCATAGCATTTAGGGAAAGATGAAGCTGAAGACTATGGTATCAGTATTTCTACAGTGATTTTTCTTTTCTTACAGAATTAAGGAAATTAATGAAAATGTACAAAACAATGTGAGGGGTTATAATGGTGGCAGACATTCTTGATTTTAATAAGATTTTTTTAAATTTTATTTTACTATTTAATTGATTCTGTCATCCTGCCTATCTTAGCTTTCTGTGTGTTAGGTTTCAGAAAGAAAATTCTAAGAGAAAAAAGAACTCTTGATGCAGAGCCCAACTCAGCCCCTGTCCTCAGTGTCCTTGACAGGTCCAAGGATCCAGACATAAACCTGTTACAAGCCCCCATCAATCAGGAAACAGCACACCCCCTAGTGGGTGCCCTCCCTCCTGGCATCACTTTCCCTTTAAGACACAGCTCCCAGAACAAGGAACCAGAGCCATTTTCTCTTTCTTCCTGCTGGAGCCCCAGGTGGGAGCCAATTTCAGGCTCCTACCTGCTTTCTCCCTTTTGCTCTCCCACCTGCTGCCTCCCTGCTTTATTCCTTCAATAAATCTGTTAATCTTTGACTTGATGTTTTGTGTGGAATCCTTAAGAACTCTTTGCCTAACATTGAGTTTACATAACAAAGTACTGCAAAGTACTACATACTGGATGGCTTAAAAAGGAATCCATGGCTCATAGTTTGAAAGGCTGGGCAGGGTTTTGCTTTCTCTGCCTGTAGTTTTCCTGCAATCCCTGGCATAATTTAATCTCTGCATCTGTCATATGGCCATCTTTCTCTCTAACTGTATCCAAATTTCCTCTCCTTATGAAATTTTGGATTAGGACTCACCCTGAATCCAGTTTGTCCCTGACTATTTACATCTTCAAAGACCCTATTTCCAAAGAGGATCACACTCATAGAATTGGTTTAAGACTTCAATGTAATTTTTTGGGGGGATATAATGCAATCCTAACACTGCTTTACCTATTTCACTTATTATTAGAAAGTATTTGCCATTTTTTATCAAATATATATTGATATTGTGAGATACTCTTTCTTGGTTGTTTTATTGCTGAAATCAAATATATTACTACAATTATCTAATTAATTCTAGCTCACCTTGGAGGGGCATTCTTTTGATACATTGCTGGATTTAATTTGTTTATATATCATTTAGATGTTTTAGCCACTACAATCATAAGTCACTAGAATAGTTTACTTCCTGTGTAATAGTTTACTAAATTCTCTTCCTTAAGTTTGGCTGAGGTAAATTAATTCAGCAGCTATCTTTGATTTTCAAGATTATAAATAATCTGCTTAAAATATAAAATATATATTTCTAATATTTTCTAAGGTTTTTCATATAAAATATTTATTTCATCCTCTCATTTTTAAGGTTAGTTGCATGTGGAATTCTGTTTTCAAAAGCGTATTACCTCAAGTTTGGAAAGTTTGTTCTACTGTCCTTTAGTATCCTTGCTTTCTGCTAAGAAGTCCAATGCTTCTATGTTTCTGTCCCTTTGACCATATTGTGTTCTCATTTTGTTTAATTTTTCCTTCATTTTGTATTGCTCTTTGGGATTCAGAAATTTTTGTTTGGGATATAGACACGGTCTTTAAATATTGACTCTTCTGGTTTTTTTATGTTCAATTCAGGGGTGTTTTTTGATCTTATTATTATGATTATGATTGTTTTCCAGGGCTTTTTTTTTTCTTTTCTTTTCTAATTTTGTGGTTGTTAAACATCCTGGCTGAGCTTTTAATGTTGTGGTAGATTGAATTGTGCAGTCCCTTAAAAGGCATATTCTTAATCTCAGTTCTCTTCCCTCTGGGTATAAACCCACTGTAAAAAGGACCCTTTGAAGCTATTTTTAGCTGAGGTTGGCCCACTGAATCAGGTGAGCCTGTGTCTGTATTTCTGAGGCCTAATGAAAAGATGTCAGAGAAACGCAAGAAGAGCAAGAAGCCTGAAGTCAGCAGAAGCCAGAAGAGTGGACGAAAGAAGTAAGAGTTCCCTGTAATGAGAGCAGACATACGTAGTAAGGAGCCCCAAAGATTACAGCAAACCAGCACCAAATACTGCCTAGTCTTCACCATGTCTTGATTGTGCATTTCCAGCCTCTGAAACTGCGAGTCAATAAATGCTTGTCATTTAAGCCAACCCATCTGTGATGGTCAATTTCAAGGTTTAACTTGACTAGGACAGTTGTTTGATCTGGCAAGCACTGGCCCAGTTGTTATTGGGAGGGTATTTCCTAGATGGATTTACATGTCTAGACAGTTGATCGCAGCTATAATTGATTGCATCTATAATCAACAAAAGAGATTGTCCTCATGTATGAAGAGAGTCTCTTCATCCAATCCGTCAGAGGTCTTAAAGCCAGAACTGAGGATTTCAGAAGTCAGAAAGAGGAATTCCTGCTTCTGCTTCAACCAGCCAGCTTTTCCTGGTGAATTCAACGTTATTTTCATTGGAGTTTTCAACTTGCGGCCTGCTCTACAGATTCATATTTTACAACCCCCATCATTGTGTGGGCCAATTCCCATGATGTCTGTATTTGCATATGCATATACATACATATTTATATACACATATATCCTGTCAGTTCTGTTTCTCTGGAGAACACTAACACATCATTCTGTCCTATTTGTCAAAGCAGCCTGCCAATGTAAGACATATGTCTGCAATTGGTCTTTGATTTTTCTTATCTTATTTTACCCTACCCAATTTAGTTAGGAAACATCAGAACAGAGAACTGAATTAATCATACTTCTCAATTCATGGGCTATCATATATATATATATATGTTTCAGCTTGCTAACGCTGCCAAAATGCAGTATACCAGAAATCAATTGGCTTTTACAATGGGAATTCATTAACTTATAATTTATAGTTCTTTGCCAGCTCAAGGTAACAACAGAACGATACTTGGACTCTGAAGACAGACTGCTGGTATACCTCTATTGCAGGGTATGCCATGTGATCAATATCTGTTAGTCCTTCCAGGGCTTTTCTCTATAAGCTTCTCTTAATTTCATCTCTCTCCTTTTACATGTGTTTTATCTTCTTGTAAAAGACTGTAGTAAGTAGAGTAAGACCCTTACTGAATGAAGCAGGTAACTTCTCAATTGAAATAACCTAACCAAAATGTTTCACATAAGATAAGTCGACACCCACAGGAATAGATTTAAAAAGCATGGCCTTTTCTGGGGTACATAACAACTTCAAATTACCACAATATTTAGTATATCTATTTAGATATAAAAATAGCAAATGAGAGTTTTGAAATTTGCATTTTACAATTTACATGAATGATAATGCTATTTGGCTAAAACAAATTCTATTTTCATTTTCTTCCTTATTTTCATTATGTATTTTTAAAATGTATGCAATTGTTATTTTTGTAACTATATCATTGCATCTAACTGTTGCACAGTGTGTCATTATATGCCTCCATCAAATTAAAAACAAAAACAAAGTAAGAAACAATGCATCAGAAAGACTCTAATTACCTTGGTCTGGAGTCAGACTCAGACATATATTTGTTGATTTGTTTATTTTCTTCTTTGTTTCTATTTATTTTTTAATTCTGGTGATTTTAACTTGCAGCCTTGATCAGGATCCACAGTGAATATAGAAACATGAGTTTAGCCTCCTCTGATGTCTTGAATATCTATTTTTAATTAAGTATTTTGCTTCTTGTCCCAATGCTTATTTGTAGTAGTATGATTTATGACTCCAAACTTGAACTTCTTTAGGCTGTACTGTTCTCGTATCAGTTGTTTTCTGCTGTTTTTTTTTCTTTTCTATTTTGTTCATCACTCAAAAACTATCTGCTTTTAATCTTAAAATATAGGAACTTTCCAGACCCTTTATAGCATGTGTTTTAAGACACCACACTAATTTTATTTTTTAATAACACAGATGTTTTGGTCATTTTCATCTATTTGTGGGAAAGAAGAATTGACTTCATTTTGGGGTAAGCCTAGTAGAATTGTTACAGTGAGGGCCAAGGGAGCTGAAGCATCTCTATGGATGTTAATCATGTGAGAGTTGGACCAAAGAAACAAACAAGGATGATAATACCAAATACCACAGCAGGGAATCAACATCTGGAGGCTCTCTGGCCCCCACCTGGTGATAAACCCTTGGGCAGAAACATCCGCCCTCTGGTAATTATGACCTTGCAGCATTTTTGCCATAAAAACTCCCTGGACCCAAAGTTCCTCCTCCTGCAGTTACCATCTTGCAGAACTAAGGCAGTGTTTTCACCAGTGGAGAGCTGCCAAACTGCCAGGGACCCACCTGTGAGAATCCCGCCTAACTGTACCCCCAACTCCCTTTAAAACTCCTACTCGAACCCAGGCAGGCAGGAATTGATTTCTTGAACCAACTCTCTCTCCTATGCCTCTGCTAATAAGTCCTCCTTCCCCACTGCCGGTGTCATGTCTCTGTCCTGCTTTGTGTCTCTGACCTCCACCCAGCCCGGATACTTTCACATGATGGTTGCTTTTGAGGAAACATAGTATAACAGTGTTAGAAATGAGTGTCATATAGTCTTTTGCTTCCTACTGAAGTTAATCCTTGAAGCATTATTTATTCATTTAAAATTTCATTTTTCTTGATTATGAAATAAGTGCAAATTTATACCAAACACCCATTTCTGAAGTGACTAATGTGAAATATGAAAGCCTTGTGACTCCCCCAAAGATTTCATATGCCTTCCGTATCCTGTTACATATTTTACTATACATATATTATAATAGTAACACTCTATTTACAAAATGAAAGGTATGTAGCGCTTTTAAACCATAAATAGTAAAAATAATAATACAATTTATTGAGAGCACATTGTGTGCTATTTACTGCTAAGAATTTGAGTGCTGCATTTCTGATATGTACAGCAATACTTCAGGACAAAAATTATTACTCTTACTTTACCAGCAGGAAAGCTAGGCTTAGGGGAGTTAAACAATATTGCCTATTTAGTTATTTTCCTAATAAATTTCATAGCTAGAATTCAAGGCTGGTATTGTATAACAAATATGTTCTATTCTTTTATGATAGAACATTAGTATAATACTAAAATATTTTTAGAGCATCACAGAGAAAGCACAGTTTTTCTTTATTTTAGTGAGGACAAGGCTATTATTGAATACACAAGTCTATCAGCAATAAATTCTAAACCTATATTGTTTTACTCTGAAAATGCAGAGTGTGTTTATAAAGAAAAGAGCCCTTGAGTGTCTAGTACATGCTAACAGCCAAGGACCCCTGAAAACATGACTTAATCTCCTTCAGTCACAATATCCATATTTTTAAAGGAAATGATAACATCTATTCATGTAAGCCATAGTTTTGGAATTCAAAATTAGATGATGACTCAGAAACCTCTTTAAAATTGCTCAAGCCCCCCCATCCAAATGCATAGCATTACTAAAATCTCTAGGTGTATGTCAATGCAAAACCATAATAACTTCTATCAGAAGGCATGTGTAATTCAATGCTGTTTCCATAATGAAAATGCATATTTGAAATATTAAGAAAATCATTAGAAATGGAAGTGGCCACATAAATAGTAAATACATGTTGATCATGTGTTGTGCTGGTAGTTGGGCTTCTTTCTCAACATATTTTCCCACCAGTCTTTTTAATAACATGCAGAAAATATGCTAGTCAATAGGAAAAGTATAGATGATGAGATTATACACACACACACACACACATAAGCAGAAATAAAAATATTTCCAAAGAAAATATCATTGTCTTTTAATTTAATCTATACAAAGTAAATCTTACTTGTAGTTGAACAGCTGTGATCATGGGTTACTAAAGTGCAATCATCCAAACATTTTAAGGCAAAGGCAAAATACAGACAGCTACACATTTTGGCATGAAATTATGAAAATCAGGAAGGCATGTAGGAGCAAGGATATAAAACTGGCATAATATTAAAAACAGACACACTTGAAAACATGGAAAGTATGACCACATGTTTAATTTCTTTTCTGGCCAAAAGCAATGTAGCAACTAAAATCTGGCCTACGAAAAAAAACAGAATTTTCTTTGCATTTTAATCAGTTAAATTGTTCCAAATGAAATGCTAATCCTACATTTTTTGGATAGTAATTTTTGAACTGGGCCATAAGATTTCATACAAAATGTGAATTTTTCTCTCAAATCGTCGTTTTGCAATCAGTTTTTCTCTTTAAAACCCTTCCTTTGATTACTGGTGTTGCCCATTTCACTGTCCGATGCATCTGTATTTGATGATAGTTTAACCATAAATTTCATTTTATCAGTGTATGCTTATTTATGGTAGGTTTTCATTTGACTAGAAATGATTTGAATTTTCTCTTCCAATAAACACATTTTCTCAAGATAAAGAGAATATTGCCATATGAATCAGTCCAACAGTGAAATGTCTGAAGGAAGGATTGTTGATTGGATTTATTGATCTAGAGTCAATTTATGCACATATAGTTATGCATTCTGCTGGCAAAAAGGGTAAGATACTCATTAAGAAACTTTCTTTTAGGTGCCGAGACATACATCTGTGTAGACAGATTTAAACCTAAACAATATCAAAACCAATAGTAAATTGCAGCAGATGCCTGTTCATTCCTGAAATTGACAGCCATGAATATGATATGCAACTTAGCTAAAACAAGTTTGTAGGAAGATTTTTCCCAAACAGCAAAATAGTGACAGTTCATTTTTATTACCTGTTTATTTCTACTAAAGAAGGGGGAAAACATAATTCCTTTGATGCCTATTTTCTAACAGCATGTTTATTTGCATCAATAATAAAACAAAAATACAGAAGCAAGTGCATGTTTTTGTGAGAACTCTCCTAGTAAAGAGACCAATTAAAACAAGTAATTCAAACTAGGCAGTCTGCCCCTACTGCCACCCCAAATGAAATGTTTGCTTTTACAGGATAGGATTAAAAATTCGGAAAGAAAGACAGGAGGAAGAGGGAAGCAAGGGAGGGAGGGAGGAAGGAAGGAAATGGAGGGAAAAAATGGAGAAGGGAGTGGGAGAAGAAGGAAGGGAGAGGATGAGATGGGACTAGGTTCATGGCTAAAGACTCTGGATTTTCAAACACACTAAATAAAAGATTTCTAATGGGATAGCTTCAATTTCATACTGGTAGGTCACTGTGGGGTAAACACTGAAACTTTGTCATTAGACCCCCTGATTTTAACATGGTCTACATATTTTGTGTTAGTTGAACCAAACTCATAAAAGTACTAAAATTTTGGAGTTTTTTCATTACTTTTTTCTCTTTATTTCTTTTTCTTTTGTGGTTTTTTATGCTGACATCTCCAATTCTAGACTCTGACATTTTCTTCGTTTCAAAAACTCACCTGAAGAAAGTTTGTGAATTTTATGATCTCCTGAAGTATATACTTACCCCTTTGTGGATTGCATACAGCAATCCATGTAAATTTGATGATCTAAAACAAATTATAGTTATCTAAAATTATTCTACAGACTAACTATGATTTTTAAAATATCCATCCCAATGGATTTTATTATTTTACCTATTTTCCTGTAATTGCTTTTGTATAGCATCTGGGCTTACTAAACTTAAATGAGATTCTGGAATAATATTTAAAATCATGACTGACCTGGAATATTCAGAAAACCAGGGAATCTTATAATAGCAATTAAACAAAGATGTAATTTCTATTTAAACAAATATTCTGAAATAATCAAATGCATTAACTTTGAATTAAATAAACTAAATTATAGAAAGTTTTCCCCAAAACATAAGTAACTCTCAACATTACAGATTCTCAACACTTAAGTGATTTTTTTTTACATTATACTTATTTTATTTAAATACAATTTATTTTGATATTTCCTGTTTTCTTTTTCCTATGCTTATTTTGTTTAGGATTACATACCTTTGTAATAGACACAAAAGGGCTTTATTTCTCTAATTTGCCTCATTTCAAAAAAGATAAATTCTGGAAGTGGTTAAAGTTTTAAGCGGAACAGCAAATTGCTGTAGTGATTTCTCAAAGGGGCTAAAAAACAATTAAATTGAATTCTTGCTTGAGAGAACTGATATGCATCTTTAGTTACATCTTCAGCCATTCTTTTCAACATATTTTGTTTAGTGACTATACTAATTTTTAAGTAATTGTTAAATTCATCAGGAAGGTTTTGATGGAACATTGTCAGGTCTGTAGAAGATGTAGTTATTTGTTCTCAGATAGAGATACTCATTCGTAATCTAGAGAATTTTATTTTTTAAAATGACTGGAAATAAGTATTGTGAATTCATTTCATTTTCTTTTCCCTTAACTCACGACTAAAGGACAGAGGCTATCAACTGAGATGAAAGATGAAATTAAGCTGTGGAATTTTAACGGTGTGTTCTCTTTATTTTTTATGTGAGGGGGTCTGGGGACTGCAAATGAAATTAAGCACAAAATCAGAAAGAAATATTTTGAGCCCTTCTTTTCAGCCAGCAATTAGTCTTGTCTTACTAAAAGCAGAGCAAATATAAATTTAAGATGACAATGGGAAGTAGTTATGATTATTTAAATTACGGGTGTTCCAATAGACAAAAAGAAAAAATTTCAAGCCTTTCTTAGTTGAGAATAAAATCTAATTAATGTACAATGCAAAGAAAATAAACCCTACTTTTACATGTGTTCCAAGTTGCAGAACACAGAAAATCCACACCCACTCCCACTACCACATACGCTTGCCAGCTAACATAGCAGTGCATTGGCTCTCAGGAGGTCCAGACAAACTTGAAAGGGGGATATCTTGAAGTCTGTTTTCTTGTATGACTCCAAAATTACTTAAAAATAATCTTGAAATTAAAATTCAATAATTTATTTTAAAATAATTTCAAATAAATTGGCCTATAAATTAAAATATATTTTTGCTAAAAACACTAGAAAATAAGTAACACCTATCATAATATTATGAAGGATGAATTATACTCAATACATTTCCTCTATTATAGAATGGTAAATAAAATAGATCAATAGGCTGATTTTTAATAAAGATGTATTTGGGATTTTATTAAATTTTCATTAATGTTTTCCACTGCTTATAATTTTCTGGTCATTAATTTAAAAGAAAATCATTCAAGCAATTATTCCTTAATGGTTAATCCAATCCAATAATTTTGTTGAATCATTACCTTTAGAGGGGTCTTTAAGAGATTTGTTTCAGTAAGAATTGAGTCTAGACTATAACTTTGATTTTTATTAAATCCTGTAAAGAAACCTAGTCAAACTAATCATATAAAATAACTCTATCTTATAGATTTTAAATAACCTTGGAATTTGGAGACTACATAGCAAATAAAAATACCACAAACTTCAGTGGTATTTTATCTATTAGTGCAAATGAGAACACAATTATCTGTAGAGTAGTTAGGGACTACGATTCAATTTGACTCAGTAAAATTGCACTATTTAAAAAGCTAGAATTGCTATCCCTCTAGTAGTCTAATCAGTCTAGATTTTTTTCTCCCCCTCCTAAAAAAAAAAAAATCAACAAGAATGAACAATAAGTATAGATTGAAAGCACAGTAAAGAAACTGAGGAGATTTTAGAAGGAATTTATGGGAGACTAAAAGCAGATTGAGTCACAGGGGTGACTATACCAAAACTCAGAGCAGAAGTAGACACTGATGAGAGGAGATATCAAACAAGACAGAGATGAAAATTAATTTAAATTAAACCATTTGATTAAGTTAACTTCCTTCTCATCAAAGAGTTGCATAGGTTAGCTTCCCCTCTCTAATTTTCTTGCCCTCCCTGTCTCTACTAATAACATTAACAAATTATTCAAGAAAAGATCTTCCTTGAAGTAATTAAGGTTCCTAAGTTGGGCATTACTACACTGTTTCAAGACTAATATTTAAGGCTGGTGATGGGCATGGTAGAACATCCACTTTATGTTTCCCATTTTTGAAGCTTGTACTGAAGTTTTCCATCCTAATTCACATACTCTAACCTTAATGGAAGGCAATATTCCATAAATCTCTCATGTTTCTTCCTGTCTAAGCACTATTAGCCAATTTTCTTATAGTCATTTACATTCCAGACAGTACAAATATAAAATTGCTCCCCTCCCAGAGATATCCCAAGTAATACACACCTCTCCCTTCCATTTTCAAAGTACTGCTTGCATTCCAGGGAAATGAAGGTAATGCAAGTAGTCTCTATACACTATTGGGGATTTCCTGGGTTCAGCATAGCTCAGCTATGACACAGAACTACTATGTGTACATTTGTCTGGGCCATTTTCACACACACACACCCCCCCCCATTGAACTTGGCACCAAGGAAACTGATGCAAACATGAAGCTCCTATTGCCTGCTGTGTCTACAGTTATAAGCTGCTGAGTATCTTTGGGCTCATTGTCTCCTTACAGAGCAAATCTATGGGAGTGTGGTGCGCCAACCTAACAGCTGCCAAATGTTGCTGCTTAGGAACCGTTTGAGTCGCTTGAAAATCTATTTGAACAACTTGCCATTCTCATTTTAGTGGTCAGGTTTCTAAGAAGAGAGTAAAGCCATGTTGGGCAGGCAGTAATTCATTCAAAAATACAAAAGACAGAGGAAATATCACCAACATTGAGGAAATCCAGTGACACCAAACAAAAACCCTCATTTAATATATAGAGCATCAGTCTTTGAGGGAGCATGAAATAGGTCATGGAATAGTAAACTGCTTTAGATTAATTAAATTTATTCTTCTAAGAAAATAAAAAATGTGTAAGTTTTTTTTTTGTTTGTTTTTTTTTTTTTTTTGCATGGGCAGGCACCAGGAATCGAAACCAGATCTCTGGCATGGCAGGCAAGAACTCTGCCACTGAGCCACTGTGGCCTGCCCTAAGATATTCTTATAAGAAGAATCAGTTAAAATAATTTTTGAATGACTAATAATCAAAACTAAATAAATAATATAAAAAGGAACAGGGCTGAAAAAATAGTCAAGAATAAATCCAGAAGGTCTAATAAACCTCTAATAGGAAGCCAAGAAAGAAAACAAAGAAAGGAAACAAAGATCAGAAAACTAAGAGATAATGAAATATAAAGTAGTAAATTAATAATTTCCCTAGGCTGAGTAAAGATGTTATTTGTTGGATTGAATGGATTCAATGAAAATTTACCATACAAAATGCAAGAGCTCAATTTCTCGAATTTTTGTAATGAAACTTTAAAGCCACAAGGATGGAATCTTCACTTTTACTTTTTCCCAGAATAATGTGTGCACGTGTGTGTGTGTACACATGTGTGTATGTCTAAGTGTGTGTATTGGAGGAAAATGATACAGTTTCCAAATACCCTGAAAAAATCATTTTGAACACTGTCTCTGGTTAAATTATCAACCCAAAAGATTGAGGTAACTCAGGACATTTTCAAAACTGAAAGTTCAGACAGCGTAGCTCCAATGCACATTTTCTGGAGAAAATTAATTTGAGCAAAAATATTATGGAAAAATAAGTGGATAAAAGGACTACCCCATCACAGAAGTGACAAAGGTACAATAATAAATAAGAGCAACCCATGAGTAAAAATCCAGAATAATATCAGAGCAGCAGCTTTAGGATTCATTCTCCTAAAAATTGGTCATTGTTGGTATTCTAGTGTGCTAGCTGCCAGAATGCAATACACCAGAAACAGAATGGCTTTTAAAAAGGGAGATTTAATAAATTGCTAGTTTACAGTTCTAAGGTCAAGAAAATGTCCCAATTAAAACAAGTCTGTAGAAACGTCCAATCAAAGGCATCCGTCCAGGCAAAGATACCTTGATTCAAGAAGGCCGATGAAGTTCAGGGTTTCTCTCTCAAATGAAAAGGCACCTGGCAGACACAGTCAGGGCTTCTCTCTCAGCTGGAAGGGCACATGGTGAACATGGCATCATCTGCTAGCTTTCTCTCCTGGCTTCCTGTTTCATTAAGCTCCCCGGGAAGCGTTTTCCTTCTTCATCTCCAAAGATCACTGACTGGTGGACTCTCTCCTTCTTGGTGCTGCAGCATTCTCTGTTCTCTCTCTAAATCTCTCATTCCCCAAAATGTTTCCTCTTTTATAGGACTCCAGTAAACCAATCAAGACCCACCCAAATGGGTGGAGACAAGTCATCACCTAATCCAGTTTAACAACCACTCTTGACTAAATCACATCATCCAGGGAGAGGATCTGATTACAGTTTCAAGCATACAGTATTGAATGAGGATTATTCTAACTTTATGAAACGGGATTTCGATTTAAAACATGGCTTTTCTAGGGGGCATACTTCCTTTTAAACCAGTACAGTTGGGGATTGAAATGTGGCCCTCAAAAAGACATGTTCAAGGGCAGTGCAATAGTAGATCGGTGGCAGCATACTCGCCTGCCATGCCAAAGACCCGGGTTCAATTCTCGGAGCCTGTCCAGGTAAAATGAAAAGACGTGTTCAAGTCCAAACTCCAGTCCTGTGAAACTGAACATTTTTATAAATAAGATCTTTGAAGATGTGATGAGTTATGATGAGGGGAACTGGATTAGAGTGGGCCCTTAATTTAATATGCCCTTATGAGGAGTAGAAATTTGGACACGCACAAAGAAACAGAGACAGAGAGCAAGCCAAAGCCAGCCATATGATGGATGCTGCATTTGAGTTATGCCACCACAGGTCAAGGACTGCCATGCATTGCTGCCACCCACCTGAGCAGAGTCTCCCATTAAGAGGAAACATGGACTTGTCAGCAAACTGATTTTGGACTTCTTGTTTCCAAAACCATAAGGTAAATTTATGTGATTTAAGCCAACTAGCCTGGAGTATTTTGTCATAGAAGTCCTGGCAAACTAAGACAAGCATTTAGCAAATAATATTTTTTAAATGAGTATTCTGAAGGGTGTGTTGAAGAATGCATGTTTTTTCTTACACACACACACACACACACACATGCACAGAAAGATAATTAACTCCAAGGCAAATGAAAATGCTATAAATAAAAAGTTCACATAAAAGTAATCTGATTGGGATGCTCATATTCTGTGAGGAAATAATTCAACATTTGAAACTATTCTTTGAACAAAAAGAAATTTTGCCCCAAAGAATTCTATCGTCAACTGTAGAAAACTCAACTGCACTTCCTAGTTTTGGAATGAAAAACAAAATATTATGCATAATTATAAGAAACTCTTTTTAATGATTTTCAGGTTTCAGATTGCATATATAATATGCACATTTTTATTTTACATGCATATAATATTGTATAATTAAGGCTTATTTTAGTTAAAATGTTATAAACTCTGCAGTAGGAAAATGATGTGCTGAAGGCTGAGGAGTATGAGGTGAAAGGAAGATGAGGAGTGCAGCTGGTGTTACCTCATAAAGTGCCATGACCAGAGATATTGCCTACATTGGAAAAATTCATAAGTAGTTCTAAATTTAAAAGTTAACTAAGATTTTAAGATTGGGCAAGCATTTTTTTTTTCTGTAAAGGGCCAGATAGTAGATATTTTAGGCTTTCTACTCTGTACAGTCTCCATTCAACTTCTCAACTCAACTGTTGTAGCATGAAAGTAACCTTAGACAATCCATAAAGGAACAGTAGTTCTTGTACCTACAGAACTTTATTTATAAAACAGGCTATGGGTCAGATTAGCTCATGGTGTATGGTCTGCTAACCCCCTGCTATAGAGTAAATATAGTAGGTTGAGGAAATGCATCTACATTGAATCTACTTGCCAATTAAAAACAATGAGAAGGAGAGGAAGGAGCAGAGGGAGAGAGAAAAAGAAATACAAAGAGGGAGAGACAAAAATAATACATATTTTGCAAACGGCAAAGTATATGTATGAGAGATAAATAATTTATCAAACTTATGAAAATGCAATCCTAAATTAAGAAAGAGAAAGCTGTAAAACCCAAATTATTTGCATGACTTAATTCCCAATTAAAATATTAAGATTTGGTAGCAACAGTTACGAAGGTGTGATTAAAATAATGAGCATTATACAGAAGTCTATTTATGAAGCAGCCTGTCTCTAAATTTTGTGCAAGTGGGAGAATTTCTCTTTACTAACCTGACAAATACTGGAAGTTCATTCACTACAAAGAATAAAACAGAGGATTTCAGGCTGAAAAACACCTTGGTTACTGCCTGAAAAATTAAACATTATATAAATAAGCATCCATTTTGCATGCTGACACCCAGAATCTTCATTCTCCACTTGCCTTCCAAAGTTCTGTCAGGCATTAGCTCTAGAAACCTGTTTACTAGGATAATCAGTAAGGATTCTGAGTAACCCAAGAATAAAGAGCCAAGAGATGTTGACTTCCAAGGATCCTCATCTAAAAATCCTAGGCTGATCTCTCTGAGTGACAAGCGCTGCCTT
The DNA here is from genome assembly GCF_023851605.1 of Tamandua tetradactyla. Lineage (NCBI taxonomy): Eukaryota > Metazoa > Chordata > Mammalia > Pilosa > Myrmecophagidae > Tamandua > Tamandua tetradactyla. The sequence continues at coordinate 73,717,743 of NC_135335.1, read as the reverse complement.
CACAAGTTCTCAGATGTTCTAATCATGCTTTTTAGTCCCCCCTCCTCATGTATGAGCAGATAGTACATTGTCAGACATTTCCAGAAAGCGTGTGCTATAAATAAGCAAAAAACAAATAGAGGGAAAATATACTTGTAAAGAAAAAAAAAACTTGACAAAAATCATTAATTTCTAAAAATACATTGCTCTAGTTTGCTAGCTGCCAGAATGCAATATACCAGAAATGGAATGGCTTTTAAAAAGGGGAATGTAATAAGTTGCTAGTTTACAGTTCTAAGGCCGAGAAAATGTCCCAAATAAAGGAAGTCTATAGAAATGTCCAATCTAAGGCATCCAGGGAAAGATACCTTGGTTCAAGAGGGCCGATGAAGTTCAGGGTTTCTCTCTCAAGTGAAAAGGCACATGGCGAACAGGATCAGGGTTTCTCTCTCTCAGCTGGAAGGGCACATGGTGAACATGGTATCCTCTGCTAGCTTTCTCTCCTGGCTTCCTTTCATGAAACTCCCCGGGAGGCATTTTCCTTCATCTCCAAAGGTCACTGGCTAGTAGACTCTCTGCTTCTCATGGCTATGTCATTCTCTACCCTCTCAGAAATCTCTCTCATGCTCCAAAATGTTTCCTCTTTTATGGGACTTCAGAAGCTAATCAAATCCACCCAAATGGGTGGAGACATGTAGTCACCTAATCCAGTTTAACAACCACTCTTGATTGGGTTATATCTCCAGAGAGATGATCTAATTACAGATTCAAACATACAGTGTTGAATAGGGATTATCCTGCCTTTATGAAATGGGATTTTGATTAAAACATGTCTTTTCTAGGGGACATACATCCTTTCAAACCAGCACATATATAATTAACATAATAATATATATTAACAATATATAATATTAATGTATATTGCACTCATAAAATAAGAATAGAATATCTTTCTGGTTAGCCACTGTACCATAGAGCCACAAAATTTAATGAGATAGCAAAAATTGTTTTATTCTCTCTCATGTTTCCTATGATTCAGGATATTAGGAAGAACTTGACTGGTTTATGTGGCTTCGAGTCCTTCATGAGGAATCAATGAAATGGTGGGTGAAGGGCTGGAATATCAGAGGGCTGGCCAGATCTCTCTCTCCCTTTCTCTCTTCATTTAGTCTCCAGATGTGCTCTCTGCATGGGCTAGTTGGGGTCTGTCACAGGCTTGTGGCCACAGTGAATCTAACACGCCTCCATGGCAGGTCGGGTCTGTAGTGCAAGTGCTTTTGCAAATAAAGTAGAAGTTGCATGACAGCCTAGGAAATCACGCAGTGTCACCTTAGCTGCATTCTGTTCATTACAAGAGATTCAGGGGAAGGGAATTGGACTCCAACTCCTGATGAAGACTTAAGGAGTAAAATTAAACTCTACTTGTTGGTTAAGGAGTGACAAGTTATTAACAGAGAATATAGAGTGGGAGACAATGATGTTGACACCTGTGGAATATACAGTCTGCCACAGAAATATAACATTTGAAAGACCATTAAGCAATGGGAACTTATGCTTCTAAAGTATACCACCAGAAAGGTATTAAATTTATCCTGATGGAAATAAAATGTATATAAGTGTGGGTGAAAGCACAGAACTAGTTTAAGATGAGACCTGTAATTCTCATGGTACAATACCAGTATGTACGTGTGTACTTGTACAGCATGTGCTACTAAACAGAGGAGACTTTTGGAAGTAAGTACATTAAACAGAGGTTTGATAGTTGATTATAAATCAGAGAGAAAAAATTCAGACTTTGCATTTTTGTAAATTTTGCATTAATTTTTTGCATAATATATTTAATCATAAAAAATCAGTGATTTAACTAATCTCTATTGTAAATGCCATATAAACAAAAAAATCTGTTGCTCATGTTACACGCATAAATGCACATGCATTCAGGTGATAAAAGTGAGTCAGGGCAAATGAAAGCTTTACTATATTAAAATCGAGGAAGGTGTATGAGACCATATACATGACTTTGTGTTAGGAAAAGGCTTCTTGACAAAGATGCAAAGAAAAAAGTATAGAAGGAATGATTGATAGATTTGACTATATTAAAATTAAACATTTTTCTAGGACAGAATTACACTATTGGCAACACTGAAATTAAAATCTCATACTAGGAGAAGACATTTGTAATGATATCCTGCTAAAATTCAGAATATACAAAGAATTCCTTAAAAAATGAGAGGAATATGAGGAACATTGCATACTCAACAGAGGAAAAGAAGATATGTATGCATTAGAGAGGAAAACAGCACCTTATAAAAGTCAATTTAAAGAGATAGCAAATTTAAAAACCTGAGGTTAAAAATGACTCAGCATTTTCAAAGACCAGAAGTGCCACTATGGGTTAAAGTGGTTAAAGGGAAAGTGGAAAGAGACTTCAACCCACAGTGGCGTGCACTGCTTTACATTTTAGAGTGATCACTCTGGCCGCTAGGTGAAGAGTAACCATAAAGGAAACAAGTGCAAGTAGAGAAAGGGCAGATTAAGTTAATATTTTGATGACTGTTGGACTGGCTGAGGTGGAGATTGTGAGAAGTAGCTAGAGATGAATTTTGAAAGCAGAAAGAATTTGCTTGTGGAAAAACTGGTAGGATGGGTGGGGGAAAAGAAATAACAATTTAGGTCTTTAGTTTGACAATCATGCAATTTACTAGAAGGGGAAAAATTGAGTTGTGGGGAGCATGGAAATGATGCATTCAGTTTAGAACAAGTAATAATACTCAAATTGTAAAAATAAGAAATATAGGATAAAAAGAGACACACCAACTTTAGGATTGTGGTTATGTCTAAGAATATAAGAAAGGGAATGAACAGAGAGAGAGGACCTCAGTTATACGAACAAGAGTTTATCTTTGAACTTTATTTTATTTCTGAAAGCAAAAATGATCTGATATAAATTTGTCAAAATATTGACACTTTTGAAATTCCAAAACTTGTTTCGTTTGTTTTATTAAACTGTTTGGTTTCCTTTCTTTATCTTCCATTATTGTTGTGTCCATTTCCTTTGAGAATTATTGCCAGACTTCGAAGCTTAGATGTAGGTGAGTGGGAAGAAGGGGAAAATGGAAGGTATAGAGAAAGCAGATATAAATTATGTAAATTTTATATTTCAGAATAATAATCACACAGAAAGATGCGCATACAAAATTGTATAACTTAATTTGTAAACTGGAAGAAGATTATGCTACTTTAAATACTTTTGCCCTTTCGATTAATTTTTATGGCCTATTGCCATGTAATTTAGTTCTTAATCTAAAGGCATTATTATCGTCATTATATATAATTAATAACCATTTATATATTGCTACATAGTTGCAAGGTCTGATGTCCTTCATTCTTCTCAGCGATTTTATTTTAGATCACTTTCCTTCAGTCTGGAAAAACTAGTATTTTTTTTAATTGATTTCTTGTTGGGATAAATTTGCTTATTTTTTCTTCTGAAAACACGCTTGTTTCTCCTTTTTTCTTGATGTGCAGTTGCATAGTGCAGGCTTTTAGGTTGCCAGTTATTTTCTTTCAGTGCTTTAAAGATGTCAACCCATTGTGCTTTGGCATCTTTCATCAATTCTACTAAAATATAAGCTGTCAGTCTGTCCTTGTTGCTTTTAAGTTAATCTATCTTTATTTTTCTTGATGCTATAAAATTCTTCTCTATTTTGGATTTTCAGAAATTTGACTATAGTGGGAATAAGTGTGGCTTTCCTTTTATATATATATATATGTATTTGAATTCTTAGATCTTTTTGACTCTGTATTGATATCTTGCATCAGTTTTAGATAATTCTTAACCATTTTCCCTTCAAATATGACTTCTTTTCCATTCTCTTGACTTTGATTTCAGATGTGTTAGAAATTTTGACTCTGTTTTACATGTATCATTTTATCTTTATTTTTTGCTTGCATTTTTTTTTCTGCTTCAGTTTATGTGTCTTCTGTGTATTTGTTCCCATTTAGTTATTTTCTTTTTACCTTCCAAAAATTCATTTTATGTTTTCCTCCATCTAATCTGCTTAAAACCCCTCAGTAGATTTATTAACCTCACACATTGCATTTTCCATTTTAAGATGACTTCTTGATTCCTTTTTTTTTAAAATAGAGTGTAGATCTCTGACAAAATTCTTCATTTTTCATCTGTATTTAACATTTTCATTTACTTTTTCAAATATATTAAATGTAGTTACTTTAGTATTCTTGTTTGTTAAATTCAATATGTGGGTTATCTCTCTATTCTGTCTCTATTCTGTTTTTTTTCTTTTGGTTTTGTCATATGATCTGGCCTTTTTGCATGTATAGTATTTTTTTTCTTTTTTTACCACATATTATGTATAAAAAATATAAAGGCTTCAGAATGGGTCATTTTCTCTGGAAGTTTTTTCATTGTCCTTATTAGAGTTGGGACTTATCACTTTAATTCAATCTGGAGTCACTGGTTAGGACCAAGGTTAGCAGCATTTATTCCTTTTCGGAGCAAGTGATCCCTTGAAGTTTCCAGTCAAGAGTGGGACCTGCCTCCTCTGCCCCAAAACTCTGCTGGGCATTCAGTGCTGCTCTTCAAAAATTCTCAGCTCTGCCCTTTAATCTTTTGTTTCATGCTGGCTTTGACAGTTGATAAAAGTCTAGAAGAGGAGATCAGCTATGTGTTTGAGGACCCTTCAGTCATATATTTTTTTCACTTCAGTTATGCATGGACAATAGCAGAGCTGCTGCTTTCCTTGCTCCTCAGAGTGGCCTTTTGTCAAAGGTCCACTCTGGAATTCTAGTCCCTAGATCCACTCTGTACTTTTTAATGCCCTTAGATAAAAAGTCCTCGGAGGGGCTCAGGTTCAGTTCAACATTCCCTCTAGGGCTTTTAACTTCCACCTGTTTCTCTCTCTCTCTCTCTCTCTCTCTCTCTCTCTCTCTCTCTCTCTCTCTCTCTCTCTCTCTCTCCTTTCCTGAACTTAAAAGCGAGAAATCTGAGGGAATGCTGAGAGTTTACCTGACCTTTCACAAGCTTCCAGCCTGGCTGTTTAGATTCTTACAGACTCAGAATAAAACAAATGTCATATAGGGAAGACAGAAAACATGTTTGAGGAAACTTCATTTCTCCAGTATTTCACTTCTGTCTTACATCCACTCTAAAACTGGTTTCTTTTTCTCCCAAAAGTATTCTCTTCTTGAGTCACTCCTGGATCCTCACCTTCAAACTTAGACTCAAGATTGACAAATGCCCCCTGAAAAAAAAAATTTGCCTGTTAACAGTTTACTTCTGAAAAATTATCTCCTCTTAGATTTCAGTCCTCAAAGTTTTTGGGTGTTTACAGAGCCAATTGGCCTTTATATTATGATTTTCTTGTAATTTATGTTTTCTGCAGGAATTTTGGCCTGCCAGTCATCCTACCATTATGATTAATTACAGATCATACACTAACTTAAACTTCAGTTTCAAAGACATTTTTTGCATTTGAGTTCTGTCCCTGGCTCTTCACCGAAAGTTTTACATTTTACTTTTTACATCGGGTGTTAAAAAAGTTTAACATGTAGACATATGTGCATATACAAAAATACACATACATACATACATGCACACACATATAAATAACAGTGGGGTCATGAAGAAAGCAAAGTAAATTCAGCCTTAACAGAGAGTTTGAAAAGCACCTCATTTAGGAGATAACATAAGTCATAAAGAAGATCTTAATAGATGAGTAAGCAATTGTAAAGTAGATAAATGCTGGTAGTGGTGAAGGAGACAAGTTACAGAGGTATGATACTGTCTAATAAATTTAGGGAACAGGCATCCCTATTTGACAAAAATGCGTTACTTAGAAAAACTAGTAATCTTTCTTGGGGAGAATATTTATCCTGATTCCTCAATCCCTTTCTATTGTGGAAAACACAGAGTCAACCTATGATACAAATGTCTTAAGTTAGTTGTTTGTGGAGATATTTCAGAGGAGCTTTGTATTCTGTGATACTCCCTTGTGTTATGTATGTGTATGTGTGTACATATAAGTATAATTTTTTTTCTAGGAGTGCTTTCAGAAACTTTTCTTCAGATTCACATTTCAGTTAATGCCTCAAAAACAAAAAAAAGATCCAATAAATGATAAGGAACCAAGCATCCTTTCTCCTTCTTGGCCATAGCCTCTAGGGACAGCAGGCAGCTGCCCAGGCCTACTCCTCTGGGTCTCCAGTCATGTACCTGTCACTCCATAGCTTTCAAGATAAAAGCATCTTTAAAAACCTTAGAGACCCAAGATTTCAAATACTTCTCATTCACAAAAGTTTTCAAAACTTTCAAAGGCCTAAAATCCCACTTGTATAATTCCCATCACTCTCTATAATTTACTTTAGTTCAATACAGTTCAAGAAATATTTGCTTAAATAAATTCCTTTGATGAACACCTATTCTTAGCCATCTCTTTCTTTATGCATCCACCTTACCTTTCCTGCTGAAAAAGAGGAAGCAAATATTCCCAGCTGCTTTTGTAGCCCATAGAAAAGAAGGAATCTTAATTTACTAAATATTCTCTACTCTCTTTTCACATTAATTAAACATGAGTCTCTTGATTTTAAGCATTTTGCATTTACTTGAACTTATAGGCACCTATTTACATAGATTCCTATATTGTAAATTTGAGATTCTTATGAAGATTTCTTTGAGTTTGGGGGGAAAGCAAGTTGTAAAAACATTTAATGTCATTTTTAGACCATGAGGGAATATTTTAAGAAATTCATTGATTTTCAAAATTATAAGAAGGAAGATGCCAATCTTCTAGAAGAATATGGATTTCTCAAAATTATTCCTTCCAAAACTTTTAATACAAAGATAAGACAATGCATTAGAAAGAATATGTATGGTATACTTACTAATTAAAGTGTGGTAATATTTCCAAAGGTATTTAAAGACATTTTTCTTATCCCTTGAAAATCATCTATATAATATATGTATTTTATGCAGTGATTTGTAAAACACTGTCAAGAACCTTGATCATATAGCATCTACAATTATAAATTATAATAAAAACATATGTTGTATATCACTTGTTATTGGATCCGAGTCAGATGCTTTCTTTTCTCTTGTGGAACTTTGCTTCCTTTATTTGCTATCCTTAGAAAAACATCCTTGCTGACCTTTGAAGTATAAAGTGCTCTACAGATGGGTGTATTTGAAAAACTTAAAAAAATGTTTCCAGTGGGGTTTTGGTGTCTTTTCAGAATGAGCAAAGGATATCTGCCATAGCTGAGATTTTTCAAGCTATGACTTGGTAGCTTCTGGTTGTAGCAGAAGATGCCTTCTGGAATCTTGCAGCACTCGGTGCTAAGTCTGACTTGTTGTTCTGAGTAATCCGTAATGGCTTCAAAGAGAGGCTCTAAAGCTCCAGAACTATCCCAAATTAAATTTACCAGCTAGGGTGACCAATGAACACAAGATCAACTTTCGACTTCCGGAGAAGATGGCGGCTTAGTAAGACGCACGGGTCTTAGTTCCTCCTCCAGAAAAGCAACTAAAGAAACAGAAACAGTACGAAACAGCTCCTGGAGTCACAACAGAGACCAAAAAGACAGCATACCCCATTCTGGAACAGCTGAACGGGCAGGGAGAATCTGCTGCGGTGAGATACCCGAGGGGCGCGCGTTTTCCTGGCCGGGCGGCTGGCGACTGGGGTCCCCTCCACGCACGTGGCTCCCCGGTCTGACTGGGAACATTGGATAGCGGGGCCCTCCCGTCACGCTTGGCGTTTCGGGCCAGCTGGGCAATTAGGACCGGCACTCTCCCAAGCCGCGGCGGCCAGCGACCCCCGCCTCCACGCGTGGTTTCCCGGGCCGACTGCCGTGCAAACAGACGAGCACCACGAGCGCCACCTACTGGGCAGGAAAAGAAAAATAGAGCCCAGAGATTTCACAGAAAAACCTTTCAACCAGCTGGGTCCCACACCCAGGGAAATCTGATCAAATGCCCAGACACCAGCAGAAAATAATGGATGACGCTCGGAAAATTGAAGATATGGCCCAGTCAAAGGAACAAACCAATAGTTCAAATGAGATACAGGAGCTGAGACAACTAATGCTGAATATACGAACAGAAATGGAAAAACTCTTCAAAAACCAAATCAATAAATTGAGGGAGGACATGAAGAAGACATGGGCTGAACAAAAAGAAGGAATAGAAAATCTGAAAAAACAAATCACAGAACTTATGGGAGTGAAGGACAAAGAAGAAAAAATGGAAAAAACAATGGATACCTACAGTGGTAGATCTAAAGAGACAGAAGCTACAATTAGTGAACTGGAGGATGGAACATCTGAATTCCAAAAAGAAATAGAAACTATAGGGAAAAGAATGGAAAAACTTGAGCATGGGATCAGGGAACTGAATGACAATATGAAACGCACAAATATACGGGTTGTGGGTGTCCCAGAAGGAGAAGAGAAGGGAAAAGGAGGAGAAAAACTAATGGAAGAAATTATCACTGAAAATTTCCCAACTCTTATGAAAGACCTAAATTTGCAGATCCAAGAAGTGCAGCGCACCCCAAAGAGAATAGACCCAAATAGGCGTTCTCCAAGACACTTACTAGTTAGAATGTCAGAGGTCAAAGAGAAAGAGAGGATCTTGAAAGCAGCAAGAGAAAAACAATCTGTCACATACAAGGGAAACCCAATAAGACTATGTGCAGATTTCTCAGCAGAAACCATGGAAGCTAGAAGACAGTGGGATGATATATTTAAATTACTAAAAGAGAAAAACTGCCAACCAAGACTCCTATATCCCACAAAATTGTCCTTCAAAAATGAAGGAGAAATTAAAACATTTATAGACAAAAAGTCACTGAGAGAATTTGTGACCAAGAGACCAGCTCTGCAAGAAATACTAAAGGGAGCACTAGAGTCAGATACGAAAAGACAGAAGAGAGAGGTATGGAGTAAAGTGTAGAAAGAAGGAAAATCAGATATGATATATATAATACAAAAGCCAAGATGGTAGAGGAAAATATTATCCAAACAGTAATAATACTAAAAGTTAATGGACTGAATTTCCCAATCAAAAGACATAGAATGGCAGAATGGATTACGACCCAGCAATACCACTGCTGGGTATCTACTCAAAGGACTTAAGGGCAAAGACACAGACGGACATTTGCACACCAGTGTTTATAGCAGCATTATCTACAATTGCAGGGAGATGGAGGCGGCCGGGGTGTTCATCAACAGACAAGTGGCTAAACAAACTGTGGCGTATACCTACGATGGAATATTATGCAGCTTTAAGACAGGCTAAACTTATGAAGCATGTAGTAACATGGATGGACCTAGAGAACATTATGCTGAGTGAGTCTGGCCCAAAACTAAAGGACAAATACTGTAAGGTCCCACTGATGTGAACCGACATTCGAGAATCAGCTTGGAATATATCATTGGTGGCAGAGACCAGCAGGAGTTAGAAACAGGGTAAGATGGTGGGTGGTTGGAGCTGAAGGGATACAGACTGTGCAACAGGACTAGATACAAAGACTCAAGAATGGACGGCACAATAATACCTAAGTGTAATGTAACTAGGTTGGAACACTGAATGAAGCTGCACCTGAAATATGGTTTTTTGTTTGTTTGTTTGTGTGTTTGTATCTTTTGTTTTTGTTTTTTCTTTTTCCTTTTTATATATATATATATTTTATTAGTATTATTATTTTAATTCTCTATATTAACATTCTATATCTTTTTCTGCTGTTTTGCTAGTTCTTTTCCTAAATCGATGCAAATGTACTAAGAAATGATGATCATACATCTATGTGATGATACTAAGAATTACTGAGTGCGTGTGTAGAATGGAATGATTTCTAAATGTTGTGTTAATTTCTTTTCTTATTTTTGATTAATAAAAAAATTTTTTAAAAAAAAAGATCAACTTTCAACAATGATGCATCTTTTTGGAGACCTCCAAAGGGCAAGAGGGTGCTCTAGTTGATGAATAAGACTGGCTTACAATTTTACCTTTGGAGGAGATCTCTTGGGAGCCCTCTCAAATGTGAAAAACAAACCATTTACACTTTTTTTCCAGGCACTAAACCATGCATCCACCATTTAAATCCTCTATACTTGCTTCTGGTCTCAGAGAAAGAAATTGTTGAGGAAAGCATCTTATCTATCTAGATCATAAGATATGGGGTATTTTAAATTTATTATATTTTTAAATATGAATTCTATTGAAAAGTTTTATGTCTCCTCCTCACTTCTATTTTTGAAGGAAGAATTTTTCCATTGGGATTCATAAAATTGTTCCATATTTTCTCAATTTTATTTTGTACGCTTCACATATTTCAATTGTATTTGTGATAATAACTGAACGTTATTTATTATATTATAGTATTAATATTTATTGATTTGGAATAAATAATAAATGAATAATTTGAACTTATTTCTGTTGAGATTGTGCTTTCTTTTTTTTTTGGACAGTGGCTCATCTTCATCAGCATTTTATTTTTTTATTGATTGGTTGATTGTTGTTTTAATTTAATTTATTTTTTTAATTGACAAGCCAAAACAACATGCAAACATGAACATTCTTAACATATAGATATTCCATATATGGTGTACAAGCAATGGCTCACAATTTCATCACATAATAGTATATTCATCACCATGATCATTTTTTAGAGCACATGCATCACTCCAGAAAAAGAAATAAAAAGAAAAAAGAAAAAACTCATACATACCATAAACCTTACTTCTCCCTCTCGTTGACCACTGTTATTTCCATCTACCCAATATATTTTAACTTTTTTCCCCCTATTGTTTTTTCTATACCCCATTACCACTCCCTTTTTTTTTATCCAATATATTTTTTATTTCTTAATGCATGGAATAGGACCAAAATATTATCTGCTCAAACAAGAGCTACTTTTATTGATCACTAGGCAAGATTGATTGTTTTTATATTAGAGCCGTTGTGGGTTTACAGAGCAATCATACATAAAACACAGGATACCCATATACCACCCTACTATTAACACCTTGCATTGGTGTGATACGTTTTTTACAATTGATTAAAGCACATTTTTATAATTGTACTATTAACTATAGTTCATGTTTTAACTTAGACTCACTGTTTTGTACAATTCTGTGGATTTTAAAAAAACTGTTATGCTAGTAGGATATGTGCAGCTTGACATTTCCCCTTTAACCATAATCAAATATTTAATTCATTACTGTTAATTGCATATCCAATGTCTTGCTACCCATCACCACTATCCATTAAGAAAATATTCTATAGTTCCAAACAGAAACTCTGTACATTATAAGCTTTAACTTCCTATTCCCTACCAGCATTTTTATTGGGTACAAATATAATGCTATTTGATCCAAAGCTTTATTTTGCATTTGATGTTATGTTACTCACTGGAGCAATTAGAGCATAATATAATGTTGATGCTACCAGAACAGCACAGCATATTTGCTACATTCTGGGTTTTTCAAAACAAGTATAGAATATCTCAACTATTAAAAAGCAAGCATAAAATTATCAGTGTATTTTAGAAATCTATTAAATAATTTTTGATATTTTTAGGTTAATGATCACAAAAATAATCAGAAATTGTTAAATCGAGAGATTGTTTACCCTTTGCACTCTTAACTAACATGTAATAGTCTTTGTGCTTCATTCATCAAAATGTATCTTTTGAAAAACTAATTTAACTGTTACAAATATAATGGTAATGTAATTCTATGAATACAATTCTAATTTTCCCTATTGCCTTTCTCCAGTTCTGGAATGAAACCAAATACTAGTAGGTACCAATATATTTTAAAAAATCAATATTCTGGATGAGATAGACTCTCATATAGCAATATAAGTTATTTGGAAATAATTAGACTTTTTGTTCTGGAAGAATTGATGGATATGACTTCTCACTTTTGTTTTTAAATTCTCCATTTTTTTTCTAACAAAGGATGAAAAGATAAGGTATAGCCTTTTATCAATTATCTTTTGGATAACAAATGATTTCAGTCTCTGTGCCTAGGTACTTTGATTGTTTTTATATTCCTTCATTTAATGTGAATAACTGGAAAATAAAAGTGAACTGATGTTACCACAAATGTTTCAACACACCTCATATCCTGATGTGTAAAATTAATTTAACTCTACCTGATGTGTAAAAATTTTTTATTTCTTCCTCTTAAAACATGAAAAGATTTGACTAGATGAACCACAAGACCCATCTTAGCTTAAAACCTCCTTCTTAGGTAAATATCTTAAGATGAGTACTTTTTATGGAGTGTCATAAAATTATCAGAAACCTGCCAAATTTCAAGCGCCAGGCTTTCATTAAATTATTTATTTTTAGAATATTTCTTTATATCCAATGTATTATTTTTTAATATTAAAAGTACTCCATACAAATAATTGTAATAATGAATTCTAATTAAATATATCTAAATTAAAAAGTTAAATAGCAGGAAAATGGCTTTTAAATGTACAACACAGTACCAGTTACTCTATTTTCATTAGTTGTCATATATCTTACCATGTCCTTTATATGTTTGTGAATTTACAAGGAACACAGCAGGTTGTGAATTTTTAATAGGCTTTCTTGACGGGAAGAAAAGGTCAATATTAACATAAAATTCTTCTTAAAGATTTGTGGCACAAATGTTTCACACCAGAGAACAGGTGTTACTGAGAAACTAAAGCCCCGACAATCTGACATTTTTTCTATGTTTAAGGAAAACTTAATGTCTCATATAATAAATAGTCCAAGGTGAAATCAATCTAGATGTTATTTTCCTCAAAGAAGATACAAACTATTTGACACGTAATCCATAATTCTGCTTCTCAACAATCTAAAAATGATTTTATTCATATGTTTTTAATAAGGTCATCTACTGATACCTAATATTCAATCAAAAATGGAAATACAATGAGAAAGTTACAGTCATAAGGACTGAACTTTACCTGATCATCACTCAGTAAATGAGTTGGAATGAAATAAAATTATATTTCATACTCAAACACACACACACCAAGAATTGAGGGACTGTGATAAAAATAGGGCAAAGGGACAGACAGAGTGCAAGGAAAAGGATAGTTAAATTAAAAGAGGTAAACTTAGAAAGATAAGGGGAGGCTTAAGCAGGAGACAATAACTAAAGATCTTTATTCACTGGCTTTCTGGAATTGTTTGGAAATCAGCATCAAAATTTTCTTTTAAATTGTCTTGTTTCTCATCAATTTTTACCAAAGAGGAAGCAATATCTCAAGTCTCAGAAGGTCTCAAATTTCATCTCTCTGCCTCTTACTATATATAGTAAACATCTGTTATAGTTTTCTTTACTAGTCAAGTTCTCAAATGTGTGTTTTTAAAGAATCTTTTGATTAACATGCTAATATCAATCTTCCAAATACAGTCATTTTTGCCCTTTATTCTAGTGTTAATATTCAGTTGTTTCCCTTTGTAAGAAAAGAATAGATTGTTTTTTTAACTCAAGTTATCATTAGTGCAAACTCTACTGGTTCAGGAAATTTTATTATAGTTTTGCTTCTTAAGACTATAAACTTATAAATTCATAGGTCTAATTTGCTTCTCTTAATTAAATTTCCATTGGCAAAGGTAGAAATCCCTTTATTTTTCAGTTCACAAAACCACAAACTTCCAACCCTCACTCCTTTGATACCGTACTTCCATCTTCAAATTTTCAATTCAACAGAAACTCCCAGAGTATGTGGCCCAATTACAAGAATTAATTTTCACTCTCTGTAGTGTAAGTGAAGGTAAAAATCTTGCTGTGATTCATATTCCAAAACTGAAATTATAAAAAATAAATCTCCCCATGCTAACAACTCTTTTGCAGATCTTACTGATTAGAGTAACAGAACCCATCTTCACAATTTCCTTATCTCCTTTTAGATAAAGGAGATAACTCCTTTAGACTTTCCTTATCTCCTTTTCCACCACAAATCTAGTATTGTTTCTAAGACCCAACATTTGTAAAATGTAAAAGTCTCCAAGCTTCATACCTTTCCTCATTATTTATGTTTGTTTATTAACTTTAAAAAGCAACTGATTCTTAGGAGAGTCAGCAAATATTTCTCAATTAAAATTGTTGAATGAATTGAAAGTAAACCTTATAACTTTGCTACAAAGTACAGTTATCTGATCAATGATAGATGAAACCAGTGATCTTTTCTTGAAAGATTTTGATTATCAGACTGAACAAGATATATATATAATGCTTAGATATGACATTTGGAAAATTGCCACAAGGGTGCACATTCACATAATCACCTAATTTCTTAGCAACTATGTATATTTTCAATTACTGAAAGTATCAATTTTGTGTTTTTGAGAGTTGTTCCCTGGAAAATACAGTCAGATGTTACTTTTGAGACTTTTTTAGTGTAAAGCAAGTATTTCTTGAGTTTTCAACAATGCTTTGCATATGAATAGATAAAATTGCAGTAATAAACATTTTTTAATCTGATTTCTTTAGCTTTGCCACCAACTACATATCTTTATGAACTTTTCTTTATCCATATGTCAGTAATAATAAGCTATTTATTCTAATACCGAAAAATGGAGTTTTGTTCACAGTTGATGGCTAATTACTAATTACCATAAACGATTAACCGATTTACTAGACCCAGAATTTACTAGTAAAACAATATATTAGGATTATATATAAATATGTTTAAAATATGTGTTTATTTTAAATAGTTTTTGTGTCCATTTAAAAATGTTTTCACATTCAAGTTCATTGACATAATCTCCAGTGAAAAGAAAGAAGCTTCCTAGTAGAAAAACAAAAGTCTATTTTAAAATAAAAAACAATCAGTTCAACATTCCTGCATTATTTAGATAAATGGCTCATTCCATATAAATTCTTGTATAATGAAGCATTATTGTCTCCAATTTTTAGTCCCCTAGACTGTAGGTTGGTGTACCTATTCTGATTTATGTCTTCATTTGAGAAGAATATTATAAAGTAAATGTATCTGTGTTTAGATCTAAACTATAATAAATGCTTTGTAAGACTTAAATCTGCACAATGATTTTATATTTCTTATCAAATAAATTGCAAAATAACATTTAGAAAAGTATAATTTCTCAGTGTAAGTTATAAAATTGTGATGCTAGGATATAAAAATGTATAAATCTTGGGTAAGAAGCCAAAGAAAATCTAATAACCCCTTTGCTTTTTCAAAGCCGTGCTCTGCTCCTCCTATGGGCACTCCCCTCCTTTCAGGATAAGAATTCCATGAACCTGCATTTCCCTTTCCAGATCACACCTATGGTGTTTGGGGCCTATTATTCCCTGCCCACATTAGCTTGCTTTCAGGCCCTGAGAGTCCCCATGTCAGTCAACCAGAAGAAGACCACACTCAGGGCTTGCTAGTATATACACCCCTCCCCCTGAGAGCTGGCTTGGTGGGCAGCTCTCATAAATAAACAAATTTAGATGGAGTTTCTTGTATCACCTGGACTCAAAGGCTGGAATTATCACTGGGATGGGATGGCCACTTGAGTAGATGCAAAGGTCTTTGCAGAGATGAATTGATCCTGGAGAATAAGCATTGTGGGCACAGAAAAGGGGACAGCACAAAGACTCATCCTGGATTGCCTTGTTCCTGGGCAGAATTTATCCTTTGCAGTTGTTAAGAAGATACAGTTCACAAAGTAGGAGGCCAGAAACATATTTTATCTTACAGTTTATTAGCTTGATTTATAACTTTAATTTATATAGACGTGTTTTATGTGGGCATTGATTTGTACTCTTGCTCTGACCCCTGTCAACTTTTGTGAGGAGTTGCTGTCTTGTATTGAAAAAATGATAAACCATATTCTGAAAGCAGGAACTATGTCTTATGCAACTTTGTCTCTCTAACAGTTTTTAAAGCATCACTAATTACCCAACAGAAATTCAATATCTAATAATAAAGTTCATAGGAGATGGATTTCCTGTATCATATGAGGCTAAAAGACTTTTTCTTTCACAGGAAAGAAATAAGGGATGCAAGGCATACATCAACCGAATCAAGATTTCCAACATTTCTTTATAAAGAGTAATTTGCCCATCAAAATGGTTATTTATCAAGCAAAGCCCTGTTTAGTTTATTTTAATTTTATTTCTATTTAGACTATAAATCACTCTGATGGTAAAACATTATACCTGCTTTTTAAAGTGTATAAACGAGTGTGATCAAACTTATTCAACTACCATTTCAAGAGCTAAGCTATCTGACCCCATTTTTCAGTGATGGAATTACCAAGATCTCCTTAGAATTCTTTCAGCCCTTATGTAGCATTAGACATTATCATGGATATGCTCTTTTTTTATTTCCCCTAGCTTCACTCAGACCAAGATAAAGGAGACGGATCACTCAAATATATTTTATCTGGAGATGGAGCCGGTACTCTTTTTATTATTGATGAAAAAACAGGTGACATTCATGCCACAAGGAGAATTGATAGGGAGGAAAAGGCATTTTATACTCTGCGTGCACAAGCTATTAACAGAAGAACTTTGAGGCCTGTAGAACCGGAGTCTGAATTTGTGATCAAAATCCATGATATCAATGATAATGAGCCAACATTCCCAGAAGAAATTTATACAGCCAGTGTTCCTGAAATGTCTGTTGTAGGTAAGTTCTTTTATAATATTCGTGATAGTTCTTTTATAATATTTAGATATAAATATAATATTTATAAACTTTATGAAAATTTTAAAGAAATAATAATCAGGAAAATTATCATTTTATTACAAGAGTATGCTCACTGTTATTCTGGTAGATGACATTATATAAACCAATAGAACAATTCTGATTTTTGTTAGAAAGTTGTATAGCAAACTCTCAAACTCTGATTTCTCACCAGCATTGCGCTGGGATAGTTATTTAATATTTACTTCATTCGATCAAAAGGACTGTTGACAATTGCCTCAGTATACTGTCCTTTTAAATACCCTGGACTTCATTCAATAGTTTTCAGTAGTTCATGGAATCTGGGGTCATTTTAGAATATTTCTAAATTTAGAATTTAATAAACTCATAAACTCGTATTCTGGAACAGATGTTAATTATTTTTATAGTTAATTACTGGAGAGTGTGGAAGAAGAGCACACTTAGTCCTTTGTGATTAGGTATGCATTTTACACGAAACAATTCCATTCTGTGCAAATGAATTTAAATATCAAGCTGAGCATTTGTAAAGTGACTGCATTTATTACAATCTGATACAGTATAGCATTATCTATTGCAAACATAAAATACATCTGTTGGCTAAATAAATGCTATGTAGTTGAACTCAACTTAGATTTTTCCTGTAATAGCATTATATATCATTTATATATCATACACACACACATATACATATATATGTGCACACATACACATACGAATACAGGATTTTCATCCAATTATGTATAAATGTTTCTTTAAGAGGTCATGATTAAAGCCCCAAATCATTCAAGTCTTCAATGAAAACCAGTGCTTTTGCTCCTCCTTCTGGTACTGTGCAGAACTAAGCTGAATTTGGATACTTCAGGTACTTCTGTGGTGCAAGTCACAGCTACAGACGCCGATGACCCTTCATATGGGAACAGCGCCAGAGTCATTTACAGCATACTTCAAGGGCAGCCTTATTTCTCGGTGGAGCCTGAAACAGGTCAGGAATTATGAGTCATTTTTGTTCACTTTACGATTTTTATAAGTAGAAGGGAGATAGGGAAATAAGAACAAGACCTTAACTTTAACATTCACATAAGAGTGATACCACGTGGCATGGATGAGAACCCAAAGTTAGACAGTTGCGTAACTAAATGGATATCTAACTGTGCCTTTGTTTTTATATGTGGGTTCAGATCTTTATAACACGCATGCGGTGTTCTTTACGAAATAGAAAAAGCATCGCAAATTCTAACATCTTTACATTGAATATCTTTGTGCAGACTCTAGACATTAATACTTAATGGCAAAGACATGCCTTTCATAAAATTCACTATTTCAGAAATATTATTTGCAGGCTTAATGAATAAGTGATAAAATAATGAGATAACAAGGGTTGATATATTTTCTTCAAGGCATCATCAGGACGGCTTTGCCAAACATGAACAGAGAAAACAGGGAGCAGTACCAGGTGGTGATCCAGGCCAAGGACATGGGTGGCCAGATGGGGGGACTGTCGGGGACGACCACGGTGAACATCACGCTGACCGACGTCAACGACAACCCGCCTCGCTTTCCCCAGAGTAAGCTGTCTTTTATAGTTTTTCCGCAGGGCAAGAGCTTAGGGTAATATAAAATCAAGAAATCGTCATTTAGTGTGAAACAATTTGAAATTGTGCAAATGTGTGACAAAACAGAACAACATATGTACATGTTGATCGACTCAGTTATTAGAAGATAAAATTAAGTATTTCAGGCATTTTTCATTCAGAATTTATCAACCCTCTACATAGACAGACTCTGCAACTAGGACTATAATATGTACACTGTGTCTGGCAGTAAGCAAAAATAAATATTTCTTTTATTTAAAAAAATCAATAATTTTGCAATGCCTGCATGCGTTTCCATTTAAGAAGTTTAAGAAAGAGGATTTGAAGGTGGTTTTTTTTTTTTTTCAATAAAAGAATCGAATTTGACATATTATGAGGACTCAGCTAGAAAGGGTTGTATAAGGAGAATCCTACATAATAATCAGATTTGCATTTAATATCACTATATTTGATATAGTCAGCATGGCTGAAGAAATAGGAATTTCTTTAATCTTTTGATCTATTTCCAGATCTACTCAGTGTTACAGAATTAACCCTCAAATTCCCAATGTACATTAAGAATAGTTTAATAAACATTAACTTCTGACCATTTAATGCATACATATATCCTCCTTTTCTATACAAATTTGTAGAGATGCAATCAGAGAAGATGATATGATATTAGGTTTCAATGGACACTAGAATTCAAGGGGTCATTAGGCATGTGGCATAAAATGCAGACCCTAATAAAATCTATGCCTTTAATTAAGAGTATTCGCTATTAACTTCTAAATTGTTCCTTCATTTCTTGCTGATTTGTTTGTATTTTGACTTGAATATCTTTGAGAAAAAATATTAGCGTATAAAAGGCAATCAGTTTTATATTTATGCCTTTACACTAAGGACTATTAGTCAAAAGAAATTATGGCTTGCAAGTTTGCTGTATTGTTTAAACTTTTATAATTATTTTACTTCTTTTCTGTGGGTTTTTTTTTCTAAAGTTGATTAGTGATAGTTGACTGATTTGAACTGAATTGTTTAAAATTATATGTATGTGTGAGATTATAAAATTCAGGTAAAGTTTCCTTCAGCAGGCTTATCATATGCCTATGTATGTCTGGTGAACCTTTTCTTCACTATACCTGTCACTGGGGAATAGTGGCCCAGAGTCCATGGCTTCTACTAATGCTTCTACTAATTAGTGGGTGGCTTCTACTAATGCTACTTTCATATAAACACATCTCAGCTGCAGGCTACCTTTGTGATTGGCCATGGAAAGAAAACCAATAATAATTCATTATAGTTCTTTTGGAACATTTCTAAGGGTGTGTACAATTACATTCCTAATGAAATCTTATATACTTGTATCTTTCTGACCCCTCTTAATGTAAGCCTATTGCCAGGAGAATGAGAGTGCAAATCCAGGAGAATAAATCATAACTGTTTAATTGGAGAATGCACAATAAGCAAGACTATTCTTAAAGAAAAGTATTTTTTTTTATAATAAATCCCCTCAGGAATGAGAATTACATTTACACTGTTCAGAAATATATAATAATTTGTCTAAAATGCAATCTATTTACAAATGATCCATTCGATGATCAAATTGAGAGATTGTAATTCAATGCAAAACTACACTTTATTTTTTTAGCTTGTCTTGTGGTAAAATGCAGATAATATAAAAATTGCCAGTTTTATAAAGTTTAACTGTACAATTTGGTGACATTAATTACATTCATGATGCCATGCAGCCACCACCACTTCTATTTCCAAAATGTTTCATCAGCCCAGACAAATTGTGTACCCATTGAACAATAATTCCCCATTTTCATCTTCAGTCAGTCACTAGCAACCTCTTTTCTACTTTCAATCTCTATGGCTTTGCCTATTCTATGTGTTTTATACAGAATAGTTGTCATTTTGTATCTCATGCATTTTCATTACCATTGTTAAGATTCGTCCATGTTGTAGTATGTATCAGAACTTCAATGTTTTTATGGCTGAATAATATTCCATTATATATCTGTACCATGTTTTCTTTTTCCATTCTTCTGTTTATGGATATTTGCATTGTTTCCATCTTTTAGCTATTGTAAATAATACTATCATGAACATAGGTGTACAAGTATGAGCTTGATTACTTGTTTTCAATTCTTTGGTTATGTTTCTAAGAGTGGAATTGATAGGTGATATGGTAGTTCAATAATTAATTTTTTAAAGAACCGACAAACTGTTTCCCACAGCATGCATAACAAAATATAGACATTTTTAAAGATCAGTTTTAAATGAAAATTAACTTGATTAGTTTTTTTTAAAAATGCATTATGTATCATCTATTGCTCATACATTTATTGGACAAATATTTCCTTTAATTAATTCAGAATTTGTGATGGGTGTTTAGCAGACACCGTACAAAAAGTTAACATCAGCCTAAGAATAATAGTAATAATCCTAATCATAACTATCATCACTGAGGAAGAAGGAGGAGAAAGAAAAAGAGAAGGAAGAAGGAAAAAGGAGGATTAGCTTCAACCTTTTTTTTTTTTATTAATTAACGGAAAAAAAAGAAATTAACCCAACATTTAGAAATCATACCATTCTATATATGCAATCAGTAATTCTTAACATCATCACATAGATGCATGATCATCGTTTCTTAGTACATTTGCATCGATTTAGAGGAACTAGCAACACAACAGAAAAAGATATAGAATGTTAATATAGAGAAAAGAAATAAAAGTAATAATAATAGTAAAAAAAACAAAACAAAACAAAACAAAAAAAACCTATAGCTCAGATGCAGCTTCACCCAGCATTCCAACATGATTACTTTACACTTAGGTATCACTGTGCTGTCCATTTTTGAGTTTTTGTATCTAGTCCTGTTGCACAGTCTGTATCCCTTCAGCTCCAATTACCCATTATCTTACCCTGTTTCTAACTCCTGCTGGACTCTGCTACCAATGACATATTCCAAGTTTATTCTCGAATGTCCGTTCACATCAGTGGGACCATACAGTATTTGTCCTTTAGTTTTTGGCTGGACTAACTCAGCATAATGTTCTCTAGGTCCATCCACGTTATTACATGCTTCTTAAGTTTATCTTGTCTTAAAGCTGCATAATATTCCATCATATGTATGTACCACAGTTTGTTTAGCCATTCTTCTGTTGATGGACATTTTGACTGTTTCCATCTCTTTGTAATTGTGAATAACGCTGCTATAAACATTGGTGTGCAAATGTCTGTTTGTGTCTTTGCCCTTAAGTCCTTTGAGTAGATACCTAGTAATGGTATTGCTGGGTCGTATGGCAATTCTATATTCAGCTTCTTGAGGAACCGCCAAACTGCCTTCTACAGTGGTTGCACCATATGACATTCCCACCAACAGTGGATAAGTGTGCCTCTTTCTCCGCATCCTCTCCAGCACTTGTCATTTTCTGTTTTGTTGATAATGGCCATTCTGGTGGGTGTGAGATGATATCTCATTGTGGTTTTGATTTGCATTTCTCTAATGGCCAGGGACATTGAGCATCTCTTCATGTGCCTCTTGGCCATCCGTATTTCCTCTTCTGGTAGGTATCTGTTCAAGTCTTTTTCCCATTTTGTAATTGGGTTGGCTGTCTTTTTGTTGTTGAGTTGAACAATCTCTTTATAAATTCTGGATACTAGACCTTTATCTGATATGTCATTTCCAAATATTATCTCCCAATGTGTAGGCTGTCTTTCTACTTTCTTGATGAAGTTCTTTGATGCACAAAAGTGTTTAATTTTGAGGAGCTCCCATTTATTTATTTCCTTCTTCAGTGCTCTTGCTTTAGGTTTAAGGTCCATAAAACCTCCTCCAATTATAAGTTTCATAAGATATCTCCCAACATTTTCCTCTAACTGTTTTATGGTCTTAGACCTAATGTTTAGATCTTTGATCCATTTTGAGTTAACTTTTGTATAAGGTGTGAGATATGGGTCCTCTTTCATTCTTTTGCATATGGATATCCAGTTCTCTAGGCACCATTTATTGAAGAGACTGTTCTGTCCAAGGTGGGTTGGCTTGACTGCCTTATCAAAGATCAAATGTCCATAGATGAGAGGGTCAATATCTGAGCACTCTGTTCCATTCCATTGGTTGATATATCTATCTTTATGCCAATACCATGCTGTTTTGACCACTGTGGCTTCATAATATGCCTTAAAGTCAGGCAGCGCGAGACCTCCAGCTTCGTTTTTTTTCCTCAAGATGTTTTTAGCAATTCAGGGCACCCTGCCCTTCCAGATAAATTTGCTTATTGCTTTTTCTATTTCTGAAAAATAAGTTTTTGGGATTTTGATTGGTATTGCATTGAATCTGTAGATCAATTTAGGTAAGATTGACATCTTAATTATATTTAGTCTTCCAATCCATGAACACGGTATGCCCTTCCATCTATTTAGGTCTTCTGTGATTTCTTTTAGCAGTTTTTTGTAGTTTTCTTTATATAGGTTTTTTGTCTCTTTAGTTAAATTTATTCCTAGGTATTTTATTCTTTTGGTTGCGATTGTAAATGGGATTCGTTTTTTGATTTCCCCCTCAGCTTGTTCATTACTAGTGTATAGAAATGCTACAGATTTTTGAATGTTGATCTTGTAACCTGCTACTTTGCTGTACTCATTTATTAGCTCTAGTAGTTTTGTTGTGGATTTTTCCGGGTTTTCGACGTATATTATCATATCATCTGCAAACAGTGATAGTTTTACTTCTTCCTTTCCAATTTTGATGCCTTGTATTTCTTTTTCTTGTCTAATTACTCTGGCTAGAACCTCCAACACGATGTTGAATATCAGGTGATAATGGACATCCTTGTCTTGTTCCTGATCTTAGGGGGATAGTTTTCAATTTTTCCCCATTGAGGATGATATTAGCTGTGGGTTTTTCATATATTCCCTCTATCATTTTAAGGAAGTTCCCTTGTATTCCTATCCTTTGAAGTGTTTTCAACAGGAAAGGATGTTGAATCTTGTCAAATGCCTTCTCTGCGTCAATTGAGATGATCATGTGATTTTTCTGCTTTGATTTGTTGATATGGTGTATTACATTAATTGATTTTCTTATGTTGAACCATCCTTGCATACCTGGGATGAATCCTACTTGGTCATGATGCATAATTCTTTTAATGTGTTATTGGATACGATTTACTATAATTTTATTGAGGATTTTTGCATCTATATTCATTAGAGAGATTGGTCTGTAGTTTTCTTTTTTTGTAATATCTTTGCCTGTTTTTGGTATGAGGGTGATGTTGGCTTCATAGAATGAATTAGGGTGTTTTCCCTCCACTTTGATTTTTTTGAAGAGTTTGAGGAGAGTTGGTACTAATTCTTTCTGGAATGTTTGATAGAATTCAGATGTGAAGCTGTCTGGTCCTGGAATTTTCTTTTTAGGGAGCTTTTGAATGACTAATTCAATTTCTTTACTTGTGATTGGTTTGTTGAGGTCATTTATTTCTTCTTGAGTCAAAGTTGGTTGGTCATGTCTTTCCAGGAACCCATCCATTTCATCTAAATTGTTGTATTTTTTAGCGTAAAGTTGTTCATAGTATCCTGTTATTACCTCCTTTATTTCTGTGAGGTCAGTAGTTATGTCTCCTCTTCCATTTCTGATCTTATTTATTTGCATCCTCTCTCTTCTTCTTTTTGTCAGTCTTGCTAAGGGCCCATCAATCTTATTGATATTCTCATAGAACCAACTTCTGGCCTTATTGATTTTCTCTATTGTTTTCATGTTTTCAATTTCATTTATTTCTGCTCTGATCTTTGTTATTTCTTTCCTTTTGCTTGCTTTGGGATTAGTTTGCTGTTCTTTCTCCAGTTCTTCCAAGCGGGCAGTTAATTCCTGCATTATTGCCTTTTCTTCTTTTCTGATATAGGCGTTTAGGGCAATAAATTTCCCTCTTAGCACTGCCTTTGCTGCGTCCCATAAGTTTTGATATGTTGTGTTTTCATTTTCATTCGCCTCGAGGTATTTACTAATTTCTCTTGCAATTTCTTCTTTGACCCACTTGTTGTTCAAGAGTGTGTTGTTGAGCCTCCATGTATTTATGAATTTTCTGGCACTCCGCCTATTATTGATTTCCAACTTCATCCCTTTATGATCCGAGAAAGTGTTGTGTATGATTTCAATCTTTTTAAATTTGTTAAGACTTGCTTTGTGACCCAGCATATGGTCTATCTTTGAGAATGATCCATGAGCACTTGAGAAAAAGGTGTATCCTGCTGTTGTGGGATGTAATATCCTATAAATGTCTGTTAAGTCTAGCTCATTTATAGTAATATTCAGATTCTCTATTTCTTTATTGATCCTCTGTCTAGATGTTCTGTCCATTGATGAGAGTGGTGAATTGAAGTCTCCAACTATTATGGTAGATGTGTCTATTTCCCTTTTCAGGGTTTGCATTGTATTCCTCACGTATTTTTGGGCATTCTGGTTCGGTGCATAAATATTTATGATTGTTATATCTTCTTGTTTAATTGTTCCTTTTATTAGTATATAGTGTCCTTCTTTGTCTCTTTTAACTGTTTTACATTTGAAGTCTAATATGTTGGATATTAGTATAGCCACTCCTGCTCTTTTCTGGTTGTTATTTGCATGAAATATCTTTTCCCAACCTTTCACTTTCAACCTATGTTTATCTTTGGGTCTAAGATGTGTTTCCTGTAGACAGCATATAGTAGGATCCTGTTTTTTAATCCATTCTGCCATTCTATGTCTTTTGATTGGGGAATTCAGTCCATTAACATTTAGTGTTATTACTGTTTGGATAATATTTTCCTCTACCATTTTGCCTTTTGTATTATATATATCATATCTGACTTTCCTTCTTTCTACACTCTTCTCCATACCTCTCTCTTCTGTCTTTTTGTATCTGACTCTAGTGCTCCCTTTAGTATTTCTTGCAGAGCTGGTCTCTTGGTCACAAATTCTCTCCATGACTTTTTGTCTGAGAATGTTTTAATTTCTCCCTCATTTTTGAAGGATAATTTTGCTGGATATAGGAGTCTTGGTTGGCAGTTTTTCTCTTTTAGTAATTTAAATATATCATCCCACTGTCTTCTAGCTTCCATGGTTTCTGCTGAGAAATCTACACATAGTCTTATTGGGTTTCCCTTGTATGTGATGGATTGTTTTTCTCTTGCTGCTTTCAAGATCCTCTCTTTCTCTTTGACCTCTGACATTCTAACTAGTAAGTGTCTTGGAGAACACCTATTTGGGTCTAATCTCTTTGGGGTGTGCTGCACTTCTTGGATCTGTAATTTTAGGTCTTTCATAAGAGTTGGGAAATTTTCAGTGATAATTTCTTCCATTAGTTTTTCTCCTCCTTTTCCCTTCTTTTCTCCTTCTGGGACATGCACAACACGTATATTTGTGGGGTCGTATTGTCCTTGATTTCCCTGATACCCTGTTCAAATTTTTCCATTCTTTCCCCGATTGTTTCTGTTTCTTTTTGGAATTCAGATGTTCCATCCTCCAAATCACTAATTCTATCTTCTGTCTCTTTAAATCTATCATTGTAGGTATCCACTGTTTTTTCCATCTTTTCTACTTTATCCTTCACTTCCATAAGCTCTGTGATTTTTTTTTCAGTTTTTCTATTTCTTCTTTTTGTTCAGCCCATGTCTTCTCATGTCCTCCCTCAATTTATTGATTTCGTTTTTGAAGAGGTTTTCCATTTCTGTTCATATATTCAGCATTAGTTGTTTCAGCTCCTGTATCTCATTTGAACTGTTGGTTTGTTCCTTTGACTGGGCCATATTTTCAATTTTCTGAGTGTGATCCATTATCTTCTGCTGGCGTCTGGGCATTTAGTCAGATTTCCCTGGGTGTTGGACCCAACAAGTTGAAAGATTTTTCTGTGAAATCTTTGGGTTCTGTTTTTCTTATCCTGCCCAGTAGGTGGCGCTCGTGGCACACGTTTGTCTGCGGGTTCCACCAGTAAAAGGTGCTGTGGGTCCTTTAACTTTGGAAAACTCTCGCCGTGGGGGAGGTTCGCCAGCCGAAGCGGCTTGCAAGAGTGCCAGCCGGCCCGGGGGTCTGAACGCGGGGAGGGTCGCCGGCTGCCGCAGCTTGGGAGAGCGCCCGACCAAATTTCCTAGTCGGCTCCGGGCGCCAAGCGTGACAGGAGGGCGCCAGCTGCCACAGCCCGGGAGAGTGCACCGTTCCCACCCAGACGGGGGAGTCACGTGTTTGGAAGGGACCCCCCCCGGTCACCGTTCTCCGCGGTCTGGGGATTTCCGACCCAACTCTCTCGGTTGGTCCAGGGGGCCTTGCGTGGTGGGGGCACCAGCCGCCACGGCCCGAGGGTACCGCCTGCCCAATTCTGCCAGCTGGCCTGGGAAGGAGGAAGGGAGGGACTCCGGCCGCTTGCCGTCCCACCCGGGAAAGCCCGCGCCCCTCGGCGATCTCACCGGAGCTGGTTCTCCCAGACAGTCAGCCATTCCAGGATGGGGTACGCCGTCCCTTTCATCTCTGTCGTGGCTCCGGGAGCTGCTCTGTATCGTCTCCACTCCCCCAATAGCTGTTCTGGAGGAGGAAAGGTGAGGGTGGCAAGGCTGTTGAGGACGGTGGCAGAGGAGCTGGTGAAGGCGGAAGAGGGCACGGTGGTGGTTTGAGAGTCGCCGGAGCAGGAGGAGAAAGGGAAGGATAAGATGGCAGATGGAGTGCCTCCGGAGCAAAAGGGGAAAGAGAAGGGCAAGATGGCGGCGGGAGCGCCGCCGGCGGAGAAAGAGCAGCTTCAGCTTTTTAAATTACTTTTTTACTGGTCACTAGTTAAGCTATTTATCGGCCTACCTTATTTACTCATAACAGTTTGGTTAGGTCGCTGTCATTTTCCCCATTCTGTATATGAGAAAAGCAGGTGTTAAATACATGAAGGCCAAACTGCCAGCAATGACAGAGGCTGACTGAAATCCAAATCTAAATCCAGTTGTATAACACAACACATTTAGAGGAATCTTAGAGCATCCTCTGTTTTGTCTCATTTTAATATTATAAATGTAAACACACTTATTTTTTAATTTCGTAAATTAGCTTTCTTGTTATGAATATTTACAACCAGATTTAACTCTTGGGAACACTCAGTAATGACAATTAGAATGCTATTTGATAGCCTTAGTCATCTAACATTTGGAAAGTTAGTTTTTAACTTTTAATGTCATTGAATTATTTACCCAAGTTTTGGAGAGTACTTGACAGTAAAGACCTCCTGTATGTAGCACATCATTGAAACCTACAACTAACCTGTTTTCAACCCAAACTTACTAATTATCCTTATTTTACACAAGAGGTAAAGGAGATTTAGGAAGAACATGATTAAGAGAGTGGTCCAGTTCTGTCTAATAGAAATATAGAAATATAATGCATACCACAAATTGTGTACAACATTTGTAATTTTAAATTTTCTATTAGCCATCTTTTAAAATAGTAAAAGAAGCAGAAGTGATTTATTTTAATCACATATTTCTTTAACTCAGTATTATCCTTTCAATCTGCAATCAATATAAAATTGTTGAGATCTTTTATATTATTTTTTGCCTGTAAGTCTTAATAACAACCACCTGCATCCAGTATTTCCTTCTTATATCAAGTCTCAATGTTGGCAGGCC
The DNA here is from genome assembly GCF_023851605.1 of Tamandua tetradactyla. Taxonomy (NCBI): domain Eukaryota; kingdom Metazoa; phylum Chordata; class Mammalia; order Pilosa; family Myrmecophagidae; genus Tamandua; species Tamandua tetradactyla. Next base: position 73,689,849 of record NC_135335.1, on the reverse strand, counting down.
ACATTTCCAGTCTGTAGCTGCATGTGGCTATGACTTGGCTAGTGGCAGGCATGTTGAAAATCCCAGGAGAAAAGCCTGGATTCGTTTGCCTGCTTCCCAGTTCTCTCTTCTATGCCTAATAGTGTTTTCACCTCAGTCAACTCATCTTACCCCTCTATTCTTCAATCTTTTCTCATGGAGTGATATAAAACGAAATAATATCCATGAAGAACGTGGCTTGGTGACAGGCACATGGTATATTTAAGTGTTCGATAAATCTCCATTTGTGCTACAGCTGTTCTATTAGTAGAATTTAGTATTATTAATCATGCAAGCTGGGTAAAAACCTAAACTTTTACACAGGTTGACAGATCTAAATTCAACATTTTCTAATATGCTGCATCTGTTGAGGATACACTTTCAGGCATCAGTAGTGGGCAGGAACAAACTAAAACTCCTGTGTCCTTGCTCAGTGTTCACTTTATTTCATTGTGTGAATGTATAATTATAGCTCTCAACCAGGAACAGTTTTTCCCTGTGGGGGCCATTTACCAATGTTTTCAGACCTTTTTGTTTATCTCAACTGGTGAGTACAATGAGTATCTAGTGGATGGAAGCTAAAAATACTGCCAAACATCTTTATAATTCACTTGGCAAAGGAACCAATAGTGCCAAAACTGAGAAACTTTGATATGTAATATAAGTAAGTGTTCGAGTGAAATCATAGTCATTTATTTATCGAAAATAGGTATTATGAAATGAACTTGCATCTAAGTGTTATCCTAGTTATTAGGGGCAGGATGGTCAAAAAAGTCCTGGCTCCTGCTCCTATCCCCTTTCAATAAGACAGGGGTGGTAATCATATATGTGTAAAAGCATTATATCCTTACAAAGCATTGGTTCAGTCCTGGATTAAAGAGTAATGTGTGACCAAGTTCCACCATAAGCGGGGTAGTTGGGATTGGGAGGTCAGCAAAGATCTAACTGAAGAGGCTATATTTTGTCTGAACACTGCCGGGTAAAATAGACCAAAGCTCATAGAGAGGGAAAACCTCTAGGCAGAGGCAACAGCATGTGTGAAACCCAGAAGTAGGAAAGTGAATGGTGTATGCCATGTACACAGAAGATGTGAGGGCCTGGATCCTATCAAACAGCAAAGAAGAAGATGATAAGAGATGAGGTTAGAGAGCTTCCCACTCATAAGGAGATTGATAAATGTAAATTATTAGTATTATTACAATCATATAACTATGTGCCTGATCTAATTTGTCATAATGATCTTGTGGTTTTAGAAGTATATAAAATGTGAACATTAATATAATGTGTGTCTATCGCTATGGTTCTAAAAAAGAGTAGGTCAATTAGAAGTGTACCTTGAAACTGAATTCCAAAAGTGTATCCTATTCTTTTGCTCTTGATATTAGATTGAGTCTTTTCTCTCTCAAAAGTATATCACTGTTGAAATTATTGCAGACACCTTGAGTTATTTTAAGATATTTAATTTGAATTTAAAGAAAATAACTGTGGGGGAAAAAAAGATCTTGCTTATCTTCCAGTGGATGTTTGCCATTAGGCACATGAAGATTAATGTCTTGAGTCTTGACTGAAAGTGGCTTTTATCTGGCAGAGTAGAGAATATTTCAATGAAAAATGTCATCAAGATGCTATTCTAGTTTGCTAAGCTACTCAAAGCAGATACAGTGAAATGCATTGGCTTTTTATAATGGGGATTTATTAACTTATAAGCTTACATTTCTGAGGCCTTGAAAATATCCAAAGCAAGTCATCGTCAAGACAATACTTTCTTCCTAAAGAACAGCAGCTGGGGATCCTGAACTCCTCTGTCATACTGCAAAGCACCTGGAGGCATCTGCTGGTTCTTCTTTCTCTTCAGGGTTTTGTTGCTTTCAGCTTCTTGCTTCCCTGGCTTTCTCTCTCCTTGAATTTCATTCTCTTACAAAAAAATCTAATAAGAGGATTAAGACCCACCAAGGTGGGTCACATCTTAATTTAAGATCCCACTAAAAGATCCTACCGACAATGGGTCCATAAACACATTATGGATTAACACAGAAATGGATTAACTTTAAGAACGTACTTTCTGGAGTATTTATAGCATCAGCTCACCATAGGTACTATGCATAAAATGCAATAGGCATACAGAAGAGCATCAGTTATTCAAGTATAGGGACAGAGAGTGTGAGTACATTCTTTTCGGTGGGAGCTTCTTTAAAAACTTGTGTCCAGACCTGAGTCCTTTCTTAAAACTCTCATAAGCTAGAAAATTAGGGCGGTTCAGACAGTCTACAAAATGGGATATATGATCTGCAGAAGCTAGGCCTGTCCCAGCATACTTGTCCCAGTGCTGAAAAGAATGTCTGTATAAGACTGGGAAGTCCATTTATGAAGAAAATGGGGGATCAGAAAGCAAGGTACAGGCCTAGAGAAAAATAAATTTGTGAAAGCAATTAACTAGGATGGTCAGGGTCCCCAGTCAACCAGTTGATGCCGAGGACACCAGAAACTGATGGATGGCTAGTCCTGGAGGTGGGTAATACAGCACAAGGCTCAAGAAGGTGGAAGAAAGGTGAAATCTGAAACTTCAGCAAAAAGTCCCAACATGCAGATGAGCCAAAAAGCCTAGGATGGTCCAAGCAAACCACAACTCTTTATTCACACTTACGGACTTTCCCACAAATCTTATCACAGAGACTAAAGGCACAAAGAATAGATATTTTCACATTCCACTTAATACTGAGTGTGGGCTCCTCAGAAACACAATTATCCTAGACCCATGTTCTTGGTACACTTAGCACTGACTCACAGACAGTTTTGTACAGCACTGAAGTGGAGAATGAAAGTCAGGGATCAACAGCATGCAAATTTATGTTAATGTCATTTTAGTTGAACTTTTACAAAGAGGTAAAAATTTACTAATTGTAAACAAAAGATCATTGCCTGATTGAGTGACATTCCCTTTTGTATATGTTTATCTGTGATTGTCTTAAGACATTTTTCAAGCCATTATATATACAGGTAATCAAAATTAAATTTGTAAGAATTTAATATGATATTGATTATATGAGCTTCCAAATCTATCCCAGTTGCACTGAAAAGAGGGAAATTATTGCTGTCCACTGCATTTTTCACTATGGATTATTGAGAATAGTAAGAGAAATCAATTGTTCTTCACCATTTGGTTATTCTTTGTTCTGAAAATCATTGCTGAATTTCTCATGGATAAAAACATTTTATTAAGATAAATTATAGGTATAAATGGTGGGGTCATTTGGAGTGAGCAAATAAACTTAATGATGTTCTTGTTACCTGAGTGTTTAGATTCTACCTCTCTATATCTCCCATCAAATTATTTCTGAAAATTATATGCAATGACAGCCAATTTACAGGCAACAGACAATTCCAGAATCATTTAGAACCTAAAAAGGATTTCATATCTATGCTTGTTTTTGTCTGAAGAACCTTGATTAGCTACTGATTTTATATAGATAATTGAATTACTTAAATATGCGTTGTCTGGGACTGCCCAAATTTAAGCAAAATAAAACAGCAAGATAACTATAATGTAAACAGGAATGGTTTTAATACATGTACTAAATAGTATAAGATATAATAGACATATTCATTCATTTAATCTTTACAATGCCTATAGAAGGTAGAAAATATCATCTTCCCCCTTTCTATTGTTAAAAAACAAACACTGAACACATAACTCTGAACTTAACTCTCTTGTTCGTGGTTCTACACCTGGGAAATAAATAAAAGACAGGTTGTGGGCCCAGGTTGCTTGGCTCTAAAGTCTACATTTCTAAGCACTGCATGAAGAAAGACATTGGTGCATCAACAATTCTCTTTATATTCTTTGCTACATCACCCCTTGAGTTAATTCTCTAGTTCTACTAATTGTAAATAGATTAGAGGGCCAATTTCAGGCAAGCACACTGAAATCTTCAGATGTCTATGCATCTTGATGCAAAGACAGGAAAATCAAATATTTGTTAGATGCTGTTTTTGCCATCCCAAGTGACCAAACATGACCAACCTCTTTGCTGAGCTCCTTATGCTGAGAAGTTTGCGCAAGACAAGGTCTTTCAGGGAAATGTCTGTATGACATGCGCAGGGATTTAAGACACATACAGTCGGTGTGCTGAGATTCCCATAATCCCTGCCCATTACGGGAGAGATTTGATTTAATAAGTGCTGATTTTCACATTGTAAATAGCATCAACCTCCCCTCTACTGGGGATCCCAAGGTAATGTAGGCCCCAGGCTGATCTGCATATTTTAAAATTATCAAGCACATTTCAACTAGAGCAACTATCAGGTATGTCCCAAGGAAGATACTTCAGTTTAAAAAGAAGGTAATGAAATTAAAAATGGCTCTTTTTCACTTTTTTTTATTATCTAGAATTAAATGGATATTGATTTATTTGAAAGCACTGTTCTACAACTTGTAATGGTTAACTATAGTTGTGCTTTTTATAGTGACCTCCAAAATACCTTCAAAAGTTGTAGGATTTTTCCAAGACCCTATTTGGAAGAATTACAAGTAAATAAAGTTATTTAATCATTCTTTGATTTATTAAATATTGTTTGAAGTTCTATATCCCAAGGTCTGTGCTAGGACATAATAATAAATTACAGCAATCTTAAAGTAAATAAAATACAGAATACATCCACAAGTAGTTTGCATTTTTATGAAATATGTAGAAACAAGCATTCACACCACACATTTACTTTGTTATGTTGTAGTTCATTGCATCTTCATTTGTCAGTCTCTTTTTGAGCATATAGATTGTGTGTATATGTTTAAAAATATGCATGCATATATATATACACATTTATAAGTGGAGAGTGATACAAAATTAGTGCTGTTATTGCCAATTAAATCCCCCATTATAAAAAGATAAACTCTTTCAGGTAAAAAGAAATCAGGAAAGGGGTCATAATTTAAAGTCACTTTTGAAATAGATAATAGTTTTCCAGGGAGCAAAAGAAGATGCATAGAGGAAGAGAACATTTTTGGTAGAGAGAACAGGATGAATGTGGCATTCACTGAAATGTGAGCAATTTGGTATGGCTGGATCCCAAGGTTCCCATTGTCAGAGATGAGAATGGAGCTACAAGCTGTGTTAGCATCATAAAGGGGGTTTGATAAAAAGATAAAATGCTGTGCATATTATCTAAGGGCAGTTGTTTAAGTGAGCACAGAAAACAATGTTAATTTGACTAATTGTTCTGGTAGCAATGGAACATGCTGCTTGGATCAGATCTGGGGTTCAAGCATTGATGAGAGTCTGAAGTAATGCTGAAAATAAAGAGGAAAGAGGGGTTTGAGATATATTTAAGAGTACTATACAAATTACTTAGTAATTAGGTCGATAAAATTTGAGGGAGATCGTAGAACAAAAGAAATGTCCTACTTTCCTATCAGAAAGGGTGTGTTTGATGAGAGAGACAAGAAGTTCAGTTCTATTTGGACATTTTGAATTGAGAAAAACCTGTGAAAAAGATTCAGATGTGATTTATGAATAAAAATAGATGTATGACCTTAGCTAGGTTAAATGTTTACAAGGACAAAACCTAGGAAGGTATTAAATTTTCTATACGTGAAGAAATATATAATTCTCTAAGAGATAAGAAGTGTATCAACTTATGCAAGCAAACCACGTGGAAGTCTTCAGTTCTTCCTGTGAAAAAACTTAAACTGAACTACTTGGCATTTTGCATAAATGGAATTAAAAATTCCTTCTGTGTTATGGTTTCCTTTAGAACAAACTTGAGCAATAACCCTGGGTAGATATAGATATAGATACAGATGTAAGACTAGCTAGACAAATATGTTTAAACTAGTAAGTTGCTGTTAAAAGTTTTGGGTTTGCCTAAAATTTCAAGTGAAACACGTAAAGAAACTGAATACCTAGTCAAATGTAGGATGTTTATGAATAACTAATTTAAGGTTTTTCTTAACCTCCCCCAATTCTATGTGCCTTTTATGTTTACACATTGCAATTGTTTTTATTAGTGTGCCAATTAACTTGGAGACAATTTCAAAGAAATATATCAAGGTGGATTCCTTAATCTCTATGGCTCAGTAGGACTTGTCTAAGAGCTTTGCCATTTTGTTTCTTCAATGATAAAAACAGGAAACTAAGTTTTTGCGTAGCATCTCATTTTGGTCACATTTAACGGAAATACCCAAAGCTAAATTGGTAATCATGTCCCCAGTGTTACAGATTTAGGTTTCTGTTTTTCCTCTTGTGAGTGTCTTCAGTTCCAAAGTATGAATACTTTGCCAGTCTCTGGTGTGACTTTCAGTTCTCCTCTCCTTTCTCCTAAATACCCATTTAGCTTGCATAATTTCCTAAACCACTTTGCACTTTCCTCTAAGGAGCTTTATCTTGTTTTTAATTTCTTCCTGTTAAACTCATTAAAAAACATCTTTTAAACATTATACAATGGAATGGTTTATAAACGAGCATAATTGTGTAATTTTTCTTAAAGCAAGTGTTTTTTTTTGAGATTATTAGGTGGCGCAGAGATGCTGTAATAAGATTACAAACAAAGCAAATAAAAAAATTTAAACTAATGGTAAGTTACTCTGTTGATTCATATATGTAGTGCATTTTTATCTCAATGCTGGAAAAATAGAGAGTTTTTATTTAAATTTGAATAGAAACAAGGACAGGGAACAAAGGATAAAGATAATTACACATCTTTGAATTTCATTGTTTTAATCAAAAACAAAACAAAACAGACATTGTCTCCAAATGCCACACCTAGAGGTAAGCAGTTCCAAACCTGAAGGTAAGCAGTTTTCCCTTCTTGCTCTTGCAGTTGTTTTCTGGGCTCTCTTTCTCTCTCTTTTTATTTCCTAAAGAAGTCACCCTGTCACATCTCTTACTTTGCCTGTCTTATGTCTATCCTCCAAAGCATCCTACTCATATTGAACTGTCAATGATTTCTTATTTCTAATTCTAGTACACAATTCTGCAGTGTTTTAATATGCAAGTGCAAAGGTGCTGCTGATCAAATATTTAGTAGAACAGTTGATCTGCAATACTTCAGTCCTAAATACTGAAAAAACAGCAATGTCACCATTTTTTGAAACCTTTAATGATAACCATTCAAATGTTGCATGAGATTATCAATAACAGTCTCAAAGTACTTATTTAAGTAAACATGCATTTTGCTTGATCCTTAAGAGACTTTCTTGGTAATATAACCTTCTAAATTTTTACCTGCTAAAGACAGCTTTTTGCATGCGATACAGAGACAGCCAATTACCTCTCTTCCCTTTCATTCTTAAGTGCATAACCAAGCTAAACACATATCACTAGGAAGAAGTATTTATCTGCCCTAAATATTAAAAGAGAAGCAGATGATTCAAACTGACATATGAGAATGGATTTAAAACAACTACAAATAGGAATTGATGGGGAAGCTTAACTCAAAATTAAAGCTCCATCAACTGTAAAATAAAAAATAAGCAGCATGCAAATAGTTGTCTTTAAAGAGGAATGAAACTGAGGATGGGTGATGGGCTTCACTTCACTTTTGTCATTGTATGCATAACAATTTATGCAGCCATTCTAAGTTTCCATCCTGCTGTCCCTTCTACTGTAAATACCTTTGGAGGAAGAACATGCTGGCTCTTAATTGAAATAATTTGTTTGCTTGACAAATTCAGGCATTTGTGTTTAACAAGCTAACCTTGGAAATAAATGAAAATGTGTGAATGAATAGCTCTTCATATATTTAAAGTATAGAAACATACCTTTGGTTTTGAAGTAAACCCAATCAATCTTGTCCCAACATGTTTTCTGGGCATAAACATCATTCCACAGAAAAGAAAGCTTTTTTTCAAATTCTATTATGTAGAGCACTATATAAATAATTTGTTGAATTAAGTATTAAATCTGCCATACAGTGAAAACAGTCATATATGCATACTTATGTGTGAATACAACATATGTATCTTCAACAAAATAACTACTTGTATTGTTTGGCAGAAGTAGATCTATTCTATCTTGAAGAATGAGGGTCAAGCTTAACGATGGCCCTTCTGGAATGTATGGAACACATTGAAAATTCTTTTGTTATTATTTCTGGCAAAAATAAATCTAGGTATGTGTGTTTATATATGCATTATAGTTACATGATATATGGCATCTATATGTATATGTTCAGATAAACATATGCATATCCTTTCCAATAAATAACTTTCGAAAACAACTCATGTGATTTTCTTTACTAATACCCTCACACGCATTTTTGTAAAATCAGTTAAGTTTCAGAATTTAAGCTCATTATAATATGAACTAATAGAACATGATCACTTTCCTGTTCAGGTCTCAGAAAGTACTAAAAATTAACATGAGTGACCGAACTCTAATCAAAACAAGATACAGCTTGTAATGGCTGTTTCTGTTCCAATCAAGAAATAAAATGAAGCAATAAATAATTTTGGATCCCTGAGCAGAACTATAATGGCAAGTTCAAAGCAGACAGATTTTCAAAGTGTAAGCATGTGCCTAAGAATACAAATCAAGCAAACTCAAAGAAGTTCAAGCTAAAAATAAAAAGTGGGAGAGCAAATTCCCAGAGAGACAGTACTCACAGTTAAGTCTATGTGACAGTAAAACTAATGAAACAATGAAAAGTTTTTCTTTGTTTTTTTTTTTTTTTTTTTTTTTTTATTAAGTAGAGTCTCCATGGTGTATAGGAAACGTTTGACCATAGCCTGATAAACTTTAATGTAATCAGGTCATTGTTCTGTTTAATTTTTTGAAGATAATTTGCAGCAAAATTTTTAAATCAGAAATAGTGATACAGATAAATTTATAAAATGTAAAAGTAGCCATCTCTTCCATTCTTTTTCAGCCCCTAATCCTCACACGTGACAGCTTTAACCCACTTCTCTTTCAAGATCATCTCATCTTGAGCTATAATTCTGTAAAAAGAAGTCTTCTAATTATTTGTAAAATACTTTTGTGCATTATCTTTTGGCTTTCTTTCATGGCAGATGATTATCTAGTAGTTTCTACCAATATAATAATATATATTTTTTGTTATCTTTGCAAATTTAAATAAGGTCGTATGAACATTCTTTAAAATCCACCATTGGTAGCCTCCCTTACTGGCTTCCTGTTCTAAAAGCGCTCATTGCAGCACTGAACTTCTGTAAGATGTTCTATGGTTTGAAACAAAAACAAAACTTTAAGGGTAGTTATAACATTTGGGTTTTTTGAGCTAAAATTTATAACAAGACATGCCTTGTTTCTCAAAGATCAAGGAGAATAGACCAGACATTTTATTTCCCTTATAATAATTTCAAACTGTTGAATATTGCAGATCTTCTTCAGCAAAGTTACACTCTCCAAGATATTGTGAATGTGCGGTTTTCATGTGTCATGTACAGCTGCTTAAAATTTATAGAGGAGTTCTGTACCGTTTAGCTTCATTCTGGCAGAAATGAAAGTTGCAATCCCAGACCCCTCAGTATTCCAGTTCTGACATGGGCTGGCTAAATTCTGTTTAACCTCAGGAAAACCTGCCGTCCCAGAACATTTCTTTTTCACACTCTTGTTTGGATAAATAACTTACTGGATCTCATAGCTTCCTATACCTTGATTAAGCCGCTTATTTCCCTGGAGTAAATCCTTCATTAGGTTCATTAGAAAGGCCTGAGGAGAAGTAGGTTTTCTGAGCCCTTGCATGTCTCAAACTATCTTCATTGGGTTTTACATTTGATTATAATAGTAGACGAAATGATCATTCTTCGTTCAACATTAATTTACCATCAAATTTTGATGACTTTGCTCAAAATTATCTTGCATCAGGAATTGCTATGGAAAGTTACATGGGTATTTTGATTCATGTACCTATTTTTTAACCTTGTAATTGAATATTAGTTGTAAAGTTTTTGAAATTCCTTCTTAAATCCCCTAGTTTACTAATTCTCTCCCTGGGTGTTTTTAATATACAATTTAGCCATATATTATTTTTAACATTAATTATATTTTTAATATCTAGCAATGATATTTGGCTCTGTATCGCATACAACCAGGTTATTTTCCTAGTCTCTTACCATCAGATTTCTATGGCCACTGTTACATCTTTAAACATATTGAATACATATGTTTTTGTGTTGTACATCTGATAACTCCAACAGTCATCATTCTGTTGGCTTGGTTTAATTAGAGGTTGTTTTTATTTGTTTCCTTGCATTTTTCTTTTACTTGTGGTTGCTTTTTCATTTGTTTTTGTGTCTGTTTCTGTTTTCCTGATGACACTCACTCATGTTTTCATTGTTTCCTACTTTTTGGGAAATTTACTGTCACTGAAATTTGTGAGGCCTGGTGTTGAATCCTAAGTATAAGATCTGTGTTTGCCAGGAACGCTATGAACACTTTAAAGTGAATTTTATACTTGACATTGTGTGTGGTAGAGATGTGTAAATTTTCATGGAATATTTAATGAATGCCAAATAATATAATTAATACCTGGGGGTGATTTAAAGCATTACCAGAACTTTTAAAAATAGTTCCCATGCACCTTTATGATCCTCTCTTTTCAAATACCCAAGAGAGTTTACCACTATCTTGAATTTTGTGTTATTATTTATATCTGTGTATGTTTGTGTATATACATATATAATGCATATATTATACACTTATGTGTCAGTAAACTTTTATTATTGAGTTTTTGCTTTTAAAGTTGATAAGAATGATATCACCCTATACATAATTTTCTGAAGATTGCCTTTTTCCATATAATATTAAGCATCTAATATTCACCCATTTTTTTTATGGTTTTGATTTTTGTATTATATTGATATGCATGATAATATAGCAGTTTGCTTATCTCTTTTTTATGCTGTTTGGGTTCTTTCCCATTATTTTTTTTTTTCATTTTGCAAAATATAATTCTATATGACATTTGTGCACCTGTTCTTCTGGTGCACATGCATAACAAATTACTGGATTTTATTTATAAAAATATTTAACTTCAAAATGTATAATCCCAAATTTCAAAATCAGTGTACCAAATGTAATATTATCAGCTCTGTATCTTAGCTCTTATCGGACCGCATGCAGTTAACACTTATTTTTATTGGACTTGTTCATTTTTGGTAATGTAGTAGTTGTTAAATTGTATTGCATACTGGCCTTAATTTGCAATTGTCTGATTAAGATTCAATATATTTTTCTATATTTATTTGTCTATCTTATTTCCTCTACTGTAAATAATTTTCCATTCATATCCTTGGCTAATTTTTCTCCTAGGTCATCTGCCTTTTATTGTGGCTCTGTGGATGTACTGTATTCATCAATATGGGTGCTGAAATTATTCTTTTCTTTTTATTTGTAACATGTTATTTCACTTTATCTGTATGGTTTTTATTTATAAATGTTATTAACTTTAATATGATTTAATTTATCATTTTTTTACTTCATGCTTTCTGATTGTTTTTTTTTTTTTCTTTTTAGAAATCCTTTCCTAACTGACAATTGTTAAAATATTGGCCTATACTACTTGTAAATTTTAGAAACTGTTTGGAAACAATTTCTGTGAGATTAGAACTGTTGTGGATAACCAAAAAGACATAGACTCAGATTGTGTAACTAATAAAAGGGGACCCTTGCCAGGTTAAATTTGGAAATTTGCACATTTCAGTGTAATCCCTCTCTTATTGAGGTTACAGTCTTTCACTGTAAGATTATTATTTTTTTTTAATTTACAGACATGACATAAGCCTTGCACTTTAAGATTTGTTTTGAAACATATAGGGGAAAGGGAGAAAATGTATGATATCCATTGGAAATAGGGCAAGGAAGCCTGCAGTTCTCTGATAGGGCTGAATTTATTTTCATTGGGAAATTTCAAAAGATCATTTGTAAAGGTTGTTTTTTTAACATATTCTATTAAAACACTGAAGATTTTTCACTTTTTAAATACTTTATGTGTATGTATCAGTACACATGCATATGTGTATTTGCATGTGTATATATCTATATATGTACATATATGTATGTAAATATATTTATGTATGCATTATATATAAATCCCACTCTAGGAAGAATTAGATTGTTGCTCTGGACAGTCTAGCTTACTTTATCATTTTACTAGTTCTGTGGTTTATGAGCCAAATATTTGCAACTTTTTTTCCCACTGGGTTATAATATACCCTTTCATGCTGTTAATATTTTTACATTTTGTAAAAGGCCTTTGAGGGAGAAAGATACATTCAGAAGCAATGAAGAAGCCTCCTCCCAATTATGATAAGCTCAGAGGTTGCCGCTTTTACATGCAGTCAGTAGACTGCCTGTCTCAGTTTGCTGAGGATGCTATAACAAAACACCACAGACTGGTTGGCTTAAATAGCAAGAATTCATTGCCTCGCAGTTTTAGAGGCTAGAAGTCCAATCAAGGTATGAGCAGGCCATTCTTTCTCTGAAGTCTGTAACATGCTGGTGGTAGCTTTTTGGCAATTTATCTGTACCTCTGTTACAGGGCACTACATCTCTTTCTGTCTCTTCCTCTTTCTTCTACTACTGCTCCTGCTCAGTCATTAGTCTCTGTCTACATTTACACTCCTTGTCATGATGAAAGTCTCGTTGGATTAAGGTCCACCTTGAATCAGTTTGACTTTATCAAAATAAGATCTTTGAAGATCCAATTTACAAATGATTCTTCATCCGTAGGATCAGAGATTGGGACTTCAAGATGACTTAAGGGGAACATAATTCAATTTTCAACATTGCCTTATGATCTTTATCCTGTCTATTGTGGTTATAACAGATTCCGCAGCCTTAGAGACTGAAGGAGCCTGTGGCTCTAAAAATACAGAATGTCTGGCTATCCCAAACCATCTATCTATATTTTGTTTCTTATTAACAAACATTTTATATCCACAAAGCAAAAACTTCGCCCCCTTCCCCAAACCCCATGCTACCCAAGCAACCTCTAATCTACTTTCGGCCTACTTTTTACTCTTTCCAGATGACCTTTATATATGATATCATATTATATTTGTCCTTTATGTGCACTGCTTATTTCATTCTGCATAATGTTTCCAAGGTTCTTCCATGTTGTCTTATGTCTCAGAACTTCACTTATGACAGAGTAATATTCCATTGTGTGTATGCACCACATTTTGGTTATCCATTTATTTGTTGACAGACCCTTGGGTTTGTTTCCATCTGTTGGCTATTGTGAATACTACTGCTATAAACATTAGTGAAAAAGAATCTGTTGAGGTTTTTTTTTTTTTTTTTTTACTTTCTTTGGATATATACCTAAGAGTGAAATACTAAGTCGTATAGTAATTCTATTCTTAGCTTTTTGAAGAATCACTATATGCCTCTCTAACAACGTGTTACAGTTCCATTGTCTCTGCATCCTTTGAAACTGCTTGTTATCCTTTTTTAAAATAGCCCTTCCTTGCAATGTGAAGTGGTATTTCACTGTGGTTTTAGATTTCATTTCCCTTAATGTTTATTGACCATTTCAAGCCCTTTCATGTCCATTTTTTAAAATGGCTTGTTTGTCTCTTTGATGTTGAATTGTGAAAATTCTTTACGTAGCCTTGATATTAAACCCTTGTTCCATATATGGCTTGCAACTATTTTCTCCCATTCTGTAAATTGTCTTATATCCTTCTGGATAGTGTCATTTGATACAAAAAAGCTTTAAATTTTGATGAAGTTGAGTTCAGTTATATTTTCCTTTTTTTGCATGTTTTTTGGTGTCATATCTAACAATCAGTTGCCATGACCATTTTCCCCGATGCTGTCTTCTAAGAGTTTATTGTTTTAGCTCTTCATTTGGAGTTAAATTTTGTATTTGGTGTGAGTCTTTTACCACTGTGTATGATGTTAGCTGTGAGTGTGTGATAAAGGTCTTCTATTAAGTTAAGAAAATATCCTTCTGATCCTAGTTTTCTGAATATTTCATCAAGAAATGGTACTGAATTTTATCGAATATGTTTTCTACATCTGTTTAGAAAACCATGTGGATTTGTCCTTCATTCAATTTGTGTAATGCATTATGTTGATTGATTTTCGTATGTTGAACCATGCTTGTGTTTCTGGGGCAAATTCCATTGGTCATAGTGTATAATCTTTTTAATGTGCTTTACGATTCCATTTGCTAGTACTATGTTTAAGATAATTACTGCAAGTTTGAAGACTGGTTTAAGCTCAGCCCAGGTTGGAGCAAGTTGTTATATGGTGTGTAGTGGAAGAACAGGTTCAGGCAAAACACGCCAGCGGGGAGCGTGTACTGCCAATGAGCAACCTTTGTGCCCTGGCAGACAGCTGAGGATAATTAAAAATGTAATGGGAAATAAAAAATTACCAAACACCTGCATGCTAACAAGCACAAATGGAAACATACTAAACTCTTGCATGAAAGCAAACAAAAATGAAAACATAACAAACACCTGCAGCAAACAGGTAAGAAGGAAACAACAAACATCTGCACACACCTGAGTGTGTCAGCAAGTTAGCTGATATCTTTGTGTTTGAATTTTCTCACCAATAAGTGGGGGTGGTATCATTTTTTTAAATTTTATAATGGTTTTTGTTGCTAATCAGTGATAAATCATTTGATTAAGTATTAGTACATAAGATATATTTTTTTGGAAATTTCTTGCAGTAAGGAGAATAGAATTGATGATGTCCTTTGAGGAAGAATAGCATAGTAAGTGTAAATCAAAAGAAAGAGTAATATTAGCCAAGCTCAGTGTTGTAAGGAAAATCTTTCATAAAGAAGAAAAGTGTATTAAATACTGAAGTTAGTATGATCTTAGGAAGTTGATAAAGCCTGAAGAAGTCCAGTGTGACTGGAGAGTACTGACCAGGGAGACAATTACAGTACGGAGGACTAAATTATATAGAACCATCATAGGTTGTTTTATTTTATTTTAAATATAATGAGAAACAGAACCAGTTTGAAACTCTCAGGAAATATTGATAAAATTAACATTTTCAAAAGTATAATATGGCTGCAGTGTATACTGAGAGTGGCTGATAACTGACTGGATTTGGCCAAATACAGTAGCTGATAAACTAGTTAGGAAGTTTCTCATTCATTCAATTGCAAATATTTATCTAATAGCTATTATACTCAAGGGGTCACAGCAGGATACAACATTTGAAAAACACAAGCCTGCTGCTTTGCTCATAGTACCAACAAACAAATAAGTAGATGACTTAATGACTGGAAGTGGTAAATGGTATGAAGAATGATTGGGGGTACTATTTTCAATACAGTTCTTGGTGAGAGCTTCTGAGAAGATGCATGTTGAGCAGACCCAAAGGAAATGGTTTTGCAAGTGAGCTGAATATACACAGGATGGATGTTTCAAGGAGTAGAAACAGCAAAGGAAGGATAGACAAGGTGGTGGCTCCAAGGAATGAGTTGAGAATTGCTTTCAGTGAGCGATAAATGGAGATGAAAATATAGAAAAGAGAATCAACATTACAGGTGAAGAGACCTACTGGAGTGCACAGAAAAAGGAGTTTTAATGATGACTCCTAGGAAATGAGTTCCAAAACAAAATGGATTTAAGTGTCATTTTCTCAGATTTGGTAAATTGAATCATGATTACCTAAGGGTAGTGGGGAAAAAAAAAATGTATGTGAGGTCAATAGCATGATAAAATATATAGAAAGGTGGAGGGCATTAAGTTTTGACCAGAAAACTTTGAAAAGTCCAGTTGTGTGCAGCTCTTTCTTGGAAGTGACTAAAAGGACTACATTGAGAAAGATGTACTGAGGCAAGATCTAGCTAGCAAAGAGGTCAGAACTTCATCATGTATATTAAGGAGAATTACTTAAGGTATATGAGAAAGAAGGTACTGTCATCAGAAGTGTGCTTCAGGTCGATGAATCTGTCAGTAATATGCAGTTTACGATCAGGTGTGAAAGGATAAATCTTATTAGCAATAGAGGTTGTTCAAGCTAGAAGCACATCTAGCACCCGAGGCTTAGATAAATTCTTGTTTTGCTCCGGACTGGAGGAGCATTTGTCAGAATTTAGTGTGTTTACATTGACAATGTGAAGGGTATCCTCGTATTTCTCCCACAAACCACCCTTTCTTTCTCCTGTCACAAACAGAAATAGGATTCCTATCCACACTGGCTGATTTCATGGGATTTTGTAGTGTTTTACCCTGTAGCTGTAATAAACTAAGAGAACTAAGAAGCTAAATACATCACAGTAAAAACAATTAAACAGAAATTTATATAGATGCACATAGGTACATATCTGCACTCAAAACCGATCTGCAGTCATTTTTGCAAACAGAATAAAGATAACATATTTATTCTTATCAACATTCTTAAGGTTTTTAGAGGTACGTAGTCATGATTTATAATAATATCTACATGCCAAAGCCCCAAATTTCTACTTTTGTCCCTAAACTTTAATTATGTCTATCCAAATAATGTGCACTTAAAGGATTGGTTAGTTAACATCCAATGTAGAGCCTTTTATTTGTCATATTCTCTCATACATATTTTACCTTTCAGTATTTTATAGAGAGAGCTCTCTTTCTTGGTTCATCCATCTCTCAATCTATAATCTTTCTCTGTTCTTTACAGACACCATTCATCTTCGGGTTCTTGAATCTTCTCCAGTTGGCACAGCCATTGGAAGTGTAAAAGCAACTGATGCTGACATTGGGAAAAATGCTGAAGTAGAATATCAAGTTATTGATGGTGACGGGATTGATATGTTTGACATTCTCACTGAAAAGGACACACAGGAAGGCATCATAATTGTGAAAAAGGTGCTTGGCATAACTATAAATCAGAATCTGTGTGGGTAGACAGATTTCATTATGTACTATTCACTTATGCATTATCCATTAAGAAATAACACTATTATGTTCAAATTTAATTTTTATTTTGCAAAGAGGAAAATAAAATCAAACAGTCCTTGAATATGATGACCAAATGTTTTTTAATGGTTGAATCCTGAAATCTGAGATTTTACAAAATTAAAAAAAACAAGTTAATATATGCATGATTATATTTCTGAGCCATGTTAATAAAAGCCAACCATAATAACATTTTCTTTAAAAAATAAAATGATTTAATAAGTAATAATGGCAACATAACCTCCTAGTTGAAGGCATAAAAAGTAGTGTGCCAACCTTCCAGACGCATAAAGCAATAACTGGAGTTGCTAATGAAAAGAGGCAGCACAGATTGGAACATAACATAATTGTTCACATTTTCCCTTCCGGTAGTTAAAGTTTTCTGCTAACATATGCTCACGGGTACAGTTTAAAGTAGCCAGTGTCATATAGCAGAGTTAGTGCCATCGTTATAAGAAACGAAAAGACACCTTGAAATATGGGTCCTAATGAAATGTCACATACAAATTACATTCATAAAGTAACCATTGAGACACTGGTTAACCACAGAAACTACTCTGGATTCTATCATGAAGCTCAATTTATGCAACTTGTTGTTATTAAATGAACAGTGTTCTACAAAGGGGAAAGCAACTTCCTTGTTTTTTTGTGACAAGGAAGTAATACTCTAATACAAATAGAATCTCTGCTTCTCAGAATGAAAAAGAAGAGTAAGGGAATTTGATTCAACAATCTTTTTTTTCTGTTAACACAACTTTTAGAATCAGTGAGAGATTAGGGACTGGATTTTATACTTTTGCAGTTAAACTATCTCAATATTTAAGTTCCTTTTTGTATTCCAATGTAATTGAATTACCAAATAGCTTTCAACAATTTTTTTTTCTCTTTACACAGATTTTCCTTATCTTGAATGTTTCATATAACTTTTCAAACTTTCGTATGGCTTACATAATACCATGAGTCCATCAAGTTGAATTGAATATAACAACACAGATTTAAATAAGTAATTGAACTTTGGGGCTTAGAAGAAGTATAACGGTAACAAACATCTTAGCATGCATGCACTCACACACACACACACACACACACACAAAATACACAATCCACCAATCCATTCTTTTGTGATGAGTCACCAACTTGATAAATTTTAATGTTCTTCCCATTTTTTTACAATGCTTTAAAGGCTCATTTTTCTATATTCTGAATTATTACATCTTGAATACATAAAAAGTGAAAATTGTATCCTAATTGATATGTAGAGATGGTATAGGCCTTTTTTTTGATTCATAGTTAATGTGACACTTGTCAGAATTCAACCATGTTTTAAAAATCACCTTAATTTGATGATGTCTTTCCTTCTGCAGCCACTTGATTATGAGAGCCAAAGACTTTATACCCTGAAGGTTGAAGCAGAAAACACCCACGTGGATCCACGATTTTATTACCTGGGACCATTTAAGGACACTACAATTGTGAAAATCTCTATAGAAGATGTGGATGAACCCCCGGTGTTTAGCCGGACTTCCTATCTGTTTGAGGTCCACGAAGATATTGAAGTCGGCACGATCATTGGCACTGTAATGGCAAGGGACCCAGACTCCGCTTCTAGTCCCATTAGGTAATTATGCTTATGTCCCAGACGAAAAGACAGGGACTTGAAATAATTATAGGGCTCATGAAAGATGCAAGAGTCTGTCCGGAAGTTGTATATAAATTCGGTGACCACAGATATTTAAAATAACTTATCTCTGAACGTTTTGGGGCAGGGAATGTCCAAGTATTTTGATTTGCTCAAGTTCTTATCATGTCCTTTTGCCTGAAACCTTACCTGTGTCAGCTGCTGTCTCCTTAAGGCATTTGTTGTTCTAACCCCTGGCCCAGCTCAAGGATGCTATTCAGCTCCACTTTTCCAATACAACGAAATTACTGTATTTGTAACTTCAGGTTATAAAATAATATGTGACATGAGAGAAGTTTAAGCGATTAAAAAGATATAATTACAATAATGCTGCAATGTGTTTATATTATGATTTTAGAAACTACCCTTAGGATCTCTCTCTCTCTTTCCAACTGTTTCTCTCTCTTTCTCTTATGTCTCGCTGTTTAAAATATATATATATATATATATATATATATATATATATATATATATATATATATATATATATATATATATATATAAGAACTTTCTGGAAATATCAGAGTTATTTCAATTTTATTTTTTATTTTTTCTTTTCTTTCTTATGCCAGCCTCAGTGCATATGAGACATGATAAATACATGAAATGAGAAAGATCAAAAGTTTTCAGAGGCATTTTTTTCTATTTTTCAAGAAGCCCATATATCTGTATTCACTATTCAGCATCAAATGACTCATAATTTTAATCTGTTAATCCACAGTGTATTCTGGTCTTTGCTCATTCCCTAATTCTTTGTAGGCTGATTTTTTTTTTTTCTTTTTACATGGGCAGGCACCGGGAATCAAACCAGGGTCCTTAGGCACGGCAGGCAAGCGTTCTTGCCTGCTGAGCCACCATGGCCTGCCCTATAGGTAGATTTTGCTCGCTCATTGTTCTAGGTAAACCAGTAAGATATGTAATCAAGCCATTGCTATTCTGTCTGGATTCACTTTCCTCTGAAGCCTAAGGATACAGCCACAAATGTAGGAAACCTCTAATTGTATATGTGCGGTTTGGCCCAACCGCTAAACTATTGGGGACCCTCTACTCCTCAGCTTCTCACTGCTCGCTAGACGACGCTGCCGCACGCAGAAAAGGGGCTCGAGCCGGGGGTCTGGGTCCAAGGGGCGCGCGCAGGAGACCTCGCTGCGGGTCCAAAGGACTGGAGGCCGAGTCAATTAAGGCATAAAGCGAGGTAGCTTTATTGTTGGTAGACGCTTATGCCAGGGCCGCCAGAAGCTAAAGACCACGAGGCTTGACGAGCCCTGGATTATATACAGTTTGAGGAGAGGCGGAGTTAGGGCGTGGCCTCCAGGGGAGGGTAGCCAATCACACAGGGAGGACGGATGAGTGACTGTGACCATAGAGATGCTGTTCCTGAGTGTACCCGTAGCAGAGGATGTTGGGTAGGTGGAGGACTAAGGAGAAGGCCAATAGGGTTAGAGAGACAAGGCTGCATCATCACCAGTCGTCGGTGAGGCTTGTAATTCAGAGGCTTAGAAGAACAGGACGTGCCAAAATGGCGAGGGAGGGAGAGAAAGAGACTAAGCCACCAGGCCAAGAATAAAATTATGCCACAATTCCTCTCTTTTTCTTTTTTAAAGAACACACTTGTGTGACAAGTGGCGGGCTTGAACCTTTGCTGGGAGGGGCAGTGATAAGATTCCCCTTGTGTGCAAGGCTCAGGGTTTCAGGGGAAGGGTATGTGCTGAGCCGACCCTTATGCAAATCTCATGTGCCCCAGAAGAGCAGAGGAGGTCTGTTAGAGTGACCCTCTTCTGTGACTACTTTGTGTCGCACCCAGCGGTGCCCATCTGGTGGACCCAGATGCACGTACTCTGGTAACATGCAGCCCCCGTGGGGGAGTGTGAGGAATGTGGGCAGGCGATGACTGTTATAGCCTAGGGGAAGCAGGAGAGACTAGTCCTCCACTGTCCCCGGCCCGAGGGTGATCAGTCCTCAGGCGAGGCTAGGCCTGCGAGTCAAACCTGGGCTTGTCTGCGTTCTTCCACAGAACAGTCCGGACAAGTAGGCTGAGCATAACAGCAGCCAAAACTTGGGCCTCAACTCGAGACCGGCGACAGAGAATGAGCAGCCTAGAAACGAGAAATGTTGAGGAGCAATAATGAGAATTTTATAGGAAAGGTAGTGCTATAAGTTGCGAGGGCGAGCAATGCTAGTTAACTATACCTGCGCTTGCTGCCGGTTGCCTGCATAAGAGAAAGGGTTTAGAGTTGCTAGAGCAAGAAGTTTTTAGGTATGCGGTGAAGATTTAGTCTCGCAAGGTGAGACAGGGCATAGAATGGTTAGCCAGGATAGGAGTAACACAGATTTTAGTGAAGGGGTACCGTCCATTGCAAACAGAGGAGGCAAGTTTACAAGGAGCTTTTACATTTAGAGCAATTAAGTCTCTTTGCTGTTGTACATTGAACACAGCGCTATGCAACAGATGGTTGATATTTTTTGTGTCTCCAAAGCTTGAGAGGTCGTCTGGGTCACGTTAAGGAGAGTTTCCGCAGTGACAGAGGCTTGAGTGAAGGTCACGGCGGCAACAGTACCAGCTGCTGGCGGCGATGGGCTACGTGTCGCGCTGGGCGAGTTGTTACTGGATTCCTTGGACGAGGTCCTAGGGTGCCGTGGGAGTTCGCCGGGTGAGGAGAGAGGTGTCCCTGTCTGGGCGCCACTTGCGGTTTGGCCCAACCGCTAAACTATCGGGGACCCTCTACTCCTCAGCTTCTCACTGCTCGCTAGACGACGCTGCCGCACGCAGAAAAGGGGCTCGAGCCGGGGGTCTGGGTCCAAGGGGCGCGCGCAGGAGACCTCGCTGCGGGTCCAAAGGACTGGAGGCCGAGTCAATTAAGGCATAAAGCGAGGTAGCTTTATTGTTGGTAGACGCTTATGCCAGGGCCGCCAGAAGCTAAAGACCACGAGGCTTGACGAGCCCTGGATTATATACAGTTTGAGGAGAGGCGGAGTTAGGGCGTGGCCTCCAGGGGAGGGTAGCCAATCACACAGGGAGGACGGATGAGTGACTGTGACCATAGAGATGCTGTTCCTGAGTGTACCCGTAGCAGAGGATGTTGGGTAGGTGGAGGACTAAGGAGAAGGCCAATAGGGTTAGAGAGACAAGGCTGCATCATCACTAGTCGCTGGTGAGGCTTGTAATTCAGAGGCTTAGAAGAACCGGACGTGCCAAAATGGCGAGGGAGGGAGAGAAAGAGACTAAGCCACCAGGCCAAGAATAAAATTATGCCACATATATGGAGTGGGACTCCCACTAAATCTGGAGTGGAAAATTCTGTAGTTCTGCCATATCTTCAAGTGAAGCCATAGTGTGTGTGTGTGTGTGTGTGTGTGTGTGTGTGTGTATACGTATATATATATATATATATATTACACATTTTACTTATATAATTTTACATAAATATGCTTTTCCCTATTCTCACAAGCAACATTATACACTGTTGTCCTCAGATTACATATTGTCATTAGAAACCTGTACATGATAACCATTTAGAGTTATCTGTTAGCATTACTTCCTCATAAATGCCTCCTTCCCAATCCATTAATCTTCATCTAAATTGCTTTTTCCTTAGAATTTTACTTTTTCCTTTGAGGCTTTTTAATAGCCAATATACGTGTTTAATTTTCCTCATTAAGTACTTCCCTAGTATTTTTTAGCAGAGTTCTAATTGAATTTAGCAGGCTGTATACTGCGTCATATTTATATATATTTTTAATGAAACATGACGATTTTGAATTATTTTTGAGAATAACTAAATAAAATTTAAGGAAATTTTTAAGTGGTAAAATGAAAGTATTTGTACACACAATGAAATGAATATTGTAAGCTTCTATACATCAGTGGTTATTATATACACACATATTCATTTTGGAGCAAAAAATAAAACATTTAAGTCAGATGCAAATCTAACAATCTATTTATATAAACCCTATGCAAGGGAATGAATGATTTAATGACAGAGTTTATTCCATGAAGTTTGTACACTGTATGTGAACACGATGCAGAAAATGCAAGTGACATTCTTGTATGTTACTCTTTTGATAGATCATGCAGTTAGAAAACAAATATAGTATCAAAAAATAAAGTAGTTTTACTAATGAAATATATTTATGAAATGGATAATACTAGACATGGTATTAACATTTTATACAGGTGGATGCTAATGCAGTAATCAAAGGGACTAATTTAAAATATATGTTCTGGAAATGATTTTAAAAAGAAAAATGAAAGTTAAAATGCAGAATTTTTATATAGAGAATTAGAAAATGAGATTTTATCATGTTTGGAAATGAATTACAATCTTTCTGTGTCTTCAAGACAATGTCACATAATCCTCCTAAGTTTGTCATTACTTTTTTTTTTTTGACATGGGCAGGCTCTGGAAATTGAACCCGGGTCTCCAGCTTGGAAGGCAAGATTCTTGCCACTGAGCCACCATTGCACTGCATTGTGATTACTTTTTAATACTAAACAGCAGGAAATAATTAAGAAAAAGCAGATATAAAATGGAATTTGCAAACAGTGATGTTTGTTAGTGGAGACTATGTATTGATTTAAATATTGGAACTTTAGGTGATATTTCTACAGAAATCTAATATTTTTCAAAATGCCATATAATTCAGTCATTTGCTCTTTCATTACATTTCATAAATATTTATAGATACCATATCAGATATTAGTATTTTTCTCAAAGATCTCAGTCTACTAGGGAAGAAATTTAGTTTGTCATTCAAATTATATTCCTTGAGTGCCTGTTAGATTCCAAGCATGATGTTTGGTGTTTTATTTCCTGTTTGAAATGTGAGATAAAATGAATGTTGAATATATTGTAATAAATGGCAGAGATGAATGGTAGAAGATCTTGAGAAAGGAAAGGAACAGATGTTTTTTTACCTAGGGTAATCATGGGAGACTCCAAAGAGGAGGTAAAATTTATGTTGATCCTCTAAGTAGTAAAAGAATTTTGTTGTGAGATGGAATTTTAAAATTATTCCAGATACAGCAATACAATGTTTTGCTTTATTTGTGAGTGATGCGACATGTAATTTGAAACTAAAACAGAAGTCATGTTATGTTAGTAGATAGGGATAGAACTTATTAAAGAGATTTTTCAATTAGTTGGCTGTTCTATTTAAAGTTGATATAAAATATAAATTTAAGCTAAGCAGCCCTCAAACATAAAATCAGGTCTTAGATATTTCGACATGTTAAAATGTTCTTCTAATTCAATGTACTCAAAACCAGATGCAAGTACCATACATTTCAATGGATTTTGGAAACATTATACAAATTTTGAAACACCAAAAGAGACTAGCATTTTAAAATTATTATTTTGCATTATTACTTTCAAAACACAATTTAAAATAATAGTTTATATATTTTTCCTTAAAATAAATGATAGTAGTTTTTTTACTCATATTGGTCTTGTAGCTTTTGTTTGCTTTGTTTTATTTAGTTTTTAAATTTGGAGTACTAAATAAAGTATGAGAATGATGCTCAGAAATTCAAATATTAAAACATCTAATTATATTCTATAATTAGGATCGAGAAGTGACAGTAACAGAGAAGTGTATGGATACATTAAACCATGTCTGACCACCCCCAAAATAATGGTATTATCCATACTACGTCAACAAAATTGATAGATATGTTAGGTGTTAAAATATTGACTCCCAAAACAATACCTCTGATCAATTGGTAGCGTAGATTTTCATACATTTGCTAACATTTCATTTGATACAGACATATAAAAAGTTCTACTCCCATGTTTTCTATAGTTAAAAGGTTTCCAGTTAAAACTTATATATTCTATTATGGCTCATGTGGTTAAGAAGCTGAAGTTTCTTGTGCGTATCCTACAGTGATTATCATACTATGTAGCTACCAAATGGCATAATAACTTGAGTACCTACTACTACTACTCTGAGGAAACTAATGCAATCCCTGATTTTCTCAGACAGAAAACGTCTTAGGTTCTGGGAATGATCTTTTGCATTTGATCATTGTAGAAATTGGATACATAGACTCGTCAGTAAGGAAGTAAAATCAATCAGTATAGTAAACACATTTTAATGCAAACTATTTTGTAGATAAAATGCATGAAAATCAGTTAAATGTATAAGACAAGAGATAACTTAAATGGCACAAACTTACAGAAGATTAACATCAGAATGAAGAACAAAGTGTCTTTGGAAAGGGGTGTGTGTGCCTGGTGTGTGTGTGTGTGTGATAAATGGATAAAATCATCCACATTCTATCCAGGCCCTATGTTCTTTCTGTAATAGTGATACATGTGCCTTGGCATTTCATTATTATTTTTTTTATTAATTAAAGAAAAAAAGAAATTAACACAACATTTAGAAATCATTCCATTCTACATATGCAATCAGTAATTCTTAACATCATCACATAGATGCATGATCATCATTTCTTAGTACATGCATACCGTGTTCATTATTTTTTGCTACAAGCAATCTATGTACTGCCATGCATTTCTCTTTGTCTTCTATGCTCAGATTTTCCCTGGATCGCCATACAGACCTTGACAGGATCTTTAACATACATTCTGGAAACGGATCTCTTTATACATCAAAGCCACTCGATCGTGAAATTTCTCAATGGCACAATCTTACTGTTATAGCTGCTGAAATCAGTAAGTCACTTTTTTATGAATATAACATTTAAATATATTTTTATGGATTTTATTTTATGTTAAAGAATTTATTCTCAGGGCACACATATATTATTTTAATCCAAGTGTTTAAAAGGCTTCCCAATACTCTTCATTTTTCCCATTAATTTCTATATCAAATGATCCATGGATCTGCATTCAAAATTAACTAATAGAAATGTTATAACATTTAAGCAATGGTGTAAAATGGGTAACTAAAGATATTCTCACTTGTGAAAAAATTAAATACAGTGGGAGGTTAGAAAATACTAAAATGTTTCATGGACACTATCAGTTAGAATCTTTGCAAAATGCTGGGTGTATATTAAATCATTCAATCCTCACAACAAATATATAGGTAGATGTTATTACTTCACTTTTACAGATGAAACCAAGGTACATATTGGTAGTAATAATGCTAACATTGAGCACTACGTATCTGGTATTACATGAAGAAATTCATTACTTTCCTCCTGCTATTATTTCTATTAAGCTCATTTAATAAAGAAGGAACTAAGGCAGTGGGAGTTTTAGTAATTTTCCCAAAGTTACCAAGCTAAAAGTAATCAATGTGGGATATACAGCTATTTATTCAGTTTGTAGGCCCAGGAGTGAACTCTGTACTTTGCAAAATTTCATCCTACTGGGAACTGGCAGAGCCCAGGATTCAGCACGACATCTGTCTAATTGCAAAAGTTTCTGCTTCCAATTAGGGCTCGCTACACAATGTGTGGTGTCAGGTGCAAAATGAAATGGGGGGTCCCTTTTTAATAAATTAAGCATTATTTCCATTTGCTAAAGCTGCCAGAATGCAATGTAACAGAAATGGATTGATATTTACAAAGAGGATTTACTAGATTATAAATTAGCAGTGCTAAGGCCATGCAAATGTCTGAGATAAGGCATCAAGAGGGAGATAGCTTTTTGAGGAAAGACTGCAAGGATTCAGGGTTCCTCTGTCACATGGGAAAGCACCTGGCAATGTCTGTTGGTCCCTCTCTCCTGGGCTCTGGTTTCAAAACGGCTCTCTCAGTTTCTGTGGGTCCTTCTTGTTTCTTCTGAGGTGTTTCCTTTATCTGAGCTCTCTCCAAAATGTCTCTGCCTTCTATCATCTCATAAAGGACCACAGCAAAGGGATTAAGAGCCACCTTGAATGGGCTGGGTCACATCTGCATGGAAACAACCTAAACCAAAGGTTTCACCCACAACAGGTCTGCACCCACAGGGATGGATTTAAAAAAAAAAAAGGCATTTCTGGGGGTTCATAACAGATTCAAATCAGCACAAGAATCATTGGATGTTAACAGCAGAGCATTTAAACAAGTCCAGGACCATGCCAACCTGAAGGCCCTGTGCTCCTGCGCATGTCACATGCCCAAGAAGCCAGCCCTGTCTGTACATGGAAACTTGTCTGTAGTCTGGTCCTGTACTTATGATGTACACGGAGTAGGCCAACTATTGCACTGTTGGAAAAGAAAGCATGAATTGCATACAGAATCACGGTGAAAAACTCTGCCCATAAATTCCAGATCTGAATTTCTAAGCTGAATTCCCCAAAATATATGAAGCTCATGCTATTTGAAATAATTATTCCAATCTTTGCAAGGTGGAATATTGGGGCTGAATCACCAAGTATTTCAGGAGGATGAAGTGGGCTAAGTAAGTGATCAGCAATGAATTCAAATCTTCAAGATGAAGAAATAGAAAAAGCTTGCGCTTAAATCTGACTCTGAAGCACAAGTGAACCCCTCCATCCAATCAATCCAATTTCTCCGTAGTGAGATATAAATGTCTGTACTTTTTAAGGCTAACTGAAGATTTTTGCATTTTTCTTGAAAATAGAATACTTTTATTTCCATGACTGTCTCCATTTCATCACGGTTAGATGTACCCTGCAGAGGCATTTGGGATGACATGATCCGATTTGACTAATCCAGAACAGTGACTGTTTGTGCTGCCTGCTGGATTCAAGATCCTTCTTCAAGCCAAATGAGCTAAGAATTGCATTTTCCATTTCAAGGACTTGGAGAAATTTAACGTCTAAAGCTAGTTGAATTAATTAGGATTCTGTACAAAGTTAGGCCAATTACTTTCTTCTTTTTAAGAACTAAACCTATTTTTTGCCCTTCAATGAAATCAGTCCATAGAGTAAGTGCTGGAAATGCCTACCTGCCAAGCCACAAGCAGTCAGGGTCCCATTATGCTGTTCCAGCATTAAACAGAATGAGGGTGAGAGGGAAGCAGGATGTGGGCAATTGTTTTCACTGGATTTTAAACATCGGTTTTGTCATGTGTCACACATACACTCTCTGAGCAGGGCAGAACGATGTATACGTGTACTTTTTACTAATGTGTTTCTAATCCTGCCTCTAACAGTTTAATTCTACATCCCATAGCAATATATCACATCACATGGCAAGTAGCAATCCAGGTAATTATTTAGTGCACTATACCATGGAATGATTTCTCATTTAGTTCTGTAAAAATAAGATTTTAGGATACCATGTGAAGAATAAAAATCTAAACTTAAGGTTATAACTGATGACCTGATAAATTTAGAATTGTAGAGTGTAGTAGAAACCAAGCATCTCTCCTAACAATTTTCTGAAAAAAAATTAACGATTATCATTTCAGTGAATTTGGAGGACAGTGAGCACTATTTATAAATGGAAGAATTTATTATCTAGATGCCCTACCTTATGGGTAAAAATTCTTGCTGTAAGCAGGTAGAAGAACTGCGTCTTTCTAAGTCCAGAGGTTTCTAGAAGGCTATTTAAAATTTTCTCTTTTCAGAGGTATAGAAAAGCCTGCAGATACATAGGCATGCTTTGACCTCAAGGCATACATTTTAAAATCGCTTTTGCTGATGCAGTCTTGCTA
Organism: Tamandua tetradactyla; assembly: GCF_023851605.1. NCBI lineage: Eukaryota > Metazoa > Chordata > Mammalia > Pilosa > Myrmecophagidae > Tamandua > Tamandua tetradactyla. Next base: position 73,661,711 of record NC_135335.1, on the reverse strand, counting down.
CAATAGAGTTTCTCTGATGATGCTGCGGGAGACTCAGGTGGTAAAGATATGCCAGCTACTCTTCAGTATGATGCTTCCTTGGAATGCTTTATACTTCTATTTATACATAAGCTGCAACATCTGCTAACAAAGAGATTAACGTGAGCAGTGGTTTTTGAGTATGACTCCAGGCCTGGTGCTTTACAAAGCGAATCTATCCTTGTGGATTTAGCTCTTGAATTGAAGAGCCCTGAGATATTTGTGAAGAGGCTAGAGATTCTCCATATTATGCTGGGAAAAAAAGAGCTGACAAGACAAACTTTTAGGCATGAAACTTGTCTGTCTCTCTAGGCTTCTGTTTGTAGTTGGAAAGTGAATTGCTACTCACAAAAGAGATATTAATATATCCAGACTATGCTGAAAGAAAATATTTTGCATATACCCAATAACTATATAAGCAGGTTAAAAGAAAATAAGGAAGAAGCAGTTTGCTCAACTTCTGTTCCAACCCAGCTCTTGATGGCTTGGGTCAGCACAGCCCCAAGAGCAAAGGACAAGGTAGGGACAGAGCCAGACACAAGTTTTATTAGGGTTTAGGACCATGAGATTGTCATGTTGGCAGCCATTCAGAAGTCAGTGCTCCGCAAGCGCGGAGGTGCAGAGGGCAACTTATAAGGGTTTAGGACAAGGGCATTCTGTAGGTATGACAACAGAGTGCTAGCAGGGTCTAATGACGCAGGGGGTTGGAGATTTGTTTACGACACCCTCTGTACATTCTTTCCCTCCCTGAGGAGGTCTGCTGACATATAACTTCTGTCTGGGTCAAGTAAGTGGCTACATGCAGCACCTTGCTCTCCATATGGAGGTGGAGCCTGGGTCCTGGGTCTCCACAACCTCCTTCCCAGTTTCTCCAAAGCAATAAGTAACTTCAGGAGGTTAAAACTTTGTTTGTAAATGAGTATGTTGCCTTTGGGTCACAGGGAATAGTCTAGGAATAGGGAAGGGAGGAAAATAGGAGTATAGCATGGTTCTCTTTATTCCTCTCTCTACTTCTTCCAAAATGCACCCCATTTTGTTCAGACCTTAACCTGAACTGTACTTTAAGCTAGTTAACTGGATTTTAACTTGTGTGGATGCTTTGTATGGAGAAAGCATAACCTAAGTAATGGAAGGTCGACAAAAGAAAGTGATAATGAAGAGGATAACAGCAACAACAAACACATACTGAGTGCTTATTATCAAACATCCTGTGACAAGATCTTTTCAGCATTAACCTAATTTTTCAACTAATTCTACAGGAATGGCAGTTATATTCTGTGCATATAACTCTTGAATAAACTGAGGTACTAGAGAGCTGGACTAAACTGGCCTGTCACACAACGAATGAGCGATGGACTAGGTCTTCAAAGCAGCTCTCTATGGACTCTTAACTACCCTACATGATATGAAGGCAACTGTTAGTGAATGAACACACGATTAAAATTTCTGAAAATAGAATATCTAAGGGTTAAGAAGACCTGGAGGAAAATTTGAGAGGAGTATTGAAGGGCAGATTTTTCAATTTTCTCTTGAAAAAGGGAAAGGAAAGTAAACACATGCACTCCAAATGTATTTAGAATTCTGTCTGCTTTCCTTTAAACTATTTCAGTCTTGTAAATGTTCCTGCTGACTCATCAGTCCAGCACATTATTTTTTAAAAGTGCTGATTCCATTATTTTAGTATCACTGAAATTCCATAGGAAAAAGAGGAAAATAAAGTATTTTGAGTAGTTCTATACTTCCAGCTTGTACATGATGAGAATTATTACACTTACATCTTATTGTCCCAAGAGCTATGAAAAGTACCACCCAATGAATCGGCTTAAACAACAAGAATTTTTCTCATGGTTTCCAAGGCTGGAAGGCTGGCTTCTTCCTGGGTTGGTAGCTTCTGGTTGGTCAGCAATCCTTAGCTGTCCATGGCTGTCCAGTCACATGGATGTGTCCTCTCCTTCCTCTTCATGCTAGGTTCCCACTCACTTCTGTTTCTGCTCCTCCACGAGGCTTTCACTGTACATAAACCCTCCATGAGAGGACTAAGGCACAAACTCATATAATTGGGCCACACTTCACTAAAAATAACTGCTTCAAAAGATCCTTTTTACAATGAGTTCACACCCACAACAATCGTAGTAAGAGTAAGAGTATGTTTTTTTCCTGGGGTATGTAATTCAATATGCCTCACCTTAAACCAAAACAACATTTCATAAATATAAGTAAGTCAGATAAATTTTGCAAGAGTCAATGTTATTACTCATAGCCCATGTGGGTAGAGACCATTTAATAGATTGCCATTGTCCCTTGGCTCATCTACTTTTTTATTTGTTTGTTTAGCTAATTATTTCTTTTTCCTTTTTTATTGCTGTTCAGCTTGATTTGCCAAAGTCTACACAGAAGTTGGACTATTTCCAAATATTGAAATATTGACATCATGGAGGCTGATAACTATAAACTGAGTTTAACAAAATACTCTCAGTTAGTGTTTCTTTCTGACATAATATTCTCCAGAAGTGCCTGGAAAAATTGATAATGGAGATAATGCAATTATGATTAATAAAATACGATACGCTAGGCAAACAAACTAAGGAGACATTTTTATCTTTAAATGCTATTTCCAAATCAAAACTATTCTTTATGTTCATCTTCTCATGTGAAAATGTCGAGCTTCTTGATTTTGGCATTGGTAATCACAACGAGAAAAAAATCAGGATTGTTGTACCATCTGCTACTATTGAGAAAATTTGGGGAGAGTAAATCACTATACACAATCTCATCTGTATTGCTGAAATGGTTCCAGCAGTAACAACATTTAATGAAAAAATTGAAACCTTAAGTATCATTGTCCATTGTCCATGCAATTTGTAAAATCAGGAGACATATAATAAAATTTCTAAAGGGATATATTTGAGAGTAGCTGTTGGAATACATTTTAGGAATAAAAGTAGTCAAACTGATGATTGCAATATACCAACTACCAGTTAGGAGTTAGTTACTTTAAGCAAGTTACTAATTCATTTAAAATTGTACTTCTTCATCTGAAAAACATGTAGCAAGATATTATGATAAAAGATTAAATGAGATGAGGATGCATGCTAGGGGTTTAATAAATATCCTTTCTTGTTTTATGAGGATACAAATATAATATGAACTCAATTACACTGGGTTGTGTTTTTAAAAAGATTTTCCAAAATAATAATAGTACTCCAGAGCCCAGTAATAATTGAATTCATGACTACTTAATTAGGCTCTATAGTAGTTTCCTTTATTGTATTTGCTCATTATGTTTGCAGAATGAACATAATGCATATTTATATTTGAGGACTTAATATCCATAAGATACCTACACAGATTAAATCTGGTGCACACTTGTTTCTTCCTGAACAAACTGTTCCTTTTCTTCTTTGTAGACAACCCCAAAGAGACCACTCGTGTGGCTGTTTTTGTGAGAATTTTAGATGTCAATGACAATGCCCCTGAGTTTGCTGTGTTCTATGATACTTTTGTATGTGAAAATGCCAGACCAGGACAGGTGAGTACCTGTAAGATTGACAGCAAGGGATAATTTTAATTGCTTTTTGGATATTTTCTTTTCTAGTCTTGAAAGGAAAAAGTGAACAAAGATAAAAGCACTTATATTTTGCTCCAGTAATATTATCAAAATATTGTACTGATGTTTTTGATTTGAAAATATTTTAAGTCACAGTGCAAAGGTTTCATATTTCCTTTGGAAAATTCCAACATTACAAGTTTTTCCCTGCCCTAAAAGGTAAGGTGTGAGAAAAAAATAATAACTTTGTGAATGTTCGAAAACAAAAATAAAGAAACCAACAAAACCTGCTACCATCAGATGAATATTGATATCTGCTAGAGAGATGCGAAAAGAAAATTGGGGAAAACACAGAGACAAGTACATGAGATCAGTGAAATATTTCATCAATACTACAATTTATGTAAGCATGATCTCGAAGCAGAGAATGAGAATTTGCTCCTTACACATATACATTGTATTTCATCATTGCAGCAACACAAAAAAATATTGAATGACTTAGTTTTAGTCATTCAATATTTTTCCTACATCAGCTTTGTTATAAAACTCCTGAAGTCTTTTCTTCAGTGAGCTTATTTTGTTGTTTGAAAATCTTGAGCGTATGAGGCTGAAAGAATTGCTCTTAATTGGTTTGAGTGCTATCTTCACAGAATGAAGCTGCATGTCATAAATAATAATTGGGAGTCAAATGTATTTTATCAAAAAAAGAGAATCCATCGTGAAACTACATTGTGTTTTGACATCATTTGATACTCTTTATAAACATCAGTCATTGTTACATTTTTATGCAAATTACATGGTGGAATAACTCAAGTTCCTCCTTCCAGAAATTCTAATAGGAATTCAGTGGCATATCTATTGTTTGAAACGGTAAAATTGCTTCAATTGGATTCACTGTTTTTTTGAAAATGCTATGGAAGTGTTTAATTTGGCTTATTTAAATGACTTAGCTGCTTCCAACGTACTTTTAATGAAATAGTGCATGCCCTAAAAATCCCATTTCAAATAGCCCTCTGCTTGGCAGGCGCAGCATGATGTAAGTGAAAGCCTTTTCTCTAAGAGATAAATTACCCACTCTGCTGCTGCCGCACACATTACTCCCTCTATGGTTATTCTATTTTCAAAGGATATTTTTCTGAGCATTTTAATTACTATAAATATTAATTTATAAATGTATTCAAAATATACAAAATAAAGGTTGTGTTTTCCATATGCCTTTTTCTTTTTTAACTGGACCTGGCTCAGTAACCTCTCCACTCTTATAAGACTTTTTAAAAATGCCAACAAAGACGATTTAATAAAAATTTCAGTATCCTGTTTTTTTTTTTTTGTTTGTTTGTTTTTTTTAACATGGGCAGGCATGGGGAATCAAACCCAGATCTCCAGCATGGCAGGTGGGAACACTGCCACTGAGCCACCATTGCCCGCCCATGCAGTATCTTATTTTCACAAGTTGCTAAGAAGTACATGGTCAATAATTTTTTTTCTAACGGGCTGGATATATGATAGCCTATTATTTTTAATAAGATTGGTTTGATAGGTGTCATTTTGGTCTCATAAGCTTAAAGATGCTTTTACTGAAACTAAGCTGTGATACAAACAATGATGGAATTACAAGTTATCACATCCTGGCTAGGAACATCAAAGTGGTCACTTGATTATATCATTAGTTCATTTGTTAACTCTGCCTTTCCTCATCATAGGGAAGTGGGATACAAGCACTTCTTGGCTTGCTTTAGTCCATTTATAGAGTATTTCCTTCCACCCAATACTCCTATGAACTTAGTACTCTTTAAGACTTAGTAACACTTAGAACAACAAGGAAAATGAGTCCATTCATTTGGTGTGTGGAACAAATGAGAATACAAAAATAAAATTAATTGCCCACCCCTTCCTCCTTTCCATTCCCTGATCTTAGCTATTTCCTGAACTACTGGTGGAGGATCTGCCCTCTTGAGAAGGATCTGACTCTTTGTACCTGATCTAGGCTACTTGAATTCCCATCTTTCCCATCACAGAAAATATCAGGGGACCCTGAGTAAAGGTCAATGAGAAGGCAGGCTGTTTTCCTTTTCTTCCATTTGCCCACTCTCAGGCCACACTACTGCAGCCAATAAACTATAGTTCAATAATTTTTTCACCATTATGGGAAGAAATTGGTATTTCAATTTCTTATATCAATATCCAAATGACGTTAAATTGAATTAATAGTGTAAAAAATGGAGTCCTTTTAATAAAATATAAATTTGACAATTTATACAGGCATAAATACACATATTTAACAACTTCTGAAGCTTTTTGGTAAAATTAAAATGTCCAGTAAGCTGTATCATAAATATATAGTAGTTGATATAAATATCATATCATATTTATTAGTTTATACTATGTTCAAAGCAATTAGTCTGATCATATAAACATGTTCAATGTTCTGCTTAGTTACCACATAGCTTCTTACATTATATCTTACTTTAAAATAAATTAAAAAGTTGATTCTCATAAAATGCTTATTCTTCCATACTTTGCATATGATGAATGTAAAAAGGTATGACAATTTTAACGACAGTGCAAATGAATTGAACTATTTGCTAAAGTGGGTAATGATGTTTAAGACTTTTCCTAAGAAGTAATGTACAAAACCTACCTTCTTAGAAAATTTTTCACTTTACTTTCAGAAGAGGAAACCCATGATCAAAATAATATCCTAAATTTTCCCTAGCTTAAACAACCTCTTCCAGATTCGTGTTTAAATGTGTATGGAATAAGCCACTCAGTTCAGATGTTATATTTAAATTGGTAAAAACAAATAACATTACCAATTTTGAAAGAAAGGGGACTATTCAGGTATGTCCTTGCAACAGCCAAGAGTGAGAACAAGAGTGAGAGATAGATAGATTCTATTAATCATAAAAATGATGGATGAAATCAAGGATACATGCAAAAGGAACAAAATCAGCTGCCTTTAAAAGAATTGTAAACAGAATGAGAAAGTTTAAAAATAACATATCATAAAGCAGATCATACTCGTGGAAGTTTAATGAACATGTATTTTTCTCTTTTCTGCAGTTAATACAGACTGTAAGTGCTATAGACAAGGATGATCCTTTAGGTGGACAGAAATTTTTTTTCAGTTTAGCTGCTGTCAATCCAAACTTCACCGTACAGGACAATGAAGGTAAATTTTAGAGCATGTTCATTATGACTCTAAGGTGACATTAACAGGAAATTTCCCAATCACTATATACATGACTCATAGTAAATTTTAATTTCATCAAATATTTAATGAAATATTATGGTAATGCCTTCTGTATCCTACTTTGAGATGTTTACAAGCATTACCCACTTGAATTAAAAAAAAAACATATATAGATGTGGAAAGAAGACTCTTTGTGGGTGCTAAAGGGTACAGGTCACTTCAAAAGATTAAGAAGACTGGAATCAGTTGATATATTAAAATAGAATGGGATGCTTGAAAATAGAGCAGAGTGAGACTCGTGTGACAACTCAGATGTGTTTTAGCAACAGCAGATTCACCAAAGCCAAGAAGTCATTGAGAAAGCGTGAAAAAAAAAAGCATAGACGCCATTTTAGCCTGTGAGGAGAGGCACTGAAAAAGCATAGTTGTGAGAGCATTATACAAATTGTCCTGTGTAATACATGAATACTTCCATGGTGCCTCTGAAATGAAAGAATACTGAAATTATACTTCTTATACTCATAAAAACCAAAAGCACATTCTAGGGGAAATAAAGTGAAATTATTTACTGTTTTTAAATAAGTTTAATAGCTTTATTTCTGGTAAAGATATATCATAATTATCTTAGTGTAAAGAAGGTGTTTTATGAGATCTTTCCTTTACTTGATAAGCTTATGCAAAACTAATTATATAAGCTAGTTTTCATTAAGCAAGCATACTTGTTTTAGAATGATGACTGTGGATATAAGTATTTTTTTTTAATTAACCTATTAACCACTTTAGTTTATTTATAATATCTTTGTAACAGTTTATGATATGTGTTGGCAGAGCCCAGCTGTTATATCACCATTTGGTGGCTTCCAGAAAATATTTTAAAGTACTGAAATCTAATTAAATGAGCTAATATTCAAGATACTTTTTTCTAGTAGAAAACCTGTACAGACCAAAGGTAGTACACTCATTAGTAGCATCATTTTTTACTAAACCTTGAATTTCTGAAGTATTTATGTTGCTCTGGACACCTAAAAAGTATTGCATTTGGAAAAATTAGCTAGATATGGTTGGCAAATACAATGGGGCTCCTAGTTACATTTAAAGTATAGAAATTGCCATCTTGTAATTTTATTTTGCTGAATCTGGCAACCTTAAACATAGAACTTACTCTGGAGCCACCCTTAGTATTGACTTGATACATGGATTTTACAAGTTGTATTTTTTATTTGTTTTATTTTCACGTTAAACTGAACCTTGGGTTCCAACAAGCTACCTCTCAATTAAAAAAAAAATGATTAAGACTTTGAAATAGTATGTCTGAGCACATTTCATAGTTACTGGGGAAATAACTCGAGGCTGACTTTAATTACTTGCCAATGAATTGTGTATTATTTTTGTATATTAGGAAGATTTCCTGATCTTCTATAAGTTATGCAAAACAAGGGTTCAAGCTCAAATGAATGTAGACCCAAACTTCTCCCTAAATAACATATCATTAAAATCTGGTAGGATATTTCATTAATCCTATGTAAATTCACTTTTTTTTTCTCCTATTGGATGGATTTTTAAAGGAGTTCCAACAACACAGACATCACCTTAATATTGTTCTTTTTAAGATACCCTCCTGTGTTCTCCTACGAGTCCATCCTCAAAGTCTTAAATCCTATTTTTCTAATTTCCTGCTTATGTGATACCACACTTTGAGCTTTTCCTTCTTAATATTCCTCACCTTTCTGTAATTTATAGGTGTGAAGCTTTATTATATGATGAATTTCTGAATGTTTAATTAAAAATTTGGATCAGAATTGGTGAGTTTAGGGTAAAAGTTCATTTGATTCTGTGATATATCAAAGCTGTTGTAGGCAAAATGAAGATTAAAATTAAAAATTATAACTGGACAAGAAGATTCTAAAAAGTACCTACATGTCAATAATAGTACATCATACTAGGTTTGAGAATGCAAGATCTGCATCACAATACTTCTTGGAAGATAGGTCAATATTTCAAAATTATCAGGGCTACATTCTATATCTCAAATATGCTTATGTACATTTGCTATTTTGCTAATGTACATTTCCAGTTCTTAAGGTTTTGAAATTTAACAACTCACCTACATAGTTGGTTGACATATTAGAATTTAATCTCTCACTATTGATTTAAGAAGTGAGTGGTCTATATTCAACCAGTATTTCTGCAAGAAGTTCTCACCTTGTTTTCTGGGCCATTTTTGTTGTTGTTGTTTGGCTTCTTTGTTTGATTAAACAATCCTATGGGACATTGTATATGCATTTATTGTGTTGTCTAACCAAGAAAAAGTGCACTGTACAAACAGAAAGGATGGGAAACTGTCATAAATAACAACATTAATTATAGTTTTTTTTTTTTTTTATCGGTTAAGGGGCCAGAATAAGTTTTTGTTGTTGCTGTTTGTTTTTTTTTAATCCCACCACCTATATTTCAGGATATTGGGTGAGTTATCAGGTCCTGGAAATACTTGGTAACAATATACTAAACAACAGGATGCTATTAAATCCCTACTGTTTTCTTGAGACTCTACTACATACTCTACAGGAGTCCTCTCAGGTCTTCCACCAACTTTGAGCCTTATATAACTTTATTAATTTTAGTCAGTGGAAACAATTCAGAAATATTAAGTAACTTGCTCACTGTTGTTAAAGTTTTGGGATTCTTAAAGATTTTTGCCTGCTTTGTGGAATTTAAAAATGGAACAGTGTTTAAAATTTTCCCAATTATATTTTCTCTCAGGGATATTGAATTTATATGTTCCTGTGTGTGCATGTATATAGGCACATATATTTGTAAATAAAAACATTTAACATGATGTTTTTTTTTCTTGGTATGCAAAATGCTTCTGTTTTCTGAAAATTCTGGAAAACAAAATTTGATTATCTATGTTATCTCCAGAAATGATTCACTTCTCAAAGTTTACCACTTTTGAAATTATTGGGGAATTCTTTGAAAACCTAATATCCTAATAAAAATAATAACCTAATATAAACCTACCTTCTTAGATTCCCCAATCTATCAACTTTCTGTCTATATTCTAATTGCATTGTGTGTACTTTATGGGAATTTGTATATCAGTGTTATGTAAACAAATATTCATTTCACATCTCAAACCATGATTATCAGGATGAGAGAAATTTACTGTCCAAATCATTTGTACTATGTGGAATTTCATTTTAGATAACACTGCCAGGATTTTAACGAGAAAAAATGGATTCAATCGGCACGAAATAAGTACCTACCTGCTGCCCGTGGTGATCTCAGATAATGACTATCCAATTCAGAGCAGCACAGGCACACTCACCATCCGAGTGTGTGCCTGTGACGGCCAGGGCAACATGCAGTCTTGCAGCGCCGAAGCTCTGCTCCTCCCCGCAGGCCTCAGCACAGGGGCTTTGATCGCCATTCTCCTGTGCATCATCATTCTGCTGGGTAAGTAATGCAGACGGGAGGGAAACTTGGTTCTTTTGTAGATCCGCAAAATGTTGCTTTTAAAATATCTCCCCCCAAACGAGCCCCAAGTTTGAAGACAGAAATAAATTAATTGCGGCATTTCTTACCCCATTAAAATATTTTTATCCTAGGAATAGAGTGTCTGTAAATAAAACAGTAAAGAAAGAAAGAAAAATATTTTATCCTATTGGAAAATATAGAAATATATATATATATATATTGGTGGTAGTATTAGTGATGGGACTTCATTTCACCTACAGGGACATAGCATTCATTCAAATGTGAATCAATATATGAAAAGCAAATATCTATCGTTTGTTAAAATAAAGCAAATAAATAAATGAAAAGGCATGAGAGGGAAACCTAGAATGGCTTTTTTTAGGAGCTTGGGAAATTGAGAGACAGAGAATTGCAATTATTTTTAGCTCTCCCAGATATTCTCATAGAATTAAGATTTTCTACAATGTGGATACTATGAATAAGGAAAGAGGTTTCAATGGCCAGTGCCCAGATTATTTTATAGTTGGCCCATTATTTCTTTCCTTAAAAATGTAGCTGCATAGTTTATGGCCCTGTATCTTTTGAATCATATGCCAGTCTCCTATTCAGCAGTATAGGAGCTGGAGAAGTTGTAGCATTGGAGTCAGGTCTCAACCACTAAGTTTTCAGTAGCAGAGCTGAATAAGAATAGCAGAAACCAGAACTAAAAACAAGAAAAAGAATACAAGGTTAACTTTGTGATTTTTGTTAGAATGGCATTGCAAAGACTTGCCTTGGTTATAGAATAATCTCCCTCCAGCACACCTGTACTCGTATTTGCAAAATTTTCACATTGGAAAAAAAGTTTAGCCATCATTTCAAATTTGAAAATAGTAATTGCAATAATTAATTGTAGAAACCTTTCAAGATTATGAATCAAAACCAAGTTTTTATATAAAATTAGGACCTGTCAAAATGAAGTATACCTTAAAAATGCTTCATTATTCTCTGTCATTCAGTTATATGTATCTTATCTATGAAAGAAGCATTTCCACTTTTTCTCATTTTGTTGAGCATATATATATATATAATCTCTGCTTTTAAATAACTGAAGGGTATACAGTCATTCCAGATAATCCACTAAATGTACAAAGTGATCAATCCTGTATTAGGTTTACACATAGCTCAGGAAATGAAAATGTGCTACATTCTAAAATAGACTATATATGCTATGTATACATGTGTGTGTGTGTATATATATATATATATATATATATATATATCATGCGATTATGGAATATGAGGCTTAACAGACTTCTCTATATAAAACAAAAATAATGAATTTGATTTCATTTAATAGAACATGTGATCACAAAATTGTTTAATATTTATTGGCTTATCATTAATACAATAATTGCATTGAGCAAAGCAAATAAAAGTGTTTTAAACTAAGTAAATCTATGCTTGTACATATGAATGGCATAGATGTATATGTATCTTTGGGGTTTAAGGTATATACCCAAATTCATTCCAAAAATGTTTTAAAGTCTCCAGTACCAATAATATTAATAACAGCAGAATTTTTGTTTTACTGAATGCTTATGTGCCTAATTGTGCAGTTAGTACTTTGCCATGCAAAAACTTATTTCATTTCACAAAAAAATTGTCTGAAGCGTGTAGAATTATTATCTTCATTTTATAAATGATGCAACTCAAAGTTCAAAATATTTCCAGTCACACAGTTTCTGAGTGGTTGAATCAAGACACCTTTCTGTAAGTCATAGCGTATACAATTTCCTAGTGGAATCTAAAGTTTATTTCCACTATTTTTTTTTATGCTCATGCCTAGATGGAGGCCTTGAGATCTTATATTTTTATTGAAATGTTAGCATGTCCTTTACCTGTTTTTCTTGTCCTCCAAACAGTGATACTTGATTTCATAGCTTGAAACAAATTGCTTTTTAAACATCTTTGAACTAAAAATCAGATTACATTTACTCTCTACTAAATTATTGCTATCAATATTCCTCTGAGGCTTATTAAAAAGAAGTTGTACCTGAAGTTTGAAGCAGTAAACAAATTTGGACTTTGAAGCTAATTTTAGGATGTTTTCATTATCCTCAGTATTAGGAGATTTTTTTTACCTGTAAAATCTTTTGGTTGATGATAAATAATCTGTGGTTTAAAATCCATCATAGTTTCCTGTGTATATGCGAAAATATGAATTAAGTCAAAATAACTGTTATATTTTCTCAAAAACTGGTTGAATAAGCAGTTTTCCTCACTTTGAAGATCAAAATATTTATGCCTCATAAAATTTGTTTTCCCTTATCTTGCCCCAGCTAACCGAATTCACATCTGTTTTTGCAAATCATCATTTTAAAGAATCATGACCCAAATGTTTGGGGATAATGAGGGTGGGAAGCTCTAATGCGATGAGAGAATTTGATATTCATTTTCACCTATTATTTATATTATTATGTTTATTAATACTACTATTAATTGTTATCATGATAGAGGGACATGTCTTTATGATGGAAAATTCTATGTGTTAATCTATATTTGTATAAAGGCACATGTAACAGAGATTCATACATGTTTGTGAGCTAATTCAGTGCAGTGGTTTGAATACACTCTGTCTTGCATCATAATCAGTAGGATTGTTCCTGCTTTTATTTTGAGCAGAATGTCCTGTAGATCCGTTTTTCAAAAGCACACAAGTTTCACTCAGTGAAATATTTAACCATCATCTTATCTAGCAAATGTTTTTGGTCTCAGGTAAGCCATGGAAAACTTCATAAAATTCTAAACTAGTGTAATGTCTAAAAAACTCGGTCATTTTTTCTAGTGATGAAGATCTTATTTTAATAAAGAAAAGCTATATAAATCCATCACCAAGCTATTTAATAGTAACAGAAACCCCGTATCTTGTGAAGTGTGTTGCTTTTCAGTATTGTATAAAATTTGTGAAAATGAGCTAGTATTTTCGTCCTTTTTAAATTGTCTTATCTGAAACTATAGTCAACCGGCGTATGTCAGTATTTAAAACAAAAGCTGAAACACGTCTCTAAGATCAGGAGTCATCCTGAAATGTTCCTAGATCTCTCCAATATGTGCCCCGAAAGAAAACTGTCAGAAGTGCAAGATAAAATGTAACTGTCAAGGAAAAAATGAAGTTAAAGCCCTTTACAGTGCTTGCACCCACTTTATGTAGTGTTTTTAAACGGTCCTCTAATGTGTCTCCTTTTCTTTTTTTTCAAGTTATAGTAGTACTGTTTGCAGCGCTGAAAAGGCAGCGCAAAAAAGAGCCTCTGATCTTGTCTAAAGAAGACATCAGAGATAACATCGTGAGCTATAATGATGAAGGTGGCGGAGAGGAGGACACCCAGGCCTTTGATATCGGCACTCTGAGGAACCCTGCGGCTGTCGAGGAGAAGAAGCTCCGGCGAGATATTATCCCGGAGACTTTATTTATACCGCGGAGGACACCAACGGCGCCGGACAATACGGACGTCCGGGATTTCATTAACGAAAGGCTAAAAGAGCACGACCTTGACCCCACTGCCCCCCCATACGACTCACTTGCAACCTACGCCTACGAAGGAAATGATTCCATAGCGGAATCTCTGAGTTCTTTAGAATCAGGGACTACGGAAGGAGACCAAAACTATGATTACCTCCGCGAATGGGGCCCTCGGTTTAATAAGCTGGCGGAGATGTACGGGGGTGGGGAAAGCGACAAAGACTCTTAACGTAGGATTCCTGTCCTGTGCAAAAGGAGGTAACTTTACCCACACTGTCTCCGCTTCACAGTATTTGATATTCAGAAGACTTTTCCTGCCACTCAGCACAATTTTTCCCCGTTTACTTTTTCATTTGTTCATTAATTACATTAATTCTTTCCTGTAGGATGTCTCACGGAATATATACGACCTTTTATTTAATCACTTCCAAGAGCCAAAGCTATGGGAAATTCAGTATTGTCCACCTTAGTAAATAAAAGATAATTTCAGAAACACGAATGGGGATAGTGCTCCTTTAAGCGACCTCACAAACAAGCCGCTTCTGTTAGATACATGCCCTGCCCTTGCAAATGAAGCTTTTAAAAGGTGAAGAAAAATTTAAAGATATATCCTGTTCTGTACATTAAATTAAAAAAAAATGTACATGTGGTGTTAGTAGGTGTGATATGCAACCTGGTATACAAACGTTTGTGCAATTTCGTTTCATCAAATTCTATCTGCTAATGTTTTATATTTATATTTTTGTATTTATTTTTAAGAAAATAAACCAGTTTTTACAACTACTTTGTCTCCAGCTTCTTCTTTTTTTTCCCCCCTAGGAAGATAAAGCTTCTCCATTAACTAAATATCGTGGTACAAAAAGTACATTGACTTCAGGTAACATACCAAGCCATTGTAATTAGCACTGACAGCTCTAATCAATTTAGGAAGGTTTAAATAAGAATCCTTTCTCCACTGATGCGTTATACCGTGATCTGTGAAAAACTCTTCATATTAAAAGTAATAGTCATTAACAGACCACCTAAAACTTCATCATATAAACAAATAGAAAACATGGCCAACCTTATGCTAAATATCCTTAAACACAGCAATGCAGTAATTTTTTGTTCCTATTCATGAAAATAATATCTGAAAGAGTAAAATATTTTTTTAAATGTTCAGATGACACTCGTGCTATTAAGGTTTATAGGCAATAATAGTTCAGACAAGTTTCAGAGTGAAAGAACCCTTTAATGGAAAATATGGTTACCTCCTATGGTGACTTTGAAAATGTCTAGTAATGACAGTAGTAATGCTGAATATTCCATTAAAATGCAGCATTGTAATTATGCTGTTTTCCAAAAAACATCATATAGCTATCGTTTTTCCATGAATGAATGAATGAATGATGGGGGGCGGGAAGGCTGTTAGTCATCCAAGTTTCCTTGAGATTTATGGAAGTTAACCGTATCGAATTGAATCCTTGTTTCCTGGTCTCCACAGCATGATTTACTGATAGATGGACCGTTTTCTGGGTCTAAGCTTGGAAGTCACATTCCCCACTGATGATAACATAAGCAATACAAAAGATTGGTCTGCTTTCCAATTAGAGAAAATGTTGTGCTGTTGGAGTGAGTCAGTGCTATATTGACATATCCTTAATGTAAAATTAATTATTTCAAATTTATGGGAAGGTAATTTTTTTCGAACGGAAAGGCCCGCATTTCTCTAAACCATTTTGGTTTGCACAGTCTGATTATTAGGAAAAAAAAACCCACAAAATCTAGTTAAAATTACAGTCACATTCCAACTCTGTGGCATGCTAGACCATAGTAAGTCCTAACTTGGCAGAATTCCTGTGTTCCAAGAACCTTTTCATTCATACTGAGGGCTCGCTGTCAGAAAGATAAACTGCAAAAAAAAAAAAAAAAACGATTTGATCACATACGTTGACTCAAACGGGAGGGTGTGATGCTCAATATCCTAGAAGGATGCTTTTAATTAAAAAAAAAATCAATAAACAATGGAAAATAAACAAAGAGAATGTTTATCTTATGCGCATGTCACAGTAGGTATGATTTAAAGTATAATATTCATTTGGTTGAAAATTAGTTTAAAAATTTCCAGCTTTAGTTATTTCCATTAATATTAAATGCTAGTGATCGGGACTCTTATTTGGCTTTATAACCATCCTCATTCAGATCATTTCAAAATAAAAGTTACTTGCTCCATCATTTCTTTTATTTGTCATGCAATTTATAAAGTTAAAGGATTATAGCAGTGATCTTTGGTATCATCCAAAATAGTTTTCCAAATAGTGTCATTGAAGAGAGTGATTTGCAGGTTGCTTTGTCAATATAAGTACTATATTGCTCACAAATGCTTTTTCAGAGAACTAAAATAATACTCATTAACAGATATACTAATATTTGGTGATAATGAAGACAGTGTGCAAAAGAACCGATTCCTTGGAGACACTTAGGTTAAAAAGTATGCTTAAAATGACCTGCCCAAACTCTCCAATGAAGCATGCCTAGTATAGTGCTCTCCCGAAGGGGTGCCCAATTTATAGACCATTCTATGTACAAAATATTTTTATTTGGTGAGAGAAAGATGTCTTTTGGTGTCAAATTATTGGTTTCACAGGACAAATAATGTGAGCTTTTCATTTGTTCACTCATTTATCTGTTTATTTATAAAATATACACTATGTCTTATAAAGTTAAGGGATGTTCCAGACCCTAGAGATGCAATGATAAATCATAATCATCTTTTAAGAAATCCTTCTGTCATATTTTTTCATGAATCACATATTCATATAAATGAAATAAAATCATTGATCTTCAGAAATGGTGATTAAGTTGATCAATTACCATTCCTTGCATTTTAATAAAATGTACTGATAGATTTATACACATAAACTAAGTAATCAAATGTCTAGGATCCTCTAAAGTGAGGGAACCTATGAGTTCAGTGAGATTAATCCAGATATATTGATTCATTTGTTCATTTATATGCATATGTGTCTGTACATACTTTATTATGTACACATATTTGTACATATGACTTTGAAATACTGAGACTGAGTCCATAAACTATGTAAGAAATAACTCACATATTGTGGCTTATAAATGCATACACATACACATTTACTTACACATATCTTCATTAACAAATTTCAGCTAAAAAATACTTCTTTTATAAGAAAACTGATCCAATTATCATAATCCCTTATTCATTATCAGACCTTGTGTTCAAAGTAAAAAGATAGAGGGGTAGAATTCATTCAGAACATGCTTATTAATTATTATCAATATTTATTCCAGAATTTTTGGATGATCCAATGAAGGTTGTAAGTCTTTTTGATATAACAAAGGGTACAAATAAGATAAATGAAATTTGAACCATACCTCTAGGGACTCGTATAAAAAAAATGGTATCTATAGGCTCAAAAACTACAAAATGTCACACAAAATGGGAAGTAAGAAATGAAACAATAAAAATGCTGTGGGCTTCTTGACTTCAAGAATGAAGTCTGTTTTTCTCCCCACTATTCCCTCAGTACTCAGTACATGGGACATGTCAGTCATTCAAATAATGTTAAATATCAATAAGAATCTCCAATATAATTTCCTAAAATTATCTCTTGTCATAACTCAATTTCCCCACCATCAATTTAAGTTGTTCAAGCTAGAATCAAGGCCTTGTGTATTTAACTGTTACTTCCTTTAAGCGTCAATATCAGTTGCCCATTTCTGTAATATCTTCATGAGAAAATATGCTGCTTTCTTCTACTTTCAATTTTCCCAGATACCAATAGTTAGCACCTCTCTGTCAGTCTTTTCCTGTACACTTTGAAGAGAGTATCTTTAGTCATTACAATAGTCATCCAAAGTAGTAACTTCTTTCTAAGATTCCGGTCTGCTGAACTTCTCTCCAGATTTTGTACTCAAGACTTAATATTACTCTTACCAGAATTTCCCTGCCCTAAAGAATCTGGACCAACCCATGGAATTTGGACTTGCCAGCCCCCAGTCACATGAACTAATTCTTCAAAATAAATGTCTCCATATATCCTATTGGTTCTGTTTCTCTAGGAGATCCTAATTAATACAGTTTGGTACTGGGAAATGATGTGCTGCTGTAACAAATACCTAAAAAAATGTGAACCTGGCTTTGGAATCAGGTAATGGGTAAGGAAGCGAATTTTGAGGATCTTCATAGAAAAAGCTTAGGTTGCCTTCTAAAGACTATTGGTGGAAAAAAATCAAGTTTTTCAGATGAATCCTTGGAAGGAAGTGAAGAACATGTTATTAGACAATGGAGGGAAGATATACATTGGAGAATTAGCTGCTACAAAAAAAGGAACCAGCACTTGATTAATTTGAAATCTCTCAGCCTATCCAGAGGGCATGCTCTGGAAACAGGGCCAAGAGGGTGACTGGGTAACCATGGGACTTGTGGTTTTTTACAATTCTATACCAATTGAAACATTGCCAGTCAAGAGTGAAAATGGCAGAGGCAAGATGAATTGAAGGAAGAACGATTCCAAGGATAGAACCAGAATGCAAAGGACTGTGCTTAAAAGAATGCTTCAGATCAAAAGGGCAGGGCCTCCAACCCTGCATTCAGATAAGGCAAAGGAGTTGGACAGAGGCTTTGAGGCACAGGCAGTTATCTGGCCTTGAAATGTAATGGAATTTACTATGCTTGCTTTCAGAATTGTCTTTGGGGATCTGAGAACACTTTTCCTTCACATTTCTTCCATGTAGAGTGGGAAAGTCTAAGAAGCGTCTGTCCTATCATTGCACAGAGGCAGGTAACTTGTGTTATATTTCCACAGGTATATGGATGGAGAAGAATGTTGTCCCAGGATCTTCCATACTGAAAGTCTCACCCACACTTGATTTAGATGATTGAGAAAATTAGACTTTGAACTTAGAGTTGATAACACAATTGGTTTAGATTTTGGGGAATGTTGGGATAAGGCAAATATATTTTGCATGTGGGAAGGATATGAGTTGTTAGAGGTGAGAGGGCAGACTCTTATAGATTGAAGTGTGTCTTCCTTAAAAGATATGTTCAATTTCTAAAACCAGACTTGTGACTTCGACCTTAGTTGGATATAGGGTTTTTGAAGACGTTATTAGTTGAGGCCAAACTGGATTAGAGTGGACTAATTAATCTAACACGTGTCTTTATAAGATGGGGAGAAGGCACAGACACAGGAAGAGAGAACACCATGTGAAGAGACAAAAGAGAAAATATTCACATGAATTTGGAAACTAGAATTATGCATCTATAACACAAAGAATACCCAGGCCACCAGAAGCCCGGAGAGAGACCTCAGAGTGAGCAAGGTCTTCCTGTCACCTTTATTCCACACTCCTGGCCTCCAGAATTGTGAGAGAATCAATTTTTATTGTTTTCAGTTGCGCAGTTTGTGATACTTTATTATAGGAGCCCTAGAAAAATAATACAGCTTCATCAAATGTTATTTTTTAATTGAAGTAAAAAAGCCACCTTATTTTAATTTACCATATTTCCCCATACTTTCCTATCGCTTTTACACCGCATAATTTTTCTCCCTAACACCGGCAGCTTTTAAATATATTACATAATTTACTTGTTCAGTGTGTTTATTTTCTGTCTCTATCCAATACATTGTAAAGTTCCTGAGACCAGAAAGATGGGCAAGTTTTCTTCATTATGGTAGTCATGGTGCCTACCACCAAGGGCATTTCTGGTAAGACTTGCATGAGTCAGGGTTCTCTAGGAAAACATAACTGACAGGAGAGAGATATGTAAATATTATGAAACTTTTTATAAGAATTATCTCTCATGACTATGGAGACAGGCAAGTCAAAACTCCATAAGACAGGCCACAAACTGGGAATGGCAATGAAGGTTTTCAGTGAATGCTCCAGGAGAACTGGCTGCCTGAAGTAGACGCAGTAATTCTCTCTTCTCCCTGCTGAGATCATCACGTCTTTTAAGGCCTTCAAATAATTGGATGAGACTTTTCTTATTGTTCAAGGCAATCTCCTTAGTTGGCTAAACAATCAATTTACTGATGATTTAAGTCCAAGAACCATCCTCACAGTAACAAACAGAACAGTGCTTGCTTTACCAGAGAAACCATAACCTGGCCAAGTTGACACATGAAATTAACCACAAAAACACCCAATAAATATTTATTAGAAGAATTAGTAAATACTGTATTGTATTTATCTAATTGCAATTATTTTAAAATGTATGTGTAATTTAATATTTAATAAATACTGTATTTTATTTGTTACATTATAATTATTCTAAAAATGTGTGATATATAATTTAATACCTCTGACTCCTCTTTTAGACAGTGAACTACTCAGTTACAGGAAGAATCATAGTGAATTGTTTGCTTGCTTATTTCTGGATTAAACTAAAATAAATTTATTCTCCAAAAAGTTTTCGAGGTCAGAAGTCCTAAAATAAGTTGTGGGTTTAGAGTCTAGTTTCAGATTCTATGGGTTTGCTTATTCTAATTATTTCATACCCGTAAGATCATACTACATGTATACTTTTGTGTCTGACATTATGAAAACTCAAAATGATGTCTTCAAGCTTCATCCTTATTGGCACATGTATTAGAACTTCATTCTTTTTTACAGGCTGAAAAATATTCCATTGTGTGTATGTATAAATTAAATTACCATATTTCCCCATACTCTCTTTGTTTATGCATTCTTCACTTGATGGACACTTGGGTTGCTTCCATCTTTTGGTAATTGTGGATAAGGCCACTACATGATCTTTATTTTAGAGCAAACATTTTCTTCCAGAAACTAGTGCAGTGCTGGACCATAATTTTAAGTATAAATGATAATTAACTGATAATTATTTTTGCTAATAGCCTTAGGAAAATTTATCAGAGAGAAATTTTAAAGGACACATGAGCCTGAGAAAGGCAAAGTATTATTTTTAAGAAGTTCTGTCATAAACGTATGTGAAAGTCTTGTTAAGTGCCAAATACTACAACGTGAGAAGTAATATAAATAAAGTGATCCCTGATTGAGAGAATGGCTCCTATTTCTGGTTTTATTCTGGAGTGAATGTGTCTGGGTCATGATTATTAAGAACTTAGTCTAGTAGTACAGAAAGAAAAAAATAGGAGAGTGTTGCTTGGAAAAGATTTTCAGAAAGATTACGAGGAAAGGGAATGTTGAAGGGAAACAGATGTGAAAAACTTCAAGAAGAACTTCTCTCCTATTTTATTGCCAAAGGCTTTGGAGTTTAATCTTTGAGTTTATTTACTTTTTGTATTCTTACATTTGTTTCTTTCAGACTGTAATTAATGGGTAGAAACGGTTAGATTGTGTTTTCTTGATTGTTCATAAAAAATTATTCTTGCTGAAATTGTCAAAACATAGCGAACTAATGATATGCAAGGTGAATCACTTTCAAATTTACCTATTTGCAGAGCCTGGAGAGCTACATAAATCAAGAATCCACAACAAACCCAAGAAAAGGAACTGGGGGAATTAACTAGAATGTGCAAGACAGTTGGAACTAAAAGGATATTGCTGACTGAAAAAAACAAAAAGAATACATTTCTAGTCCCAGTCACCGAAAAAGAAAAAAATAGAGTTTAAATTTATATCCTTGCATTCAAAAATTTATTATTATCTTATACATATTAGATTTTGCATATGGCTTTCCCGATAATTTCATTAGTTATTTAAGCCCCCAAAATAAGATTTTTCTCCAGGCCAAACCACATACTTAATTTTAAGGTTTTGCAACTAACTAAGCAAAAGAATTCAGAGAAAGACACTTTTCAGAAGTATAATTAATAAGAACAAAAATGAAAAAAAACAAAGGTTTTTTTTTAAACTTATTGTTTGAGATTACTGTAGAATATGCATACAGCAGCATAGTAGATATTCGTTATTAAATTAAAGGATTTATACAAGGAAGGATTAAAGATTAACAAGGGATTAATAGAAAGCTAGTAGACAGGTTTGAAAACTGTCTTCCAGCTGTGGAATTATCCTGAATTTGGAACATGACATTTATAACTCCACAGGAAGGATAACACAACAACTTCATTCCCAAATTTAATGAACAAATTTTCTATTCAGTATGAAATATTGAGAAGCTTGCTCATGACTCTTGCCATGCTCTTTGCCTCTCTCCTATTATAATCAAGAGGATTTTAAAATTATTTTCTGAGTGTAATAACTATGCCACTAGATTAAGCTGACAATTATTTGTATTATCCTCACTACTAATATAACTTCAAATAATTTTTTTTCCTAAATGATTTTGTTAAAGTCAATGCAGAGTGTAAAAACAGCAAAACTCACGGATTGATTCTACTTCTAGCACATTTTCTTTTAGCATCATGAAGTAATTTATTTGTAATTTTTATTTAACATTCTTTACTATGTAAATTTAATTTCACGTTTCTGTTTCTTCTGAGTTATATTTTAGACATACTTTGACTTTGCATCTGCAATAATTCTGAGTTTGGAAAATAATCATTCAAAAGTATGTAGATCCTTTGGTAGTTCCAACATTTGAATGTTTCATCCTCATGGCAAGTTTATATTATTTAGGTGAAAGCAACTCTTTGACTTTTAGGTTACATTTGATTAAGCACCTACACTTGCTGAATGCTAGTTCTTAGCAGTGCATTAGACCTGTAAGTAGGTATTTCATAAATACTTGAGTGACTGATTAATCTTGGCATTATGATCCTTTGTTTTCTAATTTTGGCACTGTAGAAAATGTCAGGTTCCATACTTTCCCCACCCTCTACCAAAAAGGCAACATGTTTCATTCATATTTGAAAAAGCATATTCTAGAAATGTCACAGTAACCTTTTAAGATGACAGTCTGCCTAGGAATTCTTGACAGCAGCTATGCGCAGTTATGCCAGCCATATACTGAAACTTTCTTACATCATCTTCCCAAAGTGATAGCCTCAGTAGACAACATGTAGATGACTGGGGGGAAGGAAATGCAGACTTGATGCACACTTTTATAAACTTTATTTTGTTTAATAAGAATGGAAAAACAAATGCAATTTCTGTTATTTATTGGCAAAATGAATGATCTAAGTTGTTTAAAATAGCCTTATTATGTCTCAACTCCCTTATATATGAAGTTAAAATATCAGTGCATTTCTAATATAGACCACTGAACCCAGTTAATTTTGAAATTTGTTACATTTGTCAGCATAAATACGTCAATTTTATTGAAACATCATAAACAATAATTATCCTCCAAATCACTTAAAATATTATGATTCACCTTTAAGTGGTCAAATTAAGTTCATAAGGATGTCAATGATTATTTTCAAATACTTGGATTCAGAAAACCTGCACTTAGGGTCTTAAAGCTGTGTCTAGTTTATAATCGGGCTAATAATGTTAATATTGAAGATTATAGATTTCATGGTGATGATGATAGTAACTAGAATTTATGTGGAGATGGAAAGGATTGTTCAGTGTCTTCTTTACCAAAAAGTTTCGTTGTCACAACAACTCAGTGAAATAAATATTATCTCCATTTTACACTTGAGGAAACTCTAGAAATGATGAAGTTAAGAAAAATTGACCAAGTTATTCTTGCTCTTAATACCAACCCTAATGCTGGTAAAAATATGATAATCAACTTTATATCTCAGTGTTGTGATGATAGAGAGATTTCTATCCAAAGAATTATTATGCAGAATAAACATTTTCATTTTAAGAATTGTAACATTTGGATTATTTTATCACCATACATAAAGCCAATGTTTTTATAATAAAACAATCCCAGTTGACTTTCTAAGTACTCTAATAGGTATAGATTATATTTTGAAATCAGGTCAGTATCAACAAACACATTCATAACTATAATTAGACTATAGGGGATTTTCTCTAGAATACTTTTCAGATTGCCTTGTTTTGAAAAATTAAAAATCATAATGAATATGGATGTATTTAAAAATTTTATTTGTTCACAAATTAGAAGTGATTATATACTGGTGACAAAAGATAACTTCCAAGAAAAATGTTTTCCTTCTCCTATTTGCTTAACTTCCACTCTCTCTCCACCCCTAATGAAGGCTTTATTTACCAGACAGTATTTTGGAACTTCAAAAAACATAGTAAAAATAAAGTAGTGCCAATGTAGTGCATTTGATTCTCAGGCCAGAAAATATGATGAAGGAAATTTCTCATTTGTTTTATTTATTTAATTAAAACTGTATTTGAATTGCTCTAGGTCTATGTCACATTAAATAGCATATTGATTAGAGTTCTCCAGAGAAACAGAACCCTTGATAGATGTTGATTTTATGATGATAGATAGAAGGATAGAAGGATGGATAGGTAGATAGACATCTATTATGAAGAATTGGCTCATACAACCATGGGAGCTGGCAAGTCTGAATTCCTTAAGGCAAACTACAAGCTGAAAATACTGATAAAAATTGATTCTGAAGTTTGGCAAATCTATATTCCCAGGAGAAGCTGGCTGACTGAGGTTGATGCAGAAATTCATTGTTCTGATTTCTGAAATCCTTAGTCTTTTAAGACCTCCAACTGAATGGATGAGGAGACTTCTCTCATTGCTGAGAGTAATATCCTTTGTTGATTATTAATGAAAACAATTGCAAATGCAATCAAATGATTATCATTCTAAATTCATCTATACCCTCTCTGTAATAATCAAACCAGTTTGCTTAACCAAACAACTGGACGACACAACCCATCCAAGTTGATACAGCAAATGAACCATTTTACATAGCAAGAGATTTAAGCCCTATACATAAGGCTCCCTTTTGTAGTCTGTAAAGGTTTTGGGGAACAAGTATAAGTCATGGTTGTTTTTAATAGTACTGAGTGCAAAATATGACTCCAAAACTAGTCATTTAGCATAATTACAGTACATTCTCCTTTGTGAACCTCTGAGTAAATTTCAACCTGCAGTTTGGATTTACTTCTCCTCTTTCTGATTCCAGCTTCTAAATACCTACCTAGCACTTATTTCATGTTTTCTTCATAGTAGTAGGAGAGACACAAGGGTAAGCATCTCAAAGGTCTCTATTTAAAGGCCTTAGTTTGTCTGAGCTATTACAAATGCCACGAAATGGTTTGGTTTAGAAAATGGGAATTTATTGGTTCTTCGTTTTTAGACTTCTGGAAGTGCAAAATCAAGATATTGGGAAGACTTGCTCTCTCCGAGAGTTCTATACATTCTTTTGCTGACTGCTGATAGCATTTGGGGTTCCTTGGTTTGTAACTCTGATGCCATCACACAATAAGGTCCTTTCCTTTCTATAAGCATCCCACTGGCTACCTGTTTCATCCTGTGGCTCTCTCTCTGTAAGTCATTGTTTTGGTTTGAAGCTGACAAAATGCAATATGACAGAAACAGAATGGCTTTTATGATAGGGATTTTTTAATTTACAAGATTACAGTTCTTAGACCATGAAAAATATCCAAAATAAGGCATCAATAGGATGGTACCTTCTTTGAGGACTGGCAGCCGGCAAGCTTGGGCTCCTCTGTCAGGTAGCAAAGTACAGGACAACTTCTGCCAGTCCTTTTCTCCTGGGTTTTGTTACTTCCCACTTCTGGTTTCAGTGGCTTCCACTCAGCTTCTCTGGAACTTTTTATGTGAGCTCTTCTAAGGTCATCTTTTAGCTTCTCTGTGATTAATCCTCTTATAAGGGATTCCGGTAAAAGAATTAAGACTCACCTTAAATTAGGTGGGTCATATTTCAAGTGAAATAACCTAATCAAAATTTCCCACCAACAATAAATCTACTCCCATAGGAATGGATTAAAAGAACATGGCTCTTTTATGGGGTACCTACATTCTAGAAACTATCATGGGGGCCTCTAAGAGCCATACTCGTTTGTTCTTCCATATCTTCACTAAAAATAACCTCTCCAAGAGATCTTATTTTCAAAGGATTCATACCCACAAGGAGCTGGAATAAGAATAAGAACATGTTTAAACTGGGACAAATGATTCAACTTACCACAGCCTGCCCTCTGGATGCCCTTATGCCCTTGGACTCAGTCCACATTCTAGTTGGTGTAAACCCATTGCAAATAAGATCTCTTCAAGATGTTACATCAGCTAAGGTGTGGCCCAGCTGAATCAGGTTGGCCTTTAATCTGTATTAAAACATCCATAAACTGGAAGCAGGCATAGAACCCACCACGAACATTGAGGTGGCAACACTCTCCCCGAATATCAGGGCAGAAGGCCCATCCCCTCCAAATGCTAGGATGGGGATACCACCCTAACCTTAAACTTAGGTGGAAACCCCTTTCTCTTGGACTGAGGAAAGCTGTTTGATCCAGATCTCTGCTTCCATGGTTCTTTCCTTTAAGTTATTTTTCCTTCATTTCATCTCACTTCTGCCCCTTTCAGTCCAGGTTTCCAGTTAATATGTTCATGCAGAATTCCCAAAAACCTTGTCAGCTTTGTGTGTAATTCTAGGGTATTCAAACCATCAGACAAAGAGTTTTCCACAGGTTCTTCCTAGACAGACGTCCCCTGAGATGGCTGATTAGATCCATGTTCCTCTGTATTCTGTTTAGCAAAGTCACATTCCTCAGGGGCCCACCTCCTGAGAGCTAAGGTAGGGCTCTGATAGAGACACTTCTAGCTCTAATC
Source organism: Tamandua tetradactyla (assembly GCF_023851605.1). Classification (NCBI taxonomy): domain Eukaryota; kingdom Metazoa; phylum Chordata; class Mammalia; order Pilosa; family Myrmecophagidae; genus Tamandua; species Tamandua tetradactyla. Next base: position 73,635,334 of record NC_135335.1, on the reverse strand, counting down.
TCAGAGTATACTACCTGGATAGGATAAAAAAATTTTCAAATTACTAATTGCTGGTTCCTTTGTACTTAACAGCTCAGTTCTCAGTTTATCACTTTTCTCTCTCACTATACTAAAATTAGTAAGAAGAAACCAGGCTGTACCTTCTCCAATTAGTTAGGAAACCTCTTCAGTTAAAATAAAGTTCATTGCTTACAAGTTCTGCATTCTATTCCATGTCAAACACAGCATCATCTTTTCTCCATTTTCCAATTGCATATTCATAATTTCCTCCCAAGCCCCCATCTGAAGTACTTTTGTTGTGTGTTCTTCTACCAAAAGGCTTTTCAAAGTAATTTAGACTTTTTTAGTCAAGGACATCAAATTTCTTCTAACCTTTATCTATTATCCAATTCCAAAGACAATTCCACATTTTATATTTTCATAAGAGCAGCACCTCATTTCCATTACCAAAAATTATCTTAGTTCACCTGTGCTAGGATCACAAACACCACACAATGGGTTAGTTTAAACTTGGGTAACTTATTGGCTCATAGTTTTGAGGCTACTGTAAGTGCAAAAATCAAGCTATTAGTAAAATATATTGTCTTCTGGACTCTGTACAATCTGGTCCTGGCTGCTGACAGTCTTTGGGATTCCTTGGCTTGTTTATCTGGTCCTGTACCGCAGTGAAGTACTCCCCTTTCTTCTCTGGTCTCCTGTTAGCTTCCTGTTTAATCTTGTGAGTTTCTATCTATAAGGCCTCCATTAATCTGATTTGAGACCCACCTACATTCAGTTGTCCCACACCTTTACAAAAGATAATATCTTCAAGAGGTCTTTTTTATAATGGGCTTAAAACAGCAGGGATGTAGGTTAAGATTAAGAACATGTCTAAATCTGGGTGCATACTTCAACCTTTCACCTGTCAGCTTCTCATTGGCCAAATTAAGTCATAAAGCCAACCTGAACAACACAGAAATATATTCCACATTCCCTTGAGGGAAAAAAAAAAAAAAGACAAATGACAAAACATAAATGAGTAATTACAATAAAGGAGGGAGTGAAAAATTTGGAATAATTATCCATTGCGGGAGTATCCTAAAATTTCATGTTATTTCCATTACTGGTGGCTCATTATCTATATGGATCCTTTAAGCAGATGAAAGTTTTGTTTCTGTTTTTTGTTTTTGTCTTGTTTTTGTTCCCAGCAGAACAATGTTTATATTTTACCTGGAAAATCTTTTCTATTTACATTCAAAACAATTACTTATATATGTTTATTGAAAACTATTATCTTTTTATCTTTTTAAACATTCTTGCTTTTATTTGTCACACCAGCACCTTGCTTATTCTCCCCTCTTTTTCTTGACTTATTTTGCACTTATTAACAATGAATCATTCTTTATTGCACTTATTCTTTGGAAATTGTAAATATAAATCTATATTTTAGGGATTAATCTAGAAATAACACCTTGAATTTCAAACTTAGCAAAGATACAGTTAAACATTACACTTTGTTTGTCCTTGTAAAAATCTAGAACCTTAAAACACTTTAACACCTTGTGCAACCAATGACCAAAAAGGCTTCTACTTTGCTTCATTAATCATATAGTCCTGCATTATACCTTTAAACAGTCCCATTACATGTGGAATTTGGATTGATCCTATATATTCAACAGAAGGTGATATAAGTAACTGTGCATGAGAACCAGAGCTAGGTCATAAGAAACCTTGCTGATTCCACCATGACGTCTTGGAATGTTCACAATGGGTACAATCAATATATGTAAGAAGTGACCACCTTGAGATACCCATGATGTGAGTAGCAAAGAGACAAAATGGAATGATATCTTGGACCTTCACCTTAAATGAGTTTTCAGATGTGTCTATTTCCAGCTGCAATTTGACTGCAGCTGCATGGAAAACCTAAAATGATAATCAACTAATTAACCCACAAGACCATGTGGGATAAAAAATATTCATTTGAACCACAAGAATTTGCAGTGATTTTTCACCATAATGATTCAAAATAATAATCATTTATTCCATTCTTCACTAATGTTATTTTTGTGTATTTTAATTCTTTATGTTCTGAAACGTAAGAGATATTATTATTATTTTTGATAGTCAATTTGGGTTTACTATGTATTTATACCCTCCTTTCCTGTGTAAGCATTTTCACATTTAACCTCTTTATTGGGATATTACCTTCTTCCGCCCTGATGGAGTAATTTCTTCTGGTGGAGAAGTCTCTGAATTTTCATTCTTTTGAAAAAATGTCTGTAATTTGTACTCATTCTCAACATATATTTAATGGTAAGTAGAGAAAAAAAAATCACAATCCGGTGGCTTCTAGCTTCCATTACTACTGGTTAGAAACTAGCAAAAGTGTGTCACTATTTTAAGTTTATGTCATTTATTCTTGGGCTACGTTTAAAATATTCCTTTTGGCTTTTATGGTATGCAATTTAACTATGATATTTCTAAAGGTGAAGATTTATTTTTATTTCTCCTTCTTTGAACCTGCCTATCATCTTAAATCTGGACTATTTTCATCAGTTCTGGAAATCTAAAGCCACTACTGCTTCAATAATCTCATCTCTCTTTGCACACTTCTGTATGTTAAACTTCTAACTTTGTCTTCCACGTGCATTAATTTGTTTCCACCTTGTCTTTTATTCTTTTAGTCCACTCATATTTCTGATATATGATCATATTTCAATAATTCAACTTAATTTGTCTTTTTTTTTCATTTCTGGAAGTTCTAGGTATTGTGTTTTCAAACTACTGAGTCATTTCTTGTATATTTATGAACTTTGTCCTTGTGTTCATTTTATTTTCTTTCTTTGATAAAAATACAGTTTTTGTTTTTATTTCCTATTAAGCAAAATCTTACGTATACATAAAAATATGGAGACTGATATAATGAACCTCCATAATCAAGACCCTGCTTAAACAGCCATCAATTTATGGTCATTCCTGTTTTATCTCTTTTATCTCCCTACAAGGTTGTTTTGAAACCAATTTCTACCTTAACATTTCTTCTGTACATATTTAAATATGTATTTTGAAACGATAAGAACTTCTTAAAACATAATCGTAATACTATTATCATAACTTAGAAAGTAGCCTTAACAAGTAAAAAGTTGCTTAGTATCACTAAATATCCCATCAGTTTTATATTGCCTTGATTGGAAATTAGTTTTCAAATTAGAGAAGTTGTAAGTTTACAGAAAAATCATGTAAAAAGACAGTGTTCTCATGTGCCCCCATATTGTTAACACTTTGCATTAGTGTGGTACCATTGTTATAACTGATGAAAGAAAACTAAAATTTTACTATAAAAACATTAATATTAATACATATTAAGTAAAATATTAATATAATTCATATTAATATTAAAATGAACTATAATCCATAGTCTAAGAGAGGGTTAATGTTTTATACAGTCCAATGTTTTTTCTTTAAATTTTTATTCTAGTAGCATATATATGACTTAAAATTTCCCCTTTTAGACACATTCACATATATTATTCAATCCGGTTAATTATACACTCATATTCTGCTATCATCACTGCTATCCACTTCCCAAACTTTATAATCAAACCAAATAGAAATCTGTACAAATTAAACATTAACCCATTTTCTACCAGCAACCCAGTCTCTGGTAACTTGCATATTCTAATTCTATGAGTTCGCTTATTCTAATTATTGCATATCATGGGATAATACAGTATTTGTCCACTTCTGTCTGTCTTATTTCACTCAGCATAATATCTTCAAGGTTCATCCATGATATCACATGTATTGGGTCTTCATTCCAATAAATGAATAATGTATCATTGTATGTATATACTACATTTTATCCATTCATCAGTTCATGGGCACTTCGGTTTCTTCCATCTTTTCACAATTGTGAATAATGTCACTATGAACATCAGTATATAGATAACTGTTCAATTCCCTGCTCTCAATTATTTTGGGTACATAACTAGTAGAGGGATTGCCAGATCATATGGTAATTCAAAACTTGGCTATCTGAGGGACTGCCAAACTGTCCTCCACAACAGCTGTACCATTTTACTTTTCCACACTGTCTTCTACATGTCATTTAAAAAAAAAATTTAATAGTAGTCATTCTAGTGGATGTGAAACGGTATCTCATTGTGGTTTTGATTCGTATTTCCCTAATAGCTAATGATGCTGAGCTTCTTTTCATGTGCTTTTTAGCCATTTGTATATCTTCTTCGGAGAAATGTCTACTCCAGTCCATTATCCATTTTTTACTTAGGTTGTTTGTATTTTTGTTATTGACTTGTAGGATTTCTTTATATATTTGGAATATTATACCCTTATCAAACATGAGGCTTTCAAATATTTTCTCCCATTCTGTGTATTGTCTCTTCACTTTCCTTTAATGAATGAAAGTTTTTTTTTTTAAATCTTGATTAGATTTCATCTATCTATTTTTTCTTTTGTTGCTTGTGCTTTGGGTATAAAGTCTCAGAAACCATTGCCTAACACAAGGCCCTGAAGAAGTTTCTCTACATTTGCTTCTTGGAATTTTGTAGTCCTAATTCTTAAATTTAGGTCTTTGATCTATTTTCAGTTAACTTTTGCATATAGTGTGAGATAGGGGGTCCTTCTTCATTTGCTTGCATATAGAGACCCAGTTCTCTCAGCACCATTTGTTGAAGAGACTATTTTCTCACAATTGAGTAGACTTGGCAGCTTTGTCACACCAATTGGCTATGGATGTGAATGCCTGTTTCTGAACTCTCAATACAATTCCATTGACCTATATATCTATCCTGGTGACAGTATCATGCTCATCTGAATACTGTACCTTTGAAGTAAGCTTTAAAGTCAGGAAATGTGATTCCTCCAATTTTATTCTTCTTATTCATAATGTTTTTGGCTATCTAGGGCTGCTTATTCTTCTAAATAAATTTGATTACTGGCTCTTCCATTTGTACAAAGGAGGCTCTTGGAATTTTAATTAGGATTTCATTTAGGGTAGAATTGTCACCTTAATGATATTCAGTTTTCCAATTCATCGACACAGAATGTCCTTCCAATTACTTAGTTCTTCTTTGATTTATTTTGGCAATATTTTATAATTTTTTTTCTGTAAAAGTCCTTTATATCTGTTCAATTTGTTCATATATATTTGATTCTTTCAGTTACTATAGTAAATGGGTTACTTTTAATTTTCTCCTCATATTGCTCATTACTAATGCATAAAAACACTATTTTGGTATGTTGATCTTGTACCCTCCTACTTTGCTTAATTAATTTATTAGTGCTGATAATTCTTTTTGTAGCTTTTTTTGAACTTCCTACATACAGGATCATGTTATCCCAATAGTGAAAGTTTTACCTCTTCCTTTCTAATTTGGATTTATTTCTTTTCTTTTTCTTGCTCAATTACTCTCATAGAAACTTCCAATACAATGTTGAATAACAGTGGTGACAGTAGGCATCCTTAAATCATAAGGGAAAGCTATCAGTCTTTCATGATTGAATATGATTTCAGTTGTGCATTTTTCATGTATGCTCTATGTCATGTTGAGAAAGCTTCCTTTCATTCATATTTAAAAAAATTTTCATCAAGAAAAGATGCTGGAATTTCATAAATGACTTTTCTGCATCTATTTTAATGGTTATTTGGGATTTGTCCTTAATTTAGTTAATGTAGTGTATTGTACTAATTCATTTTCTTATGTTGAACCACCTTTGCATACCTGGGTTAAAACCCACCTGAAAATGATGGATAATTGTTTTAATTTGCTGTGGGATTACTTTTGCAAGTATTTTGTTGGGTATTTGATAAGTGACATTGGTCTGCAATTTTCCTTTATAGGATTTCTTTATCTGGCTTTTGCATTAGTGTGATTATGACCTCATAGAATGAGTTATGCAGTGTTTCCTCCTCTTAAAACTTTTGGAAGCGTTTAAGCAGGGTTGTGACTATTTCTTCTTGGAATGGTTGGTAGAATTCACTTGTGAGTCTCTCTGTTAGCTAACTTTCCATCATTGGGAGGTTTTTGATACCTGATTCAATCCTTTACTTGTAACTAATCTGTTGAGATCTTCTATTTCTGCTAGAGACTGTATAGTTTGTTCTTGGGTTTCTATGAATTGTCCGTTTCATGCAGGTTGTCTAATATGTTGGCAGAGTTGTTCATTATGGCCTCATACTTTCATTTTTATTTCTGTGGGGCAAGAAGAAATGCACGCCCCCCATCTGATTTTTTTTGCTTCTTCTCTCTTTTTTTTGTCTTTGTCATTCTAGCTAAGGTTTTTTTTTCTTCCTTCAATTTTATTGACCTTTTCAAAGAACCGACTTCTGTTTTGCTAATACGCTGTAGTTTATTTTATACCTAATTTCACTTATTTCTGCTCCAACCTTTGTTATTTCTTTCCTTCTACTTGCTTTGAGTTTAGTTTGCTGTTCTTTTTTTTTTTTTGGATCCTTAAGGTAGGTAATTAGGTCTTTTATTTTATCTCTTTCTTCTTTTTAATGTAAGTACCCATGGCTATAAATTTACCTCTCAAAATCTTTCTATTCACTGCCTCCCATACGTTTTTGCTGTTTTTTTCTTTTCTTTTTTTTTTGCATGGGCATGCACGGAAATCGATCCCGGGTCTGCAGCATGACAGGCGAGAACTCTGCCTGCTGTGCTATCTTGGCCCGCCCCTCCCATAAATTTGATATGTTGCATCTTTGTTTTCATTTGTCTGAAGACATTTACTGATTTTTTCTTGTAATTTCTTCTTTGACACAGTGATTGTTTAAAATTGTGTCGTGTAAATATATAATGGTGGATTTCTAGTTTGCTACTTATTATTCCTCTCTAGCTAATTCCATTGTAGACAGAGTAGATGTTTTCTATCATATAATCTTGTCAAGTTTATTGTGACATATTGTGAACCAATATGTGCTCTATGCTGGAGAACGATATAGTGCATTTGAGAAGAATGCATTTCCTGCTCTTTGGGTGTAATACTTTGTATTTATGTGTTCTTTGTTTCCTTTATGACAATTTTAACCCAAAGTCTATTTCATCTGATGTTAGTACAGCTTCTTCAGCTATTTTTTGGTTACCATTTTCATCTTTTCACTTTCAAATTATTTGTGTCTTTGGATTTAAGGCGAGTCTCTTGTAAACAACCTATAGTTTTTTTATTTTTTTGTTTTGTTTTGTTTTTTATATCCGTTCTGCCAATCTATTTCTTTCAGTGAAGGAATTTAATCCTTTAACATTCAGTGTTATTACTGTAAAGGCAGTACTTACTTCAGCGATATTGTCCATTGGTTTTAATGTGTCATATTTCTATTTTATCTCTCTTTTGCTACCTCCTTTTCTGAATAAATTATCATTCATCATGTATCTGACTGATTCCTTTCTCATTTCTATTTCTGTATATTTTAAATAGTATTTTTGTTGTTAGTCTAGAGTTTATATTACACAACCTAAATCTATAATCTCCTTATTTGAAAAATATACCAACTTATCTTCAATAGCACACACATTCTCTTTTCCCATTTCTTTCTGTTTCCCTTCTACATATTGCTTTTGTCTCATGTGACCTCTTTTTATTTTGTGGGTCCATTTTCAGTATTTACACTATTTTCTTGTTCCATTGTATTCTTACTTTCATAGGAATTGAAGAGTAGAGTATAATATTGAGGAGACAGTACAACTGAGTTTTGCATTTACCATTTTAATTGTCATTACTGAAGATCTTCATGTGTTGACCCTACTCCAAGCTACTCTCTTCTGTCTTTTCCTCTCAAACTTTTCCTAAACTTTCTTTAGTAATTTTTGTAGTGCAGTTCTTTTGTTAACAAACTCAGTTACTGTTTATCTGTGAATATTTTAAACCTTCCCTCATTTTTGAGAGATAGTATTACCAGATAAAAAATCCTTGGCTTGGGCAGTGTGACAGTGGCTCAGTGGCAGAATTTCTGCCTGCCATGCCAGAGACCCAGGTTCAATTCCCAGTGCCATATATTAAAAAAAAATCTTTGCCTGGCAATTTTTCTGTATCAGTGCCCTCTATACATCATGCCACTGCCTTCTTCCCTCCATGGTTTCTCCTGAGAAGTTGACATTCATCTTACTCAGAATCCCTCATATATAGTGAATTGTTTTTCTTTTGCTGTTCTCAGAATTCTCTCTTTATCTTTGGCATTTGCCATTTGAATTAGTATGTGCTTCAGAGTAGCTCTATTAATATTTTTTTCTGTTTCTTAATATGATTTATAACTTTTTGTTGATATCTGGGTCTCTGATTATCTTGATGAGTTAACTCTGAGATCAGTTTCCCTGTTGTCTAGGTTTCATAGTCTATTGTCTTTGTAGAAAGCTTCTCTTCGATGCTTGGTCCACCTTTTTCTGGACCTTTAGAGTAGTCTATGCTTGTTCAGATTTTCTCAGCTTTTTTCATTTGATTCGTGTCCTAAACATGCAGTACAATTTTTTAAAATTGCATTTTTTGTGCATTTGTCTTATCTCCAAGGGAATACTACCTCCCTCTCTTTCTACTCTCAGAATCTCGATATTTGCTGTTTGTTTTTCTGCAGAATTTCCTCCTCAGTTCTTATAATTCATTTAAATTCTCTCCTTCACTGAGTACCCCCTTTTCCTAAGACTTTGCAGCTCTAGGACCCATCCTGTCTTTCAACAGTTCCCTTTGTGTGTGTGTGTGTGTGTGTGTGTGTGTGTTTGTAAGGATTTTCTGATTCTGTTTTTTTTCCCATTAATGTATGGGAAAGGAAGGTCAATTCAGAAAAGTATGTTTTGTGTCTAGGAGGTGCAGCCAACAGAAGCTGGATTGAGTGTGCACACCTTTTGCCAACAGTTCTGTCATAGTCTTTCTTTCTTTTTCCTCTTGAGGCCCTTTTGTATGCAACACAGTTCAGAAACTTGTGTTCTATCCAGGGTCTCCGCAGACTTGGGTCCTTGTGCCAGGATATGTGTAGGGTTCAGGTGCATTCTTGCTGAAAGGCTCTATAACCTCCACGCATGACAGAGGCAACTAGCCCATGTGGCCTCTGCTTGACTCCCAAGCTGCGCATGACCAACTGAAGGGAAGGGGTCCAGATTGGCAGATCCAGTATGGAAATATCCTAACTAACCTTGGAGATTAATTTCTTTTTCTTCAGTTAAGTGCTTATGGAGTACCTCTCCAGTTTCTATCATCCTTCAGGGTCCTAGGAAAGTTGGATTTATCCTTTCATTAGCTGATTCTTAGGGGAAATTTACTAGGGGCCATCTCACATCACCATCTTGATGATAACAAGACCAATTGTTGTTTTTTAATCTCAGTCTGCTTCTAACTGAAAGGTTTAGGAGGCAAAAGGGTGAGAAAGAAGAAAGGCAGACCAGGAAATTTAAAGTGGGGGGTGTTATACTGCGTTCCCGGGAAGAACTCACCAAACCCAAGATGGAGGGAAGTGAATGGGCGCACACGGGCTTCGGTGTGGGCAGCTTTTAAGAATGGAGGTCAGGTGATGTCCGGAAGGGGCAGTTCATTAGTTCTGGAAGTCAGGTTGCGAGGGTGACACAGCCTCTGCAGCTCCAGTTGCAGTGTCCCTCCCAGTTCCCCCAACCTAACACTAATAACATCTGAAATATCTAAAGTTCTATTTCTGCTGTTTCTGCTTTTTCTTGCTCAAAATGCTGATTTTTGTGAGTTGCCTTATTTTGTTCGGAGATGAACATTGCCTTAGAAGCAATACTTGTAGGAATAACTTGGGGGTTATGAAAAAGATGCATTTCTCTATTCACTTCTTCTGGACATGTAGCACTGTCAAAAAAACAACACAAAACCTCTGTAAATTTAATTTACACAAGATTTTTTAAATATCCATGTCTTAGTATGCTAAGGTTACCAACAAAGTACAATAACTGGGTGGCTTAAAAAATAAATTTATTGTTTCAATTCTTTAGACTAGAAGTCCATATTAAGTTTCTGTCAGGCCCATACCTCTGCTGAAGTCATAGGATTTTGTTGGCTCGCTACTGGCAATTCGTTTCATTCTTTGGCTTGTGGCATAACTCAATTCATAATCCTCTCACATGGTAATAGTCATTTCTTATAGTCACATAGTCATCTCTCTCTTGGTCTCTTTGTGTTCAAATTATTACTCTTTTAATGGCAGAAGTCATATTGGATTAGGACCCACCTCTTCCATTTTGGCTTCATCCTAATTAATAACATCTATAAAGATTTTATTTCCAAATAGGATCCATCCAAAGACTGAAGATTAAGGCTTGAACATATCTTTGTTGGGGATATGGCTCAATCCATAACAAAAGATTTTGACTCTTATCTGGAAATAATAAGATAATTTGCTACCTTTTTTCAAACTCTGTTGCCTGTTTTCATAATCTCTGCTCTACAAAGTGTCAAAGCAATCCTTCTAGTAGTCTCCTGATGGGGAGTGGAGAGACAGTAGCAGATTTAATTACATTCACTTTTAACCTCATAGTATAGTCCTTTTGGTTCCCAGTTTTGCATACCATCTTGATAAGAACTGATTTTGGTCTCTGTTTCCATTGTCAGGTGAAAGTTTCAAAACAAAAGTTCAATTGTGTCATAACTTACAAGTCCTGGCACGAAAGAAAGCAATAAATACTCAGCTAATTTCTCTGCCCAGGATACCTTTTATAATTTATTTCCTCAAAAATGGGAGAAAAGAGGATTGTGGAAAAATGACAAATTAGGGAGATCCAAGACTCAACTCTTCCTCCAAAATAAGTATAAACAGGCAGACATTGTCTGAAACAACTATTTTGAAACACTGGAGTATAGAATAATACTGATCAGCATCCAGAGTAGGAGAAAAAGTCTGATGAACTATGGTAAAGAACAGTAAATTATCCTTCCCACACAACAGTTACTGGCACCCCATTTCCCTAATCTACTGGTAGAATGCTGTGAAGTCCAGCTCTGGCTAGCTGCTGATGAGAGATAGTAATGTACATATTATCTTTCCCAGGAGAATCACTGATAGTGGCTTTTGATTAGTGAATTCAGCTTTCTGAGTCCCACTCTGAGGGAAGCTATTGTTTTAAATTGCTCCAGACGAAGACAACAGTAGCCATTGTTTCCAAGTGTCCTGAGGAAGGGTGGTGGCAGCCACTGTTTAAAATTGCCAAGATAAGGGTGGTAATAGCGGAGACTTGAAGACACTGCACTACTTCAGTGTTGTAGGAGACAGTTAACTGAAGGGCTCCATTTCCTGGGAAGGCCATTAAAGCTCAGCTTTGCTGAGTCATTAGAGAAACTCTTGGTGTCCTTCCTGATCCCCAGCCAAGACACTCTGGAGTCAGACTACTTACCCTTCATGGCTCTTGGCACTGTTGGGAAAGACTGACTTGAGAAAGTTCTCTCCATTGTGCCTGCCTCCTAAAATTTGTTCCCCAGGCAAAAGCAGCTTGAGACATCAAAAAAAGCATAAAAACACTGTAGCTGAATAGTCTGAGACAAAGGCTTGCCAGCTTCAATCACCCATGGGAGGGCGGTCTGTCCCTTGGATAAAAAGGGGACGACCAAACTCCAGTGAGCATAGGAAATCAAAAACAACTAACAAACAAAATCCAAGGATAAGACAGAGACCCAGAAAGACAGGGCCTTGGGCAGAGCTTCCTGCTAGGAGGGCTGAAGTTCAAGAAAATCTGTTTTATCACCAGCTGGCTACAAAAAAAAAGAAAAAAAAAAGAAATCTCAGGTAATAAACCTCAAAGTTAACATTTGAAAATATTAAAATTTAAAGTATTAAAATGTACATGTGTGTACAAAAGAGTACAATAAAAACAAAGAAACAAAATGATGGCCCATTCAAAGGAAGAGGATAAAAATCCACAAAGCTCCAGAATACCAGAATGTAGACATACTAAGCAAGCATTTAAAAAAATGATGTTAAAAGTACACAATGCAAGGAAGGAAAAACTGAGAGAAAGTTAAAGGATATAATGAAAACAAAGAGCAAGCAATAGGAGAGTCTTATTAAAGAAATAAAAATTTTAAAAAGGCGCCAAAGGGAAGTACTGGATTTGAAGACCAAAATAACTGAAATGAAAAATGCCCAGGAAGGTTTCAGGAGTAGATTCAGTTAGCACAGAAAGAATCATGAGATTGAAGAAAAGCCATATGAAATGAGTCAGGTTAAAACACAGAAATAAAAGTAAATAAATATTAAAAGTGAAAATAGCCTAAGACATCTCTGGGACACAATCAATTGTAAAAATGTATGCATTAAGGGAATCCCAGAAAGAGATAAAAGACAAAGGGGAGAAGAAATATTCAATGAAATCATGAAGAAACGACAGGGAACTTTCCAAATTAAACAAAAGACATGGCTATGCACATCCTAGAAGCCTGGAGAACATCAAAAGTATAAACCTGAGTAAAAATACACACCATCATATTTGATCACACTGTCAAATGCACATGGCCTTGAGACAGTTCTGAAAGCAGCAAGAGGAAAGCAATGTGTTACGTACAAGGGAATCCCAATTACATTGAATGCCAATTTATCATTAGAAACATGGAGACAAAAATGAAGTGTGTTGATCTATTCAAAGTGCTGAAAGAATACAACTGCCAGCTAAAAACTTTATATACAGTGAAATCTTCTTTCAAAAATGAGGAGATTAAGACATTTTTAGGATAAATAAACTTGCACTAGACCTGCCATACAAGCTATGCATAAAGAAGTAAAAATTTGTAAAGGTAACCTCTTGGGTAATTAAAAATGTCAGTACTGTTATAGTGTATCGTTTGGTATGTAACTACACTTCTTCCTTCCTACAGCTGCTAAAATGCAAATGCAGAAAGAGGTATGGTAAGTCTACATTCTGGGTCATACGGTCTACAAATATATAAGTGGCAGACAGAAAAAAAATGGTTGGCAGACAGAGTTGTGTAGTAAATATATATGTTTATGCTGTGCATGGTGGTATCCCATGAAAACAATTTGTAACCGCCCAAAATTATGCTCTTAAAGCTAATTCATTCCTGTGGATATAAATGTATAGTAAATAGGACCTTTTGATGAGGTTAATTCAGTTAAAACATGAACCAAAGTGGGTATTTCTCCTTTTACTGAAGTCCTTTATAAAGGGGATGAATACAGAGAAAGTCACAGAAGCAAGAAGCTGAAATCAACAAAACGCAAAAGAGAAGTGAGAAATCAGCAGATGCTACCATGTGCCTTGCCATGTGGCAGAAGGACCAAGGATTGTTGGCAACTGGTCTTCAGGAAGAAAGCATCACCTTGATGATGCCTTAATTGAACATTTTCACAGCCTCAAACTGTAAGCTAATAAATTAATATTATTTGATTTAATGAATAGCATGGTATCTGCTTTAAGTAGGTTAGGAAACAAAAACATTATTGAAGTTAAGTTAGTATCAAAGCAAATATGATTGTTATATATTTGTGGTAATAAATTGTAAACCCATGAAAACCACAAGGAAAATAGATGAAAAATATATCCAGATAGAAAAGAGAAGGATTCAAAATGGTCAAACAGATAAAATAAACATTAAAGCAGACATTATGGAGGAACTGAGGTACAAAAAAATATGTTAAGACATACAAAAAGTAAATAAGACAATGGCAGAAAAAGTCCTGCATTATCAGTAGTGATTTTAAATTTAAATGGATTAAATACTCCAGTCAAAAGGCAGAGATTGGTAGAATGGATAAAAAAAATCATAGTACTATATGCTGCCTGCAAGATACAAATATGTTGAGGGGAAAGAATGGAAAGAAAATATATCATGCAAGTAGTAACTAAAAGAGATCTAGACAGACTACACTAATATTGGGTAAAATAAACTTAAAGTAAAAAATGATTATGTGGAAAAAGATGGTCACTATAACCTGATAAAGGGGGCAATTCAAAAGGAAGATGTAACAATTATCAGTAGATATGCACTGAATGTATGAAGTTTTCTGGATGTCAGAAAAGCATGTTCTTAAATGTAATCAATTCTTGTGGGTATAGACATTTTTAGGTGGGATATTTCATTAGGTTATTTCTGTTGAAATGTGATCTACCTCATTCAAGATAGGTCTTAATCATCTTACCGAAGTCATTTATAAGAGGATAAAAGATGCACAGAGTGCCCAGAGGAGTACATAAAAAGCCTCAGAGAAGCAGCAGACTAGGGCACACCCACAGAAGCTGAGGGAGGATGTCACTGAAGCCAGAAGCTGAAAGCAATGAAACCTAGAAGAGAAGAACCAGAAGATATCATCATATGCCTAACCATGGTACAGAGGTGTCCAGATTGCCAGCAGCCTTTCTTCAGGAAGAAGGCACCATGCTGTTGATGCCTCAATTTGGTCATTTTCAGGCTTTAGAATTGTAACTTCTAAGCTAACAAATTCCCATTCTTAGAAGACAGTCTATTTCTGGTATTTTGCATTTCATCAACTTTAGTAAACCATGCACTTAACAGCAAAGCCCCCAATATATGAACCATTACTCACAGATATGAAGGGAAAAAATTGATGGTTCCACATGAAGAGTAGGAGACTTCAATATACAACTAAAATACTTGATGGAACATCTAGTCAGAAGATCAATAAGGAAGTAGAAGAATTGACTGGTACTCTAAACCAACTTGACCTAAAATTATGCATAATTTCACACAAACAAAAACAGAATACACATTCTTCTCAAGTACACATCATTATCCAGGATACAAATATCATATGATCTCACTGATTTGAAATTATTATAATAAGCAAACTCAGAAAATCAGAATCTAGAATGTAGATATGCTGGTTTGAAATGATGTATGCACCCTAGAAAAGCCATGTTTTAATCCTAATCTCATTTTGCAAAGGCAGCCATTACTTCTAATTCTTATTCAGCATTGTGTGTTTGAAACTGTAATCAGATCATCTCCCTGGAGATGCGATTTTATCAAGAGGGGTTGTTAAACTGGATTAGGTGAAGGCATGCCTCCACCCATTTGGGCGGATATTAATTGGTTTACTGGAGTCCTAAAAGAGGAAACAATTTGGAGAATGAAAGATTCAGAGATAGCAGAGAAGAACAACAGCCACTAGAAACAGAGACCACCAGCCAGCATCCTTTGGAGATGGAGAAGGAAAATGCCTCCTGGGGAGCTTCATGAAACAGGGAGCCAAGAGAAGAAGCTAGCAGATGATGCCATGTTCACCATGTGCCCTTCCATGTACCCTGACTGTGTTCACCATGTTCCTTCTCAGATGAGAGAGAAACTCTGACTGTGTTCACCATGTGCCCTTCCACTTGAGAAAGAAACCCTGAACTTCATTGGCTTTCTTGAAACAAAGTATCTTTCCCTGGATGTCTTAGATTGGACATTTGTATAGGCTTGCTTTAATTGGGACATTTTCTCGGCCTTAGAACTGTAAATTAGCAACTTATTAAATTCCCCTTTTTAAAAGCCATTCTGTTTCTGGTATATTGCATTCCAGCAGCTAGCAAACTAGAACAATCGGTTACCAGATGATGGGGTAGGGATAGGTAATGGAAGTTAGGGCTTCAAATGTACAGGTTCTTATTTAGAATAAGGAAATGTTTAGGTATGGATGGTGGTGACGGCAGCATATTGTGAATGCAATTAACACAAGGAAATATATATCTGAATATGATTAAAAAGGGAAATGCTAGATAGTATAAATGTAGCAGAGTGACAATCTTTTAATAAATCTATGAAACTACTCTACAGAAACAGGGAGACTTAACTTAAATCAGGGACTTTAATTAACAGTGCAAGTATAAAAAATGTGCTCCCATCAGTCATACCAAGTGTTCCAAACCAATACAAGGTATTGGTGGGGGGTGGTGTATAGGAATCTTTTATTTTATGCTTGATTGTTCTGTATACCCGCAACTTCTCTAATAAAAAGAGGAAATGCACATTTTTTTAAATTTGAAAATATATAGTAATAATCTAGCTTGCCAATACCAGAAATGGAAAACAATACAATGGCATTAATCTTTAATTTCTAAACTGAAATCCAAGCATTTAAATAACCTTCAATATTTCAAAGTTCATAAAAATTTATGCTGGTTTTGAAAATTAAATTCTCTCTTCTAATATAACAGCCTCAGGGAAATCTGTTAATGATGTGAAGACCCTTCAAAGGCAGATTGGGGTAATGGATTATTGATGGATGATAGATAGAGGACTAAATAGAACTAAAGCCGGTTTGGAAATATTTTTCCATGTTCAGAATTATATAGTATCTGGATTAATCTTAATCTTAATTTAATATCAAGAAATTTAAAATGAGAATCTAATAGTAGTGCGATTATAATTTTTAGGTATGATTAGAATAGCAATAAAGCAGAAACAAGTAGATAGATCTTGGGAGTAGTCCAGGTTGGAACCAGCACAGATTTTGCCGTTACAAAAATTCTTTAAGCCAATATTTGGGCCCAGTTTTCCTTTTAGCTATTTTGAATTGCTCAATCCCTCAGTCTTAAATAGATAGATTGGGAGAAATTTGGATAGACTCTCTATTTCTCTATCTAACTTTGACTCATAGTCCAACATGAAAGATTTTATTGCAGATTCCATTTTGTTTGACTGGAAATTTTATCTGACAAGAAACAGAACACTTTTATACAATAATACTTACCTTGCACTTATATTTACCTCTGACCTTGCCTGTGTATGGTGAAGGGACTAGGTATGGAAGAATTGAGACATAACATCAGTCTGTTAAGGGCTTAATTCCTCTGAGAGATGAGTATGGCTTGATAGCTCTCTAGAATTGGGAAAATAGAATTGAAAGTAGATAAGACTAAAAAACAGAAATATTTCTTCACTGGATATGCAGAGATTTGAAGAAGAATAGACACAGTTTTCCTATAATTTCACATCTACCATAACTCACATGCTTCAGATTTATGGACTATTAAAATAATGTATTATTAGCATGAGATTTAGTTGTGATACAATTCATTTTTTACTTTATAAAGAAAATTTTAAAAATAAATGTTATGTAAGTCATACAAGAAAACTTTTCAAAAATAAAAATTGAGAAAACACAGGAATATTTTTTTTTATTAAAAAAATTAACTAACACAACAATAGAAATCAATCCATTCTACATATGCAATCAGTAATTCTTAATATCATCACATAGGTGTATGGTCATCATTTCTCAGTACATATGCATCGATTTAGAGAAAGAAATAGCACTACAACAGAAAAAGAAATAAAGTGATAACACAGAAAGAAAACACAAATAAAAATAAAAAGTACAAAAATATATAAGAGAAAACAAAACAAAACAAAAAAAAAACTATAGATCAGATGTAGCTTCATTCAGCGTTCCAAGATAATTACATTACAATTAGGCAGTATTGTGCTGACCATTTTTTTTTTTTAGACGTCATACCATTCTACATATGCAATCAGTAATTCTTAACATCATCACATAGATGCATGATCATCGTTTCTTAGTACATTTGCATCGGTTTAGAAGAACTAGCATTATAACAGAAAAAGATATAGAATGTTAATATAGAGAAAAAAATAAAAGTAATAATAATAAGAACAAAACAAACAAAACAAAACAAAAACCTGCAGCTTCGTTCAGTATTTTAACATGATTACTTTACAATTAGGTATTATTGTATTGTCCATTTTTGAGTTTTTGTATCTAGTCCTATTGCACCGTCTGTATTCCATCAGCTCCGATTACCCATTATCTTACCCTGTTTCTAACTCCTGCTGAACTCTGTTACCAATGACATATTCCAAGTTTATTCTCGAGTGTCGATTCACATCATTGGGACCATACAGTATTTGTCTTTTAGCTTTTGGCTAGACTCACTCAGCATAATGTTTCTAGGTCCATCCATGTTATTACATGCTTCATAAGTTTATCCTGTCTTAACGCTGCATAATATTCCATCGTACGTATATACCACAGTTTGTTTAGCCACTCGTTTGTTGATGGACATTTTGGCTGTTTCCATCTCTTTGCAATTGTAAATAACGCTGCTATAAACATTGGTGTGCAAATGTCTGTTTGAGTTTTTGCCCTTAATTCCTTTGAGTAGATTCCCAGCAATGGTATTGCTGGATTGTATGGCAATTCTATATTCAGCTTTTTGAGGAACCGCCAAACTGCTTTCCACAGTGGTTGCACCATTTGACATTCCCACCAACAGTGGATAAGTGTGCCTCTTTCTCCGCATCCTCTCCAGCACTTGTCATTTTCTGTTTTGTTGATAATGGCCATTCTGGTGGGTGTGAGATGATATCTCATTGTGGTTTTGATTTGCATTTCTCTAATGGCCAGGGACATTGAGCATCTCTTCATGTGTCTTTTGGCCATTTGTATTTCCTCCTCTGAGAGGTGTCTATTCAAGTCTTTTTCCCATTTTGTAATTGGGTTGGCTATCTTTTTGTTGTTGAGTTGAACAATCTCATTATAAATTCTGGATACTAGACCTTTATCTGATATGTCGTTTCCAAATATTGATTCCCATTGTGTAGGCTGTCTTTCTACTTTCTTGATGAAGTTCTTTGATGCACAAAAGTGTTTAATTTTGAGGAGTTCCCATTTATTTATTTCCTTCTTCAGTGCTCTTGCTTTAGGTGTAAGGTCCATAAAACCGCCTCCAATTGTAAGATTCATAAGATATCTCCCTACATTTTCCTCTAACTGTTCTATGGTCTTAGACCTAATGTTTAGATCTTTGATCCATTTTGAGTTAACTTTTGTATAGGGTGTGAGATATGGGTCTTCTTTCATTCTTTTGCATATGGATATCCAGTTCTCTAGGCACCATTTATTGAAGAGACTGTTCTGTCCCAGGTGAGTTGGCTTGACTCCCTTATCAAAGATCAAATGACCATAGATGAGAGGGTCTATATCTGAGCACTCTATTCGATTCCATTGGTCGAGATATCTATCTTTATGCCAATACCATGCTGTTTTGACCACTGTGGCTTCATAATATGCCTTAAAGCCTGGCAACGCAAGACCTCCAGCTTCGTTTTTTTTCCTCAAGATGTTTTTAGCAATTCGGGGCACCCTGCCCTTCCAGATAAATTTGCTTATTGGTTTTTCTATTTCTGAAAAATAAGTTGTTGGAATTTTGATTGGTATTGCATTGAATCTGTAAATCAATTTAGGTAGGATTGACATCTTAACTATATTTAGTCTTCCAATCCATGAACACGGTATGCCCTTCCATCTGTTTAGGTCTTCTGTGATTTCTTTTAGCAGTTTTTTGTAGTTTTCTTTGTATAGGTCTTTTGTCTCTTTAGTCAAATTTATTCCTAGGTATTTTATTCTTTTAGTTGCAATTGTAAATGGGATTCGTTTCTTGATTTCCCCCTCTGCTTGTTCATTGCTAGTGTATAGAAATGCTACAGATTTTTGAATGTTGATCTTGTAACCTGCTACTTTGCTGTACTCATTTATTAGCTCTAGTAGTTTTGTTGTGGATTTTCCGGGTTTTCGACGTATAGTATCATATCGTCTGCAAACAGTGATAGTTTTACTTCTTCCTTTCCAATTTTGATGCCTTGTATTTCTTTTTCTTGTCTAATTGCTCTGGCTAGAACCTCCAACACAATGTTGAATAATAGTGGTGATAGTGGACATCCTTGTCTTGTTCCTGATCTTAGGGGAAACGTTTTCAATTTTCCCCATTAAGGATGATATTAGCTGTGGGTTTTTCATATATTCCCTCTATCATTTTAAGGAAGTTCCCTTGTATTCCTATCTTTTGAAGTGTTTTCAACAGGAAAGGATGTTGAATCTTGTCAAATGCCTTCTCTGCATCAATTGAGATGATCATGTGATTTTTCTGCTTTAATTTGTTGATATGGTATATTACATTAATTGATTTTCTTATGTTGAACCATCCTTGCATACCTGGGATGAATCCTACTTGGTCATGATGAATAATTCTTTTAATGTGTTGTTGGATACGATTTGCTAGAATTTTATTGAGGATTTTTGCATCAATATTCATTAGAGAGATCGGCCTGTAGTTTTCTTTTCTTGTAATATCTTTGCCTGGTTTTGGTATGAGGGTAATGTTGGCTTCATAGAATGAGTTAGGTAGTTTTCCCTCCACTTTGATTTTTTTGAAGAGTTTGAGGAGAGTTGGTACTAATTCTTTCTGGAGTGTTTGATAGAATTCACATGTGAAGCCGTCTGGTCCTGGACTTTTCTTTTTAGGAAGCTTTTGAATGACTGCTTCGATTTCTTTACTTGTGATTGGTTTGTTGAGATCATCTATCTCTTCTTGTGTCAAAGTTGGTTGTTCATGTCTTTCCAGGAACCCGTCCATTTCCTCTAAATTGTTGTATTTATTAGCGTAAAGTTGTTCATAGTATCCTGTTATTACCTCCTTTATTTCTGTGAGGTCAGTAGTTATGTCTCCTCTTCCATTTCTGATCTTATTTATTTGCATCCTCTCTCTTCTTCTTTTTGTCAATCTTGCTAAGGGCCCATCAATCTTATTGGTTTTCTCATAGAACCAACTTCTGGCCTTATTGATTTTCTCTATTGTTTTCATGTTTTCAATTTCATTTATCTGTGCTCTAATCTTTGTTATTTCTTTCCTTTTGCTTGCTTTGGGGTTAGCTTGCTGTTCTTTCTCCAGTTCTTCCAAATGGATAGTTAATTCCTGAATTTTTGCCTTTTCTTCTTTTCTGATATAGGCATTTAGAGCAATAAATTTCCCTCTTAGCACTGCCTTTGCTGCGTCCCATAAGTTTTGATATGTTGTGTTTTCATTTTCATTCGCCTCGAGGTATTTGCTAATTTCTCTAGCAATTTCTTCTTTGACCCACTCGTTGTTTAGGAGTGTGTTGTTGAGCCTCCACGTATTTGTGAATTTTCTGGCACTCTGCCTATTATTGATTTCCAACATCATTCCTTTATGGTCCGAGAAAGTGTTGTGTAAGATTTCAATCTTTTTAAATTTGTTAAGACTTGCTTTGTGACCCAGCATATGGTCTATTTTTGAGAATGATCCATGAGTACTTGAGAAAAAGGTGCATCCTGCTGTTGTGGGATGTAATGTCCTATAAATGTCTATTAAGTCTAGTTCATTTATAGTAATATTCAGATTCTCTATTTCTTTGTTGATCTTCTGTCTAGATGTTCTGTCCCTTGATGAGAGTGGTGAGTTGAAGTCTCCAACTATTATAGTATATGAGTCTATTTCCCTTTTCAGTGTTTGCAGTGTATTCCTCACGTATTTTGGGGCATTCTGGTTCGTTGTGTAAATATTTATGATTGTTATGTCTTCTTGTTTAATTGTTCCTTTTATTAGTATATAGTGTCCTTCTTTGTCTCTTTTAACTGCTTTACATTTGAAGTCTAATTTGTTGGATATTAGTATAGCCACTCCTGCTCTTTTCTGGTTGTTATTTGCATGAAATATCTTTTCCCAACCTTTCACTTTCAACCTATGTTTATCTTTGGGTCTAAGATGTGTTTCCTGTAGACAGCATATAGAAAGATCCTGTTTTTTAATCCATTCTGCCAATCTATGTCTTTTGATTGGGGAATTCAGTCCATTGACATTTAGTGTTATTACTGTTTGGATAATATTTTCCTCTAACATTTTGCCTTTTGTATTATATATATCATATCTGATTTTCCTTCTTTCTACACTCTTTTCCATATCTCTCTCTTCTGTCTTTTTGTATCTGACTCTAATGCTCCCTTTAGTATTTCTTGCAGAGCTGGTCTCTTGGTCGCGAATTCTTTCAGTGACTTTTTGTCTGAGAATGTTTTAATTTCTCCCTCATTTTTGAAGGATAATTTTGCTGGATATAGGAGTCTTGGTTGGCAGTTTTTCTCTTTTAGTATTTTAAATATATCATCCCACTGTCTTCTAGCTTCCATGGTTTCTGCTGAGAAATCTACACATAGTCTTATTGGGTTTCCCTTGTATGTGACGGATTGTTTTTCTCTCGCTGCCTTCAAGATCCTCTCTTTCTCTTTGACCTCTGACATTCTAACTAGTAAGTGTCTTGGAGGACGCCTATTTGGGTCTAATCTCTTTGGGGTGCGCTGCACTTCTTGGATCTGTAATTTTAGGTCTTTCATAAGAGTTGGGAAATTTTCAGTGAAAATTTCTTCCATTAGTTTTTCTCCTCCTTTTCCCTTCTTTTCTCCTTCTGGGACACCCACAACACGTATATTTGTGCGGTTCATATTGTCCTTGAGTTCCCTGATACCCTGTTCAAATTTCTCCATTCTTTTCCCTATAGTTTCTGTTTCTTTTTGGAATTCAGATGTTCCATCCTCCAAATCACTAATTCTATCTTCTGCCTCTTTAAATCTATCATTGTAACTATCCATTATTTTTTCTATGTTTGCTACTTTATCCTTCACTTCCATAAGTTCTGCGATTTGTTTTTTCAGTTTTTCTATTTCTTCTTTATGTTCAGCCCATGTCCTCTTCATGTCCTCCCTCAATTTATCGATTTCATTTTTGAAGAGGTTTTCCATTTCTGTTCGTATATTCAGGATTAGTTGTCTCAGCTCTTGTGTCTCATTTGAGCTATTGGTTTGTTCCTTTGACTGGGCCATATTCTCAATCTTTTGAGCGTGGACAGTTATCTTCTGCTGCTGGCGTCTGGGCATTTATTCAGATTTCTCTGGGTGTTGGACCCAGCAAGGTTGTAAGATTTTTCTGTGAAATCTCTGGGATCTGTTTTTCTTATCTTGCCCAGTACGTGGCGCACGTGGCACACGTTTGTCTCAAGTGTTTGGAATGGGTCTCCCCCAGTCACCGATCTCCGTGGCCTGGGGCTTTCGGATCCAAATCTCTCCGTTGGTTCAGGGGCCGCGCGTGGTGGGGGCGTCAGCTGCCACGGCTTGAGGGGACCCTGTGGCTGGTTGCGGGCCGCAGCGGGCCTGGGGGATTTCCCCACCGGACCAGGAAGCCTCCCGTGGGGGGGGGGGCTTCCGCGGCTTGGATAGCCCTCCTATCTGAGACTCGTATCCGCGGACTCGAAGCAGAGACTCGAAGCCGCCCGCAAAAGAGGGGTGCCACCTGCCTCGGCTTGGGAAACTTGCTTCTCCAATACTCTCAGCCGGCCCGGAAAGGGGGGAGGGAGTAGCTCGGACCACCGCAGCTGCCGCTGATCGGGAGATCGCACACTGCTCGGGGGTCTCACTGCAGCCGAGTCTCGCAGTCAGTCTAGCCAGCCCAGACTTTGGATAGCCCTCTGATCTGGGACTCGTAGCCACGGACTTAAAGCCGAGACTCGAAGCCGCCCGCAAAAGAAGGGCGCCGCCTGCCTCGGCTTGGGGAACTTACTTCTCCGATACTCTCAGCCGGCCCGGGAAGGAGGGAGGGATTAGCTCGGACCGCCACAGCTGCGGCTGCTTGGGGGTCTCGCCGCAGCCACGTCTCGCAATCAGACTTGCCAGCCCAGACTTTGGATAGCCCTCTGATCCGAGACTTGTAGTCGCGGACTCGAAGCCGCCCGCAAAAGTGTGGCGCCGGCCGCCTTGGCTGGGAAGCTTGTCTCTCCGAGTCTCTCAGCCAGCCCCAGAAGGAGGGAGGGATTAGCTCGGACCGCCGCAGCTGCGGCTGCTCGGGAAATCGCCCGCCGCTCGGGGATCTCACTCACCGCAGCTGAGTTTCGCAGTCAGACTAGCCAGCCCAGACTTGGTTACGCTGTGTGTCCATTCCCTGCTGTAGCCCCGGGAGTTGTTTTGTACTGTTTCTGTTCACCTATTAGTTGATTTGGAGTCGGAGGAACTAAGACGCATGTACCTTACTAAGACGCCATCTTGGATCTCCAACACAGGAATATTTTTGATGGCATGCAATAACTTTTATACTTATTTTGAGAGAAGTCAAATTGATAAAATGTCAATACTAACAATCTTAATAATACTTTATTACTGTAAATTATTTATAATTAGATTCCAACTATGAATATTTTACCAAATCTCTTTATCTGTTCATCCCCTCTCTCTATCTCCATTATTACTGTTCTAGCTTGCTAGCTGCAGGAATGCAATATACCAGAAATGGAATGCTTTTAAAAGGGGAATTTAATAAGTTACTAGTTCACAGTTCTAAGGCTGAGAAAATGTCCCAATTAAAACAAGTCTATAGAAATGTCCAATCTAAGGCATCCAGGAAAAGATACCTTGGTTCAAGAAGGCCGATGAAGTTCAGGGTTTCTCTCTCAAGTGGAAAGGCACATGGTTAACATAGTCAGGTTTCCTCTCTCATCTGGAAGGGCACATGGTGAAGATGGCATCATCTGCTAGCTTCTTCTCCTGGCTTCCTGCTTCATGAAGTTCCCCGGGAGGCATTTTCCTTCTTCATCTCCAAAGGTTGCTGGCTGGTGGACTCTGCTTCTCGTGGCTATGTCATTCTGCTCTGCTCTCTCTGAATCTCCCATTCTTTAAAATGTTTCCTCTTTTATAGGACTCCAATAAACCAATCAAGACCCACTCAAATGGGTGGAGACATGTGGTCACCTAATCCAGTTTAGCAACCATTCTTGACTAAATCACATCATCCAGGGAGATGATTTGATTACAGTTTCAAACATACAGTATTGAATAGTGGATTATTCTACCTTTATGAAATGGGATTTTGGTTAAAATATGGATTTTCTAGGGGCATACTTCCTTTCAAACCAGCCCAATTACTTATTTGTCATATATTTGACCTGTTTTGTAATGAGTGTAAAGTGTTGAAGTTTCCTATCATTAGTACTTTTCTATCTATTTCTCCCTGAGAATGTTGTAATTTCTGAATTTTGTAAAATGATTAGTGCTAATTTTTGGTTGCTGATCATAAACGGATAATTTTGTGTCATTTTCACTATTTATTAGTATTAACCTGTTTGCAAATGTTAGAATATCTCCATGGAGATGTCACTCACCCAACTATCGGTATTAATCTTGGATTGGAAGGAGATGTGACTTCACCCATTCCAGGTGGGTCTTGATAAGTTTACTGGAATCCTTTAAAAAAGAGGAGGCATTTAAAAAAAAAACTTGAGGTTCTGAGAATAACATAAATCCAAGAGAGTGAGAACTACAAGAGCCCACAGACTTAGAGACCTTTGGAAAATGCTCTGGGGGAGCTTCATGAAAAAAGAAGCCTAGGGAGAAAGCTAGCAGATGTCACCATTATTGCCATGTGCCTTTCCAGTTGAGAGAGAAACACTGAACTTCACTGGCCTTCTTGAACCAAAATATCTTTCCCTGGATGTATATTTCCCTGGTTGTCCTAGATTGGACATTTCCATAGCCTTAGAACTATAAATTTCTAATTTATTAAATTCTCTTTTTTAAAAGCTGTTCCATTTCTGGTATATCACATTTCGGCAGCTAACAAATTAGAACAGCAGCTGTAATCAACAAATGAGATTGACCTTATCAGTGTGGAGAGTCTCCTTGTCCAATCTGTTGGACAGCTTAAAAATCAGAACCAAGGATTTAAGAAGTCAGAATTTTTGCCTCAATTTCAGCATTGGTTTTTGTAAGAATATACAAAGAGCCATTTTTACTCTGGAATTCAGACTAGGGACTTCAGCATTAGCTTTACTGAAATTTCCAGCTTGTGGCCTCCCCTACACAGTTTATACTTGTCTGCTTCCATGCTCACCTCAGCCAATGTCTTAAAATAGATCCCTTTATATGTAAAAATCCTGTTGGTTCTGTTTTTAAAGTGGCTTGAATTAGCACCAGTGTATCATATTACAGTTCAATTCAACAACTTGGAAGTCTGGCATATGTATCACTGGCCTAAAACCAAAGTGTCTACCAGTATGACTGTTTCCTTTCTGTGGGCTTTAAGGGAGAATCTGTTCTTTGCCTTCTCCAGTTTCCATAGCCTGTTTGCATTCCTTTGTTATGGCCTCCTTCCTAAATCTTCAAATCTAGCATGGTGGATTCAGTCCTACTCACATTATACTGTTCTAAATTTCTTTTCTACCTCCCTCTTCCACTTTTAAGTAACCCTATGATTACATTAGACACATACAATAAATCCAGGATAGACTCCCTATTTAAAGATCACCTGATTTGTGATCTTAATTCTATCTGGAAGTTTAACTCCATTGCATCACATGTGATGGTTAACTTAGCCAAGTTATGGTGTGAGTTGTTTTAGCAAAGAGACACTGGTTGGATTGTTACTTTGAGGATATGTTGTGGGTTTATAAACAATGAGAGAGGTCTCATCCAATCTGTTGAAAGCTATAAAAGGAGGAGTGATGATTTAAGCAGTCAGAGAGAGAATTTCCACTTTACTTTAGCCGGTCAGTTTCTCCTGGGAAATTCATCAAGAATCTTCATCAGTGTTCCCAGCTTGTGGCCTGCCCTACTGAATTTGGAATTCCCATCCCACAGTCACATGAGAAAATTATTATAAAAAATTCATAATATTTATACATATCTCCTGTTGGTTCTGTTTCCCTAGATAACACTGACTACTGCATCATGTAAGGTAACATGGACAGAGTTTCCAGGGAAATTTTTCTGCCAGTTTAAGGAAATTTAGATTTAGTTGATGACCTTCTTGATTCTGACTGTAATTGGTTCAGATGAGGGATTGGGGCATCATGGTTCCACTTAATTTCTGGAGCAATCTTAATGCCCCTCCCTTATTTCATCTTTCCTTTCATTGCCATCTTTTCTCTACTTATTGTTTTCTTCTTCTGAGGGATGTTTCTCCATGTCTCTCACTTCTGGTGCTGTTCTTTTTCAAGCTACCTTCCTCTAACTGGTACTGTGATCTATTCAATACCATACATGTATTTTGGTATTTAGTACTGGATTTTTTCCTAAAGGTAAAAGTGCTAATTGAGTTTATGTTTCGCTGATGTTTTCCTCTTCCCACTCTCCATTTTCAAAGAATCTCTTCATTCTCCCCTCCCCTCATACAAGTTCTTGTGAAGACATAAGACTAGCTAAAATAAACATAAAGGAAATTACCTAAGAAAGCAAATATGTTGTTTTTGCACTAGGTAAAATCGCTAGCATTAGAATTTGTCAGAAAGAGCCAAAAGGAAAGGCAAAAGCATGTCATATGCAAATTAATATATTTGTATATTAATCAAAAGACCATGCAGACACATGAAACAATTATTTCATGCCCTAATTTCCAATTTAAATAACAGACGTCTAAACCAGATGATCTTTATTTCAACAAGTGTATTTATATCTAATGTCTTCAAAACTGCTTCTTATTCCCACTTCATATTTCCAATATGCTTTGTTTAAATTTCCAAATGCACATACACATACATGCATGCACACACTCACATGCTGATGAATATTTGCTTTTGGTATTTCATTAGTTCTGATCTCTTTTATAGATAACTTACATTGCTCATGGCTTTTCACTGTGATTGTCTTCATATATCATGAGTTCATTTTAATGCCCTTAGGTCTTACTTTCTCTGGCTACTAATATTTAACTGGAGCTGGAAGATTGGTGAAAGTCTAAACTCTAACATATCTTCTTTTAGCTACAATTATGGTATGGTTTTCAAACTAATTTTTATTACAGTCACATACTTGCATTTATTTATACAAATATTTATTACATGATACTTCAATTTGCTAAAGCTGCCAGAATGCAACATACCAGAAATAGATTGACTTTTATGAAGGATATTTGTTAAGTTGCAAGTTACACCTCTAAAACCATGAAAATGTCCAAACTAAGGCATCAAGCAGAGGATAACTTCTCTCAAGAAAGGTCGATTATGTCCAGAGTTTCTCTGTCAATGGGAAGGCATATGATGACATCTTCTATCTTTCTCTCCTGATTTCTGGATTCACATGACTCTTTCAGCAACTTCTGCATCTCTGGACATCTAGGTGTTGTTTTCATCTCTGCTCTGTCTGTCAGCTTTGAGTTCTCTCTCATAAAGGGCTCCAGGAAAAGATGAAGACACACCTTGAAGGGGCAGAGTCACATCTTCATCAAAACAATGTAATCAAGAGGTCTCAACAAATAATAGGTTGGCCTCCACAAGATTGGGTTTAAAGAACATGGCTTCTCTGGGGTACAATACCACTTCAAGCCAGCATATTTCATCCTTTGGATCCCCAAAAGACATGTTCTTTTCAAATGCAAAATTCATTCATTCCATCACAATATTACAAAAGCCTTAAACTATTTCAATAACAAATACTATACCAAGTCAAAAAAATAGTACAAAATCTCCTCATAATCAGTTGTAGGCATGGTCTGTCCTAAGACAAAATTTTCTTCCCACTGTGGACCTATGAAATATACAAAAAGTTATCTGCTGCCAATATAGAAAGGAGGGACAGTCTTAGAGTAAACATCCCCATTGCTATAGTTAGAAATTGAAAGTAAAATAGGGGTCACAAAACCCAAACAATTCTGAAAACCAGCAGGGCAAACTGAATTATATTGTAAGATATGAGAATCATTTATAGAATGATGTTTTCTCCTCAGGACCTGAGAAAGCAGCAGTCCCACCCTTCCCAAGGATATGCATATGGGCCCTTCTCTCTTCAACCACTGGGATGAGGGTTTTAAGATATCCAAGCATCAGAGAGGTCACCTTGTCCTCAGTCCCATCATTCTCAAGCATCTGTGTCATCTCTGGGGCACACTTAACCTCCTCAGAACAGTGGAATGGTGGCCAGCCTCTCCCCCATACCTAGTGAATATGCTTCACCATCTCTGAGGCCAGATGGGGCAAAGCTCTTCCTTAACATTGATAAGCAACGGTCTCCTTCTGCCTCTGGGGAAAAATCACCCTTTCCATGTGGATGAATGAGTCTGCTCTCTCCTGTCCCTAGATTTCTTGCCTCAAGACATTAGCTTCAATAGTTCTGATTTTGAAGTCATTTTTCCTTCAATTTGTCCCTTTTCTGTCCTTTTCCATCCAGACCTACCATGGTTGTGTTCATAGAGATCTCACAACTAGCTTGTTGGTTTCCCATGCAACACTCAGGGTTCACAACCATCGGATAATAGGATTTTCCAGAACTCCTTTCTGGATGACTCCATCTCCAATTCTGGCTTTTTCTGAAATGGCTGACTGGTTCTATGTTTGGTTAAATCCTCATATGGGACCCTATTCTCTGGGTTCTCACTTTCTGAAAGCCCAGAATTTTCCAGCCCATCAATTTCTTATTTCCTTCTACCCAAGTGTTCTGTTCTCAGCTTATCTCTTTCTTCTCACTTTTTACTATAAGCTGCAGGGAGAAACCAGGGTGCATTTTCCACATTTAGTTTGAAAATTTCCTCAGCTGGATGTTCAAGGTCATTTCCATCCAACATCAGGGCTCAATTTTGCTGAATTCTCTGCCACTTTAAAACAAGTACCACCTTTCTTTCAGTTTGCAATGACACATTCATCATTTCTAAGGCCTTATTGAAAGAACCTTTAGCACCCACACTTCTATCAAGACTCTTCAAACCATTGTAGCCTTTTTTTATGCTCTTCAAAATTCTTCCAGAATCTTCCCCTTATCCATTTAAAAAGTTGTTATAACATGTTTGGTATTTGCAAAGCATGGACTTCCCTTCTTGGTCCTAAAATCTGTTTCAGTTTGCTAAAGCTGCCAGAAAGCAATGTACAAGAAACTGAATGGCTTTTAAAATTAGTTTATTAAGTTCAAGTTGCAACTTGAAGGCCAAGAAAATGTCAAAATTAAGGTACTAAAAAGAGGATATATATTCTCTCAAGAAAGGCTGACCACATCCAGGGTTATTCTGTCACATGGGAAGGCATATGACAATGTCTGTCCTTCTTTCCTGGCTTCTAGTTTTAAATGGCTCTCTTAACTCCTTCCATATCTCCAGATGTTAGTGCCTTGTTTCCATTTCTCCTCTCTGTGTTGGCTATGATTTCTCTTTCATAAAAGGCTCCACGAAAGTATTAAGACCCACCTTGAATGGATGGGGTCACATCTCCAAAGTAACAACCTAATCAGGAGGTCCCACCCAACAATAGGTCTGCCCTCACAAGATTGGATTAAAAGAGCATGACACATAATAGAAAATGAGATGGGAAGTAGCAAATGATGGCCACTTATCTTGCATTTGTGACTTCCCTAGAAAAGAAAGGAGGGGCCTGTGAGATGTGGTCAATGTCAGTTTAACATATGTCTGTGACTTTCCTAACAGCCTCTTGCCCTAGCCCACTCCAGGGAAGTAATTTCTCCAATGTTAAAACCAGTTCTTCCCACATGGGCTGCCTTATCTTCCCCAAACCTTTTTTTAAATTCAGTATTAGTTCCTAAACCCAGTGTTCTCTCTACTGTAAATTCAAGGATGGAGAATGGGAGATGATGCACACTTGTCATCTGTTCACAAATTTGGATGCTTGTTCAAGGCTTTCTTCACTCTAAAAGTCTATCATATTATTGCTAGGCTAGGGGCTTCTTATTTAGTTGAGAAAAATAGATGTGAAACTTTAGGAAAAATAGTAAGAATAACGGAAATAATAGTTAATAATTATTTTTTTGAAAAGGGATAAACTAGAAGCAAAGACATATCTACCTAAACAATTTTAATTATGTTTAGATTAAGACTATTATGAATTTTTTATATCTTTATACAAGAAGGAAAACAACACATTACTTTGTTATAATAAAGAGCAAAAAAGCTAAATATCTGTTTTTAAAAAATAATAAGAATAACCCAAATTTACCTCCTTAAAAATTGTCTCTATAAACAAAATCATTAATGTATTAAAATGTATGTTATATTACATACTTAGACCAATGATCTAAGACTGGAGGAAAAATAACTACAATATTTAAATATATAAAGAAAAATTTTGAAGATATAGCTGAATACTTTAACGTGCAAATACATTTTTAACATGTAATTGAATAGTTGGTGAATATCAATGTTTTTAAATGTATTCAAAAACATATTGTTTTTCCTTGTTTATTTGTAAAAAATCTTTTAAACATTTATTAGGGTGCCCTGAGAGGATGATTATATACATGCAAATATGTACACACATACTTACACACATATACACATATGAATCCATATAAAAATGCGTACATGTATGTGTGCACATGCATGTATATAAACACATATATGTAAACACATGCATACACATACACACACAGTGCAGTTATGTACACATAATTATATATCTGTAAGATTATATATAGATATATAAAGATATGAATTCACATGTAATACTTGTTTGTTGCAACATTTTTTGTTTTTTGTTTTTTGGCATGGGCAGGCACCAGGAATCGAACCCGGGTCTCCAGCATGGTAGATGAGAACTCTGCCTGCTGATCCACTGTGGCCGTCCCTTATTGCAGTTTTTGTTCCTAGATTGAATTCATTATGTTTTGGGAGAGTCTTTTTTATTAAAGTGTAATTTATAAATTACATGTAATTACACCCTAGACTAAGAAATAAAACATCAGAAATGGATTTGAAACTTTGTGCATCCTTTCCTCAAGTAGTATCCAGTATCACAGATTTGGTGTTTCATTCCCATGTGCACTTTATTTTGCTTACTTTGTGGAAATGTCACATGTGTTGTTAAAGGTGTTTATATCCCAAAGTGTATAGTAGTATTCTACATGTTCTGAAACTTTGTATAAATAGCATCATTGAGTCTGAATTCTTTGCAACTAGATTTGTGCCTTACACCTTTCTCCACCACTGTCATCCAATCTTTCCCCTCAGAGAAATATATATCTCAAGACATCTTAGGGTTCTATTCTCCTCCCCAGCACAGTTATTGCTTCCTGGTCAATTTACTTGCAAAATTTCCAAGCCTGTAAATTACATAAGTTTGGTCCTAACATATGTGAAACTCAACTTCTTGTCCTGAGTTTTAAGCCAAAATCCAGGCTTGGGTTCATTTGTACCCTGTGGCTTCCAAGTAGACCTAGATTATCACTTTGGGGACCACCCTTAGCCTCTCCCCACAATATTTTAGGCCTCAAGGAGTTTGATACAGGCTTACCAAAGGGTTGAAAAGATACCTTTCCTTAGAGATATGGTGGCACAAAATCTACTTTAGCAGTCTGAGTGTATTCATAACAAGAGTATAAGATGAATGTAAAACTTTAATATCCCAGTGATTAAATATTGTAGTAAGTGACCTTTAATTTAAATAGTCAATACAAAAATCTCAAACAAACTAGTAGCTACTAAATATGGTCCTACTGGAAATCCTCAATTTTTTGCTAGCACACATGTTGTTAGGTTAGAAGCATATCATTTACTAGTTAGTACAAGAGACTACAGTTCATTACATGGTGATGGGGAAAGCATATGTCACTTTTTATTCCTTTCTCCATTGATTATGTCTGCTTGTCTAGAAATTAATATAACTGGAATCATCAAATATTTGCTATCTTGTATCTGGCTTTTTTACTTACCACGAAGCTTTTTTCAAATGGCATTGAGTCTGTTTTGTTGCTGAATATGAATTCTGTGAATCTGTCACCAATATTTTTGTCCATTCCTTGTTAATTACCATTAATGTCCTGCTCTCTATTTGATTACAATGAATGAAGCTTTTGTGATTTCTTCCTTAGGAGTAGCTGCTTATTTATAGTTTTTATGGAGTGGAATTGATTTCACAGCATATATATGTATTTATTTTTGTAATAATTGCTCAAATGTGTTCTGAAATGACTGCAACATTCTTCCCTTCCCCCTCAGGAATGTATGTGAGATCCAATTGCTCCATCCTTGTCAACATTTAGTATTTCCAGTTTTAAATTTTGACCATTAAAATGAGAATAAAGTAATTGTTTTGGTGGTTTTAATTTGTATTTCCCTGATGACTAATATTTTTAATCATTTTTCATGTGAGCCAGACATCTTCCTCTTGGACAAGTCATGTCTTTTTAAAGTCTTTTGAATATTTATTAATTTATTCACCTTTTTTATTGGGTTGTAAGATACACACACAAACATACACATTCAATTACTTTGACAGATATACGTAACATGTTTTCTGACCATCTGAGAACTGTCCTTTTATTTTCTCAATGCTATCTTTCGAAGAGCAGAATGTATACTTTTGACAAAGTATAATTTATCTCTTTCTTTTACATGTAGTAATTTCAAAATCTTATCTATGAAATCACCAATTTAGGGGTCAAAATATATCTATAAATTCTTCTAAAATGTTACAGTTCGTAATTTTTTGTTCAGGTCAAGTATCCATTTCAATTTAATTTTTATGCTATGTTTGAGGTAGGATAAAGATTAATTTTTCAATCATCAATTGAAAAATTATTTTAGCAGCATTTCTTGGAAAAATAAGCACTCCCCAGTTAATTGACTTAGTGTTTGTTCAAAAATTATTTGCTTGCATATGTTTATGTCCATTTCTGGACTCTATTCTATCTCATTTATGTATTTGTCTATTCCTGCATTCTCCTGATTGTTATTGCTTTATAGTAACTATAGTATTGAAATAAAGTGGTTTATCTTAGCACTTTGCATTTGCATACATGTTTTAAAATCAGCTCATCAGTTTCAAAAAGGAAGCCTGTTGGATTATTTATAGGCTGAGGTTAAATCTATATATCTTTGTGAGGAGGACTTAGCAACAATAGAATCTTTAAATCTATGACATCATTTATCTCTCCATTAATTTAGTCTTCTTTAAATTCTCTCTGCTGTATTTAGTAGTTCTCATTGCAGTAGGTTTACAGTATGTATTCATAAGGCTCTAAGATTTATTTTTATAACTGATGCTATTGTTCATGGCATTGTGCTTAAATATTTATTTTCAACTTTTCTTGTTAGTATATGCAAATATAATTAATAATTGTGTTTGTTTTTTATAATATGACTGAATTCATTTATTAGTATTTGTTTCAGTTTCCTAGCTGCCAAAATAAATACTGTGCAATGGGTTGACTTAAACAGTGGGAATTTATTAGCTCATGGTCTTGAAGCTAGGAGCATCTCAAATCAAAGAGTCATCAAGGCAATGCTTTCTTCCAGAAACTCTGGTGTTATGGGGCTGACTGCCAGCAATCTTGTTCCTTGACCTTTCTGTCACATAGCAATGCAGCTGGTGACCTCTTCTGGCATCTCTTTTCTCTTCTGGGCTCCATTGACATTCAGCTCTGGATGCTCCCTTTGGATTTCTTTCTCTTTTTCTATGACTTTCATGAAAGACCTTCAGTTATAGCATTAAGCCCCATCTTGATTCAGCTGGACCCTACCTTAACTGAAATAACCTCTTCAAAAGGTCCTATTTACAAAAGTTTATATTCACAGAAATGAATTAAGTTTAATTGTGTATTTCTGTAAAAGCAATTTTACTTTCTGTCAATAAAGCCAATTTTCTCATCCATTCTAATCTGTATGAATATTTGTCTTTACCTTTTGCCTTGGTTAGGAGCTTCAGCATCATAGAAATAGTGATGGCAGAGATTTTTGCTATCTTCTCTTTTTGGTGAATTTGTGGTCCAGCAAGTATAATGCTAGCTATGGGTTTTCCATGAAAGTCTATTATAGTATTGAGTGCATTCTTTTTTCTATATATTTCATCGAAGGTGCTTATTATGACTCAGTTTTGATTCTTGTCAAGTACTTTCTTTTTTCCTCTATTGAAATGTTCATATGGATTTTATTCTTCTCTTAATAGGGAAAATTATGTTGATTGATTTGGGATGTTAAACAGACCATTCTAAGTCATTTACAAACGTCAACTCATTTAATTCCTATAACATCTCAGTGAGACAGGTTCTATTAATTTACCATGGTCACTCAGATAATAATTTGTCAAAATAATATTTGACAACTGGTAAATTCTATTAATTTACTGTGGTCACTCAGATAACAATTTGTCAAAATAATATTTGACTCTATGCTCCAAAAATTAGCTTATTTAAAAATTAACTTCATTCAACAGTCACATGTATACCACCATTTATACTCTCATGGAAATTATATATCATAAAAATCTATTTTACAAATATAGGTAGATATAAGAATTTTCAACTTTCAAGGAATGCATTATACTGAAGACCAAACTTCCCCAAATCTCAAAGCTTGAATATTAGAGGAACTGAGGTGTAGTAGCTCTATTATTTTCTAAAGTAGGAAATAACAAATGTCTCATCTTGTCAGAGATCCTCCCTTCTGTCAATATAATTTGATAAATAATGAAAAAATTGCTATGGTATTTAAAGACTCACTGTTCATTTGACAATCATTTAAATATGTTGATATATTTTAAAACCTATTGACTATTTGAAAAATCAGAATACGTAAGTTCAGACTTTTTGAGAATTTTCTTTTAATTCATCATGCAAGTTATTTACTGCATTATGTGAACACATTTTATTTTATATCAACTCTATCAAAACCACCAGGAGATCACTAGCAAATTAAAAATCAAAATAGTTACATTTGAATTTTTCATACTAAATAATATGTGAGCTGTTTTATCTACAATTTCATCTAATATTGAATATTAAGTCAAAGTAAAATTATCTAAATTATTACTTCAAAGTAAAGATAGATGATCCTGATTCTCATAATCTGATAAATAATTATTTATCTTCTATGACATGTTATCACAAAGTGCAGTAACATGCTTTGTCTTTTTTTTATTTTAAGTTTAAAAAAATGGATTGGCAGGTTGAACGGGGTACTTATGTCTATTAGTAGTGGGTCTTGTCATGTACTTATCTTATTAGCTACATTTCATTGACACCTACCTTCTGATTTTGAGTTGTTTATACCTCTGCCGATTTCTCTTCTTCATATTTTTACTTATTGTTTTATTCACTTTGCCAATCCTTATATAGAATGTATTGCTACATGATATATCATGGGGACAAAGGTTCAGGCAAAACATAAACTTCCTGCAATTCACCACTTTATTAGATTAACAACACAAAGGGGCCAAAGGAGCAAGGGAACAGATCCCATAGACGTTGGCTTTCCAGGGAAGCCATCTGTTGCAGTTAATTCAGTGGATGACAGCTCAGGGTCACTCCACTTCCCATTAAGTGGTGAGACCCTGTGCTGTTTGAGTGTAGAGTATTTATTCAACTCCAGGTGATGGGGGCCTGCCGCTGAGAGCTCCACCCTGATAAGCATCTGGAGCTGCTTGTTCCCAGTTTCTTGGTTTAAAGAATGGGTGGACCTTTCATTAGATCTAACATCTCTCCCAGGTGCAGGATGGAAATATACTGAAATATCTATGACCAACTAAAAAAGGATTTGAGAGTGTGGGTGAGGACTGGGAACAGGCTACTGAGCGGGTGTCTGGGACTTCTCCCACACCTTAAGACTGAAGGATGATTTTCAAAACAGCTGATTTCTGAACATTGCTGTGTTCTGGTTTCAATTTCCTTAAGAGTGTTGTACATAAATTATGGTTTCTAAGATGGAAATTTACTGAATCCAGATAGTCCATTTCCCCAATACATAGACTTGTCCTCTGGTGATTTCCACCACCACTGTAGTCCTATCCACAGCAGAAAGCAAAATGTTTCAGGGCTTTTTACTAATTCCAATCTGCCAATGACACTAGTTTAGTGGGAAGGAAGCCTGTTCTGCTGGTGTAACTCTTAGATAAGAGCTTCATGCCAATGTAGATTAGGGCTCCCACAATGAAAGCTCGAAGCAATGAGCAATATCAATTAAGTTGTTTATGGTCATAGACTAATGTGGAGGAATACCAAGTGGTGGCACTTTTTCCTACTCCAAGACATACCATGCTAAATGACCCAGCTCTGGTATTTAGTCTGAGTCATCATCTCATGCTATAACTTTTCTCTGTTGAATTGATACTTGGAAGGCCATTTGACCACTTTTCTAGAGTAAGCTTCATTTAGGGTCAAATTCACATATGCTTAAAAATTGTGTAAGGTTTATGGGAATATGGAGAGCAGAACACCTAGTTTTACCTGGGTATATTGCCAAGACTGTCATAGCGAAATGAGAAATGAGTTCCATTGTAATAGTGTACAAGAGTCCGCCCAGTAATCAAAAGTGGTAAAGCCATCTCAGGCAGAGAAAATATATTAAATGAATCAAATACATATTAAGGAATGGCCCACCTTGTCAGGTGAATGAGATATCAAACTATGAAAGGTACCATGTCATCATTAGGAATGTAGCAATATAAGAATAATTTTGCCAAATAATTTGTAGAGTGTAATACAGGCAGATCTCATTTTATTGCTCTTTGATTTATGCCATTTGCAGATATTGCTTTTTTTATTTTTTTTCAAATTGAAGGATTGGGCGACCTGGCTTTGAGCAAGTCTATTGGCACCATTTTCCAATAGCATGTGCTCACTCCTTGTCTGTTTGTCACATTTTGTAATTTTAACAATATTTCCAAACATTTTCATTATCATTATATCTTTTAAGGTGCTCGATGATAGGGAATCTTTGATGTTACTATGTAATTGTTTGGGAATGTCACAAACTGCACACATATAATACAGCAAATTTAATTGATAATTTTGCATGTTTATGACTGCCCCATTGACTGTCTCTTCCCCATCTTTCTTCCTCTCCTCAGGTCCGTATTTCCCTTGAGACACAACAATATGAATTTAGGTCAATCAATAATACTGCCATGACCTCTAAATGTTCAAGTGAAAGGAAGAGATAGATATCTCTCACTTTAAATCAAAAGCTACAAATGATTAAACTTGGTGAGAAAAGCTTGTTGAAAACTGACATAGGACAAAGCTAGACCTCTTGAGACTGTTAGCCAGGTTGTGAATTCAAAAGAAGAAAAGTTCTTGAAAAGTTTCAAGAGCTACTTGCTACTCTAGTGGACACATGAATGATAAGAAAGAGAAACAGTCTTATTGCTGATATGGAGAAAATTTTAGTGGACAATATAAAAAAATCAAATGAATCGAAACATTGTCAGGGCAGTACCTGATCCAGAGGAAAACCTTCCCTTTCTTCAGTGGTCTGAAAGCAAAAACGCATGAAGCAGCTGCAGAAGAAAATATTGAAACTAGCCAAAATTGATTCAAGAGGTTTAAGGGAGAAAGCAATCTCTGAAATATAAAAGTACAAGGTAAAGCAGCAAGTGATAATGTAAAAGCTATAGCAATTTATACAGAAAATGTGGCTAAGATAATTGATGATGGTGGGTACAATAAACAACAGATTTTCAATACAGTTGAAACATCCTTATATTTGAGGAAGATTTTCACTAGGACTTTCATAGCTAGAGAAAAGACAATACCTGGCTTCAAAGTTTCAAAATACTGGCTGACCCTCTTGTTAAGGGCTAACACAGCTGGTGACTGTTAACTTGAAGTCAATGTTCATTTACCATTTAAAAAAATCCTAAAGGAGAGGTGGGGCAAGATGGCAGGTAAGTACTTTAGTTTGTCCTCCAGAGCTGCTAGTAAATAGTCAGGAACCTTATGGAAAACTGCTGGAGGGACAGGAGGGACCAGATACACAGTGAACAGCAAGCTGGAATGGGTGGAATGGATGAGGTCCCATACAGACCCATAAGGGTCCCAAACCATGGAAGTCAGTACTCCTCTCACATAGTCATGGCAGACTTGTTCCCCAAGGGGAAAGGAAACAGAGTTTACTAGTTTCAAGAACTTAGCTCAACCATGATCCAATTGTGGAATTAATTAATTTCACAATTAATTGTGAAATTGTAACTACTGAGAACAGGCCCTTAGCACCAATAGACCTGAAGTGAGCACTAAAGGAACTGGGTGTTTTCACCCTGGCAGTGAAGGGGCAAGACTGATGGGGAAAAAAATAAAAAAAACCCCAAAAACCAAAAACAGATGCTTTCTGAGATGCACAGCACAAAATAGAGTTGGATCCTGAGAAAAGGGGGCACATAGAATCTAGGGACACATAGAGTCATGGATCAACTCAAGCTCTTGATTGGTAAACACGGGGAGCTACGGTCTGCCTCTGAAAAGCCTTTTTCAATTTTTTTTTTAACTTAATAGTTTATAAGATAGAACTACAAACACTCTCAGGCTCCAGCACTACATCAGGCAAGGGCAGAATTAGAAAATGTCAGAGAAACTAAGTAACTAGTCAGATGAAAGGGGTTAATTCCCTAAAGGGTGTATCTCCTCCAAGTAAAGGGGAAGAAAAAGTAACATCCAAGAAAAGGGGGGCAGGGCCCAACTCAAGTGGAGGCCATTCTTCAGGGAATTCAGTCACCAGGAACTGGGAAACAGAAGCAAAATCTGACTACTATCTCAGCCTCTGTCTCAACCACACCACTGGCAGGGTGAGGCTGCTGACATTAAAGAGACCATGTCAATTTACACCAGTGGGGAGCTGCAGGCTGACAAAGTGCCACATGCTGGGCAGGACAGGAAAAGCACAGACTCTAGAGGCTCCGTAGTAAATATGACAACCTGCTGGGTCTCACCCTCAGGGAAACTTGATATGGGCTACTTTGTCCTCCTGAAACATGGGCCCATATTGTCTGAGAAAATCTGACAGTGATTGTTAATATTTAAGGCGAGTCTCCTCAAAAAAAAAAAGAGGCTTCATACAGGCAAGACAAGAAACGGTAAAACAAGAATGGAAAAATTCTGATCAATTAAACAGAACCTATGCTAGAGGTCTAGAATAAGTTGAACTGAATGTCAAAGAACAAACAGAGAATAAAGCGGTCCAACAAGAAAACCCTAGATAAAAAAAAAAAATGAAAACAACATTCAGAGTAAACTAATTAAGGGAATCAAATGCCTAATTGCCAGCAAAAGATGTACCCTGCAAAAGCTTTGTTTTAATCCTGATCCATCTTGTGGAGGCAGCCAGTTCTTTTAATTCCTATTCAGCACTATAGGTTGGAAACTTGATTAGATTATTTCTGTGGAGAAATGATGAGCCCAATTGTGGGTATTAACTTTTGATTAGAGGGAGATATGACTACACATATTCAAGGTTCGCATTCTGGAATCCTTTAAAAGAGGAAACATTTTAGAGAAAGCTATAGAGACATGAGAACAACAGAACCCATAAAGCCAGAGTCCTTTGGAGATTAAAAAGGAAAATGCCCTCCGGAGAGCTTCATGAAACAAGAAGCTTGGAGAGAAAGCTAGCTGATATCCCCATGTTCACCATGTGCCTTTCCAGTTGAGAGAGAAACCTGAATGTCATTGGCCTTCTTGAACCAAGGTATTTTCCCTGGATGCGTTAGATTGGAAATATCTATAGCCTTGCTTTAATTTAGACATTTTCACAGCTTTAGAACTGTAAATTTGCAACTTATTAAATTTTTCATTTTAAAAGCCATTCCAGTTCTCGATATTGCATTCTGGCAGCTGGCAAATGGGAACACAAGCTGTACTAGAAAACTTGAAGCATGAAGGAGGATATATAACTCACACCCTATATAAAAATTAACACAAATGGATCAAAGACATAAACATTAGAGACAGACCATAAAACTTTTAGAAGAGGGGGGTGTGAGGGTAGTTCAGTGGTAGAATTCTCACATGCCATGCAGGAGATTCAGGTTCGATTTCTGGCCTATGCACTTCCCAAACAAACAAAGAAATCAACAAAGCAAACAAATAAAAACTCAACAAATGGTGCTTAAATAATGGGATACTCACATGGAAAATTAATGAAAGGTGAACCCATGCACAGCATACCAAAAAAAGAAAACTTTTAGAAGAAAATGTAGGGAAATATCTTACAAATCTTGTTATAAGAGGTGCTTCCCAGACTTTACACCCAAAGCATGAGCATTGACAAAAGCAACAGATAAATGAGACCTCCTTAAACTGAAAACACTTGTATGCATCAAAGAACTCGATAATATTTGAGGAGACCCTTCTTAAAAAAAAAAAGAGACTTCATATAGGTAGGGCAAAAAACAAAAAAACAAGAGCTGAAAAATTCTGATCAAACAGAACCTATGCTAGAGGTCTAGAATCTCTTTATATACACTATATATATATATATATATATATATATATATATATAATATACATATATTATATGTTAAATATAGAGAGAGATTCTTCAACCCAACAACAAAAAGACAAACAACCCAAATAAAAAATGGACAAAAGACATGAACAGACACTTTTCAGAAGAGGAAATACAAATAGCACACGGTAAGATGCACAACTTCACTGACAATTAGGGAAATGCAAATCAAAACCATAATGAGATATCATCTCACATACACTAGAATGACTATTATATAAAAAAAACAAACAAACAAAGAATGATAAATGCTGGAAAGGATGTGGAGAAAGAGGCATACTTATTCACTGTCAGTGGGAATGTAAAATGATAACAACCATCCTGTAATGCAGTTTGGCAATTCCTCAGGAAGCTAAATATAGAATTGCCATATGAGCCATAAATTTCCTTACTAGATATATATTCAGAGGAACTGAAGGCAAAGACACAAATGGACATTTGCACACTGATGCTTATAGCAGCATTATGTATGATGACCAAGACATAGAAACTGCCTAAATGTCTATTAATGGACAAGTGGCTAAATAAGCTATGGCATGCTGAGTCCAGCACAGTAAATGGTGAGACTGAATGGAAGGCGATGCAGAATTTAAGAAAATACAACACAAGAGAAAATTTAAATGGTGTGCTGGTTTGAAAGGATGTATGTCCACTAGAAAATGTTTTAATCTTCTTTATATATAGTTTATTTATTTACTTTTTACATGGGTAGGCATTGGGAATCGAACCCGGGTCCCTGGCATGGCAGGTGAGAATTCTGCCATTGGGCCACATTGGCCTGCCCCATGTTTTAATCTTAATCCCATACTGTAAAGGCAACCATTTCTTCTAATCCCTATTCAGCACTGTAGGCTTGAAACTGTAATTAGATCATCTCCCCGGAAATGTGATGTAATAGAGAGTGGTTGTTTAACTGTATTAGATGATGACATGTATCCACCCATTTGGGTGGGTCTTGATTAGTTTCTGAAGTCCTATAAAAGAGGAAAAATTTTGGAGTATGAGAGATTCAGAGAGAGCAGAGAAGAACAACATAGCCACAAGAAGCAGAGTCCACCAGCCAGCGACCCTTGGAGATGAAGAAAGAAAATGTCTCCCAGGGAGCTTCATGAAGCAGGAAGCCAGGAGAAGAAGCTAGCAGATGATGCTGTGTGCTCTTCCAGATGAGGGAGAAAATCTGTGTTCTCCATGTGCCTTCTCACTTGAGAGAGAAACCTTAAACTTCATCCACCTTCTTGAACCAAGGTATCTTTCCCTGGTTGCTTTTGATTGGACATTTCTATAGACTTGTTGTAATTGGGGCATTTTCTTAGCCTTAGAACTGTAAACCGGCAACTCATTAAATTCCCCTTTTTAAAAGCCATTCCATTTCCAGTATATTGCATTCCAGCAGCTAGCAAACTAGAACAGATGGGAACAGGGCACTCACAGTCTCAATGACTGAGAACCTCGATCTTGAGTTCCTCATTGTATTTATTGGGAAAGTTCAAAACAGAAATATCTTTCAAGGTTGTTAGTAAGTTGTTTTTCTCCTGAACTGCCACATCAACATTAATCTCAGGCATGCCATACAAAATTCAGAATGTTTCCTTCTGCAAACAATCATGTGCTTGCCAGAATAG
Source organism: Tamandua tetradactyla (assembly GCF_023851605.1). Classification (NCBI taxonomy): domain Eukaryota; kingdom Metazoa; phylum Chordata; class Mammalia; order Pilosa; family Myrmecophagidae; genus Tamandua; species Tamandua tetradactyla. The sequence continues at coordinate 73,592,766 of NC_135335.1, read as the reverse complement.
TGTTCCACCCAGGCAGGACCTGGTGTTCTGAGGTCCACACTTTTATCTGCATTATGGCCATTTTCCTACGGTGGTATATACATACAATGGAATATCATGCAGCTGTTAAACAGAATATAGTCATGAAGCATGTAACAATGTGGATGAACCTTGAGGACATTAAGCTGAGTGAAATTTGCCAAAAACAAATGGCAAATATTGCATGGTCTCACTAATATGAACTAACATTAAAGAATGGACTTTGAGAGTGAAAATTAAGAATATAGGTTACCAAGCAACAGAAAGAGGGTAGAGGTTGGGCATTTGGTGCTGAAGGAATACAGAAGTGCAACAGGACTGATTGTAAAAATTCAGAATTGGATAGTGCAATACTATCTGATCATAGCACAATAATATAAGTTCACTGAATGATGCTGAAAGTGAGTATGATTGAGGGAGAAGGCTGGGGGCTCATTGACAACAGAATGAAAGATAGAGGATAAAGACTGAGACAATATAACTAGGAATGCCTACAGTGGATGATGATGGTGATTAAATGTGCAAATATAAAAACGTCTTTGCATGGGGGAGAACAAATGAATGTCAACATTGCAAGCTGTTGAAACTGTGATGATATACAAGGAAAAATACAATCAATGCAAGCTAGAGTCCATAGTGAACAGTAACATTGTAATATGCATCCACTGAATCTAACAAAGGCAGTGTGCCAAAACTAAAAATCAACAAACAGGACATATGAGGGAGGGGTATGGATTCTTTGCAGAAGAGAAAAAAATGTTTTCATGTAGATTATGGTGGTATTTTCTTAGATTTGATTGTATGATGTGTAAATAAAACTTTTTAAAAATTAGCAAAGAGAAATAATTGCTATAGAACTGTTGAGAAAAAGATGTACCTATTCACTGTTGGTTTGGAAGCTGACAAGTACAACCCCTCTGGAGGGCAGTGTGGTGGTTCCACAGGAGGCTAAGGGTGTAGATGCTATATGATCCCGCAACCCTGTTACTAAAAATATGTGTGGAGAAGCTGAGAGTGGGGAGACGAATGGACATTTGCACACTGGGATTTATGATGACAGTGTTTCAGATTCATGAAGGAAGGAGGTGGTCTAAGGATAAAACAACTGAAGAATGGAAGAGGGAACTGTGGTATATACATACAGTAGACTACTGAGGAGTTTCAGGAAGGAATAAAGTTGTGTGGCATGCACCTACTTGAATGAACCTTCAAAACAGTCTGTTGAATGAAAAAGAAATAAAAAGGCAAATATTATCATGCCTCACTCAGAGGGTCTAATCATAATATATAAACTTGGAGAAATTAAGTCAAGAGCATGAGTTATCAGGTTGGGTTTGATTGCAAAGGGTCCTAGATTGTAAGGTCTTACAGCAGTCGCTTCTATTCAGGAGTTGTGTTATTTCTAAATTCTGGCATACTGAGGCACTTAGGTATAGCCTGGTCATTCCCTGAAACTTGTGACACCTGAGACTGAGTTAGAACACTGAAGCTATGAAAATCAGCATTATCCCATAGAACAACTGTAAAAAAATTGGAAAAGTGTTCAGACTTCAATGAGAGATAAGAATGAAAATGATCTGGATAGGACAAAGGTAAATCAGAATACAGGGTAAAGAATGATATGGTTCATATTTTAAAACTTCAACTTCTATTTAAGGTCAAAGGAAGAAATGTTTATTTGGTGCAAAATTTATATTTTGGGTAGCACATTATCTAACTTAACTTGTATGGTCAGTTTACTTGAACACCATAAATACACGGGTGTGAGATCTTGTGGTTTGTACAGCTTAGTGTGATGCCTGATATATCCCAGAGTAATTTGGGCAGAGAATAAAAAAGTATTTGCTAAGTCCCCATGAAGGACTGGGGAGAAAGGAGGAAATATTCAACCTCTAGATCATAATATTCTTGCAAGATATGGAGACAACTGATTCAATAGGCTGAACTCTAAATCTAGGGGTTTGTTCCTATGAAACTTTTTCCTGCAAAAAAAAGCTAAGTGTACTTAATCAGGCCTAATAATAACCCCCAGAGAACCTCTTTTGTTGCTCAGATGTAGTCTCTCTTTCTAAGCCAACTGTGCAACCGAACTCACCACCATCGTCCCTACGTGGGACATGACTCCCAGGGTGTAAATCTCCTTGGCAACATGAAACAGGACTTTTGGGATGAGCCAGGATGCAGCATTATGGGAAAAGTCTTCTTGACCAAAAGGGGAAGAGAGAAATGAAGCAAAGTAAAGTTTCAGTGGCTGAGAGATTTCAAACAGAGTCACGAAATTATCTTGGAGGTTATTCCTTTGCGTTATATTGATATCCCTTTTTTAGTTTATGGCATATAGGAGTGGCTAGAGAGAAGTACTTGAAACTGTTGGACTATGTTCCAGTAGCTTGGATTCTTCAAAGTTGTATAACTATATAGCTTTTACAGCGTGACCATGTGATTGTGAACACCTGTGTATCTGATGCTCCTTTTATCCAGGGTATGGGCAGATGACTAAAAAAAAACAAGGATGAAAAATAAATAAATAATAATTGGGGAATGAAGAGTTAAAATTGGGTAGATTGAAATACTAGCAGTCTATGAGTGAGAGGGTTAAGGGATATGGGATGTATATCCTTTTTCATTTCTTTTTCTGGAATGGTGCAAATGTTCTAAAAATAATCATAGTGATGAATATGCAACTATGTGATGATATTGTGAGCTATTTATTGTAAACTCTGGATGGACTGGATTGTGTGTAAAGATTTCTCAATAAAAAATGTTTAAAAACAATTTAAAAAAGCCCTAAGACCCTTAAGAATTATGCTAATACCCTACCAGTCCTACACAAATGGAACCACACACACTAGATGACAGAACATCTGTTTACAACTTGGTTTACTGAATATTTTAAGCCCACTGTTGATGCTACTTTCTAAGAATAAAATATTCCTTTCAAACAATTACTACCCCTTGGCAATGAACCTGATCACCCAAGAGCTCTGACAGAGATGTACCAAAGATGAAAGTTTTCATGTCTGCTAACACAATATCCATTCTACACCCTATGTTTCAAGGGATATTTATGACTTGCATGTCTTATTGTTCAAGAAAAACATTTTATAAGGCTATGCTTGCTATGAATAGTGATTCATCTGCTCAGTCTTGACAAAATCAATTGTAAACTTTCTCAAAAGGATTCACTGTTTCTAGATGCCATGAACAACATTCATGATTCCTGGGAGAAGGTAAAAATATCAATGTTAATAGGAATTTCAAAGACGTTGATTGCAACCCTCATGGATGACATTGAGGGGTTCAAGACTTCAATGGAGGAAATAACTATACATGTGATAGAAAATAGCTAAAGAACTAGAATTAGAAATGGAGCCTGAAGTTATGACTGAATTGGTGCATGCTCATCATAGAACTTGAAGAAATGAGGAATTGCATTTTATGGATGAACAAAGAAACTGGCTTCTTGAGATAGAATCTAGTCCTGATGAAGATGCTACAGATATAGTTGAAATGACAACAAAGGATTTGGAATATTACACAGGATTAGTTGATAAAGTGGTGGCAGGTTTTGACAAGATTGATCCCAATTTTGAAAAATCTATTGTCCATAAAATGCTATCAAACAGCATCCATGCTCCAGAAAAACTTTTGTGAAAAGAAGAGTCAATTGATGTAGCAAACTTAATCACTGTCTTATTTTAAGAAATTGCCATCACCAGCACTTGTCATTTTCTGTTTTGCTGATAATGGCCATTCTGGTGGGTGTGAGATGATATCTCATTGTGGTTTTGATTTGCATTTCTCTAATGGCCAGGGACATTGAGCATCTCTTCATGTGCCTTTTGGCCATTTGTATTTCCTCTTCTGAGAGGTGTCTGTTCCAGTCTTTTTTCCATTTTGTAATTGGGTTGGCTGTCTTTTTGTTGTTGAGTTGAACAATCTCTTTATAAATTCTGGATACTAGACCTTTATCTGACATGATGTTTCCAAATATTGTCTCCCATTGTGTAGGCTGTCTTTCTACTTTCTTGATGAAGTTCTTTGATGCACAAAAGTGTTTAATTTTGAGGAACTCCCATTTATTTCTTTCTTTCTTCAGTGCTCTTGCTTTAGGTTTAAAGTCCATAAAACCGCCTCCAATTGTAAGTTTCATAAGATATCTCCCTACATTTTCCTCTAACTGTTTTATGGTCTTAAACCTAATGTTTAGATCTTTGATCCATTTTGAGTTAACTTTTGTATAGGGTGTGAGATATGGGTCCTCTTTCATTCTTTTGCAATGGATATCCAGTTCTCTAGGCACCATTTATTGAAGAGACTGTTCTGTCCCAGGTGAGTTGGCTTGACTGCCTTATCAAAGATCAAATGTCCATAGATGAGAGGGTCTATATGTCAGCACTCAACTCGATTCCATTGGTCGATATATCTATCTTTATGCCAATACCATGCTGTTTTGACCACTGTGGCTTCATAATATGCCTTAAAGTCCGGCAGCTTGAGCCCTCCAGCTTTGTTTTTTTTTTCCTCAAGATACTTTTAGCAATTCAGGGCACCCTGCCCTTCCAGATAAATTTGCTTATTGCTTTTTTTTTTATTTCTGAAGAATAAGTTGTTGGGTTTTGATTGGTATTGCATTGAATCTGTAAATCAATTTAGGTAGGATTGACATCTTAACTATATTTAGTCTTCCAATCCATGAACACGGTATGCCCTTCCATGTATTTAGGTCTTCTGTGATTTCTTTTAACAGTTTTTTGTAGTTTTCTTTGTATAGGTCTTTTGTTTCTTTAGTTAAATTTATTCCTAAGTACTTTATTCTTTTAGTTGCAATTGTAAATGGAATTCATTTCTTGATTCCCCCTCAGCTTGTTCATTGCTAGTGTATAGAAACACTACAGATTTTTGAATGTTGATCTTGTAACCTGCTACTTTGCTGTACACATTTATTAGCTCTAGTAGTTTTGTTGTGGATTTTTCTGGGTTTCCGATGTATAGTATCATATTGTCTGCAAACAGTGATAGTTTTACTTCTTCCTTTCCAATTTTGATGCCTTGTATTTCTTTTTCTTGTCTAATTGCTCTGGCTAGAACCTCCAACACGATGTTGAATAATTGTGGTGATAATGGACATCCTTGTCTTGTTCCTGATCTTAGGGGGAAAGTTTTCAATTTTTCCCCATTGAGGATGACATTAGCTGTGGGTTTTTCATATATTCCCTCTATCATTTTAAGGAAGTTCCCTTGTATTCCTATCCTTTGAAGTGTTTTCAGCAGGAAAGGATGTTGAATCTTGTCAAATGTCTTCTCTCCACCAATTGAGAAGATCATGTGATTTTTCTGCTTTGATTTGTTGATATGGTGTATTACATTAATTGATTTTCTTATGTTGAACCATCCTTGCATACCTGGGATGAATCCTACTTGGTCATGATGTATAATTCTGGAGAGGATGTGGAGAAAGAGGCACACTTATCCACTGTTGGTGGGAATATCAAATGGTGCAACCACTGTGGAAGGCAGTTTGGCGGTTCCTCAAAAAGCTGAATATAGAATTGCCATACAACCCAGCAATACCATTGCTAGGTATCTACTCAAAGGACTTAAGGGCAAAGACACAAACGGACAATTTGCACACCAATGTTTATAGCAGCATTATTTACAACTGCAAAGAGATGGAAACAGCCAAAATGTCCATCAACAGACGAGTGGCTAAACAAACTGTGGTATATACATACGATGGAATATTACGCAGCTTTAAGACAGAATAAACTTATGAAGCATGTAATAACATGGATGGACATAGAGAACATTATGCTGAGTGAGTCTAGCCAAAAACTAAAGGACAAATACTGTATGGTCCCACTGATGTGAACCGACATTCGAGAATAAACTTGGAATATGTCATTGGTAACAGAGACCATCAGGAGTTAGAAACAGGGTAAGATAATGGGTAATTGGAGCTGAAGGGATACAGACTGTGCAACAGGACTAGATACAAAAACTCAGAAATGGACAGCACAATACTACCTAATTGTAATGTAATTATGTTAAAACACTGAATGAAGCTGCATCTGAGCTATAGTTTTTGTTTGTTTGTTTTTATATATTTTTATTTTTTTTATTTTTTTCTCTATATTATCATTTTATTTCTTTTTCTGTTGTCTTGCTATTTCTTTTTCTAAATCGATGCAAATGTACTAAGAAATGATGATCATACGTCTATGTGATGATATTAAGAATTGCTGAATGCATATGTAGAATGGAATGATTTCTAAATATTGTGTTAGTTAATTTTTTTTAATTAATAAAAAAAAGAAAAAGAAATTGCCATAGCCACTCCAACATTGAGCAAAGAACACGCTAATTGGTCACTGGTCATCAGCATTGAGGTAAAACCCCCCACTTAAAAAACATTTATGACTCACTAAAGGTTCAGATGACAGCTATGATTTGTAGCAATAGAGTGTTTTAAATTAGCATTTGTATTTTTTTTAGACAGTGTTACTGTACATACTGGACTATTGTATAACATAAATATAACTTTTATATGCACTAGGAAACCAAAAATATCATGTGATTTGCTTTATTTCAATATTTGCTTTATTGCAGTGTTCTGAAATCAAACCTGCAATATCTCTGAGGTATACCTATATCAAGTATACATAGCTAAATAACATAAAATTGCCAAAATTTGTCTTATTTGGCCAAGAAAAAAGTTATTTTTATATGACTTAATCTAATATTGAAAACAAAATTCTGAATTGTGGTTCTATAGGATGCTGAGGTACCAATGCAAGTTCTCTGAGTAGGTGATCAATAAAATGACTTAAGGGGGATAAGTCCGGTGAAATATTTGTGGTTTTCTGAGAGGTGTTTTTTTTTTGTTTGTTTATTTTGTTTGTTTTATTGAGAAGTGTATGGGAGACTGCAAACAGGTGAAGTGCTTGGACAATCAAAGGAAGGAAGAGTCTGCTGTCCCATCGTTAAGTTTCTCTGATAAATATATGTGGAAGAAATACTTACAGAATAATATTCAGAAGAGAGTCCATTTATACAGTGGGGTGCCTAGATATTTCAACTGAATCTTATAAATAATGATAGCTCAAAATGACATGGAAAATCAGAGAAATGAAGAACTCCAAATTTGATGGAACCCTAAGACCAGAAAGCAAGATTTGAAGTAACAATCATGAAAAACATCTAAGAAGATGGACCATTCTCCAGAATCAGTGGAGATCTGTGGTAAAATCAGATCTGATTTACACAATGGAAACAATTTTGTTTGCTGTGAAATAAAACAATTAAGTGGACATGTGAAGGAAGACAGTGATCCCTTAGATGAATGCCAGCCAAGAAATGATGGACACAGGACTAAATAGTGGTAGTGGAAATGGAGAAGTGAGAAGAATTCTGACAGTATGTAAGGTCAAAAGCTGAGATAAGCAGAGAAAGAACTGAGAAAGAACCAGGTGTCAAAGGCACCAATTAAAACAACAATCAAGCCGAAATGGAAGTAGCCTTGAAGCCTTTAGTTACTTACTGCCATTGATGGTATAAGCAAGAGGCTAAACCCAGGAAAAACTCAGGGTCCTTCCTTTTCCATTCCCCCCCTACCATGGGTGATGGTACCTTTTCTTGCTGATAGAGCCCCCAAACAATCAGCTTCTGCAATTTTATGACATACGGGCTGTGAGGAGTAGGGGACACTAGGAGTGTAAAGTAGTGGATTTTGAGTCAGAGTGGAAAACGCGTCTTCAACGTCTCCCCCTAATGGCCCTGAAAAGGTCTCAGCAGAGGTGCCTAGGGAAAGCCTCAGATTAGGAATACAGACGAGGACAATTGGGGACGAGTCAGGGGAGACCAGTCCTTCACTACATCTCCCTCCAGAGACCACAAAGCACTGGCGGTGCTCCAGGTCTGGTGTGGGAAGGGCACTTTTCCTCGTGAGGCTGATCAGCCTTTGAAATTCCTAGGGTCTGGCCTGAGAAAGCACACTTAGGGTTGTGGCCTGGAGTCAGACTCTTCATTCAGTATAGATGGAAAAAAAAAATCCTGTTAAAACAAAGACTTACTGTGTAGTTTAAATTTATGGAGTAGGAGATAAAGAGGAAACAAAAAGGACTTTGAAGTTTTGCATTGGGAGACTGAATAATGTTTTTGCCATTTCTGAGGAAAAGAATCACAGAATCAAGGAAAAGCAAATTTTCAAATAAAAAAATCTTTTATTCATTAAATCAACAAACTGTACAATACAGAGTGCCATGTGAAGGGTATTCAAGGATAACTGGGAGCTCTACATTAATACAACAGAAGGGCTGAGATTATTAAAATAATGGAACAAAATAGCAGTGAGAAATAAATATATCTCCTTCTCACGTAACATCCCATGATTCAACCAAAAAGTATTTGAACTCTAAGAACAGTTCTATAGCAGTCAAGCAAAATGAGAGGAAGTGATGCCATTGGACAGAAACACTGAAGGAAACCCTAATATTTAGAAAGCAGACAAGTTCAAATCTCGAACCAGTTCCCAGAACATGTCCTGAAAAGAATTCATGCAATGGTGGGAGCAGCATCAGAGATTGCCAAGATGTCAACAAATGCAAGATGCAGCAGTGAACCTGTAAACATGTGTTGTCAAGGTGACTAATGAGGGAAATATATTTGAAGCAGCTAGGCGTTTTTCACTCTCCTCGTTTCTGTTCAGAATCAGCAGTAGGGACACTCGATCTTGGACTGGAACAGTGATTGTTGGACCTGGGAATAGACAGAGGAATATTTCTGGGAGCTAATTGCACCCAGAAGCGAGAGAAGAACTCATGCCCAGAAGATCCGATCCTGGCACAAACTTCACAGTAGTACAAGGTGCCCTTTCTATACAACATCTGGGGACAAGGAAAAATGGAACTGGGTAGGATTTCCAGATAACGCTAATAAAATATCAAATAAAAATCACCAAATAATAGAGAAAAATCACAATGAGAGTAAGACAAGAAATGTTGCAATAGAATTAAAGAGAGTAAATAGGAAATTTTAGAATGAATATAATAAAAATCTTCATAGAGATGTTCTTGGATGTTGCCTTTATAAAAACCATTAAACAATGAATTTGAATATTACATTTTTATTTTCAAAATGATATAAATTCTTATTATGGATAATACAGTTTATCCATTTAAAATAATTCTCTTCTTTTATTGGAGATAATTCTGAATTACTTTCTAAAGTTCTTGCTTTCCCTCATCACTTGCTGAAGGTGACATTTTTTTTTCAGTGAGAACATGCCTATGTTTTTCAAAATAATTTTGATTATATATGAGGAAGAAATAAGCCTTCTCTGCAATATGGTACCAACACAATTTTCTTGAATTTTTATTTTGTTTTAAGAAAATATGCTTAGTCAAGAATGAAAACATTGCTGTTGATTTGGTTGATTTTCTATCATGTGAATTTTGCTCCAAAGTATACAAATCAATTATTCAATTTTGCATTTGTACCTAAATTATATCTGCCAATCAAGCACATAGAGTTCATATTCCAGTTGTCATTTCTGAATATGACTATGAGATTAATATCTCTCTTACACCATATAAATTTCCTTAGGATAAGCAATTATGTCTTCTCACAGACATTCACAGGCATCTGACCTACCACATAGTAGATATTCAAACAATATTTTTTGGGTGAATGAAAGAACGATTGTTTAAAGGATACTTAAAGTACTTTCTTCTCTGTGAGCAATTCAACATCTTCTAGAAATGAGTCATTATGAGAGTAACTATTTTACTCTCTTTGTAACTCCAGCTCAAGTTTTTGCTTGGAATAGTGTTGTAATTAAACTAACCTTAAAATCAGCTCTGATTAGAAAATTTTCATGAAGTAGAGTAATGTCTTTATGGCAAAAAATTGCCTCTTCCTCATACAGTCCTCTTCCTTGTTCCTGACCTTCCCACATATGTGAGCATTTCAAGGATGCTAGTGGGCTTGAAAATATTAGGAGATTTTCTGACATCTAGTGGACACTCACAAACGTTTTTTTGAATTATATTATGAAAGTTTAAGAGGGAGAAACACGAGGACAATGGCAGCAGAATACTGTAAAGCATTTCAAAAAACAAGATAAAGCATAGAGGCTAGACTTTAAGCTTCCTGGAGGCACTTTTTGAGAGCTTCTAATAGAGGCTGATATAAGTCTCCTGAAATTAAAGCTATGAGAAAAGTCAAAGTTAAAGCATGGCAATCCAAATAATCATGCATGTTTTAAGACTAAAACAAATAGAAGAAACATATAGCTTGCGTTAAGTAGGTTAAATGACCTAATTGTAACTTGTAATGAATTCACATAAATTAAGGACTTAGCAAAACAGAGAAATTTCAAGTTTTTGATCAGATTTTGAGGAGAATACATTTTGTCTTCACAAGCACATATTAAGTTAGCAATTCAGCATTTACTAAGAGGCTTATAATCAACAGTAGTCACAGTAAGGCAGAAATCAGTAAATTAATATAGAACGCAAGAATTAAACGCTTCACCTGACTCAGACTTAAGTGAAGTATAATTAAATTGATAAAGGCTTAAACATTAGAAATTACTGCATACTATTTTACATGCATAAAAACACTTTTACCTTTAAAAAAACATTTTTTATTTCTTTAAAATGTAGAAAGATGATAGTCATAAATTGCCATATTTGTGCATTTTGATTATTTACATAGAAAGCTTTTTATGAAAGTTACTGAGCACTCTCTATTGTTTTTTTTTGGGTTTTACATGGATTATAAAGTATCTTTAAAAAGACAACCTTGTGCACATACCCAAAGTTTCTTCATTATTCACTCACTCTAACTGCTCATCCATTTGGTTTTGGCCTGAAACCATATCCAGATGCAAATGTGACTAAGAAAAAGGCTCTAACTGAGAGGACAGACTTTGTGTTCTACCACTGGCATGTATGCAGAGTATGCAATCTGCCAACTAAAGCAAAATTTTACTGGACACCTATGTGCTTCTGAAAGAATCTGACCTACCTGTGATGTGGCCTGATGCCACAAAGACAGATGGAATTTCAGGACTTCAAAAGGTAATGTATAAATCAGCTTTTATGTGAAATTGCCTTCCCTTCAAAATAATTTATTGTCATGTAAATTATAGTTTAAACAGAGTATGTACTTCTAAACTTGCTATAGTTACATACATCTTAGTGGTTATAATTGGAATCAATTTAAATAACTTTAAGATATAGCACAATATTATATGACCATATCAAAATGGTATTAGAAAGTAACCTGGTTTACTTGATCAAATACATAAAATAGAACAAGCAAAAATATAAGCTACAAAATAAGGAAAGTAAAATAAAAAATGGCTAGACTATTTTATTGTGATGGAAAATAAAACTTTTTTGAAAGTTGGATTCATTCAATGATGTAATATATGCCTATTCTCCTATTTATTCTTCCCTCTTCTTTCCACATTATCATTTACTTTTAGTTTTCGTTCAAGCTACACAATCATAAGTGTCTATGTATCAATGATACTTTTTGTAGGGCATCTAACCACATGAACATATAGTCATGATAATGATACAAAATAAGGAGTTAATATTGACAAACACAACAGAAAAAATGTATGAATGAACCCGGGCAGTACAATGTTTTATGAAGCCACTGTACTTTCTGGGGCAGAATCCGAAAGAAATTCACTTCATTATTTCATGCTTCATAGGGCTATCTAAAAGTACCCATGATCTGTCATACTTTATGCTCATAACCAAGTGTGTATATATATATATATATATATATAATTACTAAAATGAGAGAACTATTACTTTACTCATTCAGCAATAATCTGTCTGCTGCTGGGGACCAGGCACTTTGCCAGTCACCGAGTGTACAAACCTGGGTAAGACCTGCTTTCTTATCACGAGGAGTTAGCAGTGGACGGGATGGCATTACAGAGGTGCATACTATAGAAGCATACACAGGGAAAGATGACTAATTGCATTTCAAAACTCACAGAAAACTTCACTGAAGAGATATTATTCCATTTAAAACTTCAAAGAGGAATGAGCTTTTGCAGGTGGAAGAGGCTGAAAAGACATTCCAGGCTGCAGAAATGGAACTGAAAAGGAAGGTGTCAACAAAATATTTTTTTGCATCAAAATTTTTTACAAAAGGAAGTAACATGTTGATAATGACAATGTCCTACAGCCTCTAAAACATAACTGATTCAAAACAGACTATTTCTCCATCTTCCATCATCACTCCTTGCCAGAATCAGTCTGTTGCCCACCTATAGATTTAAAATAAACTCCAGGAAACAAATTTATACTGCCTTTTCTTTCTCATGTTCCACGTACAGTTAAAGAGCTCACATTGGTTGTGTCTCACAAACATCTGCATCTCATAGGTAGTGGTGTAGAATAGAGGTGACACAACCTGGCTATGGAGAAGAACATCCAGGTGCTAAGAGCCAATTCTACCTTCTGCTAACTCTTAGACATTTCACAAATTATCAGTTAATCGTACCAAACCTTGGTTTCATTAACCATCTCTAGCTTACAGAGATGTTTCATGTAATAACGTATGAGAAAATGCCTTGAAAGCCCTTTCTGTGGTACAGGATGGGTACTTACCATAAGTTTAGATAATGTTTTCATTTTTATTTTCAATATTACTCTCGGGCTTCTTTGTTTTACAGGCTGGATTTTTTTTTTTTTTTTTTTAACATTCTGTTAATTGATTCCCTGGCTGCAATATCTTTTCCTTTCAATTAGTCTTCCACACAGCTACTGCAATGATCTTTCTATGGAATAAAGTCATAAGAAAAAAATAATAACTGCATTATCAATGATTATTAAGATTTGAGTAGAATTAAGTATTCTGTTACTCATGCGAATTTTGTCTCATTTAAACCTGACATATATATAGGTATATTTATACTTATCCCCATATTTTTTATAACGGCAAGCCTTATAGTTATCAAATAATTTGTCCAAGGTCGAACAGTTCTGTAGTGGAAGCAGGATTCAAGCACTGTTCTTCCTTCTTTCCATTGCTGAAAGTTCAACTCTATTTAAATAACCGCTTTCAAATACTTTATCATTTTAATTTTTTTCTTTATTTTGGCTATTTGCCCCATGCCTTTTACCTTCCTTTCCCTCAAATAACAATTTTCTCACTCAGCTTGAATAAGCCATGCTTTTTCAGATCTTTGTTCTTTGTGTCTCCTTCTTATAACATTCTTTTTAATAACTGGTATATCTGACAAACTGTTTCAAACACTAGGATTTTGCTTAAAACCAACTTCTGTGGGAAACCTGCCCCGACAACCAAAGCACCTGAAGCTAACTGTGTCACCCTCTCCTCCTCTCTGTTCCAGATATATCATAACACATGCCTGCTGTAGCCCTTATTATATTATGCTTTGGCTATTTTATGCCTTCTCCTATAGAATCTGTAATATATGAAGTCAAAACAAGGACATGCCCTACTTAGCTATTCATTTATCTGGCTGAATATCGGATATATAGAATGAATATTTGACTAATGAATGCATGAATGAAGTGAGTTTTGGAACAAAATGGTATAAATATTTTTTTAAGTTTTGATTTTTTAAATGCCAGAAAAATAATGACAAAGATAAAAATGCATTTCAATGCTTTTATTCAGGATACATGGGTAATTATATTGATAAAAATAACTAGATGAGGCAAAGTGAAATAATAATACATTGTCCGGTTTGAATTGTACCTGAAAGCTTTGTATTTTCATAAATTTACAGGTTTTGAAAAAAAATTCACAACTTAAATTGATCGTAATTCTATAAGGATTTAACTCTACTGAATAATTATTAAGATTTGAAGTTAGGTTTATAGTTATGACCCAAGAGTCAAAAATGAAGGAAAAATAAAAAAATAATAACTTTAGGTAAAAATAAGTATCCACTAATTACTAGTAAAATAATTATTTAAGCACAAAATACTGATACTAACGAACTAATTTTCATGTTCCTAATTATTCTAAAAATGCAAATGAAGTCATGGAAAAACAAGAACTCTATAGCAGTTGTTTAGAAAGTATGAAATCAGCATATAGAGTCTGTCAATATTGGTCATTTCTTCATGTGACAAAAATAAACATCCTTTTGCATGTGAAAAACAGGATGTTTTGAGCATGAATGTCCATATTTATTTGAGTTTCTGCAGGTAAATAAACAGCTAATTTCCTTCTGGCTCGAAATGGTTAGTCAAAATATAAATGTATGAATCAACTAATGAAACAAAGCTTTGTAGCATTCTCTAGAATATTTTTTTTAAGCATTTTAATAAAAAATCCTGGCTTTAATTTCTAATTCTGTGCTTCTGTATTTCTGGACTTAATGACATACCTATATTCTCTGTTCTTCTGTTTTATAATCCCTAAAATGAGGATGAGAGTAGCTGTTCTTATTCCTCACAGAACTGACAGGAACATCAAAAATATTTATCCCACCCATATGGTGGGGAAGTGCCTTGTAAATAGTAAAGCACTACATTTATATTGCTAACATTATTAATATAGCTGCTTATATGATGTTTGACAAATATGGGATGTTATAAAAGAGAACAAAAAGTATTAAGGGATGACGAAAATAGATGGAAAAAAGAGCATTTTGTTAAAGAAAGTTTCTAGATATGTTTCTTAACTTGGGCTTGAGAAATATATAGCATGCAGGATTTTAAGAGACATGTTGTAAAGAGTAAGTTTGAAGGAAAGACTGCTTTTTTCTTTATTGTGTAAATGAAAACAAGTCATAAGTTGGCTGATTTCATTTGCATATTGCTGAGTTTCTCTGCAGAAGGCCCAGGCTGAAGTAGTCCATTTTAAAGAAGGCCAGATAAGATAATGAGACTCAGAGAGACACTGCAAGGCATTTCGGTGTGAGAAAGACAGATTGTATGCATTGTATTCCAGCCAACTATGGATGCAAAAGATGGGATCAAGTTTGATGTTTCAGACAAAAGACAAATACATTTAAACATAATTTAAAAATGCTAACTTCTCACGAGCATCTTCAAAAATAGAGACATATATATACACATTATGCTGATTGTAATGGATATTAAGATAGCAGGATTATGGAACATTATAGAAGGGAGAGCGCATGAGGGAGAAAGGGAATTCTGCAGTGTTTGAGAGTCAGCTCAGACATTACTTCCCTGATGATGTGGACACTGGTATGGGATGCTGTGGAAGCTCAGCACATGTGATACTGCATTGCACTCGATTATTTTATTGTCTCCACTATAATGTAAGCTGGAAAGGAAAAGGATTCTGACACTTCTTTGACATATTAGAAAGATTTAGTCAATACTGTAGTTATTGAGGAAGAATAAGTAATCAAACAATAATGAAGTAGAGGAAGAAGAAAAAATTCTAAGATTATCAACATTATTTAAAAAAAAAATTACTGAACTAATGACTTAGGCTGTTTTATTTTCTATTTTGTCTTTGACTTACCAAAAACACTGTTTTTGTCTTGTGCAGCTGTATGTATTTACATATATCTGCAAAAAGTTTGTAGGTGTTATTTTTAAACTCTCTCGAAATCAAACTGAGAGAGCAAAAAGTAAAATATCTAATATCTTATAAATTCAGACCTAGCAAATAGTTTATTTAAGCAATGAAGAAGCCACCTACAATTAATTATACTGATATTTACTTTAAAAGTTGAAATATATAATACTTTATATTTGATTCCTTTGATTATTTTAAGGGGATTAAAGAGTAAGAGGACAAAGAATCAATTAGGTACTGATAAATAAAAGCAAACAGGCACAATTAAAGTAAGAATAGTGGTAAATGGAATTTATTGAATGTGATAAATTTGCTATTCAAGGATAAACAGTATTGTGTCAAATGTTAAAAAATATGAAATACCATAAATTCTTCACTAGAACCTATTGAGGGTATTAAATCAAATATTTTACTTTTTTTCAATTGTAGAGTGAGAGACAGTTTTTTAAAAAGCAGAATAGTGTTACAAGATAGTTGGCCAAATAGGGAAGAAACATTAAACAAGAAGAACTTTCCATTAGTCAAGTCCTGAGAGCTCTTACTTCATTGGGACAATGGATTGGTTCCACTTTAGGGCTGTACTGTTAGGTAATAGGAATTACTGTCTGAGACATTGTACACTGTGCCAATTTCAATATACCAAGAGCAGAAAGGCTGTAAATTTCAGGAAATCTATTTTGGGGCACTATGGGGAAAAGTTACAATAAGGCTGATGAAGGTTAAACAGACCATATATTTTAGTTGAGACTGCAAATCTACAGCAAACCTAAGCCAGTAAAAATGGATAATGTCTCTGACCGAAAAGGCAAGAAAAAAAAGCTTCTTTTGGATTTTTCTCTACATCCATTTTATCTTGTGTTTATATTTTAAAGTTTATGTTTACCTGTACATGTATTCTATTGCTTTAATTAAATTTAAACCTTTCGAAAGAGGATTTAGTCATAATTCCTTGGTGTTTAAAATCTGCACCATTAGCTTGCTTGTAGAAGTCAGAAATTATTTCGAGCATGAAAATGGAATCTGTAGAAAATTATAATTGATGGATGAAATAAGAAGTCAATAGCATAGAATAAACTTCCCTCAGATATTCTTGCAATAGAAAACAAGCAGAAGCACTTTGAAGAAAAAAGTCATGATAGGGAGATTTCTGTTATGAAGAAGATATTAATTATCATAAATGTCAATTGA
The DNA here is from genome assembly GCF_023851605.1 of Tamandua tetradactyla. Lineage (NCBI taxonomy): Eukaryota > Metazoa > Chordata > Mammalia > Pilosa > Myrmecophagidae > Tamandua > Tamandua tetradactyla. The sequence goes on along the minus strand of NC_135335.1, from coordinate 73,576,002 downwards.
AATCACAATAGTAAAGATTCTATTGTATTTCTTATTTTTATTTCAGAGTCTACCTTTACTTCTTTTTTCACCCCTTGGTTTATTCTTACATGCTTTGACCTATGTTTATTTTGGGGAGGCAATTCTCCATGGCATCTTTACATGTGAGAGCTTTTGTTCCTGAGTAGTACGGGTTGAATTGTGTTCCCCCTAAAATATGCATTCAAGCTCTTCTCCTCGTCTCATGAGTGTGACCTTATTGGGAAACAAGATCTTTGAGGATGTGATTAGATAAGATGGGGCAAAACTGGTATAAGGTGGGTACTAATCCGATATGACTCATGCCCCTATAAGAAAAGGAAAAAAAAACACGGGCAGACCCACCAGAGAAGACCACGGGAAGACGAGGCAGATGCACCTACAAGCCAAGGATGATCAATGATTGCTGGAAACAGCAGAAGGTAGAATAAGCAAGGAAAGAGTCTCCTTTACAGGCTTCAGAGGGAATGTGGTGCTGCCGACACCTTGATTTAGACATTTAGCATCCAGGACTGAGAAATAATAAATGTCTGTGGTTTTAAGCCACAGGGTTTGTGGTACTTTGTCACAGCAGAGCTAAGAAATAAGACAATGATTATATTTGTCAAGGATGTTTGTAGAGCAAAGAGCCTTGGAAAGCATAGCGTCTTCTTTGGGAAAGCGAACATACATGTTTCCTTGTGAGTATGAGACAAAGATAAATGTCTTTCTCTGGAGGAAGGTTTGGGCAGCTTTGCTCTCAACCTCCTCATAAAAAGGGAGTTTTCCTAATCTTGGGCTTCTCTAGCTGTTACATAACTCTCACTGCAGTTGAAGCAGTCACCTAGGCCCAATTCCGTGTAACTTCAGTGGGGTTTGTGGGGCAAGTAGAAACTGATGCAAACATGAAGCCATGCTACCTGCTATGCTGTGAATAATAAAAGCCTTTGCCTCTGGCCGGGCAGTCTCATTTCCTCTGACAGAATCCATGAAACTGTGACAAACTAATGTCACAGTTCTTAATATTTGGAATGGGTAAGTTCTTTTTTTGATTATTCATTTTGAGGAAGGGCAAAAGGAGAACACATATGAAGTAGATTTATGACCTGCAAATTCTACAATAAAAAACAGAAGTAATGACTTTTTGAATGTGATCAGCCAAATAGATTTATTTTAAATATTTTAAAGATTTCTACTTTGAGTAAACAAAACCTTTGTTTTTAATAAGTAGTCATTTTGGATAAATGATCTAATAAGAAGTAAATATCTACTTCCCATGAGACAAACTTTGTTAAAGGCCAAAGACAAATAGGCCTCTCCTTTTGTAGGAAGATAAGGAGTGTTTTTTATTATAGGAAACCTAAGAGATTATTAAGCTCTAATCATTGCCAGGGAATGCTGCTGAGCTTGATTTTCCAGATAACATCCTGTAATGCATTTTGTCCTCTGTTTCCCCGTTTTGAACAAGTAACTGGAAAATGTTCTCAGTATTGACCAAAACAACTCTTCAGTCTTGGTCATATTCATCATGAAGGTGAATGCCCAAATCCTAAAAGCATTTTCCTTAGGCAAAGAGGGTGAACATTTTGTGGATGTTAGCTACAATTCCTGCTTTAGGCACTGTACAAATAAATTACTCTATCCCTTCTCTATTTTTAAGAACCTAGTTTTCAGTGATCATTCCTATTGGAAACTTTTTTGTAGTTAGGGGAAACTCATCATGCACCTAAGGTTGCATTCCTATTGCTAAGTATTTCTTCTGTCTCATTGGCCTGCTTTGTCCTGATTTATCTATTAAAAGATACTGAGGATATTTTATACTGAAAAACCCACATGTAATTAGAGAAAATTGATCCCCTTGCAAAGACTAATGTCACAGTTACCAATGATGAGTAGAAGTGTGTTTTATTGTACTTTGTAATCAGTGAAGTGCAGTGATTCTTTTTATTGATCACATTGTGCTGTTTACTTGAGTTTATACTCTGTGTACTGTGATTTATACTGAATGGACCTAATTCTACTGCAAGGAAAGTGCACTTCTTTTATTGCGAACCCCCAACTTGATTTTTTCACACTTATTAAACAATCAAATGATTGCTTTCCAATTTATCGTCACACATTAATCTTACTCTGTTCCATGATTAATTGGTCTTCTACTTAAAAAAATACAAATATGTGATGAAGGCATCAAATCATTTTACTATGGTGAATCTCAGTAAAAATTCTGAGGCAGAGTTTTTAGTTCATTTTGAATACTTAAATTTGTTTCTTAACCTTAAATTTATTTTTTTACTCTCTAACCCAAATGAAGCAAATACCAGACTTTGAATTTACCTTAAATTTACACGAAGCTTTTTGATCTCAAACATACACATCTCATTCGTGACTGTTTATCATTTAGATGACTGAAAGCAATTGCTTTACGTGCTTTACTCCATATGTCTATATCCGTTGTAGAACTTCTGTGCCACTTTCTTATATATCACCAGACTCAGTGCTTCATGATTCTCTCTCTGGGGAATATAAGTCTCATCAGACACGTACTTGGCATGTCTTGAATCACTGTTTTAACCTAGCCCTGCTGCCACTCACTCACAAGATCGGATGAAAAATTATAGTCAAGTGTCAAAAACTGAAGGCTTGCGAAAAGACTAATGAAATATTGGGTATGGGTTATAGGAATGAAAGCTAATACACACTTATGAAGAAGAGATGATGCTTGAGCAAAGTTTATTCCCTCAGATATTAAAATGTTATTGGACTCTGTCCAATAATCACCTATCCTGCTCTTCAAACACAAGTGACCAAACATGGTTTATACATTTAAATTTCATCTGTGAATAAATAAGGTGGGGGAAATGAATAAAGGGACTGATAACCAAAATGTTCACAGAATAAGAAATCCATTCCATTGTGTGAAATATAAATATGAATGTCAAAAATAGTGTTTACCTTACCAGCATTCTGGAATAATACTGTCACAGCAATCTGGCAGTGTTTCTTTCTAAGGTAGCTATATCAAATTTAATCTTGTCAAATTCCTCTCTACATGCAGGGATTTCACCAATAAAGCCTTATGACTAGTCTGTAAATGAATTATAAATTCTGATTCAAACTAGAAATAACCAAAAATAGGTTAATTTTAAAGCTTGCATGTTTGTTTTACTCAGTAAATTACATAATTTCTGTAATCACAAGGTATCACAATAATCTAAAAAGACAATATAAATTATTATTGTGCTTATAGAATATTATCATTTGTTATGCAAATAAATTACACTAAGTCAATATACATTGCAAAAAACAAACACTAATTGATTTCAAATTTCACCAGTTTGCTCTCATAAATTCCATGTCTTAAATTATTTGTTTGTGGTTGAAATATCATATATATTTTAATCACCAAAGCTTTCTATGAATATCAAATAAATTGTAATTTATTCTTATTTTACATGTTGAACTTTTTACAAACATGACCTATTTTCAAACTATTAATAAACTTACTAGCTTTCAGGTCTTATTTAAATATATCACTGTTTATTAAATAATATTTTCATTGCTATGGGATAAATTAATACTTTTTATGATTTAAAGCATGTTGTTTATATTGTTGTTCTTCAAGATTTTGATAGAAATTTTGCATAAACTAGTTACCAAAGTTATTCATTTGAATAAAATTTAGAGTTAAAGCATATGCCATTGTATCACAGTGTTTTGAAGTGCTCTAGATTGATGATTATTCAAAGTATATTCAGTTCTCCAATTTATATTAAAATCACTTTAATATGAAAGAGTGATTTAGCTTTCTCTCTTTACTTTTTAAAAACCAATAATAGTATTATATACAGGATCTACTACTAGATTACTATAAATAATTTTTTTCTACATTTTTAAAAGTGGTATTATTATCATAATATAAAGAAAGGGATATATATATATTTTTCTTTTTTTCTTTTTTTTTGCATGGCTGAGCACAAGGAAACAAAAAGAAGGAATAACTTTTTAAATGATGGTTTTCCTTCTTTCAGAACAAAATAGACCTTCATTTTTTACACATTGATAAATAGGTCAATCTAACAAAAATATTTGTTGATTTACAATCTTTAGGTACACAATGGCAATATTTCAAATTATATAAAGGATTAATTGACAAAATAAAAAAAATAGCTTAATCCATAATAATAGCAGGAAACTTTAATTCTCACTGACACATCAAGCAGGCAAAAATTCAATAAAGATTTAGAGTATTTGCATAATATAATTACTAAACAAACTACCCAATATCAACAAAGAATACATTATTTTTCATGTATAGTATCACAATATTGTGAATGTAATTAACAGCCCTATATTATATATCTGAATGTAGATAGAAGGGGAAATGTTAGGTTGTATATATGTTTCTAGAAGAACATTTTTAAAACAAATTCATGAAACCACACTACAGAAACAGTAAAACCTAAATTAAACCATGGACTATAGATAATAGTGCAATTTACAAAAATAAGGTGCCTTCATGAACTTTAACAAATTTATTACACCAATGCAAGATATAACGCTGTATATGGAAATCCTGTACTTAATGCATGATTGTTCTGTAAATCTACAAATTCTCTAACAAAAATGAAATATTTGCTAAAATTGATCAGATATTCAATTATTATAGATTATTATTTCAATACATTTCAAAGTCCATAGATTCATTTAGAGGAGGTTTTCTGATCACTCTGGATTTAATGAGTATTAGATATTTGCTGTTTAGAAGTACAGTGATACAATTCTACATAACTATAGGGTAAGAAGGAATAACAGAGGAATTGAGAAAATAGTTTGAACTTCATGATCCTAAAAAATTATGACATATTATATAATGACTTATGGGTGCAATATAGTCATAAGTCATATATTTGAAAAGGAGATAGATGAAAAACCAGTTTTGTGATATTCCTCATAAAAATATTAAAGGAAAATAAATCTAACCCAAAGATAGTAGAACGAGAGAAAGAAGGAAAGAAGAAAGAAAAAGAAAGAAAGAAGGGACATAAAGAAAGAAAGAAAGAAAGAAGTAAACAGAAAATGAAAAAGTTTAGAAAATAAAAACCAAAAATTCATTCCTTAAATAGATAAACAAACTTGTCATATTGCACACACACAATTCAAGTTGTAAGCTTGTACTCTACAAAATGTAAACGTATGTTCAAAAAAAGATTTGCACCCAACATAACTAGTTCCAAACTGTACATTAACAAATGTCCATCAAGTATAGAATGGATTATAAACAATGTATAATAATACAATTGAATGTCTTCTAGGAATGAGAATGAATGATGCATAACTATACACAACAAGTTGAATGAATCTCACAGACAAAACACTGAGCCAAAGAGTCAGCACAAAAGCATACATCATGCATCATTCATTTATCTAAAGTTCAAAAAGCATGAAAACTAATCAATAGTGGTAACCCTTACCTGGGAAAAGAGGGAACATGTGAAAGTATAAACAAAGCCTGTGGAAGGCTGACAATGTTGTTTCTTGGTCTGAGTGCTGGTTACATAGGTGGTTTTGATTTGTGAAAGCTAGAAAACCATTGCATGTGCATTTTTCTGTACGTATTTTATAATTCAGTACATTTATTGTTTAAAAAAGATAAATCATAGTCATGTCTGATTTACTCTAATTTGAAAAGCACATTTGTATATGTATTACATGTGAATCATACGATGCATTCACATTCAATTGAAACCCATAACATTCAATTGCCTGAAATTGCTTGTCTCATCTTTTGTAATCAGAGGTGTTACATCTAGAATAAAAGCAAACACAGTATTTAAAACTGACATAGTATATACATGATTCCATGTTTTAGACCACAGTTATTCATTAGATAAATATTAATGAGGATTAATTTCTACAAAAATTTGTAATAGTTAATTTGGTTTAGATATAATACTGAGCAAAAAAACATCTAACACTTCAAAAATTGTTTTAAGAGATACAACTTTTATTTTTGAAATCTTTATTCATCTCACAGTGTTACCATTTCCTTGCACCCTTAAACAAATCTTTACTAAATTATCTTTTAAATGTTTACCAGTTATGTCCCAAGCCCTCCTTCCTCAGAAAGAAAGATAGATGTTAAAGATTGAGATGGTATAATCTAGGAATGCCTAGAGTGTATAATAATAATGAAATGTACAAGGTACAATTTTAAAAATGTTTTTGCATGAGGAAGAACAAAGGAATGCCATTATTGCAGGGTACTGAAAATAAATGGTAATTAATATTTTAAAATGTCACCTTCTGTGTGAGACTAAAGCAAAAAATGTTTATTTGTTACAAAATTTATATTTTGACTAGTGCATTTCCTAATATAACTTATGTAGATAGTTTGCTTGAACGCCATACGTACTTGGAATCTCAGGTAGGACATAAAAAAGAAAAAAATGTTTACCAATGGCATATATCCATACCAGAACTGCATGACAAATAAGGGCTCCAAAAATTAAAGTGGAGCCTCTTTAAAACAAGAGAGGCTAACACTGAACCTCTGAATTGGAAATATTCCTTAGGATACTAACCAACCACTTTCTGGCATGTCAATTTACTGGGCTCCTACTGAGCTGGACAGACCATAGGGTTTGTTCTTACAGATATTATTATCTCTTTTGGCTGTTTTGCCTTTCTTGCCTGCAGAGTTTCCGCCAAAGTGTTTGCTCCCACTATTTGGGAGCTTGCAAAATTCCTCATCTACAGACATGTAATCCCACACAACATCTGACCAGAGGACCCATTTAATAGCAAATGGATCATACATGGGGGTGGTTTACACTAGTCATTGCACACAACACCATCCAGATGCAATCCACCTTGTGGAGCCCTGGAGCAATCTTTTAAAGCACACCTCAAGCTCCATGCTCTGTGTATTAGTTTGTTAAAACTGTTGGAATGCAATATACCAGAAATGGAATGGCTTTTATAAAGGAACCTTAACTTATACACATGGGAAGGCAAGTGGCTGGCATGTAATTATCCTTGTTTCCAGTTGTGTTGCTTCCAGCTTCTGATGGCAGTGGTTTCCTCTCTAAACATCTGTGGGACTACACTTAGCTCCTCCAGGACACAACTCTGGGTTCTGGCTTGTTTAGCATCTCATGGGAAGGCACATGGTGACACCTGCTGGGCTCTGCCCATGTCTAGGTATCTGCTCTCTCTGTCAGCACTGCAGGCATCTCCAAACAACTGTGTCTGTCAGCTCTGAAGCAACTGTTCTCCAAGAGATTGCATCTGAGGTTTCTTCAAACTCTTCCCTTTTAAAGGACTCCAGTAAAGTAATCAAGACTCACCTTGAATGGGCGCAGTCACAATTCCATCTAAGCAAAAGGCCACACCAACAATGGAGCATGCCACATCTGTGTAACAACAATCTAACCAAAACATGGCACTCACAACTGGGAGTGTCACACCTCCATGGAGATAATCTAATGAAGAGGGTTTCAACCCTACAATATTGAATCAAGATTTAAGGACATGGCTTTTCTGGGTTATAGAACACTTGCAAGCAAGCACACCCTGTATCTTGGTTTCCCAGCTGCTTTGAGAATTGCCACACAATGTGTTGATGTAAACAATGGGAATTTTTTGACTCAAAGTTTTGCAGCTACAAATCCAAAATCCAGGTAGAAGCAAGAAGATGCTTTTTCCAGATTAACATTCTAGTGTTTCAGGCAATCTCTGCCTCATGTCACATGGTGATGTTTTCTGCTTACTCTTCTGGTTTCTGCTGACTTCTGTCTTCCATCTCTTAGCCCTTCCCCATGATGTTCTCTCCCTGTGCTTACATTTCTTCTGTTAATTAAGGATGCTAGTAACCTAGATTAAGGCCTACCTTCATTGAGTGGCCAACACCTTAACAAAAATGAACATCTTCAAATGGTCCTATTTACAATGGGTACACACCTATAGGAATTGAGTTGAAATGAAGAACATGTCTAAATTAGGGAACATAATTTAACCTACCACTCTATGAAAAGGTGAGGTGCAATCCTAGAGGATGTAGAGAATGCATTAGATTAGAGACCTTTGGTGTACCACAGTGTCACCAGTATGAAAAAATACATGGTCCTGAAGATGAGGCTCACAAAACAAGTGCCCCCAGATACCATAATTCTATTGTATCCACTGGGATATTTTGTGCTTTTGTCTTTGCATCTATGGTCTTTACAAAGGTGGAAACCCTATCCTCCAAAAGGGTGTACCCTTGGCAAGTGTCACATTGGACTATACATCATAACTGCTACTGGTTCACTGGGCTCCTTGTGTCCAGAGACTAGCAGATGAGAAGAGGAGGGACTAACAGATAAGAAGAGGAGTCACTTTCATAGCTAACTGTAATCACTAGGAGAGAGTGTAGATAGGTCTGCTTTTATGCAATGAGGGAAAGAAGCAGTATGTATAAATTCAGCTGATTCAATTGGGTGCCTCTTGGAACCCCTTTAGTGATGGGAAGACATGTGCAGGAACCCTGTCCTGAGAAAGATATGATTTCTAAGCTTTTAGACACCTCAGAAATAAAGGTTTAGATTATCCCACCAGGTAAACCATCAAGATCAGGAAGGGTAATAGCTTCAGGTAAGGGGGATTTGAATGGATAGTGAAGGAAGATAAAATTCAATGTCAATTATAGGCCTGAGACCACTTGCAGGAAGGTAGGCTATATTTCTTCCCTTAACCTCTTTTTTCTGTTTCCTCTTTGGAAGAAAGACTCTGTGAATCATGGAGGAGCTACTCCCTGAACCTGGATGGAGAAATAGATGGGATGACTATACTGGTCATGAAAATGGACCACTGAGGACTTTTCTGGAATCATGACTACTGACCCTCTAGTTTCCTCCACCATGTTTGCACTGAAGCTATACACCATTTAGGTTGCCTGTGACTGAGATGGCAAGGGTACTAAGGTAAGCCCATTGAAGAGAGAAGCAGGATTCCCGCTAGAGGAAACCTTGGTTTGAGAATTTGCCATTGGCCTGCTTGGATATTTCTAGGAATTGTGCTGCAGTCTTAGACTCTTCCTACCTGTGTTAGTCAGGGTATTCTAGAGAAATAGAACCAACAGAGAGATCGGTAAATATTGAGATTTATAAAGGTGTTTTAAGCAACTATGGGAATGGAAGAGTCCAAAGTCCGTAGAGCAAGCTGTGAAAACTGGTGGCTCCAATGAAGGGTCTGGATGAACTCTCTAGGAGAGGCTCATGGGCTGAAGAAGTAGTGAAAAAGTCTCCTTCCTTAAAAGCCTTCAGCTGATTGGATTATCTCAATGTGGAAGACATGCCCTATGAGCACAGATGTTATCAGTCACAGATGCAATCAACCGGCTCATGGTTTAATCAACCAGCCACAAAATATCCTTGCAGCAATGGTCAGGCCAGTTCTTGCCTGCCCAGAAAAATGGGCATAATCATTTGGCCAAGTTGCTACCAAGCTGATACAATACCAAATTCTCCTTCTTTCCCTTTCTCCTTCCACAGGTGTCAGATAATCAGATCTCAATAAAGAGCTGAAGTCACACCCCCACATATCCCATCATGTTCTCTCCCTCAGTAAATCATTTTCATGTCATATCCCTTCTTACAGTCTTCTTCTCAGTGGATGCAAACAAAATAATGTCAGTATCTAGCTCATGAAATAAACCATGTAGACCACTTAAAAAATAGAATCTGGTATGAAGTGAGTGAGCCTTATCAGAAAACTTGCTGGCACATACTCTTCCATTCCCATGCCTTGTGAAATACAGACTTTCTCCAGACTGACAGGGTTCTAGTTTGGTAGCTGCAGGAAGGTGATATGTCAGAAACAACATGGCTTTTAAAAGGGGGGGTTTATTAAATTGCAAGTTTACGGTTCTAAGGCCATGAAAATCCAAATTAAATCATGTCTATAAAAATGTTCAGGGCGGGCCGCGGTGGCTCAGCGGGCAAAGTGCTTGCCTGCTATGCCGGAGGACCTCGGTTCGATTCCCGGCCCCAGCCCATGTAACAAAAACGGAGAAACAGAATACAATAAAACAAGAAAATGTTTAAAAATGTTTCCCTTTCTTCCTTCCTTCCTTCCTTCTATCCTTCCTTCCTTCTCTCTGTCTTTCCTTTAAAAAAAAAAAAAAAAAAAAAAAAAAAAATGTTCAAATTAAGGCACCATCAAGAAAGGCACTCAAGTAAGGCTGATGAAGTTCAGGGTTTCCCTCTCAGCTAGAAAGGCACGTGGTGAATAAGGCAAAGTCTCCAAGTTTTCTCTTCAGGCTTCTTATTTCATGAAGCTCCCCCAGGGACATATTCCTTCTCCATCTCCAACAGTCTCTTGCTGCGTGGGCGCTGTATCTCTTTCTGAAATGCATCCTCTTTTAAAGGATTCCAGTAAACTAATCAAAAGACCCACTTAGAATGGGTGGAGTCACATCTCCCTCTAATCAAAGTTTAATACCCACAATTGGGTGTGTCACATCTCGCTGGAGATAATGTAATCAAGTTCCAACCTACAGACTGAATACAGATTAAAATAAATGACTGCTTCCGCAAGATGAATCAGGAGTAAAACATGGCTTTTCTATGGTGCATAATCCTTTCAAACCAGTACAGACAGTTACAATATTAGGGCATTAGCTAGGAGAACACAGGATACTAGATTTCAGGAACCTTGCCTGCAGTTTTGACTATTTGTGTTATTTCCATTGCAATCATCTTATTTTGTCAATTTCAGTGATTTTCTTGTCTTTCAATTGTACTCTTGTAATCTTCAGAATAGAAACATAGTCATATTCACACATATACACTCACGTATATACGCACATGCACTGATAGATACTCCTGCCTGTAGTACATGAGGAGTCAATGAGTCAACATTAAAGATGGTCAAAACAGCCTGGTTTAAGAGTCACCAGGATGTATTTCCTTACATTTATGTGACATTTAAGCAAATATAGTGCTTAAGATAAATATTGTACGTTACACAAAGCTGGATCTACACTTTATTGATTATATATTACCACGTGATTAATAAAGTCGAGGAATGATATAACTTCTCTGAAGAGTTGTATCATTCTGCAGATTTTATTTTTAGGGATTTCATTTAACCCACCATGATATCAGTGATGACTTATAATAACTGCTCAAACCTTTAATCAATCTTTGGTATGCTTTCAATTATTTGAATATACTGGGCATGAATAATTAATATTTTCAGTTCTCATTTAAATATTTTTCATTATTCAGTCTGCAGAAGTTTTTTCCCCCCGCAGGAACAGAACCATTTCAATCATACTTTCTATTCTTTTTCACTATATATTATTAAAAGAAACTTGAGGGAACTGATTTTATTTGAGGCCTATAATATGCCAGTAACTGTGCTGGAATGCTCACATAAGTCATTTTGTTTAATCCTCCACACTTATTGTGTGGCTAGCATTATTATCCATATTTTGAAAGAGATAAATACTAAATCTAAGATAAAGAGAAATAACTCACTCAGGTTTTAAGTAAATTGTAGAGTCAAGAATTAAGCTCAGGTTTGTCTGACTCCAAAGGACATAACTTCCCACTCCACAACTTACCTCTTTTTGCATCATACCATTAAAGTCATTAACCAATGAATGCACTTAGCAGTATATATTACAGCTCGTATATTTTATTAGTATTAAAATAAGCTAATGGTTATTGTCATATTGAACTATATGTTGCATAGACTTAATGGTTATTGGGATATTAATAAAATATATAGAGAATTTTTGTAGTGGTAATTGCCATTTTAAGAAGATTAATAAAGAAGTTTATATAGCTACAAAAATAATAAATATGCTGAAGGGAAATTTTGTCATAATGCAAATGCAAAGAGTAGTCCTGCTTGAATGGTTATGGATTAAAAAGTAATTTTACTGGTATGCTGTAGTATTCTGTTAAATTTAAAGTTAAAATAATACAAAGAAGATATACTTTAATGTACTCTGCCTTCAGGCTTACCTTGTTTCAGTCCATCCACTAGAATGCTCTTTTTCCTAAAACATAGTTTAACATTTGTTAACTCAGTTGTCAAGTTCTAGTAGTACAGTATTGACCCGAAAATAAAGTCCATTTCTATCACCTGTGATAACATCCAAGATATGTCTGTTTTAAATTTCTACTCTCCCTATATTCCTTCCTTTTTTTGAAGAAAATGATTTATACACTGTGCATACACCCTGTTTATTTAGTATTTGCTCTTTAAAGTTGCCAGTCTGCTTAGAAATAAGAAATGTTCTTTCATTTGCCTTTAAGCAGTTCAAATCATACAACTTGTAGATATTCTGTTCATACATGATCTCATCAGTAAACTGGCATTAGATATCTTTATAGGTACTGTTTTAAGTCATATTTTTCAGTACACATTTTAATTGTTTATTGCTGATAAATAGGAGCACAGTTGATTTTTATAATAAACATATACAGCTGATTATTGTTTGTGGTTTACAAATTTTATCTGAAATGCTATTTAGCTGATCACATAGTCTATAAGGAATGTCAACTTTGATTATCTCTAATTCTTAAGCATATTATTGCTATGTATGTGTGATGTGTATGAATGCTTGTGAGGAGGGGATTTTCAGGAGACAGGGGTGTCTGATGGCATTGCTAGATTGTCCAATACAGTGTGGACAGAAATGATGCTAGGAGGCATCTGAATATTGTTACCGATTTTCTTCAAAAAAAGAAAGCTTACAAGTTTTCATCATTAACTGCATCTGCTGTGGGGTTTGGTAGATACTCTTTATTAAGGTAATGAATTCCCCTTTATTCTTAGTTAATAAGAGATTTTAAATCATGCTTTGATTATTATTTAACGCTCTCTATCTCTAAAGATGAGCATGTTAATTGTTGATTTCTAATAATCTGTTAATGGGGTGATTTATATTGCTATGCAATTTACTGTTAAATTCTTCTTGCATTTCTGAGATAAACACTACTGCTCTATTTTTGTGTATGCTTTTGCTCTAAAACTATTTCTGAACTATCAAATAACTATAAAATCTATAATGTTAGGACTATAAGTCTGTTATGTAATAAATATATGACTCAATATATTTTTCCCCTTTGGCCTGGATATTAATCCTTTTCCAATGTTATTTATGTTGCAGGTTATTTATTCCAGTATCTATTTTTAGTAATTACATATTGAAGCCTGTGATCTACAATGCTATTTTCAAATATTCATAATGTTACTTTTAGACAAAGTAGAAACCGTCATTCTCATTCATATTATCATTAACTTCTTCAAATACTTTTTGAATTTTAAGACTAGCTCTTTTATTTGCATCTATTTTTGTGAATGCTAAATATTTATCTAAATTTAATTTCCTACATGTAGAGGCAAATGCCCCAATAGCAACTACTGAATAGTCAGTATTTGCACGACAGCTTTAAAATGTCAGGTTTTGGGTGGGCAAAGTTGGCTCAGTGGCTGAATTCTCACCTGCCATGCCGGAGACCCGGGTTCGATTTCCAGTGCCTGCCCATGTTAAAAAAAAAAAAAAAGAGTCAAGTTTATAATAGAATAATTTTTCCATATTGAAAATAAAATAGATGACTAGTATGAGCTGCTGACTCCCTATCCAAATGGGGATGCTGCAGAAGTAAGACAAGTATGTTGATCTAAAATCGGACATAAAATCTATGTGAAAATCCTGTAGAGACAGAAGACATTTAGTGAAAAATGTTGTCCTGTGATGCACTGTGTGGATCTGGGCCATCATCAGAGGACACGAATAGATAAGGAAAAATTGTTCTAGAGATTCCAATGCTCTGCTCAAATCTTGGACAGTTCCATGTCGCTGTATTATTATGGTCTATTTTTAAATTTTCCTAATTACTGAAATATTACAGTAGTAATATCAATATTTTCAGAACAATAGTTGGATAAATACAAATTCATATGTGTTTTAAAAATATTCTTGATACCAAGGTATATAAGGAAATGCTTTAAACTTATGCAGCAATAAGTTTGTCATATCAAGTCATAAGTTTAAGTTTACTAAAACATAAAGAAGGCAAGAGAGAATTACTAAGTCTAGAGTACAAGGCAATGAATTAAATAAAGAAGCTCTAAATAAAAATAAGGGGAAATATAAAACAGTTCATGGATTTAGATATCTTAACATTTTAAATTGCTGATTCTACCCCCAAGTAACAAATTTGTTTAAATTCAAAGAGAAAATTCAACTACGTGTTTTGGGGAACTCTACAGAACTTTAAGCTTTACACAAATTAGCTTTTTAAGAGTGAAGAAGTAGGGCTCAATTTATCAAATATAAAAGTATACTAAAAAGAAGTATTTAAAAATATACAAACAATAGGAAAATAAAAGACAAATTGAACGAACTAGAAAGTTCGGAAGCAGATGTTCATAGGTAGATATGACAATGGTATCATCTAAAACAAATGGGAAAGAATGGAATATTTAGTAGTAGGTCTAGGATAAACTGGCTTACTACATGCAAAGTAGAAGGAACCTTATTTTGCTGTAAAATATATAGATATTATAGACATGGACTAAAGGTAGTGCTTGTATGGTTGTCCCTAAGTTGCTTACTTCTTTCACAGCAGGCTAGGAGAACCTAATTCATAAGAAGGAAAAAATACCAAATTTGAATATATCAAAACTAAAGTTTTAAAGTAATGAATACATCTACAGAATAAGTCAATTAATGGCAGATTATCACATTGTCTATACAATATTGACAGAATATACATGATGTTTGAGAAGCAGCAGTAATGCCACACATATACAAAGGTCTGTACTATGGAGCTAGTTTGACAGGGTTCAAATACAGGCTTGCGGTCTTCTTCTCTCTTTTTTTCTTTTGAACTTGGTATATTTTGTAATTTTTGTGCATTGGTTCTTTGATTTAGCATAGTTTCTATTATAGTATTCTTATGAAGATTATGCTACCACACGGCAAATGGTTACAACAGTATCTGTAATATAGTAAGCTTTTAATAAATGTAACCTGGTATTTATCTTTTTACTATTTGTGTGATCATCTGTTACCAACAAAGAAACACATATTATGTAATAAAAGTTAAACCTCCAATTCAATAATAAAAATACAAGAAAACATAAAAATATGGGCACAGCTATAATCAAGCAATTAATAGATGGGAAAACACAAATGATTAGCAGGTAGTACATATCATCCATTAAAGTACAAATATTACTATCTTCATATATTTCAACCCTGGAATTGTCATGTAATTTATAATCTATAACATCTCCTGGTTCAATTAACCAACTTTTAAAGTTGTACATTATTAATAATAAAATGGATCTTAAATTGGATGGGTTGTTTCAATTTATAAATAAAAATATGAAAACTGCTTATGGTCACTAAGATTCAGAGAAATGCAAACTGAACAAAAAGATAGACCACTTTACACTCAACATATTGGCAGAAATTTTATAAGTTAAGTAACATCAAGTTCTGATGAGTATTTTGGAAAGCAGAAACATCCTGTGCCTCTTGTGGGGGTGTAAATTTGTCAGTGAATCCGGAAAGCCGTGTGGAAGTACTTAGTGAAAGCAAAGTGCATACCAAAAAGCTCATCCTAGAAATATATCCAACCCATATGTACAAGAAAAATCATTTCAAAGCAGTCTTACCACAAAACTCATCCTAGAAATAAATCCATCCCATACATAAAAGAAAAATCATTTCAAAGTGGTCTTCATAAGAGGACTTGGATATGGGTGACTATAAAATATTTTTCATAAGAATGAGGATTTGGAAACAACCTCGGTATTCATTGCTAGGGGAATACCAGCGATGCACACCACAGGCATACAATGAGCAACAAACTAGGTGTTGAATGCACAAAGTAGAATGATTTAGAATACATAATGATGAAGGACAAAAAACAAGACATGCATGGTTCATGTCAAAACATTCATGGAAATTAAACACATGTATACGAATTAACACAACTAAAAGAGTATTAAAGACTAAAAGACATATAACTTTTTAAAGGTAGTACTTCATCTGGTCTTAGGGGAATAATAATAGGAATTAGGTATAAAATGAAAAAAATCAAAGAAACAGGAAAATTTCTTTTGTTTTCTTTGACCTGTGATGATAATATTCTATAAAAAAAGGAGATAGTCCTGCATTCTAAATCAGAATATAAATAAATGAGTCAGTGAATGAATATTGTACTGATTTTGGACACTTATATTTTCTTTTATCTGTGTCAAGTTGTATAAAATAAAATCAGATTTTATATTTTCATTGTAAAGTATCATATATTATGAATCTATAATATAGTCTTCTCTAAGGCATTTTGTTCTTGCTATAAACATTTTGTATGGTTTATCATTAAGCTTATGTAATATTTGAAGATATTTTGATTTCATGACCATTAAAATATATCCTATTACATTTTTAAAATTTGTACTAGAGTCTGAGGGGCAGAATAAAAAGTATAAAAAAAATATAAAAAGTGAAAAGAACCTAAAATATTTCTGGGGGACTTTCAAGAGCACCAATATACAATTATACACATTATGAAAGTCACGGAAGAAAAAGAAATAGAGAATGGGGCAAATGGAATATTCAAATAAATAATGGCAGAGTATTTACCAAACTTGGCAAAAGATGTGGCTATGCACACCCAAGAAACCCAGAGAACACTAAACAAGATAAAGACGAAGAAAAATACTCCAAGTCATATATTGATCACACTATTGAATGCAAAAGAGAAGGAGAAAGTTCTGAAAGTTTCAAGAGAAAAACAGCATGCTACACACAAGGGAATTCCAACTAGGCTCAGAGTTATTATCTTATCAGAAGCCATGGAGGTAAGAGACAGCAGGTTAAAATACTTGAAGTGCTGAAAGAACACAACTGCCAACAAGTAATTTTGTAACTGGGGAGACTTTCTTTCAAAAATGAAGTAGAGATAAGGACATTCCCAGGTAAGCAAAAGCTGAGAGAGTTCATTATCTCTAGACTTGCCCTATAAGCTATGCTAAAGGGAGTCCTTCAGACTGATAGGAAAAGATGTAGAAATTGGCCCAAAGTGGAATTAAAAATAAAAAATACCCATAGGAAAGGTAATAATTTGGGTAATAATAAATATCAATACTATTGTAGTGCATTATTTGGTTTGTAATTCCACTCTTACTTCCTACAAGTATAAAAATGCAAAGGCATTAAAAGTTATGATAAATCTATGGTTATGGACATATAAATATACAAATATATAAGTAATAACAAGTACAAAAACACAAAGGGGGAATGGGATACAGGAAAAGTATATATGTATCTATTGAATTTATGTTGGTATCATGCCAAATATGACTGTTATTTTTCAGGATGTTAAATGTTAAACCCTATTGTAACCACAAGGAAACTGCATGAAAAAAAAATCCAGATAGAAAAGAGAAGGTACTCAATAGAGTACAAAACAAAAATTAAAAAAAAAAAAACAAAATTAGACCTTAATAGAATAATTTAGGGTCAAAAAGTTATAAATCATGGAAAAGGTAAGTAACAAAATGGCATAAGCAAGTCCTACATCATCAGTAGTGACTAAAAGTAAATGAACTAAAGCCTCTAGTCAAAAGGCAAAGATGGCTGCAATGAGTAAAAAAGCCTGACCCAATTATATGCAAGAGACTCACCTTGAACTCAAAGATACAGGTAGGTTGAAAGTGAAAGGGTGGAAAAAATATACCATGCAAGTAGTAACACAAAGATATCTGGGGTAGCTAAACTAATACAAGTAAAATAGATATTCAGTCAAAAACAGTTACAAAGGACAAATTGTGATTATATACTGATAAAGGAGACAATTCAAAACGAAGATGTAACAAATATAAATATATATGCTTCTATGAGCAGAGACCCAAATATATGAACCAAATACTGACAGACTTGAAAGGAGAAATTGATGGTTCTACATTAATAGTAGGAAATTTTAATACACTTCTGTCAATAACGGATAGAACATATAGTCAGAAGATCAAAAAAGTAATGCAAGACGTGAATGATACTCTAAATCAACATGTTCTAACAGCCATGTAGACTCATCCCACAGAAACAAAGTACACATACTTCTCAAGCGTACATGGATCATTCCCCAAGAAAGATCATATATTAGGTCATAAAAATTTTCCAGTAAAATAAAATACGTTAAAACCATACAGTTTGTATTCAATGATTAGAACAGAATAAAGCTAGAAATCAATAAAAGGTGGAGAAAAGGAAAATTCACAAGTGTGTGGAAATGGAACAGCATTCTCTTAGAACAGCAATGGTTTAAGTAGTAAACTAGAAGTGAAAATAGGAAATATTGAGGTGAATGAAAATTAAGATATGCTATGCTAAAACTTAGGGATACAGTAAAGACAGTGCAGAGAAAGAAATTTGCTGACATTATGAAAGAAGAAAGATTTGAAATCAGAGACCTAACCTCAAAACAGGAAGCACTAAAAAAGAGAAGACCAAACTAAACATAAAGCAAGAAAAAAGAAGGAAATAACAAAGACTAGAGCTGAGATAAGTGAAATAGAAAACAAACAATAGAGAGAATTAAAAAAAAAAAGCATAGTTGGTTCTTTAAAAAGATCAATAAAATGGAAAAACCTTAAGCTAGACTGGCAAAAAAATAGAGATGATACAAATAATTGAAATCAGTAATAGAAAGGGGGACATTACTACCAAACCCATTTAAATAAATAGGACTATAAGAGGATTCTATGAACAACTGTACAGCAATAAATTAAATAGCATAGATGAAAAGGACAAATTTTTAGAAACATACAAACTGCCTGCATTGACTCAAGAAGAAATCAAAGATCTGAGCAATCTAACGGTTGGTTAAGAGATTAAATCAGTAATCAAAAACCTCCCAAAAAAGAGAGCCCAGAACCAGATGGCTTCACAATGTTCTACTAAACACTCCAGGAAAACATAACTAATTCTGTTCAAACATTTCCAAAAAATGAAGAGTTGGGAACACTCCCTAGCTCGTCCTATGAAATAAACATTACCCTCATACCAAAGCCATGTAAGATAGCATAGGGAAATAAAATGCAGACCAATCTCTCTTATGAATATAGCTGCATAAATATTCAACCAAATGCTATCAAACAATATCTAATAACATACCAACAGAATCAAACACCATGATCAATTGGGATTATCCTTGGTATGTAAAATCAGTTCAACATAAGAAAATCAAATAATGTAATACACAACATTAACAGAATGAAGAGGAAAAACACATATCATCTCAATTAATGCTAGAAATGGCATTTAACAAAAGCCAGTACTATTTTATGATAAAACCACTTAGAACCCTAAGAACAGAATGAACTTTCTCCACATGATATAAAGTACATATGAAAAACCCAAAGCTACTTAATGGTGAAAGAGTGAAAGCATTTGCTCTAAAATCAGTAACAAGACAAGGATGCCCACCATTAGCATTGTCATCAACATCGCACTGGAATGCAATTAGACAAGAAAATGAAAGAGAAGGCATCCAGATGCCAAGGTTTTACGTACAGAAAGTCCTTAAACATCCACAATGATGCTACTAGAACTAACATATGAATTCAGTTGAGTAGCAGGGTACTAGATCAAAACCCTAAAAAGCAGTAGTATTCATATATAAACACTATGATCATTTGGATCAAGAAACCAAGAAAAAAATCCATTCACAGTAAAAAGTAAAAGAATCATAGATGTAGGAATAAATCTAATCAAGAATGCAAAGGAATTGTACACAGAGCTATTAAAACATTGCTAAAAGAAATACAGTAGGACCTAAATATATAGAAAGACATTCCATGTTCAAAGATTGGAAAATTAATATTGATAGATGTCAATCTTATACAAAACAATTTATAGATTCATTGCAATTGCAATCAAAATTCCAACAATTTCCTTGCAGAAATGAAAACCCAATCATGAAATTCATAGGAAAGGACAAGGGTTCCCAAATAGTTAAACACATTTTGAAAAGGAAAAATGATGTTGGAGGATGCAAACTTCCAGATCTTAAAACTTACCACCAAGCCACAGTAATAAGAACAGTATGGTACTGTCACAAGGACAGATCTATAAACCAATGGAATAAACTTGAGCACTCTGAAATCAACTAGGGGGGGGAAACACTCAGTTAGGAAAAAAACAGTCTTTTCAAGAATCAGTGGTAGAAAACCTTGATCTTTTGCAAGGCAAAAAAATAAAAAAAAGGAAGATTCTTACCTCAGGGCTTATGCAAACATCATCTCAGAATGGATCAAAGACCTAAATATAAAAGCCAGAACTAAAAAACTCTTAGAAAGGTAGGGAAACATCTTAAGGACATTTTGTTAGGCAATGGTTTCTTAGACTTTACAATCAGTGCATAATGCAGAAAAGGAAGGAAGGAAGGAAGGGAAGAAGGAAGGAAGGAAGGAAGGAGAGAGGAAGGGAAGGAGGAAGGGAAGGAAGGAGGGAAGGAAAGAAGGAAAGAAAGCAGGAAAGAAAGGAAGAAAGAAAGAGAGAGAAAGAAAGAGAGAAAGAAAGAAAAAGAAATTTAAATGAGACCTCATCCAAATAAAAAAAATGGTGCCTCAGAGGATTGTATTGTGAAAATAAGGACAGCCTATGCATTTTGAGAAAATATTTGGAATCCACACATCTGATAAAGGTTTAATGTCCAGAATACATAAAGAAATCCTTCAACTTTATAACAAAATTTGACCCAATCAAAAAAACATCAAAAGACTTGAATAGACATCTCTCTAAAGAAGATAAACAAATAGCCAAAAAGCACACGAAAGATGCTCATCATCATTAGCCAGCATGGAAATGCAAATAACACCACAATATTTTTACGGTTTTTAATATTCCAGTTTTTAAATATTTTCCATATTTAAAGAATAGAAAATAATGAGCGTTGGAGAAGATGCAGAAATAAAGGAACACTCTTTCTTTGCCAGTGGTAATGTAAAACGGTGCAGCAGCTGTGGCAGACACTTTGGCAGTTCTCGGAAAGCTAAGTATAGAATGACCACATGATCTGGCAATTCCACTATTAGATACATACCCAAAAGAATTGAAAGTAGGGACTTGAACAGATATTTGCACACCAATATTCATAGTGGCATTATTCACAGTTTTCAAAAGATGCAAGCTACCCAAGTGTTCATCAACCAATGAATGCATAAATAAAACGTGGTATATACATACCATGGATATTACTTAGCTGTAAAAAGAAGGTGAGCTTTGAAACATCATGGAAATGAAATAAGCCAGTCACAAAAGGACAAATATTGTATTTGAAATAAAATTACAGTAAGCATATTCATAGTATCTAGAATATAGGTTACCAGGGAGTGGGAGAGGATAAGTAATGGGAAGCTAAGGCTTAAAACGCACAACGTTCCTCTTTGGAGCTATGGAAATGTTTAGGTAATGGATGTTGATGATGATGGCACAATATTGTGAACGTAATTATCAGCACTGAAATATATCTCTGAATGTGATTAAAAGAGGAAATGTTAGATTGTATATAGACACACATGTACATACATCCAACACAAACAGTGAACCCTAATTTAAACCATGGACTATATATATAATAATACAATTATAAAAAAATTCTCTTTTCAACTGTAATAAGTGTTCCACACCAATGCAAGGTGTGGGAATCCTATATTCTTTGCGTGATTGATCCGTAAACCCACAACTTATTTAATAGAGAAAAAATTAAATCTCAGGAAAAAATGATAATATTTAATCTTTTTTACATTTCCAGTATATCATCTATTTTTCCAAAAGTTATCACAAAAACAGTTGTGAATAGAAATATTTCTGCTATAATATTTCATGAGGCTTTTATCTTACTATCCCCACTGTCTCAGTCTGCTAATGCTGCCAGAATGAAATATACCAGATATGGCATGACTTTTATAAAGGGAATTTATTAAACCCTAAGTTTGCAGTTCTAAGGCCATGAAAATGTCCAAACCAAGGCACCTAGAGAAAAATAGCTTGACTCTGAAGAAAGCCTGAATGGCGACCAAGATTTTTCCTTCACCTGGGAAGGCATGTGGCCAGTGCCTGAGGTCCCTGCTCCCAGTTGGTTGTGTATGCTTCTGGTTCCAGTGGTCTCCCCTGCTGTTCTCCATGGGCCATGCCCCAGTCCCTCTCTCCAGCAGCTGTCTCCATGCTCTGGTCTGCCCAGCATCCCATGAGAAGGCACACAGTCACCTCTGCGGAGCTCTGTTCCTGTCTAGCTTCTGTGGGCTCTCTCAGTTCCTGGCAATTCCTGGGGCTTCTGCATTTCTAAATGTCCATGTCTGGGAACTCCAAGCATCTCCAACTGTTCTCACGTATGTTGGCTCTGATGAGCTCTCTTAAAGACTCCAGTAAACTAATTAAGATTCATCTTGCATGGGTGGAGTCACATCTCCATCTAATCAAAAGATCACACCCACAATTGGGTGTACCACATTTCCAGAGAAAACTGATCAAGAGGTTCCACCCTACAATATTGAATCAGGATTAAACGACGTGGCTTTTCTGGGCTGCACAACAGCTTCAATTCGACCCATCTTATTATGTTTTCACTGTTTTTAATAAGGAGAAAACATTTTACAGAGTCATTTATACAGTTTTACATAATAATGTGTTACTTTGGGAAATTTTAAGTGGTGCAGATTGAGGTGTTAAAAAATAAATATGATTATTACATATGCTCATCTTATGAAATTATTATATATTACATATACACATTGTGTGTTATTTGTGCATGCCCTTCTTACTCTAACATAGTCAAACTCTATAAATGTGTTGAAGTCACATAAATATAAATGCTTACATGAATGCATAGACATTTAAGAGGGCACGTATATGCATATGTATATTGTGGAGCCTGCAACAGGCTATCAAAACAAGCCATGGTCAGCAGGCAGCCATTAACCCTAAGTGAGGCAGTCACACACTCCAGTCAGCAGCCATTAACCCTAAGTGAGGCAGTCACGTAAGCCAGCAGGTAAGTCCCTTGAGCCTGCGCAGTATAAAGGTCAATAAATCAGTAACAACACATCTGCAGCTAGCCCCAATTTTGGTTATCGTTTCTAATTTGCCCTATAATTGGCCCACGATGCCTTACCCAAACGTTTCCACATCTTGCTATGAAAAACTGCAGCTGTTTGTACCTCCTATGTCCGGACTAGCAACGACACCCGCAAAGCTTTGTTCCCTGCTTCACAACATATTAAAATGATTCGAGCCTGATCTCTGGCGTCACGTCCTGTTTTGGAAGCTGCTGGGCTGAGGGTTGTGCCCCAGTGCCAGGGGTGCAACAATATAGCTATAGGAATACATTTGTGCATATATGTAGTATGCACATTCATACAAAACTCCTATTTCTTTATCTGTTTTGGCAATTCTTAATCATCAAGAAAATTAAAATGGGCAAGTGGAATGTGAAACATTCTAGCATAATCCACCAAAATGATTGCCTGTCAATTCAATATCCATCAATTTGAACAATTTACTTCACTAAATTGTCCAATTTGTTTGCTTCATTTGGACACTGCTAGATGAATGTTTCTTAAAATTCAGAAAAATTAGAAATGAGTTTGTATTTGCCATTTTGACTAGAAAAAAGACTTAGCTTTGTAATGGCAAAATATATTTTTCACTACCCTATAACAAAGCTCCATTATACACATTCTGAATTATACCAATCATGATCATTTGAAAATTATAAATAAGCCAAATGCAATAATTTATAATCATATCAGTAAGCAAATATTGTATATATGCATATATATGAAATATTTTGAAGTGATGTTAGTATATTTATTTTCAAATATTTCTGATTCATGAACACAATAATAATTTTTACTATGTTTTTTTAATATAGAAAATGTATTTGGTAATGTATAGGATATATTTTTTCCATATTTTTCTTATAAAGCAAAAATATGTCCTAAAGATAAAGCATCATTCCAGACTTTTCTATCCTGCACTGAATCTGTTTATCCTAAACCACTCTCAAAGAAGAGATTCAGGAATCCAAGAACTATTTCCTGATTTTGGCTTGGATACATAGGCTGTCAGATAGAAAGAGGATTCAGGTTTTGGGAAAACTGGCACTATACTTGAAGATTAGATATGAGATTCAAATATATGCCAACAACAGCAGCTGGCTTAAAAGTCTCACATGTTCATTTCATTTATGTCCTTTGATTTATTTAAAGTGAATTAGACAGAATAGACAAGAAAGATAGAAAGACTCATGTATGTTTACAGTTTTTACACTCTATTGGAGTCAATACATTTAAATATTTTTGTCATTCAAGGATTAGACAACTTCAATATTATAGTTAATGTTTTTGGGTATTTTTTCAGAAACTTCCCCAGACCACATACTACATATACGATATAGTACATACTTATATATCATAGTCATTATTAATTTGAAAGAGTAAAAATATGGTATTAAATGCCTAATTTGCAGTCCCTCTTGTTTATACCAAGACCACTAAATTAAATATAACATGGATCAAAGATGCTGATTACTATAAAGCTAGCTGTCAACATGATGTAACACTCTGTTTTTAAATAAATCACTGAAGAATTAGGCACAACTACAAAAATTTCTTTTCCATACTCCTCCACGTGCCTTATTTTCTTTATCATTGATTCAGATGGTCACTTGTAATGGTCCATAGTACATAGGTATCCCTTTATTTCGTACAGTATGACAGTCAGTATGTTGCAATAAAAATTGTTTTAGAGTGCTATCAGGGTGGTAAAGGGAGTAAAATTTTCTTTTCATTTCAGGAGTTGTAGAAAGGATTAGACATGTTCAATTTGGGAAGTAGAATTTGTATTCAAGTTGTTGATGAACCATGAAATGGAAGAGGGTTTAGTTTGAAAATTATCTTCCAAGGCATTAAAACCACAAAATAAGAATGAGAGGAGAGAGATTATGATTTGGTGTTAGGTAAGGTTATTGTAGCCATAATTGTACCCAAGTTGACTGGGTGGCATGGGAAAGAGGTAGTTTCATGTCTGCAGAGGTACTTAAGCACAGAAATAAGGATGATGCTTGGGGCTTTAAGCAGCACATATGTGGCTGGACCTGTATCTTCCAAATAGTCTATGGAAAATATTTAACATAGTGTTTGTACAGAGGGGAAGCCTTTGTAAGATTGAGAATTTACTCAAATTTGGTGATAATTTAAACATTTTTCCCATCTCCCTTTTACTTAAGATGTTTGACTTCATACCTCACATGATATCATTTAATTTGCCATTAAGTTACTCCAAATGACAATGTGTTGCCATATGAAACAGAAAATATGGAAATTCAAGAGGATATCTGCAGTGTTTTTAACAAATCTGTGAGTTGAATAAATTTTGAAATCATTAAAAATAAAGTGAGAGAAGTTCCTCCTCTCACAGGATTTATCATTATGGAAACATCTGGCATTTGGAATACAGATATTAAAATAAAATTCATAAACTTTTGCAATATGATTCACCATGTATAATTGATATTTGTTAACAGATATTGCAAATTAATTATACTTGTTTTCATTTCAAAACACATACTTATTCGACCAAAACATTTTACATTACATTAAGGATATACTAGTAAGAGAATGATATTTTGCATTTTAAAAGAAAATTAAAAGTAAATTCATGTTATAAGGAAGTCATAGTCACATAAACCAGAATTGTATCATATTCCAAGCAGGCAAATATAATAACCCACATATCTCCACCAGCTTAATCATTTGATAAAACCTTCTGCCTTCTTTCTTGAAGAAGCAGCTGCGTGGTTGTCATGTAACTATGCATTTTGAAAAACAAAGCATAAAATTAGTGGTCATTAAGGTGGGAAGGTTATTCTGTGCACATGCCAATCTTTTTTATGTCCCCATGCAGGAAAATTCTTGACTTATAGCAAGAACAGACACACTATTATATTTGGGGGCCAGAAAAGACTGTGTCCAATAATATCTCAGAGCGTGTGTTTTTAAAGTTCTTAATTACATGTCGCATAGGTGGTGAGACAGATGGTAGTGTGGCAAAGTGGATAACAAGACATAAAGACAGATGGAAAAGATACTGAGGGATTTTTTTTCTAAGATAATGCCAGTCAACTCTTTAGTGACATTGGGACTCCCAAGGCAGTGTCACGTGTGGAGCTTATGCTGATCTCCTTAAGTCATTTAACAATTGATATTTTGACGTAAGTGAAACCATCCAATCTGGTGGTTATCACCTTGAAAGAGCATGCTAACATACAGTGAATTTTCCCTTGTAAATGAAAGAATATTCCTGCATGACCTTCACAAGTTTTTGCAGGAATGAACTACTCAGATCATATGTTCAGTGGGCCAAGAGAATAAGTAAATTAATACCACATCTTTGGAGAAATCCATTTGTATTAACCTGAAAGTTTTAAGCACATCAGCATATATTTAGAAACTCATGCAGAAAAGAATCTCATTATTGCTTTTAAATCCATCCCTGTTGGCATGACAGTGGTCGGAGATGGAAGGAGTTGGCTGGGATATTCTACTCAACTTGAATGAAAAATCCATAATCCCTCCTGTGAACTGGCTAGAGTGAATTTGGAAGAGCTAAAGCTGGGTGAGAAGGCTCCCAGAGCAAAAGTACACCAGTGACAAATGCAGAAACACAACAAAACGCTCATGCTAGGATTATTCCATAAATATTTATTCAGTAAATGTTTGCATAACTCTCATGTTTTTCGTTACTTGTGGCAGTGAATTAAATAGAGCTACATATACTAACCATGCATACACATTTGAGAAAATTCTCTGGCTTGATATGAGAAACTTGTGATTGTCTCAAATGCCACTAGTAATAGCACATGAATAGTTCAGCACAAAAATCGTTTTTAAATACACACGTAGAAAATTGAAAGTACCGCTGTTTTCTTGTTTCAGAAATCAGGCCAGACTCAGTGAAAAACCCACTTTTTTTTTGAGCTCTGTGTCTCAGCTTCCTGGCTGCTGAAGGAAGTAACATGCAATTGGTTGGCATAAACAACAGGGATTTATTGGGTCAGTTTCGAAGGCAGGAGGAGTCCAAAAGTATAGTATCATCAAAATGATGCTTTCTCCTGGAAGACTGTGGCATCCCGAGGCTTGACTCCTGCTGTTTTTCCTCTGTGGATTTTTTGTCACGTGGCAATGCACATAGCAGCCTTTCCTGACCTCTCCCTCTTCCTGATTGCCTTTATATTGGTTTTCAGCTTCTGGCTGCTCGTTATTGCCTCCTCTGTTTATAAAGGACTCCAATGATCAGATTAAATTCAACTTGATTCATTTGGGCCATACCTTAATTGAAGTAACACCTTGAAGAGATCTTATTTATAAATAGTTCACTTCGACAGGGATGGATTAAGAACATGTTTTTTTTTTTAAATCAGTGGTTCCAAAACACCATATTCTGTATCTCTCCTTTCAAAACAAATTGCAGCATTATTTCTTGTAACAGTGACAATAATGAGTAACAAAATATAGTTATATGTTAATGCTCATAATAGAAGCACACAAGATTTATTTCAATATTATACCCTAAAGTAATATAATTTGGCATATAGGGATAAGCAAATTAGACAAACCAAGTAAATATAGTGACATGAAAAACCATGTCCATTTTCTATCCTAGACATCCATTTTATTTATTTACTTATTTTTTGTATGCTGTGCAGCGGGAGTCACATTTCATTGTTTTGCCATGTGAGTATCCCATTATTGCAGCATCATATGTTGAATTATTTGTTTGCTTGTTTTTATTGGTTTCTTTGTTTGTTTGGGAAGTGCATGGAACAGGAATGGAACCCAGGTATCCCGCGCGACAGGCAAGAATTCTGCCACTGAACCACCCTCACACCACTCCATCGATTTTAAAATAGCCAATAACATTATTACTGCTTCATTCCTAAGTAATACTCTTTTAAGAAAAGTTCAAGACAAAGGATGAAAATCTTTTTCCTTTATTTATTTAGGAAGAAATATTGGCTATACTTTAGCTTATTGCTAGTGCTTTCAAAGTAGGACATTTCATGGAATTACTAAGGACTGACGAAAGGAAAACAATAAACAACCTTGGAAAACAACAGTGCGATTGATCTCTTAAAATAAGGTATATGACAATAAATTATTGAATATTCAAATTAGAGCAATGCAAATTTCACTGGAAATATAAGAATATGGTTAACCTGAAGTAATATCCTAGCATTATTTTGAAAAGTCTAAGAAGGTAATAGAGATTCATGTGACTTTAATTTTGAGTATGTATATTATACTTTCAGTGTTATTAATATTTTATAAAACTTATAGTAAATTTGAAATGGATAAAATTATAAACAGAGCATCTTTGAAAAGAAATCACTGTTAATTTCTTAAAATAAGAAACAATACCAAGTGTGTTTCTTTTTAACCTATCCAGATAAAACTCTGTTGTAGAAAAATGGCATATACAATCACAGAAAAAGGAAATAACCTAAAAGATAGCTGTTATTGAGGCTGAGGTTAGACAGTCAGCTGGCCTGCATGAGTAGAGACCTTTGCTTATATGACCAGTAATGAAGAGGCTTTATGAAAATTCATTGTAAGTTATTGTTCACACCTCTGCTAGAATGGTTGTCGAATATTTTGAAAGTCTTTGCTAGATATGACTGACTCTTACTATAAAACGGTAGGGAGGTTTTCATCTGTATTTCACATTGAAGTCAAATGTGTTGGTTCCCATCTCTTGCTAGTGCAAAGATGATAGGTGTCAGGACTGTGAGTGATTTTTTTACTATGATCAATTAAAGGCGCATTTTTCTTTAGCACATAAGGAGGATTTGCATTTAATTTAAGACAAGTTTTTTCATAGAGGAATTCCATGTTTTATCTAATGGAAGCTACTGTAGTTTACAGGAAGGCATGAGTAAAACTGTATTTTGAAATTTAGAAAGGGAAACCAATGTTCACTTCCAGTTGAAAAGTTTTATTTCTTCCACACAGAGAAAAGCTCCAGTTATTTGCCAACAGAGCTCACCAAGGTTTTCCTAAACAAGAAGATTTTGCATACACCCAAACCTACTAAAACTTTTGCTTGCGGTACCAAAATTAAATATCATTGACTGTGACAAAAATTAATTTGCAAAATTTTCACAGTCTTCCTCCTCTACTCCTATAACTATATTATTCCAGCATAACATAGACACATGATTGTTTCCAAAGGCCAGGAGAAAATGCAGGGAAATGGATACAAGTAAGTTTGATTAATTGAGTCATCTTTGGCTTTTTAAATAATGAAGCTTATCTTAGATAAGAAAATGTTCGCCTAATTAAAACCAACGTCCTTTTTTTTTTTATGCTTGTTACATTCCTGGAAAGATTTCTTATTGTCTTGGTTCCTGTCTCATGATGATAAAAGCATATGAATAGCATGTAAGACACATCTTCATTTTTCTATGAATTTCAAACATTAACACAATCTTTTGTAAGCATGAATTCTTGTTTTACATCACAGAGATCATAAAAACTAAACACAACCCTTCTTTAAAGTGATTCATACTGTGACATGATTTGTCAAGAAGCCATACCTTCCTATACTAATTCTTCTTGAACTTATATAAAGAGCATGTTGGGTAGATGACTGAAATGGTCATATCTGGAACGATCTACTGATAAATTACTTGTGTTCACATCCAAAACCAATAATAGGCCAACAGAGTTTATTTTTAACTTCTCTATAAGATCACCCATTACCTATTAGGTCCCTTTTGAGTTTTTGCTGAATAATTATTGAATGAAACTATTCATTTAATATAGACAATAGATAGAATGTAGATAAAACAAAGAATAGCACTGATGAGTAGTATTGAAACTGTGTCCAATATTCATTGGCTTTGCATGCAAGGGAAAAATCCAGATGGTGGAATTATTTGTTCTCTGGGTAAAAGAATATTGCTCAAGATATATAAAGGGTTCATTCTTAAAATTTTTTCTCTGATTTCACCATTGTAGTTATAAAAAAATCTCCTTGGAGAGATCATTTTCAAATTATTATAGAATTTTCATGTCTAGAATCTTTGCAAATTAGGTAATACCAACTATTAAGTTACTTACTTCCTCACCTTTGTTTGGAAAGTAAGGAAGTTTCCCTTTAGATTTGACTCACTAGTTTGATCATAAAATAATTTGCCCAGGAAATGCTAAAGTGGTGAGTCAGTGGAATGATTCTGCTCATTAGGATTATAAATATAAATGGAGTTCTGGAAAAGCTATGCCCATCTAGGTCTTGGGACTGATTTATCAGCTGTTGAGTTAGTATACTTTACAGAAATTAAAATCAGGCAACTAAAGTGATGTCATGAATGTTTTGATGGAACTATGAATGTTAGAACATATTTATCTCTATTCCTTTGGGACACATCCAAGACTTTGAGAGATAAATTTGCATTATTTCGTGAACAATTTCAGAGGTCATCTTTTTGGCATTCAAGAAAATTAATGTGTTACCTTTTTTATTTCATTTAAAAAGTAGATTTGGGACAGTGCAATGTGACTCAGTGGCAAGAATTCTCGCCTGCTGAGCTGGAGACCCGGGTTCTATTTCCAAAGACTGCCCATATCAAAAAAAAAGATGTGGAGCTGAGAGAAAGATAAGGAACTTTAAGAACTGAAGAGTGAAAAAATATATATAGATAAATAAATTCAGGTCTTCCATTAATAAATTAGTGGTTGTTCATCATAAAAGCCAAATTAACAAATCAGAGTCTTGATATTTAGCACTCTTTACCTTGATATAGATAAGAACAATTAATTCTCATGATATCTTCTAGTTTAGGGTATACAATTTAAATAAAAAGATATGTATTTGTTTATGAAATCTTTGGATAAAATTAACTTGTCATCATCGATTGACTGATGACTCTAAGGTAGATGAAAGCTCTTGCAATGCCATTTTGGGTTTGTACTTTATGATACACTTACTCATGTCTCTCAGACTATAATTTTAATCTTTAATCTGGTCATTTTTTAATTTAAATTTTCAGACCTTTCTCACAGCTTCTGAATGACCAAATTTCCTGCTCATTTTTTGGAATGTAGCGGTATAGATTTTATATTTTTATTACATAATATAATTTCATAAATGGATTGGATTTGATACAAAAATAAGAAGGTGCATACTCAGTTCACCATCTTTAAACTTATGACTCCTAGACCAGTTCAATTCCAACATTTAATATGTGCCATCAATTATGACTTCCTGGACTGGGAGTCAGTTTGTGGTCAGACCACTTTAATTCTGCTCCAGGAACCCCTCATTTCACAGGGACAAATATCAGGCAGGCTACATCTTTCGTACTTCAGTGCACATTCCAGGTTGACCCAGAGGAGACACATTTTGAAGTTCAAAGAGATGTGCTTGGATTTCATGTAGCACATAATGTCTGTGGACTTAATCTTGAGCCAAAGAGAAGTTATTGATTAAGAAGGGTTTATTATTTTTATAGCTAGTTGGCTTATTTTACTTGCATGGATGCTTTTCAGGGGATCTTGACTTATTTTGATGAACTGCAATAAGTATATTTTGTCCTTTGGACCAACAAGGTCAAGGGATCTGGTTGAAATAAATTTGGTTGTCCTGATAGCTATCCAAGGCAGAGGGTGTACACTGGGCCAAGTTTTAAGGAGGTGATTTGCTATTCCTATCAGGACAGATTTGTAGGTCAACACTGAACCACAAATGGTATCCTTCGGTTCCTGAAATCCTCCATTTTTAGGAGTGACAGCTTCAAACAAACTGGGAAGCAGAGAATCACCGAAACACCTAGCTCTTAAATTTTTTTCACATCTATTATCTTTCCCTCTGTGTTTGAGACTAGTAAAGTTGTCAGCCACAACTGAACACAGACTTTTTCTTTTATGTAATGCTTTCTATAGTCCTAAAAATAGTAAGCCTCTCTGCTTCCCAGTATGTGAGCAGGAAGCTACAGTTTTTCTTTTAGAACAACAGTGTGAAAGTTAATATTAACCAGATCTTTTCATATATCCTCTTGGAAATATGTAATAATGTTCTACTGAAATCTTTTCTGGAAAAATTGACACAAACATTCTAGATATACAATTCTTAAATCAAAAACTAAACTCCTTCAAAAGGATTCCCAGAAATTAATTGATACTGAGATTTATGCCAGCATCATGATGCTCTTGATTGGTTCAGAATTAGTATGAGCATATAAATTATCATCCACACCTACACATTTTAAAGTTAAGGCAGGCCACTGTTAGTTTCTCAGGGCAGCAACCATAACTGGAACGACCTAGTTAAACCAGAGTACATTGTTTGCTTGTTTGCCACTTCATAAATTCTGACAATAACGAGAGCTCTACTGAATTTGCTGAGTTTGTATCTCAGTAAAAGAAGCCATACAAAGTCTTGAAGAACTATACCTGACATCAAAAGTTATTAGTCAAAATTACTTTTCACAATGTGATCTTCCTCTGCAGGTATAATTGTGTGGGTTTTCCAACGCAAGTTGTTAGGAGCTAATACTATTACAAATAAATTATTAAATAATATGAAATAAGTGCTGATTCATGAAACTTGATTTTATTTATCATATCATTACTCATACTTAAGCAAGGGACAAATAATATATAATGAATATTCTTCCCAGACATTACACATATGTTCAATTTCAAGTACATTAGACATAAATTATGTATGAATCCTCTTTTTTCCTACAACCCATTACCGAACTCCCACCTCCTAATCCATTAGACAGTCATATAACATATTTCAGAGAATATATACTTCTCAATTATAGGGCCAGGAGAATCAATCTGAGACACGGTTGAGATTAACATTGCTATGAGTCTAAAGCAATTACTATTTAAAGGACTAGCTCCCTGACAAAAGGACATACATGGAAAAGTGCAAAAATTACAATTCATATTCAGATTCCCTTTTAAAAAGATGGAGGGAAAAACCTGACAGCTACTGTTTTTATTTTGGGATGTTGAACTATATATATATGATTTTGTATCATAGTTTTAAAAACTATATGTAGAGAATATCTAGAATATTTTACAGCCCAACATATTTTTCCAGTGGTCTCAATTAGCTGTACTTGTATAAAACAAGCACTTGTGATGAAATCAATTATTAGTCAATGCAGGTTAATCAACATGTTAAAAGTACAATTTATCTTATCTCGCAAATTAAATAAGTCTTTTGATCTGCAAAATCTGTATTTCAATTATTTAACCACTATTTTTATTTTTATCTTCTTTATTTCAAACTGGAAATTCAGCTTATGCATAATGCCTTCATAAGCTTGGGCATTTTAAATTTTAATTATGCATTTTTCTTCATTGCAACCTGTATTATGGTCCAATTACATTTGTTTGGAAAAGCGAGTCACCTAATAAATGCCAGTGGTTTTAATTTATCATTTACATAGAGAGTTAACTAAAGAAATAATCATTTTTCTTTTTGTTTTCTTTCCAACAACGTGAAAAATGCATTTTGATGCAAAGTACAAAATTAGAATAAGATAGATTATGGGTTGAAATGGGTTGTAAATCAACTCTCTGTACTGTGAATATTTTATAGCAGGCGTTTGCAAACTAGAAAATCTGACATTTATGCAGCAATGCATGCATAATTTCCCTCTTATATGTCATTTCCCTGAGATGAAAGTAATTTAAAAATGCAAGGTCAAATAAATGATCACCCTTAACAAATAATAATAGAAGAAGTTAAAGACAAGTATCAGGGAGCAATTTAGCATTTTCCTATTCTGTAGAACATTTAATATCTAATGCATACCTTCAGATAAACCAAGTAAGGTAGTATAGGAAATCCTTTCTGTAATATGGAAATAACTTCAATGGAGATAAATTGTTTCATTGATCTAATCGTTGCTATTGTTCCCTGGCCAAAAAAACAGTTGGAGCTGTTCTTGTGGGACTGAAGTATCTCCTATATCTGATAAATGGTATGACCAGGACAACCTTAGTCTCAGCAGGAAAGACATTGAACAAATTGTCAGCATGATTTACATACACGTTGTCAACAGCATCTGGGTTGCTGTGTGAAAGAATGATGGGTAACAGATGTTCTGGGAAATGCTACCATCTGCCCTTTCTCAAAATACATCCCTTGTGAAACAATACATTTGAATGGATGCCACAGAAATACCTTTCTTCTGAGGAACCTAACCATCCTCAATATTTCATTTTTACTTGTGGCCATCACAAAAGCAAAAAGATTTTAAGACTATAAATGCAATCAGGTCAAGTAAGAGGCCATAAGTCCTTAAAAAAAATTAAGTTTAGCCACATTGGGTGGAAAGAGAATACTAGTGCTCCTCAGTAGGCATACCAGAATAATTCCATTAGGAAATCAGAGACTCCACCTGTGCATTTCTATTAGGTGATTTCACACTCATGAATTTTTTAAAATTTTTTCAGTATTTTCACAAAGTTTTAAAACTCTCTGTCCTATAACTACTGTAATATTAATATAACTAGAAAACTAAATGCATAATTTAATAAATTGATCCCTGCATGCATCTTGTATGTCTCTGTAATGCATCATTTTACTGAAGGTGAGTGTGCCATAGTGGATCTGAGTGAGTAATAATAACATGTCAAGACTTTCAACAATGAAGGACACCTGATCACTTTATTTATC
This sequence comes from Tamandua tetradactyla, assembly GCF_023851605.1. NCBI lineage: Eukaryota > Metazoa > Chordata > Mammalia > Pilosa > Myrmecophagidae > Tamandua > Tamandua tetradactyla. The sequence continues at coordinate 73,541,234 of NC_135335.1, read as the reverse complement.
CTTATCTCCCCAGTATGAATTACTGATTTAAGCATATATCTTATTTTCTTGGTGGAGATGGTGAATGGACTTGGGTTTGCTGGAACTGGAATCTTAATATGTATTGAAACAATCCTCAGAATTTAACCAGAATTTTTAACTCTAATCAACACTGCTATGTACTAAATGATTAGTAAGAATAGTATTCTTAACCTTACAATTAGAAGCATTCATAAACTTTGAACTCTTTATAGAATTTTGCCATATTTCAAATCTCAATGTATAATGTTCTTATATTTGAGATCATAATAAATTTATTAAAATAATCTAATAGATGATCATCTTGACAGGCATTTCGCAGCATAAATTACTATATATAGACTCTCTTTATTATATCTTACATGTACAGAAATTTTATAATTTTCTGTTTAGGAAATTTAAGAACCTAATGCCTTTTAAATGAAAAAAGATATATTTTTTGTTTTACTAATTTTATCATATTTAATTATTTCGAATTTCTCATGCAAGTTTGTTAGAGATGAGAATATTTTGCCAATCGAAATTTTAAGTTAATGAAACAATTCATGCTTACTAATCGTTCTAAATAAAAAGAACTATACTTTTTGTTTGAATATGGCTTGTGAGATTTTTGGACCACTAGAGTAGCCTGAGAGTAGAATTGCCTATCTTCAGATTTACATAGGACCCTCACATGGCATGACAGATTAAAACTTGATTTTTTAATTAAAAATTAAAAAATATAAACAGCAATGGGCAGACAGTGTTCTGGAACACATATTTGTGTCCTTGAAACCATTTTTATTTCATGATGGAATTCCAGAAAGAACTTCTTTTGATCTTTTAATTTTATTTCACCTTATCATTTTATCTTTTCCCCATCATCTCTGATAAAATCTGGGAAGGAAATTTCAAGTTGAATCAGATACATTAAAAGGAAGGGGTTAAACATTGTGTCCTCTTTTTTCACCTCAAGGACTTAGAAAAATATAAAGTTCTAGAAAATTATGAACTCTCATTGCACTCATTCTCATAATTTCATTCAATTCAGCAAATACTAACTGATGATAACTTCAATAAATATTGAAGTGCATTAAGGAGAAAACAAAGTTGCAATCCTCATCTACAGACTAAGGCAGTGGGACTATAAGGCACTGGGTGTTCTAAACCCTGTCATTAGATGAGCTAATAAGTCAAATTAAAGATACTAGTGTCCTGTTTGGTTGGTTGGATTATGTTGTTTGTATTTTTATAAGCAATAGAACTAAGAACTTAATGATCATTCATTCATCTATGACTAATGAGTAAATTTGGCTAATTTTCCTATTCTCTCTTGCTTTAAGACAAAATAAGACTTATTTTTTTAATGTCCTAAAATACATAATTAAGAATATGTGTAGCAATGACCGAGATAAAGAAAACACAGGAGCATAGGAGTCATTACAAAAGGGAAGCAGTCCATAAATAAGGGGACTCAATTCCATCATAACACAATTCTTTGTAATCTTTAAAATTTGAACACCAAAACTTGTTTGGTTGTGATGATTCAGTTCATGTGTAAACTTGGCCAGGTTATGGTGTCCAGTCGTTTGGTTAAGAAAGCATTAGCATGATTGTTACTGGGAAGATATTTCATGGACTTAAATCATCAGTAAGTTGTTTGCATATATGGCTGATTACATCTACAATCTACCGAGTAAGTCACTTTCAATCATGAGAGAAGTCTTATTCAATCAGCCGACTTTAAAAGGAGAATTGTTGAGTTCAGCAATCAGAAGAGAGAATTTTCTATCTCTGATTCAGCCAGCCTGCTTCTCCTGGGGAATTAATCTAAAACCTTCATCAGAGCTCACAGTTTGTGGCCTGCCTATAGAATTTGGATTTGTGCATCTGCTCAGTTTCATGAGACAATTCATACAAATCTCTTAATAGTTACATACATCTCATTTTGGTTCTGGTTCCATAGAGAAACTAACTAATACAATAGTGCTAACAGCTTTTCAAGTGGTATATTGGCTTGATTGCAGAGCAATAATTCAAGATATAAATGATTCCTCCATGGATACAATTATCATCAATAGTAGAGATCAAAGATGGAGGTTCTCTCATTAGAGATGCATGCAATATATAGGAGATTGATTGCAATGATGGCCAACACCCCTCTCCTTCATTTATATTAGTTACCACATGACTTTGCAGTTTCACTCACTAAAAAAGGATAAGTATGTTTCCCCAATCCTTCATTCTGAGTTCAATAATGTAACTCCATTAGGTCAATACATATGTGATATTAAAATATATGATGCATGTAAAGGCTTGAAAAAATGCTTGCCTGTTTCCACTTTCTCTCTTATTTCTCTTTAATGACATGAGGATTTGCCCATACCAGGTTGCTGGGAGATGAGACCACATGATGCCAAACCATATTGCCACAGTCAAGTTTATCCTTGGTCGAATGAAAGCTAACTAATCCACAGACATGTCAGTGAAGCCTACATTTTTGGCATGAATTTTCATTTTATTATCCTTGATATCCTTGTGAGAGAAACTGATAGGAAGTATACAGAATTTTCTATAAACCCAAGAGGAAAAAGAACTATACTAAATTCTACCTTTAGAATTTAAGATCAGCAAAGTATACATGAACAAATTCAACTAGAAACAATAGAATATCCCAGATTCGTGAGCTAAATAAATTTATTGATATATGCTACTGAGATTTTTCAACACTTTTCTACGCAACATAATTATGGTAATCATTTTTCCCCATTTTTTGACTAGCATGATATTTTCTAGTGTTATTTGAATGAATGCTCTTATAAAGGCATGCATCTTTTAGTTAACCAAAGAGCCTGTCACATGATTATTTTTGACCAGCCCAAATTACCCATTTATCTTTCTCACTTGAATCTTCTAAACTTTGATTTTCACAACCCTTAATCTTTAAAGGTATTTAGAAATGTTTATTCCCTGGAAATAGTCAAGCAACTGATGCTTATCTTGTTTTTACAAACCTGGTTATCTATAGCTAAAAAGTTCCTGGTTTATTTAGGAGCTATATAAACTATTTCAAAATAGTCACTCAAATCCAGATCAGTCTGTAGAGATGTGTGCTGTTAACCTTTACCAGAAGATTTGTTAATTGTCAGGATCAGTTTCATAGAGAAAACCCAGAGAATGTAGAATGTAAAATCTCAAATAGTAAAATAAAAAAATTAAAGAAAAAGAAAGCAATCAAACCTACTGTAATGGCACTGAACAATTTTTATGATTAAATTTTGTTTTGAGTAAACAACTTAAAGTCTACTTCTGAACTTGTTTAATTATTAGTGATATTTTTTCAAATATAATCTAAGAATTACTGTAATTTTATTGATTTTCATTTTGAAGGTAGTAAAATAAAAGTAATTTCCCTTCCTTTCATCAACATTTGGGACATCTATTTTATTACTTTAGAAAAAGATAAATCAATCTAGCAGGTATACTTAAATATTACTGTATAGATAACTTTCTTATTACTTTTATTTTTAAAACCCACTGCAAAAAGTCCTTTTTCTAAGAATCTTTCCCTGAATGTCTCTCAATACATTAATTCTCTTTTTTTCCCCTTTCTATATCCTACCTTCCTCCCTTCAATTGGAATGTTTATTTAGATACTGAACACATACCATGTGTTTGACCTTCAATGCAAAGCTTCATATGGTCCCTACCTACAAGGAGAGTCCGATCTCTTTAGAAGGTGATTTCTAAATAAATAAACTCCTATGGCATTTATCTAAGTCATTCATTTTACTTCAGGATGAAATTATCTTGTCCTCTTAATTTCTACAGATGGATGGCCTGATTGTCACTTAATTTTAGACTGAATTATAATCCTGTTGAACTAAGAGGCTGTGCTTTAGGTCTTCATACATTTTCCCATGAGAACTCAGATGTCCACTTAATTCCAAGGCCCTAACACTGTCTGAACATTCATGCTCTCCCTTGCAGTATGCCACCCTCATGCCCAATTTCATATCTCTCAGCCTTGCTGATTTCACCTGCAGCTGTGATTCATATACGTTGCTCTTTTGCTGTCTATGTTGAGCTCTCTTTTGAAACTGCAAGCACTCATTTAGTCTGGGAAACTGTCCTCTTAGACTGCAGAAGAGTTAACTTCCATGGTGGCAACTGTCAAACAGTTGGAGAAAGGAATTAGTGAATCAATATTTCAATTCCCAATGCTTTAGGTGAACATTCTTAGTAGGCATTCCATATGTTTCTCAGTGAGTTCGGGTGGAACCAAATCAGTGCTAACCACCACAACTACACAGAAAACACTTTTTAAGTATGTTTGCCTTTCTTCTTCCTCTTACTCGTTCTTCTTGACATGTTGCTCCAGCTTCCTGGGTCAATCTCACATATAAAGGGGCTACATTCAAGTATTGTTTCTGCTTTCAGGGGAATTCAGCTGAGACATCTTATAATAAATACTGGTTGCTAAATAGATGGATTCCCATCATCTAGCAACAAATTCTACAAATGAAGATCCACAATTCCATGATTGGTTGATGAAGTCATTAAGATGATATATTTAATATGGAGCATGTACATGGTGTAATCATTATCATGAACTATAGATTCTTATGAATTCTTTTTTTCTTGCTATAGAAAAGCAAACAAATTCAATATTGTGAAATACTTAATGGAAGTTGTGTACTTGAAATGAATTGGGGATTTGAAATGGAAAAGTAAATGTCGTGTACAAATTTTAGTAATCAATATCTCAAAATTCTTACCAAGTAAGAAATAGTTAGGGATCCTGATTTCTTTCTTTACTATGAATTTCTAGATAATTTTTTTTCAAATGGGGTAGCAATGAAGAGGATAAATTATATAATATACATTTCCTTAAAATTCATGTGTTACAAACTGATACCATACTGAGAGATATTTATTTAGTTATAAGAAATGTGACCCTGGGTAAATATTAATCTCTATTTGGCTCTTCCTGATAACTGAAATATATTGCTTTTATTCCTTAAAAAAGATTAAAGTAACTTTGATGGCTATTTCCAATGGTTGTCTTATGAGATATGAGAAATTCTAAATTGTATGTCTTTTTAAACTTAATTATCTGCATATTTCTGCACTTCCACTTCTCCCATTTTTACTATAAGGGCAGTCTTCTGTTTTGCACGAAATGTGTTTTTACAAACTTTCATTTACAGTATTTTATGGGAGTTAGAATCAAATGTTTGAATCATATTGTCAGGCCTAGGCATTTGAATCCTGAATTAACACAAAAAATCATATGCTATAAATTATGAATTAAATATTTCCTTCTAATAATCTCATAAACTAATATTTGTTTTGAATTTTTAAGAATCATTGGATTCACTACTTGAAAAATTTCGTCAATGGCATGGTCCTAAAACTTCAGAGTATATGTATTAATAAAGTTTATTCATGTCTCTGTCCTATAATTTTACATATATCACTTACAGCGTTTTTTAAAATGTAGATTTTCATTACATATTAGGTATAAATTCACCAAAATATCGTTCTTTAAATTACCAAAAGGAATTTATAGCAAACATTTTTCAAAGTCAATAGGTAATTGTTAAATATTTACCCAGTTTACTCCCATTTTCTTAATTTTAAAAACAATGTTGCCTCTTGGGCGGGCCATGGTGGCTCAGCAGGCAGAGTTTTCGCCTGCCATGGCAGAGACCCGGGTTTATTTCCCAGTGCCTGCCTGTGCAATAAATAAATAAATAAATAATAATGTGAGACTTTTCTTAACTGTGGACAAAAATTTTCAAAGTATTATTTAATGGTTAAACTTTATACAGTAGTATTTTCTATCAATATTATTTTTTTGTTAAAGGAAATACAATTGCATACTCTGCATTCATACTATATCATAAATATTTCTCCTCCCTTTAAAGGATTGTTACCATGACAATTTCAAATGACTGTTCATCATTACGTTGGTTGAAGTATTATATCATAATGTTGTTGCATGTGTTTGAATATAAAAGGCTTCTTTAGAAATGTACATCACATTTTATAGATTCTTCATCTGTGGAATAAATTTTCTAAAATGCATTTATAAAAATGGATCTAACATAAAGAGGAATGTCAAGTGTATTTTATGTCAATTTGGTTCCCAAAATATTATGATAATCTTTAAATTTTCATCAGTCTAAAAAAGTGTATCAGTTTTACTTTGATTACATCAATATAAGATTTTTTCATTTAAAAACAATAATTGACTTTTTAATTCAAAATGAAAGCTTAATTTCTTTAATAGTCTGTATCTTTGAGCATGCTAATACATGTAACTGTGTGTTGTGGTTTAACTATTAGTTATTCGTTTTATGCATGATGCTACATTGTATAATTTATATGATCAATCCTTTCCATGATTCTTGGGTGGAATTGCCTGCATTTATATTATGGAAAGAAATATGTTTTTGAAAAAGTAATAATAATTGGGATGAACATTTGATTTGGGGAAAAGTTTCCAAATAATTAAATCTACAATATTAAAATGTAATACCACACCTAAATGAAAATTTCTATTGATGCTTTCTGCTTACAATATTAAAGTAGTATCTCATTGGTACAAATGTGGGAAGTTTTATATGAATATGAAATAAAGCCTAATAATTGGTAGATCAAGTAAAATTTAAACCACTTAGAAAAAAATCTTAAAGGATGAAAATATTCTAGTTTTATTGTAGTGGCAGAAAAGTTAAATGGGTGCAGCAGACATTTTCCTTACTCTCGGCATTTATTTACTTTCGTAATAACATTTTACTTTGTGCTCCCTGTTAAAAATGTTTTCTTTACTCCTTTTTAAGCAAAATGCATGTATTCTACTAGTTACATTTAGGGTTTTTTGTTTTGTTTTTTATATTTAGATTTTTTAAAATGGATGTTTTCATGGCAGAATCCTCACCTGCCATGCCTAAGACCCGGGTTCAATTCCCCGTGCTTACCTATACAAAAAAAAACAAAAAAACAAAAATAGATATTTTCATTTTTTGAAGTGCCAAGGTAATGATTGTAGTTTCATCATAGTAAGCTTTGTTTTAACATGTTTCCCTAATTTCGTGAAATTTAGAATCTTAGAAAAAGGTTAGGAATATTGGTCTGTTAGCACAAATGTCTGAATATTTTACAAGTGCTTTTGCATTGATATGGATTTGCTATTAAACAACTTACATTTTAGCTTCTATTTTAAATAGTTGTTTAGGGGGACATGTTCTTTTGGTTTTGGTTGCTATAATTTACTTAAAGAGAACTTTTCAAAATTATTCCCCAGTCCACCTTAACTGCCTTTTATAGTCAGTTATATGGAATATTTTTAAATAAACTTTAATATCTGGGACTTTGGGTTTTGTTTTTTGCTATTTTGTTGTTAGAGAAATTTCTTATAATATTGTGTTGCTGTATTAATTTATATAAATGCAATATTTCTTTCTTTTTTCAACTACTTTTGCACCTTAAAGATATTCTATTTCAGTACCTTTAGCTTTAAATTTTCTTCTAACTTCTGTAAATTGTTTTATAATATAGATTGATTATACTTTAATCACCCTATTCTTTATGCATGTATATGTAAGGTTTTTATTCCAAATCAGTTACAGGTATAATAGTTCTTAGGTGAAATGAACTGCCATCTTTTAGAAACACATAGTGCCACCGCTATGATGCGGTCATAGAGGCAGAGCTTTGTTTTTGTTTTTGTTGTTTGTGATCTATTGCCAAATTGCCTTCAGATTGGCCATGGCATGCATTACACTCCTCCCAGCAGTAAATGACTGTTTGCTTACTCTTTCCTTGGATAAATGACTGAATCAAAATGCTAAAAATTTTCCCATCTAACGGGGGGCAAAATGTTCTTACCTAAAAATTTGTTATTGATGTATTATTATTGAGGGAAAACATTATTTCCCACATTAATTAGTCATTTTTGTTTTTTTCTCTTGGGAATGTTCATTGGCTTTTATTCTTAATTTTGATCTACATAAACACATAATTATTTTTTTTCATAAATTATACACTTTTGGTTTCTTGGAAGCCTTCTCTATCTGTAGACTACAAGCCTATTATTTTGTTGTCCCTTTTTATTTGCAATACCCTTGGTTTTAGTTCATATTTATTTATAGTAGGTTTTGCTTTAGTATTTCTTCCTGCATCCTTTTGTGTAATAAAATTTTTCACAAGAAATAATTTGTATCACTTATGATTTCAGGATTATTAGGAAAAACAAAACAAAACTATATGGCCTTCTTTTTTGTTAACTCTCATTTGTACTTATAGTCTTCCAGAATATTTTTACCTTCTGTCTCGTTTTCTTCTTCTTGACTTTTAGGCTATCGTCGTGCTTCAAGCTGATTAATTATTTATAATGGCTCTTTTGGAGTAGATAATACTCAAAAGGTATGTACATTATAAATGCTGTTACATCACAAATTATGGGTGTCTGTAATGTTATTTTTGTCTAGTCCCATGGGGAATAGGTAGGATTTATTTATAAATTCATGAAAACTTTGAATAGCCAATGTGAATAAAGTATTTGTACTCTTACTAAAAGTCATGCAATTATGTGGAACAATCTAGTTCTTGACGGCAATGATATGGGACAAAGATGTTCTGCTAATATCAACAGAGATCTGGGGGTTTGTTAGACAAAGAACTAAACTCTGTCACAAAATTCCCTGTGGTTTTGGGAAAGTCACTGCTCCTCATGATCTTCAACTTCCCCATTGCTAGATGGTAATGCTGAGTAAAGAGTTAAGAAAAGCTTTACTCCTTCTTTATGTTTAAATAAGTTCGTAACCCAGTTTCCTTGGAAGCCTGATAAAGGACGAATGTCAGTTTCCAATACTAAACAGCATTGCTGAGAGGAAAAAATGAACCATGATAATTAAGTGACACCTGGACAGGAAAGCTATGAATGGACCATAAAACATTAGTAGGAATCCAGAGCTTTTAGGCTACCCTGAGAGCAGTGAATCTTAGAACTGTGCACAGCCCTTCCTGGAATTGTTACAAGAGACATTGGCTCCTGTTTGAGACTGGGAACTTCTAAGCCAAATGGGCTCCCACTCTGAGCTCTCCTTCACTTGCAGCTGCTCTGGCACATGGGTGTGCCAGAGAATAGCTCTGGGCTGCACTGTGTGGTCTTCTGTGGGAGCTGTTGTTGATGAGAAATGTCTGAGGCTACAGGGCTGCCATGTTTGATTTCCTGTCTCTGTGCCCTTCCAGCTACAGCCAGTGCTAAGTAAGGCCTACTTGGGTTCTGTAAGTGTGACTCTCTTGCTGAGACTAAGGAGACACCCACAAGAGGCACTGAAGAAGATAAGAATAGACAGCTCTCAGGGTTGTGAGGATTGAATGAAATAACAAAAATACATTAGTTGGCACAGGACTTAACAAGGGTTAGTCCCCTTTTCTCTATCCCCCAAAAACCTATCTGTAATTGTGCCTTTTCCCCTTGTCTGTTCTTTGAAGAAGAAAGACCTACCTCTGACTGCCATTGTGAAGCCAAGCCCTTTCTCTTTCATCTTTTCTGTTTTATTTACCCCCTAATTTTTATTCATTGGGACTCCCTCATGGAGTTCAGAAGCCCCTTGCAGTTTTTAATGAAGACTTTGGCCAATGGCACCAAAGTCTTGTCTGAGCAGTGACTGTGGACCCCATAACAGGGATTCCAATCTTGTCTGTCTTTAGCAGCTGCTACCTACTATGATACTTGCACTAGTAATTTGAAAATCCTCTCCTAAAATGATCACTGACATATGAGAAAACATTCTAAATTAAATTGTTCTTTGCCAAACTTTTATTTGGCCACAATATAAAGTTCTTTTCAACTGAAAGGGAGATCCAGAAAACATTCTATGAACATTACCGTCCTTCCAAGCTATTTGTTGCTAGAACTTGTTGGCATATCGTTCAGTGATGCAGTTTTATTGGATGAATATCATCATAAGGTTGAAAACCAAGAAAGTCATCAGTGTTGCTCACTTCAGTAAGACAACAAATGCACAGTCTTTTGTTCTTGGCTTTGCTTGCAGAGAGGATGAATGGTTCCAACTTTGACATCTAATCTCACATTAGCCAAAGTCATTGGCAGGTCTATGGATAGATGGAGGAATGGATGGAAACATGATAGCAAGCTCTTTATTATGACAGATATGCAGGTGATGAACAGATAGATGATAGACACAGATACAATTGAGAGCAGATAGATGATAGTAGAGAGACATATACTGTTGACAAGCATTGCCTGTTTATTTATTTACATAACAGATTTGACTGCCAAACAGATCAAATGTTGATAGGTGTATTTGCTTCTTATAGTTATGCTGTATTGAAAGTCAAATTCAAGTTACAAAGATTTTTTGTGTGTAAGCATGAAATCAAAAAAAGAGAGACTATCTTCATTTACACTATCACCGATAATTGCTTGGTGTAATCATAGAGATGGCAAAGTACATCCATCAGGATTTTAGTTTCCTGTTTTGACCCCAAGAGGGTAACCTAATTTCCATTGTTTCCTAGCTAGTAGGAAACGAGGTTAATTGTCACCACTTGTATCAATAGCAATTGCCTGGTGAGTGTAATATTTAATAAACATTTCAGGAACTGGCTTCAAAAACTGTAGTAGATGGCCTTGTTTGGACTAGTTTCCATTTTAAGAGAAAATGGAAATATCATTATTTCACTCCTTTATAAAAGAGCTGCAATAATATCACATTGAAGATGCTGAAGATTGTGTTTCACTTCTAATGTGAATATGCATGTTTTTGTGTTTTTATCTATCTCTCCTCTTCTTTGACTGTTATAAACCAAGTTAATTTTTGTAAGATATGAAATAAAATTGATTGATACTTGTGCTGGTTTGAAGCTTTATGTACCCCAGAAAAGGCCATGTTCTTTTAATCCATTCCTGTGAGTGCAGACCTATTGTGAATAGGAAATTTTGGTTAGGTTATTTCAATTTGAGAGGTGACCCACCCCATTCAAGGTGGGTCTTAAATCTTTAATTTGAGTCCTTTATGACAGGATGAAGTACAGAAAAAGCAGAGTGAGCTTACAGAGAGAAAAGCCCTGGAAATGCTAAGAGAGTTCTCACTGAAGCTCAGTGAGGAGGCCACTGAAACCGGGAGCTGAAAGCAAGGAAACCTAGGAGCGAAGGGCCAGCAGACTCTACCATGTGCCTTGCTATCTGACAGATGAACTCCGGATGCCAGCCGCCTTTCTTCAGAGAAAGTATCATCATGTTGATGCCTTAATTGGGACATTTTCATGGCCTTAGAACTGTAAATTTGTTAACTAATAAATCCCCATTGTAAAAGCCCACCCATTTCTGGTCATATTGCATTCTAGTAGCTTTAGCAAACTGAAACGATGCTCATGTTAAGTGACTTACATATCATACCTTAAACTCCATGAACACTTTTGCTAAGATGACTTTTTAAAAATATTTTTATTGAGAAATCTTCACACACATAGTCTATACATGGTGTACAATCAATGGCTCACACCATCACATAGTTGTGTATTCATCGCCATGATCATATTTAGAAGATTTGCATCACTCTAGAAAAAGAAATAAAAAGAAAAATGAAAAAAATCATACATCCCACACACCCCACACCCTGTCTCATTGGCCACCAGTATTCCAATCAATCCAATGCTTTACCCTTTAGCCCCCTATTGTTTATTTATTTATTATAAGACGCCTTTTTGAATTTTCTTTATTTAATGTTTTAATGCATTAAAAACTTTGAAACAATTTTCATTTATGCTCAACGTCAAAATTATACTTTAATTTTCACCACTTTAAATGTCTTCTATAGGTATTTTATTCTTCAGTGTTCAAATATCATTAAGCTATCACTTCACTGATGGGAATGTATATATATACTCATTCAATGTTTTCTGCATATATATATATATATACTCATTTATATATAATATAAGACTCATTCATATGCAATATATATAATGTATCTCTATATATACTCATTTAATGTTTTCAATGAACCGTTTAGATAGATGAGATTATAAGAAATTAATAAAGAAAGAAATCAAAACTGAAAGACTAAGTACTTGTCCAAAATTGTGCAACCAATATATGTTTGAATTTGAATTGTTTAACATCTATAGTGGTGCTTTTAATCATTAGGGGATGCTAACTCAGTTCACAGTATCTTACCACAACATATCAATAGCTGCTGTTAAAATCTGCATTGATATATGAATGTGGAGTACAATAACTTGAATCAATTTATTTGGGAACACAATTCGAAAATATAATTTTGCCTCAGTATCATATGAAACAATTTTATATTGCTATGATATATTTTTTTATCCAAAGAACATGCAACTTATTTTTAACTTTCAACTATTTTCATTATTTGTGCCTTTCTTTTCAATGTCAGAACAAAAAAGGAGAGGCAAAATTATTTTTGGTTCCATGAATAGAATCATATGTCAATTCTTCATATTTGCAGTGTACAAAGAACAAAAGATAATGAGTTTTATTTAGAAAGCAAGCAATCAAAGAGACACAAAATTGATGCTTGGCTTTCTGAATATACACATCAAACAATCCAAATAGACCTGCTATTCAAAACACTCTGAAGAAGTTGTAAGCAAAGGAAGCTATCTTGTGCATCCTTAAAGTGAATTCAAGACATAAAGAAATAAAACTCACTTCACTGCAGTAAACCAACTCAGTGTAGCCTTAAGAAATGTTCCCTGGGAGTTCACAGGACTTGATTTATTTGTAGAAATAACTAACAAATGCAAAATAATATCTTTTTTTTTTATCACCTTCTGCTGCATTGTATTTTCTACTAAGAAAATGGGCCAGTGAGAAGTCTTTGCTTGTGCTATGAAACTACAGCAGCTGCAGGAGAGAGAACCCCTAATGGATATAGGAAATGGAGGATTGTGTGTGTTTTTTTTAATTTATTTTTTTTGGAGGGGAGTTAGGAGAAGGAAGAAGTAGAGAAGAATGTAAACATACTAATTGAAAGTTTGTCAGTAACGACATATATTAGTCTGTCACTTTCCATTTCTGCTCTGATAGAAGCTCACTTTCCTTCATGATCCCCAAAATGGCATCACAATCACCACTGTGGAACTCCCAACCACCCTCTTAATTACTCCTCCTTAGATAAATCCCTCTTGTCAATTTGTTTATGGTGTTTTGTTTTCCTCTTAGTAAGAATTGAAGTCTGGTTAGGTGACACCCTTTGTATATTGGAGAGTAAAATCCTATTGTCCAAATATTTTTTCTCAGTTTTCTTATGCAGCTAGATCAACATGAGGACCCATTCCCAATATCATCATAATATTCCCTTTCTTCAAATATCCCTGTGAATATTTAGAGAAATATTTCAAAGAACCTACTGCATCTAGTATCCAAATGAAGGGGTTCTGGAGGTTATTAAAAGGATTTACAACACAACATTGCACAATCGACTGATCTGCCTTCCTGGCAGTCTCGTCATGAAAGGTAACCTCATAAAATTACTCTCCTGTAGTCTGAGGACATCCTTCAAGATCATTGCTTTTTATTTGTTTTTTGCTTGATTTCTTCTTTCAGTTATATCATAGATACATTTTAACAATGCCTTGTCTAAACTCCCTTGGAGCCACAATTATTTCAAAATACAGATTATTTAGGGATTTAAAAAAATATTAATATGGGGCTCAATTCAATTACAAGCTCAACAAGGTCCAGGGGCATCACTTTGTAATAAAAGATTTTCATATTGCTGGTAGCATTTGACTATGTACACTGCGTGGGCTAAATAATCATATTTGCTTTCAGAGCCAGTGTGATCTACAAATGAACTCATATACAGCTTTCAGCAACAGCCACAACAGCCAAACCTTTTGCTTTTTTACAACTGTTAGAATTTGGAGTTGCTAATAGGATATTGAGAGATGTATTATTAAGAAGGAGATTCAAACTTTATTCAACTCCTTGTTTCCTTAGTGTTCTAATTTGCTAGCTGCCAGAATGCAATATATCCAGTATTGGAATGGCTTTTAAAAAGGGGAATTTAATAAGTTGCTAGTTTACAGTTCTAAGGCCAAGAAAATGTCCAATTAGAACAAGTCTATAAAAATGTCCAATCAAAGGCATCCGGGGAAAGATGCCTTGGTTCAAGGAGGCTAATGATATTCAGGATTTCTCTCTCATCTGGAAAAGCACATGGTGAACACAGTCACGGTTTCTTTCTCGGCTGGAAGGGCACATGGTGACCAAGGCGTCATCCGCTACTTTCTCTCCTGGCTTCCTGTTTCATGAAGCTCCTCGGGAGGTGTTTTCCTTCCTGATCTCCAAAGGTCGCTGGCTTGTGGGCTCTCTGCTCTCATGGCTATGTTGTTCTTCTCTGCTCTCTGTGAATCTCCATTCTTCAAAATGTTTCCTCTTTTATAGGACTCCAGTAAACCAATCAAGACCCACCCAAATGGGTGGAGACATGTCATCACCTAATCCAGTTTAACAACCACTCTTGACTAAATCACATCATCCAGGAAGATGATCTGATTACAGTTTCAAACATATAGTATTGAATAGGGATTATTCTACCTTATGAAATGGGATTTTGATTAAAACATGGCTTTTCTAGGGGGTATACTTCCTTTCATACTAGCACACTTATCATTAAAGAATAATGTTTGAACATTCGAATTTACATTTTCTGTCCAAATACATAGACAATTTATGTTCTTTTATCACTTTTATTGATTACCTTATTATTTTAAAAACTGGAGATCTAAAAAAAGCTGCCATGTTATTTTCCTCAACCACACTGAATGTGATAGGTTGTAGTTAAGTATTATTTACTGTTTTTTTATTCTTCCTAGTATACTTCTATAAAATAGATTGTTACTTAAAGTGTAAAGAAGTGAAATTCAGTAGGTCCACCCGAATGTTTTCTGATGTTGCTGAAATGCATCTCAGATTTTTTTAAACATATATTCAACAAATATAAATATATTGCCAAAAAAGGAAGGTGATATTGAGTT
Source organism: Tamandua tetradactyla (assembly GCF_023851605.1). Taxonomy (NCBI): domain Eukaryota; kingdom Metazoa; phylum Chordata; class Mammalia; order Pilosa; family Myrmecophagidae; genus Tamandua; species Tamandua tetradactyla. Next base: position 73,526,186 of record NC_135335.1, on the reverse strand, counting down.
GGAGAACCAATATTTTGGCAAAGCATCATTACCCATAGGAGACTCATTAATGCTCTGGCACAAAAATTAGGTAAACAACATGTGGTTTAGCAAATGTATTTAGCCCCCAGGGGAGGACTTCAGCATGGGGAGAACAATATGGAACATCAGCTTTTACTGTTTCCTAAATGGTCATTGCTATTTTATGGAGATGAGGACACAGGTACTATTAAAAAGTTTTCCAAGTAATCTGATCTCAAGTTTCCAGGCATTTGATCGGACACTACCTCCACTGACATATCTGCTCCCAGGATGCACAAAAAGAGCATGCAAGCACACACACAAAAAGAAATCTATTATACAGAATGCTTCACGTTAAAAAAAATCTATACCTTGCATTTTATTTTTAGGAATTCACTTCAAGGTATAGCTTCTTAATTATGATCTAATAAATTGTTCACTGGTGACAGTGCAATATGCTATGTTCAGAAGGATGCTTGCATAAACTTGCTTGTGTGAGAAAGCACCTTTCTGGGGGGCAGGATTAGGAAAAGGCAACATGCCAGGGAACAAGAGACTTTTCAGGCTTCACCTGAAAATGCTGTGGGGGTTGTACAAGAAAGAGGGTTCTGAGTGAAGTTTCTCTATACAGGCTTGAGTGTCCTACTTAAAAATAATAATTATTTCAGTGAAATGAAGTAACAATGTTCACAATGACACTTTGAAAGCACTAACTTAAAACTATTTTAAAATAGTGTAAAGATGTCATCACTACAATCTTGTATGTTTCTGTTGATCCATAGTTGTTTTACTTTTTCTGGTGTTGAATTAATCCATGTTGAAATAAATGTAGACCATCCAAATGGGAACAAGTAAAGACACTTATAAGAGTGTGCAAGGGACTTAGCCACCTTCACCTCTGTTTGTCAGAGATTAAAGGTAGGCATGGAATGGAAAAGCTTGAGAATGAAAAAGGGGAGTGTCTTACCCATGCTCTGAATGGAGGATGGGGAAGGTGGAGGAGGACTGAACAGGAGCGGGACATTTTGTGATTGGTTTGGGGAAAATATTTGACTTTCTCAGGCTGGTACTGAAGTAAAAACAGGGTAAAAACTGGGAAATTCTGAGTTACGTGCATGCTTAACCAGAGTAAAAGTTAAAAAAACAACATGGGGAGCCTGACCGTGATTGACCCAAACATGACTGATCTGAGTCAATTGCTTTAGAGGTTGTGGTTTGACTTTCAGGGCTGGTTGCTGTGGTGTTTGTGGGACAGAGTTCCTGTCGTCAAATATGATCTCACCATACACTGTCTGTTCAGTCTCTTACTATGTTTATAATACACTTCTTGTAAGAGCAGAGGCACCAGGGCAAAGATTCTTAAAGTAGTGCAGGGTTTTGGTTAGATCAATCCAAAACATCTCCATTCATCTTGTCTGTGAGTCACTGTTTTAACTCTGTTCTCTTGTACATTCGAAGAAATAGTAGAATGGCAATCTTTTTTTTTTTTTAAATCTTTGTGTAGAGCTCTTTGATACTATGTATTAGGATTGTAACTGAGAAGCTAGGATTTAAGAGATTATTATGATAACTGAATTATTATATATCGGTATATTTTGTTTTACTTTCTGGTATATTAGGCAGATGGAAGCTGAAATCTTTGAATTGAAAGCCTTTATCTCTGATAATGTTTGTGTAGCCTTTATCTTGTGCCCTTGTGATTCTACAAACTTTGTAACTAGCCTTCACATGCTAATGAAGAGTTTTCAACTTTAGAGCCTTGTGACCACTAAAGACAGCCCCTCGTGCTTATTAATAAATAAATAGCCTAGAACTCACCCACCAGAAACCCAAAGCTACCTTAATAATCGAAGTCAGATCTAACAAAAATGGGCCTGCCTGGCATGCACAGTAGCTTACACTTTAACCTGTAAATTACCTATACTTCATTGTAATACTAAAAATCATGCCCACCGTCAAATTAAGGCCACCATTTTTTTACAAACTTCTGTGACTAAGCAGGTAATCACTCTGTGCATACTCTATAATTAAATCACATCTAATTATGTCATCTGGAGACACTGTGCTCATTATCTTAAAACTTGTCGATCTTTTGATGTTCTAAAACTCTCAGAACTACTGCAGCTTGAGGAGACAGATTTTTGGGTCATTAGACTATCTGATCTTCTGTTTTGCGCCTAGCAAAATAAACTCTTTCTCTCTTAGAAATCCCGGTGTCTCAGGAATTGGTCATTTGAGCATACAGGCAAGACTCCTCCGCCTTTGTCTGGTATCAGGGTTTTACTCCAAGACCCCAGAATGCCACTAGAATGTTAATTTCTCCAAAGCTGAGTTTTCTGCAAGGAAACAGCTGCATGTCTATGCAGAGAAACTACAACTGCATGGACTTAAGGGAGCTGAAAATCCCACTTAGCAGCAATTTTTTTTCGATTGTAATGAACATTTTACAGATCAGAAATCTCAGGAACAGAGAATGTATGTAATTTCCTTAAAGCCACATAATTTAGAATTTAAAATTTTAACTCCTCAAAGATTTAAACAATGTACCATTCTATATTCACTATAGTTATAAGGTAGATAAACACATGTGCTTGGTTTATTATTTTTGCATCAGAGGTTTTTATTTTTTTTTGGCATTCTCTCTTACATATGAAGACATTCTTGAAAACCTATCATGAGTCATTCCCTATGTTAGCTGATATAAATAAAAAGAGTAACCACAGTCCAGGACTTCACAGATTCACAATAATAATGATAAAGAAAAGCATAAAATAGTATGAGATCAACAAATTTAAGTTCCTTGTCCTTGGGTAACATCATTAAGGAGTTTAATACTTTCCATTTTTCTTTTGCAATTTTATTTAAAACATAATTTTAAAACAAACAAAGAAACAAACTTTTTATATCCCTATAAAACTCTATGTTTTCTACCACACTCGGGGGGGAAAATTTTTGCCCTAATCTAAACACACAGTCTGATGGTTGCTACTTTTGTCTTTTTATTAGCATTGTAAACTTGTAAGCATTGTGCTCAGATTTAAATCATTTGTCTTTAAAAGGATTACAAGGTTCCCAGTAAAATAAATTTTGAGGTAAAGAATATTGGGTAAAAATCAAGTCACTCAAAATATCTTAAAAATGTTTCTCACTGTGGTAGTTTTATCACATGTTCACAAATTCTGACGCTCTTCCCTCTGGTAGGTGGGATTAATTCCCCTCTGTTGAGTGTGGTTTGGATTTAGTAATTACCTGCCAATGAATGGAGTATGCAAAAGGAAAAATTGTGATTTAACTGTAGAGAGATTTGGCATCTAAAAACTTGCCCTGCCAGCTACCTAGAATTATTGTAAAGCTAGAGTAATTGAGAGTTTTGGATATTGATACAGGGAAACATAATTGAGCCAAAGGTATAGAGATGAGACTCAAAAAGGAAATCTGGGTTTATGGAAATGTTGCTATATGACAAATGTAGCATTATGACTAAGCTGATGGCATTCTTTAGTAATAGAAAATGAGAAAATAGATTATCATATAGAGGAAGTATAATAGGTTTTTAACACATATCATGAACAAAAATTAATTCCAGACTAATAAATGATATTCTACAAAAAGCAAAAGTTTTTAACATTTAGAAAAACATATAGGAATACATTTCATGACTTTGAATGGGATGTTATTTTTTAACCAAGACGTACAAGCACCAAACAAAAGCAAAATATTCTAAATTCAACCACGTTAAAGTTAGATGATGTTGATACAATCAATAGAATAAAAACACAATGCACTTGGTAAAAATGTAATCAAGAAAAGATTGGTATGTAGGCTATATAAAGAATAATCAATAAGAAAACCATCTAAAAGAAAAATGAACAAATGATGTAAAACAGAATTTCACAGAAAAGGAATAATTGCTAATTATAACTCATAATTCGTATGAGTTAAACATATGAAAACATGCTCATTAATAATCAATACAATGAAAATACAAGTCACAGCAAGGTACTATTTTACATCCATTACATTAAAACATCTAACAATCCCATATTTGGGGAGGATTTATAACAAGGAGGACACTTGTGCAGAACTGTTGTGAAGGTGAATTGCTACCACAAATCCTTAGGGAAACATCCAGACCCTACCTTGTAATATTGAACATTCCCACACACTCCAACTCAACAATATCTCTTCCAGATTGACATATAGCACCAGCAGACAGAGAAAGGTTATTTACAGAAGCATAGCTCAAAATAAGAACAGGATGCTATAGAGAAAGGACTGGGAATGCATTTTAGCAACATTATAGTAGTGATTTCTAGAAATTAATGTGCAAGATAAAAAAAATTTCAGAAGATATTTTTAATCTGATACTTGTACAAGTAAGGAGAGGCCATGCCAGGCAGTGAAAATAAATGCAACCTGAAACAGTAACCACTTAACAAAAGAAGGTCTTACTTCTTACTCAGAGTTTTATGCAAGGCAAGTGATGCATTAGAGCAGCAATCCTCCTGGTGGTGACTCAGAAACCACAGAATGGATTAGAATATTAATTTTATTATAGATAATTACAATACAACTTATAATTAGGTTTCAGATTTTTATGGGTAAAAAGTTTTATAATAAATAAAATACATCCATAATGTAGATCACTTTATTTTCTTTTCCAGGGTGGACTTTGACTCATTAAGGAGGCACTCATGGCCATGTCCAGGCAAGAAATGACTCTTTAGTGAAAACCTATACATTTCTTGGGTTGTAAATTTTTAAAATCTTTTTCTTGACTGTATCTTTCCTTTCTTCTTTTGAGTTATTAAATGTATTAAATAGCATAAAATTAAACTTTATATTACCCCTAAGTAATGGCAAATCAGTTCTAAGATTGATTTAGATAATCCACAAAAGTTGAAATTTGAAATATTTTATTCATGCCCTAAAAATTAGCTGGACTAAAGCTACATACATAAAAATGTCCAGAAGTTTAAAACCGCAGCCAAATCTGGCCTTGGGGAAAATCTAAAGAAAATTGCATTCTCAGAGGTTTCCCCATCTAAACCTTCATTTCAGTTCCCCAAAGCATAAAACCTGGCCTCATGACTTATCAATAACTTCCTTCTAAGCAATTCACTTCCTTTTTTCTTATCCCATAAGCTATTTACAGGTAATATTTTGTGAAGAAGTCAATCCCTGGTGACATCCTGCTCTTGGGGAAGACAAGTGTTAGCCCACCGTGTTATACTGAAGTCAGACTTTATACAGCCAATATAATCTTTTAGAATTTTTCCTGAGGTTTTGAGACTTACTGAAACCTGACTTGCATAATAGTTAGTCTGAAAAATGGAAGGAGTGACAGGTAATATATTTCATACTAGGGCTCTTTTCAGAAACATAAGATATAAATGGAGAGAAGGTTTCTGTAGGGTTAACCTGCCGGAGGCGTTTTCTCAGTCTCTGACACTCATCTCCTTGGTCCCAAGTGACACCATCAATGTGAAATATGGAAATAACCAGTTCAGGAAAGCCAAAGAGATGTAGCCCTGAAAGGATGTAATTCTTTGCTCATGGAATTGGGGAAATGTGATCTCTAAATTGGAGATTCTTGAAATCCCCAAAACTGTTTGTTCTTCTTGGTAGATGAAAAAGCATTGAAACACTTCTGTTGCAATGAACATGAAAGGATGTAGTTCTGATACTCTTTTAAGAAGATGAAAAATCAAATATTATTGAGAAATTATTTTTAGGAAATGAAAAAAAATACTTCTAGTTTGGTTTGGTAAGCTGCCAGAATATAATATACCAGAAATGTATTGGCTTTCAAAATGGTGATTTATTAACTCACAATTTAAAGTTATTAGGCCATGAAAATGTCCAGGTCAAGGCAACAACAAAATGATACCTGGACTCTAAAGACAGGCTGCTGGCATCTGTGACACCTCTGTCACATGGAAAAGTACATGGCTGGAATCTGCCCTTTCTTTGCTTTCACTTCTGGCTTCAGTGGCTTCTTTTCTGTTTTCTGTGGGTCCTCTCATAGCTTCTCTGGGGTTTTTCTCTGAACTTTTATTTTTTAAATTTCAGCATTTAGCTTCTGTATATTTTATCCTCTTATAAAGTATTCCAGCAAGAGGATTAAGACCAACTCTGGGGTATTCTTCAACTGAAATAAACTAATAAAAAATTCTCACCCATAATAGGTCTATACCCACAGGAATGGATTAAAGAACATGACCTTTCCTGGAGTACAAAAGGCCTGGAGTACACTGCCCCTCTAATTAAAGTGTATAAACTTGCATTGCATATGCAAGTTCAAATAAGCATATTTTATGAATATAGATTTTTCTGGCATTAAAAAACAAGTGACAATTGCAGATCTTTGTAAAAAAACAATGGTTTAAAAAATTCAGCAGGATAAACATGTAGCAGTAAACAATCTCTTTTCTGATGATTGGGAAAGATGCATCATAGTTTGTTACAAAAAGAACTATGCAATTCCTCACAATGAGTAGAAAAACTTGTGGTATTGAGCCAGGCATAATTTTCTTGTGTATTTGCTTAGTTTGGAGATGTGCCTGGCATATTTGAAAAGCCCTCTAGCTACCAGGACTTTAGTAAACACTTCTTTAAAGGAATATGTCCCAGTAAATGAAAGCAAGCAATTTCTAAGTAAAAGAAGAATCAATGTTAGAAAAGAAGAATCAACTTGAGATAAATTCAACACCCCGATTAGTTTTTGCAATTTTGATATTATTATGCTTTTCTTAATTCATAAAAATGGATAAAGTGGATAAAGTTTTATTTAATTTGAATATGGAAATACAGTAAGCAAAAATTTAAATCTTGAGTCAATTTAAATATATATTTTGTATATACGAATAAGAATTGTATGACATAATTTCACCTTATTAAAAATAATTCTGTTTATACTTGACATACTTTTATTGTTTATTATTTCTATTAAACTTCCAATTCAATTGGCCACAAATTGCCATTAATATTAAGAATAATTGCTGTTTATACTAGGTGTCTGTATATATGGGTTTAACTAAAAATTTAATAAGAAGCTAGAAATCATTTCTAACTTTTGTATCCAAGAGTACTTACTTTTGACCTGCAGTTAAAGGCAAGGAGACTTATCTCAGATGGTGAAATCCCAGGTTGTAGATCAATCTCCATATGCTTGAGTGAATTAGCACATTTTCAATAGCCCACTAAGATGTTGCCCATTCACAACCACACATATTTACATATAAAGCCACACGAATATCCATGTAATTCTGAAACTTTATTTTTCCAAAGTACAGGACAAAGAGCCTGACAACCAAAATCTGGCAATGTGACAAATGTCTCTGGGAAGACTCTGATTCTTTATTAACTACGGTTTCATTATTGACTTACAACTGATGTTAGTGGAAATATTCACAGAAAGCATTTTGAATTTTTTGGGAGTCAAAGTTATAATTATTTAACATGTAGCCTGCATGCTTGCTATCAATCTAAGAATTTATTTTTGTTTTAAACCACGATTAAAATAATAATAAGTCTATAATTTTATTAGGGGCACATTACATACCAATTCAGCTTCTGATTTTATTAGTGGCACATTACATACCATTTCAGTTTTTTATAGTATCACTATATTGACCTAAAGCTGTAGAGTATCTCACTCAGTGCTATTTCACTTAAACAAAAAGTCTGTAAACTTTTCTGCAAAGGATCAATTAGTAATTATTTTAGGTTTTTGGGGACTACATGCTATCTCTGTAGCAACTACTTAATTGTGCCATTCTAACCAGAAAGTAACTGTAGACAACATGTAAATGAGAGTTTTTCTGTATTCCAATAACCATTTATTTATAAATAAAGGCAGCAAGCCAGATTTGGCCTGCAGGAAAGTGTTTTCCAACTCTTGCATTAAAATATAAGTTTCACAAAGATAGAGTACTTGGTATTTTGTTTAGCATTTTTAGAAGTTTTTTTTTTTTAAAAGAAAATTAAATATAGTCATTCCTAGATCCTCCTCTCTCACATTTTTAATCTTTTTTTTTTTTTTTTTTTTTTACATGGGCAGTACTGGGAATCAAACTCAGGTCTCCGGCATGGCAGGCAAGAATTCCACCTGCTGAGTCACTGTGGCCCACCCTCTCACATTTTTTAAAACTTTAAAAAAATTGAGTTGAAATTATTATTATAACATGAAAATATCCATTTAAAAGTGGCCCAATTCAGTACCATTTACTACATTTGCAATATTGTCTCTCCTACTACCTCTATCTAGTTCTAAAACATTTTCACCACCCCAGAATAGAACCCTATAACCCTCAAATAGTCACCCCATAAACTCCATTCCCTCAGCCCTTGACAATTACAAACATACCTTCTGTTTCTATGGATTTTCTTATTCTTATTATTTCACATAAACTATCTCATATGATATGTGATTACTGAGCTGTGGCTTCTTTCATTTAGCATTTTTTGAAGCATATATCTGTACTTATTCCTTTTTATGGTTGACTTATAGTAAAGCATACAAATGCATATATACACACACCTCAATTTGTTTACCTATTTATCTGTTGATGGTCATTGAAGTTGTTTCTACATTTTGAGTATTGCAATATTGTTGCTATGAACATTTGTGTGCAATTACTTGTTTGATATCCTGTTCTCAATTCTTTATTAAAGTGCCTAACTTAAAAATTAGAGATGAGAAAAAGAAAAAAAAAAGAACAAATTCCTGGATATAACAAAGTCAACAGAGAAAGAAGATAACTAAAACAATATCAAAAATATAAGTGATAAGAGAATGTTTTGTACAAGTAAAACAAGACTAGGACTTTATAAAATTTCAAAATCCAGAGCCCACAAGCATTTCTTTAAATTGAAAAAAGAAACCAAAATGAAAATTAAGTAGAACTCTTGTATAGGACATTATATAATAAATAAGAGAAAATAATAATAAACTAAGGAGTGTATATCAAAAAGGAAAAGATGTAGAATATAAGAGATAGTGTTTAAGTAAACCAATGGAAAAGTCCAGAAATTCCAACATTCAGGAATAAAGAGTTCCAGAAATAAAACTGAAAATGTGGCAAGAAGGGAAATATTAATGAAAAAGTAATTCCCAGAAATGAAAGAAATGGCTTCCCAAGGTAAAAGGCCCAATGCATAATACAGTGGATGAAATAAGACCCAACATAGGCATACTACTTTTTGGAATGAAAGTTAACATTTCTGAATGGTGTCAACTAGGGAAACTTAGAAGCCAAAGGCCAGCACTGGCATGTGGGCAGTTCCCCATTCTCTTACTCCACAGAAAGTTCAGGCAGGTTATGCCTGTGGACATGCAGTGGGTTTGTATTCCAGATGGTGACATTATCCCCTTGTCCTATTTTTTTTTTAAATGAAAGATTCATTAGTTTGAAAAATTAGAACACCATGAACAAAAAGAAAATCCTCCAAGCTCCCTGAGAAAATGGGCCATATTGAGAAAATCAAGGTTTATGGATTAGGATTGCTCCAAACTTTTCAAAGTCAACACTGAATTCTAGAAGCCCTAATGCCTTTATTATAATTAAATTACTTCCCATATCTTAGTCTATATACAATTGAACCATCTCGCAAGAGTCAAGACAAAAATAAAGGTATTTTCCAGATGCAAAGATCTGAAACTTTCAGTCCATCAAAATGATATAGTAAAACATCTGAGTCAGTGCTTAGGAAATCTACCAAGGAGAGAAGAAAAGGAATCTCCAGGATTATGGAGAAGGGAAACCTCATGATGAGAGATGTGCACCAGTCCGCGCTGAGGCAGAATGTAAACTCCTGGAGAGATATTTCCAAGAAAAAAGACTAATAGAAGACATGCAATTCCAGTTGTCTTGAGAGAGTATATGGATATTTGTGGTATGCATGAAATGGAAATAGTTATAAATATAAAGGAAGCAAAGCAAACAAATATAAGACAAATATTGCAAACATAAAAACAAAGTTTACAGAAAAGGAAGAGTAACAACATTTGAAACATGGCTAAATTATATTTAGTTATAAACATTAAATCAATATTGGTTTAAAATTAAGATATAAATATTGAGAGCAAGGGGGAATATGAAAGGACATAGAAAGATAAATACTATATAATACTGGAAAATCAATGCATAATGCCTAAATTTAAAATGTCCAAAATATGCTAGTTGATCCCCGCATTTGGAGATAAAGTAAAAAATATAAAATGTATCAGCTCCCAGATTTGGAAAATATACCACTGGATAGGAATTAGTATTAGGTCAGTGATGGAATATTATATTTTTTCCTAAAATAATCTGATTAAAAAGTCTAAAATCAATTGATAATAAAGGAAATAAATGGGAATGGATAAAGAAACAGGGGAATCATGATAAGGAGTCTTTCATTGTGAAAGTGTTGATTTTTATTCTGTGGGATGTGAAACAAATCCAAAAAGCATTTCCAGGAGAAGAGAAAGGCAATCATTTTCAAATTATCACTAACAACAGCCCAAAACACTTGCACACACACACACAAAACTTTTAATCATTCCCTATCTTTATGTTAAATCAGTCTGCTGCCAATATAGTAAGAGGGTCACCTGATTTTTAGGCATCCTGTTCTTAATACATACAAGCAGGTTTGTTTATGCTCAAATTTCACAAAAAGGAAATAGAAATTTGGTGTAAATTCAGGTGTGTAGACTACCAGTTCTCAAAGTTGTTTTTGGTTTCTGGATCATTTACATTCTTAAGTTCCCTAAGAAGCTTTTGTTTTTATGGCTATTCCTATCAATATTTACCATTTTAGAAATTGAATCTGAGAAGCAGAAGTTTTTAGAATATGTATTTAACAGTGCATTTAATAATAAATTTATTACATGCATATATAAATAGTGCATTTTATGAAAAATATGAAACAATTAATAAAACAGTAGCGATAGTTTTATAAATTTCTTTTGTACCTGGCTTAATAGAAGGCAGCTGGATTCCTGTATCTGTTTGTGCATTCAAGCTGTTTGAATATATAGTTTGAGTTGCCATGCATAAAGAAAATTTTACCTTCCACAGATGCATTTGAAAAAGGAGGTACATTTTAATAGTTTTTTCAGACAACTGTGGATACACTTCTTTGATATTACACTAATACTTGGGAAGAAGCAGTTTCTTAAAGGTTAATTGTAACATGGACTTTAAAAGCACTTCAATTAAGATTTTTTTAATGGAGTTTATGCTCTTTAAAATTAAACATTTTTTATCCATGCATGCTTTTTCATTATTTGTATTTTTCAGTTGGAAAATATTTGTTTACTGTATTATTCAGATTTTCCCAATTTTGACACATTTTATTACACATATTTAAAATTTACTTAATCAGAGGAGACTATAAGTAGTGAAGGTGTGTCAAGCTCCCAGTCATAGACACAAGTTTTCCAAATTTCCAATTTTCTCTCCAGAGCTTGAATTTCATCATTGGCAACAAGTACCATAAGCTAGTTTCTTTGAAGTGATAGGCCTATTTCGTGTGTATTTGAAAAAAATCTTGCAAAATATCTGAGCCTGATTAAACACAGCTATTTTTTTTCCTGTTAATAATTATTTCAAGTAAAAACGGTGGCTCCTTGGAAAAAATTGGCTAGTAGAACCTATATATCAAATAATTGTCTGTTTCTTGAGACATTTGTTCTCAAGTAGACAGCTGAAGTGCGTGATGCCAACTTCCTCATTCCTTCATTAAAATATTAACAACTAAGTGTATTCAGCTATCAAAGTTAAAAAAATATAGTAATTTTTAGAGTTCATCAAGGACATTTTTTAGTGAAATGGCATTTTCTTTTTTTTAACTTTGAGTATGTGACATTAGAGAATACAGTGACGACTTGTACAATTTTGGCACCATTTTGAGATATAATTATCTAAACTATATCAAACATGATTTTTTTTTCTAAACATGCTTTAAAATTAACCATATATAATGTTTCTTGGAATGATTTTAAAATATTCAGATATTCTAGATTAGATATTTTATGGCACCTGCTATTGGAAATACATGGATTTGTTTCTACCAACAACATGAAATTAAAATAACATTTTGTTAGTTGAGGGAAGAGGTATTTTATGACCTTCACTAGCAATCAATGTATATTTAAAGATAAAATTTGAGTTTTTCTTGTAATATATAGATATAGATATATAGATATAGATTCACAGCAAATTTTGTACTAGATGTTTTAATAAAGAGTCTCTGTGGACTGTACTGAAAGCATTATATATGATGGTGAAGGTAACATTTTCATTTTATCCCTTAAAAATTCCAGGTATTGTCAAAAATCACAAATGTTTTGGTCTCTACATTATTTTGAAATATTTTTAAACATTTCTTTTCTGTTGCATTTGGGCTGTTTCCTAATGGAGTGCAACTTGAGAAAAAGTGATGGAGATAGAAATAGTTTTAACATCTTCACAAACCAAGACTTCTTAAAAGAAACTCTTAGGTGTTTTTATGTGCATTATTATTTTTACAGGAATTGTATTTAAAGGTAATGCATTAACTTTATTTTAAAAGTTGACATTTTTTACCCAAATTAATCTGTTTTCTCCATAAAATTTGAAGAAGGCGTACTTAAAATTGCTTGTCTGAACTCCAATTTAGGTAGAGCTTTTAAGTCATTTATTATTTTAGAAAATATGTCAGCTGTTTGGCAACTTTCTAAATGCAGTTGATTCTCTAGTAGAAATCAAATGTATATCCTTCAAATGACTTCTTCAAAAACTAATAATAGTAGGGTGTACTTAACATTTCTGCAAGTTAGTATGCTTTCACTGAAAGTGGAAATATAATTATTAATTTTTGTGTATTTTAAAGTTAATTGTACACAACCCTGCTAATTGTTAAAAGTATGGATTATCAAGGGATTGAGAGAAACTTCTCAACCAAAAGGGGGAAGAAGAAAAAAAAAAGTATAGATTAGCAGAAGATATTTACAGTCCATTAATATTAGAATTTACTGCTACAATCTATTCCAGATGACTGTCTTACTCTTATGGTGTAAACAACTTCATGAACAGTACTTAAGCTATAACAATTTCAATTTACTCCCAGCTGGACAAGAATTTGCATCAACAGCTGCTCTGTCTTTGCCTAGGGCCCAACAAAGTCCTGGATTAAAAGAGAGAAAGAAACTAGCTAAGGGCAATGAATTCATGATTCAGTCATGTGAATTTGAATAGTTTTTGGGCTATTTATTTAAACAAGCATTTTTGGATTTACATTTGGTCATGTAAAGTGTAACTATTTGTTTCAAAATCCTTGCTATGATAGAAATTGAAAGTTGTGGCTTAATATTGAGTAACTGAAATATTATGAAGTGGAATTTTTATGTACGCATTTTAAAGTAGCTTGGATCTGTAGAAAGCCAAGTACACACACACACACACACACACACACACACACACACACACACACACAGTTTTGGAGATGCTTCATCTTCCTTCTCGTAATGAGCATGCACCTCATAGAACAAATATCTTAACACTAACCTTATGTAAGATAAAAATTTCAGAGCTTTCGTCTAGACTAGATTGAAAGCTTGGGTCATAGACATGTGGAAAAAAAGAGTGAAGTTAGATGCACCCAGCTGGCAGGGATTGTGAAACATCTGTATGAAGTCTAGAAGCAATACAAGGACCTTTGTGTTTCAACCTAATGTTCTCTCCACTGAGCTATTTCACATTAACTCTCTAAAAATGTATATTTCCTTCTCCTGGCCAATATGCGTTGATAAAGTCACTGGCCAAATGCAGGATTTATTTCTGTCCTCCAGTGTGTGCCATAAAAGCAGCTAGAATGCAAAAGAGAGTCCAGAAGAGCAGAACTTTGGTTTCTGCACCTATAAAATGGGAACTTTCCAAATGAATCTTTGCTGATAAAAATCAGAAGACTGGTTATTCTTGAGGCACAGTCATGTTCTACTTCTTAATCTGGGTGCTGGTTGAAAGTTTGCAATATCTTTCTATGATGTAATATAATAATGAAAAATAGATATTGAATGCTTATAACATCCAAATATATATTAAATCCAAATATACATTGACTCTAAGGCAAGTTATGCTATACATTCAACAGATATTGTTATAACTATCAAAGACAGATGGGAGAGGGTAGGTAAACAAAGAAATAAATAAATAAAAAGGAATTTTGTTCATTGACAAGTAATGAATGGTCTGTTAGTTTCCTAGGGCTGCTGTAACAAATGACCACAATTTGCATGGCTTAACACCGAGAAATATATTCTCTCAAAGTTCTAGAAGACAGAAATTTTAAATCAAGGTGTCACTAGTGCCATTTCCTTCCAAAGGCTCTAGAGGAGACTCTTCCCTTGCTTTTTCCAGATTTGGTGGCTCCAGGTGTTCCTTTGCTTATGGCTATAAAACCCCAGTCCCTGCTTCTGCCTTCATTTGGCCTACTTTTGCCCTCATTGTATCTCCTCTGTGAGTCCTTTATAAGGATACTTGTCACTGGATTTATGACCATTCAAATAATTCAGGAAGATCTTCTTTGGTGACCCTTAATTTAATTACATCTACAGACACCCTGTATCGAAATAAGGTGACGTTCATGGATCTGGGGCTTAGGTAGTGGACAAATCATTGGAGGACCATCATTCAATTATCTACAAAATGGCACATTATGAGAGAGGAAAGCATGCAGAAAGGATGAATTTTAGTAAGGATATTTAGGAAAGGTGTGGAGTAGCCAACATGTAACTTAAAACATGATATGTGAGAAAGAACCACCCAGCTTAAGAACTTAAGCAAACCTCAAATATTATAAAAAATGATCAAGGACCTTATTCTAGAATGTCTGGGTGTTGTACGAATATGTATTCAGATCATAATAGGCATGGAAAGGATGGAGTGAGGTAAGATCAAGGATTTAGTCTAGGCCATTTCAGTGGTGTCTTGTGGGCATTTAAAAAAGGCATCAGTAAACAAATTGTTTGAGGAGATGATAGTAATCAGTGTAGATATTGGTGAATTCCCTTCCACATGCAGGTTCAGATATAAGGGTAATTGCACATGAGCTTGCCTGATGAGGTTCCCAAGGCTCCTCCCTAATTTTCTAAGAATTTCTCAGTTAAGTCTTTTACTGGTGACTAGCTCTTTCATAATTTTATTCATTTCTTTTTCACTTAGAATTTTTTTTATTAGATAGTCTTTCAGATCTTCAGGCATTTTTGATCGATTTTATTTAAAGGTTGGATTTAAGTGACATCCTCTATGATGACTATTTAAATTAATGATTCTCTTTTATATATAGTATTATTTCTCCATCTCATTTCTACATGTTGATTTTTCCCTTTTCTCTATATTAGACTAGTTAAGACTTTATTTTCTCTATCTGTTTAGGATTTATTGATTTCTGTTATTCAAGTGATCACTTCTTAATTTCTGTTTTTACCTTTGTTAATTCTTTCTATTTTTGTTAGCTTACTTTTGTTATTTTCTACCTGACATTTTAAGATAAATTCTAACTTTTTTTATATTCTAACTTTTTGATTTTTAACTTTTATGGCTTACTAATATAAGCTCTTTTTTTAACCTTTTTATTGTATAGTATAACATATATACAAAGCAAAGAAATAAAAAAGCAATAGTTTTCAAAGCACTTTTTAAATGTGGTTACAGGATAGATCCCAGAGTTTGTCATGGGCTATTATATGATCCTCATGCATTTTTCTTTCTAGCTGTTCTAGAATATAGAGGCTAGAGGGCTTAAATATTTCTTTCATCATCACAATTGAATTTTTTCCTTCTTTTTTGTGAACAATAACATGTGAAAAAGCTATAAATTTCAAAGCACAGCGCCACAATTAGCTGTAGAACATATTTCAGACTTTGACATCAGTTACAACTTCATAATTTTAGGTTTTTACTTTTAGCTGCTCTAAAATACTGGAGACTAAAAGAGATATCAATTTAATGATTCAGTATTCATACTCATTTGTGAAGTCCTACCTTCTGTGTATAAATTCCACCATCACTTTGATTTTTCCCTACCTCTCTTTGGGGTTGTTTGGACTATGGCAAGTCTAAATTTTTGATATTAGAAGGGTCTGTCACTAATATGGGGTAGGGAGATGGAACTCTCTGATGTTTGGAGAAGCTGGGCTAGGCTTCGGGACTTATCTGGACCAGGAACCCATCTGGAGGTTGTAGGTTTCTAGAAAGTTACTCTAGTGCCTTAACCTTTGTGGAATCTTATATATTGCCCTAGGTGTTCTTTAGGATTGGCTGGAATGGTCCTGGTTGGGGGTTGGCAGGTTATGACAGGTAGCAAGGTGTACCTGAAGCTTGTGTAAGAGCAACCTCCAGAGTAGCCTCTCAACTCTATTTGAACTCTCTGTCACTGATACTTTATTAATTACACTTCTTTTCCCACTTTTGGTCAGGATGGAATTGTTGATCCCACAGTGCCAGGTCTGGATTCATCCCTGGGAGTCATTTCCCACCTTGCCAGGGAGACTTTCACCTCAGGATGACAGGTCCCACGTAGAGGGAAGGACAATGATTTCACCTGCAGAGTTGGACTTAAAGAGATGAAGCCACATCTGAGCAACAATAGAGATCCTCCAGAGGTAACACTTAGGCATGCCTATAGGTAGTCTAAGCTTCTCTGCTATCTACATAAGCATCACAAGAGTAAACCTCATAATCAAGGGCATGGCCTATTTGATTTAGGTATCCCTAAAACTTGACACAGTATCAGGAACTCCCTGATGGTCAGGTTTAACAGTGCCATAGTCTTTCTTCTCTCCCTCAGGGGACTTTGCTAATTCTTTTTTCATTATCTGCTTAATGTACTCTAGAATGTATCCAGACATTACAACAATCTTTACAGGATTAAAAAACCTCTTTCTTATTCTGTGCTCTCTGTGTTTCAATTGTTCAAATGAGTTATATAGATAGGTTGAATTAGATTATGCATTACAGAAAATTTCAGTTCCAGATCAAATAAACTTTCCTTCCATTGGTCTCAAAGAGTATGTGTGGTTCTAAAATATAGACACTATCTTTTTTACCCCTGTGTTCTGAATTACTTTAACCCCAACTTGTTTGGCTTCATTCGTATCTCTAAATATCAGGTTATATATATAAAACAGACTATCAAAATCCAGAAATAATAATCACCATTCTGGACTTAATGTGTGTGCTCCAAAAGTCATACAGTATCTGCCCTTTTGTGTCTGGCTAATTTAGCTCATCATTATATCCTCAAGGCTCATCCATCTTGTCTTGTGCTTCAGGATGTCATTTTGTCTTACTGCTGCATAATTTTCCATCATATGTATATACCACATTTTGTGATCCACTCCTCTGTTGATGAGTATTTGGTTTGTTTTCATCTTTTGGTGATTGTGAATAATGCTGCTATGAACATTGGTGTGCAAATGTCTGTTTGTGTCATTGCTTCAGCTCTTCTGGGTATATACAAAGTAGTGATGTTGCTGGATCATAGGGCAACTAGATATTTAGTATCCTAAGGAACCATCAACAGTCTTCCATAGTGGCTGCGCCATTGTACATTCCCACCAGCAGTGCATAAATGTCCCGATTTCTCCACATCCTCTCCAACATTTGTAGTTTCCTGCTTGTTTAATAGCAGCCATCCTTATAAGAGTGAGGTGGTATCTCATTGTAGTATTGATCTGCATTTCCCTTATAGCCAGTGAAAATGAGAAT
The DNA here is from genome assembly GCF_023851605.1 of Tamandua tetradactyla. Lineage (NCBI taxonomy): Eukaryota > Metazoa > Chordata > Mammalia > Pilosa > Myrmecophagidae > Tamandua > Tamandua tetradactyla. The sequence goes on along the minus strand of NC_135335.1, from coordinate 73,508,448 downwards.
CCCTTCATGTGCTTTTGAGCTATCTGTATTTGTTCTTTAGAAAAATGCCTATTCAAATCTTTAGCCCATTTTATAATTGGATTGTTTGTTCTTTTGTTGTTGAGTTGTATGATTTCCTTGTATATACGGGAACCAAACCTTTGTCCAATATGTGTTTTCCAAATATTTTTTGCCATTGAGTTGGCTTCCTCTTCACCTTTTTGACAGTCTTTTGAGGTGATGAAGCATTTGATTTTGAGGAGTCCCCACTCACCTATTTTTTCTTTTGTTGCTGGCTTACTAATAGTTTTTGATCATGCTTTTTCCTATAACACTGCTTCCAAATTATTGCTTTAAGTCTCTTATGAAGCAATTTTATGGATATTATTTTCTAAACAGTCTACAACTTTTCCTTCATTTCCTCTTTGCCCTAAGAGATAGGCAGTTTTCTTACGTAATTTCCAAGAAACTGTCTTTATTTGTTTTTAAGGTATTATTATTCATAAATGATAATGAATTTTAGTTACATCCATCTCTAAATTGGATTTTGCGTAATTCATTGCAGACAAGAAAAAGAATCTATTCTTTGTATCAGGAGAGTAAAGTTAAATACATAGCTTACTAATATGTAATCATATTATTTAATTTAATTGAGTACAAATACAACATTTCTACAACAATCTGTCATAGTCTAGAAGAGTTGAATTAAAGTGTTATCACTACCAGTTTTCTGATTGGCGTTTCATTAGATTTATAGTAATTTTCATATATAGTTAGGTATTAATGTATTTGTATTACTGTAATATTAGCATTATTATAATGTTGCTATAATACCATTATTAGTATAGAAAATTACTTACATAAAGTAAGTAATGACAGATTTTCATTTTGGGATTTTCACTTTTATTTTTACAAAGTATATTTTTTTCACATTTGAGTCAAAAGTTGATTGGAATTACTATAAGATCATTTTTTTTCTTTTTATTTTCATATTCTTGATATTTTCTTGGTTTTCTGGCTTATAGGACAGTATGCTTAATTTATTTTTCTTTGCATTTATTTTCTAATGGTGACAAATTAACTGTTGTCAACTTGGCATGACCAACACCCCCTTTTATTCTTTCTCTGCACTGCAGAAGAGAAACCTAGATTAAATATCGCAGAATCTTCTTCTAAATAGGAGTCTGGGTTGGCATCTGTCCGTGGAATTCATTCAGATGAGAAGTGAAAGGTGCAAGCTGGAAAGGAGGAGCCATTTTCTCTGAAATGTCAGATCAGTAGGTAGAAGTGAGATTTACAGCAGCTTTGGTGTTTCCTGTCTTTAAGATTTCATGATTTAGAGTTCTCTGTTCCCAAAGGAGGACAACTCTCACCAGGTGTGACAAAAGTGTCCACAGAACTGGAACATGAGAATGCCACCTGAATGGCGCATACCGTTGAAAGGAGATTATCACATTAACTGTCATATAGGATTTTGATTATTGTTGTGTGGGGAGCATAAGTTTACACATACACATTGAGGTTAAAGATTATCATGTTCTGGACTCGATACCACAAGAGATTCTCTGTAGCATCAAGTCATACTGTCTTGTGTAGTGGAAAATGCCACTCATCCTATGGAGGCAGGGTTACTAATATTGCTGATTTTCTCAGAATTGAGGTCTGGTTCACAATTCTTTACCTGTGCATAAGAGCAAAAAGAACATAGGTCGGTAGTGAAAGAATGAAGTTATAAATACCAAAATTTGACCATGTAGACTATGAGGAGCTCAGGACTGAGTGGAAACTTAAGTAGCTGTGTATATTTTCTTCTTTGCTTCTGAAAGTATTTTTTTTTTCTTTTTACCATTTCCCTGCCAACGATGATGAGCTAAATTAATAGTAATTACTCTCACCTATATTGAATATTATATATAATTTAAAATTCAAATTTCTAAGTGATTTGAGACTGAGCTGAGTAATAACTATTCCTCTGAGATTAGTGAAATATAATATGGGACTTAATGCTTCATTTTCGGACAGCCAGTCTTTAGTCGTGTGAGCAATATTTATATCATGTTAGGTGGGAGCAGCATGTTGTTACTGTTTCAACTTGGAAGTGTGCCTACAAGTAAGCATTTGTATGTGGACATATAGTTGACAAAGCTATAGACACTGTGAGATTGTCTGTTGTCAACTCAGGACACCATCAGACCCCTCTAAATGTCATGCATCACAGAAAACCATCTGGAAAGTACATTTCCCAGAATTCTGTCTGCATGAAGCTGCATTAGAGTTGTTCAATGCATGCCCTCACTCAAGAATCAGAAGGCAGACACAAGTAGGTCACTTTTTCTGAAAGTCAGTGTAACCCGATGAGCCAGCAGATGTAACATTAACCAAAGTTCCCATCTAGCTTTTGAGAACCGTCCTCTTGTCTGCTGCCTACTTGCATGTTTTATGGAAGCTGCTCCAAGACGCTTGGGGAATGCAGTACTTCTCCAAAGAGACTTGAGAATCATTTGTTTTCATAATTCAGGTTGAGGTAATTTATGATGGCTTCCCTGACCTTCACTCCCCCTCCCCCTTAATACTTTGTTTTAATACCAGAAATACATAGAATGACTTCTGTTTCCCTTATTGGTCTTACCTGATGCATGCATATATGAAACTAAAATATTTTGACAAGACTTGACCAGGCACAGATTTATTTACATTGATACACTTTGTAAACTGAGGATTTCTTTTCGTGTATGCAAACTTGTATATCAAATATATGAATTTTATTATAAAATTTATCTTTAGCTTTTCTCCGTAATATTGAATATAACTTTCTGACTTTTCTATAATTGATGCAGTTAATCTCTTGTATAAACCTCCATAGCAATTAGAATTTCTTCTCATTATTTTCACATCTTTATACATTCCAATTTTGTTCTAGAGGTGTTATTAAATCCATTTTCTAATTTTTCAGTTTTTTCCAACTCAAGAAGTTGAAAATGCTATAAATTTTCTTATTTCCTGATTCATATTCTAAATGAATATCTAAAGCAAAAATTTTCTTGATTCCTTATGTTTGTTTAGCATATAGCTTCATTTCACAGATTATGTAAGTTTTCATGGCACGCTCAACTTCATAGAAGGGAGTCTAACATCACCAACTGTTGTTTTACAATAAAACGACTATTGATAGTGTTGAATGCTGATATCAAATGAATTGAGTTGGTGAAGATTTTTCTTCACAACAGTGACATCTGAGTCCTTATGCTCTTCATGATCTTCAGAACCAAATTAATCACAATGGAGACCATGGTGGAAACATATAATCTGATATAAAAATAGACTGGTAATATATATTTGCATTAAAAAATTTGAGAATAGGGGCGGGCCGCGGTGGCTCAGCGGGCAAGAGTGCTTGCCTGCCGTGCCGGAGGACCCCGGTTCGATTCCCGGCCCCAGCCCATGTAAAAAACAAACAAACAAACAAAATATAATAAAACAAGAAAATGTTTAAAAATGTTTCCCTTTCTTCCTCCCTTCCTTCCTTCCATCCTTCCTTCCTTCTCTGTCTTTCCTTCCTTTCCTCCCTCTCTCTTTAAAAAAAAAAAAAAAAAAAAAAATTTGAGAATAGATCCAAAGGGATCACTCATCCTGTATTCTTAAATACTTCAATTCAAGGGATTTCTAGAATTCCCCTCTCCTCTTTAGTTTTCTGGGCCTTTTGTTTGATTGCTTTTTTTGTTTTTTGGAGAGCCAATACATCGAGAAACTTCTGATAAGGAAAATATAGACCATATATTTGTTCATAGAACACAGAAGTACCCAGCATTTCAGGGAAGACTAGGATGAGAATCACAACAGGGGACCCTAGAGACAGGTCTAACAAGATGCATAGCATTGCTAAAGGACACATAAGTGTGAAGAGAATCTAAGTTGTTTTTGTTTGTCTGTTTTTAAGAAGACCAATAGTAATTACTGAGAAGCACGTGTGCTATTTGAGGGCTTGACTCAATAGCTCTCTCAACTTCGAAATGTGTTTTAGAAGGAGGGCATGAGTCAGAAGGATAAGGAGGGAGCACAAGAGTTCCGTCAGGCCATGAGCTGAAATTTTTGATAATGGTAGATTTTAGTTGTTTGTCTCACCCCTGATGGCAGGTGCTGCAGCTTACAGGAGCCATTAGGCTAGTTTATAAGCTTGCATAATAAAATTGCTTTCAAAGGTTGGATTTATACAAAAGAAAAATTATAAACTTGTCTCTTGATCCTCAGCAAAGGAAGATTTTCCTTATTGGTTAAAGAGTGAATTCCACAAATGAACATGAGGTTTTCAATGTGTTTCTACCAGGAGTTAAGTTAGATGAGAGTGGTAATAGGAGCTGAAGCAAGAAAATAGGATGCATGCATTTCACGGATTGGTCAGAAAATAGGAGCAACCTAAGACAATTTATCCTAGTTTTGGTTCTGTAAATATGGCACCTATGAGGGCATTAAATAAGAAGAGCAAGTCATCTAAACCAGAATATTTTGAGCGTGAAAAGAGGTGCTATTAGGTGGTGTGATGGTAGCTCTGAGGCAGAATTCTCACCTGCCATGCCAGAGACCCGGGTTTGATTCTTGGTGCCTGCCCATGTGGAAAAAAAAAAAAGAGGTGCAATTAATAAGTAGGTTAGACAATAAGTGAAAATTGGAATGTATGGCCACATTATTATTAGGGAAATTTTTGTGTGCATTAGCTGGCAGGTTCACGACATGGGGCAGTACAATTAATTGATTTGTGATGTTCTCTGTAACATACTGAAGACTTCGGGAGTGTGGGGGCTCCCTGTTTCCTTGACATTTATCATTTAACTGCATTGTCTTCCTAGTTTCATCTTCATAGTTTTCATCCTTAACAAGGTTATGAATTTCTTGAGGGAAGAGAATATCTTAATGCTGTAAATGGTTCTAAAAATCCATATTTTAAAAGTAAAATCAGAAACAAAATTAACGAAAGAAATTAAGGATTCATCAATTTGTGAAATTGGAGCTAGTTCTCAAATCCTCCTTCTAATACTCTTTCTATCTTGTATTAAAAGACAAGGGGAAGTAAACTGTAATAAAATATCAAAAGTACAGGGGAAAATACACACTTAAGTCTCATAATTTCTGAATCATTTTTTAAGTCCATGAATTTCCTGCTTGCAAAATTCTTTTGTCACTATTTGGGCATTGATTATAATGATTAAATGCTATTTTTATCATCAGCTTTGTCAACTTAAATGTAAAAATGATGATTAGTAAATTGTTTTTAAAGTTAAAATAAAACTTTCAATGGTGAAATTCTTATAAATATTACACATTACGAACACTTTTCCCCCAAAACGTAACAAAGAAATATATGTCAAAATGCAGGAATGAAACTTACCAGATGTCCAGAAGCCTCAAGTCACACAGATATTGGTTGAAACTTGAAAATCCACAGATGTAAGACAGTATGCTATTCTGCTTCAAGCACAGTTTCATTCCAGTAAAGCAATTGAAGTATGTGACACCAGAAAAATTTTTTGCATATTACTTGTGTAATTTTGATGCAGTGAGGACTGTCGATTTTGTGGTGTGTACATAGCATTCCACTCATTCTATTTTATGCCATTTTATCCATAGTTGTATGGATGGAATTAAATATATATTTGGTTAAACAATTTCTACAAATGTACATATTCTCTGTGAAATAAAATTTATTAATTTATTTTGTAAATCAACGGAATGTTTTCAATGCTATCTAAAATACAAGAAACACATTGATGAATTTTTGAGGTAGATGTGATTGTATTTTTTAATTAATACACATTGAGTTCCAACTACACTGTAGGAATTGTGCTAGGCTGCTCCAGGATAAGAGAAAATTGGTTCCTCTTTGTATGGAGGTTATATTCTGTTAGAAAAAGTTTCTCACAACCCCTTCCCTTTGAGTCAACAGAGTAATAATGCCTTTTTGTGTGTTGTATTAATGCTTTAAAGAAAATGTATGAGCAGCTAGACAGAGAATAATTGAGGTGGGACAGGCAAGGGCTGTGCCTGATCAGCGAAGGCTTCTTGGTGAAGTCATGCTGACATTCATCCAAAGACCCAAGAATAAACTGCTGGACATATGAGGACAGGGGAAAGGAATACTGCAGGCTAACAAAATACCATGTGCAAAGACCATCAGGGTGGAAAGAATTTCACTGAACTGAAAATCAACATGTGTGGTTGGCACGCAAGAGAGGATGAGAGAGGCAGGCAAAGAGCCATAGTAAAGAGTTTAGAGTTGATTCTGAGAGCAGTGGAAGATCATCAAACTGCTTTAAGAAGCAGAGTGCAATGAACAGATGCACAGTTTTAGGAGAACTACTATTTTGGAAGGGGGGAATAAATGACAAGGAGGAATAAATCAAATAATCCAATTAGGAGATTGTTGATTTAATAGAGTGAGAGATGATTGTAGCCAAGACTAAGGTAGTAGTGGACAAGATCAAGAGAAGAGAAAAAAAAATTTCATTTAGGAGATGGAATGAAGTATTATTGGATGGGAGTATCTGTGGGGGTTATCAGGGAATGGAAAACGATGAAAAATTCCTAGGTTTAAAGCTTGAGTTGCCAGTGGAGTATGTTATTCTTTACCAACATAAGAAAGATCAAATTGGAGGAACAAAAGAAAGCTTGGATTAAAGGGGAAATTGGAGTGAGAAAATAAGACATACTTTTGGGACAAGTTAATTTTGAGAAGTCCATGAGACAGCCATCTGGAAATGTCAGTGCAAAGTTATATTTGTGACTCAGGGCTAAGAAGGACATTCAGGCTTAGAACTATACTTTTGGGACTTAACTGTGATAAAAAATATTTATATCCATAGGAATTACTAATACCATTTGGGGAAAAATCCAGAAAGATCAGAGGAGCCCAGAATGAACCTTGGTATGCAGAATATGTGGAGACTGGACAGAAAAGAAACATCAACATTTGAACACATCATATTGAGTTTGGTCACCTAATATCAAAAATGCCACACACAAAAAAGTAAAAGAAACGTTTATCAAACACTTCTATGATATAAGGATGTAGTAAACATGATCTTATTTACATCCTCCAAAAGCTTCTTCAATTTATATACTGTTGAATTTACAGCTATTAATAACTAATATATGTACTGCTTTTATTAAGTGCTTAATATACTTCTAAGACTAGGAAACTGCTGCATAAGGAAAGTAAAGAAAAACAACTTTAACATGTCTGCTCCATACTGCAATGTGATTTTGTCTTACTGTAGGACAGCTTTGGTGAAAAAGAATAAATAAATGAGAAGAAAAAAGAAAAAAGAAATAAAAATAAATAAGTGAGAAGATGAATAAAAGAGCCAAAAAGATTCTTCCAAATAAAATGCATATTAAAATACATTTGGAAATGTACTTTGAAATATGATATTTTTCAGAGTTTTGCATGTTATTCTTATAAATCTTTATTTTGTTTTTATTTTCTAAGAATTTCTTAAATCCTTAGAAATTTCAGTTATCTTTTTCTCCTCTTAATTACTTTTTGTGAAAGGTCTATTTAAATCTTGTCATACAGAAAAGCTTTGGTTTCCTAATTTATATATTCTAATTTATGAATCAATATTCCCACATTGATTAAGTGATTTCCCAATATAATTTTCTCTTTAAACTGAATCAGTTTATATTTTGAGACTTTATGAATTTCAAAACATTATTTAGATAATTTTAATTGTTTCATCTTTGCGAATATGTTGGGTTTCGTTATATAGGCTGTTAAATACTTGGCCTGGTTTGAAAGGATTAGGCACCCCAGAAAGCCATATTTTAATCCTGATCCATTTTGTGGAGGCAGCCATTTCTTTTAATTCCTATTCAACACTGTAGGTTGGAAACTTCATTAGATGATCTCCACTGAGAAGTGGCACAGCCAACTGTGGATGTTAACCTTTGATTAGAGAGAGATGTGACTCCACCCACTGTAGGTGGGTCTTGATTAGTTTACTGGAATCCTTTAAAAGAAGAAACATTTTGGAAAAAACTTCAGAGCCACAGAGCCCATCCAGCCAGAGACCTTTACATATAAAGATGAAAAATTCCCCTAAGGTTGCTTCATGAAACAAGAAACCTTGAGAGAAAGTTAGCAGACATTGCCATGTTCGCCATGTACTTTTCCAGTTGAGAAACCCTGAACTTCATTGCCCTTTCTTGAGCGATGGTAACCTCTCATTGGTGCCTTAATTTGGACATTTTTATAGACTTGCTTTAATTGGGTCATTTTCATAGCCTTAGTACTGAAAACTTACAACTTAATAAATTCCCTTTTTAAAAGCCTTTCTATTTCTGATGTATCACATTCCAGCAGCTAGCAAACTAGAACACTATTTAAAAAATAATTCTCAGATTCTGGAAGACAACTCATATTTATTGTTTATAAGATTTTGTAGAAACTAATATATTAAAAATTTTACTTTTCAAATTATATTATTTAAAATTTCTACTTTTTTTTTTTTTTACTGCATCTGTCAAAAGTTCAGGGACTGAATTTTTATCTTCTAGAGTTTATGGCTCCTACCTATTCTCATATTTCAAATGAGACACTTATTTTATGCAAGCAATTCATAAAGGCCAATTATTTTCTTTCTTATTGTTCATCTCAACTTTTAATAATGAAATAGCTCTCTTGTTGCCTGTAATGATTTTTCAACTAATCATTCTTTGATAAAATATTTTCATGTTGTTTTTACTTAGTTGAAAAAAATACTTAATATGAACTTAATTCTGTTGATAACATTTTTTCTAGTAACTTGAAGATATATGGAACATATATTAAAAGGTTTTTAAAATTATTTAAGCTTTTAACATTTTATTTTCCTTGATTCTTTAGATTGCAGCAACATTCACTCAAGTTAAACAATGTCAAGCAGAAGGAGTCTATATTACAAACTACTTTGTTTTTGAGAGGTCTCTGGAATAGGTGAAACTAAGTGCTTCAATATTTTGAATATTTTTTCTCATTGCTGCTGCTATCCCTATTCCTGCTTTACCATATCTTCTATCATCAGTGAAGGAATTTACACCTTTACCATTTCTAAGTTTACATTTCCTCAATTCTTAATAGAATGGAAGGAATAAACCAGAAACTTTTAGTTCCAATTCCAAATTTCTGGTGCTATATTTGATAGGACCAGTTTGAGTTGGTGTGTCACACATGAACTTTTTTTGTGGATGGGGGGGCTTGATGGATCATATAAAATAAAATTTTGGTTGCCACAGTAATAAAATTAGTGGCATCTTAGTGGGACAAGTTAAAACCATTTCCATAAAAAAAGTCATAATTGATTGTCAAAGAAATAGGTGTCTATGTTACATTCTTTATTTAATACAGTTTCATTATCAGCTGAGTAAATTATTTTTTTAAAAATCTGCTTGCAACAATGTGCCATTTAATTTGAGGATTTTTTCCTTCAATTAAAAAATAAAAACTTCAACCATCATTTTTAGGTGAGTTACTCTCCTGTTTGTTTCAGATTTTATATTTTGAAATTTCTGTTAAATGTATATTGGAAATTTTAAACTTCTGTTTCAGTTCTCTTAAGTGGGGATGAAGCAGGGAACAGAACAAATCACTATTCTGTTTTTTCACAGCTTATATTTTAATGGTCCACTTCAGAGCCAGTCATTTCATGGGCCCCAAGCAAATTGTTCATCTAGTGATTTATACATCTTTTAATACTATAATAGATATTATCCTGATAGTTTTTATGATCAATCATTACATTTATTTCTGTCCATATATATTTGACTCCTATGTAATGGTATCATTTGCTTGGCAAAAGCGCACCCATGGACAAATCCAGCTCTCCAACAATTCATCACATATATTACTACTGAATGGCATACCTTTAAAGACATTTTCAATAACCTTAAGTGGTCATTTGGTGCTGTGCATCAATGCAATCACTTTAGCCTGGTCAATCTGCTATCTTCCTTGATGACTATTTCATATTTCTTCCACTTGTCTCCAAAACTCCTTCATCCTTATTTTCATCCCACTGTTTCATTGAGAAACTAAAAAATAGATATAAATCTATCTCCCATTGTTCATATCTCAATGGCATGCACCTACCTGAAAAAATGTTCACATTCATTTTTTTACTTCCTGTAATTGTTGGATTAACTGTGCTTTAAACTAATCCTTTCAATGGGTTGTGGCTCCCTTAGTGACATCACCATAACAGTTGTCCCTTTCATCTCTGGGATCATCAATTGAACCATTCCCATGGCACACAGAATGTAATTTAGACATATTCAAAAGAAAAAGGAAGCCAGACCTTTTTGACTTACATGACTTTCTAGATTAAAAGTAATGTTGATACTTGTTTCTTTTTTCACTTTTTCTTGAATGAACTTCAAGGGATTTTGGGCCCCATGCCATTTTTGCCAAATTCATCAATAATTCTCACTTAATATTCTCAATTAATAATTGCTAAATTCAACTAACAATGCTAAATTCAATTGCCAATCTCAGTTCTCATCTATTTCTTCAACACCTGACACAGTTGATTATCAAATTATCTTAGAAATAGTTCAATCCCCTAATATTTCCCATGTTTCAGAAACTGCTTCTCATTTTCTTTTGCTATTTTCCTTTCATACTTCCAAACTATCAAACTTGAGATGCCCAAGAAATCTCTTTTTTTACTTTTTATACTGGTTGTAAATACTAGTGTCATGCTGATGACTCTCAGGTTTATATGTTCAGCCCTGAATTCTCCTATGGATCCTAAACTAACATATACAACTACTTAGACAATATCTTCACAGTCTTCATAATATATGCGTAACTGAACTCTTGATTTTTCTCTCCAAACTTTTTCTTTCATGTACCTTTAACAAATTCAACCACTTCAAAGAATAAGCATAATTAAACAAAATCTCACATTAATATTTGATTCATCCACATTTAAACCATCAGCTAATCCTACAGACTTGACCTTAAAATTCTACCTAGTGCTTGCTCACTTCTGAATTAATAGATAAGAAGGGCTGGAATCCGTTATATAAGTTGATGGTCAAAAGTAGTTTGTATATAGAAACAGGAGAGAGGCAGAAGTATTAGCACATATGAAGATTGATAATAAATGTGGTGCCAGGAGTTCATAGAAGGATAATCGTATCTACTAACTTTACACATTTGTTATTTTCCAGAAGTGATAATAGATTCGTATTGCTCTGTTCCCATTTTCCCTTAATTTTCACCCAACCATTATGGTACTAATTCAGAACATTTAAATAATAAATGCTATGCTATAAAAACTTTGCAATCATGCAGTGAAACAATACAAATGTCATTATATATTCTACTTTATTGCTTTCAGATTGTGATGAAAATAGAGTGAAATATTTCCAAGTAAAGATGAAAATATGTGTGTGGGTTTCCTATCCCTGCTGCAACAAATTACCACAAATTTATTAAACATGTTTGAAAGTTAGAAGTCCATATTGGGTTGAGATGTCAGCAGAGCTGTGTTCCTTCTGAAGGCTGCAGGGGAGAATCCATTTCTTGTCTTTTTGAGTTGCTAAAGGCTGCCATTATTCCTTGGCTCATGGCCCTGTACCATTGTCAAAGCCAGCAATGACATAATTTCCACCTTGTGCCCATCATTCTTCCCCTGACTCTCTGTCTCCCTTTTTTACTAATAAGGATGATTACATTCTGTCCACCCAGATAGTCCAGGATATTTCTCACAATCTTTAACTGAATCACATCTTCACAATCCCTTCTGACACGAAAGGTAACGTATTCACTGTGATTAGAGTGTAGATATCAACAGGAGACTATTTTCTGCCTATCACAATTTAGTAAGGCTTCTTCCTCATTAGGTAGAAGATAGACACAAGTAAAAGTATCAAAATTCTGCCCCCTTTGACTGCCAGTTACAATTACCGATAGAGTCCCTAATGCATGACATATAGTTTTCAAATAAAATAAACACAGAATTTTCCATGGAAATTATCTTCATATGACAAGAATAAAATGAGTAATAGCATAAGTACAGCTAGAAGGCTGTTTGGAGGGAAATATGGTTTAATTCATCCATTGTAGGGGATGGAATTCAAAGAAACAGGTGATCTGTCTGTAATCGCAAAATTGATCATTAGAGTATTGAGGAAATAACCAGGGCTTGTTTCAAATTCTAATGTCTGAAACAGGTTCCTTGAATCTAGCTAAACTCAGCAGCTTCCAAAAAAATAAACAGAAAGCATAACGTACATTCTGCTCCTGAGTTCCCTTTCATTTATCTCTATGTTATTGTAAATTTTCCTTATATGATCGTCTTATACTGATATTTTCTTGAAAGGAGTTGGAAATTTTCAAGATATATACATGTTTCATATTGCTTAATATAATTTAATGTTTGAAACAGATGTCTTTAAAACAATAGCTTCCCCTTCTTTGAAGGAAAATACAGGCTACTTGATGTCAAAATGTTTTACATTTAAGAAGTTTATTTTAAATAATTGTTTATGAAGACAAAATTAAAGAGTTTATTTTCTAAATTCCCACTGTGAAAGTAAAATTTAAATAAATAATTCTGACCTACTATTCTTAAAAGGGCAGAGCCCAAGGAGAAAAGTTTTGGGGTGTAAGAAATTAACTCTTCCTTTTAAAATTAATGTTTATGATCCTTTAATTACATTTGAAGTTCTATTTTTATTTCTGATAAAGCTAAAATTTCAAATTGACAAAGATAAAGTTAGTGTATAATTTGTGTGGTTGTGGTTATTGGATTAATTCCTCTTCTATACAAAAGCATAATTCAAAGAACTCTGTAATGCTAAACACTTAGCAGAGGAAGGCAACCAGTTATTCTGTCACTTCATAATGGTAGCTTTTTATCCTCTGACCCAAGGTCAATTGCATTGTCATTGGTGAAAGATAGAAAACTATTGCTAAGAAAGATTTTACTGAGCAGCAATTCTGAGTCTACTTTCTCTGATGAAATGTCAATAGCCTTCTAGGACAAAATTTAGTTTTTCTAGAAACAAAGGTGAAATTGGTTTGAAAATGTACCCCACAAATCAATCCCCTTCAATATAAAACTTTTGAGAACGAAGAATTAACTAGTAATCCAATATGCTGTTACGTTTCCATCTTTTTATTTTAATTCATCAAGCATATTATATTTTCCCCAAAAAGCCAATTTAGGGAAGCACTGACGTTTTTCTAATGGTTTTAGAGTCATAAAACTTGCAGTAAAAAGTCACATGTTGCAAACCTGGAAATTCTTGAAAACTAATAAGAGACGAAACCCTTTGAAAGGTCGTACTCAGGGCACAATAGGTATTATGTGGCATGATAAGTAAATCAGAATAATAATAAAACTAACCGGTATTTGTATTCAAAATAATACACCTCTGCAGATAATATTTTAGAATTACGGGAAAAAAAGCACATTTGTCCTTTTAGGAATATCAAATCCCCCCTTCCAAAAATGTTAATCATTAACATTTTTCATTTAAAGATAAATTATTTCTCAAAATATTAAAGACATAACACAAACACAACAGAAGTTATGATTCCTACTTTTCCTTACAAAAATGAAATCGCTCATATATATAGTTTTCATAAGCAGCATCAGGACAAATCAACTCCCTGAAATCTGATTGCAGTTCATATGGCCACTTATAAAACAGTAAATTCCTAAATGAATAGTTTTACTTAAATGCACCTATGAAAATGAACTTTGAATGGGAATTTATTATGTAACAGAAGGAAAAGAGGCAGGTAAAGGAAAGGCACAAAAAAGAAAAGCCTAAATAAGCTTAGGTCACATCTGGGTAGGAAGGGGGTCCCGGACAGCCTGACCAGCTCAGCTACATTTGGTAATTCTCCTGTGGAGCTCAGCAGCTGGATAGTGGGCCACGTCTCACAGGGCACACAGAGTCACCAAAATGTCTCTCTTATAATAAATGGCAAGTGGTTTCTCAAGAGGCACTTCAAGTTAGACATATAGAAACAGTAATCCTGGGCACCCTGGAAACCCAAGACCCTCGAGTGACAGTTCACTTAGATGACCCAAGTTACATGGTATCCAGGAGTAGCCAAAAACTTTTTCTCAGTAAGTTACTTTAGAGGATAGCACATTCTCCTTTTTACCAGGAAGGCATGAGTCTCCATCCTGGCTGATGATAGTTAAGGTAGACATGCCCTAATCAGTCCTAGTGCCCCTGAAGAATGGGTTAACCTCAACTTTGAAGGTACAGCTACATAATGCACTGCCCTACACAAAGCTGCCCTGGGACATAGAGAATGTTAGAGCTGATGGTATACCACAGGCTGATATGAACTGGAGGAATGGACTCATGGCAGCAGATCCTTGTACTTGAGCAGGAGAAGCCTGTCCCACCTTGCCATGCCACGTGAACCTTCAGCAATGCCAACAACAAAAAATGAACTCTTGGAGGATGCTGTGCTCTGTATTTGGCTAGAGGAGAAGGAATAGATGCATACCACAAAGGACATCCAACCCTTCCTGAAAGGAAGAACCATCACAAAGACCACCATGAAAGAGAAGGACAACACAATCACATGCAACGATATCTTCCTTAGCAAAACTGTTGGAAGGTTTCATGACAATGAGGACTGACCCAGCATTTATGCTCCCATGTAACTTGGCTGTTTCAGGCTCACAGAAAAGTCTCACGTGTAGAGCCAACGCCAATTTCTCTGAACCATCTTCAAGGAACATCTTTAACTTTCCTTTCCCACCTTTCCTGCCAGAGTCAAGTGTGCTCCATGGTGTAACATATTGGTGTGGCATTGAGAAACTGTGTTCCTATCTTTTTACTCTGAGCATGATAGTCATATAGAGACCTCTTGCATAAATCAAGACCATGATAGATCTCATGTAGTTAATTCAGTAACAACACCTGCCTGAGGACTTCCACACCCCCTGCAATAAATAACCAAGTCTTTTTTCTGCTCCAGGAAGCTGAAAAACTATTCCATCCTTCCAGTATGCTACTTACATTTGCCTCTAGTCTTGTTCTGTAAGTAGCATTTATGTTTCAACCTCTGTCTGACAAGCTGAAGTGGTAATGACACCTCCTCAGAGAGCTCTAAGGCATCATCAAAGAAAGCGTGTAAGATATCATTGGCAACCTGTAAGTCTTGGACTCCATGGCTAAAGGAAAAGCATGACTGACACATCTTAAGTCATCCTGTATTTGGACATGAGCTCCTGCCACAGACTGTAATTATTGTTTTTGTTTTCTAGGGAAAATATATTCACCCCCTCTGTATTGAAATAATGCAGATTTAAAAAGAGACGTGGTCTGTATAAATAGATAGAGCTCAGCAACTGTAATTATTGCACTGGAAAATATGTTGTTCTTCGTCTTTCAGGAAGGCAACACACCTTCTCTCTGGCAGCACCCACAGGTCTCATCTCATCTGATCCAAGGGAACAGAATATAGATATGTTTCATATATATTTCATATCCATAGATATGAAAATGTATCCCCACCTAATTTGAAAGGAAACTCATTTACAGAAGGAGGAAGGCAACATATACAACTATTCTTGGGTTCTGCAGTGAGTTGTCTAGCTATTATCCTCAGCAATCCACAAGCACAAGTTTTGCTTTCCATCCCAATTTTCTTATGTTGAGGTCTTTGTCCCAAGGGGAGGAATGCTTCCACTAGGGGATGCAAAAATTATTCCAAGGAACAATAATTTGAAATTGCCTCTAGGCATCTTTGGAATTTTCATGCGATTGAATTAACAAGCAAAGAAAGAATTACTGTACCTGCTGAGTAGATTTATCCTTACTATCAAGCAGAAATTGCTTTGCTACTATCCAGGGGAAGTAAAAGGAGTATGTCAGGAAAGTACAAGATTGTCTAGAGTGCTACATTACTAACACTACTCAAAGTAAAAAGTTTATTTAAAAAACTGAATATAACTTTTGAAACTGATGATATCATAGACCAATATTTTGCTAATATATGATTAGTATTACATAGCAGATTTTCATTTCTACAGTAAAAAAGGAAATTAGGTGTCAACATGTCAATATTATGTTTCTTATCTGTCACTAGCTATTTCAACTTGTCTTGTAAAATATATTTCAAGATATTTGTAATTTTGTTAATCTAATTGGAACTACATCTGAAGACACTCTATACTATAACTTTAATTTATCAATAATAATATTTTGATAGTAGCGGATCACCAATGTTCCTGGTGTATGGATGCCAAAACTAGGAAAAAATAACTTAAATAATTTCAGATCATATAAAAAGGAATGCTGAAAGAAATGATGAAACACTCTGCTTCAATGTCTATATCTCATTATTTTGGTTATTAAAGGCTACACATTTGTGATTTGTGAAATACTGAGATAAGAATCAGCTGGAAAAGACCAGAGAGTATTGAGGATAGTTTTTTACAGATCTAAAAATAAAGTAAAAGAGATGGTTATCCTTTTTATCCTCAAGGTCATAATTACCAAAGTAGCTTTTACTTCCATCATGGTGAAATGCCTCTATATGGGCTGATCAGTAAAGATGACAAATGTTCCATCCATTCCTCAGACCTTGCCAACTCACTTCATCAAGTGTGTTCAGCTAATGAAGCTAAGGTTGTAAGATCAATTTCCATGTGGTCTTTATATTTTCCTAACTGCCATTACATGAAATCATTTGGAAGACTCAGACTGGAGAAATATAGGCATTCAGTCTAGTTAGGCATCTTAATTAGGTCAGTCCCATGTCATCTGAAAGCATTTCTCTAAAAGCATTTGGCCCAGAAACTATTTTTATGAACAGTTAGTTTCATTGCCTGCTACTTTTAAAATCACTCTCTCCTAATTCTAATTCTAACAAGCTATTCTACATACCAAATTCTTCCACTAATCAGAATGATAGGGTCACATGAATTTGTAAGTGAAGTAATGAATTGATCCAACTTTCTTTTTTTTTTTTGCTTTTTGGTCAATTTTCTATTTGTTCTTCAGACAGTGAAAAACTAAGCAGTCAAAATGATGTTTAGGAGCCTGGGTTATGCAAATATCACATTCAATCATTGATATCTCCACCTATGTTGATACAGAGAGTTTAAGCATTGACATGCTTAAAGACTATAGACGATGATGATGATAGTGAAAGAGACAAGAGAGAGGTAGAACTAGAGAAGGAGAGAGAGAAAGAGAGCCAGAGAGCGAGAGAGGAGAGAGAACAATGTAGCGAAAGTAAACTTTCAAATCATGGAGTTATGCTGATGAATAGCCCCAATTTACGTGTCATATACATGAGTTATTACTCATAGATTGGAAATCCAATCTAAACTCATTTTAGGAAAAAATTACGACTTAAAAATTATGATTATGTTGATACTTACTACCATCGAAATGAGCTCTAAACTAAATTAATAAATTAAGTCAACCGAGAATATGGTATGGACAATTTATAATCATTTATTGATCAAGAACATCCTTTCATCTGGAAAATAATTACAAATTATTTGCAATTTGAAATTTATAAATAATCTAAATTATGCAGTTTGGGAGTATAATATTTATATTATAATTTCCTCAATAAATACATAAGAAAAATACATAAAATATTTATGAATTCATATTTTTAATCCACTGGTTTGTAATATGTCAAAGTACAATTATGTACAGATCATTTTATGTCCACTTAAAACATCTTATGTTATATAATATATCTATACTGTATGCATATATATATATATATATATATATATATATATTCAGTTGTACAGTACTAATTTAACACAAGATGTAGAATCGAGAGAACTTTTCTGTTTTCCAGAAGGAGAATTTTTGCAGTTTACTATAGAAGAGGTTGCAAAGGAGCAATGATTTCTAACCATTGTTATATTAATATTAACCAGAAAGGAAATAAGGTCTGATGTGTCCCTATATGCATATGTAAAACACAATTGTCTGACATACTATGTTTCCTTTACTTCTATAACATCTAATAACCCCCTTGAGAGAATTTGGTACTCCTGGGCAAGTCAACAACTCTATCCATTTCTATGCTCAAATTCAGCTCCTAAATTCACCTCTCATTATTACGTTTTTATTATAATATAGGGAGTTTTGTGGGGGTAACTTGGCAACGGGGAATTCTTTCCTGGATGATGTGTCTAAAATCATAATGCTAACTGTTTTTTCTCCCACTGTGGCACAAGCATCTTAAGTTTCTCTGATGTAAATTTCATAACAAATCAGGCAATAACTTTTATCTCTCATATACTAGTTAATGTTAAACTTACCAATCTGTTTGTTTGTTTGCTTCCTTGCTTATTTGTTTTCTTCACTGCCTTTGTGAACATGCTTCTGTGTTTATTGCAGTTTGTTTAGTTTCAAAGATAATTATATATATATATTCATCTATTTAAACACTATTAGAATTTGAACATACTAATACATTTTACGGTCAATTTTACCCCTTCTCATTTTAGCCCTAAATTGTCTACAGACTTCCCCTGAAGAGATTTTAGCTTTACCACATGTGGCTACAATTCTAACTGCTATTTACTTCCTTTTCACATGGCCAAATGGTTTTCTATATATTGTCAGTACATGGGGTGCAAACCCATTATCAGGGCAAATGGGAATGAGAGCTGCACAGTGCAGCCTTTAATATAACTTCAAGGCTACATGATCCGTCACTGGATTCTTGTCCTACTTCACTTTTACATTTACAAAAAAGCAAAATAGTCCACAATTCCCTTTTTCTTATTTTATATCAACCTCCTTGGAATTTTCATGACCAGCGTGCACTTTATATAGTTTATTAGCTTTACATTTTTTACTTTGAATACATATGTTTCCCCTTCTTTTACCAATATATTGTCATCCAGCTTCATGGATTAATTAATGCTAATCTCTTACCATGCTTTGGACCAGGATATAGAAAAATAAATTTAAGGATTATATTTCATAAGTTAAGAATCAACCCCAGAGAATCAACATAAAAGTTATAGCAGTCAAACTGGCAGAAATGTTGAACAAAAGAAAATTGATCCAGTAAATGGAAGAAAACAAAAAGACATGGTAAATAAATAATAAGGAAACAGATGGCCAAAACCAATCTTCAATTTTCAGTAACTATAATGCATGCAAATGCTTAAAATAAATGCCTAAAATAGAGAAACTATAATTTGATTTTAAAATTACTCAATGTAACGTCATTTTCATGAGATACATTTAAAAATAATAGAATTTTGAAAGTTTTACAATGCAGTATAGAAGCAGGCTGGTCATATAAAGAAAAACGAAATGTGAAAGTAATTGTTTAGTGTAATCATTATCCAAGTATAACTTACATACAGAAATGAGTACAAATCAAAGTATACACACAGATGCATTTTTAAGAAAGGATGAGACAGGCTCGCAAACTCCCCTCAATACAACTTTCAGCTACTCCCTTTAGCCAAAGATAACCATAATCTGGACTTCCAATGTTATAGATTAATTTTTGTCTTTTTTCAAATTATTCCTAAATGAAATCACATATTATATACCTTTTAGTGTCTGGTTTTATTATTCCATTTCTTCTCTGCAAAATATATCTGAGCTTCCTCATGTATTTATATTCCATTCATTCTCGAGGCTTTCTCATGTTCCATCAGTTATCTGTCACTGTGTAATAAATTAGCCCAAAACTACAAGGATTAAAACAATGACCATTTATTATCTCACAGTTACTGTGGGTCCGGAATCCAGGTAGAATTTAGCTGAATATCTCCAGCACAGTGTCTGCCCTAAGGCTATAAATAAGGTATCAGCTAAGGTGGTAGTTATTTCAAAGCTATAGGAATTGTGATCTATTTCCAAGTTTATTCCTAGTCCACTCTGACTATTGGCTGGAGCATCAGCTCCTTACCTTGTGGACCTCTTCATAGGGCTCTTCCAACATGGTGGTTGGTGTCCCTCAAATGATAGAAGAAGAAGTTCCCCAAGACAGAAGCCATGGTCTCTTTGTCACTTATCCAGAAGGTAAAGTGCTTTCCTGTATTATTTTGGTTGTAGTGAGTTCACTAGTATCAGTCCACATTCACAGAGAGGGAATCACACAATGTGTAAATACCATGAGGCAGGAATCATTGGGAGCCACCTTAGAGGCTGCCTAGTGCATCCACTGTGTGAATATATCACAATTTACTTGTCGATTCAAAAGCAAATGTAAAATCCAGTCATCTGAGATTTTAGCTATTACAAAGAGAGATCCTAGGAAGATTCTTGTACACATGTTTTGAAAATATGTACTTATTTCTCTTGGGCTCATGTCGAAAAGTAGAATTGTGACATTTTTAGATACTTCCAAACAGTTATCTAAATAGTTGCAAAAATTCAAATTCCAACCAGCAGAATATAAAAGCAAAATGAAAGTAAACTTATGTTTTAATGTATAGATTTTTCCTTTATATTTAGTATCACTAAAAATAAAAACAAACATATAATCAAGGTGCCCAAGGTATTCTCCTATGCTATCTTCTAAAATTTTTATTAATTTTTTTTGCTTTCATCCCAATTACATCTGGACTTTATTTTTGCGTATATTGTGAATTCGAAGTCAAGATGTAATTTTTTTTCCCACTTATACCCAGTTGGCTTAGCAACATTTAGGAGAAGACCATCCTCTCCACATTTACACTATGCTGCAACATGCTACAAGTGAATTTATTGCTGCTATATTTGTCTATTTTTCTGTCCATGTTCCAATACCACATTGTTTTAATGACTATGCCTTCCAAAAATTATTAATATCTAATAATGGAAGTCCTCTAGATTTTTATCTTTTTCAAGATTGATATTTTCTTTTGCATTTCCCAAAATATTAAAATTTAGCTTGTGATTATTTAATTATCCTGATAATTGCCTCAGGGTCTCTCCTGCTCTCTGTATTAATGTATCTGATGTCGCCTTTTTTTTTTCACTATGTTTCTCTCTACTGTTTTTTTAATTGCAATGATTTTTAGTCTTTCTATTTCTCAGTCACACTGATCACACTGTCCCATAAATCAGGTGATTCTTCACATTTCCTTGTGTTTTGGTGGTAATCTTTGTTGTGGATCAGTTGTTATGGACTGGTCATATTGAACCTACGCATATATATATTGAGAAAGGAAAAAGCAGCTCGTGATGTCCAAGAGTTGGATTGATCGAACTAAGCTGTAAGGTGGCATTGCTATGATGAGTTGGTCTGGGACTCATGGCTGGGCCTTTGTGTTCAGTTTCACAGAATATTAGCATCAAAAAACGTATGCATCTGATCATGAGGGATCAAGGTGAAAACAACACCCCTTCGCCAATTTTGACCAAACGTGGGTGTAATTATCTCCCTCTCCTGGCTAATATGAGTGACTATTGCTTCTTTACCAACTACAGTTATAGCCTCTGTCCAGTCTTTCTAAATGTAAGATTTATTTTAAAAATACCCAGTCATCAAATCACACTACTTCCTGACAGCATCCGATTTAGATTTAATGGAGCCTGACTCCATTAAACTCTGCTCATGAATACCTAACACAAGTAGATATCCTAACATTTTTTTAGTGCTACTGATTGAAATGCCCACAGTTCTCTTGGTATGTATTCTCCCTTGATGGAACAAATAACAATCCTAAGACATTAAACTAAAAGCGGGTTCTTACCATGTTTGGATGGAACACGTTGACATTAACCAATATAAAGATCATTTATAAGAAAACAACTTCATGTTGGATTCTTCCACAAATGTGAGAGAAAAAGCTTCCCAGAGAAAATCATTTGTTTGTAATTAAGAATGTGTTTATAATTTTCCAAGTTAAACAACTTGGGCTCTCTGTATTAGATACACTTTTAAATGAATGTTTATACCAAGCATTTGATTTTGACTATTTCAAAAGACTTAAATGAATTGATGGTCAGTGGAAATATATTTTTCTTTATACTAAGGTTAATGAAAATATAAAGGTACTGAATAAATATAGACATAAACATTCCATCAAGTTTTGCTTGTTTAATAAATCTTTGTCCCTATCAGATGCAAATTTCTAATCAAATACAAGTGTTCACCTTTGAATATCTTCTAGTTCATGTCCCTACAATAGAGTACTTTATAAAGGAGCTAAAAATGCAATACAAACATTAAATGGCACATAAAATGCAATACGTTTATAAAGCTTCTTTATGGCACTATCTACTGTATGTATGCCTTCATTTAATTAATTTTATTTTCTCAGCGCAAACAGTTTTCATGGGATTTATGTGCATTATACTTTTTATGAAGTTTAATGCAATTCAACATAATAAAGTCATTTGCATTTCAGCAAGGTCCTTCAGCAGTTTTTGTGCCAAGAAGCTTACATTGCTATCTAATTCATTTGCTTCTTAATAGTCTCTGGACAGGATATTTCATGACCTGGCCTTATTACTTAGAAACACTTAAGTCTCTCAGAAACTGCACACTTAAAGAATAAAAGGTGAACACTCTTTATGACAGACAGTGTTGCTACAATTCTCTCTGCCTGCTGAATTATAAAAATTTCCTTTACATTCTTTCATCCTAAAAAACACAAATGAACATAAAACTCATCCCTCCCCTTATCACCACAACTCTGTCATATCGTGGCCCCAATTGTTTCATAATCCTGTTACATAGCCAAATCTCTTAAAAGTTATTTCTTTTTAATATAAATTGATCATTGTATTCTTTATTTACTTCCCCAACAGCTACAAACTATGTCAGTGGTTAAATTTCATGTTCCAAGGCCACTGATGACACATTTTTGTTTTTAAATCTTACTTGACTTCTCTGAGGAATTGGATATATGGACAATCCACTACTTCTTATGATTTGCCTCCTGGCTTTGGTGACAAAGCTTTTATTTTCCTCTTTGGGGGTGTTCCCTTTAATTCTCAGATAATCCCTTGCTACTGTCTCTGTAAAGACAGAAGTCCTCAGCATCTGCAATAGCTCCCTTCCCTTCCATCTTTACACCTTCCCTTAAAGTGAGCCGCAAATTTTCATGACTTTAAAAGGATGACTCCTAAATAGACATGTCTACTACACATCATTCCTGTAATTTCATGTTTAGGTATTCAACTTTCACTTTAACCTATTCACCTAAATATATCACAAGCTTTTCTTAACTAACATATCAAACATTAAACTGAGTTTCTCCCTAATATGCTCTTTTTTTAATATTCTCCAAAACCTATGGGGGCACCACTACCTTGGCTCCTCCTTTGTTTTAACTGAGCACATTTTTAAACTAGCAAGTTCTGCTTTTCTTGAATCCAAAATACATCTCAAGCTTGGCTTTCTCTTTCACTCAATCTCCACTTCTACAATTCAGATTAACACATATAAGAGTCTGCTGCAGCAGCCTACTGATGGCTTATCTTACTTTCCTATTGTCTTCCTCCCAAAGTTTAGTGATAATTACTGACCCAAGGCTAGAATCATTTTCTCTCTTTCTTCTTCTTAAATACATCTTGAATTTCACAACTGTCCTGTTTTGGCGCTATAAGGGGAGTTGCACCTGACTTAACGAAAACCAAATAATGCTTCCCATGGGGCAGTGTTTGGTTAGAGCAGGAGTAAATGATACAAATCTGACTAATCACAACTAATGACCTTCTATTCAGAGTATGTGTTCTAGTTGTACAGGAAGTAGAATTTGTCATTTGTGTTTTCTGCAGTATGCCCTTCTGCTCCTATTTGTATAGCACTTATTCAAGTACCACCTAGAAAACATAAAGGTTCTCTACAAAATAAAACAGAGATTACAGCAACTGTCTCCTTAAAACTCTTTATTGCCTTCCCAGTGGACAGAGAATAAAATGTGAACCTTTTACCTTGGCTTACAAGACCATGTAAATTGAATTAGGAAAGAGTCATCACAGAAGTACAACTGAAGTCATCGTAAGCAATGAGCCCAGCTTAGGAAAGTGAGACTTGTAAGCAATGAAAACTCTTAAAAATATTAACATTAAAATGTGGAATAAGAACAAGAACCATTAAAGTATAATGATTAGGAAAATCACTGAAATTAAGAAGGAAACACAGAAGTGTATTTTATGCAGAATAAAAGAAAATCACATTTGAAGAAATAGTGGTTGACAGTGTGACACAGCTGTTTGGCTGTGTAACACCGGGACCAACAAATTTTCTATAAGCTCCCCAACAGAATGCCCCTTGTGTTTCATGATTATATGCCTGCCAATACAAAAGGGTCCATGGCCTGTGTTCCAACTCAGCTCTTGGAGGGCTTGGATAGGGGCAGCCCAAAGGCCCAAACACCCTAGGCAGACAGTTAGACATGAATTTTAAGTACAACTTATGAATAGGAGAGGTTCTTTCCATAGTACTGGCTGGCTAAAGAAAATGAAGGCTAGTGCTCTGCAAAGAGAAAGGGAGAGTGCAAAGGCTTATAAGGGTTTAGGACAAAGGTGTTAAAACAGAGTCTTATCAGTGTCTCATAACACAGGGGTTTGTTAACAACAGTGATCAAAGGAAGGGAATTTCAATGACTTGCCTAAGATACATGTATACATTCTTTCCCCCTTGAGGAAGTCTGATAATCCTCAATATCTGTCCTCGTCATGTAGGCAGCTACATGCAATGACCTGCTGTCAATATGGAGGTGAGTCCTGGGTCCTGGGTTCCCACGATCCACCCCGTGCAGCGGACGACATTACTAACAGGACAGATATTGCATCTATGAGACCACAGAACACTAGCAGTCCCTATACAGAGATGGCAACCCCACAAAGAGATGCTACTATAGACAAAAAGGGGAATTATATAACGTAGTGGTGTCCCCACATACAATGTCCTGTAACTGGAAGATTTGATTCCAGATTTTCTGATGCAATGAATTCTGACAGGCCAGCAGGGTATTCCACTCAGTCCAATTTGCAGGACTTACAGTCCAAGGAATTCCGGTAATGCCTGAAGATGGTAAGTCTGTGCAAACACAACATTGAGTTCCATTGTGGGCATGAGTTACCACGGAAGCCCATGGAAGAAGGTGTTAGAGTGCTAAGGGTGAAAATAAATATTTCTGTGGGGAACCATAAGGTGTAATTCCTGCTGATGTAACAACATACATGCTAGAATTTAATTGGTTGACAACAGGTACCAGGCAGAGGAACATTATGGGAAGTTTTAAATACCAGATGGTCTCCTCCTGCAAATTTTGGGAGTCCTCCACAATGACTAGGTATAAAAAGGGTCCACATAATTATATATAAGGTTCCTGTTGGAATAGAAGGGGTGCCGGATTGGTGGAAAATTTTACCGGGTATTTTTTGTGTCAGATTACAATATTTTAGGTGACTCTTACTCCCAATGGCTTCAGATTTCCAACCAGCATGGCTGCATAGACCATAACTAAGACTAAAGGACCTCACTCTTCTCCATTTGTATGGTCTGAATCATAGGCGACAACAAATTACTATCATTCCTCCTTTTAAGCTGCAAAGCAGATGGCCCTTTAATTTGTATTTTCAGAGCCTATATCAGTCCGCCATCAGCATTTCAATAGGACCTGGGGCTGCAGCCCATGGCATTGCATTCAAGGGAGTTCAGTATCATCTCTTAGCTGTTCTTTTAACAGGCCATTTATTTTTTCAATAAGGTCTATACCTGTGGGATTGTTAGGCAGATGGGACATCCACATGATGTCCTGATCCATTGCCCAGGATTGGGCTCTCTGCTCATGAAAGGGGTCCCCCAATCATGTCTAGTTTTGTAGGCACTCCATACCCAGCAATCACTTTATCCATATACTTCATCATGACACTCTGGTTCTTCTTCCCCACTTGGAAAGCTAACGACAGTCCTGTAGCCATGCTCACAGCAGCAAACACACAGCTCATCCCCTCCAGGAGCAGAAAGGGACCAATGCAATCCACTTGCCACTGAGTCAAGGATTAGTGACCAGCTGATGTGTTTAATTTGATTGTGATAGCTTACATACTTGACACAGAAGTATTAAGTTCACTCTCTAGGGATGTTCAATGGCTGCTGGTGTGTGAGTGGCACCTGGAATTTTCTTGTTGGCAGGAATCCTGGATGTTTTTCCACAATTCTTATCCTCAAAGGGATGACTTATGACTGTCCATTTTTCCTGCTTTCAGTTGTCATCCAGGTCATGAGGCCTTTATAAGCAGCCCAGATGTTGGTACCGATAACTAGTATATCTCCTGGTTCATGCATTATTACTGTCCATACTGCTTTTAATTCAGCCTACTGAATGCTTTGCATACTGCCATTCTCTCACCATATACTGTCAGTTCTGACTGTATTGCCACAGCTGTCCATGTGGGAGGCTGCCTGCAAGTGGACACATCAGTGAACCAAACAGACTCGGAAATGGTTTCCGTGCCTTCTGTAGGGGGCATTTCAATAACTATATAGTTTACAACCTCCTAGAGCAAAGTAATGAACACTTCTTGTACCTAAGATTCTTTCACTCACCATTTGCCTAATTTCATTGTTCCTCAGTCTTATTGAAACTCTAATTCACGTATTTTTCTCTATGTAGTTCAACCAAATCCCAATTAAATTCAATGAATTGAACAAGTTACGAAAGTAATAATTTATTAAATAGATCATCAACTGCCTATTTAAATTATTTGTATCAATTAATTTTTATGCAATATCAAAATACATACTCTACAAATATACATTTGGTATCTAAAAGATTATAATTAGGGTAATATGGTACAATGAATTAAAAACCTGGCTACTTTGCAATTGTTTAAAACTTAATGAAAGCGCATTACCTTTCATACAAGGAAAATGATGTTATTTTTGTTTTTGTCAGAATTACGTATGTTATCAAAACTAATTCTTCAATGAATAGATGGAATATTTTCTCATACAAATTAATGTCTCATAACATAAATCCAGGGATTATTCAGTTTACCAGTGTATGACAAATTAACCAGTGACAAATATAGGATATTTTTAAGAATCATATTATTTTAGTAGCATCACATCAATAATCATTTTCATTGTAGGATGAAAACTATAGTATAGCACTCTTAGGTAGAAATAAATCTTGTTGAAGGAGCATTCTTTAAATTTTGGCTTTCATTTAATCTAAAATACCATTAATTTAACTGTGACTAAGTTTCTTCTAGTTCAGAGAGCCAGAAATATTTTTATAACCCAGAAATACTATTTAATGCAAAGAATATGTAAAAACTGAGATTATTTTCAACTGACAAAACAGTCAACACCTAACAGCATTTATATGAAAATATTTCAACAAATTCACCCACATTATGATATTAATTTTTAATTTTCTTTCCAATATGCATTGTGGAAAAGCTTTTATTGGTTTGACTTTAGTGTAAATCTCTATAGTAACCTAGTCTTGTTTCATTTTTTCTTATCTTTCAGATTTTCCTGTTTCCAAGTTTATGTATTCTATTCTGGTCTCTGATAAGGTGCCACTGTCCTATTTTCAACCCTTATTTTTTTATTTTTCAGTGTGTAGTCAAATTTTGCCTTTTAATCTTTAAATTCTTTCAAATATTCTTTATTCTTATGTCAAAATTATTAGTTTACAAATCTGTAACATTTCATGGTTTAAAAGCTATGCCAGCAAGGGATATGTTTGATTTATATTGTACAGCTCTGTATTTCAAAATGTTAAAAAAAAAAAAAAGAGAAGGTACATTGTTCTTTACTTTGTTCTGTTTTGCATATTTTAGCCAGTTCCACTTCATGATTATTTGTTTAGTTCCCCCTTAAGAGCAGGTTTATTTTAAAGTTCATTAAGTTTTAAAACTTTGGTTTTCTAGCTATAAGGAAACATCCAAATATTCACGCTTTAGGTTTAAAACAGATCTTGAGTGACAAGTTTCTGATTAGTATCAATACATTTATTGGATATAATGATATTATTTGTTCTTATTCTGGCTAAAAGTTACCAAATCCCATCGTGACGCTCAGGTTCATGCAATAACTTGGCCAGGTGATAGTGCCAGTTCTCTGGTCAAGCAAGCACTGGCCTGTCGCTGTGAGGACATTTCATGGATGCAAATCATAATCTGTATCCATGGCTGATTACATCTAAGTGTCTTCTGCAATAAGTGACACCTAATCTAATCACTGGAAGGCTTTTAAGGAGGATTCAGAAGAGACAATCTCTCCTTTCTGTTTCAGCCATCCAGCCTCTCCTGAGAGTTTGTTGAGGACCTTCCTTGGAAGTGCCAGCTCACAGCCTGCCCCACAGACCTTGGACTCTCACATCCCCATGGTGGTGTGGCACTTTTACAAATCTCATATTGATAGATATCTCCTGCTGATTCTATTTCTCTTGAGAACCCTAGTTAATACACCCAACACGGATGGATTCTCCTTTCAAAAAGTGAGAGGCTCTTTTTACCATTCACAAGCCAGTGAACATTAATATTATTAATAAGGAAGATTAATCTGTAAATCATATCTCACTACAAACCCATAAGAAATTTGGAATAATATCTAGGATTAGAAAATATTAAGTATAAATATCATTATTGGATAACAAGGTATAAAGAAGTATATGCCAGTGAAAAATGTATTGTCAATCATATTTTTGTTTCAGAATACATGGACATATAACTATGCATATACACAAGAAAAAGTAAGCTGAGCTTTTCATTTTATTTTAAACTCTTAGCCTATTTTCTTTAATGTGATCAGAAACATGGATAAGTCTTAACTGATTAAGCTTCTCTGTGTTCTACATAACACATTTCACTTTGTCCCAATTATTTGGGATTACTAGAATGCACAATAGGAGTTACTCGGTTGAGCACTGAAGAATAGGTTTGAAAGAAAAATATAATGCATGAAAATAATGGGAATGGAAGGAATCAGTATTGAAAAACAAGATCTGTCAAACAACACTCTACAACAATTCCAATCAAGTGCAGCCCCCCAACTATTACATTTAAAGTATACTTTGCTATTATAAAATAGTCACATAAAACAAAAAAAGAATTGCAAGTACAGTTCATGACATTTTTATAATCCTATCATTTCTTCATGCAATTTAAGATGCATTACCATAATCTCCTAAACCTTTTGTTTTTTTTGTTTTTTTTTGCTTTTAGCTTCTTATAATACCTAGGTATACCAAATGAAGAACATTTCAAGCAAAACGATATTTTCCACTTGTTGATTAGATGAGAAATGAGTTTCAAATGGAGTCTCTGGATGCATTTATATATTTCCCTCTAGTTTTAAATTATATAAAATCTCGAACTCCCTTCTCTTTTAAAGTGTATTTTGAATAACAATATCTTTACCATATCACAACATGCTTTCTTCTAAACTAACTGACATTGTTATTCTTTTATTTCAAGCTTTGATTTCTGATTGTTTTATTTGATAAATGGGCTATATGTAAGTTGATCTTTTTATTTTTTGACTATTATATTAAGAACTTAGTGTTTTAATTTGTCTTCCTCTGCCTCAATTCTCTCGCTCATTATTATTCCATTTCTCTAATCTCTTTATCTCTAAATGCGCTCTGTTTTTTCTTTTATGTTTTCAGAATTTCTTTTCTATAGCAATTCTATAGCACTCATTTCTATAACAATAGCCTGAGAAAGATTTTAGTTAATATAAATTCTTAGGATGTACCTCCTACTATGATTAAAAGTATTTGACAGCTACCTTAGAATACTGGTGAATTGAATTTTGAAATGATATAGAACCATATTTTTAATTTTCTTTCCATTTTGCTACATTTAGATATATTAGCACATAAAAATAGCACTATTGGTTTTGCATTTTTTTCTTTTTTTGCCAGCTGTGCTGGTTTGATACTACTATGTACCCCAGAGAAGTTATATCTTTTAATCCTCATTCAATATTGCTGGATGGGATCTTTCTGATTGTTCCTATGGAGAAATGACCTACCCAATTGCTGGTAGTACCTTTGATTAGACGAAGATGTGACTCGTATTTGGTTAATTTACTGAAATCTTTTAAAAGAGGAAACATTTTGGAGAGAGTCAGAAACAATAGAAGCCTCAGAGCTGATAGAAACTTCACAGCGTTTCTGGTACTGATGCAGACATGTGGAGAACAGAGACATGGCTATTTGGAGATGTTCGAGCCCAGCAGACGTTGCCATGAGATGTTAAGTAAGCCAGAACCTGGAGAAAGTCAAGGGAAGCCGAGAGATGAAAGCCAGCTCCAGAGAAGCAAAGTCATGAACAGACACAGGAACAGAGCCTGAAGACAATGGAGTCCAGGAGCAAGGACAGCAGATGCCAGCCATGTGATTTCCCAGCTGACAGAGATGCTCTCACATATTACCCCTTGTTGGTGCCTTAACTTGGAAACTTTCACTTTCTGAGAACTCTAAACTTGTTACTTACTAAGTTCCCCTTTTTAAAAGCTGTTCCAGTTCGGATATATCACATTCTGTCAGTTTGCAAACTAAAACACCAGCTAAATAATTGATATACAAAATAAACAGAAAATACAAATAAGTTAATATCACTATTCTAAGAACCTATATTTTAACATAATAGTAAAATTTATACTGTAGGTCCCACAGATCTTTTTTAGTGATGGAAGATTTTTACCTATTTATTTGTTATCAAGGATAGAAGACAGACATACTGGGTTAATTGCTTATAGATAAAATTATTAAATATATAATGAAAAAATTAATGGAATAAAAAAGCAACAAGGAAAAGGTCAATTACTAAAAACAAAAATTATTTATTTGAGAATACCAATAATCTTATGAAATTTGAAATGAGATAAAATTGATGATTTTGAAGAAAATACAATATTTTAAAATTGAATCAAGAGGTGGCAGAAAATTTCAATATTCCAAAATGTCATCCCAAGAATTAAAAGACATTCAAAGCTATGCCATTTTTAAAATTCACTAGCTCCACTGGTTATCAATTAGATTATAAAATGGTAGTGTAACCATGATGGGCAGTTTTTTTAAAGCAAAAAATATAATTTGCATCTTCCATCTCCTATATGAATAGAGATTGTGAAATCTTACATAAAGTACTAGAAAATCATCTCTAGTTATGTAGTTTTTAGGGTTGCTCATTATTTCAACTTCAAATATCATTCTCAGTAGATGACAAAAATTGCAAATCTAGGGCGGGTCACGGTGGCTCAGTGGCAGAGTTCTCCCCTGCCATACTGGAGACTGGATTTGCTTCCCAATGCCTGCTTATGTAAAAAAAAAAAAAAAAAAAAAAAAAACCGCAATTCTATCCCTGAATAGAATAATATATAAGCAATAATATTAACGTAAAGCACATATCTACTAGATAAAGCTTAGCTCATAAGAATTTAATTTCAATGCCTTTTTGCTTTATTTAATTTTAAAAAAGGAGCATCGATGATAAATCTCAAGTGCTCTTTACTTTCCTCCAGCTTAGGGAAACCCTCAACATTGGCTGAATAGGAAAGTGGAGGGAGAGGGATATATAAAACTACAGACATTCTCTTGAGTTCTGTCACTCCGTTATTCTAACCAAATATTAGGGAGAAAGAAGGATTATAGTGGCGAGTATTTTCACATTTCAACCCATAATCTTTTTCAATTTTGCGCCAATAAATTATTATGCCAAACTAAGAAAGTTAACTTGTGAAAGTATTGCCTGTAGTAATCAGAGGTGAATATAATTATTGAAATAGGTGCTTGTTTAAGGAAGCAGAAGATTTGCATTTTACTCCTTTGTCAAGAAGATGAAAAGCCCTATTTTGAAATATTCTTACCTTCAAAGTATAGCTCAGCTCTATATATTCTTTTTTCATTCTCTAGATTTTTCACATTTCAAGAAATAATGGGAACTGGTTACTCTTTCTATATTAGTGTTTATTTTTATGAAGAAGTATTTTGGTGTGGCTTTTGTTTTTGTTTTTTTTTTGTTTGTTTGTTTTTATCATAACTGAACGGACAGATTTAAGCTACACAGATTCAGTTTTAATTCATCTGAGATCGTTTTAAGAATTTATATTAAACTAAAATAGCTAGATAATTCAGCTGTGCATACAAGTTTGAGAACTCTTCAAAGTCAAATTCATTTTTGATTCTTCAAACTAACATTCAGCAGGTAAGAATATTTCCTCTTCAATATTAGAAATCAAAGAAAACCAATGTGGGAACTAGAATTTCAGTGAGTTTATAATATCATCAGGAAGATATGAGCTGTAGCCTTTAAAAACTCTTAATACCTAAATAATTGTTGAAATAGAAAACAAGTTCCTATCAGGGAGTTGTTCAACAAAAATGAAATGAAAAACTTTTTTTTTGCTGAAACATCATGATATTTTGATAAGTGTTTTAAAATCCTTGTCAGATAATTCCAGACTTGGCATCACTTGGTTGTCAGTTGTGACTTCCCTGGTTCTTGGTTGATTTTCTACGTATCATGGATATTTTGGATATTATTTTAGGAGACTTTTTATCCTATATAATCTTCAACTTCAGCAGGCACTTGCCCAGTTTAGATGTAATGTTGGGGCTCATTTTGTGGCCGTAGCTTCAGTGATACCTTAGCTAGCTCAGTCCCTGCACTGCTAAACTGGTTTGCTTTGTTCTTCTTGCTGCATGTGCCTCCTCACTGGAGCTACTGGTGCCATGAGTGGGAGTGGAACACACTTCCATGGGATGCCCAGAGTCATTAGATAAGGGATGGGGATGCTGGAAGGAGAATTTTTCGTCTCAGGCCTATTTTCTAGCCACCTGGAGCCATGAACTGGCCTGGGCAGTCTTCTGCCACTGGATGACAAGAGTTTCAGGTTTCATGTTCAGCTGTGGGTGGAGGACCAGGAGACATAGGGCATCCTGGACCTGGGGGAAAGTGGGTTAGGTCCACTGTTGCCATTGGTGTTGAGTGGTGAGTAGGTCAACCTGCCTAGGTTAAGGGTACCACTGGTGCCACTGGGTAGGGGCAGCTGACAGGTTCCCTCTTAGCTCTGTACTGGACTTCCCTTTCCGGTCTTTTGGACAGAGAACAAGCTTTACTTGTGGTGTGTGTGTGTGTGTGTGTGTGTGTGTGTGTGATATTTCATTTTTTCCAATGCTTATTGGCAACTCTGGGTTGAAGCTCTCTCTAGAACTCAGTCAGGATGTGGTACATAAAAATAAAATATAGAGATTTCACCAGGATATCCTTCTTTAAACCCTGAGGAACCTAACAAATCCACCTTCTTTTACTGTTCAGATCCTTTTATTATTGCTTATCGGGATATTTTCAAGATACTTTGTAGTATCTAGAGAAAAGGATAAAGAAAAAGTAAGTCTATGCCATCTTCTCTAGGAGCAGAAAGACTAAAATTAGCTACTTCTTCAACAATAGAATTACTGTCCAAAATTAGTTTCTTTAAGATTTGTAAAGGTTTATTTGGAAAGAAAATAAGAATTCTCTATTAACAATACCATTTACACTCTTATGCACTTGCCTCTAGACTTTGGGGTCACTAAAATAGTAGAAATCCATAGCCCCATCCAATTTTGACCTAGGTTTTTCACTTTCTATTTTTTTTCAATCTTTAATCTCAAATGAATATTTCAAAACACCCTGGCTGTGGTTTCCATGGTTTATGTTAATTTCAACATTGAAAAACTCTCTCTCTCTCTTTCTTTAAATATACCCCACCTCATTTTCATTTGATAACATTATTTGTTTATATTCTATGGTGTATTGCTTTTACCCAATAAACTATGGCCCCTTATATTGCAATGCTAATATCTTAAAGCTACAAGCAATTCTGCTACTGAGTCAAATTGTTAAAGAAATGACACAGCTGTTGTGATCTAACATAAACTAATTATAAATAAATGAGGACTCAAAACAATGGAAAATATATCTTAAAATAAATAATAGAGCATTTTATTGTTAAATATAATCTACAATATTAATTATACTTGGATTTACCATAGACACATAAAACTAAAACATAGTCTGATTTCATTTAATTAGAATGACTCAGTAGAAATTTCTACCATAAGGGCTATTTGAATGTATCAACCAAACTTCTTCATACAAGTTTTTTATTTGTTAGCATTTAGGAAACTTTGTGAGGTATAAAGAAACTTATTATAAATCAACAGGGCACACAATAATAAAATGTAAAATATGGACTTCAGCTTTCCAGTCAGTTATTCAAGGACAACTTCAAGTATAACTGTCCAAACAATTACATTTTTCTTTCATAGACATATGGTATATAGGCAAAAAGAAAAGTGATAAATGAATGTTGGCTACTGTTCATTGCTAGACAGAAGAAGGAATAAATAGTATTATGCTAAGAATTTGAAAATATAGCTAGACATAAAGTCACCTTTACAAATTTCTATATAAGTGATATTCTAATCCTCAATGCATTTCATTTATGTCTTGATTATTGTTACTTTTTTTACAAATAGCTACTTTAGTTATTTAAGAATTTTTAGCATCTGGGAGAAGTGATAATCCTCAAAGATCAGATAACATACACTGGTTCTTTAGACATTATAATGTAAGTCATAATAATCTTTAAAAACTGCTTACTTATACGACAATTTTGTGGTATAAATAAAATGTATTCAGGAATAATTGCATTTTTAATAATCAATTTTAGGTAATTATTTTCTATTAAATGGAAAATTGATAACTATTTTACATTAAATTAAAGAAAATGGAGAAATTAAGGGTTTCAAGAAAATTAGAAGAAAGTTGCAAAACATCAACTTAAATCTGTTTGAGGAAATAATAGATTGAAATAATTATTTTATGGTATCAGAAACTATTTTTTCAAAGATATTTAACGCATTTCTGTCACTATCAAAAAGAAAAATTTAAAAAATTCCTTATAAAATTCAAAGAACAAAATACCATAATTAGTATCTTCAGGAACTGAGCTATATTTGACAATTCTTTAAGCTTTCACTCTGCCAAAGCAATGATACTAGTAATAAGATTAAGTAACAGATGATTTTTGTCTAGAAATATTATAATATCTAAACTAATATTAAACTATTATTTAAACATTTGTATAAAAATAGATGTTTTAAAATAAGAATCAGCATTCATTATATTGAAAAATTACATAGAAATTGTTAATTTTCATTTAAAAAAGGAAAGATTATTTTAATGCTGTTATTAGTATTACTACTATTGTTATTTTATTCTGTGTTTTATAAGTATAAATATGTAATAACCAGCGATGATGAAACAATAAGTATTAAATTACCCTTCTAACTGAGAACAGCTATAAAACCAGGGAAAATATATATTGGAAATGTTTTCAGGTTTGGACAACAGACGACCCAAGTCTGTGATCCTGGGGATAAATTAGATACACCAGTTATACTCCAATGGTGAATTCAGAGGTTTACACTGAACTGGAAACCATCCAACTAGCCAGAATGGAGAGCCCTCATCGAACACTAGAGAGTGTCAGATGAAATCTCCGAATGACTCCACTGCAGTTGTAGGGGCTAAATCTGCCTTAACAAAGACAAACCCAAGCTTTAATAGGTCTGCCAGTAAATAGTTGATAGCTAGAAAAATTATCAACAAAAATTTATACACTCAGTGATATAGTAGCCAAAGTTTCTATATACAATTGAAAAAGCATTTCAGTGCATGAAGAAGGCATGTGTGTACCCATACTTGAAAGAGGAAATTAATAGATCACACAGATATTTTAAGTGGTCAAACATGATTTTAATAAAACACATTTAACTAAAAGGATGAATGTAATGAGTGGGCTGGTGGAGAATCTCAGCAGAAAAGTGGAAATTAATAAGAAAAATAATATTATAGAAATTTTACAACTGAAAATATATCAATACATGAAGTGAAAAATACTATATGGACTTTTGAGACTATTAGCCACTTCAGAAGAAAATGAAACTAGATTCAGGTTAATAAGGAGTATGTAAACTAAAGCAGAGTAAAACTTGAGAGGAAACGTTAGGAAAAGAACAAGTGTAGCATTTTGTGCTGGCTTAAAACTGTTATGTACCCCAGATGTTCTAGTTTGATAGCTGCTGGAATAGAACACACCAGAGATGGATTGGCTTTTAATAGAAGGGGATTTATTTCATTAGTTCTTCAGAGGAAAGGCAGCTAACTTTCACCTGAGATTCTTTCTTACAGGGAAAGGCACAGGGTGATCCTACTGGCCTTTTCTCCAGGCCTCTGGGTTCCAACACTTTCCTCAGGGTGAATCCTTTCTGCATCTCCAAAGTCCTGGGCTGAGCTGCAAGTGCTGAGGTGAGGAATGCTGAGCTGCTTGGACTATGCTACATTGAACTCTCTCATTTAAGCATCAGCCAATTAAATCAAATATCATTGGGCGGGCCACGGTGGCTCAGCAGGCAAGAATGCTTGCCTGCCATGCCAGAGCACCCAGGTTTGATTCCCGGTGCCTACCCATGTTAAAAAAAAAAAAAAAATCCAACATCATTCATTGCAGCAGGCACACATCTTAGCTGACTGCAGATGTAATCAGCAACAGAACAGATGAGCTTCGCATCCACAGCAATAGAACTAGGTACCTTCACCTGGCCAAATTGAAACTGAATCTAACTATCACACCAGAAAAGCCATTTTCTTTAATTCTGATACAATATTATAGGGTGGGATCTCTTGATTAGATTGTTTCTATGGTGATGTGACACACCTGAATGCTTTTTGATTAGATGGAGATGTGGCCCTGCCCATTCAAAGTGGGTCTTAATTAGTTTACTGGAGTCCTTAAGAGCTGACACAGACAAAAGACTTGAAATGCAGAAATGAAATGCCCGCAGGGCAGCTGTTTGAAGCCAGAAGCCAAAGGACCAGAAAACACCAGCCACATGCCTTTTCCAGATAGCAGAGGCCTTTCGGACCCATTGGCCTTTCTTGAGTTAAGGTATCTTTTTCTGAATGTCTTAATGTGGACATTTTTATGGCCTTAGAACTGTAAACTTGCAATTTAATAAATCCCTTTTATAAAAGCCAACCAATACTGAGATTGGGATTTTGAATTTCTAGCCTAAACAGGGAACTTCCTGGTCGTCTATTCCCTAAAACCCACTATTTCCTAAATAACATTCCACTGCATTGTTTCCTTACCTTGCCGTGTTCAGTGCCCAAATACATTTAGATGGGCTCACCACCTAGTAATGGTCTTATTTGAGTTGTCCATTCCAATCCTCTCTAACCCTGTCACTGGTGGGTGGGAGTGTTTCTATTGCTGGGTTGCTTATGCTGTAAATAAGGTACTTAGATCTGACTGGAGTACAGGTGGATAGCTGAATAGTTTCTGGAAGTAATTCTCCACATCTACAAAAGTGATTCCAGCTTTCACATTATGGATGAGAATTGCTGTCCCATATTCAAAATATGTTTTTATGGGAGTTTTGTCTGTAATATCTCCTTTGAGTTTTGTAGAGTCCTCAATGAACCAAGCCGTACCATCAGTAGGAACTACATTTGCCTTTGATTTCCCTGTAAATGCCTACATTTTTTTTTTGCCACTTGGGCAACTTTATCTAAAAGGACTATGAGTGTTTACTTCCCCCCTTTTCCTCATCCATCTTACTGGAGACATAGGACATTCAATCCATGGTGGTGACAGAGTCCTTCATTCCATCCCTAGGCCTTTTTAAAGGGAGTAATATCACGGTAAGGGTGATGGGGAGCATCATTCCCCTCTGACTCATCACACTCACAGAATTAACTTCCTTGTTATCCTGGTCCATGCACAAGAATGTCTTAGCAACCCATGCGTTCCTGTTTCTTGGGCTGTATCTGAGGTTCTTTGGGCAGCTATACACAATTATGAACCTTTCCAGGAGCCCTCTTCCTCCTCTTTTATGGCTCGTACCGGGGCCTTGATAGCTTACAAAGAGGGAGCCCCTTCTCTTCCATAATGTTGTATGATGCAGCCTGAAGTTGGATTCCACCTGTCCAGAATTTCTAATTTCATTTGTCTTCATGCTTCCCTCTTTCATGGCCTAGAGGAGTGTGGTAGATTGAACTGTATAGCATAACAAAGATGTGTTTCTTCAACCTTAATACACATTCCTGTGGGTGTGAACTCATTTGTGAATTGGACTCTTTGAAAATATGCTGTCAGTTAAACTGTGCTTTCATTTGTGAATAAGGTCTTCTAAAACCCTATTTAAGTGTGGCCAACTGAATGAGGGTGGGTCTTAATCCATAATATTATAGGTTTTACAATAGGAAGTCAGAAGACAGAGAAACCCATGGAAAAAAGCCAGGAGTTAGTGAAAACTTCCATTAACAGACACAGGGAGGCAGAGATAAAAGCCAGGGAATCCCAAGGAATGTGATAAGTCAATATCAAAACACCACAGACTTTAAGGAGAAAGCATGGCCTTGCTAATGCTTGATTTTCAACTTCTGGAGTCTGAAACAGTGAGTTAATAAATGCTTGCTGTTAAGCCAACCCATTGTATGGTATTTGTCAATACCATTGTATGATATATGATGTCAGTACCATTGTATGATATACAATACCATTGTATTTCCAGCTGCCTGGAAAACATCTTTTCATGTGCTTGCTGCCTACTTGTGTATCTTCTTTGTATATATTCAAATACATTACTCATTTTTTAGATTGACACATTTTCTTTTCTTTTTGAAATGCAAGAGTTTTTTTTTTATTTTCTGAATAAAAGCTCCTTATAAGGGACATGTTTTAAAAATATTATATCACATTTTGTGGGATGTTTTATAAACTTTCTTAATGGTGTCCTTTGAAACGCAAAAATTTTAAATTTTGGTGAAGTACAATTCATCAAATTTTTCTTTTGTCACTTTTATTTGTGGTGTCACAGAGACAGTATTGCTTAATCCAAGTGTGTTAGTTTGAAACTGTTATGTACCCCAGAAAAAGCCATGTTTTTTTTCCTAATCCTATCTTGTGGGGGCAGACCTATTGCATAGAGTGGAAAGTTTGATTAAATTCTTTCCTTGGAGATTGACAAACCCAATAATGGTTGTGACTTTTTGAATTATTTCCATGGGAATGTAGCACACCCAATTTGGGTGTGATCTTTTGATTAGATGGAGGTGTCACCCTACTCATTTAACATGGCCTTTGATTAGTTTACTGGAGTCCTTTAAAAGTGAAAACATTTTGAAGAAACCTCAGACACAGACGCAGATGCAGACACAAGCTTTTGAAAATGCAGAAGCCTCAGGAGATGCCAAGAGCTGAGAGAGCTGACAGAAGCTAGACAGGAACCAGAGCTGACATAGACACAGACATTTGGAGATGCTTAGAATACTGACAGAGAGAGCAGGTGCCTAGATGTGGATGTTTGCAGATGCAGAACCCAACAGACATCAACATTAGCCACGAGATGCTAAGCAAGCCAGAAGCCAGAGTTTTGCCCTGGAAAAGTTAAGTGAAAGCTCACAGATGCTTAGAGAGGAAGACACTGGAGTCAGGAGCTGGAAGTTATGGAACTGGGTGCAGGGACTGGCAGAGGCCAGACATGTACCTTCCCATGTGACAGACATCAGCTTTTCTCAATTCAAAGTATCTTGTCTGGATGTCTTAGTCTGGACTTTTTATGAGCTTAGAACTGTAAACATATGATTTAATAAGTCCCCTTTATAAAAGCCAATTTTTTCTGGTATACTGCATTGTGGCAGCTTTAGCAAACTGAAGCATCATGGTCATGAAAATGTAACCCCACGTTTCATGTAAGATGTCTTAGTTTATTAGATGTGAAAAAAAAGCCATTCAACGGGGTGGGGTGAACAAGAGGAATGCAATTAGTTTGTGGTTTTGAAGATAGGAGAAGTCCAGAGTCAAGGCATCAACAAGGTAATGAATTCTCCCAGAAAACTATTGCATTCTGAGCTGCCTTTTGTGATCATTAGGTCCTTGAATTTTCCATCACATGATGTACTCTCCTTTCTTTGACGAGTTTCACTGACTTCCAGCTTCTTGCTTCTCTTGTGACATGCTCTCTGCATGAATTTCATTATGCTCTTAAAGGATTTCAGTAATCTTCATGAAAGCCCAAGCTGATTCAGTTGGGCATATTCTGCCTTACCTGAAGTAACATTTTCATGAGATCATATTTATAATCAGTCCACATCCAGCAGAACGTGGACAAAAGAGAACATGCCCAAGACCAAGAAAACATCAAACTTGGATTCACGATTCCATCTATCCATAGAAATTTTATAGATAAACACTTGCATGCAATTCTGGGATCCATTGTTAATTGATTTTTGTGTATTGAAGTGAGTTAGAGGTCCAATGCCATTCTCTTGCATGTTGATAACTAAATGGTTATTTCAACAAGTAAAACTTGTTGAAGTGTTGACTTCACTTGAAAAAGCTGGAAGTCAGTGAAACTTGTCAAAGAAAGGAGAGTACATCATGTGATGGAAAATTCAAGGACCTAATGATCACAAATAGGCAGCTCAGAATGCAATAGTTTTCTGGGAGAATTCATTACCTTGTTGATGCCTTGACTCTGGACTTCTCCTATCCTCAAAACCACAAACTAATTATATTCCTGTTGTTCACCCCAACCCGTTGAATGGCTTTTTTTTTTCCACATCTAATAACAACAAGTAACACTTGTTGAAAAGATTATTCTTTATTCACTGAATTTTTTTCCACCCTTGTTGAAATCAATTACCCATAAATGTGAGTGTTCTAGTTTGCTAGCTGCCAGAATGCAACATACAAGGAAATGAACAGCTTTTAAAGTTTTTGTTTGTTTGTTTGTTTGTTTGTTTGTTTGACATGGGCAGGTTCTGGGACCCAAACCTGAGTCTCTGGCATGGATGGCAGGTGAGAACTCTGTTGCTGAGCCACCATTGCCCACCGTGGAACAGCTTTTAAAAGGGAGAATTTGTTAAGTAGCAAGTTTACAGTTCTAAGGCCGTGAAAATGTCCCAATTCAAGCAAGTCTATAAAATATCCAAATTAAAGGAACAACAAGAGGTTACCTTCACTCAAAAAGGCCAATGATGTTCAGGTTCTTTCTCTCAGCTGGACAGGCACATGATGAACATGGTAATATTTGCTAGCTTTCTCTCCAGGCTTCTTGTTTCATGAATCTCCCTCAGACAGTTTTCCTTCTTCTTCTCCAAGGTCTCTGCATGGGCTTTTGTGGTCCTCTTGACTGTGTTTCTCTTAAGCTTTTATCCAAAAATGTCTCCTCTTTTATAGGATTCCAGTAAACCAATCAAGCTCCACCTCCATGGAGATGTGACATACCCAATTGTGGGTATTAACCTTTGATTAGAGAGAGACGTGATTTCACTCATTTCAGGTGGAGCTTGAAGAAGTTCTGGCCTACCAATACCTTGATTTGGACTTCTGGGCTCCATACTTTGGTTCAATAAGTTCTTGTTGTTTAAATCAACCAGTTTGTGAAATCTGTCAAACAAAGAATTATATTTTCATTCATCTAAAAATGTTTGCTAAGTTTTCTTGTGATGCCTTCTTTGGCCCATTAGTTATTTATTTATGTGTTAACTTCCACATATATATGTCTTTCCAATTTTCTTTCTGTTATTGATGTTTGATTTTATTTCATTGTGGATGGAAAGTATACTTACATTGATTTTGAGCCTTTTACATTTTTGATACTTGTTTTATAGCATCTTATGTAGTCTATCATATTAATTGTTGCATACACACTTAAGAAGAAATTATATTCTACTCCTGTTGTCTGTGGTGTTCTTAGAGATGCTTGTTAGGTTTTATATCTCTGTTAGGCTTTATAGTGTACTTCAAGTCTTCTATTTCCTTATTGATTGTCTTCTTAGTTTTTTACTTCATAATTGAAAATGGGGTTTCGAGGTCTTCAACCATTATTGTTGAATTGTCTATTTTTTCTTTAATAATGTCAGTTTTTGCTACATATATTTTGGTGCTTTGTTATTAAGTACATATATGTTTATAATTTCTATATCTTTCTGACCACTTAATATTA
Organism: Tamandua tetradactyla; assembly: GCF_023851605.1. Classification (NCBI taxonomy): domain Eukaryota; kingdom Metazoa; phylum Chordata; class Mammalia; order Pilosa; family Myrmecophagidae; genus Tamandua; species Tamandua tetradactyla. Next base: position 73,466,491 of record NC_135335.1, on the reverse strand, counting down.
TAAAATGTCTCTCTTTATCATTAGTAACATATCTTGATTTAACTGCCTGTTCTGTCTGATATTAAGATAGTTGCTTAAGTTATTGCATGCTAATTCATCTTCCTTTCCATACATTTACGTTCACCCAGTTCCTGTCTTTGAATCTGAAATGTGTATCCTCTAGTTAATATAAAATTTAACATTATTTTTAATCCATTCTAACTAAATCTGCCTTTTGATTTAATTGTTTAATACATTTACATTTAATATTAATTAATGTCAATGTTTAATTATTTTTTAGTTGGATTACTTTTGCTATTTTACATTTTGCTTTCCACATGTTCTCAAATCTTCTTTTATTCCTCTTTCTTTATTTCTTTATTTTGCATTAAGTGATTATTTTTACTGGAGCATGTGAATTTCTTCAATGATTTCTTCACTATATTTTTTAGTTATTTTCCTTGTGGTTGCTCTATGAATTTTATATTTACACCTTTAACTGACAATAATTAACTTCTGATTTTTACTAACAGTTCCTTCGAGATATAGAAAATTTATTCTTATTCAGGTGTTCTTACTCTCTTTTTATGAAATTATTGTTGTGCATGTTACATCTATACGTGTTTCAAAAGCAGCAATACATTGTTATAATTATTTTATAATTTTTTTATCTTAAAGAAGCTGAGAAAAGAGAGTATGTGTGTGTATATATATATATATATGTGAATATGCATTCATACTGTTTTTTGTAATTACATTATTATTTTAATTCATGCTCTGTTTATTTGAATTTATGTTACTGTCTGGTGTCACATGGTTTCAGTCTGAAGATTTTTTTTCTGGATATAAACTTTTTGGTTGATTTTTGTTCCCCTAGCATTTTCAATATATCATCTCATTACTTTCTGGCTTCATTGTTTTGATAAAAAGTCAACTGTTAATCTTATTAATGTTCCTTTGTATATGTTGAGCTACTTTTCTCTTATTGCTTTCAAGATTTTCTTAATGCTTTCAAGATTTTCTTTTTGCTGTCTTCTTTTATCATTTTTACTATATGTTTCTTTATGGATCTCTGTGTTCATCCTTCTTGGAATATATTCAACTCCTTGGATGTGTATATCAGTAGTTTTTTTAAAAAATTAGAGACGTGTTAGCTACAATTTGTTTGATTTTTTAAATATTTCTTTCTGTATTCTCCTTCTGTTACTCCTATTATGCATGTTCTGGTTGGCTTAATGTCCACAGTTCTGTAAGATGTAATTTTTCTCATTCTTTTTACTCTTTACTTTTCAGAATTGCATAATCTCTATCAATCTTTCTTTCACTGATGTTTTCTTATGTTTTTCCAAATCCACTGTTGATCACCTTTAGTAAATTTTTATGTCAATTATTGTGATTTTTAGCTCCAGGATTTCAATTTGGTTCCATGTATAATTTACATATATTTAATATATTATTTGTTTAATGAGACTGTCATCATATGTTGCTTTATTCTTTAAGCATGGGTTCCTTCATTTCTTTGAACTTATTTATAATGGCTGCTTTAAAGTTTTCTTCTGTTACATACAATATCTGAACCTCCTCAAAGGCAGTTTCTATTGTCTGATTTTTTTTTATTTTATTGATCATACATTTTATTTCTTTGCATGTGTTATAATTTTTTGTTGAAAATGGGGAACTTTAGATAATATATCATAGCAACTATGAATATTGATTCATCTTCCACTCTGTTGTGATTGTGTTTATTTATTTGATTTTCATGTTGCATTAATTTAGAGAAGTCCATTTCCCCACTGTGAAGACCACAACGCTGTTCCTCAGGAGGTGCTCATGGTCATGTGCACAGTCACCCTGCCATGGCAGGGATTGAAGAAGGGCCCTCTTTGGCTATCTTTTCCTAATTATACTCAGCTCTTAGCCTCCACTAAGGGGTATATGAGTTCTCCATTTTTTTGACAATGCATTGGGGAATAAATTGTCCCATAGTTTGATCAAATTAAATTCATACCCTTATACATGGATAGTTTTTGCTGCCATGTTTGTATTGACTTCTATAAGGTTATTGTTAGCTATCTCTTGCTCTGGATGTCCTATAGATTAGCTGCTCTGTGGTTTGGTTTATTGTTTTCATGTAGGTACAAGATTCCCTATCATTGTATGCTGGTTTGAAGCTGTTTGTGCCCCAGAAAATTCCATGTTATTTTAATCCATTCATGTCGGTGAAGACCTGTGGTGGGTGGGAACTTCTGATTAGGTGGTTTCAATTGAGAGATGGGTCGTAATCCTTTACTGGATTCCTTTATGAGGATAAAAGACAGAAAAAGCCCAGAGATCTAAGTGAGAAACACTTAGAGAAGTTTAGATAGAGCTGAGAGAAGAAGCCCTTGGAGTAACTGAGAGAAAATCCCCAGAGGAGCCAAAAGAGAACCCACAGAAAAAAGAGAGACAAAACCACTGTAAACCAGAGCTGAAAGAAATGGAACCTGGGAGTGAAGGGCTAGCAGACACTGGTAATGTGCCTTGCTACCTGACAGAGGAATGCAGATGCCAACAACCTGTCTTCAGAGGAGATATTATCTGTTGATGCCTTAATTCGGACATTTTCATGGTCTTAGAACAATAAATTTGAAAGCAAATAAATCTCCATTGTAAAAACCAACCCATTTCTGTTATATTGCATTCCATCAGCTTCAGCAAACCAAAACATATTTTGATTCCAGAAGACTGGGATGTTGTGATTTGCAAATACCAAAAATGCTGGAATGGCTTCATAAATGGATATGGGGAAGATTCTGGAAGAACTGTGAGATGATTGATAAGAAAGGCCTAGATTGCTCTGAAGAGGCTGTTGGTAGAATTAATGAATACTAAAGACTTTTTTTTTTTTTTTTGAATGAGCAGGCACTGGAAATCAAACTTGGGTCTCAGGCATGGTAAGCAAGTACTCTGCCTGCTGAGCCACTGTGGTCTGCCCTAAAAGTATTTCTGAAGAGGTTTTAGACAGCATTGATGCATGTGTCCTGCCAACTGGAAAAATGTCATCCTTGTTGTACAGTGGAGAGAATTTGTCAAAATTGAGTCTTGATAGTGAGTGAAAGAATTCGAAAATGATGAACTTGGATTTCTAGCTACGGAAATTTGCAAACTAAATTCAGCTTTTAGTAAAATGAGAGAGGGAAGGGATAAATGAGGACTGAACTCTTGGTTATAAATAGTTGAGAAATTGATAGTTTGGAAATTCTGAGCTTTTGGAAAATGAGTCCCAGGAGCACAGTCCTCCATTTGAGGCTTTAACCAAGTACTAAACCAGCCAACAATTTCAATACAATCAGATTGCAATACAGCTATCCAGAAAGGATTTCAGGAAAGTACTATTGTCTCATAGTTGAGAACCCTGTGTACTGCATGTGAAACAAAAAAATTGTTTTAAAATCTTTATGAATGGAACCACTGCCAGCATGGACTAAAAGGGACAGATTAAAGTAAAAATGACTTCAAATGGAGCACCAGGGAAACTTGAGGTCTAAAGCAAAGAGATCTCGGGCCTGGAGAGTGAACCTACCCATGCATGTGGAAACTGTGAGTTTGCCCCAGAGTTTGCAGAAGATGGGCCTTCATCTTTCCTGTTTGGGAAGAGTGCTGCTACCCCAGGTTTTAGAGAGGGAGGAGCACCTTCTTGGTGAGTAAAGAGAGCCTGATCACCACCCCAATTTTCTGAAGGGATGTGACCTGAACTCTGAAGATGACAAAGAGTCTGTATGTCACCCATATGCTTGAGGAGGGTAGGGCCAAGAACATGGCATTCTCCCCAAGGCTTGGAGATGCTGGAGCCCTCATCCCAGTGTTAGGAGATAGCAGGACAGCTGTGTAAGCTCTTGGGTAGGGTGAGACTGTGCTCTCTCAAACCACAAGGATAAGATTTCTTTCTATAGATGATTCACAGTCTTTTAAATCTAATGGAGTTTGCCCTGCAGGATTTTGGGACTGTTTGGTTCTAGTGACCCTTGTTTTTCTTCCAATTTCTCCCTATGGAAATTGGAACATTTATCCTATGGCTGTCTCTCCTTTGTATAATGGAAGCAGTTAACCTGTTCTAAATTCTACAGTTCCAAAACCAGAAGGATATTTTGCCATATGCAGATCATGCTATAACTGATTTTGATGCAACTTTGTACTTAAAGTATGTGAAGTATATGAAAAGAACACATCTTTGTGTGGTCCAGAGGATAGAGTGTGCTGATTTGAAGCTATTATGTACACCAAAAAATTCCATGTTTTTTTAATCCATTCCTGTGGGTGAAGGACTATTATGGGTGGGAACTTCTGATTAGGTTGCTTCATTGAGTGGGTCTTAATCCTTTACTGGAGTTCTTTATGAGGATAAGAGAAAGGAAAAAACCCTGAGAACTCAGAGAGAAACACCTCAAAAAGTTTGGAGAGCATTGAGAGAAAAACCCCAGAGGAACTAAGAGAGGACCAGTAGGACACAGAGAGATAGCCACTGTAAACCGAGCTGAAAGTAATGAAGCCCAGGAGTGAAGAACCGGCAGATACTGACCCTGAGCCTAGCTGTCTCACAGGAACCCCAGATGCCAGTGGCCTGTCTTCAGAGAAGGTAGTATCCTGTTGATGCCTTTATTGGAACATTTTCATGGTCTTTAGAAATATAAATTTGTAAGCTAGTAAATCTCCATTATACAAACAAACACTTTCTGGTCTGTTGCACTTTAGCGGTGTGCTGGTTTGAAAGGATCTATGTAGCCTAGAAAAGCCATGTTTTAATCCTAACCCCATTTGGTAAAGCACCCATTTCTTGTAATTCCTATTCAATACTGTATGTTGGAAACTTTAATTAGATTATCACCAGGGAGACATAATTCACTCAAGAGTGGGTGTTAAATCGTATTAGTTTAACACCCAGGTTAAGACCCAGGTGGATCTTGATTACTTTACTAGAGTCGTTTAAAAGACAAAATATTTTGGAGAAAGTTCGAGATTTGGAGAGAGCAGAGAAGAATGACACAGCCATGAGAAAGCCATTTCAGAGAATGCTGCAGAGCCATGCAGAAAAGCGTCCACCAATCAGTGACTTTCGAAGGTGAAGAAGGAAAATGCCTCCCAGGGAGCTGGAGAAGAAGCTAGCAGATGACCCCATGTTCATCATGTGATCTTCCAGTTGAGAAAGAAACCCTGACCGTGTTGGCCATGTGCCTTTCCACTTGAGAGAGAAACCCTGAACTTCATAGGCCTTCCTGAATCAAGGTATCTTTCCCTGGATGCCTTTGATAGGACATTTCTATAGATTTGCTTTAATTGGGACATTTTCTTGGCCTTAGAACTGTAAACTAACAACCTATTCAATCCCATTTTTTAAAAGCCATTCCATTTCTGGTATACTGCATTCCATCTGCTAGCAAACTAGGGCAAGCAGCTTTAGCAAACGGAAACAAACACTGCTTACTTAGACCAAAGCATGCATTGTTTTTTGAAAGCAGACTTATGCTTGCAGTTTCCAACTTAGGCTTGAACTTCTTCTCACTCAGCTTCAAATAAAGACAGTTATTTTGGGGAGAATTTCAGATTTATCAGTTATTAAGACCTGCATTTCCCCCTGGGCAAAATCTTGGTGACATTGTCTAGAGCTGGGAGTGAGGAATGCTGTTCCATTTTTTCTAAATAACACTGCTACTTTACGAGTAGTGCCCTGAGTCAGGGCAGGTAGCCCCTGGTCTTCTTAGCTTGCCTTTCCTGGTCTGGAACCACTGCCCTATTAGCTGGTGTTACCCAATATTGCAGCCCTGGTACTCTCAGCATTATATGTCTGAGATACAGCCTCCTTTATATGTGTAGGATTGGGTGCAAAATGAAGGAGCCCCAAATTCTTAGCTAAACTCATCTGTAATTTAGCTTCTTCAATATGTTATTGTGGGTTGATGAGAACTTTGGAAGCTTTCCTCTCAAGCAAGATTTTATAACTCCCACCTGAGATCTGCAGGAATTACCACTGAGTTGTTGGCTGTCCAGGTTGAGCTGTGAGGAAGCAGCTCTTCACACAGTCATTCTGGAAGATGAACTCCTAAAACTTTTATTTTCATTCATTCACTTTTATTGATTTAGATGTGCTGTCTTGAATAAAATAATTATGTATTAGTTTATAGTCATCTGAACAAAGAATTTAAAATATAACTAATTTGTATTTATCCATAAGTTGTCATTTCATTGAGACAATTCAAGACCTTGTTTCTTTAAAGCGTGACCTAGAATCAAGTGATTCCAGCTGAAATCATTGTTCATTCTTGTTGAAGCAATTGGGTAAAATGGAGCATCTGAGTAACATCTGCTTCTTGCAAGAGTAGTGCAATAAACAACTATGAAAGATCAGAGATTTAATTCCAGGATGGGTATTGAGTAAGGTGCACAGTGATTTATTGCATGATATTCAATTTATGTCTTAATATCTTTCTCTCCACAAATTAAGAACTTTTGAAGACTTGCCCAAACAAGCCAAAATCGAAAACAAACTACTGCCATGTCAATCCAGCCATAAATCACATCTCCCTAGACTATGTAGGACTTCATTCATCAAATTTTATATTGAAAAAACAGGAACTGAAGAGCATTCTTCTGATTCTGTACCATGTGATCCAAATGAATAGGTTTCTACTCCATGAGTCCAAATATTATAAATGTTTATTGTTATTGATTTTTGTCCTCAAGGATGGAATAGTGATGGCATAAATAATTCTTTAAATGATTAAATATCAAGTATCATGAGGACTTGCCATCAGGCATAAGGCATAAGGCATAAGATATACTCAATGTAAAATGTCAAATTATAGTGTGAATTTTTCTAAAGGCATGTGATCATATTTGAATTTCATGATTTCTTACAACTCGTTGTTCCTTTCTTCCCTGATTCTGCTTACACCTACCAGCAAAGCAAAAAATGTTACCAAATTGATAAGCGTCCTTTTATAGACTTTTCTATGGTGATATGTCCATGACTATACACACGCACACACAGTTTTGGAGTGATTATGTAGTAAGGTAAATGGATTGGATAAATTTGTAATTGAATATTTTTTGAATCATATTTATAGAAGAAGCAAGTAAAAAATGTATTTCGTGGTCAATGAGTAGAACGATTGAAATGGATTTATTAGTGGTGGTACAATTGTTAGAAAAGAAAAAACTGAATGTAAGCAATATGGATAACTATGTTGGTTAGAAGAAAATAAAGGCCAGGTTACTGGATTTATCATGTACTTGTCACTGAATTTAGACTGATTTCAGTCATAGTTAAGAGTAAGATAGTAAACTGGCTATTATAACAGTCATGAATAAACTCAGAAACAAGGAATCTACTTGCAGCAAAGAACAGCAGGGAGTTGTGTAATCTCAAGGCAATGCTGTGGCATTTTAGAGCTGGAAAGAGAAAAAAAAATCATTTGGAAGCAGAAGAAAAAGATAAGGCTATCACAACTCCAGTTTCAATGGAATGTGTTAAACCACTCACACAGAGCCACACACACACACACACACAAACAACCAGCAACTTCTTGAAAAATTTATAGTCAGAAAGTGAAGAAAAATTTTAAAGATGATTTAAGGATATAGGTGATATCTGCCAATTACAGACATTGAAGTTCAGAGAAATCAGTGGACAATTTTTTGAAGGTTGAAGATTAAAAGGAATAAGAGTTAATATCAGACTAGAGGGTGATCAAAACCATGTGAGGCAAAGGTTACAGGGGAAATGAGATGTCTTACAATGTCTGGAATTCTTTGGTGACTAAAGGAAATAAAAATGGGATTTTTCCTAGTGGTCTTTAGGGAGAAATTTATAATAAGCCTCATTCTCTAGGCAAACTTCCGGAGGGGGATATTGCAAGAGATATCCTGTCAGAAGCACACATAATTCTGGGGGATTCTTTTATAACCTGGAGGAGTTTCAGATTGGACTATGAATAGTCATATACCAATTTTTATTGTTGTTAGTGTTTGTTTTATTAAAATATAAATGTGTTATATGAACTTCCCTGATTTTTTTCTAACTGATCTTTATAAAAATTCCCTCAAATCATCCTGTATAGATGAACCTCAATTTTTAAATTATATTGATATATCCTCAGTTAATTCAATAGTTTATGCAATAATGAGTATTCATTCTTTTCAGGTTTTGTTTTGCTTTGATTTTATTTCTTGACACTGCTGGCAATTTTGTGTATTTGCCACTGTGACTGGTACTGTGAGAAACAGATTCCTGAGTGTGGGAATGGTAAGAATTCTGGGTCAAGATGACATTCACGTTTATGTTAGCTGAAAACAACAGATTGCTTTCTAAGAAGTTAAAATAACTTTTCATTTTAAAAAGAAATAAAATTTTATTTCTTATAAAAGAAATGGTTGAGAGTATTTCCTCCACTCCAGTTTTCAGATTGCTCTAGATATCATTATACATTTTATTTTATTGTTTCCCTAGTTTGATGGGTAGGAAGTGATATTTAATTATTACTTAAACTTCACTTATTTGACTCCTAGAGAGTTGGGTCTCTTTTCACTTGCTCATTTGCCATCTGTATTTGCTGTTCTGTGAACTAGCTTCTCAAAAAAAAAAAATTGCTGTATTTCATTGTGAAATTTCTTACTAATATATATGAACATTTGATTGTAGATAGAAGAAATGTTGCATATTTTTTTGTTTTTTTTTTATTTAATTGTTAACATAGTAGGATCATTGTCTATTACAATATCCATTTCCCAGATGTGGTTTCTCAGTAACACTGCAAGTTTAAGTGCTCAATAGCTGTACATGGCTAATAACTTTATATTGATCAGTTCATGAGGAGAACATTTCCACTATTGCAGAAAGTTTACTGGACAACACTGAACTCCAGAAAATGTATTTTTCATGTATTCAGATACAGATATGTTCTTAATGTTTCTTATTTTCTTGGCTTGCTTATAAAATATTTCTCCCACTTGTATAATATATGCAGAGTCATTTAAGCCCTCTGCTAATTGTTTTAAAGTTTTGTGTTTTATATTCCATGATGTGTAATGTTGATGGAATTTATGATGTATGATGTCAGGTTCTAAACAGATTTTAATTAATTTTCTTATATGTAAAAATATGAAAAACATACAATGAGGCCCTATATATACATATACTGGTATATATTTTTGAATATTCTACTGGTTTCCCATGATTTATTTATTTATTACTGGGTCAATACTGAAATATCGCTATTGGCATTGTCTTACAACATTTTCTTTTCTAATCTCTGACTTGAGATAGCTCTCATTATTTTCAAAATATTTTAGAAATTACTCTGAGATAATACTCTTCCACATGGATACTAATATCATTGTATCCAATCTCCCAAGCAAATTGCATTGGTATTCTATTTGTAATTATATTGCATTAATATATGTGATTTTTGGAAAATTGATATATTTCTATCACATTATATCTTACCTTCCTAGAGCTTTGTTCTAATTTGGTTTTATATCCTAATTCTATTCTCTACTGCTTTTTTTTAAATGTATTTTTTCTTATCTTTTGTTTCTCTTATCTTGATGTATTTTTAACTTATCCTGCTGCTGTGTTATAGGGGTGATGCTTGACTTTTGTTGAGGATGCAAAATCTTTTGTAGATCTTTTCTATTTTATTCTACAACACATCATTTTTAGAGATACATTCTTTTTTGAATCCCGCAAATATTATTCCCCTTTTCTGTTTCTGAAGCTATTTTTAAAGTCAGCCTTATAATTCATCTTCTAAGTAACTGTGTTTGATCCTGCTGTATCAAGTTTTTTTCATAGCCGCCATATCTTTAATCTATAAAGAAGGACAGAATGATGCTTCCAGCTCTCAATTTGATTACAATTCCAAACTTTCAGCTGGCCATCACCTAAGAACTCTTGTTTGGCTATGATTGTGTTTTTCTCTTACACCTGCCACCTGATTCTAGTTTGTCATCTGATGTAGTATGTGGAAAACTGCTATTTATCTGTTCTAGTCTATGGAATAACAATATCACATTTCTAGTAGGAATTTTTAACACAACACAGCTACACATACACAAATTCCATTTTTGTGACTTTTAACTCTATCGTCTTCCATATTAATAGCCTTATGAGATTTAGCATTAAAATGGGTAATATATTTGAGCAAATTTTAAAGAAATGCATCATAATCCCATCCCCCATCCGAGCTAAACTGATCTTCTATTCATGTTCAGCTGTCTTCTGTGAGACTGAATCATCACAGAGGGAAGGAGCTGACATCTCAAAGAAGGCAATAGACTTTGTGTAGCTGGAATGGGCCATAGAGTTTTTCCCATAGTATAGAGGAGATTCTAAATGTCAAACATTAACTCTTTACCCTAAGAATGGAATGAGAAAGAAGGAGTTAATGTTTTAGATAATGTCTAGACATTTCTATCCAAAAGGGCCATAGCTCAAAGCAGGAAAATGCAAGAACAGTGCAAGGCAAAGAAGATTCCATACCTCTGTGTTCTGACATCTGCTGTTCAGAGGTAAAAATTACACAGAAATTGGTCTAAAGGGAGTTATGAAGCAATTCCAAGGAAAAGGATTTTACCTTACAATTTTCACTTAATAATTTAGTTTCTGAACCTTTTATGTCCAAATCCAAGAATATGTGGGCCACTCAGCATGGTTAAGTGGAGTAAAACTTTGTAGTCTTTTCCTGGATCACTCTAGGTTTCTGAGGAAATACTCCTGAAAAATGATAAATGATAAAGATCAGAGACAATTGCGTGAATTAAGGAGGTCACAGAGGATATGACCTAGTTTCAGATAGCTCATCAAATCAGAAAGTACAAATATAAAGCTGCCATATTTAAAACTGAGAAAGACCAAACTATAAGTTATACCAGCTGTGCAGTTAAGCTTGGGGACACATTAGTTCCCAGGATCAAGAAAGGACAGAGGATATTCCATGCCATATGGATCAGGAAACCGTTTTCTACGATGCAGTCATAGAAACCCAGCACTATTTCAGAGAGACTTTTGGGTTGATGGAAGATGGGAGAAACTTGGAAGACAGATTATTATTAAAAGGACTATTTAATTAATCAGATCCAGTTTTGAACTTCATAGGAATAAAATCAGTTTCTTTTCTATTAACTAGCAGATGGGGTTTATGATAATAAATTATAAAAGATAAAAAACATAAAGAAATTTGTTAACTGTTCTGAGCATAAGGTGAATTTGTTTTCAACCCAGACTTGTCAGAGATGGTTGTAGGGAAAAAGCATAGAAATAAAGAAAACTCACATAAATGAATAAGACAATTCTCAGTTATCACAAAAGATATAAAAAAATTTGAAAAGGTGATGTGGAAGGAAGATAGAGTGACAAAACCAGTAGTTCTAAGGGATTCCTGATCTGTATCTCTTGCCCTGACTAAATTATTAATAACACAAATTTGATTATTTATAACACAAAATTTTATTATTTAGATTAGAATGATCCTGATAATTATGTTGCTATAGCAGCAAACAAAAATTATTAAAGAGTACAGAGTCATTTATAAGGGGCTCAGGAGTCAATTTGAAGATGTTTCTACTGGCAAAAACAAATGGACAACTTTATTATCAATAGGACTAACAAAGCAATTGATTGAAATACATCAACATTTTAAATCAAAAAGTGTCCATATAATTATTAGAGCTCATGCATTAAAAAAAATTAGAACAGGAGTATCATGATTTTGCAATTTCCAATGACAAAATGGATCCAAGACATGATCATCAATAGATTCTAACATCAAAAATAAAAGACAATTAATTTTTAGGTGCCTCCTGATATAAAATATATTTTTTAATATTTTAAGACTCAATGTGAAAAATCTTTTAAAATATATATATCCTGTTCTGTTTTCTTCCAACTAGTGCTAGTGTTTTGGTTTTGCAGGGTTAAGTATTTTGATTAAACAGAAGTAATGGTTGGCTAAGTAGAAATTCAGTGCTTAAAGGTAGCAATAGATGTCAGAACTAATATCACAGTGTTGTGTCATTTATTCTAAGAAAAGACTGTCACTGACTTTTCTTGATACGTGAATTGCAGCAGGAGATTTTCATTATGCAGACTGTGTTTCCTTAAGGAAACCAGCTGGATCTTTGAATTAGGCACCTGAGCTTTATTTGGGGATTTTTCTACTGTGGTATTTGTTCAAAATATGCACCAACACATTAAAGACAGGAAGGTTAATGTCTGCCATGTCAGCAGAAGGATAAAATGTGATGAAAAATGTAGGTATGAGTAAATCATTTGCAGTTTAATTTAGAATGAATAATCTAAGTCTTATTTTGTTTTGTTTGGAATGTTACTCATTCTATGTATTTCATTTCAGTTTTCCAAAGACGGGATATCCATACAGTGCCTATTCAATGGATCAATGACTCATAGTATTGTAAGTACTACAGTAATTTCTCACATTTCCTGTGACTTCACATTTTATACTTTGCAGAAATATATCACTGAACAAGTGTCAATTTCTTTAGAAGAGGATAGAACTAAATTAATTTAATTTGAAAATAGAATGGAGATCATTTTCTATCAATATTAACTTTGTTCATCCAAGAGAAGGAATCGTGCATAAATTCTAATAGTGATATTAGTATGTAAGAATCTTTACAAAACAGCTTTACAACAAAAGTATGGGAGATATAGATGACTAGCAGAATAAATGAAAATGAGGTTAAGAAAATATAAATAAGCAGATAATGAAAGGGGGCAATGAAGACACAAGGAGTCCATAAGGCTAGAATGCTCTGAATTTAGCTCATGTCTCTGTGTGGAAATTTAAGCAAGCTGGGTTCTTGGTTGCACCTAACTTAAAATAATTTGGATGAAACTTATATTTAAACCTCTTCCTCCTCTAAAATAAAATAAAAATCCAATTACATGAGGAAGGATCCTACTTTTTCTTCTAACAAATATATACCATATTTAAGCACTTCTCAAAAAAGAAGTGGTAATTATGTCAGATTTTTTAATTTAAAAATATTATCGGGTATCTATGTATGTTTTAGAGTTTCAACGTCAATATGTGTTTAAATTCCTGAAAATGGTTTTAATATTTTAAGGTCGTCCTCTTAAATATCGCCAGTGCTTTCTACACTAATGTCTTCTTCATTTGACTGTGTGATGTGCAGGGAATTTGTTTAATTTTTCATGCCAATTTATTTCAGTAATGAAAAAGGTTAAAAATTTCTCTGGCCAAAACTGCTGAAAAAACAACAACATCATTTTCAAAATTTCCACACTTAGGATGATCATTTGTGATTAGTTTTCCAATACTTTCAAAATTTCTCTGAATTAGTTCATCTACTACCCAAACTAAAATATTCACATTTTTTGCAGAATTTAAGCATTATTTTAACTTGGATTCCTGTTCATTTGTAACAATTACACACATATTGACAATTTACATTTATTTTTCTATACAATGTGTATTCATAACTGTAGTAGATTTTTGTGGGTGTTATACTCTAGCTTTTAAAAGCTTGCCTATAAGGATATATTTTACAATTATTTCCACAGGCTTGATTTGGTTTTAACTCAGCTATGGTGATCTCTTTATTTTTAAGTTGAATATTGTCAAACATGCCAATCTCTTTTCTTAAATAGCACCTGTGTGTTTGAGTAATATTGTATTCTCACACCCACACTTCCTGTGAGGAATTCACCCAAGTTTACCTCCAGTACTTGCATGGCTTTTTTTACATTCATCTAGGATCCACACACATGAGTGTGTGTACATATATATATATATATGTACACACACACACACACACACACATATATATATACATGTATATATATCACATATGATACACGGACAGATATAGCTTTATATGTCTATACTCATTATGGTAAAAGGAACACATATAATTTTAACTTTGCTATTTCAAAACCATTTACATAAAAACACCATCATTTCCATGCTAATTTAAGATTCCAATATAGTCATATAGGAACTTTTCCTAGGCAACTTCATGTACTTTATTGCATTTGCAAGATAGATTTTTTGTTAACAGATCAGCAATATTTCCTATCTTCACACAATCAGAATTTTCTTTGTCTAGGAAGACAGTATTAAGCATAGCGATTGAAAACAAATGAGAAAAGAACTCCTATTTGTCCCTCCACTATCTTCCCCCATTTATCTTCCAGCATTCAAAATGTGCTGTTTTTTCCATGCTGTTGAAAATCATGTCTAGCAATCCAATGATAAAAAGCATGTGGCTTTAATTCCATATATTGAATCCTTGATCTTCATCTACCATGTGGCATCACAAGCTAACCAGACCATTCTAGGCAATTGCACAATCAGCAAATTAATTCTTTTGGACTGTGTTCTTAAGCTACCATATTTTTTATCCCTAAAAATAAGAGAAGATCACCTGTGACCAGAAACACATCTCTTGGTAGACTGAAGGCAACCTTGAAGCCTAAGCAGACTCAGTGGCCACCGTGGGTCAGCCAACCAATCCACTTGCCAATCACAGTTATCTCAGCATTGTTGCCTCAAAGGCAAGGAAAATGAAGAGCTTTGAGTGGAGAAGCACATCGTTTCATTTTACTGGAGGCATTGGCCTAGGCGGTCCTTCTAAGCATTAGAGCTAGTTTTTCCTGTCTAGTTCCTGTTTTATTTTTAGAGGGCTAGAAGGAAAAGAAAAACTTCATAGATAGTTGAGTGCTTAGGCCTTTCTTTATTCTACAGTTGCAGGAAAACATTAGCACAGCCAAATCAAAAGGAGATTATGCCAATGTCCATTTTAGTAAAGTTTAGTACATTCTTTAGTACCCATGAAGCTTAAGGTCCTCCTTTCAATAATTAAGGACATAAATAAGGTCTATCTTTACAATTAGAAATAAAATGAGGAGGACAATATACTAAGTATTCCACTCTTTTCCTCCAAAGTCCTCCTGAGATTTGCTCTCAAAAACATTTCTTTCTGTTACTTCTGGAGCTCAATCAGTGTCTCCATTGCACTCCAGTAAGTGCAAAACTAGGGTCCCATTGGCAGAAGGAACTATTCAAGATGGCTGGGATTCAAATGCTCACATGAATCAGGGTGTGGGGAAGAATTCCAGGAGACTTTGAGCAACACACAATAAAGATAACCTTTTTATACGTGTAGATTTTGTAGTTCAGGGTAAGGTGGGAGCAGACTAGGGACATGCTTGGCTATTAGGAAAACATTAGCCAAGATTGTGCCACAATCTCTATGGTTGGTGGCACAGAGATTAGCCAAAAGCTGTGCCTGTGGTATCTACTAACAGAAGAGTTTGACATCAGGCAATAGGAAGAACAGAATGTGGGATATTACCGGCATTATAAAGAGTAGAAGCCTGTGTGCATGAATGTGTATATGTGCATGTGTGTATGTAGGTATTTACGAGAGAAAGAGAATGTGATACAGTTTAATAATGAGATGGGCAAAGTCTAATCTCTAGAATGATTGTTTGGTCCTCTGGAGTTTCATTCCCAGAGGGTCTAGAATGCAGTCAGCTAAAGAAGGCGCACTACCTAAAGCAAAGAATCAGGAACTCTGGTTAATATAACAAAAGTAGTTGAATCTGAGAGAAAATGCTGGCCTTAGCTTCTGTAATTTGTTGTGTCTTCACTAATTGTCTATCTACCTTGTCTATGAAAAGGGTTGTCATCTGTGCCTGGGGCAGCATCATTGAAGGATTTGCATATGCTACTCTGGATGTTAGGATCTGAATGAAAATCTGAGTTGCCAAGAAAACCCTGACTCCAGAATAATTTCATGCCATCATATGCAGAGCTGGACAAGCTAGATTTCCCCATATGATCACACAAAAATTTTGCTGATTAGGAGGGAGGCAGTTCAACTAATATTTTAACATTTGTCATAACAAATAAATGCCAAAAATGCTTATCTTTACATAGATCATGTTCCACCTTGAATCTGAATGATTCTGGATTCAATGTATTTCTTCATGCAATAGATATCTTAGTTAATAATTTGGTAAGTGTTGTGTATATCCCCTCTACTCTTAAATGGTCTTATATGTTTTTGGTTTGTTTGTTTCTTCTATATCAATATAATTTCCCCTCCTTATTCTATACAAACTCTTGAAATAGCATATTTGTCTACACAATTCCATTTGGAAAATTCTTTTTGGCCCATTCTTTTCTAATTTCATTTGTTGCAAGTGAAAAGTGTGTTGCTAATCTAAGTAATATTCTGCTGTAATTATCTACCTTTGTGTTCCCTTTGCTTTATGTTGGAATTCCACATTTTCAATCTTTTGATTTAGCTATAAATTCATTTTTATTTTCATTCATTTGTTATGTTTGGAACTCAAATTTTGCAATTTTACTGCTTCTTAAAGTTCTTTGCCTTAATTTATCAATTCTTGCTTCTATCCTATTCTGTCTATCTGAACTCATACTAGATATATGTTGCAACTTCTCTTTCTCTCTTCCACATCCCATCACCTCTCTGGTAATTTGGCATCTCTTTTTCCTCTCTATGGTGCATTGTGGTTAATTTACTCAAATCTGTGTTACAATTCATTAAGTTTCTCCACAGTTAAATTTAAAGCATTTTAAAACTAACATCTAATTAAGAAAAAGCAACAATACTTTCCACTCACGATAGTTAATTTTGGTTCTTTTTCAAACTTGCCTATCTCAATAGTGTGCTCAGCATCCTTATTTTAAACATATCTATTCATATGTTCAAAATATGAATATATGAATTATTCAAAATAGTTTTAGTATCTAAAGTTTCTCAAAGATCTTCAATTTTTGTTTGTATCTGTTAACTTTCAGTTGTGATATAAAAAATCATTCATGTTTTCATTTCTAAATTGAATGAATGTTCAGTGAAGCATTACATGTAGATTTTTAATTTTTACTTTGATTTAACTTTATGTCTTTTCTGAAATGGCTTTGCATTTGCTTCTGCCAGGAAAAACATAGCTACCATCCTCCAAAAACTGTATTTTATTGTTGTTTCCTGACATGCATTATAGGCCTACATGTATTTGAAGCTAATACTGGTTAGACAGATCCAAAGTTAAGACTGCCAGGAAAAACTGGTTTTCTGTCCTATTTGTAGGCTGAAGATTTTCTCTATGAACCAATGGAAAAAAATTTTCCCTAGGCTACCCTTCCAAAACATGTGCAGAGATCTTAACAATTTGAAGTTTGTAGTTAAGTAGGCATCCCTATTCTACCTATAAATACTGTTTCAGCCAAAGAACTGATCTCTGACCTAATATAAATCTAAGTCCCTAATAATCCAAACAAGATATCTTTGAGAACAGTGGTTTATTGCTCTGGTTTTCAATTTCCTTCTTTGTTTCTCACAGTTAGTTTGCTTATTTTCTTAAGATATCATTAAATTCATCTACAGGTATGTTATTTTGTTTCAGAATCTGCATTGCCAAACACTGTATTCCTGCTGAGAAAGAGAATAAGAAAAAGAATGAGTGGGGACAGGGGATAAAGCTGTAGAGGGGGAAGCAAGGGGAGAGAGAGAGAGAGAGAGAGAGAGAGAGAGAGAGAGAGAGAGAGAGAGAGAGAGAAAGAGAGAGAGAGAGAGAGGGAGGGAGGGAGGGAGGGAGGGAGGGAGAGAGAGAGAGAGAGAGAGAGAGAGAGAGAGAGAGAGAGAGAGAGAGAGAGAGAGAGAGAGAGAGAGAGAATTACAGAGACATTACAAAGAATTGTTTTAAACTGTGATCATCATTCATCATTGCCAGTGACTTCTTGTTCAGTTTTTGCTAGAATTGCCTCTGAAGTATTATGTATTAAACAATGTTTATTTCAACAAAACAGCATTTCATAGAACATAGAAGCATCTTAGGTCCTCATGACAGAATACATGTAGAGTTTCATGAATAGAAAAAGACATGATACTCTAGAAGTAGTTATACACAAATATTGCAGAAGAAAGGATATGGAAACACACTCAAGCCACAATACAAGGTGAGAGGATGTTAACACTGTATCATGA
The DNA here is from genome assembly GCF_023851605.1 of Tamandua tetradactyla. NCBI lineage: Eukaryota > Metazoa > Chordata > Mammalia > Pilosa > Myrmecophagidae > Tamandua > Tamandua tetradactyla. Next base: position 73,448,482 of record NC_135335.1, on the reverse strand, counting down.
GAAGGTCATTCTGATTATCTTTTTTTTTTCTTTATTTTGGCGCGGGCAAGCTCTGAAAACCCGAGTTTCTAGCATGGCAGGCGAGAATTCTGTCACTGAGCCACCATTGCACCGCCCCATCCTGATTATCAAAAAACTTGAATATTCCCTCCTCAATCAGTGAGGTTTTAAACAATAATTTTACTAAAAACAATGCTATTTTTAAATGGCTGATTACACATGATAGGTGTTAGAAAATGCTTTTCTTCATAGTGTGAATAATAGTCTGATAAGTATTATTTCAAAAATTTTTTTTCAAGTAAAGTTACTTTGACGTATAATTGATATATTATTAAAATAATTAATTGCTCTTTCTTTATCCAGTCTAAGACTAAACTATTAGATCTTCCAAATCAATATACTATTTGAAATTAAATAATTAAAATTTAATTTTGCCATAATACATTCCATTGATGTGAATTATTTAAAACTAGTATATACTAATTCTGATATTAATTTTCATTTTGATCTTTGGTAAATCATTTAATTCCTTTAAATGGTATGAGGCTCCTACATGTGGAATAATTTGACTTGGGAAGGAAATTGGCTCCTTTGCTATAGGAGATGTTCGTCAGAGAAGGAATACCACTTACAATTGTTATATACATTCAAATATCAGTTTAACAGGTTCTTCCTTGTTCAGAAGATCTCATTGTCTCCCCATGCCTCAGTCTTTTTATTGGAGTAAAAAAAATTAGAGTTATCCATTAAAAAACTCTGTTTCTTCTCAAGTTCCATCAGCGTATGCCTGAGCAGTGTGATATTTTTCTTGGTGTTGTAAATGTTAAGCAGGAGTTTAGGGAATAAAAAAAAATACAAATCTTTAATTTCTTAAGCCAAAGAAAGGTCTAGGATAGGCATTTGTAAATATATTTCAGAATAATGCTTCCTTCTTAGGTATAATCAGCACATGCTATTATTCACTTCATTAATTAGGCCTCTTTGAAGAATCACACAATTTAAGATTATTTTTTATTAGAAAAGATGATTTCCTATCATATAAGACAGAGCAAATCGTTCTAAATCTGTGGCTGAGTGGATTATTTGGATGTTCTAAGAAAAGTATTTGCAATGGAAAAAAAAAATAAAAATGTGGGAACTTTCTATACTCTGACAGTCATCAGCTAGTAAGTTCATACCAGATAAGTAATTTGTTCATTTCTGAACTGTTACCAATGGAAAAAAATTCATGAAAATCCCTTCTATGGCCATTCTCAAGATATCCTATTCTTTTACACACAAAAAAATGGTTTATGCTCAACTTTGAGGAATCATCTCTATGCAGTTTTTCCCCAAAGTTCAAAATTTTTTCAGTAGTTTTGTTCATATGAGATTAGGTCTAAAAAGATCAGTGATCATTTTATAAAGAATAATAGTCTAAGGATATACAATGTTTCCATACCAAGACATAAATAGACTATAGATATGCCATATATTTAATTTGCTTCACTAACTATATGTCTAATTCACCACATTAAAGCTGCCTTTAATATATCAAATATAAATTGAGGCAATCCTCTTTCCATAGAACAAATAAATAATTTTAAAATTAACTACAAATCTAAAAAAAAAATATGTATCTCCTTTAGAAGTTAAAAGACTGAGAAAATATTTATGCAATTAAACCATAATTGAATTTAAGTTCAGGTGCAACAAAACACCACTGTATGAATGTAAATTTAGGGATTTTCACTCTTGTTACAATAACCAGGATTTACTTTTATTTTTTTCTATCATGGGCAGGCACCAGGAATCAAACTCAGGTCTCTGGCATGGCAAGCGAGAACTCTACCTGCTGAGCCGCTGTGGCCCACCCAGGACTTACTTTTAAAAGGAGGTGAGGTGCTTTTCCAAAATGAATGCACATTTACCTTGTTTTATATGATTTTTTAAAATGAACTGGGGGGGTTTTCTAAAACAAAATAACAGCATCTAAATATAATCAAGGCAAAATCATTTTGAAAATGCTAATATGTTTTTATCCCTACCCAGAGAAAAATGATGGGCTTCCTAAAGTCTTTATCGAGTAAAGAAATTTAAAAATCATATGTCTATCTTTGTGTGTAAATAAATGCACAGAGGAAAGTTTGTTCTGAAATACCAAACCAAAAAGAAGTTTAGGCAATAGGTTCAATCTAAAATAAAGAAGAGTGACTCACCCCATGAATATAAGGGGTAAATTTGTGTTTTTATTTAGGTCACAGTTTGTTCTTCAGCTATGGATATCAAAATATGTTTTGATTTACACTGTATTTTGCCTCCATCAATTACTCCCTCTGTATTCTAATCATCAGATAATAGTCATAGCACATTGTTGGTGGACAAATTGGCATTCTGACATGTCAACCAGTCTTAAATTCATTCTGTTAATTTCTTGTCCTCCAGATATTGATAATTCCAGGTGGAACAGATAAAATTGAGTTTCCAAAAGTGTAAAGCCAACAATTAGCTCTTAAAATACCCTGAGGAATTGAAAGATTATGACAAAAAAATACATTGCTGAAACACAATTGTCAATAAATATAATAAAACATACTGAAGAAAAAGTAATTATTTTAAAATGTATTTAAAAAGCATTAAAAAAGAGTTTTACGTTTGTTATAAATACGATTAGCAGGAAGAGAAACATGAAACTTTAAGAGAGTAATCTTTCATGAAACAATTATACTAAAAATGTTTTTACATTTTTACAGTCTTTTGAAAATATGTATATTCCACATAATCTACTACACTGTAATACACTGTAAAAAATGGTGCCATTTTGGATATCCATCATTGCAGATAATAGAGTTTTGATTCAATTTTATTTACACGTATAAAGGTGATACTTAAAAAGTAATAAAGAAGGTCCAAAAGAAGTTAAAAATAGAAGAATATTGCTTTTTTATCTAAAAACACATTTTTAGATAATTGTATGTGAGGAAAATCCTTAAGCGTTCATTTCTTGGTTTACTTCTAATGTAACCTCCCTAGAAGCTAAATTTCCAACTATAACTTAAAATACTAAATAATGCATTACTGCCTCAAAACATTTTTTAATAATGAAGCAGGTATAATAAAAAGGAAAAAAAAAAAAAACAAGTTGAAGCAATTTAAGGCCTATGTTTAGCTAAGAATTTTGACTTTTCTGCAAGAGACGTATAAAAGCAATTCCAGGTTTAAGCACTTCAGAGGATTAGGCTGATAAAACAAGGTCAAAATAAGTACATCATAGAATTTACAGTCAAGTCTCTAGCATATCAGCAAATTGATACATGGAGAACCTTCCCAGGAGCAACATTCCTTATTAGGTTTTCATTCCTAAAAACAACGGATAGTCACTCCTGAATAGTTAAAAGCCTACAGCTGTGATATGTGAAATATAACTTTTGTGTGTTTTTATGTTTCCCACTTTGAGAGGCTGGGCATTTTCTTCTATTCTTGGTCTTTGGGACTCTGCACTGATTCCGAAGCTGAGCCTATGAAGTGGTTAACTGAGACAGCTGTCCAGATCTGGGTTAAATGTCGATGTTGGACAAATTTATGGGATGCTTATTGAATGAAAATTTTAGTAATGAAACTTTCTAAATAGAATTATAATCCTTTCTGTGCCTGCCTTGTCCAACATGCATACATCACCCTTTTGCTGTCTGTCTGACAAAACAAACGAGGTCACCTTTCCAGCTCGCCAGGTATGGAGCTTCTTTGCATCCTATATAGCTCATCAAGAAAGTGAAAAGGACTCAGGAAGTCAGACTATTGAGGACATTTTAAAGATCTGTATTCCACCTAGGCATATGCACCATTTGAACTAACTTGTTACCTATACTCCTTAGATTCCTGATGATTTTTTTTTTTTAATCTGCAATGGCTCCTGTCTAAAACAATCTATTCATATAGTAAGTAAGCTTACTACATTCATTTGCTTTCTTATTCTGTCCAATGATGTCAGAAAAAAATAAATTATCAATACGTCCCACCCTTTCTGTGCCGTTTTCCCAAAAGTTAAGAAGTTCTTGCTTTGCAGAAGACGTGTCCAGATCAGACTCAGAATCCTCTAAATCCTCAATTTGAAAAGGCACATAGAATGATAATTTCACAGGAGCTTCTTTTGAGATAAAATAAACATACTACCTGGAAATTTTGATTAACCAAGACCTTTACGTGATTGACCTAATAGGGATTTTCAAAAATCTTGCAGTGGTAAAAATGAAGAGAATCAAATCAGGCACTAAATTGTTCAGTAATTCCATCATATTTCTCCTTTTAAATCAGCCCTTAAGATTACGAATGCAAAATTCTTTTCCTTACCTGATAAAGAAACACTAGGTAGTGAAAGAAATTGCACTGTCTATTAGATAAAGCAGAATGCTGGAGGCTTCATTACCGTGGAAGTGTTGCAGTATTCTTCTTTAATTTTAATATAAATGCATAGATTAACATTGAAGCTTGCAACATTCCTTTCTTTATTAGGAAAGTTTTAGGCTTATGGAACAATCATGCATAAAATACGGGATTCCTATATACCACCTTATTATTTGAAAAAAATAGGAAATCAATAACTTAACACAATAACTTTTGTGTGTTTTTATGTTTCCCACCTTAAGAGGCTGGGAAACATAAAAAATAGGAAATCAATATATTAGGCATACACCAAAAGGAAAAAACAAAGATTTTATTTTTTTTACACAACCACATTCAAAAAGCTTGCTTGACTCTCCCAATCCAGTCTTTTGATAATTTCTCTGGAATTCTAAGAAACTTTTCCAGGTACTGCATGATGTTTGAAGAGTCCTGTTTCTTAATATAAATAAAATTTCAATACATTATTTCACTCTCTTCAAAGATTCTATCACTATTGGATGTAGTTAAGAACAGTGGCTAAAAAGATATGCTCCAGAGACAGATTGCTCAAATGTGAATACCAGCTATGTCACTTTCTAAGTGCATTACTGTGCTGGTTTGAAAGGATATATGACCCCTAGAAAAGCCATGTTTTAATTCTAATCCCATTTTGTAAAGGCAGCCATTTCTTCTAATCCCTATTCAGCATTGTATATTTGAAACTGTAATTAGATCATCTTCCTGGAGATGTGATATAATCGAGAGTGGTTGTTAAACTGGATTAGGTGATGACATGTCTCCACCCATTTGAGTGGGTCTTGATTAGTTTCTGAAGTCCTATAAAAGGGAAATATTTTGGAGAATAAGAGATTCAGAGAGAGCAGAGAAGAATGATATAGCCACGGGAATCAGAGAACCCACGAGCCAGCGACCTTTGGAGATGAAGAGGGCAAATGTCTCCTGGGGAGCTTCATGAAATAGGAAGCCAGGAGAGAAAGTTAGCAGATGACACCATGTTCACCATGTGCACTTCCAGTTGAGAGAAAAGTCCTGAATGTGTTTGCCATGTGCCTTCTCACTTGAGAGAGAAACCCTGAACTTCATCGGCCTGCTTGAATCAAGGTATCTTTCCCTGGATGCCTTTGATTGGACATTTCTATAGACTTGTTTTGATTGGGACATTTTCTTGGCCATAAGAACTATAAACTAGCAACTTATTAAATTCCCCTTTTAAAAGCCATTCCATTTCTGGTATATTGCTTTCTGGCAGCTAGCAAAGTAGAACAATTACCTTAGGTAAGTTATTCAACTCCTATGCACCTTAGTATCCTCAATTCTAAAATTGGAGTAATGATGATTACAACCCCATAAGATAGTTGCAAGGATTAAATGCATTAATACACTAAAAATGTCCAGTACTTAGTAAGTACTCACTCAGTGTTTGCAATTATTATATTTTCATGGAGAATTCCAGAGTCCTGTAATTGGGAAGAAGAATTTTCTTCACTTTTCTCCAATGGGTCTTCTACTTCTTATTGTAATTCTTCCTTAAGTTGCTAGCAGAACATGGTTCCTCTAGGAATGAAAAGGAAAAAAAAAAATAGGTCTTACTTGATGAATGCTGGTACGTTCATTCATTCCTCTGGTGAAGCAAACACTGGTTCTTTTATTTTTGAGTTATTTCTGAGTGATTTGATTGGGATATTTAATACTGACGTCCAGTGACCTGGAGTCTCTAAAACATCCCAGGAGTGCTTGAAAGTTCTCTGATTTCAGCAATATACCCCAACCTGCCTATTTTGCCCCTATGTCAACTTGCTCCAGCAAGAGGTTCTCTCTGCATATTTCCAAGTGTGTCCTCTTTCGTGCACATTTATACAAGATGCAGTGCTGGCACTTTTGGAAACAGCAAATTATGGAAGTGCAAGCTCTACCTGCTTCAGCAATTTTTCTTTGCTCTGTGGTCATGAGGAACTTCGACTGCTTTTTGCCTTTAGAATTTTCCAAGGGAAGACAAGAATATAGCTCTATGTCCCTCAAAACACCAGGGAACACATAAACAGTTTTTTCATAGGTGAAGTAACCGCACAGTTTGTATGCTTCTGTACAGCAGTGAGGCTCCATCCACTGGTAGAGGTATTTATTCCCTTCCTGGCATACCCTGGCATTCTCCTGAGGAAATCTCATAAGACGTGAGATGAATGGGAAAACATGAGATGGGAAACGTACCAACCCTTTTTTTCTACTCATGAACAAATCTAGGCCACGTCTAGAATAGGGTGAAGAGTGATGATTTAACTTTTTCTCTACCTTGTGAGTCATAGAAATGTGTCTAGCACATCGTTATTTTAAAATAGAGGCATGCACTAACAACTCTATTCAGTTCTAGGACTCAGCTAAAACCACTGATCCATTCCAATTATGAGAAAATGTAAGGAAATGTAGGTTGAACATATTGTGATACTTCAAGTCTAAATTCTTCAGCATGGCATTATCTCAGATTGTCTATATTTTATATAACCTAACAAACATTATTAAATATTATATATATATAATATTAATTTCTAGTCTATATCTAGCAGCCAAACACCAATAGAATATGGCTACAATCAAGAGAGATAGGTTTGCTGCAGGAAGGGAAATCACACAGCATATGAAATTATAGTTGTCTGCAGTTATCTACAGCAGATGGAATGATTTAGTCCTCCTTTCCCCAATCATCCACAATATCAATTCAATCATAAATCTAAGTTCCATATATTAATATTTTATTCTCTGGGCACTATAACCGGTTGCATCGGCCAATTGCCTTGCATCATCCCCTTGCATCAATACTCTACTCTCAAAATTAATATCTTTATATTAACATCTTCAAAGTCAACAGTATAATTTTCTTTGCCTTCTTTAGAAAGATCTTGGCTATTTTGATCCCTTCATTTTTCATATGAATTAAAAAAAAAGATAATGCATTTCTTTTAGAATAAAATTAAATTACATTAACTGTAGAAATCAATTTGGGGAGAAATTGCAATATTATAACTGAGACTTCTCAGTCATGAATTTGCTACCTCTATCATTTATTCAAGTTTCACATAACATCTTACAGTGAAGTTTTAAAATATATTGTTACAGTTCTCAAATGTACTTTGTTAGATTTACTTCTGTCTTATTTTTTATTAAGTTCAAAATTAGATTTTCACACTATCTGCTGTTCGTGTTTAGAAGTACAGCTAAGTTGTTTTTTTTAATGATCTTAGAAAACTTCCTGCTAAATTCTTTTAATAGTACTAATAATTTTCTTACATATTATTTTTTAAAGAAGACCATACTATGCGTAAATAGTTTATTCCTTCTTTTTGTATAAGTATGCCTTAATTTTTTTTCCTTATACACTCCCTAGGAATTCAAGCTCATTGATGAGTAAAAGAGATAATGAAACATACTTTTGTTTTCTTTTCATTTTTAAAGTAAATAGTTCTAATATTTTCTAGGTATAAACGATGCTTTGTTCTTTCAAAGTAGATATTTTATCAAATATATCCTCAGCTTTCTAAGATATTTCATTTTGGCTAGGTGCTGAATTTTATCAAATGCTTCCTCTGAATCTATGAGGTGAGTTTATGGAACATACAGCACATGTATACATACACGCATACACACACAATATATATGTGTATATATATAGCTTATGTAAAGTTTTAATGTTATAATGTCCCTATATTCCTGGGTTGAACATGATTTTTTAAATATATTATTATTTAATTATACTATAGGATTAAATTTTTAATTACATTAAAGAATGAGATTAGGTATACAATGATTTAGAAAATATGTCTGCTTTTTCTATTCTATGGAACAGAAATAAAAGTAACTGATCTTTTCCTTTAAAGTTTTGAAGAAATTACCTGAAATACTGTCTGGAACTTGTATTTTCTTTCTGAGAGGATTTTTTTCGTTTGTTTGCTTTGTTTCTCTTTCTGAGAGGGCTTTTTTTTTTTTATTAATTAACGGAAAAAAGAAATTAACCCAACATTTAGAAATCATACCATTCTACATATGCAATCAGTAATTCTTAACATCATCACATAGATGCATGATCATCGTTTCTTAGTACATTTGCATCAGTTTAGAAGAACTAGCAACACAACAGAAAAAGATATAGAATGTTAATATAGAGAAAAGAAATAAAAGTAGTAATAATAGTAAAAAAAAAAAACTATAGCTCAGATGCAACTTCATTCAGTGTTTTAACATGATTACTTTACAATTAGGTATTATTGTGCTGTCCATTTTTGAGTTTTTGTATCTAGTCCTGTTGCACAGTCTGTATCCCTTCAGCTCCAATTACCCATTATCTTACTCTGTTTCTAACTCCTGCTGGACTCTGTTACCAATGACATATTCCAAGTTTATTCTTGAATGTCCGTTCACATCAGTGGGACCATACAGTATTTGTCCTTTAGTTTTTGGCTAGACTCACTCAGCATAATGTTCTCTATGTCCATCCATGTTATTACATGCTTCATAAGTTTATCCTGTCTTAAAGCTGCATAATATTCCATTGTATGTATATACCACAGTTTGTTTAGCCACTCTTCTGTTGATGGACATTTTGGCTGTTTTCATCTCTTTGCAATTGTACATAACACTGCTGTAAACATTGGTGTGCAAATGTCCGTTTGTGTCTTTGCCCTTAGGTCCTTTGAGTAGATACCCAGCAATGGTATTTTAAGTTCTGCTTTATTTCCTTTAATATATAAAGGAAGGATTAAAGCATTGTATATATTCTTAAACCTGTTTGATATATCTTTCTAAGCATATCATGTCATCTAATTTTTCAAATGTATTAATGTAAGGTTCTTCATAGCTTTCTTTCACTAATATTAATAGTCAACTTTTAACATTTTATTAGTCTTTACAGAGTATTTAATTCAAAATAATTTCATCCTTCAAATTATGTCTGTCTTCACTTTTCTCTTGTTTTTCTATGAAATTTTGTTATTCTAAATTCTTTTGTTTCTAACAGTTGTTTAGTTTCTGTTTATTCTTTTTTAATATAAGCACTACTGCTATGAAAATTATTGCTATTACCTCCAATAGTTTCGCTATTTGTTATTATCAAATCATTTTTCATTAATTTTAAATTTTCCTCATGATTTCACTGTCAACCTATATATTATTTAGAAGCTACTGATTTATGTTGTGCTTATGCATTTTAGTGTCCCTCAATAATTGTTAAATATTTAGGAAATTATTTTATAGCATTTTGGTTAGAAAGTATGGTTTATAAAACTGATTCACTATGATTTCATTCTTTTAGATAGCTAGAGAGAGAGATAGATATAGATATAAGTATGAACAAGGCTGTTAATTTCTTGTATCTTTAAGGATATTTGTGTTTTCTCTAAACCATTAATTAAGTGAGATTTATTATATAATCTTTTACTATATTTCTGGATTTATCAGATTCTCACTATAGTTTCATCTCTTTTTCTGTTTATTTCAGAGTTTTATTAAATGTGTAGTTGTTTTTCTTCCTAGTGAGTTAAATGTCTTCCATTATTTACTATTCCTCTGTGCCCCAAATGCTAAATTTCAAATGTATTTGGCCATATGTTAATAAAATTATTTCAAATTAGTATTTTTCTAGTAAATTTTTTCCATGACTTTTAATTTTAAACTTTCTAAGAAGTTATGTTTTAGGGGTCCATTATTATAAAGAGATTTAGAACAATTTTTATTTGCCTGGTCTTGCTTTGTTTTTGACCAATCTGAAAAATGTTGCCTTTAGCTGCTAATTTGATCACTTTTGATAGTGTTTTATTTTTTATTTTTATTTGTCACTCTCTGTCTAGGCTTCTTTTTTCACCCTTTGACTTTGTTTTGATTTTTTGAATTTTTAATAGACTATTTTTAGAGCATTAGGTTTACAGAAATATCATGCAAAAAGTACAGAGGGTTCCCATATATGCCCTTTCACCCCCAGAATTCCTCCTATTATTAAAATCTTACATTAGAGTGGCATATTGTTACAGTGCTATCATTATTGAACCAATACTATTCATTACTCTTAACTAAATCCATAGTGTACTTTAAGGATCACACTGTGTTTTACACTTCTATGAGTTTTAACAAATTCACAATGCCAAGTATTCACCACTGCAGTATTAAACAGAAAAGTCATGGCCCTAAAAATGCACTGTCCTCCATCTAGCTTTTCATCCCCTCCCCTTTCTCTGAAACCCTGGAAGCTATCTTTTTACTGTTCCTATAGTTTTGTGTTTTCCAGAATATCATGTAATTTTAATCATGATGTGTTCTAGTTTGAAATTGTTATGTACTCCAGAGAATCCATGCTTTTTTAATCCAATCTTATATGGGAGGATGTATTAAAAGGGAGGAAACTTTTAGTTAGATTGGTTCAATGGAGATGTGACCCCGCCCATTCAAGACGGGTGTTCTAGTTTGCTAGCTGCCAGAATGCAATATACCAGAAACGGAATGGCTTTTAAAAAGGGGAATTTAATGAGTTGCTAGTTTACAGTTCTAAGGCCGAGAAAATGTCCCGATTAAAACAAGTCTAAAGAAATGTCCAATCAAAGGCATCTAGGGAAAGATACCTTGGTTCAAGAAGGCCGATGAAGTTCAGGGTTTCTCTCTCATCTGGAAAGGCACATGGCGAACACAGTCAGGGTTTCTCTCTCGGCTGGAAGGGCACATGGCAGACACAGCGTCATCTGCTAGCTTACTCTCCTGGCTTCTGGTTTCATGAAGCTCCCCGGGAGGCATTTCCCTTCTTCATCTCCAAAGGTCGCTGGCTGGTGGACTCTCTGCTTTGTAGTGTTGCAGCATTCTCTGCCCTCTCTGAGTCTCTCATTCTCCAAAATGTTTCCTCTTTTATAGGACTTCAGAAACTAATCAAGACCCACTCAGATAGGTGGAGACATGTCATCCCCTAATCCAGTTTAACAACCGTTCTTAACTAAATCTCATCAACCAGGGAGATGATCCCATCACAGTCCCAAATACACAGCATTGAATAGAGATTATTCTACCTTTAAGAAATGGGATCCATATTAAAACATGGCTTTTCTTAGGGGGCATACTTCCCTTCAAACCAGCACATTCCACCCTCTGGCCCCTAAAAAAGACATGTTTTTCCCAAATACAAAATACATTAATTTCATAACAATATCAGAAATCCTTAAACCTATCAGTAGCAATACAATGAAGTAGAAAATTAGAGACAGTATAAAATCTCATCAAGTCAGTTACAGGCATGGTCCGTCCTAAGGCAAAATTCTCTCCATTTGCTCTGGACCTTTGAAAACTCATAACAAGTTATTTGCTGCCAACATATAAAGGAGGAACACTCATAGGATACATATACACATTTCCATAGGGAGGAAGGAACACAGGGGTCACTGGACCCATACAGTTTCGAAAACCTGCAGGGCAAAGTCCATTAGATTTCAAAGTCTGAGACTCATTTATCCTCAGGGCTTTAGAAAGTGGCAGTCCCACCCTTTCCAAATGCCTATGCCTGCCTCTCTCTGAATGCAACCTTGGGGGATATTGGGGAGACCACCTTTTTCTCGACTCCACCCTCTCCAAGCATTGGGGCCACACCCGGGCTCTCTGCCATCTCTGGGGCACACGCTCAACCCCTCCATGTGGTGGCAGCCAGGCTCTCCCCAAACCCCAAGGAACGTGCTTCACTCTCTCCAAGACCTGAGGCGGCATGACTCTCCCACTGCAACGAGGTGGAAGGCCCATTCTCTGCCTTTGGGGCAAACTCACCCTCTCCACGGGCTTGGGTGGGTCCACTCTCCTGGCCCGAAGCTTCCTGACTTCAGACCTCAGCCTCCACGGTTTTGCCTCTGAAGTTATTTTTCCTCCAATGTGTCCCTTCTCTGAACCCCTCAGTCCAGACTGGCAGCAGCTCTGTTTATACAGGTCCCACAGCACTCTCGTTGGCTTTCTATGCAGTAGCCTTGGATCATGCCCATTAGATATAAGGAGTTTCCACAAATCTTTCCTGGATAACTCCATGTCTGATCCTGACTTTCTCTGAAATGTCTGACTGGTTTCACATTTGGTTAAATCCTCACACAGGGTTCTATTCTCTGGGATCTCCTCTCCTGGAAGCCCAGAATTTTCTAGGACATCAATTTCTGGTTTCTTTGTACCCAAGAGTTCACTTTTCAGCTTATCTCTTTCCTGTCGCATTTCACTATAAGCTGCAAGGAGAAACCAGGCTGCACTTTCAACATTTAATTTGGAGATCTCTTCTGCTAAATATCCAAGTTCATGGCTTTTAAAATCTGCCTTCCAGCCAATACCATTAGTCAACTTTGCCAGATTATCTGCCATTTTAAAACAAGGATCACCTTCCTTCCAGTTTTCAATAACACGTGCCTCATTTCTTTCTAAGTCCTCATCAGAGGTATCTTTAGAGTCCACATTTCTACCAACAGTCTCTCCAAAGCATTCTAGGCCTTCTCTATCAAGCTTCTCACAAGCTTCTCTATCAAGATTCTTCCAGAATCTTCCCCTTATCCATTTAAAAAGCCGTTCCAACATGTTTGGTATTTGCAAACTGCAGCAGCAGCACCCCACTCTCCGGTACCAAAATCTGTTCTAGTTTGCTAGCTGCCAGAATGCAATATACCAGAAACGGAATGGCTTTTAAAAAGGGGAATTTAATGAGTTGCTAGTTTACAGTTCTAAGGCCGAGAAAATGTCCCGATTAAAACAAGTCTAAAGAAATGTCCAATCAAAGGCATCTAGGGAAAGATACCTTGGTTCAAGAAGGCCGAGGAAGTTCAGGGTTTCTCTCTCATCTGGAAAGGCACATGGCGAACACAGTCAGGGTTTCTCTCTCGGCTGGAAGGGCACATGGCAGACACAGCGTCATCTGCTAGCTTACTCTCCTGGCTTCTGGTTTCATGAAGCTCCCCGGGAGGCATTTCCCTTCTTCATCTCCAAAGGTCGCTGGCTGGTGGACTCTCTGCTTTGTAGTGTTGCAGCATTCTCTGCCCTCTCTGAGTCTCTCATTCTCCAAAATGTTTCCTCTTTTATAGGACTTCAGAAACTAATCAAGACCCACTCAGATAGGTGGAGACATGTCATCCCCTAATCCAGTTTAACAACCGTTCTTAACTAAATCTCATCAACCAGGGAGATGATCCCATCACAGTCCCAAATACACAGCATTGAATAGAGATTATTCTACCTTTAAGAAATGGGATCCATATTAAAACATGGCTTTTCTTAGGGGGCATACTTCCCTTCAAACCAGCACAACGGGTCTTAATCTGCTTCTGGAGTCCTTTAAGAGAAAGTATTTTGGAGAAAAACACTTAGAGACAGAAAAGAAAATGCCCCAGAGGGTGCTAAGCTAAGAGATGAAATCAAGAGTTTTCCCAGAGGAGCTTAGAAAGAAAACACCACAACCGGAACCAGAAGAGCCCAAGAAGTTGAGAGAGCTATTTTGAATGAACCCAGGAGAGAACAACCAGCAGACATCACCATGTGCCTTCCCATGTGACAGAGGAACTGGACACAATTGGCCTTTCATCAGTGAAGATATCCTTTTGTTGATGCCTTAATTTGGACATTTCCATGACCTCAGAATTGTACTTTTAATTTAATAAAACCCCTTTGTAAAAACAAATCGATTTCTGATATATTGTATTTTGGTAGCTTTAACAAGCTGAAATAGTTTTTGGTATCAAAGAAGTGGGGTGCTGCAATTTGCAAATACCAAAAATGTTAGGACAATTTTATAAATGGTTAAGGGGAAGATTCTGGAGAATTATGAGATGCTTGGTAGAGAAGGCCTAATTTGCTCTGAAGAAACTGTTGGTAGAAATATGGACAGTAAAGTTTCTTCCAATGAGGTCTTAGAATTGATAAATGTGCTATTGTAAACTGGAAGGAAGGCAACACTTGTTTTAAAGTGGCAGATTTGGCAAAATTGAGTCCTAGTGCTGGATGGAAGGGATAATTTTAAAGTGATGATCTGAGAAATACAGCTTAGGAAATTTACAAATAAATTGGGAAAATGCAGCCTGGCTTCTCCTTGTGGCTTATAGTAAAATGCAAGAGGAAAGGGATAAGATGAGAACTGATCTCTTAGGTACAAAGAAACAAGAAATCGATGGTCTGGAAAATTCTGGGATTCAGGAAAGTAAGACCCCAGAGAATCGTGCCCCATGCGATCATTTAAATAAGCATAGAGCCAGTCAGCTATTTCATAAAAAGCTAAGATAGGATTTGAAGTTATCCAAAAGGATTTGTGGAAATTCCTGTTGTCTGATAGTTGTGACCCTTGTATGCTGCATGCCAAAACAACATGTTTTTTGTGAGATCTTTATGAATGCAACCACTGCCAGTTTGGACAAAAAGAGACAGAAAAAGGACACATAAAAGGAAAAATGACTTTAAAGGCAGAACCATGGAAGGTAGGGTCTGGAGCCAGGGAATCTCAGTCCAAGAAAGACCTGCCCATGTATGTGGAGAGGACGAGATTGTCAAGAACTTTACAGAGGGTGGGCCTTCTGCCCCATTTTTCAGGCAAAATGTTATCTCCCCAGGGCTCTCAGATGCCTGAGGAATTGAGTGGAGCTCAGCTGCCCTGTTATGCTGGAAGGAAGGCACTGCCCCAGATCTCAAAGAGGGTGGAACACATTCTCCAGTGATTGGGAATAGCCTGTCTACCACTTCACTGTGCTGAAGGGGTTTATCACATGGCCCAAAGATGACAGAGAGTCCATGTCTCACCCAGACACTTGGGGAGGGTATGGCCAAGAACAAGGTGGTCTCACCACCATTCCCCAATGTTGCAACCCTCACCCCAGCATTTGGAGAAAGCAAAGCTACTGCAGAAGCCCTTGAAAAGGGTGGGATTTCCACTCTGTGAAGCTCCAAGGATAAAGCATCATTGTATAAATGATTTGCAGACACTGAAATCTAATGGAGTATATCATGCAGGTTTTTGGAATTGTTTGGGTCTGGTGACCCCTGTTTTCTTTCCAATTTCTCCTTATGAAAATGAGGATTTTTATCCTTTGACTGTCCCTCCTTCACATTTTGACAGCAGATAACTTGTTCTGAGTTTTACAGGTCCCCAGCCAGATGATAAATTGGCCCTAGAACAAAGCATGCCTGTAACTGATTTTGATAAGACTTTCTACTGTTTTTTACTTTGTATTATAGTTGTATTGTTGCTGAAATGGTTTAAGGTTTTTGTGATATTATGATGGAATGAAAATATTTTGCATATAGAAAGAAAATGTCCTTTGGGGATCCGGAGGGTGGATTATGCTGGTTTGAAACTGTTATGTATCCCCAGAAAAAGTTGTGTTTTTTTAATCCAATCCTGTGGGGGCAGGCCTATTGTTGGGTAGGACCTTGTGACTAGGTTGTTTCAATGGAGATGTTACCCCACTCATTCAAAGTGGGTCTTAATCTTCTTATTGGAGTCCTTTAAGAAGGAGACATTTTGGAGAAAGCACAGATACTTGGAAACAGAGAATAAAATGTCCAGGAGATGCTAGCTAAAAGCTGAAGTCTGGAGTTTTCCCCAGAGAAGCTAAGAAAGAAACCCCCTTCGTAAAAGCCAATCCATTTCTGACATATTGCATTCCGGCAGATTTACTAAACCACAACATACAGTATGTAGCTTTTCCAACAGTTTCTTTCACTTAACAATATGCATTTAAGTTTCCTCCTTGCCTTTTCACAACTTGATAGTTATTATTATTTTTTAATCACCAAATATTACTCCATTGTGCATGTACCATGGCTTGTTTATCCGTCCACTTATTGAAATACAATTTGGTTGCTTTCAATGTTTGGCAGTTAGGAATAAAGCTGATATAAACATTTGGTTGCAAGTTTTGATATGGGCATTTTTTCTAGTCATTTGGGTAGATACCTAGAAGCAAGATTGCTGGATCATTTAGTGAGCATATTTAGGTATATAAAGAACTGGCAGACTGTCTTCCAAATTGGCTGCACCACATTGCATTCCCAACAGTAAAGAATGATGAGTTCTTGTTATTTCACATACCTGTCAGTGTTTGAATTTTAATCATTTAAATAGGTATGCAGTGGTATCTATTTTTGTTTAATTTGCAACCCTCAAATGACATATGGTGATGAGAATTTTTTATATGCTCATTTTACCATGTGTGTATCCTCTTTGGTGAAGTGTTTTTTCAGGCCTTTTGCCCATCTTATAACTGGTTTATTTGTTTACTTATTGTTGAGTTTGAAGTATTCTTTCTACATTGTGGATGCAAATCATTTTGCATCATGTGTTCTACAAATATTTCCTCTCAGACTGTGGCTTGTTTTTCTTACACTTAAAAGTTCCTTTTCAGACAAGAAGTTTTAAGTTCAATGAAATCCATTTTATCAGTTTTTATTTCATGGATTGTACTTTTGGTATTGTATTTTAAAAAGTCACCAATGAACTAAAGGTCACCTAAATTTTCTCCTCTATTTTCTTGTAGCACTTTTATAGTTTAAAATTTTACTTTTGAACTTATAATCGATCTTGAGTTAGTATTTCTTCACCTTTTATGTTCCAGGCATTGTCCAAGACACTAGGGATACTGGTAGAAACAGCAACATTTATCTGAAATTGTTTGCTTTTTGTTTGATATGTTAATTTTGTCTTTGAATTTGATTCATTTACATTTATTGTTATTATTGATATATTCGGATATGTTTCTGTTATCTTAATATAGTGGGTCAGTTAGTCTTATACGTACTATAATATTTAATCAAAAATTTTTATTTAAAATTGAAGAGTCGATTTTAGGTTGAGTTTTAGGAATCAATTACCCATTTACAGTTTTCAAATATGTGGACACTGTTAATATTCTAATATTGTGCCTCCATGCTGTATTTGCTGATTTTGAATACAAAAACATTAGCAGCAACAACAGAGACAACAAACTTCAGTCAAGATAATTGTTCACTTTTACTTCAAATATGTCTTGCAACACTCCCTGGAATTGTGCATTTCTTACTTCATACATTCCTTTTCACATTGCTTACAATGTTTATCTTTTTGTGGCAGAACCTCTGAGGCCTTCTGGGCATGAGAATCATCATATTCCTCCATCACACTTAAATAGTGTTTTGCTGTCTAGGATAAGGTAGTTTCTAAATTCTTTTGCTCTAATACTTTGAAGATATTACTTTCAAATCCAGTATTGCTGCTAAAATGTCTGGTGTCAACTTTGTTTTTGCTCTTTCTCTCTTTTAAATTATTCATGCAGTCTTCTCCTCTAGTATGCCAATATGTTTCTATTATATCCATTCTGCACTTTATGCTACTTAATGTGCTCTTTATTTTTATTATTATTTTCCATAGCTAATATTTCTGCTAGTTACTTTTAGTTTTTCAAATTTTGTTTCCAGATGACTAGTTTCTTACTTAATTTTCTTTAATGCTTATTAGACTGACTTTGCATTTGTGTCCTCCATTATTAATTCTATTTGTGGTAGATTATGTAATCCAGTAATTTGACATTGATTAAAATTACATCGATACTTGGCCTGTGGGATTATTTTGTCCTGAAGTCAAGTATAGTTTAGGGAAAAGGGAACCACAATAAATATTTGCTTTTACCCTAAGAATTCAATGGTGAGGAGTAGATGAGATACCTACTGATAAATTACACATTTATATAGACAGAAAACAGATTTGACCTCTCATCAGATACATTATTTTATTTTAAGTATGCACGCTACATTTTACTTGCAGATTTGGCTACGTTATACTTGAGACCATAGTAAATGTGTGGGTTAATGGACTACTTATTATGTGATCAACTCTAACTCTTGCAGTCTAAAACACTTTTGACTGAAAAGATAATTATTGTAGGTCAACAGCATATCTAAATACTGAAGTTTTAGAAACTTGCAGTGTCATAGACATAAGACAGGAAGTGATTATGCAATTATAACCAAGCAGTTAAATCCATATCTTTCACAGAAACTTGTCATAATAACAACAGATATATGGATTGAAAATTAAGTAATATATTAATGTCTAACAGTCACGAACTTTTACACCATATAAAAAGCATACTTTCAAGTAATTATATGTTTCATTGTATATATTATATCAAAACTAGGGCGTTTATACATAATATTTCACTCTTTCTTGGGGTATTTTAGCATTCATATATTAAATTTATAAATAATTAAATAGAATTTTGAAGATAAAGTATGAATTGCTTGTGTGTGTGCATGTGTGTGTGTGTGTGTGTCTCTAACTTTATTTCAACCCTACAGAAATTCTATGAGTCAATATTTGAAGAAAGAGCTAAGCCTGGTTTCAGAATTTTGTTCTGTAATTTAAGTAATTTAACGTAAGATATTATAATGAAGTTAATTTACAAAAGAAAGAAACAAGATTATTTTGGAAGTCTTTCAGATGGACTAATGAAGCAAATAGTTTAAAAATAACTAATTTTAACCACTTTCAAATATACAATTAGTGGTGTTAATTACCTTCAAAATGTTGTGCTACTGTCACTACTATCTTTTCCCAAAATTTATCCATTATCCTAAACTGAAACACTGTACCAAGTATATATGTTACAGGAACAAATTAAAAAGAATAAATGGTAATGTAAACTACAGACTGCTATAGATTATAGTTAATAGTATAATTATATTTATAATAATATTGTTTAATCAAATGCAACAAAGTATCACTTTAATGCTAAATGTTAATAATAGGGAAAACTGTGGTGTTAGGAGGGATAGTATATGGGAACTCTGTACTTTCTGCCTAATTTATATAAACCTACAAAGTTTTAAATAAAAATTATTTAAAAATTAAAAATATATTTCAATAAATAACAGTCCCACTTTTCCTGAAGAAATATCTATGAATTTATTCATTGATTTACTTTAACATTAGTTAACAAAAGATACATGAGCACAACTATAGACCAAATACTATATTATAAGCAAAGGTAAAAACTGAAAAAAAAAAAGAAGTCTTGTACTTTAACTCTTCACTGAATATCAGGGATAAGCACACCTTTAAATAAAAAGGGCAATATAATGTCATTGGTGTCTTAGGAGAAATACATGAAAAGGATAGAAAATGCCCAGAGACTGAATAGCTGCTTCTACCTGGGGGTTTCACATGTTGTTGATTTTCCTCTACATAAATCCCTGGATCTCAGTCCACATGAGCATGCATCATTAGTTTTATTTCATAACTGCAAAGGTAGTGGCGTTCTTGCCATGATTAACCAGATCTCCCGGTGAGCAAGTTTAACTTGATGACATGTGAACTGTTATGTTACCATTTTGCATGAACTGTAGTGAATTCATTTTACTCACAGAATACTTCCAGAAGAAAAGAATATATATGTATATATAAAGGGTACAATGGTATGATATCAAAGATGAATATTCCTATCTTATTCGTAAAGTTAACTTGGGATGGAATCACAACAGCCTCGGTACTACAAAAATACCCTCTTGGCTTTGAAACTAAGACATTGAATTGCACAAATAATTTCACAGTATAGATTTTACCCTGAGATCCTAACATAAATCAATTATAACCTACATACACCATGCATCCTACTTGCATCTGATACTTTAAACTTTTTATTTCTTATGTGGTTTTATATTTTCAAACCTTGAACATACTATATTCCATGTAATTATTTCATTATGTATTTTAAATATCCAATGCACTTTTCATTACATTTTGTTTTTCCTGCCTGTAATTTTCAGAATATCCAAGTAGTGAATCCAAATTTGTCAGAATTCTGTAAGTTCTAGTTGATAGACTTACAGTAATTTGAACCTATATTCAACTGTGAGTATGGAATTATGACCCATTTTTTTCTTAACATGGGCAGGCACCAGGAATCAAACCCGGGTCCCTGGCATAGCAGGTGAGAACTCTGCCACTGTGCCACCATCACCCACTCGTGATTACCTGTTTTTAATGCTATAAATGAGAATCAGGCATATGGATCAATGTTTCTGAATCAGCCACAATATATAATCATAAAACAAGCTAAATCTAATGTATTTAATAGATGTCTGTCTTGGTGTAACAAAATAATGTTTTTGCATTGTTCAATATGCCCAAACTCTCCCAACTTTGTCAGCAATTATGCGCATTTCTGTATGTACTCTCAGCCCCGTGCTTTTGTTATCTTTCCCCAAAGTCAACATTTTAAGAAGTTGTGCTCAGAGATACAAACATTAAAAAACAATTGACTTTGTTAGCAACATGTGCATCCACTCTCTTTACTCTGTGCCTTCTTTCTCTATGTCCACTATAAATCCCTACCTTCCCCTCTAAACAATGCGGGGTGCTACTTTCAATCTCCAGGTGGATGACTCTGGAACTTTATGATGTCTTCTCCTGTTCATAAGTCCCCCAGTGAAATTCATGCCTCAGTCTATGCCTGGTGTTTTCTTTATTCTTTCATGTGGAAAATCCCCATTGGGCCAGGACAATTGGTGAGCCAGCCAGGATCACAAGGAAGCTCCTCTACTAGCAGCAAGAATCCTGGGAAAGGAGACTTTGTGTGGGAAATCCCAAAATGATCTGCTTCCTTGGTGATCCCTTGGATGGAGGAGTCCTCTTCTTAATTGACTGTGCTGCAGTCAGTTGGCTGTTGTTATGTGTGGTATGGCCAGCTAGAACAGTCTGCCTCAAGGAAGACAGAGAAATCTGTAAGAAAGTTGCAGTTTGAAAGAGATATACAGACTTCCACCTCCACTTTAGTAACAGGACTTTCAGAGGAATTTAATAAAATAAATGATGATATGGACGTGAAGGTGTACCAGATTTTTAAATTAGGAGGCTGACAAGAAGGTCTGTCTAAGATTAGAGTTACGTTAACTAAAAAAGATTGCAATCCAAAAACCTGGAATCCCTGGCAGGGCATCAAGAAATAACTGGTACAGGACTTCCGGAGAAGATGGTGGCTTAGTAAGACGCGCGGATCTTAGTTCCTCCTCCAGAACAGCTACTAGGGGAGTAGGAACGATACAGAACAGCTCCCGGAGCGATGACAGAGATCAAAAAGACAGAGTACCTCATACTGGAATGGCTGACTGGCTGAGAGAACCCGCTTCGGTGAGATCGCCAAGGGGCGCAGGGTTCCCCAGGAGGGGCGGCAAGTGGCCAGAATCCCTCCCTTCCTCCTTCCCGGACCAGCTGGGACAATTGGACAGGCGGTCCCCTCAAGCCGCGGCAGCTGGCGCCCCCACCACATGCGGCCCCCCGGACCAACTGAGAGAATTGGATCGGAAATCCCCAGGCCGCGGAGAAGGGTGACGGGGGGTGCCTTCCAAACACGTGACTCCCCAGTCCGGCTGGGAACTGTGCAATTTCCTGGGCCATGGCGGCTGGTGCCCTCCCGCCACGCTTGGCGCCCTGGGCCTAATAGGAAATTTGGACGGGCGCTCTCACGGGCTGCGGCGGCCGGTGACCCTCCATGCGTTCAGACCCCCGGGCCAGCTGGCCCTCTTCCAAGCCGCTTCGGTTGGCGTACCTGCCCCACGGCGAGAGTTTTCCAAAGTTAAAGGACCCACAGCACCTTTTAATGGTGGGACCAGCAGACAAACGTGTGCCACGAGCACCACCTACTGGGCAGGATAAGAAAAACAGAACCCAGAGATTTCACAGAAAAATCTTTCAACCTGTTCGGTCCAACACCCAGGGAAATCTGACTAAATGCCCAGACGCCAGCAGAAGATAACAGATCATGCTCAGAAAATTGAAAATATGGCCCAGTCAAAGGAACAAACCAATAGTTCAAATGAGATACAGGAGCTGAGACAACTAATGCTGAATATAGGAACAGAAATGGAAAACCATTTCAAAAATGAAATCGATAAATTGAGGGAGGACATTGTCATGGTTAGGGACAGGTGTCAACTTGGCCAAGTTGTGGTACCTGTTCATCTGATTGGGCAAGCGCTGGCCTGTCTGTTGCAATGAGGACATTTCATAGGATTAGGTCATGATCACGTCAGCTACATCCACAGCTGATTCCATTTGTAATCAGCCAAAGGGGAGTGTCTTCTGCAATTAGTGATGCTAAATCCAATCATGGGAAGCCTTTTAAGGAGACTCAGAGGAGACAGGTTCCGTTCCTGCTTTGGCTGGTGAGCCTCTCCTGTGGAGTTCATCCAGGCCATCCATTGGAGTCATCAGCATCGCAGCCTGCCCTGTGGATTTTGGACTCTGCATTCCTATGGTCACGTGAGACACTTTCATAAATTTTATATTTGCAAGTGTTCCCTGTTGATTCTGTTTCTCTAGAGAACCCTAACTAATACAGACATGAAGAAGACATGGGCTGAACGAAAAGAAGAAATAGAAAATCTGAAAAAACAAATCACAGAACTTATGGAACTGAAGGATAAAGTAAAAAAGATGGAAAAAGCAATGGATACGTACAATGATAGATTTAAAGAGACAGAAGATAGAATTAGTGATTTGGAGGATGGAACATCTGAATTCCAAAAAGAAACAGAAAATATCAGGAAAAGAATGGAAAAATTTGAACAGGGTATCAGGGAACTCAAGGACAATATGAACCGCACAAATATACGTGTTGTGGGTGTCCCAGAAGGAAAAGAGAAGGGAAAAGGAGGAGAGAAACTAATGGAAGAAATTATCACTGAAAATTTCCCAACTCTTATGAAAGATCTAAAATTACAGATCCAAGAAGTGCAGCGCGCCCCAAAGAGAATAGACCCAAATAGGCGTTCTCCAAGACACTTACTAGTTAGAATGTCAGAGGTCAAAGAGAAAGAGAGGATCTTGAAAGCAGCAAGAGAAAAACAATCCATCACATACAAGGGAAACCCAATAAGACTATGTGTAGATTTCTCAGCAGAAACCATGGAAGCTAGAAGACAGTGGGATGATATATTTAAATTACTAAAAGAGAAAAAAAACTGCCAACCAAGACTCCTATATCCAGCAAAATTGTCCTTCAAAAATGAGGGAGAAATTAAAATATTCTCAGACAAAAAGTCACTGAGAGAATTTGTGACCAAGAGACCAGCTCTGCAAGAAATACTAAAGGGAGCACTAGAGTCAGATACGAAAAGATAGAAGAGAGAGGTATGGAGAAGAGTGTAGAAGGAAGGAAAGTCAGATATGATATATATAATACAAAAGGTAAAATGATAGAGGAAAATATTATCCAAACAGTAATAACACTAAATGTTAATGGACTGAATTCCCCAATCAAAAGACATAGACTGGCAGAATGGATTAAAAAACAGGATCCTTCCATATGCTGTCTACAGGAAACACATCTTAGACCCAAAGATAAACATAGGTTGAAAGTGAAAGGTTGGGAAAAGATATTTCATGCAAATAACAACCAGAAAAGAGCAGGAGTGGCTATACTAATATCTAACAAATTAGACTTCAAATGTAAAACAATTAAAAGAGACAAACAAGGACACTATCTACTAATAAAAGGAACAATTAAACAGGAAGACATAACCATCATAAATATTTATGCACCGAAACAGAATGCCCCAAAATACGTGAGGAATAGACTGAAAAGGGAAATAGACACATATACCATAATAGTTGGAGACTTCAATTCACCACTCTCATCAATGGACAGAACATCTAGACAGAGGATCAATAAAGAAATAGAGAATCTGAATACTACTATAAATGAGCTAGACTTAACAGACATTTATAGGACATTACATCCCACAACAGCAGGATACACCTTTTTCTCAAGTGCTCATGGATCATTCTCAAAGATAGACCATATGCTGGGTCACAAAGCCAGTCTTAACAAATTTAAAAAGATTGAAATCATACACAACGCTTTCTCGGATCATAAAGGAATGAAGTTGGAAATCAATAATAGGCAGAGTGCCAGAAAATTCACAAATACATGGAGGCTCAACAACACACTCTTGAACAACAAGTGGGTCAAAGAAGAAATTGCAGGAGAAATTAGTAAATACCTCGAGGTGAATGAAAATGAAAACACAACATATCAGAACTTATGGGATGCAGCAAAGGCAGTGCTAAGAGAGAAATTTATTGCCCTGAACGCCTATATCAGAAAAGAAGAAAAGGCGAAAATGCAGGAATTAACTGTCCACTTGGAAGAACTGGAGAAAGAACAGCAAACTAATCCCAAAGCAAGCAAAAGGAAAGAAATAACAAAGATTATAGCAGAAATAAATGAAATTGAAAACATGAAAACAATAGAGAAAATCAATAAGACCAGAAGTTGGTTCTAAGAGAAAATCAATAAGATTGACGGGCCCTTAGCAAGATTGACAAAAAGAAGAAGAGAGAGGATGCAAATAAATAAGATCAGAAATGGAAGAGGAGACATAACTACTGATCTCACAGAAATAAAGGAGGTAATAACAGGATACTATGAACAACTTTATGCTAATAAATACAACAATTTAGATGAAATGGAAGGGTTCCTGGAAAGACATGAACAATCAACTTTGATTCAAGAAGAAATAGATGACCTCAACAAAACAATCACAAGTAAAGAGATTAATTTAGTCATTCAAAAGCTCCCTAAATAGAAAAGTCCAGGACCAGACGGCTTCACATGTGAATTCTATCAAACATTCCAGAAAGAATTAGTACCAACTCTCCTCAAACTCTTCAAAAAAATCGAAGTGGAGGGAAAACTACCTAATTCATTCTATGAAGCCAACATCACCCTCATACCAAAACCAGGCAAAGATATTACAAAAAAAGAAAACTACAGACCAATCTCTCTAATGAATATAGATGCAAAAATCCTCAATAAAATTCTAGCAAATCATATCCAACAACACATTAAAAGAATTATACATCATGACCAAGTAGGATTCGTCCCAGGTATGCAAGGATGGTTCAACATAAGAAAATCAATTAATGTAATACACCATATCAACAAATCAAAGCAGAAAAATCACATGATCATCTCAATTGATGCAGAGAAGGCATTTGACAAGATTCAACATCCTTTCCTGTTGAAAACACTTCAAAAGATAGGAATACAAGGGAACTTCCTTAAAATGATAGAGGGAATATATGAAAAACCCACAGCTAATATCATCCTCAATGGGGAAAAATTGAAAACTTCCCCCCTAAGATCAGGAACAAGACAACAATATCCACTATCACCACTATTATTCAACATCGTGTTGGAGGTTCTAGCCAGAGCAATTAGACAAGATAAAGAAATACAAGGCATCAAAATTAGAAAGGAAGAAGTAAAACTATCACTGTTT
Organism: Tamandua tetradactyla; assembly: GCF_023851605.1. Taxonomy (NCBI): domain Eukaryota; kingdom Metazoa; phylum Chordata; class Mammalia; order Pilosa; family Myrmecophagidae; genus Tamandua; species Tamandua tetradactyla. The sequence goes on along the minus strand of NC_135335.1, from coordinate 73,422,820 downwards.
GCAGACGATATGATACTATACATCGAAAACCCGGAAAAATCCACAACAAAACTACTAGAGCTAATAAATGAGTACAGCAAAGTAACAGGTTACAAGATCAACATTCAAAAATCTGTAGCATTTCTATACACTAGCAGTGAACAAGCTGAGGGGAAATCAAGAAACGAATCCCATTTACGATTGCAACTAAAAGAATAAAATACCTAGGAATAAATGTAACTAAAGAGACAAAAACCTATATAAAGAAAACTATAGAAAACTGTTAAAAGAAATCACAGAAGACCTAAATAGATGGAAGGGCATACCGTGTTCATGGATTGGAAGACTAATTATAGTTAAGATGTCAATCCTACCTAAATTGATTTACAGATTCAATGCAATACCAATGAAAATCCCAACAACTTATTTTTCAGAAACAGAAAAACCAATAAGCAAATTTATCTGGAAGGGCAGGGTGCCCCGAATTGCTAAAAACATCTTGAGGAAAAAAAAACGAAGCTGGAGGTCTTGCGCTGCCTGACTTTAAGGCATATTGTGAAGCCACAGTGGTCAAAAGAGCATGGTATTGGCATAAAGATAGATATATCAACCAATGGAATCAAATAGAGTGCTCAGATATAGACCCTCTCATCTATGGACATTTGATCTTTGATAAGGCAGTCAAGCCAACTCACCTGGGACAGAACAGTCTCTTCAACAAATGGTGCCTAGAGAACTGGATATCCATATGCAAAAGAATGAAAGAAGACCCATACCTCACACCCTATACAAAAGTTAACTCCAAATGAATCAAAGATCTAAACATTAGGTCTAAGACCATAAAAGAGTTAGAGGAAAAGGTTGGGAGATATCTTATGAAACTTACAATTGGAGGTGGTTTTATGGGCATTAAACCTAAAGCAAGAGCACTGAAGAAGGAGATAAATAAATGGGAGCTCCTCAAAATTAAACACTTTTGTGCATCAAAGAACTTCATCAAGAAAGTAGAAAGACAGCCTACACAATGGGAGACAATATTTGGAAATGACATATCAGATAAAGGTCTAGTATCCAGAATTTATAAAGAGATTGTTCAACTCATCAAGAACAAAAAGGCAACCAACCCAATTACAAAATGGGAAAAAGACTTGAACAGACACCTATCAGAAGAGGAAATACAAATGGCCAAAAGGCACATGAAGAGATGCTCAATGTCCCTGGCCATTAGAGAAATGCAAATCAAAACCACAATGAGATATCATCTCACACCCACCAGAATGGCCATTATCAACAAAACAGAAAATGACAAGTGCTGGAGAGGATGTGGAGAAAGAGGCACACTTATCCACTGTTGGTGGGAATGTCAAATGTTGCACATACTGTGGAAGGCAGTTTGGTGGTTCCTCAAAAAAGTTGAATAAAGAATTGCCATATGACCCAGCAATACCATTGCTGGGTATCAACTCAAAGGACTTAAGGGCAAAGACACAAATGGACATTTGTACACCAATGTTTATAGCAGCGTAATTTACAATTGCCAAGAGATGGAAACAGCCAAAATGTCCATCAACAGACAAGTGGCTAAACAAACTGTGGTATATACATACGGTGGAATATTATGCAGCTTTAAGACAGGATAAACTTATGAAGCATGTAATAACATGGATGGACCTAGAGAACATTATACTGAGTGAGTCTAGCCAAAAACTAAAGGGCAAATACTGTATGGTCCCACTGATGTGAACAGACATTCGAGAATAAACTTGGAATATGTCATTGGTTATAAAATCCAGCAGGAGTTAGAAACAGGGTAAGATAATGGATAATTGGAGCTGAAGGGATACAGACTGTGCAACGGGACTAGATACAAAAACTCAAAATTGAACAGCACAATAATACCTAATTTAAAGTAATCATGTTAAAACACTGAATGAAGCTGCATCTGAGCTATAGGTTTTTTTGTTTTTTTGTTATTATTATTATTACTTTTTTTCTGTATATTAACATTCTATATCTTTTCCTGTTGTGTTGCTAGTTCTTATAAACCGATGCAAATGTACTAAGAAACGATGATCATGCATCTATGTGATGATGTTAAGAATTACTGATTGCATATGTAGAATGGTATGATTTCTAAATGTTGGGTTAATTTCTTTTTTTCTGTTAATTAATAAAAAAAAAGAAATAACTGGTACAATTAAAGAATAAGAAAAAGTAAATATTGTCAGACTGGTACAAAGTCCCTGTAACAGCCCCGTTTGGCCAGTAAATGAAGCTGTGGGTATGAGAGTATACTCTGCCAGGGAATTAATTAAATTGAGAAAACTTCTTCTAGTAACCAAAATCAGATGTTTTAGACTGTATCTGCCTAAAATGTTCCACACCTGCTGAGGAAGCTGCCTTATGATTACACAAAGAAAGGTTGGCATAAAGGAGCAGTCATCAGGTACCAAATGGCAAAAGTATGAGAAATCCCTCTAAAATACTATGGTTGATAACTGTTACAGAAGATTGTCACATTTACCCTCATTTGATGTCCTACAGTAATGGACGTATACTTAAATCTGATACACCCCTAAAAGTTTTAACCAAACTCTAAATACAAAATATCATCATGTATTGAATCATTGAGCTTCTTATGGGGGAACAATGTAATATCTATATGTTCCATCAATCCTTATCAAAAGATTTCATTATTACTATTCAAAATGCATTGACTAAAGTATTTTAAGTATTTAGCATTTGTATTAGTTGGGGTTCTCTAGAGAAACAGAAACAACAGGGAACACTTGCAAATATAAAATTTATGAAAGTGTCTCACGTGACCATAGGAACGCAGAGTCCAAAATCAACAGGGCAGGCTGCGAAGCTGATGGCTCCGATGGATGGTCTGGATGAACTCCACAGGAGAGGCTCACGAGCCAAAACAGGAATGGGACCTGTCTCCTCTGAGTCCTCCTTAAAAGGCTTCCCATGATTGGATTTAGCATCACTAATTGCAGAAGACACTCCCCCTTGGCTGATTACAAATGGAATCAGCTGTGGATGTAGCTGATGTGATCATGACCTAATCCTATGAAATGTCCTCATTGCAACAGACAGGCCAGCGCTTGCCCAATCAGATGAACAGGTACCACAACTTGGCCAAGTTGACACCTGTCCCTAACCATGACAGCATTATTCTGACAAGTTTGATTTTGATGGTACTTTTATGTTGTAAGATGTTTACTTAAAGACAGTTTCCAAAATTATTTTGGTAATTTAAGTATGAAATATTTAAAGGTTACGTTTTCATTAAAAGGAAGAAAAAAAGTAATTTTGTCCTAAATAATTGTTACAGAATAAGGGAGAAGAAAATGACAAATTCTGAATATAGAAAATTGCAGAAGGTTCAAAGAAGAGGAAATTATGATCAAAGTTACGAAAGATTTAATGAGTCTATTAAAATTTTTGTAAAGCTTTAGTATAAAAAAATATTGATGCAAAAAACAATTTACTTTTCTCTCTATTAAAGTAACAAAGTTTCCTTGGGTTATTGGTCTGTTCTAGCAAAATGTTATAAAGGTATTTTTTCCCAATAATCAATGTAAAGCAGAATGTTTGTGTTTTATTGGACTAATTTCTTGTACTTTTTATTAACTTTATCATGTTCTTGATTGTTTAAGAATATCAAGTTCTCTCACTTTTAAAAGAACTAAGTCTTTTCGTTAACTTTAGTTGAATATGAAACTAAATATGTTTCAAACCTGAGAACATTAAGCATTTTGATTCCTCAAGGCATACCCTAAAGGACAACATTTTATTTCAAATAGTTGCAAAGAGTTTGTTCTTTCATCTTGTGAAAAATGAAATGCTAAATAGTTATTTTTATATTACATAAGTTTCATAAAAATGTTTAGACAACATTATAAAAATTAAAAGATTTCTTGACCTCTTGGTTACTGATCTGCAAAATATTAGATGACTATAGTGCTACTAGTTAAGGTTTTAGCTAATTTTAAAATGTTATATGGATCAAAAATAGCCAAATTTCTTTGTCAGTCACATCATTTTGCTCTAATGCTTCTTGGAAAGTGCTTCCAGTCAGCTGCTCATCAAAGCTGCACCTTCAACAAAAAATGTGACTTTTAAAAGAAAGCCAAGGCAAGTATACAAATTATATTTTACCCATTAACTAGCATAACCCTAAAAAATGTAAAGAAAAAAATGGACCACTGTTTTAAGTAAAGTGCTTTCATATTTAAATCAGGATCATAGTGCTGTACATGATGTCTCCCCATTTGAACTATTGGCATGGCCCGTTGCATTGACCCCCTTAAACTATAAAGGTAACAGTCACACCTTCTAGACATGCCCCAGAGGTGCATGAAAACAACTTACTAATATGGCCGTCTATAGTTTGACCTGCTGGAAAAGGCTGCATCTCCTTGGTTCTTCAGTGGACACTGCCTCCAGTCTCATTCTGTTGCATACTGCTGGAGGGTGCTATAAGACAGACTGGTGTAGCCCTGGAGCCCATCTTCCTGTTCTCAAGAGAACCAACAACACTGCAATATAAAGGAGGCACAAGAAATATATCTACCAGGGAAATAATTGCCAGAGGGATGTGTTTAGAACCTAAAAGGACACAATTGGCACTAAGGCCTGCTCCTGTGGAGGAACAAAATGTGTGGTATTATAAGGCTAATGCCCACCCATTAGTGGCAAATATCTTAGGCCCTATGGGAGAAAACTCTACAGTAATTTTACGAACAAGATAAGATCTTCCTATTCAGGTACCCACTAAACATTTATGTTTGGCTTTTGCTAGGCATATTTCCTGCTTCATCTAAGTTCATCTGTTTTCCTTGATTAAGCTGCAGCCATAGCAGCACTCCACAACCAGACCAACTGTTAAGAGGTAATGTAAGCAAGACCGGCCCATCTGTGACATCTGTTTGAGATGGCTTGATCTGGAGAGTTGCTAAGTAGGACATACTAAGCACCTGAACTCCTCTGGGTATTGAAATACATAATACTTCTGATTTAGCTGTGTACTGACACATGGGATGGCTGCCCAAGTTAAAGTGTGATTGAAACATCACAGTATGGCAGCCTGAATGAACAGGAAAACAAAGCAGCTGCAAATGAACTGGATCATATTTGCCTCCTCCGGTGCTGTTTGGTTATGTGAAAAATGTTTTTGGCCATATCTCCCATCATATTGGATAGTAAATTTATTCTAGAATATCCTTTTCTGTGAGAGAGCATTCACAAAGTTTTGCCCAGTGCACCAGAGAATTTCCCAGCTTTACAAGATCACTTGATCTTAAAGGAAAGTGATCTTTAATACAGTAGGAATAACCCCTTAGTATTTTTCTCTCTAGTACCAGAGCTTTAAATGATGTAACACAAGTAACAGATTTAACTAATTTAACTGCCCATGTTCTTAAGATAACAAATAAAACATGTCTCTTAAATAGAGAAACTGAGAAAATAAAAAAGTAGTGCTACAAAACCTCATGGGTTTACACATGCTTACTGCCAGTCAAGGTGTTGCCTGTGCCCTGCCTGGCACTGCTTGCAGCTTATATATATCTGAGGAACATACAAATGCCACCAATGCCTTAGCATACTTGCAAAGGGAGAGGTCTATAAACCATTTTTAAAAAATTAAGTTTTGTAGACTCCTTTTCTTCTTGGCACACTTAAGCATCCATGAATAGGAGTTATACTGTTCTTATTGGCATACTGACAGTATTATTTGTTCATTGTGTTGCTATTTACATTGCAATTGTGACATCATTTCTCAGTATTGCAAGCTGTAAACCTGTAACCTCCTATTCCCATGCTCAGGGACTTGTAAGCAGAAGAGGTTGCACAAGAATTTTAAGAGTTGTGTGGTAGTGTACATTATAACATAATATGTTTTTGCAGTTTCCAATATTGTCCAATTCTTTCTCAGGCATTATACACATTCTTGCATGTACTTTCTCAGCTTTGTGCCTTCCTTGTCTTTTCCCCAACTTTAACTCTGTAGGAAGTTATGCCGAGAGAGACAAACTTTAAGAAGCAGTTAACTTTCTTAGAACCATGTGCATGCCCACTCCTGGTTCTGTGTCTTCTTTGTCTATGTCCACTATAAAACCCTGCCTTCCCTTCTACTTTCAGTCTTCAGATGGCCACCTCCTGAGCTGTCTGATTCTACTCCTGCACATAAGCCCCCCAATAAAATTCATGTTTCAGTCTGTGCCTGATGTTTACTTTGGTCTTTGAGCTGGAACATCTCCATTGGGTCAAGACACACGATTTACCAGTAATGCTGTAACAAAGTGCTTAAAACTGAGTATCTTAAAACAGAAATTTAGTCTCACAATTCTGGAGGCTACAAGTCTGACATTAAATTGTTTACAGACCCATGTTTCCACTGACATCTGTTCCATGCCACTCGCCTGGCTTCTGATGGTGACTTTCCAGCAATCCTTCTAGCATATGAGTTGAATGGCTGTCTCAGAATCTCAGGACATAGTCCCATTTGTCTTTCTGTGTCCAAACACCTTCTTATAATAATATCAATTATATTGGATTAAGGGTCCACCTTATTCCTGTATGACATCATTTTAACTTGCCTTAACCCCATCTTTAAGGACCATATTTTCAAATAAGGTTACATTCTGAGATACTAGGGTCAAGACTTCAATGTATCATCTGGGGAAACAGAATTCTATCCATATTTGCGCATATATTCTCACTCAATAATATTCAGAAACATCATTAGCACATATCTATCTTGGTCTAAAGTTCTACTTCTATATTTAATTTCAAAATTTATCTTCAGCAGTACCATGCAACTAAAAACAACAAAAACAATAAAAATATATTAAAAAACAACTACAATAGGCAATGCACGATAAATTCTCTTGAGTCATTTAAATAGTTGTCGTTTTATGTTTAATTTATTAATTGTTTAATATTTTCTTAAAAATTAAATATAGAAAAACCAACTGAAAGTATTCTCCATCTCAATTGGCATTACAGTTTGACTAAACAAATGTCAAAATGAACAAAATTTTTCTGAAGCAATTTCTTGGAATAAAATGAGGATTATCTGTATAGTTTAAATTTCCTGGTGTAAAATGAGGAAACTTGTCATTACAGCAGCATTTTTCTAGTGCATATTAAAACCAAATGTAGTGTTTCATTACAACTGGTTTTAACACTGAATGTGAGGAGCCAAGAACTCTGAGTAAACCTGGGATATCAAGCTCTTCTAGAACTATGTAAGTCACTTCCTTGATGAATAGACAATGAGTTTTTTTAATGTAAATTGTTAACAGACCTATGAGTGTTTCCTCTTTTGGGTGAATACCTAGCAGTAAAATTGCTTGAGTATACAGTTCATGTATTTATATCACATACAAATTGCCTACTTATTTTCCAAAATTGCTGCACCATTTTAAATTTCTAGAAATTTGTAATGAACATTTTTTGCCAACATTAGGTTAGATTTTTTTTTTTCTCTTTAGCCATTCTGGTAAAAGTAGGAAGTGGTATCTCATTGTGGTTTTAAGCTGCATTTTTCTTGATGACTAATGATATTGAGCTTTTTTTTTCCTAAACTCATTGACTGTTTGTATATATTTTTTGTGAATTAGCTGTTAAGATATTTTGTCCTTTAAAAAAATTGGATCATATTCTTATTATTGAGTTGCATGTGTTCTTGCTGTATTTTTGTGTGTGTAGTCTTTATAAAATATATACCTATATATTGCAATTATTTTCTTTAATTATTTACCTACCTTTTCATTTTGTTTGGCATGGCTTATAAAGAATGAGGTAATTCTATTAGCTGCAATAAAGTCATTTTTTATATTTAATTCATTTATATATTTAAATCTATGCTTTAAGAATTATTTGCCTTCCTCAATGTTTTCATTTTGAAATTTTAGCAGTTTCAATTTCTAGTTTTCTGGTCTCATTTGTTCTCAGATGGAAGAATTACTTCCTTTGGAACTAAAACCATGAGGAGAAGAAGAAAAAAAATTGCTGCTGGGCCACTAATGAGGAAGAAGATCCGTTTCCATTTCCAGTCTTGATGCCAAGGCTCATGAATCCAGCTTATGAGAAAGATAATACCATATTATTGATGTTGGTTTAGGGACACATACAACATCTCTGCAGACATTGCTCCCGTCAGTAAAGTATTGCCACCCAGCTGGCTTGGTAAATGAATCTTCAAACGAGTGCATACCATCATTTTAAGTCAACTGCTTCAGGATTATGAAAAACATGTAAACCCTCTGAATTTTGTAAGCATGGGCCAATTGCCGCTATTCATTTGCTGTCAAATGAATTCTTGGTTAGAAGAATTACTGTGAAGAATCTATAATAGTGGATATGATACTCTATAAGCATTGCAGGCAAGTACATATCCAAAGTAAGTCTCTATTCAAGTAAAAATATGTGCTCTCCCATCAATGATGTTAGTGGTCCAGTGTAATCACTGCCTTCAAACGCCTGGCTTTTCTTACCAAGGAATGGTGGCCCAATAGCTATAGCAAATTGGACACAGCAAACAGATCAGCCTTTGTCAGTGTGAGTTCATGTTGTTGATCACTTCATTTATGAGTCTGATGGGTAAGGAAAGAATAGACTGATATCCATAAAATGGGTCATCTTATTCACTTGATTATTAAAACTCTGCTTCATTCATCCTTTGGTAAGTATTCTACTGGTAACAAAGATATCATCACATCCTGTGCTTATTTGCAGATGTTCACAAACATCTTCCACAGACTTCATTGTTATCAAATTTTCACCACGTTCCTTCCAAGTTGATAACCATTCATCCAAACCCATTAGCCATAGCTCATGAATCAGTGTAGACTCACACCTCTGGCAATTTCCTCATCCAGGGAAAATGAACAGTCAGTAAATTACTCAAAATTCTGTTCTTCAGCCTTGAAAGTGAAAGAGACTTCTCTGTCGTATGTATTTTTGAGGCCTCCTCTTTATGCAGACCCTTTTTCTTGATAGTCATTTCAGATTCCAGATTTTTTTTGCTTTTTCAAACTCTATTTCTTTTCTTCAGCTAAGTATCATCATAATGATCTCTTTGAATTTCAACTTCCTGGAGTTAGGAAATCAGTCCCAAGGAAAGGGCTTGGAAATTATTGGAGTCACCTCAAGATCCCTTTATCACATTGATCATAGACTTTATATTGCCTTCGTATACTGGCTCATAACTGTTGCTTCATATGACTTTGTCTAGTTTTACAGTTGTTTGTAGCAGGGGACTTAGTCTACTACCAGTAACCCCATCAGGACCAGGGATAGAAATCTGTTATGTTTAAATTTGATGAGCTGACTGATGAGACACCATATTTAGTACTGCTAATAAAAATTGCATGCATAAAATCAATCTAATTTTATCACTTGCAATTGATGTCATCTATAGTTTGGATTGTTTCTGGATTCTCCATATTGGAAAATTGTCAACTTTAGTGGATTTTGCCTTGGTTTGTATCATTTTGTTAAACTTTTACATGATGAAGTATTCACCTCTAACCCATAAAATCAAAAACTATTATTTCTGGAAAAGAATTGAAATTTATCATCATTTATGGTTTATTTCAGTGTTTTGGCCTGTATTTTAAGATGGCCAGTAAGATAGTGCCTTCATTTCCTATTTTTTATAAGTCACTTACCCCAATCTTGAAAATGTTGATTTGCAATTTATTTACATGTGTTGAGCTTTACTAATTTTGTTGTTATATTCAGCAATTTCTATTTCTTTTGTTTTACTTCCAATTGGTCTTTAATATCTATGAGTTTAAATTGTTTTATCTTTTAATTCTTTGTAAAACTTTGCTAGCAGACATTATATATTTTTCATATATCTTTTTTAAAAGATAGTTTGACTCTATTTTGTGCTCCCATATTTTCGTTTTAAATTATCTCATTAACTGCTTTTGAAATTAAATTTTATATTTACATACTTGATCAAATTATTTCTATTTCTTGAATGTAATTTCTTTTTTTCTCTCTCTCTTCTTTTTTAACTGTTGATATTCTTTGACTGATAGTTTCTTCCTGGTATGTTCCTCTTGCATTTTCATTTCCGTGCTTTAATTATTTTTTCTTTCTGAACCTATTATTTTCAGGAATCTAGATTTGAAGTATGACTCAGTTATGCTTCAATATAGCAATGTTTTCTTTATGAGTCATGGTAGCAAACATTTTATAATAGTACTTCTATGAAGCAATAAAAAGGTAGCTATGAAAACCTGCTCATGGTGGAGACCCTTTCCCACTCTACCTATCTCATAATGGATTATTTAAATCATTATTATTTGTTTAATGCATCATTCAATGTCATCTCCACAAATTCTCAAGTTTCAGGTAAATTTATGTATATAAGATTAAGATTTCTATCACATATACTATGTCCTTTCTGTTTTGAACAAAACCCAGTGCACACCATTTATTTTTAAAAATTTTCTTCTGGCTTTGCTCTGTTTTTCAGCCATGAGCAACAACTCTTAGTCCTTCCCCAACTCTAGTTCCACTTTACTTCAATTGGAAATTACTTTCCTTTTTCAAATTGTGTTAATGAATCCCAAATGTCTCCCAATTTTTTCAAATATTGATATTGGATTTTATTTCTTATTTTTCTCTTACTTTCAGAAATTTCTGGAGAGGGCAGTATTTCCATATCCAAGATTTAAAAACTAAAAGTTTATCTGGAAGTTACCTTTGAAGTTGTAACACTCTTCAAAATAAGGAGATCTGGTAATGTTCACCTAATCTACTCAGTAGAATGTTCAACTTCACACCAAAGTTTTTTGGCTTTTTTGATGGTCTTTTCTTATTTCCATTGATTTTTATAAAATACTGACTTTTAAATCAATTTTACTGAATTAATTAGTTATTATTCTTCATACATATAAAACAATTATCCCTCATGAAAATTTTCTACTATTAAATGCAGTCAGAAAAGGATAGTTTCCTTACCTATATTTATGCATTTTCTGAAAAGGAATTTAGTCCCCCTTCAAATATTTTCTGCATGTCACTATGCAGTTCTATTTTTCATTTTAATGCTTTTCAGCCCATTGCAACCATTATACTTTTCTTTACTCATTTTGTCCGAATTTGAACTGGTAGGTATCTCTCTGGCAGAACCAAAAGCCATGAGAAGAGGGTTCTTCAAAAAATATGCAAAAATAAATTTGTCATATCATCAAAAATATATTTCCTTATTCATAAAGAGAATAAAATATGATATTTCATGAAATTATTTTCAATAATATTTTCTTTGAGAATTTATCAAATTTAAATAAAAAAGAGATATATTCAGTCAAAATTGAGGCTTTCAGTGTTTAGCAATTAGAGTGCAGTTAGTCGTTGTTTTTCTCTTTAATTTCAATCCTCATACTTTCAAAGCTCCAATTGCATATGTCACATGTGCCAAATTTCAATAAATGTTATCAGTTTTGATAGCCTGGATATTTTGTATTTTCCTTAGTGGTTCAAAATCAGGGCAACTGTCTACTCACTTAAGTATCTGGCTAACAAGATGTTCCTTTGATCACCAATAAATCAAAGCAGGGAGGAGACAGATGCTGTGATTATAATCCAAATCACCACACAGCGGTGTGCACAGAGCCACAATGTTTCACATGCTCTTTTTTACTCGCTGTTTATACAGAGAGAAAATGATTTCTTACAGTTTGCACAATAGAGCTATGGAAGTAAACTTTGTAGGTAAATGATTCAATATATGTTTAAGTCAAGTAACATTTAAAATACATATATAATTATTGCAAAAGTTTTCATTGCAAACACAGGATTTACACATCTTATTTGTGCACATGATCACCCATTTTACTAGTCCAGTTCACTTGCTTCAGTTAATTCTAGAACACCTTCAGAGAAACATCTTAAAAGAAAATCTTCAAGTTTTGAGAAAACACTATTTGCCCTCCTTAAGTATCTTTAGCTCTATGTCACTTATGGCTAAGTCATTTTGAACAATTTCCTTCATTGTAGCTTGTAAAAGTGCAATGATTTATTCACTTTTAAAAGTAGTTTACGCATTTAGGTAGATCATCAACTAAGTTCTCAACCTTAATATAAAGAAAGAAAAACTTGCAGAAATATCTTTCTAATTTCCAGCCAGTAAATTTTAGATAGTATCCAGAAAAATAATTTTAGAGGTAGGTTAATTTTGGTTAAAAATATTAACTCCAGAGCTGGCATTAATTAAAGTTCTGGTCTTGGCTAAAACACAGGGTCAAGCCATTTTAGAATATAGCAATATAAAGCTTCATCAAATTTTGCTGTAAGAAATAAACATGGTTTTACATGTTTAAGGATACATGCATATTACCATTATATACAGTACATAAGTTATTAATTAATTGTATACTTATTGATAGTAGTAATAATTGATATTATTATTGTTAATTTTAGTTGTAGCAGTATTAGCCTCTCATTATCCTGTATTTAACCTTAAGGATCATGTGTAAGAAACTTTTTTATAAATAAGCAAACATAATGCAGGCACCATGATTTTTAAATGTCTTTCAGAGAGTACTTTTTTGCAACCACAGTAATTTTTTTCTGGTTGTGATTCACTCTCCATTAGAAATGTTAGAGCTTAATTCTCTCCAGACATAAAGATAACATTTCCGCTCTTATGTATACATTTACAATGATGTTTCATTAGCTCAAAATTTTTAAAGCAACTTATAAACTTATTTATACATTTTCAACAAATATACCATATACTGGAATAATATGAGTATTATTATTTTTCTTTTCTTTCATTCAATATTAGCAGTTTCTGTAACCAAAATAAGTCTTTAACAGAGCCAATTAAGTTATGATTACAAAAAAGTATGTACTGTTTAGTGATCTCTACTGTACTTAAGCATAATGAGAAAATTTGGTGATGGTAGAGAAATTCACTCATTTATCAATTCACTCCACTAGCCACTCTAATCATTTGAATGTACTCATTTAAACTATAATGAAAATAATTTATAACATCAAATCCATTGAATGAGGAATTTTGCTCTATACCACACAGTTTTTCATAATAAATCTGCTATTCTGTTGCTATGGAAAGTAGCATTTCAAATTGTTCCTTGATTCATAACTATTGTTTTGTATTATTAACCTATTAATGTATACATATATGAAATACAGTTTTTAACTGCATCAGTGTGGGTGTTTAATAAAAGTTTAATATGTCTTATCATGCGATTAAATATTATTGCCCCAAGTTCAGAGTGTTGATATTTTAAAACCACAATTTAGAAAATAAAATACCAAATACATCTTCAACTGCCAGGACCATATTATGAAATAATATACTATTAACAACCTCCATAAGTGATTCCTATTAAATCCATTCTTCTTTAATTTGCTTATCACAGTAACCTCTTAACAGGTCTTCTGTCTTCCACATTTGCTATACCACATCTATTACTCAATAGCTGGTTGTATTTTCAAAATATAAAAGAAAACATGCCACCTCCCTTTCAAAACCATCCAATGGCCTTTGACTAAAATCCAAAGTTTATAGCAATCCTTAAAATGATACTCAAGACCCTCTGCAATTGAAATTTCCACACACTGACCTCTTTCTTTCAGTCACAGTAATTTTTTTTTCTGGTGTGATTCACTATCTATTAGAAATCTTAAAGCTTTAAGTTGTAGCTTAATTCTCTCGAGACGTGAAGATAACATTTCCTTACTTATGTATTCATTTATAAGGATGTTTTGTTAGGTCAAAAATTTTAAAGCAACTTGTAAACTTAGTATATATTTTCAAGGAATACATCATATACTGGAATAATATGAGTAATATTATTTTTCTTTTCTTTCATTCAATATTAGTATTTTTGGAAACCGAAGTAAGCCTTTAGCAGAGCCAATTAAGTTATGATTACAAATTTCTTACTATGTTTCTCAAACTTTCTCTCCAGTACAACCATTCTCCTTGCTGCTCCTGATGCCAGATATGTCATGATTCAACCCTAAATTTCCTTGAGGTTCCAATGTCATTGTATTTCTGATACCATCCCTGATCACTTCATATAAAATAACAACCACCCTTGAACAGTTTATCCATTTTGTCAATACACTTTCAACTATAACACCTATATGATGATTGCATGATTGCATCTTCATCATTCATTTCACCTGTCTCAATCCAAGGATGGGTTGGATTATCTCCTCTTGAAGCAGTCTTTTGAAACAGGCTTTTTATATGGACTGCTAATGAATACTTGACGTATAAATGAAGGGAGCTGTAGGCTCTTTTTCTCAATTTATTAAAAAAAATATTTTGTAGTATTGCAATTTTCTTATAGATATGTAATTTTAAGCATTCTAAAATTACCTATTGACTAATTTCAATTTCTTGCTAAAAAAGTCTAAAATTGAAAATATAGCATAGAAAGTAAATAATGTCTAAAGTTACTGAGGATGTTGAAATATTTTGTAAATTCAAAGGTCATTCAAATTAAGATATTATGGTGTGGTTTATTTTAAAAGTCTAATAAAAAATCAACTACTTCTTACTGTTTTCAATTTAAACTAAGCATGCATACATCATTTTACTTAACTATAAATTATGTCTGAAAATCATAAAAGAAGAAATAGATTTATTATCTATTTGCACTAAACACTAGAATATATGTCAATGTTATTTAATTTTCTGAAAATAACAAAATTATAGCCATTGTACTTTGGGGATAAAGTGAGCCTATTTTACTACATGGGGATATAACACTTGAGCTGTACTATGTTACTGTCAAAGTAGACCAGGCTAAATTTGATATAGCAGTGTACTTCAGTGTGAGAACTTTTTTAAATATGATTTTGAATGCTTTGGCTTATTTCATTTGAAAGACACTTTTATAGGCCTTGGAGATATAACTGGTATAAAAAGAGTCCACAACCAACTCTCATTGTGATTATATTCTATTTCTGGGAAATAGAGAATGACCACTTCCATTTGTACAGGGTCAGGGAAAGTAATTTATACTAAAACTTAAAGGTGTGAGATTAAAACAAAGGATGAAAATCTTGTAAAAACAGTATGTTTCATATATTGATATGAGTAGTAGAGTAGTATGATGTCAGGCCAGAAATTTTCTTTTTAGTGAAATGAGACGTAAGAGAAAAAAAAAAAAAAACATTGAAAACAATCAGAGCAGAGGCTGAGTTGTGTATAATATGTGGGAATTTATAGATAATTAAGAAATGTATAGAATCCATCCAGGGGGGTGATTATGGAATCCTGGACTGCAGAGGTGTTTATAAGATATGAAGTTGAGCATTATTGGATATGTTTTGCATTTGCTGATGACTTGGATGTGAGGCGTAAAAAAGAGGCAATTGTGAGGAATGATGCTTTTTTTTTTTGCAAGAAGAAAAGAAAACATTGAATTTCTAATACACTTGTATTGAGTAAACGTAACCACGAACAGTTTCAGTGTTTGATGGTCATGTCAACTTGATGAGGTTCCAGTTAGTTATCGATTAAATACTAACTCAAGTGTTGCGGTGAACATATTTTGTAGATGTCATTAAGATCCATTATCTGTTGACTTTAAGGAAGGATGATTATGTCAGATAATCTGAGTGAGACTGATTCATTTGAAAGACCTTTAAAGCAGGCTTGAGCTTTTCCTGATGAAGAGGAAATTCTGCCTTTGGAGAGCATCTTTGGCTTGTGCCTGGGAGTACTAGTTTGTCCTTTCATTCTATCTGACAATTTGCATCTTGCCTATCTAGCCCTTATAATTACATAGGCCAATTCCTTGCAATAATTCTCCTGATATCTCTATTCTGACTCTATTTCTCTTGTTGAACCCTAACTGGTAAAGATGGGTGTTGTTACTTTTCTTCTTTTTGAGATAACTATGATTCTTACAAGTTAAGACATCAGACAAATATTTGAAAACTGAATCTGAAATTCATGAGAGAGATATGTACTGGAGGATGGCATGTCAGAATCATTAGTCTATAGATTATTGTAATAGGCAAAAAAAAAATGGGCCATAAAAAGATAACTGTATCAAACCCCTGGAAACTATGCATGTGACCTTATTTGGAAATCTGCTTTATTGCAGATGTATTCAATTAATAACTTGAGATGAAATTGTCCTGGATTATTTAGGTGGACTCTGTATCCTATGGCATGTAGCTTTATCAGAGGCACACAGAGGAGAACAGAAACACAGGGGAAGAGATGATGTGACCAGAGAGGTAGAGATTGGAGTGATGAGGTCACAAGGCCACAAATCCAGGAACATCACCAGCTGTGAGAAGTTAGAAGAGTCAAGGAATAGATTTTCCCCTAAAACTTCCAGAAGGAGTGCAGCTTTGCCAATGCCTTCATTTCAGACTTCAGGTTTCCAGAACTGGGAAAGTAAAAGTTTCTGTTGGTTTAAGCCACTTAGTATATGATTGTTTGTTACGGTAACCCAAGATAACCAACGCAATCATAATTAAAACCAAAGGGCTGAAGAAGACAATTTAGGAGATGAACATGGATAGAAGCAAATGCTATAAGGTCTGATTTCCGGACTACTTTAAAATCAAGTTGGGGAAGCGAAGAGAATCTAACAAAGGTGTTTGAGAGGGAGCATTCAATAAGGTACATGGAGAACCAAAAAGAGAGTGCTATTTCAGCATGCAAGAAAATAAATGCTGTAAGTGAAACTTGGTCATCTCCATCTAATACAAATGGCTAGAAAGAGATGAATAATAAGAATTAACATTTAAATTTGATGAGTTGAAATCTTTAATAATCATTTTAATAAAAGTTTCAGTGTTGTGTGATAGTTAAGGGATGATTTCAGCACTCAATAGAGAATGTCAGGAGTGAAAGTAAATAGACTGAATAAAAACATCTCTCTTGAGGCATTTTTGCTAAAAAGGGACACAGAGAAAGTGGTAGCTGGGCAGAACAGTGTGTGTGTTTTCTAATAGGAGACAATACATCATATTTGTACTGCGATGAAAATAATCCTTTAAAAAGGGAAAATCTAAAGATGAAGATGACAGAAGGAATTACTACATGCACTAGGTACTTGGAGCAGTGTTAGAAATGCTGGGATTCAGTGTACAAAGGGGAAGTGCCTTCTTCACTTAGGATATGAAGAGCATAATCATTATAACTGAAGAAAGGCAGTAAATTTGATTATGGACTTAGAAAAAGAATGGTAACTTTAGAAGAGAGCAAAAAGAATGTATCTGCTATCATCTCATATAATAAAAACAAGAAAAATAATTGTTATTTTTTTTAGTAATAAAGTGGAAAAGCCACCAGATGAATGTAAGAAAATAAGAGGAAGTGTTGGGAGTTGGAAGAGAGAGAAAACATAAAAGAAAGAGTCAGGTAATGTGGAGTTAAAGAACTGGAATTTACAGAAGAATTCCAAGGCAATACTAAGGACTGGCTTGAAATTAGAGCTCATGAATTTAAAATGAAATGAGAGAGACAAATGTTATGTTTTTCTGTAGATACAGATGAAGAATTAGACATGAGTCAAATTTTCATACAATCCGCAAATATGAGTAAAAGAGTAGGTAAGTTGCTAGTGTCTATAAGGGAGTATAAGTATCCTTGATAGCTTTCCTAAATGAACATGACATATGTGCATAATGAGGATGAGCAATAATAAAAACATATTAGTGTCATATTGTTGAATGTTTTGGTATTGTCTGTATTGTTGAAGTCAAAATACAAGAAGGAAAGGAGGTAATGATTGGATATGTGTTGCTTGAAACAGAGTTTATAGACGGGGAGTGAAGTGAAAAGAAATATTGAAATGATTAAGCTGGGCTACAGAATCATTGGAGCGATAACAAGTTCCCAGAATTGAGGGGTTAGGTTTTTAAACAAGAGCAGCAACGAAACTATTAAAGTCACAAGGATTGTGGCCAGAAGTAATAGAGAGTGAGATTATAGTTGAAGACCACCAGGCAGTTGATATTTTGATTGAAAGGTAGGAAAATCTTGAAAGTTATTGCCACCCTATTGGAAAAAGAAAAATCTACCAGGGAAATTGTTAAGTAAGGGGTCAAATAAATTTATGCTTGATCAGCAAAAAACAAACACTATAACTAGTATGGAGTAAGAATTTATTTTAAGATATAAACTTTACAAGAATATAGATACTGCTGAAAAAATCTAGGAAAGTTACTGCTTCTATGTCTGGTAGAAGGTTTAAATTTACTTTAGATCATCATGACCAACAGTTGAGAAGAAAATCGGGGTATGAAGTGAGAAATGTGAATTGCTGACACACTAAAAATCCTAGAAGGATAAACTGGAACCTTTGAAAACAGACCAGCATCCTCAGTGAAAAAACTGCAGCCAATATGAGAAAACTGGAACACACGAGGACAGACTGGAACCCAAAAGAATAATCTGAAATCCATGACAGCAGAGTATCCTTGTTTGTCAATACTAATATTGATGATGTAGGCGACCTGCCAAAGAAGCCGCTTGCTTTTATCACAGAGCTGCCTCTGGCCCAAATATCAGAGAAACTAAATAAAGAATCCATGAGGAGGATGAGCTGGGGACAGTTGAAATCCCATGCTTGTTCAGGTAGCTGTTTAAAGTGGGTGAAGGCAATATTTCTGATCTTATTTATTTATTTGTTATTCTTATTTATTTATTTATTTTTGAGGGGGGGGGGGTTGTGGCAGGCACCGGAAATCGAACCTGGGTCTCCAGCATGGCAGGAGAGAGTTCTGCCTCTGAGCTACCGTCACACCACCCACTCATTTACTTTTGAATTCCAGCATCAAAAATTCTTTGTTGGCTCACTGGTAAGATGCCAGCCTTAAAGAAAAAGTTATAAAATAAAAAGAAGCTACAGCAGCAAACAAAGAAAATCTAACCTGAGTGCATTATTAGAATTTATTTATTGAAATTTTGATAAAAGAAGCCCCTACTTCAGTGGAAATATTGACAAATTGACATTAAAAACAGAGGCCTCCAGCACGTCACCATATTATGACACAATTCTCTTTTCTTAGAAGAATAAATTAATTTGCTACTTTAATTTTGAAACTGGACAAGCTAAAAGTTATTTGACTCCATTCCCCCTTTAAATGCCCAGTTTGGCAAATTCCTGAAAAGAAATGAGATTTGCAGATTAACTGGGGATTTGACAACTCTTCTATTCTGACTTATTTCCAATGTCAGGGTATTTCATTACAAGAACTGACTTCATTCTTTGGACTAGGCTTAATTAATGCTATTATAAATGGGATAATGAGGTGAATTTTAGGACAACAGGAAAGAGAGTCTGGTGATAAACCTATTGTACTATTCCTTTAATCTCTATTTAAGATCATTTTAAACAGCTTTGTGATTTGCCCTAACTAGTTTTTGTGCTTTGCTAATCTGGCTTTAGGATTTTTTCTTTTCCTTCCTTCCTCCCTTTCTCCTTTCCTGCCTTCCTGATTTCATCTCCCTCCCTCCTTCATTTCAGCAATTTGAGAGCAAGCAGAGAGTATGCACAATGGTTTTTCCTCACAATCAGATTCTTCTGAAAATAGGGAACATTTCTCAAAAAGAAATATATGTTTACCTCTTATTCTATATCCTTCCTGGAAGTGAAAATGGCTGATAGCACTGATATTCATTCAATTATGTATGTTCTTACCCTACCAAACACCGAAACAAATGTTTTTTTAGCAAAATATTAAAACACAGAAAGTACATCTGTTTCAGACAAAGAAAAGTTATTATAAAAAACTCTTTCCTTTCCTTGTTTCCACATGTATCTATTTCCTTGGTGATGGTTTGGTCACAGTCTCACAGTTCTCAGCTGCAGAACCACTCGTGACAGTTTATCAATCCTGCCTCTTCAGAGAAGGAGAAAGACTTGACATTTGGCCAATATCTAATGAGCCCTTTGGCCTGAAATCCAGTTCATTCAAGCAATTCCTGGAATAGATTGAATGTAATGTAATTGTCTTACTTAAGACCAAAAGCTGCACAATAATCCTGTGGGCAGCAGTACTTCTTAAGTAGATGTTTCCACTTTCTTCTTTGGGAGATGAGCTAAGATACTGAGAAAAAAAGTAACAACAGAGAACATGAACCATAGACTGCTTTGTAATAAATATATGTAGGCGCCCACGTATGTGACAAACTTGACTATAGACATTTAGCCTACAGCAACTTCATGGCCATGGTAAAAATGATGTTCTGGGGCAAGTGGAACTGTAAATAGGGAAAGAAATCAAGTCTACAGAGAAAAAAAGATGAAGCAAATACAGAAAAGACACCAGCTGAAAGGAGAAATCATTGGCTTCAGTAAAAAAAAAAAAAAGATGCAGAAAATATCTTCCTTTTGTAAAAATTTTTAGCTTCATTTTCACTATACCCTAGTTGTTCTTGCCTAGTTATACATTCCTTCCTCATGAATCATAATGATATTTAAACTGTAAATGGTTTCTAAGGGCCTATCTTTATTCAAACTCCTCATATTTTTAACCCATTAATTCCCCATACCAAATTTATGAAACAGTCTCTGTAATACTCATTATTTTATATGTGAGAAAACTTATGCACAGATACATTGTACAGTTAGCCTGTGATTACATGGCTAAACGGTAGCATCACTTGAATTGAAGCTACCTAGGACTAGAATTCCAGTGTCCTTAATCGGCACATTCTACCTGCAGGACCGACATTTGTTAGAAAAAAAAAGTCTTAATTTTACACATTCTTATTTTGATTTTTATTTCACCAATACCTTGCACCTTGGAAAGGTTTTCTGGTTTATCTTTTTTGTCTCTTAAGTGCTGTGCACCCCAAGAGATGTACCAAGATGTCTGTGAAAGGCAGCATAAACCTTCTATTTCAATTTGAAGGCCTTATCTACCCAGAATAAAAGGAAGTCTTCAGGGGCAATATCACCTCTGACCCAGCCATCATTGTATCATATGTTTCAGAAACATCTCCGTGACATATAATTTATCTTTAGGTTTTCCCAAATACTTCTGAAGCCCAAAATACACATGCACAAGCAAACACAGAAACATAGAATGCTAGACAGAATATTGATCTCTAGTTTCCTTACATTTGTCCTCTGAATTGTTCCAATGGTGTCTTAGACAAAGGCCTACCACTGAGGTTGTATAATTGGCTGCTTACATCACGAATAAATATAAGATCCCTGAGTTGGGAAAGGGGTGACAGGGTAGAAAGTAGAAGGTGTGGAATGAATCTTCCTGGAATTCAGATGCTTCTTCCATCAAAATGAGGCGGTTAAATTGCGCAAACTTAAAATTACTTTTTAGCTAGAGCCACAGATTTTTTATTATTTAGAACTGCTTTATTGATATAAGAATAATCATTGCAATTTCCTATACATATTTAGGATAAAACAAAACAGACAAGAAATAACATTAGCTTGATATTTGTTTCTAGGTTATATTTTGCAGAAGCAAAAATATAGTAAAGGAGTTGTGTGTTATAATGACCTATAATGTAGGTTTTTCCCCTCATCATGTTTTCAAATGCTGATTTCCCTTTTTAAGGAGAGATTTGATCAACAATAAAGAAAATGTTATTAAAAGCATAAGAAAGTTTATACTGCAAAATGATTATTTACAACATATTAAAGATTGGGATTGGTGAAAAGGTAAATTCAATTATTTGTATCAACATATAGCAAATAAAATTAATTTAATATATGAATAAATTTTATTCTAAGTGTTGAATATATGTGTTTTCTGTTGTTCTATCCTCTATATTTCTCAATATATTTGAAATATTTTATAAGTAAGAACAAAAATTAAAACAAAAAACAGACTACAAAAACATAAACAGGGGAAGAATTTATTTAATGGATGTCTGGACTTAAAAGCTATAAACATTCTACAAGAAATTTTTAAAGATTAAAAGGAAAGAGCAGGACAGTAACACATTTTTATGGGTGATCAAAAAAGGAAAATGGGCTATATCATAGCTAAAGTATATAAAAAGAAGAATTACTTGGAAACAAAGATTTTCAATTCCCATGGAATTTTATAACATAAAAGTAAATTGGATATAAAAAGAAATAATAGAAACAAACAAACAAACAAAAATACTTGCCAGAAACAAAAATGAAAAGGCTAAGAGAAGCCATAACCAGAAATCTATTTGGTAAAAGTTATCGAGTAGGCTCATATATCTTCTTCTATGCTGACCACATGCATTTGAATTTCTAAATAGCTCTTTCTGTGTAATCCATTCAGAAATACATTTCTTGCTGTTTTTACCTCCCATAGATTCTATTTTATACAGAAAGTGGTCCTTAGGAGACTATGAATAATTGAATAGAAAAGATAGAGCATGCAATAAAAAAGAAAAGCAGGCCTATGTTCAGAAATAATTTTTTACAATGCTGCAAAAGAAAGGAAACACTTGAATGCACTTATGATGCTCCATTTGTATTAATATCTTAGAGCAAGAGTTCCTTCCCCTCCTTTTGGCTTTTTCTCCTTAAAGCTCTCCCTTCAAACAAAGTCTTATCCAGAAGCATAAACAAATAAAAAAGCAGGAAGACAATGCTGGTTCGAAAATATGTTTCATGGGACAGTATAGAAGATCCTGCTTAGAAATAGGCACACACACACACACACACACGCACACACCATGGATAGAATCAAGAGGCCTAGTTTGTCTCTCATTGCCATTGCATTTTTCTTTTTAAGCAGTCCGGTTCTAAATAAATAATTAGAACTT
Organism: Tamandua tetradactyla; assembly: GCF_023851605.1. Lineage (NCBI taxonomy): Eukaryota > Metazoa > Chordata > Mammalia > Pilosa > Myrmecophagidae > Tamandua > Tamandua tetradactyla. Next base: position 73,400,082 of record NC_135335.1, on the reverse strand, counting down.
CAATGTGATCATATCATGATAAAAATAGAGTAAATATAAAATAGTAATTGAAATATTTTCAATATTCATACAACACAAGGGGATCAAATCACATGCTAAAATACCAGAATATCAGAGATGAGGCATAAACCGCATGATCCTCTATTCCTCTCAAGGGTCATTCTCTCTTTTATCTTTAAATACTGTAACACTTAGTCATAAGGATACGATGTACAGCAGTGTATCACATATTTTTGCCAGAACAAGTCCATTTAAATTTGTCAATAACATTTAAGAATAATGCCAAAATCTCATTTGATTTCAGATGTAGACTTGTCATCACACAATTTTATGAGTAGAGTTTCAGTTTAAAAACTCCAACATTTATATTATACGTGGGTGCCATTTGTCTCAAGATTGGGTGAACTGCATAAAAGTGTTATTTCTATCTAACATTTCTGTACAAACTATCCAAAGTAAAGATAGGTAAACTATTATGTCAGGTATTACATAATTAAGTAATTCTCTGGGGACTGAATTAATCAATACAGTTCATATGCTCAACATTACCTTGGAGACAGAAATTTCTATATTTTAATTTTAAAAAGGGTGAGCATTGGATGATATAAAACAGCACAGACACACAATAAAGAGAAGCATGTCTTGTACAAGGACAAAGTTGATGGAATAAGGAGTTTTGTTTTGTTTGTTTTTTTCCTTCAACTAATTTCCTCTTTGCAAATAATTTTAACCATTGGAAACTGTTAGAGTATTATTGTGGTCAAAACAACAATCTCTTTCCTTAATTCTAACATTCAAAACTAATATATAAATATCCCCAAGAACTTTTAAGTTATAAATTCTAGAAAAGGCATAACAGCTGCAAATTAGTTCAACAAGGAGCTTATCAAAGAACACAAAGAAAACCCAATTATATTTCCGGAAGCCCTGACTATTTACTTAAATTACAGTCATCAGGAAAACCAGCTGCAACTATACTCCTTAGATTTTTGCTCCAGGCAACTTACATTTTTAGAACTACTTTTGGGAAAAGGATCTAGGAAAATAAAATGAGATAACTAATTGTTGAATTAAGTTTATTGTAGTTCAGAAAAAATAAAGACATCTCCCACAAAATGCTTATATTATCTTAGATTTAACGGGATCATATCCATTAAGTACTTTATGTGCTTTAAAAGGATTTTTTTAAATTTAATAATGTTGCTTGTTTACTTCATTGGGTTGTTCTGAATTTATTTAGACATGGTATCCATTTCACTCTTCTGCCACTGCACTGAAGCTTCAACCTCAAGTCAACTCAAACTTCACTAGGTATCAAAGTTATTTGAGAAGCTTAACAAAGATTCAACCTCTTGAAGCCCACCTGAGTCTAATTCCACTGCAATGGCCACGAGCCACAGAAAGCTATTTTAAAAATAAACAACAACAACAACCAAAGCATCTCCCAGTGATTCTGATGGTATATGCCTCTCATGAAATTTTGAAGTCTTGGTCCTGATTCTCCCAGGCAAATTTGTTTTTATCTTTTATAAAAGAAATGCAGTGATGTGTTTGAAAAATCACATATGTAAAAACCATATCCTTAATGTGTTTAGAAAATAAAGGATTGTATTTCTCTGTTCCCCATTTCTGTGCCTACATTTCCTCTCCCAAGAAGGAACACATTTAACTTTTAACACTTTCATCTTCTAGATTTTCTGGTGTGTGCCTCTATCTGAAAAATAATGAGTTTGCAATGATTTTTCTTTTCATCTATTTTAAACACAATGAGCTCATATTCTCCTATGATTGATAAGGGCATAGTTCAATTAATTTATCCAAACTTCCCTATTCTCAATAAATATAAATTATTAATTTAGTACTCTTAATAATATTAATTTAATACTAAAATAGTTGGTTAAAACTTGGCTTGTGTTAGAAACATTTGTGCATTTTTATATCTTCATCAATTCTTTCCATGTCAATTTGATGCTAAAGAGGTTTGAAAAACTATATTTAAATTTCCATTATTTCATTTGCTTCTGAGACATGACTTTTTGAAGGAGGTAACAAGCATTGCAAATGGGGGTCGTGGTGAATGCATGTAGTGTTCATTTCCATTTCCTTCCCAAAATGCTACCAGCAGTTCAAGATTGTGGGCAGGCCCCATCACTAAGTTTCAGATGAAGTGGAATCGGGCCAATACGTTGTAGAAACCATCTTTCCATCTATCTATACTAACTGGCTCAAGCTTTTGTTCCTGGATAGTACATAATTAACATGTCACAAAAACTTACTATAAAACTGTTCACTATTTGGAAGAATAAATTCACATTCCATTAAATAAGGATCATCACCATTTTAACAGTCTGCATGTTGCATTTTAATAGCCATATAAGTAACCAGAAAATTAAACAGGTCTTTTATCTGATATGCATTTTCACATTTGAGCATATTCCTGGCAGAAAATAACTGAGATTGCTGCAACTGATCGGGTTCCGTTAATGTGAGATTGTGTGTGAAGTAGTACATTATCTAATATTTCATGGAGAAATGTTATGCAAATCATTGTAAATGTGAAATCTTCAAGAGCAAAGCTACATTAACTGTCTCTATTGAGAAGGTATGCTTTACAACCCATCAGTGGCTGAATTGGAAATGAATTGTTTCACTGTAAACCCGAAATGCAATTCAAATGTAAACAGCACCATCTTCTGGATTATGTGAACTATCATAATTGTTTCAAAAGAAGCTACAAATGTGTTCTCTTAAACAGATATTACACATTATATGCATACACTGTATATCCAGAAGTTTTACTTTTAATTTTAAACATGACAGTGCTAACTCACTAAAGTGCAGATAAAATATATTTTTGAATCCATTGAGTATTGGATTTTAATCTGATTAATAACACTTTAGAATGTAACCAATAAATGGAATATATTTCTGATCTAGATTAACTTCATCCTTCTACGGCCATTGTCAATTTTTGAAGCTTCTGGTGTGGAAAAAAAAAGAAGACATTTCATAGCTTGAACATATCCCGGGGATAGTAAAACAGAAAATAGACACACGATCAATATGTGTAGTCAATGCTGTCTCCCCAAATGCAAGCTTAGGTGAATGATTATCTGAAACTCCAGTAGCTAAAAGAAAGTTATTTCACCATTTCCATATCTCACGGATTATTAGCCTTAACAGAAGGAAGAATTCAAGGATGGGTGTGCCTTGCAATATTGCTATGTTTTCAACTAAAATATAATTCTAGGGGTTTAATTTTACATTTACCAATGCAGGGAATGAATTTATAGTACCTTCACTTCTTTCCCTGAAGAGAATATAAAAGAAGTTAGGGACATAAGGGGGAAACCAAATTAGAAGGATTAGAAAGATAAATTATATAAAAAATGTAATTTAAAATTTATTTTATTTTTATTAATTCTGCCATTCAACAACAGCCACTCTTTGACGTTCTTCTGTGCTTATAGCTGGATTCTCTACTTTATTCAAATCATTAGCCATCTCCATCTTCAGTTTATTTCCTCAGGCTGGCCATTACAGCGCTGCCCATGCTTAAAAGGAAGACTCCTCAGTGTTCGCAATACAAGTCCCTTTATCTGTCCATATGCAAAAAGTAAACCTAAGTCAACCTAACCTCTCAACTTCTTTTCTGCTTCTAGCACAACAGTGCAGGAAAATTATTGAATAATCATGCAAGCTTCTGATAGAATCCGACAAGGCACTAAATACTGTCTTTCAGTCTATGCCTTCTCCCCACCCCATCCCTGCAACATACACATTATTCAGTTTTCACTCCTGTTTGTCTCGGAGTAGCTTAAAACTAAACCCCGTTAGATTTTACTCTTTTATTCTTCTCTTTCCCTTACGTTTTTCAGCAATAAACTTATTTTTCCAGAAAAATATAACATCAGCCTTTATTCCCTCAACATTTTGCAATACCAGTTACTAATTACACTTGCATCATTATTTAATTCTTTCCTCTTGTCAGAAGGAAGAGTTTCTTTCACAAATCTGCATGGACAAACTCTCCAACTTTATCATGAGTTTGATATTATTCTCCTCTTCAAGTATAGTCTCTGTATTCCCTTTATATTCAGAGAACATTTATATCCCCCTCACTCTCCCTCTCTCTTTCTCTCACTCTCTTCCTCTCCCTCTCAATCTACACACACATACCTCTTTCCAACAAATATTTAAACTATTGCATCTTTGCCAACAAAATTATATTGACCACTCATCTTCCAACTTCCCTGTTGATTCAAGATTATTAAAAAATAGATGCTAAACACATTCCTATTAACTTCTCACTATTCTCTGATGTGCTAGTTAAGGTTTAACAAACGGTCCTTTGACTGGAGTTACAACATGAAAGTTGTGTGGTCTTTTCATTGTCAGTGAACGAAATGAAAGTGTAACAATGCAGATGTATATTGGAAATTCAATCACTTGTTAATAATGAGACTGAATTCTTTGTTAAATCAGATTATAGTGTGAGAATACTGGAATAAAAGTTTTTCAATTGTTTAAATTATTATACAATGTATTACATACAGAAATTGCAGAAACAACATGTTTGAATTTAAAGTCCATTATTAACATTTCCTCCATCCTGAGTGTTCACAGTTGCTGATACTTTTCCTCTGCTTTGGCTGGATCCAACTTAGCTCAGGATTTTCTCCTCCCCACAGGCTCCAAAACCTTGTCTTGTCCCTAACCTAAGTTTAAACAAGCACTGAAGGGCCAAATATCCCCCTTTAATAGCCTACCAACCACTGAGAAAAAAAATTCCTGTTGAAGAGCCTTCATTCTTCCACCTGCTTATCCCTGATAAACATAATAAAAAAATGGCTCCTGGGCTGTCTCAGAACCAGCACAAACGTTTCAATCCTCAGAGATAGCACAGAATTATGTGACAAACCTCCTCTTCAAAAAGTCTCTACCAGGACACATTGTCCAGAAAAGCCAGTTAAGCCCCTAGTTAAGCACTATAGCCCAAATGAAAACAAAGCCCTGCTTACACATGACCCACTCCTATAAACCCAATCCTTCCCAGCTTCAATCAACAATTCCTAGACAACTCTCTTCTTTCTGTTCCTAAACCTGCCACAAACTCCCTCAACACTCATTCCATTTTTGCCGGCAAATGGTTGTCATGTTGTTCCAGCAATCCTGGTGTCTTGAATAAAATGCTATAAAGTGCGATTCAACTCTCATCAAAAAGATTTATCTTTTGATCAGAGACCAAGATCCAAAAGACGTTCCTTGGGGCCGCGGGTTCCTGTGAGCAACCACGTGAGTTTCTGACAAATGACCTTTTATAAACCCTACTTGAGTGCCACAACCCCATGTGACTGAGGTAAGGTCTTCTTATATCTGAACTACTCACCTGTGTCGAGCTCAATACCCTTTGTTTAGGATTTGGGTTTACTGCTGCAGGATTTCAGCTTCCAGGTTCTTGGCTGTGCTGCAAAAGAAGAATTCAAGAGCAGAGCACAGATAGAGCAAGTAGATGGAGAATTTCTTGAGTACACATGCAGAGAAGGAGCATGGCGTTACTCCCGCACCCATTAACAAGTCTCTACTCTTGTTAGACAAGACACCCCTGACATTGGTATACCACCTGCTTTTATTGCTTTACTTCATTTACTTTCCTCCCCCTTCCTTGTCCTTCCTCCTCCCTTCCCTTTTCCCCCCGGGTAGTGCATTTGGGTGGGTTGTTTGGTTCTGCCCTTCTCTGCAGATGACTCACTCAGGGGTATCAATTGCCTCCAGATGTGTTGGTTGCCTCCTGGTGTTTCCTATAAGTGGGTAGCCCCCAGGCTGGGTGTCTGTGTTGGACATGGGCCCCCCTGACCTTGATTAATAATTCTTGTTTAAGGGCTTCTTCACAGTTATTTTTCCCTCCCCTCTCTCCCTCTTCTAACCTGCCTCCGTACCTTTGATTTCTTTTTCTTTTTTTCCATTCTGTACTTTTGGTTCTCTCATCATATCCTCCATTTGCTTTCATTTCTCTGTTACCCCCTTCCTCTTTTCTGTTCTCCAATTTCTTTCTGTCTCTCTCAAAGACACAAGGTGTGGGGATTGGTATGCCCTGATCAGCCAACTCCGAACCAGCCTCACATTGCAAGTGCCTTGTCAGTCCCCTGGCTCTGCTTTCAACAGATGAGCATTGCTGTGACTCCCTTCCAGAAAACTGAAATGAGCCTCCCCTTCTGCCCATCGAGCTGCTCCTCGTTTGGTCTGGACACCCATCTTTTCCTTCCAGTCTCCCACTGACTGAGTCAAAAGGCCTGGAAACTATAGACACAAGGTACACAAGCCACATTGTGCATGCTGGCAGCATAATGAGCTCTTTTTGCTATCTATCTCTCTTTCCTCTGCTCTTTAAATCTCTTGCTTCTTATGTGTATTTGCCCTATGGACCAGCACTTGTGACATTCCTCTTCACGAATAGATTGGACAAAGGAAAATTTGTCTTTTGGAGAAACTTGTTGTTCTAGTTCACTAGCTGCCAGAAGGCAATATACCAGAAATAGAAAGGTTTTTAAAAAGGGGAATTTAGTAAGTTGCTACTTTACAGTTCTAAGGCTGAGAAAATGTCCTAATTAAAACAAGTCTATAGAAATGTCCAATCTACGGCATCCAGGAAAAAATTCCTTGGTTCAAAAAGGTTGATGAAGTTCAGGGTTTCTTTCTCAAGTGAGAAGGCACATGACAAACACAGTCAGGGCTTCTCTCTGATCTGGAAAGGCACATGGTGCACACTGTCAGGGTTCCTCTGTCATCTGGAAGGGCACATTGCGAGCACGGCATCATCTGCCAGCTTCTTCTCCTGGCTTCCTGTTTCATGAAGCTCCCTGGGAGGCATTTTCCTTCATCATCTCCAAAGGTCATTGGCTGGTGGGCTCTGTTTCTTGTGGCTATGTCATTCTGCTCTGCTTCCTCTGAATTTCTTTCATTTTCCAAAGTGTTTCCTCTTTTATAGGACTTTAGAAACTAATCAAGACCCACCCAAATGGGTGGGGACATGCTTCCATCTAATCCAGCTAAACAACCACTCTTGATTAAATCACATCTCCTGGGAGATGATCCAATTGCAGTTTCAAACATGCAATGCTGAATAAGGATTAGAAGAAACGGCTGCCTTTACAAAATGGGATTAAGATTAAAACATGGATTTTCTAGGGTACATACATTATTTCATACCAGCACATTTGTAATATGAATGAAAGTGTTCATTTGAGAAGCATCTTAGGGAAAAAAAAGGAACTCAGGTCCAATAGGCAACATTTTTTATTAATATGTGGAGACCTCCAAATAAATTTCTTAGTAAAAAAAATCGCCATTATTCTCTCAAACAAGAGAAACACTCGTTTTGCTAAAACTATAATCAAAAAACTTTACAAAGTTATACTCTTCAATCATAAGCTTCACTGCCTTTACCACTGTCAGTTTGGTAAAAGAAAAAAGATAACCTAAAACTTAAATTAGCTAAATTAGCTAAATCCATTGTTCTACCTTGGTCTAAGGCTCTTCCCTTAGACTTAAAGGCAATTAAGAGTTAGCCCATCAGAAAAATATTGTCTTTCCCTTAATAAAGTCACAATAGAAAGACTGACAAGACTTATAATTTCTCTTGTTATGCATTTTAAAATTGATAACTATTATATAGGACTAATCACATATACTCAGTTCCACCATTCACTGAAGATCCAAGCTGTCTTCACTAAAATTCCTCCACAACAGACCCTATGTGATCTTCAATCCAGAGACTTGATATAATAAAAGAAATATTAATAAAAAATTACTTTTAAAACATAGATTAAAAAGGGTCTTATCAGGTTGTATTGACCAATACTACAACCATAAAAACTACAAAAAAATTGACCCCTATGTCCACATGTCACAACTAATGAATGCTTCAGACTCTTCTTAAAAGGTCACTCTCATTTCAGATCTAAATATAAAATTAACATGATACTACCGAAAGCAGAGGACATCTGATATAGACAGCTGTGCTGGTTTGAATCTGTGGTGTATCTCAGAAAAGCCACATCCTTTAATCTTCATTCAGTATTGTTGGGCGGGAGCTTTTTGATTGTTTCCATGGAGATGTGACCCATCCAATTGTGTGTGTTAACTTTTGATTAGATGGGTTCCATGGACATGTGTCTCCACCCATTGAAGGTAGGGTTGCTTAGTCGAGCCTTTAAGGGGGAACCATTTTCGGAAAAGCTTGAGAGCCACCAGAACCAACAGAGCCCATGCAGCCAGAGATCTTTGGGAATGAAGAAGGAAAACACCCCTGGGGGACCTTCATGAAATAAGAAGCTGGGAGAAAAAGCTAGCAGACATCATTATGTGCCCTCCTGGCTGAGAGAGAGAAATCTTGAACTTTATTGCCCTTTCCTGAGTGAAGGTAACCTCTTGTTGGTGCCTTAATTTGGACATTTTCACAGCTTTAGAACCATAAACTCACAACTTAATGAATTCCCCTTTTTGAAAGCCATCCTGTTTCTGATATATCGCATTCTGGCAGCTTTCGAACTAAAACAACAGCTAATCCCAGACCAGCAAAACAAGCAAACGACCCCCCAAAAAGGCATCCTCCTCTACAATAAGGCCACATCCCCTTTGTTTATCTTCTCATCACTTAAAAAAAGAAATGTCTCTTTATCTCATCCTAACCTTTTCTTATCCTCTCAAGATCCCTGGACCCTAGTTAAAACAATTCCCTTGCCTTCTCCTTTCTCCTATTCCTCTTAACTGATCCTTCTGACAACAGCTACACTTGCTCATTCTAAGGCAATTCTAAGGTTACCTCAGACATTGGCCATTGTCTTAATTCTGTTATACTTAAATAAAATAAAACAGGACAATTCAAGTAGGTTTTACATCAGCTTGAAAAAAAAAAAAAGCTACTTAAGTTTCCTGGGTGGATTCCATAGCACAGGGAACTCATTTTCATTTGGTTTGGGTTCCCAGAGACCTTGCCTCAGAGATATCCTAATAAGAGCACTTGCTATCTTTTTCGTCATAATGCTTATAATATTGTAGGTCATTTATTTTCTTTCCTCTCATTCCTTAAATACTATTATACAACCACAAAGCCAACAAATGTTACAACTGAGACATCAAAAACAGCATTAAATGACCCTGCAAAGATTTCAAAAACCAAGCTATTGTGCAACGAATAATTCATAAAACACAGAAAACAACTAGTGATAAATGAAAGACTGGCAGTGCCTTTGCTCAAATCCTCATAACTGAAGAAATGATCAAAAGGGGAAGATTGATTAATATAACCAAAAATATTTCTCAGAAGAAGCACAAAAGTTAAATCCTAAGAACTAGCACAGAATTGTGACAAAGCTCTTCATAAAGTTCTCACCAGGATGCTGGACCCTGGAAAGCCAATTAAGTTCCTAGTTAAGCACTCCCAGCCTGGTTAAAAATAAAGCCCAGCTTATACTTAACCCACAATTTAAGACTAATTATTCCCTGCTCCAATCAATTAAACCTACCCAACTCCCTTCTTCTTGTTTCTAAAACTGCTCACAAACTCCCCGGCCTCAAAACTGCTTTCACTTTTGCAGACAAACGATTCATTTCATGACTGTAGGAATCCTTATGTCCTGAATAAAATGCTGTGAACTAAACTCGACTTCAATTTGCTTTTTGTCACCCCCATTTTGCGGCCTCCTCTACAATGTTCCTCCATATTGTAGTATAATATGGAGTTACTTTGATTCTATTAAATTGGGCTCTTCCCAGTTCTTTCCATTGAACAGGACTCTTCCGGCTCTTTTAAGATTGAGTGAAAATCTTCCCAGATGGAAGTCATCTTAGTTCATCTTGAGTCGGGACTTAATCCCTGTCTTTTCCTTTAAGCAGGGTTCTTCTTTTCTCTCTTTTGGAGCTGTGTCCACTTATTTAAAATTAGTCTAGCTCTTTTATGGCTCTCTGGGACCCCATAATGCCAAAAAACCACTTTTTATTATGTTCAGTGTAATGCCCACATAACTGTTAATTAGCTTCCTATCAAGATAATCAAATAGACAAAGCCATAGTTTTGTGCTCACTGAAGACACTAAACCTTGAAATCCCAGATTCCCCAGCAGCTTTGCCATCTAACAACTGTGAGACATCATCCCGGTTTTCTTGCCCCTCTCACAGCTACCCAAGCCCTAGATGGTTCCCATATTCAAAACATGCTCTGCTTATACCAGTTCAAGGTTGGCTGAAAACCCTGATTTTGAGTTTTCTGCCTAACGATAAGAGAGAACATCTATCTAGACAGTAGTTATGGTTTATGGATAGTACATGATATTAGTATGTTATGGAAAACCAAAGAATTTATGACAACTAGCACACTGATTAAAATGGAAAACAGATGCCTGACTTCTTAGACACTTTGCTATTGTCAAATGAGGAAGCCATACTTAAGATAGAAGCTCATATAGTAGATCAAGACTACAAAGCAAAAAGAAATTTATTTTCTGATAAATGGGCAAAGTTGGCTATTCATAAAACTGTTTCACTTCTACCACAATCAGAAAATATTTTAAATAAATTCTGCATCCCACCTGTATTAGTCAGGATTCTCCAAGGAAACATAGCCAATAGGATGTGTATATTTACCAGAAGATGAACTGAGGAGAGGGGACTAATAAAAATTGATGAATGCCTTAAAATTAAAAGGGATTTAAGAGAAATAAGGATATTCTTAAGTTTGTTAGAGGTCCCAGCATTTGAATTGTTTCTATACACCAAGGTAGAGGTAAATGAGGGTAGTGGATTTAAGACAGAGAAGGTGGCATTGGTTTTCATTAAAGCTCAATGCTTTTGTTTCCAGTTGGACAATCAGACAATTGGAAAAGCCTCTGTTCTTCCCCAGATCAGCCCTAGGAGTGACACTGAAAGTCACCTTGCTTTCTTAGAGGGTGTGCTGGTTTGAAGCTATTATGTACCTCAGTAAAGCCATGTTTTAATCCAGATCCAATCTTGTGGAGGCAGCTGTTTCTTTTAATCCTGATTCAGTACTGTAAAGTGAAAACTTTTAATTATAATTATCTCCTTGGAGATTTAAAATGCTCAGTTATAGGTGTGACCTTTTGATTAGATGGACATATGGCTCCACCCATTCAAGGTGGGCCTTGATTAGCTTCCTAGAAAACTCTAGAAGGAGAAACTTCTTGGAGAAACCTCAGATGCAGACACTTGGAGAACAGTTGCTTCAGAGCTAACAGAGACATGGATGTTTGGAGATGCTTGGAGTGCCGGCAGAGACCAGAAGCCTAAACACAGGCAGCGTCCAGCAGACTTTGCCATGTGCCTTACCATGAGATGGTAACCAAGCCAGAACTCAGAGTTGTGTCCCTGAAGAGTTAAATGAATGCCCACAAATGCTTAGAGAGATGAAACCACTGGCATCAGACCTGGAGGCAATAGAACCAGGAACAAGGATTAACAGATGTCAGCCACGTGCCTTCTCAGCTGACAGAGGTGTTCTGGATGGTATCAGCCTTTCTTTAGTGAAGGAAACCTCTTGTTGGTGCCTTAATTTGGACATTTTCATGGCCTTAGATCTGTAAACTTGTAACATAATAAATTCCCTCTATGAAGCCATTCCATTTCTGATGTATTGCATTCTGGCAACATTAGTAAACTAATATAGTGGGCAAAGACCATTAGACTGTTTTCAGGTACTTTGGGGGGGTGTCTTTTACAATGACCAGGTTCTTTACAGTAATGACGAGTACCAATGTCCTGAACTCTGATTCCTAGAAGGTTTATTGGACCTCATTTAACTTCTGTGATCCTTGAGAGGATTTTTTTTTTCAAAGTTGTGATCTAATTGATCTGTAAGATTTAGTAAGTCATTAGGGTCTATGACGGCCCAATTTAGTTGTTTACATTTTAAAGTGGTCCTTAGTTCTTCTGAAAGGCTATTAACAAAAGTAGAATTAGACTGAATAAAACTTTCAGAGTTAATAGGGTCAAAAACCAAGAGCTGTTTAAAAGTGTTTTCAAACCTATTATAATATTCGTATATGAGCTCACTGGGTTTCTGGGTACATTGTTGGATTTTCCTCTAATAAATAATTTGAGATAAAATTTCAGCTATGACCTTACGAAATTCCTTAGCTACCTTAAGTGCTTTGGTTTTATCAGTAGCTCTTCAGTGTAAAAAGCCATTTAAGGAATCTTTCCAATTAGCTTTGCCAAGATTTTGGCATGATCTTCACCAGTGATCCTGTAAATAAATTGGTAAAGATCTGAGTTTCCAGGCTCATTATTTAAATGATAACATTGAATTTTTTTCAGAACCAACTGAGTCTTCAGTAGGATTTAGGACATTTTATCAGTATAGAATGGGAGTCAAACCTCAGCTCAGACACAGAGGACAAGGGCAGGAGGGGTTTAAAGGAGGTTGGAACTGTCAGAGTGAGGAGGTCCAGATCGTTTTGCAAGCTTGAGAATGTGCTTAGATAACACTTTAGAAGTCTTTGTTAATTTAGTATTTATTTCTTGAGGAGAGGCAATTTCAGAATTAGTTATACATTTGGAAGCTTCGAAGTACCAATTAAAGTAAAAATCCTGGGTTGACATTTTAGTTTTAGAGCCTCTATTTTTGAATAGAGCTTGCAAATATACCAATTTAATTATACCAAATTCTTATTGGGTGGGCAAAGTTGACGCAGTGGCAGAGTTCTCACCTGCCATGCCAGAGGCTCAGGTTCAATTCCCAATGTCTTCCCATGTAATAATAATTAAAAATCCATACTGTAGCCATTATAATTTAAGATTTTCCCTAGTGTGCCAGATCCAATAGGATAAACCTATACACAAAGTAGGACCAAGAAAGCAGCTGGTGTACTAGATGGCAGTGCACCATTACTTTCTTAGATGGATCAGAACCCATTCTTTTAGTTAATTTTGATTGTGACCAATTCTAAAGCCTAGCTCTGAGGAGAATTAGCTGGGTCCAGGACAAGTATGATATTTTACATTGTGCTTTTCGTGGGACACTTGTTTTACCTAGTGGACAGCCTGTGCTTTAGTCATCTGACACACAAACAGCTGTCTCTAATTGCACAGATATTGTCTTGAGGGTGGCAGATGACCCTGTGTCAAACTAGCCCATCTTTGATCATCTTATCCCTTCACTGGAGTCTTATTCTTTAGAAGCCAAGGCTTCTCATCAAGAGGTGGTGGACACTCTAATAGTGTTTAAATGTCCAAAGGAATGGATATTATTTTAAAATTATTATTTGATTGGTTACAGTCAGAACAATAGTCAAATTGATTGTTAAGGAGGTATTTTAGTTTGCTAATGCTACCGAAAAAGCAATATGCCAGAAATGGCTTAGCTTTTATAAAGGGGATTTATTAAGTTACAGGTTTACAGTTTTAAGGCCATAAAAATGCCCAACTAAGGAATCCTGAGAAAGATACCTTGATTCAAGAAAGGCTGATCTAGGAAGGCACAAGACTGGCATCTGCTGGTCCTTTGGCTTCTGGTTTCAAACAGCTTCCCTAAGGGTGTTTTCTTCCTGCATCTTCAACAGTGTGTCTGGTGGCTCTGAAGATTTTCTCTAAAATGGTTCCCTCTTAAAGGACTCCAATAAGAAGATTAATACCCATCTTGAGTGGGTGGGGACACATCTTCATGGAAACAACCTAATCAAAAGGTCCCACCCACAATTTGGGTAGGTCACATCTCCATATAAACAACTTTATTAAAATGTCACGCCCTAAATAGTGGGTCTGCCTCTACAAGATTGGATTAGAGGTAAACAAAACAAAACAAAACAAGAAAAACATGGCTTTTCTGGGTTACATAACAGTTTCAAACCAGCATAGGAGGCATCCCTCCACTGAAAAGAGTTCATTACCAAAGTGGGAATTTTTAAAGTCCCATTTGAGTACTTATCAGACAAGGAAATTTGCCTTGTAAACCAAAAAAAGCAAACACAAAAAGACTTCTGCCATGAACCCAAACCAAAAGAACTGAAGTTCAAATACACAAACTGGACTTCTGGTACTAGCCCAAACCAAAAGAACTGAAGTTATAATTGCCCTTTGCCACAGAACACCCAAAGAAAGACTAGAATCTCAACCAAAAAAGAAGGTACAAAAATGTTATAAAGGACTCACCAACAGAAGCTCAAAGCTATCAGTGAGATGATAAAACTCAAGTGGCTCTTGCCAATTCCATCTCAAATTCAGTGATGACTCTAGAGCTAGATCTGTGACCACTTCGAAACCTATTTCTGATGTCATGTGTCATCAACTGAGAAACAGCAAACTAAACTGCAAGGTAGCAGAAGCATTTATTTGGAATATTTGAATTGCAATTCAAGGAGCACAGATTCAAGTAGCAATCCAAATTGTGTCCCATCTTGTCATTTCTAGGCAAGCTTTTAAAGGAAAAGAAGATTTGATAAATTGGTTGTGGTTGATGGGTATTTGGAGTACTACAAATGTCCTCAGATTAATGGTTTACTGAGTTCTTTATCTTGTGGTTTGCTTATGGTGTTCCGATGTCCTCAGTTTTTTTGAGGAACATTGTTGCTTGAGGCTTTGAATATTTTGTCAATTTCTGATATGTGGCTGAGACCATATAAGGGTAACCACCAGAATGACCTCCCAACTCCATTTTAAATCCTTTAGCCATAGAAACTCTAATTTGTTTTATTTCATTTAACACTTCCTCACCTCTCCCTAAAAAGTAAGATATTGCTCTGTTTAAGTTGGTGACAAGTTGATTGGTCTGTTTCTAAAATTGGAACTTCCTCTCTACTGCAATAGTTTCTCCTTATCTAAGTCCAGATTTGTTTTTATTTGACACATCCTTAGGTCTAATAATTCAACAAAGCAATGAATCAAGTCCTGATTCCTAGGGTTTGATGATTTTTATTGTATAAATATACCCATTATGATATTCAATAGCACACCATGATACAGCATTTCACTACACAGATATGAAAGAGATAAGTAATCATAAGAGCACAGATAATAGAACAATGTAGTAAAGTTGTTAAGAAATTATGAGTTTTAATATGTATTTTATTTTATAATTAAATTTATATTATTTAATTTTAATAAAACTGCATGTAATATTCAGCTTTCAAAATTCCTGAAAATGTAAAATTAGGCTACTGGCAGCTGATGGAAGCAGGCTCCAATCTGTCATTTTCACCATCCCAAAAGTTCTGCAAAGTAAATTCTTTCCACAGGTGGAAAACGCTAATGGAGTCAAAATAAATAGCAAAGATCTTTCCTCACATGAATTCTGAACAAATCAAGAAATGAAAACTTTATGAATGAAAGCCAAAATTCAACCTCTTCTAATGATAGTGGATAAATTGCAAAATATGGCTTCGCATATTCTGCTAGCTAATCTTCAGCATCTGCATTAGGCATTACCATCCAGTTCTGGTAGAATTTGATTGAGGTTTGTGTTGCACTGAGAAATGAGCACCCATGCAAATAAATGTTGCAAAGTCAAATGGGAAGGTTTATTTTCTGTGTATGCATGAATTCCCAAGGTGAAAAAAGGCATAGTTGAGCTAAGCATGCTTAGGCATTCATCTGAAATTAACTAATGAAATAAATCACTGCAAAGCCAAATGACAGAGTGAATAAAAGTGTGAAAGAAAGGCAAGAAGTGTGCCTAGGAAAAAAACATTAATTGCATGTTAACTAGTTATAAATACTCTTTTAATACCCACAAATTCATCAAAAAATGCTCTTGTTTAGATCAACAATTCAACTGGGCATAATTTGGCCCAGTGTTCTCTGGTTGTCTGTAGCTATGGGTACTTTAAAATAATCCTTTTCATAATTTCTTTCCAGATATTTCCTAGCACCATTTTCCTGTCACCTTCCTCCCCTAATGTAAGAACTGGGTCACCTCATCCATCCTGTTACCTAGGATACTTATTCTATTTATATATACATGTAAACAGTACATTCAATGGCAGATCTGTCTTGTCCTCTTGGATTTGGTCAAATTTCCATACTGGAAGGTGGGTCTTTCTGAACTAAAAATTTCACCATGTTACTTGCTTGCTTAACAGCTTAATGATTCTTATTAATATGCTTCCAAGAAAACCCTAAATTTCAAAGAATCACAAGTAAATTATTAGTTACTCATAAGTTCTCATTTTGTTATACATATATGGATGTGTATGTGTGTGTGTGTGTAAGTATATGCACATATATTTGCATTCAAATGTACCATTGTAATAATTTATCTTTCATGTGGAGTTGTATATAGGGTAATCCTTTTACCTGGATGTCCCTACTTTCAAACTTTACATTCTAATTTCTTTTTATTTATTCAGAAAATTTATATATCTGCATAATACTTTGCAAATAATTGTTTTACAAGTTTATCATGAACATTGCAATTGAAAACTTTTGCTAAGTAAGGCACCAATGTGTACACAAATATAATTTTAAGTCCTTCATCATGGTGTCTTAAATTTGTGTTATGGTTAAGAAATATTCTCCACCCAAATTTTCTATTGGTATTTTTAAACTTTTCCTGTTTTATACACTTCTAATTTCTTGAGGAATGTGTTGGGTATTTTGCAACAGGATATATCTAATTCTTTCCTAAGGAGAAAATATTGTGGCTTGAGTGGATATATGTCCTGAGACTTCTTGTGACTTGTTAACATTGGGGAGGAGATTAATCTGAGTGGATTAAGTACATGGAACTTTTCAAAACAATGGTGTTTGTTAAAACAGCAAGAGAAACTCTTCTGAGGATCATACAGTTTTTATTATTGAAGTATATGTTTGTAGTTGGAGCTTATAGTTTAGCACTATATGCATTTGTACATGCGTTTAATGCATAGATTTTTAGCCAGACCTTTGATTTATGAATATGCTGGAATAGAGTGAATCTGTGCAATTGTGATAAGTATAATGGTTAATTTACAGAATTTTTAATTACATTTTTTCATGAAAAATTTACTATAGTATATATGTTAGAGAAAGGTCAAAAATGTTAAAAGCAAGGTAGTAAGTAATATATTGAAAATATAAGTCTTGAGGAATTTGCCTTGTATGCCATCTTTCTCATGTGACTTGAATTAATATAAAGACTGGGCATTTTTACAACATGAATAGAATAGCATGTTCACTTCCCTCTTTCTGTATCCGCCTGTGGGCATTGCTTTATGCCTAACACCTGGCACAGTGATTCACAGAGAAAAAATCCTAAATTGCACTCTAGTATGGAAGGAAATCATATTAGAAAAAAGGAAGCAAAAAACGAATCTTAAAATATTAGGTATTTATCTTATGTCAAGAAATTTTGGCTATGAATTAGATTAAAATTTTGACTATGAATTTGATTAAAACAGACAATCATGCATTTATAGATAAAAACAAAATTGTGCTTAAAAATAATGTTGAGCTCTGTCTTTCAATTTATATGTTTTAATGACTTTAGCCTTTCTACATGATAAAGATCTTCCTACATATTTTAGAAGCGATTACTTGCTATTAATGTAATTCACTACTATAACTTATCCCAACTTGGTTGCATTAATAATAAACAGGGTACCACTACATATCATTGTAAAACTGGGGGGAAAATGATGTTTTTCACTAGGCTTGTGATTTACATTTTAGATACATTCACATTTCTTTAACTCTCAGTTATCCGATACTAGAAGAGGAGAAAGTTAATAAGGAGGAGCTATTTCTTTAGTATTGAGCTTTGCAAAGTAAAGCTTCAAAATCATGCTTTATTAAAGTACATTCTTCTCAGTCACTGATTTTTAAAATACTGTTGGTCCAATTCAGTCCTCCTTCTGTCATTAAATTATCCTCTAATATCCTGGCTCTTCTGCTTTACTCATTGCCTCTCTGGGTATCATTCTTTACTCAGAATAGGAGACTTAGAACAATGCATGCATTCTTGAAAAGGTGGAACAAAAAAAAGTCACATGAACAAGTGAATAGATAAGATCATTTCAGACAGCGATGTCAACCTAAAAAATGAAATAATAATTAATGGCCAGCCATGAAATCCTTGGATCATTAATTGGAGCATTCAGTTGAATTCAGTGAGATTGCAAGTAATGTGGAATTAAATGCACTTAAATTTGTGCTCTTTTATCCCAAAACTTCCTCTTCCTTTGGATGACTTTTTTATATAATGTCTAAGCTTGCCTCTGCTATTTGGGACAAAAGTATGAGCTAACAGTTGTGGTAGGTTGAATTGTCTACCCACAGAAGACATGTTCTTAACCATAGTCTGCATTCCTGTGGGTATTAATCCATTGTAAATTGGCCCTTTGGGGATGAGGTTTTTAGTTAAGGTGTGAAAAATTGAATCAGGATGGGCCTTAATAGGTCTTACTTGAGTCTTTTTTTTTGCAAGCAAGAACTCTGCATGCTGAGCTACCATGGCCCGCCCTGGAGTCCTTTTTAAACAGAATATCTGCAGAGTAAATCAGAAGAGCCAGAAGCAAGAATTCAGTGGAAACTGGAGGAGCAGACCTAAAGGGATAGATTGTGATGTGATAGCAGCAGAGAGGCAAGCCAAAGAACCCTAAGGTAGTGGCAGGTCAGCAAACCAGAACGTTACAGACTTTGGGGAGAAAGCATGACCTGGCCAATGCCTTGATTTTGGTTTTCCAGCATCTGAAACTCTGAGTTAGTCAGTGCTGTTGTTTAAGTCAGTAGTGGTGTGTGTCATAGCAGCCTGGCAAATGAAGAAAACAAGTATACAGATGGAGTTAAAATGTCTAAAGTTCAATAAATTGTCTGAAAGAAAGTCAAAGAATTAGCTTTAGAATTTAATAAGCATGCATGTTGTAACTTCTAGTTATCGATATAATAAATGAAACCGTATGAATAACTAGTACATATATTTTTGTATTCGGAATTTTGAAATTCAGAAAGGTGTTCCCAGAATTTCTCCCACAGCCAGCATTGAACTACTGATTGCCAGCATTTTTTAAAAAAAACCCTTTTTATAGAACTCGTTTGAAATCTTTTTCTTCCAACTACTGTCTATATGAAGGCAAATTAATTTTAACTTTAAGCAAGATATAATTAAAATGAACAAAATGTTACCAATTATCATATTTACTGTTCATAGAACAACTATAGTATGGAGCAAATATTATTTTAAGATGATTGCCTCTCCTCTAATAGATACAGGTAGAAAACAGATTACAATTAAATAGGTTATTATTATTCTAGCTTCTCATGCATCACAGGAAATTCTTGATAAGCAAAATATCTGTCTTTTATACATTGTTTTATTTAACGAACACATTGTAATGACCATGATTTTAAATATTTTAAAAGATTTAAACCATCATGATAGTTTATATCCAATTCTACCTGCAGATAGCAGCAAAATGCTATTTACTAAGAATAATTATTCTTTATAAAACATGTTTAAATTCATGCTTAAGTACATGATTCCTATATCCTTTATAGTAGTATTTTCTGAAAGTTTATGCAAGTAAATCAGTAACTCTAAATCAAGGCTTTTAAATCGTGAATCCTGGAAGGATAGTATCGGCTTTACCTGGGAACTTCATAGAAATACAAATTATCAGTGCTCATTTCAGTCCTACTTGGCATGGAAGGCTGACAATCAGTTTCAACAAGTTCTCCCAGTGATTTTGGTGAGATACATGTGGCTAGTGGTGGGTTGGGACAGCATGGGTCCAAGCGAATTTACAACTTCATGGGATTAAAATCTGAGAAGCTTAGATCATAAAGTAAATAGAAGATTAGAACATCTCTCAAACATTTGGAATCTTTAGCGCTACAATTTACTACAAAGAAAAATATAAAATGCATCATCATTTGGAGCCTCCCAGAGTAACAATAAGAGTGGACTACATTCACTTAGCAAAATTTATGTGTGAAATAGGTCTAATAATGTTTTAATCTGTTACTCAAAATGTGTGTAGTGTGTAGTAGGCAGAATTTTCAGATGATGGACAAGATGCTGTAAAATTCCTTCCCTTTGAGTGTGGCTTGGACTGTGACAATGCTGGGGTTATGGAATCATGTCCATAATTATGTTACTTTATGTGGAAAGGACAAATGGATATTGCAGATATAATTAAGGCCTCTAACCGGATGTTATTTAGTTTATCAAAAGGGAGACAATTCTGAAAGGGCCTATATGATGAACCTTTAAAGAGAGTATAGAGGTTGGAGTTTGAAGAAGTTATGAGATTTGTAACATCAGAGACACCATCGTGCCAGCCGGAAGAGGCATACAGCTTATTGTAGTGATGATCATATGGGTGGGAATGATGGGTGGCCTCTAGGAACTCAAACACTCAGTTCTATTATTGCAAGAAACTGAATTCTTCCACAATCAGTGAGCTTGGATGAGGATCCCTGAACCTCAGAGGAGAATTTTGATTTTGGCCTGGGGAGATCTTTTTTTTTCACATGGGCAGGTACCGGGAATCGAACCCAGGTCCTCTGGCATGGCAGACAAGCATTCTTGCTTGCTGAGCCACCGTGGCCCGCCCCCTGGGGAGATCTTGAGCAGAGAAACAAGTTCATATGTAACCAGACTCCTGACCCATAGAAACCATGAGAAAATAAATTTGAGTTGTTCTAAGAGCCACTGCATTTGTGGTAATTTTTTACACCAAAATATAAAAGCTAATACACTGAAGATGTGTTCTCTGGTGAAATTACTTGCTTGAGTGGTGGTGTGTGGGAAGAGGCACAGCACTCCAGACCCTTCTCTGATGAAGCCTTTAAACTATTTGACTTTGGGATAATTTCCATCTGTCCTGCCCTGACATTCTCACCCATACCCAATATACAGATCCATCACAGATTTATGCAAATTATAGTACACTAAAAATGTGATAATGGTTGAGATATATCTAACTAAAATGTTTTTCCTTGGTCTACATATGTCAAGAACTACCGTGAAATGCTCCTTTAAGATCATTCTTCAGTACCAATGTCGCTCTTTAGTCTTCTGTTTTAATTACTCCTTTCCTTTTTAATGTATAGTCATACTTTTCCACAGGCCATCTCTTCTTTTAAGACACTTACTATGATGTTTCTATCAACTATCTCAGAAAAATATTCTTTCTCCTTAAGAAGCATTTCTACAGTGTCTTCCACCGGAATTGTTTGAAGACCAAATAAATCTCTTCTCTGTGGATCCTCAACCAAATAAGATCAGAATTCAAGCAGTCAGTGAGGATCATTTATCAGTTTTAAATTGGTCAGAATATTGCTAAATAACCTTTAATATGGGAGGGTTTGGTTAGACTCCATTGGAATGCATGGTATGACTGCGGCCAGTTTGAGAGTCCATTATTTACAGCATCTTCTCCCCAAATATATTTTATATGGTATATGTATAAACACACACACACACACACACATATATATGCCATTGGATTCTTTCATTTTGGCAGAACTTATAAAATACATTCACTTAATTAGAGAGCCAGTTAAAATTGGTAGTATCTTATTAACATACCCTAAATGAATGAGAAAATAGGGTATCTTTACTTATCTTTCAATTAATCTGTCCCTGGATTAAAGGCCTACATATATACCAAATTGAATTTTATTGAGGGAAAATAAATAGGACTGAAATATTGGCTGTTAATGACATGAAAAATTGTTTCTACCAAAAGAAGAGAAAGGAAGTTACCTCATGGAGAAAGATAAAGCCAAAAGAGACATTTACTTTTCTAATCTTACTGGATCAGGATGTATGATCTAGAAAATTGATTTGATAATGAATTTAGAATAATTGTTATAAATATTGCTTCTGAACATTTTTCAATTAATAGATGTAAAAGACCAAGGATATTATTATGGAAAATTTAGAAGCAGAAAAATTATATTCTGAAGATAAAACATACTTCATCTCAATCTAGAGCAGATGTGAGAAAGAGATTGATCATGTGAGAGAAGAAAATAAGGAAGCAGGTAATTTGAGAAACATGAGTTATAGTACAACCTCTTTGGTTGCTCAGCTGTGGCCTCTCTTTCTAAGCTCAAATTTGCAAGGAAAAGTATTACTTTCCTCCCTACATGGGGCATGACACTCAGGAGTGAAGTCTCCCTGACAATGGGGGACAGGATTCCCAGGATTGAGCCTGGCCTTGGCACCATGGGATGGATAATACCTTCTAAACTAAAAGGGAAGGAAGAGATGTAACAAAAAACAAGGTATCATGGTTAAGAGAGCTCAATTAGGGTCAAGAGGCTATTCTGAGGGCTACTTTTTTGCAAGCTTCAGTTAGATTTTGCTAACACCATGATTTGCATACCTGAACTAACCTCATTCCTGTTAACCCTAAAGAACAACTAAGGCTGTAACTGATTTCCTACAAAAGTTTCATATACCAAGTTTGCTTTCCTTAAATGTATAACCTCCAGAAGGTCCCTAGGTCAAAAAGTCCCAAAACCCAGAGGGACCAGCCTCACCAAGAACTCATCTAATTTTATTCCCTATCCTATTTTGTTTACACTACTCTTCAGCATGAAAAAGTTGTAATAGGCATAGAAAGACCCTTATTAGATTGGGAGTAGGATCAAAGGAAAAGGAGGTGTTATAACAGAAAAGACAGGATTTAACAACCAAGTTAATCACAATAATGATATTTCTTTTAGCTCCTAGTGTTTTGGAGCAGCCAGTCAGAAAAACCTGAAAATATGGAATGGTAACCCATGCCAAACTTTGAAATCTGCTCTGTAACTACTTGGTAAAATGTACTTTAAAAATTAGTTTTTTTTTTTTTTTATTTGTTGTATTTCACATTTAAAAAAACATTAAAAAGAGTTATGGTAGAATGATAATAGCCCACATTTATTCAGTACTTATTATATATTAAACCTGATGATGAGTGCTCAACATAGATTAATTTTTTTTAAAATTATTAATGGGAAACCACTGAGTGAGGCCCATTATTATGACATTTTCCAGTTGTGAAATTGAGATACAGAGATATATGGTAATTTTATTCAGAATTACACAAGTATTAAGTGGTAGAGTGTATTAGTTAGGGTGCTCTAGAGAAACAGAATCAATAGGGAACACTCACAAATATAAAATTTATAGAAGTGTCTTATCTGACCGCGGGAACACAGAGTTCAAAATTCCCAGGGCAGATTGTGAAGCCAAAGATTCTGATGGAGGGTCTTTATGAACTTCACAGGAGAGGCTCACCAGCTTAAACAAGAACAGCCCATCTCTTCTGAATCCTCCTTAAAAGGCTTTCAGTGATAAGATTAAGCATCACTCATTGCAGAAGACAATCCCCTTTGGATTATTACAAATGTAATCAGCTGTGGATGTAGCTGACATGATCATGATTTAATTCTATGAAATGTCCTCATCACAACAGACAGGCCAGCACTTGCCCAACCAGACAAATAGGCACTGCCACTTAGCCAAGTTAACACATGAAGTTGACCATGACAGCCCACCCCTTGTCAACATTGCAGCCATACATACCACCATAAACCATACCTAATTTCTAAATAGAGTACAATAAAACACGCATTTTTTTTCTTTCGCCTAGCAATGATCAACTGTCCTACATATAACTGGAAACACATTAAATCTCTCCAAAATAGGGTTCAAATCCTTGGGTAATATTCATTCTTAAACTTGATATCTTAAAACTTAAATAGTATAACATGAACAAAATAGCATTACAGTCCTCGTTTCTGTAACTGATCATGTGGTCGAAGTTCATATTTATGACTACCTTCTTCCACTACCCATTCCATGTCCCCTTTACCCTCAGCAAGCACTTCAGCTGGCATTAGTTCATTGCCTGGTGCAGTGACCCAAACCCTCATTCCTGAAGTTTCAAAGCCATTGGTAGTCCTGCCTGGATTGGGTTGTTGCAGTTTTCCATTGATTTTAATCACAGGGCATGGTAGTACTAAAAGACACCCTAGGGGATCTCCTATATTCCAAGAAAACTCTTCTTTACCTCCATTATGTAGTTGCAGTCCTACTTCCCCCTGATAGGGTCAATCACCCCAGACAATAATGCAATCCTCTTCTTGGTTTGTTGACCCAGTGGCATAAATAACCCAAAGTGACCAGGTATGCAGTCTTAACTTCCAGTTCAATGGAATAATTGTTGTTTCTCCTGGAGGAAGCACTCCCCATTTTGGAACTAAAACCTGTATACCAGCAGAACTCAGGGTAGCAGGGACAGGAAGCAAAAATTTTCCTAGTGGATCACTAGGGGTAATAGTGAGTGGTACCACTCCCATTTCCACCCCTTGGTTCCTGAACCTTGGATCCTAGCTACAGGAGTAATAACACCATGCAGTGGACGCTGATTCAGAGCATTTATAGCTCCCTGGAGAATATTACCGCAGCCTTTCAAGGTATTGCCACCTGTTGGCACCATAACTGAGTTTATGGTCATTCCACTGTTCTATGCATCCAGCTGCTTCTGGATGATAAGCAGTATGGTAAGACAAGAGAATTCCTTGAGCATGTGCCCATTCCTGCACTTTATTTGCTGTGAAGTGTGTTCCTTGATCAGAAGCAATGCTATGTGGAATACCATGACGATGGATAAGGCATTCTGTAAGCCCACGGATGGTAGTTTTGGCAGAAGCATTGCGTGCAGGGAAAGCAAACCCTTATCCAGAGTATGTGGTCTATTCCAGTTAGAGCAAATAGCTGCCCCTTCCATGAAAGGAGTGGTCCAGTGTAATAATTAACCTGTCACCATGTAGCTGGCTGGTCACCTTGGGGAATGGTGTCATATCAGGGGCTGAGTGTAGGTCTCTGCTGTTGGCAGATTGGACACTCAGCAGTGGCTGTAGCCAAGTCAGCCTTGGTGAGTGGAAGTCCATGTTGCTGAGCCCATGCATAACCTCCATCCCTACCACCATGACCACTTTTTTCATGAGCCCATTGGGCAATGACAGGAGTTGCTGGGGAAAGAGGCTGACTGGTATCCACAGAACGGGACATCTTATCCACTTGATTATTAAAACCTTCCTCTGCTGAAGTTACTCTCTGGTATGCATTCACAAATATCTTCATGTTTTTTGCCCACTCAGAATGGTCTATCCACATTCTTCTTCCCCAGACGTCTTTGTCACCAATTTTCCAATTACGGTCTTTCCAAGTCCCTGACCATCCAGCCAAACCATTAGCAACAGACCATGAGTCAGGATACCAACGCACCTCTGGCCAGGTTTGCTTCCAAGCAAAATGAACAACCAGGTGCACTGCTCGAAGTTCTGCCCACTGGGAGAATTTCCCCTCACCACTCTCCTTCAAGGATACCCCAGAAAGGGGTTGTAGTGTTGCAGCTGTCTATTTTTGGGTGGTGCCTGCATATTCTGCTAAACCATCTGTAAACCAGGCCCAAATGTTCTCTTCTTCAGTCAATTCACTGTAAGGAACTCCCCAAGAGGCCATTGCTCTGGTCTGGGAAAGAGACGGTAATGCGGCAGGAGTGGATCCATAGGCATTTGGGTCACTTCTTCATGTAACTTACTTGTGCCTTCAGGACCTGCTCTGGCCCTATCTTGTAAATACCATTTCCATTTTACAATAGAGTGCTGCTGCACATGCCCAACTTTATGGCTTGGTGGGTCAAACACCCAGCTCTAGAACGTGGGTCAAGGACTTAAAACTAAACATTGTAGTTCCAGAGTCAGTATGGTTATTCAAGACTTTATTTTGCCTCTCAACAATTAGGTGTGGAAGATGAGAGAATACTTTTTTTTGCTCTCATCAAGATAAGTGTTGAGAGTACATATGAAGAAAAAGGGCATTGTGAGTTGAAGAACAGGGCATCATGGGAGATGTTAAGCCTGAAAAAAATTGATGGAACTCATGAAAGGTTACAATGATTAATGACTTTGATGATAAAATTGGAAGTAAGGTAATCCACAGAGAATGGCAGATCAAATAAAATTGACAAATTGAGCAGAGTTGGAAAAGTTTGAAATAAATGCTGTAAGTAATTTAAGACATTTTCAGAAATATAAGCATCCTAGTACCTGTTTAAGAAGTAAAAGTGAGAACCATAATTATAAGCCTTAAAATCTGAAGCACAAAAAGGAATATTATGAAGTGGACTGATATAAAAGGACTGGCTAATGATATAAACCTCACCCTGGGACTAGGAGAAGCATTTAGCTTTTTCTTAAAAATGAGGGTCACATCTCCTAGTATAACTTATATGGACAGTTTAATTGAACACCGTAAGTACATGGAACATTGAGTAGAGCATGCAATTTTGTAGGTTTGTCCAGAGTGATGCCCTGATAAATCCCAGAGTGATTTGAACAGTGAATAAAAAAGTATTTGCAAAGTCCCCTTGAGGGAATGGTGAGAAGGAAGGAAAATTCAGCTTCCCCATGTGGAGAAGGACTGATATTCTTGCAAGCAGTGAGAACAACAAAATCAATAAGCTGGACCCTCAATCTTGGGGTTTGTTCATATGAAACTTATCCCTGCAAAGGATAGGCTAACCCTACTTAAAATTACGTCTTAGAGTCACCCCCAAAGACCCTCTTTTCTTGCCATATGTGGCCTATTTCTCATCCAACATGGCAAGCAAACTCACTGCACTTCCCCGCTCTGCATGGGACAGGACTCCCAGGGGTATAAACCTCCCTGGCAACGTGGGGCAGAAATCCTAGAGTAAGCAGGGACTCAGCGTCAAGGGATTGAGAAAATCTTCTTGACTGAAAGGGGGCTGAGAGAAATGAGACAAAATAAAGGGTCAGTGGCTGAGAGAATTCAAATAAAGTCTAGAGGTTATCCTGGAGGTTATTTTTACATATTATATAGATATTACCTGTTCAGTTTAAGGTGTTTTAGGGAGGCTAGAGGGAAGTGCCTGAAACTGGAGAGCTGGGTTCCAGTAGTCATTTTTCTCTAAGGTGATTATATGATGATATAGCTTTTGCGAGTGACTGTGTGATTGTGAAAACCTTGCTCTGATGCTCCTTTTATTTATGGTATGGACAGATGAGTAAAAAATATGAATTAAAAATGAATAAATAATAGGGGAACAAATGTTAAAATAAATTGGATAGAGGGAAATTCTAGTGGTCAATTAAAGTGAAGAGTGAGGGGCATTGTTTGTATGAATTTGTTCTTTTTCCTTTTTATTTCTTTTTCTGGAGTGATGTAACTATTTTGAGAGATGATCATGGTGATGAATACACATCTATATGATTATATTGTGAGCCACTGATTGCACACTAAGTATGGAATGTTCATATGATAAGAATGTTCGTGTTGTATGCTACTTCATTTTATGAATAAAAATTTTCAAAAAATGAGGGTCACCATCACTTTCACTGATCCCTGTGATCATAGGACCTGAAAGCAAATGTTCTTATTAAGATCCGATTTAATTCCAATGAATAGGAATAGAAGAGGTGTTATAGAAGATATGAGACTGATGTTCATTTTTTTTTATTATGACCCACCTGAATATAAAAGGAAAATGGATGGAATTGAAATGTGAAAAAGAAAGGAGAACAGGCAGTTATTAAAAGTTGCAAGGTAGTATCTCCGTACTTAAAAGGAGGGGTGATAAGCAAAATTAAGAGTAAATGAAAAATGTATCACAACACATATGGAAAACATGCATCAAAAGAGCTTGAACCAAAACAGCATTTTTGTCTTCTTTTTACAAATTCAAGACTATAGAGAATTTCATTAAACTCAAATAAGAAATCATGTAAGAGATACAATATCCAAAAAACAAGATGAAAGGAAGTGTGTGTGTGTGTGGGGGGGGATGGTGAATGGGGAGAAATAATAAACTGAAAGAAGAAGAAATGGAAGGGGATCAAAATGAAGGTAAATGTTTTGGGAGAAATAAATGGAATAAGAAAATAAAAAAAGTTAAGATGAAGGCCATATTGAAGAAAGAAAAAATAGAATATATGTGAATGAAAACTGAGAACAAATGTACAGACTTTCACCTTCATACACTATCAAATGAAAAATGCAATGATTTTATTCTAGTTTCAGTTCCAACTACAAGGGAGTAACAGGCATGTGATTTACCCGCCTACAAAAAACAGCAACTAAAATACTGGATACAATTTTTGAAACTGCCTTCAGATATTCAACAACTAAAAGCAGTAGGCTATGATCCTAGAGCAAAGGAGAACACATTAGGTTACCACCACATTCAAACCAGCATTGTGCCTGGAGTATTTTCAGTCAGAGAGCAATGGTTTTACTAGCGCTACTAGGGATTGAGGTTCCAGAGTCATCTGGAATTCACAGGGCAGTTTACAAGAGGAAAGAGCTGCAGAAGTAGAAGTGGTAGCTCCAGAAGTAAGCAAACCTGAATACACCTATGTTTTGAATGAAATACACCTATATTTTGAATAAAATACACCTATATTTTGAATAAAAAGGGCAAAATTCTGAAGGGCCTAGCATAAATTCTAGAAAACACAGGAATGTGAGCAAAAGGGAGGATTCAAAAATTTTGCAATTGCTTGGACACATTGACAACATGTTCGTGTAAAATGGAATGACCTTGCTGTAGCTTACATAAACTTCACAAGCATACATGGAACATTGGCAAAGATAACCATAGATTGGAACATGAAACAACTCTCAAAAAATTTAAAGAATTTTAATCACACAATGTATCCTTACATTAAAAGTCATTTAAATTAATATCAACCACAAAAAGTATCTGGAAAAATCACTAAACAATGAAAAACTAAGCAATACAGTTCTATATAAGCATGAAATAAAATAAGTAAACAATAGGAAAATATGAAACATATCGATCTTCATGGTGATAACATAAGCTATCAAAACATGTTGGATGTACCTAAATCAATGCTTAAAGGAACAATTGTAGGTTTAAATGTCTAAATAAGAAAAGATTAAATTAATGTGCAAAGCTTTCATCATTAGAAATTGGAAATATATAAGCAAAGTAGAAACAAAATAACTAAAAATATTGAATGAGTAAATACAAGAATTGAAGCCCACAAAAGAGAAAAATGACAAATAGAAGGAAAGCAATAAAAATTAAATCAAGGGTTGTGCGATGGTGGTTCAGCAGCAGAATTCTTGCCTGCCATGCTAGAGACCCAGGTTCGGTTCCCAGTGCCTGCCCATGTAAAAAAAGAAAAATTAAATCAAATTATTTAAAGAGATTTTTAAAACCTATAATAGTCAGCAAGTGTGATCAAGAACAGGAGAGTTTATACAAATTAAAAATATTATAGTATAAAAGAGGGCATTATTATAGATTTCATGGATGTCAACAACATAAGGAAAACAATGAACAATTTATGTCAATGAATCATACAACTTAAAGAAGTGGACACATTTCATGGAAGATGCAAATTAACAAAATTGGCATAAAAATGAATAGAAAGTCTGAAATACCATGTATCTATTAAAGAAATTGTTCCTATTAAGAAAATCTATTTGAAGAAAAGAACAGATACAAATCTTTGATATTCAAATATTTAAGGGTAAATGATATCATTTTTGAAAAATAATTGATCTATTTCAAATATTTAAGGATAAAATAATATCAATGAAATGCAAAACAATTCAGAAAATAGAGGAGGAAGGAATGCCTCTAATTAAATGTGGCTACCAAAATTATGACACCCAGTGCTCAAAAGGAACTAAGAAAATGTGTATAAATGTACAGATTATGAAGCTCATGGACTGAAAGATTCAATATTTTTAACATACCAATTCTTATCAAGTCAACCTAAAATTTTAAAGCAATCCCATACCAAATTCATCAGGCACAAAAGTGTGTGATTTGAAAATTGTGTGATTCGCAAAAGTGTTATATTAACTGGAAAAGTTTTAGATTAAATGAAATTTGTGACTATATGGGCTCTAATTAGGAAGACTGAAAAAGCAACTAGTGAATAATATATTATTTGTATAATCCCACAATATAATAGATGCTATACAGAACATGTGGTTTCTTTGAAGATAATTGAGCATAAGAATTAAGAGTACTAAACATCTGGCCTGAAGGGAAATTTTGGAGGAATCAAGTAGATGAGGAGTTAAGGGCGGTGGGCATGGACTCCCAACTCCACTACTGCCTAGTGTTTTTGCAAAGAGCAATCAAGATGGCTTTGAAGCACTCAGCAACTGGTAACTCTCCAGTACAGAGTAAACACCTAATAAATAGAGCTATCATTATTAATATTAATGCTGGATATAGGAGCGAGGATATCCAGGATATATGAGCCTGGATAAGTTTATAATGGTGACCAGTAAGAAGCATTTGAACACCTAACTATGGGACCATTTGAGACTGTTGATTGGGACCATAGTGAAACTGTCTTCCCTGAAATTATAACTGAGAAATCAGGATTTAAGGGATGATTTTATATATAAAATCGTTATATATCATTATATAAATATTCTTTTTTGCTTTCTGGCACATCAAAGTAGACAGGGAAATACCTGAAATTTCTGAATTGTAATCCAGCTGCCTTCATCTCTGATAATGATTTTACAGCTTTTATCTTCTGCCCCTGTGACTGTAAAAGCCTTGTGACTCACCATCACCTGTACTCAGGTATCCAGCTTTCCAATTTTAGAGTCTTGTAATCACTAAAGATAGCCCCTAATGTCTGTTAATGAAGGGTCATGGGTCCACCCAGAACTAAGCCACCCCAAGTCCCTAAATTACCTTGATGACAGAGACTGGGTCTAGCAAAAGTGGGCCCCTCTGACGTGCACAGTAGCTTAGACTTACAAGTCACCTAGACTCACTCCGTCATTTTCTTTCATACATTCTGTGACTAAGCAGGTAATAAATATGTGCATGTTCAATACTCAGAACAAATCTAATTACATCATCTGGGGCCACAGTGCACATTATCCTAAACCTAGCCCATCTTTTCTCTAATAAAACTACTCAAATTACTGCAGTTCAGGAAGACAGATTTGGGGCCATTAGGCTGTCTCCTCTCCTACTACGAGCATAATAACAAACTTGTTCTCTCTTCAGAACCCCAGTGTTTCAGGAATTGGTTATTGATCATGTCAGGCAATGGAATCCATGGCCTTTGTCCAGTAACAAGGTCAGATCCTGCTTTAGTTTGTATTCCCATACCATAGGAAAGGAGTAACAGAGAAAAAAATGAAAGAAGTCCATTTGCATTCATAACAGTCAACATTACACCACAGAATCAAATATTTTCAGTGAATATTTTTATTATCCATTGTCAAGTTCCTCATGGTATTCCACAGAAAACAATCTAACATTCCAATAGAAAGTTGTTTGCGTTATTCATTAATATCACATTTGATTCAATCAAAATAATTATAAATAATGAGCCTATGTTTTGAATTTCATGACTCAATCTTATGGATAACCCTTAATTTATTTAATTTTTTCATTATGTAATCAAAGACTAAGAATTAAATCATTTTGAGTTTAGAATACTGAATAAGGGAAATAAAAGTTTCTTCCATCAAGAAACCTTTTCATCTTCAATAGCTTAATGCTTGCCTATTCCAAGAAAAGCCAAATGCCCTTACCTCTTTCAGTAAGGCATTAATACCTGTTGTGAAAAACTTTCATTAATGCTAATTGTTCCAGCAAGCAGTGAAAAGGGAACAGCAGGCCCAGGGGTTGTATGTGACTATCTACAATAAAAAGAAGTTCTATACTTATGGGCCCCTAAGCATGCAGCTAACTCCTCTGATTTTAAAAGGTACAGAGTGTCATTAAAAGGCATCAAGGTCTCCTGAAGACAATTATAAAAGCATATAACATCTGTTCTCAATCATAAGAGACAGGAGAGAGAATGTACACCACATGATACGTTACATGCAACAAAGAAGCCCCGCCGTGTGAAGAAAACCATGTAGGCAAGGGCCAAGACAGAAAAGTGCAAAGTAATGATTGTCACAATGACAGTGACCCATGGTGATCTGTTTATTCTACCACAAAAAAGGCCACTTGTGACATCCTCAATTATTGGCTCTATTTGTGAGAAGAGTACTATGTACAAGGTAATTTAGATTTAACATATCAATAAACTTCTAAGAAGCCACATGGAGCAAAGCATTTCACAGGCCTTTGTTCTAACAATCCAGGTTCAAAATGCCTTTATCTCTTTCTAGAAATATACTTCTTTCCAAATGATTTCTACATGATTCAAAATAAAGCTATAATATTCTCATTATAAAAGTCAGTGTGAATAATTGTTTTTGAAAATAGTGATTAGAGAAAAGTATGTAACGAATTATTCACTCTGTCCTTATTGCATCTCTCTCAAACTTACTGGGCTCCAGCCACAGTGCTTCAATGCTGTTCTTCCAACATGACATAAATTTCCAAACAGGCATCTGTATATGTTGATTTCCTCCCACATGGATGTTCTTTGCCCAGATGTTTGCATGACTTATTCCCTTACCAATTTCAGGAATTAATTGGCATTATCACCATCAATGTAAAGGCCATTCTTGAAAAGCCTAATAAATATAGAATCCATTCCATTCCCTTTCCCTTGTTTCTGATTTATTTTTTCTCTTAGCTTTAACCACTACCAAAGAAAGTAGTTTCTTAATTATTCACTTTATGTATTTACTATCACCTTCTGATAAAATAAAAGCTATATTAAAGAAGGTGCCGTCGGAGTGCTCCATTCGGTCAGGCCAGCTGGCACACCGGGTGGGGTTGGGGAGCGAGCTCGCGGAAATTAACCTGGGAAGCCGAAGCCGGCGCCTATCCCCTGCCGGCGGTCACGCGAATGATGTCCTCACAGAGGCCGAATGTGGGTTTAAGCTTTTATTGTTACAGCTGGGATGGGTCACCCGGGGAACCCGAGAGGTGGGACATGGGACAACGTGCAGGCTGCACGACGACCCCGCGAAGACCCGGGGCTGAGGGAGCACTGGGCTTAAGTACACTTGGGGGAGAGGTGGGGTTAAGGGCTCACACGTCAAGAGGAGGCAGCCACTCACACAAGCTTAGCGGCAGTTGCTAGGCAGAAGGGTATGTTTCGGGGATAGGGAAGTATAGAGAATAACAGGAAGGCCTGTGGTTTTGTGGTGGGCTATGGAAATGGGCGGTCTATGACAAGAGGGGGAAGGGGGGAACAGTGAGCTAGGTTACAGATATGGGGGGCAGAGAGTGAACCTAGAGAGGGAGAGAAACATTAAAAAAATTTAAGTTTGGCTAGGCTCCAGTCCCTGAGAAATACGCCACAATTCCTCTCCTTTTTCTTTTAAAAGAGCACACTTGTGTGACAAGTGGTGGGCATGAACCTTTGCTGGGAGGGGTAGGGATGAGATTCCCCTTGCACTTGAGGCTCAGAATTTCAGGGGAAGGGTGTGTGCTGAGCCGACCCTTATGCAAATCTCATGTGCCCCAGAAGAGACAGAGGAGGCCTGTTAGAGTGGCCCTCTTCTGCGGCTACTTTGTGCCGCACCCAGCGGTACCCATCTGGTAGCCTTTCGGCGGCCCCAGATGCACGCTCTCTGGTGATGTGCAGCCCCCGTAGGGGAATGGAGAGAGGCAGGGAGTGGCGCAGGCATAGGCAGGCAAGGCTAGAGCCGCAGCAGCGCAGTGCCGACTGCACAAGATGGCCAGTCTTGAGAGCGACACCAACCTCAGGGTGATCAGTCCTGGGGGTGAGCAACACTAGCGAGCCATACCTGAGCCTGGCGACGATTTTCGGCATCTGAGAAGGGGTTCTGGAGCTCTAGAGCAGCAAGGGCTAAAAGTTTCGTATCTCGCCTGTGATGAGAGATTTTTGAACAGAGACACTTGAGTGTGAAAAGAATAAAAATTAAAATTAGCAGGAGGACACCATAGAAGATAAGGTTGGAAGGTTGGAAGAAGGACGAGAATTTGTTCAGAAGGTCTGTTAGGATAGAGGTGGAGAGTTCAGTTACCGATAGATTTTGTATAGTTGGGATTTGAGTTTGGAGGCTATGGGTATAGTTCCAGAACGAGTCATTATAAGCAGTAAACATCCAATCGCGCAGGGTGAAGCGAGGGCGAGAGGTGTTAACCAGCACAGGGGTGATACATAAACGAGAGAAGGGGCAATGCCCATCACAAGTGGTGGTGGTTACCTCATACAACGCTTTAACGTTTAAGGCCAACAAGTCAATTTGCTGTTGTAGATTAAACAGGGCTTGGTGGGTTAGGGAATTGAGTTCTGCCTGTAAGGACAGGGCCGAGGAGGTGGAGCTGGTGAGGTTGTTGATGACTGCAGCGGAGGTGGAGGTTTGGGTGAGCGCGACGGCTGCGGTAACCGAAGCTGCAACGGAGGCGATGATGGCCGCCGAGATGGCGGCGGTGATGCCGAAGTCTCGTTTTGCACGTTGGCTGAGCTGAGTGGCAGAGCTGTCCAGGGGCAGGCTGGGAGCGGCCCACCTGGTTGCATTGATTGGGATCCAAAGGAGTTTAGGTTGAAGTACTATGAAGACTAAATTAGGCCATCGAGGAGAGCACGGGAGTCCATTTTCTGCCAGTCCTGAAAGATTAGCGAATGTGAGGTTTAGTAGTTTACTGTTCAACGAGGGGACTTGGGGGATGGCTTGCATTGACTGATTCTGCAAGAAGGTACGGTTAATTGCTAAGGCTTCGGGAGGGGGAGAGAAGTTAGGGAATAACGAGAGGTTGAGAGGCGCACTAGTGGGGAGAACATTGGGATCACACGGGAGATCCAGTACACAATTATTGACAAATAGTTGCGGGAATGTGGGGGAGTCGGGGGTGATGAATAGCAGTCCCGGTGGGTATTGGACTGCGGCCCACACCTCGCTTTCAACAGGTTTTCCTAAGGCGGCTGTGAAGGAAAATAGAAGCATTAAAGGGAGGATTCGCTCGGTGAGAACTCCGGAGAGGCGTGCTGGGGAGAGCATTTTTAAGCAGGTTAGTTTGTTAGAGGAAGAGAATGAGTAGGTTGAAACACACTATGATAGACATTTGTTAACTCACTGCGGTGGGGTTTTGGATCTTCGTTTTCCAGTGGCGGCTGTCGCAGGTCGGACACAACGGGAAGGGATCCACAACGGCTGAGGTTCACTTTCTGGAAAGACACAAGCAAAACCGCGTCCCTGCGCTAGGAGTGGGGCTGGGCCTGACCAGGTGTTTGTGACTGGATCTCGCCAGTAGACAGAGGGGACTACTGAAGGTCGGCTGGTGGGACCCCAATGTTTGTGCAAAGGGGATAAGCCGTCCTTGTCAAAGGTCAATAAGTTTAGTACTATGAGGACCTGAGCGATGATGTCTTTGGGAGATGCCTTAGGCATATTACTTCCTTGTTTTTCTATTTGAATTTTAATCCTTTTATTAAGCGCTTCCACCATGGCTTGCCCTTGAGGGTTGTAGGGGATGCCAAAGTGGTGCGTTATGTTGTACATGTCTAGAAAGGCCTTGAAGGCCGCACTGCAGTATGCAGGGCCATTGTCTATTTTCAGATCCCAGGGGACCCCCATGAAGAGGATCCCTTGTCTTAGGGCTTGTATGCAGTGCTTGGCAGTCTCCCCTGGCATAGGGGCTGCGTAACACATACCTGAATAGGTATCTATTATTACGTGCAGGTATTTGAACTTTCCAAATGAAGGAACATGAGTGACATCCATTTGCCACCTCGCGTTGGGCTTGAGCCCTCTGGGATTTACCCCCTGCGGCTGCAGAGGACCCAAAGGCACAAACGGAGCGCAGGCGGTGCAACTCCTGACCAGGTGCTTGGCTGTCTTGATGGGGATGCCACAGAGATGCCGGATGGCCCCTGCTGACAGGTGGAACCGGCTATGTAGTTGTTTGGCTGCATTGACCGGGTCCTGCGTGGTGGCAAGGACTTGGGCTGTGACGGCCTCGTCGGCCAGCCGGTTGCCTTCAGCAATGGGGCCTGGGAGACCTGAATGACTGCGAATATGAGAAATGAACCATTGAGGTCCTCTGTCTTCTAAGGTGTGCCTTAGTAAATTTAAGTAGGTATCAATGGGCTTATCATCATCAGGAAAAAACATGGAATGAGCTAGGATTTTGCAGACCTGGTAGGTGTATAGGCTGTCAGTAAAAATATTCACCGGCTCAAAAGGAAATTGCTGTAGGGCTAAGAGTACTGCGTTGAGTTCTCCAACCTGTACTGAATAGGGGTTGTCCTGAATTACACACACCGGTTCCTCTAGCTGGGGAACATAGGCAATGAAGGCAATGCAGCTCTTAGAGGCATCTGTAAAGATGGTGGTAGCTCCAGGGATGGGGACAGAAGAGGGGAATGGGTGCCTTTCACTGCTGGGTGTCAAGGGCAGGTGGACCAGTGCCTGAAGTAACGTGTGACGGGGGTACCTGTTAGAAAGACAGCCTGAAAATCCTGCCATTAGGACTTGCATGTTAAAATCATGTTGTAGAAGCCAAGTAGTCTGGTCTTCATCTACAGGCCAAATAATGCTGTCAGGCGGGCTGCCGACGAGCTGGATGGCTGCCTGAATTAGTTTGTGAGCAAGGGCTATGAAGAGTTGCATTAATGGACAGATTTTTTTGAACTTACTTTTGGCGGGGTGCACCCATTGTATGGGGCCTGTTTGCCACAGCATGCCCGCTGGGACTTTGTAAGTATTAATGACAATGGCTAGGAGCGGTTTGCTGGGGTCGTACCTCTCCAGTACACAGTTATGGAGCTGGAAGTTGAACCGGTCCAGCACCGCTTTAGCATAAAAGGTAAGTTTGATAGGCTTGGTAAGTGCATCTGCTGGCCTTTGGCACGTTTTTGACAGATCAAACAGAGGTTGAAGCTGACCGGTTGTAAGGGACAGAGCTCCTCTAACCCAATTGATTTGCCCACACAACTGTTGCAGTTGGTGTAGAGTTAGTTGGTCAGGAATTTTGAAAGAGAATTTTACTGGGGCTATTTTTGTGCCAATTGTGTAGCCGAGGAAGGTGAACGGAGGCTTGGTTTGGACTTTATCTGGTTGGATGGTAAGACCTATGCTTTTGAGATTATTTATTAACTGAGCGAGGACCGATTGTAATTGCTCCTGGGTTTCGGCTGCCACAAGCACATCGTCCATGTAGTGAAGAATGGTGGCTTGGGAGCGAAGCGGCTGTACCGCGGCATTGACAAAGTTTTGACAGATTGCTGGGCTGTTACACATCCCCTGGGGCAGCACTTTCCACTGGTAACGTTGTGCTGCCCCCATGTGATTGGTAACAGGTACTGTAAAGGCAAATTTTTCTTTGTCCTTCTCATGTAACGAGATGGAGAAGAAACAATCTTTTATGTCTATGGTAGCAATTTGTAAGCCCTTAGACAGGGCTGCTGGGTGGGGCATGCCGGGTTGAGGGGACCCCATGGGCCAGATATGTTTATTAATTTCCCTAAGGTCATGAAGGAGTCTATGTTTGGTGCCTCCCTTCTTGGCGAGGACAAATACCGGGGAGTTATAAGGATTGCACGAGGGCTCAATATGCCCCGCCTCTAGCTGCTCTTGCACTAGCTGTTGTAATATTGCGAGTTTATGGGACGGAAGAGGCCACTGCTCCACCCAGATAGGCTCCTCTGTGTCCCATTGGAGAGGAGTGGGTGCTGGAGGTGTAATGCGAGCAGTGGCGCAACCTATTGGGGGGGCTGTGTGGTAATATATGCCCCAGAGGCTGTTAGGATGTCTCGCCCCCACAAGATTTGGTCAATGGTATTTAAGAACAGTGGTCTGAAGATACCTCGGAGGCCCTCTTCATCTTCCCATGTAAGGGGGATGGCGGCTCGCTCTGAGGGGGCAGAGCCTGTGGCGCTGAGCACCGCGGGCCCTGCGGTAGTTGGGCATAAGTTTTTCCATTTGCCTGGAAGACATGAAATTTCTGCTCCCGAGTCCACCGTACCAAGAAGCCAATCGGCTGCGATCTTGAGTTTACGGGTGGGCTTGTTCGGGGTAATGGGAATGGTCCACATTATGGTCTGGGGGAGTTCTCCCGAAATCTTTTGGTCTCTTGGTTGCGGGGCTGAGACCTGCCCCCTTTTAAGTTTAAAGACTGGGGTTGTTGGTCAGAGTTGCGGCAGAAACGCGCCCAGTGGTATCCTTGCCCACATTTCGGGCAAGGGGTAAGGGGCTTACGCTGCTGTCCGGCACTGGGCCTCAGGCCTCCCCTCAAGGGGGGTGTGGGATCTGGGCGCCGCTGAGGGCACTCCCGAGCGAAATGTCCCGTTTCCCCACAGCGGAAGCAATCTTGGGAGAGGGCAAGGACTGAGGCGAGGGATTGCAAGAGGGTGATGGATAGGGCGGTAGTCAGCTCCTGAGTATTAGGATTGACATTGGAGCACGCCAACACCCAATCTGAAATAGTTTTTTCCCTGATGCCCATTAACACTTGTTTGAATATAGGGCGAGCACCCTCAAAGATGAACTCTTTAGCAAGAAGGTTTTGCCCTTGTGTATCAGCAACTCTTTTTTGACACGCCTCTTGCACTCTCGAGACAAAGGAGGCAAAATCTTCATCAGGCTTTTGGACTAGGGCAGAGAGCTGCTCGGGCTTAGCTGCAGAGCAATTGCGGAAAGGCTTTAGGCCCACTTCCCTTAACTTAAGAAAAAAGGCATATGGGGCCTGTAGATAGATGGATGGGTCGAAGTAGGGACCTGTTCCTAGAAAACACTCGAGAGGGAGGCCCAGTCCTGGAGGACCCTGTTGCGCAGCTGCTTCCTGAGCAGCTTTCTCCGCCTCGGAATTAAAATGAGCTTTCCAGTCTACAAACTGCCCAGGGGTGAGAATGGCTCGGGCTAAAGAGGTCCAATCATGAGGGGTGTTAAGCTCTTGGGTTAGCCCTTCTAGGAGATGGGTAGCGTAGGGACCTGTAAGCCCATCCTCTTTGACTGCTTTGTGCAGCCGCTTTATGTCTTCCTCGCTATGCAGAACCCAAGGAAATGGGTGCTGCAGGGAAGGAGTGAGATTGATGGGGAAGAGTGTTGCCTGCGTCGGAGGCAGCGGCCGGGTCGAGGGCCAAGGCTGCTCCGGACTTGGGAGAGGGCTGCCGCCCGTGGGATTGTGGCAGAGTGGCCCGGGTAAAAAGGATGGCGCCTGCCTCGGGCACGGCCCTGCGTAAGATGGCGGCGGGGGCACGTAAGATGGCGGCCGCGCTTCCGGGAAGAAGGGGTTGGTGGTGCTGAAGAGAGCAGGGCCGGAAGCCGAGGGAGGGGCAGAAGGCAAGGGGGAGGAGTCAGGAAGTTTCGCCTCCGCGTCCTTAGGGAGGGCGGGGCAAAGGTTGCGACTCCCTTCCGGCCCGGGCGGCGAGGAAGAAGGCGGAAGGGTGGAGTTTGGGTTTCCGCCGTTAGCCTCTCCGCCATATTCCTGTAAGGGTGGGTGTTGTTTGAGTCACTCATTTAACTGCTCAAGCAAGAACTCGGCATCCGAATCGGACTCGGAGCCTGATGACGAGGCCTCCGCAGCAGCCGCATTTACCTGCTTGGGTCGGCCGTCTGTGGGGGGCAAGGAGCCTTGAAGGCAGGAGCGGATAGTAAAGAGGGTGGGGAGAAGTCCAGGGGGGAAACGCTTGCCCTCGTGTTCCATTTTGTCTGTGACCCAGGCAATGAGCTGATCGTAGGTAGCCGGGATCCAAAGTGGACTCGTTAGTAGCCAGGGGTTGAAGGGCAACAAGAGGTCCCAATAAACCTGAAGCTGCCGGGCAGAAACCTTACATCTATGTGTGTCCAACAAGGTGGCCAGGGCACGCACTTGAGGGACCTGACTCTTAGAGAGAGACTGACCCATGTTGAACTTTGGAGGGGACTACTCACTGCTTGTAGAGACTAGGACTGCGTTTATTTAAGCAGGAGAGTCTAGGGGGCTTACCTTGGTTCAGAAGAGAGGTCCTAGGGTCTCCGGTGTGCGGCGGGTGATGAAGGGTCCCTGTTCGGGTGCCACTTGCCGTCGGAGTGCTCCAGTCAGTCAGGCCGGCTGGCACACCGGGTGGGGTTGGGGAGCGAGCTCGTGGAAATTAACCTGGGAAGCCGAATCCAGCGCCTATCCCCTGCCGGCAGTCACGCGAATGATGTCCTCACAGAGGCCGAATGTGGGTTTAAGCTTTTATTATTACAGCCGGGATGGGTCACCCGGGGAACCCAAGAGGTGGGACATGGGACAACGTGCAGGCTGCACGACGACCCCGCGAAGACCCGGGGCTGAGGGAGCACTGGGCTTAAGTACACTCGGAGGAGAGGTGGGGTTAAGGGCTCACACGTCAAGAGGAGGCAGCCACTCACACAAGCTTAGCGGCAGTTGCTAGGCAGAAGGGTATGTTTCGGGGATAGGGAAGTATAGAGAATAACAGGAAGGCCTGTGGTTTTGTGGTGGGCTATGGAAATGGGCGGTCTATGACAAGAGGGGGAAGGGGGGAACAGTGAGCTAGGTTACAGATATGGGGGGCAGAGAGTGAACCTAGAGAGGGAGAGAAACATTAAAAAATTTTAAGTTTGGCTAGGCTCCAGTCCCTGAGAAATACGCCACAGAAGGGAGATTGGTACTTTTGTTCAAACCTGTATTTTCAACCCCTAAAATGCTGAATGGCATGTGATAGAAGTTCAAAGTTATTTCTCAAATGATTGAATTACCATATGATTTATCTAGTTATATAAGTTGATGATTAAACACATCTTTGAAACAAGTCTTTTATTATCAGGGGTACAAGGGTAATTCATTGGTAGAATTCTTGCCTACCATGCAGGAGACCCGGGTTCGATTCCTGGTCCATGCACTTCCCCAAAAAGAAACAAACAGCCAAAGCAAACAAATAAAAATTCAACAAATGATGCTGCAATAACGGGCTACTCACATGGAAAAATAATGAAATGTGACCCCACCATACAGCATACAAAAAAAAACTCACATCATATTACAGTCAAACTAAATGCTTTTAGTATTTATGAAACTTCAAAATGAAAGAGCTATTCAATTAAACATAATTCACATTCACTTTATGTGGAAGAATAAGGGGTTTCCTTACATAAAATGCTAATTTACTGATTTAGAATAAAGAAGTCTTATGGAATAGTCAATAAAATTTGTAGAACTCCAAAATTGTTTGAGTGTAGTTCCGTGGCTTTTTTTTTTTTTGAAGATGTATTCTGTTGCCATAAATACAATCGAACAAATTCCCCTTTTGATCACATTCATATATATATTTCAGTGCTGTTAATTATGTCCACAATATTGTGCTACCATCACTACCATCCATTACCAAACATTTCCATCATTCCAAAGAGTAACCTGTACATTTTAAGTCTTAACTTTCCATTTCCTATACCCTGCCCTGTCCCCTGGTAACCTATATTCTAGATTCTGACTCTATGGGTATGCTTACTTAAATTGTTTCAAATCAGTGAGATCATGCAATACCTGTCCTTTTGTGTCTGACTTTATATATTCAACATGATGTCTTCAAGGTTCATCCATATTGTCACATACATCAGGACTTCATTCCTTTTTACTTCTGAGTCATATTCCAATGTATATATATATATGCCCATTTTGTTTATCCATTCATCCGTTGATGGACACAGATGACTTCCATCTTTTAGTGACAATGAATAGTGCTGCTATGAGAACTAGAGTGCAAATCTCTATTCAGATCTATCTTTCGATGCTTATTTACAATAAATGTGTGTTGGAAAATTGTTCTTTTTTGGGGGGAGTAAATAGTAAAATCTATTAAAAAAACGTTATTAAAAAAAGAGAGGACATGTTAGAGAGGTTAACGCGGGTGTGCCCAAGGGAGGGACATGCACTGAATGGACTGGGCTAGCTTGGTTTACAGGAACGTTTTACCAGTGGCAGGTTTCCATAGTAAACTTTGAATACTAGGTGTCTTCTTTCTTCTAGCAGCAAATAGCTAGCAGATTCATGGTTTGTGGTCACAAACCTAAAATTTGTCTTTGAGCAAATGGTTAACAATCTTTATGACCTATACTTCCAATGATTAGCTAAGAGTTTGCTTTGGGCCCAGAATTTCACAAGCTTTTATGGTTTGGGGAGATTTCAATGGTTTAGGGAGGCTTTCCCTAAAAAAAAAAAAAATGTGGGGAAATTTTTGTCCCAGAAAGTTAGCAGTTTTATATTAGTTCCTTTGGAGTTAAATAAGAAACAAGGGACTTAGTTGTTTGTTAACTCTTTCAGAGTTGAATAGGAATTTTTTTAGTATTTATCAGATGTTGCTTTATATATTTTAAGTTATGTTAGTAGCTGCATAAATATTTTCGATTTTATAGCTTCCTTTTTTTTTTGCATGGGCAGGCACCGGGAAATGAACCTGGGTCTCTAGCATGGCAGGCAAGAACTCTGCCACTGAGCCACCATCACCCACCCTATGGCTTC
This sequence comes from Tamandua tetradactyla, assembly GCF_023851605.1. Taxonomy (NCBI): domain Eukaryota; kingdom Metazoa; phylum Chordata; class Mammalia; order Pilosa; family Myrmecophagidae; genus Tamandua; species Tamandua tetradactyla. The sequence continues at coordinate 73,357,744 of NC_135335.1, read as the reverse complement.
TTTTTATCTTGAATTTTACCATAACTAAATGCCCCTTTATATCTCATGTAATATTTCTAGCTTTCTGTCTATTTTGTCTCATGATAGGGTCATCAACTCAGCTATCAGCAAAGCATCAAAGGAAAATGAGATGCAGAATAGTAGGCCAATTTCTTGTCTTATCCAATCTGTTCTAAAATTAGTTTTTTTGGCAACTGAGAACTTCAGTTTTGGTTTCCTAATATCAATGAGAGAGGCATAAATTTCCCAGGCTGGTCCTTTCTGTTCCATTTATAATATTTACCCTGTGAGTTGAAAAATTGTGCTGCATAAAACAACAGTCATAGTGTGTTACTTACAGCTTAAGAGCCACTCTCTTCTCTGAGCTTATGGCTACTCAAGTCCAGTCTGTCTTGGTTGTACTCTGGTGCTTCGAGAAATGTATTTGTGTATTTTATCAGCATTTATAATTGTTCTCTGTAGGGGTGTATGAATCTGACATGGCTAGAAGCCATGATATTTTTTATGGACAAGAGTAGGAAATGATGGAAATTGTACCAGCTGCTCATTTCCCAAGGCAATCTGCCCTTTGACATGGACTACATGTAACAATCAAAGTGTTAATAGGTCTTCCAAATTCTTAATTCAATTTGTGGGTCTTCCTGTGCATTAGTTGTGGCAAGAGGAAAAAAAATTCTGTAGCTTATGAAAATAGAAATATAGTTATCTGCAAAGTAATGTTTCAAACAAAGATGGTCCAGAGCTAGTACAATAAACTTGTATTGTAAAAATACCATTTCCATCTCTGTGCTCACAGTACCGGTTCTGGGTTTCACTTTTCACTTCACCCAGGGTTAGGGAGATACAAAAGTGCAGTAGTTTATGCTCCTGCCTATTTAGAAATAACCAGAAAGTGGTATACTAGTGTAAGAATTTGGACAGATGGCTACAAAACACTGTGAAGAACACTAACTTCACCACGGGTCAAGCTAAAACCTTAGGGTTCTATAATTAAAAGAAGGCATGGATATAGCTATACAGCTACCGATCCTTGCCATCTTCCACCTATATGTTTTCTCACGGATGCAAAAGGCATAAGGAAGATGTTTATAGAGTTTCATTTGATAGGGCGGGGATATAATGTAAACCACAAAGTTCTGGTCTTCTGTAAGAAATCATACCTTACTCTAAATTCCACCCCCAAGGTGAGTTGAGGTGATACCATGCCCCTGAGAATAAGATTATATTATCTAAAACACACTTTTCTACAGCCAAACGATTTACAGCTTGTTGAAACATACTCACAATGACACAAAATTTGAATCTCTACAGCTTTGGAGCTCTATTTCTTCTCCAATAGATTCCATCCTTTTTCAGGAAAATTCTTGCCACATAAACTACTATATGTTGTCCTGAAGTTCTGCACGGTAGCCCTGAAATATAATTCTGGAAGCCTGCAGCAGGTATCACAACTTTCAGTATATTGTATATAGCACTATCTTCCTGGATAGAAGTGTCAATATTGAAAGTGAATATCTGTGACACTCAAAGTCAATGTGCTGATGACATTATTTTTATATGGTTCATTTAGTTATCTTTATCAATTGCTTTAACTGCAGTTTCTGGTACAGCTAAGTGCTGACATCTGTTTTAAAGGCACTATCGAATTAAAAGTAGAGGTTATGCATCCTCTTTAATCCTTTTTTTTCCTTTGTATGTCTTCCTTTTTTTAAGTGAAGCAATATTGGAATTGGTGGTGATAACCAAATTAGCAGTTTGTCACAAGGTTGAATGAATCTCCAGCATATCCAAAAATGATTTTCATTTTGCAGGTCAATTATCACCATTGCACTTTTTTCAAAAATTAATTCTGATGGGTTTTTCTTAAGATGTAGTTGGAATATGCGCATCTCACTATTTTGGGTTTAAGCATTTTATCTTTTTTAATAAGGTATGTGTGATAAATGGAAACATTCTTTTGATTAGGCAAAGTATATTTGCTTACACTAGGATAGGAACTGTGACTGTCCATGCTATGACTTGCTCCCCACCTGTGCTGGTTGAAGCTGTGTATACCCCAGAAAACTTGTTTGTATATTAAATCCATTCCTGTAGGTATGGACCCATTCTAAGTAGGACCTTTAAATGAGGTTATTTCACTTAAGGTGTGACCAGCCTCTTTCAGGAAGGGTCTTAATCTTATTGCTAGAGTTCTTCATAATTTTAATTAATATAGAGACAGAAACCAGGAAAGCAAGAAGCTTAAAATGGTGAAACTCAGAAGAGAAGGGGCAGACCAGAAGATGCTGCCATGTGCCTTGCCCTGTGGCAGGGGAGCAAAGGATTGCCAGTGTCTAATTTTTGGGAAGAAAACACCACCTTGATGATGTCTTGATGTGGACATTTCCCCAGCCTCATGCTGGAAACTAATAAATGCCCATTGTTTAAGCCAACTCGTGTCATGATACCTGCTTTAGCAGCCCCATCTGCATCATCTAGGAAAAAAGATATTTTGCAGGGATATAGTCATATATATTTTATAAATATTTGCTGAATGGGAAAATTAATTAAATCAATGAATTATATAAAGAGAAAACGAAGAACAATGAAATCCTTTTTTACGTATTGAGTGTGACTTTACATTGGGAACTCACATAAGCCAATATGAAGAGCAGGTGATAACTGATGATGAATAGAACTCAAGAAATGGGTCGCACATACCTTTATTCCATGTTACATAATTTATACAAGTGTGTATATAAGGAATATGTTTACAGTTGAGAGTAAAACCTGTATCTATGCCATGCCATTAAGAAGGTTACATTTAATTACATCATTATACATCTTACGTTTTTGCTATTTCCCCAACTGACAAGGAAAATGTAATTATTTTGAAAAATATTACATGTAAATGTATTACTTTTCCACAATTTAAACAATAAATCTCACTCCACTGTGTTCTACTGGAGCATCATATTAATATACCTAAGTAACTCTGGTTTTTATTAGATATGTTAACATATTATGAATAATATATTATCTGAAGAGTTTTAAGGACTATTAAGTATCACATATAAAGGAAGTGCTTAATCTTTGAGAAAATTAACTTTTCAACAATTATTTTGTCTTTCTATATGGTATCTGTGAATACAGAATTTTAGTTAAAATTCTAATTTAAATATACAAAATAAATTCTCCCTTATTAAATAAAATCTTATTTTCACACATTTGGAAAATCAGTTACTCCTATTTCAGTGGATAACTTCTAAAAGGAGACTATTACATAAATAGGAGAAAAATATGCTAAAAATATGGAAAACTTAAATTATTGTGAATTCATAGTTTCAACCTTATTTATTCTTGTGCTGTAGAGATGCTTATAAACTAGAAGTTCTTTGAATGTGTTTATTTCAAAATTGGTTAATCATGACTGGTTTTCATAATTTAACATGTAATGAATTCTTGGTAGGTTCAATACTTATGCGCTAGATAGAAATGTTATTTTCCTATATCTCATCATAGGTACCATATTATCCCGAATGAAATATTTATATTATTTATAAATAACATTTACTGAGGGTTTATATGAATTATCCCAAAAATTCTTTCCACAACCCAGAAACTAGAATGATTAGATTAAAATAAGTTAGTTGCTATGACAATTCTGAAACATCAGTTCCTTATTTAGCATAATAGATAACCAACTGCTATGCTATCTGATAATAGCATAGCAGATAACCAACTGCTAATTTGGTTATCACCACCAACTCTAATATTGCTTCACTTAAAAAAAGGAAGTCATACAAAGGAAAAAAAAGGATTAAAGAGGATGCATAACCTCTACTTCTAATTCGATAGTGCCTTTAAAACAGATGTCAGTACTTAGCTGTACCAGAAACTGCAGAATTTATCATTCATGTGAAGTCTGAAAAAGGAGTTTCTTATAGACCCTAATTGTACTCGGTCATTCAGGGACACAGACAGACAAGCATTCTGCCCAATTCAAGACAATATTGCTTGTGGGCATCAATATATACTCAGTAGATGGGGAACAGTGAGAGAATGTCTCTCTCTCTCTCAAACACACACACACACACACACACACACACACACACACACACACACACACAGGCTCTATTCCCATTTCAGTGACTTTAATCCTGTGTCATAACTACACCTCAGAGAAAGTAAGCTGTATTAATATACTGTAGAACAAATTGTTTTGGTGTGTGTGCTCCCAATCTCTACCACAGTTTCCCCTGGTGTTTACAAAATATCAAGTTCATCATCTTTTCCAAACCTATAGCATATGCATTCTTACCCTAGTGAAGATCTGAAGTGATTCCAGCCAGTTTCTGTGCCCAGTTTTAGAGACTAAATTTCTAATTCCTCTCTGTTATGCAGAGCTGTGGCCTAGAATATGTTAACCAAGAAGATGCCTTAAAATGCCAGAGCAGGGAAAATTAATAGCAGTGAACTTACTCATTGTGAAAATGAAGTCTAGAGACACACAAAAGCAATGATGAAATCCTGCCAACTGGAGTGGAAAAGGCTCTATTTTCCTAGCAGTAGAGGCAGATCTTTGACTATGACCTAATTCAGCTCTCTGAAAAGATCTCTCTTGCCTCTTGCTCAGCTGTCTGGGAGGTGCTTCCTTGTCAGTTTCTCTGAGGCCACATTTAAAGTGGGTGTTGAGTCATAAGGCTATTTTTTGTGGGAGGTACAGCTTTCACAGACAGTCTCTTATGCATACAAGTTTGAAAACATAAAGATCTCTTGAAGGCCTAGATAAACAAAAAATATTTTTGTTCCAGTTGATGATTTTTTGACATTATAATTATTCAAAAGTATAGTACCATGTGCCAGTCATCACACTGCACTCTGTCCTGGACAAAATTCTCAAGTATAATGAATTCCCTTGTCCTTTCAATTCTATATGGCTTGTTCTCAAACAAATGGCAGCCACTGTATGCAAACAGACCTAGTTAGAAAAAAAAAATTCTTAATCATATTTTTATCACAGGGATGAGATGTAATTGAATGTTTGAACACAGAAAAAATTTGTCAATCTATTTCTCTTCTTCAAGACCAAGAGAGAGCTATTCTTTCTAACATTGAGGCTCCATATTAACTTGCACTTTCCATCACAATAGATCTTGTTATTAGCCTATTTACAGATGAGAAAACCAAGGCACTAAGGTGGTATAGTTAATTTAATGTTAACAGTAGTGATTTTGAAGCTAAGATTCAAACAAAGCTATTTTCCTACAAATGGAATTGCCTGCTACATTGTCCCTTATATCCACATCTTCTTTCCATAACACTCTTTATCAGGCCTTAAATACCTAACCATAGGGCATGGAAGTGGAACAGACTTCATTACATTACCTCCATCATCCTTATCAATCATTACCTTGTCTATACTTTCACTTTAGATAATTTTGTGTTTCTGCTCATTGAAACACAAGTGGGTGCAAATGGAATTAGACCCAATTACTCCTTTATATTCCAACAAAAAACAGAAGTTCATATGCATATAACCTCACTGAAATGGGTGTCTAGAAGTAAATGATGTCAACATTTCATCTACAGAAGAAGACACTCTCAGTTTCCCTTTGGTTGCCAGAACTATTCATGCTACATATGCACAGCTCTAAATATATGACAAATTTACATTTTTGCAAGTGTTATTTACTTTCTATTTCAAGAGCCATGTGCATATGTTAAATCTATCAAATATATGCATGGGTATGTGGCCATGTAATATAAATTATCTTTAACAGTTTAAAATAACCAGAGTGAAAAAATTCTTTGAGTGACGTAATGAGATATTTTTATTATTTGTTTCCTCTTAAAAACATTCTTTTTACTTAATCATTCTGATTCCATTTGGACTCATTTGTGTTTCAATGGTCAGAAACACAAAATTATCTAAGATGGAAATGTAAGGGCTCACCACTGGGCCATAGGATTGGGATAAATCCTGGGCTATCCATAAGACTGGGTTAAATCCTGCCCCAGCATATGTGTGTGTGTGTGTGTGTGTGTGTGTGTGTGTGTTTGTGTGTGTGTGTGTGTGTGTGTATAAAAGTTCTGGAGTACATTTTTATATTCAGAATGGAATATCTTCCCTTTAACTGTCTGTGGTATGCAGAATAATGCTTCCCACAAGGTCGTCCTAATTCCTGGAACCTGTGAATATGTTGCCTTACATGGCAAAAGGGATTTTGAAGATGTGATTAAAGATAAAGACTCTGAGATGGGGAGATTATCCAGCATTAACCAGGTCATCCCAGCTCAATCAGGTGGATCCTTAAAAGCAGGTTTGTTTGTTTGTTTGTTTTTCCCCATTTGTGGTCAGAATAAGTTGGAACTATGCAAAAAGAATCAGAAAGATACAACTTCGCTGATTTTAACAATAAAGGAAGGGGGTCAGGAGCCAAGGATTGTGCTGGTCTTAAGAAACTAGAAAGATAAGAAAATGGACTCTCCCTTAGAGTCTCCAGAAATGAATGGAGCCCAATGGGAACATGTGGGACTTCTAACCCACAGAACCATAAGATAATAAATTCACATTGTTTAAACCACTGAATTTATAATTCTAATAGCAGCAATAGAAACCTAAAAGAATAGAAACCATCTTTCTATTACATCTTTTTAGCAACTAATTTTATCATATTCTTTTAAATTGGATTTCTTAGTATATATTACATAAGTAAAAAGATACTAATAATACCTTAATTTCAATATCTCATCATATTTTTAAATTCAACATTTGGCATTTCTGTTATTTACATCACCGTGTGTGGAGAATAGCTTTTATTATTCCCAGAATTGGCAACTAAGATACAAAGCTGAGACAAGTTATATATCTCCAAGTCTAAAGTGAGTCTCAAACTGCTGCTACCAGATACTTTGCACAGGGTTCATTAATGATATCTTAACTCACATTAAAATCCACACCTCAGCCTGTTTTCTTCTCCCATCTATATAAGAAGTGCTTTAGTTTGCTAAAGTTGATGTAATACGGTTTCCCATAAAGGATCGACGTTTACAGCAGGTAGTTTTTAACTTACAAATGTACATTGTATTCCATGAAAATGTCCAAATAAGGCATCAACAGGTCATGTTTTCTCCCTAAATACCGGCAACTAGTGATCCTTAAGGCACATGGCAACACTGGTCTCTCACTTGCCTTCCAGATTTCCTTGCTTCCAGTTTCTGGATTCAGTGGCTTCCTCTCAATTTCTGTGTGGTGTCTCTGTTTTCTGCATATCCTCTCTCAGCGTCCCTAGTTTTTCTCTCTCAGTTTCTCTGGAGCTCTTTTCTTTGTCTTTTATCTGTCTTTTATACTCATATAAAGGATGCCTATAAGAGGATTAAGACTCACCATGAATGAAGTGGGTCTTAATCTTAAATTAAGATGTTATCATCTTAACTTGATATGTGGTTCATCAAGTGATATTCCTTTCAATGGGTTCACACCCACAGAAGTAGACTAGGTGTAGGAACACTCTTTTCATACAGCTTCAAACCATTACAAGCAGAATACTCTAGAGGAGGGTGAGAGAAATGGAATTGCAGGAGTCAGAGTTGTTATTTTGATATGCTGTTGTGAGAGACATGTAAGGGTTGCTTAAGAGCACCATTGGTAGAGATTTGTTCTATCAGAAGAAACAAACACTAGCATGATTCTTCACTGCTTGATGGATGGTAAGTGCTGGAAACCATTCCATTTAGGGGGCAACAGTTTGAGAGGGAGTTCTTCAGAGAACTTCACATGGTCCTTTTTAATAAACAGAAAAAAAAACAGGAACATTTTATTGTAACATATATACAATTCAAAATTTCCCATTTTAATCACTTTCAAGTGTACCATTCAGTTATATCGATTACCTTCACAAATTTGTGCTACCATCCCTACCTAATTTTTTCATTCAAACGTACCCAAATTTTTTTCATTATCCCCAAACAGAAACTTTTAAGTCCGAGTGCTTTTGTGGACATAGAGACCAATGTCTTTCTCCATCTGGACATTCCTGAAGGCAGTAGAATCGCTTAAATATCCTGTTTCAATTGAGTGGTGTGCCTGGGTAGAAAATGGTATGGAAAGGAAACTTTGGACTTCTTATGCTCCTTAAGAATGAGCTTGGTAGTTAAAAAATAGAAATTGTAAGGTCCATGATACAGAAACAACTTTTTCCATTGTTTATATCTTCATGTGGGACTTGGTCTAAGTGTGTCATTTATCTATACTGTAACATAATGTGAAAGACAAAATGAAAGTCTATAATAGGGATCATTATCTTAAAATCAAAGAAAATATAATTTATGTCATAAATATAGACTATGGAATTTTTGCTAAAATAATGCACATTTCATTGTATAAAAAAAAAGGAAAGGTCCGTACTCCACGCATGAGTAAGAATAAAAATGTTAATTGCCTGGTAAGAAAAAGTCATATTCAGAATTAATAATTACATGGACATGACTGCATTAGTTGATGATAAGAAGAGAGATAAACATGGAATTTTATTACTATGTGGTATTAGCTTAAAGTTGATTGTGTTTCACCACAACAACACTTTTCAGAATGTCATATTTATGCTCAAATGAAGTTTCCTGGGAAATAAAAATATCTATGGTTATACAAATATTTAGCTAAATGGTTGAATGCTTGGTTAACATTTTTCTTTTTAAAATTTATTACTTTCTACATTTCCATAGCAAAAGAAAATGTACTAAGAACTGGCAGTCATCAAAAATTTTTGTTATTTCCTGAAGTCAATATATGAAAGGAATTAATGAAAATTAAGCACATAGAGTAGTTCAGAACTGAAGTAGCATAGACAATGAAAATATATCATATAGAAATATGAACGTACAATGGTTTTTCAAATAAGTTAGTGTGATTTGGTATAAGAAGGAAGTGCTTATATACAAAATATACGATGATAATGCATAAAAAGTAAACCATTTCCAAAGCTCAGTGGCACAGGAGATTACACAAGCATTGATAGTGCCACTGGGAAATTGTTTTAATTTCCTAGGCTGCTCAATCCAATACTATGAAATGTGTTGGCTTAAACAATGGGAATTTATTATTTTATGGTTTTGAGTCTAAAAGAAGGTCCAAATCAAGTTATCATCAAGACAATGCTTTCTTCCCAAAGATGGGCCCTCTGGAGCAGCCTGCTGGTAATCCTTGGCCTCTCTTTCACACAGGAAGGTACATGATAGCATCTGCTAGTCTCTCCCTTCTCTTCTGGGTTGCACTGATGTCAGCTTCTTACAGCTCCCTCTCTCTCTCTCTTATTCATTTCATTATGAAGTTCTACGTAATAGGATTATGACCCATTCTGACTTCAATATTTGTTCAATATCCCATTTGCCAAAGTAGGTCACAAGGCCAAGCTAGAATCAGAGTTACAAGACACTAACAAAATTTCAAGGCAAAGGGTATGATTAGAAAGATGGATGAAGAATTGAGAACACTAATAAACCATAGTCAACTTTCAACAGCAAGTATTCATGCCCCTCGCATATTATAAAACAATATTACCCTTATTTCCGAAAAGCTAGTTATCTCATTCATAGCCCAATGAAGCTTAAGGTCCAGAAATGTGGAATCTACATCAGGCACAGGTAAGGCTTCCTTGATTCAGGGGTCTATTAACTAAAACAAAGTATTTGTCTCAATTTCCAGAAAACAGGGGTGGAGCTTGATTAGAACAATTGCAATAAGCACTTCCATTTGAAACATAGAAGAATGTGAGGTACATAGCAATATTTTTCCATGGCAATTTGCAATCCACTAGGCAAATGTTGCCAGGGACCCTGTGCTAGTGGTAAAAAGTTGTCTTTGATTAGGCTTGGCTCAACTCTCTGGGTGTGGTTATGCTCTTCACTGCGCACCATGATGCTTGGCTGTGTTCTGTGGGGCATTTATTCTTTTCTATCCCTTTTATTGATCAATTATGAAAATTATACTGGTATATAGGCCATGTGAGCAATTCTTTCCGCTATAGAAAATTGGAATGAGGGACAAAGCAATTTTACCTTTTGACAAGTCCCAGTCTCTTATAACCCAGTTTGCTCCACTTTAGCCAGAGTAGCTGCCCACAAAGCTTTGTTTTCTCAAGATTTTATTCCATAGTTTGTGACAAAATTCACACCCATTATTCTTTCTGATACATGCCTGCTTCGATGATTGAATCACTGTCTTTATGACCATGGCAGGCTGTTGTGCAATCACACCCCTTTGGTCTAGCCGAGAGAGTCCACTAATCATTCGGTGGACTTAACAAAAAACCCAGAGGCATAATATAGATTTGATGTTTACACTGACATCTTTTTTTATTTTCAAAATCCTTTATGGGTGAGAGGCAGATGCTAAGAAAATGAGAAAGTTTTCAACTTACCAAGTTCTGAATGCTCTGTATTTCCTCTAAATCTTATTTTAAACCTGGCTAGTATTTGCAAGAAAATTTTTGAGCACACCTCTTTGTGAAAGTGAGAGTTCAGAGAGTATGTGTATTACTTTCTTAAAAACAACTTTACTAAGGTATAATGTATCATAAAATTTGCTTATTATGAGTGTAAAATTTAAGGATTTTTAATAAATTTATGAAGCTGTGCAAGCATCATCATAGACCAGTTTTAGAATACATAAATGACTCCAATAAGATTCCTAAAGTTTACAGTTAATCCTCTTTCTCTCTCATAACCTCAGGAAACTGCTTTCTATAAGTTTGCCTTTTCAGGACATTTCATATGAAAAGGATCACACAATACATGATGTTCCTGTATCTAGCATATTTCACTTACCATGTTTTTGAGGTTCAGTCATGCTTTGGCAGTAAATAGCTTTTTGAATCTATTGAATAGTTTAGATTCTCTAACTATGTATCTTTCTTGCTTTTATTATTATTTTTAAAATGTCAGTGTGAGTTATTTGGCAACTGAACCATAGGGCATCTTTTGTATTAAAAGTCCTAGTGTCTTATTATACAAACAGCATATTTTTATGTTTCCAAAGAAGTTAGTATTACTCAAAATATATCCTTCTAGCCAAAATTGGAAAAATCTCTCTCTCCTTTCCTCTTAACATACCCATGTTATACTGAATGAATATATTTCACATTAGTAATACAAAATATATAATATAATATTTTATGGAAGAACTACTACTTTGCTATCCAATATTTGTTCCCCCCTGTTTTCATGATTATATAATATAATTATATTGGGGCAGTGTTTCATTTATAGACTTCTTTTTAAAATGTTGTGCAGCTAACTTGCACAGTCCTGGCTATAAGTTACTTTGGAAAATAACATTTTGTATTAAAAGGAAGTTACCATAGGAAAAGATCTATGCCCCTTTACCTCCCTCTCTTTAAGTCGTCTGGCGTGCAAACCTGATATAGAGGTCCAGAAGTCAGTTTTTAAAAATAAGGTGAAATATGAGAAAGAAAAAAAAAATCAACTTTGTGCAAATGGAGTCAGGTTGACTGATGAAATCGTAGAACATGTTTTCTAACTTTCTACTACATACATTTGGATTTCATATAAATAAACTATCATTAATCCACTTATCAGTTTTATTAGGGTTTTCTGATGCTGTTTTAAACTGAACATGCTCAAAACTGATCATGTATTTTTGAAAATGAAAAAAATAAAGACAACTTAATAGGAAGAATAATTTTCATTGAATACATCTATTAGTTTCTTACCTCAAAGTATTAATGTTTGTTCAATTTTAGTATTCATTAATAACCAAAGATTAAAATTATTATATAGGATGTATTATTTTTCTTTTGCTAAAGAAAATGTTATCATAAATTTAGTGGCTTAAAATGATACTCATATTTCAGTTTCTGTGAATCATAAGTTCCATCAAGGCTTAGCTGGATCTTTTCTTCAGGATATCACCAGGATGAAATTGAAGTATCAGCCCTGGATGTGATCCCATCTGAGGCTTGATGTCTTCTCCCAAGCTCGCTGAAGTTGTTGATAGAATTTAGTCCTTTGTAGTTATAGAAGTAATTTTTACATTTTTGTGCTGGTGTTAGCTGGGGATTATTCTCAGCTCCCATTAGGCCTGTACCAGGTTCTAGACACTTTCCTATCTTAAATCTTTGACAATCGCTTCTTCAAAGCTAGTAGAAAAATCTCTCTTCAATCTGCTACTATGGTATATTACAAAATTTGATGCAATCACCTGGTTATTATCCCATTACCCTGTCATACATCTTTTAATTAATGTCATCCCCCCCTGCCATATTCATAGTATTTGCCCCAACTCAAGAGGCTCAAAAGGAGGATATCATCAAAGGCATGATTCCAGGGAACCATCTTAGAATTCTCTCTCCCTCAGAGGGTTCATTACAACAGTTAGTAAATATCTTTCAATTGCCTGAATAGACAGATTGAAATACTTGCCCTATAAACCTGGTCTAAAAGCAAACATTTATATTCAGGAACACGAATCAGATGTTCTAATGCAGGGGTTGGCAAAATACAGTCTGTAGGAAAAATCCATCCCACAAGCCAAGAATGTTTTTATGTGGCCCACAAGCTAAGAATGTTTTTACGTTTTTAAAGAGTTGTGAAAAGCAAATTTGAAAAAAGAGATGAAAGACCATCATAGACCATATGTAGCTCATAAAGCTAAAATACACATAACTTTGCTAATCCCTGGTAATATATCCTAACTATGGAGAAAAATTTGTTGGCTTATATGGTACAGGACATTTTTGCAATTAATCCTCAAACAAAATACATCAATTTATAACTTCTATTTTTTCCCATGAACTACATTTTTCATTAGAGTGTTTATACCCTCAAGTTAAAAACCCAGGCAAATATAGTTAACATATATAAACACTTTCTATATATGTATCCATTAGCAAAGATCACTCAATTCTCCAATACAAATCTTACAGAGAAAACCCAAAGTGATTAAGACATTTGAAAAGTACTTGTTTGAATTTTTAAATAAAATATTTGATCATTGACTGTTTAAGCATAGCAAAGTTTTCAATCTTTGTTTCACTTTCTCTCTTTCAAGAGAGAAAATGTGGAATATTTTACTTCTGACAAGATTGGACTAAGTTTTGTTGGATGAAACATCCAATTGAAAAAAAACTAGAAAACATGGAAGAAATTTATGGATTTATCTCTGGATTAGTGAGCTATCAAATTAGTGAGAATATGTGGCCAGAATCCAAGAGAATAGCTGAATATTTGACAATATTTATTCCTGTGACTATTGATGAGCATCTAACCATCATAAGCTTAAAGAAATAAAGCAATAATCATTTTATTATGCTTACGATTTCTGTAGATCAGATATTCAGAATTCTGAATACCTGATCTTGATCTACAGAAATAGTAAGCATAATATAATAATAGGATGGCCGGTCTTTGCTCCATGATGTCAGAGCTTTCATTTGAAAAATTTGAATACTGACAGTGATTTGAAGGGTGGGGAACCAGAATCAACTGCAGGCATTGTTACTTATCTATTTGTTATCTGAGCTTGAATAATGTAAAGGCTGCAGTCACCTGAGACTGTCAAGCAGAGCATTTGCTCAACAGATGTTTCCTTGTGGCAAGGACTTCTCCAAGCAAGGTGGTTAAGTTCTGAAAGGAAGCACTTAAAACACAAACCTTTCACTGAAACCAGAGAAGGCAAGGGTCTTTGATGACCTTCTATTATTTGTAGCAACCACAGACTTCCTAGACTAAGAAGAGAGGTCATAAATCAAAACTATTGAAGGGAATTATCTGAATTTGCCAGAGCTGCTGTCAGAAACACACACACTGGTTTTAGCTTAACACTAGGAATTTATTGTCTTATAGTTCTGAGGCTAGAAGAAATCCAGAATCAAGATATTGGTGAAGCTTGATTTCTTCCCAAAGACTGTAGCATTCCAGTGCTGGCTGCTGGCAATCCTTGGGGTTCCTTGGCTTGTATCACTTTCTCCCATGACATGAGCTGTCTTTTCCTTTCTGGCTTCTGTGACTGCCAGGTTATCTTTATAAGGCTTCCAGTAATAAGGATTAAGGCCCACCCTGCTTTAGTTGGTCACACCTAAATAGGACCATCAAACATCCTATTCACAAATGAGGCCACCTTGATTTGCTTGAACATATTCAAAGGTGCTATATAAGATTGATTCCCACCCACAGAAATTTGAATTAAGATTAACAACATGTCTTTTCTGAGAGACATGGCTCATTCTAACAAGTGAGATTTGTGTAAAATAACACAAGCAACATATATGCAAGAGATAAACCTCACCAAGAACTTCCAAAAGTCACATTTTATTACATCATCAGATCCAGACATGAGGCCAGGATATCATTATTCACATCAGTTCCTGGTGCAGACGAGGCTTCTTGGTTTTGGTTCTAGTACCATTTCTCTTGATCGGCAGACTATGAACTAAAGAGACATCTAATTTTCAGATATTACTGTGGAAACTGAGGCCACTGAGCTGGACTCTTTAAACACAATGGGATTTATTGGATCCTGAGTCGGCAGAAGTCATGTGGCAACAGTTAATTGCCATAGACAAGGTGGGCACAGTTACCATAAAAGACAGCAGACTCAAAGTAATAGTCAAAATAATTTGACTTGCAGAGATTCATGGTGTTGATTAGTTTATCATGGGGTACCTACAAGTAAAATAGATGGGCAGTCTGCTAAATCCTTGTTTGGGCTGTATAAGCAAAAGAGTTCTAGGTCAAGTAACAAAAGTCTAACCTGAATTGCAAAATTAAAGAGCCACAGACCCTTGATGAATACCTAGATGTGGGACAGTTTACACAGACCTAAGGACTCCTGAATGAGAAGGCCAGATACACTTGAGGAAGGAACCTGTTTATCCTGCCAAATACTTATACTGCTAATATTGTTCCAGTCTTCCCCAAAGACATATTTTAACAGTGTAACTATGCATTGGGGAAAATGATCAGATATTTCATGAATACTAGACACTAGCTCAGAAGTGACATTATTTCCAGGAGACAAAACATCATCCTGGTCCACCAGTCAGAGTAAGGGCTTATGGAGGTCAGGTGATTGATGCAGTTTCAGCTCAGGTCCATCTCACAGGGGTCCAATGAGGCCTGAACCTATTCTGTAGTTATTTCCCCAGGTCTGGAATGCACAATCAGAGCACACATATTCAGCAAGTGGCAGAATTTCCACATTGATTTCCTGACTCATGAAGTGAAAGCTATTATGGTAGGAAAGGCCATGTGGAAGCCACTAAGACTTCTCCCACCTAGCAAAACAGTAAATAAAAAGCAATGCTATATCCTTAGAGAGATTGCAGAGATTACTACCATTCTTAAGGACTTGAAGGATATAGGGTTGGTGGTTCCCACTACATCTCCACCTATTTGGCCTGTGCAGAAAACAGGTGGGTTTTGGAGGATGACACTGAATTATCATAAACTTAACCATGTGGTGACTCCAATTCAGCTGCTGCTCCAGATCTGGTATCATGTTTGAGAAAATCAACATATGCCATTGTACCTGGTATGCAGCTACTGATACAGCAGTGCACTTTTCTCAATTGCTCTTAGTAAGGACTACCAGAAACAGTTTTCTTTCAGCTGATGAGACCAGCGGTAAAACTTCACTCTTCTATGTCAAGGATATATCAACTCTCCAGTCCCATGTCATAATCTTGCCAGGAAGAAACTTGATCTTTTCTCACTCCCACAAGATATCACAGTAGTCCTTTATAATGATGATATCTTGTTGGTTGGGCCAAATGATCAATAAGTAGCAATTACTCTAGACTTATTGGTAAGGGATTCGGGTGTCAGAAGATGGGAGATAAATCCAACAAAAATGCAGGGAACTTTCACCTCAGTGAAATAACTGCAAGTCCAGTGGTGTGTGGAATGTGAAGCTATCATTTCTAAGGTAAAGCATAAGCTGTTGCATTTGACCCACAACCAAAAAAATATGCACAACACCTAGTTGGCCTCTTTGGATTTTGGAAACAACATATTTCTCATATGAGTGTGCTACTTAGACCCCTTTACTGAGTGACAAAAAAAAAGCTGTTAATTTTGAGTGGGGATCAGAATGAAGAGTGGCTCTGTGATAGGTCCAAGCTACTGTGCAAGCTGTTATGCCACCTGGGACATATAATCCAGCAGATCCAATGGTATTGGAAGTTTCAGAGGCAAGTAGAGATGCTGTCTGGAGCCGTTGGCAGACCCATATAGGAGAATCATAATACAGACCCTTAGTATTTTGGAGCAAAGCCTTACCATCTGCTGCAGATAACTACTCTCCTTTTGAGAAATAACTTTTGTCCTGCTACTAGGCCTTAGTAGAGACTGAACACTTGACCACAGGCCACAAAGTTACCATGAGATCTGAGTTGCCTTTCAGGAGCTGGGTGTTGTTCAATCCACCAAACCATGAAGTTGGGAGTGCACAGAACTACATCATAAAATAGAAATGGTATATACAAGATAAGGTTCAGGTGGGTCCTGAAGTCACAGGTAAGTTATTTGAAGAAGTGACCCAAATGCCCAAGGTCTGCACTCCTGCCACCTTAACTTCTCTTTCTCAGACTAGAGCTATGGCCTCTTGGGGAGTTGCTTACATTAGGTTGGCTTAGGAAGAGAAAACTTGGGCCTTCATAAACAAATGTTTTGCACTGTATGCAGGGACTACCAGAATGTGGAAACCTGCAGAACTGCTGCCTTTTCTGGAATGTTCCTGAAGAAAAGTAGTGAGGGTAAATCTTCCCAGTAGGAGGAACTTCAAACAGTGCACTGGCACTGAGTTTTTCATTTGCTGGCCAGAGGTGTGTTTGTATACTGACTCATGGGCTGCTGGTAATGCTTTGCCTGGATGGTCAGGGACTTGGAAGCACCATGACTGGAAAATTGGCAACAAAGATGTCTGGGGGAGAAGAATGTTTTAGAGTTGCTTTTTTTTTTTTTTTTTTTTTTTTTTTTTTTGGCATGGGCGGGCACTGGGAATTGAACCCAGATCTCCAGCATAGCAAGTGAGAAGTCTGCCTACTGAGCCACCATGGCCTGCCCAGTTTTAGACATTTTAAGTGAGCAAAAAGCGTGAATATATTTGTGTCCCATGTGAATGCTCACCAAAGGGTGACTTCAGCAGAGGGGAATTTTAATAATCAAGGGGATAAGATGACTCATTCTATAGATACTAGTCAGCCTCTTTCATAAACAAAGTTGACACGGTGATAAAGATGGAGATTACACATGGGCTCAGGAAATATGGACTTCCCATCACCAAGGCTAACCTGACTACAGTTACTACTGAGTGTCCAATATGCCAGTAGCAAAGACCCACACTTACCTACTGATATGGCACCATTCCCTGAGGCAATCAGCTGGCTACCTAGTGGCAGGTTGATTACATTGGACCACTTCTATATTGGAACGCATTGATTTGTTCTAACTAGAAAAGACACATACTCCAGATTTGTTTTCCTTCCCTGCATACAATGCTTCCACCAAAACTATCATCCATGGACTTATGGAATGCTTTTTCCAACATCATGTTATGCTACACAACATTGCTTCTGATCAAGGAACCCACTTCACAGAAAATCAAGTGTGGGAATAGGCACATGCTCATGGAGAGCCCTGAGAGAGCCCTTTGAGACCAGACCCAAGAGAGAAGGGCCAGCAGTTATCACCAAAAAAAGCTTATTTTTGATGCTTTAATTTGGACATTTTCATGTCATTAGAACCATGAGTTTGTAACCTAATAAATCCCCTTTGTGAAAGCCTATCACAAATTCTTGTATATTGCCTTCTGGCAGCATTAGCAAAATAGAGGCCCCTCCTTAAGTCTCTCTAATATCTTAGCAAAAGCTTTAAACTTTCAATTATTTTCTTATCCTTACCCTGAGACCATACTTTCTTGATAGTGCCCTGTATTTGATTAGTACCTTAAAGCCATTCTTACTTTCAGAATAGTCTGCTTGAGGAGACTAGAAGTGTGAAATAGTTTTGTTTTAAAACAAGAAAATCCTGTCTTTATGTATTTATTTTAAGTTCAGTTTGAAAACACCATATAAAAATGGTGTTTTCAGTGGCAGAAAGAGTTCAAATAGCATTAAGAGTCTACTCTGGAGGTTGCTCTTATGCAAGCTTCAGGTAGACCTTGCTACCTATCATAACCTGCAACCCCTAACCAGAACCATTCCAGCCAACACTAAAGAATACCTAGGGCAATATATAAGATTGCACAAGGGTTCCATACACTAGAGTAACTTTCTAGAAACCTAGAACCTCCAGATGGATCAATTATAATCATTTATATTTATTATATTCATTGAACCTTTACAAATTTTTATTCATAATAATTTTAAAATAAAATTACTTGAAAATGTTAAAAATAAAAAAACATGTATTTTAAGCAAAATTTAAAATATATTTATATTGATTATGTGTATACTTATGTGTCATAAGAATAGCAATTATTTTTCATGCTCATTTATGGATGCCAATTAATGTCATAGCCATAATTTTATATTACGCCAGTGCGATTTTTGTGGATAATGCATTTTAAATGGTCTTATATTTAATTATTTATGCAATTGCATCTGATTTTTGTCACATTTTTTTAATATTTATTTTTAGGTAATCATAGATTCACATGCCTCATTGATGTCTGGCCGGGGTAGGGGCTCATATCTTCCTTCCACCCGCTGATAGGCAAGTATTGGAGTGGAGTATTGATTAGCTCCAATTCCCACCAGCCTGTTCACTCATGCTGGCTGAAAGTGTAGATTGAGCAACCCTCTGGGTCTGACTCTCATGGGGGTTGTGGGGTAAAGCAAAGCGTGGCTACTCTTACCTTGCATTGCCTCAAGTCTACTCACTTCTGGGAACTAATCAAGGCTCAGTTTACCACTGGCCATGCCAACTCTGCCCTGCTGGGAGAATCAGTGCCCCAAATGCTTCCACTGGGGTGGAAGATCAGCAACCCATTAATCCCCCAAGCCTGCTTTGGCCCAGAAATCAGAGTGACACCTATTTCTTTTTCCCTTCAGACGGGTGGATGCAAAATGGTTTCTGTTCCCTTACAAAGCTCTGACTGATGTGATATCCAAAAAAACATGTAAAATAAGTTGAATTTAAACAGTTATGCACTAAAGAAATTTTTCAAAATGTTATTTATGTGTCCCCAAACCATAATTGCATATAATAAAAGGGCAATATATAGATAAAACACATAGATTTTATCCTCTAAAAAAATTGTTTTACTGTTGTAACATTAAATGTAGCATTAGAAGTCTAGATACACTAATTTGGTAAATTATGACCATCTACTATTTTGTAATTTAAAGTATCCACATTCTTTCTTAGGAAAAGTGGAGTGTAGTCACATTAAAATTATGTGTGAATCAGGATTTTGGTAAGAAAAATGTAAACCACTGTAGATATTTCAAGTAGAAAAAAACATTTAATATGAGAAATTTGATATTTTATCACTCGTGGAAGTCTGGGCTTGTGAATGTCAGAAAAAGTACTCCTGAGCTTTGAAATGTAGAAATTAAGAAATCTGAGAATGCCACCTGCAATTATGTCATAACACAAACCCTCAAAGTGGATAATTCATGACAACTCTCTTGGATGCTGTTGCCAACATCATGACTGCCAAATTCCTTCACATTTCACTGCAGCTGCACTGGAAATTCTGTTTCTCTTTTGTCATCCATATCTCCCCTGATATCCCTCATTGGTTGCCTCAGCTGTACATCTGCTTGCAAGTGATTCCAGAATATGGATTCTTAGGATCTCCCCTGTGATGCAAAGGATCATGAAGAAGAGAGTGTATGTAGCTCAGTTGAAAATAGACAAACTAGTAGAGATGGGTTAATAATTAAATGCATCTGGAGAAAGTTAGTTTTGAACTAACATAATTTGAACTAATTTATGAAATAAGTGGTACATACATAATTTGTCACCAGCTCAAATTCAATTTTAAACATGTACTAATTTTTACTGTCCTCCCTCTTAACAAAGGATCTCTCCCCTAAACTTCTTTATTTCTATCCAAGAAACAATATTCTTCTAGTTCCCTAGTTTGCAATTGTAAACTATCCTTTTTCTTACTTTTCCCTTATCTTTTGTATTCAATTAGAAACCAGAGCATGCACAATCAAGTGTGGTAGGCACACATCTCCCTTTTGCATTGCAGTGTGTGTGTGTGTACATGCATATGTGTGTACATATATTCTATCCACATGCTCATTCTTACAGTTCTAAGGCAGGCATCCTCAGATAACCTGTATTATTGCAATAGATAGCACATTGCTGATTTTATCATTCTTCTCCCTTACAGAGTACTATCAGAATCATTTTCTCCCAATACTGTTTGGTTTTCTGCAAAAACAATATCTGAATATTCTATCTGAATCTCAAGTCCTTTATAATCTAATCCCACTCTACCTACAAAACCCTTTCTTTCATCATAAAAACAATATCCACAATTCCAAAACCAATAACACATTTTCACATTGCTCCTTTAGTTTATTGGCTGCTAAATCACATACCATGCAATGGGTTGGCTTAAGCAATGGGAATTTATTGGTTTCTGGTTGGGGGCTAAGAGAAGTCCAAAATTGAAGCATCAGCAAGGGAATGCTTTCTTCCAGAAAACTGGTGTTCTGGAGCTGGATGACAGACAGTCATCTTTGGTCTTGGCTTTTCTGTCACATGGCAATGAACATGGTGCCCTCTCCTAGGCTCTCTGTCTGACTTTCAGTGTGCCTGCAAAGGATTCCAGTAATCCAGATTAAAGCAGAAGCAGATTCAGTGGGACCAAAACTTAAATGAAGTAACATCTTAAAGAGATCTTACAATGAGTCAACTCCCACCAGAATGTGCTCCAAGACAAGAACATGTCGAAAACGGGGTACACAGTTCAATCCACCACACGTCTCTATCATCAGGCTCTATTTCTCCTATTTCTCTGTTGTTTCTGAATATACACAACCACCTCATATTATAACTAACTCATTATATTTTGATGTGCTTGAGATTGTAACTACTTTATGAGATTGTAAATATACACTCACTGAGTTTAACAGGTCATATTAATTTTTTTACCCTCAAATTATCTTGAATAATTATGGATTTTAGAAGATGTTAAAACATATTTATTATCTTTAAGTCAAAGAAAATTTCTGAGCCAAAATCAAATATGTATGTCTTGCTTTGGTAACTCATAAATTTGTGTCAGGAAATGGCTGATCACTAAGGTTATATTTATGAAAAATTTTCAAAAGACTGTAAATGGGGATAGGGCTTACTTACCAAGAAGTCTGTATTATGCATGTAATATTTCCCCTTGATACTCAATAGAAGATTGCTCTAAGGAGAAACAATGAGAAAATATTATGTTTTGAACGCAGGAGATATCAGATACTTGAGGTCACTGTGTGATAAATTAAATTTTGGAGTCATAGTACAGATTATATATATATATATATATGTAGGAAAAAGAAATAGACTATTGATTAAGATAAAGAAACAGTAATTGAACATGATTGTTGGACAGATTTGTTTTTTTTAAGATAACTGGGAAAGATTTCTCTACTGATCGGAAAACATAGATGTTTTAGTATACCAGGCAAGAGAAAATGAAGTTTTAGACAAGTGATTATGAATTCGCAGGATCACATATAGGTTTTGAAAGATCATTTAGTTTTGGAATCTGTCATTTAGAGTATAATTCAAAAGGGTTTCATGCAAAATATTATTATTTCCAGTAACCTTCCAAGGGTTCTCTAGAAGTACAGTTCTTTGTGCAGTTGTAAGAGTGAATATGTTTTAGAGGGTGTGAGCTATATTTTAAAACTGTCAAATATATAGAGATTCTGTACTTTAAATGTATCTCTTTGTTACAGAGTGTTCCAACTTGAGAAGCCAACTCATGCTTTAAAGTTCTCTAGTAGGGCGGGCCGCGGTGGCTCAGCGGGCAAAGTGCTTGCCTGCTATGCCGGAGGACCTCGGTTCGATTCCCGGCCCCAGCCCATGTAACGAAAACGGAGAAACAAAATACAATAAAACAAGAAAATGTTTAAAAGATGTTTCCCTTTCTTCCTCTCTTCCTTCCTTCTATCCTTCCTTCCTTCTCTCTGTCTTTCCTTTAAAAAAAAAAAAAAAAATTAAAATTAAAGTTCTCTAGTAAATATTGATTAAATCTACCATAACAGAAAATAGCCATAATTTCAACTAATATTTTTTAAACAATAATTATTTATATCCCAGGACTTGGGGAACTAATAAGACTGCTTAGTTTAAGTATAAGAGAAAAAATTCCAAATTGTTATTTCATAGAATTTGAGCAATGCTTAAAACCATTTTATGAAAAACATATGAATGATAAAATATTCAAATCCCATTAGAGAGATCACTGATTATATATATCCATAATTCCATATTTGTATTCACATCAAGCCAGTTGCCAGGATGATTTCTACATTTCTCAATATCCAGCAATTTTGAGATTTGATAAATTATATTAAGATGGCCAAATTATTTATTTGAATATATTAAGATATATTCTACTTCTTCTTCCTTGAATTCATCAGATTTTTAATTAATGATTCTATCATTTCATACTCAAATATATTTTTGTTCAATATATGTACTACACACAGAGACTTTCTACAAACATGAGTTTGTATGTATTTGTACATATTTTGTAGGAAGATTAAAAGAAGACAGTAGAGAGGGAGAGAGAGGAGTATGTAAAATACTGAACTATAAAAAGAGTTCAAGTCATAAAATAATGAGAAATTTGAAATGTTGAATGCAGCTTTTGGACAGTTGTCCTATGTTCCATATAACGGCAATGTGCTCACCTCCCTTAGCCAATTTCTAATCAATAACTAATCAACTTCCTTCTATAGCTATGCATAGGTGTTCTAATTTGCTGACTGCCAGAATGCAATATACCAGAAACAGAATGGCCTTTAAAAGGGAGAATTTAGTAAGTTGCAAGTTACAGTTTTTAGGCCTATAAAAATGTCCAAAGTAAAGCAAGTATCTAGAAATGTCCAATCAAAGGCATCCAGGGAAAGTTACCTTAGTTCAAGGAGGGGCTAATGAAGTTCAGGGTTTCTCTCTCAAGTGAGAAAACACATGGAAAACATGGTCAGGGTTTCTCTCTTATCTGGAAAGGCACAGTCAGGGTTCCCCTCTCATCTGGAAGGGCATGTGACGAACATGGTGTTATCTACTAGCTTTCTCTCCTGGTTTCCTGTTTCATGAAGCTCCCCAGGAGGCTTTTTCCTTCTTCATCTCCAAAGTGCTGGCTGATGGACTCTCTGCTTTGTGATGCTGCAGCATTCTCTGTTCTCTCTGAAATCTCCAGCTTTCTCTAAAATGTTTCGTCTTTTATAAGATTCCCAAAAACTGATCAAGTCCCATCTGAACGAGTGCAGACACATCTGCACCCAATCCAGTTTAGTAACCACTCTTTTATCATTCCCTTTCTTTTTAATTTATGATATATAACCACATACAAACACAAACATTCTTACCATATAATCATTCTGTTCTTGTTATATAATCAATAACTCACAATATCATCACATAGTTGTATATTCATCATTATGATCATTTCTTAGAATATTTGCATCAGTTCAGAAATAGAAATAAAAAGAAAAAAATTCATACATATCCCTCCCTTTCATTGATCACTAGCATTTCAATCTACTAAATTTATTTTAACATTTATTCCCCCTATTATTTATTTGTTTTTAATCTACATGTTTTAGTTGTCTGTCAATAAGGTAGATAAAAGGAGCATCAGACACAAGGTTTTCACAATCACACAGTCACATTGTAAAAGCTCTGCAATTACACAATCATCTTCAAGAAACATGGCTACTGGAGCATAACTCTACATTTTCAGGCAGTTCCCTACAGCCTCTCCATTACACCTTAACTAGACAGGTGATATCTATTTAATGTAAAAGAATAACTTTCAGGATAATCTCTCAACTCTGTTTGGAATCTCTCAGCCATTGACAATTTATTTTGTCTTATTTCGCTCTTCCCCCTTTTGGTCAAGAAGTTTTTCTTAATCCCTTGATGCTGAGTTCCAACTCATTCTAGGATTTCTGTCCCACATTGCCAGGAAGGTACACACCCCTGGGAGTCATGTCCCACATAGAGAGAGGGAGGGCAGTGAGTTTGCTTGCTGTGTTGGCAGAGAGAGAGAGGCCACATCTGAGCAACAAAAGAAGTTCTCTTGCGGGCGACTCTTAGGCCTAATTTTAAGTAGGCTTAGCCTATCCTTTGCAGGGTTAAGTTTCATATGAACAAACCCCAATATTGGAGGCTGGGTCTACTGCTTTGGTTGTACCCACTGCTTGTGAGATTAACAACCACTCTTGACTGAGTCACATCTCCAGAAAGATGATCTAATTATAGTCACAAACATACAGTACTGAATAGGGATTAGAAGAAATGGTTGCCCTTACAAAATGGGATTAGAATTAAAACATGATTTTTCTAAGATACATCCTTTCAAACAGCACTGTAGGGTATATGTTTTTATTTTTAGAGCCAGATTTCATTCCTTTTATTTTGCTATGAGCTTGGCCATTATTTGTGTTATATTTTGGCAACTCTGCATGTTTGGGGT
This sequence comes from Tamandua tetradactyla, assembly GCF_023851605.1. Taxonomy (NCBI): domain Eukaryota; kingdom Metazoa; phylum Chordata; class Mammalia; order Pilosa; family Myrmecophagidae; genus Tamandua; species Tamandua tetradactyla. Next base: position 73,333,083 of record NC_135335.1, on the reverse strand, counting down.
AAGAAAATGGAAATATTATTAGTAGACACATTGCAATGTCCTTCTGGTGGGGGATTTTAGTTATTCATTCTCATATAGTTTGATATTCTTTGTGTTTATTTGATTGTTTTCATTTATATTTAAATGAATATGAATATTTTGGTATGAAATTTAGAGTCTCTTTTTGATGATTGAAATGTAAAATAAGAGTCAAAGATATTCCTGGGAAGAAGACACAATAGGAAGCTCTAGGACATACTCCTCCTTGGGGACAGATGGTGGACAGGTATGAATTGTCTGAGGCAGTTGTTCCAGAGCTGCAGAAGCAAGGGGAGCACAGTGCAGAGGCCAGGGGAGCACTGTGCAGAGGCCAAGGAAGCACTGTGCAGAGGCCAGGGGAGCACTGTGCAGCATCCAAGGAAGAGCAGGAGGAGGAGGTTGAAAAACTGCAGTAAAGAACTGTGAGTGACTCACATTGCAATGCATGCTGGCAGCTAAATCCCACTCTCCAGGTAGCTGGGTCTACAGATGGAGAGGGGCATGGCATGGAGGCCTATTTCCACAGGAACAGGATGGGACATTACTGAGCATTTATCCTGGCTTTTGATTGGCAAGTGTGACTTGCTGGGATGCTTCTCTGAACTGCTTCAGCCTATCCTAGACAAGATGCTCCATAGTTATTGTTTCAACCTCACCCCTAACAGGGTAGAGACAGTGGAGGTTTAAAGGCACAGGGCTTCTCTAGGGGGAGGGTGGGGAATGTTTGCTGAAGAGCGCCATCTGGTGAGTAAGCCAAGAAAATATATCATCTGGGAATTGTCAAAAGTCTTCTGGCATCTCTCCTGACACCAGAGCTCTTTGGACTGCTTTGCACCCCTTTCACAGGTTCCTAGGCCTATTTGGCTAAGGAATAGTGACTGGGAAAAGTCTGCTCTGGGGTGACCCTCCTTCCAAATTTTGTTCTCTAGGTAAAAGCAATTAAAGACAGTGAAAGAAGTGTTAAAAACAACAACAACAACAACTGTAGAAGCAAAACAATATAAAACAGAACATATCAAAATTCCCAAAGAAGGAACACAATAAAAGAAGTTTATTCTGGGGGTGAAAGAGTTGCATGAATAGTGCAGTCTTAAAAATTGTACTGCATATCCAGGGCAAGCATTAGATAAAGAAGACCTAGAAAAACATGACCAGTTAAAAGCAGACAATTCTAACAATCTAGAATAAGTTGAACCAAGTATAAAGAAGAACTTCAACAATAAAAAATAAATAATAAAACCCTAGGTAAAAAAAAGAAATTGATCATCCTAGTAAACTTATCAAGATAAACAGATTCCAAGATATTAGCAAAAAATTATAAGCCGTACTAGGAAGTAGGAAGATAGAGCAACAGGAACAAATTAAAACTTCATAAGAGGCACAAAATGTGAAATAACTAATCAAAGATGTTCAAATAAATCTTTTAAATCAATTTAAGAAGGTGAAGGAAAATATGAGTAAAGAGATAAAGGATATTAAAAGACACTGGGTGAACATAAAGTAGAATTTGAAAGTATGAAAAGAAACATAGCAGAAATTATGGGAGTGAAAGGAACATTAGAAGAGAAACAGTGAAATACCAGGCAGTACAATCAAAGTCTTACATTCAGAAGAACAGATATGTTTAAATTATTAGTATGACACATTTAAAGTACTGAAAGAGAAAACCTGCCAGCCAAGAATTCATTATCTGGAAAAACAGCCTTTCAAAAATTATAGAGTTTAAAATATTCACCAATATTCAAAAATCATCCAAAGATACCTGCCCTATAAAAAATACTAAAGGTAATTCTGCAGGCTAAAAGCAAAAAGATAAGAGAAATAGCCTTGCAGTAAAGTGTAGAAATGAAGATAATCAGCTAGGGTAACTAAAAGGGTAAAAAGTGAGGCAAAAAATAAGATATGACACATAAAAACCCAAGGATAAAGTGGTTAAAGTAAGTATTGCCTTTAGATTAACAGCAATGACTGGTAATGGATTAAACTTCCCAATGAAAAGATACAGACTGGCAGACTGGACATAAAAAGTATAATTCAACTATATGATTTCTACACGAGACCTAATGACAGAAATAGGTTAAAAGTGAAATGTTGAAAAAATAAATTCCAAGCAAACAATAGGCAAAAAAGAGTTGGGGTAATGATCCTAATATCAGAAAGAAAGAAAAAAAAAGTACTTTAAAAGAAAAAAACTCTTGTAAAAAACAAAAAAGGGCACTATATATTTGTAAAATGTACCTCTCCAAAAGAAATAAAAATCATAAACACTTATACACCTAACCAGGGTTTGGAGCACCAGGTTGCTCAAAAATGCATGAGGCAAACACTGGCAAAACTGAAGAGAAATAGATCTCTCTGCAAAAATAGTTGGGGATTTCAGTATACTACTCTCATCAATATATACAACTTCTAGGCAAACTTCAGTAAGGAAACAGAGAACTTGAATAATATGATCAATTAACTAGAAATAATAGACATATATAGGACATTGCATCTCTGAAGAGTAGGATACACATCCTTCTCAAGTACTCATGGATCATTTTCCAGACTAGAACCACATGTTGGTTCACAAAAAAAGTATCAAAAAATTAAAAATCCATTGAAATTACACAAAGCTGCTTCTCTGACCATAATAGAATAAAGCAATGATAGACAAATGACTTCAAAATTAAAAAATATATGGAAGCTAAATTACATACCCTTAAACAATCGGTGAGTCAAAGAAGAAATTGCAAGGGAAGTCAGTAAATATCTTGAGATGAATAGAAATGAGAATGAAACAAATCAAAACTTATGGAGAAAAAAAATTATGAAGGCATTGAAGGCAATGCTGAGAGAGAAATTTATAGCCCTAAATGCCTATGTTAAAAGGGAAGAAAGAGTCATAATCAAAACCTTACTGCACACCTGGAAGAATAAGAAAAAGAAAATGAAACTAATCCCAAAGTAAACCCAAGGAAAGAAATAACAAAGATTACAGCCGAAATAAATGAAATTGAGAAGAAAAAATAGAGTATTAACAAAACCAAAAGTTTTTACTTTCAGAAGATCAATAAAATTGGCAAGTGTTTACTTAGATTAACAAAGAAGGAAAGCGACAAGATGAAAACAAATAACATTAGAAATGAGATAAGGGTCATTACTACTGACCTCATAGAAATAAATGGATCATTACAGGATGTTATGATCAACTTAACGCCAACAAATTAAACAAATTAGATGAAATGGGCAAATTTCTTGTAACACACAAACAACCTACACTGATTTCAGAAGAAATAGAAGACTTCAACAGAACAATTACAATAAGGAAATTGTATCAGTCAATAAAAATTTCCCAGCAAAGAAAAGCCCAGTACCAGTGGCTTCACAGGTGAAAATCAATCATTCTGTGCTGGTTTGAAACTGTTATATACCCCAGAATATCCTTGTTCTTCTAATCCTGACTTAATATTGTAGGATGGGACCTTCTGATTGGGTTGTTTCCATGGAGATATGACACACCCAACTGTCGGTGCTACCTTTTTATTAGATGGAGATGTGACTGACATCAAGATGGGTCCTGACTAGTTTAATGGAGTAATTAAAGTGCCAACACAGACATTTGGAAATGCACAAGCCCCAGAAGACATCAGGAGCTGAGAGAGCCAACAGAAGCTAGGCAGGAACCAGAAACAAGCAGTCATCACCGTCTGCCTTTCCATGAGATGCTAGCAAGCTACAATCTGGAGAGAGCCAAAGGAAGCTAAGAGAAGAAATTGAGCATTTATTTCAAAGAAGCTAAAATAGGACCAGCAGACACCAGCTACATGCCTTCCCATAAGACAGAGGAATCCCGGATGCCCTCTGGTCCTTTCTTCAGAGACAAGGTATCTTTCTCTGGATGCTTTAGTTTGGATATTTTTTATGAACTTAGAACTGTAAGCTTGCAACTTAATGAATACCCTTTATAGAGGCTGAATCATTTCTGGTATATTGCATTCAGGCAGCTTTAGCAAACTAAATCACATTCCAGGGATTAATACTAATCCTGTTAAAATTCTTCCAAAAAATTGAAAAGAAGGGAGCACTTCCTAAGTCATCCTGTGAAACCAACATCATCCTAGTATGGATACCAGATAAAGATACGACAAGAAAAGAAGATCACAGACAAATTTCTCTAATGAATATGCATGCAAAAATCCTCAACACAAATTTGCAAATTGAATCCAACAGCACATTAAAAGAATTATATACAATGATCAAGTGGGTTTTATCCCAGATATGTGAGAGTAGTTCAACACAAGAAAATTAATTAGTGCAATATACTGCCTAGAAAAATCAAAGTGATAAAACCACATGGCCATTTCATTTAACATGGAAAAGGCATTTGACAAAATTCAGCACTATTTCTAGAAAAAATACTTCAAAAGATAGGAATAAGAGGAAACTTTCTCTACGTAGTAAGTGTCATTTATGAAAAACCCACAGTTAACATACTCAGTGGTGAAAGATTGAAAGTTTCCTCCTTAAGATCAGTGATAAAACAAAGATGTCCATTGTTACCGCTGTTATTCTCCATTGGACGAAAAGTTCTAGTTAGAGCAGTTAGGAAAACAAAAGAAATAAAAAGCACCCAAATTGGAAAGAAGTAAAACTTTCACTATTTCCAGATGACTTGATGCCATATATAGAAAATCCCCAAAAATCTACCGCAAAGCTACTAGAGCAAGTATATGAATTCAGCAAAGAGATGAGATACAAGATTAACCTCAAACCTTAGTGGTATTTATATACACCAGTAATGAGAAATCAGATGAAGAATCAAGAAAAAAATTCTATTTATAGTAGCAATGAAAAGAATCAAATATCTAGGAACAAATTTAACCAAAGATATGAAGAACTAGTATACAGAAAACTACAGAACATTGCTAAAAGAAATCAAATACATAAATAAATGGAATGACATGTCCCCATACTTGGCAGAAATGGCAAGGCCAATTAGCCTATTTATTTGGAGTGTTGAAGGGCTCCAAATAGCCAAAAACCTCTTGAAAAAAGAACAAAGTTGGAGGTCTCACACTTCCTGACTTTAAATACAAAGCTGTAGTGGTCAAAACAGCATGATACTGGCATAAAGATATATATATATATATATATATATATATATATATATATATATATATATAGACCAATGGAATTGATTGAGAGTTCAAAAATAGACCATCATATGTATGGCCAATTGATATTTGACAAGGATTCTAAGTCCTCCACCTGGGACAGAATTGTCTTTTCAAATATGATGCTTTGAGAACTGGATACCCATTTGCAAAAAATGAAGGAGGCATCTTTCTCACACCTTATACAAAAATTAATTCAAGACATATCGATGTAAGAGCCAAGACTATAAAAATCTTAGAAGAAAATGTAGGTAATCATTTTTAGTATTTTACAGCAGTTAATGGTTTTTTAGACTTTCTCCTAAAGCACAAGTGACAAAAAAATTATATGAATGAGACTTCCACAAAGCTAAAAATATGTGTGCTTCAAAAGACCCTGTCAAGAAAATGAAAAGGTAACCTATTGAATGGAGAAAACATTTGGAAACTGCATATCCAATAAGTGATTAATATTTATAATATATAAAGAAATCCTACAATTCACAATTAAAAGAACAAAAAACTCAATTTAAAAAATGGGCAAAAGACTTGAAGAGCCATCTTTCCAAAGAGAAAATACAAAAGGCTAAAAAGTACATCAGAAGATGATCAAGGGTGGGCCACAGTGACTCAGCAGGCAGTGTTTCGCTTGCCATGCTGGAGACTCTGGTTCTATTCCCAGTGCCTGCCCATGCAAAAAAAATCAAAACAGCACTAACTGTTAGGAAAATGCAAATCAGAACCACAATAAGATGTAATTTCCCACCTATTAAAATGGTGAATTAAAAAAAAAAACAACAACAGAGAATTACAAATATTGGAGAGGGTGTGAGGAAAAAGGAACACTCACTCATTGCTTGTGAGAATGCAAAGTTGGGCCTCCTCTATGGAACTATGGAAGACAGTCTGGCAGTTCCTCCAGATGATAAGTATAGAACTGGCATATGATCCAGCAATCCCACCACTAGGTATATACCCTAGAAGAACTGAAAGCAGGGATTTGAACAGACATTTGCACTCTGATGTTCATGGCAATATTATTCATAGTTGTCAAAAGATGGAAACAACCCAGTTGTCCCTCAACCGATGAATGGATAACAAAATGTGTTATAAACATACAATGGAATGTGATTCAGCCGTAAGAAGGAATGAAGTCCTGATGCACTCAGGAACATGGAAGAACCTTGAGGAGATTATGTTGAAATAAGTCAGACACAAAAGGACAAATACTGTATGGTCTCACTGATATCGACTAGTTAGAATAAGCAAGCTAAATTACAATCTAGAATATGGATTACCAGGCGACGGAATAGGAGTAGAAAATGGGGAGTTGATGCTAACTTTATGCAGCCTTTCTATTTGGTAGACTATGTTTGGAAATGGATAGTGGTGATGGAAGCACAATATTGTAAGTGTAAGTAACAGTGCTGAATTATTTTTGTGAATGGTTGAAAGGGAATATTTGGGTTCGTTTATGTTACTAGATGGATAGTTAGAAGATAAAAAAAAAAAATGAGACTGTATTACACAATGAACCCTGATGTGAATTATGGACTGTGGCTCATAGTACAAATATAAGAATGTTCTTTCATGAATTTTAACAAATATATGACAGTACTACAAGATGTTAGTAATGGGATGGTATATGGGGAAAGTACATCTAATGTAAACTATGGACTATGGTTAGCAGTAATATTTCAGTGGTCTTTCACCAATTGTAACAAATGTACCATACTCGTGTAAGGTTGCGGCAATAAGGAGATATATGGGAATTTTGTATTCTTTACATGGCTTTTTTATAAATGTACACCTTCTCTAATTAAAAAATAATAACGTAAAAAACATTATGCTAAGTGAAATAAGATACAAATTATTACATATAATATGATACAATTTATATAAAATGTTAATAAAAATAATCTATAGAGACAGATCAGTGGTTATGTAGAGCTGGGGTATGAAGATGGCTTGAGAAGTGACTGCTAAGGGACATGAGATTTTTCTTTTTGGAGGAAGATAAATGTTCTAAAATTGATTGTGGTGATGCATGCGTAACTCTAATTATACTAAAAGCCATTAGTTGTACAATATGGTTGTATTGTGTGTTATGTGAATAAATCTCAACAAAACTGTTTAATGAAAAAAAATAGCCAGTCACATGATTACTCAAATATTTATTTGTTAATGAATGAAATATTCATTGCTATAGAATGGTCCTTTTTTCTACTTCTTTCAATTTATTTGCATGGATAGACACTTTCAAATTGTACCCAACACTTTAATAATTTAAGTCAAACAGCCTAGATTAATTAATAGCTCACATTAAAAATAATTAAAACCATGAGATCATTCTAAAAGAAAGACTTTAGAACAATTTTTGCAATGTTTAACTAGTTCAACACTTAATATTAAATATTTCATTAACTCAAGGGAAAGAGGGACACAATTAGTGCTTCCTAGAGAACGTGCTATATGCATATTATTAAGGAAGTTTAGAATACTTACACATATGTCCCATAAGAAGTTATATGAGAAAGCCTTACCTCTTGTAAGCATGCATAAATAAAAATAAACAGTGAATATATAGGTTTCAAGGAAGTATTTTATAATCTTCAAAATTGCAAATAGATTGATACTCAATTCAATTCAAATCATTTGATTGTAAAATAAAAAGCAAAAATTAAATAAACATAAATATAAATTATGCAGATCTTCAAAAGATCCACTATTGAAATATTGCTAAGATGTTTATTGAGCATTATCATCTTCCTCCTTTTTTGTGGTTCCATTTAAGCTCAAATAAAATGTGAGAATTCATCTTAACAGGCCAAACTGCTTCAGGGCTTCTTCTGCACTGAAACTTAGGTTGAGCACGTATTATTCTTTATCCTTCTCTCCCCACTCAAGGCCTACAATTTAAAGCATTAAAATAATTGATAGCTGATGATTTTTATATAAATTTTCTATCTAAGATTGACATGTCATATCAATTTTTCTACTAAGCAGTGGCACATATTTTTTCCTGATTTTTTCCCCAACATTCTCTAAATATTTATTGATAAATTAAAACTATATGATTATTTCTGCTGCTAGATGTTTTCTTTGCTGTTATTTTGGAGTTATTTCTATGATGAGACAGGGAGAACTGCCAAATATAACAAAAATATACTGAAACGTACCAAAAATTTTTATAGAAAATCTTTTAAATTGCATAATCTAATATATAATTTATTGAATTGTAGGTTAGTAGAGCAGAAAAAGTACTCTTTACAAATCTGTATAAAATCGATTAAATGAAAGCCAAACAAAGCTGTTGTTTATACCCAAAGGAAGAAGAATCCAAATATTATAGATGCAATCAATTTTGTTTAAAATATTCCATTCATTTCTACTTATATGACCATGATATTAGTAGACTTGGTTTATTATTGCTTCTAAATACATTGCCATGATTTTTCTCTTTCTAAATTATTTGATAAAATATTAATGTGAGACCCGCTATGCCACCATATGTATGCGACTTTATAAAAACCTAATATTATTTTTTGTATACTTTAGCCAATGATGTGTATCAGATGGATGTATGGTATAGATTCTCCATGATTGTTTTCCCTTTATTAGAGAAGTTGTGGGTTTACAAAACAATCACAAATAAAATATTGGTTTTCCATCTACTGCCCCACCACAACACCTTGTGTTGGTGTGAAACATATCTTACAATTGAGGACAGCATATTTTCATAATTGTAATGCTAAATAGAGTCCAGGTTTAACTTAGGACTCACTGTTAGTGTAGTCTGTGTAGTGTAGTTCCATGGATTTTTTAAAATATTTTTTCCTGTTACCATATATACAATCTATTTCCCCTTTTAAATAATATTCATATATATGTTACATTGATGTTAATTGCATTCATCCTATTGTGGTGCCATCACCACCATCCATTACCAAACCATTTCCTTCATTCCAAATAAGAAACTGGCACATTTTAGGTCTTAACTTCACATTCCCTATTCCTTCTCTGCCCCCTGGTAACCTATATCCAAGATTCTGATTTTGTGAGTTCACTTATTCCAATTGATTCAAGTCCTTAAGATCATATGTTTGTCCTTTTCTGTCTTACTTTATTTCACTCAACATGATATCTAGAAAGTTCATCTATGTTGCTGCATGTATCAGGACTTCTTTCTTCTTTATACTGAATAAGATTCCATTGTACGGCTATACCACACTTTATTTGTCCACACATTGGTTGTTGAACATTTGGGTTGCCTTCATTTTTCATAATTTGAATAATGACACTGTAAACATCACTGTTCAAGGCCCTGTTTTCAATTATTTTGGATTTAAAGCTAGTGGTGGGATTGTTGGGACATACTGTAGCTCTACGCTTAGCTTTCTGAAAAACCTCCAAACTGTCTTCTACAATGGCTGCACCATTTTACATTGTGCCAGCCGAAATAAGTGTTCCTATTTCTCCACATACTCTCCAACACCTGTTTTCCTTTTTCTAATAGCAGCCGCTCTAATGGTTATGAAAAACTTGCATTTCCTTAACGGCTAATGTTGAGCATCTTTTCTTGTGCTTTCTTGTCGTTTATACATCTTTTTGGAGAGATGTCTGTGCAAGTCTTTTGCCCAATTTTTAAGTGAGATGTTTGCTTTTTGCTGCTAAGTTGAAGGATGGATATATATATATATATATATATATATATATATATATATCCTTTAATACATATATGTGTGTGTTAAACCTTTATTGGACACATAGTATCAAACTATTTACTTCCACTGTGTAGGTTGTCATTTTATTTTCATAATAAATACTTCAAGGTACAAAAATTTTTAATTTTGATGAGGTTCCATTTATTAACTTTTCTTTTGTTTCTTAAGCTTTGTGTGTAAAATATAAGAAACCATTGCCTAATAAAATGTTCCAAAGATGCATCACTATGTATTCTTCTTGTAAATTTATAGTTATAGCTCCTAGATTTAGGTGTTTGATCTATTTTAGTTGATTTCTGTATGTGTTGTGAGGTAGGGTTCCTCATTTTTTTTCTTTTTCAAATGGAGATCAAGATTCCCAGTAATATTTACTGAACAGACCATTCTTGCCAAGATGAGTAGTCTTTGTCACCTTACCAAAAATCAGTTGGCAATGAATTTGGTGGTTGATTTCTGAGCTCTTGGTTTGATTCATTTGTTCTATACATCTGCCCTAGTACCAGTACTGTTTTGATTACCATGGCTTTATAATACATTTTAAGATCAGAAAGTGGGAATCCTCCAACTTCAATTTTTCTGTTTCAAGATGGCTTTAGCTATTCAGGAGCCCTTATTCTTCTACATATATTTAACTATTGGCTTTTCAATTTCTGCAAACAAGCGGTTGGAATTTCTATTGGGATTACATTGAATGTATTAATTGCTTTGGGTAGCTTTGACTCTTAACAATATTGCCTTCTCATTCATGAACATGGAGTGGTTTTCCACTTATTTTGCTCTTCTTTGATTTCTTTTAGAAACATTTTATAGTTTTCTGTATACAAGTCTTTTACATCCTTAGATTTATTCATAATTATTTGATTCTTTTAGATGCCATTGTAGATGGAATTTTGTCCTTGTTTCTTCCTCTATGTGTTCATTGCCTGTGTATAGAAATGCTTCTGATTTTTTTGTTGACATTGTACCCCATCACTTTGCTTAATTCATTAATTAACTCCTAGAGTTTTATTGAGAATTTTTCAGTATTTTCCATATAGAGAATCATATCACCTGCAAATATGGAAAGTTTTGTTTCTTCCTTTCCAAACTGCATACTTTTTTTTTCTGCCTAATAGTTCTGACAAGAACTTCCAGTATAATATTGAATAACACTGGGTGACAGTGGGTATGCTTGTCTTGTCTTGATCTTAGAGGGAAAGAATTCAGTCTTTCATCATTAAGTAGGATGTTAGCTATAAACTTTTTGTATATGCCTTTATCATGTTGCAGGTTTTTCTTCTATCACTAGTGCTCTAAGTGATTTTTATCATGAAGGGGTGCTGACATTTCTCAAATGTCATTTCTGCATCAATTGAGATGATCATATGTTTACTTTTACTTCCTTCTGTTAATGAGTCATGTTATGTTGGTGATTTTCTTATATATATTTTGCATAATAGGAATAAATCCCATTCGACCATAGTTTATCATTCTTTTAATATGCTTTGGATTTGGTTTGGTAATATTTGTAGAGGATTTTTGCATCAATATTCTTAAGTGATATTGATCTGTAATTTTCTTTTCTTGTCAACTCTTTATCTGAATATGATAAGATATATGATATAATATGATATGATATAAAGATATATGGTGTTGGTCTTGCGGAATGAATTAGGGAATATTCCCTCCTCTTTAATTCTTTGCAGGAGTTTGAGAAGACTTAGCCCCAAGTCTTCTTGGAATATTTGGCAGAACTCCACTTTGAAGCCATCTGGTCCTGAACTTTTCTTTGTTTTAAGATTTTTGATTACTGATTCAATCTCTTTCCTTGTAAATGGTTTGTTGAGATTTCCTATTTCTTCTAGAGTCAATATAGGTAGTTGATATGTTTTTAAAGTTTATCTATTTCATATATGTTATCAAATATATGTAGCTAAAGTTTTGCCAAATTTTGTTTTTTATAGAACCAAATTTTGATTTGTTGATTCTTTTGGTTGCTCTTTATTTCATTTGCTTTAATCTGCTATTTCTTTCCTTGTGCTCACTTTGGGTTTAATTTGTGCTTCTTTATATTGATCTTCCATTTGTGGGAGCTTAGTTATATTTTATCCAGTATTAGTTTGGTCACCCCAGACCTCTTTTTGTTGCTAATTGCGTTGTTATACATTTTCCATCCTTTCGCTTTCAACTTCTTGTATTTTTGAATTTAAGATATGTCTCTTGCAGACAGTTTGTAATTGAATCATGTTGTTTTTATGCATTCTGCCAATCTCTGCCTTTTGGTTGGAGAGTTTAATTCATTTATATTTAAAGTCATTACTGACAATGCAGGGTGTTTTTCCACCATTTTACTGTTTAGTCTTTTTAAGACTTAAACCTACGTTAATCCCTACATTTATATTTATGTTATTTTTTTGTATTATGCTATATTGAAGGACTTCTAATATGTATTTCTAATATGTATATCCATCTGGATATGTATTTCTTCTGGTTCCAATGGGATTAAAATTTAACATATTAAATATGTAACAATCATATTCGGTTTGATACCCACTTAATTTGAATAACATGAACATATACTTTTCTTGTACACCTCTTCCTACTGCCATTATGCATCTCAAAACATAAATTCACCATTATTTTTATACACTTGCATAATGACACCTGTAGGTAGAAGTAAGAAATGTGGTTACAGATCAAACAATATTCTGCAATAATTCTGACATTTAAAATGACCCAAATGGTTACTATTATCACAGAACTTTATTTTTTATGCTGCTTTGCATTACTGTCTAGTGTTCTTCCCTTTCAGTCTGAAGAATATGCTTTAGCAGTGCTTGTAGGGCAGTTTTAGGCATGATGAACTCTTTCAGCTTTTGTTCAGTTGAGTATGTCTCAATCTCTCCTTCATTTTTTGAAAAAAATTCTCACTGGATATAAAACTCTTCACTGGAATTTGTTTCCTCCCAGCACTTAAAGTTCTTCAACTCACTGCCTTCTTGCCTCTATAGTTTCTGATGAAAAATAAGCATTCAATCTACTTATGAATTCCTTATACATAACATGCTGCTTTTTGCTTGCAGTTTCTTGATTGCTTTCCTTGTACTATGCATTTAATAACATAATCAATATGTGATTACAGTATATATTTTTCATATTTACCTTTCAATGTTCTCTAAACTTGGATGTGCATATCCACATCTTTTGCTAAACTTGAGAATTTCTCTGATACTATTTCTTTCAATATTGCTCTTCCACTTTCTGTCATTTTCCTCCTTATGAGACTCTCACTGTGCCTTGGTGACTCGATGTCATGCCATAGCCATCTTAGGGGATTTTCACTTTTAATATTTTTTCATTTTTCTTCCTGTTCCTCAATCTGACTCATTTCAAATGTCTCTTCTTCATGTTCCTGATTCTTTCTTCTGTCAACTCCAGGCTGCTCTTCAAACCCTGCTGGGCATTTTTCATCTTAGTTACTATGGTTTTCAAATCCAGTGGTTCTGTTTAATCCTTTTGTAACATTTCTATTGCTTTAGTAATATTCTCATATTAACCATTCATTGTTTTCTTAATATCTACTTGTCCATTTACTGCATTTTCTTACATCTCCTCAGGCATTTTAAGATGATTTTTAAAATCTTTGCTTGATATGTCACATTCTCTTCTCATTGGTGTTTTCTGGATTTTTATCTTCATCCATTGAATGGACCATCATTTCCTGTTTCTTTGTTTGACTTGTATTCTTTTTGCATATTGTATATTTTAATATTTTAAAATATTAATTCTGGGATTTATTCCCTGATATGTCTATTTCTTGTTTTTGTAACCAGTTATTGAAAAGATACAGATTTTCTTGAGTTTCAGCTTTCATATCAGTGTGGTCTTCTCAAGCTCAATACAGTAAGCAGAGTTTTCCTGGTCTCATACGGCCTCTGCTTTTCCCTGCCTTTTCCTTGTTAGTTGTGTTGGAGTGCCCCCCCCTTCCATTTAAATGACTTTGGTTTTACCCTCTGTTTTTCAAATGTTTGAAACCAGCAGCTATTTGTCCCAGACTATCTGCCTCTATAGTTTTTTATATGCCTTTCATTTGTCCTAAACTGTTTTTATGTCTGTGTGAATTGAATCTTTTTAATGTAATTTTTTGAGATATAGTCACACACCAATAATCCATCCAAAGTAGGTAATCAGTGACTCATAGTATCATGGCATATTTGTGCATTCATCACCACAATCAATTTTAAAACATTTTCAATGCTGCAAAAAAAATTAAAAAGAAAAATAAAAAAGAACACCCAAAACATCCCATCCCTTATGTCCCCCTGTTATTTATTTATTTTTGTCCTTATTCCATTACTTATCTGCCCATACACAGGATAAAGGGACTGTCAGTCACAAGATTTTCACAATCACAAAGTCACACTATGAATCTATATAGTTATAGAATCATCATCATGAATCCAGACTACTGGATTACTGTTCAACATTTTCAGGTATTTCATTCTAGCTTTTCTAATACATTAGAAACTAAAAAGGAATACCTATATAATGCATAAGAATAACCTCTAGAATGACCTCTCATCTCTATTTGAAATCTCTCAGCCACTGAAACTTTATTTTGGTTCATTTCTTTTCTCCCTGTATTAGTTAGGGTTCTCTAGAGAAACAGAATCAATAGGGAACACTTGCAAATATAAAATTTATGAAAGTGTCTCACGTGACCGTAGGAATGCAGAGTCCAAAATCCACAGGGCAGGCTGCGAAGCCGATGACTCCAATGGATGGCCTGTATGAACTCCACAGGAGAGACTCACCAGCCAAAGCAGGAATGCAACCTGTCTCCTCTGAGTCCTCCTTAAAAGGCTTCCCATGATTGCATTTAGCATCACTAATTGCAGAAGACACTCCCCTTTGGCTGATTACAAATGGAATCAGCTGTGGATGTAGCTAACGTGATCATGACCTAATCCTTTGAAATGTCCTCATTGCAACAGACAGGCCAGCGTTTGCCCAATCAGATGAACAGGTACCACAACTTGGCCAAGTTGACACCTGTCCCTAACCATGACAGTCCACCCCTTGTCAACTTGGCACCTATATATATATATATCACCTTAGACCATACTTAATTTCCAAATGAAAACAAATAAGCACACATTTTTTCTTTTACCTGACAATACTCAACTGTCCAGCATATAACTGGAAACACATTAAATCTCTCCAGAATAGGGTGCAAATCCTTGGGCAACATTCATTCTTAAACTTGATATCTTACAACTTAAATAGTATAACACAAACAAAACAGCATTATAGTCCTCGTTTCTGTAACTGATCACATGGTCGAAGTTCATATTTATCACTACCTTCTTTCACTACCCATTCCATGCTCCCTTTCCCCTCAGCAAGCACTTCAGCTGGCCGTGGTTCTTTGCCTGGTGGGGTGACCCAAACCTTCATTCCTGAAGTCTCAGAGCCATTAGTGGTCCTGCCTGGATTGTGTTGTTGCAGTTTTCCATTGATTTTAATCACAGGGCATGGTAGTACTAACAGACGCCCCAGGGCATCTCCTATATTCCAAGAAAACTCTTCTTTACCTCCATTATGTAGTTGCAGTCCTACTTCCTTCTGATAGTCAGGGTCAATTACCCCAGACAATAATGTAATTCCCTTCTTGGTGTGTTGATCCAGAGGCATAAGTAGCCCAAAGTGTCCAGGTGGCAATCTTAACTTCCAGTTCAGTGGTATCACTGTTGTTTCTCCTGGAGAAAGCACACCCTGTTTTGGAACTAAAACCTGTAGACCAGCAGAACTCAGGGTAGCAGGGACAGGAAGCAAAAATTTTCCTAGTGGATCACTAGGAGTAATAGTGAGTGGCACCACACCCATTTCCACCCCTTGGTTCCTGGACCCATGGATCCTGGCTATGGGAGAAACAGCACCATACAGCAGACGCTGATTCAGAGCATACACAGCTTCCTGGAGAACATTACCCCAGCCTTTCAAGTTTTTGCCACCTAGTTGGCACCGTAATTGAGTTTTCAAAAGGCCATTCCACCGTTCTATCAATCCAGCTGCTTCTGGATGATGGGGAACATGGTAAGACCAGAGAATTCCATGAGCATGTGCCCATTCCCGCACTTCATTTGCTGTGAAGTGTGTTCCTTGATCTGAAGCAATGCTATGTGGAATACCATGACGATGGATAAGGCATTCTGTAAGCCCACGGATAATAGTTTTGGCAGATGCATTGCGTGCAGGGAAAGCAAACCCAAATCCAGAGTATGTATCTATTCCAGTTAGAACAAATCGCTGCCCCTTTCATGAAGGGAGTGGTCCAGTGTAATCAACCTGCCACCATGTAGCTGGCTGGTCACCTCGGGGAATGGTGCCATATCGGGGGCTGAGTGTGGGTCTCAGCTGCTGGCAGATTGGGCACTCAGCAGTGGCTGTAGTCAGGTCAGCCTTGGTGAGTAGAAGTCCATGTTGCTGAGCCCATGCATAACCTCCATCCCTACCACCATGACCACTTTGTTCATGAGCCCATTGGGCAATAACAGGAGTTGCTGAGGAAACAGGCTGACTGGTACCCATAGAACGGCTCATCTTATCCACTTGATTATTAAAATCTTCCTCTGCTGAAGTCACCCTCTGGTGTGCATTCACATGGGACACAAATATCTTCATGTTTTTAGCCCACTCAGAAAGGTCTATCCACATACTTCTTCCCCAGACCTCTTTGTCACCAATTTTCCAATTATGGTCTTTCCAAGTCCCTGACCATCCAGCCAAACCATTAGCAACAGCCCATGAGTCAGTATACAAACGCACCTCTGGCCAGTTTTCCTTCCAAGCAAAATGAACAACCAGGTGCACTGCTCGAAGTTCTGCCCACTGGGAGGATTTCCCCTCACCACTGTCCTTCAAGGACACCCCAGAAAGGGGTTGTAATGCTGCAGCTTTCCACTTTTGGGTGGTACCTGCACATCGTGCTGAACCATCTGTAAACCAGGCCCGAGTTTTCTCTTCCTCAGTCAATTCACTGTAAGGAACTCCCCAAGAGGCCATAGCTCTGGTCTGGGAAAGAGAAGGTAATGTGGCAGCAGGAGTGGAAACCATGGGCATCTGTGCCACTTCTTCATGTAACTTACCTGTGCCTTCAGGACCTGCTCTGGCTCTATCTTGTATATACCATTTCCACTTTACAATAGAGTGCTGCTGTGCACGCCCAACTTTATGGCTTGGTGGGTCAGACAACACCCAACTCATGATAGGCAACTCAGTTCTCATGGTAACTTGGTGGCCCATGGTTAAGCGTTCAGTCTCTACTAAGGCCCAGTAGCAGGCCAAAAGCTGTTTCTCAAAAGGAGAGGAGTTATCTGCAGCAGATGGTAAGGCTTTGCTCCAAAATCCTAAGGTTCTGCATTGTGATTCTCCTACTGGGGCCTGCCAAAGGCTCCAGACAGCATCTCTATTTGCCACTGACACTTCCAGCACCATTGGATCTGCTGGATCATATGGCCCAAGTGGCAGGGCAGCTTGCACAGCAGCCTGGACCTGTCGCAGAGCCTCCTCTTGTTCAGGTCCCCACTCAAAATTAGCAGCTTTTCTGGCCACTCGATAAATGGGCCGGAGTAGCACACCCAAATGAGGAATATGTTGTCGCCAGAATCCAAAAAGAACCACTAGGCGTTGTGCCTCTTTTTTGGTTGTGGGAGGGGCCAGATGCAGCAATTTATCCTTCACCTTAGAAGGGATATCTTGACATGCCCCACACCACTGGACACCTAGAAATTTTACTGAGGTGGAAGGCCCCTGTATTTTTGTTGGATTTATCTCCCATCCTCTGACACGCAAATGCCTTACCAGTAAATCTAGAGTAGTTGCTACTTCTTGTTCACTAGGTCCAATCAACATGATATCATCAATATAATGGACCAGTGTGATGTCTTGTGGGAGGCAGAAATGATCAAGGTCTCTGCGAATAAGATTATGACATAGGGCTGGAGAGTTGATATACCCCTGAGGTAGGACAGTGAAAGTATATTGCTGACCTTGCCAGCTGAAAGCAAACTGTTTCTGGTGGTCCTTACTAATAGCTATTGAGAAAAAAAGCATTTGCCAGATCAATAGCTGCATACCAGGTACCAGGGGATGTATTGATTTGCTCAAGCAATAATACTACATCTGGAACAGCAGCTGCAATTGGAGTTACCACCTGGTTGAGTTTACGATAATCCACTGTCATTCTCCAAGACCCATCTGTTTTCTGCACAGGCCAAATAGGAGAGTTGAATGGGGATGTGGTGGGAATCACCACCCCTGCATCTTTCAAGTCCTTACTAGTGGCAGTAATCTCTGCAATCCCTCCAGGAATACGGTATTGCTTTTGATTTACTATTTTGCTTGGTAGGGGCAGTTCTAGTGGCTTCCACTTGGCCTTTCCCACCATAATAGCCCTCACTGCACGAGTTAGAGAACCAACGTGGGGATTCTGCCAGTTGCTCAGTATGTCTATGCCAATTATACATTCTGGAACTGGGGAAATAACTGCAGGATGGGTCCGGGGGCCCACTGGACCCACTGTGAGACGGACCTGAGCTAAAACTCCATTGATCACCTGGCCTCCATAAGCCCCCACTCTGACTGGTGGTCTAGAGTGACGTTTTGGGTCCCCTGGAATTAATGTCACTTCTGAACTAGTGTCTAATAATCCCTGAAATATCTGATCATTTCCTTTTCCCCAATGCACAGTTACCCTGGTAAAAGGCTGTCGGTCTCCTTGGGGAAGACTTAGAGGAAGTTCAACAGTATAAATTTGTGGCAGTGTAACAGGTTTCTTCCCCATAGGGACCTGGCCTCCCCTTCATTCAAGGGGCTCAGGGTCTGTAAACTGTTTCAAGTCTGGAAATTGATTAAGGGGCCGTGACTCTGTGTTTTTGTAATTCAGGTTAGACTTCTGTTCCTTTGACCTAGAACTCTTTTGTTTATACAGCTCCAACAAGAATTTAGTAGACTACCCTTCTATTGTATTTCTAGGCACCCCATGATTTACTAGCCAATGCCACAAATCTCTGCGTGTCATATAATTTTGATGCCTCCTTTGAGGTTGTTGTCTATTATAATACCCGCGTCTACCCTGTCTTTGGTGATTAAGTGCTGCCACCTGGCTTCTGCCAACACGGGATCCTGTCATCCCCATTGTGTTTAAGGATTCCAGCTCAGTGACAGCAGTTCCTACAGTAATATCTGACCTACAGAGAAGTGCAACCACAGAGCTCTTGAGGGATGATGGTGCTAGTCTCACAAACTTATTTCTCACTGTTCTGGTAAAAGGTGCATCTTCTGGACATTCCTGGGGTGTAAGAGCAGGCTTTGCATGATAAATCCACTCTAACATCCCAATCTCTCTAAGCCTCTGGATCCCCTCATCTACTTTATACCAGGGCAGTTCTGGCATTTCAACCTCAGGTAATGTTGGCCACCTTTTGATCCATGTTTCAACCAACCACCCAAACAAGCTGTTAACACCTTTTCTAACTGCTCTAGCTATAACATTGAATGCAGAATCTCTGCTTAGTGGGCCCATATCAATAAATTCAGCCAGATCCAGCCTTATATTCCTCCCACCATTATCCCACACTCTTAAAATCCATTGCCACACATATTCCCCTGATTTCTGTCTATATAAATTGGAAAACTCACACAGTTCTTTTGGAGTATAACGTACCTCCTCATGTGTGATACTTTGTACCTCACCTTTAGGGGCCTGTTTGGACTTTTGTCTAGTTATAGGTCTAGAAGAAATGAGGGGTGGTGGGGGTGGGTCATGAAAAGAATTAGAAATATCTTCCAATCCATTTGCTTCAGGGCTTTCATTTGCAGTTTCATCTGGTGAAACAGGATTAATAACTCTAGGGCTAATCCCTTCAGGAGGAGGTTGGGTGGCCAATTCCTCAAGGCAAGCTGGAGGTGGGGTGGCTATGTCCTCAGGGCAGACTATTACAGGGTTATCTAAAGAAGGCTCAGCATGGTCTAGGGTTTCAACCTCATCCCCAACATCAGTATCAATCCATATGTCACCATCCCATTTTTCAGGGTCCCACTCCTTTCCAATCAATGCCCTCACTTTAACGGCAGACACCATGCAAGACTGAGATTTCAGTTTACGTTGTAAAGTTGCTACTCTAACAATAAGATTCTGAGTCTGATTTTCAGAGATTTCAAGTCTACGGCTACAGGAAATAAAATTTTCCTTCAGGATACTCATAGAAACCTCTACATCTTTCAGACGGCACTTAAGCTTCTTGTTTGAAGCCTTAAGCCCATCCCTTTCACCCTTTAATGTAGACAGTGTATCTAACAACAACCAACCAACATCTCTATAACTCTTATTTCTGCAAAACTCTGTAAAGGTGTCAAAAACATTATCCCCCAGAGTCTGGCTTCGTACAAGCGAAGCATTAGGAGAATCGAATGATGATATTTTGACTATCTCCTTTGCCAACTCAGTCCATGGATTGGGAGTGTCATTCTGATTATGGGAATCAGAGTTCTTAGTGTCTCTGAGCCCAGTCAGAGTAGTAAACCATTCATAAAAACCCATTTTTAAGATTCTGTTCCTTAAGAAGCACTCCTGGTTTCAAGATGTATTAGTTAGGGTTCTCTAGATAAACAGAATCAACAGGGAACACTTGCAAATATAAAATTTATGAAAGTGTCTCACGTGACCGTAGGAATGCAGAGTCCAAAATCCACAGGGCAGGCTGCGAAGCCGATGACTCCAATGGATGGCCTGTATGAACTCCACAGGAGAGACTCACCAGCCAAAGCAGGAATGCAACCTGTCTCCTCTGAGTCCTCCTTAAAAGGCTTCCCATGATTGCATTTAGCATCACTAATTGCAGAAGACACTCCCCTTTGGCTGATTACAAATGGAATCAGCTGTGGATGTAGCTAATGTGATCATGACCTAATCCTATGAAATGTCCTCATTGCAACAGACAGGCCAGTGCTTGCCCAATCAGATGAACAGGTACCACAACTTGGTCAAGTTGACACCTGTCCCTAACCATGACACTCCCTTTTAGTCAGGTAGGATTTCTCAATTCCACAATACTAGGGTCAGGCTCAAAACTGGTAGTCATGTTACATGCTTCCAGTGAGATTTACACCCCTGGGAGTCATATCTTATGTAGGGGAGAGGATGGTGATTAATTTGCAGAGTTGTTCAAGCTGCTTTTGCCTGGAGAGCAAATTCTGTGAGTAGGTTCTCTTCAGAAATTTATTCCCAAGCCAGTCTTTCTCAGGCTAAGCAGAACCAGGGACCCATAAAGAGAAGCAGACTGGCTCCAAACTGGCTTGGGGAGGGAACCAGGAAAGGCACCAAAAACTTCTCTGATGCCTCCCCAAAGCTGAGGTTTACTTACCTGCTAAGCAGATGCCACCCTCCAACTAACCGTCTTCTGTCCTCTGAGGAAACACAGACTCTTTAATTCTCCAGGGCTACCACTTGTGTCCAGATGGGTTGAAACAATCACTGCACTGAGAGTCAGGCTCCCAGTGAGTGAATTCACTAGTCAAAAGACATGATCAGTGATAGGCTCTGTCCATGCCTGATCTTGAGAAAGAGGGTTTTTATGTCCTGTTTTGTCACCAGAAAGCTGGTCAGGGTTTGGATCCCTTGGCAGCTTGCACTGAAAGTTGTGGATGTCCAGCAGTAGCCACCATGTGAAAAGAGCAATTTGCTCTTAATTTATTCTACTCTCCCTAGGATGGTGTACAGTGTTCTTCTGGCTTCTGGAGTTTCAAAATAGCTGTTTCAGAGAGTTCCTGCCTGTACAATACCAGTTTTGGAGGGAGAACTGAGTCCTAGAGCTTCCTACTCTAATAGTCAATAACATTGTGATAATCCATTAAAATGAGTGCGAATTCCTAGAGTTTATATTTAGCATAGCAAGGTGTTTGGTTATAAATAGAACAATGTTTGAATGAAAACATTTCCCGAAAAGCACTATCCATGGATGAATATACATAGGAATTAAAAGTACTCTCAAGAACACATTTTATTAATGTTTATAATTATGGATCAGGTTATATTTTGTAGATCTCTTTACAACAACATGCAATCTACCTTAATCACATGTTTTCAAATTTTATTCAAAATTATTCATAATATACTTATGAATAATTGGGCATGGTAACTGAAATTGTAAGATTATTTTTGTAACTTCTTATCTGTCTATAAACATAAACATTTAATTGATTAAAAGTAAGTTTCTGTTAAGAATTAAAATAAATTTTTTATGTCAAATAATTGCCAACTGTTGGGAGGGAAATGATGGCAATAATACATGCCATAATATGCTTAACGTTTAAGATGTGGACATGAGAATTTGATTTTAATAATTTTAATTTTGAGGTCCCCAGAAATGGAGATTTTTGAGACATAGATATGACATTTGAGTTAGATACATGGGAAAATCTTTAAACTACAGTTTAGTTGGGAAACTGTCTCAAGAATATATTACATAGATAACTCTTGAAGATATGAAGCTAGACGAGATTGCTGTGAGGGCAAAGTAGAATAAGGACAAGATTTTAGAATCAAAACCTAAGGACAACAGTACTTCAGGATAGAAGCAGAAGAGAGTGCTTTAAGAATAAAATAGTATTTTTAAATGCATTTTGAAAGTGAAATAATATAAATATTTTGTTATTGATAACCTTTGTAAACTTAATTTTAGGAGAGGATTGTAGGGCAGAAATGAGATTTCATAGGAATAAAGAGGAAGTATTGACAAGTATGGTTTGACCTGTCAAAATATATTCATTTCGGAGGACTAAGAGGTGATAAAGTACAGTTGCTTGCATATAGTTGAGTGATGAGCTGGTTAGTGGAGAATACATTTACCCTGACATTAAATAAACTTGAGTATACTTAATATTGATTGTAAGGGATGTATTTTGAAAAATTGATGGAGATATGTAAACAATGGCCAATAAACCAAAGTGAGTTGGTCTGCTGCTATGCCTTTATTACCAATAATGAATCATCTTAGCTCATTGCTTTCTGTGTATCTTTAACTTAGTCTGTCTTCATTTTGTCCTCTATACCTATATATTTAGAAAATAAATAAGGCCTGTATGAAGTGATTATGCAAATTGTAATTGATATTTGTAAAATTGCAGAAGCAACTGCAATTATTTAAGGAACACATCATTTATACTATAAAATCAAAATGACCATTTGACTGTGATGAATGGATATAAGACAGGAGTGCACATTTAGATAAGTCCATTTAAGCTATTTTATTTAATACAACATATAGAAAATAATTTTAAATGCTTGAAAATAACTTATACTTTTATTTTGCCAAGTAGCTTTTCTTATATTTCAGTATTCAGTTTTTTTTTTTTTTTTGTATGTTGTATAACGGGGTCACATTTCATTATTTTTCCATGTGAGTATTCCATTATTGCCACACCATTTGTTGAGATTTGTTTGGTTGTTTTGCGTGTTTGTTTGTTATTTGGAAAGTGCATGGGCCGGGAATAGAACCCAGGCCTCCTGCATGGTAGGCGAGAATTCTACCAGTGAACTACTCTTATACCCCCCTCAATTTTTTTTTTTTTTTGCATAGGCAGGCACCAGGAATCAAACTCGGGCCTCTGGCATGGCAGGCAAGAATCAATTTGGTTTTAAAGATAAAATTAATCCATACAGTTCTTAATTCTTTACATTCATCTCATCATAGTTGTTATGGTGAGGGTCATGTGTCAATTTGGCCAGGTGATGGTCCCCAGCTGTCTAGTCAAGCAAGCACTAGCCTAAATGGTTTCTGTAAGGACATATCATGGCTGGTTAAACCAGGAGACTGGCTTATTAAATCATCAACCTGCTGTTGATTGCTTCTACGACTGATTATACCTGAAGTTGACTAAGGGCATTATCTCCTGCAATGAGTGACATTTAATTAATCATTTAAGTGCTTTAAGGGAAAAGTCAAAAGAGAGAATCCATCTCTCTGCTTCAGCAAGCAAAACTTTCCTGGGGAATTCATCGAAAACTTTTATCGGAGTTGCCAGCTTTTGACTTGCCCTACGGAATTTTGACTCATGCATCCCCACCGTTGCTTGAGATACTTTTATAAAATCTAATATCTACAAATATCTCCTAGTGGTTCTGTTCTCTAGAGAACACTGACTAATACAATACAACAGTATTTTGCAAGAAGTATTTTCTGTCTGGGAAATGTTCCAAACCTCATAAAAGCCTTTTATTCTATGTAGAAGGAAAATCTATATTTTAGATTTATATTTTATTTCCAATTTAAGTCAAGCTGAAAGGACTCAAAATGATTTGCATATGAAAAGCTCATAGGGTCAGAATGAGGGAAACCTTTTCAATTGAAGTATATTTGGATATTTATGAAAATTGATGTACCAGAAAACAATTTGTGAATTCTAAAGTATTGTGACCTTTTAGAATAATATGATTGTTAACTAGATATTTGGGGCAGAGTGCTTTTTCCAAATGAATTTCAATTTTAATAAGTTCTTCTATACAATAAAAGCAGAACCAAAGTAATTGAGGTCCACAAACTATACAGATTCCTTATAAACTGGTGTCAATGTAGGATGTAAAGGTGCATGAAGGAAAAGGCAACTTATATCTCAGAATCCTTAGGACATAAAAACTTATAGTCTGTCCTGGCATACAGTAGCTTTCACACAGCTTGCTACACAGTGATCCTAAAATTGCTAGCAAAAAAGAACAGTACTAAAATGATTTTTATGGCTCAGTTAACTCCCTGTCTTAATTATTCTCCATTATAGCATTCTCAGAAGAATACAAAATATTGGATTCAAAGGTTACAAAGACAGCCATATCTGAATGCTTCATTTCTTGATCCATTCTGAATGCTCTCATGTTAAGTGCTTGCTATCTCTCTTTCAACCACAGAAGACTGGTTTAAGTAGAGGTACTGCAGTTTTTCCATCCTCTCGAACATGTATTTCTGCTGCTATGTTCTTACTCCACTCTTCCAGTAGAGAAAGTTATTCTTTTCTTCCATATGATCTTTTCCCTGCCTAGTTGGGGTTGATCTTCTGGTACAGAGGAAGGGAATTAGGTAACAGGGTTGAGACGCATGTTGCTGAGCTTCTTTATTAACATTTCTGAGGAGAAAGGATGAGAGTCGGTAGAGTCTTTCTGGGAATTTTCTTCAGGAGTCATTTGGGAAGACTCCACGTTCAAAGTTGTGTTGAACTTCTGTGTTGGCCTATGGAAGTCTAGTCACAGCTCCAAAATCATTCAGCATCTTAGGTTGGGCTGGGAGGTTGATGCTCAAGGCTTTCAAATTACTGTAAGATAGTCTGGAAAGTCAAATTTCATTGTTTTTGGCAAGAACATTTCTCAGTGGCTTTATGTTCTTCAGAGGGAGGGACATAATGTCTGGTTGCCTCTTCTTTTCTGATGTTATTCATAATTGATGCCTAGATCAATTAATTTAAATAGAGGTTGCAAAATGGTGATAATCTACCATGATTTCTTTTTAAAGAATTTATTTAATTCATTCACACCATATAATCCATCTACAGTGTACCGTCAGTTGCTCTTGGTATAATCACAGATTTGTGCATTTTTTGCCCCATCGGTTTTAGAATATTTTCGTCACTCCAAAAAGAAAACAAAAAAACTTTCCCCTCATACCCCCTTATTGGCACTGATCAATGCTAAGTTACCTTTGTTAAAATTGATGAAAGAATATTAATATATTGCTAATAATATGCCATAGTTTGCATTACGTTTATTTTTTCACATATACCACCCTATTATTAACACTTTATAATAGTGCCATACATTTTCCGGATCTTGTAAGAATATTTTTCTGTTTACACTATTAACAACATTCATTGTCCACAATGTTTTTTTTTGTATGTTTTACAATCCCATGTTTCATCCTGAAGTTTTCCTTCTAGTGATATACACAATCTATAATTTCCCCTTTCAACCACAGTCACATGCACAATTCAGCATTGTTGATCACACTCATGATAATGTGCTACCATCACCTCTATTCACTACCAAACATTTCCAATCAACTTTATTAAAAATTCTGCACAAATTAGGCAAGGGCGCCCCAATCTCTACTGTCATTCCCTCTCCTGGTAATCTATATTCTAGATATTAATTCTGTGAATTTGTTCATTTTCATTAGCTCTTGTTTGTGACATTGTACACTATTTGCCCATTGATGTCTGGCTCTTTTACTCAACATATCTTTAAGGTTCATCAATGTTGTTGAAAGCTCATTTCTTCTTACACCTGAATAATATTCCACTGTATGTCTATACCACATTTGATTCATCCATTCATAATGTGATGAACAGAGATTGTTCCCATCTTTTGGCAATTATGAATGAAGCTGCTATGAACATCACAATGCAAATGTCTGCTCCTCTCCTTGTTTTCAATTCTTCTGAGTATATACCTTGCAGCGTGATTGCTGGATCACATGTCAGTCCTGTGCTTAACATCCTGGGAACCACCAAACAGTCCTCCACAGTGACTGTACCATTTTGCATTACAACCAGCTATGAGTAAGTGTTCTTATTCCTCTACATCCTCCTTGAAATTTGTTTTCTGTTCATTTTATACTGGATATTTTAGTAGGTGTGAAATGATATCTCATTATAGTTTTCATTTCCCTAATAGATAGTGATGTCATGCATCTTTGCATCTGCTTTTTAGCCATTTGTGTTTCTTCTTTGGAAAATATCAAGTTTTGGGCCATTTTTAAAATTGCATTGAGTTTTTCTTTCTTTTCTTTTTTTTTTTTTTTGACATGGGCAGACTCCGGGAATCAAACCTGTGTCTCTGGCATGGCAGGTGAGAATTCTGCCACTGAGTCACTGTGCCCACCCGCATTGCCTTTCTATTATTGAGTTTCCTGGGAAACTACAGATATTTTTCTTTCCTCAGTTCAAATATGGATGCTTCTGATTTTTAATTTTGATTCTTTTTGTCGATGTATTGGGCTGCTCAGTTAAATTAGCATTGGTTTGTAAATTCAATATAAACACATTTAAAAAAAAATTATGAACTCAGCATATCATACTACCTAACATTTCTATACGTTCTCCAGCAGTCATAAGCTTCTTAAATTCTATGGCCCTTACTATCTATATAGTTCATTTTATTACCCATTAACAGCAATGTTAAATTGTTAATTCTTCATTTTACACATTGTAGCTGTCTTCCCAAATATGACATAAGATAATTTAATACAGATGTTGTGCTTTGATTACTTGTATATCACAAAGTGGCAAAGAGCATGATTCATGTCCAAAATTTGTACTATAAGTATATGACTCATTTTATAGCCTTCTGTTTCTTTAAAATATTAAGTTTGCATTCAAGTATATTTTTACTTACTTGTGTTCTCTTATCTATTAATGCTAATGAGCTGAACAACAACAACAAAAATCTGTTCTTGCTAAGATAAAATATGCAACTGAGGGAAAAGGATGCTTGACCCAACAATGTTCTGTTTGCATAAGGAGCTGTGGAAACTTATATTAAAGAAAGCCAGATTGGCTCAAGAAATATATATATCAGGGTCTAGGAGAAGTTATAAGTCATTTTCATCACAGCTTCATGTCACATATTTATTTTCTGTCCCAGTCCCCAGTGATCTACAATATGGGTAAATAGTAAGTGGACTTCAATCAGTGAGAAGGAAAAAAAAATTCTCTGACATCAAAGGCATCAGCAATAGTTGTAGCAATAGCTTTAATAGAAATGAGAGAAAACCTTTGATGCTTATATCAGTTCTGTCGAAGACAGTCGACAAATGATTATAAGTAGATGTGAAAGACAGCAAGGATATCTATCAGCTCATATCAGTGTCATGTCCTTGAAAAGGCAAGGAGATCAAGTATTAAGACTTTGGGGGGAAATATATATATTCTCTGTGTCCAATATTGGGGAATTCTGAGGGAATTACAATGTTTATCTTCAGAAATTTGTTTCATCACCACAGCTTTTGTTTTGGATAACTGTGGTGACTGAATATGTCACCAAATAATGGCATAGATGAACAGAGTGGCCAATACCATACATTTTCTAAAAGGAAAAATTTGTGTAAAACGTCATATCCACTATTTAAAAGCAATTTGAAAAAGACTAGAATTTTAAAGTGTAGAGCTTCAAAATGCTTGTGACTCTTTAAGGCTCTGTGGTAGTTAGATTCAGTTGTCAACTTGGCCAGGTGAAGGTGCCTAGTTATACTGCTGTGGTTATGAGCTGATGGCATGTGAACCTCACCTGTGACTGATTACATCTGCACTCGGCTAGGAGGCATGCCCGCTGCAATGTATGATGCTTGATTTAATTGGCTGGTGCTTAAATGAGAGAGCTCAATGTAGAACAATCAAGCAGCTCAGCATATATAATCTTAGCACTTACAACGCAGCCCATGCCTTTGGAGATGCAGAAAGAAATCACCCCAGGGAAAGTTATTGGAACCCAGAGGCCTGGAGAGAAGGCCAGCAGAGATCACCCTGTGCCTTCCCACGTAAGAAAGAACCTCAGTTGAAAGTTAGCTGCTTTCCTCTGAAGAAATAATGAAATAAATCCCCTTTTATTAAAAGCCAATCCATCTTTGGTGTGTTGCATTCCAGCAGCTAGCAAACGAGAACAGGCTCTATTTTCATCATCAAGCTGTTGATGACTGAGAAATATGGAATCAATTTTCGTTCTATTCAGGATGTGTTAAATAAAAAAATCACACTTTACTAGTCACTCTATTCTGGGTAGGAGTGACATGAGATTAATTTGACTTATTGCCTGCTATTCCAGTGAAAAGACAGATGCTTAAAGAGATTGTTTTATTTCATGACACACGTATTATAATAGAATGATACAAGAGACTTAATCACCCTGAAAGTGATAAATATCTGAGCTTTTAGGGATGAATAGGTGAGTAGAATTTAGAAAGACCAAGAAGGCCTTCTAATATATATATATTATATAACTCTCAAAACTCTTCTTTTTCTGTGTCTTAGATTTACACAGTGTACTGATCTCAGACTTACACAGTGCACTGAGAGTTATAAACCCAACTTAAATGTTCAACAGACACTTCAGTGTCAATCTAAACAATTCATTTCTATCCCTTCTTTCAATTCACACTCTGGATCTGGTATGTTAGTGTTTTTTCTCTCACTTAAATTTAATATCATATGTGCAATAATCCTTCATTCCCTTACTTGCATTCTCATCTGATCAAACACAGATTCGAGGAGTTACCCAAATGGAGTGAAAATGATAAAAGCTAAAATTCACTCCTTGCTTTCTGGTGGCTGACACTATTCAAAGCACTTGAGTTGGATCATTCATTAAATACTCAAAACAACCCTATGAGGCAGTTCCTGTTATAAAATCAATTTCACAGGTGAGGAAATGAGACTTAGTATAATCAAGTAATTTGCACAATATAAAAGCTAATGGCAAAGGAGATGAATTGAGAACCTGGGCAGCCTGACTCTAAAGCCAATAATCTTAGAATTATGCCAAGTAAGTCTTAGAGAGCTATGTAAATTTCACTTGCACTTATCCTAATTATTTCAGGCAATTATGGACTTATTTTCAACTGGGAAGAACATAGTAAACTAGGTGCTTCAATTCCGATGGGTCTTGTGTTGATTAATTTTGAGATAAACTAAGATTATTGATTTGAAGACTGTTGAGAGAAAATTTCCATGAAATATGTCAGAAGTCTGATTGACGAGACCTGTAGCAAGGAATAGAGAAGAGGATACATTTGATAAGTAGGAAGTAAAATGTCCAAGAATCTGTGTTTGATCAGATGAGAATGCAAGCAAGGGAATGAAGGATTATTGTGCAGACGATATTAAATTTAAGTGAGAGAAAAAACACTAACATACCAGATCCAGAGTATGAATTGAAAGAAGGGATAGAAGTGAATTGTTTAGGTTGACACTGAAGTGTCTGTTGAACATTTAAATTGGGTTTATAACTCTCAGTGCACTGTCTAAGTCTTAGATCAGTACACTGTGTAAGTCTGAGACACAGAAAAAAAAAAGAGTTTTGAGAGTTATATTTCAATTCCCTTTAGTTCAGCCAATAAATATTACTGAGCAACTAATATATTGTAGTCAAAGAAGAGAGTAATGGAAAATCCAAGGGAATCATCACTCTCTCAAAGATGTAAGCATCTATTGAGAGTCATTAGTATATAAGTGGACAACTAATTATTTTATTCTTAGATAACATTAGACTGAAAGGAGAAATCTAGTGAAAAACAGAACAAAGTAGACAAACGATAAATTCAAATTTTAAACTGATGGACAGGAAACCTAGGAAATATAATGTTATGGATGTAATGGCAATGACATCAAGAAGGGAGAGAAGCATAATCTACTTGAGAAAATGGTTGCTGAATAATTACAACTCGTATTTATTCTTGCATTTTTGAGAAGAAAAAATAATAAAATCAGGTTATTACAGGATATTTGGCTGAACAAAAATTGCATATTTTGGATCTTTTTAACAGATAAAATAATTGTTTTTATTTTTTTACAGAAAAGAAACCAAAAGAGAGTGAGATAACATAAAGTGAACAAAATTCGATTTGCAAGGCATATGGGGACCACAAATATATCACCTATAGTTTATTACTTACTGGGTAAAATTCAACAACTGTTATGCATGATTTTTTTAAAACTGGGGACTATGTAAAGATTTAATGTGCATCTTAAATTTTTTGCAACATGGTAAAAATAAAAATATTTTCTGATATATATATATATATATATATATATATATATATATATATATATATATATATGTTCTCTAACTTAAGCAAAAGTGAAGGAATTAAATAAGTAACACAAGACAATCTGGCTCCTTATGGTTCAATCATGCAATTTTTTCTGAAGATATATATTTAATTTGAGATGAAGAATTTGTCAGATGCAAGAAATATGTATGAGTAAGTATTTGAGACCCATAAAAACATCTACCAATTTTTTTTTTACTCACTGATTCTTGGTGACATAAAATAAGTTTTCATTTTAACACATTTTACATGCTGCTGTGAACTATTAACATTATATTTCCATAGATTTAAAATTAAATCATAGTTTGGAAAATCAATCATAATATTCTTTTTACTTTTAACTGAAAGAATAAGTAATCTTGCAAAGTAATATTTTCACATAAAGAAATTATAGCTATGTATCTACATATTAGCTCACTTAACCATTTATTTTCTTTACTATTTTAGCTATGTTTCCTTAAGGTTCAGGTGGTAGCAGTGGTCAACTAATTTTTTCCACAAAAATTAATCGGATTTTTACAGAATGATTCCAACAAGAACCCAGCAATTACTTGAAAAATATAGCTAGATACAGTTTGGGAAAATATTCCCAATTAAGAGATAATCATAAGGAGAATTGTAAATAACTCCACAAAAATACATGAAGTTTTTTTTAATTGTTTTGTATGCTATATGGTGGGGTCACATTTCATTATTTTTCCATGTGCGTATCCCATTATTGTAGCACCATTTGTTGAATTTTTGTTCGTTTGTTTTGCTTGTTTGTTTGTTTTGGGGAAGCACATGGACCAGAAATTGAACCCGGGTCTCCAATATGGTAGGTGAGAATTCTTCCACTGAACTACCCTTGTACTCCCTTATCAAGATATTTTTATTTTCATCCATGTCTCTTTCTGTATCTCCACATCAACTACTCCATGTACCACTTGTTAGTCCACATTGGGTGCAAGGGACATTGCAGTTTATAGACATTTGGTTATCCAAACCTGTCACACACCTGAAAAACTCACGATTGTCTAGACACTTTTCCAATGACCTGAACAATATCATATTTAGACAGAAAGTGATGTAGCTCAGTCAAACTCTCTCCAGACAATAAGATGATTAATAAATATGCAACATCATCTCAGCCCTCACTAGACAAACAGATGGTTGCGGGTGGGGCCATAGCATTATACACCCTCTCAATTGAGGATCAAAGTTTATTCTGGAAATAAGGGTCAGATGACAGGATTATAGATATAAAGGTACTGAGGAGCACTGCTCCAAGGAGAGGCAGATTTCCCACAGTGGCTAGACCCACTTTGCACTCCCATATTTGGGGCATCCTTGGTACAGAAAACCTGCATTAAGGGGTGAAAGAATAAGAATAGTGTCTTGGTTTGCCATCAGGAGGCAATTTTGCAAAATTCTCTGTCACTTTAAAACAGCAATAATCTTCCAGTTGGCAATGACACATTCACGATTTCCTTCTAAGGCCTCACCAGAAGTACCTTTAGTGTCCATATATCTACCAACAGTTTCATCAAAGCAATCTAGACCTTTCCTATCAAGCGCTTCACAATTCTTCCAAGATCTACTCATTATGTAATTACAAAGTCTTTTTTAACTTTTTAGGCAAAAATCTCACTTTCCTGGTACAAAAATGTGTTCTAATGTGCTAAGGTGCTTAAAGCATTTACCATAAAATGGGTTGGCATTTGACAATGGGAATTTATTAGCTTACAAGCTTACAGTTTGAGGCCTTGAAAATGTCCAAATCAGGACATCATCAAAGCAGTGCTTTCCACCTAAAGACTTATTACCAACTGATTCTGGACTACTCTGTCACATGGTAAGGCACATAACAGTGATTGCTGGTTTCTCTATTCTCTTCCGAGTTTTATTGCTTTCAACTTCTTGCTTCCATGGCTTTCTCGCTCCTTGTCTGAATTTCATTCCCTTATAAAGTACTCCATAATAGGATTAAGTCCATGCTGAATGAAGTGGGTCACATCTTAATTTAAGCAGCCCTACCAAAATATCCTGCTTATGGTGGGTCCACATCCAGAGGAATGGATTAATTTAAGGAATATCATTTCTGGGGACATACAGCTTCAACTCAGCACAGAAGGTAAGTTGTCCTCAATGCCTACCCTTCCTCTTCTTCTGTGGAGATTGTGTTTTAATTGAGCCCATGGTCCAGAATACATATTAATTTTTCTACTTTGCTTTGCAAGTACAGTTATGTGCATCAGTTCTGGACAATGAAATTTAAGCACACATGTCACATGCCAGACCACTTCTAAGAAACAACCTTAAGAAGAATTAGTTTGTGCTCAGTGCTTCTTCTCCCCCATGACCCCTTTTATTGAGAGGTGAATGTATAGCAGAAACTATATCTTGAATCTTGAGGGTAAGAACTATACCCAAGTTATAACAATAAAGAAATCTTGAGGTGGACTGGGTCCCTGAAAACCTTTTCAACATAAACTGTCTGCTAGTCCTGGATTGCCTAATTTTAGACCTTTATGTGGGAAAGAAGTCATCCTTATTTTGCTTAAAAGTCTGCTAATTTGAGTCTCCATTATTTTCAGCTAAGATTACATTCATTTTAATATGGAAATGATTTATGAGTAGTCTAGGATCACAAATATACCAGAAGAAATGGATATTTGATTTCCTAAACCTGTGATATACCACCTACGTTAATACCCTATACTATATAATACAATCTATCTTAAATGGCAATTAGCAAATTATTTTAATTAATAATAAGGAGAATTATGGTCTTTAAATGAGCATCTTTATTGCACGATATCAGAATAAGTAACTTATGAAAAGTAACATTCTAAATATCGATAAAATCCATATTCTATTTCTTATCTTTTAAATACTCAATACAGATTGCATGAGTAATTTTATTCAAGTGACTTTTATCTAGCTGAATAAACTTAGTATGTTGGAACTAACATGAATAAACAAATAAATAATGTATTCTTTATGCACAGCAACAATGTTAGTTTAAAATTAGGAACACAATATAACCTTTTGAAAAAACATTTCGTTCCAACGTAATTAAGAAATTATTGCTTCAAGTCATGAATTAAATTTAAGCAGCCATATTGTTCATGGCTTTTTTCTCAATTGACCTTAATGAACTATTTTCAAATCCAGAAAGAAATAGAGCTATTTGAAAGATCACAGACAGAATTTGTGCCAAACGGTTTTATAAATTACATTGAGTCTTGAGTCATCACTTGGTGTCATTTCTGTCTTTAAATGTACATGAAATAAAAATAGAAAGGGAGGGGGTTAAGGGTAGTTCAGTAGTAGAATTCTTGCCTGCCATGTGGGAGACCTAGGTTCGATTCCTGGTCCATGCACCTCACAAAAACAAACAAACAACCATCAAAACAAACAAACAAAATGACCAAACCAAAAAAAAATCAACAAATGGTGCTGCATTAATGGGATACTCACATGGAAAGATAATGAAATGTGACCCCACCATACAGCATATAAAAAAAAAGGTAAAATAAATATCAAATTGATGTAATAAAACTTTTTTCAAAAAGAAAGAATGCTGAAGACTTGGATTTCTAAGTCCTTAATCTCAAACTAATGTAAAGACTTCCTACCATGTTTGATGATGAGTTAAAGAACAAAGTAACAGATTTCTATCACATGAAAAAAATATAAAGTAAATTATGTAGGAAAAGAGGGAAGTGATATCTCAAAATAGTTATATTGAACACATAAGGATTGCTATTACTCATATAAATTAAAGAAAATATATAAGGCAGATTTTTTTCTGCTCATGGTTTTCATTCAAATTTAAGTAGCAGGAAATTATTTGAAACGTATTTATATGTAATTGTTTGCTTTAAAATACGTGATTATGATAGAGAAGTACCTATGTCTCAAATTTTAAAAAGTTCCATGATATAATAAAAACTTCAATTTTCAAAAATTGTAGAAAAATATAAAATATTTGATTCTAGAGTCTCGTGGACTTGAATTTGTGCAGAATTATTTAAGAAATAAACCTGAAGGACCATTGTCTCAAGCTGAATTCAAAACCTTGGAAAAAATATTATGTGAATATCTGATTAGGCAGAAACTTAACAGAAACATTAATAAATGGTTTTATATCTTTCTTATTTTTAATATAAATTATGATATAAATTCCCAACTAAGCACTGCTTTAGTAATGTCCTGCAAGTTCTGATTTGCTATGTTTATTATTCCAGAAGTTATTTAAAATTTATTTAATTCTGCATGTTTTGTGATTTTCAGATATCTTTTTTACTTACTTGTAATTTAGATTTAAAGAACAAACTTTGTATTATTTTAATGTATATAAATTTATTATCACTCAATTTAGTTACTCAAGACCAATAGATAAATTTTTAGAGAAAACACATTATAACAATATTGAGTCTTCCAAATCACAAATATATTATATCTCTGTCCTTGTTGAGATGTTTTTTCTCAATGATATTTCATTTTTCCAGTATATTTCATATTTTATCAATTTTAATTTAAAAATTATTTTTTTTAAATTTTCATATCATTGATGTTATTTTAAATGTTGTATTTTAGTTTCAATTTCTATAATCTGTCATTAGCATTTTGTAAAAACCTAGTTAATTTTGGTATGTTGAATAGTACGTTATATTTTGTAATCAGGCAACATTGCTGAATTTGCTTACTAGTTCTAGTTGGTACTTACTAATTCCACATAAGGATTGCTATTACTCATATAAATTAAAGAAAATATATAAGGCAGATTTTTTTCTGCTCATGGTTTTCATTCAAATTTAAGTAGCAGGAGATTATTTGAAACGTATTTATATGTAATTGTTTGCTTTAAAATACGTGATTATGATAGAGAAGTACCTATGTCTCAAATTTTAAAAAGTTCCATGATATAATAAAAACTTCAATTTTCAAAAATTGAAAACTAATTCCAGTCGGTACTTTGTTAAATTGTTTAGTTATTGATAAAATGTGTTTCTGATTTTTTTAATTTATGAATTTGGAAAAGGAAATGTATGATTCAGTCTCTTACTTCCTCTTCTTTTTGGAAACAAGTTGCATACAGGAAGCATTCATTGTGGTCAGCTTCTCTATGCAGTCAGTTTCACAGACACAAGCACTGATTTTGGTTATGCAGTCAGTTTTACAAGCACAAGCACTGATTTTGGCTAAGTCTGCCATTGCAGTATTTGGAAGAGCTGGATATAAAAGCAACTTCTTCCCAGATATTTTTTTGGTCTTTAACTAGGCTTATCTTTTGATTTCCAGCTGCCCAAACCATTTTTTTTATCTTTCAAATAATTCAGAACTCATTCAAAAAGACTTTTATGATACCCCTTATGATTTCAATACCAAAGACAATGCTAAGCCCTTTATATGATTATTTGTGATAGGTTTCTTGACCCGGAAGGAGGAAAGAGACCAAAACATGATTAAAAGAGCTTTATTGCAGGGCTATGTACAGACAGGCTTAAGATGGCAACAGCCCTGAACATGAGAAGGGCACAGCTTACAGAGGATGGTTGATGGGAGTTGGGAAAAGAATGTGGATTTTCACTGTCTAGCTTGGGAGTGAGGAATTGATGGGCTAAGTGGTGAACTTTTGCAAGCTTGTAACTGCCAATGCTGTAACTGCTGGAGAGGGGGAGGTTGGATAAGGGGAGCTTTTGCAAGGATGTAGCTGCTAGAAGGGGAAACATACATGTGACTCCCTTGTGGGCTAGGGCAAGTTTATTTTTCCAAGGGGCTCAGTCACATAATGGAGGAAAGAGTTCTGACTAACATTCCAGCCTTTTCCTTTTAATTTTCTTGGGATGTTGATAAAATCTGCTTCCAACTGGTAGGGGCATAAAGCTGTCCCTAAATTTTGTCATAGGGCAGTGGCTGGTAGTGATGCTTTAGCCAGAGGAGTAGCATGTTGCTAACAGACTGATTTGTCATCATTTGGATGGTTCTGTGAATCAAGTTGCTTAAGAGTTTTAAGAGACAGTGCCCAAAAAGGAGGAAGGATATCTGGGTAATGACCCTTTAACTGTTTCAAAGCTGAAAAGGGGGCATTGTTACTAAGGGACAAAAGGTATGATATGATGAAATTGGTTGTTGTTCTTGGAAAGTTGAATACTTCTGGGTTTCAGAGCTTCTGTGGCATTGGAACAATCTGAAGGTTTTAAGTTTCTGTAAAAATAAAGTTAAGCAAAATTTTATGGAGTACAGTATATCTTTCAGAAGTTCTAGGAACACTGTTGGTTGGAGTTTGCTGTGTTGTGGCACTTTGCACTATTTAAGCTGATACTTGTATAAGAGTAACCTTCAGAATGACCACTTGACTCAATTTGATATTTCTTAGCTATTGAAACTATTGGTTTTCCCCTTTTGGTAAGTTAATGCCTGATGCTAGGGCCAGGCTCATCCTTGGAAATTATGTTTCATAACACCAAGGCCAGTTATGTTCTGTAATGCTAGGGCCAGGCTTACACACCTGGAAATTATGTCCCATCTTGGGAGTAAATTCAGAGTTTGGCTTAGAGAGAGATCACATTTGAGCAACAGTAGAGATTTTCCAGAGATGACACTTATGCACAATTCATAAGCAGGTGTAGTTTACTAATACAGAAATAAGTTTTATAAGGACAAGCCTCAAAATTATGATATTGGCTTATTAAATTGGGAGCCCCACTTGCTTAAGAAAATGTCAGGAATTTCCCAGGGTGGGAAGTGTAATAGTTTTATTTTTCCCAGATCCTCAAGGGACTTTGCAAACATTTTTTTCTACCCAAAATATTCTGAAATGTATCATTGCATAACATTAATTGGTAGACAATATTAAGGTTTTATTTCTTATTCCAGGTTATGTATCAAACATAGCTGAATTAGATTATTTAACAGACTAGACAGATTAAATTATATAGCGCACTACAGAAAACTTAAATTTTGGACAAAATAAACATTTTTCTTTTTTATCTCTCATGAAATTTGAAGGTTTAAAATGCAGGCAATAGGACTTCTGGAGAAGATAGCGGCTTAGTAAGACACGCGGATCTTAGTTTCTCCTCCAGAACAGCTACTAGGGGAGTAGAAACGATACAGAACAGCTCCCAAAGCCATGACAGAGAAAAAAAGACAGTATACCCCATCCTGGAACGGCTGGCTGGTTGAGAGAACCTGCTCTGGTGAGATCGCCGAGGGGCGCGGGCTTCACCAGGCGGGGCGGCAAGCAGCCGGAGTCACTCCCTTCCCCCTTCCCGGGCCGGCTGGGAGAATGGGACAGGCAGTCCCCTCAAACCGCGGCGGCTGGCGCCCACACCACGCACGGCCCTCTGAACCAACTGAGAGAATTGGATCAGAAATCCCCAGGCCGTGGAGAACGGTGATGGGGGGGGCCCTTCCAAACCCCTGACTCCCCGGGAACGGTGCACACTCCTGGGCAGGCTGCTGCGGCTGGTGCCCTCATGCCACCCTTGGCGCCCCGGGCTGACAAGGAATTCGGACGGGCGCTTTCCTGGGCTGCAGTGGCCAGCAACCCTCCCCGCATTTGGACACTGTGCCGGCTGGCACTCTTCCAAGCCACTTCGGCTAGCGAACCTTCTGGACGGTGAGAGTTTTCCAAAGTTAAAGGACCCACAGCACCTTTTACTGGTGGGACCCGCAGACAAATGTGTGCCACGAGCGCAACCTACTGGTCAGGATAAGAAAAAGAGAACCCAGAGATTTCACAGAAAAATCTTCCAAACTTTTGGATCCAACACCGAGGGAAATCTGTCTAAATGCACCGATGCCAGCAGAAGATAACGGATCATGCACAAAAAATTGAAAATATGGCCCAGTCAAAGGAACAAACCAATAGTTCAAATGAGATACAGGAGCTGAGGCAACTAATGCTGAATATACGAACAGAAATGGAAAACCTCTTCAAAAACGAAATCAATAAATTGAGGGAGGACATGAGGAAGACATGGGCTGAACATAAAAAAGAAATAGAAAAACTGAAAAAACAAATCACAGAACTTATGGAAGTGAAGGACAAAGTAGAAAAGACGGAAAAAACAATGGATACCTACAATGATAGATTCAAAGAGACAGAAGATAGAATTAGTGATTTGGAGGATGGAACATCTGAATTCCAAAAAGAAACAGAAAATATCGGGAAAAGAACGGAAAAATTTGAACAGGGTATCAGGGAACTCAAGGACAATATGAACCGCACAAATATACGTGTTGTGGGTGTCCCAGAAGGAGAAGAGAAGGGAAAAGGAGGAGAAAAACTAATGGAAGAAATTATCACTGAAAATTTCCCAACTCTTATGAAAGACCTAAAATTACAGATCCAAGAAGTGCAGCGCACCCCAAAGAGATTAGACCCAAATAGGCGTTCTCCAAGACACTTACTAGTTAGAATGTCAGAGGTCAAAGAGAAAGAGAGGATCTTGAAAGCAGCAAGAGAAAAACAATCCATCACATACAAGGGAAACCCAATAAGACTATGTGTAGATATCTCAGCAGAAACCATGGAGGCTAGAGACAGTGGGATGATATATTTAAATTACTAAAAGAGAAAAACTGCCAACCAAGACTCCTATATCCAGCAAAATTGTCCTTCAAAAATGAGGGAGAAATTAAAACAATCTCAGACAAAAAGTCACTGAGAGAATTTGTGACCAAGAGACCAGCTCTGCAAGAAATACTAAAGGGAGCACTAGAGACAGAAACGAAAAGACAGAAGAGAGAGGTATGGAGAAGAGTGTAGAAAGAAGGAAAGTCAGATATGATATATATAATACAAAAGGCAAAATGTTAGAGGAAAATATTATCCAAACAGTAATAACTCTAAATGTTAATGGACTGAATTCCCCAATCAAAAAACATAGACTGGCAGAATGGATTAAAAAACAGGATCCTTCTCTATGCTGTCTACAGGAAACACATCTTAGACTCAAAGATAAACATAGGTTGAAAGTGAAAGGTTGAGAAAAGATATTTCATGCAAATAACAACCAGAAAATAGCAGGAGTGGCTATACTAATATCCAACAAGTTAGATTTCAAATGTAAAACAGTTAAAAGAGACAAAGAAGGACACTATATACTAATAAAAGGAACAATTAAACAAGAAGACATAACAATCATAAATATTTACGCACCGAACCAGAATGCCCCAAAATACGTGAGGAATAAACTGCAAACACTGAAAAGGGAAATAGACAAAAATAACATAATAGTAGGAGACTTCAATTCCCCACTCTCATCAATGGACAGAACATCTAGACAGAGGATCAATAAAGAAATAGAAAATCTGAATATTACTATAAATGAGCTAGACTTAACAGACATTTATAGGACATTACATCCCACAACAGCAGGATACACCTTTTTCTAAAGCGCTCCTGGATCATTCTCAAAGTTAGACCATATGCTGGGTCACAAAGCAAGTCTTAACAAATTTAAAAATTGAAATCATACACAACACTTTCTCGGATCATAAAGGAATGAAGTTGGAAATCAATAATAGGCAGAGGGCCAGAAAATTCACAAATACGTGGAGGCTCAACAACACATTGTTAAACAACGAGTGGGTCAAAGAAGAAATTGCAAGAGAAATCAGCAAATATCTCAAGGCAAATGAAAATGAAAACACAACATATCAAAACTTATGGGACGCAGCAAAGGCAGTGCTAAGAGGAAAATTTATTGCCCTAAATGCCTATATCAGAAAAGAAGAAAAGGCAAAAATGCAGGAATTAACTGCTCACTTGGAAGAACTGGAGAAAGAAAAGCAAACTAATCCCAAAGCAAGCAAAAGAAAAGAAATAATAAAGATTAGAGCAGAAATAAATGAAATTGAAAACAATAGAGAAAATCAATAAGACCAGAAGTTGGTTCTATGAGAAAATCAATAAGATTGATGGGCCCTTATCAAGATTGACAAAAAGAAGAAGAGAGAGGATGCAAATAAATAAGATCAGAAATGGAAGAGGAGACATAACTACTGACCTCACAGAAATAAAGGAGGTAATAACAGGATACTATGAACAACTTTATGCTAATAAATACAACAATTTAGATGAAATGGACGGGTTCCTGGAAAGACATGAACAACCAACTTTGACTCAAGAAGACATAGATGACCTCAACAAACCAATCATAAGTAAAGAAATTGAATTAGTCATTCAAAAGCTTCCTAAAAACAAAAGTCCAGGACCAGATGGCTTCACATGTGAATTCTATCAAACATTCCAGAAAGAATTAGTACCAACTCTCCTCAAACTCTTCAACATAATCGAAGTGGAGGGAAAACTACCTAATTCATTCAATGAAGCCAACATCACCCTCATACCAAAACCAGGCAAAGATATTACAAAAAAAGAAAACTACAGACCAATCTCTCTAATGAATATAGATGCAAAACTCCTCAATAAAATTCTAGCAAATCGTATCCAACAACACATTAAAAGAATTATACATCATGACCAAGTAGGATTCATCCCAGGTATGCAAGGATGGTTCAACATAAGAAAATCAATTAATGTAATACACCATATGAACAAATCAAAGCAGAAAAATCACATGATCATCTCAATTGATGCAGAGAAGGCATTCGACAAGATTCAACATCCTTTCCTGTTGAAAACACTTCAAAAGATAGGAATACAAGGGAACTTCCTTAAAATGATAGAGGGAATATATGAAAAACCCACAGCTAATATCATCCTCAATGGGGAAAAATTGAAAACTTTCCCCGCTAAGATCAGGAACAAGACAACGATGTCCACTATCACCACTATTACTCAACATTGTGCTGGAGGTTCTAGCCAGAGCAATTAGACAACAAAAAGAAATACAAGGCATCAAAATTGGAAAGGAAGAAGTAAAACTATGACTGTTTGCAGATGATATGATACTATACGTCGAAAACCCGGAAAAATCCACAACAAAACTACTAGAGCTAATAAATGAGTACAGCAAATAGCAGGTTACAAGATCAACATTCAAAAATCTGTAGCATTTCTATACACTAGTAATGAACAAGCTGAGGGGGAAATCAAGAAACGAATCCCATTTACAATTGCAACCTAAAGAATGAAATACCTAGGAATAAATTTAACTAAAGAGACAAAAAAACTATATAAAGAAAACTATAAAAAACTGTTAAAAGAAATCACAGAAGACATAAATTGATGGAAGGGCATACCGTGTTCATGAATTGGAAGACTAAATATGGTTAAGATGTCAATCCTACCTAAATTGATTTACAGATTCAATGCAATACCAATCAAAATCCCAAGAACTTATTTTTTAGAAATAGAAAAACCAATAAGCAAATTTATCTGGAAGGGCAGGGTGCCCCGAATTGCTAAAAACATCTTGAGGAAAAAAATGAAGCTGGAGGTCTCGCGCTGCCTGACTTTAAGGCATATTATGAAGCCACAGTGGTCAAAACAGCATGGTATTGGCATAAAGATAGATATATCGACCAATGGAATAGAATAGAGTGCTCAGATATAGACCCTCTCATCTATGGACATTTGATATTTGATAAGGCAGTCAAGCCAACTCACCTGGGACAGAGCAGTCTCTTCAATAAATGGTGCCTAGAGAACTGGATATCCATATGCAAAAGAATGAAAGTAGACCCATGTCTCACACCCTATACAAAAGTTAACTCAAAATGGATCAAAGATCTAAACATTAGGTCTAAGACCATAAAACAGTTAGATGAAAATGTTGGGAGATATCTTATGAATCTTACAACTGGAGGCGGTTTTATGGACCTTGCCCCTAAAGCAAGAACACTGAAGAAAGAAATAAATAAATGGGAGCTCCTCAAAATTAAACACTTTTGTGCATCAAAGAACTTCATCAAGAAAGTAGAAAGACAGCCTACACAATGGGAGACAATATTTGGAAATGACATATCAGATAAAGGTCTAGTATTCAGAATTTATAAAGAGATCGTTCAACTCAACAACAAAAAGACAGCCAACCCAATTACAAAATGGGAAAAAGGCTTGAACAGACACCTATCAGAAGAGGAAATACAAATGGCCAAAAGGCACATGAAGAGATGCTCAATGTCCCTGGCCATTAGAGAAATGCAAATCAAAACCACAATGAAATATCATTTCACACCCACCAGAATGGCCATTATCAACAAATCAGAAAATGACTAGTGCTGGAGAGGATGTGGAGAAAGAGGCACACTTATCCACTGTTGGTGGGAATGTCAAATGGTGCAACCACTGTGGAAGGCAGTTTGGCAGTTCCTCAAAAAGCTGAATATAGAATTGCCATACGACCCAGCAATACCATTGCTGGGAATCTACTCAAAGGACTTAAGGACAAAGACACAAATGGACATTTGCACACCAATGTTTATAGCAGCGTTATTTATAATTGCAAAGAGATGGAAACAGCCCAAATCTCCATCAACAGGAGAGTGGCTAAACAAACTGTGGTATATACATATGATGGAATATTATGCAGCTTTAAGACAGGATAAACTTATGAAGCATGTAATAACATGGATGGACCTAGAGAACATTATGCTGAGTGAGTCTAGCCAAAAACTAAAGGACAAATACTGTATGGTCCCACTGATGTGAATGGACATTCGAGAATAAATTTGGAATATGTCATTGGTAACAGAGTCCAGCAGGAGGTAGAAACAGGGTAAGATGATGGGCAATTGGAGCTGAAGGGATACAGACTGTGCAACAGGACTAGATACAAAAACTCAAAAATGGACAGCACAATAATACCTAATTATAAAGTAATTATGTTAAAACACTGAATGAAGCTGCATCTGAGCTATAGGTTTTTGTTTTGTTTTGTTTTTACTATTATTACTTTTATTTTTTTCTCTATATTAACATTCTATATCTTTTTCGGTTGTGTTGCTAGTTCTTCTAAACCGATGCAAGTGTACTAAGAAACGATGATCATGCATCTATGTGATGATGTTAAGAATTGCTGATTGCATATGTAGAATGGTATGATTTCTAAATGTTGGGTTAATTTCTTTTTTTCCGTTAATTAAAAAAAAAGAGAAGGGGTAGTTGGAGCTGAAGGGATACAGACTGTGCAACAGGACTGGATATAAAAACTCAGAAATGGACAGCACAATACTACCTAATTGTAATGCAATTATGTTAAAACATTGAATGAAGCTGCATGTGAGGTATAGGTTTTTTTCTCTCTATTATCGTTTTAATTCTTATTCTGTTGTCTTTTTATTTCTTTTCTAAATCGATGCAAATGTACTAAGAAGTGATGAATATGCAACTATATGATGATATTAAGAATTACTGATTGTACATGTAGAATGGAATGATTTCTAAATGTTTTGTTAATTTTTTTAATTAATAAAAAATGCAGGCAGTATTATTCTTTACCTTATATAAAGATTTACTTTAGCTTTAACCAGATCAGTTTTATAAAATCTTTAATTGGATTTTGATTTTTTTCAGTTGCTGTATGGATATATGCTGACATTTAGAGCTGGAAAATCAAATTTCAACTTCAGGTATCACACAGACACTTAAAATTCCAGGGAATTATTAGACTATATAAAAAGCAG
Source organism: Tamandua tetradactyla (assembly GCF_023851605.1). Lineage (NCBI taxonomy): Eukaryota > Metazoa > Chordata > Mammalia > Pilosa > Myrmecophagidae > Tamandua > Tamandua tetradactyla. Next base: position 73,288,773 of record NC_135335.1, on the reverse strand, counting down.
AGCATTTTAGAATTTAAAGATAAGAGTTAAAGATTACAATCTGGGCTTTGATTTTTATAAGCATTTATAAGTGAAGCTATTTTTAGAAATAAAGCATTAGACAGTTATTTTATATTAGCAAAGCATAGCAGAACTTTTGTTCTGTTTCATTTTGATACATTTACCAGAGTGAATTAATTAACAGGTAAAATATATTTGTCCTGTCTTTTTAAAAGTTTTTCCATTTTACAGCTATAACTCTGACCTGTAACTGACTAGAGAAGTAATAGAGCAAAGTAGTGCAACTGATAATTTGGCTGTTTCTATGAATTGTAGCTTTTTAAGAATAATTAAAACTATGAACAACAACACCATACCATTGCTGAACATCATACAGGTTAGTATCAGGATATAACATGGATAGTGAGAACATTGTCAGTTTTGTAGGAGTTTTATGCAATTTTTCAACACATGAATATTTTACCTATACAAATTTAACCAGCAATAAGATAAAAATCTCTTTTAACCACTGTAGAATTTCATAAACAATTTCTATGCAATAAGTTAAACTATTTTAGCACCTTATTTTTAGAAGGTGAAATAATAAATTATTTGTAACAGTTTACAATGTGAAGATTTGTCTTTTGAAATAAAGGATAAAAAAGGTTAAGGATATTAACAAGGGTATTACTCTGATGTAAATTTTTCATTTTCCAGACAGAGTACTCAGGTGATTATGAAGACAAAAGAAAACAAACCAACAACAACAAAAAAATGATATATTAAGAACAGTTTCACAACTCACATCACTTAAGAGAGAGAAACCGTAAACTTCAGTTTTCTGTGAATACCTGGCTTGCACAAAAGCTTTCCTTTTTGAAATATAAGATGTACAGACTTATTAAAGTTTGGTCAGTACTGTATTCGTTAGGGTTCTCTAGAGAAACAAAATCAACAGGAAATATTTGTAAATATAAAATTTACAGAAATGTCTCACATAACCATGGGAACATAGAGTCCAAAATCTGTAGGGCAGGCTGTGATGCTGATGATTCCGTTGGAGGGTCTGGATAAACTCCACAGGAGAGGCCCGCAGGTTGAAGCAGGAAGAGAGTTTGTCTCTTCTGAATCCTCCTTAAAAGGCTTCTAGTGATTAGATTAAGCATCACTCATTAGCAAAGACACTCCCCTTGGCTGATTACAAATGGAATCAGCTGTGGATGTAGCCAACATGATCATGATTTAATTCTATGAAATGTTCCCACAGCAAAAGACAGGCCAGCACTTGCCCAACCAGACAAACAGGTACCACTACCTGGCCAAGGTGACACATGAACCTAACCATGACAATCCATCCTTTGTCAACTTGGAGCTATACTCATCACCTTAAGCCATACCTAATTTCTAGATAGAAAATAATAAAAGACACAATGTTTTTCTTACCTAACAGTACTCTACTGTTCTGCGTATACCCAGAAACACATTAAATCTCTTCAGAATAGGGTGCAAGTCCTAGGGTAATATTCATTCTTAAACTTGATATCTTACAACTTAAATAGCATAACATGAACAAAACAGCATTGCAGTCCTTGTTTCTGTAACTGATCACATAGTCATAGTTCATAGTTATCACTACCTTCTTCCACTACCCATTCCGTGTTCCCTTTACCCTCAGCAAGCACTTCAGCTGGCATTGGTTCTTTACCTGGTGGGGTGATCCAAACCTTCATTCCTGAAGTTTCAGAGCCATTGGTAGCTCTGCCTGGATTGGGTTGTTGCAGTTTTCCATTGATTTTAATCGCAAGGCATGGTAGTACTAAAAGACACCCTAGGGGATCTCCTATATTCCAAGGAAACTCTTCTTTACCCCCATTATGTAGTTGCAGTCCTACTTCCCCCTGATAGTCAGGGTCAACCACCTCATACAATTATGTAATCCCCTTCTTGGCTTGCTGATCCAGTGGCATAAGTAGCCCAAAGTGACCAGGTGGCAGTCTTAACTTCCAGTTCAATGGAATAATTGTTGTTTCTCTGGAAGGAAGCACTCCACATTTTGGAACTAAAACCTATAGACCGGCAGAACTCAGGGTCACAGGAACAGGAAGCAAAATTTTTTCTAGTGGATCACTAGGGGTAATAGTGAGTGATACCACACCCATTTCCAACCCCTGGTTCCTGGACCCATGGATCCTGGTTATGGGAGAAACAGCACCGTGCAACAGATGCTGATTCAGAGCAGACACAGCTTCCTGGTGAACATTACCCCAGCCTTTCAAGTTTTTGCCACCTAGTTGGCACCATAATTGAGTTTTCAAAAGGCCATTCTACCGTTCTATCAATCCAGCTGCTTCTGGATGATGGGGAACATGGTAAGACCAGAGAATTCCATGAGCATGTGCCCATTCCCACACTTCATTTGCTGTGAAATGTGTTCCCTGATCAGAAGCAATGCTGTGTGAACTACCATGACAATAGACCAGGTGTTCTGTAAGCCCACGGATGGTAGTTTTCGCAGGAGAATTGCATGCAAGGAAAGCAAACCCATATTCAGAGTGTGTGTCTATTCCAGTTGGCACAAATCACTGCCCCTTCCATGAAGGGAGTGGTCAAATGTAATCAATCTGCCACCATGTAGACAGCATGTCACCTCAGGAAATGGTGCCATATTGGGGGCTGAGTGTGGGTCTCTGCTGCTGACAGATTGGGCACTCAGCAATGGCTGTAGCCAGGTCAGCCTTGGTGAGTGGAAGTCCATGTTGCTGAACCCATGCATAACCTCCATCCCTACCACCATGGCCACTTTGTTCATGAGCCCATTGAGTAATGAGAGGAGTTGCTGGGGAAAGAGGCGGACTGGTATCCACAGAACGGGCCATCTTATACACTTGATTATTAAAACCTTCCTCTGCTAAAGTCACCCTCTAGTGTGCATTCACATGAGACACAAATATATTCATGTTTTTAGCCCACTCAGAAAGGCCTATCCACATACTTCTTCCCCAGATCTCTTTGTCACCAATTTTCCAATTATGTTCTTTCCAAGCCCCTGACCATCCAGCCAAACCATTAGCAACAGCCCACGAATCAATATACCTCTGGCCAGTTCTCCTACCAAGCAAAATGAACAACCAGGTGCAGTGCTCAAAGGTCTGACCACAGGGAGGATTTCCCCTCACTACTGTCCTTCAAGGACACCCCAGAAAGGGGTTGTAGTGCTGCAGCTGTGCTTTCGGGTGGTACCTACATATTATGCTGAACCATCTGTAAACCAGGCCCGACTTTTCTCTTCCTAAGTCAATTCACTGTAAGTAACTCCCCAAGAGGCCATAGCTCTGGTTTGGGAAAGAGAAAGTAATGTGGCAGGAGTGGAGACCATGGGCATTTGGGCCACTTCCTCATGTAACTTACTTGTGCCTTCAGGGCCTGCTCTGGCTCTATTTCGTATATACCATTTCCATTTTATGATGGAGTGCAGCTGTGCATGCCCAACTTTATGGTCTGGTGGGTCAGACAACACCCAACTCATGAATGGCAACTCAGGTCTCATGGTAATTGGTGGCCCATGGTTAAATGTTCAATCTCTACTACAGCCCAGTAGCAGGCCAAAAGCTGTTTCTCAAAAGGAGAGTAGTTATCTGCAGCAGAGGGTAAGGCTTTGCTCCAAAATCCTAAGGGTCTGTGTTGTGATTCTCCTATAAGGGCCTGCCAATTGTGGGGTGCACCGAAAGAGAGACCACATCATTCAAAACTGCAAGCCAATTTGCAGTCTTTATTACCCGGCCGGCGACTACCCCACAAACTTCCAAAAAGGAAGATTCAGAGAGCAGCCCCTAGAGGTTTTCTAGGTGTGTTTATAAAGGCTAAAATTATGTTGTGGTTTTGCAGTTGCTAGCAAGCAAGTGTATCATAGAAGCAGAAAAATGCCGTTAGCTGTTGCCAAAACACATCCCGTTCTCTCAGTTTCTTGACATTGGTTATTGTTTAACTCTTGCGGACATTCCACCCCAATGTTGTGGGGACTTTCCCTGCTTGGGCCTGATTAGTTGCTCCTGGACCTCCACACTGCCAAAGCCTCCAAACAGCATCTGTATTTGCCACTGACACTTCCAGCACCATTTGATCTGCTGGACCATATGGTCCAAGTTTCAGAGCAACATGTAAAGCAGCCTGGACCTGTCACAGAGCCTCCTCTTGTTCAGGTCCCCATCAAAATTAGCAGCTTTTCTGGTCACTTGATAAATGGGCCATAGTAGCACACCCAAATGAGGAATATGTTGTTGCCAAAATCCAAAAAGACCAACTAGGCACTGTGCCTCTTTTTTTGTCCTAAGGGAGGCCAGATGCAGCAACTTCTCCTTCACCTTAGAAGGGATATATTGACATGCCCCACACCACTGAAGACCTAGAAATTTCACTGAGGTTGAAGTCCCTCGCATTTTTGTTGGATTTATCATCTCCCATCCTCTGATACACAAATGCCTTACTAGTAAGTCTAGAGTAGTGCTACTGCTTTCTCACTAGGTCCAATCAACATGCTATCATCAATATAATGGACCAGTGTGATGTCTTGTGGGAGGGAAAACACTCAAGGTCCCTGCGGACAAGATTATGACATAGGGCTGGAAAGTTGATATACCCCTGAGGTAGGACAGTGAAAATATATTGCTGACCTTGTCAGCTGAAAGCAAACTGTTTCTGGTCATCCTTGCTAACAGCTATTGAGAAAAAAAGCATTTGTCAGATCAATAGCTGCATACCAGGTACCAGGGGATATATTGATTTGCTCAAGCAATGATACCACAGCTTGAACAACAGCTGCAATTGTAGTTACCACCTGGTTAAGCTTATGATAACCCACTGTCATCCTGCAAGGCCCATCTGTTTTCTGCTCAGGCCAATTAGGAGAGTTGAATGGGGATGTGGTGTGAATCACCACCTCTGCATCCTTCAAGCCCTAAAGAGTGGCACTAATCTCTGCAATCCCTCCAGGAGTCTGGTATTGTTTCTGATTTACTATTTTGCTAGGTAAGGGCAGTTCTAGTGACTTCCACTTCGCTTTTCCCACTGTGTGAGTTAGAGAGCCAACGTGGAGATTCTGCCAGTTGTTCAGTATGTCTATACCGATTATACATTCTGGAACTGGGGAAATAACTACATAATGGGTCCAAGGGCCCACTGGACCCACTGAGAGAAGGACCTGAGCTAAAACTCCATTGATCATCTGGCCTCCATAAGCCCCCACTCTGACTGGTAGACCAGAGTGACATTTTGGGTCCCCTGGAATTAATGTCACTTCTGAACCAGTACCTAATAATCCCCAAAATATCTGATTATTTCCTTTTTCCCAATGCACAGTTACCCTGGTAAACGACCATTGGTCTTCTTGGAGAATGCTTGGAGGAAGATTAACAGTGCAGATTTGTGGCATTGTGACAGGGTTCTCCCCCAAAGGGACCTGGCCTCCCCTTCATTCAAGGAGCTCTGGGTCTGTAAACTGTCTCAAGTCCGGAAATTGATTAAAAGGCCCTGTCTCTGTCTTTTTGTAATTCAAGTTAGACTCCTGTTCACTTGACCTAGAACTCTTTTCTTTATATAGCTCAAAGAAGAATTTAATAGACTGCCCATCAATTGTATTTCTAGGTACCCCATCATTTACTATAAATGTCACAAATCTCTACAAGTCAGATTATTTTGATGCCTGTTTTGAGTTTGCTGTCTATTATAATAGCCATGTCCACCCTATTTTTCATGATTAAGTCCTGCCACCTGGCTTCTGACAACTTGGGATCCAGTCATCCCCATTATATTTCAGAATTCTAGCTCAGTGACAGAAGTTCCCACACTAATATCTGATCTACAGAGAAGTGCCACTGCAGACTCTTCAGGGATGATGACACTAGTCTCACAAATTTATTTCTCACTGTTCTGGTAAAAGGTGCATCCTCTGGACATTCCTGGGGTTTAAGAGGAAGCTTTGCATGATAAATCCACTCTAACATTCTAATCTCTCTAAGTTTCTGGATCCCCTCATCTACACTGTACCAAGGCAGTGTAGGGTCCCACTCCTTTCCAATCAATGCCCTCACTTTAACAATCAATCAAATGCAAGATTGAGATTTCAGTTTATGTTGTAAAGTTGCTACTCGAACAATAAGATTCTGAGCCTGATTTTCAGAGATCTCAAGTCTATGGTTATAGGAAATACGATTTTCCTTTAGGACACTCACAGACACATCTACATCTAAGACGGCGCTTAAGCTTCTTGTTTGAAGCCTTAAACCCACCCTTTCATTCATTAATGTATACCATGTATCTAAAAACAGCCAGCCAACATCTCTTTATTTACTAGTTCCATAAAACTCCGTAAAGGTGTCAAAAACATTTTCCCCCGAGCCTGACTTCGTACAAATGAACCATTAAAAGAATTGAATGGTGATATTTTGACTATCTCTTCTGCCAACTCACTCCATGGATTGGCAGTGCCATTTTGATTATGGGACTCAGAGTCCTTAGTGTCTTTGAACCAGTCAGTTTAGAAACCCATTCATAAAAACCCATTTTTGAGATTCTGTTTCTTAAGAACCACTCCTGGTACCAAGTTTTATTAGTTAGGGTTCTCTAGAGAAACAAAATCAACAGGAAATATTCATACATATAAAATTTATAGAAGTGTCTCACATAATCATGGGAACATAGTGTCCAAAATCTGTAGGGCAGATTATGAAGCTGATGATTCAGATGGAGGGTCTAGATGAACTCCACAGAAGAGGCTCGCTGGCCAAAGCAGGAAGAGAGCCTGTCTCTTCTGAATCTTCCTTAAAAGGCTTCTAGTGATTAGATTAAGCATCACTCATTAGCAAAGACACTCCCCTTGGCTGATGACAAATGGAATCAGTTGTGGATGTAGCCAACATGATCATGATTTAATCCTACAAAATGTCCTCATAGCAACAGACTGGCCACCCCTTGCCCAACCAGAGAAGCAGGTACCACCACCTTGCCAAGTTGACACATGAACCTGACCGTGACAAGTACTAGGACAGACAGTTCAGTTTCATAAACTCCTTTTTACAACCCTTTGCATCCATTCAAAGCTTATAGCCAACAATGTCTACTACAAACAAAATTCACTTCTTCCAACTCTCTAGTACTTTCTGAATCCATTCTGGCCTACAGTAAACAGTGAATAAAAAAAATCAATTTCAGTAAATTTTCTATCACCTTCTATATTCATTTCACTAATAATTTTTATTTATTTAGACTGCACATAATCAGTAAAAAAATTGATATTAAATTCACAAAGCTATTGAAACTGCGTACTCTCTTGCTGTAACGGTATTCATGTATGGGATAAAAAACTGGAGAGGCCATATAGGGAGGAGGGGAAGGGAAATTAAGGAGAAGGACTTTTGTGGGATTAAAGAAAGAGTTTGAAGGGGAGGAGAAGGAGTTCTGGGTTCAGAACTAGGTTGTTTCAGGAGAGGGGAATGGAGAAGGATTTGATAAGTGGAACCAGTTTGGTAGAGAGAGAGGAAGGGGCACCTGCACAAGCCAGAGAAGGTCTGCATATATGGAACTTTACTTCACTGACAATAATTGTTAAGGTTTAGAAGAATTTGTGGGTCCATGGTTTTTTTTCCTGGCCAAACTGTCCTGTTATCTAATTTATACTGTGGCCAGCTGGTATCACAATAGAAAATTAATCTTTTAGGTTTTAAATCAGCAGCAAGACCAAGGACTGCCCATTTCCCATGATAGTGGATAGGGTAAGGAGAATCTCTTGCTCTTAAATGATTTAGAAACAATGAAGAGGGTGTCCCTTTCTCAGAGTTTTAAGCCCAGTAAAATGAATTAGACACAATCTAGAAGTTCCTGTGATGATTAGGTTATGGTGTCAACTTGGACAAGTGATTATGCTCAGTTGTCTGGTCAGGCAAACACTGGCCTGACTGTTGCTGTCAGGATATTTCATGACTGGTTTGCTAAACTGGAAGGCTAGTGTATTAAATCACCAGTCAGTTGATTGCATCTGGGGCTGATTACATCTGGGATCGACTAAGGCATGTCTCCCACAGTGAGATATCCAGTCAATTAGAGGCTTTTAAGGAAAAAGAGATACTCTGCCATTGCTTTTTCAGCCAGCAAGCCTCTTCTGTTGATTTCATCCAGACCTTTCATTGGAGCTGCCAACTTCACAGCCTGCCCTATGGATTTTGGACTCCTCCAGATTCCCATGGTTGCATGAGACAACTCTATAAATCTCATATTCACAGATCTCTCCTGTTGGTTCTGTTTATCTAGAGAACCCTGACTAACAACTGCTTCCCCCACTCCCTGAGAGTTTTAAGCCCACTGAAACAACTAAAAACAATCAAAATGGCATCTCCTCCCCAGAGTTTTAGGTCAGTGAAATGACATAGGTACAATCAAAAGGGTTTCCTTGCCCCAAGAGTTTTAAGCCCAGTGACATTTAGGGTCGAGATCCAGCAGAGGCAACCCTGCCCTAGAAAGAGAGTGCCAGAAAAGAGGAGAGCATTTCTTGTTACTCTGAGATGATTTGCTGGTGTTGGTGCTGAAGTCAGGCAAGTGGGTTCTGTCCCCTCTTAGGGAGGTTTTGTCTGCCTTTCTGGTCCCAACTTTTGACACCAAAATGACAGGTTTCTTAATCAGGAAGTGGACGAGAGACACAAACTCGATTAAAGTAGCTTTACTGTGAGGCTATGAACAGGCAGGCTGATGCTTTAAGATGGCGACAGCCCTGACCTGGGAAAGATGTAGGGTTTATATAGGATGGTTGTCAGGGGGAGAGAAAGAGAGGTGGATTTTCACTGTCTAGCTTAGGAGCCAGAAATTGGTAGGTTAAGCAGGGAGTTATCGCAAGATTGGAACTGCCAGGTTCTTAACTTCTAGAGGGCAGAGGTTGGATAATGGGAGCTATTACAAGATTGTAGCTGTCATAGGGGAATGCCAGGACACTCATGTGACTGTAATATGAACTAGGGCAGGTTTATTTTTGCAAAGGGTTGGTCATGTCATGGGGGAAGGGGTTCTGCCTGACAATTTGTTTTAATCATCACAATTAAGTTTTACATTATGTACTATTTTATATCAATTTCACAAATGAGATTGAAAGTTAATGTATTTTGCTGCACAAAAGCAATACATTTGGTTGCTTTTGTGCAATTTGATTGGATTGTGCAATCCAAAAAAGTTATTTCAACGTTTTAGATAATAGCTGCAAAGTTATGTATTTTATAAAAATGCACTCATTTAAATATATATTGCAACAATCAAAACAATCAATAGCTTGAGGAAATTTGCCTACAAATAGATGTTTAAGTCCTTCAGACTTACATTATCCAAGGTGTGCATTTTTTGGATAATATAAGAAATGCCAATTTCTATTTTGCATATTTCTTACTTGCTTGCTTATTGCTTATTGTTACCTTTCTTCCTTCTGCAAGAATTTATAGATAGAGTAATAAGAATATATTTGCAACCAAAAATAAAGGAATGCATCATTAGCAGGAAAGAACTCATAGATGAAAACATTGATTTTTAACAATTGTTATGTTGTTCATTGGAGAACAGAATGATCAAGGCATAAGCATGTCCCCCATATAACGACATTTGGGCAGACTCTAAAGAAAAAGCGTTCAGGTCATTAGAGCTACAGGGTAAGGAGAAAGTGAATGTTAGCCTAAATGAATAATATGATCTAAAGAACAGGAGTGTAAAAGAGGATGTCAGAATTGGGACAATACTAAATATGAATGGATTGCAGTATAATTAATAAATTCTTGCTTATCTCTATCTTTATGAATCTGGAATCACTTTTTTTCAAATAATTTTTCTTGATTAATTTTCTTCTAGGGCAATTAAGCAATACATATGTTGTTACATTTAATTAACTATTCTTTGAGAAAAGTAAGTGTTTTATTAATTTACCCAGTTTTACCAAAGAAAAACACTTTCTGAATTTTAACGTTTTTTTTTATATTTTCATTTTTTGCATGGGCAGGCACTGGGAATTGAACCCAGGTTTTCCAGCATGGTAGGTAACAACTATGCCTGCTGAGCCACTGTCGCACTGCCCTGAATTTTAGGTTATTTTAAACAATATACATGGAGCAATGGTACGATGGATACAGATGAATCTTAAAATTTAGCTACAAGCATTATGGATGTCATAATATATCCAGAATTATAGGAAATAAATTGTTTCACTGCTATTCTTTCAGTTGGTAAAGATGCAATGCAAGTAAGAAAACAGAGAGGGTGCACATTTTATCATTAATATTAATTGTATGAAGGAGGCATGAATGGATGCAGATTACTCAAAAGAAATGTCACTAAAATAAATAAAGCATACTGAGCCACCCACAGAGTACTGTAATCATTTTAGGTAGCTAAATTTGAAATTTTACCAAGAAAATGTGTGTGACCACATGAACAAAAGTCTTGGATGCAATATTAAGTAAAGATCAATATTTGGAATGAGGAGGTATAGTTTCGGAAATATTTGAACAATTTTTATGGAAAAAATCAAATAAATATCTTTTTTAAGCAGAAATAATTAGTCTGAGTATTTCAGGGAAGTAAATGTGATGCTTTAGAATTCTCAAATGCAATATAGCCCATAATAAATTTTAAGATGACAGAAAGGTAAGCTTTCTTTTACCGAAATGTGTTCAGATGAGACTAATTCACAATTTGCAATGTTCTTGAAGAGGAGACTCATTAATTTTGAGAATATACTCTTTGAATGAATGACTTGAAGAAGTTCATATGAGAAAGTGGTATATAAAGATCAAACATGCATTGATTTATGTTTTATCTGTTATGTATTTTTTTCATTTACCTTGTTGATCACTTTGAGTTCAGGGTTTATGGTTTCTTATTTCTTGTTTTTTTCAAAATGTTAGCTATAGAATTAAAATTTTTAATACACCTTGAATTGATTTGTGCTGATTCTAAAGAAACATTAAATAAGCAATATCCACTGAGGAGTTACAAAAAAATAAATTTGTATACTTACATGTTTTACATTTACATAATATCTTCAGAGTAAATAGCATAATTTACTGCAACAAGGAAAGTGAAGTAATACAGTACTGCTTTCTCCTTGCATAAACAAATAGAAACCCTATATAATGCCATTTGAAATTAATTTTTTTTACATATAATAAAACAAATTGGTATCTCAAAGAAAAACTGAGGGCCTGGATGCTCACACCATCAGGGCAAAGAGCTGAAGACCTGGGGCAGGAATATTGAACATACACAGAAACAAAAAATGCAGCTCTGGTTGGATATATCACAGTATTGACAACACAAATCTTCCACAGATGCTGGCTCTCTCAAAAAGAGTGCAGTATCAAACTTTCAATAGGAAGTTAAAATTTTCCTGTTCAATGGGCCCAGTCTATCAGGAAGAAGGTTTATATGTGGACACAGAACTCTGAGAAAAAAAATAATTCCTTTCGAGTAGTGAAAATCTCAAACTGTACAGGAGGTTATGACTCTAAATTTATGCCACCTACATATGCGAGAATCCAAAAGCAGAGAACTCAGCACAGTATGATTCAGGGAGGTTAGATCCTCCTGTAAGGACAGAAACAATGTAAAGCTATGCTTTGGGAAAATTTCCTGTTCTAGACATATGGATTTGCATCAAAATAAACAAAAGGCAACCAAACAAAATCACTTAAACTTAACCAGGAATCAAAAAATACAAACCTCAAGAGCAAAAATCTCCATTGTGATAGAAAAGTCATAGAAACAACACAGAAAAACATCACCCAAACAACTGCAAAACAATCTGAAAATAACTTCAGTATATATATATATATTTAGAAAGTGAAACATTTTCTATTAGGAATAGAATAAATCACATTTTTGAAAGCAACAGATTGATTTGATAAAGAACCAAATAGAATATCTTGAAAGACAAATTATAAAATGGAACATCCTTGTCTTTTTTTCAACCTTTGAAAGTAGTCTTCAGATATGTTAAGCTAGCTTTTTCTGAGATACCCTTTTCAGGTTGAAGAAGTTTTCTTGTAGAAAAATCTTCCTGTAATCTTGCTCTTAAACAGATTATATAGCTAGCATCCCACACAGTAGTTGCTGTTCAATTTCCCTCAAACTGTTCTCAAATAAAGTTCCAAAAGAAAGGAGATAACAAGACCACATTACCTTATATGTGTTGTCTCTTTAGGGGCATAACAGAGCATGCACCATTATTCTTAAAACTAAATCTGTTTTCATCATGAGAATACAAAAGATTACACTAATAAACACACTCCATAGTGAAGAGAATCTTACTTAAAATAAAATATATGTGTAAGTCTTTGTCTAATGTCCTTCTGGAAGGTAGAATCAATTTGGGCCTCATTTATTTGAAAAAAAATATATACATATAGCATTGAATTCTAAGCTTGATAATTCTAGAATATTTGTGCATATGCACCTATATTGGAAAACCCTTTATTGAAAGTTAAACAATCTGATTTTGGTGTTCCTTTGGTTTGCATGAGGCCTTGAACATAAACACAGCCACAGAAATCTTATCTTGGAACATAGTAATAAGAAGTCATCTATATAATATTTTTTTAGAAAAACCTCTTGTTGTAAGAACACATTGTGGTATATCATGGTTTTCCACACTATAAAATTAGCTCCAATATTCTACATTCATTATCCCAATAAATGAACACAGAAAAAAAGAGAAAAGAATGAAATAATCAGGGTATTTCTTCAGTTTTCTGAGCTTTTAAATTCATGACATTTAGGAACATGTGGAGAAACAGCCGATATATTAAAGCAAAACTTTCCTCAACTTACTGGAAGGCTTTTTTTTTTTTTCTTTTTCTTTTTGTACTGGAAAACATTTTGGTTTCCAATGACCAGAGTTCATTCAGCAATGGAAAGAATACCCATGTGCCAAAAAAGGCCTCAAAAGTTGGATGAAAGGAAGCTGAATTAAAAAACAAGCCAACAAAAACAGAACCAAAAAAATCTACCACTCAGTAATGTGGGATGAGATTTCTGTTTGCATATGGCTAGGCAGTGAATACTGAACGGGAATGAGAATATCCCTGCAGATGTCAACATGGATAGTGGACAAAGCAGAGCAAACCTTCTTTGAGGATGTGGGGCGTATAAGGCCTGCCTTCCCAATATACACAGAAACCTGAGGAGCAAGAACTCCTGATTGAGACTAAATATCCACCTCTCTTACACTGGAAGCCTTAATAGTGCTCAATAAAAATAAAATGGCCACCTGCATTAGGAGTGGCAGAGAGTCACCTGCTTTCCACAACATGGCACAGACTTTTATTTTAAAGATTAAAAACAGACCAAGAATGATGGGATGAGATTTTATACAAGAGCAGAGCAGGCCCAACAAACTGGCAATTTTTACAATGTTTCATGATTAACTGGAGTTGTTCAGGTAGGTATAGCCTTCTAAAAATAGATAAGGATGCTATTATAACCAATACATATTTGCCCCCCACCCCATGTAAACTGGAAACATCAGCAAATCAAATCATTTCCTCACTTGCTTCCATGTTTACTCCCACTTTTTGACCCCTCACTGAACACCCTTCTATTTTCTAAATTGGCTGTTGCCCAATTCATTTATAACTCAAAAACACTGCGAGAATACTAAAATGCATGAAATTTTATGCATAATTCAATATGCATAAAATTAACAAGCAGCATTTCTTGCACATCTGAGTTTTGCAGATGTAATCTTAAGCTTCTAAGTGATATTTCTGCTGGCTTTAAATTGTTATGTACCCCAGAAAAGCTTTGTTCTTCTAATTCTTATTCAATATTGTAGGGTATGGCTTTTTGATTAGATTATGTATATGGGATGTGACACACCGAATTGTGTGTGACATTTTGATTGGATGGAGATGTGACTCTACCTATTCAGAGTGGGTCTTGATCAGTTTACTAGAGTCCTTAAAAGAGCTGACATAGATGAACATATTTGGAGACACTTGGAGTGCCAACAGAGATGCTTGGGTAGTCAATACAGAGAAAGCCTAGAGACACACATTCAAAGACGCAGAGCCAAGCAAACATCACCATGTCCCTTCCCATGAAGTGCTAAGCAAGGCCCAGAGTACCAAAAAGCCAGAAACTGGAGAAAGCCAAGGGAAGCTAAGAGAAGAAATCCAGAGTTTTCTCTGGAGCAGTTATGAAAGGACCAGCAGATGCCAGCCATATTTCTTCCCACGTGACAGAGGAAACCCAGAGACCATATCTGACCTCTTCTCTGGAGTCAGGTATCTTTATCTGGATGCCTTAGTTTGGACATTTCTATGCCTTAGAACTGTAAACTTTAACTTAATAAAACTTTAATTTTTATAAAAGTCTCTCATTTCTGGTATTTTGCATTCTGACAGCATTTTCAAACTAAAACACCATCTTAATGCAAAGTCTAACCCCTGGTTACTCAACCTCTCTGTCCTCCTCTCTCAAGGAACCAACTCTTCTAGAAAATCTGGCCATTTACTTTTTCTCATTTAAGGGATCCCATACCTCTCCACTTCATCAGAAATTCATAACTCAATCATTATCTGCTGCTGAAACAGCTATTTAACATTGTTGGGTCAGCTTTGGTGTAGAACCTGACAAACAAATTAGTGAATGTAAATGCTATTGGGGAGATGTAAATGCTATTCCAACTGGGAGAGTTGGAAGGAAGATATTTTTTCACTTTAAATTCCAGTGTGAATAGAAAAAAAATATCAAAAAAATTCTGCCCTAGTATATCAATTTTTTGCATGTTTGTTAATGCATTTTTACTTTATGTTTGATAAAGTGTTTATTAGAAGAGTAGGAAAATCAAACGTGTTGCACTGCAAGCTTTCTGTTAGCAAAAGCATTTCGCTGCTTCTTTTAGAGTTCCTTATCTGATTTTTCTAGATTAAAACAATTAGAATGTAGAAATTTATGGTATTTATTTTACCATTAATCCTAAAATTACCTTTAAGGAAAGCAGGCTTTGAAAAGACATATTTATTAAACATTTTTTTCATTCTTATAATATTAAAGAAAAAATTTCATTTTACTTGAATCAGTTTCAGACTACTCTTTCTGTGACTTCTTTGTTATATTAAATCTCAGTAACCAAAAATATCAATGCCATCTCTCTCTCAGCATTGAACAAACTACAGGGACATGACTGAAGCTCTGGGGAAAATGTAGTTTAATTAGTGTGATTACAGAACAAAAATGTTTGGTTTGACTGCGTTATAAATTACATCCATTTAGTCATAAATCAATAATGCACATAAGAAAAGTAGTCCTGGACATTTTATGTTTATGATCATTTAATAATTATTTCTAGTGAATTTCCACTGCATAACACCTATTTTTTTAAAAAAAGAAAACAGTAATTATAGAACAAAAATCAAACTTATAATATCACATGTTCCTTTTGGCCAAAAGGCATATAAAATTTACATTTTAACTTTAATTTTTCTCTTCTGCCTCCTTGTTTTTAAATTTAGCAATGGGGAAATTTGTGGACTCCTAGATGCCGCTAAAGCCATTCTAATATCTAGACTAAGCTTTTTCTAGTCAATTTAAAGTTACATTACTTTCAACTATTGCTTTAAAATGTGTTCTTTAATAAAATTAGATAACAATTAAAGTTTATGCACATACAGTATCTCCTCCATGTGATTCATGAATATGAAGAGTAGGGGAAGCAAGCTTGTTATGAAAGTTTCAAATCATTTTAAGTCTTCATGTTCATTTACTTTCCTTTAGGCATATCAATTTGCTTTTTTGATGCTTCCTTTTTTCTCTTAATATTTTAGCTTGTGATAAGCTGGTGAATATCAATAAGAAAATGTCCATGAAGTCCTTTTAAAATACTGACAAAGAACAGTACACACACTTCTAATTTGAACGAAATAGAGTTAGGCTCACATAAAATCAACTCAACTTCAAATCCCAGTCATTTTCACTAGGCCCATGGGCACATGCTATGCATCGCAGAGAACTGGGAATTGCTCACCCACATGCCTCAATACTTCTTCTACCTGGTGTAGTGCATGCCATGTAATTTTGAGCCAAGCAGTCATGTGTTTCCATCCTGAATCTGCCTTTTAACTTTCAATGCTGGTCAAGTTAATTACCTATTTTGTGCCTCCACCATTTTCAAATTCCTATCTTTTCTTTTCACTGGACGGAATATATGATTATATAAACTAGAAGAATTCCAAACATAAAGTCAACGTTTAATAATTTCAGATAGTAGCAAACATAGTAGTAGAATGTAACATTCTTTGTCACATTATTTTGTATAGCAGATAACAGATTCCCCAACTTTTCTATCATTTTCTGATTGCCCAGAGGCAGCTGTTCCCATGAAGAGCATATAATACTTTATTCTAAATCTGTTTGTGCTTAAACTAACTAGACTGTCTTTCATAAACTGAAATTGAGTAATATTAGTACTGATAAATCTGGATTATCATAAAATTTCTCCAATAGAAATGACCATATCACAGTAGTTTTATAATCTACTAGTGGTATAAAAATGACCATATCACAGTAATTTTATAATCTACTAGTGGGATAAAAGGATATCTTATTCTGGCTTTTGTTTAAACTTCATCATTAAGTGATCTTCTATCAATTATGACTGAGATGGGTGCATATTCCCTTTCTTGCCCCCTTTCTTAGATATAGAAAACAAGGTAAAAATAAAATATTGCTTTATGTTTTGAGTCTGTGATGTTAATATTTTAAACTAGAAAAGTCTAAAGAGGTCAGATTTTAAAAATTGAATTAGATAACAGAATTAGAACAATTGTTTCAATAACTTTGCCCAAAAGCAAATAATTTAACACCAGGAAGAATGCATAAAAAACTCTGTGATTGCCATTAAACCACAGGATGATGTAATCACATGCCATAAATCAAAGAACCAATGAAAAATTTTCATTTGCGAGCAAATACTACATTGTGCAAGAAGTAAAAATGAATAGTCTCTTAAGAAATAGAAACACCTGCTTTCACTAGTTGCACACACTAGCAATAGAGGGTGACCAGCATTGTGATGGGTTGAAATGGCTATGGCCATGAGAAACAAATATCCTATTAATTTATGGTTTCTTTGTTCACATGCAGCATTGTAAATTCATGGATTCACCTCTATGAAGTGAACCACTTACTCCATTGGGTCATTCAAAGGACCAGAAGAGGATGATACCATTCATGGGCAAGAGACAAATCTGTCCTCCTTTTTTCTTTTCCCTACATGTAAGTTTGTCTTTGTTTTGGCTTATTTATTTTTTTTTTTTTTTACTGAGGACAATCTCTTCCTTTCCAGATAGCAACTACTGATTGCAGAAGGGGTGGAGAAAAGGCTAAATGTTGTACAAGGATTTAAATTGATAGAAATTAGAGACCCAACCCAAACTTTGACTTGGAATAAATGATAAATAAATAAATAAAACAACCTTACAGCAGAGGAGTAAGAATGACTCATAGATAAACTTGGTCCATATAGGCACCAAAGATAAGCTTCAAAACACTTCAATATCTAAAACTGAATTAACTGACCCAGGATTGCTTAATCTTTTAGCCTTTAAGCAGATATAAACCCTTCTCAGAGAAGATAGCATCATCATAGGCTTCAATTATCCCTTCAGTTTTTCAATGACAATGTCCATCAATTGATAAAATCAATGAGTCTCAGAATGAGACAGGACAAAAGGATTACAATACAAGAGAAACAACAGACAAAATAACCAGACATCAGTGGACCATGAAAATGGTATTTTCAGATGAAAAATAAAAAAATTTTATTTACAATTTTCAAATTGATAGAAGACATACAATTTTGGAAGAAAACTAGATGACATACAATTTTGGAAGAGAAGAGAATATAGTTTTAAATTAACAAAATTAAATATTAAAATGGGGAAAAAAGACTTCCGGAGAAGATTGTGGCTTAGTAAGACACACGGGTCTTAGTTCCTCCTCCAGAAAAGCAACTAAAGAAACAGAAACAATATGAAACAGCTCCCGGAGCCACGACAGAGACCAAAAAGACAGCGTATCCCATTCTGGAACGGCTGAACGGGCAGGGAGAATCCGCTGCGGTGAGATACCCGAGGGGTGCACATTTTCCCAGCCAGGGTGGCTGGCAACTGGGGTCCCCTCCACGCACGTGGCTCCCCGGTCTGACTGGGAACGTTGGATAGCGGGGCCCTCCCGTTACGCCTGGCGTCTCGGGCCAGCTGGGCAATTTGGACCAGCACTTCCCCAAGCTGTGGTGGCCGGCGACCCCCCCTCCACGCGTGGTTTCCGGGCCGACTGCGAGATTCAGATTGGCAAGTTAAAGGAGCCACAGCATCTTTTACTGGTGGGCCCCGCAGACAGACGAGTGCCATGAGCGCCACCTACTGGGCAGGAAAAGAAAAACAGAGTCCAGAGATTTCACAGAAAAACCTTTCAACCAGCCAGGTCCCACACCCAGGGAAATCTGATCAAATGCCCAGACACCAGCAGAAAATAATGGATGATGCTCGGAAAATTGAAGATATGGCCCAGTCAAAGGAACAAACCAATAGTTCAAATGAGATACAGGAGCTGAGACAACTAATGCTGAATATATGAACAGAAATGGAAAACCTCTTCAAAAACCAAATCAATAAATTGAGGGAGGACATGAAGAAGACATGGGCTGAACAAAAAGAAGAAATAGAAAATCTGAAAAAACAAATCACAGAACTTATGGGAGTGAAGGACAAAGAAGAAAAAATGGAAAAAACAATGGATACCTACAATGGTAGATCTAAAGAGACAGAAGCTACAATTAGTGAACTGGAGGATGGAACATCTAAATTCCAAAAAGAAACAGAAACTATAGGGAAAAGAATGGAAAAACTTGAGCAGGGGATCAGGGAACTGAATGACAATATGAAGCACACAAATATACGTGTTGTGGGTGTCCCAGAAGGAGAAGAGAAGGGAAAAGGAGGAGAAAAGCTAATGGAAGAAATTATCACTGAAAATTTCCCAACTCTTATGAAAGACCTAAATTTACAGATCCAAGAAGTGCAGCACACCCCAAAGAGAATAGACCCAAATAGGCGCTCTCCAAGACACTTACTAGTTAGAATGTCAGAGGTCAAAGAGAAAGAGAGGATCTTGAAAGCAGCAAGAGAAAAACAATCTGTCACATACAAGGGAAACCGAATAAGACTATGTGTAGATTTCTCAGCAGAAGCCATGGAAGCTAGAAGACAGTGGGATGATATATTTAAATTACTAAAAGAGAAAAACTGCCAACCAAGACTTCTATATCCAGCAAAATTGTCCTTCAAAAATGAAGGAGAAATTAAAACATTTATAGACAAAAAGTCACTGAGAGAATTTGTGACCAAGAGACCAGCTCGGCAAGAAATACTAAAGGGAGCACCAGAGTCAGATACGAAAAGACAGAAGAGAGAGGTATGGAGTAAAGTGTAGAAAGAAGGAAAATCAGATATGATATATATAATACAAAAGCCAAAATGGTAGAGGAAAATATTATCCAAACAGTAATAACACTAAAAGTTAATGGACTGAATTTCTCAATCAAAAGACATAGAATGGCAGAATGGATTACGACCCAGCCATACCACTGCTAGGTATCTACTCAAAGGATTTAAGGGCAAAGACACAGATGAACATTTGCACACCAGTGTTTATAGCAGCATTATCTACAATTGCAAAGAGATGGAAACAGCCAAAATGTCCATCAACTGACGAGTGGCTAAACAAACTGTGGCATATACCTATGATGGAATATTATGCAGCTTTAAGACAGACTAAACTTATAAAGCATGTAATAACATGGATGGACCTAGAGAACATTATGCTGAGTGAGTCTAGCCAAACACTAAAGGACAAATACTGTATGGTCTCACTGATGTGAACCGACATTCGAGAATCAGCTTGGAATATATCATTGGTAACAGAGAACAGCAGGAGTTAGAAACAGGGTAAGATAATGGGTAATTGGAGCTGAAGGGATACAGACTGTGCAACAGGACTAGATACAAAAACTCAAAAATGGACAGCACAATAACACCTAAGTGTAATGTAACTATGTTGGAACACTGAATGAAGCTGCACCTGAAATATAGTTTCTGGTTTGTTTGTTTGTTTGTTTGTATCTTTTGTTTTTGTTTTTTTTCTTTTTCCTTTTATATATATATATATATTTTAATTAGTATTATTATTTTAATTCTCTTCTCTATATTAACATTCTATATCTTTTTCTGCTGTTTTGCTAGTTCTTTTCCTAAATCTATGCAAATGTACTAAGAAATGATGATCATACATCTATGTGATGATACTAAGAATTACTGAGTGCATGTGTAGAATGGAATGATTTCCAAATGTTGTGTTAATTTCTTTTCTTTTTTTGATTAATAAAAAAAATTTTTTTTAAATGGGGAAAAAAGAACTCAATGCAGAGATTTCACAAGAAGTGAGATAAGAAATAGCTCAAAAATGTCAAGAAAGTAGCATCTAGCAAACATAAAATAAAGCATAGACTCCATAATAAGAGATGTATGGAATGAAATGTTTAGCATGTAATTAATTGTAATTCCAACAGTATAGAAAAGATGCAGTGGGGTCAATCTCTGAAGGGAACATGAATGAGAATTTTTACTCTGATGAAAGGTATAAAGCTCATATTAGTTTGGAATTCTCCTCAGCTAAATATCATAGCTCATCACTTTCAAATTCTGCCTTCCATCTCACATCTGGACTCAATTTTGCCAAATTCTCTGTCACTTTAAAATAAGGAACATCTTTCTTCCAGTTTGGAATGACACATCATTTCTGTCTAAGGCCTCATGGGAAATATCTTTAGTATCTATATTTCTGCTACAGTCTCCTCAAAGCAATTTAGAACATTTCTATCAAGGATTTCACATTCTTCCAGGATCTCTCCATTATCCACTTATGAAGTCATTTCAATATTTTAGGTATTTGCAATAGCAGCACCTCACCCTCAGTACCAAAATCTGTTTTAGTCTGCTAATTTACCAAATGCAGATACCATGAAATGGACTGGCTTTTACAATGGGTATTCATTATTAAACAAGGTTACAGTTCTGAGACCATGAAAATGTTAAAATCAAGGCATTATCAATGTTAAACTTTCTCCTTGAAGGCCAACTATTGGCAGTCTTCTGTCACAGAGTTAGATACATGGCAAGCCACCTCTCTACCTTCTCTTCCAGGTTTCATTGTTGTTTTATACTGCCAAAGCTGCCAAAATGCAACACACCAGAGATGGATTGTCTTTCAATAAGGGGATTTGTTTAATTAAAAATTTGTAGTTGTTCAGAAAAAGGCAGCTAGATTTCATGTGACGTTCTCTATTACATGGGAAGGCACATGGTGACATTTGCTGGCCTTCTCTCCTGGCTTCTGGGTTCCAAAGGCCTTCCCTGGGGTGATTCCTTTCTGCATCTCCAAACATCTGGGCTGCAAGTACTGAGATGAGGTGTGCTGAGCTGCTGAGCAATCGTCTAAGCTCTCGCTTTAAAGTATCTAGCTAATTAAATTAAACCTCACTCATTGTAGAAGGCATTCCCCTTAGCCAACCATAAATTTAATCAGCCATAGATGAATTTCCCATACTGATCACTTAAGGCAACAGAAACAGAACAGGGTATCATCACCTGGCCAAGTTGACACCTGAACTTAACTACCACACTTGCTTCCAGCTTCTCGCTTCTTCTGTGGCTTTCTCTTTCAGCTTCTACAGTTTTCTCTCTGTCTTTCTCTGCATATTCATCCCATTTATAAAGGACTCCAGTAAAAGAATTAAGACTTACCCTGAATGACAATATCAGAAATTCATTGCATAAATTTAGTTTTTTTAATAGAATATATTGTGCACATAAATAAAAAAAACATTTATTAATCACAATCATTTTTCTGTTTGTCTAGAGAAGGTCTTAGTTATATCACCCAGAATAATATATGCAAAATATAATTTAAGAGAAATAATGATAACTCATTTTGATTTAAAAAATTGCAATTATGTTATAATTACTGAAATTTTGTTGCCAGAGGAACTATATTCTCGTTCCAGTTAATATTTTTTAAGAAAATCTTGAACCCTCTAAGGACCATCCACTGAACATTGAAAACAATGAAAATTAATTATAAGATGGGTTGATGAAATAGCATCTTTGTATTTATATGTTTTATGTCTTTAGAGAAAGTTTGAGTCCTGTAAAAATCATCAAAAAGCATTTGTGATAAACAAGATTTCACAAAATCAAAATATCATAAGCACACATTTTAAATTATGTTTACTTGTCTACAAATTGTTTATAGTTTTAACTGATGATTTAAGAAAATTCTGGGCTCAAAGAAAATCAGAAATAAAAAAAATTAACTTTCATAGGGTAATCTCTCCCTGATTATTATGTTATTTAATCATTCTTTATTAAGCATTACTAACTGATTCTTAACCCTCCCAACATGAAATTAATTTGATGATTAATTTCACAGGGCAACTTGACTAAGTTATGGTGTCCAGTTGTTTGGTTAAGCAAGTGAGAGTGTTTTATAGATGGATTTACATCATTATTTAGTTGATTACATATACAGCTTACTGCATCTACAGTCAACAATGGCAATTGTGCCAGCAATGAGGGGAGTCACTTCATCAAATCCATTGAAAGTCTTAAATGAGAACAAAGAAAAATTTCAGAAGTACAAAAGAGGAATTTCTGCCTCTTCATCAGCCAGCATCTCCCAGAGAGTACAACTTCAGGTTGATCAGACTTCCAGCCTACAGTCTTCCCTACAGAATTCAAATTTGCCAGTCCTCAATGGATCACAGAGGAACAGAACCAATAGAATATATATATATATATATATATATATATATATATATATATATATATATATATATATACATATATTTCTCCTGAAAACCCTGACTAATATTCCCCCACCTACCCTACCAGTAGATGGTAGAATTTTGAAGATTATTCGGCAATTGGGAAAGGACTAACATGAGTTTCAAATGAATTTTTTTCAGAAACAAATACATAATTAGTGTAACTATATCCAGAAAATTTGCATCACTTAATAGTTTTTTTTAAGAGCCAGTCATTATCCTCACTAAAATAAGGAAAAACTGAAGGATTTGATATTATATAATATAGCTGTTTTCCTCAAGACTTCAAAGCTTGTGAACTGCAGAGTTTTAATTCAATTTTTACTGTATTTTTTTTACATGAAAAACTAGTTTTCAAGCATGAAAACCAATCAGACTTATGTCCTGTCTGAATTTCAGCACTGAAAAACAAGCATTTCCATTTTTTTGACTCCTTTGCAGCTGGTATTTCATATAATTTGAATTCCACTAATTTAGTTTATGTTATTTGGAAAGTGAAAGAGAAGCAGGGAGTCAAAACCTTAAACTTTGGAACTGTTGGGGCTTAGAATAAAAATTTTAAAATGCTGAGTTTCTGTGCAGTGATATTTAAATACCCTGTAATACTTTTTTGGGTGTTGAGATACAACATAGGAGGACTTCTGAATATTTTCTGAATAACTAGGTTTTTTAATTTCTGCAATCTCCTCTGATAAATCAAGGGTTTATGGCCCCAAAAACTTTCTGCAGGAATCAGTGTAGGGATAATACTCATTATTTTTATTATTATATGTGCTAACATTAATGAAAAATATTCCTGAAAATCCAGACAAGAACTTATGAGGGAACTATTATTTGATTAATGTGTTGACTTGACATTTGAAGGCTTTTAAAATTTATGTCTTTTCAAAAAGTTTTTCAACATTCTGATATGGCCAGCTCCTTCATTATGTTACTTGAATTCCACAACATTAGCATAACTACATCTATCAAAGTATCTGTGGACCAATATTAGGAAATTCTCTCTCAATATAAAATCATTTCAATATAAATTCATACTACCAATACCTAATGTTGCCTTAGGGAATTGCTGCTGAAACACTTTTCTCCTTTGTATTCATTTCTGGTTACTGCTCTCAGCAAGTGGTAAAATTTACGCAGTCAGATTAATTTTTTTGGCATGGTGTGAGAGATTTTCTGATTTAACTATTTTGACAGAAAAAGAAACGGTGATTTAACCATTATGGTTAAATTCTGACAGTGTGACAGTGAGATTAATTTAGGTACCAGCCAACCTATTTTAGGACTCCCTGATTTTGGAATTCAGATTTTGTCTTTACACTGATTATGTCAAATCATCTAAAATAAAAACCATAATGAAATAGAGTTAGATGAAATACAATGAAGTGTGATGTGAGGAGATAGATATATAGGTAGGTAGATGACAGATAAGTTAAAATTTATTAATTTCTACTGAGTAACAAATAACCCTGAACATTATTTGCATAAACATTTTACTATTTCTCATATTTCACTGAGTTGACAGGGTTTTCTTCAACTTTGAGCTGTTATATGTCGTGTAAGTATCATAAAATTACTTGAGAAATGATCACAAACTGAAAGCCAACTGAACGCTTAAATGTCCAGTGCAGTTCATTTGGTTGCTTAATGGAAAGTTGTCAGTACAAATAAAATGCAATAATCAGCTCAATTTACACAACCTTTGTTCGTTTGTTTGTTTGTTTTCTTACATGGGCAGGCACCGGGAATCAAACCCAGGTCTCTGGCATGGGAGGCAAGAATTCTGCCATTAAGCCACCATCACACTGCCCTACACAACCCTTTTAAAGGTGGAACATAGCAAAGTCTCTGAAGCCCATCATCCTAAGGGATGACTCTGGGAAGCCATTCAATGTGACCTCAGTGGTGGGTCTGAAGCCTTCAACATAAGGGGTTGGTCGTGGTGTGGCAGTAAGGGCAGAAGTAAGTCTTGTAGTACAGCATTGGAACTGGGAGTCAGAGTGACCGAGTATCAGCCTGCACTCACTGGAATGACATCTGCACTGGGCTGTTATGTCTCAGAGTTTGGCTCTCTGATATCCTTGGCAGGGGAATATCCCTCTGGCAGGCCTCAAGCCAGTCCACATCAAATCCTCACACATAAATCTGGCTATTATTTGTTAAAAAATGTGTTTTTCTCTGTTTTTTTTTTTTATCAACTTGCTAACCTCTTAGTTGTGGTCAACTTGTTTACAGTATTTTGTGGATTGAAGATCATTAATATTTCAAAACACAACAGCATAGCTAGGACTGTTTGACACAAGATAAACTGGCTCATATATCTAGGTCCTCAGCTGGGAAAGCTATAGTAATTGGCATGTATGGAACAACTCTCTACATGGTCTCCTCACTATTTCACAGATAGGCATCAGCTTGTTCACAAGTTCACAGAGTAGAAGAGATCCCAGCATCAAAAGAGGAAATGCTCCAATGTACAGGTGCTTTACGTTTCTCAGCCTGGATTATGTTTGCTGATATCCCACTGAACAAGGCAAGTGAGATGATCATGACCACTTGCAATTTGGAAATGAATTGCCTAAGAGTGTGCACAAAAGGAGTATAGATTCCTGAATATTTCTGTAATGTCGATTCCTAGAAGAGAAATAACTGGTCTGTACATGCAAGTCTGTGTATGTTGGGAAGTGTTTGACACTGACTAAGATCATCAAATTAAAGCTCTTTGCTCTAATTAAATGCTAATAAAACAACTTCCTAATTCCATTTTAATTTTACTTTATATATTTTTCTAGACCACACTCATTGACCAGCTTATCTTAAATTTTACATCTATACTTTATATCTTAAATTTAAAAAATAGATTCCAAATATCTATCTATGTATCTATCTATCTATCTATCTATCTATCTATCTATCTATCTATCTATCATCTATCATCTATCTGTCTATCTATCGCTTACCTATCTATCATCTATCTGCCTATATAAAATCTTTCAAGTCGTGCTGATTATGACCAAATCAGTGGCGTTCACTTTGTGGACATGCAAATTGATGTTCTTCCCGAGTGGCTGTTATCCTTCTATGACACCTTTATGATACCTTTATCTATATATGAGCTACAAATTATTTAACTTTCTCAATGATCAATCTTGTATAACTTCAGTATATTAAATCCAAGGACCTCTTCTATGTTATCAATGATTTTAAACATTCCTTTTGCTATTGTATCCTATAACTCTTCTGTATTTTTTCTCTTTCAAAGATCATTTATCTGCCCTTAAATATAGTTTTTTGCTTCAATATTTCTTTCTATAATGTATTCCCTTCAAATACTTGTTTCTCCACCTAAGAAACTGAATGAAATTCAATTGCTCTTGATAAGATTTAAATATTATTTAATTTTCTGAGTTCCGGGTTTAAGCTCCTACCTCTTTTTTGCATTACTAACATGGCTGATTACCCATCAGATGCCTCAGATTTGATGTCCTCAAAAGTGTTATATTATTTTCTTCAAAATTGGATCTTCTTTTTGCACTCCTTATTTTATATGAATATAGAATTATTCCATACTGGAAGAATCTTTGTTGACTAATATTTTCTTTATTTAGTCTAAACAGTTGATCTGAAAGCCCTACAATTTCTAGTTCTAGAAAGTCTTTTAGACCTACTAATATCCTTTCATTTACATTGATAAAGCTCTTTATTTTCCTTCATCATTCATACTACTAATTTTACAATGCCATAACTTTATTTCAATTCCTCTTTATTCCATAGTCTCTATTTTGACATCTTGCCTTTACAGTTGTGTCTAAACAAAATGCTATGAAAAAAAAATAATCTATCTAAATCACAGACGTAGAATTTGCAGTTCATTATTTCATAGAAAATATTTTACAATCATCTTTTATATCAAAAGATAATTTTTTATATAACTGAAGTCTTAGATGGTTCATATGAATGAATAAGCATTTGGTGGGAATTCCTCTTATCATAGAACCAAGAGGGTAGATAGTTGGTGTCTATTTTACCTGAATGAATCAAGATTGTTCTGAAGTTTTGCTTTCTAAACTCATTTTCCACAGATCACTAATAATAAGAGTGCAAAGGTGCCTACTATTAGTACCTGAGTAAAACTACCAAGAAACACTCAAGCAGCATAACTTAGCAATCTCAATGAATTCTGCAATCATGTGAGACAATAAATTGTACCCTTCAGAAAGTAAAAGTCCTATCAGAAGGCAGGAGAATAGCATCATGTGCTCAATAAGTGATATTTTTCTCCTCAGTTTATATAGATGTCTTAAGGTTGCTGTGCAATAATAAATATTCACCTCCTTCATACTCGAGAAAATAAAAAAATCTGACTCTTGCCCTAAGGATACACTCATATTTTCTCATCTAAGATTTTGGCTGGTAGCTTTCATTTGTACTTGGTATTCTCTAAAATATTTATAACTTAGGGCCACTTATGCTAGTATATATATATATTCTAGGAACTGTTTTTATAAATAAATGATAAACGTTATGCCTGTATGGGCAAAAGGAGAGATTTAGGTTGAAATAGTTTCCCCAGAGTTGCATTTGCCTAGTTAGGAAGTGGTGGAGGAGGGATTAGATTCTAATATATTCACTGATCTTCTACCAAGAGACAACTTCAGGGTAGTGAATAGAAAACAAATATAAAGTGTGCACTATCAAGCTTACTACTTTTAGGAATAACCAGAGGGAAACTTTGAGAGTTATTTTAGGACACAAAGCAAGTGTTATCCTTCCTTAGAGATGAGGGAGCTGGGGCATTTACTTCACAAGTCCTGTCAGTCATTGCTTGCTGCTGGCCAGCTGTATAAAAGGTTCCGGTGTGCCTTGCCTTCCATGTGTGGGCTCCAATTACAACATACAACTCACAGACTCATGGAATTTGGATCACTACTCTATCATGTAATGCCCAAGTAAATCTGCTTGGGATACATTTAGCCCCAGGTTACCGTAATTTTGTCTAATCACAACTTCTTCAAAGTAATAGCTAGACACAATCTCTAAAAAGAGGATTTCAGCAGGAAGGTAGTAAGAGAAACTACAGCTACTACTGATGCAGTTGATTTTAAGTAGATAGTTATCTAACTCTTCCCTATAAATTCTAAATTATTTTCTTATTCAACCAACTTTACTGCCAAGATTTTGTTTGCTGGGTGGGATATCAGAAGCAATTATTTCTATGAGGTAAGAGACCTTGGGTACTGTGTTCTTATCCAATTGTGGCTTCAACTGCCTGTGCATGGTTGTCTTTCTTGGCATCAACTAATGGTATTTCAGTGATTACCCTGTATCTAGATATACTCTTTTTTGCCCACATTGTGCGGTGACAACCCTATGTCTTCATGATAAACAGGTCATCACACAATACAGCAATTACTCTTTCCTTCTGATTATAATCTGGAAGCCTAAATGAACAGGGAGCAGAAGATTTTAACTCAGTGAAACAATTACTGGGGCTCCTCATATAATCTGCCCTCTAGTTCTTGGGAGGAGAACTTTTAATCCAACAGATACTAGGGCGCAAAGACAAGAATTACAAGAGTTGAAGTGGGTCACTGAAAGAAATGATAAAGGCCTTTCCTACTTCTACTTTTTGTTTTCTGCATGTGTTTATTTTACCAATGTATGCTACGCCACCACATACAAGCACTGGTTTAAAGTATTTGCCATATTTAAAGGACAGCAACCTTCAGGATGTGCTTTATAAGTTAATGCCATAAGGCTTTAATAGCCATTTAAACATTTTCAATATCATAGACTTAAGGGTAGAGCAACACATGCAGAAGTTCCCTTTGATACTGTCTTCACTATTGTTAGTCTTTCATCCTAAAATAGATCCTTTGAACTGAAGCAGTAATTTGACAGATGCCCTGACATCTAATCAAATATTCTCTTAGCTCTCAGAGAATACGGCTGGCCAAAGAAAAGTGGCCTGAAAGGTGAATCCATACCTGGAAGATGTACATATCTCAATAAGATTAGCAAATGCCTTATCAAAGCTGAAATAGAGCAGGGAAAATCAACATGCCACTATGTGGCTGGTGGTCTCCTGAAACCAAGTTTCTGCCTAGAAGATTCCGCTGGTCTTTAACACTAACATGTGGCCTATTTAGAGCAGCTAAATCTATTTTGGTCATATACTGGCCCTTTGTATGGTACTGTGGCCACTTAGTCCATGATCCCATGTACAAGCAATGGGCTGACCCAGGGGAAAAAGCTGCCTGACATCCAAGGGTGAGTCATCTTATCTGCCTGGTTGGTGGTCTCTTATGTGATTGATATTCCCTGCTGAACTTTGGCATGACAAAATTCTTCCTACTTCCATTGGACTCCCAATATACTCTTTTCCCACATTTTCTTATCTTTAAGCATCTAGTCTTGTGACTTTCAGGACCCTGGGAAAACAGCCAAGTAATTTCCCATTGTCTAGGAAACTATGTTTATCCTTACCTCAGGCCATTTCTTCCTCCACACTGAATTCATGACCAGGAATACTGCTCAAAGTTCCATGTGCCCACTTCCAATCTGTTTCCTGGGCACTATAAGAACATTTTGAGATAGCTAACTGTTTTTGCTATAGTTTATTAAGCCAAACTATAACCTATCCAAGAACATTTTGTCTCCATCTCTAGAAGAATTCCATAGGAGGTCACAGATGTGAGTGGAAGAAGGGGTATGGGATTGATAGAAGTTGGTGACAGGGAGCACCAGCCCATCTATTTGTATAATTTAACTGGCCCTCCAAAATGATCTATTTCTATGATGGGAAAAATTTTCACGATCACCCACCTAACTCTGTGATGTGTTGGGCCTCACAATTATCAGATTATATGGGAAACTTTGGTTGTATAGTCACCTGAAATACAATAGATTCTTGGTCCAAATAGCATGGTAAAGTCCAAAGGAGATATGGAAGAGTCAGTAACAGGGCTTCATTTAGAAACTGCCTTATTAATAGTATGATATAAAATTTAAATGTAAAGCTATTTAGTGATATCTTATATTGTTTAAATTATATGTTCATTTAATAGAAAATTAATCATAAACAAATTAAGAAATACCAAGGAAGAGAATATGCTTAAATTATCATTTATTTTAATTTGAAAATATACTGCAAAATTAAACTACTCTCTATACCCCATCAATATATTATTGTGATTTACCATGTGTACAAATCATTTTTTAAATGAAAGAAACTGTGATAAACTGTGTGGTATCTCAAAAAGAGTATTTGCTTAATTAAATAGTGAATGGCATTTAATAGCCAGATAAAATTGTTGCATTGCTCAAGGAGTTGCAAGATATGACATCAGCTATAACAGCTTCATTGGCTGTAAAAACCTTTCATCTGTAATGGAGTGCAGAGCAAACGAAGTTGTAACTACAATTTTGACATATGATAAGTTGACAGATATGAAATGAAAATTATCTGCATTATAGTCTTAAATAAGGAAGGACCATTTTCTTCAGATAATTTATACTTTGCTCTTATTTAAAATGAATGAGGGAGGCAATATTAGTTATGTGCTATTAACAAATCTTGACAAAATCTAGCTGAAAGAAGGATAAGTGGTAATGTTACTTTTTTCTATTAATATTTTTCAAAAGAGTTTTAATTCTATGAATCTGAAAACAGTAATCAGTGATAAACATGACAAATAGCTTTTTCCCTGTTTGATAATAGTTGTTTCCTTAGTGTTCCTGTCATAAAATGACTAAAAGTACATTTTAAAAATTATAGAATCTGTTTCTTTTCTGATTTCTGAAGAAAATAAGTGTTTTGTTGGATAAAAGTTTTGTTCATAGTCTGAGTATAATACAGTATATTTGCCATATGTATATTGTCCTCAACTTTATTCCCCAAAGGACCCTTGGCAAAGTCTGGAGACATTTTTGTTTGTCACAATATTGGAATTGAGTTTGGGGGTTGGTGTAGCATCTAGTAGGTAGAAGACAGGGATGTTGTTAAACTGCTACAATCCATAGTATAGCCAGATGCTAACAAAAATGTGAATATGAAGTTGAGAAAACACTGTTATGCATTGATCCATTTTGGACATGAATGAATTAAAATATGAAATAAATAAAAATTTTTGAAAAACAAGGACAATAATGCTTGATATATACTGGTTCATATCACAGTTTGAAAAATCAGCAAGTCTGAAAGTAGTCTGGAATTTAACTATGATTTAGATACAATGATCTGGCAGAATGAGGAAAGTATTTTATAAAAAAATCTAAACACTTTTCCAAGAAAAACATTGATAGCTTTTATTGGTATATTACTTTTTTTAATGTACATTTGGTTCTTTATCATCTAAGATAAAGAAAAGTATAAGCAAAAATTTTTGTAAATTTCGCATTAAATTTGTGAGACTAAATTTCTTTAAAATAATCTTCTCTCTGAATATGATAAACATAAATCAATACTCAAAAATATGATGACCACTCCTCTCTTACCCTTCAAAGGAGTGCAAGAAATGGCATAACTTGCCTTCAAAATAAATCTTTTTAAATGCTTGAAAACTTAGGGCTTTCAAACCAATTTCATGTGTATGCCTTTTCTGTTACATTTTCTTCCCTTGCCAAAGACTGGAGAACTATCTTACTGCATATTCTTAGAATATGATGACATTATCACATTTGAATAACTATTTCAAAAGCTTTTATATCCCTTTATATTTCATAAGTTTTATCTATAATAAAGGATATTATGTAAACTATTTTTTAAATTTTTGAGGGTATTTTACCCAACTACAATGAGTTAGCAACCATTTCCTCACCAGATTTCTTATAAAAAATGAAATAGACTTTCTTCATTAAAAAATATCATTTATCTAGGCTGTTTTTAAAATTCTTTAGCTGTAAAATGAAAAAGGAAATGGAATAAAACCAACTGAAATCTAAGTTTATTATAATATATCTTAAAAAATTCATGTTTAAAATGCATTCATTCTTCTTAATTGAATTCAGTAAATATTGGTCATCCTTAATATGTATACAGCATTATCTCATAACTGTACTGAAATGAAGCAGCAGTAAAAAAGTTTCCTAGCCTTGAGGAACTTACCATCTAATAAATAAACATGATCAAGAACATAAAACAAGGCTAATGTGATCAATGAACTTGACTGAGTTGAGTAAGACTTCTTATAATATGATATTTAAATAATATTTCAAGTATATATAGAATTTTTACATGGTGAGATGAGGGAGGAAATTCATAAAAGTAAGGTTCACGCAGTAGATAACTTAGCAACAGTATTCTAAGCACTACTACTGCCTGCTTCTCGTATTCTAAAATATGTGTTATTTAGTAATAAAAATGCCTAAAGACACTATCAACTTTTAAAAGTTAAATGGAATATTGGTAGCCTCCAATTTGATGACTTTGATGAAGTTCTTCAGAAAAATAATATTGTCTGACAAGTTTTTCATATGATAGAGTATATAGTGTTTCAGGGATAGAGTGTTATAGGTATAGGACATCCACATTTTCACTTAATACCTTTTTATGCAAATGGTAGCACTTAAAAACACTCTTTAGAAGAAAATAGGGGAGAATTGCAAATGTCTGACTAAAACTTTCTTCCTTTACTCTAGAAGTAAATTTACTTTTAGAAGCAATAATGACAGTAGTGATTAAATCAATAAGAACATTTTGGAGAGTTAATAGAAATTTCAGTGAATGACACTTCCAAATATCACTATTATCTCAGTTTAATTCAAACACGGAGTCATTGCTAGAAGTTGAACCTCACACTCATCACCTATGAACCCCAAAACATGTGAGGTTTCAAAGTCAGTTTCACCAAAGTCTGTAAACTAACAGCTAATCAGATTGTGTCAAAGATGATAGGTTGTTACATTATGGCCAAGAGCTCATTTCTAAATATCGACTTTCTCTTGCCATACCTTATGGAAAATGTTTCACACATTTAATTTAAGACCAACCTCATTTTTTAAAGTTAATGTAAGACCTTATTTTTTAAAAACTGAGATCTTAGAAAACATGCAATTCACTATGCAAAGGGTAATATTTGCTATCCACAACTATTTGACTCAGTGGAAATACTATAGAAAACTATTACCAAAAATAACCCATATAAAATAAGATAAAATAAACAACTGAAATGATATGAATAAATGAGAATTCAAGATTCAGATAAGAGCTAATAATATATACATGGGACATGTATTTGTATATGTATATGTAAATACATATATATTGGAAAAAGTAAAATATGAAAAACATATTGATTTAAAAAATTCTTTAATGCATAATATATTTATATTTAATTAAAGGAAAAAAAAAACTGTGGTAAGATCTAATAAGAAATCCAAAGATTGAGCAGTCATGTTCTATGAGAATCAGAGTGATTATAGGAGGCTAAAATTTTCAGCAAAATATTAATATGAAAAAATCTTTAAGGTTAAGTAATGTCATTTGAGTTATTTTCATACATTTCAGTTACAAGTACATATCATTAAAATATTTTTACAAGGAGAAATTGTGGGAAGACGATAGAGTAGGAAGTTCCAGGAATTAGTCTCTACACCAGTACAGCTATTTAATAAGCGAGAACTGTCTGAATTAACGATTTGGAAACTCCAAAATCCAGTTGAACTTTTAAACATCAAGGGAAGACCATGAGGAATTGACTGATAAATTATGTTAAATACCAGTGAACTGTCCAATTTGCACAGTGGTTGCCAACAGCCATCCCCCACTCTTGTAGCAGGCAACAGTGGGGTCCAGCCCCTGTGTAGCTTACTGGTGCCAGTAAAGAACAGAAAAATCCACTTCCTTAAGATCCACAAGTGGGATGCATGGTTCAATTGTTGATCACTGCTTTCATTTAGCTACTTCAGATTGTTAGAGGCCCAGGGCTCAGAAAGCAGCTGTTGTTTCAACCTACCCTGAAAAAGGTGGCAGAGGATACTAAAAACATTATGTTTCCTCGGAGCTGTGGAGGACAGTTGAAGGGCTGCATTGGCTGGACAGAAGCCAAATCAAGAAAGTGCAGTTTGGGGCAACTGTGGCAGAAACTCTCGCTATTAGATATGTAAGTAATATTGTATTATATTTTTGGTATGTAGTTCCACTTCTTTTGCTCTACAGGTGTTAAAATACAAACAAATATAAAAATGATAAATCCATGGTTTGGGACATAAAATGCATAAAGATAAAATTTGTAGCAAGTACAAAGAAAAGATGGATAGACAGAGAACAACATATGTGTATGGTACTGAAATTAAGCTGGTATAAAACCTAATATGATTGCTAAATATTTAGACTAAGTAGAAAAAAGGTAGAAGAAAGATCTGCATTATCAGTAGTGACATTAAATATAAATGAATTAAATTTTTCAGTCAACAGGCAGAGGAATTGACAAAATGAATACAAAAGTATGACCCAACACTTATCTGTCTGCAAGAGAATGACCTTAAATTCAAAGCACAAATAGGCTGAAAATGAAAGGATGGAGAAAATACATGATGCAAGTAATAACCAAAATAGAGGTGGAGTAGCTATACTGATATCAGATAAAATAGATTTTAAATAAAAAACAATTTTTAGGGACCAAGACCGTAATTGTATACTGATGAAGATACAATTCAATAAAATATCATGGTTATAAATAAATATGCACTCAAAAATATATTAAGAAAATACTGATAGATGTTAAGGGTTAAATAGATGGTTCTACATTAATATGAGACTTTAGTACATTATGTTCAGTACTGGGTAGAACATCTAACAGAAAATCAATAAGGAAATGCAAGATGTGAACAATACTTCAAACAAACTAGATCTGACTTAGGAGAGAGTTGTTACAATTTTGCATCATGGGTACACAGATTCAGAAACAATAAAATCTTTCAGTAAATTAGCCCTCTATTACTTGCACATTGGAAAAAAATAATCCAGAAAGTGCAAATAATCTCCTTGTTACTTACACAGCACAAAAAGTCCAGGAGTAGGGGAAGAAGTCCCAGCATGACTCAGGGTGGCTGAACTCTATTCCAGTTCAGAGTCAATGTATAAGTGCACTGGCTACCCCATTTTGTGTCAGAGAATAAAGACAAATATGTATTGAGTGTGCTTTTTATCTAGATTGGGGGTACAACCCCGTCACCAATAATTCCGTTCTCATATGCATCTAGGGCTGCTTGTTCTTGGTTTCTGGTTTTATTATCTGGCAAGGTCTTTTTATTTGACATAATTAGACTTAATTTCCAGATGTTGAAATGATGCATAACAGAAAAAAGAGGGGGAAGGGGAACGCTGGAGAATGGTCACTTAGTGTGTGTTTGTGACTTCCCCAGAGAAAAAGGCAGGGGTAGGTAACATCTGGGCTATGACCTCTTAGGTGTCTGTGATTTCTCTAACATTAACAGAGATATGTAGAACACTTTTCCCAACAACAGTAAAATGTATATTCTTCTTAAGTAGAATGTATCATTCTCCAGAAAAGACCACATCAGGTCATAAAACAAGTCTCAATAAGCTTAAAAATATTGAAATGGCTCCATATTTTTTCTTCGATCAAAATGGAATAGAGCTAGAAATTAATAACAGAGGGAAAAATGAAAAAATTCATGAAGATGTGGAGATTAAATACTGTCTTCTTGAACAACAAATAAGTTAAAGAGGTAATCACAAGAGTAATTAAGAAATATCTTGAAGTGAATGAAAATACAACATACTAAAACTTATGGGATACAGCAAAGGGGGTGTTGAGAGGGAATTTTATAGTTTTAATTCTTATATTAAGAAGAAAGACTTCAAACCTAACCTCAAAATTAGAAGAACAAGAGAAAAGGGCAAATTAAACACAAAGTGAGCAGAAAGAAGGCAATAAAGGAATTACGATGTAGGTAAATGAAATAGAGAATACAATTCAGTAGGGAATACTGCAAAGCCAACACATATTTTTTGAAAAGATCAATAAAATTGACAAAACTTTAGTTAGACTGTCAAAGAAAAAATGAGGGTGGATGAAAATAACAAAAATCAGAAATGAAAAGGGACCAAACCCACTGAAATAAATAGGATAAAAAGAAGAAACCATGGACAAATGTCAACAAATTAAACAACTTTGAGGAAATGGACAATTTCCTGGAAACATGGAAACTACCTACACTGACTCAAGAAGAAATAGAATATCTCAACAAACCCATAACTAGAAGGCTAGTCTCACTCAGCATAATGTTCTCAAGATCCATCAATGTCGTTACATACTTCATAAGTTTATTCTGACTTAAAGCTGCATAATATTCCATCGTATGTATATAACACAGTTTGTTTAGCCACTCGTCTGTTGATGGACATTTTGGCTGTTTCCATCTCTTTGCAATTTTAAATAATGCTGCTATAAATATTAGTGTGCAAGTGTCCATTAGTGTCTTTGCCCTTAAGTCCTCTGAGTAGATACCTAGCAATGGTATTGCTGGGTCATATGGCAATTCTATATTCAGCTTTTTGAGGAACCACCAAACTGCCTTCCACAGTGGTTGCACCATTTGACATTCCCACCAACAGTGAATAAGTGTGCCTCTTTCTCCACATCCTCTCCAGAACTTGTCATTTTCTGTTTTGTTGATAATGGCCATTTTGGTGGGTGTGAGATGATATCTATTGTGGTTTTGATTTGCATTTCTCTAATGGCCAGGGACATTGAGCATCTCTTCATGTGCCTTTTGGCCATTTGTATTTTCTCTTCTGAGAGGTGTCTGTTCAAGTCTTTTTCCCATTTTGTAATTGGATTGGCTGTCTTTTTGTTGTTGAGATGAACAATCTTTTTATAAATTCTGGATACTAGACCTTTATCTGATATGTCATTTCCAAATATTGTCTCTCATTGTGTAGGCTATCTTTTGACTTTCTTGATGAAGTTCTTAGATGCTAAAAATGTTTAATTTTGAGGAGCTCCCATTTATTTATTTCCTTCTTCAGTGCTCTTGCTTTAGGGGTAAGGTCTATAAAACCACCTCCAATTATAAGATTTATAAGATATCTCCCTATATTTTCCTCTAACTGTGTTATGGTCTTAGACCTAATGTTTAGATCTTTGATCCATTTTCAGTTAACTTTTGTATAGGGTGTGAGATACGGGTCCTCTTTCATTCTTTTGCATATGGATATCCAGTTCTCTAGGCGCCATTTATTGAAGAGACTGTTCTGTCCCAGGTGAGTTGGCTTGACTGCCTTATCAAAGATCAAATGTCCATAGATGAGAGGGTCTATATCTGAGCACTCTATTCAATTCCATTCAATATGTCTATCTTTATGCCAGTACCATGCTGTTTTAACCACTGTGGCTTCATAATATGCCTTAAAGTCAGGCAGCGTGAGACCTCCAGCTTCGTTTTTTAACCTCAACATACTTTTAGCAATTCAGGGCACTCTGCCCTTCCAGATAAATTTGCTTATTGGTTTTTCTATTTCAGATAAGTAAGTTTTGGGGATTTTTTGGGTATTGCATTGAATCTGTAAATCAATTTAGGTAGAATTGACATCTTAACTATTTTAGTCTTCAAATCCATGAACATGGTATGCCCTTCCATCTATTTAGGTCTTCTGTGAATTCTTTTAACAGTTTCTTGCAGTTTTCTTTGTATAGGTCTTTCGTCTCTTTAGTTAAATTCATTCCTAAGTATTTTATTCTTTTAGTTGCAATTGTAAATGGAATTTGTTTCTTGATTTCCCCCTCAGATTGTTCATTACTAGTGTATAGAAACACGGCAGATTTTTGAATGTTGATCTTGTAACCTGCCACTTTGTTGTACTCATTTATTAGCTCTAGTAGTTTTGCTGGCTATTTTTCAGGGTTTTCAATGTATAGTATCATATCATCTGCAAACAGTGATAGTTTTACTTCTTCCTCTCCAATTTTGATGCCTCGTATTTCTTTTTCTTGTCTAATTGCTCTGGCTAGAACTTCCAACACCATGTTGAATAGCAGTGTTGATAGTGGACATCCTTGTCTTGTGCTTGATCTTAGGGGGAAAGCTTTCAGTTTTTCCCCACTGAGGATGATATTAGCTGTGGGTTTTTCATATGTTCCCTTTATCATTTTAAGGCAGTTCCCTTGTATTCCTATCTTTTGAAGTGTTTTCAACAGGAAAGGATGTTGAATCTTGTCAAATGCCTTCTATGCATCAATTGAGATGATCATGTGATTTTTCTGCTTTGATTTGTTGATATGGTGTATTATATTAATTGATTTTCTTATGTTGAACCATCCTTGCATAACTGGGATGAATCCTACTTGGTCATGTTGTATAATTCTTTTAATGTGTTGCTGGATTTGATTTGCTAGAATTTTATTGAGGATGTTTGCATCTATATTCATTAGAGAGATTGGTCTGTAGTTTTCTTTTTTTGTAATATCTTTGCCTGGTTTTGGTATGAGGGTGATGTTGGCTTCATAGAATGAATTAGGTAGCTTTCCCTCCACTTCAATTTTTTTGAAGAATTTGAGCAGGGTTTGTACTAATTCTTTCTGGAATGTTTGGTAGAATTCACATGTGAAGCCATCTGGTCCTGGACTTTTCTTTTGGGGAAGCTTTTTAATGACTGATTCAATTTATTTGCTTGTGATTGGTTTGTTGAGGTCATCTGTTTCTTTTTGAGTCAAAGTTGGTTGTTCATGCCTTTCTAGGAAGTTGTCCATTTCATCTATATTGTAGTATTTATTAGCATAAAGTTGTTCATAGTATCCTGTTATTACCTCCTTTATTTCTGTGAGGTCAGTGGTTATGTCTCCTCTTCCATTTCTGATCTTATTTATTTGTGTCTTCTCTCTTCTTCTTTTTGTCAATCTTGATAAGGGCCCATCAATCTTATTGATTTTCTCATACAACCAACTTCTGGTTTTATTGATTTTCTCCGTTGTTTTCATGTTTTCAATTTCATTTATTTCTGCTCTGATCTTTGTTATTTCTTTCCTTTTGCTTGCTTTGGGGTTAGTTTGCTGTTCTTTCTCCAGTTCTTCCAAGTGGACAGTTAATTCCCAAATTTTTGCCCTTTCTTCTTTTTTGATATAGGCATTTAGGGCTGTAAATTTCCCTCTTAGCACTGCCTTTTCTACATCCCATAAGTTTTGATATGTTGTGTTTTCATTTTCATTCGCCTTGGAATATTTACTAATTTCTCTTGTAATTTCTTCCTTGACCT
The DNA here is from genome assembly GCF_023851605.1 of Tamandua tetradactyla. Lineage (NCBI taxonomy): Eukaryota > Metazoa > Chordata > Mammalia > Pilosa > Myrmecophagidae > Tamandua > Tamandua tetradactyla. Next base: position 73,249,621 of record NC_135335.1, on the reverse strand, counting down.
ACTGGTTGTTTAAGAGTGTGTTGTTGAACCTCCACATATTTGTGAATTTTCTGGTGCTCTGCCTATTATTAATTTTCAGCTTCATTTTTTTATGATCTGAGAAAGTGTTGTGTATGATTTTAATCTTTTTAAATTTGTTGAGACTTGCTTTGTGACCCAGCATATGGTCTATCTTTGAGAATGATCCATGAGCACTTGAGAAAAAGGTGTATCCTGTTGTTGGGGGGTGTAATGTTCTATAAATATCTGTTAAGTCTAGCTCATTTATTGTAATATTCAACTTCTCTATTTCTTTATTGATCCTCTGTCTAGATGTTCTGTCCATTGATGGGAGTGGGGCATTGCAGTCTCCAACTATTATGGTAGATGTGTGTATTTCCCTTTTTGGTGTTTGCAGTGTTTGCCTCATGTATTTTGAGGCATTCTGGTTTGGTGCATAAATATTTATGATTTTTATGTCTTCTTGTTGAATTGTTCCTTTTATTAGTACATAGTATCCTTCTTTGTCTCTTTTAACTGTTTTATATTTGAAGTCTAACTTGTTGGATATTAGTATAGCTACTCCTGCTCTTTTCTGGTTGTTGTTTGCATGGAATATCTTTTCCCAACCTTTCACTTTCAACCTATGTTTATCTTTGGGTCTAAGATGTGTTTCCTATAGATAGCGTACAGAAAGATCCTGTTTTTTTAATCCATTCTGCAGTCTGCATCTTCAGATTGGGGACTTCAGTCCATTAACATTTAGTGTTATTACTGTTTGGTTAGTACTTTCCTCTACCATTTTGCCTTTTGTATTTTATATGTCATATCTAATTTTCCTTCTTTCTACACTCTTCTCCACACCTCTCTCTTCTGTCTTTTTGTATCAGCCTCTAGTGCTCCCTTTAGTATTTCTTGCAGAGCTGGTCTCTTTGTCACAAATTCTCTCAGTGACTTTTTGTCTGAAAATGTTTTAATTTCTCCCTTATTTTTGAAGGACAATTTTGCTTGGTATAGAATTCTTGGTTTGCAGTTTTTCTCTTTTAGTAATTTAAATATATCATCACACTGTCTTCTCACATCCATGGTTTCTGCTGAGAAATCTACACATAGTCTTATTGGGTTTCCCTTGCATGTGATGGATTGCTTTTCTCTTGCTGCTTCAAGATCCTCTCTTTCTTTTTGACCTCTGACATTCTGACTAGTAAGTGTCTTGGAGAACATCTATTTGGATCTATTCTCTTTGGGGTGCCCTGCACTTCTTGGATCTGTAATTTTAGGTCTTTCATAAGAGTTGGGAAATTTTCAGTGATAATTTCTTCCATTAGTTTTTCTCCTCCTTTTCCCTTCTCTTCTCCTTCCAGGACACCCACAACACGTATATTTGTGTGCTGCATATTATCATTCAATTCCCTGAGTCCCTGCTCAAATTTTTCCATTCTTTTCCCTATAGTTTCTGTTTCTTTTTGGATTTCAGATGTTCCATCCTCTAGTTCACTAGTCCTAACCTCTGTCTCTTGAAATATACCATTGTAGGTTTCCATTGCTTTTTTCATCTTTTCTACTGTATCTTTCATTCCCATAAGTTCTGTGATTTGTTTTTTCAGATTCCATTTCTTCTTTTTGTTCATTCCTTACGTTCTTCATGTCCTCCCTCAATTCATTGGTTTGGTTTTTGATGAGGTTTTCCATTTCTGTTCATATATTCTGAATTAGTTGTTTCAGCTCCTGTATCTCATTTGAACTATTGGTTTGTTCCTTTGACTGGGTCATATCTTTAATTTTCTTGGTGTGATTTGTCATTTTTTGCTGGCATCTGGGCAGTTAATTACCTTAATTAGTTTATTCTGGAGATTGTTTTCACTTATCTTACCTAGGGTTTTCTTGGTAGATGAGTTTGTTGTCTATCTGTTCTTTGACCTTCAGTTCAGCTTTTTCTGGACCTCTAAGTTAAGTTTTGTTTAACAGAGGGTAAGTTTTCAGTTCTTGTTTTGTTGTTTCTTGTCCTGCTTTTAGGGTGTCTTTCCCTCCCCACCTTTAGGAGGGTCTACATAGGTATTACAGACTCCAGCTGGGTTTTCCCAGAATAAACTGACCTCCTATTAGGGGGAAGGAGTCACCTGCGTCAGTTTTCCCTGAGGGTGAGACCCAGCAGGTTGAAAGACTTTCCTGTGAAGTCTCTGGGCTCTGTTTTTCTTATCCTGCCCAGTATGTGGTGCTTGTCTGCCTGCAGGTCCCACCAGCAAAAGATGATATGGTTTCTTTAACTTTGGAAGGCTGTCCCTGCTGGGGGCGTGGTGGAGACAGAGGATAGTTTGTAGGTTGGTTTTAATGGCTTCTAATTGCCAAGCCCTGGGGTCTGAATTCCTTGAGAGAGGAATTCCACCTAAGTTGGGCTTCACCCCTCCCCTGGGGAACAGGCAGGAGACAGCCCTGAAAGCAGTCGGTCTCTGCCTATGTCTGGGGCAGTTGCAACCCGAGTAGTCCGACCGCTGAATCTAGAGACAGCCAATCCTCCATAGAAACAGCCAGAAAAACTTCCGGTTCATCCCCTTTCCTCTTTTTTTGGTTAGCCCAATAAGCGACCTCCGCCTTGACCAGTTTCACCTGAGCTGGGGGCCTATTTTTAGTAGTCAGAATTTGTTTATTAATGCCGCAATTGGTGTTTGGTTGGACTCAGTCCCTGCTACTGTTAGAGTGTCTTTCGTTTCCCTCTGGGAAGCCATCTGTGGGGGAGGGGCACCGGGTGCTGGTGGCCACAGCTTGGGGAACTCACGGTTCCGGAGACTCTCAGCCAGTCCAGTTGGTCCAGACTAGGGTACACTGTGTGTCTGGTCACTATCGTGGCTCCGGGAGCTGTTCTGTACTGTTTCTGGTTATTTAGTAGTTGTTCTGGAGGACAAACTAAAACGTACACATTGCTAAGCCACCATCTTGGCCTCTCCCTTCTAAATTGGTTGATTTTTATTTATAGTCTCTTTAATGTAAGAAGATGAAAATACTTCCAAAATAGTTGAAGCTTTCAGTTTTTTCCACCTTGTAGATTTTGTTTCTATCACATACTATTAATAGTATAATAGTTAGCCATTAATTTGCAATAGATATAATTTTCAAACACTGATTAAATATTTATAGAAAAATTTAAGTGTGTGCATGTGTGTGTGCATTTTTCTTAACTTCTCCAATGATTAATTTGGAAGTTTCACTTCCAGAGTGACAGCATGAGATGTTTCATGGACCTGTGCCCCCTAAAAACAAATATTTGAAAAAATTATAAAAATCAACCATTTAATGGCTCTGTAAATTGTCTTAAAGGCATGTAGCAAATGAGGTATATCTATTTAAGAAAATCTACCAAAACACAGTAAGAACAATGTGGGTATTGAATCATGTCCCCCACGAAATGTACATTCAACTCTTAATCCACAATTCTGTGGGTGTAAACCCATTTTTAAATAGGACATTTGAAGGTGTTATTATTAGCAGGGTGTGACCAAAGTGAATGAGAAAAGGCCTAAACAGCAGTCAGTGAATAGAGGTCAGAAGTCAGCAGCGACCAGAGAATCAGACACAAGGAAAGCAAGATCATCAGGTGACAGGGGATTGATGGGCAGGAACAGGCTCCGACAAGACTTCTAGCCTTACAGTGACACAATAAATTCCTATTATTTAAGCCAACCCAGCAGAAATGGCAAACTAAGACATACAGCAAGAGCCTTTGGCATTTGAACATGACCTCCTATCCCCTACCCGGTGACCATGATTGACAGGTCTAGCCAAGAACATTGTGCTGTATCTCCACCCAGCTCCCACTAGGGAACCATCATATTTTTAGAGAATGTTAGGTCACTGACACTTCCCATCCCCCTCATTGCCATAACTATGCTTTGAAAAGGATAAATTACAAATGAGTGTCAGGAAGGCACATTGACCAAACTGGGGTCTCAATTATCTTCGACATGCTTGTTTCTAGGGCAGGAGATTCATGCTGGAAAAAGCAAGCCAAAAATTCAAAATTCTGAATATGAAAACAGATCTAATTATATTAAATAATAATGTGTAATTTGTTTAAAAAGCTGGCTCTCAGAAGCTTGTCAGATTCAATGACTACTAGGATGGCTCAACATTAAAGAGTTCATGTAAAATCCTTCAATAACAAATAAAAGATGGGAAATTATATAGTAATCTGTATTGATAAAAAATATTTTGCATAAAATTTAGCAAGTCTGTCACCATAGCAGTTTTCTTTGGCTCTATAATGACAAGAACCAGAGGCTACTTAGGTTTAGCTCTTTCTTGAAGTTATAAGAAATGATTCTTCCTTTTAGGCAAATGTGAGAGGATGGGGAGGAGAAAGCAAGACAAGCTAAGAAAGGAAAACTAAAGAAAGTAAGGGAGAGAAAACTGCTTCCATCAAAGTACCAAAAATTAGGAAAGCTCCTTACTTTTCTCTTATCAATATTTTGGAACATTTAATGTCATGTCCTCATCCACAAGAGACTTCTCCTCTGATGTTCAATGGCTATCCTGACTGAAGATGGAAACTGGTTTCTGAATGATCATTGTGAGTTAGTTCCTTCCAGGAGCCATTTCTCTTATGCTTAAAGCCAATCATCCCCAGCCTAATAAGGAGGAAAGCGGGGACTATAGGCTTCATTGAATTTAATCCCTATTTCTGGTTGTAGTGACTCATGTGAGGGCAGAAGACAGGAATGATTCTTATTTATACATCTCCTGCCCTTGCAGTCAAATACTAGATAATTCTCCAGGAAATACCTAGCCTTACTCTTCTTCATCCCTGCATTCTAACCCACCATCCATACCCGCCATGATCAAAAAACAATAGCAACAATCAAATTCCTGACTCATACAACAGAAGGTTGCTTTGAAAGTTCTTTTTGGCTTCATTCCCAGTTATATTTACTTCTGTGCCTCAGCTTTCTCTTCACTTTAACTAAAGCTCAAGAGGTGAATAAATGAATGAAATGCTTCAATTTTGGAGATGGAAGTTATGTGATGTACAGCTAATCTGGAAAGCAAGCTAGGAAGAGAGCAGATTGGGGTGGTCTGGGATAGGAATCTGCTGTTTAACTACTCTGAATCTCCTGAAAATTTTAGCAGATCTGGTGACTCATATTATCTAACTTTAAAAAGGTAGATGCACCCCTATATTTATGGTCAATTCATTTTCAATACAAGTGTCAAGACAATTCAATGGGAAAAGAATAGTCTTTTCAACAAATAGCCCTGACACAACTTGATATCCACTTGCAAAGAATGAAGTTGGCCTCTAACCCACACCACACATGCAAAATAACTGAAATTAGATAAACATCTAAATGTAAAAGATAGAACTATAAAAATCTCAGAAGAAGACTAAAGAGTAATTCCTTGTGACTTTGAGTTAGACAAAACTTCCTTAGATATGGCACCAAAAGCACAAATAAAGAAAGAAAAATAAATTGAAATTCATCAAAATTTAAAAACCTTTCAATTTCAGAGGACACCATCAAGAAAGTGAAAAGACAACCCACAAATACGTGTGTGCATATGTCCATATAAGTGTGCATAATTTTGACTAGTGTTTTTGAAGAACATAGAGCTTATACATCCTCTTATTTTAATCTAATCCAATTTAACTTTTCATAGATTATTTCAGCCCTTTAAAAGTATTATTGTTACAAACATTAATATATCATCATTTTGTTTTCCGTGTTTCCATCTTTTAGGTGCTCCCTCTTATCTCTTAAATATATTAGAATATGTGGCTTCTGTTTTGACCATATCTTAATGCCAAATGCATCCTAATACCTGAATCCATTCACATCAACATTTCCTTCCATACACTATATCTCTCATTTAAGAGAGAATACTGAATAACTAAGGTGCTGATTTTTTTACTTAGCTTGTTTTTTTTATGCATACAGAGACTGAGCAGCAGAAGTGTCATCTCTGTATTGAAATTCATTTATTTTCTCCTCTTTTCTACACTCAATTTCTTCTCTCCCTCCCACCCCTCCACAGTGAAAAGAATGAAGTTACACCATGGCTCATGTAATAACATTCTTTTTCTTACTCATCCTGAGTAGCCTCTTGGGATGACCCAATGACACAGTCAAGTAAATTCAATTGCTCAAGAAATCTAAAACAAGAGAAAACTAAAGAAACCCAAAGCTGACTTTTACAGACCTGAAAATCAGAATATGTACACAAAATCCAAAGCAATAATTACCAACTCTATCAACAGCAAGGCAAGCATATTGAGGTCAGAATGTTACACAGATTTTACCTAGCCCTATTTTACATGAAACAAGTGATATGTAAATCAAATCATTACCCATTTTCTTGTACTCATTAATCCCATTTAAAAAAAATTTTATCACTGTTCCCCATCCCCAAATATTTTCTCTCCGCTCCTTCAAAAATATCTTTGCTAACACCTTTTCAAAGAGCTGCCATCCATTTGTGACTTATCATGCACTGTAGTTCCTGAGCCAATGGCAACTTATTGCTCGAAAGTTCTTGGATATTTTTTAATCAGAAAGGAATTCTTGAGAATATAATTTTCAGTTTTGTTTTAATAAGTGATAAGTGAATGTGGATCTAGGTCACAAGGAACTACTGAATGCAGTGTTTTCCTTAAGAATGAATATTTGACTCTATAGCAATAATTTGTAACAATTATTTCTGCACACAATGAAAACAGTTTATGCTATGCGTAGGCAATTATACTGAGGAACTTCTGGTTAATAGTAGGGAATATAGGAATGATTAAAATAAATGCTGCATTTATATAGCTTTAATTTCTTATCTGTAGGTATTTGAGATGATATATATTATTGTAATGATTTGGACATCACAACATGACTGAAACTTTTACCAGTGAAATCATTTTGGAAATTACAAAAATAAAATTCCTGCTTTTCCCCTTCTATTTCCAATGTGTACTTGAGCTTCCATGTATGTCCAACATTGTTAGAAATGACAAGAGACAATTAATTTGAATACATTTGTTACCTATGGAGAGGGGAAAAAATGATGCAATTATTACAGCTTTGATTCCCTGCACAACTTCAGTTAAACTATTAATATTCTTATCTATAAGTACGTAATGAATTTCTTGACTCAATTTAAAAAATGTTGAACATTTCACAGTTATAACAAAATATGCTATTTTATTATATTTTATTGTGAAAATAATCATAAAACTGTATAACTCTTATGCTGTCCTACTTTTGCTAAAATAATGTGATTTAGAAAAGGAATTGAAAATATAGCATAAATATGACATTTGATTTCATAAACCGCATCAATGCTGTTTCAGGATTATAATTGGTAGACGAAAATGTCAGCTTTTATCTATAGTAAATATAATTTACACAGCAGAAAAGAGTGATTAGAGTCAGATCACTGAGAGGCTAATGGATAGAGCCTTTGGCACAAATAGGGGCTGTTCATTTCGCAAAAGATCAGAGAGGAGACAAGTGATGAAGGTGTTTCTACAAGTACTGAGAGACATCATAGAATGTTCATTCATGCTCTGGGACAATGAGCAATCTAATTATTTTTATATTAAATAATTAAAATTCTGTGGCCAATTTGACTCACGTTTTGAATAGTATTAAATTGAGCCATGCATGGCTTCGAAAGTTAAAGTACTTTTCATAAATTGGAATGTGAGAAATGTTAACAAAAGAGGACTTTAACAAAATTGAGCAAGTAATGGGGCTTGTCAGGGTTGATACAACAGAGATTGAATTGCAAAACTAAATTACAACAGCGAAATACACAGATCTGATATGCTGCTGAGAATAAAGTCCCACATATTTGTTTTGGAAATGATGTCATTTAATAATTATTAAAGAAGTTATTTGAAAAGTTTCATGCCTTTTAGTACTCTTGTTAATGAAAGTGTAGAACTTAAAATATATTTAATGTCTAAGGATGAGAGAAAGAAAAGGAAAATTATGCTTCTTTAGCATATTTTGGTAAATAAGTGCTATTGCTTAATCAAATAAAATTACATTACAAGAGAAAGAGCAGGGAAGCAGAATTATCTAAAAAGACTCTCAGAAGAACATTTAAATGAAACTAGAAAGACATATAAAAGGCAAGGTTGACAAGAACAATTATTTCTTGTTAAATGGATAATTATCCATTGTGGTATGATATTTATCTAGGTAACAAATAGGTCTGTTTTAGGAATAAAATCTTGTGGGCTACTCATAGTATTTAAATTTCATTAAAGAGTTCAATAGTTGGGGGAAATTTACACAGGAATAAATTAGAGAATCATTTTGAATTATGGGATATTTAATATTAATATTTAGTGGAACTATTTGGGATAGCATGTTTTCTTAAGAAAAATATGCATACACTATCCTTAGCTGGAATACCTTTGAGGTTTTTCAATCTAGAAAGTAAAAAAAAGTAAATTTATCGCAAGATGAAACTAAATAATTCAAGAATTTAAATCAAATGGAACAGCTATATATACTAAAGAAAGAAACAAACAAAAATATAACTGAAGCAACGACAGCAAAGTAATTGAAAAGCAGGAATGGAAGTAAAGAAAAATAAAGAAGAAATAATTTCAACTTACCTGACAGTAAGCTAGAACTAGTAAGATACTCATTTATCTGAGAAATAGTATAAGAAATTGGAAGATGTAACATTAAGAAATTTTTTTTAAATAAATGTTTATAGGGCGGGCCATGGTGGCTCAGCAGGCAGAACTCACCTGCCATGCCAGAGACCCGGGTTTGAATTTTGGTGCCTGTCCATCCCATGCAAATAAATAAATAAATAAATAAATAAATAAATAAATAAATAAATGTTTATAGAATTGTTTAGAGAAATGATTCTAAACCCTTTAAACTTGGGTAATTTATTTAATATGTCTCAATATTCACATAAGTTTTAAGATGATATGTATTTTTTAATTAACAGAAGCTAAAATTAACTTTTTGCTTATAAATTTCTGTGAGTTTTGAAATATGGAAAAAAATAGTGTATCTACAACCAAACAAAACCACCTTATGCTGCATTACTTAGTCAACTCTTTTTCACAGGCAACTTACTATGTGCCTGTTTCAGAACGTTTCCTAGATGGAAACATATATAGTGATCCTTATTTTATTTATTTATTTTCAAACTATTAATTTATTTATTTAGGATGGGCAAGCACCGGTAATTGAACCCAGGTCTCCTGCATGGCAGGCGAGAACTCTGCCTGCTGAGCCACCATGGCCCACCCCCCGTAGTGATCCTTATTATTGAGGATTCTGTATTTGTGGATTATGTACTTCAGTACTATGTAGTGTTCCAAAGTGCAAGAAGGCTGTGATGTGTCTCAGGGAGAAAAAAAGGCATGCCAGATAAGCTTTGTTCAGGCATGAAATTGCAGTATGTTAACTTTGAGTTCAATGTTAATAAATCAACAAAACATTAAATAAGTTATATTTAAGAAGAAGCACATATTAAGCAAGTGTTTGTGTACTGATTATTTGGTGACAATGCTGTGCCCAGAGAGACACACAAGAACCTAACCCTGTATTTCCCCTATGGGCAATGGTTCAATATTTGCTTATACAGTGTAGGTGGAAACTTAATAGACCATAACTACTGGGAATAGCTAGAATCTAATGCAATTTGGTGCCTTTGGTGCCTGGCTTCTTTTACTCAGCAAAATGGATCAGAGATCATTTTATGATATTCTGCAATGGACACAGATTTTGTACTTTCATGTTTTTTTTTTTAATTGTAGACATTTTAATAGAGGTGCATATGAAAAAATAAGCCATTTAATTTTTAATTTGCATTGCCTCTATGATTAATAATTTTGAATATTCTTTCACGCCCATATTTGTGATCATCTAAATATACTCTTTGGTGAAGTGTCTTTTCAAAATGCTAGCCACTTATTAGTGGATATTTTTCTATATTATTATTTAGCCTTGAGATACATTCATATAATCAAATATGTTTTCCCAGTCTGTTGCTGTCTTTTCATCTTTCTAGGATTGACATTTGCAGAGAAAATGTTCTTAATTTTGACACAATTCAATTTATCCATTTTCTCTGTTGTGTGTTTAATTTAATATTGTATTTAAGAACACTTTGTGCAGCCCAAGTTTACATAAATTTTATCATATAATTTCAATTATAAGTTTTACAGTTTTATATTTTACATTTAGAACTATGATCCATTTTGAGTTCATTTTTATGTAAAGTACAATATGGGGGTTAGTTTTGTATTTTTATATTTTACATATGAATATGTAAATGTCTGCAATATTAATTGATGAAAAGACTATGCAAAAATCACTTGACTAAATTTACATAGGTCTATTTCTGGAGTCTTCATTCTGTTCCATTGATCTCTTTGGTTATATATTTACCAATTTTTAAACTATCCTTATCACCATAGCCTTAAATAAGTCTTAAAATCAGGTATTGTATGTCTTCCACATTTGATCATCTTATTTGGAATTGTTTTGATACTTCTGGTTTCTTTGACTTTCAATATAAATATTGAAATAATTTGTTGATTTCTACCAAAAAAGAAATCTTGCTGGCATTTTGGTTGTTTAATCAATGCAGGTATACTTGTTTAATTGCACTTCAATTAATTGTGTTTCACAGATATTTCATTTTTTACAAATTGAATGTTGTGGCAACCCTGTGACAAGTAAACTTATCAGTTCCACATTTCCAAAAGCATGTGCTTATTTTATGTCTCTCTGGCACATTTTGGTCATCCTTGCAGTATTTCAGAATTTTGCATTATTATTATATCTTTATGATCATCTGTGATCAGTGATCTTTGATGATATTATTTTAATTGTTTCGGAGTGCCAAGAACCACAACCATATAAGATGGCAAATTTAATCAATAAATATTTTGTGTGTTCTGACTGTTCCAAGGAACAACTGTCCCCCATCTCTCTCCCTTCAGGCCTCCTTATTCCATAAGAAACAACAATATTAAAATTAGGCCAATCAATTACCCTACAATGACCTCTCTAAGTGTTCAAGTGAAAGGAAGAGTCTTGCATTTCTCACTATAAATCAAAAACTAGAAATTATTTAGTGAGGAAAGCATGTTGAAAACTGTGATAGGCCAAGTTGTGAAGGCAAAGGAAATCTTGAAGGAAATTACAAGTGCTACTTAGTGAACACTTGAATGATAAGAAAACTGATATGGAGAAAGTTGGGTCTGAATATAAGATCAAATTAACCACAACAGTCACTTAAATCAAAGCCTAACCCTGAGTAAGACTCTTCTCTCTTCAATTCTTTGAAGACTGAAAGAGGTTAGTAAGCGCAGGAAAAAAATTTGAAGCCAGCAGAGGTAGGTTAGTAGAGATTTAAGGAAAGGAGCCATCTCCATAACATAAAAATGCAAAGTGAAGCAACAAGTGTTGATGTAAAAGCTGTTCAGGTTATTCAGAAAATCTAGCTAAGATAATTGATACATGTGGCTACTCTAAACACATTTTGGGTGAAGACAAGGTAGCTTTCTATTGGAGGAAGATGTCATCTAGGACTTTCATAGCTAGAGAGAATTCAATGACTGAATTCAATGTTTCAAAAGAAGGCTGACTTTCTTGTTAGGGCTAATGCAACTGTTGATTTTAAGCTGAAGCCGGTATTCACTCACCATCCCAAAATTTCTAGGGCCCTTAAAAATTATGCTAAATCTACTCTGCCTATGTTCTCTAAATACAAAAGCAAAACCTGTATGGCAGCAAATCTACTTACAACATCGTTCACTGAATATCTTAAACCCACTGTTGAGATCTACTGCTCAGAACAAAATATTATTTTCAACATATTTTCTGATTATTATTGATGCACCTGCTCACCGAAGAGTACTGATGAAACTTTACAATGATATTAATGTTGTTTTCATGCCTCCTAAATAGCATCCATTGTGCAGCCCAAGGATCAAGGAGCAATTATGATTTTCAAATTTTATTATTTAAGGAAGATATTTTATCAAGCTATAGCTGACATAGATGGATTCCTCTGTTCAATCTCAACAAAATAAAATGACAGTCTTCTGTAACTATTTACTATTCTAGATGCCATAAGAACATTCATAACTCACGAGAAGTGGTCAAACTATCAACATTAACAGGAATTTGGAAGAATTTGATTCCAATCCTCATCGACGAATTTGAGGGGCTCAAAACTTCAGTGGAGGAAATAATTGCAGATGTGGTGGAACTAGCAAGAAAGTTAGAATTAGAAATGGAGCCTGAAGATGTGAATGAATTGCTGCAATCTCATGATAAAACTTGAGACAGATGACAAGTTGGACCTTGTAGATGAGCAAAGAGTGATTTTTTGAGATGGAATAAATTCCAGGTGAAGATGCTGTGAAAATTGTTGAAAGGACAACAATGTATTTGGAATATTATACAAACTTACTTGATAAAGCAGTGGCAGGAATTGATAGGACCAACTACAGTTTTGAAGGAAGCTTTACTAATGCCATCAAACAGCATCACATCCTACAGAAAAATCTTCCCTGAAGTAAGAGTCAATTGATGCAGCAAACGTCACTGTTGTCTTATTTTTAGAAATTGCTAGTCATCCCACCCTTCAGCAACTACAGCTGTTTTCTTCAGCAGCCATTAACACTAAGGGAAGACCCTCCACCAGCAAAAAGATTATGACTTGCTGAAGGCTTACATGATTGTTAGCATTTTTTAGCAGTAATATATTTTTCAATGTTTTTTACTGTTAAATATAACATCTATACAAAGAAAAAGTAATGTTTTTCAAAGTATACTTCAACAAGTACAGAACAGATTTCAGTGTTTGTTATGGGTTACCATTCCAGTATTTCAGATTTTTCCTTCTAGCTTCTTCAAAACACTGGAGGCTAGATTTTTTTCTTTTTTGTGAAAAATAACATATGCATAAAAGTAAGCATTTCAAAGCCCATAACAACCATTAGTTGTAGAACAGTTTTCAGAATTTGGTATGTGTCTCAATTCCACATTTTTGGGTTTTATTTCTAGCTGCTCTAAGGTACTGAAGACAAAAAAGAATTACCAATATAATTATTCAGCAATCATACTCTGTTAAATCCTACCTTCGCTGTATAACTCCACCATCACCTTTGATCTTTCTACCACTCTTTAAGGGTATGGGCTATGCCCATTCTAACTTTTTCATGTTGAAAGGAGCTGTCAGTAATATGGGATAGGATGGGGGATGGAATTAGTTGATGTTCTGGATAGGCTAGCCTACATTTTAGGACTTATTTGGTGCAGGGAACTATCTGGAGCTTGTAGCTTTCTGGAAAATTACGCTAGTGGATGAAACATTTATAGAATCTTATATAATGCCTTTGGTATTCCTTAGTATTGGCTGGAATGGTTTTGCTTGGGATTTGGCAAATTATCGCAGGTAGCAATGATTAATGGAAGCACGTGTAAGAGTGATCTCCAGAGTTGCTGCTCAATTCTATTTGGACTCTCTTCGCCACTTGTAACACTCGCGTAGTTTGATACCTTACCTGTAACACTTATTTTCCCCCTTTGGTCAGGATGGGCATTTTGTTGATCCCATGGTGCCAGAGCCAGACTCATCCCTGAAAGTCGTCTCCCACATCACCTGGGAGACTTTCATCCCTGGATGTCATGTCTTGTGTAGGAGGGTGGGCAATGATTTCACTTGTGGAGTTGGGCTTAGAGAGATAGACCACATCTGAGAAACAAGGCCCTCTGGAAATAACTTTTAGGCATACTTATAAGTAGGCTAAGTTTCTCTGCTACATACATAAGCTGTACAAGAGCAAACCTCAATATCAGCAGCTTGACTTATTGATTTGGGTATCCTTAATGTTTGATATAGTATCAGGGGTTTCCCTGGTGGTAAAGTTTAATAGTTCCATATATTTCTTCCATCCCTCAAGGGACTTTGGCAATATTTTTGATTATCTGCTTAATATATTCTTGGATGTACCCAGACATTACATTAATCTGGACAGGATTAAAAGGTTTCATTCTTTTTCTGCATTCCATGTTTGAATTGTTTCAATGATCTATCCAGACAGTTTGAATTAGATTATGTGCTACAGAGAATTTATGTTCTGAACAGAATAAGACTTTTTCCTCTGACCTCAAAGAGCAGATGAGGTTCTAAAATATAGACAATGCCTTCCTTACTCCTGTATTCTGAATTATCTTAACCCCAATCTGATTGGCTTCATTGTTATCTCTAAATGCCATTTTATGGATGTATGAAACAGCCTCTCAAAATCCAGAAATAATAATTACTACTCTGGACTAAATGTGATTGCTATAACAACCTGTAATCTAGACCCCTGTTTTCTTATAAGTGCTTTCTAAATGCAACTATACAATAATTGCTATTTTGTTTCTGGTTTATTTTGCCTCCTCAAATGTCCCACAGGTTCCTTCAAACTGTTGCATGTATCACAACTTCCTTCTTTTTTTAGCACCACAATATTCAGTCATATGTATATACCATTGTTCACCAATCTACTTCTCAGTCAGTGCATCCTTCAGCTTCCTCCATTCATTAGGCTTCATGTATAATACCCAGACTCCACAGTCCATCAACATTTTCAGTTTTAGATAATTTCATTGTTCCTAAGAGAAAGATAACCAGTAATCACACCCTCACCGAATAGAAAATCTAAACGTCCCTTTAACACTTGTGCTTTCCCCATTATTTACCCCTGATGTTGTGAAGTATTATTGCTATTTTCCTGTTAAATACATCCCATAAACATGCAATAGCAGTTTTATGCCTTTGTCCTAAACTTATACACAGGTTTTACAAGATTCATTCGTTTGAAGTAGTTCATGCAAGAACTTATTTATATTTGTGTTAATTGGTGGGGCACATGGGTCTCACCCTTTCCTTCATGTTCACATTCAACATGGTAATATTACTTATAGAGCTGCTAGTGAACTGCCCTCACTTCTATCTATTGCTTTTTACTTGAGTTCAACCTCATTACCTAACCATTCACTTATCTATAGCTTCTGTGTATCTCTAGGCCCTTATATTCTATATATAACCCTCTGATTTTCACCTTTATCATATGGTATAAAGGTGGAATCATACACTAGCTATTCTTTTGTTTCTGTCTTATTTCACTCAGCATTGTGTGCTCAAGGCTGATCCATCTTGTCATGTGCTTCAGGAATTCATTTCATATTGCTGCTGCATAATATTCCATCTGTATAGACACCACATTTTGTTAATTCACTCATCTGTTGATGGGCAAATCAAATTTTCCGTCTTCTGGTCATTGTGACTACTGCTGCTATGAACATCAGTATGCAAATATCTGTTTGTGTCACTGCTCTCAGCTCTTCTGGGTATATAATGAATAGCAGCATTGCCGGGTCATAGGACAATTTGAAATTTAGTTTCCTGAGGAACCACTAAACTGTCTTCCGTAGCTGCAGTACCATATACATTCCCACCAGCAGTGCATAAGTGTCTCAATTTCTCCACATCCTCTCCAACATTTATAGTTTTCTGTTTGCTTAAAAGCAGCCATTCTTATAGGTGTGAGGTGATAACTCATTATAGTCTTGCTCTGCATTTCCCTTATAGCTAATAAAATGACAATCTCTTTATGTCCTTTTTAGCCATCTGTATTTGCTCTTCAGAAAAATGCTGTCTCACAGCTTCTCGTGGCTCTTGCCAAAATAATTTCTCTTTTAACGGATTCCAGTAATCTAATCAAGACCCACCTGGAATGAGTGCCATCACATCTCCCTGGAGATAATCTAATTAATATTTCCAACCTACGTTATTGAATCAGGATTAAAAAATGGTTACTGCTACAAGATTGAATCAGGATTAAACCATGGCTTTTATTAGGAACATAATCCTTTCAAACCAGCACAAATGTTCATTATGGAGATTAGCCTGTAGTTTTCATTTCTTATAGCATCTTTACCCGGTTTTGGTAATAAAGTGATAGTAGCTTCATAAAATGAGTTAGGCAAGTTCCTTCTTCCTCAATTTTTTGGAGAAGTTTGAGCAGGATAAGTGTTAGTTCATTTTGTATGAAGATTTTTTGATGATGGATTGAATCTCTTTACTTGTGATTGCTTTGTTGAGATCTTCTATTTCTTCCTAAGTCTGTGTAGCTTGTTTGTGTGTTTCCAAGAATTTGTCCATATCATCTAAGTTGTCTAGTTTGTTGGCATAAAGTTGCTCATAGTATCCTCTTATGATTCATTTCTTCAGGGCCTGTGGTAATATACCCTTTTTCATTTCTGATTTTTATTTATTTGCAGCTTTTCTCTTTTTTTATTTGTCAGTCTTGTTAGTGGCCCATGGATTTTATTGATTTTCTTAGTCAACTTTTAGTTTTATTGATTATTTCTATTGTTCTTTTGCTCTCCCATTCATTTAATTCTGTTTTAATCCCTGTTATTTCTCTCCTATTTGTTTTGGGGTTCGTTTGCTGTCTTTTCTCAAGTTCTACCAGGTGACCGGTTAAGTCCTCAATTTTTGCTCTTTCTTCTTTTTTAATATAGGCATTTTGGGTAATAAACTTCTTTCTCAGCACAGCCTTTACTGTATGCCATAAGTTCTGATATGTTGTATTCCCATTTTCATTTGTCTCCAGATATCTACTAATTTCTCTAGCAATTTCATCATTGACCCACTGGTTGTTTAAGAGTATCTTATTAAACTCCATATATTTGTGAAAGTTCTCATTCTTTGATGGTTATTGATTTCTAGCTTCACTCCATTGTGATCAGATCAAGTGCTTTGAATAATTTCAGCGTTTCTAAATTTATGAAGATCTGTTTTTTGCCCCAGCATTTGATCTATCCTGGAGAATGTTCCATGAGCACTAGAGAAGAATGTGTATCCTGGTGTTTTGGGATGTAACCACCTATATATATATATATATATATATATATATATAGATAGATATAGATAGATAGATAGATAGATAGAGAGATAGATAGATAGATAGATAGATAGATAGATAGATAGATAGATAGATAGATAGATAGATATCTGTTAGGTCTAATTCATTTACAAAATTTTTTAAGTTCTCTATTTCCTTGCTGACTGGCTATCTGGTTGCTCTATCTATAGAGGGATGTGGTGTATTGAAGTCTGTACTATTATTGTTAAGATGTCTATCATTCCCTTCAGTTTTGCCAATGCTTGTCTCATGTACCCTGGATCTCCTTGATTGGGAGCATAAACATTTAAGAATATTATTACTTCTTAGTGTCCCTTTAATTAATATATAGTATCTTTCTTTGTCTCTTATGATGCTTTCATTTAAAGTCATTTTATATATTAGTGTAGCTACTCCTGCTTTCTTTAGCTTACAGCTTACATGAAACATCTTTTTCCATCCTTTCACTTTCAATCTCTTTGTATCCTTGTGTCTAAGATGAGTCTCTTGTAAGCAGTATATAGGTGGATTATATTTCTTACTTTATTCTCACAATTTGTATCTTTTAATAGGTAAATTTAGTCTGTTAACATTCAAAGTTGTTACTTTAAAGGTATTTCTTGAATCCACCATCTTATCCTTTGGAATTTATTTGTAAGATCCTTATATTCTTTTCTCTCTTTCTCTTTTTATACTTTAAGTTACCTTTACTGGTATTCTTCAATTCTGTGCCCTCCTCCAGACCTCCCTCTCTTGTCTTTTTTTTCAGCTGATATAACTTCCTTCAGTATTTCTTGAAGGGTTGGCACTTGATGACAAATCCTTTCAGCATTTGTTTGTCTGTGAAAATTTTAATCTCTCCCTCAGTTTTGAAGGACAGTTTGGTTGGATACAGAATTCATTCTCTTTTTGGATCTTAAATATACCATACAAGTGCCTTCTCACCTCCACAGTGCCAGTTGAGGAGTCTAAACCTAGTCTTATGTGGTTTCCCTTGTACATGGTGAGCTGCTTCTCTCTTGCCACTTTCAGGATTTTCTGCTTCTCTTCAGCATTTGACAGACTGATTAGTATGTGTCTTGCGGAAGGCCTATTTGGATTTATCCTTTTTGGAGTTCGTTGGTTGGTCTTCCTTGATTTGCATATTTATGTCCTTTATAAGGGTTGGCAAGTTTACCCCCATTATATCCTCAACTACTCTTCCTAGCCCTTTACTCTTCTCTTCTCCTTTTGGGACACTGATGATTTTTATATTTGCGTGCTTTGTTTTGTCCATCATTTCCCTGAGAACCAGTTCAAAAATTTCCTTTTTTTTCTGTCATTTGCTCTTTTGTATGTTTGACATCACTTGCCCTGTCCTCAAGTTCATTTATTCTTTCTTCTGTCTCTTCAAATCTGCTATTGTGTCTCTAGTATATTTTTTATTTGGTTTATAACATCTTTAATCTCTGTGATTTCTGCTATTTTTCTATTTATTTTTTTGAATATCTCTTTGTACTCTTCTAGTGCCTTCTTGAACTTCTTTATGTCATTAGACATCCCACTGATTTTGTTTAACAGAGTTATATGAACATCTTTGATTAGTTGTTCCAAAGTCTCTGTCTCCTCCTATGTTTTAATTTGATCAATAGTCTGGGTTATATCTCTCTGCATCTTAATAGTCTTAGTTAGTGATCTTCTGTTGCTTTTGCAGCATGTAACCATCTTGAGAGGGTTACTTTGTAAGTTGATTTCCTACAGTAGTCTTAAGCTGTGGGGTGGATGTAGACTGTATGGTGTCACAGAACAGCATGGTGATAGGTTGCTGCACAGTTATAGGTGCAGATTGGGGATGCTACATTGGTGTCTCTGAGCATGGGGTGTGGGACATGGGGTTGTGGAGGTACAGTGTGGGGACCATGGTGGCAAGCTGAAGCTCAGGAAGTCCTTGGAGCATAGGAGCAGGGTGTGGCACTGGGGACACAAACTTTGGTTGCAACAGGAGGCAGATGGCAGGTACCGTAGAATGCATGGGCACTTGTGTGCAGAGAGGATATGATGGGTGCATGGAGCATGGGAGAGGTCAGAGCACTGCAAGTGCAGGGCACAGGTGTTTACTTGCACTGGGAGAAGGGTCTAGGAGGCCCAGTATGTGGGTGTTTGACTATGAAGGAGCAGTACACAGCTCCCAGGGGTTGCAGGATGTGCATCAGGGATGGGTGATATTAAGCGGGTGGGATCCTAGCACAGGTGTTGTGAGATTGGGGGAGGGGTGCACACATGTGCAGGGCAGGGACTATGTAGCACAGATGCACACATGAGCATCTGCCATGCATGGGAAAGGTCACTGGTGTAGGGGGGTGGGGCAAGTTTATGCATGTGTGCGGGACAGGGGTTAGGATGTAGGGGTCAAGAGGTAAGTACATGGATGCATGGGCACCTGGCAATGGGGAGGATGTGTCTATGAGTGTGCACATATCTGAGGGGCAGAGCCCTGGTGTGCATGTGCACAGAGCTCAGGAGCACTGGCCCAGGGTTACTGCATGGGCTGGGGGCTGTTGTGTCTTGGATGCGCAGGTCAGCACTTGCCTAGAGCCGGGGGCATAGTGTGTGCATGTGTGATTTTGGGAGGGCCATAAGCTGTTGTACACATGCACAGAGCTCAGGGGGTTGAGCAGATATGCACAAATGTATGGGCTGGGGGTGGGTGTAGCCCAGGCATGAAGATGAGGGCCAGCAGTCTTGAGGTTCCAGCAACTGCCTGCCAGGGTTGGGAGTGGGGGCGGGTCAGGGGCATGGCATGGGTTGGTGGGTCTTGTATGGGGCAGGGCTAGACTGTGAGCTTGCACTGGAGAGATGGATCAGGCTGGAACAGACGTGTGCATGCACAGGACTGGGGTTTGAGGCAGGGCTGCATGGTGGTTGGGTGTCAGGGCAGGGATAGTTGGAGCATGACGTCAGGGGGAAAGTGACGGGGTTCAAGTACATGCGGTGAGGGTGAATTGCAGGATAGTGGCAGATGCAATATATCCTATTGCAGGATAGTGGCTATGATTTGTTCTAGATGTTTTTTAGTTTAGGCTTTACGTTTAATTCTATTATCCATTTTTTATATTGTATGAGCTAAGAAGTATTTCTTTGTTTGATTTTTATTTTGTTTATGGTGTCCGGTTGTTATAGCCTTATTTGTTGAGAAGACAATCCTTTTCTTATTGAATTAACTTGGTATCATTATCAGAAATCAATTGGCTGTGTATGTGTATTTATGGCTATACTCTCTATATCGTCCCATTGATCTACATGTCAATCCATATGCCAAAACCACAGAAGCTTGGTTACTCTAGCTTTATAGTAAGTTTTGAAATCAGACAGCATAAATCTTCAAACATTTCTTGTTATTTGAAAATGGTTTTAGCAAATTAGACATTGTTGCTCAGCACTGATTTCCCTTAATCATTACCTTATCAATACAGATACATAGGCATAGATACAAGCATAACAACAAAATTGTAACACAGAAATTTATGAATAATAAAATAATGGTTATCGTGGGAGAAATAGGTTGAGAATAAAACGAATTTAAAAGGCTTATTCTTTTGACCAGTAGTCATCAGTGGAATGAAAAATTAAAATTACACTGAAATATCACTATACATCTACCAGAATGGCTAAAAACAAAAATAGTGAAAGCAGCATATGTTGTTGAAGGTGTAGAGAAACTAAATCATTCATACATTGATGATAAGATTTTAGCATGGTATAGCCATATGGAAAGCAGTTTGGCACTTTCTTACAAAACTATTCATGTACTTGCCCATATGGCCTGGCAATTTCACTTTTGGGAATGTATCCCATGTATGCAAAAAACTTATGTTCACAGAATAACTTGTACACAAATGCTCCTAACAGTTTTATTCTTAATAATCAACACTGGAAATAGTTTAAATATCTCTCAACAGGTGTTAGTTCATAAACTGTGGTCCACACAGACCAGGCATGCTGCTTAGTAAAATAAAATGCACAAGAATATTGATGCACAAGACAATTTGGAAGGTTATCAAAGGAATTATGCTGAGTGGAAAAGACTCAGTTCCAAAATCTTATATACTGTATGATTCCTATTATAGAACATTCTTGGAATGACAAAATTATAGAAATGGAGAGCACATTGCTGTTTTCCAGGGACTGGAGAAATGTAGAGGAGAAAAGTGGCTCTGGCTATAGAAAGGATAGGATGATGGATTGTTGTGATGAGTCTGATCTGTAGCTCAATTGTCTTGCTGATCATATGAACCCTCACATGTGATAAAATTGCATAGAACTAAATAAATGCACACTCACTACTGTGAATTTCAGGATTTCAGGGCTTGGCCATGAAAATATTGGACCACTCGATGGCAGTGAAGTACAAGCTTTATTCCGGTTGTGCTTGGGCATGTGTGCTTGGGAAGGGCAATCCTTCTCACAGAGGGAGAACTTTCAGAGGTACCAGCCAGAAGGGGAAGTAGGGCAAGAGACCTTCTCCAGGGAGGGGGAGCATAGAGGGGGCTTATATGTGAAGGCGATATTTAGCAGCACAGTGGGGAGTTTCTGGATCAGGGAACTACAAAGGCATAGTAGCTTGAAGTCTTTTATAGCCCGAAAATTTGTGTGTGACTCATGAATGCTGCACACACTTTCACAAGTAATGCAATGAAAGTTGGCTCTAAAGGGTTAAATATTGTTTTGGGGATATTTTTTCAAGAATTTAGACATGTAAGAATTTGAATTTGGCATTTGAATTTGAATTTGGGCCAAAGGGCCCAGCCTGCTATAAAGTAGAAAACACACAGGTCAATACAAAAGGGCCATCTTTGGCTCATTTGTATAATACACACATATTGTGAATGCATGTAAAATGGGTGGAATGTGAACATAGTCAAGAGATTGCATAAATATCAATATTACTTATATAATACTATAGTTATGCAAGATGATAGTATTGAGGGAAATTGGATGAAGGGTATGTGGGATAACACTTTATTATTATTTTATTATTACTATCATGACTTTATGTGAGTCCACTTAATCTCAAAACAAATGTTATTTTTACTGTATCTATGAACACTTATATATCCAGCAATTTTATATTATGTAGAGCTATAATAAAGTAATACATAGCTTGTTTTGTTAAATGAAATCATGTCTACCCTTAATATACACACAAACAATGAGAACACATTGTTTCAAAATTATACAGTGTTTATATTATATCATGTACTCTTTCATTGGTAACTACAATATCTCCTTGTTAAATAACTGAATACAGTAAAAAATCGTTTTAGCTTTGGGGGATATAACTGTGAAAAAGGTATATCTGATACAACCGTTTAGGAGGAATAACAATAACAACTTACTAAAACTCAGTGCCATTCTAAATTCTTCACATATTATGAAACTGTGATGCTCAGAACTTTTTAACAAGCCCATAAAATAGGTTCAAATTTTATCCTTATTTTACAGATGGAGAATCTAACGCATAAGGAATAGAAGGACCAAGTTTGAAGAGCTAGTAAATGACAGAGCCAAGATTTAAACCCAGTCATTTGAACAAGCACTCTTAACTTCCTATTTAATAGTTGGCCTCTCAATGGTACCTGCTCTAAGCTCCATGGAATTTAAAGAGTAAAAACAATATGGTCTAAAGAAACTCTAAAAGTTTTGATGAGCTGCTTAATCATATTTACACCAACAGCAAAACAAAACAAATCAATTAAAAAATGCAAAATGGAAGAACTGCAAAGCCAGAAATAAAGGTGCATTATTGTTTAAGAATGACATTGTAAAGCAAGAAATTAAGAGTCACTAAGACGTAAGATATAGATAAAGATGCAGGAATATCTTTGGTGAAATTATTTTCTTGCTGTGCTGTAGAAACATTATAATATAGCTCTTAAAATAAAAGTGGAAGAGAGAATTATTCAAGTGGGCCAGGTAGGAATCAGAAAGAGTAGGTATTGAGATTTACTAATTGATAGTATTGGGTTGGGGAATGTTATTTCAAGGGGAAAGTAACTGAAACTGAACACTGACAGTAAAGGTAAGAGATTAGTCAAAAATGATTTCTGCATCTTTAAACTCGGGTGATTGCAAAATGGTGATGCAAAGGATGCTACCATGGGTCAAAGCACTTTCCTTTCAGGAACACAGGGCTTTTTTTCCTCAACTGCTGAGAAAGCCAGCGGTTGGAGCCTTCCCCATCAGCTCTCTTAAGAAAGTCTCCTGATTGAAGAGGGTACCTTGGAGGAATTCACGGCCTTTCCTGGTGTAGAACACATCTACTGCCCGATTCATGTAGTGAGATACAGGCCTGAGCCCCTCGCCTCAAATGGGGAAAATTCTAAAAAGCCATCTTAGCTCCAGGAATCCAAATAAAGGGGGGCTTTATTGAGTCTGCATTACAGATTAACTTTGGTCTTTGTTTCACCCTACCCCATGCCTGTTCTACAAATCCCAAGTATGCTCCCTAATGAAATTCAAGCATGCTAATCCCATCACAGGGTCTAATTGCCTGGCAAACTAACCTGCAACAGTTGGCATCTTTGAAAACTGTGCAATTTAAAGGTGCTTTCAGCTTGGGGGAAATGAGATTTTTTTTGAGTATTGACATGGTTATAGTATTTTTAAGTCAGTGTCTCATTAGCAATTCTGCTCCTAGCTCTGAATTTCTTGGCAACACCATTGAAAGGGTAACCAAGGTTGGAAACCTAAGAGTAATATTTCACTCCTCCCTATGCCTTCTTAAGAAAGTCCTGTCTACTCCGCTTTTGTACAATTTCAATGATGAGATTTTCTTCTCCATTCCTTTGCCTTTTCCGATGTTCTCACCCTCGGCATCCTTTTCTCAGGGTTAGTCTAATTTGATTGACTCATTTTTATTTATTAACCAGTTCTCCATACTCTTCCTACTCAAGTGGTCTTCTAATATACAAAATCCATCCTGACACTCCCAAGCTTATAATTATTTGTGGCTGTCCATTATCTACAGAAACCAAGTGATTTATGGTGCTTTATAATAGTACTTGGGATCATTCTCTTACTTACATTGCCAGCCTTGTCTTCTTTTCCCACAACAATCTATTAATATAAAGCATAGTTAACATTTGTGAAATACTTGCTCTTTACCAGGAGAGGAACCATCCAAATGCTTTACGTGGTTGCTCACATTATTTCACAACCTTACAATCTTTTAATAAAATGCTTACAGTGCCCTTAATATGCTAAGTTAATATGTGCCTCAATTTCATCTTGCTTCCTCTACATGCAAAACTCCCCTCTCCCTTTTTCTACCTTGTGTATATCTACTGTCATTTCAGATATAGTGCATTTATTAGCTCCTCTATGAATACTTTCTGCCACCTCTTCAAGGGTTAGTACAGACTTTCTCCTCACCGTTGGCTTAGGCATTTCTGTTGTAAAAGCCATATCTTTGTATTTCAATCTTTTTCTTTAATCATTCTCCCCATATTGAGCTCTTAGAGATATATAGAAGGGTACGGTATTTAATAGTTTTCTCTTCTGCAATACAAAACTCTTTAAGGAATTGAGTACTTAGTAGATTACAGATATTGCATTTTATGTAATATCATAACCTTATAACAAGGATAATGAGGTTCAAATAAATAATGTGATTTGCTTGAATGTTTATAGTTAAGGACAGAACTTGGCTTAGACATGTGCTGTGGTACAGCAGCAAAACTATGAGTTTAAAATCTGTCAGACTTGAATCCTGGATTTTTGTCTCTTTTTTTTTTTTTTTTTTTTTTTTTAAAGAGAGGGAGGAAGGGAAGGAAAGACAGAGAAGGAAGGAAGGATAGAAGGAAGGAAGGGAGGAAGAAAGGGAAACATCTTTAAACATTTTCTTGTTTTATTATATTTTGTTTGTTTGTTTGTTTTTTTACATGGGCTGGGGCCGGGAATCGAACCGAGGTCCTCCGGCATAGCAGGCAAGCACTCTTGCCCGCTGAGCCACCGCGGCCCGCCCGATTTTTGTCTCTTTATCATTAATGAATTCATCTGGAATTCTTTTTAATACTATCACTTTTTTTTTTCTATAAGATGATTAACAATGGAATCTAATATATTTTTCTCAACAATTCTGAAAGGGAGGGTTATTATTTCACATTATGCATAGTATATAGGGAAGCCGTAACTCAAGACCAGGTATTTGACTTTAGAACTGAATTTTAACTCAAACTTCCACTATCTCTGGATGAGTTCTGTCTAAGTGGTTACACATGTTGCTAAGTAGGGTGCAACTGGCCTTGGCTGTTGGCCAAGTTTTCTTTTGTTGCCAATATTTGAGGCTTCCCTTATTTGCAGAAATTTCCTTCAGTAGCTCAGTGTTGGAGCTAGAAGGAAATCTTGTGCATGTCATTAGTTGATGGTTGAATCTCCACTAATGCCTGTACACAAATGTGTGAACTAAGATAATAAAACTCTGGCTTCTTATATTGACTCATCCCCCATTACCTTCTGCCTCCCTTCCTTTCCTTATACAATTCAACTTCAGCCAACCAAGACCCCCTTCTGCCTGTACATTTATCAACTGTTCCTTATGTCCAAAATACACTCAAGTACATGCTGCCATTTATAAACACTTTTTTACTTCATATAACCTTAACTAATGAAAAGATACCCCACCATACTTATAAAATGAAACTGCCTTCCTAGAAAACAAACAAATTGCCTGGAAATTCTTATTTCAGAAGTTAGTGACATAAAAGCAAAAACTAATAAACCAAATTAATAAGCTTATTACTCATTTTCATGTGGATTATCTCAGGAATTAATTTATGTGAAACTCAAGAAACATTTTCTCGACAGCAGAGTGTGGGATATTTAAGAAACATTTGTAAGTGAAACATAATTTTAGGAATATGCATTTAATAAATAGCATTAGCTAAAATGACTGTAATTTCAGTCATTCAACTAGATTTAAATTTAGTGTTTTTCTTATAGTCCAATATAAATGAATAATAACAGATTAATTATGAACAATGACAAAAAATATAGTTTTGGTTTATTTCTGAATGGTAGTGTTAAGTTAAATTACAGCATAAATTGATGTAACATTGAAATAGGGTCAGAATTTTTTTAACGTTTTCTTTTTACCATTTTAATCTATTTTAAAATACAATTTGTCTTTAAAGAATGATTTAATAAGTTAATTAAATTAAATAAAGCTTTTACTGTATAAAAAATAAACATTAAACAGTTGACTCCCTATTTTGGCCAAATTCTTTATTATAATTTCATACGGGCATCCCCATCTATTTATTGTATATATTTCTTAAAAACATGATTTCCAAAAACATGGTGTAAGTTGTATCGTTTCCTCACATAAGTTACCTTAATAGCTGATGGAACAGAAAGGATGCAGTTACTGTTTTAACACTAGATGGCATTCCTGTGTAATCAGAAAAGCAAAAGACTAATGTAGTGATTCATTTCTGTTCCTCAGACCTGTCATAAATTCATAAATGAAGGCCTTGCAGCTGGTGAAAGTTAAATATAGACTTTTTTTAAAGATTGTATGAGAAAAACAATTTTTATTATGCTATTTTACAGTTTGTTGACAATATTATAAAATTAAAATTGTTTTACTGCCTACACCAAATTAGAAAAATGAATGTCAGCTAAAAAAGCAACTCGTGTAGTTTTTATCCATATACAATTCCTATTTATATACTGATATTATTTGATTATTTAAATAATATAGAAATCACGTTCATTTGATTTTTCTGTAAAATAGGTCCACAGATTTATTTCAATGAGAAAGTATTTCTGAATATCAAAATTAAAGATTTTCCCTAGGCTCTTTACAATTAAATATAATTATTGCAAAATAATTAAAATTCATATAAAAGTTGCACTTTTTGGAATATACCATTGGTTCTTATTTGTTTATTACGGTGAAATAAGCCACTGATGTGCACCTTGATGTCATTTAAACATGTGTGATCTTATTAACATAGAAATTCTCAAACATTTATACAACAATGCAAAAAAAAATGATACTATTTGCATGACAAACTTGGTAAGAAAGAATGGAGTGTACAAGGCCTAGGAATCAACAGTATCAAAATCTCAAGAACATGCGAGTGACTTTTGTAGCAATAGGGAAGCTTGGTGTTTGATATAAACAAATGCATACACATTAAACATTTATTGGAATTCACTATTTTTGTTTTCCAAACTGATCGAAAATACAATACATTTTATTAAGCTTTTTCTTTCCATTAAACAAAAAAGAGCATTGTATTTTACAACAAAAGGAACTGGAACTCACAATTATGGACAAACTATGTGTCCAGCACATCACAAATAACATCTCAATTGTCAGAACAACCCATTTAAATCAATCCAATTACATTCCATAGACATGAGAAAAATCTGGGTTGGAATAATTAAATTATTTCTTACAGGTCACCAATTAAGAGCCAGGATTAGAATCTTGTGTGAATGTACTCACAAACACTGGATTTTTCACACCATAATTCAGTACATAAAATAGTATTCTTGACATTTAATAGAATCCAGTTTATAATGAATCCCTATCCAAATACAAGAGCTGTTCTGCAAACATATTTTTAAAATACTAGTTACACAATGTCATAGGCTTAATCATTAGATATTAGCATTTTGCATTTTAAGTATTTCAGCTAAAGGTATCTGATTTAAAAAAAAAAAAACATTTTCTTAATGGGGAAGATCTCTATGATATATTGTTACCAAGTTAGAGATCAGTGGGACAGAACATAAAGTCTGTCATCAAGCAGTAGGCTGGCTGCTTGATGCATACAGAAGCCTATACTATGATACTAGGATTTTGAGAAAAGAAAGAGTTTTATTGTGAGGTCAACTGGCAAAGAGATAGGAGGCAAGTCAAAACTGTCTCCCTGATCCAGGAATTAAGGGAGAGTTGTGGGCTGTGAATAATGACAAACAGGAATAAGGGAGGTGATATAATGACAAGTATTTGAGCTGGCATAATTTGGTTGATTGTTTATAGAATTGTTTATATATGATAGAAATATGGCTGTGGGCCAGATCTACCTTATCAAAGGATCTCTCACATTTTATTTTCTTCCAATGTTTTTTATCATTTAATTTTGATTCTGAGGAGGATTTTTGTTTCTAGTATCTCAGTAGTGTTTCCAGCATGCTCCATTTTGCAGTTTGTGCCTGTAAAACAAGCACAGGAAATAATTTTAGTTAGCAAGTTTTGTCCTGAATTCTTATTTTTAGGGCTCCTGCTTATCTCAACAATGGTTTTAATAAAAATATTTTCTTAATAGGGAAGCTCTCTATGAGTTGATATGGAGTAACCAACAGGATACATTGGTAAGCATATAAAGCAAGGGAACATTTACTCCCAAGAAAACATTATATAAGGAATGCAGTGTTTTGAATTTAAAGGGTGAAAATATGTATTTACACCCACACATACATACATTTGTGCATATATTTACTTATTTTTGTCATTTTTGTTAAAGTACAATTTATATACACTAGAATTCATGAGTTCAAGATTTGACAACGGCATTCAGTCATGTAACCACTAACAATCACAATATAGAATAATTTCATTACCCCAAAGTTCTGTATCCATTTGGAGCCACTGCTGCACCCACAACCAGGCTCCAATCTCTTTGTGTTTAGAATGGCATATAGATGCATAGAGTATGAAGTTTTTGGAGCCTGGAAGTTTTTCTCTTTTTTTAATTAGTACAATGAATCTGAGACCCAACAATATATATATATATATATATATATATATATATATATATATATATATATATATATGGAAATAGTGCTTTGTTTTATTGATTTTTTTATAGTATTCCATTGCATGGACGCATCATAATTTTTAATCCTTTTGGATCATTTTTAGGCTTAGTGATTATGAATAGAAGTACTGTAAACATTTGCATTCAGATTTTTACATGAACACATTTCGTTTCTCTTTGGTAAATACCTGAGAGTAAGATTAATGGGCTCTCTGGTAAGCAAATGTTTAATAGATAAAGTATAAAAATATCTTGCCAAAGTAGTGTTAACATTTGGTATTCCCATCAACAGTGTGTGAGAGTTCAAGTTGTTCCGTTTCTTAACTGAACTGAGGCATGGTGACACTTACCTTGTCATTCTAAAAGCCGTAATTTGAATTTCCCTAAATACTGGTGTTAAGAATTTTTCCACAGCTCTTCAAATCCCTTGCACATTTTTTAATGAGTTGTTCATTATTACTGACTTTTGAGAATTCTCTATGTGTTCTGACTACCAGTCCTTTATCAGGAATGGATTTGCAAAACTTTTCTCCATCCTATGACTTGCAATTTCATTTTCTTAACAATGCCTTTGATTAAGTAGATTTTAATTATCACAAAGTCAAATTTATCAATTTGTCTTATGATTTGTGCCTTTGTTATCATAACTAAGAAATATTTCCCTAAGCAAATGTAGCAAAGATTCTGTGTTTTATTTTCCCTACAAGTGTTATAGTTTTAGGTTCTACATTTAACTTTATAAGCCATTTTGCATTTTTTGTATACATTTTGAGATAAAGGTCCAAGTTCTTTTCTTTTTTTTTTCATTTTTTGCAAATACAGCTCAATATAGAAAGTTATCCTTTCTGTATTAAATTGCATTTACACTTTTAGCAAAAATCAATTGACTGTAGGTGTTTAGGTCTATGTCTGGACTTCATGTTCTGCCCCATTGATCTATGTAACTATCCTTTTACCAGTGTCATGTTTACTTGTTTATTGTAGATTTTATATTAAATGTTGAAATTAGGTTGTGCAATTTTACCCATTTATTTTCTTTTTCAAAATTATTTGGCTATACTGAATTATTGGATTTCCCATATAAATTTTGGAATCAATTTACCAATATCTACAAGATATTCTTACTGGAATTTTTTTGGTAATTGCATTGAACTCATTCACTAATTTGAGTAAATCAACATTTTAATACTGGTGAGACTTCCAGTTTCTGAACACAGTGTATTTCTACATTTAGTAACATTAGCTTAAATTTCTTTTCAGCAATGATATGCTGGTTTTATCAGTTTGGACTTGGATATCTTTAACCAAATTCATTCCATAACAATATCTTATTTTTATGTAATTGCATGTGATAATTTTATCTCATATTATTGTTTCTACAGCTAATACATAAAAAAATTAAAATATTTTTGACTGATATTGTATCATGCAACTATACCAAACTCATATGTTATCTTTTTGTAGATTCCTCAGGAATTTTCATGTAAGGAATATTAAGCTGAAAATAGATCAGGAAAATCAAGGTGCAGAATAAGTTTATTGAGGTAAATGACATGCATGAGAACAGAACTAACAGAAAGTTACTGTTCAAAGAAAAGTGGCAGAGAAACAGTTTATATACATGCTTAGAACAAAGAAAGGATATGGGGAATGGAGAGGGGGAGATAAGGAGGATGTGAACTATGTGAGTTGTCTGGGGCAGGGCATCTTTGGGTACCATAAATGGGCAGAAATTGCCCAGGGAGAATGCCCGTGTAGGAATGGGCTTATCTGATGAAGAATAACAGAATTGCTAGTGTTAACCTGGGGTCAGTACCTCAAATAGATGGCAAATGCTGTTTTGCTTACTCTCCTAACATTCCCTCTCTCTTCCTGAGGACACTCCCCCACAACTACAGCAGCGGTCTCATGATGATTTTAAGAACCAAGCACTCTCAAGTGATCCCAGGTAGATGTGTTCCATGTGTTAAGGGGGCACTTTGCCCCACTAAAAATTTATTTTTTTATTTATTTTTTTTTATTAACGGAAAGAAAAAAAAAAGAAATTAACACAACATTTAGAAATCATACCATTCTACATATGCACTCAGTAATTCTTAACATCATCACATAGATGCATGATCATCGTTTCTTAGTACATTTGCATTAGTTTAGAGGAACTAGCAACACAACAGAAAAAGATATAAAATGTTAATATAGAGAAAAGAAATAAAAGTAATAATAATAGTAAAAAAAAAAAAAAACCTATAGCTCAGATGCAGCTTCATTCAGTGTTTTAACATGATTACTTTACAATTAGGTATTATTGTTCTGTCCATTTTTGAGTTTTTGTATCTAGTCCTGTTGCACAATCTGTATCCCATCAGCTTCAATTACCCATTATCTTACCCTGTTTCTAACTCCTGCTGGACTCTGTTACCAATGACATATTTCAAGTTTATTCTCAAATGTCCGTTCACATCAGTGGGACCATACAGTATTTGTCCTTTAGTTTTTGGCTGGACTCACTCAGCATAATATTCTCTAGGTCCATCCATGTTATTACATTGCTTCATAAGTTTATCTTGTCTTAAAGCTGCATAATATTCCATCGTATGTATATACCACAGATTATTTAGTCATTCTTCTGTTGATGGACATTTTGGCTGTTTCCATCTCTTTACAATTGTAAATAACGCTGCTATAAACATTGGTGTGCAAATGTCCGTTTGTGTCTTTGCCCTTAAGTCCTTTGAGTAGATACCTAGCAATGGTATTGCTGGGTCGTATGGCAATTCTATATTCAGCTTTTTGAGGAACTGCCAAACTGCCTTCCACAGTGGCTGCACCATTTGACATTCCCACCAACAGTGGATAAGTGTGCCTCTTTCTCCGCATCCTCTCCAGCACTTGTCATTTTCTGTTTTGTTGATAATGGCCATTCTGGTGGGTGTGAGATGATATCTCATTGTGGTTTTGATTTGCATTTCTCTAATGGCCAGGGACATTGAGCATCTCTTCATGTGCCTCTTGGCCATTTGTATTTCCTCTTCTGAGAGGTGTCTGTTCAAGTCTTTTTCCCATTTTGTAATTGGGTTGGCTATCTTTTTGTTGTTGAGTTGAACAATCTCTTTATAAATTCTGGATACTAGACCTTTATCTGATATGTCATTTCCAAATATTATCTCCCATTGTGTAGGCTGTCTTTCTACTTTCTTGATGAAGTTCTTTGATGCACAAAAGTGTTTAATTTTGAGGAGCTCACATTTATTTATTTCTTTCTTCAGTGCTCTTCCTTTAGGTTTAAGGTCCATAAAATCCACAACATAATTACTAAAAATTTATTTTTACAGATAGGTTAAAACTGTTCAATTCTACTGAGTAGTAGTCGATAGAGAATGTTGCACAAAATGGTCTCCAGTTACACTACTCTCTGAGCTCAGAAGTGGGTGCTGTCAGCATGGGAACTTCTGTTGGCTGCTTGTTTTGTTTTTGAGTTTTTTTTTTTTTTTTACTTTTTTATTGTTAAATATAACAAAGATTAAAAATGCAATAAATTTAAAGTGCATTGTAACGAGTAATTATAGAACAGATTTCAGAGTTTGGTATTGGTTACAGTTCCACAATTTTACATTTTTCCTTCTAGCTACTCCAAGACACTGAAGACTTAAAAGAAAGACCAATGAGCAGCAGTCATGCTCATTTGCTAAATCACATCTTCTCTGTTATAACTCTTCCTTCTCCTTTGATCCTTCTCCCAATCCTTTGAGGTACTTGGGTTATGTCCATTCTAACTTTTTCATGTTGGAAAGGGCTATTGTTAATATGAGATAGGGAGATGGAACCAGTTGATGTTTTGGCCCCTCTGAGTTTCTGACTTATCTGGCCTAGGAACACTTCTGCAGACTGCAAGTTTATGAAACATTAATCATAGTGCATGAAACTTTTATAGAATCTAAGATAGAACCTAGATGTTCTTTAGGGTTGTCAGGAATGGTTTTGGTTGGGGGTTGGAAAATCATGGTAAATAGCAATATCTAGCTGGAAGTTGCATACGAGTAGCCTCCAGAATAGCCTCTCAACTCTATTTGAACTCTTTCAGCCTCTGATACCTTATTTTTATACTTTTATTTTCCCCCTTTTGGTCAGGATGGTGTTGTTGTTCCCATAATGCCAGGGCTAAGCTCATCCCTGGAATTCACATCCCACGTTGCCTGGGAGACTTTCAACCCAATGTCACGCCTCATGTAGGGGGTAAGGCAATGATTTTACTTGCAGAGCTGGGTTTAGAGAAAGAGAGGCCACATCTAAGCAACAAATGAGCAATTCTGGAAGTAACTGTTAGGTTTAACTATAGGTAGACTTAGCTTTTCTGCTACATAAATAAGCTTCACAAATGTAAGCCTCAAGATCAGTGGCTTGTCATATTGACTTGAGAGTCCCTAATGTTTGAGAGAGTATGAGGGGTTTCCGCAGTGGTAAAGGTTTTTATTTCTGAATTTTTTCTTCTCCTCCTCAAGAGATTTTGGCAATATTTTTTAATTATCAGCTCAACATGCTCTGGGATGTATCTGGATATTACATTTAACTATACAGATTTACAAGTTCTCATTCCCATTCTGAGCTCCATGTGTTTGGATTGTTTAAATGAGCTATCCAGACAGGTTAAGTTAGATTATGTGCTACAAAACCTTAGGTTTTGGACAAAATAATGTCTCACAGTTTCATTCACCTCATTGCATGCCTCACAACTTTGTTCCTTTCTTAACCACACATTATTTGATCATATGTATATACCACAACTCGACATTCTACTTCTCAGTCAGTGTCTCCTTCAGCCACCTCCATCCATTGGGCATCATGTTTAATGTCCAAAGTCAACAACCCATGACTCACATTTTCCACACTCCATTGTACAATTATTAACACTCTCAGTTTTAGACAGTTTTCATTGCTTCAATGAGAAGAACGACCAATAAAATCACCCTCACAAAATAAAAAATTAAAACCTCTGTTTAACTTTTGTCTTGCTCCCCACCCATTATTCATCCATGGTATTTCTGTGGCACTGTTGACGTCTTCCTTTTAAACATAAATCATAGCATGTAGTAATAGCTTTGTCCCTATACACCTCTATTATTTACTCTTTTACATGATTCATACCTTTGCAGTAGTTCGTGCAAGAACTAACATTTACAGTGACAATTAGTGGGATACATACATGGCTTTATACAATCCCTTTCAATCATGCTCACTTTTAATATGGCAATATTACTTCTAGACCTACTAATGAACCGCCTTCACTTCTATTCATACACTTATATTCAAGTTCAACCTCATTAGTTAACCATTCATCCATCTCTAGCTTCTGTGTATCTCTAGTTTCCTCATATTATATATTAAAGCCTCTGAGTTTACATTTACCAAGGTCAAAATAGTGAAACCATACAGTATCTATCCTTTATGTATGGCTTATTTCACTCAGCATTGTGTCCACATTTCATCCATGTTGCCATGTGCTTCAGGATCTCATTTTGTTTTACTTGTGCATAATATTCCATCATATCTATGCACTACACTTTGCTTATCCACTCCTCTGATGATGAGCATGTGGATTGTTTCCGTCTTTTGGTAAATGTGAATAATACTGCTATGAACACCATTATGCAAATATCTGTTTGTGTCACTGCTTTCAGCTCTTCTAGGTATATGCAGAGTAGTGGTATCGCCAGGTCATAGGATAACTCATATTTACTTTTATAAGGAACTGCCAAATTGTCTTCCAGAGGGGCTTTAAAAGTATACATTCCCACCAGCAGTGCATAGGTGTTTCAATTTTTCCACAACTTCCCAAACATTTTTAGTTTTCTGTTTGTTTAATAGCAGCCATTCTTAACAGGTGTGAGGTAATATCTCATTGTATTATTGATCTTCATTTTCCTTATAGCTAATGAAACTGAGCATCTCTTCATGTGCTTTTTAGCCATATGTATTTGCCCTTTGGAAAAATGTCTATTCATATTTTTAGTCCATTTTATAATTGAGATATTTGTTCTTTTGTTGTTGAGTCGTATGATTTCTTTATGTATAAAAGATATGAAACCTTTACCCAATACATGAGTTCCAAATATTTTCTCCCATTGAGTTGGTAGCCTCTTCATTTTTTTTGAACAAAGTCTTTAGAGGTACAAAAGCATTTGATTTTTTTTTTTGAAGCATTTGATTTTGAGGAATTCCTGCTCATCTATTTTTTCTTTCATTGTGTGCGCTTTGGGTGTAAAGTTTAGGACACTTCCTCTTATTAATATGTCTTGAAAATGTTTTCTTATATTTTCTTCTAAGATGTTTTATGGCACTGACTTATATTTAGGTCTTTGATCCATTTGAGTTCATTTTTGCATAGGGTGTATACAGAATTCATTCTTTTGACTACTGATATCTGATTCTCCCATGCCCACTTATTGAAAATACTATCCTGCTTCAGTTCAGTGGATTTGGGGACCTTGTCAAAGTTCAGTTGACCATAGATTTGGTGGTCTATTTCTGAACTCTCAATTAAATTTCATTGGCCAATAGTTTGTCCATTTCATCTAAGTTGTTTATTTTGTTGGCATATAGTTGTTCATAGTATCCTCATGGTTTTTTGTTTGTTTGTTTCTCTAGGGTCCATAGTAATGATGCTGCTCTCATTTATGATTCTGTTTGTTTGCATCCTCTCTCTTTTTTTTCTTGTCACCCTAACTCAGGGTTCATCAATTTTATTGAATTTCACAAAGAACTAACTTTTGGCTTTACTCATTCTTTCTGTTGTTTTGTTTTTCTCCAATTCATTTAATTCTGTTGTAATCTTTGCTATTCATCTTCTATTTGCTTTGGGCTTAGTTTGCTATTCTTTCTCTAGTTCCCCCTGGTCTGGTGAGAGCTTAAGCTCTTATTTTATTTTTCTTTTTCTTTTTGCTTTCTTCTTTTTTAATATAGGCATTTAAGGCAATAAATTTCCCTCTCAGTCCTGCCTTTGTCACATGCCATATGTACTGATATGTTGTATTCTCATTTTCATTCATCTCCAGGTATTTGCCAATTTCTCTAGCAATTTCTTCTTTCACTCACTGATCATTTAGGATGCATTATTTAGTCTCCATACATTTGTGTAAATTCTGGTTCTTTGGTGGTTATTGCTTTCCAGCTTCATTCCATTGTGATCAGAGGAAGCGCTTTGAATAATTTCAGTCTTTTAAAATTTATAAAAACCTTTTTTGTGCCCCAGCATATGATCTATCTTGGAGAACATTCCATGAGCACTAGAGAAGAATGTGTCTCCTGGTTATTTGAGGGTGTACATCTGTTAGGTCCAGTTGATTTATCACATGTTTAGATTTTCTATTTTCTTATTGATCCTCAGTCTGGTTGTTCTATCTATAGAGGAGAGTGGTGTATTGAAGTCTCCCACTGTTATTGTCAATCACTCCCTTCAGTTTCATCAATGCTTGCCTCATGTACTTTGGAGCTCCTTGATTGGGAGCATAGGTATTTATGATTATTATTTCTTCTTGGTGTATTGTTAATATGTAGCTACCTTCTTTATCTCTTATGATGTTTTTATATTTAAGATGTCCACCATCTTATCCTTTGGTTCTATTTGTCAGACCTATATATTCTTTTCCATCTTTCTCTTTTATCCTTAGTTACCCTTACTGGTACTCTTCAATTCTGTGCCATCCTCCAGACCACCCTCTCCTGTCTTTTTTTTCAGCTACCAGAACTCCCTTTAGTATTTCTGGTAGGGCTGGTCTCTGTTGACAAATTATTTCAGTCTTCGCCTGTCTGTGAAAATTTTAATCTCTGGAACCATTTCTTGTTCAGGATCTCAGATATATCATATCCCTGCCTTTTTGCTTCCATGATTCCTGTTGAGTAGTCCAAACTCAGTCTTCTGTGGTTTCCCTTGTATATGGTGAGCTGCTTCTCTCTTGCCACTTTCAGAATTTTCTGCTTCTCTTCAACATTTGAGAGACTGGTTAGCATGTGTTTTAGAGTAGGCCTATTTGGATTTATTTATGTGGGGCTCATTGAACTTCTTTGATTTGTACATTTATGTGCTTTAGAAAGGTTAGGAAGTTTTCCTCCCATTATCTCTTCTACTAATCTTCCTAGCCCTTTACTCTTTTTTTCCCTTTCTGGGACACCAATGATTTTTATATGTGGGCATTTCTTATTGTCCTTCATTTCCCTGAGGTCCAATTCATTTTTTCCCTCTTCGTTGTCACTTGCTCTTTTGTACATTCAAATTCAATTGCCCTGTTCCCTAATTCACTTATTTTTTTCCTCTGCCTCTTCAAATTTGCTTTTGTGTGTGCTAGCACACTTTTGATTTGGTTTACAGTATTTTTCATCTCACGATATTTGCTATTTTTCTACTTATTCTTTCAGACTCTTCTCTTTGCTTTTCCACTGTC
This sequence comes from Tamandua tetradactyla, assembly GCF_023851605.1. Classification (NCBI taxonomy): domain Eukaryota; kingdom Metazoa; phylum Chordata; class Mammalia; order Pilosa; family Myrmecophagidae; genus Tamandua; species Tamandua tetradactyla. The sequence goes on along the minus strand of NC_135335.1, from coordinate 73,212,470 downwards.
TTTTTTTAAATATCCTTTATATCATCAGTCAACTTACTGAATTTTTTAGGACATTTGTATGAACATCTTTGATTAGTTGTTCCAAAGTCTGTGTCTCCTCCAATGTTTTAATTTGGTTATTCAGTTGGGTTATATTTGCTTGCATTTTCATATGCTTTGTGATTTTCTGTTGGCTTCAAGGCATTTAATTATCCTAAGAGAGCTAATTTGGAAGTTGACTTCCTTCAGTCATCTAAGGTTTTATATTTACTTGAATTTGCACTGATGGTATCCTTTTGTACATGGTTCATCAGTAATTCCCTGCAAAATCAAGGCTCGGGCCTCGTGCAGGGGATGCAACCCTATTAAGGATCTGATTGAAGCTAGAAAGATAGTTTTCTAAACTGCATTTTTTGCTTCTTCCCAGCAGAAGTTGCTCTTGAGCCTCTTCTTCTCTGGAGGCTTGCTTCTCCCCGACTTTAGTAACCAAAGGAGCTGGATGGAGACCTAGTGCAATTCCAGCCAGATACACTGGTACCAGCACGTGCTGAAAACTGCCAACTCCTGGACTGGGGGTGACAGTGTGCACTTCAGTGGATTTTATTCTTGTGGGCCTGAGGGAGCTGGTGGACCTAAGGCTCTTTCTTGGAATGACCATAGGTTGTGAGACTGAATATCAGTTGCCCCTGTCCACACACAACCAGTAAATGCTATCTGGATGGACATAGCATGGGGCATGAGGCATGGAGGCATGGGTTGTCAGGAGTGGGGACATGAAGCATGGGATGGAGGTATGTGGGGTGAGGCATGGGATGAGGTATGGTGCATAAGTTGTGAGGTGTGAGGGTATGATGCAGGGTGCATGGAAGGGTGTGCAGCAGGCAGAGGGGATACAGGGTGGGCACAAGGTGGTGTGACGGCCATGGGGCAAGATGCAGTAGCACAGTTGGAGGGTACAGTGCCAGGCTAGATATGCAATGAGGTGCCTCATGGGTTTCTGGGGTCATTGACTGTGGAATACAAGGTTATGAGGACAGCATGGGGGCAAAGCATAGTGCAAGCAGAACATGTAGTGCCGGGTCAGGGTGCAGCATGGGGGTCACAGAGGCATGGTGCAGTGGGAGGCAAGTCATGGGTTGGTATAGGTTTGCTGATGTGTAGGTGTGCATGTATGTAGGGCATATGAGGTGGGGTATGAGAGTGGTGAGGGTATGGTAACTGGAATGTGTGCACAGGAAATGGGCGGGTCTAAATATGGTGGTCTAGGGGTCAGGGCACAGGTGCATGGATGCATGAGTCATGGGGGAACAGGGTTTGGGTGCACAGGTGTACTGGACATGGGGGGTTGGTGCTGGGAGTCAGAGTGTGGGTGCATGGGTGCATATGTGACTGGGGCATGGATTCAAGTGGTTGCTCCATGGGAAACAGAGGGCAGGGTATAGGTGTGCAGGTTTAAAGAGTGGGGCACAGTTTTGTGCTGTGAGGGGGGCAGGGCACGGTGTTCTGCAAGTTGCATCCCTGGTGTGCAGGGTACAACGGATGGGGTGCGGCTGTGTGGAGTGTGGGGATGGTGTGCAGGCACGTGAGGGTGAGGAGATGATGCACTTGACCATGTGGGCATGGGACAGCCCCTTGGCACTGAATGGCTGGCTTCCTCATGCCCACCTCCCTGTCTATGCACTCTTGAGGGCTCCGGACCTTCATTTGGAAAGGGGTGTTGGGCTTTCTGTACTACTTGGATGGTTTCTATAAGCAGGGAAGGCTAATTTACTGGTTTCTGGTTTCCCCAAAGGAACTCCAAGCTGTGGAACTGGATTTTCTAAGCTAGCTACATTGGCAGGTATTTTCCTGGGCAAAACCTCTTGTCCCCAGCGGATTCTTGATGGTGCCCACTCACTGCATTCTCTGCTTCTCAACTCCTCAGCTTTTTCATCCAGGACCTCCCTATGTAGTATAGAAGATCTTCTCAGGTCACTCACATCCTGGAACTGCTGTACCAGTCTTTTTTCTATCACTCTTCTAACTGTGCCTTGGAGCAGGGGTGAAGTCAGCATATCTTATCCTGCCATCTTCCTGGAAGTCTCTGAGTTTTCAATGTTGAACCAGCCTTACCTGCCCAGGATAAACTCCATTTAGCCATTGATTTTTTTTAAAAAAACAAAGCTCAAAATATGAACTTCAACGAGTAAACTAACCATATGCAAATGGGTAACATAATAACACAAGTGACCTTAGAAACCAGTAACCTTCACTGGAAAAGAATGGAAAAGAAATATTAAACTTCATTCAGTTATTCTGTTCCTGGGAATACATTTTTGGTATATATTTGGGTTAAAACCAATATTAAAGTTTTAGGGACCACAATTTTATGTGAAATAGAAAATAAAAGGCAATGAAAACTTTGTAGCTATATAAAAGTCTCCAAAATTAAACATGCACTAGTGATGTAAAATATTAAAATTAAGTCAATTGTATGGAAATTTATTTCATATCTCAGTTTTATCAAAACATTTTACATCTCTGTCCCTTAGAAATACCCAGAAGCAATATCCCAGTAGTAATGAACACTATAACCAAAAGGTATTAGATTTCCACTAAAAATAATGAAGGGTCTTGGATAATTGCCAATTCTAAGCCTGGCATAGATAATGTAAAAAGTGATCAGAAGACTTTATGATGTTACAGAAGCAAAGAATTCAAAGACTAATCAATGCATTAAAATGGATACAGGAATCATCTTAAAGATTCTAGTACTTCCTCAATTTGTGGAAATTGGAGCATTGAATTATGAATGATTCCAATTGGTTGAAACAGAATGAATAAATAATAATCTATGAATCCATATGGAAACTCAAATAAGAGAAAAACAAGAACAACAAATAGTGTTTTTACTTGTCATAATTAGATTACCTTAATACATCAGCTTCTTTCTCTAAAAATCAGTGTTAAACAAATGGACAAACTTTTATTTAGCCATTTCAGTGGAAAATGTACTTCAATCAATAAAAAGCTCCAGGTGGTCATAAAATCACATACTTGCTGAAACGTCAGTTGATAAAAATAAATTGAATGATAAGAGTTTGAGAATTGCCAATGTACCGCAGTGAAATAATTGACTCAGAAAAGAATCATCAATCAATTCTAAAGCCAATAGGTAAACTGTGGATAAGTATATGAACAGTCACAAGGCTCCAAAGTCATAACATATGTTCTAGTTTGCTAGCTGCTGGAATGCAATATACCAGAAATGGAATGGCTTTTAAAAGGGAGAATTTAATGAGTTGCAAGTTTACAGATCTAGGGCCAAGAAAATGTCCCAATTAAAACAAGTCTATAGAAATGTCCAATCAAAGGCATCTAGGGAAAGATACCTTGGTTCAAGAAGGCCGATGAAGTTCAGGGTCTCTCTCTCAAGTGAGAAGGCACATGGCGAACACAGTCAGGGCTTCTCTCTCTGCTGGAAGGGCACATGGCAAATACGGTGTCATCTGCTAGCTTGGTCTCCTGGCTTCCTGTTTCATGAAGCTCCCCGGGAGGCATTTTCTTTCTTCATCTCCAAAGGTCACTGGCTGGTGGACTCTCTGCTTCATGGTGCTGCAGCATTCTCTTTTTATAGGACTTCAGAAACTAATCAAGACCCACTCAAATGGGTGGAGACATGTCATCCCCTAATCCAGTTTAACAACCATTCTTAACTAAATCACATCAACCAGGGAGATGATCTCATTACAGTTTCAAACATACAGTATTGAATAGAGATTATTCTACCTTATGAAATGAGACTTATTATTAAAACATGGCTTTTCTTAGGGGACATACTTCCTTTCAAACCAGCACAACATATATCATAAACTATCTGTAAACAGAAAATAGTAAAAAGGCAATGGAGAGACAAAATCACATTATGTTTTTCTTGGTGTTAAGTACCATCTATGACACATTCTTGACAAAAAATTAAACCTGAATCTAATCATTCCTTTGGATCTGTTTTTTTTTTTTTTTTTTTTTTGCATGGTAGGCATCAGGAATTGAACCTGGATCTCCAGCATGGCAGGCAAGAACTCTGCCACTGAGCCAATGTCACACCACCATTTCTTTTTCATCTAATTTCCAGTTTACAGAAACACAGATGATAAAAGAGTTTATTGAATAACTATTTAGAAACAATATGAATAATTTGGGATTTGGGATATTTTCCAAGATAAGGGCCTTGGTCTTTCTTATAAACCATTATGTTAAAAATCAAGGGGTTTGAAGATGATATGAACTACACTTAATTAAAAAGATTGAATAGACATAACAACTAAATGAAATTTGAACCATCAATTGTAATAAAAGTTGAAATTAGAAATTGATTGTTTATCAAACAATATCGGGGAATTATTCCTGATTTGGTTAGGATAATGATTGAATTGTGGTTAAATTTAAAAAAGTTTTTGGGCTTTGAATATAGATGTTGAAGGTTTTAGAGATCAAGCATTATACTGGTAAAGTACTTTAAATATTTAAGCTCTTCAGTTTGTGTATGTGTGTATATGTGCAGTTGAACCAAATACGGCAAAAATTTAACAATTAAATCTAGGCACTGAGCATAAATAAGTATTGTCTGCATTATTCTTTCTATTTTTCTTTGTTTGAAAATTATTTTATAATAAAAACATAAATTTCTTAAATCATTCTTTGTTATATATACAATATGGTACATGTGCAGTTTAAGTATTCATATTTAAGCACAAAGTAAATAATAGCTATTTTCATATTAGTGTGCTTCTCAAACAATCCAGTGTTCTGACATAACATATGTGATATGTAATTTTCCAACGACACATGTTTCTTAAGAGAGAGAAAAAAAAATTGTGCTTGATTTCTAATAGATGCAGTTAGCTAGAGGAGCTATAGTTAAGAATTCCCTCTGAGTATTTGAAAATACCAGACTATCAGTCATTTAAAGATTTTGAAAAAACAAGTGTCATTTAGTGTGGGCCTAGATGACAGAAAACTAATTTAATGATTCAAAGCTAGGTCCTCTATCATGTCAGCTATGTACTGCTTAGAGTTCATTACAGCTTTACTTGACCTGACATAAAATCCAATAGGGTACACATGGCCCAAGGTATTGGATTGCTATGTGCAAGAAGTCCTCTGCCTGGCCAGATTACAAGGGAGGGATGGCAGGTGATTTACTTTCAGTGACCTCTGAAGCTTTCAATTACTCATTATCTGACTGCAAATGCCCACTAAGTGAGTCATGCTACTGCAAAACATAATTGTTATGCTGTATAGAGAAAACAAACCAAAACAACACAAACCAAACTTAAAATACAGCTCAAGGAAAATGAATATAGAGCTGGAAAAATAATAGAAATTTGCCAACATAGAAATAAGTTTGATCGTTATATATGTTCAGTAGATTTTTGAATACTTGACTTTACTTAATTATTTTCTATGAAAAAAATGAATGATTTTGAAAGTGAATTCACTTCCCATATTGTACATTAATCCCTCACTAAAAATAGAAATATTGCATTTATATACCTGAAAATTTTACTGTTTCTTTAAGATTGCTACTTCTTTTTTCTACACCATACAGATTCTACTGTGAAGGAATTTTTACTGCAAGAAATAGAATTGAACAGAATTGCCATATTGATCCCTTTCAACTGCCATTAACATTTAATCAGGAATTGAGACCAAAGTATTTGCATTTTTTCTGTCACATTAAACTTTATTACTTTGAGAATGTTTGGAATAATTTTGCTTCTGTCATGACGTTCCTGAATTTATAAACTTACTTATGGAAAGCAACTACTTATAAGTACTGATAATGAATAGACAACATTCTTAGAAGTGATAAATATAGAACCCCTGTACTTCTTTCAGAATCATGCTTATTGATTCAAATGTGTTACTGAAAAGTAATTGTGACTTTTAGGTTGCCTGTTATAGGCACAGAACTTGGAATAAAATTTAAAAAAATAAAGAACACACACACAAAAAAACCCAGAGTATCCAAAAACACCAACAACTTGTCATTCTAATAGTCTTATTTCCATAATAAAGAGCATAAATGATTTTCAAGTTTTCAGGCTGTTAGCATTTGATTCACAAACTGTCTGCATGAGGTTTGTGAGTAAAATGCATTTTTTCCTTATATCACATTTTTGCCTAAAGTATGTAATGTTCTACAAAGCTGAGAGTAAACAAATTCTATTAATTTTCAACAAGTTACTGTTCAATGAAGTAAAATTGCCATTTGATTGTAACAAGGAAAATTCCGAAGAGAACATATAAATCAGTTTTACTGGAAGTTGAAAAAGATGCATTGCCTAGATTACTGTTAGTGACTGGGGAAATAAATGACAATTTTAGAGGTTTTGGAAGTACTTGGTAGAGTAAATGAAGATAGCTTTTGAAATTGCTGATGGGAATTCATCATTATTGAGGACTGAGTTATATAAACTACATTTATTTCCATGATTTTATCACTCTAAAAGGAAATAAAGCTTGGGTGAAAAGATATTTTGTTGCTTGAGAAAAGTGCTGAGAATGTAAGAGAAGCTTCAAAGATAGTTTTCTGATGATACTAATTGAGAGCAGAAAAAGTTAGCCTACTTGGCATTGAATTGGAAGATTTGGAATTTATTCAGATGTCAAATAAACTTACAAGTTGTTTCCATTTTAGAATAGAATGCATAGAAGGCAGAGGGTGATGGGAGCTTTAGTGCCAGCTGGCTTTCACACTAGACAAAGCTGAATTCAAATATCTATCATCAGGTATCTCACCTTAGATTAATGAAGTGTTCTCAATCACAATTTCCTTCTCTGTAAAAGTGAATAGGCTTGAAGAATGATACTGATACCTTATTTGTTATACTTCTTTTTCTCCTACTTGGGGCATGACATCCAGGACTGAAATTCTCGCTGGTGGTATGACTCCCAGAGATGAGTCTGGCCCTGCATTGTGGGATCAACAACGTCATCCTGACCAAAAGGGGGAAAAGAAGTGCAACTAATAAGGTATCAGTGACTGCGAGCTTTCAAATAGAGTCAAGAAACTGCTCTGGAGATCACTGTTATGCAATTTCAGTTAGACATTGCTACCTACTATTGGCAGGGATATTGAATCCCAATAAATTTTCTATATTGCCAGTTGTCAAAAAAATGGTTTTCATATCTGTGAAGTCTATAGCTTTATTTTTCTGCCCACAATAATTTTACTGGGTTACCATTTGCCATGAAAATGGCTATAGCATGTGATCCATGATTTGCAACCTCTATTAACAGACGTCAATCCTTTCCTCTCTTTCATTTCTTGATATTTCCTTACATAGCTTCTTGTACTCAGACAAGATGGTTCAGGGTAGTGCCCAGTTTAGAAAAATTTCATTAACTGGGTCATAGAAATATAAAGAAAAGAAGACAGTTCCACTGACTTTGAGGACTATTGATTTATAGAGAAAATAAAAGCGAAAATCTATATATTTTGAAAAATATTGTTACAGAGTTATTTAGAGGTCTATAGGTAAATTCAGATGGTGGACACCAGTGAGACCTGGAAATTTAGGATGAACATAAATTCATTAGTCCTGAACAGAAGCTTGAAGGAATAGCTAAAATTAATGATGAGTATAAATGAGGGAATAGCATTCCAGACAAGAGAGAGCATCATCAAATCCATGGATTCAGGGAACAATATAATTTGAATCAACTTCTACAGAAAGGTACACTATATGGCAAGGAATAATGGGATATGTGGCTTGTGAAGCAGTTTGTGTTCATAGAGCTCTGCCTTGTATATGCTAAGTAGATTGGATCCCTCCTCTAGATTGTGAAAAATCACTGAAATGTTTAATCAGCACATTGAACTAATCAGTTATAATCTTAAATAGATGTCATTGACTGCGCTAAAAAAAAAAACAGACTTAAGATAAGAAGGACAAGAGTTGGATCATTTGGGAGACTTTTGCAACAACCCAGAAGAAAGAGAAGGAAGGCACATATTAGAAGATTAACAGTTGAGATGAAGAAGAGGATAGATTTAAGTAGGAAATAAAATAGAAATAAAGAAGAACTTGGGAATTGACCATGTGTGGGGCATAAGGAAAAGCGTGAATGGTTAAAAATTGACTCCAAAAAAACTCCATGAATTTATCAAGATTATGGAGTAAGAAACATAATATGTTTTGATAGAAATATTAAATGTTTAGGACATTTTTACTTAGATTAGCTTGCAGAAAACCCAGAGAATTTCTTTAAGAAAAAATATTACTAAGACTCAAAAAGACATGTCAGCACTACAAATAATTGATTGGTGAATTATAAGAATAAGATTATGAGAATGCATGCTATATCCCAAGAAGAGTGTAACAGTTTATAGGTTAAAAGAGGGAGCGAGAAAGAGTGAGAAAGAGAAGTAGTCTATTAAAAAATTCTATAGGACAACAAAATTCATGATAGAATGGAGAGGTCATTTGTATTCTGTTTCCATGTTTTGTTCAGGTTTAAAATTTATTACTTGTTTAAATTTGAATTATTGGAATATAGCCAAAATTCATTCTGGAAAATATTTATTTGAAATAGAATGAAGAATAATTTATAAAATACAATATTAACAAAATGTAATAATCCAAATAAGCAATGGGTAATAGAATTTATATTGGAACTAATATGTACTGGGAATATTACATAAGACATAAGATGAAACTTTTACCTTTGGGTGATAGTGAATTAATGAAAATTCATTAATTTTCATTATTGAAAATAATGAAAAGGTAGGTATTCAGAGGTGAATAAGTGACTGTTAGCAAAGACATGGAAGATTTTTATAGGAGGCAGGTCTTAAGTCTGATCTTAAAAAGAGATAGCAATTTAAATAGACTTGCAAAATTTAGCAAAAATAAATAAATGAATAATACAGGACACCTACTTAAATTAGAATTTCAGATAAACAACTGATCATTTTTAGGATAAGTATGTTTCATGCTGTAGTGGTTTCCTAAGGCTGCTGTAACACATTCCTACAAATTGAGTAGCTTAAATGAACAGAAATGTACTGTCTCACAGCTCTGAAGGTTAGAGATCAGAAATCTAGTTGTATGCAGAGCCGTAACTCTCTAATGACTCTAGGGAAAAATTTTCCTTGCCTCTTCCTAGTTTCTAGTTGTGGCCAGCAACTTGATGTTCGTGGTGACTTGTAGCCACCTAATTTTATTCTCTGCTTCCATTTTCACACGGCCGTATCTGTGTGTTTCTCTCTGTGTGTCTCCTCCTCTTCTTTGAAGGGCACCGGTCATATTGATAATGAATAAAAGGTGGGATTCTCTGCCTGATGCAAATAAGAGTCAATCTATGAAATTAGGGTTTCAGAGAGAAAGAGTCCATTTTTAAAAGTGTAGCAGATTAAATGACCCTCAGCCTAAAAATCTGTCTCCACAAGTCTAAGGAATTCAGGGATGCTATGGTTCAAATAAGGGTAGATGAATTATTACCATTGAATAGCAAGTGTAAACAGGGTCAAAAGTAGAACAGATAAACTATCACAAATGTAAATATAAATGAGGCTGAGACTAGTTCAGAGACCCAGTAATTTTAGTTATAAAGTTTTGGCTATTCTACAATATACTATAATAAAAAATGCATCTATATAATGATTCAGGAATCATAATCATTTGCTAATTCTTAATTTATTGATTACAATATTGTATGACGAGCCCACCTTATCCCATTGTGAACTCATCTTAACTAATTACATCGACGATCACATTTTGAAGAACTGGAGGTTAGGATTTTAGTATCTTTCGAGGAGGGAAAAAAATTAACCTACAAAATATGTGATATTTGGGTCATATTCATACAAAAATTCTCTGTTGTTTTTCTTAAATTCAAATATAGCTGAGCATCTTGCAACATTCCATTTGAAAACCTCAGCTTTAAAGGATATCAGCAGTTCAACAGAAGAAATTGCAGTAGTTATGTCACATAACTGTTGGAATTACTTTATTTGTTGTTGCAAGAGAAGCATAAATTGAAATCAGAGGAAATTAAGAGAGATACAAGTCCAGATTTGAATAGCATTTAATAACAGGTAGAGAAATATCCTTGTGGAGACTAGAAGTATGAAACCATTAAAACTTTGGTCAAAAGATTAATCAAAATATGTTAAAGAATAGTCTACTCAAAAGCTGAATCTGTGGTGAACTGGACCGTTAAAGACTCTGGAGCCAGAGAGGGAATTTAAAAGGCTATTGGAGCTAAATCTGCATCATGCCCTAGAGATGAATGAGGAAAAGTGAAAAGATAAAGTCTGTAGAAAAAGAATTGATGGTCGAGGTGTTAAATACAATTGTGATGACAAAGTAATTGGAAGAAGCCATAAGATTACTTAATTTGTAACTAAAACTCTTGCTGAATTTTGTTGGAGCTAAAACTATCCCCCTCCAAAATAGAGAAGCTAAATTTACTCAATAAATTGAACGTGTAATTTAAAACTTGCTAATGTAAACTTCAAGTCTGTGAAATAATGAAAAATGCTGCGGAATTTTGTCCTCAGTTCCTGTGGGAGCAACCTTTGATTCTTTGGAGTTTCCCATGATAGTAGGGTCTTTTTTTCTTCCTGGTGAGCTTAGGGGCATATTGGATACTTCATATGCTAATGAGATGACAGGGAGTGGCTAACCACACCTGTGGTTTTAGAGAAGGGTTGGGCACACCAGAACTTGCAACCTGGTGATGAGGGAGACTGGGAGTTGGGGGTTTGAGCAAAGTCACCTGAACCCCACGTCCCTGACCTCTAGGAGTAAAAGAGATGGCAGTTTGAAGTCAACCGCTTCGGCATTGATTCCATCAATAATACCTGCTTAATGAGATTCCATTTAAATTTGGGACACCTGAAGCCTCAGAGAGCTTCCATGCTTGAGAAGATACATCACTACCATGTCAGAAGAGTGGCACTTCTGACTCCTTGTTTTTGAGACCCTCCCAGATCTCACTCTATATGTCTCTTTTATGTATCATTTTACTATAAGAAAGCTTATAACCCTAAGTTCTTTGAGTTCTGTGAGTCCCTTTAGCAAATTATTGAAACTGAAGTGATGGTGAGAATCTTCAGATTTGTATCAGTTGGTCAAAAGCATGGGTGACCAACATCCCAAATTTGTGACTGGTGTCTGAAGGACAATCTTGTAGATTGCCTCTTACCTGTGGGGTCTGGCTTAACTTGGGTAGTTAAGAGTCAGAATTGAATTAGACTGGGTAACTCAGCAGTTTTTACAGTTGCTATAAAGGTTTGTACAATTCCCAAATGACTTGAATGACTAATTATATCAACATTTAATTAAGAAATAACATTAACTTTATCCAAACTCTTCTAGAAAATAGAAGAAAAGAGAAAGACACTTTCCGCAAGAAAATATGTTCAATAACATTAGCTCTTAGGCAAATTTTTAAAAGTGAAAAAGTACTAACATACATGCCCTAAAAGGCTAAAATTTAAATGTTTGACAGTATCAAATGTTGAAAAGTGTGTGGAGCAACTGGAATGAAATAAGATAATTATTTTATAAATACTTTGGTAGTTTCTTATAAAGGTAGTGTATAGTTATCCTATTCTCCAACATTTCTACCCCTAGAAATTTACCTAAAAGTTGAAAATTTGTCTACCCTCAAACATGTACATTGATGTTCAGAACAGCTTTACTCATAATAGTTTCAGTCTTCTAACAAACCAAATAACCGTCAACTGCTCAGTGGATATACAAAGTGTGATATATTCATAAAATGAAATACAGAGTAGGATAAAAAGTAACAAGTTATTTATACTCACAACAACATCAGTGAATCACCAATAATTTTATGTCAAGCAAAGGAAAATACATAACTGAAGGATGTCATTTACATGAAGTACTAAAACAAGCAGGACTAATCAGTAGTCAAGATCAGAGCAGTATTTACCTGGAGCTGAGTGTTAGGGGAAGTTATAAGTCCATACTATGCAGCCATTCTCTGGCCTTCCACTACCCTAACTTCCTTTCCTGCTGAGTGCTTTTCCACAAGCTGGGGGAGATGTTAAGTCTAATGTAAATGCCTACCAGGGTTTAAAGTCTTGAACTAGGAACAGGCAGTCCCACATGCTTATCAGGACAGGAATTCTCAGTGGCAGGACCCCTCTCCCAAAGGTGGATTAAAAAATACAATCAAACAGTCTAGATTTGTCTCCCTTATGCAATGTAAAGTGGGGCATGAAGAATTGCCATCTATTGACAACAGATCCCATGGTGCTTGAGTTGTCAGTAGCAAATAGAGATGCTGACTGGTGCATTCGGTAAGTCCCTATAGGAGAACCACAATGCAAGCCCTTAAGGTTTTGAGTAAAAGCTTGTCATCCTCTACAGATAACTATTCCCCTTTTGAAAAAAACACTTTTGACCTGCCACTGGGCCTTAGTAGAGGCCGAATTCTTGACCATGGGCCACCAAGTTACTATGAGACCTGAGTTGTCAACTCTGAGCTGGATATTGTCTCATCTGCCATGCCATAAAGTTGGGTGTGCAGTGTGACACTCCATCATAAAATGAAAATGGTATATATGAGATAGGACTGAAGCATGTCCTGAATACACAAGAATCTTACATGAGGAAATGGCCCAAAGGCCAATGGCACCCACTCCTGCCATATTACTTTCACTTTTCCAGATCAGAGCTACGGCTTCTTGGGGAGTTCATGACAATCAATTGACTGAAGAAGAGAAAACTCAGGCCTGGTGCTTGGATGGTTCTGCACGATATGCACGTACCACCCAAAAGTGGACAGCTTTAGCACTGCAGCCCTTTTCTGGGATATTCCTGAAGCACAATGGTAAAAGGACATATTCCAGTGCATGGAACCTCAAGCAGTATATCTGGTTGTTCATTTTGTTTAGAAGGAAAAACTGACTGCAGGTTTATTTTTATATTCATTCATCGGTTGCTGCTAATGGTCAGGGACTTGGGAGGATTATGTTTGGAAGATAGATGACAAAGAGGGCTGGATAGGTATGTGAAAAGGTATGTGGATAGACATTTTTGGGTGGGCCAAAAAAAAGAAGATATTTGTGTCCCATGTGGATGCTCACCAGAGGGTGACTTCAGTCAAGGAATGTTTTAATAATAAAATAGATAAGAAGACTTGTTTTATAGATACCAACCTGCTTCTTTCCCCAACAACTCATTGACCAGTGGGTTCATGAACAAAGCAGTTATGGTGCTTATGCATGGGTTCAGTAATATGGATTTCCACTAACCATGACCAATCTGACTGCAGCCACTTCTGAGTGCCCAACCTTCCAGCAGCAGAAACCCACACTCAGTCTCCTTTACTCAGCATTCCTGAGTTGGTCAGGCTACTATGTGGTAACAGGCTGATTATGTTGGACCAGTTCCATGATGGAAGGGGCATTGATTTGTTCTAAATGGAATAGACACGTACTCCAGATATGGGTTTACTTTACCTTCATGCAATACTTCTGCCAAAACTGCCATCTGTAAACCTACAGAATGCTTTATCCAACATCTTCATATTCCACACAACATTGCTTTTGGTCAAGACACCCACTTTGGAACAAATTAAATGCAGGAATGGGTGTGTATTCATGGAATTCTCTGCTCTGATTATTCAGAATGAGCTGGATTGACAGAATGGTTGAATGGCCTTTTGAAGACTCAACTATGGTACCAGCTAGGTGGCAATACCTTTCAGGGCTGAGGCAACATTTTCCAGGAGGCTCTGTATGCTCTGAATCAGCATCCATTCAATGGTGCTATTTCCAGGGATTCATGGATCTAGGAGCCCAGGGGTGGAAATGGTGGAAATGAAGTGGCACCACTCATTATCACCCTTAGTTATCCACTAGAAAAATTTTTGCTTCCTGTCCCTGCACCCTAAGCTCATCTATGGTTCTTAGTTCTAAAATAAAGAGTGTTTCCACAAGAAGACAAATGATTTCAAAGTGGCCATCAGGCCACTTTGGGCTTCCTGCCTCTGCATGCCTCTGAATGCCTCTGAATCAACAAGCAAAAAGGTGGACTACTGTACTGGTTGGGGTGATTGATCATGACTCTCAAAGGAAATATTACTGAGACTACATAATAGAAGTGAAGAAGAGTTTTCCTGAAATACAGGATATCCACTAGAGTGTCTTTTAGTACTACCATGCCATGGGATTAAAGTCCATGGAAAACTGCAATAACCCAATCCAGACAAGACTACCAATGGCCCAGAAACTTCAGGAGTGAAGGTTTGTGTCACCATACCACCAATCAGTCACAACCAGCTCAAGTGTTTACTGAGGATAAAGCAACATGGAATGGGTAGTTAGATAAGGTAGTGATGAATATGAAATACAACTACATTACCATTTACAGAAATGAAGATTTTAATGGCATGATGATTTCTTTCTAGCTTTGCTACAATTATGTTTGTATTTGCACATAAAGCATAAAGCAAATATCTTTTTTTCTTCACTATCTTATCCCCTTAAATGGCAAAAGTTGTGCTGTTCATGTCAATTATATCCAAGAGGGAATATAATTTATGAGATATCAAATTTAATAGTTAATGTTGCACTCTATTCTGGAAAGGTTTAGTTTATTTCTGGTTATATGCAGCAGGATAGTCTATCATTGTTAAGCAAACATATTTCTGTTATTATGTTCTATTGAGAGATTAAGTATCGTTAAAGGTGATGTGTATAGATTCCAAACTGACAAGGGGTGGACTGATGGTTGTGTTCATGTGTCAACTTGGCCAGGTAATGATGCACAGTTGTCTGGTCAAGTAACACTGGTCTAGCTGTTACTGCAAGGGTATTTTCTTGGCTTAAATAATCAGTAAGTTGTCTGGTCTATGGCTGATTAAATCTATAATCAAGTAAGGAGAATGTCTTCAGCAATGAGAGATATTTAATCCAATTGTTGAAAGGTTTAAAAAGAGATATGATGACTTCAGCAGCAGAAAAGAGAATTTTCACCTCTATTTCAGTCAGTCAGCCTCTGAGGATGCCAGCGTATAGCCTTTCCTACAGAATTTGGACTTGTGCATTCCAACAGTTGCATGAGACACTTTTATAAAGTCTTATAATATTTACAGATATCTCCCATTTGTTCTGGTTCCCTATAAAACCCTGACTAATATGTGTTCTATGCTTTTATTTGGAAAGAAGTTACATGATTTAATTTATTTAGAAAAATCTTTGCACTTTAGACTCAACATATGTGCACTTTATTGCAAATAAGTTATATTTTAGTATATTTGATTTAAAATTCAGTAAGTATATGAATCACCTGTGCAGTTTATTAAAATTTAGACCACCTCAACAGATATTTTCATCAAATAAAAATGTCAGGGACTTAGAACTTACATTTTAATGACCCACCTCCCAGGTAGCTGCAATATTTAGAAGTTATTAAAGATAATGTTTATTCATCAAAGTGTCATATACTCTGCAATATTTGTTCTAAATACGATAGGCAGCTGCCTGGTAACTAAACGTATAATTTCCCTGTTATAAAATTACCCCATTCTCAATTTGTTTCCTCTTACATTAATTTTACAGCTCTAGAGAAATATGAAGATAGAAGGGATGGTATTTGAACTTAGGAACTTATAAAGTATATTGTTTATTTCCTCCTGTCAAATGAGTAGAAATCCACATTTCTATTGGGTATGTTATAGTCAAAAGAACTGGAGCTTAGGTATTTAGACATTTACCGTAATCCTAATTCTCATATCAGTTTATCATTTATGTCATCTATTGAGCATAGACAGTAAGACAGATTTTGTTGTATCAAACTTTATTTCATGGAATTATCATTTTAAATGCTTTTTATAAAATCCCATCTTAAAAGGTATGTTATAGCGTATCACTGATATCACTGATAACTCATCATTCAAGACCTCAAATTGAAAATAACAGTTTTTAGTTGCTTATAAATTCTTGATGCCTGTGCACATCCTAGCAGTTTCACCTATTTACAGAAAGGAAAGAGCCGGTGCAACTTTTTAAGACTTGATTAATTCAGTGAAAATACACAGCACACGATATTAATTGGTGTGGAATCTGCTATGTGCAGGATTCGATGATCAAAAAAAAAAAAGTATGATCCAGGCATTGTCCACACCAGCAATAAGTATACAATATAGTAACAGCTACCAAGATAAATTAAATACTGTTGAGGCATTATGATTCCCATTAGGAAGTTAAAAATGCAGTGGAGATTCAGAGAAGGGCATGATGAGATAATATCCAAGAGGGAATAAAAATAACCTCAGGAATTAGGAAGGAAGTAGAAAATGTCAGAATAAATTGAAGGTAAATATACTTCAATCCTAAAATTTTGTAGGTAATTTTAGTGTAGTTCTCTATAAAGAGTGTGTTACAATATATGCTGTTATTTAAAAGATTATTAAACACAAACTTTTGTAAGGAGTGCTAAGTTATATGTGAATATTGGTGGTAGAAATTGAACTGAAAAATTACTAAAAGTAGTACTGCAGATGCTTAAAGGTTATGATCTCTAACTAGTTTTTTAATGTGCTTTTTTCATGCTAAATTGACTACTTGAGTGAATTGATATGGTAAGGAAATTGTGGTTATATTGATGGATCAAAGAATTCAGATATGTGGAAGAAAAAGAAAAGATAAATATAGATTTTAAATGCAGGAGAAATCAGGGCTGTCTTTTTTTTTACCGTTAAAGGAGCGATCTGAATTTGCATTAAACTAAAAGAAATAACGTAGCAGATCATTTGGGAGTGATTTTCTGAAGAGACTGAAGAGAAAGTGATGATGGGTTATCTTATGAGGGAAAGAAAATGCAAATCATTTCTTATAATATGTAAAGGCATGGCTATGATTTTAGAAAGTCATTGGACAATGAGCTTTTCTTCTAAAATTGGCTAGGCAAAATAGTTACAAAATTTGCAGGATTAGAGATTTTTCAAGTTCAACGATGCTACAAAATTGTGCTTCTTGCAAGTGCTACAACCTCTAATGAGAATAAAGGAAGAGAAACGGTGAGTGAATATATTGAGGATGGGAGAGTTGCAGCTACCAGATGGGGAATCCAGAAGAACTCCAAGGGACTGGTGCATATGTGACTGTGTACCCTGTGATCTGTGCTAGTTCAGGGGGAGATATTCTCATAGTAGCCATCATGGGTATACAGAGCTTTTAGAAAACTTTCCTTGCCAAAACCAGTAAACTGCTTCAAGGCAAGACATCTTTTTCTAGTTAACACCAAGTAACCATACTGGCTAGAGCTGGAACTGGTAGAAGAACTGAATTAAATATTGTAGAGCAATGACAAGGACTTGGGCCAACACAAAGAACAGTCTGGCTGCATGATGGACATTCAGGATCAGGGGAATCCGAATAGTTGAATAAATGTCGTCAACTATACTATTACGCATGGCAGACATTTTCAAGCTAAGCAACTTCTAATTCAATTTGAATAAAGTGCTATAATCTAAAACTATTGCAGAGAATGTGTAGCAAATCTGAGTGTACTTGATTTTGACCTGTGAAACACAGAATGTATACAATTATGTTAATAGATGGTTGCAAGAGTAAGTTAATGGCATGTTTGCATCATAGGGTATGTGATACCCTAAGTGATTGGAACTTTCCAATATAGAGTAATAATTGCTAGCTAGAATAAAAATCTTTAAAAAAGTGTTCTGATTTCTCCCTCTGTTTAATGTTTTATCTTTTATTATCTAATCTGTTTGCAAAGATTTAATGAGGAGAAATAATAATGGCTATAAAATGGTGAATTAATTCTTCCAATAAAATGATTTTAAATATATACGATATTTAAACCGCTATGTGTTTCATCACATTGCTGATATTTTTTGTCTTAAATTTGGCTCTACTGTCAATGGTGGTTTAAAAAAATTTAATATTTTTAAATGTTTTTATTCATTTTACTGGTCACTGCTCATGAGAAATCCCTTGGTTTTACTGACTTCATGTGTTTGGTTATGAAAAGGAGGATAAAATGGACTATGTAATAAAAGTGATGAAGTTAACTGTTTTGAAATTTTTTAATAAAGCATAATTAGAACAAATGTGTCAGTACAGTAAATAATTGATGTGTGCTTGGCTTGGTCAGATGAAAGGGAGATCTGCAAGGCATCTGGAAGATAATTGTTGTATCACAGCTTCTTCAGATTTTCAGTGTGAAAGTTTGTAGGTAGTTTTAATAGGTTTGATATTTTCTCAAGTGATGCTTCTACAATATTTTGTTCATTTGGGATTTGAATGCACTAAAGCATAACCATAGAATATCATAAAGATACAGCTTGTCAGCTGTAAAAAGAATTACTATGATGTTCCAAGGCTCTAAAACTCTCATATTCCATATTCCAGCATAACCCTGACTCTGTGAATTCAAATCTTCTGCCTGGGACACTGGGTATGTTCGATTTATTAAATGCTCAATAAGTCAGATGTGCATGCCTAGTTAAGTGTGCCACTATTAGGTTATTTTACATAAGATTTTTCCCACAGTTAAAGATTTAGGGTCACATCCTTGAGTTTTGTGGCTTCAATACATAAGCTGATACCCTTGCACAAAAGAGCAGCAAGAATTCTTGAATTCCATTCAAGTTGAAGTTTCTCAAATAACTTTGTAAAGAATAAAAATATGGATAAATTCTTCTTGGGTCATTCTTTTCTTAAATATTACAATGCTTCTAATGATCTTCATAGCTACATCCTCTTGGATTTCTATAACCTTCACATTTTTTTGCATGTGCTGGTACAAGAATTCAACAAATAATGATTTATGGAACTCTGAATAATACATTATATTTGCTCATGTAAAATATTTAAATTTTTGTCAACCATATATTTCATCCCATGATAGAAAGTTGTTTACAATATATCCTACATCTGCTAACACATTTCCTGTCTTCCTCCAAAACATGGTAAGGTTATTTAGGAGATATTTAAAACATTAATAAATTACACTTTATAATTCATTCATTGTGGGGAGCTACGGAGAAAGATATTTCAACATTCTCCTTTTCTTTCTTTTTAAACTTTTGTTTCTATGAGATAAATTTTCTCTTACTAGACTGGCAGAACTCCATTAAGTGTCACTCCTAAATTGAGAACATGACTTTCTTTGATTTTATGTTCTCTATTATATTATTAAAGGAGTGAAATGTCCATTAGCCAGAAACTGCCTGGGAAACTCTTGAGGTGAGGGGCTGTGCTAGTTTGAAAGGATGTATGTTCCCTAGAAAAGCCACATTTTGATCAAAATCCCATTTCATAAAGGCAGAATAATTCTTAATCAATACTGTATGTTTGAAACTGTAATCAGATCATCTCCCTGGAGATGTGATTTAATCAAGAGTGGTTGTTAAGCTGGATTAAGTGACAACATGTCTCCACCTATTTGGGTATGTCTTGATAAGTTTCTGGAGTCCTATAAAAGAAGAAACATTTTGGAGAATGAGAAAGCAATTCAGAGAGAACAGAGAATGCTACAGCATCATGAAGCAGAGTCTGCTAGCCAGCACTTTGGAGATGAAAACAGAATACACCTCCCAGGGAGCTTCATGAAACAAGAAGCCAGAAGAGAAAGCTAGTAGATGACACCATGCTTGCCATGTGCACTTCCAGCTGACAGAGAAACAGTTACTGTGTTCACCATGTGCCTTCACACTTGAGAGAGAGACCCTGAACTTCATTTGCCTTCTTGAACCAAGGTATCTTTCCCTGGATGCCTTTGATTGGACATTTCTATTGACTTGCTTTAATTGGGACATTTTCTCGGCCTTAGAACTGTAAACTTGCAACTTATTAAATTTCCCTTTTTAAAAGCCATTCCATTTCTGGTATATTGCTTTCTGGCAGCTAGCAAACTACAACAGGGATGCTGAGACTTTTAATTCTTGTTTCAAAAAATAAATAAATAAAAAGAACCACAAATCATAGGGATTCATAGAATGTTTAGATACCTGGGTGTAATGAGAGGATTACTAAGAATTTAGATTATTTTTAGTGAATTTTGAAGAGTACACAAGAAAGTAATTTGTTCTGGATAGAATACCATAAGAAGTAGGAAGTATTTTGTGACTTAATACCTTATTTTTGTTTTTCAGTAGACTGTGGGAGGAACTGACTGAAGATAAATCTTTAATTGGTAAAGAAGCAACAGCCAACTGTGATAGCAAAGAGTGTGATTATTTTTGTAGTTTGGGTAGTGTTTTTGTTTTGGTCTGTCTCTAGATGTGATTATGAGTGGTTTTCTGATAAATGCCAATGACTACTTTTCCTGTTTCTCAGAAAACTCAATACAACACAAAAAGTTATCGAATAAGAAGTCTCAATTTAAGGGTAGGAGGGTATTTAGATGAGCAGGACCATACTCCATGAAAAGAAACTGTGACCAAGATCTTAGGGAAAAATGAAACTGCCTAGGTGACAAGTTGGCAATCAAACCAATGACCAAACCATTTCTGAAGATTTAGTTATGCCTGCTGTGATGTGAACACACAAGACTACATGAGCTGATTCAGCAGTACCGAATTCTGAGTTCAGTCATCTATATATAAAACACAGAGAAAGTGAGTAGGAATGAAGAATCCTGCGTAACCAGGGTCTGAGATAAAGTGGCTTACTTCAAAACTCTACTACTGATGAAACTAGGATTTATTTTTTTAGGTACTGTGCTGGTTTGAAAGAATGTATGTCCCCTAGAAAAGCTCTGCATTCATCAAAATGCCATTTTATAAAGGTAGGATAATTCCTATTCATACTGCATGTTTGAAGCTGTAATCAGATCATCTCCTTGGATGATGTGATTTAGTCAAGAGTGGTTGTTAAACTGGATTAGGTGACAACATGCCTCCACCCATTTGGGTGGGCCTTGATTGGTTTACTGGAGTCCTATAAAAGAGGAAGCATTTTGGAGAATAGAAGAGCCGGAAAGAGCAGAGAATGCTGCAGCACCATGAAGCAGAGAGTCCACCAGCCAGCGCTTTGGAGATGAATAAGGAAAACGCCTCCCGGGAAACTTCATGAAACCGGAGAAAAGCTAGTAGATGACACCTTGCTGGCCATGTGCCCTTCCAGCTGAGACAGAAACTGTGACTGTGTTTGCCATGTGCCTTCTTACTCGAGAGAGAAACCCTGAACTCCATCGGCCTTCTTGAACCAAGGTATCTTTCCCTAGATAGATGCCTTGGATTGGACATTTCTATAGACTTGTTTTAATTGGGACATTTTTCTCCATCTTAGAACTGTCTAAGCCATTTATTAAATTTATTAAATTCCGCTTTTTTAAAGCCATTCCATTCCTAGTAAATTGCATTCTGGCAGCTAGCAAACTAGAACAGGTACTGTTAGAAAAATTCCAGTAGTTGGTTGAATTTTTCCTAAACATGGAACAGATTTGTATCACTGACACTTTATGTATGTTAAGATACTAAATATAACATGCTTTTATGATCAATTAGACATTCTTCCATCCTTTATAGGTGAAGGAACAGGCTCAAATAAGTAAGACAATTTGTCTAAAGAAGCACAACTTTTAAATAATGGAGCCTAATTATTTAGTAAGTCAAATTCTTTACTGTTGTACAAATTCCGAAATAAGCCCCATCCAAATCATATGCTTGCTTTCCATATTGTACTCTTTATTACCTCTGACTCCATAACCTAATACATTCATATTCATATTATTAGCTTCTTTCCAAAGGAATGACCTCGATATGGACTTTTCCCACATATATAAGAATCTTTTTATTATATTAGAAAAACTGTGGGTTTACAGAACCTGCATAAAATAAGATTCCCACATACCACCATATTATTAACACCTTGCATTGGTGTGATACATTTGCTACAATTGATGAAAACACATCTTTATAATTGTACTATTAACTATATTCCATGGTTTAAATTAGATTTCATTGTTTGTGTAGTATAGTTCCATTGATTTTATTTTCTACCTTGTATTCAAGTACCCTATGTAAAACCTAACATTTCCCCTTTTAATCACAGCACCCAATATTTTCCCTTTGAGATTATGATCACAATTGTAATTAAATAAGTTTTAAGTATTTAATTATTTAATGAATGTTTCCTAAGAAAATTATAAAAAGGGACTTCAAAAATCTGGAGTGTGAAAAAATACTTGGTAATATTAAAATTTAGTACAAATCATAAAAACCAAAACTCACTGTTGAATTACCACCTTCTAATATTAGTTATACATTAAAATGACAATGCATAGAGATCTAGTTACAATGAATAATGTACTATTATTATGACTTATAACTAATATTTGCTTAGCATTAATTTGAATTATTAAAATATAAGTATCCCAATATCCTACAGCTTGTTTAACATAAGTCTTGCCATTGACGGGATACTAAGGCAGAGAATGAAATGATCCTCTCTCTCTCTTTTGTATATCTTAGGAAATAAACTTAAAATACATTTAAAGGCAGAGAATGAAATGATCCTCTCTCTCTCTTTTGTATATCTTAGGAAATAAACTTAAAATACATTTAAAAGAAATAATAGTTCATTGACTGTGGGATTAAATGTCATAATATCTTAAACAATGCAGACATTTCTATATTCCTTGCCAATGGTTTCATGAAACAGTTGAAATTTAATTTGTGCCTTGAAGTCATTATATTTCTTTAGTGATCTATATGCTTTGTAATGTGAAATAATTACAAATCTAAAAGCCTTACACCTCTGTATTTCTTATTATTACTAATCAGCTTCACATGTGTTTGGTTATCCAATTATCTTATTTATAACTATATAGCTACATTCCATCCTGCACATTACTAAACCCTACCAGAGTAGCTTATTTAGAAAAGGTATTACCATCAAATTCTTATTATTCCTCGGAGGAGAGACACTGACTCTCAATATTATATACATTAACAATGAAAGAGCACACTAGTTTAAAGTATACAATGAAATTTTAAATGACTTTAAAAGTTGGGAGGAACTGAAAGTCATATTTGAAAATTGCATAATTATTTTCCAAAAAAGGGAGACCTGAATATTTTCTAATGAATCAATAAAGACACATTATTTTAAAGTCGTTAATGTGTCATAATACTACACCATTTTTAGTGTTTCAAAAGAAATCTGAATAAATATGGTTGAATATAAATGAGGAATTTTACAATTTCTGTTCAGATTTTAGCCTTGCTCTGACTTAAGACACAGGATTTTAAATATAAAAATTTAATTAGACTATTATTTTCTTCATGATTTGATTTAATTTCCTAATATAGCCAACATATACTCTCCTCTAAAATCCTTTACTTACATTAAGGGATTCCTAGGTTATATATTTTGGTATAATTTGATTCTATCTTCTCCAAGCTTCCTACTATAGGAACATTAGATTAGCTTCTAAAAGAGAAGTTTTGGCAATATTTTCTGTCAGTGTGCTTGCTGTGTTGATTGCCTTTGCTTTTACATGAGAAATACTATAATGTAGAGTCTAAGCACAAGGAATCTGGAGGCAGATAGACCTGCTTAATAACTAATATCCGTGGCTTACTATTTTGTGTGATCTCAAATTATTAAACCTTTCTTTTAAAATTATGCTTCCTCATTAGTAAAATTAGATTAATACTGAAAAACTCAGATAATTATTTTGAGTTTTATATGAGTTGTTAACTAAAAGTATGTAAAAGGGAGTCTGTTCCATAGTAAGAATGCAACACACTTTGGACATTATATTGTTATTCCATTACTTTCTGCCATTTTATTTGTTTTCTTATCACTGCTTTTCCATTTCATCATTCCTATCTTCTGTCAACAGGGCTATGCTGAATATTGCAAAATGTCACATCTGTAGGCTACTATTCTAAGCTTTCAAAAATCCTGCTGTATTATGTTTGGAACAAGTAGAAGGGCCAAGATCGCAGGAAAAAAAAAAGCTGTAAGTAAAATTTCCTGAACTGTAGATGCCAGTGCCCTTCACCCACTAGCATTGCAGGCTGTTCAGTAGATACTCTCCTGTGGGAAAACGAAGCAGTCTCTACTAGAAGCAAGGGAAGAAGAAATCTAGCAAACTCAAATTTTGGATTTAATTAACAAATTCAGATTTTGGATTTAATTAACAAATTCAGACTGCTGCATACATGCTGCGAGCACAGATAACCCTGGAATAAGTGCAAAAAGAACCTTGAGGAGTTTCCAGCAGGGAAGAGGCAGGAATGAGGAAAGAAAAAAAACAGAGACTTTTGGAGCTGAGCAAGCTCAGGATACTGGAAAAGGGCTGTGACCCAAGAAAAAGGGTACACAGAGCCAAGTAGTAACTATAGCTTTTAATTGGCAAAACAAGGGGACTGGGGACCAGTTCTGAAAAGGTTTTTTTTTTTTAATTAAAGAATGTCTCAGGCATTTACAATTGTTAGCACTGATGTAGGAAAGTATGTCTGAGAGATAAAATAACTAGTCAAGGGAAGAAGCTACTTCCCTAAAAGGCATATCTTCTTCAAGAAAAGGTGGTCAGGGCCCAGTGAAAGTGGCAGTTGTCATCTTGAGAATTAAGACCTCATAGGCCAAAAACAAAAACAATTTAAGTCCATTTTCTACCTCACTTTCTGTCTCAACCACGCCTCTGGCAGGGACAGGGTCTCATGAGAATTAAAGGCATTGCACGACTATACTGATGGGAAACTGTGAACTAACAAATGCCACCTCTGGGCAAGACAGAAAAAATCACAGAGGCAAGAGGCTTTTCTGGAAAGATTGGCAACCTGCTGGATCTCATTCTCAGTGAAACTTGATACTGATTACACCTTCATCTTGAGACCTAGGCCTGTTTTGTCTTGGGAAATCTGGTTGGAGTCAATCATATCTGGGGACATCTTCTTCAAAGAAAGATTTCATATAAGCTGAGCAGGAACCAGAAAAACAAGAGCTGAAAAATTCTGATCAGTTAAGCAGAAGCTATACTACAGGTCTAGAATAAGTTGAAATGAATGTCAAAGAATATATGGACAACAAAGCTAACCAACAAGAAAACTCTCAGCTAAAAGAGAAAAAATATTACTTCCAGAATAAACTAATCAAGGAAATCAAGATGCCTAGACACCTGCAAAAAATTTTTCGATTCATGCTAGGAATCATGAACCTATGGCGTAGTCAAAGGGACAACCCAATACTTCAAATAAGATACAGGAGTGGAAACAACTGATTAAAGATGTTCAAATATTTTCTAAATCAAATAAATGAGTTGAAGGGAGATGTGATCAAAGAGATGAAGATTATAAAGAAGATATCGGGCAATGATAAAGAACTCAAAAGCTTGTAAAATCAAATGGCAGAACTTATAGAAATGAAAGTAATGATAGGAGAGATGAAAGATGCAATGGAGGCATAAAAACATATTTGAAGATGAAGAGGCAGAAGAAGGGATTAATGAACTAGAACATATGAAATCCTACATGCAAAAGGACAGATAGGAAAAAGAATGAAAAAATATGAGCAAAGTCCCAGAAATTGAATGAAAATATGAAGCACATGAGTGTACATGTTATTGGTGTCTCAGAATGAGAAGAGAAGGAAAAAGGGGCAGAAAGAAAAATGGAGAAATAATCATTGAAAATTTTCTATCTCTTATGAAAAGCAAAAAGTATAGATCCAAGAAGTGCAGCATATCCAAAACAGAACAGATCTGAATAGAACTTCTCCAAGACACTTACTAATCAGGTGGTTAAACGTCAAAGACAAAAAAAGAATTCTGAAATCAGCAAGAGAAAAAAGATCCATCTCATGCAAAGTAGCTTACAAAGACTATGTGTGGATTTCTCAGCAGGAACTATGGAGGGAGGAAGGCAATGGTATGAAATATTTAAGTTACTGAGAGAGAAAAACTGCAAACCAAGAATTCTATATCCTACCAAACTATCATTAAAAAATGAGAGAGTTTTAAATATTTTCCAGCAAACAGACCCTGAGAGACATTGTAAATAAGAAACCTGCACTACAACAAATGCAAATGTGAACACTACAAGAAGATAGGAAAAGACAAGAGAGAGAGGTATGAAGAAGAGTGAAGAAATTAAGATGATCGGTAAGGGTATAAAAAGAGATAAAAAATACAATATGACATATAAATTCTGAAAGACAATATGGTAGAAAAATTGTTGCCTTCATACGGATAGCATTAAATGTCAATGGATTAAACTCTCCAATCAAGGATTTAATCAAAGATTTAAAAAGCAGGACTCATCTGTTATTTGCTGTCTCCAAGAGACTCACATTAGATCCAAGGATAAAAACAGGTTGAAAATTTAAGGTTGGAAAAATATGTTTTATGCAAACACCAACCAGAAATAAAGCATCTAGACAGAGGATCAGTAAGGAAAAGAGATTTTGAATAGTATGAAAATTGAACTAAATTTAACTGACATTTACAGAACATTGCACTCCACAACAACAGGATGCATATTTTCTCAAGTGCTCATGGATCATCCTCCAGGACAGACCACTGTTGGGTAGCAAAGCAAGACTCAATAAATTTAAAAAAATTGCAATTATACAAAACCCTTTCTCAGATAATAATACAATGAAGTTGGAAATCAATAACAGGTGGAGAACTGGAAAATTCACAAATATATGAGGCTAAATAACACAAGCTTAAACAAGCAGTGGATCAAGGAAGAAATGACAAAAGAAATGAGTAAATATCTCAAGGAAAATGAAAATGAAAACACAACATATGAAAACTTACAGAATGCAACAAAGGAGGTGCCCTATATGCCTATTGAAAATAAAAAGAAAGAGTAAAAATCTAGGAATTAATCATTCACCTGGAGAAACTAGAGAAAGAACAGCAAACTAACTCCAAAGCAAACAGAAGGAAAGGAAAAAACAATGATTAGAGCAATAATAAAGAAAATTGAGAACATGAAAATAATAGAGAGAATCAATAAAACTAAATGTTGGCTCTTTAATAAAGTCAGTAAAATTGATGGACCTTTAGCTAGGCTGAAAAAAAGAGAGAGGATGGAAACAAAATCAGAAATGGAAAAGGGAGCATAACTATTCACCCTGAAGAAATAAAGAGATAGTGAGAGGATACTGTGAGCAACTATATGCTAACAAACTAGAGAACTTAGAGGAAATGGGCAACTTCTCAGAAAACCATGAACAGCCAGCATTAAATCAAGAAGAAATATAAGAGTTCAACAAGCCATTAATAAGTAACATTTCAAATCAGTCATCAAAAACCTCCCAAAAGAAATACCTAGGGCCAGATGACGTCACATGTGAATTCTACCCAGCAATGAAAAAAGAATTAGTACAAATCTATAAATTCTTCAAAAAAATGTAGAGGAGGGAAAGCCACCTAATTCTAAGGAGACAACAACAACCCAATACCAAGGTCAGAGAAAGGTAACGGAAGAAAAGAAAAGTACAGACCCATCTTTTTAATGAATATCGATGCAAAAATCCTCAATAAAATACTTGCAAATCAAATCCAGCAGAATATTAAAAGAACTATACATCATAACCAAGTTGTTTTAATTTCAGGAATTCAAGTCTGGAAAAACAACTCATGTAATGCACCACATCAAATAAATCAAAGCAAAAAAAAAAAAA
The DNA here is from genome assembly GCF_023851605.1 of Tamandua tetradactyla. Taxonomy (NCBI): domain Eukaryota; kingdom Metazoa; phylum Chordata; class Mammalia; order Pilosa; family Myrmecophagidae; genus Tamandua; species Tamandua tetradactyla. Next base: position 73,184,854 of record NC_135335.1, on the reverse strand, counting down.
ACAACAACACATGATTCTGATTGATGCAGAAGAGGCATTCGACAAAATTAAACATCTTCTCTTGCTCTTGATGAAAACATTTCAAAGGCTAGGAACAGAAGGAAAGTTCCTTAACACGATAAAGGAACTGTTTGAAAAACCTACAGCGAATATCATATTCAATGGTAAAAACCTCAAAGCTTTCCCTCAGATCCGGTATAAGACAAGGATGCTCACTGTCACCATTGTCATTCAACATTGTGCTGGAAGTTCTAGCTAGAGCAAATAGGGAAGAAAAAGGAGTAAAAGTCTTCCAAATTGGAAAGGAGGAAGTAAAACTTGCACTGTTTGCAGATGACATGATCCTATATGAAGAAAATCCTGAAAAGTCTACAACAAACCACTAGAGCTCATAAATGACTGCAGCAAAGTGGGAGGATACAATATCAACACTCAAAAATTGGTAGTATTTCTATACACTGTAATGAGCTAACTGAGGAGGATATGAAGAAAAAAATTCCATGTACAATAACAATAAAAAGAATAAAATATTTAGGAATAAATTTAACCAAGTTCATAAAAGATCTATACATAGAAAACTACAAAAAACAAATTGCTAAAAGAAATTAAGTAAGCCTAAATGAATGGAAGGACATACTGTGTTGATTGACTTTAATACTAAATATAGCTAAGATGTCAATTTACCCAAATTAATTCATAAATTCAATGCAATACCAATTAAAATCCAAAAGAACATATTTCTTAGAAGTAGAAACACCAATAATCAAATTTATTTGGAAGTGTAGGGTGCCTCAAAGAGTGAAAAATATCTTGAGAAAGAGGAGTGTGGTGAACAGTGGTCAAAACAGCATGCTACTGGCATGAAGATAGATATCTGACCAATGGAATTGCATTGAGTGTTCAGAAATAGACCCTATTATTTACAGACAAGACCCCTATCACACACTGTTCTAGTTTGCAACCTGCTGGAATGGCTTTTAAAAAGCGAAACTTATTAAGTTGCAAGTTTACATCTTCTAAGGCCATAAAAATGTCCAAATTAAAGCAAGGCTAAATAAATGTCCAATCTAAGGCATACAGGGAAAGATACCTTTGTTCAAGAAGGCCAATGATGTTCAGGGTTTCTCTCTCAACTGGAAAGGAACGTGGCAAATACAACAATATCTGCTAGCTTTCTTTCCAGGCTTCTTGTTGTATGAAGTTCCCCTGGGGATGTTTTCCTTCTGTTTTTTTTGGGTGCATGGTCCAGGAATCGAACCCAGGTCTCCCCACATGAAAGGCGGGCATTCTAACCACTGGATGTATTCCTTCTTCATCTCCAAACAGCATAATTACATGAAACCTTGACTAGAGAATGAGATCTTTTATATTGTACAGGTTAGTATAATGCCCTGATAATCAGGGAATAATTTGGACAGAAAATAAAATGTACTGGCAAAGTCTGCTTGAGGCACAGGGGACAAATTTGGAAATACTAAACTTCCACACCTAGGGAATTTCTGATATTCTTAGAAACATTGGGGATTCCTAGTTTAGTAAGCCAAACTCTCAATCTTGGAGCTTACCATTGTGAAACTTATTCCTGCAAAGGGAAGAGACTAGGCCCACTTATAATTATGCCTGAGTGACTCCCAAAGAACCTCTTTTGTTATTCAGATATTGTCTCTCTAAGTCAACTCTGCAAATAAACTCACTACTCTCTCCTGCAAATGGGATGTGACTCCCAAGAGTGCAAATCTCCCAGGCTACTTGGGACATGATCTTGGGGTGATGCCTTGGCATCATGGGATTGAGAAAGCCTTTTTGACCAAAAAAGGGATAAAAACTGAAACAAAATAAGGTTTCAGTGGCTAAGAGATTTCAAAGTTGAGAGTTCATTCTGCAGATTATTCGTATGCATTATATAGATATCCCTTTTTAGTTTCTCATGTATTCAAATAGCTAGAAGGAAATACCTGAAGTTGTTGAACAGTAATCCAGTAGCCTTGATTCTTAATTATGACTGTATAACTAAATAGCTTTATGGTGTAACCATGTGATTGTGAAACCTGACGGACACTCCCTTTGTCCAGTGTATGGGCAGATGAATAAGAAAATATATAAATAAACAATAGGGGGAATAAGGGATAAGGGATGTTTTTAATGTTCTTATTAATTATTTAATCAATTTTTTTTGAGTAATGAAAGTGTTCTAAATTTGATTGTGGTGATGAACGCACATCTTATGATAATACTATGATCCATTGATTGTATACTTGTGATTATATGGTATATGAATTTTTTCAGTAAAATTGTATTAAAATTTCATAGGGTTCAATAAATGATTGTTGCTTGTTTGATTAATATGAATTAGAATTTACCAGGTATTGTAATAAACTTTTTAGAAATCTTTTAGTACATAAACCAATGAAAAGTATGGATAACACTTTATTTCTTAAAGAATAAATCACTTTCTCATTAAAAAATAAAATCTTCCCTAAAAACTACATTATAGGATTAAATGCATAGATAAATTTGACAGAGAATGCCTTTTATTGAAAAAAAAATATCAAAAATGGACATATAATTTTCAAATTTAAATCTTTTTGATTCATCTGAATAATGTAAGCTGTATTAACTTGCATATTTTATATTATTAAAAAATGGCTGCAATCCAAAGGAACTTCCTATATCTTTCCCCCATCCCATTTTATTTGGTTTATTTTTCCTCATTTCTAATTACTAAATGTTATCACAGCAGATATGAAAAATGTATATCTTGCATAAAACTATACAATATTTACATTTGCTAAAATCATTCTCTCATTGTATTTATAAATAGTCAAAACTTTGTGCAAGTACATAATAATGACCTAAGGACAAAGTGAGAAGAGAATAAATGAGAAAATAAAGAAACTGCTGACTAGCTCATTTCTCTTTAACTAAGGGCGAGAGGAGAATATATGAAGAGGAATTTCAGCGTGAAGGATTTGGAATTACTTCCTGTCAACAGGGGCACTAAAATATATGTTTTTTTGATTGAACAATAAACTGAGGCAATAAAGCAGTAAAAAATCCAATAATGTCTGATTACACAAATATTTTATATGCCATAAGTAAGTCACATAAGTAAGTCCATACACAATTTAAAGCAAACACAAGCCCACAAAAATTTACTGTACCTGAGGCTAAATATTTTGACCATTACACTTTGCCATGAATTATACATAAATAATTGTTAATCACCATATAATGTAGTCTTTGACAAAATATTTAAACTATTTCATTTGCTATTTGGGCACACATTGTGTTTAACTGAATCTAATTTATCTCAGGATTCTTCCATAAAAATTTATTGAAGTTGATACCAAATCTGTATCAGAGATAGAATTCATAACACTATATATCCATTTACTACATGATAATTCGTTATAACAATTAAAAAATTGAAAAGTACTTTCCACAATTATCTGATTGTTTGATGTATATTATGATATTACTCACACTGTGTCTCATGAGAAGAAATGAGCCTATTTGTATTTAGTGGCTTCTGAAGGATATACTAATCTAATGAAATTAAAGCAGGGAAGAAAATAGGCTAAAGTACAATATTTGTCCTAACCTGTGCTAAGAAGAAAAAATATCATATAATTAATTTGTTAAAACCATCTTCATGGTGCTGGATCAAAAGAAGCATTAAAATGCAATTAAGGGGGGGTGCAAGGATAGTGCAGTGGTAGAATTTTCACCTGCCATGTGGGAGACCTGGGTATGATTACTGGCACATGCACTTCCCAAACAAACAAACAAACCAACAAATAAATGAAAAACCACAGAAACGAAAATTCAACTAATGGGCTACGATAAGGGGATACTTACATGGAAAAAAAAATAAATTGTGACCCCCACCATGCAGCATACAAAAAGAACCTGCAATTAAAGGACTTGATATTCTTTATGGTAATCAGGGAGATTATTGATTAAACTACTCAATGTCAACACACATTAATATGAAACTGGAAATAATCAAAGGCTCATTGCACTGTAAATTTGAACTTACATTTTAAGACTAAATAATCGGCTAAAGCCTTATGAAGTTTTTAAATTTATTTTTCATGGATCAAGCAAACTGGTTATATTTGTCTTAAGTGTTTTTCAGTTAAAAAATAAAGATGCATTATAGTCACTTATTTTCCTGCTAGATTTTTGACAGAAACTGGAAAGGCTTCATTTTAATAGAATATATATAAATATATTCTATTGTTATGTTACATACATTATATATTGTATATTTTCTATTGTTGCATTATATAAACCAATTGGGTTACTAAATATACAAATTTAAATTTTTTTGGAGTAATGAAAGTGTTAAAAAATCTATTGTGATGATGAACACACATCTATATAATGATACTGTGAATCATTGATTGTACACTTTGGATGATTATATGGTATGCGAATATATATCTCATTAAAATTGCATAAAAATGATCCCATCCACAATAGGTCTGCACCCATAGGAATGGATTAAAAGAACATGACATATTCTGGGGTACCTAAGGGTCTCAAACCAGCACAGACAGACAAACTTATTCCTGACAAAATAAGAAAGAAATATTCCTAAACATTACCTTGTTTCTGGAACTGTTCAGTTGGTTATGGCTGCTGGTTTTTATAACCACCACCTTCCACTAAACCTTCCGTAGTCCCTTCACACTCAATAAGCACCTCAGCTGGTTGTGGCTCTCTGCCTGGTAGAGTGAATCAAAAGGGCTGGATCATTAGTTGTCCTACAAGAATTGTGTTGTTGGAGTTATCTATTGATCTTAATCACAGGGCATGGCGATACTATGAAACATCCTAAAAAATTTGCTGAATTCCAGGCAAACTCCTCTTTACTGCCATTTTTAGTTGGAGTTCTAATTTGTCCTTGGTAATCAGGATCCTTGATTATCAAGGATTACAATCAATGCTTGGTAATCAATATAGTAACTCCTTTGTTTTTTTTTTTTTTATTTTTATGTATTTTTTTTTTACATGGGCAGGCACCGGGAATCGAACCCGGGTCCTCAGGCATGGCAGGCAAGCACTCTTACCTGCTGAGCCACCATGGCCCGCCCAGTAACTCCTTTCTTTGCTGGGTGTCAGTTTTAACATCCTCAATGGAATCTTTGCATGTCTCCTAGTGGAAGCATGCCTTTCTTTAGAAATAACAACTTTAGTGGAGCATAAAACCATGGCCTCACAAAGCAAAATTTGTGTGTGTGTGTGTGTGTGTATGTGTGCATGTATCAATAAGAGGTAGTAATGGGTAGTGCCATTTCAATTTCCAAACTTTGATTCCTAGATCCATAAATCCTGGCAGTGGGGGGAACACCACTATTTATTGGATACTGATTTGGAACATAGTCAATTCCCTGAAGAAAATTGTTCAAGTCCTGCAAGGTTTTGGAGTGTTCAAAAGGGCATAATACATTTCTATCTATCAAGATGCTACAGGATGATGGGTAGCATGGTATGACCATGGAATTCCGTGAGTCTGGGTCCATTGATGTACTTCATTTGCTGTGAAATGAGTTCCTTGATAAGAAGCAAGTCTGTGTAGTATATCACAATGATGGGTAGGTAGTCTATCAATTCAGGGATGGTAGTTTTGGCAGAAGCATTGCATTCAGGGAAGGCAAATCCATATATAGAGTTGATGTCTATGCTAGTCAGAACTAAATACCATGCTTTCCATGATGGAAGTGGTCCAATAAAAATTTTGTTTCCCCTTGCAAAAAAAATGAGCAACCACATGTACTGCTTGGAGTTCTGCCCACTGGGAGGATTTCCCTTCACCGCTGCCCTGCAGATATGTCACAAAAAGGATCAAAAGTGCTTCATCTGTTCACTTTCAAGTGATGCCTTCAGATCATGCAGAACTGTCTTAAAACAGCCTGACTTTTTTTTTTTCCTAGGTAATCTAACCTTAGGGAACTCCCCAAGAGGACATAGTAGGGGCTGGGAGAGAGAAGGTAATGCATCAAAAGTTAGTGATGCCATTTGGGCTGCTCCCTGGTGTAATTTCCTTGTACCTTCAGGACCTACTCAAACCCAATCTTGTATCCACCACTTCCATTTGGTAGTGGAGTGCTGCTATACACATCACACTTTTTGGATTGGTGGGTCAGAAAACACCAAGTATATGATAGGCATCTCAGGTTTCATGGTAACTTGCTGGCCCATTATTATCATTCAGTCTCTTCTAAGGCTCAACTGCAGGTCAAAAGCTTCTTCCAGAAGAAGAGTAGTTAACTGCAGAGAATAGCAAGTCTTTGATCCAAATTCCTAAGGGTTCCCACCATAATTCACCTACAGAGGCCTACCAAAGGCACTAAACAGTATCTCTGTCACTGATGCTTCATGTACCATTGGATCTGCTGGACTATATGGCCAAGGTGGCTGAGCAGCTTTGCATGACGCCCTGGACCCATTGAAAGATTTTCTTTGTTTTGGGCCCCATTCAATAAATAGGCCAGAGAAGCACATCCAAATTAGGAATACATTGCCTTCAAAGTCAAACTTTGTGCTTCTATTTTGGTTGTATTACTGGACAAATGCAAAAGCTTATTTTCCCATTTGAAATGATACCTTGGCATGCCCCATATCATATGATTCCTACATAAAATTAAGGACCTTAGAATTTTGTTGGATTTATTTCCTACCATCTGATATACAAATGTTTATAAATAAGCCTGAGTTGTTGCTAACTTCTTATTCACTAGACCTAATCAGCATAATGTCATCAGTGAAATGGACCAGTGTCATGTCTCATAGAAGGGAAACGTAATCAATTTCCCTGCAGACTAAATTATTACATAAGGCTGGAGAGTTGAAGTAAGACTGTGAAAGTGTATTGCTGGCTTTGGAGCTGCAAGCAAAATGTTTGCAGTGGCTTTTACAAACAGGTATCAGGAAAAAGAAAAAAAAATCCAGATCAATACCTGTATACCAGTTACCAGCGGATATAATAATTTGCTCAAGTAGTGATAATAGATCTGGAACTGCAATTGTAATTGGAGTCAATTCCCTATCACATTTTCAATAATCCGCTATTATCTGTAAAGACCCATCTCTTTTCTGCACACTGAAATAAGACAGTTGAATGGGGATGTGGTGGCATCAGCACCCCTGCAAATTTCAACTACTTGATAGTACTTGGTGGCACTAATATCTGTCATCCCTACAGGAGGGTTTAATATAGACACTTTGATTTGGCATCTGCTTGACCTCTCTTACCATTATAGCCCTCATTCCAAGGAGTAAAACCAATGTGCAGATTCTGCTAGTTGTTGAAGATGTCTATTACAATTGTGCATTTTGCAATTCGAGAAATAACCACAGAATGAGTTTGGAGACACACAGGACAGAACCAATCTAAAATTTCAGTGACCTCCCTAAGCCCCTACTTTGACTAGGGGACTACAGTGACATTTTGGGTCTCCTGTTATGAGTGTCAGTTCAGAGGCAGGGGTCAATAATAGCCTTAAAAGTTTGATTATTTCCTTTTCCCAAATGCATAATCATCTGTGAAGATTCTTTGGGGAAAATTAGGGAAAAGTTAAACAGTATAAATTTTTAGTAGTACAACAGCGTCTTTCCTCAAGGGTACTTAGCCTCCCATTTAAAAAAACCCTGAGTCTTCAAACTTCATAAAGTCTGGGAATTAACTACTCTGCTTTCCTGCTTCAAGTAAGATTGTTGTTCCCTTGACTGTTTTGCTTATTCTGGTCAAGTAAGAGTTTAGTAGACAGGTGTCTCAGTTTGCCAAAGCTGCTATTGCAAATACCATACAGTGCACCAGCTTAAACAACAAGCATTTATTGGGTCACAGTTTTGAGACTAGAAGAAGTTCAAAATCAAGACATTGGCAAGATCATTTTTTCTCTCTGAAAACTACAGTTCTGGTGCTGGTTTGCTGCAATCTTTGGTATTACTTGGTTTACATCACTGCCTCCTGTCACATGACAATTCTCTATCCACTGACTCCATGCTTCTCCTTATGGTCTTCTCTAACTTCTGGCTTCCAGTTTCTTCTCTTTAAAAACCTGTGAGTAATCTGGATTATGACCCAACCTCATTCAATTGAGCCACACCTTACCAGAAATAATATCCCCAAGAGATCTCATTTGCAATTGGTTCACATCCACAGGAATAAAGATTAAAATTAAGAACTCATCTGTGTTGTGGTAAATGATGAAATCTACCACATCTGCCCTATCTAATTTGCATCTAGGTACCCCATAATCAATTAGCCAAACCATAGGTCACTGTGAGTCAGACATTGTGAATACTGTTTTGACTTTGCTGTCCATCATGGTAACAATGTCCACAGTGTCTTTGGTCATTAAATGCTGTTATTTGACTCCTGCCACCCGAAGTTCTGACCGTTCCCATTGCATTTAAGGATTCCAGTACAGTGGCAGCAAGTTCTCACTCTAAAATCTGACGTACAGAGAAGAATAAACAGAGAGCTCATCAAGGATGCTAAGGATTGTCTCACAAATTCTTACAATTGTGGTGAAAGGTGTAACCTCTTGATACTCCCAGGCTGGTTGAGCATGTCTTGTATGAAAAACTCACTGCAGCATTCCAATATGGCTATGGTTTTCTGTACCTTTTCTAAATGATACCAAAGCAGTTCTGGCATTTCAAGCTCATTTAATGTAAACCACTTCTGGGTTCATCTTTCAGCCAACAAACCAAACATACTGTTAGAGCCCTTTCTAACCACTTAAACTATAATTTTGGTTCCACAAGGTCTGTCTACTGGGCCCATGTCAATAAATTTGACTTGGTCCATCTTTGTCTATATTCCACCATTATCCCACACCACTGTATCCATTTTCATATATATTCCCCAGATTTCTCTGAATAGATTAGAAAAACCACAGTTCTTTTCAATTATTTTGCATATTGCATGGGTCCTACTTTTCACCTTACCTTTGGAGTCCTGCTTCCATTTGAGTCTAGATTCTCATCTAGTAGCAATGAGTTATAGCAGAGGTAAGTCTTGATAAGAATAAGCAGTGTCTTCAAAAGCAACTACTGCAGAGGAAGCTATTGTCTATTCTTCGGAGAAAGCAGGTTAACTTCTCTAGATAGGGATGGAAGGGCTGCTGTCATAGCAGTGTCCAGATTATTTAGGCAGAGCTTCACCAGCAACTTTAAGCCCTGAATTAATCCATTTCTTTTTCCACTTTTGCTAGCACAGTTGTGGGTAACCAAGCATTTTAGTTCAATTAAAATGCTCTACTATATCAAAAACATTGCAACCCAGAATCTTTTCAGCTATAAGTATTTCTTCTGGGACATGCAAGGGTGATATTTTGCTTAGCTCTATTGCCACATCACACAATGGTCTAGCATTGCTGTCTTCACCAACTGAATAGAATGACTTTAAACCTCATCAGTTTATAGAAACAATTTCAGAAAAATCCAGAACCAAATCTTCCTTAAGATTCTGTTCCTCCAGGAACAGGTATATAAATCATGAGGCAAAGAAATCGAATTAGCAGGATATGTGGAGATAGATAGACATTTATTGCAAGGAATGTGATGCATTATGTGATGTGATTCTGGGGCTTGGATAAGCAAGCCAGAAAATCACAGGGCAGGCTGGAACTCTAGCATTCTTCTTCAGGAAAGCTCCTTTTGCTGTTAAAACATTTTAACTGATTGAATCAGATCCATCCCAATTATCGAGAATAATTGCTCTTAAATACAACTGATGATAGATTTCAAAGTGTAAAAGACACAAAGTGAGATGAGAGAGAAACAGCCAAGAAGCTTGGGTTGTGACTTATTCCCTTCATTAAAATCCTTTAAATCTTAAAATACTTGGTGAAACTATCCTTAAATATATAGTAAAGAGGTTGAATTCCTTAATTAAAGCACAAATGCAGTAGAGTTAGCTCATGGAAACACTAGCATTGGAAACAAAACAGACTCAAACTCTGAAGGTTCACAGAAATCTTGGGGAAAGTTGGGACTTGCTGAGATTAACAAAACAGACATTTCAAAGAAGTTTCACCTGGAGAGCAAATACAATTCTTTATTTCTTTTATTTGTTAAGGATTTCTAACCTATATAATCTTTAGCAGATAAAATATGTTCTTGCACATTCTAAAGACAGATTCTAATCTAAAAATCACTATGCTTCCCAGTATACCAGAGGGATTAAAACTCTACTAAAAAAAAAGTTTTTTTAAAACTTTTTTTAAAAAAGAGTTTTACAGGATTGGAAGGATGAAAAATATTATACAAGTAATTACAGTAAAGTGTTACGAATGATGTGATAAAGCTAAGTGCAACATTATGGACAGCAGGAAAACTAATTAAGATGAGATATCGAGAAGACTTCCCAGAAAAAGTGATTTTTTATAACAAAGACCTGAAAGACGAGTGAATTATTCAGTATAAGAACTGGTATGGGGTATGGGAAATTGCAAAATAGTAAGATTGGTGTTATTTGGAGGACAGAGTCAATGACTAAATTTACTTTGATATGGATCCATTGATCTGACTTATCCTTGTAGTTTTCTTTTTTTCTCTTTAATGAGGCTCAGAGACCGTGGTTCAATAAAATAGGCAGAGAGTAGGAATCATCAAGAATCTCAGAATTTCTACTGAAAGAAATATAGTAAGGAGGTGAAGCATTTTTAAAATTGAGAGAAAACTATATTCAAACTATAATTTCTGCTGAGATTTTATGAACACTGCTTTGGAAGGAAGGAAGTTAGCAAGCTTGAGGAAAGGTCATTATGATCATAAAATGGAAAGTCATAGTTTATTTTAATTTTCATTGGTGAAGGATTTCTGGTTGATGCGTTGCCTTGACTTTGGCTTGCAGATTGACTTCTGATATATGAAAGAAGAGGTCACTGAAGTTCTGTTCAAGGAACTAGAAAACCAAGCCATTCAATAGATTGCCATATGGATTGGCATGTGAAAGCAGGCCACTGGAAAGAAACAAAAGAAATTTTGGAGTAAAGTTTTCAATGTTTCAGGATATAATTTACTGGATGTTGAAGCAAGGGTAGGGTTGGGTGTGGGAGATTTTTTTTTTCCCAGTAGGTGTGTTTATGTGAAGAAGGGATAGGGGAAAAGAGAAGATTAAAGATTTAGAAACTTAAATCTCAAAGATACAGCTGTTTTTAGGAGACAGAAAGAGGTTAAAGCTTCAGAATCAACATTCACCATGTAAATAAGACCATTTGGACAGATCCTGGCATGTGTGGGGTATGGGAGGACAATAGATCTCCCCTATTGTTGTTTTCTATAGGCACTGCATTAATTAAGGTTTTCTAGAGAAACAGCATCATAAGGTATATGGGAATATATATTGACAGATTCACTTTAAGGAATTGGATTACTCAATTCTGGTACAAATCTGAATTCCCTAGGGTGGGCCAACAGGGTGGAAGTTACAATAAATGCTGACATTGAAGTCTCGAGTCTGAAATCTTTAGGGAATCCCAGCAGGCTGGGAACTCACAGAAGAGGAGAGGGTGTAGAACTTGAAGCAGATTTACCTCTTCTGGAAAATTAAATCCACTCTATTAATGGTTTCTACTGATGGGTTGGGGCCCACCCACATTAATGAACATAATCAAGTTTACTTAAAGTCATTTGATTATAGAAGCTAATCACATCTATAAAATACATTCATGGCAACACTCAGGCCAGTGTTTGGCCAAATAACTGAACGTCATAGCCTACCTACGTTGACAACTAAAATTAACCATCGCAGGCAGCATAGATACTCATTTTCCGAACGAATCAGTTTTATCCTGCTTCCATGTTTTTATTATTACTGTTCCCTCTGCCAAGAATACCTGACATTTACTGACAAATGACTAGTCATTTCTGGATGTCTGGAGTAAAGAAGAGACCTTCAAACTCTACACGATCCTGAAAAGACCTTCTTCCTTCCCAAGTCGTCCAAAACCTCAGCCCAAGAACCATCAACATCATTCATTATGCTATTTATCTTTGTTTACATTTATCAAAAGAAACTCAGCATTCCTAGATATTCTTTATCCACAGGCTCCAGTTCTTATGAAACTCATTGAGTAAGCATTGAGGTAAACATACCACTACATCCCAGTCCTTGTGCTCTTCTCATATATATTTAGCTTTAGATATTTATTATCCGATATTTTATACATTTTACTTATTTATTAACCTACCTTCTTTTGAAAATATGTGTTAGGAGGGCAGGATTTTGTTAGCTTTATACACTGTTGTATCCTCAGGATTTAAATTAATAAGTAAACATTTGCTGTATGAAATTAAGTTAACATTTCTTGCATGGAAACAGAAAATTTTAGAATACAATAGGTTTTTCTTTATTATTAATTAGTAAAACAATGTCAAAGCATTGTGAAATAATGTCAAAACCCTTATCTTATACATGATGATAAAATAGTCACAAGTTGATTCATATTAAATATAAATTGGCATAATAAAGTAAAACTTTCAAGTTTAGATTTTATTCTAATGAAAGCACATAAAAATCAGTTGTATTGAATATGCTGAACTGATTGAAAACATCTGTAGATTGCCTAAAGATTGACTTATACTATTCTTCTGAGGTAATAAGAAAACTTATCATGAGGTGTCAGTCATTTTCTTAATTTCTCCCTGCTTACTTCCAAGCAAGTATCTTTCATGGATATAGTTAATTAATACAAGGTCTTCTTTATATGGAATTTTTAAAATTTTCGTGTTTTCTTCTTCGTATCTTTATCTTTTGTATTGATAATTCAGTTTCTTTTAACAATATTAAAATATTTATTAAATATTAACTGATAATTTAGTTGTCTTTAAAGATATTAATAAATATTTATTAATATATCAATAAAACTTACTATTTCTCCCAATATTCTCAAAAATTCTGGCTATAATATTCTACAATGCAGCATAACAACTTACAATAATCTACCACTTTCAGTCTCAGCTATTAAAACATAGGCCGAAGCCTTGAAGTTGATGCGAAGAATCTAGACATGCCCTATTTGTCTACATGAAGATGAAGTTTCTTTTCAATTGTTTTTATTAGCAATGAAATGATTTGTATTTTGGAGATTGTATTTATTTATATAAGAAATAGAGACTCAAAATCTTTACCAGATGTTATCTTTTAATAAGTACTCCTCCTAGAAAGAATTTCCTTTATATAATGTTTGTTTCCTATGCTTTGTGTTTATATTGGTGCCTTTTATTTCTTCCCTCTAACAGAACCCACCATTTAAAGCAATATGAGAGTATTAGAATGTGGCAAGATTGTGGATTTTTTACTATAGAAAACATATCCTTGATAGATAACTTATGAATTAACATCCTTTTCAATGTAAATTTGCAAGGCTAGTACCACGAAAATCTCTTCCTACTGTGATCCCGAAAATTATGAGAGGCTTTTATACTATAACTCAGGTCTATTTCAGAAAGCATGTGAAGAATATAATGCATAGTAAATGAAAAATATAATGATAATTTCTTGTTAGCCAATAAATAAAGCAATAAATGTTCCCACGTAGAAAATTTACCACCCTCTAATGTTGGCATCACATGTTTTAACTCTTATTCACATCAGGAAACTAAAATTTGAACAGGAAGAGTATCTCAGTATGAGAATAAAATCTTGGCATGTCTTACAAAAAACTTTAAAACCAAATTAAATAAACCAGTAAAATAAAGCAAAAGGCAACAACAACCCAAGAGTTTGACTTTATTGTTTATAATGATTCAATTTTAAGGACACTGATGATTTTTCCCAGGAAAAAAATAAAAAACACAAAAATACTTGCAAGTGTCTTCTTCCAGAAAAAAACGGCAAAATAATCTTCTGCAGATAGATAGCTTAGTATGTATTACTTTGTATATGGGAAGGTTTCATCAATTTTTCAATTTTCATCAAATTTATTATTAAAATCTAACTCAAGTGACCAAAATTAAAAACAAAATAGCATATTAAATGAGACATAAATTCCCTTTCTTACTTATCTATTACAATATAAGTTAACTATATGGAAATAGTACATTTTTCTTGTCTATTCCTTCACATTATGAGAAAAAGTGAGGCCAAATAGAGCTTAAACTATTTAACAACATCAAATAATATAGCACTGTTCAAAGGATTCATAAAGCAGCAGTTTTTGGACCCAAGGTCAATCAAAGCTCTTTCTCATGGGCCATTCTAACAGCTTCAACATCTTGCCAAGTGGGTGCTAAGCTCTTTTGACATGTTTGAGGTGTGTTTTACAAAATATATTAATGTATTTATATATGCATTCATTCAGCATTCATTTACTGAGAATATGACCTGTATCTCAATCTCTCTACATTTAAAATAGATAGCATATATAAACATTTGAAATATAATGTAATCAGCAACTATTGAGCTATGTGAATCATACATTGGTATAACTACAATGGATAAGGTCAATTTACAGGTGTTAAGGGATTTTTCCTGAAGAATGGTGAATTCACCAGAGAGTTGGTAAATGAAGGACACTCTAGCGAAGGTGAGAGGCATAGCTGGGACACAGGTGTTGAAATGAATTGTATGCTTAAGGAGTTTTAAACATATGCTGCTGAAGGTTCATTGAGTTAGCTAAAAGTTAAAAAAATGTTTAAAAACACAAACCTGGAGTTGGATGTAGATGTCATAATTTATTTTATTCATTCAGTTATCATCCCCTAAGTACCTATGCTGAGCCATTGGGAAAGGTTGGGAGAGGAGCAATTCTAATCATTAATAAGATGAGCATGAATTACTGCCACAAAACTTAGAGTCCAATGAAGAAAGACATTATTAATCAAAACACATACAAATGTGAAAAGGCTATTGTGGATAGGGTGACCTCTGGTTATTTATTGCTGCATAATAAACTACCTCCAAATTTGGTGGCTTAAAAAACAAAGCATTATAATCTTTCATGGTGAGGTACTGTTGCTGTTATTTTGTGTTTGATGACTCAAGTCGGTGGTTCGCTCAGGAAGTTGCAGACAGATGGCGGGGGCTGCAGGTAACTGAAGACCCACTATGACGTGGCCACCTGGTTTCCATTGGATACCAGTTGCTGTCTGAGAGGTTAGCTGGATCTTTGGATGAGAGCACCTACTGGTGGCCTCCCCGTGTAGCTTGAGCTTCTCACAGCAGGGAGGCTGGATTCTGAGAACGACCATTCCAAGATTCAGGAAGCACAACTTGCCAGGAGAGTTATGTCAAGAACCCTCATATTCTAGGTGTCAAAGCAGTCAGGCAGCTTCCCTGGAGTCAACAGGATGGAGACATAGCTATTTAAAAAAAATAAAATCTGCTCCAGAGATCCTTTTGTTTAATACTCAAACTGGGATATGTTTAATAATTAAAAAGAGCATTATTCCCTACATATTTAAATATGACACATATTTATAGTTTTCCATATTCTGTACTCACCTGCCTGTCTAGTGGCTCTGTGGCCTCTTGGATCTGTAGGATGTGGCATGGGCAACAGTAAGCAGCCAGCAACAAGCCAGAAGATTTTTCCACCACCACCCTTACTGGAAAGAGTTAGATGTCCTTAACTATTCATAACTCTGAGCATTTTGCTTTAATAACATGCCTTACATAATGGCTTTGAAAAGAAGGCGTTACTTATGTTGCTTCTAGAAAGGGTTAGGGAAAAGGAATTATCGTTAGTCATTTTCTATATTCAATCTGTTAATTGATCATGCATCTCACACAGTATTAGATG
The DNA here is from genome assembly GCF_023851605.1 of Tamandua tetradactyla. Taxonomy (NCBI): domain Eukaryota; kingdom Metazoa; phylum Chordata; class Mammalia; order Pilosa; family Myrmecophagidae; genus Tamandua; species Tamandua tetradactyla. The sequence goes on along the minus strand of NC_135335.1, from coordinate 73,169,090 downwards.
AACACATGGAAGAAATCAGAAATAAAATTAGATGTTGGTCACATATGTTCTGGCTTACTTTAATGCAACTATTAAAATGATACTTAATTTAAAAAGAACAAACCAAGGTTATTGCTAAACCAGACATGGAGCTGGGATTAGGTCTATTCTGGCCAACCCACAGGAAAAGGGGCACATGAGAGTAAAGTGGCAAAAATTGAATGGAGAACAGAAAAGAATTTTCTGCCCAACTGAGCTTTTTAAACTTCATTCTTAGGCTATAGACAGTAATTAAAGAGATGAAGCATGAAAACGCAAAATCAGATCGACATTGGTATCATATCACTTTTAAAATAATTTTGATATTAAGGTAGTTTTTCAACTAAATGAATGACTGGTATTAGAAATTCCAGTTTTTCTTCACCAGAGAATATAGAACCAAATGTCTTGCATGATCTCTTTACTGATTGTTAATATTTGAAATACTCCAATAAATATCTGTACGAAAAACTGCAATAATTCCAGTACAAGCTCTAGCAAAAGAAAATGGTGGGGGCCAGGGTGGGGAGTAAACAACCAAGAAGCATAGAAAGAATGGACCCTATCTTGTGTCAGCTGCTTCCTCACCAAGAACATATATTCTGGAAAGTTTCATATCACAAATTTTATCTAAGAAGGGATCAACTTAGTATTTCTGAATAGTCTTTCTCATAGAGACTAGGCTGGCTACTGTACTGTAAGGCCTGATGTGTCCACACTACCTTTTCATGGTAATCATTGTCTACTTAGAGGTAGGATTTTGTCTTTATTTTTTCAACTTTACCTTATTGAGAGGTAGATTAAAACTCCCCCTTCTTGTAGCTGGTACACAAATATGCATTGCTTCCTTACAGTTTAGAAGGTAGAGAATAGAGCAACTTGCAGAAAATCTGGAATAACTAGAATGGTCAGGAAAGGAAGAGATGAAAAAAATCTTACAAATGATAAAGTCATTACCTGAGAATGAGCTGTATCTACAATTTTCAGGTTGTAATTTTCAGGGTTTCTGTGATATTAGTCTGCCATGTGGTATATAGGCTTTTTGCATCCAAGTCCACTCAGTAAAAACTGAAAGCATAACCTTCGATGCTTATCTCCGCTCTTCCTTAGACTAGAAATCAGAACATGAGGATGTGCCAGATGCCTGACAATTTCTTCCAACTCCTCTCTTTGGTTGTCTTTACTCACCTAAGAAAAAGACCAAGCGATTTCTTCATATAATCACACTGATCCAGTTATTTTTGTTTTGTTCTCTTTGCATTCATACTTTCTTATTTTCATGACTTGTATTTGTTTCCCAACTCCCTAGATATAAAATTTGCAGTGTTAATTTCATCATGCCTCTACCATGCTTAAAAACCTTCCACGGCCTCCTATTTCTCTTATAATAGATTTCAAATCCCTCACAAAGAATTTCAAGGCCTTATTTCTCAGGCTGTAGTTCATTATTTAAATCTCCTTGTTCATTACTTCAGCTCATGAACTCAATTCACTTGCTGCAACAGGCCAAATGATTTCCTGCTCCAGGACATTGACACATGCTCTTCTCTATGCCTGGAATCAATTTCTGTATAGTCTGGTCTATACTAGGAAACTCTATTCACTTTCATGTTCATCTGAATGTTCATTTTAACTTCTTCATGGAAGTCCTTTGTCAACCATCGAACAGTTAAGAAATACCAGTTATGCTCTCAGACCTGTCAAAGATGGAAAATAATAGGTCTGTACTAAAAATTGCACCAATAAAATTAAGGAATCAAACAGTAAATTAATAAACATGTTTTGACACTCGCCTTTCTCTATTCAGAGCAGGAAGCTGCATTATGCAAGCAGAGATATTATTCACTCTTTTACTTTTAGTTTTTCTGCTTATAATGAAGACAGACAAGAATGAGTGAAAGAATGAGAAAATGGGAATAAAGATAGTAGAACATATGGGTCTCCTAGTTCAGGCAGTGGCGGTAAAAAATGTCCTGTGTCTTTGTGACAACTGATGTGGGAATAGAACTCCCTGCTATTCCAGAAAGTTATTGCAATTGCTTGAATGAAAGTGGTGCCCAAAGCAGTCATCCTCAGTAAAACCTGGCTTCCAACACCGTGCAGATGTCTGAGCGGCAGTTTTGTTGTCCCTTGTGATGGATGTTTCATCAGCCAGACAGGCAGTGGGTTCACTAACTTTAGCAAGTTCACGCATAGTATGAATCTCTCTCTCTCTCCTTCTACTTGATATTACTATAGTGAGTGAATATTTAATATCCAATGGTTTCAATGAATAGGCAAAAACAATGCTGATATTGCACAAAAATTGCAAGAGCTTTTGAAGAATGTAAGCAGGTATGATTCAGAGAACAGAACAGTGCTTTGCTCAGAAATGTGTGTGGAGGGAAGTGACATTTAAAAGTATGTGAGATCATTAAAATTTGAGGTGATATATAGAAAAGGTTAATCTGAGATTGTTACTTTTCAACACTGTGTTGAATTATATTTTCATGCTTAACATTGATTTCATTGTCTAAGTGTAACAAGAGGATTTTGTTCTTTAAGGTGTACAGAAAATGGGTTCATTCTGTTTAAATATCTATCTAATACTCAACTAATGAAATCCACATTGTAAGACATATATAGACTACATATCCCCAAATATTTAAGATTTCAGAAAATGTTTGGCAAGATTGTGGTTACTATTTTTTAATGTTTCATCTGTACCCTAGAAATTTTTATATAGAAACAAAATCATTAAGTTAGAATTATTACACTTAACAAAAGCAAGTGAATGTAAACAGTTTCTCCAAAGATTATTTATTTTGATAGAATTAAAAATGCAAAAAGAAAAAAAATCACACACATTTACTGTATTGTGCAATATAAAATATATACAATTATTCTCTAGGGTAAGAACTTGGTTTACTGTTTTTGTTGTTTCATCATTTTCAAAAATTGAATATAAAGCAAAATATTGCTTCTCAGGAAAAATGCATACTGGTTTACAAAACAGGAAGTTAACTGATGCACATAACACTATTCACTTTGCATATTTCAAGATACAACCAGTAGAGATCATTTTCATAGTGATCATGCCCAATGGTTTATGTATGTTGCAATGCAAAGACTATTGCCTTTGTATTGAGAAAAACCTGGGTTCAGTTTCCAGCTCTTTATATGCTAACTAGGTTACCTTGTCCTATTTATGTACTGGATTCAAGATTTTTTTCTGTAAAATGCAAAAATAATATCCAAGTGTAGTTAGAACATTAGAGGTAATGAAGTATCATTACTATCATCTACTATATTTTATTAATTATTTTTATATAGACGTAGGGATAAAGAGGAGATTCATTTTTTGAAATCTATAAATATGCTTTATGTTTCTACGTTTTCATATATAGAACCTTCTCCTAGTTAGCCAGAAGTATTCAGGGAATTCAGATAGTAATAGCAGGAATGTAGGGGAAATGATAGAATCGGAATCTAGCATTTGATAAAATAGAATTTCTGAATAAATATATATATATATATGCTAACTGGATAAGTGATATTTACTGCAAGTCATGGTTAGGGGCTATTTAGTATATAAAATAAAGGAAAATTCTTTCCCATGCCAATCATGGGAAATCCATCCCACTTTTAGTGTGGTGGGATCAGAAGGGCATAGGTAGATTTGGCCCCCAGTGATCCCAGCTTCTGCTGTTCACACTGTTATAGATTTCACTCCTATTGAGTGTACATGTGATCTCTAATTTGTTCTAACAAGAAGAATATGGCAGAAGTAGTAAGATGTCACACTTGTGACTATGTTATGTCATATATAGCTAGCAAATTAGAGACTTACCTTTTACAGCTAACAAAGTGATTGGCTATGTTGGAGATCCCCACATGTCAAGGATGTGGGGATAGCTTCCAGGAACATGGCCTCTAGGATCTCAGGGCTTCCTCTATCCCACAGCCAGACAGAAGATGAGGCCTTCAGGCATACGGTCACAGGAAAATTAATTCTGTCAGCAATTTCAATGAACTTGACTGTAATTCTTCCCCAGCACAGTTGCTTTGTTTACTTTGAAGTTTTTAATACAAAATCTTGATTCCAGGGCATGCAAGTGTAGTTCAGTGGTACAATTCTCCCCTGCCATATGGGAGGCCTGGGTTTGATTCCCAATCAAGGCATTTCCCAAAAAAGAAACAAACAAGCAAAACAAACAAACAACAAACAGACAAATTTCATTTCCAAATGAAAATAATGCCCAGTTGAAACCTTGTTTGCAATCTTCTCCCTGAGTAGAGGATCTACTGAACTGTGCCCAGACTCCTGACCCACAGAAACTGATAGAGTAAATCTGCATTGATTTAAGCAATAGTCTGTGGTAGTTTATGTTACTAGAGAGAGCTGCTACAGCAGATAAATAAGGAAAGAAATCCTGAAATCCTTCTTGTAGATGAGTTGTCCTGGTCATGTACTAACTGGAAGGGGAAACTCAAATTCCTTTAAGATCCAGTACATGATCAAGAGGCAAAGGTACATCATCTGTGTCTGGTCAAGTCAAGACCATAAAGCACAGGGGCAGACTTCACTAGCTGACAAGGGCTTACACACCAAACTGGAGACCAGAGGAAATCTAGAGTGAAGTATGTATAATTGAGGTTCCCTCTCTTTCACTTCCATGTGATATTCCATTCATCCTACTAGAAGAAATAATTCAAAATTTCAATTTGATCCCATAAGTAATAGATGTCAGTAAGCTGGTTAATGTTCATAACAACACTTGGATCCATTATTACATGGTGATTTGAGAGCAAAGGTTTGGTACCAAACTGACTGGGCTTGGATCCTAGGTCTTCCATGCTCAAAAAGTAGGATCATGGATAAGCTAAATTGTCTAATTTGTCATCTGTCAATTGGAAATAAAAATATTATTTTTGGCTAAGGTTCTGGTAAGAAATAAATGAGTTATTAAACATAAAGCATGTTGAACACACACTGACATGCAGAAAGAGTGGGTAGACCGTGTCTGTTCATTTCCTAGGCCTGCTGTAACAAAGTGCCACAAACTGGTTGTCTTAAAACACCAGAAACTTAATTCTCTCCCAATTCTGAATGCTGGGAGTCAGAAATTGAGTGATCACAGTGCCATACTATCTCCAAAAGCTCTAAGGAACAATCCTTAATTGTTTTTTTTAGCTTCTGATGACCTTAGGTATTCCTTAGCTCCTTGCAATACAGCTCCAATCTTTGCTTCCCTATTTATATGGTCATTTTCCTTCTGTACGTCTCTGTGCTCACGTGGTATTCTCCTCTCTGTGTCCCTTTTCCTCTTCTTAAAAGGACAGAAGTAATATTGTATTACAGGGACCACTCTACTCCATCATGACCTCATATTAACTCATTATATCTGAAACGATCTTTTTTTTTTTTTTTCAAATAAGGTTGCTTTCTGAAATGCTGGTGGTGAGTACTTCAATATATCTTTCATGGTGAAAAAAATGCATCCCATAATATTATGTGTTTCCTCATCCAAACTGTACACTTTTGGGAGAAAAAGATGGTTGCTATTTATAATTACCCTGAATCAAGTGAGAATTGTTAGTGTCCTAGGTGAAAAGGGACATATGTTCACCTAATTAAACATTACCTGTGTGTATTCTCGTTATTAATCTGCTGTGATCCAACCTTCATTTCACATATGTACTTCTCAAATTGAGGGGCTCCTTTGTATTGAGCAATGTTATATCTTGTAGCTCAGGAATGGTGATAGACTTCAACAGCTCTGCAAATGATTTACATAATTTTACAAAAGAAATTGTGGTGAATAGGAGATTATTTTTATTTTGTGATTTTCTACAATTTTCTACTTTCTATGCAAAGAAATTATTTTTATTATTTGCAGTAAAAAATTTCTCATGCAGACTTCATATAAGGTATTTAAAGCAATATGCTTGTTATTAATTATTGTAAGTAGAAATAAGAGTATGCACAATGGTTAGGAGCACAATCCAAAAATTGCACTTATCTTGTAAAAAAGAAATGAAATGAGATTAAGAAACCAATTTGCATTAGCAATTTAAAGCTCTAAGTTTTTTGTAATCACAGGTTTAATCTGTTCGTAGATATTGTTTATCTAATGTACTACAAGAAATAAAATGCTAATTAAATTGGAAAAATATGTCTTCTTTCAAAAAATAGAACTTTTAAAAAAATATTATAATTGGTGTATTAGTTCATAAGCCACCAGAATGCAATATATAGAATTGGAAGGGCTTGTATAGAAGGAATTTATAAAGTTACAAGTTTATAGTCCTAAGCCTATACAATTATCCAAACTAAGGCATCCATAGAAAGGTACAATTCAGTAATGCTAACGGATCAGGAGCACTTCTGTCAGCTGGAAAGTCATGTGCCTGGTATCTACTGATCCCTTACTCCTGGGTTCCATCTGATTTTAGCCTCTTTCCTTGGGGAAGCCTCACTTTGTTTCTCCAGGGCTGGCTTTCATCTCTTGGCTTCCCTGGTTCTCTCCAGGTTCTGGTTTGCTTACCATCTCATGGTGACTTCTGCTGGGCTCCAAGTCTCCAAACAGCTGTGTCTCTGTTCTCCAAGTGTCGGTATCTGTTTGAGTTCTGGGCTCTGTCTGCTCTGTTATTTCTAAGGTTCTCCAAAATGTTTCCACTTTTAAGGACTCTGGTAATCTAATCAAGATCCACCTAGAATGAGTGGAGTCACATTCCCACCTAATCAAAAAATCACAACCACAATTCGGTGTGTCACAGCTCTGTGGATATAATCTAATCAAATGCTTTTAGCCTACACTATTGAATCAGAAGGAAATTGTTGCTCCCACAAAATTGAATCAGGATTAAAGCATGGCTTTTCTGGCCTACATCATGCTTTCAAAACAGCACAGTTTCTTTAAGTTTTTAGTACAAATTATTGATTCCAGGGTGTGCAAGTTCAGTTCAGTGGTAGAATTTTCACCTGCCATGTGGGAGATCCGTGTTTGATTCCCCATCCATGCACTTCCCCAAAAACAAACAAACAAGCAAAACAAACAAACAATAAACAAACAAAAAAACTTTGAACAAATGATGCTGCAATAACAGGATACTCACATGGAAAAATAATGAAATGTGACCCCACCATATACAGCAGAAAGAATATTGATTCCTGCATGTGGTAGTGAACTCTTTGAATAAAATCAGACTAGTTATTAACTAATGAAATATGAAATAATTTTTATGGGCACCATTCTGGTTTTAGATTTTAATTTTTTTTTACTGTAACTAATATATTAATTTTAGAATGCACTAACAATATTTGCATTGGCTTTGAACATCAAATGTCTTGCAATAGCGCAAAGACCTAGATTACTTCTGTGAAGAAACACATATACATTTTTTACTATGGATTGCAAAATATGATAGGTCCTTGAGATAAAGACATTTTTACAAAGTCCCTATCATGGTACAAATCTCTACTGCTAATAGAATAGAAAAACATCCATACTAGTGAATTTGTCATAGAAATATTTCTTGTGTCAGATTTGAATAGAATTCCATAAATAGAAGTTACATGGTAGAAATTCTAGCAACCTAATCTTAACCTAGCCCTATAAAGCTTTTTTTTTAGATATTTTATATGCATGTTGGTTGGAAGGTAGAAAATTACTAGCACTATACTGCACACACAGTGTGGGCATGTTGAGTAATGAGTATGAAAAGGGAGGGCTAAATGATAAAAATAACCAGTAAACCAGGAAGAAATTATTTATTTTTTTATTCTAAAGCCTTATTACTAGTTGATAAGCAATGAGCAGCCAAAAGAAACGGAGTAAAATATTAGTGTGTAAAACTCAGTGGAATTTTTTATCAAGAAGGGATAAGTGTCTGGAATCTTCCATGAATTGTATTCTTTCGTTGACTGAATAACATTTCCATCAAGAATGAAACAATAGCAGTTCTGTCAATTAGGTATAAAGTTCTGCTGGAAAAATTCTACAGTAAGCTCTCCAGTCCTGGGAGAAATTGGAAATCCTATTAAGCTAGAACCAGTAAGTGTAGTCCTCCATTTTTAGCAGCATTCCATTTTTCTCAACTTGCCAAGAAAAATTTAAATCTCAAAATTCTCCCTAGCCTGTATTTCTGACTTCCTATAAGAAAGTCAAAAAGTCATTTACTCTTCTATGCACTCCACACTATTTCTCAGGAGAAGTATTCATCTGTCTCACGTAAGTACTTGGCTTAATTTATATTAGTACAGGACTTTTCACTTTATATCATATTTCATAAAAAAAATCAAGCTTTTATTTCATCTTCATGTACTTCCTGCCAATTGCTTCACCTGTTTTATTTCATAGTAACATTTTTAGTATCAGTGTCATCATGAGCTCTCAAGAAATAGCTTTCAGGATTGAATATCAATACAGTGCCTTGATTTGTTTTCCTTTGGCAGTCAGAAACGATGAATTGAATGTGTATATTTTAGATACTGCACATATTATAACATCTCATCTCTCAAACTTTATATGAGAAAATAAGGGAAAAGGTTACGTGCAGATTTTTTATTATCACTTTCAAAGAATTAAGCTCAAATATAATAATGTGCCATCTCGGAAGGTCTTAAAATGTGGGATGGATATGATGTGTTCTTTCATTATAAAATTGAAAAAATATCAAATGATTACAATTTGGGACATGATTGGACTCCCATAATTTGGAAAATGATCTATAAGCAAAATGCACTGGCAAGCCAGAGTAATCATACAAGAAACATATATACATAAACACAACCTAAAACATACATTATATTTTAACTCAGGTTATCAAAGTATAAGTATATAAATTTCTGTGCAAGCATAAGAAATCTCTCTATAGTATTTATGCCACAGGGCTATACAGCTACAGGTTTTGTTAGCAATATAATAGCACAGTGTGCATGTGTTTCTCACAGTTCAACTGCTAATTTAAAAAGTAAACAAAATCATGGTATTCTACTTCTCTCCTTACTTTTATTTAAATTAATATTTTCCATGAAAAATTTGAAATTCCAAATTGATGAAGTAATGTACATCAGGAATTTGATATAACATACACTATTTTATGATAAAATGGTAACATTTCAGAACAATCGTGGTTAAAAATAAAGACAAAGGCAGAATGATAAAGCACAATATTTTTTAAATGGATGATTCACTTCACGGCCCAGAAAAACATTTCAATCTATTACTCACAATTAAACTGAAACAAATTACTTTGGTTTCTAGCATGTGACATACTAAGGGAAACGAAATAGGCTCAATATCTAAAAATTACAAAAAAAAAGTAATGTACGTTCTTGACTGAGACTAAGCTTTTTAAGAATGGAGAGGTGGAAAATGTGTATCATTAACAAGTAGTGTTTACATTAAACTATAAATTGCAAATAGAAAAATGTTAACAGCAATTTGCAAATTAAAATAATTTTAATATGAAACTAACAAAGCAATAGCTAAAAGCAAGCATATTGAGAAAGGGATGTGAATTATACTGATATGAAAGAGGATAGATAAAAGGAATGGACACTTTAGAACATAATATATCACCTATTTGAGATACTATCATTGTAATATTTCTCTGTGAGATTTGTCCCCTGTTAATTAATTCAAACATGCCCTCTGAAATACCATTTTACCATTAATTATTATATTAGAAACATTTTAGATGAATTCTTCTTTCATTCTCTTAACTAGAAATGAATACTGCTTTGAGTTTTCTCATCCTCTCATACCCCATTTACTCTGATCCTTGGGAATATGGACGATCATGTAATGCTGCTTCTCTTAGTCTTCCAATTCCATCACCATTGTTCCTGTCATCATGCCACAAACATTATCCACCATGGTCCATGTCACCTGACTTTTGCATTCTTGATTGCTGCCTCCACATACATCACCCTCCTGTCATGAGTTAAGTATTCATCACTTGATCACATACTCACCATTCCACTTTGAGTCCTATTACCATGTGTTTTCGTTGGCTAAAGCTGCTGAAATGCAATATACCAGAATTGAATTGGCTTTTGACATGGAAGCTTTATTAGCTTATAAGTTACAATTATAATGCTGTGAAAATGTTCACATTAAGACATCAAAAGGAGGATACCTTCTCTGGGGAAAGGCTACTGGAATCTGGGACCCCTCTGTCACATGGGAAGGCACACGGACAGTGTCTGCTGGTTCTTCTCTCCTAGGTTTCACTGCTTTCAGCTTCTGGTTTCCGTGGCTTTTCTCTCTCAGCAAATCCAGGAGATTTTTCTGTCTAAACTTCTCTGGTTGTTTCTCTCTGAGCACTCTGAGCTTGTTCTTTGTCCTTTATCCTCTCATAAAGTACTCCAGCAAAAGGAGTAAACCTACACAAAACTGGTTGGTTTATGGGCTTTCTCAGTAAATGGGCCATCTGTTGCCTCCAAACATCTAAGAAACTCAGCAATCCCTGAGCTTCCTTCTGAGGTGGCAGGTCCCTAAATTTTCTCTGAAATTTTATCCCACCTTTTGGGAAACACATTGTCTTAAGTTACACAGGCATTTCCTACATCTTGCTTACTAGCTCCAATCATGCTATCACCACTTGAATGGAACAGCATGATGTTTCATGTAATATCAAGATGATCATGAGAACAATAAGCTTGATATCAGAAAGCTGGAGAACTGAACTTAAACAGTGGTGTTGTACATCTGTCCTTTTCCTATAAGAATACATGGCTTATGATGACATTTTCTAGTCTATATAGGGGAAAAATTAAATAAGAGCATTTTCATAGCAAGAATCAGAGATTTGTTTGGTCCCACTAAAGATAAAACAACTAAATACTGAAATTGACAATAAAAAATATGGAAAAAGATAACCAAAAGCACAATTAAAATGAATTTAGGTGTAAAAGAGAGACAAGTCTTGTTGAAATAAAAGAAAAGGTTTTGGATTCTGTAGGAATGTCTTCATTTAATACATACACACAGACACATACATATAGATATCACCTTCAACAAAACTATGTGAAAAGGCTTTCTCATGAATCACAAACTCTAATTTCACTGGGTCAAACCACTGATATCAGTAAGACAAATGCAATATTAGCAGGTGTGTGCGGGAAAGCAAAGGTAATAATATTCATATTCTTTATAGTTCTAATAACTAGAAACCTAAAAATTGTCAACTCCTCATCAACCCTCCAAAATGATGATTTCCACCTATGAATGGAGGAATAAGCAGCAGCAGAACAACCTAAACTAGGAAGAGTTTCTAAAGAACTCCATTTGTTGGCAAAGGTCAGAAAGCTCGAGACAAATTGTTACCAACTGTAAAGGATTGGTTCTCAACATTCTTGGAAACATTATTCAAGAAAAAAAAATTAAAGAATCTATTGAGGGTGGAATCAAACATTAACAGAAGAAGAATACTGAAGGCAAGGAATGTTATGGATACCAATAGGAGATAGGTGTAGAGAAAACAATTCAAAAAATAAGGGGGATAGTTTCATGGACGGAATGTATAAGGAAAAACGGCAAAGGTTGAAATGCAAATTTGGTTGGATATAATGTATGAATGTATAACGATAATTTAATTGTTAATCTTTGTCACCTTTATGAATATTATTAACTTGTCCAAAATTTTAGGCTCCCAAATTGTAATAAAAATGTTTGACCATTTATATTTTATAAGTCTAGTATGAAATAATTATATAGTACAAAAATATATTGAGTCTGGAATCTTTGGCATTTCACCATTTTCTTTGCTTTTAAGCAGAACAATTCCACTTCTCTCTGAAGGCACTGAGATTAAACCAGAAACATATTATCAACTACATATGATAAAATCACACATTCTCTGCTCCTATAGTGTCCATGACCATTATGGATAGACTCCAATAAAAAAGTTTACAACTTGAAGCACTCAATTTCTTTGCAATACAGATACAATTTTTTTTTTATGTGTGTGTGTTGTGGGGGGTGCTTCTATTTTCTGGTTTGTAATGTATGTTCTTGCAAATAAATGAGAAAATTTAAACCGTGATTCTACTATCATTGATTACCATCAAAACAGCATTTTGTAATTCATAAATCCTTGTGAAGCCTATTTTGCAACTTGTCATATTTTGTAAATCACCACTTTCTCTGCAAAAAACTTAGAAAGTTGTTGGAAATACGAAACAGCAAAGCATATTTTAATTGTAGGAAGAATTGTACTTTTTTATATGAAGTAGATAAAATGCACATTTATCAGAAACATAACAGTTTTAGCTAAGGAACATTCAGACATACTTTTAAAATAGGGCTATCATTGATCTGCACAGATCAATTAAAAATAAATCATGACTAGATATAAAAATCTGCTCATTGGCATGATTAAATAAGTTTGGTTATGATTTATTTAGTTTATATACCTAAGTATTTGCATTGTAAACAGAGTTAGTGATCTCAATCAAACTGGGAGAACTAACTCTTTTACTCTCAGGGAAAACATATTTAAAACCTACATGGAACACTCTTGTGGAAAATGGTCATAAAACATGATGCATACTATTTAGTATGGTAATAGATTTCTAGGCGAAGTCAGAAAGAAACCAAATACTTTTTTACATAATAATAATAGTCGTGGATTGCTAAGAGAAAAGGAAACATCCAACTTATTTCTTGATACCATACTAGCCCTAAAAATGAATGTCTGTGCTTGACAGATTTATGAGTGTTTGACACAGCAAATTTTAAACACAGGAAACAATCACGGCTTTGGTGATTTTTCATTAACTAAAAAAGGAAATCTGGCTGTATCCAGTCTTATTCACGGTTTTTACGATACCATAACCCTTTGGTAAGCACCACTGATTCCATTACTGTATGCCAGGGCAATTACTCAAGAAGGACTCTGTACGAGATTCATAAGTAGGAAAACAGAAATAGATCCAGAAATTGAGATGCTACCCTATGGAAAAGTCTGGATCTTTTCTTGGAAAAAAATCGGAGGGATTCTTTAAGGAATGAAGGCAGAAGAGCTACTTTTAAAAATTAAACTGAGGAGGACAAACCAGAGAATCCTATGTTTTCCTGACTTTATCATGAGCTTCAGGTCTTCTGTTTGAGAACCCTGGGGAATCCCTATTTTAGTAAGAGCTTTCAAAGTTCCCATTCCACATATTTCCTCTTAGAAATAGTTGCCATTCTTCAGTTAAAGAAAATTGCATGTACCAGGGAATGCAAAGAAGGAGATCAAAGCCAGCCTTATCCTATTATAAAGAGACAAGAATAATAAGTAAAAAGATACATAGGACATAATTTTTGGTTTTCTGTTCATAGAAATAGAGGCTAATCACTGTTTGGAGAGGACATGAATGGATATTACCATGTCAAGAAACAACATCTATTAGCTAGGCAAGGTATTGTGATGACCAAAAATTTCTAGTAGGTATTAACAGTTAAAAATCACATAAGAAAGTCAATTCTAAAACATTTAGTATTTCTTTCACACTCAATGGTTCTTTTACTTTGAGTTTCCCTTTCTCTTTTTTGTTTGCTTCTTGCTTGCTTTTTTCTTTTCTTTTCTTTGTTAACTATCACTGTTACAAAAAGAAAATCCAATAGTAAATAAGTAAATTTAAATTAAAGTTTTCTAGGATATATCAAATATTAATGCGAGACACAGAATTATCCCATCATGATTGTGGAATGTCCAGGTAATGTCAACAGTCTTGAGTGAATAGATATTCAGGGTTTTGAGAGTAGAGTAAAATGAAAAGACAATACTTTAAATATTGAGTGAAAAGAGACCAAAGGGGATTTACAAATTTCATTTCTACTGAATTTTGAAAATTTTGAAAATTGAAACTTTTGTTTAACATTCACTATATTAAAAAGCACCTTTTTTTCCCAGTTGTACCCGGAGAGGAAGATGGGAGTTATTTTTGGTTTTGTTTTAGTATGCCTATTTTTCTCTTATGTAGCTGGTATTTAAATAGAAGTCTCATGTAACTGGTTGCTACTTGGAAGGGCACTCATGGTGCCAGGCCATCCAGAAAAAATTCAGCTCTCCTGATGGGCACATATTAAAGTACAAGCTCACTGTCTTATGCATTTATTGACATCATATCATGTGCCAGTTATTAATGTCAATTATTAGAGCAGCAATAAAAAGTTGAAAATATCTTCAACCCTATTATTTTCTGAAAATATTAACCAATATATATATATATATATATATACAAGGTCTTTGAGCTCTATAAGCACAAAATAAGAATGGCATATATTCTTAAATGTGTGTATATATTCATGCATAGTATTTTAAATTGGTTACTTTGTATAAGCTGAAATGGATCCCTTGTTCTATGAAGACTGCCTTTGAAATCGATCCACATCCCTTGACTATGTAAATTGCACAGCAGTTTTTCACTTGACCAATGTGATACTCAAACAAAATGAAGGATTTCAAAGTCACACTGAAACTGCCAAAGGGAAAATTGCCTTACCTTTGCATGTATAATTTGATTCTTCTATCCATAATGATTATGTGTGTCATTAATGCTTAAGTACAGTGTATTACTTGAGGTGAAAATTGTTCAATTTTAAATGGAATAACTGATCTAAAATGTAGCAGTTTCTCTGAGAAAAATTGAACTGGCTTATCGAATTTATATATTGGTTTAGAAAGAATTGAATTTCGTTTCTATAAGTATAATTTATAGTCCCTTCTATACTTAACTTTACCAATTTATTCTTTCTCACAATTCACACTATCATTTTTCTAGAAGCAATGCTAAAATTTATGTAAGAATTTAGTGGTTTGGGCTAACAAGGCAAAGCATGAAATATAAAATTATTCAAGAATGAAATTAAATTAGGAGTCTTTTCTTAATATTTCCTGTTTCTGTTAATGTTTTCTTTTGATGTGAGAGAATATTTTGACTCTTTCCTTCACTCCACTATGCCCATGAGGATTCCTTCCATAGGAGGAAATCTCCCTGTTCCACAAGTTCAGAGTAGGACATATTTATAGCATTTACTTTTTGCTTCCTGGTACGTGTGATTACAGTGCCTTCTCCAAAGAGCCATAAACTCTATTTTCTTCCACTTCTGCTGCCAAAGAAGTTGGTCCACTAAGACTTATAAGCAGCTTAGAATGTCTGTTTAATTGTTGGTCCCATGCGGAAAGCAGACCAAGGAATACTCGTGTTTGCCTTCTCAGCAGATATATTTTCTCCACGTTCACATTTCTCTAGTCTTAACTAGGAAAGTAAAGCAATGTGCTTCTTACTCTCAAATCAGAAAGACACACAAGTCTTGTTTAGACGAATATCAACCATGTATACTGAATTCTTAAAACACAATAATAACGAAGGAAAAGAAAACAAATTTCAAAATGGACAAAAGCTCTGAATAGTCATTTTTCCAACAAAGATGAGTAAACAGCCAATAAACACATGAAAATATTTTTAACACCATTAGCTATCAGAGGATTGCAAATAAAATCCAATCCACAATGAGATATTACTTCACACCTGCTACGATAGCTATAATCCCAAATGACATATGTCACAGTAAACTTTGGGGAGGAAGTTCAGAAATTGGAACCCTCAAACGCTGCTGGTAGTAATGAAACAAAATAATGCAGCCATTTTGGAAAACTGGCAGTGCCTCAAAGTGTAAATACAGAGATTACCTATGTTGACCCACAGGATCGAACAATTCCATTCCTAAGATACACTCAAGAGAAATGAAAACATATGTTCATGCAAAAATTTGTACACAAGTATTCATAGCAGCATTATTCTTAAGAACAAAAATGTAGAAACAACCCAGATGTCTAGCAACTGATGAATTGATAAAAAGCGTGGCATAGACATACAAAAGAATATTATTTGGCAATAGAAAGGAATGGGGTATTAATACATACTACAACATGAATGGCCTTGAAAAAATATGCTGTGTGAAATAAGCTAGTCACAAAAGGCCACATATTGTATGATTCTGTTTATCTTATAAGTCCATAATAGGCAAATCTATAGAGACAGAAAGATTACTGGTTGCTTGGGGCTGTTGAGTTGAAAAAAACTGGAGTGCCTGTTAGTGGGTCTAGGTTTTTTTTTGTAAGTTCATGAAAATGTGCTAAAATTGATTGTTTTGATGGTGCACAAATATGTTATATAAAAAACATCACTGAATCGTATAATTCATATCTCAATAAAGCTTTTTGCATTGTTTTTCAAAAAAACATGTGTTTTTATTGGATGTGGGTGGAAGCTCTGGGGATGAATAAGTAGATTTTATAGATATTCCAGATGCAAATCTACCAGACAGTATTCTATTTAATAATGTAAAAGAAGAGGAAGAACGTGTATGCGAACTTCTTAAGGAATTTTGACATCTTTAGGATTGATCATAACTAAATTTACTTGGTCGCAAATTTAATTCCATTCTATTCATTCATGAAGTATTTATATTACATAATTCATATGTTCGTCATTATGAGACCTTATCACGCTGTGTAGGGAGAACAAAATTTCATCCAACCCAGTAAACTCAGCCCATTTAATATCAGCATTTTAAAAATCTCTTTTTGTAACACAGACTTTCAGATAGATCCTCCTCATTCTTACAATTCTCCAGTACAGTAGTTTGGTGTGACTTTTTAACCCAGTATCTGCATCTTCAGTTGTCCTAATTTCTGTTTTCTGAAAGTTTATCAATCTCTTGCACCTCTAATTATAAGCATAGGTATATGGTAATTTATGTATCATTACTTCATCACACACAAATCTTGGGGAATTGAGAGTTACTCCTTAAGCTTAAATCTTAAGAAAAATCTCACTACTGATTCTAGTCTACCATACAAAAGAGCGTTGGGACAGTCAGAGTCTGGTTTCAACTAAAACCTTGCAAATTTCCCATACTACACTGAGATCACACCACCAGTCCCCCGTAGGCATGTTTCTATCATATCACCTGTAAAACTGAATAAGAATATGAGGAAAAAAAAGTAAATTTGAATACTGTTTTTTTCTTATTCTAATTCTGTCATTATTTTTCTTCCAACAGCACTATTGCAGAAGTGAAGATATCCCCCATGTGGATGTTCTGAGTTTAGTCTACCCAAGGTATGAATAAAGCTTTGTGAGCTATATTACCAAGTTTGGTTCTGATATATTCAAGAGAAATGAATCCATAGAGGAAATATGCTCACTTGCTAAACAGCATGATTTTCTGAAGATATGCTTGCTATGACTGCACAACTAATCAGGTTTTTATTTGCTCAAGAAAGTAGCTCAGTTCCCAAAACCTCCCTAGCAGATGAAAGGCTCTAAAGGAATGTTATTTAAAGGGAAAAATATATTATATTATGTACATACAATGTTTTGCCACCCAGTGACATACAAATCATATTATGACATGATAGAGCTGGCCTAGCTCGTGAGAGCCAATCTAAAATTTTTTGAGTCAGTGGTAAACATAACCATTATTAAAAAGAAATGCTATAAACTTACACTTACATAAATTATAATAAAACATGAAGAATGAATACACAGAACTCTTCACTTCCTAATAATTTTACTACATTTTTGCTCTTATGCATGCTCTTGAGTTTATTTAAACTGGTGTATCTACGTGGTGGTAACTATTGAACATCTCTTTCCAACTCCAAGTTCACAATGTGACTTTGGTTGCTTGAAATCATCCCAGTGAGAATATTTTCATCACAGAAATTATAGTATATGCATCAACTGCTTATATGGGATTTTCAAGAAAAACTTTTATATATTTTGAATTGTTTATAGATTGTGTGCAACATCTCCTTTATAGCTGTAAATTTTATAATAAACATATACATATACACATGTATACATTTTCTGTAAAACCAGTGATTAAATATTTACCAGTGTCCAGAAATGACCATATCTGATCATTATTTTTAAGAACACTTTGAGCACAATGTCATTGTTTCTGTTTGGGGAGGATGTATTGTTTCTCTATGGCTGCCATAACAAATTGACAAACTTTGTTTCTTAATTACAAAAAAATGATCATCATACTTCTATGTGTCATAACTCTGACACAGACCTCAACAAACTAAAATCAAGGTTTCTGCAGGTTGCACACCTTTTTCAAATCTTCAAAGAAAACTCTGTTTCCTTGCTTATTCAAAATGTTTTCATTTCAGAACTAAGTCCTCATTTCCTTACTATCTGCCAGTTTAGAGCCATTATCAGTTTCTAGATGTCACCTCATTCCTTGTTCTTAAAGCCCATGGTAGATTAAATTATGTACCCCAACAATCATGTGTTCTCAATCTTGGGTGTGAAACAAGTAAATAGGACCTTTTGAAGATGTTAATTTTAGTTAAGGCATGTTGAATTGAACCAGGATAGGTCTTTATCCAGATAACTAGATATTTTATAAAGAAAAATCCATAAGGAGAAGCAGGAAGCCAGAAGTCAGAGGAAATGGAAAGACTAGAGAGAAAGAAGAGGACATTGCCATGTAATAGAGGCAGAGATGCAAGCCAAGGAAGCTTAAGGATTGCGGCATGCGAGCACCAGAGGCTATCAACTTTGGAGGAAGTAAGCTTTTTTTCTCTGAAACCTTGAGAAAATAAATTCCAAATGTTTAAGCCAACACATTGCATTGTATTTGTTATAGTAACTCTTCCAAACTAAGGCAGTCCATGTGCTGGTTTGGAGCTGTTATATACCCCAGAAAAGTCTATGTTCTTTTAAACCATCCCTGTGGGTACAGATCTATTTTGGGTGTGAACTTTTGTAGGTTGTTTCAATTAGGATATGACCTACCTATTTCAAGGTGGGTCTTATCCTTTATGAGAGGATAAAAGGCAGAAACACAAATAAAGAGGGGTTAGAGAAAAATGCCCTTGAGATGCTAAGAGAGGACCACAGATACTCAGAAAAAAAGGCCACTAGAATCAGAAGCTAAAAACAATGGAACCCATGAGAAAATGACCAGTAGATGCTGCCCATGTGCCTTCCCATGTGAGAGGAACCCTGAGGCCAGCAGCCTTTCCCAAGAGAAATTATCTTCCTCTGGATGCTTTAATTTGGAAATTTTCATGGCTTTAGAACTGTAAATTTTTAAGTTAATAAAACCCCATTGCAAAAGCCAACCCATTTCTGGTATATTGCATTCTGGCACTTTAGCAAAATGAAACAGATTTTGGTACCAGAAGAGTGATGTGTTGAGATTTGCAAATACTAAAAATGCTAGAATGGCTTTATAAATGGATAAGGGGAAGATTCTGGAAGAATTGTAAGAGGCTTAATGAGATATCCTAGGTTGCTTTGAATAGACTATTCGTGGATATATGGACACCAAAGGTACTTCCAGTGAGGCCTTAGACAAAAATTATGAATGTGACATTGCAAAGTGGAAGAAAGGTTACCCTTGCTTTAAAGTGACAGGGAATTTAGCAAACTTGAGTTCTGATACTAAATGGAAAGGAGAATTTGAAAGCTGGGATACTTAGTTGAAGAGATTTCCAATCTAAATGTGGAAAATGCAGTCTAGCTTCTCCTTGCAGCTAATAGTAAAATGCAGGAGGAAAGACAAAAGCTAAGAACTGAGTTTTGGGTATAAATAAACCAGAAATTGAAGGATTGGGAAATTCTGAGTTTTTAGAAAGCTAATTCCAAGAAAATAGATCTACATGAAAAAATTTAACCAATCAGCCTTTGGAGATGGATTATCCAGAAATGATTTGTGGTAAACCCTATTGTCTGACAGTTGAGACTTCTGTGTGCTGCATACAAAACCAACGAGATTTTTGTGCCATTTGTATGAGCAAAACCACTGCCAATCTGGACTAAAAGGTACAGTAAAGGGACATATTGAAGGAAAAATTACTTCAAAGACAGTACCATGGAAATTAAGGTCTGGAGCAAAGAAGCCTCGGGATTGGAAAGTGGACCCAAATATGCACATGGAAAGAGTGAGTTTACCCCAAATTTTGCAGAGAGTGGGCCTTCTGTCTAATTGTTTAGGAAAAGTGTTACTACACCAGGGCTCTCAGGTGCCTCGGGAATTGAGGAAAGCTTGGGTGTGTCATTGTTGAAGAAGAGTACTGCCACTCCAGGTTTCAGAGAGGTGGGAGCACCTTTTCCTGTGATTGGGGAGTACCCGGCCATGACCCACTGTTCAGAGAGGGGTGGGTCTGTGTCCTGGAGTTGGCAGAGAGTCCAGCTGTTATCCCAATGCTTGAAGAGTGTGGAACGGAGAACACAGCTAGCTCCAGTGTCTGGAGATGTTGGCGGTCTCACCTCAGTGTTTGGAGAAAGTAAGAATGCTGCACAAGGTCTGGGAAAGGGTGAGACTGAATCTGAATCTGTCTCAAGTCCTGAAGATAAAATCTCATTCTATAGCTGACTTGGAGACATTAAAATCTAATGGAGTATGTTTTGTAGGTTTTCAGAACTGTTTGGGATATTTGACCCATTTTCTTTCCAATTTCTCCCTACGGAAATGGGAATATTTATCCTATGACTGTCTCTCCTTGTATACTGGAATCAGATAACTTGTTTGAAGTTTCACAGGTTCACAACAGAGGAAAACTGTGCCTTATGATAGACCATGTCTGTAATTGATTTTGATAAGACTTTGTAGTTAATATTGTTGCTAAAATGATTTAAGGCTTTTGAGATATTGTGATGAAATGAATATATTTTGCATATGGAAAGAACATGTCTTTTTGGGTCCAGAGGGTGGAGGGTGCTGATTTGGAGCTGTGCATACCCCAGAAAAGGTCATGTTCTTTTGCTTGTTTGTTTTGTTTTGTTTTGTTTTTTGCATGGGCAGGCACTGGGAAATGAACCCGGGTCTCCGGCATGGCAAGTGAGAACTCTGTCTGCTGAGCCACCGTGGCCTGCCCAGGCCATGTTCTTTTAATCCATCCCTGTGAGTGGAGACATATTAGGGTGCAATTTTTGGTTCAATTGGGATCTAACTCACCCTATTCAAAGTGGTTCTTATTTCTTTACTGGAGCCCTTTATGAAAGGATAAAGGCAGAAGCACAAAGAGAGAGAGAACTTAGAAAGAAATGTCCTGGAGCTTCTGAGAGAGAACCCATAGACACTCAGAAAGAAGCCACTGGTATCAGAAGCTGAAAGAAACAGAGCCCAGGAGCAAAGGAACATCAGATGCTGGCCATATCCCTTGCCATCTGATAGAGGAACCACAGATGCCAGCAGCCTTTCATCAGAGGAGGTACTTCTTCTTGATGCCTTAATTTGGAAATTTTCATGGCCATAGAAGTATAAATTTATAAATTAATATGTTCTCATTGCGAAAGCCAACCCATTTCTGCTATATTGCATTCTGACACTTTAGAAAACCCAAACAATCCCTTCCTCCGTCTTCCAAACTAACAATGCAGCAATGGTGGTGGAATCCCTCTCAGACCACAGCTCTCTGCTTACTTTTCCGACTGCATCTGGGAAAGATTCTTCTCTTTTAAGGACTTAAATTGAGCCAACCCAAATAATCAGAATGATATTTCCATTTTAAGGTATCTAACTTTAATCACCTCTAAATCCCCTTGCCTTGTAAGTTAACATAATTATAGGTTCTGAGGATAATACTTTTGCCTATGAAACCAGTTTAATTTGATTTCTCTACAGACATCTTATTGGCAATTGAATTTGTTAGTCTGAAACTTAGAAGTAAAACAATACAAAATAAAAACATTTTTGAAGGTATTAGTAAATAAATGATAATATAGCCATTGAACTGGCTGAAAAAAAAAACAGCATAAAAGAGTGGTTTAAAAAGAAGTCTTTTCAAGCCCTAAGAAACACTGTATCTAAACATGAGGTGTCAGAATGAAGAGAGTTGTATTGTGTTATGAAAGCTAAAAAAAAAAAAAATTATATGGAGAGAATTTTAGAGAGTGGGGAATGGTTTTTAAAGTACAAGAAAGATCAAGAAAGAAAAATGGGAAGATATCTTAAATTTAGCCTCACAGATATCATTGATAGATTCTGATAAAACAGGTTTCATTGGTTTGGGGTGTAGAACACAGAAGTGACTGGGTTTCCCCCTGAGTTGTATTCGATGACATAAATAAAATACATTTATTTCTAAGTTTAGCTCTTCTGTGGAAATGAGGGAAAGGTTTATGGCTTCAGCGGATTTAGATTTCAGTAAGAATGTAGTACTTTTTTTAGTTCTATATTTTCAGTTGAGAAATACCTGTGTGTATTTATATTCTGGTATGAATAAGAAATTATAAAATGGCTATGAGAAAGGGAAAGATGAAAAGTTTATAGCAAAATGGGAAAAGAAAGCAGCCTAGAGCTTGGATAGAGGAATCGTTTGTTAATCAGCAGAATGGCACCCTTATGTGTGATATGAGGAGACGTAAGTATGCAACATGTGTGTAGATGCTGGCCAGTTTGCTGAATTGTAGTTGAAATTTGAATTCTTTTCTTTTCTTTTTTTTTAGCTTTTTGTCGATTTATTTCTGAAAAAAAATTGCAGAGTGAACTTTCAGATCAAGGGAAGAACTAGATAGAAGTTTGAGAATAATAGCAAATTTTTTTGTTGTTGGCATTAAAATCCTTGAGAGGGAATGTACTTAAATTATATTAGTACGTCCAAGTAGTATTAAGAGTACAGCTAATATTCTGATGTTGAATTTACAATTATAAAAAATAATCATTATAGTAAGATTTTCTCTAGCCCTTGTTGGCTGCTAAAAGAAATCAGAGAACACCTAAATAAATGGATAGACAATCTGTGCTCATGGACTGGAAAGCTAAACATGGTTAAATGTCATTTCCACCCAAATTGATCTACAAATTCAATGCGATACTTATCAAAGTTCAATAAGCCTCCTTTTCAGAAATGGAAAAGCTAATTATCAAATTTATTTGGAACAGTAAGGAACCTCAAATAGCCAAAACCATGTTGCTAAAGAAGAATTAAATGGGGGGACTCACACTTTCTGACTTTAAATCAGATTATAAAGCCACAACGCTCAAAACAGGATGCGACTGACACAAAGATAGAGATATTGATAATGGAATAAAGTTGAGAGTTCAGAAATAGAACCTAACATCTACAGTCAATTGATTTTCAACAAGCCTCCATAGTCCACTTGATTGGGACAGTACAGTCTCTTCAGTAGATGGTGTTGGGAGAATTGGATATCCATATCAAAAAGAATGAAAAAGGACCTCTATATCATACCCTAAAATTAATTCAAATGGGTCAAGAAACTAAATATAGGAACCGATTTTATAAAACTCCTAGAAGAAAATGTAAGGAAATATTTTCAAAATCTAGTGATAAGTGGTAGTATCTTAGACGTTACAGCCACAACACAAGCAATTAAAGAAAAAATATATAAACAGGAGCTACTCAAAATTGAATACTTCTGTCCTTAAAGGACTTAATCAAAACAGTGAAGGGGCAGCTGTCTCATTGGGAGAAATATTTGGAAATCACTTATCTGATGCGTATTTGACATTCAGAATATATAAAGAAATTCAACAACAAGAAAGCAAAGAACCCAGTTTAAAAAACTGAGCAAAAGACCTGAATAGACATTTTTCCAAAGAGGAAAAGCAAATTGTAAAAAAGCAAATGAAAGATGATCAGAAAATCAAAACCATACTGACATACCATTTCACACCTACTTGAATGGTCTCTATTAAACAAACAGAAAACTAGAAGTGTTGGAAAGGATATGGAGAAATAGGAACACTTATTCATGGCTGGTGGGAATGTAAAATGGCATAGCAACTGTGGAGGATGGTTTGGCAGTCTCTCAGGAAGCTGTCTATAGGGTGCTGTACCACCCAGTAATCCAACTATCAGTATATATCCAAAAGATCTGAAAGAAGGGATGTGAACAGATATTTGCACACCAATATCCATAGCTGCATTTTCACAATTGCCTAAAGATGGAAACAACCCAAGTGTCCATCACAGATGAATGGATTAACAAAATGTGATATAGTTGTATGATGGAATATTATTCAGCAGTAAGAAAGAATGAAGTCATGAAACACAAGACAACATGGATAAGTCTTGAGGATTTTATAGTGAGTGAAATAAATCAGACAAAAAAGGTCAAATATTGTATAATCTTACTAGTATGAATTAATTATAATATGTAAACTCACAGGCTTTAAGTTTAGAATATTGGCTACCAGAACACAGAATCAAGCTAGAGAATGGGGAACAGTTGCTTAACACAAGTAGAATTTTTAACTTGGCCAAACTTAAAGGTTTGAAAATAGATAAAGGTGATGGTAGCACATTATTATGAGAATAATTTACAATGCTGAAATGTGGTGACTGTGGTAGAAAGGAGAAATTTACAGTCATGTATACCACCACATGGATTAGACATATTAGAGTTAGTGGTTAAGACATGGGAATGGACACTGGGCCAAGATGGCAGCTAAGCAATGTGCGTGTTTTAGTTTGTCCTCCAGAACAACTACTAAATAACCAGAAACAGTACAGAACAGCTCCCAGAGCCACAATAGTGACCAGACACACAGCGTACCCCAGTCTGGACCAGCTGGGCCAGCTGTGAGTCTCCGGACCTGTGAGCTCCCCAAGCCGTGGCAGCTGGCACCCGGCACCCCTCCCCCACAGGCGGCTTCCCAGAAGGAAAGGAAAGATATTCTAACAGTAGCAGGGACTGAGTCCAACCAAACACCAATTGTGGCATTAATAAACAAATTCTGACTACTAAAAATAGGCCCCCAGCTCAGGCGAACCTGGTCAAGGTGGAGGTCACTTATTGGGCTAACAGAAAAAGAGGAACGGGGACCAAACAGAGGTTTTTTTGCTGTTTCTATGGAGGCTTGGCTGACTCTGGATTCAGTGGTGGGACTACTCAGGCTGCAACTGCCCCAGGCAAAGGCAGAAACAGACTGCTTTCAGGGATGTCTCCCGCCTGTGCCTTTCCCGGGGGGGGGGGTGAAGCCCAACTTAGGTGGAACCCCTCTCTCAAGGAATTCAGACCCCAGGGCTTGGCAATTTGAAGCCATTAAAACCAGCCTACAACCTCTCCTCTGTCTCCACCATGCCCCCAGCAGGGAGAGCCTTCCAAAGTTAAAGGAGCCATAACATCTTTTGCTGGTGGGACCCACAGGCAGATAAGTGTCACATACTGGGCAGGACAAGAAAAACAGAGCCCAGAGACTTCACAGGAAAGTCTTTCAACCTGCTGGGTCTCACTCTCAGGGAAAACTGATACAGGTGAATCCTTCCCTCTGATGGGAGGCCAGTTTAGTGTGGGAAAACCCGGCTGGAGTCTGTAATACCTATGTAGACCCTCCTAAGGGTGGGGAGGGAAAAGGCACCTTACAAGCACAAGAAACAAGAAAGCAAGAACTGAAAAATTACCCTCTATTAAACAAAACTTAAGCTAGAGACCCAGAAGAAGCTGAACTGAAGGTCAAAGAACAGATAGACAACAAACTCATCTGGCAAGAAAACCCTAGGTAAGATAGGTGAAAATAATCTCCAAATAAACCAATTAAGGTAATTAAATGTCTAGATGCCAGCAAAAAATAACAAATCACACCAGGAAAATTGAAGATATGGCCCAGTCAAAGGAACAAACCAATAGTTCAAATGAGATATAGGAGCAGAAACAACTAATTCAGAATATATGAACAGAAATGGAAAACCTCATAAAAAACCAAATCAATGAATTGAGGGAGGACATGAAGAAGGCAAGGAATGAACAAAAAGAAGAAATGGGAAGTCTGAAAAAATAAATCACAGAACTTATGGGAATGAAAGATACAGTAGAAGAGATGAATAAAACAATGGAAACCAGCAATGGTAGATTTCAAGAGACAGAGGTTAGGATTAGTGAACTGGAGGATGGAACATCTGAAATCCAAAAAGAAACAGAAACTATAGGGAAAAGAATGGAAAAGTATGAGCAGGGGCTCAGGAAATTGAATGATAATATGAAGCGCACAAATATACGTGCTGTGGGTGTCCCAGAAGGAGAAGAGAAGGGAAAAGGAGGAGAAAAACTAATGGAAAAAATTGTCACTGAAAATTTCCCAACTCTTATGAAAGACCTAAAATTACAGATCCAAGAAGTGCAGCACACCCCAAAGAGAATAGATCCAAATAGACATTCTCCAAGACACTTACTAGTCAGAATGTCAGAGGTCAAAAATAAAGAGCGGATCTTGAAAACAGCAAGAGAAAAGCAATCCATCACAGACAAGGGAAACCCAATAAGACTATGTGTAGAGTTCTCAGCAGAAACCATGGAGGCGAGAAGACAGTGGGATGATATATTTAAATTACTAAAAGAGAAAAACTGCCAACCAAGAATTCTATATCCAGCAAAATTGTCCTTCAAAAATGAGGGAGAAATTAAAGCATTTTCAGAAAAAAAGTCACTGAGAAAATTTGTGATCAAGAGACCAGCTCTGTAGAAATACTAAAGGGAGCACTAGAGACAGATACAAAAAGCCAGAAGAGAGAGGTGTGCAGAAGAGTGTAGAAAGAAGGAAAATTAGATATGACATAAAATACAAAAGGCAAAAAGGTAGAGGAAAGTACTACCCAAACAGCAATAACACTAAATGTTAATGAATTGAACTCCCCAATCAAAAGACATAGACTGGCAGAATGGATTAAAAAACAGTATCCTTCTATATGCTGTCTACAGGAAACACATCTTAGACCCAAAGATAAACATAGGTTGAAAGTGAAAGGTTGGGAAAAGATATTCCATGCAAATAACAACCAGAAAAGAGCAGGAGTAGCTATACTAATATCCAACAAGTTAGACTTCAAATGTAAAACAGTTAAAAGAGACAAAGAAGGATACTATGTACTAATAAAAGGAACAATTCAACAAGAAGACATAACAATCATAAATATTTATGCACCAAACCAGAATGCCCCAAAATACGTGAGGCAAACACTGCAAACACTGAACAGGGAAATAGACACATCTACCATGATAGCTGGAGACTTCAATTCCCCATTCTCATCAATGGGCAGAACATATAGACAAAATATCAATAAAGAAAAAGAGAATTTGAATATTACAATAAATGAACTAGACTTAACAGACATTTATAGGACATTACACCCCACAACAGCAGGATACACCTTTTTCTCAAGTGCTCATGGACCATTCTCAAAGATAGACCATATGCTGGGTCACAAAGCAAGTCTCAACAAATTTAAAAAGATTGAAATCATACACAACACTTTCTCAGATCATAAAGGAATGAAGTTGGAAATCAACAATAGGCAGAGTGCCAGAAAATTCACAAATACATGGAGGCTCAACAACACACTCTTAAACAACCAGTGGGTCAAGGAAGAAATTACAAGAGAAATCAGTAAATATCTTGAGGCAAATGAAAATGAAAAAAACAACATATCAAAACTTATGGGATGCAGCAAAGGCAGTGCTAAGAGGGAAATGTATAGCCCTAAATGCCTATATCAGAAAAGAAGAAAGGGCGAAAATTCGGGAATTAACTGCCCACTTGGAAGAACTGGAGAAAGAACAGCAAACTAACCCCAAAGCAAGCAAAAGGAAAGAAATAACAAAGATTAGAGCAGAAATAAATGAAATTGAGAACATGAAAACAATTGAGAAAATCAATAAAACCAGAAGTTGGTTCAATGAGAAAATCAATAAGATTGATGGGCACTTAGCAAGATTGACAAAAAGAAGAAGAGAGAGGATGCAACTAAATAAGATCAGAAATGGAAGAGGAGACATAACCACTGACCTCACAGAAATAAAGGATGCAATAACAGGAAACTATGAACAACTTTATGCTAATACAACAATGTAGATGAAATGGACAAGTTCCTAGAAAAGCATGAACAACCAACTTTGACTCAAGAAGAAATAGATGACCGTAACAAACCAATCACAAATAAAGAAGTTGAATCAGTCATTAAAAAGCTTCCCAAAAAGAAAAGTCCAGGACCAGACGGCTTCACACGTGAATTCTACCAAACATTCCAGAAAGAATTAGTACCAACCCTGCTCAAACTCTTCAAAAAAATTGAAGTGGAGGGAAAGCTACCTAATTCATTCCATGAAGCCAACATCACCCTCACACCAAAACCAGGCAAAGATATTACAAAAAAAGAAAACTACAGACCAATCTCTCTAATGAATATAGATGCAAAAATCCTCAACAAAATTCTAGCAAATCTAATCCAGCAACACATTAAAAGAATTATAGATCATGACCAAGCAGGATTCATTCCAGGTATGCAAGGATGGTTCAACATCAGAAAATCAATTAATATAATACACCATATCAACAAATCAAAGCAGAAAAATCACATGATCATCTCAATTGATGCAGAGAAGGCATTTGAAAAGATTCAACATCCTTTCCTGTTTAAAACACTTCAAAGGATAGGAATACAAGGGAACTTCCTTAAAATTATAGAGGGAATATATGAAAAACCCACAGCTAATATCATCCTCAGTGGGGAAAAACTGAAAACTTCCCCCCCTAAGATCAGGAACAAGACAAGGATGTCCACTATCACCACTGTTATTCAACATTTTGTTGGAAGTTCTAGCCAGAGCAATTAGACAAGAAAAAAGAAATACAAGGCATCAAAATTGGAAAGGAAGAAGTAAAACTATCACTGTTTGCAGATGATATGATAATATATGTTGAAAACCCTGAAAAATCACCAGCAAAACTACTAGAGCTAATAAACCAGTACAGCAAAGTGGCATGTTACAAGATCAACATTCAAAAATCTGTATTGCTTCTATACACTAGCAATGAACAAGCTGAGGGGGAAATCAAGAAATGAATTCCAGTTACAATTGCAATTAAAGAATAAAATACTTAGGAATAAATTTAACTAAAGAGACAAAAGACCTATACAAAGAAAACTACAAGAAACTGTTAAAAGAAATCACAGAAGACCTAAATAGATCTATGTACTATAGTTAACAGTAATATCTTAATAACATTTGTCAACAATAACAAATATACCACACAAATACTCTGAGTTAATAATAAAGGGCAAAGAAAGGGTATGGGATGTTTTGGGTTTAATTTCCTTTATTCTTAATTTTTTTTATTTTTTTCTTTTCTTTTTTTTTGGAGTAATGAAAATATTCTAAATTTGATAAAGGTGATAAATATATAACTATGTGATGATACTGTGACTAATAGATTGCTTACTTAGGATGGTTTGTATAATGTGTGAATATATCTCAATAAAATTGCCCATGTGGAAGGGAAAAAGAGAAAAAAGAAAATTATGGAAGAGAGTGGTGAAATCTGAATAAAATCTAAAAGTTTATTAATACCATTCCCAATATTAATTTATTGCTTTTAGAAACAGTACTATGGTTATGTAAGATGACATTAGGTAAAGCTGGGGGAAAGCATACAGGAATTTTCTCTTCTATGTTTGCAACTTTTCTCTATGTTTAAAATTATTTTTTAAATCTAAATATATATAAAAATTGACAGAACTAAAATGAAAAGTAAAAATATTCACAACTTTAATACTCTAATGATTGCCCAAGGACGATCATGGATTTTGTAGAATCCTTATCATAGATGAATCAACCTTGACCAGCTGACTCCAAAGTCAACTAGCAAAAGTATATGGCTGTATTCCATCTCCTAGATCTGTTTCTGAATGCTGCATGATAAAACACCCAAAAACACACAGAATTAAAAAAAAACCTGATCATTCCTTATTGCTAATTTAGCCAAGATTAGGCTGAAGTGACTCGGATAGGGAAGTTCTGATTCTCATACTTTATCCTTCTCCAGGAAATAGAGTCTATG
This sequence comes from Tamandua tetradactyla, assembly GCF_023851605.1. Taxonomy (NCBI): domain Eukaryota; kingdom Metazoa; phylum Chordata; class Mammalia; order Pilosa; family Myrmecophagidae; genus Tamandua; species Tamandua tetradactyla. The sequence continues at coordinate 73,139,268 of NC_135335.1, read as the reverse complement.
GATGGACAGTTTATTATTATCACCACTAAACTCTGGCTGAAAACAAAAACGATTTATTTTCACATATGCAGCTATGGGTCAGCAAAAAGTCTGTCAATGAAGGTTAAGGTCAACTGGGCAACTCTTCCATCACAGTTGGGTTTATTCACTTTTCTGTGGGTCATATTGGAATCTCCTGTTCTTGAACTGGACTGAAGCTGAGCTCCCTGAGTTTTCATTTTCATTATCCTTTCTTTGTGACTCTCTCAGAGATCAGCAGCTTTGCCCAAGAATATTCTGCTAATGGAATGACAGAAGGAAGTACAAGAAATCAAGTGAAAACAGTTAAGTGCCCAAAGTAGAAGGCAAGAATGTATTCATCACTTTTCATTGGGAAAACTACAAATTCTTATGACAGAGAATTTGTATACAAGCAGGGGTACAAAATGGTACCAAAATGTGATCTACAGCAAATAGATTCCAAAAACTCTCTTGTGTTTTATTTTTTCTAAAATATTTTATCACAGGCTTAAATCTGACTGGAGTTTATTTCTTCATATTACATTGAGATTTACTATTAGAATCAGAACTTTCTAGATATACTCCAAATCCATTTTTTTTATTTTATTGTATAGTATGACATACATACAGTGAAAAGAAATAAAAAAAAGCAGTAGTTTTCAAAGCACTCTTCAACAAGTAGTTATAGGACAGATCCCAGAGTTTGTCATGGGCTACCATACGATTCTCACCGATTTTTATTTCTAGCTCTTCCAGAACATAGGAAGGATAAAATATTTTTTTATCATCACATTTGAAAGGGTAAAAAAGTTTTTATCATCACATTTGACTTTTTTCTTTCTTTTTTTGTGTGGGAAAAATAGCATATATACAAAAAGTGCAATAAATTTCAAAGCACAACACCAGAATTAGTTGCAGAACATATTTCAGAGTTTGACATGGGTTACAATTCCACAATTTCAGGTTTTTACTTCTAGCTGCTCTAAGATACTGGAGACTAAAAGAGATATCAATTTAATGATTCAGCATTCAGATTTGTTTGTTAAATCCTATCTTCACTGCATAACTCCACCATTGCCTTTGATATTTTCATCCCTCTCTTTAGGGGTGTTTAAGCTATGGCCATTCTAACTTTTTCATATTAGAAGAGCCTGTCATTAGTATGGGATGTGGACATGGAACTATCTGTTGTTCTGGAGATACTGGAGCCTCTAGGTTTCAGGACTTATCTGGAACAGGGACCTATCTGAAGGTTATAGGTTTCTGCAAAGTTATTCTAATGCATGGGACCCTTGTGGAATCTTATATACTGCCTAGGTGTTCCTTAGGACTGGCTGAAATGATCCTGGTTGTCTTTTTGCAGGTTATGATATGTAGCAAGGTCTAACTGAAGCTTACGTAAGAGCAACCTCCAGAGTAGCCTCTCAACAGTATTTGAACTCCTTCTGTCACTGACACTTTATTAATAACATTTCTTTCCCCCCTTTTTTTCAGGATGGAATTGTTGATCCTGTGGTGGCAGGGCAAGATTCACCCCTGTGAGTCATCTCCCACATCGCCAGGGAAATTTTCACCCTTGGATGTCATATCCTATGTAGGGGGGAGGACAATGATTTCACTTGCAGAGTTGGGCTTAGTGAGAGTGAGGCCACATCTGAGCAACAAAAGAGGTCCTCCACAGGTAACTCTTAGGCATGCCTATTGGCAGTATAAGCTTTCTCCACTACCTACATAAGCTTCACAAGAGTAAGCATCAGGATTGAGGGCATGGCCTATTGATTTGGGTATCTTTAAAGTTTGACACAGTATCGGGGGATTCCTTAACAGTCGGGTGTAATAGTTTCTTATTCTTTCTCCCATCACTCAAGATACTTTGCCTATCGTTAAAGTTTGACACAGTATCGGGGGATTCCTTAACAGTCAGGTGTAATAGTTTCTTATTCTTTCTCCCATCACTCAAGATACTTTGCCAATACTTTTTGATTATCTGCTTAATATACTCTAGGATGTATCCAGGTATTAAAATAATCTATAGAGGATTAAAGGACCTCTTTCTTATTCTGGGCTCCCTGTGTTTCAATTATTCAAATGAGCTATGCAGATAGGGTGAGTTAGATTATGTGCTACAGAAAATTCAAGTTCCAGGCCAAATGAACCTTTCTTCCTTTAGTCTCAAAGAGTACGTGTGGTTCTAAAATATACACTGTCTTCCTTACCCCTGTGTTCTGAATTACCATAACCCCAACATGATTAGCTTCATTCTAATCTCTAAATATTAGAGATTATATATATATATATATATATATATATATATATATATATATATATATATATATAATATATAATATATATATATAATATATATATATATATTATATATATATATAACAGCCTCTCAAAATCCAGAAATAATAGTCACCACCCAAGACTAAATGTGTCTGGAATAAAAGCTTACAATCTAGGTCCCTGTTTTCTTATAAGCATTTTTTTAAAGGAGCCCATACCATTGTTGTTCTTTTGTTTCTGGCTTATTTTGCCTTACCAAATGACCCACATGTTCATTCACATCGTTGGATGTCTCATAACTTTGTTTCTTTTTGTAGCAGTACAATCTTATTTCATAAGTATACACCATTGTTTGCCAATCTACTCAGTCAGTGCATCCTTCACCCACCTACATTCATTGGGTATCATGTATAGTGCCCAAAGTTCAAAGTCTACCAACATTCTTAATTTTAGATAATTTCATTGTTCCCAAGAGAAAGAAAACCAATAAATACACCTTTCCCAAATAGGAAATCTAAACCTCCTCTGAACTCTTGTTCCTCCCCCTATTATTTACCTCTGCTGTTTCTGTGTAGTGCTGATGTTTTCTTTTTGAACATAGCCCATAGCTTGCAATAGCAGTTTCCCCTATACCCTGGACTTAAACACTCTTTGTACATGAATCATATCTTTGAAGTAATTCTTACAAGAACAAATTCATATTTCTAGTGTTAATTAGTGGGACACGTAGGTCTATACATTCCCTTTCAATCTTGTTCATCCTCAATAAGGTAATATTACTTAAAGACAACCTTTATTTGTATCTATTCCCTTACATTGGAGTTCAACCTCATTAGCTAACAGTTCACCTATTTCTAGCTTCTATTTATTTCTAAGTCTGCTATATTCTGTATTATAAACCCTTGTCTTTACTTTTACCGTGGTCATAAAAGTGGAAACATGCAGTGTATAGTATGTTTTTGTGTCTGGCTTATTTACTCAGCATTATGTCCTCAAGGTTCATCCATCTTGTCATGTGCTTCAGGATATCATTTGCCTTACTGCTGCATAATATTCTATCATATGTATATACCACATTTTGTTGATCCACTTGTCTGTTGATTGGCATTTGGTTTGTTTCCATCTTTTGGCGGCTGTGAATAATGCTGCTATGAACATTGGTGTGCAAATGCCTGTTTGTTCATTGCTTTCAGCTCTTCTGGGTATATACCAAATAGTGATATTGCTGGGTCATAAGACAACTCAATATTTAGTTTCCTAAGGAACTGCCAAGTAGTCTTCCTTAGTGGCTGCACCATTATACATTCCCATCAGTAGTGCGTAAGTACCCCAGTTTCTAAACATCCTCTCCAACATTTATAGTTTCCTGTTTGTTTAATAGCAGCCATTCTTATAGGTGTGAAGTGGTATCTCATTGTAATCTTGATCTGCATTTCCCTTATAGCCAATGAAAATGAGCATCTCTTCACGTGCTTTTGAGTCATCTGTATTTGCTTTTCAGAAAAATGCTTATTCATAACATTGACCCATTTTATAATTGGGTTGTTTGATCTTTTGCTTTTGAGTTGTATGATTTCCTTCTACATTCAGGAAATCAAATATTTGTCTGATATGTGATTTCTAAATATTTTTTCCTACTGAGTTGGTTGCCTCTTCACAATTTTGCAAAGACTTTTGAGGTGCAGAAGCATTTGATGTTGAGGAGTTCCCATTTATCTATTTTTTCTTTTGTTTCTTGTGCTTTGGGTATAAAGTTTATGGAAGCTACCTCCTACTACAAGGTCTTGAAGATGTATTCTTACATTTTCTTCTAGAAGTTTTATGGTGCTAATGCTTCTATTTAGGTGTTTGATCTACTTTGAGTTAATTATTGTGTAGGGTGTAAGATAGGGGTCCTCTTTCATTCTTTTGGCTTTTGATATCCAGTTTTTTCCATGCCCAATTATTGAAAAGACTACTTTTTCCAGTTCAGAGGATTTGGGAGCTTTGTCAAAAATCAGTTGACCATAGATTTGGTGTTCTATTTCTGTGCTCTTGATTCAATTCCATCAGTCAATACTTCTGTCTTTGTGCCTGTGCCATGCTGTTTTGACCACAATGGCATTATGCTGGGTTTTAAAGTCAGAGAGTGTTAATCTTCCCACTTCATTCTCCTGTTTTAGTATTTTTTTTTTTTTTTAGCTATTTGGGGTCTCTTTCCCTTCCTACTACTATTATGATTCCTATTACTTTCTGAAATGATTAAATAAATACCTATTCATTTTTCCTATGAATTTGGTAATTATCTTTTCCAAGTCTTCGAAGTATGTTGTTGGAATTTTGAATGGGACTGTGTTGAATCTATAAATCAATTTGGGTAGAATTGACATCTTAACTATATTTACCCTTCCCATCCTTGACCAGGACATGTCTTCTCACCTATTTAGATCTCCTTTGATATCTTTTAGCAATGTTATGTGGTTCTCTATGTATGTCCTTTATGTCCCTAGTTAAGTTCATTCCTAAGTACTTGATTCTTTTAGTTGCTATCTTGAATGGAATTTTTCCTTAACTGACTCCTCAACTAGGTCATTGCTTGTGTGTAGAAATGATTTTTGTTGATGTGCTGTATTATATTAATTGATTTTCTTGTGTTGAACCTTCCTTGCATTCCTGGTATCAACCCCACTTGGTTGTGGTGTATAATTCTTTTAATATGCTTTTGGATTCAATTTGCTAATATTCTGTTGAGAATTTTTGCATCTATGTTCATTAGATAGAGAGACCTGTAGTTTTTCCTTCTTATAGCATCTTTACCCGGTTTTGGTATTAAATGATATTAGCTTCATAAAATGAGTTAAGTAGAGTTCCCTTTTCTTCATTTTTTTTGGAAAAGTTTGAGCAGGATTGGTGTTAGTTCTTTTCAGAATGTTTGATAAAATTCCTGTGAAGCCATCTGGCTCTTCGTGGGAAGATTTTTGATGACTGATTGAATCTCTTTAGTTGTGATTGGTTTATTGATATCTTCTATTTCTTCCTGAGTCAGTGCAACTTGTTTGTGTGTTTCCAGGAATTTGTTCATTTCATATAAGTCATCTAGTTTGTTGGCATACAGTTGTTTATAGTATCCTCTTATGATTTATTTTATTTTTTCAGAATCTATGGTTATGTACCCCTTCTCATTTCTTATTTTGTTTATTTGCATTGTCTCTCTTTTCATTTGACAGACTGATTATTATATGTCTTGGGGAAGGCCTATTTGGGTTTATTCTGGTTGGGGTTCGTTGGGCTTCTTTGACTTGTACATTTACGCCCTTTATAAACGTTGGGAAGTTTTCTCCCATTATATCCTCAACTACTCTTCCTAGCCTTTTACTCCTCTCTTCTCTTTCTGGGGTACAAATGATTCTTATTTTTGTGTCCTTTGTTTTGTCTATCATTTCCCTGAGATCCAATTCAAATTTTTCCAACTTTTTTGTGACTTGCTGTTTTGAGTGTTCAAAGTCAGTTATCCTGTACTCTACTTTGCTTATTCTTTCTTCTGTCTCTTCAAATCTGGTGTTGTGTGCATCTAGTATATTTTTTTTTATTTAAGCCACAGTGCTTTTAATCTCTGTGATATGTTTTTTCCTATTTATTCTTTCAAATTCCTCTTTATGCTCTTCTACTATCTTCTTGATCTCCTTTATGTAATTTGCCATCCCACTTATTTTATTAAGTAGATTCATATGAACATCTTTGATTAGTTGTCCCAATGTTTGTGTCTCCTCTGGTGCTTTAATTTTGTCATTAGGCAAGGCTATCTCTGTATGCATTGTGATATGCTTAGTGACCTTCTGTTGCTTTCATCACATGTAAATATCTTGATTAATTTTCTTTGGGAGTTGATTTCTTTCAGCAGTCTAAGGCTTTGTGTTTGCAGGATGGATGTGCTGCAGGGAGCATGGTATGGGGTGGGGCATAACAGTCTGGGGATTCAATGATGTGCAGGTATAGGTGCAGGTTGGGGATGTTATGCTGGTGCTTGTGGACATAAGTACCAAACTGCCAGGAAAAATGTAGCTGTGCAGAGTCACCAGTCTGTGGGCATAACCCTGGTGTGCACCGGTCTAGAGCATGGGGCCCTTTGTGCACATGCATAGGTCTTTGATACCAAGTCAGTATTATGCCTTCTTGTGTTGGGGGCAGATGTAACCTGAGTGTGAAGGGCAGCACTTTCACAGAGCTGGGAAGCATGACTGAGGGCTGTGCACATACGTGGATCCAAGACTGCAGTAAACTGTCATTCCCAGAGCTGAAAGACTTGATTGAAGGTCTGTGTGCATGTGTGGGTCTATAAGTGCTGTAAACTGATGTGCAGAGATGGGGGGCGGGCTGTGTGACACTATGGGTAGGGAACGGTGGTATCCTAGGTATGGAAAGTAAAGCTCTTAGTCTTTATGTATTGGCAACAGCCTGTAGGGAACAGGAAAGGGGAGGTAGTGCTCGGGAGAGAGGCAGGAGAGGTGAGTTGGGCTGCATGTGGGGTGAGGTGGATATGCTTATTCCAGACTGGTGGGGCAGGGGGACCTGGTGTGCAGGGAATGGGAGTGAGTGATGGGGCTCAGGTGTGTGGGTGTGGGGCGAGTCGCAGGTCAGGGGGCTGTGCTGGTGAGGGTAGCGCATTCACAGCCTGGCTGACTTCCTAATAGCTGTCTCCCTGCTGTCCCTGTGCTCCTATGGGTTCCGTGCCTCCGCACCGACTCCAGCTTTCTGCTTCCCAATACCTTGGCCTCTGCAACTAGGGCCACCCTATGTGGTGCAGAAGGCTCTCCCAGGTCAGTTGCATTCTTGAATCACCATCTCAGTGGCCCTCCTGCCCCTCCTCTAACTTTTTTGTGGAGCAGGGCTGAACTCGAGCTACTCTATTCAGCTTTCTTCCCAGAAATCCTCCAAATCCATTTTTAAAGAAAGCTTTCCTGACTTTCCCATCTATAAATTACATTTTGCCTTCTTAATCTTTATAGCACTTTATTCTGAACACAAGTATAAATGTAGCTCTCTTGGGGTATTGCACTGTATCCATTTGTATATATTTCTGCAAATCCAGTTCTTATCTTAACTTGGTGAAAGCACAAGAAATTACCACTTTCATCATTGCAAGAACTCAAGGCTTTAGCATATAATCCTCCCCATTGTATTTGCTCAATATATTTAATTTAGTTAGTATATGATACCAGTTAATAAGACAATATTTCTGTTCTTGAATTAGCAATTTAATTATCTCAAGTCATCAGATTCAAATTCCTTCCATGCATTTAAAAATAACCTATGGAACTGAACATTAGGACCTTCTGACATAAAAATCATGTTTATTTTTGATATAACCTTGCAAAAATAACAAATTTTGAAATCCTGTTCGAATCTTTCTTTGCTAACGTTTTCTGGATTAGAAGTTTACATGACTTTGACACTTCACCTCTGAAGTTCTTTACATGACTTGTTAAAAAAGATTTCTAAAATCTATTATACAAGTCATTGCCTTATAGCGAACATGACATCTATAAACCAATTCAAATGAAGTATTACTACTGTAAGAATTTCATTTTGTTACCTAACCATGTAAAATATCATTTTATATAAAGTCTATTATTCATATATCTCGGAATGCTATATTTAGTCTATTAACAAATTTAAATGTCTGCTATTTGATTCATGTTTTGAAATAGAGAAATAATTATTAGTAAATATATGTTGAGTGATCAAAAACATAGTTTTAGATAATAAGAGGTACAAGGCAGTGCAGTATCAAAAACATCTGTTGGCAACCACTAACTAATGCATACTGCTGTTCAATATAGAAATGTCAGTAATTTATCTGGCAGCCAGACTCTTCTTTTAGACTGCATGCTATTAAATGTGATATTCTTGAGTTGAGAAGGATTTGCTTTTTTATTACCAAGCTTATGTTACATGTCATTATTTTATATTCTGATAGCATTATTCTCTCATCTTAAATTAAGTTTTATCTGCTATTTTAAGTAGCCAATAGACATTGGAACAAATTATTATTCAAGGAGAAAAACGGGGAAAATTGTTACTTGATGCTGAATTGAATTTAAAGAATCCGTTTAATCAGCAAGAAATATTTACAGTACTGCACATCTTTAAGTCGAAAGTAATTTTCCTCATGTTGGATTAGTAGCCATTAAGCTAGTTAAAAAATATTCATCTACCCAACATAGTTATTTATACAGATATGTAACAAAGTCATGTTAAATTGCTTGGTTAAAAGTAGTTTTGCATTCTGTATCCAATTACATGTTACTCAGGCTTGACTCAATCAATCGATCATGAACATATTTCTTTGAATTATTGCTACTTATAGGATAATGTGCCCCTTTAAATTTACATATAAGGTATATTTTCTGCTCTCAAAGTGCTTTTAGGATAAATGTATGTGCCTGATTTTACTTTGTACCGTGGAAGAGTCTAAATTCTATCCTAGAAAAATAGATGTTAGAGACAGAGTTTTCTCCTATTATCTATTCAGCACTTGTTTTCTCTTAGTAGGACAAGACAAATGGTAGCTAGGTTATAAATAAATGATAGCAATGTAGATAGATAAAGATGTCATATACAACATCTTCATGTCAATGTCAACTTGTCAAATGATTGCTAGCGATAATAATGACATTGGTGGTTCTCAGGAAGGAAATTATCTCATAAATTATATATTACGCTAGTCAGGGAATGCTTCCTGAAGAGAAAAGGTGTCAGTATTTTAACATAGATGGAGAAGCCAAAAAACAAAATATCAAGACGTGTAAATATTATAAGCTAAATCTTATAGTCAAAGAAGAATGTGGTTTATAGAAAGGTGGTTGTGGTGAACAGACTCTAGAAGGATCCCATTAAGATCCAACACTTAGCTTTTATGTCCTTGTGTGATCCCCTCACTTGAAGAATCACCGAGATTAGGATCTAACAAATAGAAAAAGGCAAATCTGATGGGATGTACATGATTTTTACATGTTTGGGTGATGTCAAGTTCCAACTTGCATTGCTAGAGGACTCTCTCTTCCTTTTTAGCCTAGAGGAATCAAATTGCCATGTTGTGTGCTGCTTCATGGAAAGCAAGGAGCTGAAGGCTGTTTCAAGGTGACACCGAACCAGAGATTCAGCATCCTGCAAGAACTGAATGCTGCCAAGAACCCTGCAAGCTTGGGAGCAGATTCTTCCTGGGGCAGCCTCAGATGAGACTGTAGGCCCATTTAACATTTGATGCAAATCATGTGAGACACTGAGCAGATGATTTAACCAAGCTGTGACCAGAGTCTTAACCAACAGAAAACACCATAAGATAGTAAATGTGGGTTGTTCTAAGCCACTAAGTGTATGATAATCATGTCTCACATCACTAAACATCTAATTCTGTAACTAAAGATTTGAATCTTATAAGTGGCAAGCCTCTGATAGAACTATCAGAGAAAAATTGAAAGATTGATTGTGATTTACAATGCTCCGAGAATGTGGAGGACTGTGAATAGTAATATCGTTTGAACATTTTCCTTAAAGCAGTGATGGGAAGGGTGGTCATTAAATATTCTGCTAAAGAAAAGGATAGGATAAAAAAATGGAAACAGTTTCCATATGCATGAGATAAAGACATCAGGATTTGGGAGGCTGCTTAACTATCTTGAAAATGAAGTAGAAAGGCATGGCAGTCTAGGCTAGGCTAGAGGTAGCAGTGGACACTAACCGGAAGAAATCAAGAATTATAGAACAATTTATAGATTGCTTGTATAAAGCGAGAAGGGGTAATATAAAAATTGTAAGAACATTTTTGCGAAACTGCTTTTAGACTTAGATATTTAATAAAATGAAGGAGAAAGTAGAGGAAATTGCATTGACTTGCCAGGGGAAAGAGCAGGAAGGAGAACATGCTGAAATAATTTTTTTGTATATGTTATGTTTCAGACACTAGAAGGACAGCATAAGTATCAGTATAAGGACTTAAAATAAGAACAAGAATTCATTTTGAGGCTGGAGGAATGTATGTGAACACCATTGAAGTATTTATGGGAATTTTATAGGAGAGAAATAATTTCCCAAAGAGAAGGGGACTGAGCTCAAAGAGCTGGACTTAATGTAGTCAAGGATTGGCTAAATTATTTTATATCTTTCATTATTTGAAAAATATTATAATTCTATTTTCATAATTTTACAATATTTCATATTTCTACAGAAAATTGTTCTCCATGATTTCTCTTTCATATTAAAAAAAGAATTGGAAAAAAGGGTTATAAGAAATGTTGCTTCATAAATTTCAGTGTTTGCATTGTACTAACATAAGAACAATATATTTCACTAAGGAGTATAAGATAATGAAATAAAATGATTGGTTCTAAATCTATATGAAAACACTTAAATATTGATATAATTGCAAAGAAATGTACCTTCATTGTGATTTGCGTCAGAAGAATTACTCTCATGTCCCTATTGTGACAAATAAGAAAACAGGAGGAAAATGCTTTTTAAAACATTACATATGAATCATTAAGTTAAAAATTGATGGCTCTTTTCAGAAGGTGGGTTTCCAAAGGTGGAGTAAATACTAGCATCATCATAGACCGGGAAGCATACCAAAATGCAAATATCAGAGGCTTTGCTTCTTGGCTTTTCAAATTCTCACATCTTATTCTAGATTCCTCCTTCTATAGCTTCACTACCAAAAGGACAGTGAGGATTTGAACTTGAAACAGTCATTGTTAAGTCTTGGCAAGAAAATCCTAAGTTCTAGCTAGTAAATGGACAGAAAATTGGGTTCTGTACAATGTGTTAGATTTTTATGTGCTTTGCAGTTCTCAATTTTTTTCTTTTTACAGATATATATTTCACCCACTGGTTAAAAAAATAAAAGAACAAGCTTCACCCTCAAATGCTAACTTAGAGTATACTGACTTTAACCACATAAACTTAAACAGTGTTTTTTCCTTTATAAGAATGCTTACATTCTGCATTATTTTGAACAGACGTATATATGCTCAGTCTTTTGTGGACCTCTTTGTACAATTGCATAAATGAATATGTAGTGTATAATTGAAACTAATATGTGCATGTAAAACCTCTAAAGTTAACCTTATCATCAAAAACAGTTCAAGACTTGCTCAAAGATAGGCAGGAGCTCTTCTTTGTGCTATAGGTAAGGTATCACCACATATGATCTGCTTGCTCCAGCACAGCCATTTTTCCATGCATAGCTTATTGTCTTTATGTCTAAAACCCATTCCAACTCTCAATTTTGAGCTTTTGAGTGAACACTTGCAATCTCTGAACATAGATTTTCCTGTATTTTATGTCGTTACTGTTTTCTTTTTTCAAATAATTTCCTAGTAGGAAAGCAAGAAACAGTTACATGTGAAGCTGGTTATTTGATATGATGATTTAGGAGTGTAAACAGATACGGTAGACATGCCAAATGAAGGGTTTCTTCTAATTTTCCCAATAGAATCGTATAAAGGGTCGATGCATTCTGGTATATATTATGCAAAACATAAAGCGCTTAGTATTTCCACATCACAACTAAAAAGGACTGAAGTCATTGAATTCCAGTTGCCAGGTGTATGTAACTCAAGTTGCATGTTGTATACAGTTTATCAGATTTAGATGCACGCAGTATGTTGTCACCTAGGATTGCAATTTTTATTTCTATAATTAAATATCTTACTGCTAGCTGTGTTGGAAAACTAACACTTAAAGGAAATAATCTCATCGACATATGTGCCAGGATTGACTTTCTAAGGATATCTTCTTAAAACACATATACAATTGATATTTTTGTCTCTTTATATATGTACATGAGAGAGAAAAAAATCATAGCACGATATCTGAGAGACACTGATGAGATGAGTGATAGAAATATCATTAAAAATAACTTCTGTGGATTTTGATTAGGTCAAATTATCTATTACCTAAATTTAAATCTGCGAATGTAAAACTATCACACCAGCATTTCATCTTTATGTGAAACACGTCCCTCTGAATTAAGTATGCAAATGCCTTCAAAGGTCTTTGGAGAAAACATGTTCTAGGTATCTATCTTCATGCCTGTGTCAGAAGAATTTAAATCTTAAAAATATATCTTATGAAATTTTTACATGCACTCTTAACATGACAAATGCAGTGACTTTAACTTCTGAATAAAATGCTAATTCTTTAATTTCTTGTACTATGTGCCAGCCATAATAGTGTGATACTGAGTCTCTTACATGCAGAATATTGAGTTCTGATTGTACTACTTCTTAGCTAATCTTTGGCACTCATGTAAATTTGTTGCCTAAATTTTATCACTGTTAAATTGGATATAATAAAAGTATTCATACAATTTTAGGAGGGAGATAGAAGATCATGTAAGTTAAGCATGAAAACCCCTAAAAGATTGTATATATATATATATATATATATATATATATATATATATATATATATATATTTTATCACTTTGAGTTTTTGTTTCAGATTACTATAATCTTCCTTAGACAAAACTATTTGGGGTATATTTAAGGTTAGCCAAATTAGCCATGTTATTTATATATCTTCCATGGTTCAGTGTGAAAAAGCTGTTTATTTGTATTTTGGGGGGGCTATGAAAACTTGAACGACTTGGGAAAGAAACTGCCTACTTATTAAGATGCTATAGTTCTGAGTATATAGCATTTCCTGAGCGGCACTGAGGCAGATTGAATTATTACAACCTTTCTGAGCTACTTACTGTTAATGGGATCATACATCCTTGTCCTGTGTTAGGTGATTTTGTGATGTTTCCCTTAGAGTAGAAAGTGTGTGCATTCCCACATCATTGACTCTGGTTTGTCTATGTGCATTGCTGTGACCAACAGAATGTAAGCAGCTGTAGTTTGTTCAGTCCAAATAGATTTTTAAGAGGAATTGCCTCATGCTTGCCCCTGTTAAACTTCTGCTCTTCAAGCAAATCAGTCCCAGAGAGCAGATCCTTTTGCAGCCAATGTTCAGCTGAACCAAACAGAACTACAGGCCCAGGAAGAAGAAATAAACTCATGTTCTTGTAAGTTACTAAGACTGGGGGTTACTTATTACCACAGTGGAAGGTGTGTACATAAAGGTGAAAATAAAAAAGGAAATTTATTTTAATTCTGCCTTATAAGAGAAAGGGAAAGAAGAACGAAATAATAATTTAAACAATAATTAAAATTTATTTGCCTTGCTAATATGCTGGGGGTCAGAAAATCATAAAAATGATGTTTGTTTTATAGTGACAGTATAAAATTTTATGCTGCATGTTAGGCTAGGGGTATGGGGAAAAGATGGATGAAGAAGTAGCCATGACCATATTTTATAACTGTAAGGATTTGAAACTTGGTGATGTGCCAAAATATTACTTTTACTCTTTTTTTAATTTTATTTTTTAAGCATTTTACTGTGAAATAGACGCAGAAAAGTAATGGATTTCAAAGTACAATTTAACAGTAGTTATAGAGCAAACTTCAAAGTATGCTATGGGCTACAGTTCCATAATTTCAGGATTTCCTTCTAGCTGCTCTCTTTAGAAATAAAAAAGATTACATGTGCATGTGATTTTCAAGAAATATAAACATTTCAAAGAATGATGTAGTATTCTTCAATAAATATAACAAAATTGCCACACATTACATCTTGAGTTTTTTCTTTGGTTGCTCTTTTCTCTTTCAATTGAGTGCATTTTAGACAGATGGAGTAAATATACATTTTTTAACCACGGAGTATGATAAATTCTGTGTGATACATCACAACATATTCTTCAAAATTTGGAAGCAAATTAATATGGACCTTAAATAATGATGGAATTCCAAACAAAGAATCTTGTGTAACTTATTTCTAAACCTTTATCCAGGTGGGCTATTTCCTCTTTGAAAGGAGTCCATATTTTCTGAACAATGGATTGAGTGTCCTGCTGAAAAGCATATATGTTTCAAAACAAGCTTAACAAATAAAATGCAGTAACTTTTGTAAGTGGGTTAAAGATTTAGAAAATACTATTTGAACTTCAAATTTCAGAAGAATGATATATAATGAAAAAAAAACACCTCTTTTCCCTACAAGTTCTAGATCAATATTTCGCATAAGATTAATTTGCAATTTATTATTTATTTTTTACCAGTACATGTATGCGTATATTTTTGATTAATCTCAAAAACATGTTTTGTAGCCTTGGGTTTTTATCTTATGTGTAATACATAGATTATTCTTGGAATATTTCACATGTAAAGTTCCTGAATTTTAAAAATCTATTTTCAAATTATGACAACTTTATATTTAAATCAATCATTCATTATTTTGTTAGTTGTGCTTTTCTTATCCGTTAGCTTTCAGTTTACTGAAATATGAATGTTTTAAAAATTCCAAGCCCGGTTCTGAATTTCATGAACAAGTTGGTATCTTTAGAACGCCTAGTCAGTTTATTCAATTTCATCCTCAAATAACTGAATAAACCTTTACAAATCTCTGTGGCAAGATAAAATCATAGACCATGGTCCTCCAACTGGTTATGCTTTTACTGTTGTTGTTGCTGTTACTTGATTTTTACTTTTTACTTTTAAAACATTCTCAATTTTTTTAACCATGAATTTCTTTGCAAAAAGCAATACATTGCTCATATTTGAAAGATTTTTTACTCAACAATATAGTTTGCATTCCTCAAGAGTTGCTCTAAGTTAATGGTATTCAAAGTAAAATCCCACTCTAAAAGAAGTTTTGAAGAAGCACGTTGGGAAACTTAATAATATAAATATTTGACTTCAGAATAGTTACTTTTTATGCTAGCTAAACAAAATAATAAAGTAGGAAGTTTACATCTGCAGCAATTTTATTAATGAGAGAATAGCAACTGACAGAAGATTGGAGAATTCTAGAGGACATTATTTATTTATTTATTTCATATTCAACAAAACTATCGAATATGCAGCAAAATATGAGTCAAAATAAACTAAAATAATATTGGAAAGTCTTGTACACAATCTTAGATAAAGAATACATAGACATGGTGGGATAATGGTTATCATGAATTTAGAAGTATAATTAAAGGACTCAATGAAGTTGATCAGCCACATCTTGGGGACCACAGTTTACTCCTAGGTTGAAGCTGCAAGAAAGACCTTCTTAAGTAACAATGGGGACTTACTATTAGATTCCCCTTGAATAAGCAATGACATTTGTGATGCTTAATTTCAGGTGTCAACTTGACTAGGTTGTGGAATCCAGTTGTTTGGTCAAGCAAAACACTGGCCTGATTGCTCCCGTGAAAGCATTTCGTAGACGGATTTGTATCAATAACAAATTTGCATCTACAACTCATTGTATCTCTGTCCAAAAGAGACATCCCTCAGAAATTTGGCATCTGGTCAGTTGGAGGTCTTAAAAGCCAGACCTGAGCATTTCAGAAGTCAAAGAATTTCTGCTTCCACTTCACTCAGCCAGCTTCTCTGGAAAAAATTAACTTCCTCTTTAAAGAGTTTCAAGCTTGTGGCCTTCCCTATAGAATTTGGATTTGACCTCCCATAGTTACATCATGTGAGCCAATACCTATTGATCGATTGATCGATAGATTTGTACGTTTGTGTGGACACAAATATATATCCTGTCAGACCTATTTCTCTGGAGAACCCTCATATAACAACAGAGGCAGAAGCAAGATGGAGCTCAGCCACCAATATATATCAAAGAAATCTCCATGTATACCCCAAAAGGCTGCTCATCCAGCACATTTCCCTCTTTCCTTTTGCAAGCTCACATCTGCAATAAGAAGCTACAAGAAATACCCAGACATGGAAGCAGTCAAGCCTGCAAAAGGGATGTATTTATTATCCTTTAGATAGATTTTCTCATATCTATATATTGTGATTTGAGTAGGTAGTACAAACATATGGTTAAAAAACTGAGATTATAAAATGAATAAACTGTGACACATACAGCATGTGCTTAGTAACATAGATTTATGTTATTGTTTTAGCACTTGTCTTTTAAACCATATAATGGGAAAAAGAGGATTTACATACTAAAAATACAATAAAACTCTTCTATATTTACCTAAGTAGCTACCTTTACAAAGTGTGGCTATCTAATAAGTGCTCTTCATTTCTTCATATAGCTTTGAGTTACTGTCCAGTGTCATTTCATTTCAAAATGAAGGACTCATCATATCTCCTGGTCTTCTAGCACCAAACTCTCTCAGCCTTTGTTTACTTGGGGATATCCTAATTTCACCTCCAATTTTGAAGGATATTTTTGCTGGATATAGCATTTGTAGTTGAAGGTTGTGTGTGTGTGCATGCACATGTTTTCTAGTCCTTTAAATATGCCATTCCACAACTTCCTGTCTTCCATGTTTTCTGATGAAAATTCAGATTCTAATCATATTGAGGTTCCTCACATACAATATATCACTTTCCTCTTGCTGCTTTAAAGATTATCTATCTTTATCTTTTGACAGTTTGATTATAATGTTTCCTGGTATAAGTTTACCACACTTAGAGTGAGTTCAGTTTTTGGTTGTGTAAATCCATGTATTTCATCAAATTTGGAAAGTTTTCAGTCATTATTTTTTCAAATGTTCTTTTTTATTTGCCGTTTTTCTCTCTCCTCGCTTTCTGGTACTCTTCCAACATTGATGGTATGCTTACTGGTTTACCAAAATTTCTTAGACTATGTTCATGTCTCCTGTTGTTTTTTGCACCTCACACTTTCAAGTTTACTGATTATTTTCTCTACCTGTTCCAATCTGCTATTGAGCCCTTCCAGTGAGTTTTTCGTGTTAGTTTTTATACTTTTCAGCCCCAATAGAATTACTACTTAGCTCCACAACAGGTCTATTATAATTTATTTTTATTGATGCTCTGTCTAGTGAAGTGTTGTTCGCCTAGTGTCATTTAAATATTTTTCCATTGTTTACCTTTTTCTTTTTCATATTAAAACAGTTGATTTAAATATTTGTTAAGCAAGTCTAATGTCTTCATGTCCTCAAGAGGGGTTTCTATTAATTTCTTTTATTTTTTTCTGTAAATAGGCCACATAGTCTTATTTGTATGACACTTAATTTTTTGTTGAAAATTGAATATTTTGAATGATCTGCCCTTCCATGTTTGATGTTGTCATTTCCTATGGATTGTGTTTGCTTCTCTGGTTAGTGACTTTTAAATTATTTTGGTGAAGATTGTAATCTCAATTGCATGTGGTCTCTGAAATATATAAAGTTCTGGAACCAAAAAAAATTCATTCTTTGTAACTTGACTCTGTGAGTGCATTGACACATCTTCAACAATTAGTCAGCCCTTTATACTTTTGCTTTAAACTGCTTCTGTAGAGCTTGAAGTTCAGTTAAACATGAAAATTTAAGACCTTCCTAGGTCTTTTATGGGAATCTATGTAACTTTCCTTATTCTCCAGTAAATGTGAAAGATTTTCTAATCCTTTACTTCCCAAAGCATCTCACTCTCTTAGTTTTCCCCTCAGACCTCTCAGTGTGTCTCTTGTCTGCTGTTGATACATTGTGTTTCAGGCCTCATTTTATAGTTAATTTGCCTCTGATGTTTCCATCTATTGTCTTTGTCTTCATTAAAAATTGTTTGTTGTTATAAACTTTAGACTATTTCCAAAATTAAAAGTGATAAAGTCCAAGAAAGACTATAAAGGTTCTAAAAAAAACCCAAACTTTTGGTTTCCAACCTCTACCAGGAAAAATAAAAAATCAACCATTAGTGAACACGAAATGAACTGCTTCATTTGCAGAAATAAAATCCATAAACATGGTTTTGGCAGACTAAACAATGGTTACCATAAAATACCCAGACCTAATTTCCAGGACCTGAATGTGTTATCTTACATGGTGAAAGAGAGTTTTCCAATGTGATTAAGTTAAAGAATTTAAGATGAAGAGATTATCCTGGATTGGCCAGGTGGACCAGTGTAACTAGAAGTGTCCTGTAGAAAGGAGTCAAGAAATCGAATGAAGAAGGGGATTTGAAAATGTTATGCTCTGCCTTTGAGACGGAGGAAAGGTCCATGAGCCAAAGTATGTTAATGGTGTTAAGAAGCTAGACACTGCAATAAAATGGAGTCACCACTAGAGTCTTCAAAGGAAGATAGCCCAGCCAACACCAGTTTAGTCCAGTGAAACTGACTTTGCACTTTTGTCCTCTAGAACTCTTAATAGCATACATTTCTATTAAGTCATGAAATTTGTAATGATTTAAACAGCAGTAACAGGTAACTTTCTTATCCATTAGAAGCCCCTATAAAGGAGTTGGAATCATATAGTATAGACATCTTTGCTCACCTGATCAAAATATAACTTTCACACCCAGTTCTTTGCTTAGAAATTAGCTATGGATGCAGTCAGTATTTGGTTTAGATTTTTTTAAAATACAATTGTGCATCTGTTTTGTTTTTTTTTTTCTTTTCAAGTTCATTGTTAAAGTTTACACAGATTCACTAGGTATGTTTTAGTAAACAATAAAGAAAGAATGAACTGAAAACTCGATTCTGATGCTATGGTCATGGAAAATTTTTTTTAAATCTTTACTCTGCCATAGATTTTAAACTTTTAACTGCTGACACCTTTAGTAGTGTTTTTGTTTGTTTGTTTGTTTGTTTGTTTTATTTTTCCCTAAAGATCACAAGGATAGGATTTGATGTTACTCATTTATACATCTATGGAGTCCCAATTACTTTTTACCATTGCTATAGAGGAGTTGAATATTTTATAAAATGATACCATTGTTCCTGAATTAGAAGATATTGCATAATAATTACTATGATGTATAATATTTACAGTGTATATGGACTAAATTAACCCAAAATAGATTTAGTGTATACAAAACAATATTTAGGGTTTTCTCTTCAGTCTCCAGTAGTAATGCAACTGGAAGATTAAATATCAGGTATTTAACAGAAAGGAAAACTGTACACACTTGAGAAGAAATGCAAGGAAATATATACTGCATCAAAAGAAAATATGTAGGTTTATAAGTAGACTGATTATCCTATTACTTTTAAAGTGTATTAAATAGTATAGTCATTCTTTTTCTTTCAAGTTAGCAAACGTACACTGAGAAATCAATTACAAAGAGCCAATAAAAGGTATATGGCTGTAATTACATTTAATAAATTGTCTAGAATTATAATTTATTTAGAAATGTTATTTAAAATTATTAATATTTCTGAATTATTTAAATTCTGCATATTAGAACAATAAAGTTGTGTATTTGAAAAATACCAAAGACATATGAGTACCATCTAGTGGTAAAACTGGAGGCAAGCAACAAGCTGTGAAAGAAAGTGGTGTAAATCAGGTAGGGGAAACACGTGGCCAGACTCAGATTATAAAGAAGAAAGACGTGATGGCATGAGACACTAAACATCAAAACAGAGCCAGTGTCTTCACTATAGTGTATATGAAGTGATTAAACAGGGGAACAGTTTTCTTTTTTGCAAATCTGAAAGTCATCATTTTACAGAAACTGATACAAACACTGAGAAAGTGATCAAACTTCAATTAGAGATATGAATGAAGCTGATCTGGTCAAGACTAAGGTAAATCAGACTAAAGGGTAAAGGATGATACTGACTGTATTTTAAAACTTCAACTTCTGTGTGAGACCAAAGGAAGGAATGCTTATTTGGTGCAAAATTTATATTTTCAGTAACACACTATCTAATTTAGCTTGTATGGTCAACTTATTTGAACACCACAATAACATAGAACTGTGAATGGGGAGTAAGCGCTTGTTGGTTTGTACAGTTTGGTGTGATGCCCTGGTACATCCCAGAGCAAGCTGGGTAGAAGATCAAAAAAGTATTTGCAAAGTAGCTTTGAGAAACTGAGAGAAAAGGTGGAAATATTAACTTTCCCCACCTGAAGAAGACCTGGTATTCTTTCAAGCATTGGAGACTGCCAATTAGATGGAGCAGACTCTTGCTCTTGGAGCTTTCCCTTAGAAACTTATTCCTGAAAAATAGAAACTGAGTCTACTTGTGATTATACCTAAGAGTAACCCCCAAAGGGCCTCTTCTATTGCCCATATGCAGCCCCTCTATTTAAACAAAACTGCAGGGGAACTTACTGTCCTCCTCCATATGTGGTACATGACTTCCAGGAGTGTAAATGTCCCAGGCAATATGGGACATGACTTCCAGGGATAAGCCTGGCCCTGGCATCATGGGACTGAGAAAACCTTCTTGATCAAAGGGGGGGGGGAGATAAATGAAACAAAATAAAATTTCAGTGGCTGAGAGATTTCAAACAGAGTAAAGAGTCCTGCTGGAGGTTATTCTTATGCAGTATATAGATATCTCTTTTCATATTTTGGTGTATTAGAGTAGTGAAAGGGAAATACCTGAAACTGTTTAACCACAATAGATACATTATTAGTGAGCAACCATAGATGAATTTCGCATGATGATGATTCAAGTCCACAGTGACAGAAAAACTAGGCACCATCACCTGACCAAGTTGATACCTGAATCTAACTATGACAGGCTTTTTTTTTCTTAAACTTTTTAAAAAAATAAATAGCCTTGATTCTTTTTTTATATATAAAGGGGATTTATTTGGTTATAAATTTACAGTTCTTCAGAGGAGGGACAGCTGGCTTTCTTCTGGCTTTCTCTTATATGGGAAAGTACATGGCAATGTCTTCTGGACTTTCCTCCCAGCTTCTGACTTCAAACGGCTTCCCCTGGGGTGATTCCTCTCTTGTCTCCAAGCATCTGGGTCTGAGTTGCTGAGCTCCCTTCTGACCTCTTCCTCTGACACCTCCAACTAATTCAATCAAACATGACTCACTGCAGAAGGCATGCCCCTTAACCGACCACAATAGATACATTATTAGTGAGCAACCATAGATGAATTTTGCATGATGATGATTCAAGTCCACAGTGACAGAAAAACTAGGCACCATCACCTGACCAAGTTGACACCTGAATCTAACTATGACAGGCTTTTTTTTTTTCTTAAACTTTTTTAAAAAATATGTTTTAAGCTATAACATATATACAAAGCAAAAAAAGAAAAAAAGCAATAGTTTTCAAAGCTTTCTTCAATAAATAGTCGCAGCACAGATCCCAGAGTGTGTCACAGGCTACCATACAATCCTCTCAGATTTTTCCTTCTAGCTGTTTCAGAATATAGGAGGCAAGAAGGAATATATATTTTTTAATCATCACAATTGACTTTTTTTCATTTCTGTGAAAAATAACATGTATACAAAAAAGCAACAAATTTCAAAGCACAGCACCACAATTAGTTATAGAACATATTTCAGAGCTTGGCATGGGTTACGATTCTACAATTTTACATTTTTACTTCTAGCTGCTTGTTCTAGTTTGCTAGCTGCTAAAATGCAATATAGCAGAAATGGAATGACTTTCAAAATGCAGAATTTAATAAGTTGCTCGTTTACAGTTCTAAGGCCAAGAAAATGTCCTAATTACACAGGTCTATAGAAATATCCAATCAAAGGCATCCAGGGAAAGACACCTTGATTCAAGAAGACCGATGAAGTCTAGGGTTTCTCTCTCAAGTGAGAAGGCACATGGTGAGCACAGTCACATTTCTCTCTCATCTGGAAGAGCACATGGTGAACATGGCATCATCACTAGCTTCTTCTCCTGGCTCCCTGCTTCATGAAGCTCCCCAGGAGGTTTTTTCCTTCTTTATCTCCAAAGGTCACTGGTTGGCAGACTCTCTGGTTTGTGGTGCTACAGCATTCTCTGCTCTCTCCGAATCTCCTTCATTCTCCAAAATGTCTCCTTTTATAGGACTCCAGAAACTTATCAAGATCCACTCAAATGGGTGGAAACATGTCATCACCTAATCCAGTTTAACAATCACTATTGATTAAATCACATCTCCAGGGAGATGACCTGATTACAGTTTCAAACATACAATACTGAATAGGGATTAGAAGAAATGGCTGCCTTTACAACATAGGATTAGGAGTAAAACATGGCTTTTCTAGGATACATACATTCTTTCAAACCAGCACACTGCTCTACGATACTGGAGACTAAAAGAAGATACCAATTTAATGATTCAGTAGTCATATTCATTTGTTAAATCCCGATCTCCTCTGTCCAACTCCACCATTACCTTTGATCTTTCTATCCCTGTCTTCAGTGGTATTTGGGCTATGGCCATTCTAAATTTTTCATTTTGAAAGAGTCTGTCAATAATATGGAGTAGGGAGATGGAACTACCTGATGTTCTGGTGAGGCTGAGCCCTCTAGGTTTAAGAATTTATCTAGTCCAGGTATCCATCTGGAGGTTGTAGGTTTCTGGAAAGTTACTCCAGTGCATGAAACCCTTGTGCAATCTTATATATTGCTCTAAGTGTTCTTTAGGATTTTCTGAAATGGTTCCGGTTGGAGTTTGGCAAGTTATGATAGGTAGCAATGTCTAACTGAAGCTTGCATAAGAGCAATTTCCAGAGTAGCCTCTCAATTCTATGTAAACTCTCTCTGCCACTAATACTTTATTAGTTACACTTATTTCCCCCTTTTTGTTCAGAATGGAATCGTTAATCCCACAGAACCAGGTCTGGACTCATCCCTGGGAGTCATCTTCCACACTACCAGGGAGACTTTCATCCCTGGATGTCATGCTCCATGTAGGGGGAAGAGGAATGATTTCGCTTACAGAATTGTGCTTAGAGAGAGTGAGGCCACATTTGAGTGGCAAATGAGGTCCTCCAGAAGTAACTCTTAAGCAATCTATAGGTAAGCTAAGCTTCTCTGCTACCTATATAACCTTCAAAAGAGTAAGCTTCAAGATCAAAGGCGTGACCTATTGATGTGGGTGTCCTTCAAGTTTAATACAGTATCGGGATTCCCTGATAGTAAAATTTAATAATTCTATATTTTTTTCTCCAATTGGACTTTGCCAATACTTTTTGATTATCTGCTTAATATCTAGGATGTATCCAGGCATTACTTTAAACTATGCAGGATGAAAGAACCTCTTTCTTATTCTGTGCTTCCTGTGTTTCAATTGTTCAAATGTGCTATACAGACAGGTTGAGTTAGATTATAGGCTATGAAAATTTCAGTTCCAGATCAAAGAAATCTTTCTTCCTTTGGTCTCAAAAGAATCTGTATGATTCTAAAATTTAAACAATGCGTTCCGTATCAGTGTTTTCTGGATTACTTAAACCCATCCTGATTGGCTGCATTCTTACCTCTAAATACCGGGTTAAATATACATATTTAAAATAGCCTCTCAAAATCCAGAAATAATAATTACCACTCCAAACTAAATATGTCCAGTATAAGAGCTTACAATCTAGGCCTTTTTCCTTATAAGTATTTTCTAAAGAAGACCATACTGTAATTGTTCTTTCATTCCCTGCTTGTTTGCCCCCGCCAAATAGCCCGCATGTTCATTCACATCACTGCATGCATCGCTTATTCTTTCATCTGCCTCTTCAAATCTGCTGTTGTGTGTCTCTAGGATGTTTTTTATTTGGTCTACAGAATCTTTAATATCTGTTATATCTGCTATTTTTCTATTTATTATTTTAAATTCTTCTTCATGCTCTTTTACTATCTTCTTGATCTCCTTTACGTCATTAGCCATCCCACTTATTTTACTGAGTAGAGCTGTATGAACATCCTTGATTAGTTGTTCCAACATCTGTGTGTCCTCTGGAGTTTTAATTTGGTTATTGGGCTGGGCTTTATCTGTCTGCATTGTGATATGCTTAGTGATCTTCTGTTGTTTTCACCACATGTAAATATCTTGATTGACTTACCTTGGAAATTAATTTCCTATAGTAGTCTAAAGCCTTGTGTTTGAGGGATGGATGTGCAGCAGGATGCAGGACATAGGGCAGGGCACAACAGTGCAGTGATGTGTTGCAGTGCAGGAACAGGAGCAGGTTGGGGATGCTATGCTGGTACCTGTGAACATGGGTGTCCAGCTGCGGGGGGAGGATGTGGCTGTGTGAGTGCCTGGTTCAGTGGGGCACGGCCTTCATGTGCACTGGTCTAGGGCAAGGGAGCCTTTGTGGGCATGTCCAGAGCTATGGCAGCGGGTTGGAATTATGTCCGCACGGTCTGGGGGTGGATGTGTCCGAGCTGCACTGGTCAGCACTTTCCCAGAGCTGGAAGCATGACTGGGGCCTGTGCATATGCACAAGTTTAGGAGTGCTGTAAAGTGCTGTACCTGCATGGAGAGTTCAGGGGAGGCTGGGTGGGACTATGCGACTGTGTGGCCTGGGGACAGGTGTTTGGGTATGGAGATAAACACCAGCAGTTGTTAAGTGCTGGCAACAATACACAGGGAGCAAGAAGGGGGAGGTAGTGCTCTGGATTGGAGCAGGGGAGGTGGGTTGGTCTGCATTTGGGGTGAGGGAGTTGGATGCATACGTGTGCTCGGGTTGGTGGGGCAGGGGCTCTTGGAGCATGGAGAATGGAAGTGGGTGATAGGGTTCAGGTGCATGGGGTGTGGGGTGAGTCACAGGTCTTGGGGATGCACTGGTGAGGGGAGCACATTCAAGGAACATGGAAGGCTTGGCCTATTTCTTAGTCCCTGTCTCCCCATCTGTGCACTCCTGAGGGCTCCGGGTTTCTGCATTAGGCTCTTTGCACTAGCCAGACATCCTTGATTCTCTGCTTCTCAGTTCCTCAGCTTTTTGCAGTAATGGCTACACTATGTGGTACAGAAGACTCTCCTAGGTCAGTTACACTTTGGAATCACTGTCTTAGAAGTCACCCTCCAATCCCTTTCTTTGGAGCAGGGCTGAACTCCATCTGTCCTATTCCGCCATCTTCCTTGAACTTTCCAGCCTTGATTCTTGAAGATGATTGAATAACCATAGAGCTTTTAAGGAGTGAATGTGTGAGTATGAAAATCTTATAGCTGACACTCCCTTTATCCAGGGTATGAATAGCGAAGTAAGAAAAAAAGATAAAATAATATAAAGAAACAATAGGTAGATAGGGGTGGGGGATGGGATGTTTTGGGTGTTCTTTTTTTAACTTTGATTTTTATTCTTTTTTTAACTGTTTTTGGTATAATTAAAATGTTCAAAATCAATTGTAATAATGAATACATAGTTTTGTGATGATATTGGGAACCACAGATTTTACACTTTGGATTATTATATCTCAACTAAAAAATCACGTAAGAGGATGAACCTCAGAGTCAGCTAGCCCTAAACCAATCAACCTTGGCCCTAAAAATTAAAGTTGCTCCAAACAGAAAGTAATTGTGGTGGACTTCTGGAAAGATGGCCAAATAAAGTAGCTCGAGATTAGCCCTGCTCCACAGAAAAGTTAGAGAAGGGACAGGAGAGTGACTGAGGTGTCAACTCAGGTGTGTGGTTGACCTAGGAGAGCCTTCTACACCACATAGGGCAGGTCAAGTTACAGAAACCAAGGAACTGAGAGGCAGAAGCTGGAGCCTGGTGCAGAGGCTTGGAGCCATGGAGCCCACAGGAGTACACTGATGGGAGCCTGGGATAGGGAAGTAAGCCAGGCTATGCCCTTGGGTGCGCCACCCTCACCAGCACAGCCCTGTGACTGGAGACTCACCCCACATACCTGAATCCTGTCACCCACTCCCATTTCCCACACTCCAAGCACCCCCACCCCATCAGCCTCTAGTGCACGTACCTACCCCACACTCCCACCCCAAGTGTAGCTCGACCCACCTCTTCTGCATCCCTTCTGAGCACTGCCTCCACCTCCCTTTCCCCTGCAGTCTGTTGCCAGCACATAAAGGTTGCAGGCACTGACCTCCATCCCACCCCTGTCCCCTTGCCCATATGTGTCGCACAGCCTCACTCTGCCTTCCTGAACTCACTGCATCTGTTTATGGCACTACCCGGTCCACGCATGTGCACGGGCCCCCAATCACATCAATGAGCTGCGGGAACCTCACTTTGCAGCAGTCCTAGAACTGCACATGTGCATGCCCCTCAGCCATACTTTGCAGCTCAGAGAAAGTGCCAACCTGCACAGCCAGGTCACATCTTCCCCCAATCAACGAAGGCATAACGTTGACCTGCTGCCACAACTCTATGCATGCACACAGAGGGCCCCATGCCTTAGACCAGTGCACACCAGGATTACACACCGCAGACCGGTGCACCCACACAGCTACATCCTCCCTGGCCACTGGACATCTATGTTTACAACCATCAGTGTAACATCTCCAATCTGCGCCTATACCTGCCCTGTAACAAATCACTGCACTGAGTACTCCACCCCATGATCTGCTGCGTGTTCTACAGTCATCCTGCAAACACAAAGCCTTGGACTACCGAAAGAAATCAACTCCCAAAGTAAATCAATCAAGATATTTACATACCATGAAAATAACAGAAGATCACTAAGTATATCACAATGCACACAGATAGAGCCCTGCCTAATGACCAAATTAAAACACCAGAGGAGACACAGATGTTGGAACAACTATTCAAAGATGTTCTTACAACTCTAATAAAATAAGTAGGATAGAAAATTGCATAAAGGACATCAAGAAGACAGTAGAAGAGCATAAAGAGGAATTTGAAAGAAAAATAGAAAAACTGCAGATATCACAGAGATTAAAGACTTTGTTGACCAAATAAAAAACATACTAGAGGCACACAACATCAAATCTGAAGAGACA
The DNA here is from genome assembly GCF_023851605.1 of Tamandua tetradactyla. Lineage (NCBI taxonomy): Eukaryota > Metazoa > Chordata > Mammalia > Pilosa > Myrmecophagidae > Tamandua > Tamandua tetradactyla. Next base: position 73,112,342 of record NC_135335.1, on the reverse strand, counting down.
GAAGAAAGAATAAGTGATATAGAGGACAAGATGATTTTGAAGGCTCAAAACAGCAAATGGCAAAAAAGATGGAAGAATTTGAATTGGAATTGATGGAAATGATAGACAAAACAAAGCACACAAATATAAGAAGCATTGGTGTCCCAGAAGGAAAAGAGAGGACTAAAGGGTTAGGAAGAGTAGTTGAGGATATAATGGGGGAAAACTTCCCAACTCTCATAAAGAACATAAATATACTAGTCAAAGAAGCCCAATGAACTCCAAACAGAATAAATCCAAATAGGCCTTGTCCAAGGTACATACTGATCAGCCTGTCAAATGTTGAAGAGACGCAGAAAATCCTGAAACAGCAAGAGAAAAACAATCTACTACGCACAAGCGAAACCAAATATGACTGAGTTCAGACTACCCAACTAGCATCCTGGAGGCGAGAAGGCAGTGGTATGATATATTCAAGATCCTGAAAGAGAAAAAGTTCCAGCCAAGAATTCCTTACCCACTCAAATTGTCCTTCACAATTGAGGGAGAGATTAACTTTTTCACAGACAAAAAAGTCCTGAAATAATTTGTCAACAAGAGACCAGCCCTACAAGAAATACTAAAAGGAGTTCCACTGGCTGAATAAAAGATAAGAGAGGGAGATCTGGAGGAGGACACAGAACTGAAGAGTATCACTAAGGGTAACTTAAAGAATACAAATAGAAAGAGGGAAAAATATATAGATCTGATAAATAAAATTTAAAAAATGATGAGATGGTAGATTCAAGAAACGCCTCTTCAGTAATAACTTTTAATGTTAATAGAATAAACTTACCAATTAAAATATACAGATTGGTAGAATGGATTAAGAAATGTAATCCAGCTATATGATGCCTGCAAAAGACTCATCTTAGATACAAGGATACAAATAGATTGAAAATGGAAGGATAGAGAAAAGATTTTCCACACAAGTTAAAAAAAAAAAGAAAGAAAAAACAGGAGTAGCTATACTAATATCAGACAAAACAGACTTTAAATGTAAAGACATCATAAGAGACAAAGAAGGACACTGTATACTATTTAAGGGGTCAATTCACCAAGAAGATATAACAATCATAAATGCTTATGCTACCAATCAAGGAGCTCCAAAGTACACGAGAATGGCATTGGCAAAACTGAAGGGAGCGATAGATGTTTCAACAATCATAGTAGGAGACTTCAATACATCACTCTCCTCTACACATAGAACAACCAGACAGAAGATCAACAAGGAAATAGAGAACTTAAGTAACTTGATAAATTAATTAGAACTAACAGACATATATAGGTCATTGCACCCCAAAGCACAAGGATATAAATTCTTCTTCAGTGCTCATGGAACTTTCTCCAGGATAGATCATATGTTGGGGCACAAAACAGGTCTTTTATAAATTGAAATTATTCAAAGTACTTTCTTTGATCACAATGGGATAAGCTGGATCTCAATAACCACCAAAGAATGAGAACATTCGCAAACATATGGAGATTAAATAACACACTCTTAAATAACCAGTGGGTCAAAGAAGAAATTGCTAGAGAAATCAGTAGCTATCTGAAGATGAATGAAAATGAGAATACAACTTATCAGAACTTATGGGATGTGCAAAGGTTGTGCTGAGAGGAAAATTTATTGCCCTAAATCCTATATAAAAAAAAACAAGAAACAGCAAAAATCGAGGCCTTAGCAGCACACCTGGAGGAACTTGAGAAAGAAGAGTAAACTGCCCAAAGCAAATAGAAGACTTTTTTTAAAGTGATAGTAAATGCATCTTTTAAAATATAGTCACAAAAGAAATATTCAGTATAATGGTTTCTTCAAAAAGTCATACAATTTTAAATATGTAGACAGCTTCAGAGTACTTTATTGGGGGGAATAAACTGCTCACTGATTTCTTTTCATAGGTAATTAATAACTCCACAAAAGCAACCTGAATACTGTATATGTCCACGACTTTATTCATCTACATGTAATTTCAGAATTGCCCCATGTAAGATAATGGAAATGTATAAAGAGTTATTTCTTATGTGACTTAATCAAGATATGCAAATTTAACTTACTTTAATATAGACAAACTTTCCATTTTCATCCATTTTGTTGTTTATATTAAAGACATTTCCTTTCATCTGAAAAGCTCCTATCTGTCCTTTTCTAGTCAATTCTACTGCCCACTCTGATCTCAGTTAACCTCTTTCTGTCACTACAGGTTGTTACAGCCTTTTCTTGAATTTCATATTCATTTTACAATATGTACCCTTTTGTGTCTATATTTTGAAATTCAATCATGTTATTACCTGACAGTATTCATTCCTTTTTTATTTCTGAGTAATATTCCATTGATTGGGAATGGAATTGTTTCTCCATTCTCCTGTTAATGGGCATTTGAGTTGTTTATAGTTTGTGAGTATCCATGAATAAAGCTGCTATGAAAATTTGTGTAAAAAAAAATCACCTAAGAAAAAAGTACAGGTAAGGAAAACTGAATCTTGGCTAAAAATACCCATTCCATAACAGACAAAATCAGAATTCAAACTCAGATTTGTTTGGTTACAGAATGAATATAAAAGTACTTTTGCAAACTGTATGTTGACAAAGTATATTTAAAGTAATCATTGTTCAAGTACATAGGAAGTATAAAGATCTTGATGAAATGAAGTTATATGAGATAATATACTGCCTCAAATGTATCAAAATCAACAAGCAGGAATCAAAGACTACCCTCTCCACTTGGGTATTATTAGCAAACAATAGCAAAAGCAAAACAACACAAAAGCAAAAAACATAGCACTCCAGACATCTTCAAAAGAAAACAGTATTTTTAGCCACAGGACTAGATATTTTCACAAATATCTACATGAAAATTAATTAATATTGATAGAATCAACTGAAAAAACTTCAATATGTGGGTAAATATTTGTATATACATGTATATACATTATTTTCAGCAACAGTGTAGCTAATTGATTTGCAGAAGATAAGAATGGAAGTAACAATAGGAGAAAACAAATGGCCAGTAAAGGTGAGAATATATATAAGTATTATATATATGGAAGTATTGGTGACAAACAGGCGAGAATATATATAAGTACTATATAAATGGAAGTATTGGTGACAAACTCTCTATGAAGATGGATTAAATGGAATATAACATAACTCTGCATACATAGCATGGTAAATATTGAGTATTTGAGGTGCATTCAAAGACTTTAATATGCCAAATAACTGCAGTAAAGTTAAAAACAGAAAGGTGAGGGCGGTGCAACTGTGGCTCCGTGGCAGAATTCTCCCCTGCCAGGAGAGAGACCTGGATTCAATTCCCAGAACCTGCCCAAGACCAAAAAAAAAAGGTGATTATGCTAAGAAATTTCTACCTAAGAAATTAAGTCTAAAAAAGCACACATACAATTTGTATAGGGAAGACTAAATCATATAGTGAAGAAATACAAACTCATCTCTATACACGAAAGTGGCAGGAAATTATTTGTCCTCACTCACATCCTTGGGAAATTCTTTTTTTTTCATTCAGTCTTGGCAAGAATGGCAATGAAACAGGCAAGCTTTGAAAACTTGTTTGGTCAAACAAGAGCTGGCAGGCATCAACTGAATAAACCTGGGATCTGAGCAGTACAAAACTGTCAAAATTGGCAGAATGCATCAGGATCATGAAGTGCAGAGTAAAGTTTGAAATAAGACCCAGCAGTTAGGACATCCAATTTAATATGTAAAACATTTTTAAAGTAGGAATAGAAGAGGAACTTCTCCAATTTAATGAAGAACAACCACAAAAATGTACAGCCAACATCATATTTAATGGTGAGAAACTAGAATCTTTTTTCCTAAGATTTGGAAGAAGACAAGAATTTCCTCTCTCACTACTCCTATTCAACAGTGTATTGGCCATCATGGCTACCTCATATGAAATGAAATGGAAATAAATGGTGTACAGATTGGGATGGAAAAAATAAAACTGTCTTGTTCACAGATTATTAGATTATTTATATAGAAAATCCCAAAGAATCAATAACAACAGCAACAACAAATTCTTAGAACTAACAAGCTATTACAACAAAGTTTCAGGACGCAAAGCTAATATACTAGTTCATGGATTTCCTGTTTACCATAATGAATAGCTGGAATTTGAAATAAAAAATAAAATACCATTTGCATTAGCATCAAAAATTAGGTATAAATCTCACAAAATATGTACAATCTTACAAGAGAAAATCTACACAATTCTGATGAAAGGAATCAAAGATCTAAACGGCTGCACAAATGGATGGAAATTTGATGAAAGAAATCAAAGATCTAAACAAATGCACAAACAGATGGGAAGATTCAATATTATTATGAGGTCAGTTCTTCCAAATTGACCTATAGATTTAATGCAATCCCAATCAAAATCCCAGAAAGTTATTTTGTGGATATTGACCCACAGATTTTCCAGTTTATAAGGAAAAGAAAAAGACCCAGAATTGCCAACACAATTACAAGAAAAATAGAGTCAGAACAGACACCACCTGGCTTCAAGATTTACCATAAAGGTACAGTGATTTGTCAGTATTGGTAGACCTGACAAATAGATCAATGGAACAGAATAAAGATGCCACACAAATATTTTCTTCTAATCTCTAACAAGGAAATAATAACTCAATGGAAAAAAGTATTTTACACAAATGTTGCTAGAACAACTGGACATATTAAAAAAATAATAACCTAGATACAGAATTTACACTTTTCACAAAAGTTATCTGAAAATGGTTTCGTTTGCTAGAACTGATGAAATGCAATATACCAGAAAACGGGTTGACTTTTACAATAAGGAGTTGATAATTTACAAAATTTACGATTCTGAAGCTGTGAAAATGTCCAAATCAGGCATCAGTAGGATGATACCTGGACACTGAAGACAGGCTGCCAGCATTGTCAGCTCCTCTGTCACATGGGAGGGCACATGGCACATGGCGCTTGGGCTAGTCTCTCCTCTTTCTACCAGTTTTCATTGTTTCCAGCTTCTGGCTTCCCTTTGAGATTCTGCATATATCTCTCTTTTAGCTTTGGTTTCTCTGAAGTTCTGGGTACCTTTTCTTTCTTTTCTGTATTTCACATGTTATAAAGGACTCCCGTAAGAGAACTAAGAACTACCTGGAACACACTTCAACTTAAATAACTAAATCAAAGCGTCCCACCTGTAATAGATCTACACCCACAGGAACTGGTTAGCTTTAAGAACATGCTCTTTTCTGGAATACATACAACTTCAAACCATCACGCAGACCTAAATAGAAAATACAATAGAAAATAACATGGAGGAAAACCTAGGTGGCCTTGCATTTGGCGATGAGTTTTCACATTCAACACCAAAAACATAATCAGTGAAATTAAAAAAAAAAAGACTTCATTAAAAAAAATGTGCTCTTCAAAAGATATTTTTAGTAGAATATAAAGATAAGCCACAGATTGGGAGAAAATATTTGCAAAATGCATATTTGATGAAGAATTAGTTTGCAAAATATATAAGGAACTGTTAAAACTCAATAAATAATAAATGAACAACTGATTTTTAAAATGGGCAAAGGTCTGAGGAAAAAAATAATCAGACTATGCCAATGGCAAGTGGGAATATGAAATGTTCTCAATATCTTATGTTAGTATGTAATCACAGATTACAATGACAATGAGATATCATGCACACCTATTAGAATGACTAATATCCAAACAGTGACAACATGAAGTGCTGGCAAGGATGTGGAGTGACAGGAACTCACATCCATTGCTGGGAATGCAAAATTATACAGCACTTCAGGAGATAGTTCAACAATTACTTATACATCTAAACATAGGTTTATCATCTTGTCCAGCAATTGCTCACCTAGGTTTTTACCCAAATAAATTGAAAACTTATATACACAAAAAAACCTGCAAACAAATATTAATTTCAGCTTTAATTATAAAAAATTGGAAGCAACCAAAATGTGCTTTAATAGATGAATGGCTAAACAAACTGTGATACATCTATGCAATGGGATATTATTCAGTAATAAAAGGAACAAGCTATCTAGTCAGGAAAAGGCATGGAGGAAACTTAAATGTATATTGCTAAGTGAAAGAAACCAAGCTGAAAAGACTAGAGACTATGATTCCAACTATAAGACATTCTGGAAAAGGTAAGATAATAGAGACGGTAAAAAGATCAGTAGTTGCCTGGGGGTCAGGGGGAGGGAGGGATGAATGGATGGAGAACAGGATGCTTTTTAAGTAACTGAAACTATTCTGTATGATACTGTAATGATGGATACATGACATTATATATTTATCAAAACCTACAGAACTATGCAGCACAATGAGTGGATCCTCGTGTAAAATTTGGACTTATTAATAATCATGTATTAATATTGGTTCATCAATTGTAACAAATGTACCACTCTAATGCAAGATGTTAATAAAAAAGGAAACTATGTCCTGAAGGAAATGGAGTATACAGGAAACCTGCATTTTAAGAGTAATTGTTCTGTAAACTTAACACTAAAAATAAATTCTGTTTTAAAAAAAGTTCATGAAGTTTGTTGAAGTTGGATAGACAGGACCGGGAGCACAAGCATGGGGAAAGATAGACTCTTAAAATCTGTGACAGAAAAATGCTCTGCTTAGAAATTTAAAACAAAAACAACAGGAAACAAACCTGTATTTTTGTTCAGGATTCTCTACTAACCTCTGGATGATAGACTGAAAAATGGTTTCCAGAATCTAAAGCTAGGCAGGTTCTAATCCCCACGGCCTGTGAATATGTTTGCTTAAATGGCCAATAGGTCTTTGCAGATACGATTAAGTTAAGGAGTTTGAAACGGGCAGGTTATTCTGGATCATCACAAGGACCTAGATAAGAAGGAGGCAGGAAAGAGAGTGTGAGAGAAAGATGTGATGGCAGAGCAGATTTTGGAGTGATACCATTGAAACAACTGGACCATGAGAAAGGAATACTGGTGGTCTATAGAATGCGGAAAAGGCAAATAAATGGTTATTTCCTAGTCTCCAGAAGGAATCACTAATACTTATACCTTGACTTTAGTCCAATGAGATTGAGTTTACAATTCTGACCTCCAGAAGCTAAAATATAAAAAGAAAATTGTATTCTTTTGTGCCAATGTTTGCAGTAACTTATTACAGCTGCAAAGACTTTTTCGTACACATTGGATGACTTTTTAATTTTCCTAGATTATTTTCCAAGGATATTTTTACATCTAATATCCTGTTGTAATATTGTTGTGAAGGCTAAGTGCCCAGAGAATTTTTTTTTTTACATTAAGAATTATATTTCGAGTTCTGAATAAGAAACATGGAAATGCAGGAGGGGCAAGGAGAATATTTCAAATTTTAGTGAAAGTTTCTCTTGATTAAGTCAGAAATCGACTAGCTGATAATGTCAGATTCAAATATGAGATCACAAGGGATCTCAAACCAAACTCAATCACCAAATTAATAAACCACAAACAACCAGAAAAAGAGCTCAGCTGCCAAGAACCTGGGTAAGTGGTGAAGGTGGGAGCAATAGCCAGAATTACTCTGGTGGAGAGGCCATCTCCATTCTTCCCAGGGTCAGAACTAGATTAATCACAGGCTCAGTCAACCTCCAGGTCTGAAGATGTGGGCCTCAGAAATGGAGCTCATATAATTCAGGTGTCAAATTCCAGAACTTGTCAAGTAAATGCAGAGCTTTAGTAATGCGATGGGGTCCCATGGTATAACCTTTTGTGTCAACTTCTGATAAGGCAGCAATTAACATAAATTATTATTGAAAGGTTTCAAAAGAGTAAGAGAAAATTAGGTATATTTTTAGGCTTCACGTGATTTCTAGGAGCTTGTAAAATTACGTATTCTTAAGGATAAAATGTCTTCCAGAATAACAATATTTTTGGCTATAAATAAGAGTATATGTGTGTATGTGTGGATGCATGTATGAATGTGAAATTGTGAAAATCTTAAGAATCTACAAGAGAATATGCAAATGTTAGTCATTTACATGTAATATTTTATTATTAAATAAATCTTATTTGTTTTGGTAAGGACAAGAAAAAAGTGAATGAAAAATAAAAACAAAATTACATATATCTCTTCTCCTAAGAGACACATGCTGAATATTAAGGTATATTTCTCAACACTCGTATTTCTATAAGTATGGTCCTGTAGAATTGAATGTGTTTCAATTACCATTACAGCACATAATTTTATTAATATTAGAAAACTTTTCAGAAATATTATTTTACAGGCTCTAAAATATTTCACAGCGTGCTTGGTAAAAACTTTCTTAATTTTGTATATAGACATAAATGGCAGAGCAGTTTCCACCTTTCATAAGTTCTTTGGTCTGCTCCTTATATATATATTTTTCATCAAGAGAGGAGGACTCATTAATCCAATGCGTTAGGTTCTTCCCATTAATTATTCCTACATTTTGTAATTTTATGTCAGAGCCTTTCACTGTTTCTGGAGTAGATACTGCAAATATGTAGTTAGATGATAAAGATAGATAGATAGATGATAGATAGATAGATAGATAGATAGATAGATAGATAGATAGACAGATAAGCAGACAGATAGACAGATAGATAGACAGATGATAGATGGATGGGCGGATTGGTAAGTAGATAAATGGAAAATGACAAGGAATGAACATGCACATTAATTAAGCTTAACTCTGATATCTGTGAAAGCATGTATATTCAAAGAAGTGAATTACAAAGGATTTGTTTCAAATAACTAATTTTAATTATTCATTAGCATCATTTTACACGCCTAAATTCCAACACCACCAATGTTCTAAAGCACATTGCCATCACATTAGCAAGTAATATTTGAGGGACAGAGGCAGCACAAACAGATTTTAGAGAATTATTCTAGTGTTGATGATTGAATTTATGAACACAAAATTATAAAATAACTTTTGTCAGTAAAAACAGTTTCTTTAACATATTATAGGAAAAGGTACAAATTGATTTGAGAGGAAATGAATAGCATTCTCAAAAACTACCACTAGGTGGTGTAACAGGTGTAAGCAAAAGTTAGAAAAGATCCAAGTGTGTTTTATAAGAACAACTATTTAATTTCCTTGTTCTGGTTAGTTATTTTTTTCTTAATAATATAAATTATTTTAATTTGAGAACACACCTTTATGAAGTATATTTCAATTATCTTTACACTACTTTAAAATTATCACGATTGATTCAACCACTGATTAAGAAAAAATGACATTTCATTTTTTCCTTTTTCATTTTAAATTCTAGGTATACATTTTTCAGAGGAAATTTATCTGTTTGTACTACTATGTATATGTGAATACTGTACATTTGCCTTTTTTTCTTTTCAGCATTCCCCTCCCACTTTCATAACACTAAGTTATAAAAACATTGGAAAATATCCCAAAGGAATGATTAAATTATAATGTAATGCATATTGATATTTGTGAAAATATTGTCTTTATTCAGTTAACCGTTTAAATATTCTTTTAGGATTGAAGTAAACAATATGATCTTGGCTATTCATGTAATGTTAGCACATGTTAACATAAAGTTTCAACTTTGAAAATGCCAAGAGTTGTCACATATATTATCCAGTATAAAATAAAAAAGAATAGCGTATTAATTATGAAAGAGTAATCCCTTGCATACTCCATATATTCTTCAATGTCTAATCACTGTCACCAAGGCCCCCTGCCTACAATGTGGCCTGGAATAATGACAGTTATTAGATGTCATGTGTGAAAGAGTGTGACCATAATCAGTTTTATACTAAATTTTATTTTCCTTTGCTCTTTTCTCATTCATATTTAACTTAATTTACTTATGGTATGCACCTTTCCATTCCCTATTAAAGAATTTAAAACTCATTTACATTTATCTCTATGTGCACACAAAGTAAACAATTGTGATGCTCAACAATTATTTCCAGCTTTCTAACTACCAGGCCTTATGGAAGATTGCTTTTCCCGCTCCTTTTCTGAAATAAGTATGGACCAAGACCTGCTTTTAGCTAAAGACATGTTAAGGTTTAAGAACAAGTATAGCATTTCACCCAAAATTTCTTCCCCTGCAAATTTTGAACTTTATAGATTAAATGAGCTAATATTTGTAAGAATACAGAGCAGCAATAACTGACTGTGCTGGTTTGGAAACCATGCATTCCATTTCTCTTCTTCCAAGAATTATCTCTAAATGTTTGAAACATTCGTACATGGAAGTACGAATGCAACATTTATTATTGTGGGGAGCTAATTGCTCACAAAACACTAATCTAAGCATTTTTTTTTCCTTTGCTGATATATGTTCTAAAATCCCCTTGTTTTATATAATATTATCTGGAATTTTATTTTGTTTGTAATTGTTTTTAATTTAATAATGTGAGTTAGTATGTCATATTAACGTCTTTTTCTTAACAGCATAATAGGTTATTTCCCTTTTTGAGAGACATTTCTTCGAAGTTTCAAAGACAGTTTGTCAGTGGTAAATATTTAAAAAGTCCTGGAAATCTGAAAATAGAAGTGTTTTTAAGACAATATACTTAAATTATACTTAGGGAAAAGCAATTATCATGCTTTCAAAGTGAACTTGAAGTATATTGCTTAATTATCTCCTGCATCTGGTGTTGCTCATTAATAGTCTTAAGCCAATCTTATTTTCTTTCATCTGTTGGTAATGGAATAGTTTCAGCTGAGTCTCTCAGTTGAGAACATTATAATAGGTGACAACAATGGCCACATTTTAAAGCGAGTTGCTAGACCTCCCGAGCAATATGTATTATCAAAGTGAGAAACTGGTTCAATAGGTGTTTCTGATCTCCCACATCTACCTTACATAGCATTTGAAGGAAACAAGTGTGAGAGAACACCTTTGGAGAAAGGGATTGGACTCCTTCCAACCAGTAAGTAGAAATCTTGCATTCTATTTCCCTAAGCCAAATTTCAGCTTAACCTTTGTATATTAAATTTTGACTAGTGTTTGTATTGACATGAACGCTGTATGGAGATACATCTGAGATGCCGAACTGGAGAAGAAGGTACTGATGGGCTACACTGCCAAAGAAGACTACAGAACAAATGTGTGTTTTCCATGGATCAGTGTAGAAGTGAATTGGCTTTGATCCATCTAGAATGAGATCCATCAGTCAAAGGGTGTATTGAGTCATGGGATGACCCAACGGAGATGCTGGTCACTGGAAGCTCAGAGATTAGTCATGGTTTTATTGAAACTAAGAAACTCAAATTTCTCCTGTGCCAGTTTGGAAGGATGTATGAACTCTAGAAAAGCCATGCTTTAATCCTAACCCCATTTTGTAAAGGCAGCCATTTCTTCTAATCCCTATTCAGGACTGTATGTTTGAAACTGTAATGAGATCATCTCCCTGGAGATGTGACTCAATCAAGAATGGTTGTTAAACTGGATTAGGTGGAGATGTGTCTCCATCCATTTGTGTGGATCTTGATTAGTTTACTGGAATTCTATAAAAGAGGAAACATTTTGGAGAATGAGAGAGATTCAGAGGGAACAGAGAACGATGTAGCCATGAGAAGCAGAGAATCCAACAGCTAGTGACCTTCGGAGATGAAGAAGGAATATGCCTCCCAGGGAGCTTCATGAAACAGGAAGCCAGAAGAGAAAGTTAGCAGATGAGGCTGTGTTTGCCACATGCCCTTCCAGCAGAGAGAGAAACCCTGACTGTGTTCACCATGTGACTTCTCACTTGAGAGAGAAACCCTGAACTTCATCAGCCTTCTTGACCAAGGTATCTCACTGGATGCCTGTGATTGGACATTTCTATAGACTTGTTTTAACTGGAACATTTTCTTGGTCTTAGAAAAGTAGCAACTTGTTAAATTCCCCCTTCTAAAAGCCGTTCTGTTTCTGGTATATTGCATTTTGGCAGCTAACAAACTAGAACAGCTCCCTATAAGAGAATGTGCAGTATTGAATATTCACTAAGTTCCAAAGAGCACACGCACCACATTCTGACAGTAGCAGCCAAATAAAACGGTGTAGCAGTCCCTTTGCCTGAGGGGCCCAACCACCAGGAGGATCAGAGAAAACTATATATGATTCAGGGCGAGCTGGCAAAAAAGTCATGGAATTGCTTTTTAAAGGGACTGCATTAATTTGAAAGTTTACAGTTCTAAGGTCATAAAAATGTCCGAACTAAGGCATCCAGGGAAAGATACCTTGATTCAAGAAAGGCTGATGTCTGTCACATGGAAAAGCATATGGCTGGCATCTGCTGGTCCTTGTTCCTGATTCCGTTGCTTCTAGCTTCTGATGCCCATGGTTTCCTCTCTAAGTATCAGTGTGCCTTCACTTAGCTCCTCACACTTCTGGAGGCTAGAAGTTCAAAAGCAATTTCAATTGGCTGAAGTCAAGATGATGGCCAGGCTCTACTCTCCTGCTGCTCTAGGGCAGTGTTCTTTTTTGCCTCATCCATCTTCTATTCGGTCCATAATTCCTGGGCAATGCACCAATCTCTGCTTCATTTGCACATTGACTTATTTTCTGTGTGTATGAATTGACTTTTTTTCCTCTCTTATAAAGGCACATAGAATTGGGTTTAGGAATCACAAATATAATCCAGGAAACTCATCTAATGTCAAATCAAATCTTTAACTTAGTGACACATGAAAGAGATGTTTTCCTTATAAGGTAATATTCATAAGAATATCACTTTTCTGCCTAGATTTAACTGTAAGTCTCCACTGATTTTGATCCGCACGGTCTACATTTTGATCTGCATGGTATTCTCAAGCCACAGAGAGGTATCTCCAGGCCCTAGTAGAGGTTGGTGTGACTGATAACGACCTGGAAGCCCTGAAGATTATGTAGCTAACACGAACTTAAATTTTGTAGAGAATTCCTCCATGACTTTTGTTGAATCAAGGGAATGCTTTTCTATAGCACGTAAGGTTGAAACGACAGCTTAATAATGATTTGTTGAAAGGGAACCCTGCATTTGGCCAAGGTATCAAATAACTAGAGGAGAGCTGGTAAAGTAGGGACAGGTTTGTGGAGAGGCACATAAATACAAGGCAGTCAGAACATGAAGACAGGGCTGGCAGGAGTAAGTTTGGAAAGGATGAGGGAAAAAGAGGAAAGAAGGAAAGTGGGAATATTTCTGGTGTTGGAGTGGATGAGGGAGCAATAGTTCAGGGAGAAACATCTTCCTTGACAGTTTCAGATAAGGCAGACTGTTTTTTTTTTTTTTTTTTTTTTTTTAGCTCCCTTCTACCATGAAAATAAGCAGACCAATGTTTAGAAGAGATTTTCGCAACCTGAGATTCAAATCTTCTAAAGTTGAACAGATATGGGGAAAGCCCCCAAACTCCAGAGAGACCAATGCAGTTCTAAATTATCCTTAGGGAAATCCTGGCATTTTGGAAAGTATTTAGCTGAATGAGTGCCACAATGATGGAGTGTATAATCAACAGGAGAGGAGAGAGGATGCTTAATAGCGTGACCATCATAGAATCAGAAGATTAAATCAGAGATGAAATTTAAAGAATCCAAGAAAGATTCTACTCAGTTCATTCATTCCTTTGTGCAATCCTAGGGCTGGAGAGTTAAAGAAATTCCTTCATGTGGTTTTCACACCAGAAAGGGCAGGAAACTTCCTTGTTCTATTCCCAATACAGAGAATCAGAAAAATAAATAAATAAATAAACCAGATGAAGCTGCATAGAGGACCAAAGGAAAGTCTCTTTGCCTGAAGGAATCAAAATAACTCCCTATAGTGTTTCAACAGACAAGATCTCTGGAACACTTATTCAAGAGTTGAACTCACCAAGTTATCTGTGAACTGTCAAACAGGAGAGGAGTTCAAATGGCTTACACGGTGCCATTACTTGTGCAGGGATAGTGGAGGAACATAAGTGAGCCCAATCTCAATCCAAGCAGTGTACCAGGAAACTTTCAGGTAAAGACAAACATAGACTTAATAAGGAAAGATTATTTTTTTAAAACAGACAATTACGATAGGGGCATATATAAACATTTTAAAGATCAGGCACAAAAAGTGAGGGGTGGGTTTCTTCTTTTATTGGCAGGAAGAAACAAGGCTAGAATGAAACAGGATCAGGAATTGGGAGATGAAATGTTAACATCTGAAGTCTAATGATACTTGGGCGGTGCTAGTAAGGAGGGGTAGCTCAATATTCCAATTCTGGCTCAGCCTGAGTGTGGGTCAAATTTAGCATCCATGGAGAGGAGAGCACCTTAACTAAATTTATTCAAGTTAGGTTAAATAGTATTTAGTTCCCATTAGGGTGGGCAGCAAAAATATTTCATCTAATCATTTATGAGACAAAGAATGGGTTTTTGGAGGGCTTGTGCTTTCCCTTTCCTAGGTAAACAGAGGGTTAGCCACAAATCTTAAATCCTATGGAGAAGGACAGTTATTTGCAATAATACCTTTCTTACAATGCAAAGTGTGTGGGGCGGGGGCGGGGTGGGTTCCTTAACCATGCTTTTTTTCCATTATAACAGAGTTTGGGTAAAGTTCCACATATCCATTCCTCTCTCAAATATCACTATCCTTTTCTATTTACTACCTATTGACCAATGTCTGACAACAGCTATTTGATAAGTTTCCCTTCCTTTCTGGTTGTTCACTGTAAAAAGAGTAAATTGTTACCAGTATCTTCCTTAAGGTCAAAAGGAGACTTGAATCTGGACATGTAATTCCTTTTTCATATCTGTTTTCTTGTAACATTATTGAGAATAAGTATTTGATAACAGATAAACAAATAAAAATATATATTTATTTTGTTGGGACACTCTATATATACCTAAATGAACTGATGTCTTCTCTATTTGAATCAAAATTCACAAAATGTCTTTAGCCATTTTGTGCTCAGAACATAAGTAGACATGAGCTAAATATAAATTTTGAAGGTCATTTATTGCATTACGGGTATGAGACTTTTTCTTGATATTTTCCCATCTTAATGCAGTGGGACGCATATGCAGGAATGTGTGTGGAGTTTGTTCTAGTTTGCTAGCTGCTGGAATGTGATATACCAGAAACATAATGGCTTTTAAAAGGGGGAATTTATAAATTTGCTAGTTTACAGTTTTAAAACTGTGAAAATATCCAAATTTATAGAAATGTTCAATCTAAGACATCCAGAGAAAGATATCTTGGGTCAAGAAGGCTGATGACCTTCAGGGTTTCTCTCTCAACTGGAAGAGCACATGGCAAACATGAGGATGTCTAATAACTTTCTCTTCAGGCTTCTTGTTTGCTGAAGTTCCCCTAGGGGCATTTTCCTTCCTCATCTCCAGAGGTCTCTGGCTGCATGGGCCCTCGTGGTTCTCATGGCTCTGCTGGGGCTTGCTCTCTCCAAAATGCATCCTCTTCTAAAGGAGTCCAGTAAACTAATCAAGACCCATCTGGAATGGGTAGTGTCACATCTCCTTCTAATCAAAGGCTAATACCCGCAACTGGGTGAGTCACATCTCCCTGGAGATAATTTAATCAAGTTTCCAACGTTACATGATGAGTAGGGATTAAAAGAAACGGCTGCCTTCAGGAGATGGATCGGGATTAAAACATAGTTTTCCTAGAGCCCATACTCCATTCAAAGCAGCACAAGTGTTCTCTGTTATAGTATTGAAATTCCAGAAACTAGCATCTGGTACTACAGTTCAATACGGCTATACCATGGGTGTGAATTTACAGTTAGCAGTCTCCCGAACAGCTTCAGATTTGGGTATGCACCTCCCTTGAGAAACACTGTTAGTGATTTTCTTCTGACATTCAGTATTTAATTAATGCTTTATGAAGTCATGGAGATTTTAAGCACCTACAATTGTTCATCATGGTCATGTTTAATAGTCTGGAAATAACATGTCTTGATCTATAATACTGCTTGAATCCATTAGTTCCTTTTACTTTTTTTCATCACTAATTTACTAGGCTCATTACACTTGCATTTTTTTACTTGTTGAGTAATAAGACTTGTTAAATGTGAACTCTAAATATCATCCCCTGTAGATACCCTTTTAGTTATCTTATTTATTTGGTGTTCACTTAAGATTGTAAATGAATTAGCTGAATGATGATACCAAGGAATCTAGCAATTTTGCTCACTAAAATGTTTGCCTGCATTGTAAGGTATATGCATAAAATAGTCTTTAATTCAAAATAAAAAAATGAAAAATAAAAATATAATGCCTGCATATGGAATACATATATTAATGTTTTAAAATACTTGGAGTTTTGGAGTTTCACAAAGTTAAAATGGTAGTAATGTTTTATATGAGACAAAATATTTATTACCAACACATGGACATTTACAAAAATGATTACATGTAAAATATAATAATCAATTATTTGGTAAAAATTCTAAATCTTGAGGATTTCTATGGTGTTTCCACACAACATATATATGTACAGGTTATGCAAAATAATGAGAATCACTTTTTCAACAGAATTATGATTTGTAATATTCAACACAATCAATTAATAAACTATGCAAGGATATTAAAAATGATTTTCAATTTGAATGAAAAATGTAAAATATGAAAAAAAATGATAAGTTTTCTTGTATTTGTGTGTATGCTAACTGACAAATACAAAACTGCTGTACATTTTTTCAAAAGAAATTTAATGGAAGATGAATTTAAGGAAAAGGAAACTAAGAGAGGGACAACAGGTGGTAAGAGAAATGATTGTTCTCTTAATGTTAAAATATAAAACAATGGCAGAAAACATTAATTAGGAGAACAGAGAGGCTTATTTAATTAATGTTTTAAATATAGGAGTTTTTAATTGTTAAATTACAAACCACTTTATATTATCAGACTCTAAATAATAGGGTATCAAAATCTTTTAATGGATGTCACACAATTCTCAGAGAAAAGGTTGTAAATAGTAGACACCTCATCTTTCTACCACAAAAATAACAAAATTCCCAAAACATCACCAACTTTTTACTTTTTTTTTAAATGGAAGATGACCCTAATTCCTATTTGAATCCCTTCTCTCCTCCTGTGTACTGAATTATTTCGTTTCCCAACTTCTAGAGAAATTTATACTGTTGATTTTTGTTTTCCTTATATAGTTTTAAAATTTACCCCCTAAAAAATACTTTATGACTGTGTTTCAATATATTATCTTCCCTCCAATATAAACGATTAATTAATTCTACTATCAGGTAAAACTCTTCTTCTTTGACTCAACTTCTTTGAATAGCTAGTATTCAAACTGTCTGCCTTCATTAGAAAAACTTAACTAGCTGTCTGTGTCGTTTTACTTTCCTCTCTTGATATGTTCGATTCAGATGCATTTTGCCTTTAAAACACTTCTAAGCATAATTCAAGAGTCAAATATTTATTTATTCATTAGATTAAATATGTTACTACCATTTTATTTTTTATATTTTTATCTGTGTCAATAAAAAATGCATCCCTGGTATTTCAAATGAACATAATTACAAAACTGAGTAATTTGCTTTGGAGACAAATAGAAAATTGTGTCTTTTAGTTGATGGGTTCAAATATAATGCATTTATTTGAATAATCTATAAGTTTTTATATTGTTTCCTTATGAATCTAAATATATTTGATGCTCATGTTGCTATAGTTTCTAGCTATAACTTGTTTTTGAGTTTTATGTCAACTGGTATTTTATTTGCTTAAGACCTAAACATTGTCAGTTTGAGAAGAAATCTACCATGATGTATATGTATAGCTTGATCTTGCCATTTAATGCTAGGTATTTTTCTTTTTCCTTTTGATCCTTGATAAATATACTAAAATATAAGAACAGAAACATATATATTTTAAAAACATGAAGCATTAGAGAATGAGATCTGAAATCAAGAATGATTCAGCTTTGGCACTTCTACCTTTATTTTTTTAAGCTTCTTAAAGGCTGTAGCAGGATAAAAGGATCACTAGCTTGGAGTCTTTTTGAGATAACAAGTGATGAAATGATAAAAGAAAACCGATGCCTTTAAACAAGGTCAGATATCCCCATTCCCCACTACCTTCTCCAGGCAAAAAAAACATGAAAACTTTCAGTAGTAATTCAGGATTTGTTTTTATCTCTTACCTGCCTCCTCAGTGGAAGTTTGAAGTCATGATATTTTTAGACAGCTATACTCTCATGTACACAGACATATAAATTTATATTAGATGACAACCGATTTTCTAAAAAGTCCAGGTGGGGGCTTTTAGATTACTGTTCAATTTGCTATCATTTAGCAAATGGCAAAATTTTATACAGTTCACCTTAAATCTTACTGCTGCTCAGCTATGGCATACCTTCCATTAAAAATAAAAAGATGAAAGTCAATACAGTAATTAATGTGACATGGATTTCATTGGGATTGGAGGGGCGGGGTGGCAAAGATAAAAACAATGGATGAAAGTAACTTAAGCATACAATGGTTTTCTTAAGAAAAAAAGCATTCAAAGCTGGTAAGTCAAGCCATAGACAAAACCCAAGTTCTATCTTAAGCAGGTTTTCTTTTATCCTCCTTTTTAAAATTTTCTTTATTCCATTTTATTTTTCCTTAATAAAATCTCTCCCCAAACCATAATCACTTTTAATTCTCCCTAGCCTGGGGTGCATCTTCAGACCCTTCATCCTCAGACTTTTCTGGTGGTGGGTTTGCAGATGTCTTCTTTTCTGGAGAGCTTTCTGGCTCCTGTCTTCTTCTTTGGGAGCGAGTCTTTTTCTTTGATTCCCTTGAAGTTGTAGGATGATCCACTTCTCCCTTGCCTGTCTCTGGACTTGGTTCCACTGTAGCCTTTAGTCTGGGTTTGAACATTTTCATTTCTTTTTTTTCAGGTTTGGCCTTCTTAACCATCTTTTGGTTTTTCTTTTTTGGACGGCAGTAGTCACTACTGCCAGCAGCTTCCATTAGGAAATCATCACTGCCAGAATCTTTTCCTGGGTGGTGCTTCATCCTTTCTGGTTCTTGCTCAGTGCCCACATCTCCCATGAGCATTTCTCTCTGTTTAGAAGTTGCTTTCTATGCTGCCTGCTGTTGCTGGTGCTCGTTTTTATGATCTTCTTTTTCATATTCATTGTCTTCTGCTGAATGAGAGTCCTTAGATTTCACAACTTTTTCTTGTGTCCTCACTATCTTCCTGTGAGTTCTTTCCAGATCCCCTCTTATTTTTAGCTTTTCAGGGAGATGATGGAATTTTCTTAGCTGGAGGATCCCAGTCTCTTCTATAAACTTCAACATCATCAGATTCCTAAAACTGTGAATAATCAACGACCTTCCTGTTTCTGTCAGGCGGGGACATGTTCGCTGTGGAAACAGAATGGAACTGTGGAGCCTGAAACCAGGACCTTCTGGGGCTCTTTGGTTCAGGGCCTTGGTTAGATAAGCCTCCTGCTCCCCGTCTCTTCCACATTCTGGCTACAGAATAAAACTGATGTAGTTTTATTCAATAATCTATCAGTAAGTGATGCATTCTATTTTATTTCTAATACATATTAATTCATGTTTTACAAATAGTAACTTTACCATTGAGAAACTTGGCAAAGAATTCAATTGATGATAAAGGATAGCACCTTATGTGGATATCATGTACCCTGTAGAAATGTAAGGACACTTTACCACTGTTGTATTCCTTCCATAAAACTATAACCCCAATGTAATAACAGCAACGACCAAAGCCACACATATAACAATAGATTACAGCATGTTTTCCTCTTCCATACTCCTAAAGACTATCAAGATCATGTAAAACCAGGCAATAATAAAGAAATGTCACACAACAAACCAGAAGAGACCAGGAAGGCATGATTAAATACTGGGACAGAAAGAAGATATTAATGGAAAAACAGGTAAAATCCAAAAAAACTCTGACCCTTAGTTAATAATAGTCATGTATAATGGCAGTTTCTTAGTTTTGATAAATGTACAATGGGATATATGATGTTAATAAGGTAGGAAACTGTGTGATAAGTAGTTGAAAAAAATCTGTATTATCTTTGTGACTTTATGCAATTATGAATTTATTTTATAATAAGCTCAGTTTAAAAACTTACATGTATTCGCATTTCTCTTATCTAGCTATCTATTATTTATTTTGCTACTTATTTTCTACTGACGTCAGTTGCATTTGCTGAATACATATCATATTATCACTATTTGCCCTTTCAAAGTTTGCTGTTGATTAAGATATTTATTATACATTTTTTAGCCCCTTCTATGCTGGCATCCCTCTTTTTAATCCCAGTATAAGTAATTATAAGGTTACAAATATCTTTCTCCATCTTTCTTCTCACTCTTAACTTTATACATGTGGTTTTCCACCACCCAAAAACTTAATTATGATGTTCATAAATTAAGTATCTTTTGCCTAATTATTTTTGCTCTAGATTTCATAAATAATAAATCTATTCCATTTGTCCAGGGATGCATGGGGGCGGGATCTTCAGCCAGCACACAGAGAATATGGAGGTACTCTGCTCCTTAGGACCCCATCCAGCTTTTTGGCAGAAATGAAAAATACCCTCAGGGGTGGCATCAACACTTGGTCTTCAAACACACAACTATGAAGGAACCCCATACACAATATTCTTGGTTTTTCCACCCTCCAATTCATGTCATTTACTAGAAGCTATAGATGATCGCCTTCAGGGCAAATAAAAGAAATAAAGGAACACCAGTTCCAGAATAGGTCTGGCCCCAAAACAGAGGCATGTTTGGCTTAGAAATTTAGAATCTTCTTGTAGGTGCTCAACCATATTTTGGGCCCTAGAAATCACTGCATCTTTATTTTTACCGCCAGGTAGAGGAAGTCGACAATCTGGAAACCACAGAGGGAAGAGAGGGATGTGGGTAGGTGCTATATCCACACATACCAAGCAACACATATCACTTACTGACAGCTTTAATTTTTGACAGTCTTTAACCTTGCCTTTCTGTAGGCTTTCACTGAGTTTGGAAGGGAAAGATAGCAGTTAAATAGATGAGACAATAAGCATATCAATGATCCAACTAATATATCCCTTTAGAATGATGGTGGTAGAAAATATAAATAATTATATTTGTGCATTCCACTGATACCATCTACACTACTTTACTATTTTGAAGTTATATGGTAAGCAAGTTTTAAAGGATGTGACCTCTTTTTCTAATATAGGTATTTAATTATTTTAAGATAATAAGACCAAAAAGATCCATCAAATTATCCTTCAAAACAGAAAAATGTTATGGCATTCTATTTTGTGGTGGACATCAGGGTCTAGAAGGTGCAAGATATTTGATAAAGGCTACCAAGATCTCAATATGACTCTGTAATCTCACATTACTTCTCAAAAATAAATAGTAATCCCACTTTTAAGTTCTGTAATCCATTATATATCCATTTGTTTTCATATAATGTTGTCAATTTGTTATCATACAGTAGAATCCTTGTTCCAGAATTACATGACATAATTATCATGCCTTTTGTTTTTTGTTTTTTTTTCCTTACTCCTGATCACCCATCACTGTATACAGCCACTATATACATCACTATAAACATCACTATACACAGCCCAAGTTGAAAAGTTCTGATTTGTAAGGTAAGCATGTTTATCTTTGAAAGGAAACAGGCAATTAGAATTTTCTCCTTAAACTTTCTTTTTGCCAATTAGGATTATATTCCCCAGCCCCACATAATGCCCAATACCCATTTATGTCTTCATAAATGTTATCCATGTATTGCAGTATGTGAGAGACAAAAATGGCAAATAGTGCAATCAATATGTGTGTGTGGAGTGACTTGCTACCTGGTGTGCTGTAGGAATACAAGGTCAGGCACATCAAAGATTTTCAGCAATCACCACTTCATTACTTGCATAGCACAATAGGTTCAAAAAAGTAGAAGAGATCTCATCATGGCCAGTATCCTGGGGAGGCCAATCACTCACATCAGGGTTAGTGGATATAACTCAGCTTGCCTCATTTCATGTTGAAGATGAGGGACACCTGTGCCACCCAGGTGTTTGGTTTTTATGCGTCCCAGAGGGAAGGAGCCCTACTACTGAGCAAAAAGCAAGCATCAAGTAAATTTTGTGCATTATTTCTTCCCGTATAAGCCACTAGTGCTGCTTGTTTCTGGGTTTTGGTTCAAGATATGGTTAGGTTGTTCCATTTCTGGGTAGTTTATTTTATCATAGTTGAGATCTGCCTTCTCCAGACTGCTTGTGATTTCTTATAAAATGGAAATAAACTACATAGTTGCAAGCAAACAAACAAAATGGGAAAAAGAAGAGAGACAGGTGAGGGCTGGGACATGGCCACTGAGAATATCCATGAATAACTAGGCAGTGCTTATAAGAAAATTATTTGAGGCAATTATTTATGGTGTTCCCTCTAGTATTATACATTTTTTAGAAAAAAATAATACATGGAGACTTTGAAATTATGATGTATATACTTTACAGAACTTATTTTAATGAGGAAATTGAAATAGACCTCAATAAATGTGGATACATTTTTAAAGTTATTGTTCTCTTATCATAGACTCTGCACTTCAAAATGAACATGTACATATGGCCTAATTAGCCAGTGCATACTTAACTCAGGAAGAATGTTAGGGACTGTTTAATGATTAAATTTTATTATTTATACTCATTGTTCAAATGCAAAATATAATTATAAAACATCGATTTCAAACTGCATATAATGATTCCCTTTTAAAATGTGCTCCATGAAGGTTGATCTAACAATGTGTGTTGAAACTTCACGTCAAACCATGATGGTTTGATGACAAGACAAGAGAGAACAACACACAACATAAAACAACAGAGTTCAGAAAATATATCTCATCAGTTTTAGGAAAAAGATTGACTTTAATGTGATTTTAAAAATTCTGTTGGTTTTGTTGGGACAAATGAGATTTTGAAACAGAATAAATATTGTTTAGATTAAATGAAATTCAGATTCAGTCAAATGTTACTGCTGCTGATATCATAAAACTCTTTCAGGTAAATTAAAGATTTCATATGTTATGAAGAATGAAGAATCACACATTGCAAGTGTGGCTTTTGTTGGAAGTAATAAATAAAACATCATATCCTTTTTTCTATCAATTATGCAAAACATTGAATATAATTTAGAATAATTAAATATAATTTAATGCTAAACTAAATATATGATGTTTTGGTGAAAACTAGCAAAAAATAGTGACATTAACAACATGCTAAATTACAAGTTAAGGGATCTGGTGAGACTCATTTAAATTTTTTAAATGTATATTTTTGTGCATTGTTTAATGAAAAGACTTAATAACAATGTTGAATTGTACATTTTTTAAAAATGTATTCTTGTAAGAACAGGTGGGAAAATACACAGGGTCTGCAGCACCTGTGTATTTTCTTAAAAAATCTCATTGGGTTGCAGTTTTAGCTTTGAATCATGGACTGAAAATTTGCAAATAGTCAAGTACTATACTTTTATATATCTTACCAAGATAATTAATTTGATTTTAGTAACACAAATCAAATATGTAATTTCTTTTAAAGCTGAAACTAACACAACTAATGCCATTATGACCACTGTTTATGACATGCATCTTAGGAAGGCGTAGAATGGTAGATCATTCCTTATTTTCCAGCTCCTAATCCCCAACAGCTTATGTAGGGCAAGAAGGCAACCATATTTCACCTCACAAACTATCCATACATAATTTTCACTGGCACAAACGAGTGCCAGCATTCCTTTTTAATGCTCTGTTTCATACTTTGCCAGAATATTTTTTACCCTCTGAAATGTGACATATTGTACTTACTTAGGTTTCTTTATTAGGCCAGGATTGTTATCTGCTTATTTAACTTTTTTTTAATTTACTTATATTCAGACCTAGAACATTGTGTGGAAAATGCTGAATTAATTAATGAGCAATTGCTATCTTTACAAAAACAAAGTAATTTTATTTTACTAAGCTGTTTTCATCTGCAAAATATCTAAGAGAAATGTAACTTCAAGATTAATTTTACATGACCTCAACAAAAAGTTAGGGATTATTCTTAAAAATGGCTCTTAAATTACTAATTGCTTTTGTCTTCTCTCTCTCTCCCTCTGTTTTTCTCTGATTAATTTGGTTAGAATTCATCAATATGTTTTAACATTTTCAAATAAATAAATTTTAGGGCCCGAACTATGGCTTAATTTGGTAAATGGTCCTTTTGCATTTGAAAATAATTTGTATTCTGCTGTAATGAGTGGAGTGTTCTATAAATGACAATTTGGTGAAGTTCATTGATAGTGTTCAGCTTATCTATATTGATTTTGCTCCTATTTTATCAATTGATTACTAAAAAGTGTGTTGTTGGAGTTTCTTCTAACAGTAGTTGAAGATCTATTTCTTCTAGTAGGAATCATTTTTTAACCACATGTATTATGAAGCTCTGTTATTGAATGCATTAAAGTTCTATTTTCAAGTGCATAAACATGCCAAATTATGTCATTTTGATGAATTGGTCTATTTATTATTATCAAATAGCACTTTTTATGCCTTTACTGTAGAAATAGTAATATCAATGGTAATATGGCCTAGAAAGGAAATTTGAAATATTCATTTATATTTCAAATAAAATCCCTAAAAACTATGTTGTCAATGCCTACTTTCAATATAATTTTTTTTACATGACAGATTTTTAACTTCTAAATATTACTCACAAATTAAGACAGGATTGCCATCATTGTGTCACATTTTTGGCCAGACTGCTTTAATACTTCTGGGGCAAAAAACAATTTATTTGAAGAAGTAGTGTGGGAAAAGGATTAGGAGAATACACTGGAGATAAACACATTTTTTATTCTATTCTAGTTTTAAAAACACAAAATAAATGTTTAGATATATGAAGCGTAATAGAATTTGGTACAAGAAAAGAAAACATCCAAGAAGCTCAGTGAACAAGAAGTAGGCTAAACTTAAAGAGATCCAGCTGAGATACACTGTAATAAAACTGTAGAAAGACAAAGGCAAAGAGAGCACCTTACCAGTAGCAAAGAGAAGCTTTCTCCTGGAGACAGGCAATTGCACAGAAAGTGCAATCTGGAAAATTGAACTGAATATCTAGAGCAAGAAAGACCTGAAAAAAATCATGACAGTTAAACACAGGATACCTTAAGATCCAGAATACATAGGAACAAGCATTAAAGAAAATACTTAATATAAAGCCAATCAAAAATAAAACCCTAGACAAGAGGGAGAAACTGACTTTCCTAGTTAGCACATCAAAAATCAGATGGCCACACACCAGCAAAAAATATATATAAATCATACCAGGAAAGATGACTATATGGCTCAGTCAACGTAACAAATTAAAACTTCAAAGGACACACAGAATTTTTAATAAGTAATCAAAGAAGTTCAAACAAATCCCTTAAATTAATTCAAAGAAATGAAGGAAAATATACACACAGAGCTAAAGAATATTAAGAAGACAATGGATGAATATAAAGAAGAATATGGAAGTTTAAAATGAACATAACAGTAGTTATGGGGATGAAAGGAATAATAAAGGACATCAAAAATATACTAGATGAATACAGCATCAGATTTGAACAGACAGAAAAAAGATTCAGTGAACTAGATGAAAGGACAATTAAAATCATACAATCAGAACAGATACAGAAAAGAATAGAACATTTGATCAGTGTTTTAGGGATTTGAGTAAAGCATGAAGCAAACAAACATATAGAGCATGAGCACCCTAAAAGGAGAAGAGAAGAGAAAAGGGGAACAAAGAATACTAGAGGAAATAATGTCCTCAAATTCCCCAACTTATGAAACATACAAATATACATGTCCC
The DNA here is from genome assembly GCF_023851605.1 of Tamandua tetradactyla. NCBI lineage: Eukaryota > Metazoa > Chordata > Mammalia > Pilosa > Myrmecophagidae > Tamandua > Tamandua tetradactyla. The sequence continues at coordinate 73,086,526 of NC_135335.1, read as the reverse complement.
TGAAGTGCAACGTGCTCCAAACAGAATAAACCTTAATAGACTTACTTAGAGACATATCAAACTTATAGAAAGTCAACTAAAAAGATGAAGAGAGAATTCTCAAAGCAGCATTGAAAAAGTGATTCATCACATGCAGACTATTCAATAAGACTATTTTTTATCAGAAATCATGGTTGCTAGAAGGCAGTGGTATAATACATGTAAGGTCCTGAAAGAGAAAAACTGTCATTCAAAAATTCTTTATCTGGCAAAACTTTCCTTCATAAATGAGGGAGAGTTCAAGTTATTCACAGATAAATAGAAACTGATTGATTTCATCAACAAAAGACCTGCAAAAATTACTAAAGATAGTTTTATGGCCTGAAATTAAAAGACAGGAAAGAGGGGTTTTGAGCAATGTAAGAAATTATCTTCAGTAAAGCTAACTAAAAAGGTAAATTCAAAACCCAATAGTACTGAATCCTCAATGTACATCTCTACTTTTAAATTAATCCAGAGTCAGGATAGAATAATTGAACAAGAAAAAGTCATATTTCCTGATAATGAAAATGCAAATTTAAAGAGTTAATATGGGACAAAACAACATAAAAAGGAAAGTGATGATTTGGGAGCAGAGAATGTGTATGCTATTGAAGCTAAGTTAGTATCTATTCAAATTAGTAGTTTATAGATGTAGTTAGGTGGTGTACAAACCCCAGGGTAATCACAAAGAATGCATTTTAAAAATGTGCAGAAGGAAAAATGAGAAAAGGATTAGTCAGATACATCACAAAATAATAAATTATAAAGGAAACAAGTTTGCAATAAAGGAAAAGAGAGACAACAAAGATATATGACATATAAAAACCAAAGGACAAAATGACTGAAATACTGCCTTTCCAATAAAACAAAAACAAAAACAAAAAACTGAATATTAATGGATTAAACTCACTAATCAATTGGCAAAGGTTGGCAGAATGGATAAAAAGACATGATTTCAATGATATGTTTTTTATAAGGAACTCAAATTTGGACCAAAGACACAAATAGGTTGAAAGTGAAATGATTGTCAGAGATATTTCATGCAAACAGTGACCAAAAGACAACTAGGATAGCTATACTAATTTAGGCATAACAGTCTTTAAATCAAAAGCTATTAAAAAGACAAAAAGAAGGAAGCTATACATTAATAAAAGGATCAATCCACCAAAAAAGACAAATATAAATATGTATGCACCTAACCATGGTACCCAAAAATACACAAAGTGAACACTGAAAAAAAATAAAGGGAGACATAGACGCTTCTACAATAAGAGTAGGAAACTTCCATACACCACTCTCATTTGTACATCTAGACAGAAAATCAATAAGGAAACAGAGAACCTGAATAATGTGATAGCTGAAATTGATCTAATGGACATGCTCAGAACATTGCAGCCCAAGACAACAGGATGTACACATGTATCATTTTCCAGAATAGCCCACGTCAGTCCACAAAATTAGATTTAATAAATTTTAAAAAACTAAAATTATAAAAAGTAGCTTCTGGGGTGTGTGTGTGTGTGTGTGTGTGTGTGTGTGTGTGTGTGTTTGTGTGCAAGGATAGTTCAATGGTAGAATTCTTGCCTGCGTTGTGGGGGACCTGGGTTCTATTCCTGGTCCATGTACTTCCCAAAAAAGAAACAAGTAAAATAAAAACCAAAAATCAAACAAACAAAAATTCAACAAATGATGCTGTAATAAGAAGATACTCACTTGGAAAAGTAATGAAATGTGGCCCTGCCATAGAGCATTCAAAAAGAAAAGAAAAAGCATCTTCTATGACGACAGTGGAATGATGCTGATAGACAATAACAGTCAGGGAAATGGAAAATATGCAAATATATGGAAGTTAAATAACACACTCTTTAACAATTAATCAAAGAATAAATTGAAAAAAGGTAATCAGTAGATATCTTGAGATGAAACAAGAACAGAGTGTATCAGAATTTATGGGATGCAGCAAAGACAAATTTTATAGGCTCGACTGCCTACATGAAAAAGAATTAAGACCAGTAGTCAAAGACCCAACTGCGCACATAGAGAAACTACAAAAAGAACAGCACACTAAAACCAAAGTTAGAAGAAGGTGGGAAATAACAAAAATTAGAGTAGAAATAAATGAATTAGAAAACAAATAACAATGAAGAATATAAGGGACAGCAAAAGTTGCTTCCTAAAAAGGATCGATAAAATGACAGACCCTTAGCTAAACTGGCAAAGAAAAAAAAGAAAGATAGAAATTACAAATTAAAAAATCAGAAATTAGAAATTTTATCAGAAATAAAAAGGATCATAAGAGGATTGTATGAGCAATGGTATGCCAATAAATTAGACAACCTGTATGTAATGAACAAATTCCTACAAACACATGACCAGTCTAAACTGATTCTAGAAGATTCTCAACAGGCCGAGTTTGAATCAATAATCAAAAAAACTTCCAATGAAGAAAAGCCCTGGAACAGATGGCTTCACAAGTGAATTTTACTGAACATTCCAAGAAGAATTAACATCAATCATGCTCAAACTTTTCCAGAAAATTGAACTGGAGGAAACACCACCTAAGTCATTCTATGAGGCCAATATCACCCTAATTCTAAAGTCAAAGAAAGACATTACAAGAAAAGAAGGGCAAAGTTGTTGCATTCATTGAGTTATTATTGTTAATATTTTTTTCTTTATTAAAGAAATTGCGATTTTAAAGAACAATCATGTATAAAATACAGGATTCACATATACCACCCTATTATTAGCAACTTGTATTGCTGTGGGACATTTGTTACAACATAATAGCACATTTTTATAGTTGTACTATTAACTATAGTCCTTGGTTTAATTTAGGGTTCACTGTTAGTGTAGTATGTTTCTAAGGATTTTTAAACTTTTACTCTGTTACCATATATACAATCTAACATTTCAATTTGTAAACACATGCAGTTATATAGGTTTCATTGCTGTTAATTACATTCACAATTTTGTGTTACCAATCATTCCAAAAGCACGTCCATCATTCCAAATAGGAACCATATACATTATGCTTTTAAAAGAATTCATTAAAGAAATAATGGATTTATAGAAACCTCATGTAAAAAATACAGCATCCCCATGTATCTACCCATTATTAACACTTTCTTGAGTGTGGCATTACTATTGTAATAGTCAATTGAATTATAATTAAACTATTAATGACAGTCATAGTTTACGTAGGGTGTATTTTTTCTAGTATGCCACCCTATCATTAATACCTCACATTAGTGTGGTATACTTGTTAAAATTCATAAAAGTGCATTATTATTATTGTACTATTAACTACAGTCCATTCCTTGCAATAGTGTTTTCTGTGTTGCATACTCCCATATTGTATCATTTAATTCTTATTCTAGCATTATATACTCTCTAGGTTTTCCCCTTTTAACCACACTCTCATATATAATTGAGCTGTTAATTATACTCACAATGTTGTGCTACCATTGCTGCCATCCATTTCCAAAACATTACAATCAACCCAAGCAAAAATTCTGCACAAATTAAGCATTAACTCCCTATTCCTTAGCCCCTGGTAAACTATACTAGCAAGGGATTTATTTATTCTAATTATTTAGAATAAAGAAAAAGCACATGAAAAGATGCCCAGTGTCATTAGTCATTAGAGAGACAAATCAAAATCACAATGAGATACCACTTAACACCCACTATGCTAAACAAAATTTTAAAGGAAAATAACTGCTAGTGAGGATGTACAGATACTGTAATCTCTTATGTCATTTTTTGGAGTGTAAAATTTTGCAGCTGCTCTGGAAATTAGTTGGATAATTCTTCAAAAACTTAAACTGAGGGCTGCAATATAACCCTTGACAACAATGGATAATCTCCTCAAAATTGAAAAGTATTGTTAAAACAAAAACTGATACATAAATATTTATAACAGCACTGACCATAATAGCCAAAAGGTGGAGACAACCCAAACATCCATCAACTGATGAATGGATAAGAAAGTGTTTATCTATACAATGAAATATGGATAAGAAAGTGTTTATCTATACAATGAAATAGTATTAAGTTATAAAAAGTCAAACACCAAAGATAAGAAGAGAACTCTGAAAGCACCAAGAGAAGAGTGATACATCACATGCAAGGGAAACATCATAAGGCTAAATGCCAATTTCTCATCAGAAACCATGGAGAGAAGAGGCAACAGTGAAGAATTTCAGATATTGAAAGAGAAACACTGTCAGCCAAGAATCCCTTATCTGGAAAAACCGTCCTTCAAAAATTAAGGAGGGGGATGGGCCACAGTGGCTCAGCAGGCGGAGTTCTCACTTGCCATGCCGGAGACCCGGGTTCAAGTCCTGGGGTCTGCCCATGAAAAAATAAATAAATAAGTAAAGAGGGGTAGTGCAATGGTGGCTCAGCAGCAGAATGCTTGCCTGCCACACTGGAGACCCGGGTTTGATTCCTGGAGACTGCCCATGAAAATAAAAAGAAAAAAATGAAGGAGACTTTAAAATATTCATAGATAAATTGAGAAAGTTTGTCAGTAAGAGACCTACCCTATAAGAAATACTAAAGGGAGTTCTGCAAGCTGAAAGGAAAAGGCAGGAGAGAGATCTGGGAGGAGAACATAGAAATGAAGATCATCAGTAAGGATAACTAAAGGGCAAAAAGAGACAAAAATTAAAAAAAAAAAAACTAAAGGATAAAATTGTTGAAGTAGATACTGGCTATCCAGTAATATAATTGAATATTTATGGATTAAACTCCCCAATGAAAAGAAGCACATTGGCAGAATGGATTAAAAACTATGATACATCTATATGTTGTCTAGAACAGACTCACCTTAAACCCAAGGACACAAACATGTTGAAAGTAAAAAGTTGGAAAAAGATATTCAATGTAAACAGTATGTCTATAAAAGAGCAGAAGTTGTTATGCCAATACAGAACAAAAACACTATATACAAAACTGTTATAAGAGAGAAAGAAAGACACTATATATTAATGAAAGTTGCAATCCACCAAGAAGAAATAACAATCATAAATATTTATGCTTCTCACCAGGGTGCCCCAAAATAAATGAGGGAAACACTGGCAAAACTGAAGGGAGAAATGAATAGTTCTACAATAACACTTGGATACTTCAATTCACCACTCTCAAAAATAGAAAGAATATCTAGACAGAGGATCAATTGGAAAAGAGAACCAAATAATATTATAAGTGAGCTAGACTTAATAAACATATACAGAACATTGTACCCCCAAATAGCAGAATATGCAATCTTCTCTAGTGCTCAGAGATCAACCTCCAGATTTACATGTTGGATCAAAAACAAGTCTCAATTGATTAAAAAAGACTGAAATTATACAAAGCACTCTCTTTGATCATAATGGAATGAAGCTAGAAATCAATAACAGACAGAGAACCAGAAGATTCACAGGTATATGGAGGTTAAGCAACATACTCAAAGACGAAATTTCAAAAGAAATCCATAAATATCTGGAGACAATAAAAACAAGAACACAACATATCAAAACTTATGGGATGCAGGAAAGGTAGTGTTGAGAGGGAAATTTATAGTGCTATATGTCTACATTAAAAAAGAAGAAAGAGTTAAAATCAAAGACCTAAATGCACACTAAGAGGAACTAGTAAGAGAGCAGCAAATTGATCCTAAAGCAAGTAGAAGGAAAGAAATAATAAAGATTAGACCAAGAATAAATGAAATTGAGAAAAAAACAATAGAGAAATAACAAAAGCAAAAGTTGGTTCTTTGAAAAGATCAATAAAATTGACAAACTCATAGCTACACTTGACAAAGAAAAAAAGAAAGAAGATGCAAATAAAATAAAATAAATAGACATTACTACTGACTGCATAGAAATAAAAAGGATCATAAAAGGGTGCTATGAACTGTACACCAACAAATTAGACAATTTTAGATGAAATGGTCAATTTCCTAGAAACACAAGAACAACCTACAATGACTTTAAAAGAATTAAAACAGACCAATTACAAGTAAAGAAAAAAAAATGTAATGAAGTACTGATACATGCTACAACACGCTTGAATCTCAAAAACATTATTGTAGGTGAAAGAAGACAGACACAAAGTATCACATATTGTATGATTCCCTTTATATGAAATAACTAGAATAGGTAACTCTATAGAAACTGAAAGAAGAAGGGTTGGTGCCAGATTCTAGGGGTAGGAGTGAAGTAGGGAGGATTATTTTATTGATAAAGGGCTTCTTTGGGGAGTTGTGTTATATTCCCAGGGCTGCCATAACTAACTGCTACCATTCACATGACTTAAAAGAAAGAATTTCATTCTCTCGCTGTTTTGGAGTCTAGATGTTTAAAATCAAGGTGTAGGCAGGACCATACTTTCTCTGATGGGTCTATTGAAGAATCCTTCCTTGCCTCCTCCCAACTTTTGGTGACAACTGGCAATCCTTAGGTTTACATGATTTGCAACTCTTTACAACTCCAGCCTCTGTCTCCCTCTTCACATATTGTTCTCCTCTGTATGTTTCTGCCTCTGTGTTTATTTCTTTTTATAAGGACACCAGTCATGCAGGATTGATGGCCTATCTTATTTCAATATGACCTTGTCTATACCTACATCAGCAACCACTCTGCAAATAAGGTCACATTCTGAGATCCTGGAAATTAGGCCTTCTATATATCCTTTATGGGCAATAATTCAACCTATAACAGGGAGGATAAAAATGTTTTGAAATTAAATATTGGTGATCACTGAGCAACATTGTAGTTGTAGTTGTTCTAGATGCCACTGAATTGTACACTCTAAAATAGTTCATTTAATTTTCTGTTAATGTTAACTAAATAAAATAAATATATAAAATGAAAATTATATGAAAACAAACTGACCACTATATAAATATTCTTACAGAAACAGCTTAGTTGTTGACTAGTTATTTGATGCTCCAAACAGATAGATTGACTACACTGTTAAAAAACAGGCTGGGCCCCAGTGGCTCACTGGAAGAGTTTTTGCCTGCCATGCTGGAGACCCTGCCCATGTAAAAAAAGATGTGTATATGAAACAGATGCTGTGAAATAAAAGACCATAGAATTTAACTACATAAGTACATACAATAAGAAAAAGTGGAGTGTTTATGAGTTGAGGACTATCTTGATTTTATGACATATAAAATGTTTTTTATTAAATTCAGTTTAACGCTAACAGAATATAAATATAACCATTCAAATATGATTCTTTAAATAATTTAAATTTTTTAAATATTATATTTCTTGTTATTTTTCAAACTTGATATTTCTTTACCATAGTAACTAAGCAACACTCTTTTAAAAACTGAAAAGATCAAATTGTAGTTCAATGACATACTCTTACTATATATTTATTGATTATCCTAGACATTGAAATGTAAGTAACTTCAAATGGCTGTATTTTGTTAAATTTGAGTTATCACTGCCTTTGATTTTCTTTGGCTATGCTATTTTACAACTTTAGTGAAAAATATAATTTTTGGAGAACTGGTAGTAATATAAATATTTTCTCTTGATAGCAATGCAAATTGCATTGAATGGAATGCAACTGATTATTTCATTGTGAAAATTTCCTTTCATTGTGAAATTTCCTTTCATGGGATAAAAATCCCATTTCAGCATTAATTTTCTGACTTTGTGTGTGTAATATATTGAGGGCCCTTTTGAACTAGGTGAAACATATTTGTGATTCTCTCATTAATTAATGACAAATATCTGTTTCATTTTTAATTTGCATTTCACTTTTTAAGAAATTATTCTTTAGCAATAGTAATATTGTCTTATATTTTATAAACATGTTACCAACCTTCAAGGATACATTTTTCTTTCTTTCTTCCACATATATTTTTGAGATTTATCTATGCTGTTACATGTATCTTCAACTCAACCTCTGTAATTGTCCTATTGAGTGAATATAGCAGAATATATTTCTAACTTTTAATGAACCTTTTGTTGCTTTTGGTGTTTACTTTCGTGAGCATCCTTTATATGATCTGAGGAGACATATGAAAGCATGCTTCAAGTATGTATTTGTAGGAAATGATTTGCTGGCTTGCATGAATGTGAAGCTTCAAATTTATTACATAATGGCAAAGATCCCTTCAAATTGGAAATATCAATGTAGTATTAGCATTCCAGTTCCTTCATGTCATTCCAAAACTTAATATTCTCAGATTATTTAAAATGGATATCTATCCTTTGGATTTGAAATAATGTCTAGATGCCATAATTGTTATTTATCTGATTATTGTAATATTGATATTGTTTTATAGTACTTATTGACCTTAGAAGTTTCTGATTGTGATATTTGTCCATTTAACGTTTTTTTTTATTTCATTATTGATTTCTGAGAGATTTTTACATGTTCTGGATATTTTCAGTTTTATGTCTCAAATATCTCCTCCCAAGTTTATAAAATTGTCTGAACTACCTTTAAATAGGAAATTCCTTTCAATTTGCTCCTGTAAAATGTATCAAATTTTCTCCTTCATGTATTATGTCTTTGTGTCCTATGAAATCCTTCCTAATAGTAAAACAGAGACGTATTATTCTAAATTGTGTAAATTTGGTTTTTCACTTTTTTATTCAAACCATTTAACTCATTTTTCTTCTCATTTCAAAAAGGGCCCTCTAATTTTTTTTTATTTCATAGAACATAACTTATCCTATCTCTATCTGCTCCAGGTAAAATTGGCCAATTTCTTTCTTTATTTATCTGAAATATATTAAAAGGAATTCTAAGATGTTTCTTTTAAAATTATTGTTGATACTTGAATAGTGGCCTTTCTTTTTTACTAGGTTTTTATTTATTGACAGTAGAAAGTGAATTAAATCATGAGTCAACTTAGATATCAATTGTATATGAAAATTTTTCTCTTGAATTCTGACACATATTACAAGAATTCTCCTAACTTACAGTGAAATCAAAGTGTAATTTTAAACATTTCAGATCTTATAATCAGTTAAAATAGAGTTTTTGTAAAAGGTCCCTTAATTCATAGTTATAAAATAGCAAAAAGTTCTATGATAATTGGTAGGATTCTTTTTATTTTAATGCCATAATCTACAAAATAAACAATACTATCTATCTCATAGAGCTGCTTTGTGTAGTGAACTTCTTGGAACAGGTGGCACTCAGATAACAGTAGGTATTATGATTACATTAAGGTAATAAAATTTCATAGGAGAAAGTGAGCATCCCTGGATCAAAGTAGGAGAAGCCCACAGTGCATCAAGATCTAAAAGTCTGAGCTTTCAATCCTGGCTGTAAGACTCTTTCTTCTCACATTTCCTGTGGGAGTAGAGATGGAATGTGGTACCTTAGATCTGATCTTTCAAAAGAAAAATTTGGCTCTAAAGTATTTGAATCCTTTATTTGGTTAACAGAAAATTTAGATGTCTTATTTTCAAACTTGTAAGTTTTTTTTTCCTATTTATTTCATGTGTGGGTGCATTGGGGACAAAAGGATGATTACTGTTTGTTTAAGAAGGTTAGATTTTTGGTGAAAGGTGAATATTCTTAAATTCAACCGCCCTGAAGGGTTACAGTCATAGGGCATGTGGTGGTTTGGAGTTATATGCATCACAAAAACATGTTCTTAAACTTAATCCACTCCTTTGCATATAAACCCTTGTAAATATGAACTATGTTGAATTTACTTTATTTATGATGTGTCCCAGCTGAATTAGGATGGGTCTTAATCTTATTACTGAATGCCTTAAATGAAAAGTCACAGAGAGAAAGACACAGCAGCCAAAAGCTGAAAGTGTATGGAACCCAGCAGAGAGAGAAGACAGGAGAATCTGCCATGAACATTCCATGTGATAGAAAATCATGAAACAAGAAACACTAGCAACCACACCCAGAATGTCACAGCTTTCTGGAAGAAAGTATCATTTTTATGATGTCTTGATTTTATCCTAAGCTCAAAACCATGAACCAATAAATTCCAATTGTTTAAGCTCCCCCATTGCATGGTGTTTGTTTTAGCAGCTAGGAAACTAAAAAAAAAAAAGCTATAGTTATTGGAACAGTGTCAATTAGAGGTGAAGAGGAGCCCATGATACAGTTGTTCTTCTCTGAGTCTCCCTATGAGAACAAACTTAGAGGTGAAGAAGCATAATATAAATTTCCCTTCATATTCCAAGTTAAGGAGAAAAATGGCCTTGAAAACTGAAGGAAAGAGCTTCTGCTATTTCAAAAAAAGGCACAGTGGGTAACCTGTGTTCTTTAATCAAGATGATATAGGAACACAAAACTAGATATCAGTATTTTTTCTCTCCTAATAAATTTCTGTTTTCCCCAAGTCTGCTTTTGCTTACTTCGTACTGTTCTTTAGAGAAACAATGATTTTTTTTTTATTTATGAAAAGAGTTAGCCTTATATGAAAACATTTACTTCTTATATTAAAATAGCTTATTGGTATGTAATTAAGGGTGGTTTCTCCATCAATACTTGAGATGGAATGAGCAGTTCCCAAGGCAGTATGTGATAATTAGAGTGACTAGAGTCAGGTCCCAGTCCCTGATTTTCAGGAGATGCTCTTGCTCCAAGCAAGCAGATGTCCATGGGTAGTGGAGTGATACACTTTAAAATTGGATAATGCAGGTGAAGACAGAGATAGAGGTTACTGAACATGTGGATGTAAAAGTACATATGCTACAATCATTGAAACTTATTAGGCAGACATAAAATAAAGAAGGCTTTCTTTTTATAATCATGCTTGTGGTAGATTTCGAGCTAGTTGATACACATTGGAGTGGAAATAGATGACTTTTTAAAGATAAACTGGTGATAGGTAGACAATAGATAAATAGATAGGTAAGTAGAGATAAGATAGACAGGCAGATAGATATGGCATTTTACAGAAAGAGAGGATGACCACTAAGTATTTTTCCATGGCAGAAGAAGAATAGTTTCATGATTATCAAAAATAGGCAAGACTAAGAGTAGAGCAGGCTTAATAAAAATATGAAAATTCAAATTGCTGCATATTAATTTTGAACTATATTTATAGTAGCAATAATATCCCATCTGAAGTAATGAGAAACACTCTGAAGATATAAATTTGGAATTATTTGAGAAATATGATATTTAGAGCCTTCATAGTGAATGAGGTCAACACAAAATTAGGACAAGATACACGTAGATTATGTGTTGGGACACTCCAATTTAAGAAAGAGTTAAAATGAGTTGATGTGGTGGTTTGAGGCTTTATGTACCCTAGAAGAACATGTTCTTAAATTTGATCCTTTCCTCTGGGTGTATACCCATTTTAAGGAGGTCTTTTGGTGAGCATACTTCAGTTAAGCTGCGGCCCACCTCATTTAGGATGGAACGCAATCTTATTACTGGCATCCTTTACAAAAAGAATGAATGCAGAGAATGAGAGAGATAAGGTCATGGAAGGAAGAAGCTGAAACAATGAAACGCAGAAGGGAAGGGAGAGACCAGCAGACACCTTCATGTGCCTTGCTTTGTAGCGATCCTCGGCTGCCAGCCTTTGGGAAGAAAGCATCACCTTGATGAGGCCTTGATGTGAACATTTTCATGGCCTCAAGCTGTAACCTAGTAAATTCTCATTGTTCAAGCCAATGCATTTCATGGTATCTTCCTTAAGCTGCCTAGGAATCCAACACAAGGGGAAATAGAAAGGGATAAACTGTTCAAAGAAAGGTCATGAAATCGTGGTGCCCTGAAAGCCATCTCAAAAGTCCATTAAAGAGGAGAGTGAACCAGCATGTATGACAAATACTATTGATAAACATGTAAAATGACCCTTAAGATTGTCCATTGCATTGCAACTCATGTTCATTATTTGCATGGTTAATGTCATTACCATTAAAATATTGGTATTTCTTGTTATTTTTTCTTTGGTCCTCTTTCCTTTTACACTATATTTCATCTTTAGTCAACCTTGATTGTTGTCTCAATCACAATTTCCTCTACTCTCTTTATGCATCTATATATTGGGAATTTTTTCTTAAATGTCCCACAGAGATGTCCAATAAAACATGCCCAAGAAAGCAACTCAATTTTTCCCTAAACATGCCGCTTCACATCTCCTATCTTGATTAATGACTCCATTATTTGCACCAACAACAAAGCTAGAGGTGGCCATCCAGTTTGCTTTACCTAGCATTTCCATATAAACCTTTAAAATCTACCTCTAGAACACTGTGAAAATATCCCCTCATTCCTTCCTACCATCAATGCATTATTTCATGCCAAATTCATCTCTGGACTGCAAATATTGCAATTCTACATCAATTTTTAATGTTTTCAGTGACTACTCATAGAGTAGAGGATACAACTTAATCACTATAATAAGGAGACAAAACTATTTAATGATAGAGTCTGCAACTTTTTTTCCCATTATATTCAGACAGAGCTACCCTCCATATATGCCAAATCATTCATAATCTTAATCAACTCACTCAATTTTCTCAGCTTAACTTTGAATATATGTTCTACTTTTGTATTCTTAATTATATGCTATCTTATAATAAAAGGATTTTTTGATGGGGGACACTTATTCTTCCTTGAAATTCACTTAAATATTCTTTTCTGCTGCATTACACGCTACAGAGGAGATGATTCTCTTTTTCCTGGTACCACTGTAACATATGCATGTTCTAGCATCAGTTTACAATAGAATTGTTTTTTTAGGTATCAATATTGCTTTCATTAGCTAAACATTAGGATACAAATTTTTTTTAATTCATAAAGTAATTCTGTTCTATTTCCGTAGTTAATCTAAGCTAGACTTGATTCTAGGCCATACTGTATATTTCTTCTTATCAATGTAATAGTTGTAAATCTCCATTACCATCCATGATACAAATGACTTTTCCAGAAATTTTGGATTACAGTCATAAAGCAAAGTTTAGGGGAGTTTTATATTTTAGAATAAAGTTTAAATCAAGGGATAATATAACACATCAATACAATACTTCATTTTGACTATAGATATATACATTTCAGATTTATATTGGTTTAACAAATCCTTCATACAACAAAACCATTCATAACAATTTTAAGTATCCATTTGTCTTAATTATAATATAATAAAACCAGAAAATTCATGCAATATGTATTGTTTAAATTAAAAAGGATAATGCCCTCAATGTCAACCCTTTAATTAATTCAATTTTTAATATGTCGTAGTCCTTTTGTTTCAACCTAGAGAGCATGCCTGGGTTAGCCTGTTGGGGATTAAACTCATGGAGAATGTCCAGCCAAGGTCTCCCCAAACCAACTGACTGGAGCTAAAATCCAGGCACATAAAAGTATCATAAAATGATCCAGTCAATTCACACTTGAGTGCATATGCATGAAGAAACCAAACCAAGGTCACTATAACGGTATAACTCATTGGTAGAGTCACAAAAAAAAATTACTATTATTTTAAGCCATTGAGTTTTGTGTCTGTTTCTTATTTGCCAATAATTTCACAATAGATAAAAGATACAAGAACCAGGAGTGCAAACATAGAAGCAGGAAGATGAGGATATGTGAACATTCAAGTTCCAAAAGTCAAAGCCCTTAATCCTCTCAAGCCATGAAAAAGTTGTCTAAGTTTAACCCAAACAAATCAAATCAGACTCAGTCATGTCTGCATGGAGGATGATCTCCAAGCCAAGGCATGGTTTCCCAAGTGAAATATTAGATTAATGAGTTCCCAATAGTTAGCTATATTTGTAAACAACTAAATGATTAAAAAGTCTTTGAAATAAATTAATACCCTGCTTTATTCTATTTGTTATTATTTTGTAAAGTGTTTTAGTTTGCCAAAGATGATGAAATGTAATATAATAGAAATGAATTGGCTTTTAACAATGGGGATTTATTAGCTCATAAGTTTACGGTTCAAAGGGCATAGAACTGTCCAAATTTAGGAATCGACAGGACAATAACTTCTCCCCAAAGACCAGCTACTTGCAAACTTGGACCCCTTTGTCAGATAGCATGGCACATGGCAACATCTTCTGGTCATTCTCTGCCATTTTATTTATTTATTTATGTATGTATGTATGTATGTATGTATGTATATATGTATGTATGTATGTATTTTTTGCTTCCGCTTTTAACTCCAGTGGATTCCTCTCTGAGCTTTTGCATGTTTCCTTTTTTAAAGCTTCTGTGTGCTTCTTTAATTTTGTCTCTTTTCTTCCCTATGGTTTTTCTCTGTGTCTTTTTTTTTTTTTTTTACCTCACATGCAGCTTCATTCAGTGTTTTAACATAATTGCATTACAATTGGGTAGTATTGTGCTGTCCATTTCTGAGTTTTTATATCCAGTCCCGTTGTACAGTCTGTATCCCTTCATCTCCAATTATCCCTTCTCTTTTTTTTTTTTTTTTTTAATTAACGGAAAAAAAGAAATTAACCCAACATTTAGAGATCATACCATTCTACACATGCAATCATTAATTCTTAACATCATCACATAGATGCATGATCATCATTTCTTAGTACATTTGCATTGGTTTAGAAGAACTAGCAACATAACCGAAAAAGATATAGAATGTTAATATAGAGAAAAAAATAAAAGTAATAATAGTAAAATCAAAACAAAACAAAACAAAACAAAACAAAAACCTATAGCTCAGATGCAGCTTCATTCAGTGTTTTAACATGATTACTTTACAATTAGGTATTATTGTGCTGTCCATTTTTGAGTTTTTGTATCTAGTCCTGTTGCACAGTCTGTATCCCTTCAGCTTCAATTACCCATTGTCTTACCCTGTTTCTAACTCCTGCTGAACTCTGTTACCAATGACATATTTCAAGTTTATTCTCGAATGTCCGTTCACATCAGTGGGACCATACAGTATTTGTCCTTTAGTTTTTGGCTGGATTCACTCAGCATAATATTCTCTAGGTCCATCCATGTTATTACATGGTTCATAAGTTTATCTTGTCTTAAAGCTGCATAATATTCCATCGTATGTATATACCACAGTTTGTTTAGCCACTCTTCTGTTGATGGAGATTTTGGCTGTTTCCATCTCTTTGCAATTGTAAATAATGCTGCTATAAACATTGGTGTGCAAATGTCCGTTTGTGTCTTTGCCCTTAAGTCCTTTGAGTAGATACCTAGCAATGGTATTGCTGGGTCGTATGGCAATTCTATATTCAGCTTTTTGAGGAACCGCCAAACTGCCTTCCACAGTGGTTGCACCATTTGACATTCCCACCAACAGTGGATAAGTGTGCCTCTTTCTTCACATCCTCTCCAGCACTTGTCATTTTTTGTTTTGTTGATAATGGCCATTCTGGCGGGTGTGAGATGATATCTCATTGTGGTTTTGATTTGCATTTCTCTAATGGCCAGGGACATTGAGCATCTCTTCATGTGCCTCTTGGCCATCCGTATTTCCTCTTCTGAGAGGTGTCTGTTCAAGTCTTTTTCCCATTTTGTAATTGGGTTGGCTGTCTTTTTGTTGTTGAGATGAACAATCTCTTTATAAATTCTGGATACTAGACCTTTATCTGATATATCATTTCCAAATATTGTCTCCCATTGTGAAGGCTGTCTTTCTACTTTCTTGATGAAGTTCTTTGATGCACAAAAGTGTTTAATTTTGAGGAGTTCCCATTTATTTATTTCCTTCTTCAGTGCTCTTGCTTTAGGTTTAAGGTCCATAAAACCGCCTCCAGTTGTAAGATCCATAAGATATCTCCCAACATTTTCCTCTAACTGTTTTATGGTCTTAGACCTAATGTTTAGATCTTTGATCCATTTTGAGTTAACTTTTGTATAGGGTGTGAGAGATGGGTCTTCTTTCATTCTTTTACATATGGATATCCAGTTCTCTAGGCACCATTTATTGAAGAGACTGCTCTGTCCCAGGTGAGTTGGCTTGACTGCCTTATCAAAGATCAAATGTCCATAGATGAGAGGGTCTATATCTGAGCACTCTATTCGATTCCATTGGTCGATATATCTATCTTTATGCCAATACCATGCTGTTTTGACCACTGTGGCTTCATAATATGCCTTAAAGTCAGGCAGCGCGAGACCTCCAGCTTCGTTTTTTTTCCTCAAGATGTTTTTAGCAATTCGGGGCACCCTGCCCTTCCAGATAAATTTGCTTATTGGTTTTTCTATTTCTGAAAAATAAGTTGTTGGGATTTTGATTGGTATTGCATTGAATCCGTAAATCAATTTAGGTAGGATTGACATCTTAACTATATTTAGTCTTCCAATCCATGAACACGGTATGCCCTTCCATCTATTTAGGTCTTCTGTGATTTCTTTTAGCAGTTTTTTGTAGTTTTCTTTATATAGGTTTTTTGTCTCTTTAGTTAAATTTATTCCTAGGTATTTTATTCTTTTAGTTGCAATTGTGAATGGGATTCGTTTCTTGATTTCCCCCT
Source organism: Tamandua tetradactyla (assembly GCF_023851605.1). Classification (NCBI taxonomy): domain Eukaryota; kingdom Metazoa; phylum Chordata; class Mammalia; order Pilosa; family Myrmecophagidae; genus Tamandua; species Tamandua tetradactyla. The sequence continues at coordinate 73,070,099 of NC_135335.1, read as the reverse complement.
CAGCTTGTTCCTTACTAGTGTATAGAAATGCTACAGATTTTTGAATATTGATCTTGTAACCTGCTACTTTGCTGTACTCATTTATTAGCTCTAGTAGTTTTGTTGTGGATTTTTCCGGGTTTTCGACGTATAGTATCATATCGTCTGCAAACAGTGATAGTTTTACTTCTTCCTTTCCAATTTTGATGCCTTGTATTTCTTTTTCTTGTCTAATTGCTCTGGATAGAACCTCCAACACAATGTTGAATAATAGTGGTGATAGTGGACATCCTTGTCTTGTTCCTGATCTTAGGGGGAAAGTTTTCAATTTTTCCCCATTGAGGATGATATTAGCTGTGGGTTTTTCATATATTCCCTCTATCATTTTAAGGAAGTTCCCTTGTATTCCTATCTTTTGAAGTGTTTTCAACAGGAAAGGATGTTGAATCTTGTCGAATGCCTTCTCTGCATCAATTGAGATGATCATGTGATTTTTCTGCTTTGATTTGTTGATATGGTGTATTACATTAATTGATTTTCTTATGTTGAACCATCCTTGCATACCTGGGATGAATCCTACTTGGTCATGATGTATAATTCCTTTAATGTGTTGTTGGATACGATTTGCTAGAATTTTATTGAGGATTTTTGCATCTGTATTCATTAGAGAGATTGGTCTGTAGTTTTCTTTTTTTGTAATATCTTTGCCTGGTTTTGGTATGAGGGTGATGTTGGCTTCATAGAATGAATTAGGTAGTTTCCCTCCACTTCGATTTTTTTGAAGAGTTTGAAGAGAATTGGTACTAATTCTTTCTGGAACGTTTGGTAGAATTCACATGTGAAGCCGTCTGGTCCTGGACTTTTCTTTTTAGGAAGCTTTTGAATGACTAATTCAATTTCTTTACTTGTGATTGGTTTGTTGAGGTCATCTATGTCTTCTTGAGTCAAAGTTGTTTGTTCATGTCTTTCCAGGAACCCGTCCATTTCCTCTAAATTGTTGTATTTATTAGCGTAAAGTTGTTCATAGTATCCTGTTATTACCTCCTTTATTTCTGTGAAGTCAGTAGTTATGTCTCCTCTTCCATTTCTGATCTTATTTATTTGCATCCTCTCTCTTCTTCTTTTTGTCAATCTTGCTAAGGGCCCATCAATCTTATTGATTTTCTCATAGAACCAACTTCTGGCCTTATTGATTTTCTCTATTGTTTTCATGTTTTCAATTTCATTTATTTGTGCTCTAATCTTTGTTATTTCTTTCCTTTTGCTTGCTTTGGGGTTAGCTTGCTGTTCTTTCTCCAGTTCTTCCAAATGGATAGTTAATTCCTGAATTTTTGCCTTTTCTTCTTTTCTGATATAGGCATTTAGAGCAATAAATTTCCCTCTTAGCACTGCCTTTGCTGCGTCCCATAAGTTTTGATATGTTGTGTTTTCATTTTCATTTGCCTCGAGGTATTTGCTAATTTCTCTTGCAATTTCTTCTTTGACCCAGTCATTGTTTAGGAGTGTGTTGTTGAGCCTCCACGTATTTGTGAATTTTCTGGCACTCTGCCTATTACTGATTTCCAACATCATTCCTTTATGGTCCGAGAAAGTGTTGTGTAAGATTTCAATCTTTTTAAATTTGTTGAGACTTGCTTTGTGACCCAGCATATGGTCTATCTTTGAGAATGATCCATGAGCACTTGAAAAAAAGGTGTATCCTGCTGTTGTGGGATGTAATGTCCTATAAATGTCTATTAAGTCTAGTTCATTTATAGTAATATTCAGATTCTCTATTTCTTTGTTGATCCTCTGTCTAGATGTTCTGTCCCTTGATGAGAGTGGTGAGTTGAAGTCTCCAACTATTATGGTATATGAGTCTATTTCCCTTTTCAGTGTTTGCAGTATATTCCTCACGTATTTTGGGGCATTCTGATTCGGTGCGTAAATATTTATGATTGTTATGTCTTCTTGTTTAATTGTTCCTTTTATTAGTATATAGTGTCCTTCTTTGTCTCTTTTAACTGTTTTACATTTGAAGTCTAATTTGTTGGATATTAGTATAGCCACTCCTGCTCTTTTCTGGTTGTTATTTGCATGAAATATCTTTTCCCAACCTTTCACTTTCAACCTATGTTTATCTTTGGGTCTAAGATGTGTTTCCTGTAGACAGCATATAGAAGGATCCTGTTTTTTAATCCATTCTGCCAATCTATGTCTTTTGATTGGGGAATTCAGTCCATTGACATTTAGTGTTATTACTGTTTGGATAATATTTTCCTCTAACATTTTGCCTTTTGTATTTTATATATCATATCTGATTTTCCTTCTTTCTACACTCTTTTCCATATCTCTCTCTTCTGTCTTTTTGTATCTGACTCTAGTGCTCCCTTTAGTATTTCTTGCAGAGCTGGTCTCTTGGTCACAAATTCTTTCAGTGACTTTTTGTCTGAGAATGTTTTAATTTCTCCCTCATTTTTGAAGGATAATTTTGCTGGATATAGGAGTCTTGGTTGGCAGTTTTTCTCTTTTAGTATTTTAAATATATCATCCCACTGTCTTCTAGCTTCCATGGTTTCTGCTGAGAAGTCTACACAAAGTCTTATTGGGTTTCCCTTGTATGTAATGGATTGTTTTTCTCTTGCTGCTTTCAAGATCTTCTCTTTCTCTTTGACCTCTGACATTCTAACTAGTAAGTGTCTTGGAGAACGCCTATTTGTGTCTAATCTCTTTGGGGTGCGCTGCACTTCTTGGATCTGTAATTTTAGGTCTTTCATAAGAGTTGGGAAATTTTCAGTGATAATTTCTTCCATTAGTTTTTCTCCTCCTTTTCCCTTCTCTTCTCCTTCTGGGACACCCACAACACGTATATTTGTGCAGTTCATATTGTCCTTGAGTTCCCTGATACCCTGTTCAAATTTTTCCATTCTTTTCCCTATAGTTTCTGTTTCTTTTTGGAATTCAGATGTTCCATCCTCCAAATCACTAATTCTATCTTCTGTCTCTTTAAATCTATCATTGTAGCTATCCATTATTTTTTCTATGTTTGCTACTTTATCCTTCACTTCCATAAGTTCTGCGATTTGTTTTTTCAGTTTTTCTATTTCTTCTTTATGTTCAGCCCATGTCCTCTTCATGTCCTCCCTCAATTTATCGATTTCATTTTTGAAGAGGTTTTCCATTTCTGTTCGTATATTCAGCATTAGTTGTCTCAGCTCTTGTGTCTCATTTGAGCTATTGGTTTGTTCCTTTGACTGAGCCATATTCTCAATCTTTTGAGCGTGGACAGTTATCTTCTGCTGCTGGCGTCTGGGCATTTATTCAGATTTCTCTTGGTGTTGAACCCAGCAAGGTTGTAATATTTTTCTGTGAAATCTCTGGGTTCTGTTTTTCTTATCCTGCCCAGTAGGTGGCGCTCGTGGCACACGTTTGTCTGCGGGTCCCACCAGTAAAAGGTGCTGTGGGACCTTGCCGTCCTGGGGGTTCGCTAGCCGAAGCGGCTTGAGCCCGCCCGGGGTCCGAACGCAGGGAGGGTGTCCAAACGCAGGGAGGGTTGCTGGTCGCCGCAGCCAGGGAAAGTGCCCGTCTGAATTTCCTAGTCGGCCCTGGGCAACAAGCGTGGCGGGAGGGCGCCAGCGGCAGCGGCCCGCCCGAGAGAGTGCACGTTCCCCGGGAGTCACGGGGTCACCGTTCTCCGCGGCCTGGGGGTTTCCGATCCAATTCTCTCAGTTGGTCCGGGGGCTGCGCGTGGTGTGGGCGCCAGTCGCCTTGGTTTCAGGGGACCACCTCTCCAATTCTCCCAGCTGGCCCGGGAAGGAGGAAGGGAGTAACTCCGGCCGCTTGCCACCCCGCCCGGTAAGGCCCGCGCGCCTCGGCGATCTCACCCGAGCTGCTTCTCTCAGCCAGCCAGCCGTTCCAGGATGGGGTACGCTGTCTTTTTTATCTCTGTTGTGGCTTTGGGCGCTTTCTGAATCGTTTCTACTCCCCTAGTAGGTGTCCTGGAGAAGAAACTAAGATCCGCGCGTCTTACTAAGCCGCCATCTTCCAGGAAGTGATCTAGAATTTTATGTAGCCATGTGACATGAGGCAAATTAGCTCAGCTCCATTTCCCTATTTGGAAGATGGGTCTAGTAACAGCACCTTGGGGCCCAAATAGTAAGCTGAAGACCGAAGCACAGTCTCTGTTTTCAATCTCAGCCAGCAGTCGTATGTTATTTGAAGGTTTGGCCAAAAACCACCAATTTGATGTGTCTGGTCCTGAATAGGGTGTAGAACAAGTACACGGGAAAATTCAGACAGTTTGCTTAGGACTTCTCAACTCAATTTTTGGAGTGGCCTTTGAGACAAATCCTTTCCAATCTTGAAATCTGGATGCGACAGGCTAATAGTAACAAAAGCTTTGCTGAACAGCCGTCTCTCCCGATCGCGGGAGCTGTGTAACTCTGTCATACATGGTGCATGTTTCCTCATTGGTCAATGAGCTTTGACCACTTAAATGCTCCGGGAGTCATTTGCTAAGGGCACCTGGAATGAGCAAAGCTCAGCGTGCCAAGGAATCACTGGTCTGCTGGGGGACCTGGCACCAGGTGTTCTTCTATTGTCTCAGCTCCTTGAACTGGGGCAGAGCCGGGCTCCGACCTGCGCAGGAAGGAGAGTCACGCGGACCAAGCCCTGACCTTTACCGGGGCCTTCCACGCAGGGCCTGGGGCTTGGGCGCTGCTCCTTCAGAAGTAGTTCATTTTAATGCGCTCTGACCTAAAGTTACAGCTGGTTTCTAGAAAGGGAACAAAATACACTGCATCTCTCTGTGTCTTTTATCCTCTTATAAAGGAATCCAGTATGAGGATTTAGACCCACCCTGAATGAAGTAAGACCCATCTCAATAGAAATAACCTAATCAAAAGGTCCCACCCAAAATAGTTCTAGCCCTATAGGAATGGATTAAAATAACATGATCTGGGGTACATATAGCTTCAGACAAACACATATGTTATTCTATATAAATGCATTTGAGTCTTTTCTTCCTCTTTCAGTTTTTGCAGTCGAGTTGTCATGTTAAGGATTGTTCCAACACAAAATGAAAGCTATCCAAATCTTTTATTTTTTAATGAACAGTGCGTACACACCAAACTGTCTAAATTGTCCCTAATATATTTTAAACCTGACAAACACTTAGAAAAATATTCTTTGACATATCTTCTACTTATTCTCAGTATTAATTTATTCATAGGTTTTTTCACAAATTCCTTTACATTTCATTTTCTTAAATGTTTCAAGTTATTCCTTTCAAAAACTAACATGGGGTGCTATGCATATATATTTTTCTTCAAGTACTGTTTAGTTCAATTTCATTATATTTTTTAATTCCAAATAATTTATATTGTAATTTTTTTTCTGATTGTGCTAGCAAAAGAATTTCTTACTTCGTTTAATTTGACTTCCAGATCTTGGATGAAAGTTCAGTTCTATAATACTTAAATGTGCTTTTATAAATGTCTTGCTTCTCTTAGATCAAAACATCAAGATGTAGAAGGCCTTTTTGAATATTTTCTTCCATTATCTGCTAGTTTATTTATTTATTTTTCTTATTTTTTACTCTCAAAACCCAAACATATTTAAAAAGATAGATCTTAACATTGTTGATTTTTCATGAAATTGGCCTCACACGTGAGAAGCCCTTTCCTAAGAGAGGGCTCAGCTCTCACCTCATTTGACAAATGGTTTTCAATTTTTACTTCCTTATGTTAACATTATTTAATTGTTTTTTACTCTTAAATATATACTATTTCCTTTTCATTGTCAAGATTTATATTTTATATATTTGAGTTTTATATTTTCTAAGTTATTTTTTCTTCCTCAATATAGCAAGTATTTCACTATATCTATATTTTTAGTAGACCTTTCTGATGCCGTAAAATCTAATTCTGTCTATGTCCTTCATTTCATCATTAACCTTTCCTCTCAAGTATTTCCAGCCCAACACTGATTCCAGTTCATGCAGAGTCATCCTTGATCATCATTGAATCATTAAAAGACTCAATTATCTTAAACGTAATCGTTGAATTACATAGTATTTTCTGGTGAAGTTACAGTTCTTCTTTGGTGGGGTTTCGTTCAGTACCTTCGCAACTTTGTATTATCAGAATTTCATTTTATTTCTTTCTTTTTACAGATCTTAAATTTCCCTCAATTTTTTTTTGAAAATACCAAATGCTTATTTCTATAATGTTTGTTTTCTGTAGAAAATAGAATTACCATGTCCATGAAATTTGAGAATGCCAAATTATATGATTATTTTATATACTAATAAGAAAAACATTTTCAACTAAGCTTTAGCGTGCTATGCATTACAAGATGTATCCTGACATCACACATGTTAAAATGTATTTTTAAGGCATTAAAATAGGTAAAATATGACGTTTTAAAAGGTACTTTTCCCCTGCATGTATTTAAATGCATTCATTCCCTTTGGTTTCATTGATCTTTACTTCACTTAAATCAAAATTTCCATTTTTTTTATTTCTTTTTATGCATGTTGAAAGAAAATATGTCAAAATATCTGGTTTAGGCAATAGAAAATTCATACACCTTCCCAACTCTTTCTGAGTTCCAACAGGTTAATACATTTAAACAAAATAATGTCACTCAATTAACTGGAGAAATTATTAATGTTTACAAATACTGATATTCTCATATCCAAAATAATTTCAATTAGGGCAAATCATTTAGCACTTAATGTCAATTAAAAACTAAAAGAAAATAAACATCTTTAAAAAATTAGTTGAAATTTGTTTTAGGAGACAATGGGAATCATCTAAAGCTCAGAGATGCACTTTCAGTGTTAGTGTTATTGAAAAGAACAAGAAACAAGCCAATGACTTTCTATAGTCTCCTTTTAAAAGTTTTATCCACAGGAAACCCTGAAGGTTACAAAGTATATACTGATTTACAAGTTGCTTTTCTTTGAAGAAGTCTAAAGATTCCCTAGTGATGTTTATTTAATAGGAAAAAAAGAAAACCTTGCGAACAGGTGAAAGAAAGTGGCTTTTGTCTTTGGATGAAGACTAAAGTTCAGAAATTCCTCAATACTACTAAAATAATGGGTATGGCTACAAGCAGAGAAATGAAGGGAAGTTGGAAGCTACTCATGGCTGCAGAGTTTTCTATAGAAGAATAAATTCACACACATGATTATCATACAGCTTTCTACAAATCAGCTAAAGACATTGCCTTCAAGGCAATCTCACAAGATTAATTTATGGCATTGTATATTATTGTTTCTTAGCCTGTAGGTCCCATTTTAATACTCAGTTTCTTCTCCAGGAAGATTTTTTTTTTGAAACATAAAAATCAAACACATGTTCACCTAAATGGTAAATCAATAGTCACCTCAGAATGGAATTTAAAAGCTTGTTGAGAATTTAATAACAATTATAAGTATTTCAACAAATTTTGTGCATAATGTAAACTATGAACTTTTTATAATCCTGTTTCAACTAAGGAAAGTTTTTTTCCCCCAACTGATATAAATTTAATGGTTAAATAAAATATGTTGCTATATTATTGATGCACTCTTTTTCATACTGTAAACACCATATATTCTTTCCTTTTTGGATGTTTTTCTTTAAAGAAGCATTTCAAGTTCACCTTGAAATTTCTCATAATGCTTATCAGAGTATAAAAAAGAAAAAATAAATGACACCAAATTCATTCATTCACATGAAATATTAAAAAGACAATTGCATAGTGATTAAATTCATGCAGAGAAAATTATTGGATGAGTTTAAATTTTAAAAAGTAACCTTTGGTTGAGATGTTTCGTAAAACAAAATTCCTTGATTTGAAAAACTTTGCTTAAGGGTTTGAGAATGTTTTAGCAAATCATGGATTTGAAAAGAAACTTTTATAACCCCAACTAGAATTTGTTTCATGTGGGCAAGAGCAAGAAACTCATCCAGTCCCAGAAATCATATGATGATTATAATCAATTCGAACATAAAGTCTAGAAAATATGTATACTGTAAGTTTGTGATTCAATGTTCTCATTGTTATCCCACTGGCATGTGATAACACCATTTCTGTGTAGGAGATATATAACTATCCCTTTAAGGATATCTCGTGGCTTTGCCTTTTCAATTTGGAACACTTTCCACACTCTAATAATAAAAAGAATAACCAAAATTATTTTCTATTTGTTAATGGAAATATATAAATAATTAAATAAACTATGGAAAATGAGCAAAGCAATGGAATAGTATCAAGTTGTGTGTGTTTTCTTCCTCATTATATCCTCACATTAGTAGGTACTCAATAAATGCTTAATAAATATATGAATGAATTCCAGGAATTTATAGTATACATATATATATATATATATATATATATATATATATATATATATATATATATATATATATATATAAGTGTTTTGAATTTACTCAAAAATTATGCTTTGAATTATATGTAAGTATACCTATATGAAAAAACTTTATATAGGGATGACTTTTAAGGTTTTTTATTGTTTGATATTTTATTTTATAACTTTTTGACTAAATAAACAGCTATACAACTATATAACATTCAGCACCACACCAACATTTTTCCTCTGGAATTTTATTTCGCTGGAATCTGTACTTAAAAAAATTGATTCTTAGTCTTGATTATTTCCATCAACATATGCATGGAATTCATTTTGAGGAGGAGATGCTTATCTCCCCACAATATTTGTCTAATAACTCGGTGGGTAAAAGAAGCAGGCAGAGATTGATTCTTTTCTCCTGACTGCAGAAATAACATTACATCCTCATATGGAATAAATGTGAGTAATTAGATGACCCCTGTTCTGGTTTGCTAAAGCTGCTGAAATGCGAACTACCACAAATGGGTTGGCTTTTAACACTGGGGATTTATTAATTACAAGTTACAATTCTAAGGCCATGGAAATGTCCAATTAAGCCAACAACAAGAGGATACCATCATTGAAGAAAAACCAATGGCACCTAGGATTACTGTGGCACATGGAAAAGCACATGGTAATGTCCACCAGTACTTCTCTCCAAAATATCTCTGGGTTTCTGTGGGTCCTTGCTTGTTTCTGCTGGGACGTCTCTGTCTAAATCTCTTAGGGATTTCACTAAAGGATTAAAGTTTACCTTGAATGGGCCAGGTCACATCTCCATGGGAACAACCTTAATCCTACAAGAATGGATCAAAATAACATGTCTTTTCTAGGGAATATAACAGCTCCAAACCTGCACAATTCTTTGATTAGGGAAGAGTGCAGCTTTGTATAGTTTTTTTTTCCATTTATTAGAGAAATTGTGGGTTTACAGAGCAATCATGCATAAAACACAGAATCCCCATATACCATCTCACCATCAATACCCTGCATTCATAAGGAATATTTGTTAAAATTGATGAGAGATGAGTCTTATCATTGTACTATTAATTAAAGCACATGATTAAAATTAGGCTTCACTGTTTGTATAGTGTATTTCTATGGATTTTTGTTTATTCTGTTACCCTATAAACACTCTAACATTTCCCCATTTTACGTACATATATATATATATATATACACATATACACACACACACACATATATATATATTGCTGCTTTTAACTGCATTCACAATGTTGTGTTGCCATTACCACCATTCATTACACAAAAATTCCCTCATTCTAAATTGGAACCTGTACATTTTAAGCCTTAATTTCTTATTCACTATCCTATTCCCATTCCCTGTTATCCTATATTCTAGATTCTGATTCTATGAGTTTTCTTATTCTGATTGTTTCAAATCAGTGAGATCATACAGTATTTGTCCTTTTGTGCCTGGCTTATTGCACTCAATATGTCTTCAAGTTTCATCACGTTGTCGCTTGTCTCAGGACTTCATTCTTTTTTATAGGCTCAATAATATTCCACTGAATGTATAAACCACCTCTTCAATCTATTCCTTGGTACTGGACACTTGGATTGTTTCCATCTTTTGGCAATTGTGAATAATGCTGGTATGAACATCAGTGTGCAACTATCTACTCAAGTGTCAACTTTGAATTTTGGGGGCACATACCTAGTAGTGGATTTGCCAGGTCATATGGAAGTTCTATATTTAGCTTTCTGAGAACTACCAAACTGTTTTCCATAGTGGCTGCACCATTCTCCATTGCCACCAGCAACAAATCAGTGTGTCTATTTTCTGCATTCATTACAGCATATGCTATTTTCTGTTTTGTCTTTCTTTTTTCCAATATCAGCTATTGTAAAGGATATGAAATAGTATATCACATTGTGGTTTTGATTACATTACCCTGATGGCTAATGATGCTAAACACCTTTTCATGGATGTTACATTTCTCTTGCCAGCTCCAGTCAGCTCTTGAAACAGTCCTGGGGATTTTTTGTTTTTTTAATTTCAGTTATTGTGGTCTTCAACTCCTGTAGATCTGATTGGTTCCTTTTTAAAATTTCTATTTCTTTAATTGTACTCATATTGTTCATTCATTATTTTCCTGCTTTCCTGTAGTTCTTTCTCTGTAATTTCCTACATCTCCTTAAACAATTTTAAGATCAGTTTTTTAAGCACTTCTTTTGGTTTGGCCGTATTCTTGTCTTCTTTGTTATGGTTTCTGGAGTTTTACCCTCTTCATTTGGATGGGGCATCATTTCCTGTTTCTTCCTTTGTCTCATAAACTTTTGCAGCACACTGCTTTTTTTTTTTAATATTTAAAATGTTAGCTCTGGGATTTACTCCTGGGAACGCCTGTGTTGTAACCAGCTAATGATGAAACAAAGACTTTTTGAGTATCAGTCCATCCATCAGGAATGTGTGCCCAAGACAAATGCACTGTACAGGGTTTTCCCTGTCTTATTGGGCCTCTGTCTTGTCCTGAGCTTTTGTTTTTTAGTTGTTTTGGAGTCCCTTGTTTATAGGAATTTTGTTGATCCCCTCTGTTTTCCAGGATAAAAACCTCTCTTTGCTGGGTATCTGAGGCTAAAAGGCCTTTGTCCCACTCGGTTGGCCTCTATAGTTTTTTATACCCCTTTCATTGTCTCATGCTACTTTTTTCTGGAGAGTAAATTTCTGGGAGAAGTATTGACCCAGGGAGGACTTTCCCAATTCAGTCATTGCCAGGCAAAATAGTGCTGGTTACCCATGAAGGAGGTGCAGGCTAGCTCCAAAGTGCCCCTTTTAGAGGGGGTCAGAAATGGCTCCCTGAAGCTGAGCTTTCTCAGCAATTGCAACCCTTCAACTAACTGTCTGCATAGCCCTGATGAATCCCTACATTTTTAAATATCCACTGCCTATCCCCCTGTCCAGGGAAGGTTGAAATAATAGCTGCTTTCAGAGATGGCACCCAACATTCTGAATTTACAATAAAAAACTGTGATCAGCCATGCGTACCCCTGTTCGTGGGGAAGAAGAATTTTACATCCTTCTATGTCTCCACCAGTTAGGCAGGGACCAGACCCATATCACGGCCTGCTGCAAGAGGGGAGTTGGACTCTGGTAGAGCATGTGGAGAGAACAATTTGCAGTCTTTACCATAAATTTATCAACCTCTTCCCCCTACTCTTCCTTACAGGCTGTGCAGTATTCTTCTGACCTCTGGAGTTTCAGAAGAGTTGTTTCTGACACTTCCTGCCATTTTAGTAGTTGTTTCGGTGGAAGGACTGGGTCCTGGAGCTCCCAACTTAACTAACTTCCCAAGAAGTTCTCAAATGTGTGTAGCTTTTAAGTGGTTATATTATCAAATCAGGGAGAAAACTTAGTAATTTTTTTTTCATGTAATGCTAGCTTTTTTTTTTGGGGGGGTGGTGCGGATGGGTGGTGGTGCATGGTCCAGGAATTGAACCTGGGTCTCCAGCATGGAAGGTAAGTATTCTACCAGTGAACCACCCATGATTCCAGGTTAGTAATATTTTAATGTTCCTCATAGTGAGTTCAGCAGAATAAGCCACACCTGAGTGTCTGCCAAGCCAATAATTGGAGTATTTAATAAAAATCTTTAAAATATTGGTGAATTTATGAGGTAAAGGTCAGTGCAAAGGGGTTAGAATACCCATACTGGTAACATTGGTAGCCAAAGCCAACTTAGAGGAAGATAACTGTCTAGATTTTAGATGTGATATAGAAATAGGTAATGATTAGTTTGTTGACTGAAATGACAGAAAAATATCATTTGAGGGGAGTGTTCAGGAAACTTAAAGCAGCTTTTAGAAAGATGACACAGATACTGGTATAACAAAAAATGATTTAAAAAAAGAGGAAAATAGAAAGTCATTAACTCAATGCTGAAATTATCAACAAAAAAAAAAGGGGAATATCTGTGTATCTGTGTATGCAATTTATCATTTAACAAAACTCTGTTATTGTTCCACAGTAGAAGGCATGTATGCAATGAGAAACAAAGTGGGCTCATATAAAAATTGAAGATTTGAGGACTTTTCTGAGCTTTAGCATCCTTCACTTTTTTTTTTTTTTTTTTCTTTTTTTTAAAGGAAAGACAGAGAGAAGGAAGGAAGGATAGAAGGAAGGAAGAGAGGAAGAAAGGGAAACATCTTTTAAACATTTTCTTGTTTTATTGTATTTTGTTTCTCCGTTTTCGTTACATGGGCTGGGGCCGGGAATCGAACCGAGGTCCTCCGGCATAGCAGGCAAGCACTTTGCCCGCTGAGCCACCGCGGCCCGCCCCATCCTTCACTTTTTATAATACTCTCCTTTCATTATCTTTTCTTTGTTTTTTTTACATGGGCAGGCACCAGGAATTGAACCCACACCTCTGGCATGGCAGGCAAGAACTCTGCCACTGAGCCACTGTGGTCTGCCCTCCTTTCACTATCTTTTAAATAGCCCAATGAACATATCTAGCACACTTTCTCAATGCTCATACAAATACACTCACAGATATGCACTTGCATGTGTTTGTGTGTATGTTTGCCTCTTTCTATGGCAATGCATTTCTATGCATATCTCTAGCTAGCTAGCTACCTGTCTATCCACCTATCTATTACTTAATTATCTGTTATATATCTATTTCTATCCTTCTGTCTCTATTTTTTATATTTGGGTCACTAATCTTTTTGGACTTAATTTTGTTTGTGATATAAGGTAAAGGTCTATCCTCTGTTTTCCCTTTTTATTATGCATGTAGATATCCAGGTTTCTCAGAATCACTAGTTGAAGATTCCGTTCTTTCCCCATTGAGTGAACTTAATTCTTTTTTCAAAAATCAACTGGACATAGATATTGGGTTTATTTCTGCTCCCTTTATTCCATCCCATTGGTATTTATTTCTATCCTTGCTCTTTTTTTTTTTTTTTTAAATCCTTGTATTTTGATTACTGTAGTTTTGTGATTGGTGCGATTCATTCAACTCTTTTTTTTTTCAAGATGGTTTTGGTTATTTGGAGTCCCTTCTGGATTGACTTATTATACCAGATCTTTGTTCTTTCTATTTTTACTAGTATTTTAAATAGTATCCATGCTTTTTATTGTATGTGTTGTCATTTTTCATAATTTAGAGAAGATGTATGCATAAGTTGTTGAACAGCATTCAAATTAAACCTATGGTTTTATCTCCAAATGACAGAATCTGGGTATTTCTGTTGGACTTTATTGAGAAACTCATTAGAAATTATATTTATATATGGAGTGCCTTGTCGAATCATGGTACTAGGAGATTATATATATATATATAAGCATTTATATTTTGATATATATCATATATGGATATATACATGTGTGTGTGTGTTTAGAAAAAAGGCTGGTTTGTATGTATATTAACCAGAGAGCATATTAGATAAGCATTGGCTACACACCAACATCTCCTAATTGAATTTGTCACCAACAATAGCATCAGTGCTGTGGAACCAATTGCTATATGGTGAGTCATGGGAATACAGGCACAAAAGAAACTTTCAGAAAATAACCACTCCATTACTTACACACCCCAAAGGGTCCAGAAGAGCAGGAGAGAAGGTCTCATCTTGGCAGGTCTTCTCTGGAGGTCAACTGCTTGGGTCATAGTCAGTGGATGGTGGCTCCACATACCAGAACTAAACAAATCTGTGATGTCTGAGGCCAGGTATTTATACAGCCCCAGAGGAGAAAGTCCTGCCACTGAGAGCTTCTCGTCTGACCTGACAAGCAGGTGAAGCTACTTGTTTCCAGGTTTGGATCGAACGCATGGTCAGTCTATTCCATTTGATCTAGCATATTCTGGGCTGTGGAATGGAAATGTATTAATGTCTGCACACAATAGAAAAGTAGGGACACAGGAGAAGGCTGGAAGATGGCCGTAATGTCTTCCCTAGCAGTCGGTGACTTCCCCTGCAAATGTCCATATTTTCTAAAATACTAAATTCTTATACACTTAACTTGCATTTTCATGCTACTATTTCATAATTAATTAAAAGCAATCTAAGATTTCAAAAAAAGCATGACAATAAAAACAATTTTTAAAAAAACAAAATGTATTTAGGGCAGTGATTTTATTGCTTTTGCAGCTGAGCATCTAATGTATCTCCCTGTATGGGAGCATGCCTACACAGAAACTGGTAGCAGGTAGTAACTTCTCATCTCTACAGAGAAAAAGAGGAAAACATGCTTCTCATAACTCCTCCTCTGTTCCAAAATATAAGGATGCGATCTATGCACAGACCATAACTCTTCAGCCTTTGCATTTAAAGTGATCACACAAAGTTGACAGTCAGTTAGATTACTCCTAAGAGTGACAAAGCGGGCATGGCTAGGTGTAAGTTTCCACAGATTTACAGCCTATTTACTTCAGTGATATTTTCAAAGAAAGAGCAGAGTATTTATGGTAATTTTTCCAGTGGCAATGCCCATTCCTAACAGTCCAGTGCCTGTGTCTCAACTATGCCATTCTTACCTTGTTTTCTGCACAAACACAGTTCTACATTCATCCCATGGATTCTAGAAGCTACCATTTTGACTGCCAAAAACTCCTTTTCTTCATAAATGAATCAGAATTGGTTTCTAATATTTGAATATAAAACCTTTGACTCAGATCATTCTCTATACATTTAATCCTAAAAATCCTATTCATTATTTCCCGAAAATGTTTGAAAAATAACCACAGTAAGAAACCCCATTGTTCTCTTGATGATGTTTCCTTATTCCTTTATATTTAAGACTAAAATTAAAAAATCATCTCACTATTCTCAAAATATTTTATTTCTATCTGTAAAGACATGAAGAAAGCATATACTGCAATATATATTAATCATCCTAAGGGATCCTTTTTAATGAGTGCAACACGAGCTAGTCAGATAAAAAAAATTCATAGTGAAAATGACAACCACTCTTCTGCCTTCAGTTTTTAAGAAGTTGCTTTTCTTTATCTTTTTGCTACTGAGAAGGTCCCTCAGGATATTGCTTTGCAACAAAATGTGCTAACTTTGAGGACATGACTTGTCAATGTGACAGCATTCTCTGTGATTATATATTCCTTATTTGTGTTTTATTCCTATAGCAATGTTAGGGGAATCAACCAAGGACCTGCTATGATGAAATCACTGGGGCTCATAAACAAAATCAAACTGAAAGCTAGCCAATTAATTAAAGAACAAAATGTACATGTGCTAAAATTCTGAGGCCATGTATCAAATAATGGTGACAAGATAGAATAAAATATAACCTGAGATAAGTTCATTATAACCTGTGAATAAGTGTCTCCCATCAATGCTGTCAGTGTAACCCTTATCATTATCAAACTGTATTTTTATTTTAAAGTTTTATACAATTAAACATTTACACTATTTTAACAGTAACTATATAAAAGGCAAAAACAAATAGTTGAAAAGGGTGGTTTTTTTTATCGTTTTTGAATATTTTGGTAAAAAGATTATAATGAAAAAGAGATTCCTTTTGAATTTCAGTCCATTTTAACAAACCAATAAGTTTGAGCATATATTCAGATAAACATAAGACACTTAATTATTTGGATCAATAGAAACATTTCTTGCAAATATTTGAAGTCTATGTTGCATCCATGCAAGAAAAAAATAGAAATCAAGATGCAGAGAGATAAATTCATGAACCAAGTTAGAAACTTCAGCCTAAACCAGTCATGGCCATATCCTTGGATACCATTTATCAATATTGGGCCTGGGATTATGGCATTCTATTTTACAATAATGAATATAATATAAGTTTATTTGTTTGTTAGAATGTGTGTGTTAGATTTAGCAAGTTATGTTTTGATTATTCTTTTTTATTCCAAATCCAAATTCAAACCAAAGCCCTAAAATGAATATATTGACTGTCAATTATGTCTTCGTGTTAAGGTGGAAAAACTGGTGATATGCTAATGAAATCCCATTCATATGTTTTTACAGGAGACTTGTCATAGTACAAAGTAATAAACTGAGTATCCAGGGTGGGCCATGGTGGCTCAGCAGGCAGAGTTCTCACCAGCCATGCCAGGGACCCGGGTTTGATTCTTGGTGCCTGCCCATGCAAAAAAACCATGAAACAACAACAAAATCTGGTGTATCCAATGAATAATGTGAAATTTCAGCCTTACAACATATATCTCCTTTTTTTTTCGAGCAGGAGCAAATTAGTTTCTATCTTGATTGAGCAGTTTGCTCCGGAAAAAAAAAATGTATGCGATAGAAAAATATTTTTAGGTACATGCTTAATCTTTTTAATTTATTTATTAAAAATGGCTTCAATAATCAAAGTTTGTAAGAAAATATGTATGTATTTTCAAATATGTAAATGTAGAAACACTCACTCACAATACATCAGAGAGTATTTCTAGTTTTTTGATTTGGTATATAAATTAAAATAATTTCACTTAGCCTCTTTGAAAAAATGTATCCAAATACTGTATTAAGTTACTAAAGTACATATATATAATTGAATATCATATAATAAAAATAAACCAATACTCATGCAAGATTTTTCTAATACTTGTCTGAAATGTTTAAGAAACTTTATTGACTAATTCTTTGGGGCAGATATGTCAACTCAGTAGGTAGAAAAGCTTTTGGTAAAATTACTGTCTTTTTTTTAATTTTGCCTTTTATGTCAAATATAACCCATTGAATGGTATTTGTAGGAACTATTGAAAAATCTGGAAGTGTAACTGAAAAATTATAAAATAAATTACAGTGACACTAAAGTTTTTGAGGAGGTTCTACTATTGTTTTATGAAATAATAAAACTGTTAATATCTTTCCTAATCTTCCTATTACTTTTATTTCCCTTATCTAAAAATTTGGGCATAATTTAATCTGATACATTATAGTAAAATATTTTATAGATTGAAAATCAGATTATTTAGATTCTAAATAATATATTTCAAGATATCAGTGAAAAATCTCTTTGTGCTCTAAAAGAAACAAAGCTTTTTTGGGCATTATTAGAGTGGTATAAAAGAGAAATAGCATTTCTGTTACTATTTTTCTTTTTCTTTGTTCAATTTTCATTAATGAATTCTTTTTAATTTGT
The DNA here is from genome assembly GCF_023851605.1 of Tamandua tetradactyla. Lineage (NCBI taxonomy): Eukaryota > Metazoa > Chordata > Mammalia > Pilosa > Myrmecophagidae > Tamandua > Tamandua tetradactyla. The sequence goes on along the minus strand of NC_135335.1, from coordinate 73,052,655 downwards.
TAAATGTCATTTTCTGGTCACAGTGTAAAATAATTATATTTGAAACCTATTTCTAAACAACATCTGAAAACAGTGAAATCTTGAAAAAAGACAGAATACCAACTTTCACAAAGCAGATAGGATGATTTAGAAATACATCTTTCTATTTCATCCTATAAATATAAGTCTTAAAAAATTGAAGTCATATCTGAACAGTGTTTCAAAAATGGTCAACCTCTCTGCTAAAATTTGAATTATTCACTGAAAAAAAATTTTAAATTCTTAGATTTATTTAGATTGCCTCAGTTTATTATGAGAAGGATAATACTGTTTCCCATTTTTCTTTATGTATCTTTAAGTTTATGGTTCTTCTAAGGATAGGGAGGCAGGTACAAAAGAAAAAGAAACTTCCATACAAGATGTCACACACAGATAGGGATGAAATAGAGGCTAGTTTTGAGAATAAAAGACAGAACAAAATGAAGTTACTATGGCTAAGAGATTTAAAAATGAAACTGGGAAGCCATTCAGGAAGTTACTTTAATGCACATCTTAGCCAAATAGCACAAACTAGCAAGGAATTTAAACCAAAAGCAACAATATTTCTGAGAACATCTGAATGTCATGAACCAATCACAAGATAAAGAAATCAGTAAATTGTCTAACTTGGACAATTGAAAAGCCCAGAATACCCAACAATCATAATATTTCACAAACAATTTACGCAATCTTCCTTTTTAAAATTTTAAAAACCCAAGCTTGGAAGTCCCAAGATGGGACACAATTTGAGTTTCTACCTGAATCTGTGCTCCCTGATTTGCATTTTTAAGAGCCCATATAAATACTTTTGTTTTGTTGCAGCTCAGTTTGTAATTTCTTGGTTGACATTTCTGGTGTTCAGGACATGAGATCCAAAATGACAGCCCTTCAATTTAGGATCTGTTATTGAATTTGAGCATAGTCTGCTAAAGCCACCTGTATTCTGTCATATCTTCAACAACCCAGGGTTTCTGTTAGTGAATTCTTTCAGCTACAAACCTCCTTTCCTTTGGTTGAAGTTCTGGCCTTGGTTTGGCAATCTGATTAAGGGCATTTTGAAATGTCTTCTGGTTTTATTCTGAACTTTGTTTCTTTAGTTTGGACTCGTGCCAGCAGTCCTTGGTTTCCCTTTTATTTTACAGCAATTTCTCCTCTTTGGTAGGAACTCAAACGTTTGGAATCTCTTCTTTCTCTGATATTATACTGAGGTATTAGTTCCTAACATTTTAATTGACATTTGTCCTGACCAATAGCAATCACTTCTTTGAGAAGCTTTGGCTTCACAAGAGTAAAGAAGACTCCTTTGTAAGGAAAAGGTGGACATGGATAGGCAAGATTGACAGTAGGTCACCTGCCACCCTCAAGACAATTTCTGTGCAAATAGGAACACCTGGTCATGTCTCAGACATCTAGAAGCACGGGCTGAAAAGTATCCTGTGCAAGGCACCTTATAAAATTCCTCATTAACCCAATCCTAAAAGAAAGGCTTTAGACTTTAGGATTGCTTTCTTTCAGAAAAAATGGATTCTAATTCTTCAAAAAAAAAAAGTCTAATGATGCACTAACATCACACTCCAGCTGGTTTTATGTATAAAAATTATGGTCTTGCATCATTGTTAAGTTCTTATCTCTCTGGCTGTAACTTACTAAGGATAATCTTGAATTCAAATAGCCACAATAAGTCTCTCTTTTATTTTCAATTTTATTGAGATATAAGCACACAGTGTAAAATCATCCAAAGTATGCAGTCATTGGCACACAGTATCATTACATAGTTATGCATGATCAATTCTAGGAACTTTTCATTTCTCCAGAACAGAAATAAGAATAAAGAATAAAACTGAAAACCTCCTATATCCTTTGAACCACCTCCCGGTCTGTTGACCTGTGATGTTGGTGTAAAATTTGTCACTGCTGAAGAAAAAGAATTGAAATATTACTTTTAACTGTGGACCATAGATTACATTAGCTATGCTTTTCCCATAAAATCCTTTTTTTTACATTTGTAGTAGTTCATGGGAGAACGTATTTACACACATGACTTTACACAACCACTTTCAATCAAATTCATCTAAAATATGTAATTTTTACTTATAATCCCAATAATGAGCTACTATCTCTATTTATCCCCAAATATGTAAATTTTATTTCATTAACAATTGTACATATATTAGGTAACTGCTCCCCTTCTCTAGCTTCTATCTCTTGATACCCTATATTCTACAATTTAAGACTCTGAGTTCACATGTTTCAGTTCATTTTAGTGAGATCATACAATATCTGTTCTTTTGTATCTGGCTAATTTCACTCAGCATTATGCCCTCAAGGATGACCCATGTCGTCACATGCTTCATGACCTTATTCTTTCTTATGTCTGCATAATATTCCATTGCATGAATATAACACAATCTGTTTATCTATTCATCTTTTGATGAATTTATGAATTATTTCCATTCTTTGGCAACTGTGAATGATGCCCTGTGAACATTGGTGTGCCCGTGTCTGTTCTTATCCCTACTTTCAGATATTCTGGGTATATACCATGTAGCAGAATTGTTGGGTCATAGGGCAATTCGCTATTCAGTTTTCTGAGGAACTGCCAACTGTATTCCACAATGACTGTACTATTTTGCATATCCACCAGCAGTGAGTAAGTGTTCCTACTTCTCCACATGCTCTCCAACATTTGTAGTTTTCTGGTTGTTTAATAGTAGCCATTCAAGTAGGTGTGAAATGATATCTTATTGTGGTTTTGATATCTTATTGTAGTTTTTATTTGCATTTACCTAATAGTTAATGAAAAGGAACATCTTCTCAGGTTTTTTGGTTCCTTTTTTTTCCTTTTTTTGGCCATGTGTTATTTCCTCTTTGGAAAAATACCTATTCAAGTGTTTTGCCAATTTTATAATTGGGTTGTCTTTGCTTTTAAGCTTGAGTTGTAGGATTTGTTTATATATACTGGATATCAAACCCTAATCAGATATATGGTTACAAATATTCATTCCCATTGAGTTAGCAGCATCTACACATTTTGACAAAGTCCTTTGAAGCATAGAAAGTCTTATTTTTTATTTTTCTTTTTTCTTTTGCTTGCACTTTTGGTATAAGTTCTAAGAAGGTGCTTTCTTATCACTTGTTCTGGAAGACGCTTCCCTGAATTTTCTTCTAAGAATTTTATGGTACTACCTCTTATATTCAGGTCTTTGATCCCACATGAGTTAATTTTTGTATGGGGTATAAGGTAGGGGTTCTCTTTCCTTCCTATGTATATGGATATTCAATTCTCCCAGCACTATTTCTTGAATAGACTTTTCTGTCCCAGTTCAGAATATTTGGGGGCCTTGATGAAAATCAATTGACTATACATCTGAGGACCTATTTCTGAACTCTTAATTTGATTCCATTGATCAATTGATCAGTTTGTGCCAATACCATGCTGTTTGACTACTGTGGCTTTATAATAGTCTTTAAAGTCAGGAAGTGTCAGTCTTCCCACCTTGCTCCTCTTAAGGGTTTTTTTTTTTTTTTTTTTTTTGCTATTTGTGGCCTTGTCCATTCTAAATAAATGTAACAACTAACTTTTGCAAGTCTAAACATTATGTTCTTGGAATTGCATTGAATCTGTAGATCAATTTGGGTTCAATTGGCATCATAAAGTAATTGAGCATTTTTATCTATGAATATGGAATGTCTTTCTACTTATTTAAGTTTTCTTTTCTTTTATTATTATTATTATTATTATTATTATTATTTTGCATGGGCAGGTACCGGGAATCGAACCCAGGTCTCTGGCATGGCAGGTGAGAACACTGCCTACTGAGCCATCATGGCCTGCCCCTGCTTTGATTTTTTTTAGTAATATTTTGTAATTTTCTGAGTACAGGTCCTTCACATCCTTGCTTAAGTTTATTCCCAGATACTTAATTCTTTTATTTGCTATTGTGAATGGAATTATTTCTTTATTGCCCCTTCTGTTAGGTCATTAGTATAGCACACTACTGATTTTGTATGTTAATCTTGTATCCCATCACTTTGCTGAATTTGTTTATTAACTCAAGTAGCTTTCTCATAGATTCCTTGGGATTTTCCAAATAGGGGATCATGTCATCTGCAAATGATGTGTTTTATTTTTTTCTTTCTGATTTGGATGTTTTTATTTCTCTTTCTTGCTTAATTGCCATAGCTAGAACTTCTAGCACAATGTTGAATAGCAGTGGGGACAGTGGGCAACCTTTTCTCATTCCCAGCCTTAGGAGGAAAGCTTCCAGTCTTCCACTGAGAATGGTACTGACTGTAAGTTTTTCATATATGCCTTTTATCGTATTGAGGACATTTCGACAAGTTTTTTTTTTTTTTTGATTTGTCCAAATTGTTTTTGCATACACAATAAGAGAATAGGGAATATATATAAAACAAACAATCTAAATGGGATATTATTTTAAATTGGTGCTTGGAAGCTTCCAAAGATAAACAAATTCCAAAACCATCTCTCCTCAAGAAACAAATACCAAATTAACAAAGTTAGACTTATCTGAATACTTAACTAAACATGAACAAGTATCTGAAACCTCTAATTTTCCAAGGTTGTTTCAGTTTCTTCTCCATCTTCTTTCTCTCCTCTGCCTTCCAGCCCTGCTGTTATTTATCCTAGCCTTGCGGAATTGCCCTTTAATAATAAGGACTTTGAAGAGCCTTAAAACCCATCTCCTCTTAGCCCCTTTTACAGTCAAACCTAACAAAGGAGACTCAGGGATTACCTTTATCACCTGCACTACTTAGACCAAAACTGATCTAAGAGTCTTAACCATGGGAAATCCAAATCCTACTGAAGATCCCCTAAATCAATGGAATTCTTTATTTAATTTGTATGCTGAATCAGCGGAAGAGTATTTTATTTCAAAATTAATTTTTTGAAGGACTCTGTACAGAGAGCTTAAGAAAATAAAAATCTAACCATAATTACCCTCTGACTGAAAAGATTAGACTGAATGATGATGATGCCCTTTCTTCTCTTAATGCTACTACTCTCCTTTGTGTTCATTCCAAATATCCTCCTTTGCCTGGCTACTGCAATTTGGTAAATGCTCTATAAGACCAGACCTTCTGGGATTGTCAGAATAGTACCTTCAGTAATTTTTGCCCCTGATCCAGAGCAGAACTCAGGTCTATTGTAAAGGAATTTCCAAACCTAAAACATCAAAGCCAAAATTTAATGAGAAATTAAGAATCGTTGTTGGAATTTATAATCTAAGATTGCCTAACATTTTTCAATTTGTACATATGGCTTTTAAGTCTGGATGAGACTTTATATATATATATACTATATATATATACATATATATATATATACTATATATATATACATATATATATATAGAGAGAGAGAGAGAGAGAAAGAGAGAGAGAGGAGATCAAAGTAGCTGAATTGGAAAAGCTGAAAAACAAGGAGCCCTACATATATGACAAATAGTAATGCTCACCAAAAATCCCAACCTAATTGCTAAGCACTCTTAATTTAAGCCATGGGTTATAGTTAATATACAATTATAACAGTATTCTTCTATCAATTGTAACATATTACCACAGTAAAGCAAATTGTTAATAATTGGGGGTGCATATAAGCATTTTCTATTTCATGCATGGTTTTCCTGTAAACTTATAAATTCTCTTATAAAAAATTACTAAGAAATTATTAAAAGACATACCAAAGGCTTTTCTCAAAAAAATTGATTGGTCAATGGTTTAAACTTGTAAGAACAAAAGTATGCATCCATCTAGAATTAAAGAAGTGATTGTCACACACCTTCGGTACTCATACAGGTCTTTCATCCTTTGCTGATTCATTCGAAGAGATACTTGATGCCAACTGATTGAATAACAGTCAAAACAAAAATATATGTACCTCCAAGGGAAACAATATAAAGGACAATAACTATCTACACTGCAAGCAACATGCATATTGGAAAAAAAAGATTGCATAATTTTAAAGGAAAAAAATGAGCTCTGGACACATAAAGACCCAGTTTAAAATGGGTTCCTCGCAGGACTTGCAAACAAATAAAAAATGAAAAGAATTTCCGAACTCCAATAAGGAATAGGGAGCATCCTTTAGTTAGTATTTAAAAAAAAACTTGTAGTAGATATTATATCTAGTAGATGAAATGATATAATATATAATTATGTAGATATAAAATAGTCTTTTTTAACCCAAAATACACAAAAATTTAAAATTAAGAAAAAAAAATTTTAAGGACCAAAAATCAGCTCTTTTAAATAATGTGTTTTATAGCTCTATGACTTGGCTTTCCTCGTCTCTAAGTCTGTTTTTATGACTCACGGCCGAAGATTTCAAGCTGTAAGTTCTGCATTTGTATACCAGTTTAATATTGGTAATTAAAAAAAATGTCCTCTAAGTTTACAATAAGTGCAAAAAACTAAAGGTTAAATATCGCTAAAATTGATCTTCCTTAGCATATAGAAGTTTACTTCTCAAATAAGCTGATTTTATACCTGCTAAATGTTTAAAATGCAAAATAATATAAATTTGCATTCACCCAAATTGAGTCATTATTCCTATAAGTTTTCTTTTGACACTAACTACATACTGGAAGATGTTGGCTTAAAGGTAGTTTCCAAACTAAGCATTTAAGGTATAGTATACGTTTTTTTCTTTTCTTTCTGCATGGGCAGGCACAGAGAATCGAACGCGGATCTCCAGCGTGGCAGGCGAGAGCTCGGCCACTGAGCCACTGCTGCCTGCCCAGTATGTGTTTTTATTAAGGAAAAAGTTAGTAGTTTTGTCCTAAATAAAATGATTGGTTGTTATAGAGCAGAAAAAAATGCTGTCCGAAGCTTAAATAGATATAGAAAGTTTGTGGGAAAAAAATAGTTGTGATTAAAGCTGGGTAAGATTTAATTGCTCTATCTATAAGGTTGTTCTAAAAACCGTAGTACCAAGTAGAATACTAATGGAAAATTAGAATTTAGTTTTCTCTCTATTAAAATGAGAAACATTTCTTTGGCTAGTATTCTGTTTTTAGTAAGAGTTTAAAAGATTTTTATTTTTCTGAATAATCAATGCAGAAGGCAGTCTGTTTTATCTAAATAACTTATTGTACTTTATATTAACGTCATCATATCCTTGGTTGTTTTAAAAATGTTTTCTAACTTTTGAGGGAAGAAATCATTTTTTAACCATCCTGTCATCTCGTATAAGTATTTTTAAATAGTTTATTGTCACTTTAAGTAAAAGAAAAATGCCAAATACTGTTTCACAGTTACTTGTTCTCATATTTAACCAAGTACTGAACACTCCTGACAACTTTTCACAATTTTCTTTCTGAAATCAAATGCTAAATGATAGCTTTGCAATTCCAATCTGTCTTGGGATCTTCCAGAAGGACTCTGGAAAATTCCCAAAATTCCGCTTTTTCATCTAATTAGGAATTTTCTGATCTGTTGATTAAATTCATATAAACAAAAAGTTAGTAATATATATTCCACAATTTATATAAAGTTCTTAGAAATTTGTTAATTTCTTCTGTCCATAAAATATCCTAGTACTGATCCATCAATTATTAGACAACAATATATTATCTGTCATAATTTCAGTTCTACTTAAAAATATTTTACATGTCATAGAAACATGTTTTCTTTTCAATTGCCTTATTTTATCATGAACTCTCATTAGATCTTTCACTTTTATAAAACAGTAATGATTACTTTGCATTATATTTGGTCTTTCATGTTTTAATTTGTTTATAATCCACAAGTAATTTTTTTACTTTATTGTGATATTTTCCCCGTAAACATTGACAGTGAGCTATAGGCCCGGGGGCTTCCCCCACAACAAAAGACACACACTCCCACAGCTCTGTGGAAAGGGTTGTGCCAGAAACTCCGTAGCACTAGCTTCTAGTGGCATTGCTGAGAGAACTTTGAGACCATGCGATGGGACTGACGCAGTATTTCCTGAAATTTAATGAAAAGCTAGGAGTTCCTAAAATTTCTAACACAAGATATCCTAAAATATAGAAACTCTTATCGAATATTGTTGTTTTCATGGAAATATAATTTGCATAATTTCTATCAGAAAATGTCCTTCTTGTTAACAGGACGTTATCATAATTGTCAATTATATGGCAAAAGATTGAACTGGAAGATCATAACTGAAAATAATGCCAGCTAAATCTTAAGGCAAATTAATTTATAGCGTATTTCCAAATTACTAATCTTTTTCTCATTGCAATTGTTATAGCTCTTATCCATTATCTCATCTCTAAAATAATCACCACAGATACTCTCCCAAAGCAGTGCTGATGTACCAGATCCTTAAACTTAAAGCTTATAATTATAAAACTTTTGAGAAGCCTATCGTTAACGAATGCCCAAGAATCACTCCCTGAAAACCTTCTTGTTGCTCAAATGTGGCCACCGTCTGACCCATACTCCACAAATAAACCTCCCATCTTTGCTCTATGTGGGACATGACTCCCAGAGGTAAACCTCCCTGGCATGGGGGAATTAATTCCAAATGTTGATTGGTGATACTTTCAGATAATGCTCTTTACTAAAAGGGGGAAATAAGAAAAGATATAAAACAAAATGGAGTTAGTATGGCTAAGAGATTTAGAATAGATTTGGGAGGCCATTCCCAAAGTTACTCTTATGCATGTCTACACAAGACATCACAAACTGTATGCAAAACCAAAAGCAGCAATGTTTCTGAGGATATCTGGATGTCATGAACCAACTACAGGAGAAAGAAATCAATAAATTGTCAAACTTGAAGGACATTTGGAAAGAACCAAAGCATACATTTTACAAATAACTTGTGTAATTTTGTTTTTCTTTAAAACCGCTTGCCTGGAAGACCCAAGACAGAACATGATTTGGGTTGTTACCTGAGTCTATGCTCCCAGAATTATTACCCTGAGACCCGAGCAAACATTTTTCTTGCTTTGCAGCTCAGTTTGTAATTTCTTAATTAACAGCTTAAGGAATTCTGGTGTTTTCCTGGCTTTGGGAAAAGGAGAAGTAAAATAATATTCAGTGTAGTGTGTTCATGAATGGAATATATTTGTTGCATGACCAAAAAAATAAAAACAACATTTTGACTATTTGTCAATGCATATCACCTTTGTTTTACTATTTTCTAAACGTTCATTCATAGAGCAAATCAAGGCTAGATTGAAGTACCAGTAAATACTTGGTTTCTGATAAATTAAATGTGAATAATACAATTTTTAAGGAATCCTGTAATACTTTACATTTTAAGATTTGTAAGAGTTGGTCAAATGAAGATGAGAAAGAAACAAGAAAAATTTGGAAGGAACGTAGTTAGAACGGTAAAATATTTCAGAAAATATGTGTGCCTTTGGATATTTGGGTTAAATCATTCTTTTTTGTAAAGATTAATGCTATGGTGTTTTATATTATAATTAAAATGTCCTCTCTTTTTGATATATTGTTTTAGAAGAGTTTAGAATATAAAATATTTTATTTTAGAATAGTTTGTCAAATCTCTCTAAGTAAGATTCTTAGAATTTATTATGGATGCTATATCGTTTTCATGTTTAACAACATTTCATCAGTAGAATGACCACTGAAGTTGAAGTTATTCAAGTCATTCTATTAATTCTCTTGTGCATTAGTTTTTTAAATTGAGCACTGCGTCATGAACCCTGCTTTTCATACTTCAATGTTATGTTGTCCTCTGACAAAAATGTTTCTTTCTGAGTATGATCATACGTCATCCAAAAGGGCAATTTGTTTTTAATGTTACTTATTTCCCTATCACTGATTCTTTCACTTTCCAAGTGTGAGGATTTATCTATTATCATGATTTTTTTTTAAATTTTCTTTAGTTATTATTCTAGACAGTGGTCCCAGGTCATCTATTGGAATTCCTATGAAGGTTTGCTGCTTCATCCATGGCCCCCAAATACAGTTAAAACGGAAAGTAGCTGAAAGTTATCGAATGCACACAGGTCATAGATCACCCACTATAAACATAACTTCTATTAGGACACTTTCACACATATTCTTTCCATTGCATGTTGGTAACATTAACTTCATACATGACTAATAAAAACATTTTAGCAGTGTAATTTCCAGTTCATGTGACAAGGAAGTTTTCTTCTGTGTAAAATGGGATACATATAATTTCTTTACCTAAATCTGTTTTGTGAGTATATTAAATATCATTCCATTATTTCAGCATGTTTAATTCATTGATTCTTTTCAAATCTTCATTGATGAGTAATGAGAACTGTTTAGTCATAACCAACCTTTATTTAAAAACAGTGTTAAATTCTAAGTAGTCAACAGTGTGGGTAGGATGTAAAGGGGAGACATATTTATTATCTAACAGTAAACTTTAGTTTAGAATGACTGTCTTCTGTAGATATGACCTTAATTTACCTGACATTTTATTAGGATCAAATTAACATCCATCATTTAAATGTTTGCAATTATCTATTATCTGTCTTTGAAATTTAACATTTGCTTAACTGCTCCTGTGAAATGGTACTTTGAAAAAATAGAAGCAATAAATGCAACCCTGAAAATAGCAGGTTTATAAATGCATAGTGAGAAGGTTTATTAACCACTGCAATGAAATTAACAGTGCATAGTTAAGATGAAACCATTCGATTCATGGGCTAGAAGAATCTTGCAGAGACCTTTAAAAGTAGTAATGTGATATACTATAAATCCAGTTTTAAACTTTAAAAATAATTATGAGGCTGAGTAAATTTTAGCTCTAAGTTAAAAATATGTTTGAATTATGGGGCTTATGCTTTTTCTTAAAAATATATAAATAATACCCTTGAAAAACTTCAGAATGAGAAGCTCAAAATAAAGTACGAATATCAAGGGCAAACAAGTGAAACTAAAACATGATGAAACGTACATGAAGATATCAAATTATAGTTTCGAAAGGTTAGAGATTGAAGGGAAAAATACGAGAAGTCAAAGCAACAGCTTTGAGAAAAATCTGCAGACTCAGAACACTGAAACCTGTGGTTTATGATGGAATGTTAACTTTAGAACACTAAAGTTAGCCGAAGTTGAGTAACATGCATTTGGCTATCGTTCCAGTGAAGATAGAGCGAAAACATGCTCTTTGTCCCATAATCATTACCATGATAATGAAGGAACAGGTACTCTGTCTGCACGTGATGTTAAAGAATAAACACAATCAAAAAGTTACTTCTCTGCACCCCCTTCTGTACTGAGAAAATAAATATGGTGATGAGCAAGCGTTCAGGGCTTTGAGACATGAGTCCCCTGCTCTCATCTTAAAAGATTATTCTGTGTGAGTGTCTTTATTTTTCAGATTCGTGGTACTTTTCTTGACCCCTCGTGCTGAGCTGGTCTCAGCAAGAGATATTGGGTATTCTTCCCATACATATTTAAAAATAAATTATATAAGAGGGAGATTTGTTTGCAGAAAAAGTCTGAAATACAAATTTTATGTAAACGGAATATCACCGTAGGTTTAATTTTCAGGGGCTAATGGCAGAAAAGTGATTGTTGGTATTTCTCTCAAGTTACTACTCCTTAGTCATTAATTAGGGAAGCAGCAGTCAAAGCAATCTTATTTTTTCTAGCACACGTAGAAATATATTTAAAACGTTTAAAACATCTATTGTTAGCATTAATAAGTTTATGCAATACCCAAAATTTCTTAAATGTATCACCAATATGCTCGTGTACAAACTTTGCTAGTTTTCTTGAAAGTAGAGTTCCATGTCAGTATTTGTGTTAACTCTCAGGAATTGTGAAAATTAGAATCTGAATAAAATTTAAAGTTACTTTTACTTTTTTCCAAAACCTCAAAATAAAACCATCCTAGCAGAAGATTTTTTTTTTAAAGTAATTCTATTCATGCTTTTTTTCAACTTGAGTGTTCCCAACCTCTGTTTCTCTAAAGCTCCCATGCAGTGGTCTAAAATTCTCATATAAAAACAAATAGAACTTTAAAAAGAAACTTTAAATTATTTTTAGGAGGGATCAATAGCAGAAGTCTGCTTTAATTTCACATGCATCATTCACTTGTATAATTCTAATATATTTGTTATAAGCTTGCATTTTGAATACAATATCCATATTTTGTATGTCAGATTCTTGCTGATTTTTAAACAAGATTAATTTGAAATTAGATTTAGAATTACAAAAAAATTATAAAAATAGAGCAGAGAGTTTCCATGTCCCTTAACAGAACTTCACTGAATAACAGAACTTCACTGAACTTCTAACATAAGGATGATACTTCTGTAAAAACGTAAATGTTTAAAGTTGTCTCAAAACATAAAAATTCAATAAAATACCATTAAACTGCGAACTTTATTCAGATTTCACAGTTTTTCCACTAATATCCTTACATTCTGTTGAAGGGTCCAATACAAGATGCCATGCTGTATTTCATGAACATGTCTTCTTTGTTCTCAATCTCTGACATTTTCTTTGTCTTTCCTTACTTTAATCATGGAAGCATCCTTGTGTGAGCTCGCTCATATCCAGGCTTACCCCAATCAGACACTTGACCCGAAAACATCCCCTTCTTTGGCAGTTTGACAGTGAACTCAGACTTGTCCCGGCTCCTTCTTCCTTATAGGGGGATTCTCTCCTATTCAAGTGCAGTGAACTTTGTACTGTTTAAATCTGTGCACCCAATGGTTCTTGGGCAGCTCCACTAGTATATCTGTTCCAGGAATGAAGACCATAGGCCCCCTCACACCAGTGACATAAGAGCAATGTTCACAAACCAAACTGTTGGGGGATACTAACTGGACATGGAAAGTTATTCCATTAATACACCCACTATTGAAGGTGACCTTACTCTGTCTTTTTCTATTTGTGTAAAGCCATGTTCCAACCAGTGTTTGCATGAAGTACGTCTTCCTGGTGTTGGTAATACCACAGTACTAGGGAGCTGGCAGAAGTATTTGGATTCTTATTCGCTGTGAGTATGTCTTTGCTATCCTCCATGAGATGGGTCTAATCCCTTGGTGGTAGCCTGGAACCTTGCTTGACAATGATGTTTAAACAGTAGAAGAATATTGGTCACCCATGGAATGTCTATTAATCTAGCTTTCCCTTATGTTTGCCCTCTTTATAATTAAACTAAAGTTTGGAGGAAGAAGGAAGGGCCTTCTCATCATAACACTAACATTGTGCACATGATATCAACTTGACTTATCAGTGGTGATGATATTATTAATCCCTTGGGGATAGAAGTGAGTTGTCTGCCAGGTTTCTGCAGTGAAAAGTTATTATTTTCTCTCCCCATACTGTATTCATTCAAACTGAGTATGTTAGTCCAAGTAACATTCAAGGGGAGGGAAGGATATGGGTACCAAAATATTTGTGGATAATTGATAAAACCATGATGAAATTAATAAACATTAATAAATATTGGAGAGACAATTTGAGGCTCTACAACTATACTGTTTCTTCTTAAAATGTCACCTTATATCTTTGCATCATCAGTGGCCCTTTCAGGCAACAGTTATTACAGGCATAACCAGTCATATTGTGCTTTGCTTTACTGTGCTTTATATCTACTGCAATTTTTACAAACTGAAGGTTTGTGCCAATCTTGCATTGGGCAAGTCTATTGGCATCATTTTTTCAACAGCATGTGCTCACTTTGTGTCTCTGTGCCACATTTTTCTAATTCTCACAATATTTCAGCCATTTTCATTATTATTATATCTGCTATGGTAATCAGTGATCAATGCTCTTTGATGTTATATAGTAATTGCTTTGGGATACCATGAACCGTGTCCATAAAAGACAGTGACCTTAGTTGATAAGTGTTGTTTGCGTTCTGACTGCTCTAATAGCCAAATAGTCCCCATTTTCTTTCGCTCTCCTCAGACCTCCCTATTCCTTGAGAAACACCAATATTGAAAGTAGGTCAATTAATAACCCTACAGTGGCCTCTAAGTGTTCAAGTGAGAGGAAAAGACATTTATCTCTCTCTTTAAAACAAAAGCTAGAAATAATTAAGCTTAATGAGGAAGGCACGCCAAAGCCAAGATAGACTGAAAGGTAGGCCTCTTGTGTCAAACAATAAACCAAGTTGTGAAAGCAAAATAAAATTAAAAAAAAAAAAAACTTCTTAAAGTAAATTAAAAGTGCTACTCCAGTGAACACACAAATGCTAAGAATGTGAAGCAGACTTATTGCTGATATGGACAAAGTTTTAAAGTCTAGATAGAATATCAAACCAGCTACAACATTCCCTTAAACTGAAGCGTAATATAGAGCAAAGCCCTACGACTTCTTCAATACTGTGAAGGCTGAGAGAGGTGAGGAGGCTGCAGAAGAAATGCTGAAAGCTATCAAAGTTGGCTCGTGAGGTTTAAGAAAAGAAGTCATCTCCACAACATACGCATTCCTGGTGAAGCAGCAAATGCTGAAACAGCTTTCTATTGTAAGAAGATGCCGTCTAAACTTTCATAACGAAAGAGGAGAAGGCAATGCCTGAATTCAAATACTCAAAGGACAAGCTGATTCTCTTGATAGAGCCTAATGCAGCTGGTGGCTCTAAGTTGAAGCCAGTGCTTATTTACCATTCTGAAAATCCTAAATTTAGAATTATGCTAAATCTATTCTGCCTATGCTGTATAAATGGAACAACAAAGCCTGGATGTCAGCATGGTTTAATGAATATTTTAAGCCCACTGTTAATATCTACTGCCCAGAAAATCATATTCCTTTCACAATATGACCACTCATTGACAATGTGCTTGGTCACCCAAGAGCTCTAATGGAGATGTACAATGAGATTAACATTTGAGTTTTTTTGCCTGCAATCACAACATTCATTCTTCAGCCCATGAATCAAGGAGTCATTTCAACTTTCAGATCATATTATTTTAGAACTACATTGCATAAGGCTATAGCTGCCATAGAGAGTGATCTTCTGATGGATGGACAAAGTAAATTGAATACCTTATGGAAAGGATTCATGATTCTACATGCCATTAAGAATATTTAGGATTTGGGGGAGAAGGTCAAAATGTCAACATTAACAGGACTTTGGAAGAAGTTGATTCTAGCCCACCTGATGACTTTGAGGGGTTCAAGACTTCAGTGGAGACTGATTACAGATGCGGTAGAAATAGCAAGAGAACTAGAATCATAATTGGAGCCTCAAGGTGAGACTGGATTGCTGCAATCTCATGATAAAATATGAATAGCTAATGAGTTGCTTTTTTGTGAGTGAGCAAAGAATCTAGTTCATTGAGATGGAATATACTTCTGGAGAAGATTCTGGAAACATTGTTGAAATGACAACAAAGGATTTAGAAAAATAACAAACTTAGTTGATAAAGCAGGGGCAAGGTTTGAGAAGATTGACTTCAGTTATGAAAGATGTCCTACTATGGGTGGAACATGCTACAGAGAAATCTTTTCAGAAAGGAAAAGTCATTTGATGTGGAGAACTTCAGTGTGATAGTATTTAAAACTACCACCACCATCCCATCCTTCAGTAACCACCACCCTAAACAGTCAGCAACCACCAACATCAAGGCAAGATCCTTTACTACCAAATGATTATGATTTGCTAAAGGCTCAGATGACAGTTAGCATATATTAGCAATAGCAATAAATTATTTTAAAATTAATATGTGTGTTTTTTAGATATCATGCTCTTGTACATTTAATAGACCACAGTATGGTATAAATATAACATATGCCTTGAGAAGCAAAAACTCTGTGTGACTTGCTTTATTGTGATATTCCCTGCATTGTGGTGATCTAGAACTGAATATCTCTCAGGTATGCCTGTACTGTGGTTTCCTGATTATTATTTGTTATTTCTCTCTTCTTTTCTTAATGTTTTTATTGTGGAATGTAATATATTTACAGAAAAGTGATAAATTTCAAAGTTCAGTTTAAGGAGTAGCTATAGAGAACATTTCAAAGTTATTATTCCACAATTTCAGGCATTTCCCTTGGGTTATTTCAATACTCTAGAAACCAAAAAGAAGCTGTACACAATGATTCAACAGTGATAATCACTTTCTAAATTGTAACCTCTCTGACACAACTTGTCCCTTTCATTTGATCATACTCTCAGTCTTCAGGGATAATTAGGCAATGACCATTCTAACTTCGTCACATTATGTTTCCCTAATTTTTAATGCATTTAGTTTTTGAAGCTCTTCTTTAAGGAGACTGTTTTGTTTTCATCAATATTTATTTATACATTTCTACAATTATTAAGATAGATTTTTTTTTTTTGTATGCTGCATGGTGGGGGTCACATTTCGTTCTTTTTTCATGTGAGTACCCCTTATTGCAGTATCATTTGATGATTTTTTTTGTTTGTTTGGTCTTTCATTTGTTTGCTTGTTTTGGGAACTGCATCGGCCAGGAACCAAAACCAGGTCTCCTGCATGATAGGTGAGAATTCTACCACTGAACTATCCTTGCAAATAGGTATTTATATTATATTATATCCCCCAAATAGATATTTATATTTGTATGGATACAAGAATATTTTTTATCTGTTCCTCAAAAATTTTCAGCTTTGATATTGTTAGTCAGGTTGGCTCTTATGCTTTTTTGACATAGTTTCATCATTTTCTTGGAGTGAAAGTTACTCTAGATTTATTTTGAATGTTCCTGCTTCATCTTAGGTTTAAACATTTCTCAAAGAAGCCCTGCTTCTGATTATTGAAAAACAGTATTTAGAAATAAGAGCTGCAGGCTGGGTGTGCTTGTTGCAACTGTGAAATTGCTAACTATAGATTTTCTCAGCAGATTGAGCTAGAAAAGTTAGTATGCATGCCAACCCACGTACATGCTCATTTCTACATTTATTTTTGTATCTGGCATCCATTTGTCTATCCATCTATATATTAAGAAATAAAAGCAATGACATTAACAATAACAAAATTTTCTACTGAAATCCCCCACCTAATACTCTACCATAGAATTCATTTCCTCTTTGCTTATTGTAACTTCTTTCTCTGAAATTAGGAAATATTGCTTCATGATGTATAATTCATTTATCTATTCATTCGATTCCATTCATTCAATTCTAGTATGCATGTTAAGTAGTTTCAGAATCGCTAACCCAGAGTGCTATGGAAATAATAATCTTCAACTATGGAAGTGTTTATGTACAGTTTTTGTTTAAATTTTTGATACTGCTTAGACTTTAGTCTTAGAAAAGGTGGGGCAGATGAGTGTTCTCTGTTGTTCAAAACCCAGGTCTTTTTCACCTAAACTTCACCAGTGTTCATGTGCCTTCATGGTGGCAGGAAGGGTGGCTTTTTATCCCTTCCCTCCTTCTTTCCCCTTCTTTTCCTTTCCTTTCCATTTCCTTTCTTTCCTTTCCTTCCATCCTTTCTCTCTTTCCTTCCTTCCTTCTCTCTTTTTTTCTTCCCTCCTTTCCAGTACTTTCTTTCTCTCTTTCTTTTCTTTTCCCCTGTCCTCCTCCACAATCTGCAATGGCTTCAGGCTGCATTTTGATTATCTCCTCCTTACAATCAAGGCTTTTATTCTGGAAGAGAGATAATGTGATGGGTTTGTGCAGCTTTGGTGGCTTTCTCTGCTGCAGTGGATTTTCTGTCAGTGCTTAAAGGCTCCAGGACTTAATGACCATCCTCCTTTCAGGTCCTACAGAGCTGTATTATTGAGCAAGTCCTTGCTGTGTGACTCACATAGAAGCCAGCACTACCATATCAAGATTTTGAAAACAGAAAGAGCTTTACTCAGAGGCCAACCAGCAAGGAGGCAGGAGACAAGATTCAAATCTGTCTCTAAGATCTGGGAACTAAGGAACATTTTATGGGAGCAGCATATGGGGACAGCAGTAAGGAAAGCTGTCTCGACTGGCCTGTTTGTGTAATTGCAAATCTGTCCATAAATGTCAGAGTAGATTTTAGAGCAGATCTTCCTTATTGAAGGAACTTGCACATTTGATTTGCTTTTGATATCTGTCTTTCTTCATCGTTTTAGTTTTAAAGGAGGTGATTTTTGATTCCCAGTGTTCCAAAGGCTGTTTAAGGAACAGGAGTATGCTTTTCCATGCATGCTTGAGTCGCAGAGTTCATGGTTAAACATGACTGCCTGCAAAGCAAGAACAAAAGAAAAGGCCACAGATAAAGGATGTCATGACACACTTCTTACCCCTGATTTTAGTTGGATTTGGCCCAAGTTTCAGTGATGATACCTGTTCTTCTCCCCAAGCTCTGAGGGATGGCTTTGTAGAGATTCTCCTGGATCTGCCTTGTAGATGGAGGTATTCCTAGAGGAAAAGCCTGCTAGAAGACTGAACCCCTATACATCTGAGCTCCCCAGGAGTTTCCCACTTGCCCACAGCTCATAGCAATTCACCGAAATATCTTTAGCAATTCTCTGAAATGTTTAGGTTAATCTTCTTTCTAATTTACATGGCATTCAGTTTCACTTCTTTCTGTTCTTGTTTCTCCCTGCAGGTGTGCACCTCTCTCAAATTTTACTTTTTACCCTCAGTTCTCTAATGGGTTCATAAAGGTCTTAAATCTGCAGTTTCCAGATTGTTTTCTTAGATGTAAGGGTAGGAAAGATACTCTCTCTTATTCTCTAGACCTCTGAACTAACACTGAATGTACAATAGCTTTTGTTTTTATTTATTATAGATTTTGAATATGCTAAGTTGGAACTAGTGACACTCTGCAGGCTTATTGTCATACAAGGTGACTGTGTACCATGAGTGCTTAGATATATTTGCTAAACTGACTTATTTATATATCAGAACATCAATCTTAATATACTTTATAAAACATTTAAGAGTACACACTCATCATACAACTGCACATACCAAGGGAAGGAGATGGTAAGTGCTCTTTTTTTTGGCATCAAGCAACAAATCTTTATTATTATATGGTTACTGTTCAAAATATGGCAAAATATGGTTTAAAATATGGGCACACTTTAGCTGGGTGTCTCTGCCTCAATGTCTTTCCCCAGGTTTTAGTCAAGGTATCAGCCAGGGCTGCGATAACCTCAAGGTTTCAGGAGAGAAGGATCTGTCTGCTTCCAGGCTCATCACAGGGCTGTCTGCAGCCTCAGTTCCTCACTGGCCGGTAGATTTAGGTTCCCTTCTGTTTCTGCCACATGGGCCTCTCCTTAGGGCAGATACAACATAGCAGCTGGCTTTCTTCAGAGTGAGTGAGAGAATGTTTTATTCATACAAAACAGATAGCCACAGTCTCCCTGTAAGCTAGTCTCAAAAGTGACATCCAATCACTTTTGTTGTATTCCATTCATTCAAATTGAATCACTCAGTCTATGCCACACCCAGCAGGAAGAATTACACAGAAAAGTGACTATCAGGAGGCAGAGATCATTGAGGTCATCTTAGAGGCTGCATACCGCAATCAATTTGTATTTTTTTTTTTTATTTTCACTGGGTGAAGGCAAATGGTGTTACAAAATTCATAACAGCAACAATACACACACACACACACACACACACACACATGCAAACCCAGCAGTTCCCTGCCTATGGTTGCACTCTGTAACTTCTAATGCTTCTTCAGTCCTTTCAAGTGATGCTCACCTTTCAAACTCAGCAGCCACGCTGTGAAGATGCCCAGGCCATGCACAGAGGTTATGTGTGGGCATTCCATCTGAGAGTTCACGTTCAGGTAGCTGACAGACATCATCGGTTGTCAGAAATGTGAGTAAGGAAACCTGCGGATCTTGAGACCTTTCAATTCCTTGTACATACTTTCAACCAGTTCTTTACTTTCAACTCCATTCCTTACCGTCAAAGATGTGTCCTAATGAACATATAACAAAAGCATTCATGAATGGATTAATAGAAAGCTTAATTCTTTTTTTTTTTTTTTTTGGCTTTTTTAAAGGGGAATTTGATAAGTTGCTGGTTTACAGTTTGAAGGTCATGGAAATGTCCAAATTAAAGCAAGTCTATAAAAATGTCCAAATTAAGGCACCAACAAGAAGTTAACTTCACTCAAGAAAGGCTGATGAAGTTCAGGATTTCTCTCTTAACTGGAAAGGCACATGGCAAACATGTGACTCTGCTAGCTTTCTCTCCGGGCATCTTGTTTCATGAAGCTCCCCCAGGGATGCATTCCTTCTTCATCTCCAAAGGCCTCTGGGTGGGTGGACTCAGTGGTTCTTGTGGCTCTGTGGACCTGCTCTCTTCAAAATGTGAAGTTTAATTCTTAATCTCACAAAAATCAGAAATATCTTTATACGTCTGCTAACTAGTTTTTAAAATTTATTTCTGAATTCCCAGTTCTATAGTATTTTAACAGTTTTATTCATACACTATACAGTTTAGCATAAGTGTATAATGAACGGCTCTTGGTATAATCACACAGTTATACATTCATGATCTAATCAATATGAGAACATTCTAATTTTTTCTGAAAAAAATTCCTATACCCCTTATGCCCCCTTATTGTTGACACTTAGCTTTGGTATAGTGCCTTTGTTGCAATTAATGAAAGAATATTACAAAGTTACTGTTAACTATAGTATTTAATTTGCATTATTGTGCTTTTTCCCATACACCACTCTATTATTAACTCCTTACAATAGTGGCATGTATTTATTCTAATTTATGTAGAAACTTTCTTATATTTGTACAATTAACTACAGTCATTATCCACTATCAGTTCTGCTATGTTATTAAGTCCCAAGTTTTATCTTTCAGCTTTCTTTTTAGTGACATATGTGACACTAGCCTTCCCATTTCAATCATACTCATATTCAGAATTATTGATTACACTTACTGTATTGTACTACCATCGCATATTATGGTGCTATACATTTCTGAATATTTACAATCAACCTTATTAAACAGTCTGTGTTCCTTAAGCATCATTTGCCCAGTTCCTACTGTTTTGCTACCTCCTGATAACTCCCTGAGTTTGCTCATTATAATTAGCTCATATTAGTGAGACCATGCAATATTTGTCCTTTAGATTCTGGCTTATATCACTCAACATAATGCGTTCAGTCCATCCATGTTTTTACATATATCATGAATTAATTCTTTCTTACAAATGCATAATATACCATCATTTGTATATACTGCAGTTTGTTTTTCCACTCATCAGTTGAAGGACATTTGAGCTGTTTCCAACTGTTGGCAATTGTGAATAATGCCATTATAAACATCATTGTGCAAATGTTTATTAGTGACCTTGCTTTCGGTTCTTCAGAGTATATATCTAGTGACAGGTTTGCTGGATCATATGACCATTCTAGAATTACTTAGTTTCCTTAGGAACTGCTAAACTGCTTAATGAAGCAGCTCCCCTACTCTCCATTACCACTAACAATGAATAAGTGTACTTCTTTTTCCCCAGTTCTCCAGCACTTTTAGTTTTCTGCTTTTTTTATAATGGCCATTCTGGTAAGTGTGAAGAGGTGCCTCATTGTTTTAATTTGCATTTCCCTAATAGCTTGTGAAGTTGGGAATCTTTTCATATGCTTTTCAGCCATTTGTATTTTATCTTTGGAAATGTGTTTATCCATGACTTGGCCTGTTTTTTAATTGAATTTTTTGTCTTTTTGTTGTTGAGTTGTAGGGCTTCATTATATATTCTGGATATTAAACTCGTACCAGATATGTGATTTCCAAATATTTTCTCCCATTTTTTAGGCTGCCTTTTCACTTTCTTGATAAAAGTCCTGTGATGCACCAAAGTATTGAATTTTGAGATTATCCTATTTATCTATTTCTTTTTTCATTGCTTGTGCTTTATGTGTAACATCTAAGAAATCACTTCTTATTGCAAGTTGTTTTTCTGAGCTTCTCATAATTTCATCTATTAGCTTCTATTTGTGTTTTATCTTCTTTAACGGATTCCAGTAAGAGAATTAAAACCCACCTTGAATGAGGTGGATCACATCTCAATTGAATTGACCTAATCAAAAAATCCCACCTACGATTGGTCTTTACCCACAGGAATTGATTAAAAGAATATGGCCTTAACTGGGGTACATACAGTCTCCAAACTACCGCAGCTATAGATGACAATGTCTATTTCTGAACCCTCAGTTCTATTCCATTGGTCAATATATCTATCCTTATGCCAGCACCATGCTGTTTTGATCACTAGATTTGAAAACATGCTTTAAAATCAGGAAATGTGAGATCTCCAACTTCATTTTTCTTTATCAAGCATTAAGTTATGTCAGGTGGATAATTATTAAATTTGACTATTGTTTTTTGTATTTCTGAAAGTAAGTTGTTGGGACTTTGATTGGCATTGCATTGAATTTAGAAATCAATCTGGGTAGAATTTTCAACTACATTTAGTCTTCTGATCCATGAATATGTTGTATCCATCCCTCTATTTAGGTCTTACTTGATTTCTTTTAGCAATGTTTTATAGTTTTCTGTGTATAGGTCCTTTACATCCTTGGTTAAATTTATTCCTATGTATTTGATTCTTTGGGTTGCTCTTGTAAATGAAATATTTTCCTTCATTTTCTCCTCAGATTGCTCCTTACTAGCATAAAGAAACACTTCTGATTTTTGCATGTTGATCATGTATCCTGACAGCTGAACTTGTTTCTTAGCTCTAGTATTTGTTGTAGATTTTTTATTATTTTTTTTGAGGGGGAAGTTTCTAAATATAGTATCATGTCATCTTCAATTAATGAAAGTTTTACTTCTTTATTTCCAATTCTATTTATTTTTCTTGCCTAATTGCTCTACCTAGAGGTTCAGCACAACATCGAATAACAATAGTGACAGTGGACATCCTTGTCTATTCCAAAATCTTGGAGGGAAGACTTTCATTCTTTCACTATTGAATATGATGTTAGCTGTTTTTTTTCATATATGCCTTTTATCATGTTGAGGAAGTTTCCTTCTATTCCTATCTTTCAAAGTGTTTCCATTAAGAAATGCTATTTGATTTTGTCAAAAGTCTTTTCTACATCAATCAAGATGATCATGTGTTTCCTTCCCCTTGATTGGTTAATGTGGTATATTACATTAACTATTTTTTTTTTTTGTATTGAACTTCCTTGCATACCTGGAACCAAGTTGATCATGGTGTATAATTCTTTTAGTGTGATGTTGGATTCAGTTTGGAAGTGTTTCGTTGAGGGTTCTTGCGTCTATAATCATTATAAAGTTTGGTCTGTAATTTTATTTCTTATGTTATATTTTTCTGGCTTTGGTACTAGGGTAATATCATTTCATAGAATACATACAGTAGTATTCTCGTCTCATCAAAATTTTGGAAGTGTTTGATCAGACTTGGCATTTATTCTTATTGGAAGGCTTGGGATAATTTACCTGTGACTACATCAGGTTCTGGGATTTTATTTGTTGGAAGTTTGTAATGACCAGGACCATTCGATCTCTGATAGGATTGTTGAGGTCTGCTATGTCTTCTCTAGTCAGTGCTGGTTGTTCTTGTGTTTCTAGAAATTATCCATTTCATCTAAACTGTCTAGTTTGTTGGCATAAAGTTGTTCATTATATCCTCCTGTGATATTTTTTATTTCTGTAGATGAGTAGAAACGTCCCCCTCCTCATTTCTGATTTCATTTATTTGCATCTTTTCTCTTTGTCATCTACCTAAACATTTGTAAAATGTATTAATTTTCTCAAAGAACCAGATTCTGGTTTTGTTGTTTTTGCTATTTTATTATTTTCAGTTTCATTTATTTCTGATATAATTTTTGTTATTTATTTCCTTTTGCTTAATTTGGAGTTATTTTGGTGTTCTTTATCTAATTCCTCCAGGTGTGCAGGTAAGTTTTCAATTTTAGCTTTTTCTTCTTTTTAATTATACTTATTTGCGGCTACAAATTTCCTTCTTAGAATTGATTTACCTGGATCTTATAAGTTTTGATGTGTTGTATTCTCATTTTCATTTGTGTTGAGATACTTACTGATTACTTGCAATTTCTTCTTTGACCCATTGGTTCTTTAAGAGTATTGTTTAGCCCCCCAAAACCTGTGAATTTTTTGGTCCATCACTTGTTATTGATTTCCAGCTTCATTTTTTCATGATCAGATGAAGAGCATTTTATAATTTCAATATTTTACAATTTATTGAAACCTAATTTGTGATCTAACATGTGGTTTATCCTGTAAAATGATCTGTGAACTTTTGAAAAAAGTATACATCCTGCTGTTGTGGGGTACAACGGCCTGTTAATGTCTGTTAAAACTAGTTCATTTATCATACTATTCAAGATCTCTGTTTCTTTATTAATCCTCTGTATAGATGTTCTGTCCATTGATAAGAGTGGTGTATTAAAGTCTCCAACTATTGTGTTCTAGTTTGCTAGCTGCCAGAATGCAATATACCAGAAATGGAACGGCTTTTAAAAAGGGGGATTTAATAAGTTGCTAGTTTACAGTTCTAAGGCTGAGAAAATGTCCCAATTAAAACAAGTCAAGTGAGAAGGCACATGGCAAACACAGTCAAGGTTTTGCTCTCACCTGGAAGGGCACATGGCAAACACGGCATCATCTGCTAGTTACTCTCCTGGCTTCTGGTTTCATAAGGTTCCCCGGGAGACATTTCCTTTCTTCATCTCCAAAGGTCTCTGGCTCGTGGACTCTCTGTTTCATGGTACTGCAGCATTCTCTGCTCTCTCTAAATCTCTTTCATTCTCCAAAATGTTTCCTTTTTTATAGGACTCCAGAAACTTATCAAGATCTGCCCAAATAGGTAGAGACATGTAGGGATCATTTTGCATTTATGAAATGGGATTTAGATTAAAACATGGTTTTTCTAGGGGACATACATCCTCTCAAACCAGCACATATTGTTATACAGATGCCTATTTCCACCTGCCATGTTGCCAGTGTTTTCCTCATGTATTTTGGAGCACTCCGGCTAGTGCATAAATATTTATGATTAGTATATATTCTTCATAGATTGCCCTTTTTATTAATATATACGAACCTTCTTTGTTTCTTTCAAAGTTTCGCTTTTAAACTCTACTTTTCCAAATTAATATAGTTACCCCTACTCATTTCTGGTTACAGTTTGCATAGAATATCTTTTTCCATCCTCCCACTTTCAACCTATTTATATACTTAGGTCTAAAGTGAGTCTTTTGTCAACAGCATATAGATAGATCATGGTTTTATGTTCATTCTGTCAGTCTATGTTTTTTGATAGGGAAGTTTACTCCATTAATATTCAATGTCATTACTGTAAGGCAGTACTTTGTTAAACTTTTTTATTCTTTGGCTTTTATATGCTGTCATGGTCAGATTCATGTGTCAACTTGGTCAGGTGGTGATGCCTGTTTGTCTGGTAGAGCAAGTGCTGACCTGTCTGCTGCTTTGAGGACATTTCATAGAATTAAATTATTATCACATTGGCTGCATCCACAGCTGGTTGCATTTGTAATCAGCCACAAGGAGTGTCTTCTGCAATGAGTGATGCTTAATCTAATCACTGGAAGGATTTTAAGGAGGATTCAGAAGAGAAAGTCCTCTTCCTGCTTCAGCCAGTGAGCCTCACCTGTGGAGTTCATGCAGACCATTCCTCGGAGTCATCAGCTTCACAGCCTGCCCTATGGATATTGGACTCTACATTCCCAAGGTTACGTGAAACACTTTTATGAATTTTATATCTATGGATATTTCCTGCTGATTCTCTTTATCTAGAGAACCCAAGCTAATACAGCTTGGCACCTAGAGTGGTTTTTAAGAAACAGAATCTTAAAAATGGGTTTTTACAATTGTTTTTCTACTCTGACTGGACTCTGACTGGACTCAAAGGCAGTAAGGACTCTGATTCCCATAATAAGAATGATACTGCCAATCTATGGAGTGAGTTGGCAAAGAGATAGTCAAAATATCACCATTGGATTCTTCTAATGTTTCGCTTATACGAAACTAGGCTCTGGGGAATAATGTTTTTGACACTTCTAAGGAGTTTTGTGGAAATAGGAGGTATAGAGATGTTGTCTGGTTGTTGTTAGATTCACTGTATACATTAATGAGCGAAAGGGATTGGCTTAAATCTTCAAATGAGAAGCTTACATGCTGTCGACAGATGTAAACGTTTCTATGCATGTCCTGAAGGAAAATCTTATTTCCTGTAGCCATAGACTTGAGATCTCCAAAAATCAGATTCAGAATCTTATTGTTAGAATAGCAACTTTACAACATAAACTGAAACTTCAATTTTGCATAATGTCTACCGTTAAAGTGAGGGTATTAGTTGGAAAAGAGTATGTTCTAGTTTGCTAGCTGCTGGAATGCAACACACCAGGGATGGATTGGCTTTCAATAAAAGGGGATTTATTTAGTTGATGTATAGTTCTTCAGAGGAAAGGCAGCTAACTTTCAACTGAGGTTCTTTCTTACGTGAAGGCACAGGGCAATCTCTGCTGACCTTCTCTCCAGGCCTCTGGGTTCCAACAGCTTTCCCCAGATGATTCCTTCCTGCATCTCCAAAGGCCTGGCCTGAGCTGTGAGTGCTGAGATGAGGTATACTGAGCTGCTTAGGCTGTACTATGTTGAGTTTCTCATTTAAGCACCAGCCAATTAAATCAAACATCATTCATTGCAGCAGGCACGCCTCAGAGTCAACTGCAGATGTAACCAGCAATAGATGAGATTCAAATACCATTGATTCATGTCCACAGAAATAGAACTAAGCACCTTCACCTAGTCAAGTCCACACCTGAATCTAACTACCATCGAATAGGATCCTGAAAAATGGGATGGGGACATATGGATTAATAATGATGCTGGTGGAGAGATTGAAATCCTAGGTTATGCTAAATCTTCTCTAGATAACCCAGTAAAAGTCTGTCCTGAGGGCATAGCGCCCCACCTCCAGCCTGCCCTGAGGAGTTGGCCACCCTACCTCCACCTGAAGGGATTAGCCCTCGAGTGATTAATGATGTTTCACCAGATGAAATTGCATATGAAGGCCCTGAAGCAAATGGCTTGGAAGATGCTTCTAATTCCTTTCATGAGCCACCACCACCACCCCTATGGGTGGTCTTCCAGACCTATAACTAGACTAAAGTCCCAACAGGTCAAAAAGGTGAGGTACAAGGTATCACACATGAGAAGGTAAGTTATAGTGCAAAAGAACTGTGTGAGTTTTCCAATTTATATAGACAGAAATCAGGGGAATGTGTGTGGCAATGGACTTTAATGGTGTGGGATAATGCTGGGAGGAATATAAAGCTGGATCAAGCTGAATTTATTGATATGGGCCCACTAAGCATTCAATGTTATAGCTTGAGGGGTTAGAAAAGGCATTGACAGTTTTTCTGGTTTGTTGGCTGAAACACAGAACAAAAGGTGGCTGACTTTACCTGAGGTTGAAATGCCAGAACTGCCCTGGTATAATGTAGATGAGGGGATCCAGAGGCTTAAAGAGATTGAAATGTTAGAGTGAATTTATCATGCTGAGCCTGCTCTTACACCCCAGGAATGTCCGGAGGATGCACCTTTTACCAGAACTGTGAGAAATAAATTTGTGAGACGAACGCACAGTCACCCCTGAGAGCTCTGTAGTTGCACTTCTCTGTAGGTCAGATATTACTGTGGGAACTGGCTGTCACTGCGGTAAGACAGTGAAAGTATATTGCTGATCTTGCCAGCTGAAAGCAAACTGCTTTTGGTTACTGACAGCTATTGAGAAAAAATCATCTGCCAGATTAATAGCTGCATACGTATCTTATTTTTTCTCTCTTTTCACCCAGTTACTCCTACTGATATTCCTTTCTAAACTCTCCTCCAAACCTCTATCTCCTTTTCCTATCAGCCTGAAGTAGTCCATTTAGTATTGCTTGTAGGGCTGGTCTCTTGTTACCAATCTTTCTAAGTTTCTATTTATCTGTGAGTATTTCAAACTCTCCCTCCCCCTTGAAGTACAATTTTAATGGATATAGAGTTCTTTGTTGATAGTTTTTCTCTTTGAGTATTTTAAAGATACCATACCACTGCCTTCTTGCCTCCATGGTTTCTGATGAGGAATGTGCACACAGCCTTCCCAGGCTTTCTTGTGTGTGATCACTGTTCTCTTGTTGCATTCAGAATTCTATCTCTTTTTTCTTTTTTTTTTGACATTTAACATTCTGATTAGTATGCATCTCTGAGCAGGTCTATTTGGATTTATTCCCTTGCAATATATTGCACCACTTGTACCTATATATTGATGTCCACACCCTGCCTGACCATCTTCCACAGTAAGGAAAACCTTGTGGACATAGTTTTTCTAGGCCCCTGAGGCCCACAAAGTCTGCACAATGGCTGCCAGCTGCCTAAGGCCTTACTCCAAGATATGATTGGCAAGAACTAGCATAAAACCCAAATATTTCAGCCTTGTAAATTGTTTCCTATGTGACCCTAAAAACTTGAGGGGCAGGAGCAGGTCTTTGCCTTGAATTACTCATGGAATTGCCACAACTTCATTTTGCCAGTCTGTTGACACCGTGCGATCATAACAGAGCATTATGGTATAATTTTTGAGATTGCCCTATTTGTACAATTATTTCACCCCTAGGAGAAAGCTTCCTTTTTTACCTCTCCCTCCTCCAAGAGTATTGAAATTTCTGTTTGTTTTTTATTTGCCTCATTATGTTTTAAACACTCCTTTTGTTATCTACAGCTATTTTTGCCTGGATGGCTGATTCTGGGAGAAAGGTCCCCCCCAGAGAAGACTTACCCAAGTTAGATTTTCCCAGAGAAGACAGGTCCAGGACTTAGGAAGAGGGCATGGATCAGTTCCCTGTAGGGGAGAGCTAGCAGGACACCAATCTTTTCTATGAAGTTTCTTGATTCTGTGTTTTCCTGACCTGTCCAGCAGGTGGCAGTCTTTAGCCTGCTGTTCCCCACAGTCCTCAGGTGGGACTGCACCTTTAATTCCCAGCTGTCTCCACCCCTGTCAGGTGCATGGTTGAGACAGAGGCTGACAAGAACTTTATGCATATTGAAGCTGTTGCTGTGATCCCAGGCCCTGGAATAGGAATTCTCTAAACAATAGCTGCAAACTGTACTGACCTCTGACCTCCCCTTTTCTTGGGAAGGAGTCACCCTTTAGCAACCTATCTCCACTAACTGAAAGGTTACTGAGTCTTTTAATCAGCCCAACTTCCAGCCTTGCCTGGGGCAGGACTGAAACAGTAACTTCCAGCTGCTTCCTTTAATGGGCTGTTTAAAAAATAAAGCTGTTCTCAGAGTTGGAGTTCAGCAACTTGGGTTCATCAATCAAGAGCCAGAGTTGGTGCCCAATCCTGTTTCCCCATTTACTTGGGGTAGAGCTGCCTGTGCTAGATTGAAGCTGTTATGTGACTCAGAAAAACCATCTGTGCTGGTTTGAAAGGATGTATGCTCCCTAAAAAAGCCATGTTTTAATCTAAATCCCATTTCAAAAGGGCAGAATAATCCCTGTTCAATATGGTATGTTTGAAACTGTAATCAGATCATCTCCTTGGAGATGTGATTTAATCAAGAGCAGTTGTTAAACTGAATTAGGTGATGACATGTCTCCACCCATTTGGGTGGATCTTGATAAGTTTCTGGAGTCCTATAAAAGAGGAAACATTTTGGAGAATGAGAGAGATTCAACTAGAGCAAAACAAAATGACATAGCCATGAGAAGCAGAGTCCACCAGCCAGCAACCTATGAAGATGAAGAAGGAAAATGTCTCCTGGGAAGCTTCATGAAACAGGAAGCCAGAAGAAGAAGCTAGCAGATGATGCCGTGTTCGCCATGTGCCCTTCCAGATGAGACAGGAATCTTGACCGTGTTTGCCATGTGCCTTCTCACTTGAGAGAGAAACCTTGGACTTCTTCAGTCTTCTTGAACTAAGGTATCTATCCCTGGATGCCTTTGATTGGACATTTCTAGAGACTTGTTTTAATTGGGACATTTTCTTGGCCTTAGAACTGCAAACTAGCAACTTATTGAATTCCCCTTTTTAAAAGCCATTCCATTTCTGGTATATTGCATTCCTGAAGCTAGCAAACTAGACCACCATCTTTTTAATCCAGTTTTGTGGGGGCAGATCTATTGTTGGTTGGGACTTTTTGATTAGGTTGTTTCCATGGAGATGTGATTCTACCTATTTGTGGTGTGTCTTAATTAGTTTGCCTGAATCCTTTAAGAGGGGGACATTTTGGAGAAGACCCACACATAGACAACTGGGGATGCAGAAGGAGCTGAGATGAGCTTGTGAACTCAAAAGTCAGGAGAGAAGGACAGCAGGTATTGTCCTGTGCCTTCCCATATGACAGAGAAACACCTGGATATGATCAGCCTTCCTTAAGAAAAGGTATCCTCTTGTTCATGCCTTAACTTGGACATTTTTGCAAACTTACAATTGAAATTTGTAACCTAATAAATCCCCTAGATGAAATCCAATCCATTTTTGGTATATTTCGTTCTAGCAGCTTTAACAAACCAAAACACCATCTTTCAGCAAACTCGATCCCTGTCACCCTGAGAAGCCTCTGTGTCTCTCTATCAACCCTCCTTTCTTCCCTGCTGGGAGTGAGGTTGAAACAGAACCTACTGGACCTGTCCTTTTTTTTGAGTGAGTTGTGAATTTATCTGTGCTCAGTGCTGGTATCCAGCAGTCTAAGTCAAAAGCTAAAATTGGGACTTGGCTAAATCCCCCTCCCCGTGATTTTTTTTTATTAATTAATGGAAAAAAGAAATTAACCCAACATTTATAAGTCATACCATTCTACATATGCAATCAGTAATTCTTAACATCATCACATAGATGCATGATCATCGTTTCTTCATACATTTGCATCGGTTTAGAAGAACTAGGAACACAACAGAAAAAGATATAGAATGTTAATATAGAGAAAAAAAACAAAAGTAATAACAATAGTAAAAAAAAAAAGAAAAACAAAAACCTATAGCTCAGATGCAGCTTCATTCAGTGTTTTAACATGATTACTTTATCATTAGGTATTATTGTGCTGTCCATTTTTGAGTTTTTGTATCTAGTCCTGTTGCACAGTCTGTATCCCTTCAGCTCCAATTACCCATTATCTTACCCTGTTTCTAACTTCTGCTGGACTCTGTTACCAACGACATATTTCAAGTTTATTCTCGAATGTCGGTTCACATCAGTGGGAGCATACAGTATTTGTCCTTAAGTTTTTGGCTAGACTCACTCAGCATAATGTTCTCTAGGTCCATCCATGTTATTACATGCTTCATAAGTTTATCTTGTCTTAAAGCTGCATAATATTCCATCGTATGTATATACCACAGTTTGTTTAGCCACTCGTATGTTGATGGACATTTTGGCTGTTTCCATCTCTTTGCAATTGTAAATAACGCTGCTATAAACATTGGTGTGCAAATGTCTGTTTGTGTCTTTGCCCTTAAGTCCTTTGAGTAGATTCCCAGCAATGGTATTGCTGGGTCGTATGGCAATTCTAAATTCAGTTTTTTGAGGAACTGCCAAACTGCCTTCCACAGTGGTTGCACCATTTGACATTCCCACCAACAGTGGATAAGTGTGCCTCTTTCTCCGCATCCTCTCCAGCACTTGTCATTTTCTGTTTTGTTGATAATGGCCATTCTGGTGGGTG
The DNA here is from genome assembly GCF_023851605.1 of Tamandua tetradactyla. NCBI lineage: Eukaryota > Metazoa > Chordata > Mammalia > Pilosa > Myrmecophagidae > Tamandua > Tamandua tetradactyla. The sequence continues at coordinate 73,021,085 of NC_135335.1, read as the reverse complement.
TGAGATGATATCTCATTGTGGTTTTGATTTGCATTTCTCTAATGGCCAGGGACATTGAGCATCTCTTCATGTGCCTTTTGGCCATTTGTATTTCCTCTTCTGAGAGGTGTCTGTTCAAGTCTTTTTCCCATTTTGTAATTGGGTTGGCTGTCTTTTTTTTGTTGAGTTGAACAATCTCTTTATAAATTCTGGATACTAGACCTTTATCTGACATGTTGTTTCCAAATATTGTCTCCCATTGTGTAGGCTGTCTTTCTACTTTCTTGATGAAGTTCTTTGATGCACAAAAGTGTTTAATTTTGAGGAGCTCCCATTTATTTATTTCCTTCTTCAGTGCTCTTGCTTTAGGTTTAAGGTCCATAAAACCTCCTCCAGTTGTAAGATCCATAAGATATCTCCCTACATTTTCCTCTAACTGTTTTATGGTCTTAGACCTAATGTTTAGATCTTTGATCCATTTTGAGTTAACTTTTGTATAGGGTGTGAGATATGGGTCTTCTTTCATTCTTTTGCATATGGATATCCAGTTCTCTAGGCACCATTTATTGAAGAGACTGTTCTGTCCCAGGTGAGTTGGTTTGACTGCCTTATCAAAGATCAAATGTCCATAGATGAGAGTGTCTATATCTGAGCACTCTATTCAATTCCATTGGTCTATATATCTATCTTTATGCCAGTACCATGCTGTTTTGACCACTGTGGCTTCATAATATGCCTTAAAGTCAGGCAGCGCGAGACCTCCAGCTTCGTTTTTTTTCCTCAAGATGTTTTTAGCAATTCGGGGCACCCTGCCCTTCCAGATAAATTTGCTTATTGGTTTTTCTATTTCTGAAAAATAAGTTGTTGGGATTTTGATTGGTATTGCATTGAATCTGTAAATCAATTTAGGTAGGATTGACATCTTAACTATATTTAGTCTTCCAATCCATGAACACGGTATGCCCTTCCATCTATTTAGGTCTTCTGTGATTTCTTTTAGCAGTTTTTTGTAGCTTTCTTTATATAGTTTTTTGTCTCTTTAGTTAAATTTATTCCTAGGTATTTTATTCTTTTAGTTGCAATTGTAAATGGGATTCGTTTCTTGATTTCCCCCTCAGCTTGTTCATTACTAGTGTATAGAAATGCTACAGATTTTTGAATGTTGATCTTGTAACCTGCTACTTTGCTGTACTCATTTATTAGCTCTAGTAGTTTTGTTGTGGATTTTTCTGGGTTTTCGATGTATAGTATCATATCATCTGCAAACAGTGATAGTTTTACTTCTTCCTTTCCAATTTTGATTCCTTGTATTTCTTTTTCTTGTCTAATTGCTCTGGCTAGAACCTCCAACACGATGTTGAATAGTAGTAGTGATAGTGGACATCCTTGTCTTGTTCCTGATTTTAGGGGGAAAGTTTTCAATTTTTCCCCATTGAGGATGATATTAGCTGTGGGTTTTTCATATATTCCCTCTATCATTTTAAGGAAGTTCCCTTGTATTCCTATCTTTTGAAGTGTTTTCTACAGGAAAGTATGTTGAATCTTGTCAAATGCCTTCTCTGCATCAATTGAGATGATCATGTGATTTTTCTGCTTTGATTTGTTGATATGGTGCATTACATTAATTGATTTTCTTATGTTGAACCATACTTGCATACCTGGGATGAATCCTACTTGGTCATGATGTATAATTCTTTTAATGTGTTGTTGGATTTGACTTGCTAGAATTTTGTTGAGGATTTTTGCATATTCATTAGAGAAATTGGTCTGTGGTTTTCTCTTTTTGTAATATCTTTGTCTGGTTTTGGTATGAGGGTGATGTTGGCTTCATAGAATGAATTAGGTAGTTTTCCCTCCACTTTGATTTTTTTGAAGAGTTTGAGGAGAGTTGGTACTAATTCTTTCTGGAATGTTTGATAGAATTCACATGTGAAGCCGTCTGGTCCTGGACTTTTCTTTTTAGGAAGCTTTTGAATGACTAACTCAATTTCTTTACTTGTGATTGGTTTGTTGAGGTCATCTATGTCTTCTTGAGTCAAAGTTGGTTGTTCATTTCTTTCCAGGAACCCGTCCATTTCATCTAAATTGTTGTATTTATTAGCGTAAAGTTGTTCATAGTATCCTGTTATTACCTCCTTTATTTCTGTGAGGTCAGTAGTTATGTCTCCTCTTCCATTTCTGATCATATTTATTTGCATCCTCTCTCTTCTTCTTTTTGTCAATCTTGATAAGGGCCCATCAATCTTGTTGATTTTCTCATAGAACCAACTTCTGGTCTGATTGATTTTCTCTACTCTTTTCATGTTTTCAATTTCATTTATTTCTGCTCTAATCTTTGTTATTTCTTTCCTTTTGCTTGCTTTGGGATTAGAGTGCTGTTCTTTCTCCAGTTCTTCCAAGTGCACAGTTAATTCCTGAATTTTTGCCTTTTCTTCTTTTCTGATATAGGCATTTAGGGCAATAAATTTCCCTCTTAGCACTGCCTTTGCTGCGTCCCATAAGTTTTGATGTTTTGTGTTTTCATTTTCATTCGCTTCGAGGTATTTAAAATTTCTCTTGCAATTTCTTCTCTGACCCACTCATTGTTTAAGAGTGTGTTGTTGAGCCTCCACGTATTTGTGAATTTTCTGGCTCTCGGCCTATTATTGATTTCCAACTTCATTCCTTTATGATCTGAAAAAGTGTTGTGTATGATTTCAATATTTTTAAATTTGTTAAGACTTGCTTTGTGACCCAGAATATGGTCTATCTTTGAGAATGATCCATGAGCACTTGAGAAAAAGGTGTATCCCGCTGTTGTGGGATGTAATGTCCTATAAATATCTGTTAAGTCTTGCTCATTTATAGTAATATTCAAATTCTCTATTTCTTTATTGATCCTCTGTCTAGATGTTCTGTCCATTGATGAGAGTGGGGAATTGAAGTCTCCAACTACTATGGTATATGAGTCTATTTCCCTTTTCAGTGTTTGCAGTGTATTCCTCACGTATTTTGGGGCATTCTGGTTCGGTGCGTAAATATTTATGATTGGTATGTCTTCTTGTTTAATTGTTCCTTTTATTAGTATATAATGTCCTTCTTTGTCTCTTTTAACTGTTTTACATTTGAAGTCTAATTTGTTGGATATTAGTATAGCCACTCCTGCTCTTTTCTGGTTGTTATTTGCATGAAATATCTTTTCCCAACCTTTCACTGTCAACCTATGTTTATCTTTGGGTCTAAGATGTGTTTCCTGTAGACAGCATAGAGATGGATCCTGTTTTTTAATCCATTCTGCCAATCTATGTCCTTTGATTGGGGAATTCAGTCCATTAACATTTAGTGTTATTACTGTTTGGATAATATTTTCCTCTACCATTTTGCCTTTTGTATTATATATATCATATCTGACTTTCCTTCTTTCTACATTCTTCTCCATACCTCTCTCTTCTGTCTTTTCGTATCTGACTCTAGTGCTCCCTTTAGTATTTCTTGCAGAGCTGGTCTCTTGGTCGCAAATTCTCTCAGTGACTTTTTGTCTGAGAATATTTTAATTTCTCCCTCATTTTTGAAGGACAATTTTGCTGGATATAGGAGTCTTGGTTGGCAGTTTTTCTCTTTTAGTAATTTAAATATATCATCCCACTGACTTCTAGCTTCCATAGTTTCTGCTGAGAAATCTACACATAGTCTTATTGGGTTTCCCTTGTATGTGATGGATTGTTTTTCTCTTGCTGCTTTCAAGATCCTCTCTTTCTCTTTGACGTCTGACATTCTAACTAGTAAGTGTCTTGGAGAACACCTATTTGGGTCTAATCTCTTTTGGGTGCACTGCACTTCTTGGATCTGTAATTTTAGGTCTTTCATAAGAGTTGGGAAATTTTCAGTGATAATTTCTTTCATTAGTTTTTCTCCTCCTTTTCCCTTCTCTTCTCCTTCTGGGACACCCACAACATGTATATTTCTGCGGTTCATATTGTCCTTGAGTGCCCAGATACCCTGTTCAAATTTTTCCATTCTTTTCTCGATAGTTTCTCTTTCTTTTTGGAATTCAGATGTTCCATCCTCCAAATCACTAATTCTATCTTCTGTCTCTTTAAATCTATCATTGTAGGTATCCATTGTTTTTTCCATCTTTTCTACTTTATCCTTCACTTCCATAAGTTCTGTGATTTGTTTTTTCAGCTTTTCTGTTTCTTCTTTTTGTACAGCCCATGTCTTCTTCATGTCCTCCCTCAATTTATCGATTTCGTTTTTGAAGAGGTTTTCCATTTCTGTTTGTATATTCAGCATTAGTTTTCTCAGCTCCTGTATCTCATTTGACCTATTGATTTGTTCCTTTGAACAAATGGGCCATATTTTCAATCTTCTGAGCATGATCCGTTATCTTCTGCTGGCGTCTGGGCATTTAGTCAGATTTCCCTGGCTGTTGGACCCAACAGGTTGGAAGATTTTTCTGTGAAATCTCTGGGTTCTGTTTTTCTTATCCTGCCCAGTAGGTGGCGCTCGTGGCACACGTTTGTCTGTGGGTCCCACCAGTAAAAGGTGCTGTGGGTCCTTTAACTTTGGAAAACTCTTGCCGTGTGGTAAGTTCGCCAACCGAAGTGGCTTGGAAGAGTGACAGCCAGCCCGGGGGTCCGAAAGTGGGGAGGGTTGCCCGCCGCTGCAGCCCGGGAGAGCGCCCATCCAAATTTGCTAGTCTGCCCAGGGCACCAAGCGTGGCGGGAGGGCGCCAGCCGCCACGGCCCGGGAGAGTGCACCGTTCCCAGGCAGACCCAGGAGTCACATGTTTGGAAGGGATCCCCCCAGTCACCGTTCTCTGCGGCCTGGGGATTTCTGATCCAATTCTCTCAGTTGGTCCGGGGGGCCACGCATGGTGGGGGCGCCAGCCGCCGCAGCTTGAGGGGACCCTGTGGCTCCTTTATTAATGTCACTATTGGTGTTTGGTTGGACCCAGTCCCTGCCACTGTCGGAAATTCCCTCCTCTCCCTGGAGGGGTGCCCTTTACCGGCCGCCGCGGCCCAGGGAACTCGCCACCAGACTAGGAAGCCGCCTGTAACTGAGGGGCACCGGTCGCCAGCCACCGCGGCCTGGGGAACTCACCACCGGACCTGGAGGCCGCCCGCGGGGGAGGGGCGCCAGTTGCCGGCCACCGCGGCTTGGGTAGCCCTCTGATCCGAGACTCGTAGCCGGTCCAGGAAGCCGCCCACAAAAGAGGAGCGCCGGCTGCCATGGCTTAGGAAACTTGCCTCTCCGAGACTCTCAACCGGCCCGGGAAGGAGGGAGGGAGGAGCTCTGGCCGCCAGCTGCCGCAGCTCGGGGAAGCACGCGCCACTCGGGGATCTCACCACAGCAGAGTCTCACAGTCAGTCTAGCCAGTCCAGACTGGGGTATGCTGTTTGTCCCCTCCCTGTGATTTTAAGAAAGTTTCTAGTTCCAGTCAGGGAGTGACTCCTGAGGCTGTGCCAGTTGGGGGTGGGCATGTCAACCTCCACCACTTGCTGTCATTTACTCACAGTGATTTACTCATAACAATTTACTGCAATGTATCATTCACTTTCCTCCACTCATTCCTGGCTGGTAAACAGTACACACTGGTCTCCAGAAACCATGCTATTTACTAATTTCCCTAGAGGAGTTCTGAATCCTGGGACTCCCTATGCCACCATCTTGGCTATCAATTTCCAAAATGGGTTTCTATATCTTATTATTTTGAGGTTTGCATCCACTCAATTAAGATAAAATAAATCATTGCATCTCCAACAAACATAGATATTTGTGTAGTTTTAATTCAAAAAGTCATTTAACATGAAAAGCATAGAATTTTTCATTATCTCTAATGAAAAATATCTAGTCTTAAAAGGATACACACTTACAAATACTTTTTCAGTGTTTTCGTCCTTATGGAACTTTAACTTTCTAAAAAATCTTGTTAAAAACTTGATTGTTGCTGATTTATTTTGAATTTCCTTCTCAAATTATGGATTAAGATTATTTGGCATGCCAACCATCATTATTATTTTTCTCTATTAAAGATAAACATTTGCACATGCACTTATAAATGCTTTGTTTAAATAGTCAAAATATATTCTTTCTGTATAAATTCATTAGCTAGAAATAAGATAGAAAATTGGTGTAAAATTATGATAACAGTCATGCAAGAAGACAGTATGTTTGCTTTAACTCTGTATAACTCAGGCATGAGAAGCACATGTGCTTCATTAATGAATTTGGTATCTTGTTTTCTATATACCTAAGCTAAGTTATTTGAAACCCTTAGTGATGTACACTACATAATATGATAATATATTGAAAATATATTTATGAAATTAATATGCAGTTAAAGTAGAATAAAGTTTCCATAAATGTTCAGGTAATGCTAAAGAAACATTTAATACCATTGTTACAAAGAGCATATATATAAAAAAATGTATTATTTTTCTTTATTTTCCTAAGTTTCAGAAGTGTATGCAACTTTAGGTGATATATTTTCCAATGATATAGAATGCATTGATTCATTAATCTCACATTTAACACATATGCTTGTCATTAAGAAAAAAAATGCAAGTTTGATGTACAGTTGCTCTGATTAAAAATGCTAGTAAGGATGATGTTGTTTTAACAAAAACAAAATTCTATGGGATTTTAATGATAGAAAGAACAGGCTTTATAAAGAGAAATTAGCTATTTTTACCTTATTGAGACTATTCTGAAAATCTAAGATACAATGTTTTTATATGCAGAAAAGGAATAAATTCCTGGCATTTTGGGCTATTATGAGACTTAAATCACAAGTCCATGATCATATATGAAGTATCAGTCAAATTATTAGGGACTCCTGCAAATTGTTATTTAACCTCATGACAACTTTATAAAGGAATAAATTTAATTCAAGAAAATTGTCTTATATGTTTTTATTTGATTGGTAGTAAGCCATATACTGAATAAAAAATATGATTATCAAAGTTCATAGTTCATTATAGAAAGAATGACATTTAAAGGTTTATAAACAATTTGTAATTATGTAAATTATCTTATGGGGAAATATAAGTGATATGAAACTTAATCAAGTCTAGTGTGCCCAGTGGGACCTTATCATTTCTAACCTGTTGTGTGATAGATAAATCAGAGTTTATAACAAGAAAAGTTACAGCAGAGGCAACAGCATGTTAATTTTGTGATGGATCTATGGGCTGATTTTGTTGAAGAACTGAAATTTCATCAGTCTGCAATGGATGTGGTAAGCAAAGAAGCTCAAGATGATTTTGGAGAGTTAATAAGGGACTGTTTCATATCAAGGTATTGTACAGGTATGAACACCATTATTAAAGCAACAGGAAGCCATATAAGAATCCTCAGTGGAAAAATTACATGAACAGACTTGAACTGTTTAATGTTAATTCTTACTGAATTTTGAAAACAGTAGTGTACACTGAGTGAAAGGATGGCAAGAGTGATTTTGGACAATGGCCATTTTTGCCTCAAAGTAATCACTGTGTGCAACTGCCTATGGTAGTATCTTTCTATTTAGTGGTTGCATCTGTCAGGACAAAAGAGGCATTCCATGCCTTTATTGATACCTCTTGAAACTACATCAGTGGGAGAATGATAAGGCATGTACAGGGAGCACAACAGCTTCAACAATATGGGGAGGACTAATTTCTTGTTCATCTATAAATTAACCATCCTGTACATGATCTCATCCCTTATTTGTTCTTGTTGTAGATAATAGTCCTTTCTTCCTTAAAATTCCCAATGAATTTCTTAAACTATATGTTTATAACGCAACCTAATTTTTGGTAAATTTTTTTTCCAAGATTTAAAACATACTCAATACATATTATTTTTGACAATATACATGTTATACAAAAAATATTCCCAAAAATACATGACATGGAGTCTTTGGACCTTTCCCATACATATAATGATTTAACAACCTCCTCTTATATGAATAAACACAGTGCTTTCCCCTGCTTCCTATATCAGTTTGTTCATAAGGGAGATAATCATGGCTTGGACAACAAGAGTTAAGTAGATTTTAGAATGCCTACATAGTAATGAGCAATAGGTGATTTTTAATACCCTTTTTATGGAACAGCTATAAAAGCTCAGAAAGATGTGCTACTTGGGTTGACACCTGTGTTATAGGAAAGGATAGATATTTTCCAGGCAGAGAAAAGAGATTGTATGAAGTTAGATTGATGTAAAAAAATAAATTTAATAAATGTTAATTTTCCAAGTCTATGATAAAACAATACTTCCTGGACCTAATGGTTTACAGTGTAAGGCTGATTAATACAACTGAATTGCAAATTATTCTATCAAAGGGGAAAAAACTTCACAAACTGTTCCCTTTTATTTTTCCTTATAAACCAACCACAAATATCTATAAATTAACAAGTTCTATTTATATAAACTAGCCTTCCTTTGTCCTGCATATTTATTATGGAACCCTTCTCAAACATTTGGATCTTTATTGCTTCAGTGAGAACAGTAGAGAACTGTAAGAAATTTTTCATTTTTCAAAAATGAGTGGCCTTGAATGTGCTACCTACAGCTATTCAAGCCTCTCCAGTTTTATAAATGCCGAGTAATGTTGTCTCTGCATTTTACTTTTTGTAAAAAATCTCCCCAAAGCTGAAAGAACAATAAACATAAATGCAAAGCAGCCCATATTTGATAAGATCACATTTGAATTCCTTAATAGCACCTAATGAGGATAGAATACCAAATTCAGTAAATGCACATCAGGGTAAGGGGAGACCGCCAGAGAGTCTGTAGCTACAGATAGAATAATTTGTCAGAATGCATGTCTCCAAATACTAGCTTCAGGTGTTGGATGAAATTAATGATCTTTGTTAAAACAACACAACAGACTTTGAAAGGGAAAGAAGAAGGCTCATTGAGTCTTGTTTGTCATCACAGAAGAAAGGAGGAGTCAGATCTGAGAGAAGGACCATGTAAACATAGTACTTTGCCATGAATATTTGGGTTGTCTCACTGTTTTAATCTGTCTAAATAATTGTGTTTATTAACCTACCTAGGTTGATACCTGCCATATTATTTTGTGTTAATTATCATACTTTCCCTTTTTCCATTTTTCTCCTTTTCTGTCTTCTATTTTTCTGTATTTCCGTATCTAAATTTTGTAATGACTACCTTTATAAATTGAACACACTTTCAAACTTACCTCTATTTACTCTTCAAGCAATATTATGAAATTGAACACCTGTTTAAATTTCATTCAACTTAAGGTCCGTGACATTGCTCCCTAAAAGACACTTAATTCCTGTTTTAAGTGTTCCCAATATGTAATTATTTTCTACTTATTTTCTGTGATTGACCATATATTTACCAATTTCTTTTCTCAATAATTCCTTCCCTTGATCTCTTTCTTACTGAAATCTCTCCTTGATAATTCTCTCAGTGAGAAATGGTTAGTAGTTAATTTACTCAATGTTTATTTGCCTTAAAATGTTTTTTTTTTTTTTTTAACCTCTCTTACAATTGGGGATTGTTTAACTAGGACAAAGCTAAAATCTAACCATTATTTTACCTCAGCCTTTTGTATAATTCTATTGTTTTTAGTCATTTGTTATTTGAAATTAAAAGCCTTTTTCACTCTAATAGTTTGCCTTTTATGGGTAATCTGCTTTTTCTCTGTTACTTTTAAAATCTATTTTTTTGTCTCAAATTCTACTTTCATTACATATTTCTGGGTTTGATTATAATTTTATGGATCCTTGTTGATGTTCTCTGTGTTCAATTGGAACGTTCAGCAATTTTGCAAAGTTTTAGCCACTTTTATTTTAAATATTGCTTTTGCTCATTATTTTTATTCACTTGTGAAACTCTGTCTCTCCTAAGATAATTTTTTTAAACATTTTTATTTTGCCGTTATGATTATTTATATACCATCCCTCTCTTTTTGCTTCTATTTATCTCTGTGTGGTCTGCTCTGAGTGATTTCCTCAAAGATATTTTCAAGTTCTATTTGCATCTGTGGCTAATAAGCTATTTACTCACTAATTTTATTTTATTTTATTTTATTTTATTTATTTTTTTTTTTTAAAGAGAGAGGGAGGAAAGGAAGGAAAGACAGAGAAGGAAGGAAGGGAGGAAGAAAGGGAAACATTTTTAAACATTTTCTTGCTTTATTATATTTTGTTTGTCCGTTTGTTTTTCACATGGGCTGGGGCCGGGAATCGAACCGGGGTCCTCCGGCACGGCAGGCAAGCACTCTTGCCCGCTGAGCCACCGCGGCCCGCCCTAATTTTATTTTTAAGATAACTTTTTAGTTATATTTATCATAGTGTTTTACTCTTTCATATTGAAGTATAGTATATTTACCTATTTAAATACCCACACTAAATCATTATACAATTTGAATATTTTTATCTTTGGTGTATCTTAGACTTCCGATTCTGTCACTTTAGTTGTTTTTATATTTGTCTGCATTTTGTGTATGCAAACTAATTTATAGAAGAATGCTTTCTGTTTTAGTTAAGTCTGTTTTGCTTTTATATTGGCATGTAACACACCCTAGAATGAAATGCATTGAAAACAATTTCAGTTGTTTCCTTCCTTCATTCCTTCCTTCCATCCTCCCTCTCTCACTCCCTCCCTGCTTCCCCCCACCACACACACACACACACACACACACACTCTCCCTCTCCTATCCTTTTTCTTTCTATCTCTGCTCACTATCTTTTGAATTTTACTAGCCTGGAATTTGTTTGTAAAATAGTAACTCAGCTTGGGAATTCTTGACCTTGTTACCGCCGAAGTGGGTTTGTCAGCCGATGTGCAGACACCAGTACAATATATATGTACCAGAATTTTTTGTAAGGCCAACCTAGCAGGAAACAAGAAAGGCGGAGCTCATATCTGCCTCCTTGATTATTATCTGAAATTATTACGTGATTTACAGGGGAATGATTTGGGAAAATGTGAGAGAAGAGGGCATTGGCAGAGGTGGGGGGCGGGGTTAAGTGGATCATGCATATTGTAAACTGTGCTTGCTCATGAACTGCATGTTTAAAAATGGTTCCTTAACATATTCAATGGGTATGATTTTTGACTGTTATAATTAGGTGTAGATGACTTTAGGTCAGGGTTTTTATTTTTTTGCACATGTCCGGGGATCTAGTAGTGCTTTTAACTGGTTCTTTAAGGGAAGAAGAAAAGGGGACATTGTGGCTAAGTGAAGTTAAACTCTTTGAACAAGTCTCTTATTAAACCTAAGGAGGTGGGCTTTCTTAGAAAGTGGAATTTAAACTTTTCTTAGCAAGCAAGGGAGGTGTTTTCTTAAGGAAAGTGAGAGCTTATACAAGCACGTAATGGAGGGGCTCAATTAAAGTAGACGAGCTAGTGGTACTTTCAACCTTTTTGGCTAATATTTTTGGATTCTTCTCCAATATTTTGCATCTTGATTGTCTATTCCAAAAAAGACTTTACTTTGTTACACCTCTGATACATGAAATTACTATCTTATTTTAGCTTTTAAGTATAGATGTTTTTTTTTTCATTTATTAATCTCAAGTTACTTTGTGGGTGATGACAAAATTTCCAAAGTTTTGGCTTTAAGTTTTGGCTGTATTTCTAGCTTGTTAGCTAGAGCGGGCTTAAACACAATTCTCCTGAGTTCTCATCTATGTCAAATTCCAGACATTGGTCATTAATATGCATCCAAAAGTTCCCCATCACACTGTATTATTTAATATCCTGCAGTCTCTGGATTTGATTGCCCTTTTTATACTACGCTTCTTGTGATATATGCAATCCTGCTCTAGATGAGCTAATATAACCATAATTTCCTTGTGTTTGTTATGTGCATCTGTTTTGATCATTCTCTGATGTTTTCAGTACTGGGAGCCTTTGCTGTATTTCTTCGCCTGTTTTATAAATTGTTTTAAGTACATGAAACTATAATTTTCAATTAAAAGTTCAATAATGTAAGTAGCACTGCCATACGTGATATTTCTTTGTCTTCTATTTTTCTGTTCATGGTTATGAAGTGAATTGCAAGTTATTTTCTTTAAGAATTATCTATCACTTGTGCACAGCCTGGTTAAAAGGCTTAATGGTCTTCAATTTTAGCCAAGTTTACACTTGTTTGAATATTATGTTTAAAATGCCAAAAAAAAAAAGAATCCTGAAATATTTATCAATATTCTGTTTTGTGAGGCTGACAAGAATTATCACTTGTAAATTTTACACTAAATCCTGTTCACATGTCTTATTTAAAAACTAAAGCAAATAAAGGACATAATTAAGATGATATCCATAGAAAATTGTACGTGTTTTCAAATTTTCAGCTCTGCAAAACTATCATTTGAATTAAAAAAAAAAAAAACTCCAGGGAGCAGTGTTCGCTTTAGAATCACTGATAATTTTAGCAATGACTGCATTTCTTAAGTATGAATTTAATAACATTCTATCCCCATCAATATACATTATATCAATCTGAAAAGCATATGCAAAAAATATGTGAAAACTTGCAGTTCTCCAGGGGCTACCTTAACAGCAGGGCTTTGGAGTATGTACTGTTTTTCTCGAAATTTTCTAGGCATGAAAGACACTGAAGTCATTTTGTTCTTTTCAACATGACTCCATTTCTACTCATAGCGCAGCACATTAGCTTGTCAAGAAAAATCATCACCTAGCAGATCCAAATATGTTTATAACATTTTTATGGGTTTCTTCTAATGGATGCATGCCATGAAGAAAAACCGTTTTGATATAATTTTTACGCTGCACAATGATGTTGCATAGTCTATATGAGATTTTCCATTTACAAGGGGTACAGAAATTTACATATAAAGTGGAATAGTTCAAGAAGTGGCATATCATTAAGTTAAAGCATAGCGCACCATGCCTATTAGTTTAAGATTCTGTTGCATTTCTTTAGTTAAGCAATTTCTGCTTGCTATCATATTTCTATAGATAAGCACAGGAAAGCTAGAAGCCATAAAACTGATTATCTGAAATACACTGGTTTGGTTTTAAGGTATTGTTTTGTTTTCACTAATGTTCCTAAAGGTTTTATTGTATAGCCCTAAAAGCTTCTCTGTTCTAAATGCTTTTTGCCCAATATTAGTAAAGAGAATAACACCTTGTCAAAACATACAGCAGGCTTGGAAATATGTATTCTCCACCAAATAGTCATTACTTTGAATCTATCTTCACTAGAAATGTTGTGATCTTTAACTTTTCCAGTATATAAAAGTGCTCTTCATATGAGTAGTAACCTAAGGATGACTTTGAATTCACTTATCTTATTGTTTCAGCACAATACTTATAAACTTGGATAACAAGCATCCACTTGTCTTCTCTACATTATTCTCAAAATAGTCTCATCTAGAACTGTTCAGTTAGAATAATCTTACTCAAACGCGCTTCTCATGTCTCAGCTCCTTGAGGAGCCTAAAGGCAATATCTATGATGTTTGATTTAAACTATGTTAAATACAAGATTCTCAGCTTGGTTTCTGTGGCTTGACATTCCTTATTCCCTGGAGATGATTCTGTTAACCTCATTCATTGTTATTTCTCTGAATGGATGGATTCCTGGAGAAAATGGGGTGGTTCTGTATGAATATATTCCTGTTTTACTTGGTTCTCTCAAAGTATTATTTTCTGGAGTCACTGTGTTATGCATTTAAATTGTCTAGTGACTTTGCACAATGGTTTTCCTACCTTCTAATAGGTCATGCTCCACTTCCTTTTCCCTTTTATCACCCTTCCACATTCTCCCTTCCCCACCCCATCCTCTAACTCTTGCCCCTTCAATTCTTTCCCTTCTTTTGAACACTCCTACACAACAGAGGTTTTATTCTTCCATTTATATTACTTTACAGAGAGTATTATGCACGTCTTATATTGTAAGTATTAAATTATTATATGCCATCAATTCCTCAGATTGAAAACCTGCTTTTAAATGGCCAGATGGGGAGGGTAAACTTAGAATCACTTAACTACATAGGACCCTTGAATGATGTATTTATTCAAATAACCATATCAGTTTGTAATGCATTCGTTCATAAATAATAGAAAACCTTATTAAGAGTGGCTAGAAATAGCAAAAATGTATATTTAACATTTCAACTATAAAGTTCAAAGATAAGTACATCTCTCTTTCTGCTCCCAAATCCTTTAGTATGTGGCTTTTTCTATTGATTTCATTTGGAATCTGCAGCTATAGAAACTGCTTTCATTTTTGAGTCAAGGATAATTGGGGAGAAGAGGTGGCAATGGCGCAGCACAAGGAAATAGAGGCTGTGTAAGGAAAGCAAACATTTTCATAAAATTTCTAGGAGTGTTTGGTTTTATTTCATTGTGCAGTCTATGTTTCCATGGTCACTGTCACTGTAAGAGATAAGATATTAAAACATTGCTCTCGAAAAAGTATGTGGTAAGTGTCTCAGAAAACAAGGGAAAATATGTAATGGGTAGGCAATTAGCACTTTGATCATTGAATAGATCTCTTAGTAAAGTAGATGGTTTACTGTTTAAATACTGTTCAAATCAATTGATTTTTATTCATATGATCCCAGTCTACATCTTCACTTTGCTTGTTCATTCAAAATGTGCAGAGTTTTGAGGGTGCAAGGGTAGTTCAGTGGTAGAATTCTCACCTGCCATGCAGGAGACCCGGGTTTGATTCCTGGCCCATGCACTTCCGAAAAGACAAACAAGCAAAACAAACAAACAAGCAAAAATTCAACAAGTAGTGCTACAATAAGGGGATACTCACATGGAAAAAGAATGAAATGTAACCCCTACCATATAACATATGGTATATGTGCCGAGTTTACCATGAAATTTCTCCTTCCTTCCATTCTTCCCTCTTTCTTTCCCTCTTTCTTTCTCACACTAATTCGTTTTTTAAAAATCACTATTACCAATTTCAGAGACTGGCAATTAAGAGACGACCAACGAAGATTTATGCAATATGTGAGTGAGTAAAAGAATGACTGGATAAGAGAATGAATGAGTGAATGAATTATGAAATTATGAAGTCCATCTGCATTTTCCTACATAATCCAAGACTCATACAACTCATAATATAACAACTTTCTTCTTTTGAATACATTCATTTGAAGATGAAAAAGCAAATCTTAGCACAGCAATGGCTGTATGCCATAAAATTTTACTTTCATATTTTTATTAATATTTAGTTCAAACTAATTCTTATTAACCATTGTGATTTCTTCTTTAGGCATGGTATATTTAGAAGAAATTTTAACTTTCTAAACATATTGGCATGCTCTAATTTTAATTTTATTTTTTTAGTATTTTCAGACGGAGTCCAGAGATCATAAAATATGCCTTTATGATTTGAAAGTTTTTAGAAATGTCTTGAAATTTAAATTATGAATAAGAACATAACCAATTTTGTTAGCTATGCCATATAGTCTAACAAAAGGATGGACATTCTCCAGTTGTTGATTGTATATGTCTTCATTTATTAACTGGTTGTATGAGTCAGGGTTCTCTAGAGAGACGTAAATATGAAATTTATAAAAGTGTCTCATGCAACCATGGGGATGCAAGAGTCCAAAATCTGTAGGGCAGACCAAGAGCCTGGCAACTCCCATGAAGGTTCTCAACAAGCTCCACAGGAGAGGCTGGCTGGCTGAAGAAGAGTGTAAGTTCTCTCTTCTTCTTTAAATCTTCAATTAGATTAAATCTAGCTGATTGGGTTCTCCCATTGCTGAAGACACACCCTTAGTTGATAGTAGATGTAATCAGCCACAGATGCAGTCAACTGTTAGATGATTTAATAAGACCGGTTTATTAACCAGCCTTAAAGGTTAGACCAATGCTTCCCTGACCAGACAACTAGGCACCATTACCTGGCCAAGTTGACACCTGGACCTAACCATCACAGTAGTGTTGAATTGTACTGGTTTTTAAAACTAATTGTATCTCCCTCCCTTTGAATCACTGTCCCTCTACACCTCCCCCCTTTTTTTTTCTCTCCGTCTGTCTTTTCTTTCTCTTAATGGACAAGTTACTGGACAAAATGTCTGGTTCTGTAGGCATATATCCCTGTTTTTTCTTCATTCCCTCAAATTATTATGTTCTTTCTCTCTCTTACTTTTTTCCCTTTTGCCTAATGTTTTTTTTCTGTTAGATTGTCAATTCTTTAGTTTTTACAGGCTTACATGATTAGTTGGAGAAAAGTCAGTTTCTTTTTGTATCTTGTTGGATTGACCAAATTTCATTATTTAACATCTTTCTTCATGTATACTACTACTTATGATTGTAAACATCCAAAAATAGGTGAATTATAAGAATTTTCTCTTTGTTAGAGATTTACTGTTTTATAGTATTTACTATTTTATATTCAACATTTCCATTTACTAATATTTTGGGTGAAACTCATAAGCAAAATAAAGTTGAATTCTTTCTGTATCTAATCTGAAAAATATCTGTCTCTTAATGGTACTGTTGTTTCTTATGTTATTATGTAGTTAGATGTATTTTATTTAAATATAAAATCTATTTCCCATTTATTATATGTATTGTTCATTTTTTCTCTACCATGTTTTTCAATTACTACCATGTTGTCATTGCAGTTTATTTATTTATTCTCATTATTATTTTGCTACATTAATGTTAATGCAATTTACTGAATGCATTATTGACTAATCATTGTTTGTTGTTTAGTGAAATAATATTAATGATCTTGAATCCACAAAATTTGTAATATGTAAACATGTCGACCACAAAATAGAAGGTAAACAAATTGGGAAAAAAACACCAGAATCTTGTAAACATGTTGCTTTCAAATAGTATGTAAGCAAATTAAGAGAAACATTTTTTTTTGTAATAGTGATGAGCAGACATTTGCATGAAGGAATTAGATAGGCTGGTTTTGTGCTAATCGGGTTTTCAATTGTTATGTAACCTTCATGGAGACGCTGCTCTGGCAGGTGGCAGGTAGGAGGCAGGTGAGCCTCTAGCCTAAGTCCTGTGCTGTGCTCTGAAGAAACGAGCAGGCATCCCCATTCACACTTGCACTCACCCCAATGCCTCCCACAACCTGTGGCTTTAGAGCCTCCATTGACACCTCATGGGACCTGCCTTCTGAGCTTCTGAGATTCGGGAAAGTATCTGCCTACAGCCCAGTGACTTTTCCAGCCAATGGATGTCAAAGACATTGAAATCTCTTTAAAGGTATTGTGTCCCCAGGCCTGATTATTGGCTATTCAGCATACTGGAATCTACAATTAAGAGAGCAAATAAATGGCATTGAACATTCAAACTGGAGTATATGGTACCTTCTTTCAGATATTAAATTTATTTTCTATTTCAGTCTGCTTCTGGTTTGATGCAACAATGCTTATACAATATTGTTACATTATATTAGTTAATTTATCACATCCTAAAAAATTCAATAATATGAAAATGCTTCAAATTTGTTTGAATTCTCCCTGGCTTTCATGGTATTCCTTTTATACTTTTTACCCTACATATATATTGAAATCAATTATACACTATCATCAACACCTTATGCCATATGCCTCAGGATTTTCAGTTGCATTTTCTTTTGTTTTAATACTTCTATGCTTTAGTCTGAATATTTCTTACTGATTTATTTTCTAGTTTCCTAATCCTATATTTTACTTTCTCTATTCCATAATTAAAATAATCTATTTCGGTCTACTTTTCATTTATTGTATTTTCAATAATTTAATGTACAAAACCATACTTATATCTTATTCTGTGTATCTTTCTATGTCTTTTATTGTTAGGAGAAATTTATGATGTTTTCATATATGATCTTACATATATTACATATGTAAGCTACATATATTACAATATTAATATTACAATATTAATTTTTTTATTTTTAAATATCACTTTTTGATAACTTCAATGTCTCAAACTCCTTTGAATCCTTTCTCTTGATTTTCAGCCCTTTTCCACATTACGTGGAATATATGAAACATTTTTGATGGCATTATGAACACATTCATAATGACTACATATTATACATTTATACAATTTAGTATATAAATCCATTCAGATAACAGACAAGTATCACTTACATAGGGGAATCTAATTCAAATCTCTAGAAAAGTCTCAATCTCCCAATTTCATAATTACACATGGCTTAAATTTAGTGCATTTATGTCCTCCCCCTTGTCAGGAAACTCTTCAATATTACTGCATGTACAATAACTAGTTTTACAATTTCTAACATTTTTAGCCTAGATGTCAAGAGACATCTCGTAACAGGATAATTATGCAAAACTCAAGTGAGAATATGTGAACATTCTTGGCAAACTGCAGGGTGCTATGCAGATGTTATCAACAATTGCTGTTTTTACTGTTCAATTAGATTCAACTGAAATAACATGGGAAAAAGGAAGGCTAGTTTGTATAAATGACATCTTTACAGTAAGATGCTTGTAGAACATCTTAAAAGTGATAAGTTTGGAGGAGAAGAGACTAAAACTTGAACAAAGGAGCTTTATTGTCAGGTTATATGCAGACAGGCTGACGCCTAAGATGGTGACAGTCCCAAGCAGGGGAAGCGGTACAGTTTATATAGAATGGTTGGCAGGAAGTTGAGCTTGAGTGTGGGTAGTTGGCAGGTTTTTATCGGTTGGTTTAGAAGTGGTGGACTAAGTGGGGAATTACTGCAAGCTGTAGCTGCCGGGGCTGTAACTGCCAATTGCTGGATAAGGAGAGCTACCGCAGACTGTAGCTGCCAGAGGATGATGCATGGACAATCAGACTGCTGCCGTGTGAGCTGGGACAGGTTTGATTTTGCAAGAGGCCTCCTGTGAGTTGTGGGTAGGGGAAGTTTCTTGGAATGTTCGCTAAGTATTGGTTACTTCATGGGGGGTGGGGGGTGGTTAGCCTAACATAAAGGAATGCAGATATTACTTTCATGTATAAATAGCAACAGTATGACCAAAGCTTATGTGGCCAGAGGTGATGCAAAGTAGAGGGATCCCAGATGATTTTACTAAATGTATAAAGGATCAAAGTTGTTGTAGGTTATGTGTAATATTTATCATTAGGTTCTGGTTTAGTTTCTTTGGCTTGTCAAGCAAAAACCATGAAATGGTCTGGGTTAGATGATGGTAATTTATTTACTCATGGTTTTGAGGGAAAAAGAAAGTCCCAATGAAGGCATCATTGAGCCAATGCTTTCTTCCCAAAGAAGGGTCTTCTGATGCTGGCCTTGGCAATCCTTGGCCTTTGGCTCCCCTGTCACATGGCGATGTGCATGGTACCTCTTTAATTTCTTCCAGGTTCCATTGAATTTCAGCTTTTGGCTTCTATGATTTTCTTTTCCTATGTCTGAATAACATTCTGCTTCTAAAGGAGTCCGGTAGTTAGAGAAAGGCTCATCATGATTGGGCTGGGACATACCTTGACTGAAGTAACCTCATCAAAAGGTCTTACTTAAAATTGCATCACACCCACAGGAATGGATTAGATTTAAGACTATGTTTTTCTGGGGTACATACAGCTTCGAACCACAATAGAACTTCCTGAATCAACAAAGTTGTACTATTCTTGTGGACTACACTTGATAGCAGAGACTGCTTCAAGCCTGAAACCAGTGACTTATTCTGTGCTATAGTTTAACCACTTATAAAATGGGCCTAGCAACAGTCTACTCACTGCAGAATAAGTAAAACAATATACATTATAATTATATATACATATACTTGCTTAGCTAAGTTTAAAATAGTGTCCAAAACCCTTGTTTCATGTGTTTGTAGCATTAATCATTATAACATTAATCTTAATCTATTTGACTTTTTTCACTGTTCTACTTGGATACTCCAGATATATGTATGTATTTACACATGTATAGACATGTACAACATATGTATTAGTTCATATGTACTCATATATATATATACATAAATGAGAGCACAAAATAAGAAAATTAATACAAAACCAACCAACTGTTCCTTTAGTCAAGGTGGCTGAGATTTTTATGACAAACATCATTGTATTTTAATTAATGCTCTGAATTTCTGTTATATTCTCATGAAATACCACAGAAGGTTTTCTTTTTTCACGTGTGTGTGTGTGTTTATGGGAGGCTAAAATTTCTTCAATAAAAATCCAAAACTGAATTCTCCTATGACATTTGTATCATAGATTTACCAGATGAACAGAATTTACATATAACTGTATCTATAACTATATCTGTATCCATATTCATATTAATCTATACTGACCTTATCACTGAGGAATTATACTTAAGTTACTGTGAGGATGGACCAGGTAGGTTCAGAGTCTGTGGGGCAGGCTGGCAGGAAGGGCAGACCGAAAACTGGGTTAGGAGCTTATGCTGCAGTCCACAGAAATTTATTTTTCCTCCGGGAAACATCCATTCTGCTTTGAAGTCCTTTAACTGATTGAATTAGTCCAACGTAGTTTATCTAGGATAATCTTTTACTTTAAGTCAACTGGCTTTATGGACACTTTTTAAATGACAGCATATAATAAATGTATACAAATCGTAGGCTAGAATATAACAATTAATAGCCATTAGAAAGGCGTAATTTACAAAGTTACATCCACATCTACGTATATACAAAATATCTTTATAGCAATACCTAGATTAAATTGGATGGAAAGGTTAGGGTCTGTAGCCTAGCCAAGTCAACACAGAAAGCTGACTATCAAAACCCATAAAACAAAAGCCATTTGAAGAGCTTAATGACAGCAGATGCATTCTATGGCAGACTTCATTTTTCAGTACAATGACAGCATTTTCAGGGAGGTGGTAAAGCAGGAAGTGAGGAAAGTACTAAGTTAGAGAAGTTGGTGCTAAATCAGCAATCTGTACTGATAGCTTAATTATACTGACTTAATTATGGTTTATTTTTCAGTTTTAAAAAATGTTATTCTTCAAAACATTTATAAAGACTCAAATTATAGATTTCCTTTATACATATCTTAACATACATATTGTACAAGAGTAAACCACAGAAGCATCTTGAAAAATAAATCGCTTTATAAAATACTGTGTTATTTAATATAGCTAAAATAACAGTGAGCTAGTGAGTTAGTTAAAACCTTGTGGGGGAGAAACAGATGGTCTAAAAACAGGACTATTTTATAATAATTTTCAATATCAACACTAGCATCTAGCACTTAGTAATTTTAGTGAGCAATTTTAATAGTAGTAATTTTATCAAGTGGAAATTGCAGTTGCTTTTGAATGTATCAAGTTAAAATACTTGAAGCAATATATACATATCATCATCTGCTCAGCGAATGCCTGGACCCATGCAAAACAATCTATCACCAAATAGTGATATTTTACAAATAGAACTCAATATCCTGAAAATACAAGAAAAAGCACTGAAAAAAAAAATACAGTTCTAATTATGACAGCATCTAAAGAAGGGACTGTCAAGAAATACCAAACAATAAACCTGATTAAAAATTTTTATCATTTTACCTTTGGAATAACTATTTAAAGGAGCCATTTAAACTGTATACACATTTAATTATAAGCAAGATAAAAGTTCTATAATAAGCATGCACTCATTTTATTATTCTTATGTACACAGATATTTTTACTTTGCTTTTATACCTATCCATTTCTATATTCCTTTAATCCAGTCTTATGAAATAAAAATGATAAGGGAGAACAAATACTTGGGCAATGGCCAATACTTAGAGGATATTGTTTAGTTATTATCAAGAACAGGAGATTTAAACCATGAGGTTGCTAGTGAAAAGATTAAAGGTAAAATATACTGTATTAGAAAATGGCCAAAGTAAGTAATCAATTATCTGAAAAACTGCAAAGAGCTATCAGGTAAAATAAGCAGAATTCAAACTTAAAGCAACTTTAAATATGTATTAAATTAGCATTAAAAAATATCTTTCCAGGGCGGGCCGCGGTGGCTCAGCGGGCAAAGTGCTTGCCTGCTATGCCGGAGGACCTCGGTTCGATTCCCGGCCCCAGCCCATGTAACAAAAACGGAAAAACAAAATACAATAAAGCAAGAAAATGTTTGGAGATGTTTCCCTTTCTTCCTTCCTTCCTTCCTTCTATCCTTCCTTCCTTCTCTCTGTCTTTCCTTTAAAAAAAAAAAAAAAAAAAAAAAAAAAAAAAAAATATCTTTCCAAATTGTACATAGGATATAAACCAAAGCCATTTTTATTTGTGGGTGGTAAATTTATAGGTAATTTAATTTTCCCTTTGTATAAATGCAATTTTCCAGTTGTCTACAATTGTGAATATGTATATCATGCTTTTTATAATAAGAAAGAAAACAAACATACTTAAGTCTTTTTTTGTTTTGTTGTGTTGTGTTTTTAGATTGTCCACAGGTATTACCAAATGGCTAGAACAATAAATATAATCTAAGAATTCTAAAGTATCATCACATTTGTTTGGGGTTGTTTTTCAGTTTTTTTCACCCAGAAATACATATATTCCTTGAGAGAAAGAAGGAGAGAGAGACATAATTTAGCTTTGATTAATAAGACTACTAGACGAAAAATGCAGAAAAAGTTACCGAGTAATTTAAAAAATCTGTATTTGGGACTGTTCATATCACATAAGCATAAAGAAATGAATTCACATTTCAACGTAAATTTGTCATATGTATAATGACAAAAATCAGGAAAATAGGTTTTTAAATTGAGTATATGAAGACCTTGTAATTAAAGCATAACATCTTATAAATAGCACTACTGAAAAGCAAAGCTTATTACAAATTTGGCTTGAAAAGCACAATGCTGTCCTACAAACAGCTAGCTCTTTGCTTTCCATCTATATCCATCAACAAATTAAAGTTCTTTTACATGAATCAATATGACTTGATCAAGTGTTTCCATAAAATAGTGGAATGGAAGATTCTTATTGACTAAGTATTAAGCTTTTGTGAAATTTCTCAGTGACATTCAAAATAATTCCAGTATCATAATTGGAGCAACTTTCTTCAGGAAATTGAACCCAAAAATCAGATGACCTGATGGTTTCATGGTGTTTGGGGAAATATTCCATTCTAAAATGTAGTCTATATTTGCTTCACTATGTAGATGTTAATATATTAAGGAATACTTTTCAAAATCTGTATAAACTAAAATGCTGCAAATGATTTTTTTGTGGTAAAGGAACCAAATTCTTGCAAAAATTATGTATAGCAAATTTAACATACTTATTTCTAGCTAACTTTTCCAAGCTCTCAATTGCGAATAAAATATTCATATAGAGTAGTTGTTATACAAACCGTTGTATTAGAAGGAACCATATTTATACTAGTCAAATGTTGATACCTTAAGACTGATTCCAATGTGTTCTTTCAATCTTACCCAAACCATAAATGCTTCCAAAAGCATTTAACTTTCAAAAAATCAATTCGATTTTACCACAAGATGTTTATTTTAATCCTGTTTGCTTTCAAGTCCATGTTGTCAGCCTTTATCTCATGCCTCAAAAACAAAAAGGGCCAGTATCTGATGGATGGAAACCATGGCGACAATGGCAGCACGAGAGTAAATGCCCCTGTTGGACATCCCAGTGGTTCCTTCAAATATCAAGGCTTTCATATGGAAATATATAGTCCTTTATGAACAATGATCATTGGAGCAAATAAGAACCGATCTGTGTTCAGGTAGATGCCTTAATTTGTTCAGTCACTGCTGTACCATTCTCTGCGGTGTCCCCATGCCAGAAGTGGGTGGTCCAGAAGCCCCTGGGGTCCTAGATCATACATTTTTACTCAGTACTGGATGCTGTACATGAAACATAATTGAAATGTTGATTATTTAACCTTCTTCCAGGGGAAATTTAATTTTTTATGGCCTGAGAGTATAATAGAATTTTTTTTACCAGAAATTTCATTCTACAACAAAGATTCAAATGGAAATTTTAGAAATGTAATTGGGAGTTCAATATGTCATTCAGAAAGCAGACTAAACACAAGAGAATACAAGATTATTGTAATGGGTGCATAGAATAAAGGGAAAAAATAAGAATGGATGGTACAGGAATAAAAAGCTTAAGAAATGTCTGAGAAGCAGGAAAAAATACATATATAATTCAAGAGAAAATATTTGAAAAAAGGCTAGCTAAAAGTTTTCCAAAATTGGTATAAATATTGACACCTGTATTCTAAAAGCTCTTCAAACTCCAAGATTTGCTATAAAGAAAATCATGTCTAGTAATAGTGCACATCATAGTAAAAATGCTTAAGTTCAAATACATCAAGATATATTGTGGTAATTAGATTCAGTTGTCAATTTGACCAGGTGAAGTCACCTAGTTCTGTTGCTGTGGACATGAGCCAATGGTACATGAACCTCATCTGTTGCTGCTTAGATCTGCAAATGAATGACGTTTGACTTAATTAGTTGGTGCTTAAATGAGAGAGCTTGAGGTAGTACAGCCCAAGTAGCTCAGCACACCTCATCTCAGCACTCGCAGCTCAGCTCAGGCCTTTGCAGATGCAGAAAGGAATCACACTGGGTAAAGCTGTTGGAACCCAGAGGCCTGGAGAGAAGGCCAGCAGAGATTACCTTGAGCCTCCCCATGTAAGAAAGAACCTCAGATGAAAGTTAGCTGCCTTTCCTCTGAAAAATTAACAAAATGAATACCCTTTTATTAAAAGCCAATCTATCTCTGGTGTGTTGCATTTTAGCAGCTAGCAAACTAGAACATATATGTTGCATATGAGGCACATTTTTTTATTAGGACACAAAAATGTGAGAATAAGATAGAAAATATATATCATGCAAATATTAAGCAATATAAATTTGAATATATGTACTAATAGTTGATAGAACAGATTTTAGGTTAAAAAAATACAGGTGTTAAAAAGGGACATTGCGGGGCGGGCCGCGGTGGCTCAGCGGGCAAAGTGCTTGCCTGCTATGCCGGAGGACCTCGGTTCGATTCCCGGCCCCAGCCCATGTAACAAAAACGGAAAAACAAAATACAATAAAGCAAGAAAATGTTTCCCTTTCTTCCTTCCTTCCTTCCTTCTATCCTTCCTTCCTTCTCTCTGTCTTTCCTTAAAAAAAAAAAAAAAAAAAAAAAAAAAAAAAAAAAAAAAAAAGGGACATTGCATAAAGGGGCCCAACAAGATATCAGAGTTCTAAATACGTAAGCAACTAGTAACATTGATTCAAATGCATGAAAAAAATAGACAGAAATGATTTTTGAAAATCTTTAACACTATTTTATTCCCATAGGACCATAAATTACCATCATTTACATCTGCCTTTCCCTATCATCAAATCTCTAAAGGAAACCCCCTCCTTCCAAATTTCCTCTATCTCCTTTAGTGGTGACTTACTACCTAATTTTGTTGCCATGCACCTTAAGCTATTCCTTTTGAATTCCATGTAACCAGGACACATGGACTTGTTCTCTGCATTTCCCTAATCATGGTGTTACTTTATAAGTGTGTGTGTGTGAGAGAGAGAGGGGGGTGTAAATATATTCTGACACTATTAAGCCAATCTTGTACTTTTCTTTTTCCCCATCTGACATAGAAAATAGAGAAGTCTTCAATGGCAAATCATTTGCACGTGAATTAAAATAGACAGTATTGTGCTTCCTGCAAACTGTGCTATAGAAATAGGTTTTAGTTGGATACGTTCTCTTATTAATATGCATGATTTTGTGGAACAATTGTTATTTAAATGGCCACAATTTCACAATTATTTCACAGGATCTCAGGCTGTTCTTGATACTGGTCCCTTTTTAGCACCCGTATTTTTTTAACCTAAAGTCTATTCTATCAACCATCAGTGCATATATTCATATCTATAGTGGTTAATATTTGCATGATATATATTTTCTATAAGCTTTCTGTCTCTCTCTGTCCCTTCTTCTGATTTCTACTTCTGTGTCTAATTTCCTTTGCTTATAAGGACTTCAACCATATTGAATTAATACCCACCCTCATTGTTCGTCTTCACCTCAATTTATAACATCTTCAAAAGCCCTATTTGCAAATGACTTCACAACCACAAAACTAGTGATTAGGACATGAACATGTCTTTTGTGGGCAATATAATTGCACCTCCAACAATTTGTTTCCTCGTATGTGTGTGTTCCAAAAAGCATTGTTATTTTCATATAAAAATAGAAGCATTAGTTTTAAAGAATCATAATGAAAACACACTAGTTGAAAGAGTATTCCATGGCATTTGATTTACCACGGCTACTGTAAATTCAGGAATATAATGAATTGGATTATCTGTTTTGGATATACTGCTACACTAAGCATTATGGAATTAGAGATGAGCTTTGCAAAATAACTCCACATAGCTCTGTTGTACCAATTGTTCATATCTACTTTTGTGACTTTTCAAGTTTGGAATTAAGTTAAAATATTGTACAAAGAATCCTGAAAACCCTAGAGCAGATTGTTAGAAGACATTGGCCAGTATGAATTTCCAAGCATCACCATCATCTCTCTTTCACTGTGTTGAAAAGAACAAAAGATAGAAAGACATTTTTTTTTTACCCTGAAGGAATAAGAATTATTTAGTTTATATTCTACGGATTAAAATGAATGGTATGGAATTGTCCTTTTGATGACATTCCATCACTATTTACATTTTTCTAGATGCTTGTTCAATTTTCAGCTATCTTCCATAGAAAATGTTATTTATTCATTCTGTATGGAGATGTAGGTTTTGTCCTTTAGAGCACAAACACAATTTTTTAAAAAATGGAATGCATAGTCACTTTTAAATGTTCAACTTCCCACTTGCAGAATTTAATGAATATTATACCCATAAAATTGTAAAGGCTATTTAATGATTAATATTCACAAATGAAAATAGTTTCAAGAAGATCCTGGGTATGTCAACTCTTGCCAAATCTACATTTTCAAATGTCTATTTTTCATGGCAAGTCACAGGAATTTGAGTCAAATTTCAAAGCATCAGCTAAAATTGCAAAATCCAATCTATTCACATCAGTCATGCACTGCTTTCTTTCTTTTCAGTGTCCCTCCCTACATATCCACACTTCTTTTTATTATAAGATTCTAACCTCCATGTCCTATACTTCAAAATGATAGCGGTGGTGTTTTCATGCATGTTCCTCAGGCTTTTAGTATCAGTAACAAGGATTTTTTTTTTTTGTTTGGTTCATTTAACCTGTCCATGTAAGTTGTATTAAGAAATGCACTAGTCAAATTATAAATTTTGTACTGAAAAAACATTTTTTCTTTTGTCTCATACAGAAGTTGAAGTTTTAAAATATGAATGACCATCTATTTTCAGCATCTTGCAATATTGACATTCTTTCATTCTTCCTTATTCAAAATTTTTTAAAAATTTGTACATTTAGTTACTATCATTGTATACTCTAAGCATTTCTAGATTATACCATCTCAGTCTTTATTGTATCTTTCCTTCTGGTTTCATATGTGCTCCCAGCCCTCCTCCATCTATCATTCTCACATTCAGCTTCATTCATTGTACTTACATTATTGTGCTACAATCAGGTAGTATTGCACTATTCATTTCTAAATTTTTACAATCAGTTCTGTTGTATAATCTGTATCCCTTCAGCTCCAATTGACCAATATCTACCCTATTTCTATCTCCTGATGACGTCTGTTCTTAAATGAAATTCTCCAAGTTCATTTATTAACGTTAGTTCATATCAGTGAGACCATACCATATTTGTCCTTTTGTTTCTAGCTAATCCCACTCATCTTAATGTCCTCAAGTTCCATCCATGTTGTTACATAGTTCATGACTTTATTCCATCTTATAGCTGCATGATACACCATCATATGCATATACCACAGCTTGTTTACTCATCTGTTGATGGATGTTTGGGCTGTTCCATCTCTTGGTAATTATAAATAATGCTGCTATAAACATTGGCATGCAAATGTCCATTTGTGTCCATGCCCTCATGTCCTCTGAATAGATATCTAGCAATGGTATTGTTGAATCATATGGCAATTTTTTACTTAGCTTCTTGAGGAACCGCCAAACTGCCTGGCTGCCTTCCACAGCGGTTGCATGATTTTATATTCCCGCCAATAGGGGTTAAGTGTGCCTCTTTCTCCACATCCTCTCCAACACTTGTTTTCTGTTTTATTTATAATGGCCATTCTGGTGGGTGTGAGACGATATCTCATGGCAGTTTTAATTTGCATTTCCCTAATAACCAGGGAAGTTGAGCATCTTTTCACGTGTCTTTTAGCCATTTGTTTTTCCTCTTCTGAGAAGTATCTGTTCATCTCTATTGCCCATTTTGTAATTGGGTTGTTTGTCTTTTTTTGTTGTTCAGTTGAACAATCTCTTTACATATTCTGGGTATTAGATCCTTATGTCTAATATTGTCTTCCATTGTGTAAGCTGTCTTTTTACTTTTTTGACAAAGTTCTTTGATGCACAAAAGTGTTTAATTTTGAAGAGTTCCCATTTATCTATTCCTTCATATCTTACAAAACTTGTAATAGGAGGCAGTGTCATTGATCTTACACCCAAAGCATGAGTATTGAAGAAATTTTAAAAAAAGGAATAAGGATTTATTTCCTTAAGAGTTTTGACCCCTAAAGACTCTGGGTTTATTTGATTATTTTTCTTGTCTTATTTAATTATCCAAAGCCATAAATAGTTTTATGGTTATGTCTTTCATTAAACCTCAATGATATTTATGAATAAAAGAAAATAACTTTAACTGTAATTAATTAATTAAATCTTGGCCATTTTACTTTTGCATTTTCCAGTTGCAGTACTCATAATAAAATTCTAAGGAAATGTTTCATAAAACGTAACATGTGGTGATTCATTATATTAGGACCAAAACAAAAATTAGGACTGTATAGTTATGTCATTAACTGTCCATAAGTTATTTCTTATCAAAGCTTCAGGAAAAGGTAGGGGCCCTCCTCTATTCTTTTTCAAATGGGGATCTGGGTTATCAGTACCATTTGTTGAACTATTCTTTCCCAATTGAGTGATCTTTGTCTTTTGTCAAAAATCATTTGACCATATGCAAGAGTTGATTTCTGAGATCTCAATTCAATCTCACTGGTTCACATATCTGTCTTTGTGCCAGTACTGCGTTGCTTTGATTACTGTTGCTTTGCAATAAGTTTTAAGACTGGGAAGTGTGAATCTTCCAATTCCTTCCTTCTTTTTCAAGATAACTTTGGTTAGCAGAGTCCCTTAGCTTTCCAGATAAATTTGATGATTGGCTTTCGATTGCAATTGCATTGAATCTATACAATTACTTCAGTAGAATTGACATCTTAACAACTTTTATTCTTCCGATCTGAAGAATAAAAGACTGATTGCCTTTCTGTTTATTTTGGGCTTCTTTGAATACTTTTATCAATGTCTTACAGTTTTCTGCATATGGTCTTTTGCATCCTTTGTTATATTTATCTCTAGGTCTTTGATTCTTTTAGTTGCTACTGTAAATTAACTTTTTTAACTCAATTTCTTGTTTTGTTTGTTCATTGCTTTTATATAGAAACATTAATATTTGGGTGTTGATCTTGCATCCCATCAATTTGCCAAATGAATGTATTAACTCTACGAGTTTTGTTGTCAAAATTTTTCAGGATTTTCTGAGTATAGAATCATACCATCTGTAAATTGAGAAAGTTTTACTTCTGCCTTTCCAATTTGGATCTTCTTTGTTTATTTATAGTTTGTCCAATTGCTCTGGCAAGAACTTCCTGTACAATGTGGGATAACAGTAATGAGAGTAGGCCTCCTTGTTTTGATCCTGATCGTAGAGGGAAAGCTTTCAGTATTTCACCATTGAGTATGATGTCAGTTATGTGATTTGCATAGTTGTCCTTTGTCATGTTGAGGATATTTCCTTCTATTTCTACTTTTCTAAGAGTTTTTATGAAGAAGGGATGATAGAGTCTCAAATAACTTTTCTGCACTGAGATGGTCATGTGGTATTATACCTTCTGTCTGTTAATGAATTGATTAATCAATCAACTTCTCTCCTTTGGATAAATCAATTAATTGCTTTAATGATAAGCTTAATTAATTGATTAATTATTTTCTTATGTTGAACCACCCTTGCATAACAGGGATAAATTCCATTTGATCATAACATATCATTCTTATAATGTGTTGTTGGATTTTGTTTGCTGCTATTTTTTGAGTATTTTGAGTATTCATAGATATCAATTTGCAATTTTCATTTCTTGTGATATCATTATCTGATTTTGGTATTTGGATGATTTTGGCCTTATAGAATAAAATTAGGAGCATTATCTACTCTTTAATTTTTTGTGAGACCTCAAGCAAGATTTGTTTTAAGTATTCTTCAAAAGCGTGGTAAGATTTCCCTGTGAAACCATCTGTTCCTGAGTTTTCTTTGTTGACAGGTTTTTGATTAAAGATTCAATGTTTTTACTAGCTATTGATTTGTTGAAATCTTCTATTCCTTCTTGAGTCAGTATAGGTATTTTGTGTGTTTCTGAGAATTTGTCCAATTCATCTAAGTTGTCTGATTTATTGGTGTATATTTGTTCAGAGTATCTTTTTGTTGTCCTCTTTGTTTCACTGGGGTTAGTTCTAATATCCTTTCAGTTTCTGCTTTCAGTTATTTGTTTCCACTCTCTTTTTTCTTTGTCAGCCTAGCCAAACATTTATCAATTTTATTGATCTTTTCCAACAACCAACTGTAGGTTTCATTGAGCCTCTCTATTTTGGTTTTTGTTTTCTATTTCATTAATTTGCTCTCTAATGTTTGTATTTCCTTCCTTCTGCTTGTTTGGGTTACTTTTCTCTTGTTTACTTAATTCTTTGAGCTTTGAGATTAGTTATCTGATTTGAAGGCTTTCTTCTTTTATAATGTAAATATTTAGGGCTATAACTTTCTTTCCGTTTGGATCCTTTTAAAAAATTCTATCTCTTCACTAAGATTCTTATATTGTTCATTAATTGCTTTCCCAATATCCTGGAGTTCTTTCTCTCTGTGTTCCTTCATCTCCTTGAGAATTTTTAAGTTCATTTTTTAAAGGCTTCGTTTAGTATGTCTGGTCTTCTTCACTGGTGTTTCTGGATTTATATTCTCTTCCTTTGGATGAGCATTATTTTCTGTTTCTTTGTCTTGTACTCTTTGGTGGTGCACTGCACATTTTAATATTTTAAAATGCTAGCTCTGGAATATATTCCCCGAGATGTCTGATTCTTGATTTTGCATCCAGCTGGTGATATAAAACAGATCTTATGTAAATATTTAAAAGTAATACTGCTAGATCATGTAGTATGTAGATGTCTAACTCCTTTTAAGAAATTGCCAATCTTGTGGGTTTTTCTTTTTCTTTTTTTCTTTTTTCTTTTTGTTTTTGCATGGGCAGACACTGAGAATAGAACCCGGGTCTCCAGAGTGACAGGCAAGAATTCTGCTACTTAGCCACTGTCACACTGCCCAGTAACAGTTGTGTTTTTGAAGTGGACTTACCCACTTAAAATTTCCTCCAGTAGTGTTTGAGAATGTCATTTATTCCACCTTCCTTCTAGCCCTTGGAATAGTAAGTCTTGATTTGTATTCCCTTAATGGTTAATGCTACTGAATACATTTTCTTTTGCATATTTGTCATTTATGTACTTTATTTGATAAAGTATTTTAAAACATTTGAGCCCTTTACTCTATTAGACAAAATGTCTTAGTATTGAGTTGTAAGCATTCTATACATACTAAATGTTAACTCTTATCTGGTATGCAATTCGCAAACTTTCCTCTAGTCTATGTGTTTCTTTTCATTTTCTTTACAGTATCTTTCCAAGAGCAGAAGTTTTGAATTTTGATAAAATCCAAAGTTATTATATTTTTATATGATGAATCATTCATTTGGTGTCATATCTAAGAAATATTTATCTAACACAAGGCCACGAAAGTTTCGCATTTTTCCCTTATACAAGTGTTATAGTTTAAGTTTTTAGAGTTAGGTATGTCATCCAGTTTGTAACAAGTTATCGATTAAATATACTTATTTTTGTGTATTATTATTTAATTGTTGCATCATTCTTTGAAAAGACTAGCTCTTTTTCTATTGAATTGCCCTTGAAACTTTGTTGAAAATCAATTGCTGCATGTATTTCAGGAATCCATTCTGTTTCATTGATCTATTTGTCTATTTTTCCACCAACACTGCACTGTCTTGAAAACAGTGGCTTTATGGTAGACATAAAACTGAGTATGGCGAACCTCCACCTTTGTTATTCTTTGTCAAAAATTTTTTGACTCTTCTAAGTTATTTGCATTCCATATACATTTCAGAATCAACTTGTCAATTTCTATAAAAAATGTCTGCTGGTATTTTGATTACTTGTTTAATTGTTTAAAAACCTAAGTAAGTTTTTTTTTATGGATTTCATTAGATCTTTTACATTTCTCTTGATTGAACTTTGATAGTTTATGTCTTTCGAGAGATTTTTCCCATTTCATCTAAGTTATGCTATATATTAACATCATGTTGTTCGTAAAATCCTTTACTGTCTTTTTAAAATCTGTAGAACCTGCTAGGATGTCACATCCCATAATCCTAATATTGGCTATTGTGTCTTATTTTTGATTCCTGATTGGCCTGCCTATGTGTTTACCAATTTTATTGAACTTCTAAAAGAACCAGTTTTAAACTGATTGGTTTCTCCTATTTTCTGTATTATAAGTTACTGAATACCACTAGGTTCCTTATTATTTTTTGTCTTTTATTTATTTGCTTTTAATTTTCTTTTATTTATATAGGTTGCTACTGTGGAATCTTAGGTCATTGACTTGGGACCTATTTTTTTAAAAATATAATATTACTGTCATAAGCTCTTTCATCTATATTGCTTCAGTTGCAAACCAAAATGTTTGAAATCTAATTTTATTTAAGTCATTTATATTTAAATGTGAATAACTTTCTTTGACTAGTGGCTACCATATTACTCAGCACATTTCTAGATGTTTTGAGAGTGAATAATTGTATAGACTATTAGGTTTACATGCATAACATGTATTATTTTCCTTCTGGAAAGTCACAGTGTAGATGCTCTGCAATGAAGAAGACTGCTTATATAAGCATTTGTCACACTGTTTTGGGTCCAGAAGCTTTGTATTACATGTTATCTATTAACATCTCATGGATTTTGTGCTCTGAAGAACAATTTGGGGAACTGCCTTTTAGGGAAGTTAGCTTAATTTTAACATATTTGTTTCTGATGTCAAAAGGAATTTCCCCAGTATGTTAAGACCAGAATTCTTAATTCCACTTA
This sequence comes from Tamandua tetradactyla, assembly GCF_023851605.1. Classification (NCBI taxonomy): domain Eukaryota; kingdom Metazoa; phylum Chordata; class Mammalia; order Pilosa; family Myrmecophagidae; genus Tamandua; species Tamandua tetradactyla. The sequence continues at coordinate 72,987,906 of NC_135335.1, read as the reverse complement.
TTTAGTGTGATTTCCTTGAAATCTTCTCTATTTCAAGAAAAGCTTTCTTGATAGAACTAAAAGAATTAAAGTCAAAATCTTTTATGGGCCCTGAGATATGTATGGCATGTTTAGTAGTCTATATACTTCTGAATGAAGTAATTAACAAATATATTACATTCTCATTAAAAATATTTTCTAGATATGTCTTTAAATATATATATATATATGCATGCCTATGAGTCAGTGGGTTGCCCTAGTTTCCCAGTATTGTATGTAGGTGGTATTTCCCATTAAAAATATCCAAGCAATCATGAAGATAAATATGACGAAAGAAATTTAGAAGGTGACATTGAAATATTTTTCCATAAAATATAGCAATCTAAAAAATGACTAATATGTTAACATCATATTAAAGGAGGTATCTAATGGAGTCAGGAGTCTACTTTATGTGACTCTCAGTGGTCAATGATGGAGCAAATTAAGGATCCATAAACTTAACAACTATGATGAATTAAAACACGTTAAACATTTTAAAAATGACTTCATAATGAGGCAATGCACAAAGACATTTTTAAAATTAGTCAACACTAGATCATGGTTGAGAATCAGATTATTATTTTTAATTCCTTTTCTTAAGGAAATAATAATAATAATACCTCAGCACTCAACATCTAAAGAGCAGATGAGAAGTATTTCTCTTTTTATTCATTTCAGTGAATAAATGGAGAATAAATGACTCATGGACTACCTCATGAATCACTGTGGACTTATAACATCAAATAGATGGAGATGATAAAAAACAGCCTTTTGAAAGATTGTTTCTCTGAGGTACCCACAAGTGTATTTGGGGAGAAGCTTTGAGGGCAGGTTGAGGAGAGACTGTCTTTCTATGAGACTGGAGAGATTCCACTCAAGAACCTGGAAGTCATGAAAGAGGCAATGGGTCAGGCAGAGGAAGCTGCAGCGGAGATTGCCAGGAAGTGGAGAAACAGGAGAAGAAACATTTGAAGAAGGAAAAGAAACGACTGCAATTGCCCTCATGTCTTCAGAAAACTGCAGTAGTGCTCTGAAAGAGTGTAAAGAGACAAGTGAGTGGCCAAAAAAGAAGAAAAAAGCAAAAGCTCCAGAAAGCATCTGAGGAAAATGGAATGGGAGGCCCATCTGTCCCTTACTCCAAAACGAAAAAGAAAAAAATCCAAGGAGGAGCTAATTTGTAGTGATCGTGAAGATACAGCACAAGTTGTCAGCACAAGTTTACCCAAGAGTAAGAAATCTTTTCCCAAAGAGAAACCAGTTAGTGATCCTGAAGAGGCAGCCAACAGCAGGAGTTCAAAGAAAAATAAGAAATTCTCCAAGGAGGAGCTGGTCACAGTGGACCTGAGGTTGTCAGCACTAAGAGCAGTTCCAAGAAAAAGAAAAAGTTGCAAAAAACTATCCCAGTAAGATTAGAATGGACATTCCCTGGGAGGCTATGCCCCAACCCATCCTCCACACCCCAATAAAAACAAATTCACACACACACACACACACACACACAAAAGAATAGCATACCACATTTGAAGTGGAATTTTCAAAATATCAAACTTGAATCTTATGCCCCTTAATCCAGCTGCCAATTTACACAAAATAAATTGCACAGATGACAGATGACAGAAGAACATGTTAAGAATCACCCAGTGTTGCAATCACAAAAATACAGACTATGGGTAACATTTGTAAAGTGTGTTGCTATGTTGTGCATTGTGGGGACACAGGCTCAAGCACAACAGACACTTCTAGCACATGTCTGCTTCATTACTTACACAGCACAAAGGGTCCAAGAGTGTAAAGAGATGACATTTTGGGATGGCTCGATAGGGAGGCCAATTGCTCAAGTTAGTATCAGCAGCATCTCATGCCAAATTTTGCATTGGAGTTGAGGTACATTTGTGCTGCCCCAATATTGGGTTTTTATATTCCCCAGTGGAAGGGGTTCATGCCAAAGAACAAAAAATATTCATCAAGCAACCCCTGTTGCTACCATGTCCTCTGGGCTGTCAGTAGTCTCTGCAAAATAGAAGCATACCACACATCTGCATGCAAACAGGTAACAATTGAAAAATACTGAAAACCTGCACGGAAGCAAGCAAGAGGGGAAAGTGGGAAGGAGGTGGGTAGGTAAAGGCTAGGGAATAGCTGCTATGTGTGTGCTCATTAATTCCCCAGCAACAATGTTGGACAAATAACAAATCTCTTCCATAAAGACATTATAAGACAAAATAAAGACATGGAGGAGAAACCTATGTATTAATCAGGAATGCAAAAGTTTTATCAACACTTCAAAATGTATGAACATCTATGAATCCTAATTCAAACAAATAAAATATGAAATCGAGATTAAAGGTATACATCTGACAATTGATGTATGAAATTGATTGCATATTTGATAATATTAAAAATTATTGTCAAGTTTTGTACTTTATATTAGCATTTTGGTTGTGCAAGTAAAATAATATTTTTAAGAAGTAAATAATTATGAATGAAATAATAAAATGAGATGTACTTAAAATGATAAAAAGAATAAATGGATTTTAATACAAATGCTGGAAATTGAAAATTTTTGAAGCTGAATTATGCTTAAATGGAGAAGGTGCACATTATCTGTCCTACTTACATGTATGATTTCCATAAAGTTTTCCACAGTAAAAAAGCTTTCAAACCATATGAAATTAATATTCTAAATTTTAAGTGCATTTTTAAGTTCCAATATGCTAATACAAGATTCCAGTTTGTTTCACTGTCCATTTGTTGGAAGATTCATGAAGTCAGGTTTGATGAACTTTAGGAATTTTGCTCAGACTTCTGTCACTTTTGTCAGGCTTCCATTTTTAGTTATCAAATATGGTTTGGGTAGGCATTTCCTTTTAAATGACATATCTTATCAATTATAAATGTTTAAAAAATATGTAACAATATACCCAGCATATAAAGTCCTAACATTATAATAAAAACAATAATCCTGTTTATAAATATGTTAATGGAAAAGTGCATTCTTTTATTTTGAAAATGTTATTTGCCAATATTTAATATTGCATTAGTATTTTAAAAGTGACACTCCAATAATTATTCCATATCAATAAAAGGAGCAAAGTAAGAGAGCCTTTGTGTGTGTATGTGTAAAGTATCTCATAAAAATCTGATAATGGATAAGAAAAATAAAGTTATAAATGTAACTTTAAATATAATATTTATGCAAGGCATTTAAAGTAATTTCATAGAGCAGTTATTAACATCTGTATTTTGTGAAAATGGAAAATGTGATTAAATTAAAGGACAATTTCTTAGCATGCATGGTTTGTATTTACCAAACATTCATTTTGTAATTTTTCTGGTCTTTGTAAAATAAATGTTCTATATAAAATATATCATACAAATGTTAAAGAAATGCTTGATTGCTGGCATTTCTTCACAAGTGGACACACTGATTAGGAAATTTATTTTCATGTGTGTGATAAAGAATAATACTTTGTAAGATAGTTATATCAAACTATTTTGCTATTTGTTTCAATAAAATTCATATTATGGGCAACTCATCCAAAATTAAAAGTATTACCATTTCTAGTTTGTCAACTAAAAAGGACTGATTTTAATTGCTCTATAAAAAAGCAAACTGATTTTTAATTCAAATAAAATATACCACAAAATGATTCAGAAACAAAATAAGTGATCATAAGCAATATCTAATCATCTAACATTTGAGCAGAAAACCCCTCTTCTTTCTTTAAGTTGGCCTCACTTTTAATTTTTTTGTTTTACATTAATTTCTATAATTTTTATGTGAATGTACACTTTTGGCCTCAGATAATTTGTGGCCTATAAGAAAAATTTTTGTCACAGGAAATTTATTTTATTATTCATTTTTTTTAGGAAATTCATTTTAATTTCACATTATTAAAAAACTTCAAAGTGGTTATAACTGACTCTTAAATAAACTTAGAATTTATTGAAATCAATTTTTAAGCAGTGTTATTTAGATATAAGTTACATACCAGAAAATTCACTCATTTAAGATAAAGTATTAATTCATTTTTCTTAGTATATTCATAATGTTTTACCAACCTCACTACGATCTAATACTGAAGCATTTTCATTAGTCTAAAAACATCAATATTCAGTGAATGGTTTCTTTTTCTTAGTAAAAATATGCACAAAGTTCAGTCGTGTTGTAGCATTTGTCAAAAGTTCATTCTTTTTCATTGCCAAATAATAGTACTTTTCATAGATGTATAACATTTTATTATATTCATTAGTTGATGGATATTTGCATTTGAAATTTTGGCTATGATGTATAATGCTACCATAAACTTTCCATGGACTTGTGTCTTCATTTCTCTTGGGTACATACTTAGGAGTGGGATTACTGAGTCATTTGGTAATTACACGTTTAATATTCTGAGGTACTGCCAAATTTATATGCAACCCTTTTCTTTAGAGAAATAGGGATTTATGTTTTTCCTTTCTGAATTGTTTGTTATTCAAAATCTTCCTATATCTTTTCTATATAGTAAGGGAAATGTTTTCAAAATATAGTTTCCACCAATGACATCCTTTGCTGTTTTTGATAACTTTTAAGGAGTTATTCTCAAAAAGTAAAAAAAAAAAAAAAAAAAAAAAAAAGCCTATGTGTAGACTTTTTTTATAATTTGCCATGCAAAATATTTTTTCCAGGAGGAGAGTTGGATGTTCATGGTCATTTTTCAATGAAGAATCTACTGTAGAATTTTGAATTTTATAAACCTATAATTTTTACAGAAAGACCAAAAATAGATTTAAATGTCAATATGTGGTTAAAGATATGTTACTGTGCTATTTTAATATTAGAAAGAAATAAAAGAAAGCCTAAAAAGTACAACTCAATTAAATTACTAATGTACTACTGCTAGTGATAACAGTTTGCTATAAGTTTTATGGTGAAAGAATAAAAAAAGAAATTTATAACTGACTTAACATAGAGAAGAATTGGAAGGCAGAGATCAATTAGTCATTCATTCATTCATTTACTATTTCATAGTTAAATAGAAATCAGAAGGATGCTAAGAAGCAAATTAAGCACATAACCAGAGAACAGAGCCCTGAATAAGCAAGCTAGTAAATGCAAATCCCTGAATAGGATCACGGTTGGTAGATGCTAGAAATACTCAAGAGTTTGAAGAAGTTGGAAAATAATGATGTACATGTGTGCACGTGGGGGGAAGTCAGATGTGGGGAGTAAGGGATGAGATGAAATCAAAGAGGTAGTAGGTGCCAGACATTTTAGAGTTTGTAAATTAGTAGAAGTGCTTTGGTATTCAGTTTAGTTAGTGAAATGCCAAGCTTGCAGAAGCACTTCATTATTTCAAATTGGAATATTTGTGGGCCTTGGGTTATACATATCAGAGCTCACATTCAGTAAATATATGTTTGGCTTTTTCATATCAAGCAAGCTATACAAAAAATATACATAAGAAGGCATGTGGCGGTATGAAATCAGGTTTCATGAATAACCTGATAATATATCCTTCTCTTTTCCTTTGATAAAATACATTTAAAATATAATAATTTTATGTAAATATTTTCCTCAAAAGCAGAAACTTCTATATAAGGCTTCCTTCTATCTTAGTAGTCCTAAGTATATCTGTGTATAATATATTTACTAATCAGATAAACAGCATTTATTTCTTTCTGCTCTGGCACAAATATTCCTTTCCTTCCTTATCTACTGATCTTGCTGAGAATACTTCCCATCTCCTCTCAACTAATGTATTTTGTTTCTTAGTATTTTTCCCTATTTTATGGCCACACTTATTTTCAGGTCCTTAATGATGTGCTATAAATTCAAGCTGATCAAATTGTAACTTTCATCTCTTACTCATGTTTACATCCTATCTATGTTCAGTTCCAGATTTCTTTGTAAACAATGAAACAAAATCATTACTAAAATAATAAAGAATTAAAAGGGTTGTGCATCCATTAGCAGCATTGAGATGTAAGAAACCTTCAAATATGTATCTCTTTGCATTTTATATTAGGTAATTAATGTAGCCTCAATTTCACTGGCAGGTTGCCCTTCTACTCTTCAGTTATACAATTGTTACTGTGACCAAACCACTATATGTCTTCCTGGTTTCTAATAGTATGCTGGTTTGAAAAAAGTAAGAAAAATTTCCAGGAAGATTTAAGAAGTGGAATGATTTTGTGCTAATATAATCCCCTGAAAATAGAAGAATTTGCAATATCAATACACAAAAACTCAAAAAAATATTTTCCTACTAATGCGATGTATTGAAAGAGAAATTAAAAGGCATATTTAGATCATTTTTATTCTAAATCATTATTATTAAATTTTTCAAGTTGCAGGGAAATCTAGCCAAACATTATCTAACCAGTTATTGTCCTGCTGAGATCATATAATAAGAATATAAATGATTTAGAAAGACTATCAGAGCTTTAAGTTTATTAATAAGTTTTCAATGCAGCAGTAAATCAGACTTGTTTTTAAACATGCAATTATAAAATACTTTAATGAACTAATTACTTTATTTTTGACAAGGTGAAACTTTTAAGATCTAGTAGTTCTCAATAAAAGAATACCATACAAATATATTATTTATAACAATAATAAAAACACTTTTGGTAGTGCAAGGGTAGTTCAGTGGTAGAATTCTTGCCTGCCATGAGGGAGGCCTGGGTTCAGTTTCTGGCTCAGGCACTTCTAAAACAAAACAAGCAAACAAAGAAAGGAAAAACAAACAAACAATTCAACAAATGGCTCTGCAATAACAGGATACTCGTGTGGAAAAAAAGAATGAAATGTGACCCCTGTCATATAGCATACACATACAAACAAACAAACAAAAAACAGCACTTCCATCTGGGTGCAAGCAACAAGTTAATATGGATTGTCTCCTGTCTTTTTACTTAAACCCTGAGGTGAGTATTATATCCATTTTAGTGATAGGAATCTAAAGCAGAGATTTAAGCCATTTGACCCAAGTGGCACAATAGTAAATGGAAGAACAATTTTAATCCCTTTTTGCTGGGTTCTTCTATTCTCTTTCCTGTCGCATAATTTTCTCACATAAATACAATAATGTAGACAAAATTTTAAAATACTTTTGATTATAAAATTATTTAAATTAAATACAAGAGATAAGACTATAAACAACTATGCCCTCCTGCAGTTCATTGTTAAAAATGTTCTTATTAATTGATACCAATTTCCTCACTCTTATCATTCATTGTAATTAAAAATGCTAATGAATATAATGTAACAGCCTCCATTACATGTAGATATTTTTAATACCCATTTATTGGTTTACTGCTATGCATATCTATATTTTAGACACAACCCCGAGAATAGCCATAAAGGGAAATTTCTAAAATAATATTATCGTAATCTTTATTCTGTTAATGCAATGGAATTTGCTCTTACATGTGTTGTATTTATTCCTCTCTTATAATTTAGTATTTACAGATAAACTTATTTTGCCTTATCTAATTTTGTATTTCTTGTGAATATTTGATTAATTTTTATAAATATAATTTTTATATTATTTTGTGGTAATCAGAAAATCAACCAAACTGAATTTAAAAAAAGTGTATTTTTTTTAAAGTAACAAGGCAAGGTACAAAACAATAAACATAAAAACCATTTTTCAATAGTAAAATCATTATTAATGTTCAGGGAACAGTCATCATCTGTCTTTGCAAGTCTCAGGTTTGACATATAATATTTATTAAAATATACAATTAATTGCAACCCTACTTTACTATTTGATTAACAGGATAATAGAATAGAATTTTGCTCCCAGTATTGAAGGGAAAGTTTAAAAGAGAATGAAGAAAGAAAAGAGAAAAGGAAGGAAGGAAGGAAGGAAGGAAGGAAATTGGTCTTACACAAGTAAATTTTAAATATTAGGGAAGATATGGAAATATAAAAGATAAAATGTAACTCCAACTACGTTAAAAATTTTGATTTAAAATGGGTACCAGTTTGTATATTTTTCCTTATTGTATCATATTGTATTTAAAATATATAGCTATGCAATTTTTGTTGATTACTCTTGAATCAGATTTTCTTTTTTTCATTTGATTTGTCTTGAATTATGTACATATACAATGGGGTGGAAAAGTATATATGGGCTATGCAGAAGACCATGCTATTATTTTTGAGTCATATATATATATTGTTTTACCATATTAACATGAAGTATTCATCATCTTTATTATAATTACTTGCTAAAGACAAGTAATATTGAAGTTCATGTGTTTTAAGTGCATCAGTATTTCTGTTAATTTCAGAAATAACATATTTATAAGTTATAATTATGTATTTTGGTGCTGGTTACATGGTGCATAATCTTGGCTTATATTTCTGTGATTTAGTTCATCTAAATGACTCTTATTTCAGCTAAGAGAGAAAAATTACAACCAGATCCACTATACAAGCATGATCTCTCATAACTGCAATTTTTAGAAAATGATTGCTTCTATACCCTCAAAAGATTCTGGGATGCATAATTTTTTTAGTAGAGTGTTTCTGTACTATACCAAATATTTCCTTCCGATATTGACAGTCCTTACACAAGCGTTATGGGGAAAACTTAACAACAATTGAATGCAAGGCAGCCTGAAACATCGATGCATATGTTTCAATTTAAGTGCGGGAAAAATAAAAATAAGCAGAGCTATAAGCTAGTTCATGCAGGTGCGCAGACAGCAAGGATGGCTGCAAGCTGGCCAGCAGCATTCTTTAAATTTGGTCTGGTTTGAGTAATGTTGAAAATGTGAAAAAGAAAGATCACTTTAAAATCGATTAAACACAGAAAAGGTAGCCTGCCATTAAATGGTTGTGGTGGCTTGAATTGTATATACCCCAGAAAATTAATTTCTTAAAGCTCATCCAATCCTGTGGGTAAATCTGTCGTAAGTAGGACCCTTTGATGAGGTTACTTCTGTTAAGGCATGGACCAGGGTGGGTATATTCTTTTACTGGAGCCCTTTATAAGAGAATGTCATTCAGAGGTGTGAAGCAATAAGTGTAAGAATCACGTAGCAAGGAGAACAACACTGAAGCTAGAAGCCAAAAGCAATGAAACCCGAAAGAGAAGGGAGAGAACCAGGAGATGCTACCATATGCCTTGCCATGTGGCAGAGGAGCCATGGAACGGCAGCAGCCGGTCTTTGGAAGAAAGCATCCCTTGATGTTGCCTTAATGTGGACATTTTTCTCAACCTGAAACTCAAAACTCCGCTACTAAATCCCCACTGTTAAAGTCAATGCATTTCATGGTGTCATCTTTGAGCATCCTAGGAAACTGAAACAGTGGGTAACTTCCATGGACACTGTTGTGTGCCTCAGGGTTAGTGATTTTGCTTATCTAGCTTATACTCCAACTCATCCCATTTGGCATTTTTCTATCACATTTTTAAGCAACATTCTCACAGTTTTTAAACAGGACAATTTCAAAGCCATGATTAGCTTTTCTTCTCTCAAATATCATTTGAAAAGTTATTTCTGTTATTTTTCTTTATTGTAGGCTTTTGTGTTTTCTTTTTTCTACTTTTAAAGTCAAGTGTTCCCCATCTCCTGACACATATACTAGGTAAGACTCAGATATGTTTTTTTTTTTTCAATCCAGACTTAAAATTTTGCATAGGAAATACCTATGACAAATAAATTGATTGGGTCTTGTGCACTGCTCAAGACTTATCTACAGACTGCCCAAGTAAATCTGTCCAAGTGGGAAAATGAGATTGGGTTGAAGGGGCCTATGTTGGTTTGAAGCTGTTATGTACCCCAAGAAAATATCAAGTTATTTTAACCCATTCCTGTAGGTGTACCTTACTGTAGGTGGAACATTTTGAATTAGCTATTTCAACTGAGATGTGACCCACTTTATTCAATGTGGGTCTTAATCCTCTTACTGGAGTTCTTTAAAAGAGGATAAAGGATACACAGAAAAAGGCCAGAGAGTGTAAAGAAGAAGCCCAGAGAACCTGAGAGAGAACCAGTGGGAGGCTGAAAGCAGCAAAACCTGGGAGAGAAGGACCAGTAGATGCTTGCCATGTCCCTTGCCATATGATGAGTAGTCCTTTATTGGGGAGAAGGTAGCATCCTGTTGATGACCTAATTTAGACATTTTCATGGCCTTAGAACTACAAGCTTCTAAGCTAATAAATCCCCATTGTCAAAAGCCAGTTCATTTCTGGTATATTGCATTTTATCAGCTTTAGCAAAGTAAAACAGGGCCTTTCACACATTTTCTTTTTAAATATGCATTACCTTGTTTATTTTAAAACAATTATGAAATATTTACATAGGTAATCTTCCTATCATTTGCAATCATTACTCATTTTGGTTCTCTGTCCCCAATAATTTTTGTTTCCTTATAAATCTTTGAAATTTGTCCAGCTTTCTGAAATAACAAATTCATCCAGTTGATCTTATAAAATACTTATCCCATACCTAGAATTAGCTATATATTTATGGACCCTGGTTCCTATGTCAGTTCCTGGTTTGTAGAGACTGAAATCTGAGGGCTTTGACTCCTAACTTCTCCTATATTGTCATTGATTCTGGACCATTTCAAACATTATACTACAGTAATATATATGTATATACATATATGTTTTTTGCATCTGTACACATGTGCATGCACTCATGCAATCATATTTCTAGTGCTATTCAAATTTAACATTATATTGCTTTCTTGATCATCTGAATTTTGTTTTTGTCTCCTTTATGATGGGGGGGTCACATTTCATTTTTTTTTTCATGTGACTCTCCGATTATTGCAGCACTATTTGTTCAATTTTTGTTTGTTTGTTTTTTGGTGGGGGGGATGCATGAACTGGGAATCAAACCCAGGTCTCCCATGTGGCCAGGGAGAATTCAACCTCTGAACTGCCCTTACAGACCCTCATCTTAAGTTTTATACTAGCATCTTATTATTATATGGCATTATTTATTTATAAATTTCCTTATTTGCATTTTCCTAAAATGTACACATTATATTTTATATACTCCCAAAATTTCTATCAAAAGTGCTATTTTAAAAAGTTTTATGTTCTTTTAGTTGATTTTCTCTTACCATATATTCAAGAAAGTCTATCCTCTTAATTATTTCAAAAATTGTATTATTATATAAGCCTTAACAATTAATATAACCACAAATAAGTTAATACCTTCCAAATTCCTTCTGCTCAGTAACTTTTCTATTTTAGATAAATTCATCATGATTTGAGAATTGTTTTCCTGGAAGATGCATTAGCACTTTCTGGTTAAAAGCACAGTTCACACTGGTTTAGCAAACCACTTATATTCACACTTCACCCTTAAGTTAGTGTGATGATTTCATTAATCCAATGTGTTTTCTCTTGTTCAGTGTCAAGATTCCCATCCATTCGTTAAATTGATGCCTTACATTTATTGATTTATCTTTCTTACTTCTCCTGTAATTCACATCCTATCTTCTAACATAGTCCTTCATTCAATGGCAGTTTCATGTTTAAGATGCAAATTTTACTTCTACTTCATATTCTGCAGATTGATCAATGTGAATTTTAAAGCTATGGCTATAAAAATAAGGTTCTGCATGCCGAGATGAGAGCAACTCAGCAGGATGTAGCCAAAAGAATGCAGAATCTGGGGCCAAAGCTTGGCTTATCAACTTGGTCACAGGTGATCTTGTACAAATTATGATGATAATAACAACAGAGTCATATAATATAGTTGAAAAAAGGATAAAGTAGATAGATGTAAAACTCCTAGAATGATATTCAACACACAATATTCACTCAGTATTTTAACTATCATTCTCATAGGTATTATAATTTATCTATTTCTGCATGACAAACAGTATCATCTTTTATATTACAACTGAGTTCTGTTTTGCATAGGTAATTATGAGCAATATATATGTGGTATATCAGTGGGTCAGCAAGAATATTCATCTAAAAAGAGGTCTCCTTGTAGACATAGTCCATTCAATTTTGAACTTATATATTTAAATAAATTGAATTATTTAATTAAAACATGTTTATAGTATGATAGAAATTTTATGCTTTGAAACTATTTAAACTTACTAAAAAAAAAAAAATTCAATGTTGTGACAGATATTGTAGTGTTTTTCTCAGATTCCCAACAAGACTTAGAGTCTCATTCTACCAGCTTCTAGGAATATTGATAGCTGACAATTTTAATGTAAATTCCTTTCCAGGGACTCTCCTCAGCTGAAAAGGCCTGCCTTGCCAAAGATAATTCCCCTTCAACAGGGTAAGACTGCATCTCATAACTGGTTAAGCACAGTAGTTGTCCTTAATTCAAGTTATCAAACATGAGTTATCTTTTCCCACATGGGATTAATTCATAAAAACTGCTAATAGCAAAGAACAATGTATCTCTTGAAATGATAGAGCTAGAAATATATATAAGATATACAAGGCAAAACTTGGATTTCATTATACTAATGAGTAGACAAAGATACAATTTTTGGAATAGCATATATAGAAGAGATGTTTCGATAATAATTATCAAACAGAATTTATGTTTACGGGACAAAAAAGTGTTAGCTGCTATAGCATTAAAAAAGACAAATAGACCCTGGTACTTGAATAAAAATTTTTACAGGAATTTTTATGACCCTATGATGGTTTAGAGCAGTGTACCCCTGAAAGACATATTCTTACACTTAATCTATGCCTGTCAGTGGGAACCCTTTGTAATATCTTGATGAGGTTCCTTCAGCTCAGGTGTGGCCCACTGCAATCAGGATGGTCTGAATCTTATTACAGGAGGCCTTCATAAGCAAAATGAAATTTAGACAAAGAAGAAAGCCATGGGAAACAAGGAGCTGAAGATCAAGGGAACCTGGAAGAGAAGGAGAGGCCTGCACATTCATTGCCGCTGACAGAGGAACCCAGGGCCAAGGACCTCCAGCAGCCAACCCCAGAATGGCAGTCTTCAGGAAGAAAGCATCACCTTGATTTTGAATTTTTCCTGGCCTCAAAACCATGAGCTAATAAATTCCCATTGTTTAAGCCAACCCATAGCATGGCATTTTCTTGAGCAGCCAAGGAAACTAAAACAGGCAATTTATCATTAGAATTTGCATTCCCTATGCTGCCTGCTCTAATGGATCATGAAGAGCTAAAATCTACAACCTGTTAGCGGAGATAGTGAAAGCTTTTACCCACCCCCACCCTCTATGAAAGAGTTATGAGAAGCTGTAAAGCTTAATTACAAGCCATTTTCTATAAAATTCTGAGCAAAGGCATGATTCAATATAAATTTATCATATATAATAAAACTACTTTTGTTATATTGAAAATGCAAAGAAGGAATTTTTTCAAATATGTTCTAAATCATATCATTTACTGCTGCATTCTCATAATTAGTTGCCAATAGTATTATTTTTTTCAGAGAGAATTGAGAAGTAAGCTTGTATTTCAAAGGCCAAATCGTGGTCTTATCTGTAATTACAAACCTTTAATCTCTTTACCCTTTATTCTTTATGACATGAAGTCACCGGTTTGTGTGTGTGTGTGTTTTGTTTCTGTTGTTGCTGTATTCCTCAGGAATTTGACACTATTTAATAGCTTCATCTTTTTTATTTTCCCAAATGGGCTCATGTATCAGCTTTGAGAAATTAATATGAAACTAAATTTAAACTAATTTTTTAATGAGGTAAGTGATCAGCCTCAGGGCTAAATGCAAGCTTGATTAACAATGAATGCTTCAGCAATGCTTCAGATTTGTCTGTACTTTTAATGAAGAACAATAAAACTATGTCAGTTAACTACTGTTACCAAAAAGCAGTCAACACCCTGTGGCTTGTCACAATACTCCTTTATTATTGCTGATGTGTCTTCCTGTCATTGAAGGTTCCAGGATCTCAGCTGGGAGAGCTCAGCTGTGCTGGTTCTGCTGCCAGGTCTCTACTCCTCCTCCTTCTGGAACCATGATCTTTTCTTGATGATGCTAGAAGTCAAATGACAGTTGTCACAGATCAGAAAGCTAGTGGAAACATATGAAACCTTTTCAGGACTAGGTATGGAATTGATACCCTGTCAATTCAACTGCTTCCTTATACCATTGTTCTTAGGAAATCATGTGGCCAAGTCCAATATCAAGAGACCACATAAGACAAGACCATGGCCAGGGTACATATGCAGGGAGGGTTACAGAATTTCAGTAAAACTAATCATGTGTACATAAACAGTGTAACAATAAATTATCTTTACCCCTCTCTGATATTGTTGTTTATGCTATGGAAAATAGATAAGGCTTTCATTGTTCTGATGTTAGTTACACATATTAGGCCTTAAAAGTGCAAAGCTTTTAATACGCTAAATTAGTCCCTTCTCTTCTCTAAAAATATGAACTGCCTAAATTCCACATAATAGAAATTTACCTTAGATCTGATGACCAAAGGAGAGTTTGCCAACTATTCTGTATAGAAAAATGTACTGTGACTCATTTGTTATTCAATAAGCAGTTAATTGAATTATCTATGTGACCAGCATTTACTAGAACATGTGTATGCTATGGTCTACTTTATAGTTATTCCCACTCACACATATAGGACAATTTAGGGATTTACCTATAGAATAAGACAATACAGGCAAAAGGAGAAAGTACAACTGTGTTATATTCTGAGCATGAGGTAGTTAGAAAAGATTCATCTGCAAGGAATTCAATTTTAGTTACAACAACCAAGATAAGTAAAAAAATTATCATATTTTTGTTGTAGAAATATTTTGAAATATAACACCATTTCTTACATTTCGATGCAAGCCTAATGGAAGACAGGCAATGTGGGCTTATTACAGAAATCAAGATGGGAGTTCATAATGTTGGGGTCTGACATGGTAACTTTGAGAGAAGAAAGAAGAGGGCAGATTAATTGTCATATAAAGGGCAGAATCAATGTAAGTTCCTTACTGATTAGGTAAGATGGCGAGGAGTGAAAGTCAAGGACGATGCCCTGGTTTAAATTCAAATAACTGTGTAAGAGGGTGGGATTATTTTCTAGAAAAGGGAATGCCAGGAGAAGAACAGGTTTGGGAAAAAGTGCAAGATAATGATATCAGGGTAGATGTTGATTTCCTGTATCCTAATGGATATTCCATCTCCAGTCATATCCAGGGTGCCGCACTCCTTCTGGTTAAATTGCATGTTATCTTTCACTCTGAGAAATGATGGAATTTGTCTGAAACATTCATATCTATCTCATTCTTGAGATGTTATATAGTGATATTCTGCCCAACAATCCTCCCTGCCACCTCCAATCCTGAGAGTGGAATAGCACCTATAGAAGGATACTTCATATAGGGGGAGATAGGGGATGAGCTAAGAAAATCTATGACATCATTTTATTTTTCAGAAATAAATATCTTTGATTTTAAAAAGAAAGTAGCGTTTTAATTTGCTAAAACTGCTGAAATGCAATATACCAGTATTGGTTTGGCTTTTACAATGGGGATTTATTAACTTACAAATTTTCAGTTCTGAGGCCATGAAAATGTCCAAATCAGGACAAGGCAACCTCCCTGACAATTAGCTTCCAGAGATTTGGACTCCTCTGTCACATGCAAGGATGTGGTGGCATCTGCTGGTCTCTCCCTTCTCTTCTGATCTTCCTTGCTTTCAGCTTCTTGCTTTGGGACTTTCTTTCTGAGCTTCTGTGTCTATTTTTCATCCTCTATAAAGGACTCCAGTAAGAGGATTAACACGCACTCAGAACACACTCAACTGAAATAACCTAATCAAAAAGTCTAACCCATAAAAGGATTGCACCCACAGGAATAGATTAGCTTTAAGAACATGGACTTCTTGGGTTCATAAAGCTTCCAAACCATTACAAGTATATTAGCAAAAATATTTTCAAATAATATGAATTGAATTTTCTTCAGGGTAATCAACTGTATGCCTAACATGTTTTGATTACTGTTGACTGCACTAATTTCTCATCCTTGTATTTTACTGCCTACCACAGTCTTGTTGTCATGTCTAGGAAAACTGATTAAATATAAATATATTTTCATCCCAACTTCAAGCTGTTTTATATTTATATTGCACTACTGGATCCAGGGAGCTCTTCTCTGCCCTAATTGTTTGACTGCTCTGTCTCCCTCCCTGCCATACACCGCTCACCCACCACCAGTACAACAGATGCTCCCAGCCAAACAGAGCAGGACCTGCTTGAAGTGTCTCAAGTAATAGCACTTTTTAACTACATTTCTCCTTAAGATGTTTGCTTGATCTACATGGTTGGGTTTTGACTTTTTAATTTCATTTTATACATTTTCCTTTCCTTATCTGACATGCCTGCATCAAGTTCTTACCAGTTTTTTTCAAATCTCCTTTCAACACTCTTCTCTGGAGGTTTCAGCCATAAGCTGAATGTGCTAGTAATAACTAATGATTAGCTAGTGCTTTCTATTTTCTATTCTCTGTTTGCATTATTTAACATGAATTAACCAATCAAATTCACAAAATGTCTCTGTGTATTTGACAGAGATAAATCTTTATCTTGTATCTTTACCCTGAATTTACAGCAGAAGAAGGTGAGGCAGAGAAAAGTTGTCACTTATGAAAGGTAATGAAGCTAATGATCAGTAGGAGTAGAATTTGAAACAGATTTCACAATCTTAATTTAATATTTAATGGCTTATTTTTTCCTTAATTTAAATATAAATAATATTTCATCAAATACTTCAAGAACTGCTTAGAAACTTTACCTTTCAGACTGTGAGCCTGGGTCTCTTCTTAATCACTTTATTAGGTTAGTCCTGAGTTTGAATTAATCCCCTTTGTAATTCTGAATTTTGACAAAACAATTGAGATACTTTTTTTCTGATTTATGAGGTAATTTATTCTGAGTAAACCTTTCATGTGAGTATCATCCAGGCTCTTTGATCAATTCGGTACCCTGCCACATGCACATACAAATTTTCTTGTGTTCCTAATTTAGCAATGACTCAATAAATATTATTTTGTCTTCATCAGTGCTGTTAAATAAAAATTAAAAAAATAAAGAAAACAATCTTACTGGTTACCAAGAACCATGTAGATTTATTACAGGATGAGAACTTAAGGTTAGAGATGGTTAGAAGAAATGCCAAAGTTTTTTTCTACGGCAAGAAATGTTGTGCTCAAATTATCAAATGTGCACTGAGCACTTACTCTACCTGTTTATCTGACTGTCACTGTACTGAAAAGAAGCAGGTAATAATGACATCATTGCATGGTGAAGATCAGGGTGCTAAGATGCTTTGCTCTAATAGAAGCAGGCAACAATTTACTACAGATTATAGTTAACAAACACTTTCAAGAATACTGCTCTGAACTAATCTTCTCTTTAACTGATGAGAAGTCAATAGAGTATAAAGTTTCAAGGGTAAAGATCCTTCTTGATTTCAATTCTTCACAAATTTATACTGCATTTCCTTCTCAGATTTTCACCTTCAAGGTTCTGCAAGACCATTATGCAATGATTTCTTGCAATTGCATACTCCCTGTGATGTGTTCATCCGTCAACTTGACATGGTCATGGTGTCCAGTGGTTCATCAAGCAAGTCCTGGCCTAATTGTTACTGTGGCTATTTTGTGAATTTAAATCATTAAGTTAGGTGATTGCAAATATGAATTATTATATCTACAATCAACCAAAAAGATTGCCTCCAGCAGTGAGGAAGTAGCATGCAATTAGTTGAAGAGAAAGCCACGGGAGATGCCAGAAATCAATGGAACCAAAAGAGAAAGGAAAAGATCTGGCCTTGGGATAGAAAAGCCAAGGAACTGCAAGGATCACTGCAGTCAAAATGCCACAATCTTCTCGGAGAAAGTATCCCCTTTCTGATACCTCAGTTTTGTACTTTCCCTTCCCTAAAAACTGTAAGCTGATAAATTCCTGTTGACTAAGCCAACCTATCATATGGCATTTGTTTTGCAGCTGAAAATAAAAACAATTGCCATTGTTACTTTTCAATATTATGAGAGCAACATGACTGATTTTCTAAAATAAACAGATAAAAAACCAAACTATTAGACAATTAGATGAGCAGGAAGAAGGACGTAAAGTAGTTATTTCACATGAAATATAAATCAGCTATTTAACATGAGATAAAGAGAGGAAGGAAAAGAGTATGGAGGTAAATTAGAGTAAAGAGGAAATAAATGTTAAAATGTGCTTAAACTAAAAACATATGTTTGTTAGGTTCTCATTAAAGATTATACATTTAAATAAATACCAATATGTATATTTATAAATAATCTGTCAGTTCATAATGTTTTGATAAAAAAGTAACTCCAGTTTCAAGTGCATTCAAAATTTCACAAGTCCAATTTATGACAACTGTTTCCAAAGTAATTTCCAGAGAAATGTAAGAATTGTATTTTTTTAAAAAAATAAAAAGATATTTTGAAGAACCTAAGAGAATAAACTGTATAAATGCAAAGCCTGCTATAGACTCTGCAATCTTTACTTTACTATAAGGTACTGAGTTTTTGTAATCTGTAGAATCTCTGCAATATTGTTTCAATATGAGAAATTTGCATTTTTCCAGATTTTTCAAAAATAGTCATCTCACTTAAATTAGTCAGCTCAAAGAATATTAGTGCAAGTATTATCTCAGATCTAATGGGATGATCAAAATTGGATATTTTTGGCTGGCATTTAACACTGCATTAATGTCTCTTTGGCAGAGACAGAGCTTTTTCAGGTAGCATTTGTAATAGATATAGCTGCACTTAAGCCAAAAGTGATACTCCAAACAAAAGTCAGGAAACCAAAGCCTTTTTTGAGAAATGTACTGACAAATTCAGTATATAATTTACACACTGAACTGCAAAAGATGGTCTCTGGCCAATTCTCAGCATTATTTGGATCTGTACAGATTTGGGCGTGGATGAGACAGAGGTCACATGCTAGCTGCAGAGATATAGCAAAGCTGTCTTTGTGAGACTAAGCACCTGAGATCCTGAAAGACTAGTGCTGCAAAGTTACTTGAGTCTGGGGCAGAAGGAGGCCTTGGGAAGCATATGTAACTTATGACTCATCCAGCCACAAGGAAGCAGATGGTTCAGCTCCTGTGTTAGTGTGAAAACTGCAGGCTAAATAAAGAACAAAGAGTGCTGCCTCCTTCTCTGTTCTTTAGTTAAACTTTTGACCTTTATCTCGTAGCCCTATAAAATAAACAGTGCTGAACCTCTCTGCATCTTTGAGTCTCCACTCGAGTTAGGAGTCCCACCTGGTGCCAGCTTTAACTCTTTGTCTCTTGTGTTTCTCTCAATTTCCCATCGCCTTCTTTCAGTCCTGACCATGAGCCATGCTGGTTGTGGCAATACAGTACCATAACAGAAACATACATTGTTTGAAACTAAGGAATGAAGTAAATTATGACACCATGCAAGTGTTTTCGTGACATAAGGGAGTAGATGTTCTTATACAGATAAGTGAAAGAAAAAGAGGGGAATCAAAACAAGGCACAAGAGAAACAACAACAGAAAACAGGCAGAAAAAAATTTCTGTCAGTTTGGTCAGGGAATTCAACAAATCCTTTATCTGAGGAGATATATCTTGTACCTTAAATATTACAAGGTCCTAATTCATTTTAGAGTGTGTGCTTCTGTTTCATAATCAATTAACATGTAATATTTGTGTTTCATCTTATAATCAATAATAATATCTGTTTGTTGTATTGGTGCAGGAAAACATTTGACCTAATTTACTCAAATGGAAGTAAATTTAGTATAGTTTTCTAGAACTATGTGATATATCAGCTTGATTTACAACTTGTTTCCTCTAAACATAGTGTTTTGAACAAATGTTTGGATTGTGATTTCAAATAATTAGCATCAATAATTAAGAAGAGATTTATTAATACAGTGATCATAAAAAGTGCAAGCAAGCTGTGGTAGTTAGATTCAGTTGTCTACTTGCCCAGGTGAAGGCACCTAGTTCTGTTGCTGTGGGCTTGAGACATGGTATGTGAACCTACCTCATCTGTCGCTGATTACATCTGCAGTCAGCTAGGAGGCATGCCTGCTGCAATGAATGATGTTTGACTTAATTGGCTGGTGCTTAAATGAGAGAGCTCAATGTAGCACAGCCCAAGCAGCTCAGCATACCTCATCTCAGCACTTGCAGCTCAGCCCAGTCCTTTGGAGATGCAGAAAGAAGTCACCCCGAGGAAAGTTGTTGGAACCCAGAGATCTGGAGAGAAGGGCACCAGAGACCATCCTGTGCCTTCCCACATAAGAAGGAAACTCAGTTGAAAGTTAACTGCCTTTCCCTGAAGAAATAAATCCCCTTTTATTAAAAGCCAGTCCATCTCTGGTGTGTTGCATTCTGGCAGCTAGCAAACCAGAATACAAGTTTTTTTCTTTTTTTGTTTTTCTTATACATATGATATCTCTAAACACTAATTCACTTTAATCCATAAATTTATACAACACTTGTTTTCTTCAATCTTAATCACTATCTTCCTATTACCACACTCTATCTTGTCTAGGATACTCTTAGTTGTTTTAATCATTTTTATTTTGCCTTCATTTATCTCTTTAATACTCTTATTTATGTGAATATGAATTTCTGATCTTTATCACTGTCTCACTTTCCTTCCGTCATAACTTGTTTTAATATTTCTTGCAAGGCCATCCTACTAATTAGAAATTCACATTTTGTTGGTCTGAGCAAGTAATTCTATTTCATTTTTGAAGGATAATTTCACTATATAGTATTTTAGGTTATTGTTTTCTTTTTTCTCTCAACTTTAAATATTTCACTCCATTCTCTGCTTGCTCACATAGTTTCTGAAGAGAAGTCTGATATACTTATTATCCTTGTTCCTCTATAGGTAATATGAATTTATTTTTCACCTTTGATGACCTTCAAGATTTTTGTGTCTTTAGTTTCTGCAATTTTAGTATTGTAAGCTTAGGTGTAGATTTTTCGGTTTTTATCCTGCTTGTTGTTTTCTGAGTTATCTAGATGTGTAGCTTGGTATTAGTCATTATGTTTAGAAAATTCTCAAGCATTATTACTTCAGATATTTCTTCAGCTCCTTTCTATCTTTATTCTCTTTCTTATGAGAAGAATTCCCATTACATGTATGTTGCTGTTTTGTAATTGGCCCACATTTGTTAGATATCCTATTCCCCCTTTTGTTTTTTTTTCATTTTTCTCCTTTCATTTTAGTCTGGAAAGTTTCATTTGACTGAGAAATACAAAGTTTTAAGAATATTTAAGTGCATCAAGTCAGACATCATCATACAAGCATCAGAGTTCCAAACCTTCTAAATCTAGGTCCCAACTTTGGTTAAAAGATTTGCTAAAGTTGAGAATTCAACTTTCTGTGAAGTGTCATAAACTTTATAATTAAGTTCTGATATTCAGCATTTTTCTCCTTTTGTCTGTAAAAGATGAAAGCATTTTAATATGCATCCAAGGAGGACCTCTTTTTTCATGTTTTGCTGAAATTGATAATTCATCACCATATCCTTTCTTATTTCTCAAATTCATTGATGGTACAGAGCACTATTTATTCTGTACTATACATCTTGTAGTTTCTATCTCAAATCTATAAAATTCCTGAACTATTGCACCTGCCAATACACACCCTTCTAATATTATGCCATCCCAATTATCTGTCAGTGGAAGTTTCACTAATTTATCTCCCCAAAATCTCCCATTATTAGCTTTAATACCCATATTAAAATCTCCTCCTTTTTATCTCCTGGCATCAATTACCTTAGGCTAGATTGCTCAGGAAACAGATTCCATAATGATGGTTTGTATGGAGGTGGTTTAATAGCAACTCATATCAGGGATGAGAAAAATAGGATTGAGTAAAAGGAGATGATAAACTGCAAGGAAGTTGTGGAGGTCTCAGCTGATCCCACAGTATGCTTAAGATCTGAAATACTCTTTTTTTTTTTTAATACCTGCATGGCAAACAACTATGGTGGAGTTTCCCACTGGGAGAGAACCTATTGATGGGTTAAAGAGCTCCCTTTAGCCGACAATAACTTTCAGAAAAGGATGCAGAGGTGATCCATCAGCTTCCTATCTCCAAGCAGTTGGGGGAATGTGGGCCTTTGCTTAAAAGAAATCCATGTGGGCACTACTGCAGTCGTGACATTATTGAGCAAATTATACATCTTGGAGACCATATGCAAGATCTTACCAATATAAAAAATAAACAGAATCTTTTGTGTGTAGACCTTTCCAATATGATAAAAGATAAGGGAAGAACACTGGACGTATGCTTTGATTCTAGTTCTGAATTTTGCTAACTTTGGATGAAGGCTTTTAATGTTTCTGAGCTTCAGGTTAAGATATGTTATTAGTGAAACATATTCATGCAGCACCTCACACTATGCCTAGAACAAATTAGTATTTACTGAGTGACTACTTAAATCTTCATTTGTTCATTGTATAATCAAGAGGGGAATGTAAACATGAATTCTGTAGACTATTTTTGGCTTTTATAGTCCCTATCTCTTACTACTTAATTTTTCGTTACCAATTATTATTACAACGAGAGACTTAGATAAGTAAAATGAGAGTTAAAAACTATGTACTCTGTTTAGTACTAATTAGCAATTACTGTAAAACTTTCATTGGAGGAATAAGAGGTAAGTACATAATGAGGTTTGCAGATTAACTGGTTAGCTGTTAGTATTATTGATTCCAGGGACCCAATTAGCATAAATAATAAAGACTTATTTGAGCTAGTACTTGTTGAACATGTGAACGGATTGTTGAAATAATTTAGTTCAAATGTCTATGCTTATAATTGAGGAAAAATATAATTTAGAGAAGTTTCAAGTGGGTAATTCTAAATCATGTGATTATTAATCAACTAATTAAGATTACTAATAATTGGTACAGAACTTCCCTCCCATTAATACTGCACATTTGAGAATTTGATAGTAATAGGGGTTGTGTCATATATACCTTTTATCATTTTAAAGCTTTTTCATTCTTCACTTTGTATCCCTTATCATCATTTTTATCTTAAAATATCAGTTGTAGCTCTAGGTGAAAAACTTTCCTATCATTCACTTAATGCCAGTATTGATCTATATACCATTTTCTGTGCTGTTATGTATGTTTTATCTTATAAAAAGCAAATAGCTATATTGTATGAACATTTTAATTCAATCTTTAAAAAACAGTGTTTCCTAACTGATATTTATAATCTGTTCACGTTTACTTTGCTTATTGAATATTTGGATTTATTATATTACCTAATTGAGTGGCGTTTATTTGCCATGCTTTTTCCTCCAATAATTAAAGCCATTGCTTTTATTATCAATCTAGCTTATTTTGCTGTGCTAATTTGGATTAGTATTTTATTTCTCCAAAACACACGGACCTTTCACTTTTGTCTGCACGCCCCTCCAAGTAACATGTCATGGTTGACCTGAATTACAGTGCATTAATTTGTTTGATTTCTCATGTTAGACATTTAGATTTTTTACGCCTCATATTAGGCATTTTAGATTTTCCATGCCTATGCCAATTTACTTCATCATTACTTCTTGGGTTTTAACTCCTTTTTTGGATTTTAGATCCATCTTGGAAAGAAGTTCCTTTTTTTCTTTTAGGAAAACTTTGTGAACAGTAAATTCTGTCATTCCATATGTACAGCATGTGTTATTTCTACTGTTGCTTTTTAAATAACTGGATCTTTATCTTCAACTCTTATTCTGTGATTCCCTCAGCTAGGACTTCACATTTTATCCTTCTGGTGTCTTCCATGTTTTCTGGTTTTCACTATTCTATGCTGTATTCAGTGCAATTCTCACTCACGGCAGATTGTATTTCCATCATACAGATATGACTTCTTTAGTATGTGTCCACATTTAGTGAGCTTAATTAAGCTGAGAAAATCCCTTCTGATATAAGATACCAGAGAACCACTGTCCAGGCGTGGTTCAAAATAATAAGGCAGGATATTCCCACACAATGTGAATTGTAGAAATTTAAATCCAAAATCCCATGAAGTCCAGTATTTCTAAATGATCAAGGGATCCAGATACTAAGTAGAGAAGCAATTGCTATTACTTATTCTTGTTCAAGTAGATAAAGAGCCATTTGTTTTTGTTTGCTTTTTATTTTTAGTAGGGTATGTTATTAGGAGGCATGACTCTTTGACAGTGAATGATTAGTTTTGTAATCTGGTGCTGTACAAGGACACAAGAATTTCTCAGCTTTGATTATTTAAAAATATTTTAAAATTTATATTTTAAAAATTAAAATATTTTTTTAAATTTATATTATTTATATGGTCTACCATATTTACAGAAATGAAGACAATCTTCATTGTGATCTATTTATTATTAAATCTATATTACTATCACCCTGAAATGAGGTTGATTAAAAGTTATTATAGACTATATCTTATTCTGCATATAGTCATTCCATTATAAGGCTATAGTTTGAAATAAGTTCTTATAATATTTATGAATTTAAATTATTATGAAGTTAATCTGTGTAATTAATTCACAAAAATTTCTTTGCCTAGAAGACTTAGCTATGATCTGATTTTAACTATAAGAACACACTGGCTGTTTACAATTGGTAGAACTTTATCTTCATTGTTTTTGCAGCAATACATTTTTCAAAAATGCCTTGTATTTTATTTTGTAGAGAAATAAAATTTATTAAAATCAACTTCAGGTTATAAGGATTTCTCTGTGCAATACTGCATTGTATGAATATGCTTGGAATTAATGAAAGGTTAAATACGTTGTGGGTTCACTCCTACTAATAATTATTCACAAAACTGATGTATTGAGAAATTCTTGCATGTCACAAACCATATATTGCACTGAAGATACAGACATGAGGTACCCAGTCCCTGTCCCTGACCTCATTAGAATATTAGATTTGTAGGGTTAAAAAATGATGTAATATTGTGAACACCATTAATTACCCCAATTAAGGTGCAAATGTTACAATTTCTCAAATAATATGTGTAATCCCATCAATGAGAATTTCTGTCTAACAGGTCTGATCTATGAGTGGTAGAGAAACTGTCCAGGTTTGATGAATTTCGTCTGTCTAATGAAAATAAGAACACTATTTGAAAGAACATATTACTCCTGAAATGCAAGCAGAATTAGAATTTTGTAAGTCTTCTTTCCCTTTGCAGGTCTCATGGAATGTATTACTGTTTAGTCAAATACTTCTATATTTATATTTGATGTCTATGCAAGAAAGGAAAGAATGAAAAAATAGAACCATTATTCAGTGAATCAGGCACAACATTCAAAATAGAGTACCTCAGCCAGTTAATTAAATATAGTTAATGAGTAAAATCTCTAAGTGTCTGGAGAAAACAAAATATTTAATATAGGTATAAAGTAGCAGGGAATCTAGGAGGAGTAGCTGGATCTTGATTTATGTCTCCTTTACATGTATACAAGGCCTTGTTTTACAACCAGCAGTCCCAATATAGAAAAATCTAATTAGTTACTACAGAAGATTAATTTTCAAAAATATCCTCTGAGATATATATTACAGCCTAGGTAAGCTAAGATGATGCATGTTTGAAGCATGAAGAGAATAACTATAAGCACATTATTCACTGCACTGTTTGTACTTCATTTGAAGCAATTGTATTCTAGTGCTATATTTGTAGAGTACAGCAGAGGGCTCTAGTAGCATTATCCATAGAACTGTACATTGTATTACTAGCTTGAGCAGAATATAGAAACGTTTATTAACGTGGTATTGAAAATGAAAAAAAAAATAAGAAAAGACATTGGTAGTTATCATTTGAATCTCTGAGTTTGTACAAATGTGTGTTTTAAAAAAAAAAATTATTATCCCTGATGTTTGCTCCTCCAGCAGTGTTATTATGTGAACATTATATAGATTGGAGAAATAATGTTGAGAAAGATTGTTGAATCTTCCCTAAAACATTTCAGCAATAAGATGGTTATTCTTGTAGTAGAAATAATAAACAATCTTGCTCTTAAATTAGAGGGGATTACAGCTCACAATATAATTATTGGAAACGATATGTATAAGGTACTGAGATAACTGCTGAAGTGAGGTTATTGTGAGTAAATGAGTATAATAGAAAAAGAAAAAACGATCAAGGAAGATAGGACAGAGCAAGTGTCATGAATGAAAGGGATAAAACTGAAGAAAGGAGGTAGAGCAGTTCAAATGAGAAGTATCATGTTAAATGGTTCATAAGTTAAATCAATGGGATGAAAGAGGATAAGGAGTTTTATAGGCACTGCCAGGGGAATAGCAGGTTTTAACTTTGACGGAAGAGTAGAGATCAAAAAGGCGGTGTTTTATGAATTCTGGTAGATTCACTTAATCAAAAATCTACAAATGCCTTTGTGAACAGCTTCATTTCATCAGATAGATTCCCATATGTTCCCTACTAAAACTGGGAGACTCTTCATGTCAAATATTATAAAATCATGAGGTGACCATGATACAAATATCCACATATCTACTTAAGTTCAACAAATATTGATTGTAACCTTGTGCAAGAATCTCTACTAGGACATGTGGTAATTATATTTAATGGGTCTTTATAAAATCTGGCAACAGCTTAAAATTTTTTGGCTTAGTATAATGTGAAAGTTTTCTGTTGTAATCTGCATGCACATTTAAGAAGTGCCCATTAATTTATTCCCTAAAGTGCACAATGAATTTCTTGTAGAAGAAAACAAAAACTCGACTTTAATAATGTTATTGGTTGCTTTGATGAGAAAATTCCATGGAATCTTCACTACATTTAAATTTATTATTAGTTATGATATATTTTGTTTTGAATATTATTTGCTATTTTTTCCAGTATCACCTGTGATTTTCTGCTTGATGTGTCAATTTCTCTAGGCTACTGTCCTCAGTTTTTCAATTAATCACTAATTTAGGTTGCTGTGAAGATATTTTATCAATATGTTTAAAATCTATAATCAGTTGGCTTTGAGCAAGATTATTATAGACAGCCTGGGACGCTTTGATTTATTCTGTTGAAAGGCTGGAAGAGCAGACCTGAGGCTTTGCTGAAGATGAAATTCTGTCTGTAAACAACAACTTCAAACTTTTGCATTCTTCCTGGTGGCCTTCGCTATGGATTTTGGATTTACCTAACTAGCTCCAACAATCACATAAGCCAAACACTGGCATCTTCAGAAAATTCTATTTACAATTGGTTCACACCCACAGGAATGGGATTAAGATTAAGAGCCAGTTTTGTTTTTTTCCCACTGGGTTACATAACTCAACCTGCCATACTAGCTATATTTTATAAGCACTCTAAAATAGATGGTAGCATATAAAATTGCTGACCAGTTTATAAACAGATGTTACAAGGACAACCCAAATACTGATGAGTAATAACAAACTATTCCTCACAAAATCTAAGATGCGACCATTATAATACAGTCTTGATTGTTGACCATATCCAGTATATACGCTGTAAACCATGGCCTCAGGGCAATGATAAAAGCAAGGACATGGCTGTATTTCTTTACCTCGAGACCTCTAAAATAATTAAGTATTGGAGGAGCCTAGTTGGTTTTATGAGCTGAAAGCAAGTATGTTCCTAGAAATATAAGACTGTAGTTCTACAAGAGCATGATAAATCCAAAGTACTCATAAAAGAGTCTAGCAAGGGAGTGTACTAGCACATTGTGTTTGGTTATATTTTTGGCACACGGAACTGGATGGAAATAAAACCTACAGAAAATTCTGAAACTTTCTGAGTGACTTGTATTAACACAAGTAACAGCCATCAGGACTCAGTGACTGACTCAATAATCAATGTTATATCTCTGGTTGGAGAACTCCAAGACAATATTCAGGCTTGATGATTTACTAGAAGGACTCATAAAACTCAGAAGAGCTGATATACTCACAGTTAAGGTTTATTGCAGACTAAAATTCACATAGGAAAAAAGGTACATGGTGGAAGTCCCAAAGAAACCAGCACAAGTCTCCAGTTGTCCTCTCCAAATGGATTAGTATGGACAGCTTTAAATTTTCCTCAGAACCTATATGTGTCATCCCATGTGAAGTGCTATAAACCATGACTTATAGCTCACTTGAGCCTTGGTGTCCAGAGTTTTTATAGGGGGTCAGTCATACAGTCAAAAAGTACTTGCATAATTGACCTCAGCTATTAATACCCCAACTCCCAGAGGACAAACTGATACAGCTTGGCCCCAAATCTCAGGCATATAAAAACATGTGTCCATCATATATCACATTGCTAGCATACACTTTCTGGTATGGCCCAAGACTTTAAGCATAAAAACACTCTTGTCCGCAGGATACTCCGATATTTCACTGATCCATCTCTCAGGAATCCAGGCTAAAGGCCAGTCGTGATGACTTGGGGATGCTCAGGGTTGGAGCAGGCCTGACCTGCTAAGATTACCTTTCTCTGCAAAGCCATCCATTCTCCTTTTTTTTTTTTTTTCAAGTTGGGGAGATTTTTGAAGTTATGTTGGCCTTGCTCCAATATTGTAGTTTTAGCATGAGTGAGGAAGAAAGCTTTTTTTTTTTCAGTTCACATATCGACTTATAAAGGGAAACTACATCTAGAACTGATGTAAATTACAAAAACCTGGACTTTGAGGTTTATAACATGATTGCATATATACTTGGGAGTTCCTAGTCAGGAGATGAGCATGTTTTGCATATATGCTTTGTTACCCCCTGTATCATTTCTGTTTGCCAGGTACTCTTGCAGTACTCCTTACAGCAATTCTGACTTGGCCAAATATCTTGCTTTGACCACTGAGGTTAGCAACTATGTTGAAAGCAAATGCTTGGGAATCATTTGGGAGATTGAACTTTTTCATGGTATTGCATTGCTACCTTTCCATGAGCCAGACCAAAGCTAACCTATTAAAGAAGCAGAGACAGGTGGATCTCGGAATAGTAACCCGTTTTCCAGCTCAGAAACAGCTGACTGTGAGCCAGGATGGCTGACCAGCAGACTCTTGGAATAAATAAATGCTTATTTATTTGCATGTGTGTTTGTGTGTCTCACAAGTTTTATGGTAAAAGATCACTGAAGAAAGGGTATATAACAAAAAGCAGACGCATTAGTATACATATCAGGCATTGGACTGAAACTCAAGCTACAAACCAGGTGTAAGTTCAGGCTATTTTATTTCTAACATCACCAACAGCGACTTGCATGATTTTCACATGTAGATGGAAGAACTTGATGTTTTTTTCTCTTCTGAGGCCAAATGTGCTGCTCTTTCAGGCAGTCAGGGACTTTAGTTTCTATACAAAATGGGTCCTTCATACCAGTTTCCCAAAATATATTCTTAGCCTAATGAGCATATTGGAGGCAAGTTTGATTTCCATTAAATTATATCAATGGACTGATAAAACCTTGTCACTCAATAAAACCATAGTAGAATGATTAAAATAATGTATGACACTCTAATGATGTCTTAAAATTACAACATCATTTTTATATTTACTTCCCCATAAAATGAAATTTCTCTTGTATCATTGACTGGGTTGGTGACCAGAAACCCCTAATCAGTTAATTTCAAATTCTACTTATTTGTGGGTATAATGATATTATAGGTTTATATGAACACAGATTTCTAGAAATCATGAAATATCCATCTGGTCACTATGAGAAGACTTGGGTTTTATTCTCTATTTGGCTGATCATAACTAGCTGAATCATGGGGATTTTAATTCATGTGAGGCGTGAGCTCTTAGGTATAATTTAAAGCCACAACCTCCATGATGATTTTTTTCATAGTTAGTCCTACTAAAGTGTTTCCATGAAAGAATTTCCTTCTTCTACCCCAAACTGAACTCCTGACCACTTCTTCAGATTCCATAGTGATGGAAATCTCCAATGGTCCTTCCTGGGTAAGGCTACAGGCTCCTTTCAATCTTGATGATGAGTGAGGTGATCTATCAACTTGGAAAGAAGTCCTGTCCACTCATGAATCAATTTGTAACTATTGTAGTCTGATAACCACAGGATGCCTCATGGAAAATAATTAATTCCAGTGTCTTTGTTTGGCTAACAAGTCTTTTTCAGCCAGGAAGAGAATTTTGGTTTGAGTCATTAATTTAAAACAGTCCCCAAATTTCCCAAAACTCATCTGTTTTCATGGTGCCAGTGGTAATTAAGTCCCCAGAAGAACCCCTGCTCAATTGTCATAAGTACTGTGTTGGTGCACAATGAAAACACCAAAGTATTCAATGCATATCTTCCTGTAAAGGCATATTTAGGGCACATATTCTTGCAGAGACATTTTAATCTGGTGTCCATAATGTTCCCTGTATGTGGTCCATAGGAAGCTTCAATGGATAATTACCAGAGATACGTGGCCACTATATTATCCTTGTGCCTACTCTTTCCAAGCCTACCCAGACCTCCTATGTCTTTCTTTAAAAGAAATTCCATTCACATCTAGATTTAGTAGAGTTGAAAAAATGAGTATATGACAAAATGGGCTGGTGGCAAAACTCTGCTACTGTTCCTATCCAGACATCTGTCTTAGCAGTGTCAATTCACAGGCACTGAATGTGCAGGTACTCAACTGTTCAGCAATCTTTGCCCTGTATGTTTTAAATGCAGTATTTCTCTCCCGGTACCTGCAAAAAAACTAAAACAGTAAGTAAAGTCCCAATGAAATGAGCCAAATAGTAGCTCCAACTGAGCAATGGCCTGTTAAGGAGCACAGTATAACAACTTAAATTCAGATTATCTTGGAAGTGCCTTGAAGTAAGCAGTTATCTGATTTTCTTTCCCTGTTAAGAACTGAGGAAGTTACTTTCAGCAACAACCATTTGTCAGCATGAAACCTGGAAAAAGTAATTAAGAATATTTTCCTATTTCTCTGAGAATGTCTTCCCATTTTTCAAATTCTCCCTCAATTTCCCTTTATTTTGTCCTCTAACCTACCCTGGTAGAATAGCCTGGTTAGCAGCGCTGCCTACCCATAGAGCAGGAGATAAAAAAAAAATTGTCCTAGTTTCTTCTTTGCTTTGGATGATGTCACAGGATTTGACAGCTGAATAATTGGACAGTTGCTTTCATTTGCTAATGTACTCACAATTAACCCTAATTTAATTACATGTGAAGACATTTTTTTGTTGTTGTTTAATAAAAATAGTGAACCCAGAGGTAGGACTCTTCATAGCCCTTTATGCATAATAAGTCAATTGATCTTCCCAACCGTCTTCTTGGGTGGTTTTCAAAGGAGAAAATTCAAGCACAGAAAGAAAATTAAAGCACAGAAAGACCTACTCATGGTCACCAAACTGAAATATTGTGGAGGCAACATCTGAACCTCTGTAGTCTGGCTCTATTACCTGCTGAGATTGCACAGTACATCTTTCTGGTTTTAAATATGCAGAAAAGTTAAGCATTAATGTGAGACGTTTTTAAACGTTAATGTTATTGCTATTGTTCTTTGAATGATTATTTAGAAATCTTAACAGTGTTATAGACAAAGTAAATATTTGCAGTGTGATATGCTATTTAATAACACAAAATTTTTGAATTTTTTGATACTTTCCTTACAAGAAAAATAGTACGAATAAGAACAACCCACTTCTAATCTGAGATTACAAACATAAAATATGAAGCTTTCCTGATGACTACTTCACATTCAAGATCATATTAAATCATGATAAATACTCCGTTAACAGTTTAAAAACTTGACTGCATTGTGTTTTCTAATCTGAAATATTTGAGATGTAGAGAGGGAAAAGGGAAGATAAATAAACTGCTTGCGTTGGGAATTTCCACGTATATTTCTGTGTTCCTCTTTTAAAATGATTTAGAAACACTGTACGAGGATCCATGCTCTGCAGATATGCTTTATGAGCAGATGAATAAGCACAGCTTTTCTAGTTAGCATGATGGCTGCTTTAATAAGCTTTCTCAGTGACAGGCTTTTATAACCTTGGATGAAGTAAAACATCATGAGCCTATCTTCTGCAGTACACTAAAACCGATAAGAATATATCATTAGAGGAGAGCATACGAGAGGAAACATAGTAAAATCAATTTATGGTGGCCATGAAAATTTGCCACTAGGTCATCATGTAATTTATGGACGGCTCCAGCTTTTGGGACTATGGATCCACCATAACCCACATGCTTCCCCAGGGCCACTTCCTGGGGAGAAGCATATTTTCCTACTTTGGAACTTTTGTAATCAAAAAGACAAAGAATAGAGTACATTGACATGATAACAATAAAATTAGGTAAATACTAAGAAGAAAAGGAGGCAGGTTCTTAAAAGTTGATTTATTCCCTGGAAGTATATATGCCTTTCTTGGGTAAAAGCTGAACAAAGCTAATCAAAACCGTGGGTGATTAGCCATTCGTTTTAATAAAAATTCAGTGATTTCTTTTTGGAGGGTAGGATGGTGGAAGAATAAAACACTCTTATTTGCTCTGTTTAAATACACATAAAACAGAAAAAGAAGAAGTTGCACCAAGTAAAAGTTTTTAAAGACTACTATTCAATAGAGGTAAACAAAATTGTCGCAGATGAAGGCTTTTTTTTGTGGTTGCTACAAAATGAAGTAACAGTACTCAGAAACTTGCTTCATAAATCAAATATTTGCCACATGATACTACCATGCCTAACACTGACTACCTGTCATGGATTTTGATCATATCCATCATCGCTGTTTCCTATTAGACAGATCACTGAATCTCAGAATAATTGCCAGTGGACATCATCACCTTTGTGTCTTTAATATATGCATTACCTCTGCAGGAGATAAAAATGCAGTGTTTTTTTGTGTGTGTGTGTGTGAAATTTTAGGTTTGTTCCTCACAGTACTCTTACCCTGAGTAATATAGAAGCTTTAACTCACCTCTCAGCCATAAACCCTAGAGAATCAGTAAAAGCTTAGAATTTCGTGGGTATTTTTCCCAAAAGTTTTCCCTGAGCCCTGGGAAATCATGCATCAACTCTGAGATGAAAATTGAGTTGAAATTGGTGAAAATATCACGCCCTTTAATCGTGTATGTTGCAATGCTGAAATTTTGCTCATCTGTGGTCTCTTTTTTTGCCCTAGAATCATAGTAAATTTCTGCTAGGAGATAAAGTGATGAAGAAAGAAGCCTTGGTCTCCCAGAAAATATTAGAATATTGAAAGGAGGACACATGGTTCAGTACTTATGGACTAATTTAAAAACTGAGATTAGTCTCATTCTTTGAGATGAACCTAAAAAATCACCTTTGTGCCTAAAACATCCTAAAGTCACGAATAATTGTGTTTAGTTTTATTTGAATTGTTTTGAATAGTTAATCCATTCATATATTTTAAACATGAAACAATAATACAACACGTAACTTGAGAATTGTCCATCTACTCCCCTTTCTATCCACTCCATTTTCTCCCTCACCCTGTGGATAACCATCTTTATTTATCCTGTTGTTTTTTAAAGTAGATACATGCAAAGATAGATCGATAGAAGCAGATAAAGAGATATGGTAATGATGATCATGAAGACAGATAGATGATTGTCTATCTATTTATCTATCTATAAAAATCTCCATATTTTGATTATATGAAAGATATGACAGCTTATATGGGCAGCCCCATTGCTCTTTTCATTGAGGACACTCACAGAGAACATAAGGCACACAGCTAAAGAACTATTAAATAAGATTTAATGGTGGGAGCATTTGAAAGATATCAACATGATTAAGAGAAACTACTAGCGATGGAAAAGTACCTAAGCATAGGAATATTGGGAAGCTGTTACCACTGCTTGGTTTGTAGGGTCTAGGGGAGAGGGCAGGTTTCAGAACCCTGGGAGAGAATTTATGTACAGGGGCTGTGGTCTTTGGTAAAAACTTGGTCACTGTAAAGCAAAGGCAAAGAGAAGGAACCAGGATAATAAATTCACCTACTTCTCTCTCTCTAACTCCAAGCCCTCCGATATATCCCCTGTAATTCCTATTAAACAATCCCAGAGAGAAGCTAGAGGAGAAGGGAGCAAAGTAAATCAGTCCACCTAAAAACACACTTGGAAGATTCTATCCTTACTTTGTCAGTCATAGCATGAATTTTAGTAGCTACAGAGCTTAGGAGAATGGGTAAGTATATATATTCTGGAAAAAGAAGAAACTTAGTTTAAATCTCAGCTCTGACAATTACAAACTGTGTGATCTTGGCCAAGTTTTTTAACCTCCTTAATATTTCATATCTGCTCCTGAAAATGAGGTCAGTGATGTTTCTCCTTTAAGATTATTTTAATGAAAACATAGAATGGAGGAGATATTAGTCTGAAATATACAATGAACATTTAACATGACTATAATAACAGTATTTAATTCATAGCTAAGCATCATTATAAGTCAGCTAATATTATCTTTAATATTTTGTGTGAAAATTCCATAAGTAATTTCTCAACTTTCTGATTTTAAATGTTTGATCTTTTGCTATAAAAATATCCCATTGATAAATATCTGTGCATGTTTATGTCTAATTCATTAGGACAACATCTATAAATCAGATCCTCTCAGATATGCATATGTTTGTGTAATTTTAATGTTTATACCTACTGCTAAATTTACATCCAGAGATAATTACCTCTTAAAGGCTTATCAAACAAACATATTTTTTGTTTGAATGAATTTACCTGAACGAATGAATATATTTGATAGAAAATTAAAACATTTTATACAAAGGTTTATAGTGCCCCAAATCTTGGCAATAACTCTTCATCTCTCCCTACCCCCTATTCCATGGATAAGGAAAATATAAACAGATTTGATCTGGTGCTAAAAGAATAAGGCAACACATCAGCTTGATGGCATTAATGTTCAACAACTATTCGCTGTATCATCTCTAAATGAAGCCTAATAAAATTCAATTCTTAAATATATTCAAGAGAAGTTCGAGTTTTAACTAAAATTCTCTACTGGAGAATCAAATTTCATCCTGAGGTTGACCTCATCTTTAGATAAGAGAACGTTTGAGTTCATGCTCAATGCATCAGAATTGGCTAAGGAAACTTTTATTTTTACAAAGCCAATATTTTGATCAGGGATTGGTTTCTGAGTTCAGGGATACTAAATCCCTACATTTGATGCTTCCTGGCACAAGTAGAAAATTACAAAATATTCCAGTAGCATAAATTTGGGTGGACTTGGAGGGACTTGGATATATTTGTATAGGGTTTGAGAGAAGTTTACATGTTTGCATTCTATTTTATAATAAAGTGAAATACATAGCATATGGGAGATATATATTGAACAAATACTGAATATGGACATTTCAAATAAATTACTATATTTTAAAAAGTTTGCTTCCATTGACACTCATTTTTTTTTATATCGGCTTGCACCTCAAACTATCCACATGTAGTTTTGGTCATGCATCTTAATAATGGTCTCTTAAAATTTTGGATAAAGACACAACTATCAACACACATTTTTACTAATTGCGTCAAAAAAGATAAAATCTGTTTCTTCCTATCATCCTTCAAAAATTTACAACAGATGGAGCGATCTATAGATTTAATACTTTTCTTTCTAGGAAAATTAAAATTTCAATTTCTTTGAACACCCAAAAAAAGAATTTCAAAACTTATTTATACTGAGAATTTCAAAATAATTGAGAATTCCCAATTTGCGGGGCGTGTATGCCTTGGAGGAGCAATAACACTGGAAGTTTGTTTCCATAATTTTACAACTACATCCATTAAAAAAAACAAAAAAACAATGCTGTTGCTTGGAACTGCATCAGCTCGGAGACCACACTAGTGGACCACGTCTCTTGGACTGTGTTATTCTTCATTGCTCCTGGAACATGAATCCATCCATTAATTCTGGGGATTGTTTGACTAAGAGGCTGTTGAAATAAATGTCCGGAGGGGGAGAGTTCATTGGCTGAACTCAGCATTAGTGCAAAGGCCTGATTGCCAAATTGGCTTACCTGCTTTCATATGTCTAGGTGTGTGGAACACAGTCTCAGGCTGAGGAGCAACAAATGAACAACAAATGGAAGACTCTCCACCAGGCTCCTTGTATCTAAAAGCAGTATACTTAGTGGGTAATTGCTACTCTTGAACCTGCCCAGCTCTCCTGAGTTAACGTGGATTTGTAGACTATGTAACAGATTCTCATATCAATAAAATTAAAGGACAGTTTCTTACTGAACAATTGTTAATAAGTGAAAGGGCAAATAACATTTTTTTTTCTTTCCTAAAAAACATTTACTCCTTGTCTGGAATGATTATGAGTGATTTTCAAGTAAAAGCCTATTTATTTCCATCACAAAATCCTATGAATTACTTATTTCTATAGCTCCATGTTACAAAAGGCAAAATAGAGACAAAGATACTTTAAAAAACTTCCTAAGGCAACAGAACTGGGAAGCTACCTTGGACTGGTGCCAGAAAATTGTTCATATCCCCTATAGACTCTACTACCTCTTAGTTCTTCATTGTTTTTATTTAAACCAAATCAAAATCAAAACCAAACAAATCACAGGGAGTTTAAGGAGAGCTGAAGAATTCAGGGTGCTCAACAAATGAATAGATTGAGGAGTAGACGTTTGTAAGTTATTTCTATTACCAAAGCTCAATCTCTTCCCAAGGTTTCTAAACAATGTACAGAGCAGCAAATATTCATATTTTGCATCAATTTTCCCAGGAATATATATATTACCTTCTCCCATCTTTCTTTTCCATTAGTCTATCTTTATCAATCCTTTGACATCCCAATGGCTCAACCAGTTGCTCCTTTTTTCTGATACTAACAGTCCAATTAAAAGCAACTTTTATCCACTTATCTTAAAAACTGCTGGGCAACCTCTTGGATAGTAAAACTGTGAATAATCTGCTATGGGCAGTTATGAATGGAGTTGAGTAAAGCATTGGCATGAATCATTTATCTGTCATTAACTGCATAATAAAAGATTGGTATCTCTAAAGCTGATTACACAGAGGCGTATATTAGTCATTTACAATATGATTCATTTGGGGTTTCTTCAACATTCTTCATTATGATGGGAGTTCAGTAATTTAGTTCACAAAGTTTTAGAGTGAAGCTAAGGGAATGATATATTAAATAAAAAGTTCTTATAGCTCAAATGATCTGCTAAATATGCAAATACACAGTATTTCCCAGCCTAGGTATTAATCGTACTTAATGTATCAAAATTACATATTTAGCATTCTGTTTGGGTTTTCTGTCTCTTTCCTAACAAGGAGATTAAAGACTATTCTTATGCTTTCCGTTGAATAATGTCACAGTTATAAATGAGAAGAACATCCCTGCCTTCTGGATTCTTATTTC
Source organism: Tamandua tetradactyla (assembly GCF_023851605.1). Lineage (NCBI taxonomy): Eukaryota > Metazoa > Chordata > Mammalia > Pilosa > Myrmecophagidae > Tamandua > Tamandua tetradactyla. The sequence goes on along the minus strand of NC_135335.1, from coordinate 72,950,601 downwards.
ATATGCAAGATAACATCAGAAAGGTGAAAATATATTGATTATTTAAAAAACTACCTTCAAAAATGTAAATACATTGCATAAGTGGGTATAATTCCTCATTTTAAATCTTATATCTGAAACTTAAAACCTTCCCATTTAAAGAAAATAGTTCTTAATAACAGTACCAGGAATGAAACAAAAGTTTGAATTTAAATTTCAGAGATATACTGTAAAGTTAGTGTAATTATGAGACATTAGGAAGCATCTTATCTGGCTTTCAAATGAATCTATGTAACATAAATATCAATTTCCAAATAGACTTTAGAAAATATTTTAATAATATAACTACTTTTGAAAAATGGAAATACCTGTATTCATTAATTAACATGATATTGTAGTTATTAGGATGACTGACCAAATTTATCATTGTAATGAGAGACCCACTACCTGGTAAATATGGAGTGAGCAGATACAACATATGAGGATAAAGTGAGTTATAAAGAGGGTCTACAAAACTAAAATATTAACAGAATGTACAAAACTGATATAGAAATATTATCTATTTTCTTATTTTTAATTGTTATTCTTTTCTTTTACATGCAGGTAGCACATATCTTCAAGTACATGTGTTAGAAATGTAGTCTACTTGCCAAGCAAATTGAACCCTCTTGTGGCAATGATTATAAATTTAATGCAAGACCAGTGAGCACTAGTGTGTGTGTGTGTGTGTGTGTGTGCGTGTGAGCAAAACAGTAAGTTGGATCTTCAGGGTTAAGCCTTTTTCAAGTAAAAACAAAAGAGTAAATAAGGGCACTGGAAGTGTCAGTTTATTAAAGGGAGAGATTTTATGGCTTCCATGAAAAGTTGATCTTTGAAAGAATATAAGCTAGTATAAAAGGGAGGAGGAGAGAAAAATAGTGCAACTGGTGAAGCATCAATTGTTCCTTTCGATATCAAATAATTGCTAGCGTTTGGGTAGTATAAGGAGATGTCTGTTTAAAAAGAGAAGAAAGCTAGAGACAGGAAAGTTTGGACCTGCTCACATATGAAAAGTGAATTCTTCCCTGATCAACCACTATAAAGATGAACTCCATTCATGTGCCCCTGCTGTGTTTGTCTGAGTAACACTTACTAAGATTTTAATATAATAGTAAATTTTATTTGAGTCCTCTCTCAATCCCCTCAGAGGGAATTCCACCTCCTGAAATGTAAGCAGGAATTGTGTACCTCCTCCTCTAGTTTCTAAAGTAATTACATAAATATAATTGTGTGCTTTAATTATTATACCTGTCATGATGATCAGATCATAGAAGCACTGCTTGCATTGTGTTTTAGAATCGAAGGATAGGCATCAAGCAAAGAAACTGTGATTAGAATGGTTGAAGTCATAAAGCTGAGAATAGAGTATTAATTGATTCTCCTCCCTAATCCTTGCTAGTGAAGCATTGATTCTTTGGAGTTACAGCCCAGATTTGAGGCTGAAAGATCATAAGGGGCAATTGAGACTGGACTTAATGACCTTAGAAATGCTGAAATTCTTTTAGAAGGCAAGAAATTACCATTTTTGTCACTGATACAACTGGTGAGATAGACTAATTATACTTACATATGATATGTGTATCCTCTTTGTTCTCATCAAATATTGTTTCTTCAGAAACTCCTTTCAGAAGATAAATCCCAGTAGTCAGTACAGTGAATTTATATATATAATTATGTTGCTGAGCATTTTAAAAATTTTATTATCTTGCCATAATTTTCATTTAGTTGTGATCAAATTATCGTCTCATAAAACAGAGCAAGGTCACTATCATGACACTATAGCTATTCTCACTCTGTGGTGTTCGCAGACTAATATTCTGTGTTGCCAAACACCTGAATTTCAACATTTGCTAAAGCTAGGGGGCGGGTTGGTGGGGAGAAATAGCAGATAATATAGAAAACTCTCTTCATATCATCTTGACTTCCATATAATCTAATTAAAAAATAAACAAAATTGCTGTGATTAGATTTGGATGTTAAAAAGGTGCAAATACATGTCAATAATCTGATTCCTATCATAGTATCAGAATATAGAATCTTTTGGCTTATATATTTCCATGATAATAAAGTTAAGATACTATCATTAGTCACAAAAATAATTCCTTTTTACTGCCTATCCGCAAGCGTTAGAAACGGAAGAACAAGCAATTGGATTTTATGTGTGCTTCAATGCAAATCTAAAATTCATTGAACTCCATGACTGTTCTAGTTTTCCTGACTGTTCAAACATATACCATGCATTGGGTTAAACATTGGGAATTTAATGGTTCAAGTGTTTGGGTCCAGAAGTCCAAATCAAGTCAAATGGATGCTTTCTTCCCAAATACTGGCATACAGTACTGGCAGCCAGTGGTCTTTGGTCCTGGACTCCTCTATCACAAGGCCGATGCACACGGTGGCTTCTTCTTTCTCTTCAGGGTTCCACTGCCCTTCAGTATTGTGCTTCCAGTGACTTTCTCTTTCTATAAGTTTCCTTCTGCTTATAAAGCATTCTAGTAATAGGATTAAGACTCATCCTGACTGGATTGGGCCACAATTTAACTGGAGTAATCTACCAGAATGTCCTCCTTACTATAAGGTCACAGTCACAGGAATGGATCAAGTTCAAGGACATATTTTTCTGGAATACATAGCTCCAAACCACCACGATGACAAACATGCAGTTTTCTGCGGCATTGATTCATATTTCTGGATTTTAAAGATGACCATATATTCCAGAATGTACATATCTGAGCATGTAAGATACCTGGAGAATTGGCATATTGGCAATACATCTACAATATAGATGTATTGACAGAAAAACCTACTGAAAGCTATAGAGCCCTACATGAATTATCTTGTTTGTAAAAAAAATGTTGTCTTCCAATCTTTCTCATAAGTGTTCTATATACATGTCATATGGTATAAAAAACTATTTTCATAAGTGAATTATTCAATAGAATAACATCCATTTGCATAAAGAATATATATTAGCAGTTACTAGTTACTATGAATTTATTGTGATTTACAATGAGAGCCTACAGAGAGTATATGAAAGCTGCTTTTAGATGTGATTTTTCCTCCACATTTAAGTATAGGAACTTCAGTAATGTTTTCCCAATTTTGTACTTTTCCTGCACCCATTTGATTGTTAGAAAGACACATGCTTTTGTCAGCAACTAGTTTAGATTATATACTTGAAACAGAATAACATAAATGCCAGATCATACTATTGTGATAATGATATTAGGTTCATGAATATCTCATTGAAAAACTTGGGTTGTATTTGGAAAATGCATAGAATGGATATTAAAAAGAACATTTCTTTGTCAACATCAGGGAAATCTTAGCTATGATGATGTATTGCCATGTCAACACTTGAGTGGCCACTGAAAATGTATATTCTTTCTAGTGTTATTGACTTCATCTTCTATTTAGATGATTGCCACAGCCACTTAAACATCTACTCACTACTTACTATATAATTGACTTCAAGCACTAAGAAAATCAAAATCATGTTTATGTTTGTACAATGACAATCAATTCCAAAATTCTTTTTCTGTATGTATACAAATTGAAAATTATAATTTAAAACTTCTGAAATTTAAACGTGTAACATTTTACTACAATAATTGACATATCTTTATCACTAACTATTCCATTGTTTTATTACTAGGAAATGTTAATAACAGCAAAGGAATCTTTTGAATCTTTTAAATTTATTAACAGTTCCATTCAAGTCTCTATAGCTTCCAAACCACTAGCATCTCTGGTGCTGACTTGTCTGAAGAGAGTTTCTCAATTTCTCTCCCTCTCCTTTTCCTTATTCAGCTCACGAGTCCACGTACTATTCTCTAGTAATATTGTGATCACCTATGAACTTTGTAATTGATGTTTTTGATTATATTTCTTTGATACGTTTCGGTTTGCTAGAAATATGTACATTAATCTGATTATATAGTTAAGAAATAGTTATTCTGTATGCATAATTGGGAACCATTAAGAGAAGAATCCCTGCATTAAAGAAAAATGATTCTATAGTCAAATAATTATTTGTGGATAGCTCAGAGTCGGTGAAACTTATAACCTAGGTTGGTAAGAATTAGATCAATCATTTATTTTATCAGTAATCACTTTTTTCCCAATGAACATGGCAAAAAATTGACATTGGGGGAAAAACTAAGAGGAGCTTGGGGATTCAAACCAAACCAAACCAAAAAAAAAGTGCCGTTTCATTTTTGTTGGAGTTTGAATAAGATATAAGATAGACAATTCTTGTCACCTAAAGAAGATGATCTTGTTAATGAAAAGTTCAATTGCTTCTCCTGTAGAAACAAAATAGGATTCACCTTGTAAGAAGGTATTTTATTTATTTTATTAACAAAATAGAGCTTTTCAATATATGAAAACAATTCACTGGAGAAAATGACTAGTTTAAATTATTTTGTATTTTCTTTTATTTTTCGTTTGAAACTTTCACACTCGAATTTCTTTTACGTTTCCTTTATTTGTGAAAATATTTTCTGAGCATAGATTATATATATATAAAGATGTAAAATGTTAGAAATGAAATCAGTGAGATCCACCTAGAAATATATGAGTCCTATGTCTTCATGACAAAATATTTAAAAAAATAAACCTGAAAATGCAAAGATTTGAATGTGTTGGTATGCAAAGGAAGATATTTTTAAAAGAAAAATAATGCATAGTAGTATCCAACATATATTAATCAGCATTTTTCTTACAAACAGCAGAATAACTGGTGAATTAAAGCAGGAAAATAATTCATTGGAAGAATACAAAAATTCTACAGTCTTTGAGAAAATAAGGGAAAACTTTATCAATGATGACAGAAAGCAAAGGAGGCTTGTAGACCTGAAATATAGGCATATGTATACCACCAAGCTCATGGGAGACCACTGCCCTGGCCCTGTCACCTACAGATGCAGCACGTCTTCTAGTCTCACAGTCACATCTCTGTCTTTGATTTTTGTGTCTCTGCTTCATCCCTACAGAATGAAAAGCAATAATTGCCCCTCTTGTAGCTTCTGGGAAGGAGAGGATAGCTTTTTTTCCTAATATTGGATGGAAAGAAAAACATTTTATTTTTAGTGTGTAAATGATATAATTCTTTGTGCAAAAGAAATCTTATATTATGTGGATGTCATCTTGAATAATTTTTTAAGAAAGTGAAGAAAGAGAAGTTGTATATGAAAAAATAATAATCAAGATATATTCAGAGAATTACAACCAGCTCAACTGGTGTAAGTTTTCAGAAGCTGATACTTAGGCAATAGTGAAAAAAACAATATTCAATGAAAAAGTGGAAGAAATAATTTCTCAATTGTACAAAGGTTTTAGTTCATTCTTCTCTGCAAATATAAATGCCACAGAGTCAAATAAATGAAGGCATTTTAAAATTACCTTTAATGGGATTTCAAAATAGCTGTTCAATTGTCATTTATTTGCAAGAAAAAAGGACATTTTCAGATATCTAAAGACAGTAAGCAAAGCCAAAAGTGTCCTTTCTCTGAACACTATCTTGAAAAATAAACTAAAATACTAATTAATAAAATTTTAAAGAAGCAAGAAGGATAAGAAATGAGTAGTTAAGTACATAAATATGAAGTGCTGTATGTAAATTATCTTTGGAAATATAGTCTGTACCCTAAAAAAAAAAGAGAGACATCATTTTTGAATTTTAGTCATTATATATAACATAATTGAATCTAAAATTATAAATCCAATTATTATAAAAATCATTGGTTTTAGAATAGTTAACTATGTTATACTCATGTTCTTATCAAAGATTTGGAAAAAAGAGTTTGTCTTTAGTTCTTAATGTAATCACATATGCCCCATTGTGTTCTTGATAAATAACATGACCAACATGAAAAACTTGTTTTTTTCTTAAAAATCAGTTTTAATGAGATTACACCCAATAGGAGTTAATTAACTTAAAATATATGTAGAAACACATAAATAACAGTATTGTCAATCAATTTAACATGTAAAGGAAAATACCTCTTTATTCGCTGCCCAAAATACTCTGAGATGTATCTGGGCATCACAGGAACCTGAAAAAACAAATAAGATCTTACACCCGTTCAAGATTCCATGTATTTACAGTGTTCAACTAAACTGACCAAACCATTTAAATTAGGCCATGTGCTATACAAAATATAAACTTTGCACCAAATAAACATTTCTCCCTTTGGTCACACACAGAAGTTGAGATTTTACAATATGAATGATGTCATCCTTTACCCTATATTCTGTTCTACCTGGCCCATCCAATTCAGCTTCATTCAATCTCAAGTCTAAATCTGATCCCTTTTTCAACTTTTTAAATGGTTCCTGTACAAGGTAGTGCTGACTTTCATAGCTTCAGAGCTCTAACTCTAAGTCTCAGGTGCCACAAAATACCTGAAGTCTCTGGGGAAAATCAGGTTATATACCAACAGCTCAGTATCTCAGAATTTAGAAACAGTTACAACTCCTGAATATAAGTGACTGCTAAGAATTTATAATCTAGGACACTTTACAATAGACCCCAACCTGATAACCCACACACTTGACTTCAGTTCACCGAGGTTTTATATTATAGTTAATACATGTGAGTGAAGCATGATAATATTTGCCTTTTTGTTTCTGACATTTCTTTCAGCATACACTCTTTAAGGGTCCATCACCTAGTTACATACCTCACAATTTCATTCCTTCTTGCGGCCACTCAGTAGTCCACTGTATGTGTACATTATATTTCCTCCATTCCATTCCTCAGTCATATCCTTAGGCCACCTCCATTTTCATGTGAATCATGAAAACTGCAGCCATAAATGCAGTGTGCAAATGTCCATTCACATCCCCACACTCAGTTCCTCCAAGTATACATTGGGCAACAGGGTGGCAGGATCATATGGGACCACTAAACTGCCCTCCAAGAGGCTGTACTTCTCACTTTTTCTACGGACAGTGAATAGGTACATCTTTCTCTGCATTTTCTCTAGCACTTGTTTGTTGTTGCTTATTTTTAAACAATTTTATTTATTGCACATCATAAAATTCATCATACAATGCAACTTAAGTAAATAAGCATGCCTTTGCCACCACACTCTATTTGAAGTTACTTCCTTTTCTTCCATATACCCCTGTACCCCGCCCAAGCCTGTGGACATTAATTTTGGCATAATGCCTTTGTTACCTTCAGGAAAAGCATGCTACAATGTTACTGTAGACTATAGATATTGGCTTGCATTGATTGTACTTTTTCCTGCATACCATCCATTTTCAACACGTTGCAATGTTGACATTTATTTGTTCCCTTCAGGCAAAACTGTTTTTTTTTTTTTTTAATTTGTACACTTAATCACACTAATTGTCCATTCTAAGCATGCCTAAGTTATACCATCTTGATTATTATCCTTTATCTTTCCTTCTGATTTCTTATGTGCCCCCAGTCTTTCTCCCTCATCATTCAATGTACTTATATTGTTGTGCTACAGTCAGGTAGCATTCTGCTATCAATTTCTGAATTTTTACAATCAGCCCTGTTGCAAAATCTCTATTCCTTCAACACTAAATGCCCAACCTCTACCCTATTTCTAACTCCTGATAACCTGTGTTTTGTATGTACCACAGCTTGTTTAGCCATCGTCCATTGATGGACATTTAAGCTATTTCCACCTCTCAGCAATCATAAATAATGCTGGTTTAAACATCAATGTGCAAATGTCTTCTTGTTTCTTTGCCTTCTTCTGAAAATCTACCTAGTAATGCAATTGCTAGATCATGTGGCAATTCTGTATGCAGCTTCCTGAGGAACCACCAAACTGCCTTTCAGAGTGGTTGTACCATTTTACATTCCCACCAACAGTGGATAACTGTGTCTCTTTCTCTGCACTTTCCTGTGCTTTTTTTTTTCTGCTTGTTTGTTTATTTTTTTATAATGGCCATTCTAGTGGGTGTCAGATGACATCTCATTTTAGTTTTGGTTAGCACTTCCCTAATAGCCAATGAAATTGAGCATCTTTTCATGCACCTTTTAGCCATTTGTTTTTCCTCTTCTTAGAAGTGTTCATTCATGACCTGTCCATTTTTTAATTGCATTATTTGTCTTTTTGTTGTTGACTTGAAGACTATATATTCTGGACACAAACCCTTATTTGATATGTGGTTTCCAAATATTGTCTCCCATTGCATAGGTTACCTTTCTCCTATCCTGTCAAAGTTCTTAGATGCACAAAAGTCTTTAAGTTTGAGGAGATTACATTTATCCATTATTTTTTTCAATGCTCATGCTTTGGGTGTAAGGTCTAGGAAACTACTTCTATTATAAGATTTATGGGATATTTCCCTACATTTTCTTCTAAAAGTTTTATGGTCTTAACTCTAATGTATAGGTCTTGCATCCATTTTGAGTTAATTTTTTTTTATTAATTAAAAAAATTAACTAACACAACATTAGAAATCAATCCATTCTACATATGCAATCAGTAATTCTTAATATCATCACATAGGTGTATGGTCATCATTTCTCAGTACATATGCATCGATTTAGAGAAAGAAATAGCACGACATCAGAAAAAGAAATAAAGTGATAACACAGAGAAAACACAAATAAAAATAAAAAGTACAAAAATATATAAGAGAAAGAAAAAAAAACAAAAAAAACTATGATCAGATGCAGCTTCATTCAGCGTTCCAACATAATTACATTACAATTAGGCAGTATTGTGCTGACCATTTTTTTTTAGACATCATACCATTCTACATATGCAATCAGTAATTCTTAACATCATCACATAGATGCATGATCATCGTTTCTTAGTACATTTGCATCGGTTTAGAAGAACTAGCAGTATAACAGAAAAAAATATAGAATGTTAATATAGAGAAAAAAAATAAAAGTAATAATAATAAGAAGAAAACAAACAAAACAAAACAAAACAAGAACCTATAGCTCGGATGCAGCTTCGTTCAGTATTTTAACATGATTACTTTACAATTAGGTATTATTGTGCTGTCCATTTTTGAGTTTTTGTATCTAGTCCTATTGCACAGACTGTATTCCATCAGCTCCAATTACCCATTATCTTACCCTGTTTCTAACTCCTGCTGAACTCTGTTACCAATGACATAGTCCAAGTTTATTCTCGAGTGTCGATTCACATCATTGGGACCATACAGTATTTGTCTTTTAGTTTTTGGCTAGACTCACTCAGCATAATGTTCTCTAGGTCCAGCCATGTTATTACATGCTTCATAAGTTTATTCTGTCTTAAAGCTGCATAATATTCCATCGTATGTATATACCACAGTTTGTTTAGCCACTCGTATGTTGATGGACGTTTTGGCTGTTTCCATCTCTTTGCAATTGTAAATAACGCTGCTATAAACATTGGTGTGCAAATGTCTGTTTGAGTTTTTGCCTTTAATTCCTTTGAGTAGATTCCCAGCAATGGTATTGCTGGGTCGTATGGCAATTCTATATTCAGCTTTTTGAGGAACCGCCAAACTGCTTTCCACAGTGGTTGCACCATTTGGCATTCCCACCAACAGTGGATAAGTGTGCCTCTTTCACCGCATCCTCTCCAGCACTTGTCATTTTCTGTTTTGTTGATAATGGCCATTCTGGTGGGTGTGAGATGATATCTCATTGTGGTTTTGATTTGCATTTCTCTAATGGCCAGGGACATTGAGCATCTCTTCATGTGTCTTTTGGCCATTTGTATTTCCTCCTCTGAGAGGTGTCTATTCAAGTCTTTTTCCCATTTTGTAATTGGGTTGGCTATCTTTTTGTTGTTGAGTTGAACAATCTCATTATAAATTCTGGATACTAGACCTTTATCTGATATGTCGTTTCCAAATATTGATTCCCATTGTGTAGGCTGTCTTTCTACTTTCTTGATGAAGTTCTTTGATGCACAAAAGTGTTTAATTTTGAGGAGTTCCCATTTATTTATTTCCTTCTTCAGTGCTCTTGCTTTAGGTGTAAGGTCCATAAAACCGCCTCCAATTGTAAGATTCATAAGATATCTCCCTACATTTTCCTCTAACTGTTCTATGGTCTTAGACCTAATGTTTAGATCTTTGATCCATTTTGAGTTAACTTTTGTGTAGGGTGTGAGATATGTATCCTCTTTCATTATTTTGCATATGAATATCCAGTTCTCAAAACTTCATTTATTGGAGAGGCTGCTTTTTCCCAGGTGGGTTGGCTTGACTGCCTTATCAAAGATAAATGGTACACAGATGAGAAAGTCTATTTTTAAACATTCAATTTGATTCCATTAGTCACTATATCTATCTCTATGCCATTACTATGCTGTCTGGACTACTGTAGCTTCATGATATGTTTTAAAGTCAGGTAGAGTGAAACTTCACACTTCATTTTTCTTTCTCAAGATTTTTTTTTTTTTAATTATTCTCAGCACTATGCCCTTTCAAATAAATTTGGTTACTGGTTATTCCATTTCTGTAAAGTAAGTTGTTGACATTTTAATTGGTATTGCATTAAGACTATAAATCAATTTCGGTAAAATTGACATCTTAACTGTATTTAGTCTTCCAAATCCAGATATGCTTACATTTATTTAGGGCTTCCATGCTTTCTTTCATTTTTTTTTTTTCCATGCTTTCTTTTGGTGATTTCTTATAGTTTTCTGTGTATAGGTCTTTTGTATCCTTAGTTAAATGTGATCTTATATACTTAATTCTTTTGGCTGCTAAGGTAAATGACATGTTTTTCGTGATTTCATCCTCAGATTGCTCATCACTAGTGTTTAGAAATAAACTGATTTTGGGGAATTGACCTTGTACCCTGACATTTTGCTATACTATTTATTAGCTCTGGTAGCTTTGCTGTAGATATTTGGGGATTTTCTGAGATACAGCATCAATTCATGTGCAAACAGTGAGCGTTTAACTGCTTTCTTTCCAATTTGAATGCCTTTAATTTCTTTTTCATGTCTGATTGCTCAGGTTAGAACATCCAGAACAATGTTGACTAACAATAGTGACAGTGGGTATCCTTGCTTGTTCTTGATCTTAGAGGGAAAGCTATCAGTCTTTCCACACTGAGAATGATGTTAGCTATAGGTTTTCCATGTATTCTCTTTATCATGCTGAGGAAGTTCCCTTCTATTCCTAATCTTTGAAGTGTTGTCATCAAGGAGATTGAATTTTATCAAATACTTTTTCTGCATCAATTGAGATGATCATGTAGTTTTTCTGCTTTGATTTGTTGATATGATTTGTTACATTTATTGATTTTCTTACATTTAACCAGGGTTACATACCTGGAATAAATCCAACTTGGCCATGGTGTTTAATTCTTTTAATTTGTTGCTGGACTCAATATGTAAGTATTTTGTTGATTATTTTCTAATCTACATTCATTGAAGAAATTGATCTGTAATTTTATTTTCTTTTAGAGTATTTGTCTGGCTTTGATATTAGGGTGATGTTGGCTTCATAGAATGAGTTTGGTAGTTTTCTTTCTTCAACTTTTTGAAGAGTTTGAACAGGATTGGTACTAATTCTTTCTTGAATACTTGGTAGAATTCCTATGTGAAGCCATATGGTCCTGAGCTTTTCTTTTGGGGGAGCTTCTTGACTGATTCAATCTCTTTACTTGTGGTTATTTTTTAAGGTCATCTATTTCTTCTTGAGTTAATGTTGGTTGTTCATACCTTTCTAGGAAGTTGTCCCTTTCATCTACATTGTCTATTTTATTTCCATATATTTGCTCATAATATCCTCTCATTATCTTCTTTAATTCTGCATGGGCAGTTATTATGTCTCCTCTTCTATTTCTGATTTTATTTATTTATATCCTCTCTCTTTTCCTTTGCTTTGTTTTTTTTTTTTTTTTTTTTCAACCTAGCTAAGGGTCTATCAATTTTATTGATTTTCTCAAATAACCGACTTCTAGTTTTGTTGATTTTCATGATTGTTTTCATGTCCTCAATTTTATTTATTTCTGCTCTAATTTTCATTATTTCTTTCTTTTTGTTTTCTTTGGAATTAGTTTACTGTTTTTTCTCTAATTTTTCCAAGTGAACAGTTAATTCCTCAATTTTTGTTCCTTCTTTTTAATATAGGCACTTAAGGCAATAAATTTCTCTCTCAGCACTGCCTTTACTGCATCCATAAAATTTAATATGTTGTATTTACATTTTCATTTTCCTTGAGATATTTATCTATTTCTCTTGTAATTTCTTCCTGGACTCACTGGTTGTTTAAAAGTGTATTGTTTAGCCTTCATATATTTGTGAATTTTCTGTGCCTCTGCTTGTCATTGATTTCCAACTTCATTCCATTATGATACAGGAAAGTATTTTGTATGATTTCAATATTTTTAATTTATTGAAACTTTCTTTGTAACCCAGCATATGGTCTATCCTTGAGACTGATCCATGAGCACTTGAGAGATGTATGTATCCTGTTATTTTGGGGTGTAATGTATTGTAAATGTCTATTAAGTCTAGTTTTTTTATCGTATTATTCAAAATCTCCGTTTCCTTATTGATCTTCTGTATAGATGTTCTATCCATCGATGAGAGGATGAGATTGAAGTCTTCAACCATTATGATAGAGGTGTCTACTTCTGCCTTCAGTATTATCAGTGTTTGCCTCGTATTTTGAAGCACAGATGTTCATGATATTCTCTTTCTGTTGAATTGCACCTTTTATTAATATATATTGTTCTTCTTGTCTCTTTTAAATGGTTTACATTGGAAGTCTAATTTGGCAGATATTATTATAGCTACTCTTGCTCTTTTCTATAGCCTTGCCTATATGGATACCTTTTTTTTCTGAGGCGGTCTCCTCAGATATTATAGATTGCAGTAATATTTTCCCAGACCAGACAGACTCACCTCGCAGGAGGAAAAAGTAGCCAGCATCAGTTTTCCCTGAAGGTGAGGCCCAACAGGTTGTCAAACTTTGTTATGAAGTCTTGAGTCTCTGATCTTATCCTATCCTGCCCAGCATACAACACTTCTCTGTCTACACTTTCCAACTAGCTTAAAGTGATGCAGTGCCTTTGATTTCAACAGATAATTCTGCCAGGTGTGTTGTTCAGACAGATATGAAGTAGGAGGATAGACTCTGTTTTCCAGTCCCTGGGGCCTAAATTCCTTGAAGGGGGGATTCACGTTTTCTGGGCCCCACCCCTATTTTCTTGGGGAAGATGCACCTTTAGGAAATTAACCCCTTTCACCTGACTAGTTCCTTAGACTCTCAGACAGGTTTAATTCCACCCTTGCTCGGGCAGTGCTGGAGCCTGAGTATGCTTCCAGTTCTATATAATGAGCTGTTTAAGGAGAAAAAAAAATAAAACAAACCAAAATGAAAAACAAAAAAAAAGCCTTTTCAGAGCTGGACACCCATTCCTTGGGTTTGTCAATAAAGTACTTGAGTTGGACATGACTGTATGTATCTGCAGGCTCTATGTGATCCCTTATCTTGGGATCCAGCCCCTTTCCAATAATGTGTGCTGTCCAACTCAAAAAGCCTCTGTTTTGCTGTTTTTTTTTTTCATCAGCACCATCCCTCTCTGCCAGGGCAAAAACTCCTAGATCCTTTAGTTCTTATTCCAGGTTTATCTCCGCTGGGGGCCTGTTTTTGGTAATCAGAATTTGTTAATTAATTACATAATTGGAACTTGACTGAGCTAAGACCTTGCTGATAGCAAAATCTGTTTCCCTTCCCAGCGATTCAAACTGCCACACTCATGGGAAAAGGGCACCAGTCTCCATGTCTTGGGAGACTTACTGTTCTGTGTGGGGTCTCAGCTATTCTACCTTGTCCAGACTGGTGCATGCTGTGTGCCCAGTCACTGATATTACCCCAGCAGTTGTCCTGTATTGTTCTTGGCTATTTACTAGCTGTTTTGGAGGATGAACTAAATTCCACACCTCACTATTCTGCCATCTTACCCCATCACCCTTGCATTGCCATTTCAAATATCATTATTTTTATAAGAAAATTAATCCACATATTCTGTCATTATTTATTTCATATCTTTGAATTTGAGGATGCATATCAGAAAAATTTCAAAAACTAAGATGCTTGAATTAGAGAACTTATCAAATGAAAGTAAATTGACATGTGATCTAAAAGTAATCGATATGCATAATTCAGAATTCTCTTCTTTCTTTGGCACAGTCAATTGTTTCACAAAATACTAATTTGAATTATTTACATTTGTTATGAAGTGATACATTTTTTCACACAAATATTCAATGTTTACTATCTACCTTATTTAATCAAATCAGATATTACAAGCACTTTTTGTTTTTATTTTCTATTGACCAAACACTATCACATTCCTAAACCAGCACTGTCCTAATATAACTTTTTACAGTGATGGAAATGTTTTATATCTGTGCAATCCAGCCCAGTATTCATGAATCACATGTAGCTGCAAAGCATTTGTAACTGAGGACTTATAATATTAATTTTAATTCATTGAAATGCAAAATTTTAGTCACACATAGTTATTGGGTCCATATAAAGTAGAGCAGATAAAAACAATAGTCTTCCTGCATATCATGTATGAATATGTTTATCATGTATGAATTGTGTTATGTCTTCAGACATAACATTATAATTAAGGGGCAATAATGTTACCTTTTAAATAACAATGCATTAGAAACTAAATGTCTTACTTCCTGGCTACAGTTCCTGAATTGATTCAGATATATTTGCCTTTCAAAATTGCAGCTTTCTTATTTATAAAATGATCAATCAAATGTAACTATTCTTTAATGCATTTTGAATCTTTTAAATTCCATGAATTTGTAGTGCATCAGTGACTAGTCATGGAATAAGAGTTCACAGTTTGAAATCAATGTACCCATGATATTAGGCTAAGTTTTTTTCATTTTATAAGTGGAGAAAATAATGAATAGCTTACAGACAATAGATGTTAGAGCTGACAGTTTTGGGAACACAGTAATCCTATTATTTCTTGCTATGTGCAGAGACTTCTAGTTTTTCACAAAAGTCTTCTTTATTTTACTAGAACTATTCATTCCTTTAAGCACATTTTTCAGCCTGGTGTGCAAACTGTGAAGCATTATGGCAAATGGGATGTTGTGGAAACGTATGCACAGATTGTATATCATCTATATAAAGAAAGACTGCCTTTTAAACCTTCTGTCTTGAAGGTTAGAAGGCAGAGATAATCAACCAGTTTTGGCAATGCAGACTATGGCAGCACTTTAGGGAGTGGTGTAAATATCCTAAGAATCTAGATGTTTTTGTGGAGTAGAACTTTTCATTCATTCAGGAAGAAATATCAAGTGTTCTCTGTATTGTTACATAAGAAAGAAATACATTTCTATGTGTTCTTGCAACTGTTACAGAGGCTTAGTTTTTACTCCATTAATACATGAAACTGATACTTGGGAATGTGTTGTACTCATTGAAAAACAAACAAAATCCTTAAAATATGTGGCACTGGTTTAGCAGCTGTCATCCTGGTAGGATACATAAAGCAGGCTAGACAGTTTGCTATCTTGGTTTGTTTTGGCAATGTAGGCAGTAAATTGTCACCTAAGGTAACATAAGAGAAAACATGTGCTTATTAAACTTATAGTTCTGCCAAAGTGATTAGAAAGCCTAAAACTATTGGTGCTCCTTGATACTAACAGAATGATACAATGTGGTGATAGATTTGGGCAAAGATCAATTCACTTAAGGGAATTCAGCTCTGCTATATGAAAATATCTATGCGCATGGCCTACAGTTTAGTAGACTGAAATTCCAGTAATGTTGGGTCTCAGAATTGGAAAAACCAAGGGCTGCTGAGGCCCAAGCAACAGGAAATAGAATTGTCATTCAGCGTCTTTTAAGAGTACCCAGTTAAGTCAATCAAATGCCAACAGCAGAAGCCAGGTCCGCTCAACTTACACCAAGTCTGTTTTAGCTGGCATTTCTTAGGAGTCATGACCAGATATCATATACAACTGTTTAAATAATTAGAAAGCAAATAGATCCAAAGCCTCTGAGAGGATCCATATTCCCAAGGACAAACACACCTGCAATGACTAGGCTTAAAAGTATGTTCAGTCTCTAAGCTTCACTTTTCTCTATAGTCTTCAACGCTCACTGTATATGGGGCCAAAAGGATTGAATAGATGAGAAAGACCTTCTAAGGGGAAACCCAGAGAAGATGGAGGATGATAGAAAGAGAATAATCCAAAAGGGTGAAACTAGAGGTTACCAGATGGGCTAATTGTGAAAAGTTCTTCATGCAAGGTTGGGAGCTTCCCCAATTTCTGCTGACAGAGGTTGATAACTGCTATGAAATACTGGAGGTACTATGCCCCCTGCACTTCTCTTAATTGTATTTGTCTTTTTCAGTTTTCTCCCACTTTGCCAATTTATACTGAGTATCGGGTATAGCAGATTATTTAGTTTATTAATCAACAGGAAATGCCGAGCTGAATCCCCTGCCTACATTTTATAGTATTTCTTCAAGAACCTGGATGCTTAGCTAAATTCAGAAACTAGTATGTTGTTTGAAGAGTTATAGAGAATGGCATACATAGAAATTCTAGTATTCTGAAGTAGATACTTTTGATTGATCCTTAAATTTTTGACTATTTTCTTTCTTTTTAAATAGAATATGTAAGTTTCAAATGAGCACATGGCCATCTAGTACTGGACCACTCTAGTCTCTTGCATTGCTTAGTAAATAATTCTGGCCATTAGAATGCAGAAATGATTACAATTTTGAGGTCACATAAAAGGAAGAAGTAGCTCCTTGTCTTCTATTTATTCTTTCTTTCTCTTGCAAGATAAAAAATGAGAGATTATGACTGATACATTTTTTAAACTTGTTTTATTGTGAAATATAACATATTGATAAAAAAAACGATACATTTCAAAGTGCATTTTAACATATAGTTATAGAACAAATTTCAAAGTATGGTATGGGTTATAGTTGCACAACTTTAAGTATTTATTTCTAGCAGTTCCATAAAATTGGAGACTAAAAAGAAATATCAACATAATGAGTCAGTATAACTCAAAACATTCTAAGGAATGAAGGGACAACAATATAGATGAAACTTGAGTTTCAGGATGGCTTCCCAAAATAGAGCCAGCTCTTCACTGAGTACTTCATTTTTATGTACCAGGTTCTTTCCTTGAGAATTTTGTAAATATTATGCTACTCTCTTTTATTATTGACTGCTACTTTGGAAAATTCTGGCCTTAGCCTTATTTTTTAATCTTAATCATGACATGTCATGTAAACAACATATGTGAAGAATTTCTTCCTTATCTTTGAAGTGCAAGAAATTCATGATGATATGCCTAGGTGTTCATTTTAGTGCATCAAATTTTCCTGAGATTTCATGTAACCTTTCAACCTATAGAGTCAACGTCTTTTTCTTAAATTATAAACTTATTATTTTTCAAGTAGGTATTCATGTAACTATTAGCCAATATTCTTGGAATTATTTTATTTCATGATTAATTGGTTTTCTCTTCTTGCTATCCAAATTGTCACAAAAAATCACCTAAATAAATTTACTTATCTTACAGGTAATAGACTAAGTCAGAAGTCTGACATATGGCACACTATGCTAAAATCAAAGTGTCTTCACTGGTGTATTCTTTTCTGAAAGCTCCGGTGAAGGATCCATTGCCTTGCCTTTTGCACATGGCTGCCAGAATTTATTCACTAATGGCCCCTTCCTCTAGCCTCAAAGCCAGCAATTTTCATTTCATAGAAACTTTTTCTGTTCTCACATGTCTCTCTCTAACCACACCCTAGAAATGTCCTCTCCATCTAAGGACTCATACGATTAGATTGGGGCTATCTTGATAATCTAGGAAAATCTCTCCATCTGAATGTCTGTAACCTTAGTCACATCTGCAAAGCCCCTTTTGCCATGAAAAGTAACATTGCCACAGATTCTTGGAATTAAGGAATGGATATTGTTCTTGTTTGAAAGTGTTGTGTAGCCAAGAAAACCCATGCCTTTTAATCCTGATTTAATACTGTAGGGTGGAAGACTTTGATTAGATTATTTCCATGGAGATGTATGACCTTTTGATTACATGGTTTCCATGGAAATCTGTCTCCTTCCCATTCAAGGTGAGGTTTCTTACTGGAGTCCTTAAAGATGGAACCATTTTGGGAAAAGCTGCAGAAGTAGCTGAGCTAACAGAGGCAACAGGAGAGCCAGACATTTGGAGATGCAGAAAGAAAATGTCCTTGAGGAAGCTGTTTGAAACCAGAAGTCAAAGACCTCAGCAGTTCTGGCTCTATTGGCCTCTCCCTGAACCCCTTAGATTGGACATTCTTTTATCCTTAGAACTGTAAATTTATAATGTAATAAATTCACTTTATAAAAACTGTTTCATTTCTGGTATATTGCATTTCAGCAGCTTTAACAAACTAATACAGATATATTTGGGAACAATTATTCTGTCTTCCTGTTATAACTTATTTCTTTTTGTTTTTTCTTTGCATTCTTCACACTTTCAGGAACACAAACAATCCTCTTCGCATTTTTTATAAGTCTATCATTTCTACATAAATCTAATAAACACTATTATGGTCCATTAAAATTTTCCTCTCTATTCTTAATATTATTCTCCATATTTTTACATTGTTTTCATCAATGTTCTCCTGCACTGCTTTTAATTTAATTTTCATTACTAGGTGGTTTTATTTTTAACATCTATTTCTTTCCCAAACTCTGCCACCGATTGTCTAATTTCATTATCTAGTGTATATTTTGAGCCAGCTGCTGTAAGTGCTTTATTTCTTCACTTTAGGATATGGCTGCTTCAATATTATTATTATTATTAATATTTTTACATGGTTTATGGTGGGAGTCACATTTCATTCTTTTTCCATGTTAATATCCCCTTATTGTAGCACCATTTGTTGAATTTTTGTTTGTTTGTTTGCTTGTTTGTTTGGGAAGTGAATGGGCCAGGAATCGAACCTGGGTCTCCTGCATGGCAGGTGAGAATTCTACCGCTGGATTACCCTTGCACCCTTCTTCAATATGTTTACATATATATTTTTAAATTCATAGTGATCTGTTTGACTAAATGCTCAATTTCTCTTGACTTTTATTTCTTCTCAAGAGTTTTCTTCCTATTTTTGCTCTCCCCACCCACTGCTTTGTACATTTTCTGTAATGCTGAATTTTTGGCTTATTACATTTTGTCAGTGGGATAAATTATAATGGTAAAAATATTTGCAGAAGAGTCATATAAAGAAGGAACCAGGACCATGTTCCAAACTTCTAATAATTATCTACTATATTTCACTAATAGCCTGGTTTGCAAACATTTGTTTATTTAACATTAATCACAGTTATTTTCTTTGTTTCTCCTTCATGACAGACAGAGCCTCACCATCAGCCCTGGTACCTTGTTCTTATTGTTTTAATTGATCTATAAAATGCAGTGATGGTTTATCTTCCTTGGTATATGCTACCTAATTTAAAGAAAAGTTGCCTGTTTTGTGTTATTTGCAACCCCAGGTAAACTTTTTTACAAATATCATTCAACTTTATTTGAACATGTCAATAGTGTGCATTGTTTTCTCCTATGTTGTATTTTAGGGGGAAGAGGTTTAGAGTATCATGATTTCCTTGCCTCTGGAGTTTGCGTTTGTGCTTTTAATTCCTTTCATTGTTATTTGTATTGTATCCAGAAAGATATTGAAAGACAACCACTTTTTCTTTTTATTTTACCTGGAAATTGTAAATATGAATGTCTAAATTAAAAGTTTCATTAACATATTCATATTCTACATTTCTATATACTTTGAACTTACATACATATTAAAAAGTTCAGATAATTTTTGAAGCAACACATCTCAAAGATTCTTTAATTATTCCTTCAAATTTTGACCCAGCTACTGCAATATGTTAATTTGGAAGCAATATTGCAACATTATTCTAAGTGTAAATGAATGTATTCTTTCATTTGCATACATACTCAAAATCAAGTATTTATATTTAAATTGCCTCAAGTTGGACGTTATTAAGAAGATTTATGGTTTATTTTTTCTTCTTTTGAAAAGGAAAATGCCTTCGCTTTGGGAGCCTTTCCAAGCATATACAAATCGAACACAATTTCTAATGAGGTTTATGATGAAGCATTTAAACTTTAGCTTGGATTGTTTATTAATCAATTGTACTTCTGATCATTTTCTCATGCAATTAAATTTTATCAAAATGTATATGTTATGTTAACAATTTTATATGTCAATTTGGTAATTTAATTTTCAAGTAATTTTGCCAGTATAAAAATATATGGGAAAAACTTTCTCTCTGTTTTTTCTCACAGAAAAGTATAAAAAGATGTTAGAACATAGTGAATCGAGAAAAAAAGAAAGTATAAAAACCCATTAGGGGAGTCAATTCACTGAAAATTTAATCTGTTCCTATCAAATTCCCAAATCCAGTGTAAAAGCAATGACTGCATTTGAGTGGTAACAAATATGCAGCTTGTGAGAGATATTTTTATTATTTTAGCAAAATGTATAAACATTTTAGGGTTAGACTTATTCTCTTCATATTTTATCTGTTACATCATTAGAAATAAAAAAACACAATATAGTAAAAATAATACAGAAGTAAGCTATATTTAGTTTGCTCTGGCTAGCATATGTGTGGCCACCAGCTCTCACATTTAGTTGCGTTTTTTCGTATCATTTGTTTTGTCAACTCATGCAGGTGCTGCCAACACTGGCAATGTGCTTGGGATATGAGGCCTCTACACCTCACTCTTATTCAGAGTTTCATCAAGTAAGAATGATAGACAAGACTCATGATGCACATGCTAAATAAAGGACTTATTTTAAAAAAATCAGAGAACAAACCAATATTCTCCAAATATCAGCTTTTCTGAATCATTGTTTTGAAGACTGTGGCTTAAATGGCCCTCTTATTAGGCTTTCTGCCAATATTTGGCTTAATAACTACTGCAACGTAGAACATAAAAAACTAGAAAAAGATAAAATTAAACCCAAATAAAGAAGAAAGAATAATTAATTAAACAAAGAAATAAATGAAGTAGAAAACAGAAAAGCACAGAGAAAGAAAACAAAACCTCTCTTTTGAAAATATAAATAATTGATCAACTCTTTGCTAAAAATGGTCAGGAAAAGGGAGAAGTGCACAGAGAGAGAGAAAGAGAATTAATCTATTAATATTAATAAAGAAAAAGGAAAGATTACCACACATCCTATAGTTATTAAAAGAACAATAACAAAATACAATGAACAACTTTCTGCCAATATATTAGAAAATATAAATCAAATGGACAAATACTCTGAAAAATACTATCTACAAAACTCATAGAAGACATAGATAATCTGAATAGTTTTATATCGATTAAAGAAGTGAATACTTTGTTACAAAACCTTCCTACAGAAAAAAAATTATTGGCCTAGATAGCTTCCTGGTGAATTCTGACAAAATTTTAAGGGGGAAATAAAAACTATTCTATGCAAACTGTTTCTGAAAATAGAAGAGAGATGAACATTTTAAACTCATTTCATGAGACCAGAATAATCTTAATACAAAATCAGTGATAGATATTACAAAAGAAGAAAACTAACAAATCAATATTTCTTATGAACATAGACACAAAACTTGTTGCAGTAATATTTATATCCCTCTGAATGAAGCATTGGCTTCTGAGTAGAGTATGGATAATGATCAAGTGGTCTGGGCAAAGTTATTTGGGTTTGTGCAATCTTGTGAGTGTGTGTTCTCATTGCTTTTTCCTATTTTGTGTACAAAGTATTTTTGCGATCAAAAGCATGCAAAAATATTTAATTTCTATAATAGCTTATTAAAATTGATGTGTATTTAAATAACCTGTACCCTGGTTTGTCGTGGGTACAGGCTATGTTTTATTTATTTATTGGTTGGGTTCTTTATTTTTTCCTGTTGTACCAACTGCTTTACCCTACTTTGCCTAAGTATTACTAGATCTTTTCTAATAATTTACATGCTGCTCCTAAATCTATGGTGAACTTAATATATGCCAAAATTAGACTCTGAAAGCTATATTTACCCATTAAACAGAAGTATTTTATATCCTAAGTTCTTTTAGTATACATACATTAATTTGATCTCTCTTTAGACATGTTTTTCCTCTTTTGTCCTGTCAGATTCAGTGATTTCTTTGCCCGTATTGAAATTTTGTATAATTAGACTCCACAAATTGGTCTGGCCAGGATAAGCTTTTTTTGAAGGGTGGGAAAGCAAGGAGAAAAAGAAGATATAGATATTATTTTTCTTTTACTTTCAAGTAATTTCATTACATAACATATCTTCAAATAAGATATAGCTTAAATTTAAATCATGATTGCTGAATTTGCCTACTTTCTAGCTAGAAAATTTGTTTAAACATTTATAATAGGTCTTGCAATGACTGTGTGCACATAGCTTCATTCCAAAAGAGGCACAAACAAAAAATGGTAGAGATTATTGTAGACTATTATAGCTGTTGGGGTACTATCAACTGATAGTAAAATCTCCTTTGGGTATACTGATATTGAAATTAAGAAACACTCAGAGAACAGCTTAAATTCTCTAAGGTGTATTCTTCTCTTCAAAGGAAATTATATACCCCTTGAGAGCGGCCATAAGACAAAAATTCCAACTAAATAAAAAATTAAAAAGAGGGAGAGAAAGTTTTAAACATCTGGATGATTATCGATTGCTAAGCAGTAAACAGCATGAGTGAATCATAAATCATACAAGGCCAATGTAATTGCCTCTTTCATAGAACCTTAAGTTTAGCTGTTGATTTCAGTACATTCATTAACTATATTGTCATACTTTCCTTTGTATGCTTTACTTAATTTAGTTTGAATATGCATGATCACTTCTATGTGAAATAGGCAGTAGTATAGATTTGAAAAATAAATACATCACTATCAATGAAGTGTTGTTGAGAAATTATGTTATAACAAAATTATTTAAGAATGGAAGAGAGTAATGGATGTCATGCTATAAGAATACACATATTTATATAAATGCTAAAACCCAATTGTTACCAAAATAGCTTAACAGAACTTAGAGGGAAAAACTGCTGGGGTATTTCAAAGAATAGAAAATCCTTGGAATCTTTGCCAAAGCGTGTCACAGACTTTTTCATTCACTGTAATCATAAGTTCACACCTACTAATTTTTTGGTATGTGTTTATGTTCACATTTAAATTTTTAATGAAAATAATATCTGGTTGACATGCCTTGAATCATCTGTCCATGCATATTTTTTTGAGTGTGGAATGTATTGGCAGAAAAATTAAAAGGGGAATGTAATTGCCAGAAAAAAAAGCATAATTGTTTAATTATATTGTGAAATGTAGAAAGTAGTAAAATACCAGAAACAAAAAATAAAAATAATCTTGGAAAGAAACAGAAATGCATGCAAATATTAATAAAAAATATATTTTTAAAAACACAAAATGATGAAAATGTAACTATGTGACAGTACTGACCACAACTTGCTTTAAAAACATTTTCTTTTACTCAATTCACACTATATTCATCTGATTTTCTTCCTACTCTTTATCAAGTCCATTTGAATATTTTAATGGTTCAGTTTTCTCTGTATGAAGTTAAAAGAGAGTTTCTTTATACTTCAATTCTACGCCTTGTTTCACACGCTATAATTTCTAAAAATGGTTTCAGTTACTTACCTTGATGAATCTAAATTTATTTAACTGATGCAAACTTCTCATAAGAACTTTATTTCCATATACCTGTTTAATAGCTAGTTAAAAATCATCACTAATGCAAAATACCAAATTCTTTATTGCCCACCATACGTAACGACTTTTACAGTTGTGAGTGATAGGACATAGAAAGATACGTTTGTACGTGTGTATATAAATATATAAGTATGAACATATATACCAATTAACTAGGACAAAAAGACCAAACACTGATCTCACAAACTTATGAGAGATTTAGGGGTTGTTGAGAGGATTCAAGGGATAGTTGATTCAAGGGACCACCTGAAAGTAATTAAGATTTAACATTCCCAGATACATAGTTTCATTCCATTTATCCTTCATTTTTATTTGCGTGTGCAGCTTAATTGTAGATAAGTGTGCTGTATATATTCTATATAGAGGAAAACAGTTACCATTCTCTCTTAACATTTTTTAATTCCCAATTCCAATGGAAGGGGCTTGATAGATACTTATTGGACTGTCTCCCTAATGAACAGAATATTAGCATTGATCATATTTCCAAAAGGGATGAATTTCCTTCACATAAAGAGAGATAACAGAAAAATATTTTTCCTATGAATAATGATATAGCCCAAGTGTTGATGAGTATACTAGTTTTCTAGGTCCTGTGACACCCTGCTGCAAACTGGGTGGCTGAAAAAACAGAAATTTATTCTCTCACAGTTCTGGAGGACAGAAGTCCAAAGTCAACATGTCAACAGGGCTGAATCCTTCTGGAGATTCTGAGGAAGTATCTGTTCCATGCCACCCTCCTAGCATCTCATGGCTGTTGACAGTTCTTGGCATTCCTTGGCTTGTACACACATTGCTACAATCACTGCTTCAGTCTTCACATGGCCCTCCATCTGTATCTCTGTGTCATCTCCTTTTCTCTCTCATGTAAGGTCGCCTGTCATTGGATTTAGGGTGCACCCTACTCCAGGATGATTTCATCTAGAGATCCTTAATTACTTCTCTAAAGGTGTTTTCTTCCCAAATACAGTCACTTTTGTAGCTTCCTGATGGATTTAACTTCTTGGGGGTCACCATTCAACCCATTACAACAATAAATGTGGATCAAGTGGAAATCCCAGATATTTGTGAAACCATAAATTGGTACAGCTACATTGGAAACTGATTTGCTCTGTACAAAAATGAAAAGTCCCCGTGTTACACCATAGCAGGACTATTCATAGTTAGGACAAACCAGAAATATTCAAACTGTCCATGTGCATAAAATGCAAATTATACTGTGGTAAATTCATATAGTGGAATAATGCATAATATAAAAATTAGCAAGCCACTTATACATGCAACAATATGGATGAATCCCACAAACATTATGCTGCACAAAAGTATGCTGTTACAAATGGATATATACTTTATGATTGTATTTATATAAAGTATACAAATAGAAAATTCTTCCTATGGTTTTGAAAGTCAGGATATTGGCTACACTTGATGAGATTAGTCACCTGGGATTGGCCACAAGGCAGCTTCTAGTGTGCTGTAGGTGTTTTCTTTTTGACCCAGAGAGTGGTTCCATGGGTGTTTTCACTTAACAATTATTCATTGAGCTCTAGCTTAGGATTTCAGCACTTTTTCCATTTTATTATACTTCAATATAGCTTTTTAAAAAGTTATGAAATACATGTTCCCTCAAATATTACAGCATACATAAACAGCCTTGGTGTTCCTTAACTGTTCCCTAGCTCATTAAACAGTGTTACAACCTATCTAGTTGCTGAAGGCAGGAATCTGGGAACAATCCTTGAGTACTGCTTTCTTCTCAGTCTCATACATTACCCAGAAAAATAACGTGTTTTCTTAGTCTACCCATATTTTATCATCTAGGCATTAGCATTTTTCTTCAAGATTAAGAGAGATGGTTTATCTTTACACAGAAACAAATGGAAACCATGAGAACGATGTTTCAATACTGTTGTCCTATTGTATGTTTTGTGTTCTTTTTCTTGATTTCATGATTTTTGTCATATACTTGGTTTTACCATTTTGATTCTGAGGGGCCTAGGATGACTTTTAAAGTATTTGTCCTTTGTGTTTCTTGCATATGTAAATTTATATCTTTGGCCAAATTCAGGAAGAGAAACATATTATCTCTTCAAATATATTTACGACTTTCAATTATTTTCCATCCACTTCTAGAACTATGTATCTATATTCTGGTCATTACTCCACCCACTAGGATATTTACATGGTTTCAACAGTGGATAAAATTTATATCTATAAGAAGTAAAGCATACTAATAATAGAAAGGGAATTTTAAGTCATGGCCTTACTTAATGAAAACCAAGACTGGATTCTCGTTGTTTTTGCTCTGCCTTTTTTTTTTTTTTGCATCAGGATTCACTGGAACAATGAAGGCCGCTGAACTTTTTGTCCTTAGAACCCTTAGTCTGGTTAGGTCCTTTTTTTTTGGCCCAGATTAAGTGGCATTCCTCTAAGAAAGGTGAAACTTTTTCATAGACATTAACCCATTCTTGTTTATCCCATTCAAGATCATCACATTCCACATCCTTGCTGTGGGGGGGTGCCTGTGGCTTGCAAGGGCTCAGGTGATTGAGGCTCCAGCTGTTGCATGGAGCAACTGTGCTGCATATGGCTCAGAGCCCCTGCTCCTGCTTCTCTGTGCCCCTGCTCTCCTGCAACTCTTTCCATATGCTTCTTTTTAAAATTAATTATTTAATTAATTTTTATCATCACAATTGACTTTTTTCCCCTTTTTTTGTGAAAAATAACATACTTACCAAAAAAAGGAATACATTTCAAAGTGCAATACCACAATTAGTTATAGAGCATAACTCAGAATTGGGCAAGGGTTACAATTCCACAATTTTAGGTTTTTACTTCAAGCTGCCCTAAAATGCTGGAGACTAAAAGAGATGTCAATTTAATGATTCAGCAATCATATTCATTTGTTAAATCCTATCTTCTCTGTATAACTCCACCATCACCTTTGATCTTTCTATCCCTCTCTTTAGGGATGTTTGGGCTTTGTCCTTTCTAACTTTTCATGTTGGAAAGGTTTGTCACTAATATGGGGTAAGGAGATGGAATTATCTGATGTTCTGGAGAGGCTGGGCCCACTAGGTTTCAGGACTTATCTGGTCCAGGGACCCATCAGGAGATTGGAGCAGTTAATTGCTGAGTGCCATGGAACATGAAATATGCTCTCTACCATTGAGCTTTTTCTTGACTACATTAAGGAGGATATAATGCCATAAAACTGGGTGGGGAACTTGTGTTGGCATTGGGATCCTTGGTGCTGTTATTTTCATCCTTTTCACTCCCATTGCTACAGGTTTATATGTTTGATTTCTTATTACTGGGAAAGTACTAGAAAATCTGGGAATCGTATCTTTTTTTTACTTTTGCTTTACCTCTTACCTTATGTCTCTTTCTCTTCTGAAAAATATCATCCTTTTGTATTAATATGAAGCAAAAAATTATAATGAAAGGAAGCAAGGATTTATTTCTTAATTAGAAAAAGGATTGACTAGAATTGAACCAGGTATACTTTGTTTATGGTACATGAGGTCTAGAGAATAAGAGCACCCTAATTTGGCAGTCTTCGCAAATGAGTAGAGAAAACATTTCTTAGGAGACACTTCTTAGTAGTGCATATTCTGTGAGATATGCAAAGATTAAAACAGTCAAGATTTGTCCCATCACATCTCTTGTATTTTTCACAATTTGTATCTCTTCTATTTCTAATTGCTCAGCTATAAAACACATTATGTGCAATAAGCTAATTGCCCTAATTTCCTTTTTATCTCTTTAAAAATAATTATGATTTCACAAGAGGTTGCAAAAATAGTACAGAGAAGTCTTGTGAACTCTTTACTTAGTTTTTCCCCATTGGTTCCATCTTGTTTTTTGTTTGTTTGTTTGTTATGGGCTACCACTCCCCATTGGTTACATCTTTTATAAAGATAGTATGATATCTAAACCAGGAAATTGTTATAGGTATAATGGGTGTGAATAGAGCAAAATCATTTACCATATGTGTATATTTATGTAACTCCCAGCACAATCAAGATACAACCAAGATTCCATCACTGCATAGCTCTTCCTTGGTCTACCTCCTTATAATCACATCTGTCCCTCTTTCCATCAGTCCTGACACTGGCAACCAGTAGTATGTTCTACAGTCCTATACTTTCGTCATTTGAAAAATATTACACAAATGGAATCATGCAGAATATGACTTCTAAAATTTGGCCTTTTTTTTCTCCCATCATAATGCCCTTATGGTCCATAAGAGTTGCTGTATGGACAAGTGGTTAGCTCCATTTAATTGCTGAATAGTTCTCCATGGCATGTTTGTACTGCAATTTACCTCAGCATTCAACTTCTGTATGAAATTTTGGTTGTTACTGAGTTTTGACTATTACAAGCAAAGCGGTTATGGACTTTACAAATAAAATGGTTTTGGACAATCATGTACAGATATTTGCATACATGTATATCACTATTTTTCTGGGATAAATGCTCAGTAGTTGATGGATTATATGATGTGTAGATATAGTGGCTGTATCATTTTATATTCTCGCCAGCGATATAGGTGAGATCTAGCTTGTCTACCTCCCTCATCACCCTTTGGTGCTGTAACTATCTTTTTCTTTTAGACATCATGTAGTATGTAATGATATTTAATTATGTCTCAAACAGCATTTCCCAAATGGCCTGTGATGTTTACCACATTTCTAAGTGCTTATTTACTACCCATATATCCTCTTAGGAGGAATGACTCTTTCCCTCACAAAGACATATTCAAGTACTAAACCCAGCCCTTGGAAATAACTCACTTGTAAATGCAACCAACAAAAATCCTGTTGGCAAAGATGAGGCCAAACCAGGTAGACCTTAGTACAAATGAGTGAGTTCGTATAAAGTAAATCTGGACACAGCCATAAAGGGACAAAGAGAAAAATATTCACGGGATGGAGACAGGTTGAGTTATAGGCTGAACAAATCACCACCTGAACACTACAGCATTCAAAGAAAGCATGGTTTTGCTGCCACATTAATTTTGGACTTCTAGCCTCCAAAACTATGACAGAATAAATTATTATTTAAGCCAGTTATCTGCGGAACTGTTTATAGCAGCCTTAGCAAATTAAAAACAAAATGTTTTGCTTATTTTCTAATTTGATATTCTTATGGTTGAAATGAAATCTTTGAAAGGTATGTGGTTTGCAAATATTTAACTCAAGTGTATGGCTTGTGTTTCAAAGCTCCTAGTAAGGTATTTCCTAGAGAAAATATTTTTGATTTTGTAAAACTTTTGCTAATGTCCAATTTATTGTTATTGTGGTTGTTGTTTTTTAGTGGATTGTGTTTTTGGTGTCAGGGCTAAACAATAACTTCATGCCAAGCTATAGACACCAAAGATTTCCTCCTGTGTTTTACTCTAACAGTATTATAGCTTAATGTTTTGTATTTAAGTATAATATAGACTGGATAGTTTTTACATTAAATGTGAGGTTTACCTTGCAGTTCCATTTACTTATTTGTTTGTTAGTTTGCTTTTGCTTGTGGATAACTAGTTGTTCCAGCATGGATTGAAAAACTAACTTTCCTCCATTTAACTGCTTCAGCACCTTTGTCAAAAATGAGTTTCTCCTATAAGTCTGAAGCTATTTACGGCTTCTTTGTTCTGATCCATTGATCTATATATCAATCACCCCACCAAATCACACAGTCTTGATTAGTGTAGGTATATAATAAGACTTGACATTATTTGAAGTGATCTCTCCCATGTGATTCTTCATTTCACAAATTGTTTTAGTTATTGTACTTCCCTTTCCATATTTTACAACAATATTGCGTATATAAACAAATAAAATTTGCGGTGGAAGAAACTTTGAGGGAAGATGGCAAAGTCCATCCAGGACTAATTCTTCCCTCCACAACAGCTAGTAAGCAGGAAGAAACTATCTGCAACACCTATTCCTGGACTCCGGGACCAAGCAGAACACTGCACACAGCCTGGGAAGAGTGGAGGTAGAGGAAAATAAACCACGTTAAAGAACTGCGAGTTGCTGTCACTGCACAGCAGCTGCTGATGTCCAGTCCCCCCTCACGTGTTGGGCTGCCTTGTGATCCAGTGTTTTGGCTAGCTGCAACTGGCACAAAGGGATGTAAAAATTATTTCCACAAGAACTGGGGGATGGTGTATATAGAGAAATGCTGATTGTGGCTTTGATTAGAAAATAAAAAAAACCTGATAGGTCCCATCTCTGAGCTACTGTTTCAAACCACCCCAGACAAAAACAAGGCAGCAGCAGCCATTGTTCCAATCTTCCCTCAAGAAAGGTAGAAGTTGTGGAAGTTTCAAGATACAGTGCCTCCTTAAGGCTGAGGGAAGCAGTGTTGAAGGGTGCCATCTGCTGGGCGCAATAGGAAAGCACATTGTCAGGAAACCATCAAGAAGTCTTTAGGCATTTCTACTGACCCTCTCTCCTGGGCACTTTGGAGATTGTCTGCATCCCCTTCATGGATCCATAGCATTGTTTAGTCTGGCAAATACTGACCTGGGAGAGTCCACTCTGGCATGATCTTACTCCCAGAATTTGCCCTGTAGACAAAAGCAGTTTGAGACAAGGACAGGAGTGTAAAAATAAACTACAGAGAAAAAAACCAAACCAAACAGAACAGACTGATTCCTGGATAAGGAACAGAGGAATGATATATTTTTCCTGGTGTTTAAATAATTGCACAAATGGTACAATCATAAAAAAATGTACCATATAACCAAAACAAGATTCAGATGAAGAAGAGCTGGAAATTTCTGATTAGATAAAAATGGGCAATTCTAAAGGCTTATAAGTCAAACCAAGTGTCAAAAAGAGATTTTAACAAAAAAACAATAACAATAAAACCTTAGGAAAGAGAGAGAAATTGACCTTCAGAGTAAACTTGTAGTGATCAGGTATCTAGACATCAGCAAAAAAGGTGAAAATAATTAAGAAGTCGGAAAATAAGGTTCAGTTAAAGGAACAAAGTAAAACTTTGGAGGAAATACAGAATTTGAAACAACTAAAGAAAGATATTCAAACAAATTTCCTAAATCAATTGCAGAAGATGAGAGAAAATATGGCTAAATAGATAAAGGTTATTAAGAAGACACTGGATGTATATAAAGAAGAATTTGAAAATATAAAAAGAAGCATAAAGACATTCTCCCCATTGCTGGGTGCCCATCTCAAAGGCACCAGTGTAGTGTCCCCAACCTGTGCCTATACCTGCGCTGTAATGCATCACCACACCCTCATGCCCAACCCCACACCCTGCATCCTGATCTACATCCATACTGCAAATACAAGGCTTTAGATTACTGAAGGAAGTCCACTTCTAAAGTTAACCAATCAAGATATTTAATGCCATGAAGACAGCAGAAGATCACTAAGCAAACAGATATAGCCTAACCTAACAACCAAATTAAAACATCTGAGGAGACACAGACATTGACACAACTAATCTAAGATGTTCATATAACTCTAACAAATAAAAAAAATGGGATGGCTAATACATAAAGGAATAAAGTAGACATTAGTAGAGCATATAGAGGAATTTGAGAAATAAATAGAATATGGCAGGTGTCACAGAGAGCAAATATGCTATAGAACAAATAAAAATATACTAGAGGTATGAAACAGCAGATTTGAAGAGGCAAAAGAAAGAATAAGCAAACTAGAGGACAAGATAACTGATTTCAAACATTAAAAATAGCAAATGGCGAAACAGATGGAAACATTTGAAATGGATCTCAGGATAATGATGGGCAAACAAAGCATGCAAATATAACAATCATTGGTGCCTCAGAAGGAGAAGAGAAAAGGGCTAGGAATATTCATTGAAAATGTAATGTGGGAAAACTTCCCAACCCTTAAAAGTGACATTAATATTCAAGTTCAAGAAGCTCAACAAAGTACAAGACACATACTAATCAGTCTGTCAAAGTTTGAAGAGAAGCAGAAAATCCTGAAAATGGCAGAGAAAAAAAACTACTATAATCAAGGGTAGCTACATAAAATTGAGTTCATACTACTCAGTGGTGCCAGACTACTGGCACACGGAGGTGAAAAGACAGTGGTATGATAGGAATCCTGCAAGAGAAAGACTTACAGCCAAGAATTCTGTACCCAGCCAAATTGTCCTTCGAAACTGAGGGAGAGATTAAAATTTTCAAAGACAAATCCTGAAAGAATTTGTCAGCAAGAGATTGGCCCTACAATAAATACTAAAAGGAACTCTGCCAGCTGAGAACAAAAGACAGGAGAGGGAGGTCTGGAAGAGGTCACAGAATTGAAGAGTATCAGTAAAGGTAACTTAAAGGATAAAAAGAGAAAGAGGGAAAATAATATATATATAGATCAGACAAAATCCAAAAAGATAAGATGGTGGATTCAAGAAATGCCTTATCAGTAATAACTTCAAAAGTTACCAGACTAAATTTACCAATTGAAAGATACAGATTAGCACAATTCATTAAGAAACATAATCTGGTTATATGCTACTTGCAAGACTCATTTTAGATAAAAGAATACAAATAGATTGAAAATAAAAGGATGGAAAAAGGTTTTCTATGCAAGTTATAACCAAAAGAAAGCAGGAGTAGTTATACTAATATCAGACAAAATAGACTTCAAATGTAAAGACATTGTAAGAGACAAAGAAGGTCACTATATATTAATTAAAGGACCAATTCACCAAGGATATATAACAAGCATAAATATTTATGCTCCCAATCAAGGAGCTCCAGAGTACATGAGGCAGACATTGGCAAAACTGAAGGGAACTATCAATGCTTCTACAATAATAGTAGAAAACTTCAATACATCACTCTCTGCTATAGATAGAACAAACAGACAGAAATTCAACACAGAAATAGAGAAGTTAAACAACTTGGCAAATGAATTAGACCTAAGAGATATATAGGTCATTGCACTCCAAAACACAAGGGTACAAGTTCTTCTCTAGTGCTTATGGAACATTCTCCAGGAAAGATCATATGCTGGGCACAAAATAGAAGACCTCAACGAGCCAATTACAAGTAAAGAGATTCAATCAGTCATCAAAATCCTCCTACAAAGAAAATCCCAGGGCCAGATGGGTTCACAGGTGAATTTTATAAAATACTCCAAAAGAGCTATCACCAGCCATGCTCAAACTTTTCAAAAAAGAAGAATGTGGTAAAAGGAACTCTACCTAACTCATTTTATGAAGCTAATATCATTTTAATACCCAATCTGGGTAAAAATGCTATAAAAAAGAAAAACTAAAGGCCAATCTCCCTAATGAACATAGATGCAAAAATTCTCAACAAATATTATCAAATCAAATCCAACAACACATTAAAAGAATTATATACCATGACCAAGTGGGTTTTATACCAGGAATGTAAGGATGGTTCAACACAAGAAAATCATTTAATCTACTACAGCACAATAACAAATCAAAAAGGAAAAAATCCCCTGCTCATCTCGATTGATGCTTAAAAAACATTCAACAAAATTCAGCATCATTTTCTGATAAAAACACTTCAAAAGATAGGAATTGAAGGTAGCAACCTCAATATGATAAAGGGGATATATGAAAAACTGATAGCCAGTATCATACTCAATGGAGAGTGACTGAAAGCTTTCCCCCTAAGATCAGGAAGGAGACAAGGAT
This sequence comes from Tamandua tetradactyla, assembly GCF_023851605.1. Taxonomy (NCBI): domain Eukaryota; kingdom Metazoa; phylum Chordata; class Mammalia; order Pilosa; family Myrmecophagidae; genus Tamandua; species Tamandua tetradactyla. The sequence continues at coordinate 72,917,162 of NC_135335.1, read as the reverse complement.
GCCCACTGTCACCAATATTATTCAATAGTGGGCTAGAAGTTCTAGCTAGAGCTATTCAGGCAGGGCAAAAAAATAAAAAGTATCCAAACTGGAAAGGAAGAAATAAAACTTTCGTTATTTGCAGATGACATGATATCATACTAGGAAGACCCTGAAAAATCCACAGCAAAATTACTTGAGCTAATTAGCAAATTCAGCAAAGTTGTGGGATATAAAATTAATATGCAAAAATCGGTAACATTTATATATACAAACAATGGCCTGATTGAGGATTCAGTTAAGGAAAAAAAATCTCATTCAAAATAGCAACTGAAGAATCAAGTATCTAGGAATGAACTTAACTAGGGATGTAAAGGTCGTTTAGCAATACTATGTATTAATATAATACTATGTATTGCTAAAAGAAACCAAAGAATATGTAAATAGGTGGGAAGACATTCCCTGCTCATGGATAGAAAGGATGATTATATTTAAGATATCAATTCTACTCAAATCGATGTACAGATTCAATAAAATACCAATCAAAATTCCAACAACCTATTTTAAAGACTTGGAAATGCTAATTCCTAAATTCGTCTGAAAGGAAAAGAGACCCTGAATAGCTACAAGCATCCTAAAAAATTACAAAGTGGGAGAATGAACACTTCCTGACTTTAAAACTTATTATAAAGCCACAGTGGTCAGAACAGCATGGTACTGGCACAAAGACAGAAGTATCGACCAATGGAAGCGAATCAAGAGTGCAGATATACACTACCAAATTTATGGTCAATGATTTTTCGACAAGTCCCCAAATCCACTGAACTGGGACAAAACAGTCTTTTCAATAAATGGCATGTGAGAACTGGATATCAATAGCCAAAAGAATGAAAAAGACCCTTGCCTTACACCCTATGCAAAAATTAACTCAAAGCAGATCAAACCCCTAAAGATAAGAACTAGCAACATAAAGTGTCTAGAAGAAAATGTAGGGAAACATCTTCAATACCTAGTAATAGGAGGCAGCTTCCTAAAGTTTATACCCAAAGCACAAGCAACAAAAGAAAAAAATAGACAAATGGGAACTCTTAAAAATCAAATGCTTCTGCAACTTAAAAGACTTTGTTGAAAAGATGAAGAAGCAGCCAACTCCGTGGGAGAAAATATTTGGAAAAGCACACATAAGACAAAGGTTTGATATCCTGTTGTGTTAGTTAGATTCAGTTGTCAACTTGACCAGGTGAGCATACCTAGTCTTGTTGCTGCAGACATAAGCCAATGGTACGTGAACCTCATCTGTTGCCAATTACATCTGCAGTCAGCTAGGAGGCGTGTCTGCTGCAATGAGTGACGTTTGACTTAATTGGCTGGTGCTTAAATGAGAGATTGCAACGTAGCACTGCTAAGAAGCTCGGCATTCCTCATCTCAGCACTTGGAGCTCAGCCCAGGCCTTTGGACATGCAGAAAGAAGTCACCTCAGGGAGAGTTGTTGGAACCCAGGGGCCTGGAGAGAAGACCAGCAGAGACCATCCTGTGCCTTCCACGTAAGAAAGAACCTCAGTGGAAAGTCAGCTGTCTTTCCTCTGAAGAATCAACAAAATAAATCCCCTTTTATTAAAAGCCAATCCATCTCTGGTGTGTTGCATTCCAGCAGCTAGCAAACTGAAACACCTGTATACATAAATAAATCATACAACTCAACAACGAAAGAACAAACAACCCAATTATAAAATGGGCTACAGATATGAAAAGGGATTTTTCTGAAGAGCATATACAGATGGCTCAAAAACACATGAAGAGATTCTCATTTTTATTAGCTATAAGGGAAATGCAGATCAAGATTAAAATGAGATACCACCTTGCACCTATAAGAATAGCTGCTATTAAATGAATAGGAAACTTTAAATGTTGGAGAAGATGTGGAGAAATTGGGAAACTTATACACTGCTGGTGGTAATGTATAATGGTACAGCCTCAATTAAAGACACTTTGGTGGTTCCTTAGGAAACTAAATATCGAGTTGCCCTTTGACCCAGCGATACCATTACTTGGTATATACCCAGAAGAGCTGAAAGCAATGACACAAACAGACATTTACGCATTGATGTTCATAGCAGCATTATTCGCAATCACCAAAAGTTGGAAACAATCCAAATGCCCATCAACAGACGAGTGGATCAACAAAATGTGGCATATACATACATGGAATATTATGGAACAGTAAGATGAAATGACATTCTGAAGCACATGACAAGATGGATGAACATTGAGGACATAACGTTGAGTGAAACAAACCAGACACAAAAGGATAGATACCGTATGACTCCACTTTTATGACCATGGTAAAGGTAAAATCAGAGGCTTATAACACAGAAAATAGGGGACTAGAGATGGGCGAACAGTTAGCTAATAGGTTGAACTCAAATGTAAGGGAATATATAGAAGTGAAGGCGGTTCTCTGGTGGGTCTGTAAGTAATATTACCTTATTGAAGGTGAACATGATTGAAAGGGGTTGTATAGAAATATATGTTCCACTGATTAACACTAGAAATATAAATAATTTCTTACAATTACTACATCAAAGGTATGATTCATGTTCAAAGAATGTTTAAGTCCAGGGTACAGGGGCAAAACTGCTATCTCATGCTATGGGCTCTGTTTAAGAGGAAAACATCAGCAGTACCACAGCAACAGCTGGAATAAATATTGGGAGGAGTGACAAGAGTTAAGGGGAGGTTTAGATTTCCTACTTGGTGAGGGTGTGTTCATCAGTTATCTTTCCTTGGGAAAATGATATTATCTAAAATTGAGAGTGTTGATGGACTGTGGGCATTATGCATGATATAATGGACCAACTGATAAGTAGATTGGTGAACAATGGTGCATGTATATGATAAAATATTTTGTTGCTACAAAAAGGAATGAAGTTCTGAGGCATGCAGTGATGTGAATGAACTTGTGGGACTTTTGGTGAGGCAAAATAAGACAGAACAACTCTTGTGAAGCTTATGTAGGTAATGCAGAAGCTTAGACTACCTATAGGTATGCCTAAGAGTTGCTTCTGGAGGACCTTTAGTGCTGCTCAGATGTGGACTCACTCTCTCTAGGCCTAATTATGCAAGGGAAATTATTGCCTTCCCTGCTGCATGGGACATGACATCCAGGGGTGAAAGTTTCCCTGACAATGTAGGAGATGACTCCCAGAGGTGAATCCAGATCTGGCACCATGGGATCAACAATTCCATCCTGAATAAAAGGAGGAAAAGAAGTGTAATTAATAAAGTATCAGTGGCAGAGAGCAAATAGACTTGAGAGGCTACTCTGGAGATTGCTCTCACTAAGCTTCAGTTAGACCTTACTATCTATCGTAACCTGCCAAATGCTAACCAGGACCATTCGAGCCAATCCTAAAGAACACCTAGGGCAATATATGAGATTCCACAAGTGTTCCATGTATTTCAGTAACTTTCCAGAACTTACAATCTCCAAATGCATCCCTTGTCCAGATAAGTCCTGAAACCCACAGGCACCAGCCCATTCCAGAACATCAGATAGTTCCATGTCCTTATCACATATTAGTACCAGAACCTTCCAATATGAAAATGTTAGAATGGCCATAGCCCAAATAGAGAGATGGAAAGATCAAAGGAGTTATACTGTGAAGATAAAATTTAATAATGAGTATGAATACTGAATCATTAAATTGAGCTGTGTTCCAGTAGCCATGTTTCTTGAAGATGATTGTATAATGATATAGCTTTCGCAATGTGACTGTGTGATTGTGGAAACCTTGTGTCTCATGCTTCTTTTATCTACCTTATGGACAGATGAGTAAAATATATGGATTAAAAACAAATAAAGAATAGGGGAAACAAATATTAAAATAAATATAGTAGATGAAAATGCTAGTGATCAATGAAAGGGAGTGGTAAAGGGTATGGTACTTATGAACCTTTTTTTCTGTGTTCTTTTTATTTCTTTTTCTGAATTGATGCAAAAGTTCTGAGAAATGATGATGATGAATATACAACTATGTGATGATATTGTGAATTACTGGTTATATATGTGAAATGGAATGATCATATGAAAAGAATGTTTGTGTTTGTATGTTCGTAAAAAAATAAATTAAAAAAAAAAAAGAAATCTGCCTCAAGAGAGGCCTAAGGGCATCTTTAGGTGTTAGTAAATAAATCCTAATCTAGCCCAAGGAGAGAACAGATAATTTGAAGGCAATGTTTGGCTTGTATTTGTGCCAGTATGAAAGGATTATGTGCCCTAGAAAAGCCATGATTTAATCCTGATCATCTTGTGGAGGCAGCCATTTCTTATCATCCCTATTCAGCACTGCGTGTTGGAAACTTGATTAGATTTCTCCATGGAGATAATACCCGATTGTGGGTATTAACCTTTGATTAGAGGGAGATGTGACTCACCAATTCCAGGTGAGTCTTGATTAGTTTACTGGAAGCCTTTAAAAGAGGAAACATGTTGGAATAATCTTCAGAACCATGAGAATCACAATAGTCCGTGCAGCCAGAGACCTTTGGAGATGAAGAAGGAAAACTTCCCCAGGGGAACTTCATGAAACAAGAGGCCTGGAAAGAAAGCTAGCAGACCTTGCCGTGTACACCGTGTACCTTTCCAGTTGAGAGAGAACCTTGAACTTCATCGGACTTTTTGAACAAAGGTATCTTTCCCTGATGCCTTAGATTGGACATTTCTATAGTCTTGCTTTAATTTGGACATTCTCACAGCCTTAGAACATGTAAACTCACAATTTAATAAATTCCCCCTTTTAAAAGCCAAAAAAAAAAAAGAACATAGCTTTTCTGGGGTATATAAGTTTCAAACCAGCATAGTACAGGTCATGGGGTTCACAGAAAAATAAACCTGGAACAATGCTAATAAAAAAAAAATTCACTTTGCCTGCAGGTATTAATTGACCAATAAATCAATATTTATACCTGGCACTGTGCTAAATGATAAGTGAGTATATTATCTCTCTTAATCCTAGAAACTATTCTATTATCACAACGCCTCCTTTTTTAAAAATAGAAATTGGTTATTTTCCCACAACCTTATTTCCATTTTTGTTTAAGAGCCAGTGGAAAAATAGCGTATGACACTCAGTTAAAAAAAAAAAAAAAGAGAGAGAGATATGGGTGCTGAATCATCAAACTGATATCTCTTTTAGTCTCCAGTATCTTAGAGCAGCTAGAAGTAAAAACCTAAATTAGTGGAATTGCAACCCATGTCAAACTCTGAAATATCTTCTACAACTAATTATGGTGCTGTGCTTTGAAATTTATTGCTTTTTTTGTATATATGCTATTTTTCACAAAAAAAAAGAAAGAAAAAAAGTAGATTGTGTTGATAAAAAATATTTAATCTTTCTAGCCTCCTATATTCTGGAGCAGCCAGAAGGAAAACTCTGAGAGGAACATATGGTAGCCCATGACAAACTCTGGAATCTGTTCTTTAACTACTTGTTGAAGAGTGCTTTAAAACTATAGCCTTTTTATTTCTGTGCTCTGAATATATGTTATACTATACAAAAAAATTTTTAAATGGATTTGGAGTAAACCTAGAAATTTCTTACTCTAATAGTAAGTTCCAAAGGAATATGAAGAAACATAAACTCCAGGCAGATTTAGGCCTGTGATAAAATATTTTAGAGAAAATAAAATACAAGAGAGTTTTTGGAATCTGTTTGCTGGAGATCACATTTTGGTACCATTTTGTACCCCTCCTTGTTTGCAAATTTTTTGCCATATGAATTTGTAGTTTTCCCAATGAAAAGTGATGAATATATTCTTGCCTTCTGCTTTGGGAACTTGACTTGTTTTCACTTGACGTCTTGTACTTTCTTCTGCCATTCCATTAGAAGAATATGCTTAGATAATGCTACTGATCTCTGAAAAAGACACAAAGAAAGCAATGAAAATGAAAGCTCAGAGAACTCGAAGAGCTACTTTAGTCAAGTCCAGAAACAGCAAACTCCAATATAATGCACAGAAAAGTGAATAAATTTATCTTTGATGGAAGAGATGCCCACTTGACCTAACCAAAGTGGGGAAAAGAAGATCAACATACAAGATCAATACTTTTTCTATACACAAGTAAGGATTAATCTTAGGAGAAAATCAAGAAAAAGTTCCATTTATAAAAGAAAGCAAAATAATCAAATATTTAGGAATAAAATTTAAGCAAGAATGTAAAGAATTTGAACACAGAAAATTACAAAACATTGAAAAAGAAATTAAAGAAGACTTAAATGGAAACAAATTTTCATGAATTAGAAGACTAAATATCATTAAAATGCCAATTCTACCCAAATCTATTTACAAATTCTATGTAATCCCAGTCAAAATGCCAACAGCTTACTTTTCAGTAATGGGAATTCCAATTATCAAATTTATTTGGAGGAGTAATGATACACAAATAACCAAAATATCTTGAGAAAGAAGAATGAATTTGGAGGTCTCATACTTCCTGGCTTTAAAGCTTATTACAAAGTAAAGCAGCATGTTATTGGCATAACAATAGAATTGAAAGTTCAAAACTAAACCCTGACATTAATGGCTGATTCATACTTGAGAAGTCTTCCAAGTCCATTCAACTGGGACAGAATGTTCTCTTTACCAAATAGTGCTTTGAGAATTGGATATCTATATGCAAAAGGATGAAAGAGGACCCCCTCTCTTGCACCATATGCAAAAATTAACTCAAAGTGGATCAAAGACCTAAATATATGAACGATGACCATAAAACTCATAGAAGAAAATGTAGGAAAGCATCCACAAGATTTTGTGTTAAACTGGCATCTTATGCTTTACATTTAAAGCAGAAATAGGTAAATGGAACCTCCTCAAAATTTAAAACTTTTGCTCATCAAAGGACTTTATCAAGAAAGAAAGAAGAGACAACCTACTCAATTAGAGAAAATATTTGGAAAACACATATTCAATAAGGGTTTAATATCCAGAACATATAAAGAAATCCTGTTAGTCAGGATTTTATGGCTGTTAGTCAGCCATAAAAAGACAAACAACCCAGTTTAAAACTGGGTAAAAGACGTGAGCACACAGTTCTCCAAACAGGAAGTGTAAATGGCTAAAAAATACATATGAAAATATGATCAATATCACTAGCTATTAAGGAAAGGAAAATCAAAACCATGAGACATCATTTCACACCTACTAGAATGGCCACTGTTGAAAAAACAGAAAACTACAAGTGTTGGGAAGGATATGGTGATGTAGGAACATTCGCTTACTGCTTGTGGGAATGTAAAATGGTGCGACCACTGTGGAGGAGAGTGTGGTAGCTTCTCGGGAAGCTATAGACTTGCAATATGTTCCAGTAATCCTGCTACAAGGTACATACCCAGAAAAACTGAAAGTAAGGATGCAAAGAGGCGTTTGCACACTGATGTTCATAGCAGCATTATTCACAATTGCTGAAAGATGGACATAGCCCAGGTGTCCATCAACAAATGAATGGATAAGCAAAATGTGGTATTACAAACAATGGAATATTATTCAGCTGTAAGAGGGAATGAAATCTTGATGCATGTGAAAACACAGTTGAACCTTGAGAACCTTGTGGAGTGAGATAATCCAGACTAAAAAAGAAAAAAAAAACTTGTATGATGTCACTGTTACAACTAGTTACAATAAGCAAGCTTATAGAATTAAAATCTAGAATAAAGATTACAGGTGATAGACTGGGGTAAGAGAACTGTGTGTGGAAGTTTAACTTTTACAGAATTTCCATTTAGTCAGATGTAAAGGTTTGGAAATGAATGGGGGTGTTGGTAATGCATTATTGTGAGTGTAATCAACAGCCCTGGACTATGTAGATGGATGTGGTTAAAACAGGGAACTTCAGGGTGTATACACTACGAGAATAAAAATTAAAAGATAAAACATGGGACTGACAGCACAGAGAACCCTATTATGGATGATGGACTGTTTTTATTTGCAAATAACGCTGAAATGTAGACATAATAAAATGGGTTTACCTTTATAATGGGAATACATTAGTTTATAAACTCACAGTTCTGAGGCCATGAAAATATCCAAATGAAAACATCAGGAAGATGACACTTGGACTTTTCTGTCAGATAGCAAGGCACATGACATTGTCTTCTGGTCCTCCCTTCTGTTTTAAGCTACACTGCTTTCAGTTTTTTTGCCTCTGTGGCTTTCTGTCTCCATTTCTGTGGTTTTTTGTTTTTTTTTTTTCCATCCTCTGCAGCTTTCTTTCTCTGTTTCAGTATGTTTCTCTGAATTTAATCCTCTTATGAAGTATTCCAGTAAGAGGATAAAGACTCACCTTTAGCAGGTCTCAACTGAAATAGCCTAATCAAAAGGTCCCACTGACAACAGATTTATACCCACAGGGATGGATCTTCTGTGGTTCATAAAACCTTCAAACCACCACAGGATATAGTTAATAGTACAAGTATAAGAACGTTCTTTTATGGGTTATAACAAATGTACAGAAAGGTGGTAATACTAGAGTGGTATATGAGAAAAATAAACCTACAGTAAATAATGGATGATGAATAGAGTTATTTTAGTAATCTTTCATCAATTATAACAAAGGTAACTATTGTTAAAAAATAGTTGTAAAAAGAGTGTTGCCATCAATGGTAACAAATGTCCCACACCACTGCAAGGTGGTGGTGGGAAAACAAGGGAATCAACAGTTCATGCATGATTGTTTTGCAAACTCACAACATCTTTAAAGAGAAACAAAAAGAATGGCAGGGATGTAGGCATTAGGACATTCATTGAAGCACAGTTTACATTTAAAAATAAAACCTGACAACAAGCTTGTCAAAAACCAAGGTTTGCCTAAATTATTTGACTCTATAATGAACACTCTGCTGTTAGAAGGGCATAAATTGTCACCTGTAGAACTGACACAAGAACTAGTAGAAGATACATTAAGTGGAAAAAATGCATTGTGTACACGTGATCCTTTGAGTAAATAAAAAACATACATCTATCTCAAAAAATGGTATACTGAAAGTTTACGAAAAGAAAATGTAAATGTATTGCATTTATGAAAACATTATCAGGAGTAATTATTAGAAGAGTCAGAATATGTTTTTAGGGTTAAAAAAGGGGAAGAAGACGATGTGGATGGGAATGAGTAGAGGGGTGTATTTTTAAAGGTCCTAGAAAAGTTTCAGTGCTTAATGAATGGTGATTATACTGCTATTGTTTTGCAGCAAAATGCAAGTATATTTGTAAACATTCTTCTATAAGCATGATATTTCACCAAATAAAGTTTTATAAAATGCAAACCCTTATAAAGCAGGATAATATATTTCCCCTGCGTTATATGTGTGCTATTTTAAAGCTGAGTCATCTTTGATTAAATTTCCTGCTCTCAAATAGTTGGTATTAGCATTCCTCTTGATTTTATTTTTCTAAGCAAACTCTCTTTAAATTCCACATCTATAATTCAAATGATACAATTTCTTTTTTCTTTCTTTCTATGCTATATGGTGAGGGTCACATTTCATTCTTTTTCCCAAGTGAGTTTCCCCTTATTGCAGCATCATTCGTTGAATTTTTGCTTTTGTTTGGCTTTTCACTTGTCTGTTTGCTTGTTTGTTTGTATTTGAGAAGTGTATGGGCCAAGAATCAAACTCGGGTCTCCCGAATGGCAAGCAGAAATTCTACCACCTAACTGCCTTTGCACTCCCTTGTAATTTCTATCATTGAAACATTATTATACTTTATCATTTAATCTATGGACCACTGAAAATATACTTCTTATAAGCTGACAAAACTCTAAAATGTACAATCCATGAACATATGTTTGCCCCTATAAACTGTAATTCAGATAAACTTTGTTAAATTAATAAAAGGAGTGCTGTAATTATTATAGGAATTGCATTAAACCCGGTCATCAGTTTAGGGATTATTGGCACCTTTACTATATTGAGTCTTTCAATCCATGGTCATGGTTAATCTCTCTTTGTTTAAATCTTCTTTGATTTCAAAAGATTTTGTAGTCTTCAGCATTCAAGTCATCATATTTACCCATATTTACATTGTATTTACTCATAAAGAACTTCAATTTCTTGTGTGATTATTAATTATATTGCATTTTTAACTTCAGTTTCCATGTGCTCATTGCTAATGTTTACAGAGACAGTATTAATCTTTGCATTCTAAGCTTGGTATTGTTCTGAAGGTCACTGAAGTTGAATTTCCTGTTTTAATCTCTTTTTTTCTCTCTCTTTCTTCTGATTACAAAATTTCTAAATATCTACATTCAACTTGACTGACTTGTTCTTCTGTTACTTCTACTCTCCTATTAAATGGATCAAATGATTTTTTTTTTAATTTTAGCCACAGTATTTTTTCAGTCCTAAATTTCCAATTTTTATTTTTATTTCCTATTTTTCTGTTGAGATTTCTACTCTTTTTGTCAAAAAATGCTATCCTTAATCTCAATGAGTATACCCATAACTGTAACACATAAATTACCTAGGGGTTGGTCTCTAATGATGCATTTTCCCTCAAGAATGAACGCATATCCTAGTGCTTTGTATGCCAAGTAATTTGGGACTATAACAGGGATATTGTAAATGGTATATTGTGCAAACCCTAGGTTGCATTATGTTTTTCGAAAGACAGTTGACATTTTTATTTCGACATGCTATTAAGTTGGTTTAACTCAAATTTCAAGCTCTGTATCACCTGTATTGGACAGCAGCTCAAATCTCATCCCAGTTCAGTTATTCTAGTCATAGTTGCTGGTTGCTTTGGAAGTTTCCCATGCATGCATCATTTACGGTTAATTCATAAATTTGAGCATAAATCACACTCAGAATCTGGAGCTTTCCTTCCTTGCCTCTCTCCATTTTTGGAATCCAACTCACATTATTTTGGTTTTGATCTTCCCATATTTATGTTTCCTGTTCTTCAAACCTGGAAATGAAAGTTTTTCTGCTGTAAGATTTAGCCATCCTATGAAGCACACCTTTTGTCAAAAGTCCTTTGTTATTCTCCAAGAATTCACTCTTCTCCCAGGTCAGCTAATTTTTGTTCACTATTCAGATATTTCTGGTTGTTGTATTTACAGTCTTTGCAGAGTTTACAGTAGTTATTGTTTAGAGGGTCATTCTGCTAGATTATATTTCCATACTAGGAGTGGACTATCAGGCATAATTTACTATAAATTAATAAATACTTGAATAAAGTAGGATCTTCCAGCACCTTTCAAATATGTACATTTTAAGGGCTCTTTATTCACTTTTTAATTTACTTATTATATCAAATTATTTCCTTTCTACTTGCAGAATTTACTTTTATTATTTAAGTTAGGGAATTCTCACAGTGATGATTTTAACACATTTTTAAGTCTAAAAGATAATAATTTAACATTAATTATGGAAAGATAATTTTTCTGGGCATAGAAGTCAAGGCTACTGATTATTTTCTTTGAACCCTTCAATGTCTTCAGAATTTCATTCTTTGTGGATAGGTCTGTTCTCATTTTATGCTTTAAAAAAATACTGTCTCTTCCTTTTTTAAGGTATAATTTACATAAAAGGAATAGCAGCAGTAAGTTCCTCTTCCCCAAGCATGTATTGACACTATTATTGTTAACCTAGATTAATTGTACTTATTTTAGAATAGCATGTGTTGGGGATTGAATCATACCTCCCATAAAGCCATGTTCAGCTCCTAACTTCTAATACTGAACACATTTGTAAACAAGACTTTTGAGGATGTTATTAGTTAATATGTGGCCAAAATGAATGAAGGCGGATCTTAAACCATTGTGGGCTAATGTCCTTACAATAAAAGAGAATTGGGCAATATAGTATAAACCAAAGAAAGAGAGAGAAATCACCAGGTGACAGCGTCAGAGATGCATTCATGTGTCAAAGAAAGCTTAAATTTACCAGCTTGCCAGTACCAGTTTCTCTAGTCTTTCTGGGAGAAAACACAGCCTGGCAAAAACTTGATTTTAAACTTCCAGCCTCCAAAATTGTGAGACAATTAACTCCTGTTGTTTCACCTAACAGCCCTGGAAAAGTAAGACAGCATAATTAAATCATATGGTATGTAAATTGTTTTTCTGCTTTCTTTCTTTATCTCAGTATAATACTTCTGAGTCTTTTTAATGTTGCTTATATCAGTATTATTCCGTTGTATAAATATACCAGACTTTATTTATCCTCTCCCCTACTGAAGGGTATCTGGGTTATGTTAAGGTTTTAGTCATCGTGAATAAAGTGCATATAAACATTTTTGTACAAGGCATTGAGTAAATGTATATTGCCATTTCTCTTGGATAAATACCTAGGGGTAAAATTATTGGGTTATAGGCTACATATATGTTTAAATATTTAATAAACTTCCCAATCTATTTCAAAATTCAAATATAATTTATATTCCTATTAAAATGATGAACATTCTAATTGTTCCACATTCTCTTCAATATTTGGTGGTCTTTTTAATTTTATTCAGTTTGGTGCACGTTATCTCAGTTTGCATGGGCTTCTTTAAGTAAGTACCGTAGCCTAGTTGGCTCAAAAGCAGTCGTCATTGTCTCACAGTTTTGGAGGCTAGAATTTCAAAATAAAGGTGTCAACAGGGCCATACCTTTTCTGAAGTCTGCAACATTCTGGTGGTGGCCTGCTGGCAATCCATAACTCAGTCTTCCTTGATCACAAGGGTTCTTTCTACCCATCTGTCTCCTCTGCTGTGCCCAAATATCCTATGCTTATTAGGACTGCAGTCCTTTTTTTATGTGTCCTAAGATGTATGAATGTCATAATGTCAGACGTTGTGTGTAAATGAACAGTTGAGTCTAAGCCAAACAATCTTGCCACCCAGAAGCAGTATGATCCTTCTTCTGTCGTTCTGTTAATAGGAAAATTGGGTCAATCTAATCTGTAGTTGCACTGGGTCTGGGCTTGGTTGTTTCATGTATCTTAGTGTACTAAATGCTGCAGATTCCTCTCATGGTTGACTTTCACTGTCTCTGTCATGTACTGAATGAGAGGCCTTGAGGAGGCCTGGAGGATTTTTTTCTTCATCTTCAGACTTAAATATGTCCTGCTTATCTGTGTCATAGACATGTCTCATAGCACATCCTTCCTTCTCCACAATAGTAGACTGCTGTTGCAGAGTACGATTTGCAAATTTTATAATGGAGAAAAGCAGATTTCTCATTTATTCCGTTCTTGTATCATTCTGAGGAAAGCACTGTGTGTATGAGTCTCAGATTGAGATATTCTCATCATTCTTGTCCTTCTCCAGTGCCAAATACCCTCTGATCCTCTTCTCTCTAGGTGTTGCAGAGTTCAGAGGCCAGTCTTTTAGCCCAGCAACCACAAACCATTACGTTATACTAGTGAAGGTTCCCCAACAAGCAGTAGATGGTCTCTTCCTCTGTTTGTAAAGGGTACTGGATAAGTGATTTCTTTCCCCTTCTCCAGTCGCATCCAACATGTGCCTGATATCACTGCAGAATCCATTGTCATATCTATAATTTCTTTAGTTAAAGCATACATTAAATGAACTCAGTGCTTACCAACCATCACTTTGCTGGCATTTTCTTTCAGTCAACTCTTGTTTGAGTGAAATTGACCCTTTAAATGAGAAGTTTTTCAAACTTTAGCATCCCACAGATAAACCTGGAGGATTTGGTTACAGAGAGATTGCTGAGACCCTTCCTTCAAAATTTCTGATTCAGTGGATTAGGGAAAGGGTGCAAAAGTTTTATCCCTATTATGTTTTTGGGTCTTAGTGATGGAGCTGGTCTTGGAACTAAACACTGAGAATCACAACTATAAATCAGAGTCAGAAAACTATAGCCCATGGACTAAATCCATAAACCCACCTGTTTTAGTAAATAAACATAGTCATGACTATGACTGTTTATTTACATTGAAAAAAGTTATTATTTTCTATAAACGATCTTGAGGGATTATGATTGGAGTTCTTTGAATCTATTGATACATATGAGGGAACCGTCATCCTAAATGTTCAAGCCTGAAGAATAGCCCCATAAATTGTTTAAATTTTAAGGTTAAACAAATCCTTTGGTCTTCCAGGCAAAAAATATGTAGTTACATATTGTTTCAGTTTGCAAGCTGCCAGAATGCAATGTACCAAAACTGAAATGTTTTTTAAAAAGGGGAATTTAATAAGTTACATGTATATATTCTAAGCGTATAAAATTGTCTGAACTAAGCCATCCAGGGAATGATAGCTTAATTCAAGGAAGACCAATGGACAGGAACACTTCTGTCAGCTGGGTAGTCACATGGCTGGCATCTGCTAGTCCCTTGTTTCTGGGCTCTGTTGCTTTCAGCCCTGTTTCTTTGGGGCTTCCTTACTTTGTTTCTCAGGGGCTGGCTTTCATCTCTTGGCTTCCCTTGGCTCTCTCCAGGTTCTCTCACTTGCTTAACATTTCATGGTGACATCTGCCGGGCTCAAAGCATCTCCAGACATCTGTGTCTCCATTCTCCAAGTGTCAGCATCTGTGTCAGCTCTGGTCTCTGTTGGCTCTCAATCTTCTGTCAGCTCTGCTCTCTCCAAAATGTTTTCTCTTTTGAAGGACTCCAGTAAACAAATCAAGACCCACCTGGAATGGGTGGAGTCACATCTCCATCTAATCAAGGGTCATGCTCACAATTGAGTGTGCCACATCTCTGTGGCAAAAATTGAATCAAATTTTCTCCCCTACAATATTGAATCAGGATTAAATGAAATGGCTGCTTCCACAATATTGAATCAGGATGAAAATATAACTTTTCTGGGGTACATATTATTTTTAAACCAGCACACTTATTTAATATAGAAAATCAGCCTGGCATCACACTTCTTATCAGAACAATTTAAGACAACACTGATGCAATATTACTAAAAGACTCCAGACTGTGTAAACCAAGGATTTTGTATTCAAAATTCTTCTCTTCTAATCTCTAGGTAATAGAAAAACAATTATAAACCTTCAGAAATTCATCCAGTACAATTTTTTTTTTAAGGGATAGACAGTGTATACTTTTGGCTTTGAAAATCAAACAGCTTATTGTGGCAATTACTCAACTCTGTTGTTAAAGTATGAAAAATGTCATTAAAAATATGCACTTATGTGGCCAATTGATGTTTTGCAATGATGACATGCAAGTTATGGGGAAAGAATTTTATTTTGAATAATGGTATTTGGACAGTTGAATATCCATATTAAGAAAAAGTACATCGAACTTTTGCTCACATCATACACTAAAATTCATTTGAATTGGGCTATATATTTAAAATCAAACTGAAAACTGAAAAATTCTTAGAGGAAAACAGAAGAAAATCTGTATTATTTCAAAGGTGGCAAATATTTCAAAAGCATGACACAGAGAATTAAGAGAAAAAAGTTATTGCATGTTGTCAGATTCAATTTACATGAAATTCTATTGAAGGCAAAATTTTAGTGACAGAAATTAGATCAGTGTTTGCCAGGGTCCAGAGATTGTGGTTAAGGAGTTTAACTGAAAGAGGGCATGAGGAAACATTTTAAGGTTATGGAACTCTTATATATCTTATTTGTAGTGAAATTAACTTTACTTCAAAAATGAACACCATTTATCAAACAGCACAGTTAATTTTATTATATGTATGCTATACCTCAATAAGGCTAGTGGACAAAAGATAGGCGTACATTTTGGGAATATAGAACTAAAACTATTGATTTTTAGACAACTTGATCATAAATTTATAAAGTTAAGCACGTTTGTACAATAAAATCTAAGAATTTCACTCATATATATATATGTATACCAGAAAAATGAAAATATTTGACTGCAAATAGACATGAACAAGATGTGTGTAATATTTTAAATCACAAATTCCAAAAAAATGTAAACAAGAGTAATGTGCAACAGAAGCTCATGGCTTAAACTAATCTATGAAGATAGAAATCAGGATAGTGATTTCCTTAGGGAAAGAGCACAATTACTATTTCTAGACTGAGAAATGCTTTCTATGTTGATAGCGTTGTGTGATACATAGGTATACGTTTTGTTTAAAGCATAGAATCATGTGATTAAGATTCCTATATTTAACTATCTAAATTACAACTATAAATTATATGTCAGTAAAATATCTACAAGTTAAAATATAAATTATAATTTAGGTGACATTGATTGATGTTCCAATTTGTCTTGCAAATATTGGATTATATTAGGATTCTTGTTTGTTTTAAGCATTATCTGTCAGAATTACCTGTCAGAATATTTATTTTTATGGAAATTTCATAACCCAAATAGTCTACTAACTGGAACACATTCGTGAATTTGTATGAAGGATTATTTAGCATATACATTTAAGTTACTACCAATAAAATGTATGGAGTGCTGTATAAACATTCCACTCAAAACATGCTACTTAAGGTAAAACTTAAGCATGCAGAATACGTAATATTAAAATTTAATGGTTTTTGCCTTCTTGTGACTTATTGTTTTGCTTAACTTATTTATCGTCTGTGTTATCTGAATTGATTACCTTATGTGAATTATACAACCTTCCTTTGGGTTTTAACATTAGTGTTTTATATGCAATAACCAATTCTTACACTTCTAAGGTATATTTTTATTACAAGGCAAAATATACATTCTGTATTGAATCTCCAATTAGGCTTTTGTACTGAATAAAACTTTTTTGTAAAACAGTTACTTATATGTGTGCATGTGTGTATTTATATACACATTTGTGTATATATATATATATATATGCACATATACTTATAAACTTGTATATAGAGTGTATGTAAAAATATATATATACTTGTCAAAATGTATGCAATTTCCTTCCTTGATTATTTGCCTTCAATCATCAATTCATCCTCATAATCATTAGCACAAATTCAAGAAAGATATAGAGAATATTTGCATAGGTGCCTACAGCCTCTAACTCTCAACAATTTAACTATTTATAACAGGTTTCTAAGGGATGAAAAATCTGGAAAAGTTCCTACATGAATCCCTAGTTCTAAAAAGCTGTGATACATGATGAACAACTTGCAAGGACCTTTGTTTATTCTTTCTTATGTGTAGACTACAGGCTAATTTCTATGGGAACTGTGGAATATAAGGTTGGCCTTTGAGATCAGATCATTGATTATAAAGTACTGGAAGCACTGGAAAGAAAGCACAGAGAAAGGGAAGCCATTCACTCCATGGATCTTTTTATTTGCATAATTCAGAGCTATTTTCCTCAAAAAAATTTCATTACTGAAAACTTGGAACTGAAATATTTTCATTAGGATATTTGGCAATATTTTCTGGAAATGGCAAAATAAAGTTCATGTCCTCAAAATAGAATATTATATTTTCTGGGAAGAGGGGAACAGATAGAAAGTGTTAGGCAAATATTATTTTTTCAATCAACATTATATTTTGTTTTTAAAAAAGAGGGAGAACAGTTCTATCTCATAATTTTTATCTAATTAACATTGAGTCCATAGTGTGGTGAAACCTCTGTATGTCTGAAAAACATAACCACATATAAATACTGACTTTCCGATAGGTGTTTCTCATAATATTTTTAAGCAAATTTAAATTCCAAAAAGGAAAATAGAATTTTGTACTAAAAATGAAAACCATGTTCATTCTTGTTAAAGAAAAATCCACTGTGAAAATAAAATTGGACCAGGAAATTTACTGAAAATTGATTACAAACCATGTGATCTCCTTTCTGACATATTTTCTACAGAGGCATGGAATCATTCACTCTTATTTTTAAAGTGCTTACTACAGATTTTATATTCATTTGAAACTCATATAATTAACAAGTAAAGTGTGAATTATATTTTCTTCAACCAGACCGTATTTTTAAATATTAGAGGACAAGAAGCTGCCACAATATTTTTTTAAGTTAATAAGAGTAGAGCATCATTTTTTGTGCATATTGTTTAATAACATTCTTCAGCATTTTTGATGGATATTAATTAGCTGATTATATGGAAGTATATGGTATTTTAATGAAATATATCAAATTTGATAGCACCTTTATGTCCTTTTGGAGTTGCATGTTTCTACTCCCTGGAATCAGGCCATGACACTTACTCTTACTACTGGTTTCTGTCATATCAGGAACTTTAAACTGTGAGATTTCATTATATTGAACTCATCAAGGAAAGTCTAACTAATAAGATGGTAGACACCTTTTCCTAAGGTCACTAAACATGATCAAATTATTTCCAACAACTTTGCTATGGAAGAAATAGACATTAAACGTTCACAACTATAAAAAAAATTGTAGTTTCAAATTTCAAAGAAAGTCTTTTCAGCATTTCTCATCCCAAGTTTTTTAATTCCTTAGGTGTCCAGGAGCCATCAGTGACAGCAGCAGAAACATGGTGATTTTCAGAAGTTACTGCAGTGGAAAAAAGGACAGAAATGATTGGAACTCATGTCGAAATGGGGGAAAGAAACTCAGAACTGGAAGCATTACATAGTTCAGATCACAGGTATCACAAAAACACATTATTCTTGGTTGAGGTGATTTCTAATTCCCTTTCTAAAAATATCACTTCTATAATAAAAGGTCAAGAAAATTAATTTGTCATTCCTGGCATTTTCAGTATTCTTCTCTGTTTCTCAGAAAAATGCTAATTAAAACTTATAAGTCCATGTAACTAATAATTTCCAGATTCTAAAGATAATTAGGGATAAGTTACTTACAAGAAAGAAAGAAAAAATAAAAAGCAAGTCATTTGGCCTTTAAGATTAATTATTTTACAAAGTTTTTTTTTTGTTTGATAATGGTAATATAGCTTTCAGCATTTAAAAATTTCCCAGCATGCTATAGATTATGACAATTATTCACTAATCAATCCACTCATTAATCCCTTCAAGAAATATTATTTGTATTCTATAAATGGGCCAATTGGTATGCTGGTTGTATAGAAAAATAAAATCCAATAATTGGAAAGGCAGAAGCCATCAGCACTGAGATGGGAAATTCAGTATATACAAATAGACATTACCTGAGGAAATAAAAGTCAATTATAATGTCATTGAACTGACTAGGTCCTGAATATATCATTAGATAATCCAGAAGAACTATGCCCATGCAATTTTAACTGGTTGCCAAAAGGTTATGATTATGATAACAGTCATCAAATATTTTGAAAAGTCCTAAGCTTTTAAAAAAGAATGTAAATATGACTAAAAATGCTTTTCTTAACAAATATTTCTTCCTAGGGAAGGGAAAATGCAAAGTTTTTATAACAGGAGGCACATAATTTATTGAAAATTTGATTTACTTCTTATAGGTGTGTTTCGCTTTGTTAGAGCTGCCAGAATGCAATGTACCAGAAATGAGTTGGCTTTAATAATGGGGATTTACAAGTTTACAAATTTATAGTTCTAAGACCATGAAAAATGTCTCACTTAAGGCATCAACAGGACCATACCTTCTCTGAATAAAGGTCATCAGCAAACAGGGTTCCTCTGTCAGATAGCAGGGCACATGGCCAAGTCTACTGGTCCTTTGGTCTTGCGTTTCATTGCTTTCAACTCTGGTTCCCATGACTTCCTTTCTGGAGCCTCTCTTACCTCCTCTGGGGCTATTCTTTCTCAGCTGCTCTGGGGCGTTTTCTCCAAGTTCTATCCTAGCTTCTCACTGGCTGTTTCTCTCCTACTCTCCTGGCTTTTTCTATGTATTTTATACTCTCATAGAAGACTTCAGTAAAGGATTAAGTCCCACCTTGAATTGGATGAGTCAAATCTCAATTGAAAAACCCTAATCAAAGAGTTCCACCCCCAGCAGGTCTGCACCCATAGAAATGGATTAAAGAACACGGCCTTTTCTGAGGTACATATCAGCTTCAAACCAGCACAAGGTGACACAGTTTCCTAACAGTTATTTTAAAGATTAAGAAAGTTGTTACACACCACAAAAGTGAGCAATTAATTCTACTCTTTATTTAAGATATTTTCTTTAGGAACTTAAAGATATCTAAACATCTGAAACATATTTCAGATATTTCCTTTACTACACTGTGGTAGTATGCATTATCAAGCAACCTGAAAAAAGAGATCAACTTTAAAAAAATAAGAAATGCATTTCTTCTGAAAAGAATTTAAGACTTTGTATTTATTCCCCAACTCTTGGGAAAAGAAATACGGCTCTTAATATAATTCTTTTCTTTGAACAATATTGTATGATCCCATCAAAAGATTAACAATGCTGATGAAAATGAATTTTATTCAAAAATCTTAGTTATTAAAAAGATACATTATATATTCCATAAGCATATTTTTGGTAACATAACATTTCTTAAAGTTTTTGATCAAGTGTCAGCATTTCTTTAAAAAGTAAAAAGAGTAGAATTGCTGAGCTAAGCCACAATTCAGCTCTTTGGTTTCTTTTATTAAGTGAATATTCTAATTTTAAACTACAATTTCTGCTTATGCCTGCAGTTGACCTCATTTTATTAAACAATATTTTGTTTTTCATACATATTATTTTAAGGTTCTTAATCAAATCTGATTTCAAGCTTTAAATCTCATTTTTATATAGTTGCCTAATCCCAAAATTGAATACCTATGCATCTTGTTGACTCAGTAATAAAAATGTGCATACAGCACAGGAGCCAGTGAAAACAGCCATTGCTTATCACCTAATGAAGAGATTAGTTTCCTGGTATATTTCAATAACACTGAAAATTTTATGAAAAGGTATTGTAAATTTTGTTTCACTTGCACATTTTCATACTGATTAAATCTGAGTAATCTACAATTACATTTGAAGGAATTCTTTTCTCTACCTATTTCTTATTTAGAGGACAAAAAAGTGGAGGGAGGGAGAAAACATTGCTTAAAATCTGAAGAACAGAAATAAAAAAGTACTCACTAGTTACTTAAGGTCAATGATGGTAGAAGAGACAAGAGAGAAAATCTGAGGTCCTTCTGAGAGGGTGTCAGCTTGTCTTTCCTCCCCTTCATGATATGAGATAGACAAAGAGATACCAGCAGGTGCCCACTCATTCTCAATTGCTCTGCACCTAGTTTCTTTTTTCCCCACTGCTAATCTTGTTGAACAAAGTTACATCAAATCCACGCCAAATACAGTAGCAAAGTGGTTCTACTTCCCTAATTCAATCCTGAATGCTACAGTTATTAATAACAAAAATAAATTCCAGGAGAATTAGAAATTAAGGTTAATAATTTGACCTGATTAGGTTTAAAGGTAATCATGTAAATATTGCCACTGTTAAAAGGAACATAGAAGTTCTTTGCATACTGTGGATAAACAATTGCTTATATTATCACCTTTAGATAACTGCAATCAAGTGCAGACTGAAAGTAAAGTTTTCAATTTTATCAAGAACTTCCTGGCATAATATAATACTCTAGTGTAAATAAGGAGGAAAAAATAGTTGGTGAATCACTTCTGGGTAAGTTAGGCAACTTATAGAAAGATAATTATAAAGTCAGGTTGCAGAGCCCAAGGAACTGAGAAGCAGAAGGCTGGAGCTTGGTGTGGAGGCATGGAGCCCGTGGGAGCACATGGACTGGAGCCTGGGACTAAGAAGTAAGCCAGCCTGCATGCCTTGGGTATGCTACCCTCACCAGCACAACCCCGTGACAAGAGACTCACCCCACACTCCATGCTTCCGAACCTCATCACCCTCTCCCATTCTCCATGCACCAGGTGTCCCCATCCCACCAGCCCTCAATGCATGTAACTGCCCCACACCCACACCCCAAGCGCAGTCCAATCCACCTCTCCTGCACCTCTCCTGAACACTAGCTCCATCTCCCTGTCCCCTGAAGAGTGTTACCAGCACATAAAAGCTGCTGGCACTAACCTCCATACTTATGTTACCCCTACCCTCCTGACCATAGTGTTGCACAGCCTCACCCCACACCCCTGAGCTTTGCACATCAGTTTACTGCGCTGTTAGGGTCACATGCATCCATGGGTTCCTAATCACGTCATTCAGCTCTGGGAACCTCAGTTTAGAGCAGTCCTAGAATTGCACATGTGCATTGCCCTCAGCCACACTTCCCAGGTCTAAGAAAGTGCTGACCTACACAGCCAGGTCACATCTGTCCCCAATCCACAAAGGCATAATGCTGACCTGCTGCCACAGCTCTACACATGTGTACAAAGACCTTGTGCCTTAGACCACTGTACACCAGGATTACATCCCCCCACACTAGTGCACCCGCACAGTTACATCCTCCCTGGCCACTGGGCATCCACATTCATAAACATCTGCATAAGATCCTCAACCCAGGCCTATAACTGCCCTAAAACAAACTACTGCATTGAGCGTTCCACCCCGCACCCTGTTCCCTGCTCTACAACCATCCTGTAAACACAAAGCCTTAGACTACTGAAAGAAATCAACTCCCAAAGTAAATTAATCAAGATATGTATATGCCATGAAGACAGCAGAAGATCATTAAGCATATCACAATACAGACAGATATAGCCCTGTCTAATGACCACGTTAAAACACTTGAGGAGACACAGATATTGGAACAGCTAATCAAAGACATTCATACAACTTTACTTAATAAAATAAGTGGGAGAGCAAATTACATAAAGGAGATCAAGAACACAGTGGAAGAAGCAATTGAAAGAATAAATAGAAAAATTGTAGATATAACAGCGATTAAGACTCTGTTGACCAGTTAAAAAACATACTAGAGGCACACAACACCAGATTTGAAGAGATAGAAGAAAGAGTAAATGATATAGAGAACAGGGTAACTGACTTTGAAGACTTAAACTAAAAGATGGCAAAAAAGATGGAAAAAATCAAATTGAATTTCAGGGAAATGATAGACAAAACAAAGCACATGAATATAAGAATCCTTGGTGTTCCAGAAAGGGAAGAGAGAAGTAGAGGCCTAGCAAGCATACCTGAGGATATAATGAAGGAAAACTTGCTAATTCTCACAAAGCACATAAATAGATGAGTCAAAGAAACCCAAAGAACTCCAAACAGAATAAATCTAAGTAGGCCTTCCCCAAGATACATACTAATCAGTCTGTCAAATGTTGAAAAGAAGCAGAAAATTCTGAAGCAGTAATAGAAAAACAGTCTACTAAAAACATGGGGAAACCAAATAGGACTGAGTTCAGACTACTCAACTAGCACCCTGGAGGCGAGAAGGCAGTGGTATGATATATTTAAGATCCTGAAAGAGAAAGACTTCCAACCAAGTATTCTGTACCCAGCCAAATTGGACTTCAAAGCAGAAGGAGAGATTAAAGTTTTCACAAAGAAGTCCTAAAAGAATTTGTCAACAAGAGGCTGGCCCTACAATAAATACTAAAAAAAAAGTTCTGTTGACTAAAAAAAAAGGCAGGTGAGGAAGGTCTGGAAGAAGGCCCAGAATTGAAGAGTACCACTAAGGGGAATCTAAAGGATACAAAGAAAAAGAGGGAAAAGAAATATAGAGATCTGACAAATAAAATAAAAAAAAAGATAAGATGGTGGATTCAAGAAATGCCTTTTCAGTAATAACTTCGAAAGTTAATGAACTAAATTTACCAATTAAGAGATAGAGATTGGCAGAATGGATTAAGAAACATAATCCAGCTATATGCTGCCTACAAGAGACTCATCTTAGACACAAGAGTACAAATAGATTGAAAGTGAAAGGATGGAAAAAGATTTTCCATGCAAGTGGTAACCAAAAGAAAGCAGGAGTAGCTATACTAATATTGGACAAAATAAACTTTAAATGCAAAGACATCACAAGAGATAAAGAAGGACACTATAATTAAAGGCTCAATTTATCAAGAAGACAAAAAAAGCATAAATGTTTATGCTCCCAATCAAGGAGCTCCAAAGTACATGAGCCAAAACTGAAGGGAATGATAGATGTTTCAACAATAATAGCAGGAGACTTCAATACCCTACTCTCCTCTATAGATAGAACAACCAGATAGAAGATGAACAACAAAATAGAGAAGTTAAATAACTTGATAAATTAATTAGACCTAACAGACATATATAGGTCATTGTACCCTAAAACACAAAGATATACATTCTTCTGTAGTGCTCATGGAAGATTCTCCAGGATAGAACATAGGTTGGGGCACAAAACAGATCTTTATAAATATAAAAACATTGAAATTAGTGAAAACACTTTCTCTGATCACAATGGGATGAAGCTGGATCTCAATAACCACCAAAAAATGAGGTCATTCACAAATAAATGGAGGTTAAATAACACCCTTAAATAACCAGTGTGTCAAAGAAGAAATTGCTAGAGAAATCAGTAACTATCTGAAAATAAATGAAAATGAGAATACAACTTATCAGAACTTATGGGATGTGGCAAAGGCTGTGCTGAGAGGAAAATTTATTGTCCTAAATGTCTACATTAAAAAGCAAGAAAGAGCAAAAATCAAGGCCTTAACAGCATACCTGGAAGAACTTGAGAAATAACAGCAAACTAAACCCAAAGCAAATAGAAGAGAAAAAAAACAAATATTATACCAGAGATAAATGAATGGAGAACAAAAGAATAATAGAAAGAATCCATAAAAATGAAAGTTAGTTCTTTGAGAAAGTCCAACCAATTGATGAGCCGCGAGCAAGATCGACAATGAAAAACAGAAAGGATGCAAATAAACAAAATCAGAAATGAGAAGGGGGTGCATTACAACAGATCCTAAGGAAATAAAAGAAGTCATAAGAGGATACTATAAACAACTATACACCGACAAACTGGACAACTTAGATGAAATGGACAAATTCCTGGAGACACACAAATAAGCTGCACTGACTCAGGAAGAAATAGAAGATCTCAACAAACCAATAACAAGTAAAGACATTCAATCAGTCATCAAAAATCTTCCTACAAAGAAAATCCCAGGGTCAGATGGCTTCACAGGGGAATTTTATCAAACATTCCCAAAAGAACTAGCACCAATTCTGCTGGAACTTTTCAAAAAAATTGAGAAAAATGTAGCTAAACCTACTCATTTTATGAAGCTAGTATCATTTTAATACTAAAACCAGGTAAAGATGTTATAAGAAAGGGAACTACTCTTTCCAATCTCCCTAATGAACATAGAGGCAGATATTCTCAACAAATATTAGCAGATCAAATCCAACAACACATTAAAAGAATTATATGCTATCATCAAGTGGGACATATACCAGAAATACAAGGATGGTTCAACACAAGACAATCACAATTAATGAAATACAAAACATTAACAAACCTAAAGTAAAAAAATCACATGATCATCTCAATTGATGCTGAAAAATAATTTGACAAAATTCAGCATCCTTTTCTGATAAAAACACTCCAAAAGTTAGGAATCAAAGGCAACTACCTTAATATCATAAAGGGCATATGTGAAAAACCAATAGCCAACATTGTATTCAATGGAGAGAGACTGAAAGCTATCTCCCTAATATCAGGAACAAGAAAAGGATGCCCACTTTCACCACTATTATTCAACATTGTTTTAGCTAGAGGAATCAAGCAGGATAAAGAAATGAAAGACATCCAAGTTGGAAATGCAGAAAAAAAACTCTCATTTAGCAGATGACATGACACTATACCTGGAAGATCCTAAAAAATATATAGCAAAGTTACTTGAGCCAGTAAACAAATTCAGCAAGGTGGTAGGATATAAGAATTAATGTGCAAAAATCAATAACATTTCTATACACAAGCAATGACCTAGCTGAGGAGTCAGTTAAGGAAAAAAAATCATTCAAAATAGGAGCTAAAATAATCGAGTACTTAAGAAAGAACTTAACTAGGGATGTAAAGGACTTGTACATGGAAAATTATATAATACTGCTAAAAAACATCAAAGGAGATCTAAATAGGTGAAAAGAAGTTCGATGTCAATTTTCCCCAAATTGATCTACAGATTCAATACAATACCAATCAAAATTCCAACAACCTACTTGGAAGATTTGGGAAAGCTAATTACCAAAATCATCTGAATGGGAAAGAGACCCCAAATAGCTGAAAGCATCCTGAAAAAGAATGAAGTGGGAGGATTAACACACCCTGATTTTAAAAGCTATTATACATCCACAGTGGCCAAAACAGCATGGAACTGGCACAAAAATAGAAGAATTGACCAATGGATTCAAATTGAGAGTGCAGAAATAGACTACCAAATCTATGGTCAACTGTTTTTTGACAAGGCCCCCAAATCCTCTGAACTGGAACAAAATAGTCTTTTCAATAATTGGGTATGAAAGAACTGGATATTAATAGACAAAAGAATGAAAGAGGACCCTTATCTTACACCCTACACAAAAAATAACTCGAAGTGAATCAAACACCTAAATATAAGAAATAGCACTATAAAGTTTCTAGAAGAAAATGTAGGAAAATATCTTCAAGACCTATTAATAGGAGGCAGTTTTCTAAACTTTATACTCAAAGCTCCAGCAACAAAAGAAAAAATAGATAAATGGGAATGCCTCAAAATTAAATGCTTCTGCACCTCAAAAGACTGTCAAAAAGGTGAAAAGGCAGCCAACTCAATGGGAGAAAATATTTGGGATTCACATATAGGACAATGTTTTGATTTCCTGTATATAAAAAGAAATCATACATCTCAATAATGAAAGAACAAACAACTAAATCATCAAATGGGCTAAAGATATGAATGGGCATTTTTCTGAAGAACAAATACAGATCACTCAAAAGCACAAGAAGAGATGCTCATTTTCATCGGCTATAAGGGAAATGCAGATCAAGACTATAATGAGATACCACCTCACACCTATAAGAATAGCTGCTGCTAAACAAACAGGAAACTAGGAATGTTGGAGAGGATGTGGAGAAACTGGGACACTTATGCACTGCTGGTGGGAATGTATAATGGTGCAGCCACTATGGAAGACTGTTTGGTGGTTCCTTAGGAAGCTAAATATTGAATTGCCCTAGGATCCAGCAGTAGCAGTATTGGTATATACCCAGAAGAGCTGAAAGCAATGACAGAAACAGATATTTTCACACCGATATTCATGTCAGCTTTATTCACAATTGCCAAAAGATGGAAACAAATAAAATGCCCATCAACTGACAAGTGGATCAACAAAATGTGGTATATACATATAATGGAATATTATGCAGCAGTAAGACAAAATGACATTCTGAAGAACATGACAAGATGGATGGGCCTTGGGAATATAATGCTGAGTGAAATAAGCCAGACACAATAGGATAGATATTGTATGATTCTACTTTTATGGCGAGTATAATGGTATAGTCAGAGGCTTATAATACAGATGTAGGGCACTTAGTGATACACAGAAGCTAGAGATGGGTGAACCATTAGCTAATGAAGTTGAACTCCAAAGTAAGGGAATAGATAAGAGTGAAGGTGGTTCTCTAGTAGGTCTATAAGTAAAATTACCATATTGAAGATGAACAAGATTGAAAAGGGTTGTACAGACCTACATGTCCCACTGATTAACACTAGAAATATGAATTAATTCTCACAAGAATTATTTCAAAGTTATGATTCTTATACAAAAGCTGTTTAAGTCCAGGATATAGGGGGAAAACTGCTATTGCATGCTATGAGTTATGTTCAAAATGAAACAATCAGCACTGCCAGAGCAACAGCAGAGGTAAATAATGGGGAGAGGGACAGGGCTAAGAGGAAGCTTAGATTTCCTATTTGATGAGGGTGTGGTCATTGGTTTCTTTTCTCTTGGGAGCAATGGCATTATATAAAATTGAGAATGTTGATGAACAGTGGACTATGGGCTCCTCTACATGATGCCCAATGAATACAGGTGGCTGAAGGATGCACTCATGGAAAAGTAGATGGTCAAATGTTGGTGTATCTTATGAATGAAGGTTGTACTGCTACAAAAAAGAACAACGTCACGAGGAATGCAGCAATGTAAATGAATGTGTGAAGCAAAATAAGGCAGAAGCAAATGAACAAGAATGCTATGGTCACCTTTAGAAAATGCTATAAGAAAACAAGGGCCTAGATTGTAAGCTTTTAGACCAGACACATTAAGTCTGCAGTGGTGATCATTGTTTCTGATTTTTTAGAGAAGGTTATATATATATATAAAAACCTGATATTTAGAGTTAAGAACAAAGCTGAACAGGTTAGGGTTAAAGTAATTCAGAATATTGGGGTAGGGAAGACAGTGTCCATTTTTATAGGACCACACATAATCTTTGAGACCAATGGAAGAAAGTTTTGTTTGGTCTCAAGCTGAAATTTTCTGTAGTGCATAATCTAATTCACCCTATCTGCATAGCTCATTTGAACAATTGAAACACAGGGAGCACAGAATAAGAAAGAGGTCCTTTAATACTGTATAGCTTTAATGCAATGCCTGGATACATCTTCGAATAAGTTAAGCAGTGTTCTAGTTTGCTAGCTGCCAGAATGCAATATACCAGAAATGGAATGGCTTTTAAAAGGGGGAATTTAATAAGTTGCTAGTTTACAGTTCTAAGGCTGATAAAATGTCCCAATTAAAGCAAGACTATAGAAATGTCCAATCAAAGGGCTCCAGAGAAAGATACCTTGGTTCAAGAAGGCCGATGAAGTTCAGGGTTTCTCTCTCAACTGAGAAGGCACATGGCAAACACGGTCAGGGTTTCTCTCTTGGTTGGAAGGGCATATGACAAACATGGCATCACCTGCTAGCTTTCTCTCCTGGATTCCTGTTTCATGAAGCTCCCCGGGAAGCATTCTCCTTCTCCATCTCCAAAGTGCTGGCTGATGAACTCTCTACTTTGTGGTGCTGCAGCATTCACTGCTCTCTCTGAATCTCCAGCTTTCTCCAAAATGTTTCCTCTTTTATAGTATTTCCATAATATAAGCAAGACCCACCCAAATGGCTGGAGACATGTCTCCACCTAATCCAGTTTAACAACCACTCTTGATTGAGTCACATCTCCTGGGAGATGATCTAATTATAGTCTCAAACATACAGTACTGAATAGGGATTAGAAGTAATGGCAACCCTTACAAAATGGGATTAGTATGGGAGAAAGAATATGAAACTATTAAACTTTACCATCAGGGTATCTCCTGATAGTGTCAAATTTTAGGGACACACAAATCAATAGGCTATTCCTTTAATCATGAGGCTTGTTCTTGTGTAGCTCATGTAAGTAGGGGAGAAGCTTAGACTATCTATAGGCATGCCTAAGAGTTACTTATGGAGGACCTCTTTTGTTGTTCAGATATGGCCTCATTTTCTCTAAGCCCAACTCTGCAAGTGAAATCATTGCTCTCCCCGCTACATGGGACATGACATCCAAGGGTGAAAGTCTTCCTGGTGACATGGGAGATGTCTCCCGGGGATGAATCCAGACTTGGCACCATGAGACCAACAATTCAATCCTGATCAAAAGGAGGAAAAGAAGTGTAACTAATGAAATAGTGGCAGAGAGAGTTCAAATAGAGCTGAAAGGCTATTGTGGTGGTTGCAATCCCCAACCAGGACGATTCCAGCCAATCCTAAAGAACACATAGGGCAGATATATAAGATTTCACAAGGGTTCCATGCAGTAGAGTAATGTTCCAGAAACCTACAACTTCCAGATAGGCCCATGGTCCAGATAAGTCTTGAAACCTAGCCCAGCCTCTCCAGAACATCAGATAGTTCCTTCTCCCTATTCCATATTAGTGACAGACCCTTCCAATGTGAAACATTTAGAATTGCTATAGCCCAAACACCCCTAAAGAGAGGAATGAAAAGATCAAAGGTGATGGTGAAGTTATTCAGAGAAAATAGGATTTAACAAATTGATATGAATGCTGCACATTAAATTGATGCCTCTTTTAGTCTCCAGTATTTTAGAGCAGCTAGAAATAAAAACCTAAAATTGTGGAATTGTAACGCATATCAAACTCTGAAATATGTTTTACAACTTATTGTGGTGCTGTGCTTTGAAATGTATTGCTTTTTTGTATATATTGCATTTTTCATCAAAAAGGAAGGAAAAATTCAATTGTGATGATAAAAAAATATTTCAGCCCTCTAGTCTCCTATATTCTGGAGCAGCTTGAAGGAAGACAATGAGAGGATAATACAGTAACCCATGACAAACTCTGGGGTCTGTACTGTAACTACTTGTGGAAGAGTGCTTTGACAACTATTGCTTTTTTATTTCTTTGCTTTGTGCATTTGTTATACTATGCAATTAAAAAAGTAAAAAAAAAAAAAAACCAGCCCCACAGACATTAACCACAAGACTTCATAATATGAAAAGGATATGACTAGTACAGTTTGGCAGGGATGTTATTGGTAAGGGCGAAACATCAAGGAGAGGCTTGAAGGCAACATTAGTGTTTAGAAATCACCAAAATAAAATCTTTCCATTATTTCCATTCGTATGGAATGGAAATTGGCAATCCAGAAATCACAAAAAGAATATATACATCCATTCTTTACATTTATTTCCATTTCCTGAGTGAAAACCTTAGTCAGAATTGAGAATGCTTGATAAAATTGGGAGAAGTTCTCAAAGCACTTAAAATTTAGGCAAATGCAAAAAAAATAAAAGATAAAAAATATGCAGGAACCCATGTATTAAATGTAAGATAATCAAAGAAGTTTGGGAAAACTGGATATTAATTTGGAAAATGAAAATATCACAATCATACTATTGTATGTGGACAAGGATAAATTCCAAAGGGATCAAACATATAAATAAAAAAATAAAATTGTAAAAATATTAAAAGTAAAGGGGGATGAATTACATTTTAATTTAAGAATATAATACAATTGTTTTACAGCAATGATTCAAAATTCAGAAGCAATAAATTAAATATGTCTTTTTCTGTTTGACAGCACTGCAATAACAAAATAAGCTTGCATATTTAGAAAGTATTTGCAACCAAAAGAGGCCCATTACAGGGAAGTTTGTGAATAACTAATAAACAGATAAAAGAGTTCTCAACCTCATTAATCAAGAAGTAAATGCAAATTAACACCACAATTCTATAGCACTATGCACTCACTATAATGTCTAAAATTGAAGAAAACTAAAACAACAACAGAGTAAAATGTGCCGGTTTAAAAATATTATGTAACCTAGACAAGCCTTGTTTTAATACTAATTCAGTCTTGTTGGGACAGCCATTTATTTACTCCTAATTCAATATTGGACAATGGAAACTTTAGATTAGATTATCTCCACAGAGTTGTGACATCCCCAATTTTGGATTGACTTTCGATTAGATGGAGATGTGAATCCACCCATTTCAGATGGTTCTTGATTAATTTACTGGAATCCTTCAAAAGAGGAAATATTTTGGAGAGAGTCAGAAATGACAGAAACAACAGAGCCAATAGAACTTCAGAGAAGAGCTGACACAGATACCAACACTCAGAGAATAGAGACATGGATGTTTGGGGATGCTTAGAGCCCAGCAGATGTTGCCATGTGATATTAAGCAAGCCAGAACTTGGAGATAGCCAGGGGAAGCCAAGAGATGACAGCCAGCCCTGGAAAAGTAAAGTGAGGAACCCCCAAAGGAACAGAGGGTCAAAGCAATGGAGTCCAGTAGCAAGGGACAAGTAGATACCAGCCAAAGGACTACACAGCTGACAGAGGTGTTCTGACCCATCGACCTTCCCTGAATTAAATTATCATCCCTAGATGCCTTAGTTTGAACATTTTTGTGGACTTAGAACTGTAAACTTGTAATTTACTAAATTCCCTTTATAAAAGCTGTTCCAATTCAACTATATTACATTTTGGTAGCATTTAAGAAACTAGTACAATTAGCAATACCAAATGTTCATGAAGATGTGCATTAACAAACCCTTTGACATTAATGGTGGGAGTAAAATTATGTATAGTCACTTTGGAAACTCTGTATTAATATAAACTAAATAAATATTTGCCTAAGCTATTACTCTGCAATCCTACTACTAAGCGCATTTTCAAGAGACATAATAAAAGATGTATGTATGTATATATATATATATATATATATATATATATATATATATATATATATATATATATATATATATAATATTTTTACAAGCTTTATTCTTAATAACCACTGGACAATTCCAAATGTTCATCAACAGAAGAATGAATGAGTAAGCTTCAGAACGTTGCTACAAGAAATGCAGAAAAGAAAAAATTGCAAATTAATAAAACACAACAAAATGAATGCATCTTTGGCATAATTTTGCGTGAATGAAGCTAGACAGAAAAGAATACATACTGTAGGAAATAATTCGTTAGAAATTTCAAAATATGCTAAATAAATTGCTAGTAATAGAAGACAGATTAGTGGTTAACTCTGTGGGAGGGACCTGGTTAAATATAGGAGGATGTAAACTTCCAGGTGGCAAGAAAAATCCATAGGCTTAAATAAGTAGGTGACTATATATATATATATATATACACACGCATATATATATCAAACCACACATATACATCTATATACATCTATATATGTGTGGTTTGATAATATTATGAGGCTGTAAACTTAATTTAGTAAATATTAAATTCTTTAGTATCAATATTAAACTTATCAAAAACTGAGGGATCAAAGAAAATGAGACGAGTGATATTAAAAAATGAAAAGTAGTCTGGATATTATTTCTGTAATTTTCCACCCTTAAAAGTTGTTTGTGGAAGAATCAAGGAAGTTTGAATAGAAATTGGATAGCAGATGCATTTAGGGAAGAGTATCATGATGTATTAAAAATAACCTGGTTGTAAAGTTATTGCAATATGAAGATAGGCAGTTTGTTTTAAAAGATGTCATGTTATAAAGATATTGTGGTTATGTGAAAAAATGTCCTTATGGTTATAGGTGTACACAGAAAAATGTACAGATAAATCATCATATTTGCATGTTATTTAAAAATAAGTCAATAACAAAACAATTAACAAATAAAAGGAAAAAGATGAAGCTATCTGGCAATATGTAGATAATTGTTAAGCAGGTGAGAGGTATATGGATGACAACTACGCAAGTGTTTCTATATTTGAAAATATTCACAATGAAAATTGAAGTATCCAATTTTCAAGTATTGAGCTTGACTGCAATTTAGTACCTGCAAGTGTTATATACATATATAAATATAGCACATTTATATGTTATAATACATATACAAATATATATGTAAACATATACATAAATATTTATATATGTATAGGACATATATATGTAAAGATATGTTTATGTGTATTTATATATATACATACGCATATTTATATAGTATATGCATATAATATATAATTTGTAAGTATATATGTATGTACATATATATTTATATATGTAAAGGGTTTATATTGTATATATATACATATATTTATATTCATATATATGTAAATATATATATTTTGCTCCTTAAAATAAGGGCATGTGCAATTTTACCAAATGTTTCTGTGCACAATACCTAAAAACATTTTTAGAAATCATGCTTATACCTCATTGCCTCGAGATTACAAAATCATTTCCATATAGCAGAAAAATAGTTGTAAATATATATCTCTTAATAACAAACATTATTTTCAGAACATAAAATTGGACAGTTTTCCTCTAGGAAGAAAAGCAAATCAAATGCTACTTAAAATGATACTTTTTCAAATGTGATTAAAATCTTAGCCCTGTAAACTCACTCAAACAGAAATAAGAAACAAAGGCAAGTTTGTTAATGAAACATAAAATACTAATTATAAATTGCCACGTGAAAAATATTTTATAATAATATAATTAAATAATAATTTTATTGTGATAGCAAGAGTTACAATATACAGGATTATATTTAGTATAATATTACAGTTAATTATTGCCTTCAGTTGTTAGGATAATAGATTTTCCAATAATTTTTATTTCTCTCTTTCCTGTATGTTCTAAATTTGTTTTGTTTCCAGGGTACAATTATGTATGGCTCTGTATTGAAAAAATGTATACATATATATGTATATGCATGTGCATGTAAGTGTATGTACATATATGTATATATATACATATGCACACATATGCATATATATATATCTCACAATTGGAGAAGGATATGGACACACACAGATATAAAAAAGATTCTCACTCAATATTCCTAGAAGAAACATGCCAGAAATGAAGCACAGAGCTAAAATTTTAGCTAAATGAGCTTGCATTCAAAGGCCTAGTTAAAATTCAAATAAACCTGTGTTTTAATGGAATTGTCTCTATCTTACTTTTACATAGTTTTATACAGTGTGACAAATTATTCTTAAATGTATGCATTTCAACTTAGCTTATTACATTTTGCACCTTGAATATTTGTATTAAGTTTATGGTATTTAAGCTATGGTCTAAAAATTTTCTGTTACATTATTAAATTTATTAATATAAGCCATTTCATATTTTTCTATTCAGAAATTGGTCTCTATCACTCTCTGTCTCTTTCTGTTTCTCTAGCACAGCAGTTCAGAAATTAGGAAAATTGCAAGATTTTTCATGAATGCAAAATACATGCAGTCTGGATGGTTGAACAGCAGAGCTTATAAAGTATCTTAATTTCACTAGCACACTTGTGTTGATGACATAATATTTGAAACTCCAGTTTGATTATTGCTTCAGCTATAGCAAAGTACCAAAATATTCAGAAATTATGAGGTTTTTTTTATTTTAAACTACCAGTACAAAACTGAAGTACTCTCTCTCAATAGATAGATATTTATGAATATGTATGTAGGTATTTTTGCATGCGTATATTTATACAAACACACAGAGAGATCACTTGCTGTATTTTAAATTTTATATTTCATATTCTTACAATAATGATAAATTCATAATGAATACTACTTTTTTTAAATAGTAAGTAAATAAGCCTATTATTTCTTTAAATTATAAGCTCAGTAAGTCAATGTTTATTATTTGAATTTTAAAATATTTAGTTTTCAAAATGTGATATCAAACTTTATAAAAGACTGGAGAGCAGCAAATTGTCATCTTTTCCCATCGAGATTTTTTTTTTCATGTTTTAATCTTTTTTTTATTTTTTTATTTTTTTTATTTTTTTATTAACAGAAAGAAAAAAAAAAGAAATTAACACAACATTTAGAAATCATACCATTCTACATATGCACTCAGTAATTCTTAACATCATCACATAGATGCATGATCATTGTTTCTTAGTACATTTGCATCGGTTTAGAGGAATTAGCAACACAAGAGAAAAAGATATAAAATGTTAATATAAAGAAAAGAAATAAAAGTAGTAGTAATAGTAAAAAACAACAACAACAAACAAACCAACAAGCAAACAAAAACAAAAAAAAACCCTATAGCTCAGATGCAGCTTCATTCAGTATTTTAACATGATTACTTTACAATTAGGTATTATTGTGCTGTCCATTTTTGAGTTTTTGTATCTAGTCCTGTTGCACAGTCTGTATCCCTTCAGCTTCAATTACCCATTGTCTTACCCTGTTTCTAACTCCTGCTGAACTCTGTTACCAATGACATATTTCAAGTTTATTCTCGAATGTCCGTTCACATCAGTGGGACCATACAGTATTTGTCCTTTAGTTTTTGGCTGGATTCACTCAGCATAATATTCTCTAGGTCCATCCATGTTATTACATGGTTCATAAGTTTATCTTGTCTTAAAGCTGCATAATATTCCATCGTATGTATATACCACAGTTTGTTTAGCCACTCTTCTGTTGATGGAGATTTTGGCTGTTTCCATCTCTTTGCAATTGTAAATAACGCTGCTATAAACATTGGTGTGCAAATGTCCGTTTGTGTCTTTGCCCTTAAGTCCTTTGAGTAGATACCTAGCAATGGTATTGCTGGGTCGTATGGCAATTCTATATTCAGCTTTTTGAGGAACCGCCAAACTGCCTTCCACAGTGGTTGCACCCTTTGACATTCCCACCAACAGTGGATAAGTGTGCCTCTTTCTCCGCATCCTCTCCAGCACTTGTCATTTTCTGTTTTGTTGATAATGGCCATTCTGGTGGGTGTGAGATGATATCTCATTGTGGTTTTGATTTGCATTTCTCTAATGGCCAGGGACATTGAGCATCTCTTCATGTGCCTCTTGGCCATCCGTATTTCTTCTTCTGGTAGGTGTCTGTTTATGTCTTTTTCCCATTTTGTAATTGGGTTGGCTGTCTTTTTGTTGTTGAGTTGAATAATCTCTTTATAAATTCTGGATACTAGACCTTTATCTGATATGTCGTTTCCAAATATTGTCTCCCATTGTGTAGGCTGTCTTTCTACTTTCTTGATGAAGTTCTCTGATGCACAAAAGTGTTTAATTTTGAGGAGCTCCCATTTATTTATTTCCTTCTTCAGTGCTCTTGATTTAGGTTTAAGGTCCATAAAACCACCTCCAGTTGTAAGATCCATAAGATATCTCCCAACATTTTCCTCTAACTGTTTTATGGCCTTAGACCTAATGTTTAGATCTTTGATCCATTTTGAGTTAACTTTTGTATAGGGTGTGAGAGATGGGTCTTCTTTCATTCTTTTGCATATGGATATCCAGTTCTCTAGGCACCATTTATTGAAGAGACTGTTCTGTCCCAGGTGAGTTGGCTTGACTGCCTTATCAAAGATCAAATGTCCATAGATGAGAGGGTCTATATCTGAGCACTCTATTCGATTCCATTGGTCGATATATCTATCTTTATGCCAATACCATGCTGTTTTGACCACTGTGGCTTCATAATATGCCTTAAAGTCCGGCAGCGCGAGACCTCCAGCTTCCTTTTTTTTTCCTCAAGATGTTTTTAGCAATTCGGGGTACCCTGCCCTTCCAGATAAATTTGCTTATTGGTTTTTCTATTTCTGAAAAATAAGTTGTTGGGATTTTGATTGGTATTGCATTGAACCTGTAAATCAATTTAGGTAGGATTGACATCTTAACTATATTTAGTCTTCCAATCCATGAACACGGTATGCCCTTCCATCTATTTAGGTCTTCTGTGATTTCTTTTAACAGCTTTTTGTAGTTTTCTTTATATAGGTTTTTTGTCTCTTTGGTTAAATTTATTCCTAGGTATTTTATTCTTTTAGTTGCGATTGTAAATGGGATTCGTTTCTTGATTTCCGCCTCAGCTTGTTCATTACTAGTGTATAGAAAAGCTACAGATTTTTGAATGTTGATCTTGTAGCCTGCTACTTTGCTGTACTCATTTATTAGCTCTAGTAATTTTGTTGAGGATTTTTCTGGGTTTTCTACATATAGTATCATATCGTCTGCAAACAGTGATAGTTTTACTTCTTCCTTTCCAATTTTGATGCCTTGTATTTCTTTTTCTTGACTAATTGCTCTGGCTAGAACTTCCAACACAATGTTGAATAATAGTGGTGATAGTGGACATCCTTGCCTTGTTCCTGATCTTAGGGGGAAAGTTTTCAATTTTTCCCCATTGAGGATGATATTAGCTGTGGGTTTTTCATATATTCCCTCTATCATTTTAAGGAAGTTCCCTTGTATTCCTATCTTTTGAAGTGTTTTCAGCAGGAAAGGATGTTGAATCTTGTCAAATGCCTTCTCTGCATCAATTGAGATGATCATGTGATTTTTCTGCTTTGATTTGTTGATATGGTGTATTACATTAATTGATTTTCTTATGTTGAACCATCCTTGCATACCTGGGATGAATCCTACTTGGTCATGATGTATAATTCTTTTAATGTGTTGTTGGATACAATTTGCTAGAATTTTATTGAGGATTTTTGCATCTGTATTCATTAGAGAGATTGGTCTGTAGTTTTCTTTTTTTGTAATATCTTTGCCTGGTTTTGGTATGAGGGTGATGTTGGCTTCATAGAATGAATTAGGTAGTTTTCCCTCCACTTCGATTATGTTGAAGAGTTTGAGGAGAGTAGGTACTAATTCTTTCTGGAATGTTTGATAGAATTCACATGTGAAGCCGTCTGGTCCTGGACTTTTCTTTTTAGGGAGCTTTTGAATAACTAATTCAATCTCTTTACTTGTGATTGGTTTGTTGAGGTCGTCTATTTCTTCTTGAGTCAAAGTTGGTTGTTCATGTCTTTCCAGGAACCTGTCCATTTCTTCTAAATTGTTGTATTTATTAGCGTAAAGTTGTTCATAGTATCCTGTTATTACCTCCTTTATTTCTGTGAGGTCAGTAGTTATGTCTCCTCTTTCATTTCTAATCTTATTTATTTGCATCCTCTCTCTTCTTCTTTTTGTCAATCTTGCTAAGGGCCCATCAATCTTGTTGATTTTCTCATAGAACCAACTTCTGGTCTTATTGATTTTCTCTATTGTTTTCATGTTGTCAATTTCATTTATTTCTGCTCTAATCTTTGTTATTTCTTTCCTTTTGCTTGCTTTGGGATTAGTTTGCTGTTCTTTCTCCAGTTCTTCCAAGTGGACAGTTAATTCCTGCATTTTTGCCTTTTCTTCTTTTCTGATAAAGGCATTTAGGGCAATAAATTTCCCTCTTAGCACTGCCTTTGCTGCATCCCATAAGTTTTGATATGTTGTGTCTTCATTTTCATTTGCCTCTAGGTATTTACTAATTTCTCTTGCAATTTCCTCTTTGACCCACTTGTTGTTTAAGAGTGTGTTGTTGAGCCTCCATGTATTTATGAATGTTCTGGCCCTCCGCCTATTATTGATTTCCAACTTCATTCCTTTATGATCCGAGAAAGTGTTGTGTATGATTTCAATATTTTTAAATTTGTTAAGACTTGCTTTGTGACCCAGCATATGGTCTATCTTTGAGAATGATCCATGAGCACTTGAAAAAAAGGTGTATCCTGCTGTTGTGGGATGTAATGTCCTATAAATGTCTGTTAAGTCAAGTTCATTTATAGTAATATTCATGTTCTCTATTTCTTTATTGATCCTCTGTGTAGATGTTCTGTCCATTGATGAGAGTGGTGAATTGAAGTCTCCAACTATTATGGTATATGTGTCTATTTCCCTCTTCAGTGTTTGCAGTGTATTCCTCACGTATTTTGGGGCATTCTGGTTGGGTGCGTAAATATTTATGATTGTTATGTCTTCTTGCTTAATTGTTCCTTTTAATAGTATATAGTGTCCTTCTTTGTCTCTTTTAACTGTTTTACATTTGAAGTCTAATTTGTTGGATATTAGTATAGCCACTCCTGCTCTTTTCTGGTTGTTGTTTGCATGAAATATCTTTTCCCAACCTTTCACTTTCAACCTATATTTATCTTTGGGTCTAAGATGTGTTTCCTGTAGACAGCATATAGAAGGATCCTGTTTTTTAATCCATTCTGCCAGTCTATGTCTTTTAATTGGGGAATTCAGTCCATTGACATTTAGAGTTATTACTGTTTGGATAATATTTTCCTCTACCATTTTGCCTTTTGTATTATATATATCATATCTGACTTTCCTTCTTTCTACACTTTTCTCCATGTCTCTCTCTTCTGTCTTTTTGTATCTGACTCTAGTGCTTCCTTTAGTATTTCTTGCAGAGCTGGTCTCTTGGTCACAAATTCTCTTAGTGACTTTTTGTCTGAGAATGTTTTAATTTCTCCCTCATTTTTGAAGGACAATTTTGCTGGATATAGGAGTCTTGGCTGGCAGTTTTTCTCTTTTAGTAACTTAAATATATCATCCCACTGTCTTCTAGCTTCCATGGTTTCTGCTGAGAAATCTACACATAGTCTTATTGGGTTTCCCTTGTATGTGACGGATTGTTTTTCTCTCACTGCCTTCAAGATCCTCTCTTTCTCTTTGACCTCTGACATTCTAACTAGTAAGTGTCTTGGGGAACGCCTATTTGTGTCTAATCTCTTTGGGGTGCGCTGCACTTCTTGGATCTGTAATTTTAGGTCTTTCATAAGAGTTGGGAAATTTTCAGTGATAATTTCTTTCATTAGTTTTTCTCCTCCTTTTCCCTTCTCTTCTCCTTCTGGGATACCCACTACACGTATATTTGTATGGTTCACATTGTCCTTGAGTTCCCTGATACCTTGTTCAAATTTTTCCATTCTTTTCCGGATAGTTTCTGTTTCTTTTTGGAATTCAGATGTTTCATCCTCCAAATCACTAACTCTATCTTCTGTCTCTTTAAATCTGTCATTGTAGGTATCCATTGTTTTTTCCATCTTTTCTACTTTATCTTTCACTTCCATAAGTTCTGTGATTTGTTTTTTCAGTTTTTCTATTTCTTCTTTATGTTCAGCCCATGTCTTCTTCATGTCCTCCCTCAATTTATCGATTTCATTTTTGAAGAGGTTTTCCATTTCTGTTCGTATATTCAGCATTAGTTGTTTCAGTTCCTGTATCTCATTTGAACTATTGGTTTCTTCGTTTGACTGGGCCATATGTTCAATTTTCTGAGCGTGATCCGTTATCTTCTGCTGGCGTCTGGGCATTTAGTCAGATTTCCCCGGGTGTTCGACCCCACAGGTTGAAAGATTTTTCTGTGCAATCTCTGGGTTCTGTTCTTCCTATCCTGCCCAGTAGGTGGCGCTCGTGGCACACCCTGTCTGTGGGTTCCACCAGCGAAAGTTGCTGTGGGTCCCTCAACTCTGGAAAACTCTCGCCGTAGGGGAGGTTCGGCAACCGAAGCGTCTTGGAAGAATGCCAGCCGGCCCGGGGTTCCAAACGCGGGGAGGGTCGCCGGCCGTCGCAGCACAGGAGAGCGTCAGGCCAAATTAGCCAGTCGGCCCGGGGCACCAAGCGTGGCGGGAGGGCGCCAGCTGTCGCAGCCCGGGAGAGTACACTGTTCCCAGCCGACGGGGGAGTCACGTGTTTGGAAGGGATCCCCCGGTCACTGTTCTCCGCAGTCTGGGGATTTCCGACCCAACTATCTCAGTTGTTCTGGGGGGCCTCATGTGGTGGGGGCACCAGCCGCTGCGGCCTAAGGGGACCACCTGTCCAATTCTACCAGCTGGCCCAGGAAGGTGGAAGGGAGGGACTCCGGTCGCTTGCCGTCCCACCCAGGAAAGCCCGTGCCCCTTGGTGATCTCACCGGAGCTGGTTCTCCCAGATAGTCAGCCATTCCAGGATGGGGTACGCTGTCCCTTTGATCTCCCTCGTGGCTCCGGGAGCTGCTCTGTATTATCTCCACTCCCCCAGTAGCTGTTCTGGAGGAGGAAAGGTGAGGGCGGCAAGGCTGTCGAGGCTGGTGGCGGAGGAGCACGGTGAAGGCGGGGGAAGAGGGCACCGTGGTGGTTGGAGAGCAGCCGGAGCAGGAGGGGGAGGAGAGGGGAGAAGGAGGGCGGGCGCCTCGGCTGCTGCGGGGCGTGGGCGCCGCGCGGCGGGCCGGCGGAGAAAGAGAGGGGAGAAGGAGGGCGGGCGGCTCGGCTGCTGCGGGGCGTGGGCACCGCGCGGCGGGCCTGCGGAGAAAGAGAGGGGAGAAGGAGGGCGGGCGGCTCGGCAGCTGCGGGGCGTGGGCACCGCGCGGCGGGCCTGCGGAGAAAGAGAGGGGAGAAGGAGGGCGGGCGGCTCGGCTGCTGCGGGGCGTGGGCGCCGCGCGGCGGGCCGGCGGAGAAAGAGAGGGGAGAAGGAGGGCGGGCGGCTCGGCTGCTGCGGGGCGTGGGCGCCGCGCGGCGGGCCGGCGGAGAAAGAGCCATCGAGATTTTTTTAACTTACTTTTCAATCTTTGCTGGATCTAGATATTTATGTTTCTGTATAAATTGGGTTGAAGGATATTCTTACCTGTGGTGATTTGTAGCTGTTTGTATCCCAGAAAAACATGTTCTTAAAATTAATCCGTTCCTGTAAATATGAACCCATTGTGAGTAGGAACTTTTGATGAAATGATTTCAGCTATGTAGTCTACCTCAATCAGGATGGGTCTTAAAATCTTATTACTGGAATTCTTTATAAGTGGAATGAAATTTAGACAGAGAGAAATCCACAGAGCAAGCAGCCAGAAGCTGAACTCAACAGAACTAGAAGAGAAGGGAAAGGCCAGAAGAGGCCGCCTTGCGTCTTGCCAGGACATGAGGTAAAGACCAAGGATCACTGGCGGCCAACCCCAGAATGCTATAGTCTTTGTAAAGAAGGCTCTACCTTAATGATGCCTTGATTTGAATGTTTGCTTAGCCTCAAACCCACGAGGAAACAAATTATTTAAGCTGAACCATTGCATGGTATTTGCTTGAGCAGCCTAGAAAACTAAAACATGGCCCTGAAACATATTTCTAGTACTGAAAACCTAAGATCCAGGAAATCACAAATGTAAATGTTATAATAATGTGAAATACTTTAAAAGTGTACAGTATATGAAATTACATCATGTGCATTTGTTGATTCTGCATCATAGAAATTATGTGAATATGTAATTCTTCATCGGAAAGGCTCTCTCACTTGGTTAATGAGTAGAATAAGGCTGAACAACTGATATACTCTATATATTATATTTAAGTAATGAATTCTCAGGCATTCAACATAAATGAATGGTTTAAATTAATTATTCAGAGCTTTCAGCTTCTGTATAATAGTATATAGAACAACAATCATGCAAACAATATAACTAGAATTTAAAAATTATATATAAACATACTTACATATACATATTTAACTAAAACACAAATAATGCAAATTCATGATATCTTTAGTATTTTGGGGAAGGGTTTTCTATTCTTCTTCCTTTCATCCCTCCCTACATCACCCCACTCCTCTTTAGCTGATTAAAGCCTTGTAATAAATAGAGCTTTTTCCTTTTTCTTTTTACTTCATTGACTGTATTTCTCTTTGTCATTCTCTCTCTCACACACACACACACAAACACACACAGACACACACACACACCCCTTACCAGAAGCAATAAATTCCTTTTCTGGTACGATCCTATTCGAGTATATAGTGCTTCTATTACACTATTTATCCCTCTGAGTGATGATTATTTAGGAGCATATTTACCTTCTTGACAAGTTGTGAGGTCCTTAATAATAGAATATCTTTATTACCCATCTGTTAGTAACACTAACCAAAGAACATAGACTATGGTGGAACCTAAAAGATGTTAAGTGAGTAATGTGCCCGTGTTGGTGACTAGGATTTCTACATATTTTTCCGCATGTTGCATTTGTTGATTTTGCTCACTGTCTGAGAATTTGACTTGCCAGAGGTAAAGATGTAAATTGGGGAAAAGAGAAACCTGTGGAGTTTTTGTCACATTAGCTTATTAAAAGCTAAAATGACTGAAAATAAGAGGTGTCCCAAAGACACAGCTTATTATCTCCAAAATACATTTTTCTGAGTGCTGGTATTGCACTGGCATTAGGTGGGTTGGGTCAAAAGTGAAACCTTGTAGTGTTCAGCAAAGATCTGTTAGAGAGATAATACAAGAAACTGTTTTCTTAAGAACTTGTCAGATTGCAAAACCACTGACAGAGGGTTAAGCCAAAGAACTAATTTCAAGAGATTTGAAATACAAAACTGTTCAAAGCCTGTTTAAAGCCTCACCCAAAAGAAGTTGCCGGGCCAGACATGCAGAGCAAAACCTTACCAGCCATATGGTGTTGATGTAAAAATGTTTGTCAGAGAAATATTCTCACACTGCTGAAGCATTGAATAAGGCAAAAATCTAGGAAAATCCAGAATACATGAACACTTTAAATTAAAAACATAACCAAATTAAAAATGAGCAAAGGATTTGAATGGGCATTTTTCCAGAAAGATATACAAGTGGTCAATAAGCATGAAAAAAGATGCCCAACATAATTTTAAAAAATAGGGAAATGCAAATCAAAACAACAGTAATATACTACCTCATTCATTAGGAAGCATAAATTAAATTAAAAAGTACAGTAACAAGTGTAAGGGTGTAGAGAAATTGGAATCTTAAGTATTGCTTATGGCAATGTAAAATGGTGCAACAACTTTGGAAAACCATTTGGCAGTTCCTCAAAATATTAAGCATGAAGTTACCATATGACCCAATAATTCCATTCTTAAGTATATACTCAAGAGAAAAGATATATATTTTCATTTCAAAAACTTGTACTCAAATATTCATAGCAGTATAATTCATAATACCCAAAAAGTGGAAAGAAACCCATATAATGATACATTGTTGGATAATAGAAATGAGTGGACTTCTGATACGTGCTACTACAGGATGGATGATTCTCAAGAACATTATGATTATGCAAATAAAATAAGCCGGTCACAAAGGACAGCATAATATATTATCTCATTTATATAAATACACATAATAGGTAAATCCAGAGAGACACAAATTTTAAGTTAGTGGCTGTCCCAGCTGGGGAGAGTAGGGAATGGGGAAAAGTTGCTAATTGGTATAGGGTTTCATTGAAGAGATGGATCTGGAATTACATAGAGGGACTGGTTTTAAAACTGTGGATTTACTAAACACTAATTAATTGTACACATAAAGGAGATAATTTTATTGCATGTAAATTATATCTTAATAGAGTGTTTATCCCTCCCCCAACAATAAATAGAGGAGAGCCACGTCAGGAAACTAAGGACACGTAAGAATTGAGTGAGACTAACTAAAGCTGTGTCTAGACTTGATCCAACTCAAAGAATGAGTTGGGTATTCTCAGTCCCCTCACCCTTTCTGCCCACTGGAGAAAAAGTAAACCTTAGTTGGAAATAAAGAATCTTATATTTCAGATTCTAAGAATTTTTCTTTAGTGTAAGACCTGAAAAGAAGCAAGAAATGTGACTAATGATTAGGAGAAACATGGAGAAAATAGAAATAGAAATAGAAAGAATCTAGATGAACAGTAAGAGTTTTGTAAGTATTTTGAAATAACTATTGTAAATATTTTAGAGGCAAAAGATAAACATCAGAGGCAGGTGGACATCCCGTAA
This sequence comes from Tamandua tetradactyla, assembly GCF_023851605.1. Classification (NCBI taxonomy): domain Eukaryota; kingdom Metazoa; phylum Chordata; class Mammalia; order Pilosa; family Myrmecophagidae; genus Tamandua; species Tamandua tetradactyla. The sequence continues at coordinate 72,872,433 of NC_135335.1, read as the reverse complement.
TCATAATGTGTTCAGTGTCTCTGCCCTTCAGGAACTGCAGGTTAAAACCACAAAGTAAATGTCATATCATTCCAAAGCAAAGTTAAAAATGCCTGGCCATGGCCAGAATGTAGACCTATTGGAACCATTATCATTGGTCGTAGAAATAAAACTGCTTGGCAGGCTATACCAATGTTATATATTTGCTTATTATGCGATGGGAAATAAAACTAAAGAAAGCAAGTACCATTAAAATAACACAGAATACTTGGAAGAGTATCTGAGATGGAAAGGGATATTTCAAAATAATAAAATATACATGTCAATCAAGAAGAAGTGTTTCTAAATTTGTAAGTACCTAATAATGTATCTTCTTAAATACCCAAGACACAATTTTTTGAACTACAAAAATTAATGAATAATAACAAAATTATGGTAGGAAGTACTAACATGCATGGATGATCCTCTATTAGTTGATTAAATAGTTGATTAAATAAGCAAAACAATTAGAAAACATAAAATATTTCAATAAGCAATGAATGAACTGACACAATAAATATGTATAAAACACTGTAAATAGCCAAGTAACTGCGAAATGCATATTATTACCAAATTCAAATAGGGACATATTTTTTAATTGCCCTATATGGTGGGTCATAAGGCAAGTCTTCAATTTCAAAGAGTATAAAACAAGATGTATGCTTTTGATAAAAGAATTAAGCAAAAAAAAATCGCATACTTTTAATTACTTTGCCAAAATTTCCAAGCAAATCTATGGACTCATTCTGAGAAAAAAGGGATTAATTCCATTTTTGATTCTGTCCACAAGACGAGGAAGATAATTTATAACATTCATATATAAAAATGTATAAATTCTAAGTGAAATGGAAACAATGAATTTTTAGAAAATTGTACCTACAAGAGATTAGTTGATCTCTAGAAACTAATATGGAAGAGAATGAAAAGTAGGGATTTATTGGACTTAGTGCTTAGTTAATATAAGTGACAGTTATCTACTAAAATCATGATCTCTTGTCTTCTGACTTTTTAATAGCTAATGAGTTGGGGGTCATATTTAAATCCATATAAAAATTACCTTATTAAGAGTTAACATTGTGTATGTGGGGCACGAAGTTCCAGTTTGTTGAATAAAACTATTCTCTGTTTCTCTCATCAAAGAGTGGAGTACATCTTGGAAATATTTCATTACTTGTTTTATTTTTTCTTGTTTGTTTGTTCTTTAATTTTTTATTGTATAGTATAACACATATACAAAGAAATAAAAAAGTGATCGTTTTCAAAGTACTCTTCAACAAGTATTTAAAGGACAGATCCCAGAGTTTGTCATGGGCTACCAAGTGGAAACATACAGAAAAATGCTTTGGAATGTATATTATTAACATCGTACAGATTTTTAAAATAAACATGCCAAAATACCATAATAAAAGTAGGCAAAAGAGAATCCACACTATAAAAATATATACAGGGCTGGTGTAAATTTAAAAATAAAAAAAAACTAACTTTCATCTCATATAAATTAAAACAAAAATAATTTTGCCTAACATATTGGCAAAGATTGATTAATAATGTCTGCAGTTTGTGACAGTTTGTATAAATATTGCTGGTGGGAGTGTAAATTGGAATAGCCTTTCTGGATATTAATTTTGACAGTGTTTATTAAAATTTAAAGTATGTTTTCTTTCATTTCTGAGATTCTACTTTTGAGATTATGTTAAATAATTTTGGCAACATTACAATTTTGAATACATGAAACACTACTAATGCCTGACATATTAGCAGTGACAATGTACCTGGAATGAAGAATGTTAATAAAATTTAATTAAATTATTAATATATTAAATAACTAATAATTATAATATAATTAAATTATTAATATATTAAATAAATGTATTCTACTCATGTTGCAAATGTTATGAAGTAAGCTTGTTTATATGTAAAATTAATTTTACAATATATTTTAATAAAAATGTAATGCAGCATGTTTTAATGCATGTAAGTATACATATGAAAGACACACAAATATGTAACAAAGTATGTGTATGTGTATACATAAATGTTTTTATCAAAAATTATAGAAATAAGAATGACCAGATATTGGATACCACTGATTGCCATTTTTTTTATTTGCATGCATTTTGTTTCTGTTATGTTAGTTATTTTTCTTCCCACACTGCTCATTCAAATTCTCACATTGTTTGTAATTACTACTGTCCTTTAACCCAGATACTCCCATGTTACTCCTTTATCCTTGGTGGTCATCAAACCTAGGATTAATTTTTCAGAATCAACAACAGTGAACGATCCATAACTGTGGTACTTAGGATCAGGTGTCAACTTGGTCAGGTGATGAAGCCCCATTGTTCTGCTTCTGTGGACTTAAGTCATCCCCTTGTGAAATTCATCTGTGGCTGATTACATTTGTGGTTGGCTAAGGAGGGTGCCTTCCACAATGAGTGAGGTTTAATTTAATTCACTGGAGGCTTAAAAGAGAGAGTTCAGAAGGGAGCTCAGTACAGCACAGCACAAGCAGCTCAGTCCACCTCATCTCAGCACTGGCAGCTCAGCCCAGATATTTGGCGATGCAGAAAGGAACTGCCCCAGGGAAACCCACTGGAATTCGAAAGCCAGGAGAGAAGGCCAGGAGTTGGGGCCTTGTGCCTTCCATATAACAGAGAGCTTCAGATGAAACCTAGTTGCCTTTCCTCTGAAGAACAATACATTTTTAATTAAATAAATCCCCTTATTAAAAGCTGATCCATTTCTGGTGTGCTGCATTCTGGCAGGTTCAGCAAACTTAAGCAATACCCAAATTTGGGGACTGACTAAGACCTTGGTTAGATAAAGTATATCCAAATAGATTGTTTTGGGTTGAATTGTCCCCCAAAAGTCATGTTCAAGTCCAAATACCTGGTTCTGTAAATGTAAACAGATTGGTAAATGGGGTCTTTGACAACATTATTAGCAAAAATGAGGTCAAACTGCACTAGGCTGGGTCCTAATTCAACATGACTAGTGTTCTCATAAGCAGATTAAATTAGGACACAGTAAGGAAGATGCAGAAACTAAAAACAAAGAGATGGCCATGTGTCAGAAACTAAGATTGAGTTGGACCCATGAGCCAAGGAACACCTTAGAATTTCAGCCACCCTCAGAACCCTACAGACTTCAGAAGTAGCATTGCCCTGGCAGTGTCTTGATTCAGACTTTTAGCCTCCAGAATTATGAAACAATACATTTCTTTTATATAAACCAACTATTCTGAGAAACTTGGTTACAGCAGCCCTGGCAAACCTAAGACATAAATTAGAGGACATATGAAACATGTCTCAAACTTTTAAAAAATAATCTATAACTAAGTTTTTGTCTTTATTGAATTTCCAAAGTATGTGATTGCCAGAGTCTGAAATATTACTGCAAGCCATTTTTTTTAATATCAATCTGCATCAAAAGAAAATTGAAGGGGCTATTTTGTCCTACTGCAGGCAACATACTTTGAACAACTTTCTGATCAATGGGATATTACAGATCTAGATTAATCATATCTCTCAAAGGTAATAGTACATCCTTTACTTTCAGCTGAAAAATAAGAGGTGCTAAATAAACCAAAAAATAGTCAAATTGGGATTTAGTCTGTGAGTAACTACTGAGATGCAGCAAGATGTTTCCACACTGCTCAGTGATGCATAAAACTAAACAATACTGCTTTCCCAAATCATAATGGACTTGAAATATTTTAACACAGTGAGTCAGATCTGCGTATTCTAGTAGGAGCAAAATATATGGTAATTCCATATGGATTTATGTGTTTTACAGAAAAAGCTGCTAACAATTCCAGCATCTCCTTAGTTTACAAAGTCTGTTCAAGTCCTACCCAGACCATTCCATGATATACTGTCCCAAACCCTATAAGCAACTTCTCCAACTCCAAGTTTTTCAGATTGTCCATCACTGCCTCAGTGCTTTTTGTTTTACTGAAGCATGCCAAGAAACCTAAATTTGTTTGACTACAATGTGTTCCTGATGATATTTTAGCCTGCTAGCTGCTGGAATGCAACACACCAGAGACAGATTGGCTTTTAATAAAAGGGGATTTACTTTGTTGGTTCTTCAGAGGAAAGGCAGCTAACTTTCCACTGACATTCTTTCTTATGTGGAGGGCACAGGATGGTCTCTGCTGGTCTTCTTTCCAGGCCCCTGGGTTCCAACAACTTTCCCCGGGGTGACTTCTTTCTGCATCTCGAAAGGCCTGGGCTGAGCTGCTATTGCTGAGATGAGGAATGCTGAGCTGCTTAGCAGTGCCACATTGCAATCTCTCATTTAAGCACCAGCCAATTAAGTCAAACATCACTCATTGCAGCAGACACACCTCCTAGCTGACTGCAGATGTAATTGGCAATAAATGAGGTTCACATACCGTTGGCTTATGTCCAAAGCAATAAGACTAGGTATGCTCACCTGGCCAAGTTGACAACTGAATCTAACTAACACATGTCCACCCCTTGTCAACTTGGCAACTTCAAGCATCACCTTACACAGATGTAAAAAATTCTCTTGCTGTGGACCTGTGAATCTCAAAACAAGTTGTCTGGTGCTAAGATGCAAAGGAGGATATTCACAGGATATAGCTTGTCATTTCCATAGGGAGAAACTGAAACACAGATGTAAAACCTGCAGGGTAAGTGCCGTGGGATCTCAAAGTCTGAAAGTCATTTATCCTTTGGCTATAGAAAGTGGCAGTCCCACCCCTTCCAAGGGCCTATGCAGTGGCCGGCCTCTTTCCAAATCAATGTTGGGGAACATCGAGGAGACCACCTCTGGGCTCTACTCGCTCCAGGCATCAGGGCCACCCCTGGGCTCTGCCATTTTTGGAGCACATGCTCAACCCCTCCACATGGTGGCAGCCAGGCTCTCCCAGTCCCTGGAGTGTGCTATGTCTTTTCCAAGGCCTGAGGCTGCACAACTCTTCCACTGCAATGAGAGGGGAGAATCATCCTTGCCCTTCAGGGTAAACTCACCCTCTCCATGTATATGGGTGGGTCCACTCTCCTGACCAAGGTTTCTTGGCTTCAGTCCCGAGCTTCCATGATTCTTACTCTGCAAACTCCAATTTTTCCCTTTTGTGTCCTCCTTTGCCAAGATTGGCAGTGGTTCCATTTACACCAACAGTCTCTTCAAACCCTCCAGGACTTCTCCATCATTCTCTTCATGGTTCCTCCAAAATCTTCCCTTTAGCCATCCAAAAACTGTTCCAACATATCTGGTATTTGCAAACCGCAGCAGCACCCCACTCCTGGTACCAAATCTGCTCTAGTTTGCTAGCTGCCAGAATGCAACACACCAGAGACGGATTGGCTTTTAATAAAAGGGGATTTATTTTGTTGGTTCTTCAGAGGAAAGGCAGCTAACTTTCCACTGAGGTTCTTTCTTACGTGGAAGGCACAGGATGGTCTCTTCTGGTCTTCTCTCCAGGCCCCTGGGTTCCAACAACTTTCCCAGGGGTGACTTCTTTCTGAATCTCCAAAGGCCTGGGCTGAGCTGCTAGTGCTGAGATGAGGAATGCTGAGCTGCTTAGCAGTGCTACGTTGCCATCTCTCATTTAAGCACCAGACAATTAAGTCAAATGTCGCTCATTGCAGCAGACACGCCTCCAAGCTGACTGCAGATGTAATGGGCAACAGATGAGGTTCACGTACCATTGGCTTATCTCCACAGCAGCAAGACTAAGTATGCTCTCCTGGCCAAGTTGACAAGTGAATCTAACTAACACACCTACCCAGACCATTTCATGACATACTGTCCCAAACCCTATAAGCAACTTCTCTAACTCCTAGTTTTTCAAATTATCCATCGCTGCCTCAGTGCTTTTTGTCTTACTGAAGCATGCCAAGAAACCTAAATTTGTTTGACCACAATGTGTTCCTGATGATATTTTAGCCCTGAGGTTTAAATAAATAAATGGAAATAAGAAGGGACTTTCTTAAGCAGTGGCATTCAATTATTTCAAATATTTCAAAAGGATTTGTCAACATTAAAAATGATTTATAATTGAAATTATATTTAGTGTTCTATTAACTGACAACATACTTACAGATTTTTAAAATTTTGTCAGTGAAGAAGTAGAAATCACCATGCTTGAAAAAGGACATTTATCCAGCCATTTATTTTTCAATGAAATATCAGAAGATTTTGTACCTGGCCATGGGGTTAGGGTAGGATACAGCATAAGTACATCTGGGACAGAATAGAGATTCTCAAGTTTTTTGAGATGGTAGGAAACTCTCATTAGCAACACATAAGTGGAGGTGTACAAACTGCCCTAATTTTCTGAGAGCAGGTGTGTTCTCAGACAATGAGATTTTAGGAGAGGGAATGGATGAAAGTTTTGCATTAAAAATGGATTTACTTAATATATAAGTCTTCCAGTACTTCCTTCTGCAGAATTATGCATACCATAGTTGCAGGAGGTCCAGCTCCTAGTCCTCCAACATAACAAATGATATTTGAATGGTGAAAAATAACTGATAGCAATATATTAAAGCTATGCTTTAAGCATAAGTAATTAACACCCTTCTCAATTTCTTTAGGTCCAAGAACAAATGGAAATGTTTACTGGTAGAAAACAAGACTACTCATGAAAATGGAAATAAAGTAGCTTCCAGTGGAATGAGTATAAAAGGAATGCAGAGATGATGGGATAATTAAGTCTCCTAGCAAAAGCTCAAAGAAACACACATGATATATTCTGGGGCTAGCTGTGATAATTATTTTGTGTGTCTTAGAAACATATGGTACCCTGAAATGATGTGTCCACATATGTTGTTGTGTAATGAGTTTTCTTACTGCACTTATGTAGTTTAGTTATTCAAATGCAGCACAGAGCACGAGTCCACCTGTCATTTTTCTAACTGTGACACAGACTAAAATTAGTTTAGTGAGCATTTATGCAGAAAGGTGATGATTTCTAACACGAAAAATTTTACTTTGAAAATGACATCCTATTAACTTACGCATAATCAAGTAGTTTATTAGTAGTTCTGGAGGAGCATGCAAAATTGGAAAATGGAAAATAAAGGACATATATATTTTGAATATTCATTCAAAAAGGTTCGAAAAATTCCTTGTTCCTGCCATCTTCATCACTCTATAACTTGATGCTGCCTATAATTATGGCTAGAAAACAACTGTTCTATTGTTTTGACAATTTGATGCTTTTTCTGTTACAAGATTAATAAGAGAAAGTAGAGAAATTCGGTATAGTTTGTAGAGAGTTTAGTTAATGCTAAAGACTATAACAAACCATGTTTTATCTTAATGTAATATTTTATTTAAATCACTACCTTTGGATAAGTATTTTTAAAATTACATTATAGAGAAGATTTAATTGACCCTATTATCTATGAGAAAAGGAATAATCTCACTTTGTATTTTGTAGTACTTTTTACTCTGTAGTTCTTATTAAGAATTATTGCATATTGCATTGCACATACAAATAAAACAAAATAAAGAATTTTATTGACTGAGAGCAAATTACTGCTTCAAAACTTGTAAACTGTTCATTCTTTTTAAAAAGTAAAACTACATTTAAAAAACTACATTGTCATATTTTAAAATTAAAAATCAGAGAACCTGAATACTGTGTTAAATGTAACAATTTCCATTTTAAACAATCTCCCAGACACACTCCTTTTCTATAAATTGATGTATAATCCATGAAGAATTTGATATGCATTTTCCATAATTTTCTATGTATCAGTAACTCTCTTTCCCTCTCTCTCTCTCCCACACACATGCACACACACACACACAATTTTTAAATTTATTTTTACTTTATTTATTTCATTATATCTTATTTCATTCACTTTACATAATTTAGTGATGAATTTTTCCATTACAATGGTTAAATATTGTTAGTTATTATAGAAATATATTATTTAATTTTACAAAGCATCTTATTTCTTGGTGGGGTGCTATTGGTCAAAGATAGGATTCTCTGGAAAATCAGACTATGAGGTTTATATGCAGGAAATAAATTGCAGTACTCTGAGAAATCTCAGGAAATGTGGGGAAAGCAAGACCAGAAGTAGAGAGAAACAGAGTGGTAATTCAGTCACAAAATATTTGCTTGCGTTTTTCAGTTCTATGCAAGGGTAAGGGCCTTTAACATTGGTGACCAGCCTGCATACGGGCTGCTTCTGGCGATGAGCCATGATTTTGAGCAAAGAGACTCTCTTTGATTGAAAACAATTCTAAGGAAAGGACTCAACTGAGAGTATTTATTCCCAGAAGCTGAAGGAATGAGTGTCTGCTAGTCTGAAAGTGTTTTGTACCCCAGAAAACCTATGTCCTTTAATCCTGATTCGATATTGTAGCATGGAAACTCATTCAATTAGGTTATCCCCATGGAAATATGATGCTCACAATTGTGAGTGTGGTCTTTTGGCTAGGTGGAGACTGACATCTTCCATTTCAAAGTGGGTCTTCATCAGTTTACTGGAGTCCTTTAAAAGGGGAAACACTTTGAGGAAACCTCAGATGCAGATGTTTGGAAAACAGTTGCTTCAGAGCTGACAGAGGCATGATATTTGGAGATGATTGGAGTGCCCATATAGAAATAAAAGATTCCTGGGCACAGGTAGAGCCCAGTAGATGTGACTATGTGCTTTCCCATGAGATGTTAAGCAAACCAGGACCCGGAGTTGTGCTCCAGAAGAACTAAGTGAATGCCCATAGATGCTTAGAGAGGAAACTGATGGCATCAGAATGTAGAAGCAATGAACTGATAACAAGGACCAGCAGCCAACAGCCACCTGCCTTCCCAGATCAGCCTTCCTTGAGCCAAGTATCTATCTTCGATGCCTTAGTTGGACACATTTATGGAGTTAGAACTTTAAACTTGTAAAATAATAAATTCCCTTTGTAAAGGCCATTCCATTTCTAGTATATTATATTCCAGTAGCTTTAGGAAACCAAGATAGTGTGCTTTGGCCTTTTGGGGTGTCAGGGTTGCATACTGCATCATCAACCATGATCTATTACATTTCACTCCTTGCATGCTCAGAATCACTTACTTTGTATAATAAGTTCTGTAGACAGTTTCTTGAGGATTTTATCTCTTTTCCGAAGAAAATGACATGAATAAGATATTAGGACAAACAACAGCTTGAGCTGATCTCAAGTCTGCAAGAGATACTCATCATATCCTTCTTCTATGAATACAATTATAGATTCTTCTCGTCTTTGGCTAGCATCTAAACTGATCTCTATAGTTTATCTGGTAGGGCTAACTAGACATACATGGATCATCTGTGAGTTGCCTGAGTCCCTGATCACTGTAACTTTGCACAATTTCTTCTATATACGATCTTTTATTATCAGGATTAGGTAGAGGATTTCAAAGTGACATCTCAGTGGATAAATTGAACACAAAATTCTTCTTCTTTTCCCCATTATATACTAGTAGCCCTCCTTATTCCTGATAGTCAGGTTCAACTATTTTCTCGTGAACACACATGCGTTTCCCAAGTGGGTCCTTTAAATGAAGTAAGGCCACTTCTACTTCCATTTGTTGTTTCCTGAACCTCTGTGTTCTCCTTAATGGAGAAAAATTCCCATAAAATTATATCTGAGCTGTGGCTGCAGCTATCCCTTCAAAGAACACTTCCTCATTCTGTAAGACAGCAGCTTTTGAGTGGTATGATAAATGATGTAAGCAATAGATCTTCTTACATGTATACTTCCATAGCTGTTGTGCTATAAAATATGTTATTTGATTTAATGTGAAGTCCTGCTTGTAAGTATATCAACTACTATGTAAGACTTAAGATAATGGAATTGGATGAGGTGCTTGGGTCAAGAAAGTCCATCTCATACACAGGGTATGCATCAATTACAGTAAAGGCAGATTATGTTCATAACTGACTCAAAGGGATATGTAGCAAATTGAGTTTCTGCACTCCAGAAAAAAAAACATGATCTTAATCTTAATCCCATTCCTGTGGATGTGAACCCCTTATAAATAGGATAATTTACAAATATTATTTTTGTTAGGGTGTGGCCAACTCAATTAGAATGGGTCTTAATCCTATTACTGAAGACTTCATAGATAGAAAGATATGGGGACAAGGCAGAAGCTGTCAGTCAGTGGAAAACTGGAAGAGACAGGAGAGGAGATTTTCATGGAACCCAGGGATTTCCAGTCAGTCCTAACACTACTGATTCTAGCAGGAAGCAAGCCTTCTAACCTCTGAAATAATGAGCCTATAATAAACCTATAATTTTTCATTGTTTAAGCAAACCCATTGTGTGTTAGTTGTCATAACAGTCTTGAAAACTGACAGTTTCCAAAATAAACACCCCATCAACTTTTGGGGCTGATATTTTCAAGAAATGTTAGGCTTTTGGTATATTGCTCAGTTGCTGGAAGATTGAAAGATTAGACATTTGACATTGAGAGGAGGTAATACAGCCTTAGTTATTTGGGGAGCCATTCCTGTAGGCCCATCCATGATGTCCATTTTTGTCACCATAAGTGATGTTCCTATTGCACAAATATTTGGGTAGTCAATAACAGAGACCAAACGACATCAATTGGCTGGGCTATTCTGTCTAATTTGTGGGTTAATGTTTCTTCTATTTGGGATATTTTCTGGATGGTATTCACATGTGAAACAGATATCTTCACACTTCATGCTTACTTTTGCAGTTCACTCAATATTACTCTTCTGAACATCTTTTTCTGTGATTAACATTGTTTCTTTTACCGGGTCTGACTAAACAGCCATGTCATTTGTAACTGCCCATCTGACATACACATTCTAACCTCAAACCATATTTTTGGATGCAAAGTGTATGAACAGGAGCACCAAATTGAAATGATGCTTCTCAGGGGAATTTTCCCCAAGTTCTGCGTTGCAGGAGAACCTAGGAGTGGAGCTATATTGAAGCCACAATATAACTTCATTTCTCATTCATGTACTGAACTGACCCATCCATGAAAATAAACCAACCTTTGTCTTTTTCAACCTCCATCAACTTGTCAGAATAGACCTTCACTGAATTAGTAGGATGGTGTATTTCATAGACTGAATCACATTATTGTGCACCTTTCCTGTGCTTTCTGGTCCTGTTCTTGTCTGTCTATAACACATTTCAATTGATTTCTCCTAGTTCTGCCTATCTTATGACTCTGTGGATCTGACAAAATCAAACTTTGGACAAATAGCAACTTCATAGTCCAATGGCACATCATACTTAGATTTAGGGACATTTCAGAAGCTATTTTATAATTGGTCTATAATTCTTTTTTGCAGAAACATGGCCTTATTCTAGAACCCCATTGTGGTGCAAATTGCTATACAGTGTGTTATGGGTACACAGGCTCAGGCACCACAGAGATTCTCTACAAATGTACACAGTAAAAAGAATCCAAAAACACAAACAAAGAGGTCCTATTGTGACTGTTTCCCCTGTGAAGGCCAATTGCTGTGGTCAGGGTTGGTAATGGCACTCCACACACCCTGCTTTGCATGAGAGAGGAGGGACAATCTGTGCTGCTGTAGTACTTGGTTATTACATACCCTGGGAGGAATGGCCCATTGAGCAAAATCATGTATCAAGCAACTTTTATGTAGTGTTCTGAGCTGATAGGCAGCTGGGGCTGCTTGTTCTTGTTTTGGGGTTTAAGGTATGGTCTGGCAATTCTAGAGATCTAACATCTCCACCAGACTGTGGAATAGACACATATTGAAAGATCTGCACACAATCAAGCAAGACATGAAAAGGAGGGGAGTAGGTCAGGGCTGGGAGAAGACTACTGAACATGTCTGTGGCTTACTCAGCACTTTAGACTACATCATTTTTCTTTACACTTGATGTCACGCACTTATTTTCCACCACAGATATTTCTAAATCTATAGAGACTGCTCATAAATATAGCTCAAGTAATAGGACTGTTTGTACCCTAGATTGTTTCTTGTGCTGAGGACATGCAAACCTTGTAGCCTTACTTCTCATTCAGCAAATGGAATGGGGCAGTATTTCAAAGTGAAGAATATGATAACCTCAAAATCTAAAGTTACCAGGTGCTGTTTTTTTTTTTTTTTTTCTTAGCAGTGGAACATGCAAAGTTCAATAAAAGTAGTATTGAAAATAGTAGACCATGAAAAATGTCAATTATGTTTTGGGTGCTTGAATCATCACTGGGTTTATATACAACCATCTGTAATGTTTGTGGTTTTAACAAGATAGACAACATACTACCCACCAGGTGTCCCCTTTACAATACTGCCAATGGTGGTGTGGAAGTTGACTGAAGAAAAATCGAGAGGAAACCCTTTGATTTTGCATATTGGGGTGTGAAGACTAGGGGATGCATGGTTTTATCTGGAGAAAAATATAACAACTTTTTATCAGTCTTTATTCTTGAGAGGTTACATTGTGAGGGAATTTTAGTGTTTTCTGTTTTTCATGTAGTATGTTCTGAAGATTTATACATTTTTCAATGAGAAAATTAGCTAATGCTGCAAAAAAGAACAGCAAAGAGACACTTTGGGGTTACTTTAGTCGGGATTAACATAGGAACAACATAATCACTGTCAGAGTATTTGTAAAGATGGAACTCTACGGGTTACTTGAACAGATGATCAAATGCTTCATTGATCATTGCAAATATAGTGACAGTGATACTTGCATGTAGTATAATCATTAAACTGGGTAAAAAGGCATATAAATGAGATTTTATTCTCTTACAAGTTCCTATTTGTTGTTTTAGTCTAGTTAGAACAAAAATGTAGAGAAATTGACTTGACTTGAGCAAATGAAGCACTTGGAAAATCATTCATGTTAAGTACTCTCTGAGGTCAGTAAGCATAATATGGAGTGGCACAGTAGGGGGAGCTGACCATGAAAAAAAAGGATGGAAGGAAACATTATCAATTAAAAAAACAGTTTTAACTATTTTAAAAGATTAATGAAATATTCCCAAAGAAATATGGTAATCAGAAAATGTGAACTACTGATTAAACTTCATTTAACAGTGAATTCACAACATATGTGGCAATTAAATCTTTATGGATTAATGAAAACATAATGAAGATGGTTTCCAAAGTCAACGGCGAGATCACTCATGAAGTTATATTAAACATGGCAGCCTTTTAAATTGTAGGAATTTCATTTCAATTGAAATGTTATTCCTTAAACAAACACACCTTAACTTCATTAATCTTTTAATTTTCATGCAAATCATTATTTTTAATGCATGCAATTTACAAAAATAAAATAGTGATCGTATTTCTGAAAAAAAATCATAACTTCAGTGAAAAACTAATTTGAAACCTCCAGGAAGACTTTTATAACTCATTTCATTCTATATTATGTAATTTTTCAAAAAAGTAACATTATATCCAAATCCAAACCGATGGAATCAACTGTACAAACATGAACTGCTATAATTCTATTTAGCACCTAGCTGAAGTAGTTGATGTTTCTCTAAAACGTGCCTGCCTTGATTAAACAAGCCTTTCATTATACTTTATTTTATAGGCTTATTTTTTAGTTTCTTGGAACTCATGTGTAAGAAATACTTTGAAAATAAACATTATAACTAATTGCATTTTGAATACAACTAACTCTGCTAAATGATTTCCTCAAATAAATGTTTACATTAACAGGATTGTAGAAACAGCATAAATTGGAATGTTTGTGTTGAATTTTTAATACCATTGTTATATGCAAGTGAAAAGAAAATGGGTGTTATTTCTTCTGTGAAGTTAATATTATTGCAAAATAAAGACATTTAATCAATAATTTTAATTAAAATGTAGAGACACATCATTTCTAAGTCTAAGTTATATGGAAACGATCATTTAAAAATTAAATGAATTTCTAATTTTAGGAAATTTCATTAAGTTTTAGACAACTAAGTAAAATTAACTAATTTATCAAATGTTCTTTGCAGTTTCATATATAAAATTTCAACTTTGAAATTTATTCAAGAATAAATTTTACAACATACTGGACTTTACACCACAAAAAAAGGCTACTTATATGTTGGAACATATTGCAATTTAGAGTACTAATGTTTGAAAAAACTCAAAACCATCTGAAGGAAGCAGAAAAATGAAAATATTTTCAAAACAAAATCTTAAGAGAAAACTAAGTTACAAAAATATCTCTACCCAAATGGCATCACTTTTGGTTCAAATTTGTATTAAATAATGGCTTTTGATAAACATTACAGTTTTTTAATATATTTGAGTGACTAGAAAAATACATTGACTGAAATAAATATGCTACATAATATAGTTATTGAAAGAGAATATGTTTCAAAGTTGTTCTAAATTTGACACTCACGTAATTCTGGGACACCATTTCCCCATGGTTCAAGAAGGTCTGGCAGAATTGGTTGTCATTAATACATGTCTTTACAGCTACCCATAGGTTTTTAGAAAATTGAGGATCCTTGTCAGATAATGGCAATCCCTTTTCGAAAACAATTTTATGTCTAAATATATCAAACCTCAGGAAATTCATATCTCTAATTACATTTTTACTTTCTTCTCAATTTGGTAAACCATCCTGAAACACTTTGGGAATTTGTTTTTTCAAATTGATTTTAGTCCCAAGAGACATGGAAGAAACATTTTTACTCTTTTATCAACCAATGATATTTGAGAATCACAATTCCTCCAGTTTGGCACTGAAAAGCAAAAGGTTCTGTAATGAAAATTCAAGTCATTCTGCTCTCAGGGTTTAAGCACTAATGTTTATCTGCATGGCATGTCACAGCACGCTGATAACACACAATGATTTTATATATATACATATATATATATATATATATATATATATAAAACATCAGGACGCAATTTTGCCAAATTCTCTGCCACTTTAAAACAAGGGGCACCTTTCTTCGAATTGAAAATGATACATTCATTGTACCTTTCTAAAGCCATCTCACAAATACCTTTATCCGTAGTCTATTCAAAGCTATCTAGGCTTTTTCTATCAAATACATCACAATTCTTCCAGAATATTCTCCTTTCACCACTATACAGTTGTACCAGCATCTTTGGTATTTGCAATCTCCAGCACCCAGCACTTCTATGAAAATCTGTTTTAGTTTCCTAAAGATGCTCTCATGCAAATCACCAGAAATAGACTGGTTTTTAACAATGGGGATGTATTAGCTTATAAGTTTCAGTTCAGAGGCACAAGGTCCAAATCAAGTCATCAACAGATGATACCTGCACTCCTCCATTACATGGCATCAGCTAGTCTTTCTCTTCTCTGTTGGGTTTTGTTGCGTCCTGAATCTGGCTGTGATTTCCTCTCTGTTTCTATCATTTTCTCTTTCGGCTGCGGTGTCTCTCCTTTTCTCTCAGCTTCTGTTCCTTCTCTCTATTTATCCTCTCATAAAGGACCCCAGGAAGAAGGTTAAGACGTGATCAAAAGGTCCCGCCCACAATAGGTCTGCACCCATAAGAATGGATTAGCGTCAAGAAAATGAACTTTTTCTGGGATTCA
This sequence comes from Tamandua tetradactyla, assembly GCF_023851605.1. Lineage (NCBI taxonomy): Eukaryota > Metazoa > Chordata > Mammalia > Pilosa > Myrmecophagidae > Tamandua > Tamandua tetradactyla. The sequence continues at coordinate 72,856,911 of NC_135335.1, read as the reverse complement.
TGACAGCCTCAAACCATCACAAGGGCATAGTAGGAAACAATTTTCTTACATATGAATTCCAAGAAACTAAAAAACAAGGGTCATGTGCCCTTAAACAGTCCTTTTATAGATAATGCTGAAAGTGAAATCTGAAAGCAACCCAACTTCTGTATCACACTTAATCCCCCACTCCATCCCCAATTTGACTTGGTTTAGATTTAGCGTGGTAAGATTTCTGTGTTTATTTCTGTCCAATTCTTAGGTGGTTGCTTTTTTTTTTTTCTTAATGGACATGGCCACCGTGTTTAAATTTTAAAGATATGCATTGAATTTCAAATTGAAAATGAAAAAATATCTTTTGTCAGAAATAAGGATGAACTAACTATTTGAAACTGCTGAAGTCATAACAGGCATACTAGAGTCTGGACTTCCTTACACAGTTGAATTTCTTCTGTGTTGCTTCATTAATCAAAACATATTTTGTGCGCTTTGATATCTGGTGACATTAATTTGAAATTTTATATTCAGAGTTTGTTTGTATCACAGTTTTGAACTGTCAGTAATTTTGGGTTAAGATGGTGTCAAACTGAAAAATATTCAGAGAACTTGAACTTATTTATTTGGCATATTTAAATAAATAAGCTTCTTGCTTACATGAAGGATGAGAAAAACATTTTTGTTTCTGTTTTATAACTTCTGAGAATTTTTTAAAATAAAGAAGTACAGAGAATTTCAAAGAAAGGACAAAATTTACATCGATGAACAGATTGAACAAAAAGATATTCGGTTTTATGTGTTTTAGACTTTACAAAATAAATAAGTACTATCACATTGTACTTATAATATTATTTTCATTATGTCTTTATTCTTATTCTTTATAAAGTCATCCAGCCATAAAGTGAATGTACTCAATTAACTTCTATGGCTGTGGGCATTTCTTTGCATGGGCATACATTATTATCTTTGTACAATATGATTGGCATTTACATTTTTTTCTCTTTTTGAGAAAATACTACAATAAGCAATTCATATTATTTCTATGACAGATTGTATACTGTATATGACCTTTATATGATTTAATTACTACATTCAATTATTTTATGTTCATTTTGACTATAAAATAACTAACAAATTTCTATTATTTTGGGCTTCAGCCTTTTTTTCTTTCATAAATTGAGTACATCTGAGTAACCAGCTCAGGCACAAATGAACACAGACAAAATTCTAGTATCCTGAAAGGCTTTTCTTTTCTTAGAGAATCCAAAAGAATATATATACACACACACATTTTGTATTTACAAGTCATGGAATGTAGAAAAATAAATAAAATGCAATTATATTTACTTTAAAAAAGTGACAGTATCTAAGATTCCATGACATCAATAAATCAGTCAACAATTTGTCTCAGTTGATATAGCTCTGTGGCTTTCTGCTGACTCAAAAACCCTTCATTTCAAATGCCTTCAGGATGCTCAGTTCCTTTCTCTGAGGGTTTGTAGTCCCTCAAGTCTAACCAACTGTCTAAATCCTTTAAGCCTTTAAGCAGTCCTCTCCCTTCTCTCTCAAACTTCTGTAGTTGCTTTCAATGAGTAAGTTAGCATAATTTAGGACACTCCACCTAGCCAGAAATAGAATTTCCTTTGCAACATGTAAGCATACTTTTTAAGTCTTTCAAGATGTTCTAGTTCTTTACTATTTATTGCACTTCAATAGTCCAAATTGCTTTTTTGTTTACACCCTCTTACCCATACACTTTTGAGAGAGTTTGTTGAGAGTTGATTTTCAGTGGAAGTTGTCTCCGGTGGAAGACACGTTTCCCTTGGTGGTTGCCTGTTATAAAGCCCCCTCTTTTCAAAGCATTCTGATTATTTTCATCTGAGTTTCTTTTGCTTAGAAGGTTTATAGTGAGTGTCTCATGCGGATCTGGACTAAATCCCATGCTTTGCAAGGAATGGGGCTTTCCAATTTTCTTTAGCCCAGAGAACTTTATGTTTTGTCAGATAACAAACATCAAGGTCCTTATCTACATCTGATACCACAGGTTGTTTTGGTATCAGTGTCTTCTTCCAAACCTGATTTTGAGTTCCCCTTTCATTTCAGACACCTAAGAATTTTTTTTTCTGCTTATAAATTTAATAACATGTGGAAACATTATGTTTCATACTCTATCTACCAAATTTATGTTTATAAAGCATATTGAACTGGGCCAATATCACTCTTTAGTAAACTAGATTAATTATCTCAAAAAAACGAAAAAAAATTGAAGTACCGACCTCCAACTCTGTTTCAATATAAAAATTTGATATATAAAATTAAAATAGTTGCCTATTCTCTATGTATTGTTCTTAGGATATATATTAAGGAATAAGAAATTATAAATTCCATGATTCTCCTAGTACTTAGCATGTTAAGCAAAGATTTAGTATGGTTTATTATATTTGTGTTTAAAGGTGAGGAAAATTGGTAAATATATCTTGATTAACATCAAGAAAAACTCTTCTTTGGAATCTCTTGAAACTGCATTGAATGCCTTGTGTGCCAGTTTTAAGATATTATATGCACCAGAAAATCGGTGTCCCTTAATTCTCGTTCAATATTGCTGAGTGGGATGTTTTTTATCGTTTCATTGGAGATGTGATCCACCCAACTGTGGGTGGTAATTTTGATTAGATGGTTTCCATGGAGATGTGTCTCCACCCATTCAAGGTAGGGTTGCTTACTGGAGCCCTTTAAGAGGGAACTATTTTTGGAAAAAAAAAAAGCTTCAGAACAAAAAAGCCCATGCAGCCAGAGACCTCAGAACCAGTAGGAAAATGGCCCTGGGGAAGCCTTATGAGATGAGGAGAGAAAGCTAGCAGATGTCACCATGTGTCCTACAAGCTGAGAGAGAAACCCCAAATGTCATCAGCCCTTTCTTTGGCATTAAGGTATCTTTCCCTCCATGCCTTAATTTGGACATTTTCACAGCCTTAAAACTGTAAACTTGAAACTTAATAAATTCCCTTTTTCAAAGCCATTCTGTTTCTGGCATATTGGATTCTGGCAGCTTTTGCAAACTACAACCCTTTGAGAAACAGATTTTTTTTTTTAATTTAATGAGTATTTATTGATGATCTCCTATCCTGCGCTTATTATATATTAATTTAAAAAAAACATGGCTCTGCCATCTTGAAAGTTATATTAAACTAAGAAATGTGGAAAGTCATCAAGAAAAAAGCCACAGAAACATACAGTGTAACAGAATATTAAACAAGACTCTCCCAGTTTGGGTTAAGAAATCTGTATTTAATAGCTAACATAAAGTAGAGCAACTTGTCAAATCATGTGTAGGCTTGATAAGAACTTGCATGAAACTCAAGCTGGTAAATTATAATCCTCCCTCTGGGTTTTTACATGTTGGAACTCATGGAGAGAATTTCCTTTGATAATGGAGTAAAAATGGTGTGGCTCATCCTTTCTGCAACTATGTGCACTGCATGTAGAAATATTATTTGCAATAGGAAAGACAGAGACTAACAAAGAAACAAACTGGAGTTTAGAAAAGCTGAGAGAGATACCTGATGATTTTTGCATTTTTTAAAAAAATTAAATAGCTTCATAGGTAATACCATCCATTCTTTTCTTTCCTTACATGGGCACATGGACAGGCACTGGGAATCAAATCTAGGTCTCCCGCATGGCACGCGAGAACTCTGCCAGTGAGCTGCCATGGCCCGCCCCCATCCATTCTTTTTTATTCAAATATTTTTTGCAAGTTGGTGGATTTTTTAACCTGAAATGATCAAAATTTCTTTATGATATTTGAGAGAAATGAAGTTACCTTTAAAAGAGAAAGAAATGTGATCTTTTGAAGATAATCTAAAATACAAAGTATCAAGGGTATTAGAATAGCTCTTCTTTCTAAGGAAAAGTAAAAATTTTTCTTTGCACTTATAAACAAATAGAAAACAGGAAATTAACAGTGCAAGCACACATTGAAATAAGGAGTGTTTAATTTTCTGCCTTACATACTGGCTTAGACTTATTTACTTGGTAAAGTTGAAGCCAAAATAGTCTCTAAAACTTAAAAAGAAAAAAACTTGTGACTTTAGCAGGTATTGAACACTTATTTTGCTTGCATTAACTACATTTTTAGTTGCATGTATCTTCAAAGAAGCTCATAAATATTTTAAGCATATCCACTGATAAATATTTTTAAATATTCACATTAGGGAATGTTGCTTGGTGTTTTAAATATAAAATTTGACTGCCACATTTGAGTTTAATTTAAGTTCTTTATTACTAATTCTTTTTTATTTCTATGAAGGATTTATAAAAGAATACTAATGCAATGTTTCTATTTTTCATTTAACTTATGATTATCACTGTGAATTATTATATTTGATATAATATTTCCAAAGACACACAAACATATATAATACATTTCGCATTATGAGTGGTAAAAAGACCAACATTGTTCAACTTAATATGCTTGCTAGTAGCTTAACTAATTTCTCAAGGAATCAGGTTTTGAGAAATATTGCCAACAATTATTGTCCAGGACAGTAATTCATTCCTAAAGCTTAGCTGATACATAAACAGGGGAATTTGGATAATTTCCCTTCACAGTAAAACATGGGAATGCTCTGGATCATGAAGACAGCACATTATGTATAAAAGATAAATCAGATTTAAGTGATGAGACCTGCTTCACTTCTTGACTTGGAAATTAAGTAGCTATATCAACTCGTTAAATGATTTGATCAGATGTGAAACAAGGAAATTACATTTCCATGATTTAAGTATGAAGTGAGTAAGTTGCATTGAAAACATAAAATAAGTATATATACTCAAGAATTAAATTTACAAGAGATAAATTCCTTCAGTAGTTTTTCTCTCTGAAGGCTTTCAATATTTGTCATTTTATATATAGTTGCTTCAGTTTTTTTATTTATATGAATTTACTTCAATTTAATGCATTACATAATATGGAAAAAAATGTTTAAAAAATATATAAAAGATCTCATGACAATTAGTTCCATTGTAATGTGTTTATTTTGCTTCAACATAGACTATAATTCTTTTCTCCCTTTTTCCTTTATTCTTTTCTCTTTTTACGTGGGCAGGTACCAGGAATCGAACCTGGGTCTCCTGCATAGCTGGCAAGATTTTTTCCACTCAGCCACCTTGGCCCACCCTCTTCCTTTGGTCTTTTTTTCCTTCCTCCCTTCCTCCCTTCCTTCCTTCCTTTCTTCCTTCCTTCCTCCCTCCCTCCTTCCCTTCCTTCCTTCCTTCCTTCCTTCCTTCTTTCCTTCCTTCCTCCCTCCCTCCCTCCCTCTCTCCCTCCCTCATTCCCTCTCTTTCTCTCTCTTTTCCTTTCTCTCTGTCTGTCTGTCTTTGTAAAAAAAAAAAAAAAATCAGTACTATTTACTGATAACTTCATATTTTGAAGTCACAGTGAGCAAAACCACAACCATAAGTGTTATTCTATATAATTCATCATATTTAATAAGTCTGTATTCTATAGCACTCCTGAAAAACAAGAAAGCATAGCTTAAGGTCAACCAACAATACTATAAAACTGTGTTATCTGAAAGCTGCTGTTTCCATAAACCATAAAGAACTATTTAAATTCAATTTATTTGAAATTAAATAAAATGTAAAATTGAATTTTTCAGGCACATTAGCCATAGTCCTGGTGCTTAATAGCCACATGTGGCTAATGACTGTGGTATAGGACTTTGCAGATACAGAACTTTTCCATCATCAGCAAGCTTTCTATTGGACAGTGCTAGTTGTAAAGCATAAATAAGATGGTATTCTGATTTTAACTTTTTCAAACTAAAAGTTCATTATAAAGTTACCATGATTTTCTGAAATATCATAAAAACTACAATCAGAATTTAAATAAGTGGATTACAAAGTGCAAGGAGAAAGGATGATTTTAGGGAGGTGGCAGACTAGGAAGGTAGAATTCAGTCCTTCCACAAGAACAACTACCGCACAGTCAGGGAACGGTCTGAAGCAACTATTTTGAAATGATGGGACTGGAAGAACACTGTACAGCATCCAGAGAAGAGCAGGAGGAGGAGGTTGGCAGATTACAGTAAAGCCCAATAATTGTGTTCTCTGCACAGTGGTTACCGGCACCCATCTTCACTCTCACAAAAGGCCACTGTGGGGTCAAGGCTCTGGCTAGTTCACTGATAATAGAAAGAGATGTAAGAGACCAGGGGTGGGCATGGCCAATCATAGATCACAGTTTGTGATTAGTGACCTCAGGGTCCCAGATCTGAAGGCTACCAGTGATCCAAATAACCTCTGACAAAGGTGGTGGAGGAGGATATTTAAAGATGCTACACTTTCTCAGGACCTCAGGGAACAGTTAGTTGAAGGGCTGCTTTTATTAGGCAGGTCAGTTCAGGAAAGCTAGAAAGGCACAGGATGCTGCTTTTGTCTTGGGCAGACCTTATTGGTAGGAGAGCTAAAGCTCAAGAAAATCCCTGTATTAGCAACAGCTGATTACAAAATCAAGGAACAGATCTCTCAGGGGATAAAGTCTAGAGTTCATATTTAAAATGTTAAAATTTACAGTGTTCGCTAAAAATGGACATGACAAAGAAACACTAAATGATGGCCCATCCAAAGGAAGAGGAAGTATGTCAATATACCAAAGACTTTTTAAAAATGATCTTAAGATATTTAAGATGAAGGAAAATATAGAGAAAGAACTAAAGGATATGAGGAAAACAATAAATGAGAAACATGAGAATCTTAATAAAGAGATAGTAATTAAAGTGGAACCAAAATAGTACTACTAAGGTTGAAGGCAAAAATAACTGAAAAGAAAAATTTCCAGGAGGATTTGAAGAGCAGACTGGAGATGGTAGAAGAAAGAATCAGCAAACTCCAAGACAGGACACTTAAAATATGTCAGCCGGAAGAACTGAAAAAAAAAAAAAAGAAGAATTATTTAAAAAAAGCAAAAAAAGTCTAAGATATCTTTGGAACACCACTAAAAATGCAAAATTATAGACCCCCAGAAAAAGAAGAAAGAGAGAAATGAACAGAAAGAATAGTCAAAGAAATAATGATAGAGAACTTCACAAATTTAGCAAAGATGTTAATATGCACATTCAAGAAGCCCAAAGAACACCAATCAGTTTAAACAGGAAGAAAAACAAAGCACAGTGTATATTGATCACACGGTCAAATTCTAGGACAAGGTGAGGGTTCTGAAAGCTGCAAGAGAAAAGCAACATGCTATGTACAAGGGAACCCCAATTAGATTGAGTCCTGATTTCTCATTGAAACCATGGAGGCATGAAAGCAGTGGGTTGAAATATGTAAATTGCTGAAAGAAAGCAACTGCAAACCAAGAATTTTATATGAGGCAAGACTCTTCAAAAATGAAGGAGAAATTAAGATGTTCCCTGTATTAGTTAGGGTTCTCTAGAGAAACAGAATCAACAGGAAACACTCGCAAATATAAAATTTATAAAAGTGTCTCACATAACCGTGGGATCGCAGAGTCCAAAACCCACACGGCAGAGTGAAGCCGAAGATTGTGATGGAGGGTCTGGATGAATTCCACAGGACAGACTCACCAGCTGAAGCAGGAAGAGAGCCTGTCTCTTCTGAATTCTCCTTAAAAGGCTTCTGGTGATTAGATTAAGCATCACTCATTGCAGAAGACACTCCCCTTGGCTGATTACAAATGGAATCAGCTGTGGATGCATCAGACATGATCTTGATTTAATTCTATGAAATGTCCTTATTGCAACAGACAGGCCAGTACTTGCCCAACCAGACAAATAGGTACCACCACTTGGCCAAGTTGACAGATGAACCTGACCATGACATCATTAAAGTTTTATGTAAAAGATAATTCAATTAAATTCATCTCACTCTAATCAAATTTCAAGTTAGTTCGCTCTTGCACAGTAGGTGGCAGGCCTTGTCCAGCAGATGGAGTAAAACACAGAATGTTCAGTGTCTGCATTTACTCTTGAAGTCCTGACTGGCAGCTACCTGCAGGTTAAGAAAATTAAATTTGCTTCTGTCTATTTATGATTATCATGCATCAATTTAGAGAATCATTTTTCTATTAACTTTTGGGAATGATTCAAAATGTGCAGAAATGCAAAATACTAAATATACTTTAATGCTGTCAGTCAAATCCCTCCTTATGTGAAATTACTAGTTGGTAGAATTGTAATTACAATTCAGATATTTCATTTGATATATGCAATTTATAATATTACATTTTAAAATGTTGTCAATTAGTTCTTTAATTGGGTGATCCTTCAGATAAGCAAAGCTTCAGATTTTACACTGTACAAGAGACAAAAAAGAAAACAATGTAATATAATATCCTTATTGGTTAGGTTGAATGAATTTTGGGAGAAATATGGCAAGAAGTGTGAGCTTATAAGATTATGAAGACATCCTTTATAAAGTTTATCTAATTATTGACTTAGAATGTGAGGCAAGGATCACTTTCTTGGGTAGGTCATTTCAATCTTTGAAACGCTGGACTGAGTATGACTTAACCATAGATGTTTTAGTCATTACCTCCTTAAAATGTGTCTGCACACCTGCTGACAAAATTCTATAAAATTAGCTCACTGTTAGCCTCCAATCACATGAAATAAATGCAGGTTTCAGAACCCCCCACTTTTTTACTTATTAGCATAGAGTTCGCTTCAAATCATGATTCCCATTTTTTTTGGTCATGCTTTAAATACTCACTGTTTCACCACGAGAGCAAAGTAAATTGCTATGGAATTCAATTTGGTAGTCTGTGAAGCAATTAAGCACTAAAACAGACAAGCAGTTTGAGACTTTTTCTGCTCAGGAGAATAAATTAGGAATAATGTTAGCACAGTTAACTTAAAGAGAAATTGTAATGTCCAGGCTCAGATGCAGAGTTTTGGGAGCCTAACAAAACCTCAGAATGAATGTATTGTAGAATTATACCTAAAATCTGATTAGGCCTCAAATAGAATATTATGAATACGAATATGTGCTCTATTTAAGTAGAGTCTTGGTGACTTACAAAACTCTTAATGTGTAACAAATCTGAATTACACCCATAATAAAATTTGTATTCGTTTCATATTTAGTTGAAGAGGTACAAATTATAATTAGGATACACTATATTAGAACAAGATATACATTGGTATACTATTTAAACATATAAATGTGGATTTATCCATCTATCTAAAATTGCTTGAAATGTTTTTGTTAAGTCAGAGTCCCTGAATTACTCAACTCTGTCATTGATCAGATAATATTCCTTTTAGGGCAGACAGATATTTATGTAGAATATGCAGTGCCAATGAAATACTTTATGAATGAAATTAATGTTCCTGAAACACTGAATAAACTAACAATCATTAATTTTGTAGTTGAGTGTTATCTTTATTCTTTGTGACTACAATTTGGAATTGGTACCTTCAGTTGTTAAGCATGGATTGTATGACACAACCTACATCTCTCATATGAATTTTTCAATTGAATGCCAAGCTTCCAGCCCTGCCTTCAACAAAGTCAGTTCAAATGGTCATGGTTTGCAAGATAAACTTTCTAAAACATTTCACCTTAAAAATGTTTCCATGGCTTCTTGTGACTTGGAAGACAATTTCCAAAACTTGAACAAACATCAGAATCATGTGGGATTCTGTTTAAAAATTATGTATCCCCATATCCAGAACTATTGGATCAAAATCTCCAAAAAGTACCCTTGGGATCTTTACATTGAACAAGTGTTGTATTTGGAAAACACGGTTTCCTAGTGTGGCTGTTCTAGCCATGGCATAGTCAGAAACAAAATCCACATCCATCATTTCACAAAAGAAAAATTAATAGAAGGAATTGTATTTCTGTTAACTAGATAACTGAAAGGATAAAAAGAGGACTCTAAAATATCATGAAAGTAGCCACTGTAAGAAACTGTTAATATACTTAGTCTGAACAGATCAAAAGGAAGACATATGGTAATTTAAATTTAGAAATTTCTAGAAGAGGACTCTGAAGCTGAAATCAGAGCTCTGAAGCATAAATGCTGCTCAGCTAACACTAGAGACTCTGAGCTCAGAAGAAAAGATTGCTGGAGTTAATGCTCAGACCTCTAAGGGTGGGTAGCAGCTGGCTGGTACAGTATCACTGAGGTGGGTCACAATGAAGTTAGTTGTGCTAATGTTGGAAAAACTCAAAACTTGTTTCAGCAGCTTCTATGGAAAGGACCTACTGTTGTCAATGTAAAGAAGCATTGCTGGGTACCACCACAGAAAGAGGAAGACCGCAGGAGCACACAGAAAATAGGTAAAGACTTCTAAGTTTCATATTTTAATTCCAACCTTACAGCATTAGTCTACACCTATGACTGGCAAGTCCTTGCATAATTCAGCTGGAAAAGAATACATGCAGTTGGCACAGTCCCAGTGCCAACATCCCAAAGAAGAGTATAAAGGGTGCAGCTGAGAGAAAATTTTTTCGTAACTGGTACATCAATCTACTTGATAAAGTACAAAGACTCAAGGTGTGTGTGTAAGAGTGCAGCAGTAATCGTAGGGACTGAGTGGAGCCCCATGACAGGATGGCTGGGCATAGATTGGTGCTGGTAGTAAGAGGTCTTCATACCCCTTTACCAGTGCAACAGTTAAAACTAAAACAAATTTCCTGATGCCAGAAAAGATTCTGAAAGGACAGTTTGAAGCTTCTGGCTAATGACATTCATATCATGACAGTAAAAGTCAATGAGAATTTGAATTATCGAGAACAGAAAATTGTTACTACTGGACAATTCAAAGTTGATTTCATCCAAGGACATCAAGTTATTCTATGGAGAGATATGGCCAGCTTTGCCCATTTGCAGAAACAGTTTGACGTAGACAATCTTATCTTGGAACACACACACCACACATACAGAAATCTGAAACATTTGTAAAATAAATCCTAAATTAAACCAGGTTTTTCCACTGGAGAATATAAGTCCTTGGAAACAAACATTATTCCTTCATCGGGGCATCAGATATCCAGGCTTCTACAGTTGTCACTTACATGTGTCATGTAATTGGATATGATATGAAAAGTACTATAAATAAAATACAAAATAATCTTAAAACTAGGCCTATGTTTATGGGTGTTTTTGAATCATAACTTTTCCTGGTCATCAAGCAGTTAATTAAAAGCCCACAAAATCATGCTACTTTTATAATATTTTGCATTAAAATATGTTTTTTGTTTGTTAATACATAATTACAATAAGCTTCCTATAAGTTTACATATCATATATGCTTTCTGCATATGGTTCTGTATATGAGTAATTTACAGTATATGATTTCTATGAAAAATATCCATCACATAGTAAATGGTCACATATTAAGAAGAAAAAAATTCATACTTGTGATTAAATGCTAAATTGTTTTTGAAATTTATTATGAAAGTAGTACATAAGGAGAAAGAATCTATAATTTCTTGTGTATATTTTATCTTCTCCATTCAATAATAAATATTTGCCTTTCATTTATATAATGCAGAGCCCTCATTCAAGTTGAGAAGAACTTATGTGATTTTTATTTGATCTATTGTTAGATTTTTAAATAAATCTCTTATCAAGATCATCATCTTTTCTGAGTGATTTACTCATTCACCCATTAAACCGTACATGGAAGATGATTTCAAGCCACACTCTCTTTGTTCTCCTTCCTTTAGCTCCCTACAAAGAACTTTCTCCCTTTGTCCCAGGGAATAATGTATTTTCATGTCCAAGATTTTATCTAGTTTCTATCTCTCCATGAAGAAAAATTTGATAATAATCTTTCAACTCCACTAACATTTTTTACTTATCTCTTTAATTTTACTTTCAACATTTTTATAGCTTATTCTGTTGTAAGATTTCAATACATGCACATACTCTACTACCACTAAACTATAAACTCCTTTAGAATGAGTTAGCTTGTCTCATTTATTTTAAGTCTTAAAAAAATGCCAAACATATAAGTAATCAAGTTATATTTTTAAAGAATAAAAACAAAAAATTACAATATTTATGGGAAGCATTCATACAAAGACTCAGCAAAGGTAAATTTGCCTTAGAAAAATGGCAAAACTTTCCACTAGAATTTCTACAGAAGGAATATCATGTGCAAAGGCAATCACAAATAGTTGTGATTCACTCAAAGATAGATTATATACTATAACTCACAAAATCTATTATTTCATTGTAAACATAAAGTACATAAAAAATCCATTTACACATAATATAAGCCAAACAAAAGCCCATAATGATAAGGAACAGTTACCTGAAAAAAATTACTTTAGTTTAAGAATTAGCATAATAGAAAAAAATTCATTCATTGATAATGAAACATTTAATGTTTTTTTCTGATTAATCTCTGCTAAAATTTATATGACATGATGAACGTGGAAGATATTTTATAGAATGCAGAAAATAAGGTTTGGTTTAGCAAAAGAGGGAAAATAATTCTAGAAGGAATCAACCTTTTTATTTAAGCTAAATATTTAATACTTATTTCAATGGAGGTTATAGTTAATGTTTTTTTTTTCCAAATTTTAAAATTTTTATTGCAAAATATAACATATATACAAAAAACCCCAATAATATTCAAAGTACATTTTGACAAGATGTTACAGAAGAGATTTCCAAGTCCGCAATTTCAGATTTTCCCTTCTACCTGCTCTAAAACACTGAAAGTTAAAAGAAATATCAATGGTAGTGATTCAGCAGTCACATTTGTTAAATTCTCTCTTCTATGTTTTAACTCCTTTATCGACTTTGGTCTTCTCCTACTCTTTACAGGTCTTTGGGCTTTGCCCATTCTAACTTTTTCATGTTGAAAAGGGGTATAACAATGCAAGAAAGGGGTATGGAATTAGTTGACATTCTTGGGGAGGCTGACTCCTCTTGTGTTTCAGGACTTATCTGGCTTAGGAACCCTCTGAAAGTTATAGAATTTCAGAAAAGTAAACTTAATGCATGAAACTTTAGTGGAATCTCAGAAAGAGCCCAAGGTATTCTTTAGGCCTAACAGAAATTGTGTTGGTCAGATTTAGCAAACCATGGCAATTAGCAATATCTTGCTGAAGCTTGCATATGAGTTGATTCCAAAATAGCGTCTGAACTCTATTTGAACTCTCTTAGTCACTAATATTTTGTTTTGTTACATTTCTTTTACCCTTTTTACTGTGGAAGGTATTGTTGATCCCATGATATCAGGGCCAGGCTCGTCCCTGGGAGTCGTTGTCAGGGAGACTTTCACCCCTGAATATCTTGTCCCACATAGAGGGAAAATAATTATTTTGCTTGCAGAGTTGGACTTAGAGAGAGAGGCCACATCTGAGCAACAAAAGAGGTTTCCTGGTAGCAACTCATAGGCTTAATTATAGCTAGTCTTAGCTTCTCCATTACAAGAATATATTTCATAAGGACAAGGCTCAAAATCAAATGCTTGGTCTATTTTCTTGGGAGTCTCTGATGTTTGAAAGAGTACCAGAGGTTTCTCACATAGGAATGTTTAATATTTTCATATTTTTTCTCCAGTCCCTCAAGGGATTCTGCCAATACTTTTAAAAATTGTCAGCTCACTATTGTGTGGGATGTATCTGAGTATTATACCATGCTATAAAGAATTCTATGTTCTTACAAGAAAATTGGAGTCCAGATTGTAAGCTCTTAGAGCAACCACAGTATGTCCAGAGATATAAGCATATTTTTAGATTCTGAAATGTTGTGCTAGATGTGTATAAGTTGGTTTTTCCTCTGGAGCTCTGGGTACTTCTGTGATACCTAATACTCAGAGGTGGAGCTCTGATAGTCAGTATTGCTATATACAACAAGTGTTAAAGAAAACAAAAAAGAGATCAAGCTTCTATTACGGGTAAAAATGAAGCAGATCTGGTTGGGACAAAGGTAAATCAAAATGCAGGGCATAGGATGATATTTGTAATCACTGAGAAGTTAGTGAGGTGAAAAACAGAAAATTTTGCATCAGAAACAGTGAGAACATATTGATGTTCAAAAAAAATATTAACCTTATTATTTTCTATTAAGAAGATGGAATGAAGAAAAGTAACATTTAAATAAGAAAAGAAATATCTCTAGAGACTTTAAGAGAAAGAGAAAATTTAAAAAAAAAGAACATTAATATCAAATTAGGACTCTAAATGATTTGATTTAAAAATATTAAAAATATCATTTTAATGTTTAAATGTAATTGATATCAAATGGTAAAAGCACAATTTGCCAAGAAGAAGGAGGGAAAAGTATTTACAAAAACATATATTTGTAGGCAAGGTGGTGAGGAACGTGAAAAATCATTTAGGAATAAGAAAGAAAAATAGCTGTTTAAATATTTATGCTTAATTCTCCAAATGGCTCATAGATTGTAGAAGATCATTTTCACTTATTGACTTACCCTTGAGAAACTGAATGTAGATGTTTAATTTCCTTTTCTATTAAGCTATCAGTTAAATTGCAAAATAAAACTCACATCCAAATCCATATGCATTCACACACACGTACGCACACATATTCACAGGCAGAGAGAAATCAGCCTCAATGTTTTACAAAAATTTTATATTTTAATATTTATATTAGAGGAATAATACTGTATTATATTATAGCCATAATAAATATAAATAAACATTACTAAATAGTGTCTCATTAGTTAAATAAGCAAACAGTACACTATTTAAAGGAAATGGACCTCAAATATCATGACAAAGTTGAAAGAGAGAAGAATATTATATTTTTGTTAAAGAGTAACCAAAACAGCAGATGTACTAATATAAATTCCTAAAATGATAGTTAATATAAAAATATAGCAAAGAGAGAATTTAGAGAATGATGATAGTAAAAAGTAGCACAATGCTATAGGAATCATAAATTCTTAGAGATATAAGGGTAGTGTGAAAAATCACAAAACCTATGAAGTTTTAACCCAATACTAAGATCAAGGAAAATATTAGACTCAAAATTTGAAAAAATAAATTAGGCAGTGCAGTTAAGAAACAACGAGAGTTTTTCATACTTTCCAAGAATATTGAGAACAATTACCAAATAAACATCTATTACAAAGGAAATCTCAGCAACTAAAAACTATTACTGCAAAACATATCTATTTAAGAAAGTGCAATAAAAATGTTAAATCAACAAGAAAAATGGGAAACTTTCTTACATATGAATTCTGAAAGGCAAATAAGTATATTCCTTAATAAAACAGAGGTTGAAGAGTAAAATAACATTGGGTATGAAACACAAAACTGAATAATAGAGACTGCTTATAAATACAAGAGGTTTATCATTAAAGAGGTAAACAGAAACAAATTAATTTAAAATATGATAATTTCTCAACTAAAGAAACCAGACAAGGAACAAAAGCAACATCTGAGGAAAGTAGATGCAATTAAGAAAAGAAACAATAACTATTGGTAAAAAGAAAAATGCATAAATAAAAATCTTGCCATAACTGACCATATTGCATTTTACCATAGATAAATTAAATATTAAAAATGTAAAATATATTATGAACAACTTTCTGCTGATTAACCTAATAATTGTAATTTTAATGGAGGTTTAACTAAATCTTTAAGGAAGAATTTATATCTCTCTGAAATACATTTGTGTATGCATGTGTTTATATAATAAAGTTTAAAAAGAGCTATAAACAAATTAAACAAAGATGGAAATTTACAAAAGATTTGGATGTAAAACATAAGTAATGTAAGTAAACAGTGATGCTTGTGATGTTTACTTACCACATGTTAAATTAATGACTCAGCTTTTCCTCCCAAATATTACTGCGCATGAGGATATTTTACACATTATCCACCTTAAAAGCTCTTGGATTGTTATGGTTGAATATTAGTTTACAGTTAGATATCATGACCACACAAATTTAAATTAGTGTCTCAGCCTCTAGGCCTTGCATTAAGAAAAAAAATGTGTTTAAATAATTCTTCCAGTATCATCCAAGGAAGAAAGTCAGGATGATCCCCAAATATATGTCTGTACACTCATCAATTCATTCATTAATTCATTCATTCATTCATTAATCCATTCTGGTATAGATTGAACACATATTCATGCCAGATTCTGTGGGAAACCACTTCGAATAAAGCAAAAAGTCCCAAAACTTACTGAGAAATTAGTTTGTATTACAGAGATATAATTAAATAATTTCTCCCATTAATTTAGGGGGAATTATTGTGGGGAGGGAGGTGAGCAAGAGGGAGGAAGGAGGGAAGGTCAGAAGGGAAGGTGGATAGAGAGAGGAAAGAGATGAAGGGAGAAAGGAGAGGAGAGGGAGGGAGGAAGGAGGAAGGGCCTGGTCTGTGCAGGACCTGGGCCGCACCCACTCCTACCCAGTCCCCCCTCCTCTGAAGGTCCTGAGGCAGTGCCCTGCTCTGCCCGCCAGCTGTGCCGCCTGCCAGCAGCAACCACCCCTGCAGCCTTAGAAGAGTAACAATGTGTGCTCAGGACTGCTGCACACTGTGTTCCGGCGCAAGTCAGGAGCCACCTCAACTTGAGTCTCTTGTCCTGGGGACCATCCTGTTGTGGCATCACAGAGGGTCCCCAAGCCGATGAGCACCATGTGCCCGCCATTCTACCAGCAGATGGCCTGTTGCTGTGGCCACACCAGGTGTCATTTCTTGGAGTCCCCTGGGGGGATCTCTTCCCAGCTTTGGAGGCCCAGCGTGGGGGCAAAAAGTGGCAATAGGTTGCGAGGCACATATTTGGCCTTTCCCTGCTGAGCCAGAGGAATAGAAACTTCATAAATCTCCAAGGGCAGAGTGACCTAGAGAGCAAGGGGCCTGAAGGAAGCTTCCATTAGGAGGGTAGGATCTAAGGATCTCTTGCAGTCTCCACGCCCCCCTTCTGGCACCCCTTGCTAGCCAGGCTTGACCAGCCCATCTCTCTGAAGGGATGGTGAGCCCACCCTCAGCCCCCACCTAGAGGGATCCACAGGGAAAGGACAGGCTGTTCTGGGAAGGAGTCTGGAACTGGTCAGCTAGACGTCTTTACACTTTTCAGTTTTCCGGTTTTCTGTGTGAGTGGTGCATGACCATTTGGGTAGGAGAGGGAGCAACAAAGGGTCAGGCTGTGGAGGAATAGGGCTGGTTGGAGGCAAATGAAGTGGGGCTGGTGAGATGAAACTCTTCCACCTTTCCCTGGAACACCTCTTTTGGCTTTTAGAACTTTTGGTCATTCTTCTGCAAAATTTCCAAATTCATATCATTTTTATTATGGTTAAACTTGAAATACACTTATATCCTATGAAGTAAATTTCAGAGTTTTCTTACCCAGCACTTAGGGGTTAGCAATGCATTACAGGTTCTTTTAAGCTAAAATTGTAAAAAATGAGTAGGATTAGCCAGGCATCAATCTACTAAGATTAATGGTGTTTATAAAATCCTAGTTATGAAGTGCATAGGAGAACTATAGAAAGGGAATTTTGCTTTTAGTTTGAGGGGTACTTGGATGAGGTAGAAAAGGTGAGGGTATTTGTCACAGAGGAGCCAGACGGAAGATCAAATGTACATTTCTTGTGAAGTAGTCTCAACTTTATTTTAACTAATCTTGATGACCTTAATGAAAATAAATTCAAATAGAAAATACATATATATGTCATTTCAAAAAGCATCCTTGATATATCTTACTAGGGTTTTAGAAAAGATTAAAATTGTCATCTGGCAGAAGAAGCTGGGATATTGCTTTAACCCAGTACTTAGATGATGGCCTGGGCTAGGGAAATGGTAGATGGAATGGTGAAAAATGGAGGATATGAAGATTTTTATGAAGAAAAGTTCAATATGACCCAATAAATGATAATATGTTTTTGGATAAAGGTGGAGTGATAATCAAGGTATTGGCAAGTGTGTAGAGGTGATTGATATATATACAAAGAGTGAAATAGGAAGCACAAAAGCAGTAAATGTTTTCAAAGAAGATAATCAGTTTTGTAAACATTCTGTATGAATTATCTGTAACCCATCCACATAGACTCTTGTAGCTAATAATATGTCCTGGTCAATTTTCTTTACTGTCAAGGATGTACACATGAATTTTCCAAATAAAGAAAACGGATGGATCACCAAGAGAAGATATATAAATTGAGAAGATAAAGTCTAGGACAGAAATAGCAGGACCAATGATGGGAATATGTTACCTATAGAAAACCACCGATGCCATTGATTTAAATTGCCCTAAATCTATTTTTAATGTTCTTTTCTTCTACCTTAAAAAAGGAAAAACCACATGGACATCATGAAATACAGCATCAATAGTGACATTTACAGCAAATAAGGAAAGCATTATGCCAAGTAATATTTCCTTGAATAAATGTGAAAGCAAATTTCATGTCAAATCAACACACATGCTATACTGATACATCAAAATCAGTATTCAAATAAAACCACATATCATTGTTCAGGATATCAACTCACTCAACGTAACTAAAATGGCATTCACAAATATCTTTTGAAAAGGCTTGGCCCGCCTCAAATAATATGTATGACAATTCATTTTCTTCTGTGTATACAAAGCAATTGGAAGGAAATTAAGAGATTATATGCTCTAAATAAATGTTAACTTTTTCACTTTAATAATTATATATGTGCATATCTATGCCAAAAAAAAGTACAACAGGCAGAAACAACAGGGCCTATAGCCATTGAAGCATAAAGAAACAAAATCTCTATGTTAAAATGAAAGTGACAGCATGAAATATTTTAGAACTGAACTTCCCTTTCTACTTGACCTGTGGGAAATAAAAAAGTTTATTCCAGAAAATATGCTTATCTTTAAAATATGTAGGTATTAATATGTTACTTTAAATACTTTGCAATCTGACTTTTTTTGTAAAATAATTGAATGACCAAAATCATTTTGTATACAGAGAACGTTTTGAAGAACATATTCTTCATATAGATGATGCTTTCAATTTTTTGTTTGTATTTATTTGAGAATATTTAGCCTACATCTATATTGTGTGGTTTTCATTAATATTTAGCTTATATTCCCAAACTTTTTCTTGAAGGGTAAATTAAAATAATACACAATTCATCATTATAAATCTCAATGAATTGACACTAATGGAGTTAACTCACATAAATAGAACCCAGATCCAGGCACAGAACATTACACACACCACAGAGTTTCATTTCCAATCACTATCACTCCCTCCTTCAGGGGAAAGCTGATTTTGAACATTTGAATTAGCTTAGTCTATTTTTGAACTTTATATAAATGCAATCCCACAATTAGCATTCCTTCATGTTTAACACTTCTCCTAAATATCTTGTGCAAGAAAGTCCACTCTAATTTTGAGTGTAGATGCAGATTATTTATTCTCATACTTTTATGGATTAAATGGTGTCCCCCAAACATATTTTTGGCCCAACTTTTTGTCCTATGAATATGAATTTATTTATAAATAAGATCTTTTAAGATGCAATTAGTCGGGATGAGGTCAAACTTGATTAGAGTGGACACTAATCCAGTATTACTGACATCCTTATAAGCAGAGGAAATTTAGACACAGTCAGTAAGAAAACAACACACAAAGAGGACAGCCATGAAACAAAGGCAGAGATTGAACTGTGACACAAGCCGAACTATTGCACCATGGTCTAGTTGACATTCTTCTCTCAGACTTCTAGCTTCTATAACTGAGACACAATAAACTTCTGTTGTTTGAGTAACTAGTCTGCTGTATATTGTTATAGTAGTCCTGAAAAATTAAGACATATACCATTGACTAAATATATCACAATTTATTTATCCATTCTACTGTCATAAGCATTTATGTCACTTCCAGTATAGATACCTTATAAACAGTGATGCATAAGCATTCTTCTTGTGATGATATGAGAGCATTGTTTTTTGAAAGTCACCACTTTTTGTTGTAAAACATCTTATAATTATAAAGAAAAGACAGTATTCCTTTCTTGTGAGAAGTGAAGGTTTGAATTATCTTCTACTTTTAGACTGTCCAAAGCAAGAATGTTAACCAACGTTGCAAATACACCTTGAAAGGATCCCAGAAGAGAAGCACCTTAATTACAAATATAGACAATTAGTAGGGATTCCTGATATTAGGAATTTATTTGAATTTGATGTCATAGGGTGACTGGAGGTGGGAAATGGAAATTTAGTTGAAATGGTGGGCAGAATTCTAAAATGGTCCAAAAAGTTTCACTTCCTGTATAATCCCTTTCCTTTGAGTGATGGCAGAACCTGCAGCTATGATGGATATCATACCCATGATTATGTTATTTTATGTGTCAAAGGAAGAGGGACTTTTTTTTTTCTTTTTCTTTTAACATGGGCAGGCACTGAGAATTAAACCCAGTTTTCCGGTATGGCAGGTGAGAGTTATGTCACTGAGCCACCATTGCAGTGCCCAAGGAGGAATTTTTTACAAATGTAAATAAAAGCCCTACTAATTTGACTTGGAGTTAGTCAAAATGAAGATTGCTTGTATAGGACTAATATAGTCAGTTGAATACTTTAAAACAAGGTTTAAAAGTCTGGGAGACCCTTTTGCTATTGTTAACCTTTTTTGGAGAGCGGTGAGCTAGGGGCTGAGAGCTTTGATCACACAGCCACAAGGGACTAAATCCTATCCAAATCTGAATATGGTTGACTGAGCACCCTTAGCTCTGGGTGAGAATGAAGCTTAGTCCACACCTTGAGGGCAGCCCTGTGAGATTGTGAGCAGGTGATCCACCTAAGCTACGCTGGACTTCTACCCCGTGGATCTATGAGGTAACAAAAGGTACCTTGATAAAAAAAGATAAATTGTTGTAAATTTTTACACAGAGATAGAAAACTAATGCAGATTTTGGTACAAGAAGTGGAGTGTTACTGCAACAAATACCTTAAATGTTAGAGCAGATTAGGAGCTGAGCAACAGACCCAGGAAGAAACTTGGAAGAGCTTGAAGTATAAGCAGAAAGCAACTTGACAGAATGTTGGTAGAAAACTGTATTTTGAGGATTTTGCTTATGAAGGCTTAAAAATAAGTGTAGAACATGTTTTTGAGGAACTGGAGGAAAAGGACTCCTCTATTAGTGTCATAAAGCTTAGAAAAATTGTGTCCTAAATTACATTGAAAGCAAAATTTCTAAGGGATTAACTCGGCTATATACCTAAGAGGATTTCCAAACAAAATGTTGAAGATGCTGCCAGGTTTCTCCTTGATGTTTATAATAAATAAATAAACAAAATTTGAAAGGAGAGAGATATATTGATAGAAGAATTTCAAAACTTAAAAGAACCAGGACTGTATGATTTTAAAAATTCTCAGACTACTCAGATCACAAAAGATGCTGACATTTGTAAATGGCTGAGAAAAACACAAAGAAATCAGGCCAAGGGTATCTCTACAGCCTTCTGCTAAAGCTGCAGAAGGAGCAAAAATTCAATGTGACCCAAAGGTCACACATTAATAATGTGTGTCATACAACTTCTCAAATAAAACAGAGAATCTCTAGGAAGTCTAAGAGCTTTGTATCTCAGTCATCTCAACAGGACCCAAAGACAAAGAGATTATTTAGAAAAAAAAATTGTAGTTGTATGTCTAGTCTAATGAATTACATTCTCTTGAAATCCATGAAGATTTACAAAATTCTTGAGAAAAGTGGTTCAGCAGAATGACTGTTGGATTAGACTAAAAGGTCAGAGGGAGTCAGGAATGAAATAAGGTTATGAGACACACAAAACTCTATTGACAGAAAGCAACCTGATAATACTACTCAACTGCAAACACTCATACTTTTCTTGAAAAAAGGAAGATAGACTCAAATTTATGAAACAAAATCATAGAGTTGGAGTTGAGAACCAGAGTAGTGTTCCCAGAATTTGATACCTAATCCTGGTTATCCTGGCTGGATTTCAGAGCTCTTATGGTCAAGTAACTCATGTCTGCATTCTATTTGTTCCACTTTTCAACCACAACATCTGTGACTCTTACTCTATGTTTGCCCTACCGTTGTGTGCTAGGGGAAGATAATTTGTCTCTTAGTTTGACAGGTCCATACACATATATATCGATTGTGCCCTGAGACTTGTACATAATGGATTATACCCAGGAACCCAATTCTCACCTCATTTAGATGCTTTAGATAATTTGGTTCTCATGCTATAATAAGACTTTTGGGAATCTTGGATGAGGATGAATATATTATGAATGTGGGAGAGAAGCAAAATTGAGGTCAGAGGGTAGCCTGTAGTAGGCAGAATTCTAATATGATTAATAATTTTATACAATAATTTGCATAATTCCCAACTTTTCATTGTGAACAGGACCTGTGATTATGGTGGGTATTAACTCCATGATTATATCATGTTATACGGAGAGGGAATTTTTTAAAGTCCTTAATACCATGATGTTGAATTATTCGAAAAAGAAATTACGCTGGGTGGGACTGAACTAAATGGGTAAGCATTTTAAAAGACCAATTAGAAATAAGATACTCTCCTGTTGACCAGAAGAAACAAATGGCCATGTTGTTAATTTTCTATGGAAGAACATCTTTCTTATCACCACAAGGAATTGAATTTTGCACAAAATTTGAATGAGCTTAGAATAGGAACATGAACTCTAGGTAAAATGTGGCTTGTTTAAATATCTTAACTGTAGCCTTGTGAATCTGAGCAGAGGATTCAGTAAAGTCACACCTGTACACTCCAAACCCACAGAAAATGCAGTTCAAAAATGTGATTTTTTTAAGATGCTAATTTGTGGTAATTTATTATGCTGCAGTAGAAAACAAAGGTCGCTGAGAACTGAATGGAAAATATGGTTTAAAGATTTATCCAGATAAGGAACAGAGAACAGAGAGAGGAATGATTTTAATCAAGGAAAATAATGCCTACTTAATATCAAATTATATAAAATGAAATTATTTCAGTATGGCTGAAACAGCTGTTATAAGGGAAAGTCAGGAATAATATTGCTTAGGTTTCACACACACGGGGTCAAATTTTTGCATATATTATTCAAATTTCACAATAACATTACCAAGTAGATTGTATTGTTATTGCCATTTTAAAGAATTTCAAATTGAGATAGAGAGTTTTATGTAAGTAGCTGAAAGTCACACAGCTGATATTTGGTACAAGCAAGATTGAAGCATAGATAAGCTATATGGAGAGATCTATTAATCGCCTACAATAATTAAAGATCTAGTCATGGAACAGAGAGTTTCAAATGGTTATTTCCCAACAAAAATTATTTATTTAACTTACTCCTTATACCAGGATATTATACAAGAACAGACCCAAAATGTCTGTTTTTTAAAAGACTGGAGTGAAAGTAGAGTGAAAAATTTGACAGTTGGATATATAATTTAAGTATTAGAACTTTTCAGTTGCTTGTGAAATACAGAAGTGGAGGCTTCTGTGCAATATCAAAAGTTTATGAAGATAATGCATGCATTAGAAAAGAACAAAAAATTAGGAGATGGTGAATGGTAAAATATAGAGAAAATAAGTATTGTCTTCATGATTTACTTAGAAGTCTTATTTTACATTTGAAAACATTTTAAAACTAAAAGCTATATGATGCTGAATATCAATGTTATTGTTTGATGAAAATATGTGTTTGAATCTTGCAAAAGCTGAGCTGAAAGGGTAAGTTCAAAAGCATTTCCAAAATGTTATGGCATTTCTATGCATTGTAAGAACATTAAAAAATAAACAAATCACAAATTAGTGAAATCCTCTAAAAATTGATCAAGCAGAATGAGTGAGATGATTCATTGCACTAGGTACTTCAGGAAGAATACAATTTAATCTTCTGATACATATTTTAGTTTTCTTGAGCAATGAACCACAATTTTCAAAACACATTTTCTCAATGCTTTTCCTACTAGTAATTCCATACTGTAGTAATCAAATTATATTTAGGATGGAAAAATAAAAACAATTTTTTTAATAAATGGCATCAATTGAAAATGTTTAAATTAATAAATTTGATTCTACTATCTATTTCTATTCTTCATTTTATGATTAAACAATTAAAAGTCATACCTTTAAAGTGCATGCTTGTTTATAATTTTTATTTATCAAATATACACTGTATCCCTTTAAGGAGTTAAAAGTTGAAAGCTCTAACTAAACAAACAATAACGTAATATATTCAATTCTTCTAATGTATGCGGCTGAATGAATACCAAATCTTTGAAGGTTAAATCTGTTTTGTCTTTATCATAGGCCAAAAAGTCCTGCTTTTGTATGATACTAAATATAAATATGAAAATAGAAAATAACACTAAAATTAATGTACATATGAAATAAAATTATTTGAAAAATAGTCCCAAATTATCTATGTAGAAGTTTTAACAATAAAAATATTATATAAAATAATTTTCATAAATCTAGATTTTATGTCCTGTATGGATGTTTATGATTGCATATTTATAAATGTGCTTGATGCTTCCTTGTTGATTCCTTAAAAAGTTTCACTCTGAATCTGTCTTCATTTTTGAGCTTGTAAATGATTTTCCAGATAATTAACCTCTTACATGTTGGCCAGGTTAACATTGAAAGTTTATGAATACAAGCTAAGGATACGGGTTTTGAATTAGTTATTCTGGTTCCACCATTTACTATCCACGACTGCTTTGTTTTAGACAAAGTCTTTATACTCCTCTACTTCAATTTTATCTCTTATGAATGAGGTTAATATGAATGCCTCATAAGATTATTGTGATTTCTAAAAGTTAGAATTAAACTCCATCATTAAAATAGTCTATTTGAAAATAGTTCCACTTTATGTGGCACACTTTCACAGTCTTTTACTTTAAATTGAAACTGTAAAATGGGTGAATTTATTCATATCCTCTCAACTAAACAAGAGCAACTAAATATTGCTGTAGTTAACAACGTGCATGGTTGTTTGGCATCATTTGAAATGAATGATCATTGTGTTAGATAGCAGAAATGACCAGGATTCATTATTTCTCCTAATTTCTACATACTTTCAAATATGAGTTTGCAGGTTCTTTTCTTAAAGAACCCCAAACCCCAACCTAAACTATTCCTG
Source organism: Tamandua tetradactyla (assembly GCF_023851605.1). NCBI lineage: Eukaryota > Metazoa > Chordata > Mammalia > Pilosa > Myrmecophagidae > Tamandua > Tamandua tetradactyla. The sequence continues at coordinate 72,831,877 of NC_135335.1, read as the reverse complement.
CTAACCCTAAAGAACACCTAGGAAGAAACTATTTTCTGTCCATTTGAAACACGGGGCTGGTCTTATCACTAATTTAGGTCAACAAAATATGGTAGAATGACAGTCTAACAATGCCACTACCCTTTCTGGAGCTTTGCCGAGATGCCATATGAATAATCATAAGTTGAAATGGTGGAGGACTAAAGAACGAATGGAGTAGAGATGAGGCTTTCAGCTGATCATAGCTGATACCAAAGAAATCAGTAGCAGAGCCCAGCCAAAACTGCCAAATCACAGAATCACAACCTTCATGAATGTCTGATTTGGGTAGTTGTTAAATATCAAAAATGAGTCAAAACAATCACTATTCTGTCATGGTCAGTCATATCTCTAAGTAATTGTATATTTTCAAGTACGCTTATTTTACCATTCTTGTGATTGTAACAAATTATATCCTTCAAATAGCCACACTCTCTATTCTACACTACTTTCAAATATCACTTTCTATCAAACCTCACTTAAAAAGCAGATGCTATGTGAAGGAAATTGCATACTGTGTTGTACTCAATCAAATCACTTCTTGTATCTGTATTTGATGCTATAACTACTGTCTTGGTTCAATAAATGTGTGTCCCTTCCTACCATCACAGTTTGCACCTTCCATTTTTTAAAGAATCCTTCCCGAATTAATCCTCAAGGAATTCTTTCATTCTGCTGCTGTTTTACAATCCTAAATTAATTTTATCTTTGCTCCTGCATTATTATTTACTGGAAGGGGGCATGTAGAAATCTCCAGAAGTGCTGAAAATGTTTTATATCTTGACCTAGGTAGAAATTATATAATTACATATATATGTAAATTTCCATCAGACTGTACACGTAAATTTTTTGTACTTAGGGTATTTTTTATCTCACTAAAAAAATGATGAATTATGATAATTATATTAGTGAACAATAAAGAATCACCTAATCTATATTTTGAAGCAAAACACTGAATACTGCTTTTTTATTATCAATACATAATAAAAACCTTATAATGAAAATGTTATTTAGGTTATATTGTCACATATTCAATTCCATTCTTCCTATATGTGCTTAATATTACATCAAGAGAATTTTACTAGCTGTTGTATATGTTTCATGCTACTTTAAATTTTAAGAAATTTTTAGAAGTTCTGTTTCATCATTATAAGTTTACTAGAAACAGACTGATCAAAATTATCGTTGAACCCTCTTCTTGTTAAATCCCAAGTTAAGTCAATCACTAAACTCTAGCAATATGAAACTCAAAATACATCTTAAAGGTTTATTTTGTTCAAAACTTAAGCTTTCTGTAGCACATAATCTAACTCAGCCTGTCTGGATCGATCATTTCAACAACCCAAACACATGGAGCCCTGAATGGAAATTAGGGCTTGTAATTCTGTATGGCTTGATGTAATGCCTGGATACCTCTCAGAATATGTTCAGCGATAATTAAAAAGTATTGGCAAAGTTTCCTAAGGGATGGGAGAAAAACTATAAAAATATTAAGCTTTAGAACTGGGGAAACCGCTGATACTGTCTCAAACATTAGGGACTCTCACATTAATAGGCCAAACCCTTGATCTTGAGGCTTGCTCTTGTGAAGCTTATTTATGTAGCAGAGAAGCTAAGCCTACCTATAGATATGCCTAAGAGTTACTTCCAGAGGATTTCTTTTGTTGCTCAGATATGCAAGTAAAACCACTGTCCTCTGCCTAAAATGGGACGTGACACCTGGGGTTTAAAGTCTCCTTGGCAATGTGGGATATGAATCCCAAAGTGGGATTGACAATGCCGGCCTGATCAAATGGGGGGAAATAATTGTAACAAAATAAGGTATCAGTGGCTGAGAGAGTTCATATAGAGTGGAGAGGCTATTCTGGAGGCTGCTCTTATGCAAGCTAGATATTGCTATTTATCAGGGTTTGCTAAACCCCAACCTAAACCATTCCTACCAACCCTAAAGAATACCTTGGGCTCTGAGAAACTACAAAAGTTTCATGTGCTATGATTAGTTTCCAGAAAACTACAACTTCCAGATGGGTTCCTAAGCTAGATAAATTGTGAAACTCATAGGATCCAGCTTCTCCAAGAACATCAATTAGTTTCATCCTCCTATCCCCCATTGTTGACAGTCTTTCCAACATGAAAATGTTAGAATGGGCATAATGCAAATAACCTAATGACTGGAAAAAAGATTAAAGGAGAAAGAGGAATTATAACAGAGAAGATAGGATTTAACAAATGAGTATGACTGCTTATCATTATATCAATATTTCTTCTAGCCTCCAGTCTCTTGAGCAGCTATAACTATAACCCACGCTAAATTCTGAAAGCTGTTTTATAACTACTTGTTACAATGTACTTTGAAATGTATTGCCTTTTTGTATATATCTTATATTTCACAACACAAAACATCTTGATTCCATTCATTTTCCCCATCTCCCCTATGCTCATCTTAATCCAACTTCTGTAATCTCTTTCTCAATTTATTTTAGGAGTGTCTTAAATGGTCTTCCTATATGCAAAGCAAATAGTACATTTCTTGGCATTCAGTGTGTATTAAATAAATTAACATTAATATTATTATTATCATAAATTGGGACTGTAACTCCTATGTTCATTATATAGGGTCTGATCATCTTTCTCTGCCCAGTGACATTGCAGAGTTCTTATACAATAATAGCTATTGGTAAGATGACATGAATTAAAAAACAAGGTTTTATTAGGTTGAATCATTTCTTCAAAACGTACAATGAACATAATTAAATGTTAGTAAAAGCATACACAATTTTGCTTTAATTTTTTAGAAGAAAAATAAAAAGAAATCTAATCAGCAACTTAATGGAAGCTGTTAAATGATTTATCCATGAAACACAACATATAGATGCATGAATTTGATAAAGCTGAGGCTTAAACATTCTTATAGAAAAAGAATTTTTGATATAAAAGGCAAAAAAATACCCATGATACATATAAATCACTGTATGTTGTTTGCCTAAGTAAACAGAAAGAAACACCAATATATACACAAAATGTGTTAACAATTAAAATCTTTCTTAAATAAAACCCAGTATGAAGCACAGATAATGCTGTATTTATTTTCAGTCAAAAATATTTCCTCCAAATACACTATTTTCATTGTTGGAATTTCTTTCTTCCTTTCTTCCTTGAAGTTAACCCTGTGTGGGTAATACCATTGCCTTGCATTTCTGAATAATAAACTATGACTTTCCCATTCAGTTATTGGCATGGAAACTCCTATGCTTCCATTTTTATTTAGAGATTTCTACTAATGCTTTTGGAAATCAGTCCCTATATCAGACCTGCTAGGCATCATAGAGACACCAGAGCTCCATAATGTGTATGAGAGACTTTGGAAAAACACTCTTCTTTCCACTCCAAAACCATGCTTCAAGATAATCACCACTACTACCACCAGCAGTCTTGATTCAGAGTCTGACTTCTCTCAAGGCTTCACTGTTTTCCAGTTATTGGCAAATTGCCTCAGTAAATAAGATGCCATTCCTACTCCCTGCTGTGATGTAAATGACAGCTTTTCCAGAAGCAGCTTCTCAGGACACAGATCAAGAGAATGAGAAATGATGTCTCACTATGCTTTGATGACCAGTGACAATCACCCCCTCCTACAGCCAATCTGACCTCAAAACTTTGCTCCCCTTTACTTTAGCCTGAACTCTAAAAGTGTACTTGCAGTGTCAGGTTGAAGATATTTACAGACACAATCCAATTTTCTATGATCACCAGAATCTACATCAAACAGCCCCTCATCCCAAGTCTCTGTCATCTGTCCAGTCTCATCATATGGCTCCCTGAGGGGCTTGATGTTTCCTCCTGCCTTCTAAACTCATCTGAGACAGTGTCAATGAATAGATATATAACCTAATAACCTAAATCTCAAAAGGAAACAGCCCAGTTTCTCTCCTAAAAAGCACCTGGTACATGGGGCAGATTTACCCAAGCCTTTCTGAATGAAATCTGGAAATCAAAGACTATATAATTATGTGAGAGTGTCGCTATTTATCCTGTTATACTCAGGAATCATGGTACAAATATGAAATATTTCAGTGTGCCCTTACAATATATTTTGTTCATGAACTTCAAAATATAACAACTAAACTGCAATTTCAAGATTTAATATGTCACTAAATTTAGTATAGTTCCAGAGTTCATATTTAGGCCATTTTAAAACTATTTTATATTATTTATATATACATGAGTATATAAATAAGTGCATATGTTTTTACATATATACATACAATATATACATACATAATTTCTGTTGTACAAAGAGTTCAAAAGAAATATAGCACTAGCAAGCTGATAAGAAGGTTTGAAGAGGATGATGGGGAAAAGGAAGAGAAGAAACAATGCAAGAATTTTAAAATGATTTTGGGTGGATGCACAATAATAAAAAGAAGTGACAAAATTCATGTGAACTAAGGAATATAAGAAAAAGAATGACTAATGCAAAAAGATTATTCCATGTCATTTATGAAAGATGACTTCTATAATGAAATAAAGGATGAAATTGTACAGAGATTAGAGAAAAAGAGAGAAAGACAGAGAATATGTGGATATGTTATTAAGTACAAAATAGCCTTGAAATAACCACAGAATACTTGGAAACAAGTAACAGCCCTTACAGCCATCACTCCTCTTCTTTTTGATTGACACTGGCCACATTTCTTTCTTTTTCCATGTGAGTATCCAATTATTGCAGCACCATTTGCTGAACTTTTGTTTGTTTGGTTTTTCATTTGTTTATTTGCTTGTTTGGGAAGTGCATGTACTGGGAATCAAACCTGGTCTCCCTCATGGCAGCTGAGGATTCTACCACTGAACTACCCTTGTACCCACGATTGTTCCTTTTTTTAATGTCAAGATTATTGTACGTTAACACTTTTTAGTAGTTGGTGTGTCCTAATATGTGTATAGAATTAACACGTGAATCTAAGCTGGTACAGAATAAAGAATACTTAGGAAAGAATAGAAATGTAGACAGTCAGGAGAACTTGTCCAGAATGTTCTGAAATGCTTTTATACCCAAGAGTTATAATCTACAAGTGAAGAAATGCAGTTGTGTGTGGCCTAAAGTGGTCTATGACTGTGGCTGTTTCCTAAAATAACTTTTATACATGAAAAATTGTTGTGGATTAAGGTGCCATAATGTGTAAAATTTTATGATCTGTTGATTTTATATACTTTGAAAAATATTATTTATAAAACATTATTAAATACGTTTAAAATATTCAGTTTAGTGCTTTGAGTCACAATCACATTTACATCAAAAATTACTTTCGTTCTTATTCAATGGTTTATTCCTAGCAGCCACTGATCTAACTAAAAAGTGTTTACCAGCACTTTATATACAAAAAAGAAATATGGTGTACACTATCTTTCACCCTTGTGACTGAAAGGACACTTCATGGATTGGGATTCCCTAGAGCTGCAAATTAGAAACCATTGGTTAGTACTAACACAGTTAATCACATGTAAAATTATTGACATCACTCATAAAGTTAACCACTTAACTTTCTAAATCATATATAGATATAGTCTATGTTTGTGGGTGTGTGTGTATACACACATATACACAGAGAGAGAGAGAGAGATCCCAAGAGGAAACTTCTCTAAGAATCTCTACCAAATTAATCTTGTACCAAATAAAACATCTAAAAATGATTCATGGTCATTCTTCACTGGAGATCTGGGGTTCAAAATACAAAAGTGTGACATTCTCAAAGAAAACACACATGCACATCTACTTCAGTGGATGTGCAATTAAAAATACCCCTACATTTTGTATGATTTGCTCTTCTTATTTTTACTATATTTTATTCACTTTTTATTTTATATATTTAAGGAATCAGAAGAAATTGCAAAAATAGTACACAAAGGTCCCGCTTATACTTCATCTGGTTTCCCCCAGCAGTTACATTTTACATAGCTATAATGAAATACAAAATCCACGAATGTGACATTAGTGCAATGTGTGTGTGTGTATCATTAGCACAATGATATAGAAATCACATGAGAAGTCCAGTGTAAAAAAAAGAAAGAAATCATGTAAAGTGATGTGTTCCTATAAGAAATGCATCCTTCCTGTCACAATGTTTCAAGATTATTTTCCTTTGTTACCATTCGGGGGTTTGACCTGGCTGTGTCCTGGCATGTCCTTTTTTGGTTTTTATTCTGTTTCATGTTCAGTCATATTCATGAACTTTAAAATTTTTGTGTGAAGTTTGTGCAATTGTCAGCTAACATTTCATCAGATATGTTTTTACTCCCGTTCCCTTTCTTCTTCTAGAACTTTGACGGCACAAATGTCAGTCCAACAGGTCTGTGAGGCTCTGATCACTTTTTTTTTCTGTTCTTCAAATTAGAAGTTCTATTGTTCTCACTTCAGGTTCACTGATTCTTTCTTCTATCTTCTCCATTCTGCTATTTAACCCACCATGGCGGTTTTTGTGTTTGCTAATAATAATTTTATTATTCAGCTCTAAAATTTCCATTTTGACCCTTCTTTATATCTCCTATTTTTTGTTGACATTTTCTATGTTTCCTCTGTTACAAGTCTGTTCATTAATTGTTCACTGAAACATGTTTATGATGGTTGCTTTAAGATTGTTCCAAGTTAATTCCAAAATGTGTTTCATCTCAGTGTTGGCATCTGTTGATTTTCTTTTCTCATTCTAATTGAGACTTTTTTGATTCTTGGTATGGTTATTTGCAACTGTATCCTTGATATTTGGTTATGTTACAGGACTTTGGATCTTATTTAAATCTTCTCTCTTAGAAGGCCTCCTCTGACATTGTACTGGTGGGGGAAGAGAGTCACTGCCTCTTATTTCTAGTTGGTGGTAGAAGTCCATGTTTCCTATTTGAATCCCTTATGTACAATGGAAAGTGGACCTTCATTACTGCTGGGCAGGAGCAGAGATGCTCAGCCCCATGATAAGTTCTCAGCTTATCCTGGCAAAGTTGTCACTGAGAAAGGAATGTAGTGTCTCCTTATAGCTGCCCTAGTGGTCCACAACGACATCATCACAGAGTGGCAGGGAGGAAATCCAAGTTCAGCGGCTCCTCACTCAGCCTCCTTTATCTTCCAGTAGTGGGGTTGGGGAACAAAGGGAAGATGGAAATCTAAGTTTCCTACTAGAGTTTTTATTAATGGGATTTTCTTTTAAGATGTTTGTGACAGTCCTGAGGCATTATGGACCCAGAAAAATCATGTTCTTAAAGCAAATCTATTTCAGTGGGTGTAAACCTCATGCGTTGGACATTTTCAATAGGTTATTTCAGTTGAGGCATTGCTCCATGTGCGTCTTAGTCCTCTCCCTGGAGTCCTTTATAAGAGGACGAAAAACAGAGAGAAAGATACAGATGAGAGACAAAAAGCCCACTGAAGCTCAAAGAGAATGCCATAGAAGCAAGAACCTGAAAGTGATGAAGCCTTCAAGAGAAGGGAAAGAACAGGAGACACCACCATGTGCTTTCATTATGACAAAAGAATCCAGGTATCATCTTGATAATGCCTTGATTTGGACATTTTCATAGTCTCAGAATTATGAGCCTGTAAACTAACAATTCCCCATTGTTAAATGTCAGCTCATTTCTGGATATTGCATGTCAGCAGACAGCAAACAAACTGTTTCAAGTAGGACATTATTTTTAAATGTTTTGTCTCACAAAGCTATGCTTTGCTGGTCTTTTGACTACCAAGATCCCCATTTTTTTCATTTTCCCCCCAGGCTCAGTGGTTTCTCTAGCACCAACTGTGTGATATATGAGACAAAAAACAAAACCAAGGAAAGTCGCTGTTGTTTTTGTCCTTTAGCTTCAAGTTCCTTAGCAGTTATGATTTCTTCTTTGCAACTTGGATGGCCTCCTGTGTTTGTTTTTTGTATGATGTCTATGGGTTTTTTTTGTACTCAGAGAAAAGGGGGAAATGCATCTACGCTTTCTTTTCCCAGAACTAGATTTCTCTCCCTTTCTTATATAATTAGGTTTTATTGTTATCATCACTTGTCAAGAATGTCATAACCAATTTCAGGAAATATACACCCTAAACTTTTAATTTAATTGTTCCGGTTATGCAATTTCAGTAACTGTAAAACCCATTTGCTGCTATTTGGCAAATACTTTTGATTATAAATTTAAAGGCAAAGAAAGGTAAATATTCCGTAACTCTTGTTTCTTATCAGAGAAGGGCAACTCCGACAGACTTCATTTTTAATACTTTTACAGTTTATTTTCAAAAGATTACCTTTCTTATCTTTACAAGAGTTTCTGTCTAATAGAAAATCACTACATACAATTCTATAATTAAGGAATATTAAAGCAGAGCAAACTTTAAAGTCAGCCATGTCTGATTTCAGGACCATGACTTTCATTGCCTTAAGTGATTTAGCGACACTAATTTAAGAGGGATTCCTCCCGTCATGATATATTTGCTCTGGGGTAGTGGGAAGAGACTCACATGCAGTGTAGTTAAGGCTTGGTGTTGCTGTGTTTTTGGTGCTCTCTCACCCCATGACAGTCCTGAGGCACATCAGTGTTTTAAAAATCCACATCAATCATATGCAAATGAAGATCTAGCAGTCATCTAATAGTAATATGTGAGGCATGAAAAGAATCCAGATTTTGTATTTGTGACTTAAGGTTCTATTATATGAAATATTAAACTAGATACACTATTTTGCACCGGGAATCAAACCCAGGTCTCTGGCATGGCAGGCAATAACTCTGCCTGCTGAGCCACTGTAGACCACCTCTAAATAAGGTATACTTTTATAAGTGATATAGATTTTGGGGTGTATCACATAAATTTTATTTTAGTTTTAATAGTTACTCAGAATCAGCTGTATGATTCAAATGAGTAAAAACAGCAGATGATATCAAGTTTTTTAATAACAAAAAATCTTAAACCAACACCATTCATTCTTTGATAATGGTTTGCTGAGGTTTGTTTAAATTTTGTGGAGAACTACTAAAAATTATGTTGATAGCATCTTACAGAAAAGAAAGAACCTTACTCCTATAAATACCATAGACTCTAACCTGGAATTTCTAGAACGTCAATTAAATTTTAAGACTACCTCTCTTGTTTTATTTCCTCATCTAGAAATAATAGTGTCTGGGGCGGGCCACGGTGGCTCAGCAGACAGAGTTCTAGCCTGCCATGCTGGAGACCCGGGTTGTTTCCTGGTACCTGACCATGTAAAAACAGACAAACAAAAATCGTGTCTATCTCCCAAGGTTCTCGTGAGTCTTATTTGATTTCATATGTAAAATAGCACTGAATATTGAGAATACCCATTAATAAAGACTTGTACAAAAATACATTAAATGTACCATAGATAAATCACATAGGTCTCATGAATTATGTGTGGTAATGTCTCATGAAGTGGTATGGTATATGGGTTTTATGTTTCATGGACTCATATTTGATCTCTTTCTTTTATATTAAATTTTGAATGCTTATTAATATAATGTAGATCTGTGCTACTCACCATGTGTTCCATCAACCAGAAGCTTAGCCATTATATATGAAGCTTCTTAGAAATGCAGACTTTCGGTTACAACCTCAGGCCAACTGACTCAGGATTTGAATTTTAAAAATAGTTCAAGTGATTCCTATGTACATTGAAGTTTGTAAAGCATTAATCTAAGTACTTTTAAAAAATTATTCCTTATCATAGCATTTCTCTATCCTTAAACCATTCTATTATTGCCCTAATGAGTTGATTTTGAGTTCGTAATTATACATTTTATTTGCCTTATTTTTAAAAATACAATCTCAAATTAACATCCAATCCAAATAGAAGTGGATTACTGTACAAAAATTTAAAACTTAAAATATGTTTTCAGAAGGTGAAGAAGAAGGAGAGGGGAGGAGAAGGAGAAGAAGGAGAGTAGGAGGAAATAATCAAACTGAATTTAAGGGCTCATTGATTGCTTGAAAATTTATGAGGTCAAAAACACATTTTCCCCTTTGGTAAGAATTGCTATTTGATTTGTCTTTACAGTTTGTAGTTTGACCAGGCGAGAAGTAAAGTGCAGTGAAAGTATATAATATGTGACTTATGTTCTCTGCTGCAATAGTGCTGTAGAGACTATTGTAAAGCACCATCCAGGACTTTGGAGCTTTAAAATAAATAAAAAACAATGAATCATTGTAGACTTTCCAGGAGCAAAATGCACCAGTGAGCAACATGAGTAAACTATGGCTCAATGACTTCCACTCTACAGAAAGAGATTTAGATTGTGATGTATGTGAAATAAAATACCTTAGATATACTCACCTCATACAGTCACCCATCAGGTACAAAGAGAGTTTAAATGAGGGATCAATGATGATTCACTATTCAGGGACTATCGGTTTCTTAATGTTCAGAAAAGTTTGCCTACAAGACACACTGGTTTTACTGGGGAAGAATTTGTAACACAATGTCAGTATAGTCTTCCATCTATTGCTTGAGTAATTTGTCCTTTTGAATCCTGAATTATATTGGCTTTTCTCCTTCTGACATTCCTTTAACTCTCTGTTGTATGAAGTAATTCATGTATAATATACTTTCTTCCCCCCCCTCCTTTCATAACAATATATGCTCAATCCTTTTTATGAAATACTATATACTGAATATAATTTTAGAATTTTCCAATAAAGTATTGTAGAGTTTTTTTATAGTTAAGAAAAACCACAGGATTATTTAATAGAATTCTAACCAAAATATTTTTTATGGAACTATACATTATATCATTTGTGATAATCACTATTCAGAGCTATATTAGTAATTAAACTGAGTGCATATTTTCCAGTTAACAAACATGTAAAATATGCTATTTAAATGATTGAATTATAGTGAAAGTGTTTTCAGCGGATACCTCAGCAAAAAGCATTCTACATTTAGGTGTCAGATTCAAATTTCTAGTGAATGCATTCTGAATGCTTTAGGTACCATCTTATATTCTATCACGGAGTACTTTGAGTATGGAAATGTTTTATGATTTATGAAATAGAGTAAACTCAAAATACTTAAAAAATATTTACACAGAAGTTTAAACATTACAGCATGTAAAATGCTAATAAATCTCAAAGCTTCTCAGGAATCAGTGCTAAATGTATTCTCTTTCATTAGTCTTGTCCTGGTTGCGTTCATCATTACCATATGCACAATGATGACCCAAGCAGGCATACCTTCTTTCCTGACTTCACTCACTTATTGCCATATACATCCAATGGCTTACCTGATACCTTTACTCTGATACCACAAAACTATCTCAAATTCAGTATAGTAAAATAGAACTCATGTACTTCCCTATCCCATATTTTCCCCAAAACACAATAAATTAAATATACTTATTTTAAGTAAGTCAGTAGCACAATGCCATTCTTCATTTATTTTAACAACATAGTACAATATCTCACTAGGTCCTCTCATTTTTACCCATTTGAAAGTACATTATTGCTGTATCCCCTTCTTCATAACTATCTACCTGACAAAGCCACCATAATCTCTATCCTGACTCCTGTAATAATCTTCTATCATTTCTCTCTAAATTCACCTTGACTTTCTCTGAAAGCTTTTCCACGTTTCACCCAGAATGCTCTTATAAAATCAAAAGGCATCATTTTCTTCATCCCATCCTACCATTCTAAAAAATGACACAATGCCTAGTTATTATTAGCATCTTCCATATGGCCAATAAGATTCACATATTCCAGTCCCAAACTCCTTCTCAAAGCATTTCTCACAGTATGCGTCAGTCAAGTTTCAGCAGAGAAGCTGAAGTTATAGTTACTTGTGGATAGATAATATAAATATATAGGTGCATAGACAGATACATAAGCAGATATATGAGAGCTAGATAGATAGACCAACTAACAGACAGACAGAGAGGGAGTTAGATTTTACAGGGAGTTGCTTTACGCAGTTGTGGGACCGATTAAGCATTCTGTAAAAGGATGTTGTCCCCACATCTGCGGCTGGATACTGAAGTCCACAAGGGCATGCAGTTAGGAGGGGAAGATCACGGACCACGAGCAAGCTGCTGTTTACAAGCATGAGCAGGAACTCTACCACAATACACTTAAAACTGCGTCTGTTCTGGTTGATTCTGATCTTCATGTATAGGGTATGCTGCAAAAGCTGGAACTCTTATTCAAGGAGTCAAACACACATAATTGGTCCAGGAGTCAGAGAAGACTAGACAGGATCCACCAGAAGACAGGTTCAGATGCTACTTTAGGCCATGGTCAGTATATTGACAGCCACGTATGTCAGTTATATAATGGCTGCTGCCTCTTTTTCACCCTCTAAACATCACAAGAGTTTCCTTTTAGCCTATTCTAATGAGAAACATGAATAGAATGGAATTTTGGGAAATGTTGTTGACTCTAGCCAAATTGACACAATAAAAGCCATCATGGTTATGCTCCACAAGTATATTGCTGCACTCCTTTTGTACATAACTTATTCATATCTTCCCCAGGAACACATTATTTCATAAGATTTTAGTTTTGTCTGAAACAATCTTTCTCACAACCATCCTTAGGCATGTTGTTACTTTCCTTAACCTGAGTCACTTTGTTTTGTTCCTAGTTGTTTTAGTTTGCAAGCTGTCAGAATGCAATATGCCAGGAAAGGAATGGCTTTTAAAAAGGGAAATTTATTAAGTTGCAAGTTCACAATTCTAAAGCCATGAACACATTCAAATTAAGGCACCAACAAGAGGTTACTTTCACTCTAGAAAGGCTGATGAAGTTTGGGGTTTCTCTCTCAACTGGAAAGTACATGGCAATGTCTGCTAGCTTTCTCTCCAGGAATCTTCAACAACTTCCCCTGGACTCTGCCAATTCTGTTGGTTCTGTATTTTCTGGTGGCCCTGTTGGTTCCAGTGGTTCTAAAGTTTTCTCCAAAGTGGTTCCCTCTTGAAGAGCCCCAGTTAGCAACCCACCTTCCCACCTTGAATGGTTAGAGACACATCTTCATAGAAGCTATCTAATCAAAACTTACCATCCACAATTGGGTGGGTCACATCTCCATGAAAACAATAAAAAAGTTGCCACTCAGTAATATTGAATTATGATTAAAGGATATGACTTTTCTGGGGTACACAAGAAATTCAAACCAGTACACTAGTATACTCTCCAAATACTTCTATCTTATTCCCATCACAGGTAATTATTTAGCCATAGGATAGTCTGCATATTGCCAGTCAATAAATCTCAAAGCAATATTTGAAGTCACTTAGAAACCACTTGTCTTGGTAACAAAGGTTTTAAATACTGATTGACATTATTTAGTGACTTATTTTCATAGTCAGTTTTATTTTGGAACACTTACATGTGGAACCCTGTTTTCAATAAAGAGGGTTAATTTATACAAAGTTTATTCAACTTTCAAACATCCAAATTTGTTGTCCTTGAAGGGAATAACTTTGTACACATTTGATCTAAACTTCAGCTTATATCAAACTCTATCGAGCACATAAAAATGAAGTATTTTTGTATTTTGAATTATAATAAAGTACTTTGTATTTTAGATGCATTATTTGTAAATATTTATCAAATGATTAATTAAGTGTGTTCTTTTAGATACTAGTTAGTAAAATCAACATAGCAGAGTAGTTAAGAACACAAATGTTTCTGTCAAAAAAGCTAGTTTTAGCCAAATTTGTTTCACATAGTTCTGAGTCACAACCTTCTTCATGAATAATGATATAATGAGAAGCACAAAACTAGACTTAATGAGTAGAAAATTACTGCTTGAAGATCGTCTTAGTATGCCAGGGCTTCTATAATAAAATTCACATACTGGTTGGCTTAAAAAGTAGGAATTGCTCTCTCATGGGTTTGGAGACTAACCGTCCAATATCAAGATAGTGGCAAGGCTTGCTCTCTCTCTGAGTCTTTAACATTTGACAATACTCCATCACAGGGCAATTTCTCTCTCCTTGTTTCTCCTCTTCTGGTTTCAAACAGGGTGTCTTACTTTCAAAGGGATGACAAGTATCACCCCTGGCTGGCTTAAGCATCAAGAATTTATGAGCTTATAATTTTAGTGGCTAACAGCTCAAAGTGAAGAACTGGACTGCCAAGCTTTCTTCTGGGCTCATCATCATTCTGACAATGGCAGTCCACCATTATATGGTAGGTGATCTTGCTGTTCTCTTGTGCATACTCTTGTGGTTTCTGCTGATTTATAGCTTCTCTAACAGCATTCAAATTTCCTCTCTTCCTAAGACCTCCAGTCAAATGGATTAAAGCCAGCTGTCATTCAGTTTTGCACACTTAAATAGTATCTTCCAAGATTCTATTCACAAATGTGTCCTCATCCTGGCTTACCTTAACATATTCAAAGATACTGTTTACAAATGAGGTCACATCCATAGGAACATGGATTAACATTAAGCACATGTCTTTTGGGGGGATAATGATTCAATATACCACATGGGTTAAACAAAAAATAATGAATATCTTATAAAAATAAATAGTGTGGATGTTAGAATATGGCATGTCTTATTAAAACTGAAAATGTACAGTAGTGTCTGTAGAGTTAGAGATGTGTGCCATTTAGGTTTATATACTGAAATTCTAAAAGAGGTTTCAATGATGACTTCATTGATAATATTTGAAGAAAGACTTGGAGGATGAGTGGGAGTAAGCTGTAAGGATGGTTTTACACATATTTTGCAAAGAACAATATTGGCTCATAGAATTGGCAAGAGTGTAAGGAATCAGACCAATTTGTATATTATTTTTGAAGAGCAATTTGGTACACTGTTCCTACAATAAAGTATATACCCTTAAATATAATAATTTGTGTCCTAGAAAAGTGACCATAATATGTACGTAAGATGAGATATAGAAGAATTTTAAAATTGCATTGTTGATTATAGCTATGCTGAAAGCCACTGAAATATGCATCAATAGAAGACTATCTCCACATAACAGAATAACATATATATGTTAGCTATATTGAATAGCTAATATGAAATAATGACTAACCTGAATCACAAAGTGAAAATAAGGAATATTTTGCAAGGTAGATTTTTATTCATGTTAAATACGAATGTAGAAATTTTATGTCTGTATTTTCTACTATGCTTCTATTTATGTATATACCTTTGCTCATATTTCAGTTAACATTGTTTGTGAAATGATATCTGGAGCAAGAAAAATAAATAACAAAAATATAAAGATAAAATTGTAAAGTTGGAGGAGTCATATTATAGCACACACACATACACACCACACATATACATGTATCAGTGTGCATACACACAGGGACCTTCTAAATTAACTTAAATAAAATAGTTAAAAGTTGTATCGGGGGGGGAAATTATTATTAGATGTCAGAAGAATATTAGAATCAAACTGAAAAACACTTGATTTCTCTTTTGCTCATTTATATTTAAATTATAAATATAAATATTTTAAAAAGCTTGAAAAATTATTATTCAGCATGTTTGTATGTACATTTTATTAGATTACTTTTTAAAGTTTCTTTGTATCATTTTATTGAATGGAGGACACCCTGGTATGTCAGCATTACCAGATGTTGGCTTCTTAGTTTCATGGTTGTGCTTTAAGAATGAATTGAGAGGCATCACACAGATAGAGCAAGTCGTTAAGGAATTTTTTAAGTAGACATGCAGAGAAAGTAACATGTGGGCACTTTTGTAACTAAAGAAAGATGAAGAGCAAGAGGCAATAGGTAATGCAGGGCCATTTGGTTTAATAAATGAGTTTTATGTATGCCCCTTCCCCTTCCTTGTTTGGGGCTCTTTCTTCTACCCTCCCCTCTCCCCAAAGCAGTGCTTAGTGTCAGATAGTGTGTTTGGGTGAGTGTGTTGCTTTCACCTCTGTAGATGACTCACTCAGGTGGGGTCATTTGTCTTCAGTTGGGTTGGCTGCTGCTGGGTGTTTCCCATAAATGTGTAGCCCTCAGGTGGGATGTTTGTGCAAAACATGGGCCCTGCTGACCTTGATTAACTGTCCTTGCTCAGGGGCTCCTTCACATTTTTTTCCTCTCCCCTCTCTCCCTGATCTAGTCTGCCTCAAATTCTCCTTCAGAGACTTCTTGCCCCTTAATCTTAAGGGATGCTGAGGCATGAAGGTCCATCTTCTATGGCTGATTCTGGCTTGTTAGGGGATATAGACTTTAATTACATCCAACTGCCTACATTCAGCAGTCTTCAACTGAAATGGCTGAAAATTCTCCCTCAACTTTGGTTTGGTGTGAAAGAATTTTCATCTGGAATAAATAAATTTGGTGAGAGGTTCAGAAATGCAACAGTGTTTAATACTAGGGAGATAGAAGTGAGCAGACCTAAGAGAAGCATTAGTTAAGCGAGACTGGGGAAGAGGGAAGGAAGTGACTTTTTTTTTAGATTTAAGATGAATTCTAGTTGAGAGGTTCATTTTGTTTAAGTGAGGAATAAAAGGGTGCATTGCTGAATTAATAGGTGCAAGAATGAGCCTTACAAGCGGTTTGATTGATTGGGCTGCAGCTTTATCATTCCCTCAAGAGATGTTAGTATTATTTTTCTGATGGCCAGGGAAATGAATTAACTTTATTTTTGTCAGTAAAGAGTATGGAATTCAAGAAATTGACTATCTTGGTGGGGTTTAATTTGGAGAAAGCTTCACTCTTTCTGCACTGCTGCATGAATATGCAGGAAAAGGAAGTCAAAGTCGTTTCCCTTTTCCTAGTTTTAGAACTCAGGTAATGGCAATTAGTTTTGCTTTCTGAGCTAAATCTCCTAGGGGTAGGACTTTGGCTTATCAAATCGGGAGCATTCATTACTTAAGGGATTAGGAGGAGGCGGGGAAGTTTAATGGTTTTAGAATATGACAACATTATATTTCTTATTCTTAACTAGATAAGTTTCATTTACATGTGGTTGTATAGAGTAATGCTGACTTTTAGAGCTGGAGAATGTTAACTCTGAGTCTTGGGTGTTACACAGAACCTCCTAGGGAATTACTAGGTTATACAAACTACAAAGCACTTCAGAATTTAGAAATAACCATTAAAGCTTAGTAGTAAATATGATTGCTATAAGATCTTACACTTTAAGTTTTATTTATTTTTTTTATTTTGCATGGGCAGGCACCGGGAATCAAACCCAGGTCTCCAGCATGACAGGCGAGAACTCTGCCTGCTGAGACACCGTGGCCTGCCACCAAGCTTTAATTTTAATAAGCACTTTAAATGATTGTACTTTTAGAAATAAAAACAATTGACAGTTGTTTTATATTGGGGTTATTAACTACAAGCTATAGTAGAAGTTTTGTCCTGTTCTACCTTTATATACTTAATAGGGTTAGGTTAATTAGTAGGTAATTACTAATATCTCTCCTTGTGTCTGCTCTTCTGGGTTCAAGCAGGGTGTCTTACTTTTAAGGGCTGCTATGACAAAAAGAATCACACTCTGGCTGTCTTAAGCATCAAGAATATGAGCTTACAAATTTAGTGGCTAACAGTCCAATGTCAAGGTCTTGACTGCCAAGAATTTATTTTGTATACTTGTTTCTCCTTTAAAGTTTTTTTCAAAGATGAAGTTTTGACTTATATCTTATCACCTGTGCTTTTAGAGTAGACAGAGTAAAGTAGTGTAATTGATAAGTAAATTCATTTTTATATAGATAAGTATTAGGATATAACATGGACAGACCATGTTAAGTCTTTAGGAATTTTATACAATTTTTAAATATATGAATAGTATTTTACCCATGCAAATTTAGTCAACAGAAGGATAGAAATTTTCGTTTAAATTATTGTAGTATTTGTTAAACACTTTTTAAAAATACAATATGCAAAATTATTTTAGCATCTCACTTTTACAAGGTGAGAGAACAAATCCTTTGTGAGTTTTCTTTTAAGGGTGAGAAGATTTGCTTTCTGAAATAAAGGATGAAAGCTTTAAGGATAAACATTAAGAAAGAATATTATTAACCTGTTTTTTTTTTAGACAGGGTACTCGATGGTAAAAAAAAGGTTTTATAGCTTTGCATTAAGAACAGCATTGACTATGACAGAACTTTTTGTAGTTGGCAGTGACTATGAACAAAACAAACATTTTAAAAACTTTCCACTTCTATCTAGGGCTTAAACCTTCTGTAATTTTCTGTATTCACTTAGGGCTTATTGTCATAATGACTATAAAATTTACTTTCTTCAATCTTTCTGGAACTTTCGGTATCCGTATTCATTCAGTTAATAATCATTACAATTAAATTCATTTTTATATTAGAAATGTTAGTCTACAAAGTTAACATATTTCAAGACTGTACTTTGAGACAGTTGGAGGTCAGTAAGTTCTGCTGCTAAGGAAGTTTTTTAAAGATAAAGGAATTATTTTGAAACTTTTGGGGTAGTGCTGTTCAAGTGAGTAAATTAGGGGTAGAGCTATTTAAGTGAGTAAAATTCATTAATAACTTTGTTATCATGTAAAAACAAATAAGTATTGAGTGTTAGTGTGAAGCCACATACAAAAATACATTTTTAAGATTCAGAACTGAAAACTTGGCTGTAGTGAGGGATAACTCATGGGCTATCCCTGGAATGGCTTTATTTTATATGTGGGTTTATTTGCTTAAGGGTCTTCTCTTGGCTGCTGAGAGGCGTTTATATAGTAGGGACTTCAGGGAAAATGCTAGTTGAGTTTGTTAGTCTTAAGGTGGTCCCCAAGGAGTATTAAAGACCCCCCTCAAAGGGATTGGGGCATTCAAGGACAATGAGAAACTGATGGAACACTAGAACATTCTCGAGCCTCCAAATGAGAGCAAGAATGAAGATTTTAGTTTCGGTTTTATTGTCAACTCCAGTAAGTAGGCAAAGCCAAGTGAAGGTAGGCCCAGAGTGGCAATTAGATCAGAGTGGCTTCAGTGTTAATTATGAAATTAATAATTTTACCTTTTCCGGCAAATGTCACCCAGGGCTTTTTTAAATTGGTCTGATGTGAAGGCAGAAGAAACTTCGTGGCCTTGGGGCACTTTCAGTCTTCTTTGTTTGCCATGGCAGGACTCAGGGGGGCTGCGCTGTCCTCCTTTCATGACACAGCACAGTCCCTGGATCCAAGCCCATGTTGGTGGCAAGTGAGGCAAGGCCCCAGTGGATCACAAGGCTGGCCAAGGGTCATCTTGAGTTTTCTGGCCCTCTCTCTGTCATTGGGCTTCGTTTTTGATTTGATAGTTAAGTCAAAGCCCTTGAGGCTTGCAGCCAAGATTTGGTGACCTTGAGGGGGCAATGACTTCTAAGAGTGACTGCAGTAAGCAGAACCTATTCTCTGGTCTTTTGCTTTCCTCTCTTCTTCTCCTCCTCAGCCCTGTCTTGATTGTTAAAGACAGAAAAGGCAGTTTCTAATAAGTCATTAGTGGGAATTTGTGGGCCTATGGAGAGCTTTATCAGCTTTCTCTGAATGTCAGGGGCAGACTGATGAAGTGGGTACCAACAAAATCTGACTGTCCTGGGAATCAGGCCTTAAATTAGTAAGTTTTCAGGGCTTTCATTAGCCTTCCCTGGAGCAGGGCTGAGTTTTCCTCTTTCTACTGAATGATCTCCTGTAGCTTATTACAATTAAATGTGGCTTGATGACACATTTTCATGCCTTTTAGTAAATAGATATTTTTTTCTTTCATGGAAATTGAGATACAGCTTGATAGAAGCTAGCAGTACTTCCTAGGAACATGTCTTGATGAAGAGCTATAGATATTTGAGCATAGGGGAATTTTTACTATTTTCCATACCTTTTACAGACTGCAGGTTGGTACTGTAATTAAGAGTCCCATTGGAGGACTATGCTTTCCCATCTCTCTCTTTTTTTTAGTACTGATGGCATCTCTGATTTTTCTCTTGAAAAGGTAAAATAGGAAACCTTTTGTCCTGTTTTCTGAGGGTATAAAAGAGATCATAATTTAGTAGAGAAGTTTTATGGTTGGCCACAATGGATTTTAATAGAAACTAAAGAAAGATTAGGGGTGGGGGGACCTATTTAAAAGACAGTCATCTAAAACATCTGCCTCCACCAACAAGGAAGAATCTCAGGGAGAAGAAACCTCTGAGAGTCGTCTCAGGTAAAATATAATTTACATGAGCCCTTTATGGGTTTGCCGTGATATAAAGCCAGAAAAGTTGTACATGACAAATTTCTTGGCACTTTCATCCCTGCTTTTAACAGAGGTTTACTATTTTATTTGTGGGAAACACTGGTTATTCTTTAGGTGACATTGTGTCCAGACAGTATTAGAAGCACCATCCATCTGAGACAGATTTCCCTACAGGTGTCCAGGGTCTCACGTCACCGGCCGACCAGTCTGAGTACTGATTCCTCAGCTGTCATGGGACCAGGCGCCCTATTCCCAGGCATCCGCGGGGCTCCTCGAAGTCTCAGAAGATGGATGGCCCCGGACCATTCAGATGCTGCTGAGGTGACCCACTCATTTTCCTGGGTGTCTGGGTGTCTGTGCTCATAACTTATCACCTGATTTACTGCTTGAGAGACTGGAAAGGATTTGCACAAAAAACAATTTTGTGGCTAGACAGTGCTGCAGTAGAAGCCCATCTAATGCATCTACTTCCACCCATCTCTAAGGAAGAGAGAGAAAAACCTGGGTGTCTGTTCTTTAAATTTACCGCTTAAGCGAATACTTGCCACAAACAAACTTTATGAAGGGGATTTCTTGGGTGCTAACCCCAGGTGTTGCCATGATTGAACTAGAGAGAAAGGACATCTGAAAGGAAATTGGGCTTTTAAGAACATAGTATGTTTTTCATGCACTCAGAGGGATTATATTATACAGGGCCAAGAGTGAGACTCCTTGTGTCATTTGCAGACAGATTTTAGAAAGTGAAAGTGAACTTAACATTAGTAGCTTCCCTATGAGAAAGGCCCAGTAAGCTTATAACCTTACTAGAGAACAACAACAGGGAGGAGAAGCTGCGATCCAGCCTAGAGCTGGGTGGGTGAGGACTGGAATGCTGATACTGCAAGTGAGCAGAGACCCAGGGCGCCTGTACGCTCATTTTAAGAAAAACGGGGGGCCTACCAGCTCTCACAGGCTAATTTTAATTAGGATAGCTGGGGCAGGGCTTTCCCTTTCTCTGAAAACTTCACTTCTGATTTTCAGGGGATACACTCTTATTGGAATATGTCTAATTCCCTTGGGACCAAGTCAAAGATGACTCCCTACAATGCTAAAGATAAGTCTTTGTTTGGTATTAGTATCTGTAGCCCAGAATCCTGTTTCAAAAGATGGAACATCTTAGAAGACACCAAAAGCCAGACAGAGGAGAAAGAGGGAGAGTCTCATGGAGGCAGGGGAGAGGATCTCTGTCAAAGAGGTGAAGAGAGGAACGGATTCAGCAGGAAGGGTCTGGGTCTTCAGAGGGCAAGGTAAGAGAGAGAATGGAGAAGTCTCAGAGAGCTGAGAAGGGATAGACAGAAAGACAAAGACAGGGGGACTGAATTAATCTCCCATTGGACTCCTGCACAATGTGGGGGAAACACCCAATTAGGTCTCGAAGAGTGATATCACCCATCACCCTGAGCATCCTTGGATCCACACCGTGTATAACCCCTGAGGAGGGAGCTGAGGGCTCAAGTCAAACCGAGGTTATGTCCTGGGGAGCCACATCAAAGCCCCCAGGCTCCTAGAGAAGGCAATGAAAATGAGGACATAGCAGGGGACAGCAATGAGCCAAGCAAGAAGACAAAGTGACAGCATATGGTCAAGCCTCCCAGAACTACCAGTCCAGACAGAGAGAAATGCCTCCTGCCTGGCTCACCATAATATGTTACCCGATTTCGGTTTCCTAGGTTCATGGCTGTGCTATAATAAAGAACTCTAAGGCACAGCACAGGTAGAGCAAGTAAGAAAGACGTTTATTAAGTACTCATGCAGAGCAAGTGGCATGTGGGCATGTAAAGAAACATGAAGGGCGAGAGGCAATAAGCAATGTAGCCCATTTGCTTTTATAGATTAGTTTTATGCACTCCCCTCCCCCTTCCCTGTTTGGGGCTCTTTCTCTTATCCAGCCCTTTCTCCAAAGCAGTGCTTTGTCGTAGAGAGTGCATTTGGGTGAGTCTATTGTTTTCACCCTCTCTGTAGATGGGTCACTCAGGTGGGGGCCATTTGCCTTCAGATGGGTTGGCTGCTACTTGGTGTTTCCAGTAAGTGAGTAGCTTCAGGGCAGGGTTTCTATGCAGGACAAGGGCCCTGCTGACCTCGATTAAGTGTCCAAGCTCAAGGGCTCCTCCAGGGATACCCCCTCCCCCATTGTAGCATGCTCACAAATACCTTCAGAAAGAAAAAATAGGTTTAGAAGATCAAAGTGTTTATATTTGCGAAAGCAATAGGGAAAAACCATACTCACTAACCTACTTGGTGGCAGATCTACTGTTTTTCAATGTTCAAAATTTCAAATTCAAAGTTGGTAAATATAGATCTTCAAAATTTCTTATGTGTCCCTAATCTGGTAAGGATATATGAAAATAATAAGGTGCAAACTAAACTATTTCTTAACTTCAGTATTTAATCTGTGTTTAATAAAGATGAGAAAGAACAAAGCACTATTGGCTTTATAACATCCATATAGATGGAGTTTTTCAGTACTTTAATTTCTCAATTTTCCACTCCACATCAGAGACAGAAGAATTGGTTTTAGTTTTCGTTTATTTTAATATATTTCCCATTTCACCACTTCATATTTTCCTTACATTATAGGCATTCTCGTATTCCTTATTAAATAGCATTATAATCTATGGGAAAATATTGAGGCATTAAGCATACTTAATTTGACTTATATCAAATAAATGTCAACATAATTCACCATAAAAGTAGGCTTATATAATCTCCAAAATTGAATATTGTGGTAGGAAAATTTGATAGCCAGGGGATAAAGGAATCCTAAGCAAATCCCAGGAAGCAATATTTTCTATGCAGAGAAGTGGAACACAGCCTTTTCTTAATCAAATTGTCCAAAATGGTGCTCAGAAAATAAATGAGTACTGATTTGTATTTGTCAGTCATCCATGGCTTCCAACAATGGAATCTCAGATGAAGATTTAACACTGTGATTTTAGAGAACATAGAATCCACATACACATGGAAAATGTACTTGCTACTTCCACTTTAGCACCAACATGTAATGAGCTTGGTAGTTTTTACTTCAGTCTTTACAATAAGAAAAAGCTGGACTAGCTGCAAATCAATAATTTTACTTGGACTTTTCAGTAAATTGAGTGTGCAGGAAAAACTGCCACCCCTAAATCAGGAAACTCCAGAAAGATAGAGCCTATATCTTCACATGTGCAGCAGAAGTTGCTGGTGCCATAAACTGCTAGGAATACGTAAATGGTATTTTCACAAATTGCTAGATGTGGAAAGTGAACTAGCATTAGCATGAGAAATTGCTGGTGGTCTCTGTCTTAGCAGATCCTCACAATTTTATGGACATTACCTCTAGGATCTTTACTATGAGAAACTGATGGAGATCCTGCAGGAAAAGCAAAGTTCCCTTGTGGGACACTGGCAAGGAAAGAGTAATCTTTGTGAAAATGTCCACACACTTCACCATTATAAAGGACAGCTATCTTCGGGGGAGTACTTTACCAGATCCATATCACACAGCCAATGGGAGAGGGTTTTCCTCCTATTCATCTTTCTCTAATCTCTCTATTTCTCTTAAGGAGGTTGGGGGGCAAAAATACCAGAAGAAGTACTTATGAAGATCACTGGCCAGAGACAAAGGCCCACTAAAGAACTGACATTTTAATTCAAAGATAATAGAATGCTTCCCATACTCAACTGATAATGTCTACACCAACAGGATTAAAGTGTAATAATAGTGTATTACTGCTGAAAAAGCTGCAAAGTAGAGAGTCCCCTAGGAAGGCTTATAGCAATGCAAAGTATGGGAGACATACTAGCAATAGAGAAATTTGAAGACTGTAGCATATAAGCAAACAGAAAACATGAAATCTAGCCAGATTAACATAAATTCTCACAGTAGAGGAACATTTACCACACAGTACAACATACACAGCTTACAATAAAAATTACAAAGCAAGCCTGAAGGTAAAAAAAAAAATCAGTCTGAGAGTCAAAGCAAGTATCAGAACAAGACTTAGATAGAGAGTGATGGGATTATTGGATGGGGAATTTTAAATGACTGTTTTGATTTGATGGTCTCTTCAGTAGACAGTCTCATCAACATGGCCAAGCACAGAATCAATGAGTTTGGAGCTAGTTTGATAGAAATGTCATAAACTGCAATGCAAAATGAAAATAAAAAAGTGATTTATAATAATAAAATAACAGAACATTCAAGAAATGTGGAACAATTTGAAAAGATTGAATATACGCACAATTATTTTATAGAAGGAGAAGAATGAGAGAATGAAGCTGGTGAATTATTTGAAGTATAATGACTGAGGTCTTTCCAATTTTAATAACAGATACCAAAACACAGATTCAGTAAATCAGAGAACACCAAGCAGAATGAATATAAAAAATTAAACCAATGCATATTATGTTCAAATTGCTGAAAATCAAAGAAAAATAGGATGGCCATTTTAACAAATGGTGCTGGAACAATTGGCTACCCATCACAAAAACAAATGATCCTAGACACACACCTTTCATGTTACAGAAAAATAAACTCAAAAAGTATCTTAGATCTAAATGTTAAATGTAAATTTATAAAACTCTTGAAACAAACCTTGGAGAAAATCTACATATCCTTATGCTTGATAATGAGTCTCTAAATACAGCATCAGTAGTGCTGAATTAGTCAGAGTTCCCCATAGAAACAAGGTTCTCCATAGAAACAGTGCTCTCCATAGAAACACAAAAGAGATGCATTTCAAGGTATTGACTCATGCAATTGTAGGGGTTGGCAAATCTGAAATCTGAAGGGCAGGCTGACAGGCTGGATATTCTTGGGCAGGAGTTGTTGCTGGATTCCTGAGGCAGAATTATATTTTCTCAGGGAAATCTCAGATTTCTTCAAGGCCTTCCAAATGATTGTATAAGGCCATCCATACCATCAAAAAAAAAATGAAAATAATTTCCTTTACTTAAAATCAACTGATTGTGGCTGTTAGCCACATCTACAAAATACTTTCATGACAACACTCAGATTAATGTTTGATTGAAAAACTGGGTATTATGGCCTAGCCAAGTTAACATGCAAAATTGTCCATAACAAGCATAATCCATGAAAGAAAAAAATGTTGTTTGACTTAATCACAATTAAAAACTTCTGCCCCATGAAAGACATTGTGAAATGAATGAAAAGACAAGCCACAGCCAGGGAAATACGTTTGTTGCAAAATGTAAATCTGAAAAGGGACTTGTTTCCAAAATATTGAAAAAAATATTAAAAGCTAACAGTAAAAAAAAATGTACTCAATTAATAAATCATCAAAAGATCTGAGCAGACACATTAGGAAACAAGATGGAAAATAAGCATATGATGTGAACATGATTTGTCATTAAAGAACTGCAGATTTAAAGAACAGCGAGTTGCACATCCACTAGAAAGGCTAAAACACCAAACAACAACAAAACCCTAAAAGCAAAAACTGACAGAACAAAATACTGGCAGGAATGCAGAAAAACTGGAACATTCATATATTGCTGGTGGGAATTTTTTAGGGCATTGAAACAATTCCACATTACACTGTAATGGTGAATATGGGACATTATATATATTGGTGGAGTCATTTTTATGTATTCTTTTAGATCTCATTACTAAAAACTCTGAATCAGAAGATTTCAAAGTTAGAAGGCTGAGAACAAAGTTGCGCATGAGCAAACAGGTATACTGGGGACAGGTGCCATCTCTACCTGTAGCCCTTAGTTTCAGATCTGGCTATGGAAGAGCTGACTGATTAGGGGTATATGATGCATATTACATGACAATACTTTCAAGATGTCCTTCAAGTTGGTGCTATAATTGAGGATTTGCTTAGCCAAGCCACAATTCTATAAGGTTAACTGTTTCTGCATGATGTATCCATGCCCACGACAATGCTCCTATTCCCATGCCAAACAGAGAATTCAGGATGTTGGGGGGTTCCAGGTTCCATGCAACCTATTAGAATTTTAAAATCTTGGGGTAGGTGATAAGTGTATGTTCCTTCTCTGGTGGTAAACCTGTCATGGTTAGGGACAGGTGTCAACTTGGCCAAGTTATGGTACCCAATCTGCCAGCAGCAGAGACCCACACTCAGCCCCCGATATGGCACCATTCCCCGAGGTGACCAGCCAGCTACATGGTGGCAGGTTGATTACATTGGACCACTCCCTTCATGGAAGGGGCAGCGATTTGTTCTAACTGGAATAGACACATACTCTGGATATGGGTTTGCTTTCCCTGCACGCAAT
Organism: Tamandua tetradactyla; assembly: GCF_023851605.1. NCBI lineage: Eukaryota > Metazoa > Chordata > Mammalia > Pilosa > Myrmecophagidae > Tamandua > Tamandua tetradactyla. The sequence continues at coordinate 72,805,449 of NC_135335.1, read as the reverse complement.
GCTTCTGCCAAAACTACTATCCGTGGGCTTACAGAATGCCTTATCCATCGTCATGGTATTCCACATAGCATTGCTTCAGATCAAGGAACACACTTCACAGCAAATGAAGTGCGGGAATGGGCACATGCTCATGGAATTCTCTGGTCTTACCATGTTCCCCATCATCCAGAAGCTGCTGGATTGATAGAACGGTGGAATGGCCTTTTGAAAACTCAATTACGGTGCCAACTAGGTGGCAAAAACTTGAAGGGCTGGGGTAATGTTCTCCAGGAAGCTGTGTGTGCTCTGAATCAGCGTCCACTGTATGGTGCTGTTTCTCCCATAGCCAGGATCCATGGGTCCAGGAACCAAGGGGTGGAAATGGGTGTGGTGCCACTCACTATTACTCCTAGTGATCCACAAGGAAAATTTTTGCTTCCTGTCCCTGCTACCCTGAGTTCTGCTGGTCTACAGGTTTTAGTTCCAAAACGGGGTGTGCTTTCTCCAGGAGAAACAACAGTGATACCACTGAACTGGAAGTTAAGATTGCCACCTGGCCACTTTGGGCTACTTATGCCTCTGGATCAACACACCAAGAAGGGGATTACATTATTGTCTGGGGTAATTGACCCTGACTATCAGAAGGAAGTAGGACTGCAACTACATAATGGAGGTAAAGAAGAGTTTTCTTGGAATATAGGAGATCCCCTGGGGCGTCTATTAGTACTACCATGCCCTGTGATTAAAATCAATGGAAAACTGCAACAACACAATCCAGGCAGGACCACTAATGGCTCTGAGACTTCAGGAATGAAAGTTTGGGTCACCCCACCAGGCAAAGAACCACGGCCAGCTGAAGTGCTTGCTGAGGGGAAAGGGAACATGGAATGGGTAGTGGAAGAAGGTAGTGATAAATATGAACTTCGACCACGTGATCAGTTACAGAAACAAGGACTGTAATGCTGTTTTGTTTGTGTTATACTATTTAAGTTGTAAGATATCAAGTTTAAGAATAAATGTTGCCCAAGGATTTGCACGCTATTCTGGAGAGATTTAATGTGTTTCCTGTTATATGCAGGACAGTTGAGTATTGTCAGGTAAAAGAAAAAATGTGTGCTTATTTGTTTTCATTTGAAAATTAAGTATGGTCTAAGGTGATATATATATATATATATATGCCAAGTTGACAAGGGGTGGACTGTCATGGTTAGGGACAGGTGTCAACTTGGCCAAGTTATGGTACCTGTTCATCTGATTGGGCAAGCACTGGCCTGTCTGTTGCAATGAGGACATTTCATAGGATTAGGTCATGATCATGTCAGCTACATCCACAGCTGATTCCATTTGTAATCAGCCAAAGGGGAGTGTCTTCTGCAATTAGTGATGCTAAATCCAATCATGGGAAGCCTTTTAAGGAGGACTCAGAGGAGACAGGTTCTATTCCTGCTTTGGCTGGTGAACCTCTCCTGTGGAGTTCATCCAGGCCATCCATTGGAGTCATCGGCTTCTCAGCCTGCCCTGTGGATTTTGGACTCTGCATTCCTACGGTCACGTGAGACACTTTCATACATTTTATATTTGCAAGTGTTCCCTGTTGATTCTGTTTCTCTAGAGAACCCTAACTAATACAAAACCTGAAAGGTAAAAAGTGCAGGAGTTCTTGTATGAGTGTCTTCTGCTGTAAGAAAAGAGTTGAGTAAATGAAACAGAAAACTAGAGACAGAGAGGAGAGCAACAGATAAAGACAATCTTGAAAACAATTAAATTCCAATTTCATGAATCCCAGAGTGGTTTGCATTCCTTTCTGTACCTGTGTTTATTAACCTTTAAATACATGTTTGTTTAATTTTTGTGTTTCTCCCTATTATTCTAAGCTGGGTTTCTCTTATTTTCCAGCCAAAAAGTCCTGGAAACTACATCGTCCACGATATTTGAGTGTGAAGACAGATTAAAGTAAAAAAAAAAAAGTAAGAGCCCTTCATTTTATTTCTTTAAGGCCATGTTCACTTTGCTATATAATAAATGGTATACTATCTGGCATTTACCTGACCTTTGTAAAATTAGACATTTAGTGTATTAGCTTTTTAACAGAACTCATTTTATGATATGTCAATGCAATAAAGTAAAAAAAAAAAGTTTTTTATTTCTATTTTTTCTTATATGCTATAACTTATCCTTATGGTTAAAAAGTAAAAAGAGGTGGATATTTTTTCTGAGGAAAATGAAATCATTAATAGACTTTTAAACTTTCATTTTGTAATATGCCCAAAGTTAAGCAAAACCAACTTAACTTGTTTCTTGTAATTAACTGCTATAAATAAATAGTGTTTATAATCTCAATGGATGAGTTTACAGCACAATTCCTTTAGCCTAGTATTGATTTATGTAGTGATGTAAGTAAATTGAAAATCAATTGGTTTAGTCAGATATAGACTAGATTGACCTCTCTCACTCTTAATTATTTTAAATCACTTTTATACAGATATAATAAAAACAAATTTGGAAAGGCAATTAAGTGTTGCTTGATGTCATTTCCAAACTCCATAATTACGAGAATCATGTCAGTTTTATTCATTATCGTAATTCCCATAGCCTCTATAGCAGACCTGCATGTTTATTGTCTGATTCACTGAGGAAGGATCTGGAACTTATATTAAGAGACCAAAGTTTTCTGGACACCATGTAGAAAATTATTAGAAATATATGCTTGCTAATGCAGAAAATGTAAACACTGTTGATTTCTTTAATTGCCTATGTTTTAAGAAGGCATTTAACTTAGATAAAGTAATAAATTACATTCTTATATTAAAATTTTTTACATGAAGACACAATCAATGGGCTTCAGTTTCCTAGACCTTAGAGTCTATTTTACTACATTTGTGTCCCTGTGTATTTGCTTCACTGTGTATTTGTGCAACCTAGAACATGTGTTGAAAAGTAGTAATAATAACATAAACATTAATAAGAGATAATACTGAGCTAGATAGAGTTAAATGTGCACTAGTTGCTATTATATACTAAATTCATTCTGACAGCAGCCTTTATGGTCCCCATTTACTAATGAGTCCTAGAAAGATTATTTGACTTTTCCAAAGGTCAAGGATTTGAATCCTAACAATTTGGTTACAGAATTCATGCTCCTCAGAATTCAATCTATACACAATATTGCCCCTAAATGAATTATGTATTTATCTGTATCTCATTTAATTTTGTAACCATCATGGTAAACAGAGTTTCCTATAAAACCACATTTTAAACTGAAGAAGAGCAAAGAGCATACAGTGGCATTGTTTCTGGGGCTTGACCTCAATGCATTATGAAGGCAATAATCTTTTCTTTAGAATAAATAGCTTCTGTACTGTATCTTAACATCTTGAACTCAAAACTTTCTACAGACGTGTTCTCTCACGCTTGCTCTCTCTCATACATGCACCACACAACTACTAGAATTAAATATTTTTCTGAAATTATTTCAGACATTGGGGTGATGATAGTGATTATCGTTCTTGCCTTTTCACTCAATGTTTTATTAACCTGAAGTACTTTATCACATTTTTATATTTACTTTGTGTTACTAAGCCAGTGAGTTCACATGTGTTTATCTCCTATCAGTATCATTTGTAACTACTTTACCTTTTGATGATTTTTGCTTTGGAGGCTTTAAGGGTTTCAGATACAGCTTCTCCAGCAACTGGCTTCCCTGTTTTCTATTTCTTTCCTAAATGGAGAATGAAAATTTTAAAAAGTGTGGTCAATGTGGTAATGTAAAGCTAAAGCTTTCCAAAACGCATAGATAATGGCCTGAATTTTTTGTCTGTATTCGGAATTTGTAACCTGAAATTTTGGCTTTCATTAGGGAAAGGTGAACTTCAATTATAGCAATATTTTCATTTCGATCACCTCCTATACATGTAGTCCAGGTAGAAAAATGGAAAGAAAGAAAAGCAACATGCTAATGTGTGTTCTTGATGGTCCTAAGCCTCCTAAATAGATTATTTTGGTGCTCTTGGCCTCATTCAGGAATAATCCCTCTCACATTTGCATATGCATAGGCAGAAAAGACAATGGAACCAGTGGATCTCAATACTTATTTTTCATAGAATTAAATTGCTAGGGTGGGGATTTTTTTTTGTTTTATGAAAAGTAGACACAAATCCAAAACTTACATGGAATTTGTACACAGTGCCAAAAAATCCTGGTAATATTCAAAGATCATATTTATTTACAGTGAATTAAATTGAATCAGATTTTATTATAATGGCAGATCAATAGATTTCCTTTTTTAAAGAAGCAATTGAGTAAATAACAAAAACTTACATGGAATTTGTACACAGTGCCAAAAAATCCTGGTAATATTCAAAGATCATGAATTAAATTGAATCAGATTTTATCATAATGGCAGATCAATAGATTTCTTTTTTTAAAGAAGCAATTGAGTAAATAACACCAAAGGACATCATCAAAATATTATTTAGACTATTTTAATAATTTTAATTATAAGGATACTTTTGATAGTCTGAAAAATTTACATGTTTATTAAAGAAAAATTTACCAATTTGGGGATTAATACATCTTACCTAGAGACCTTTATTGGTCTTTGAAAAACTAAGTGATTTCTTATAAATATGGATGGAGTAGGTTTTTAGTGTTTCATATGTAGTTCATTTAAATAACCTAAAGTTGCATATATGGTGTCAGTGACAAAAAAATCATTTTGAATTTTTCGATTCTCCTCACAGAAATAGACAAAGCAACTAAAACAGTTCAACAGAAAAGACACAATTACTTCAATGCAAGTTGACATTTAATTTCCATGAAATCCAAAGTCTCATATGCAAGTTGAGTTAAAGCTCATAGGAATCTGACCCATGTGGCATCATCAGCTCTGCAGAATGAAGCATAGGGAAGGAAGCAAAGAGATATCCAATATTCTTGGTTTGAAGAGCCAGAATTTACCCATGCCAAAGGATAGTTTTTCCCATTTGATTTGGAAAAGGATAAATATACCAACAGACATAAATAGAAAATGGTTTCACAGGCTCTTATTGATGGGTGGGTACTAAGAGATGAACTTGGATGACTTTGTTCCTAAGTAATTTTGAAACCAACCAGCTTCTCAGCAGGATAAATTTGCACCCTATTCTAGTTTGCTAGCTGCTGGAATGCAACACACCAGAAATGGATTGGCTTTTAATAAAAGGGGATTTATTTTGTCAGTTCTTCAAAGGAAAGTCAGCTAACTTTCAATTGAGGTTCTTTTCTACATGGGAAGGAACAGGGCGATCTCTGCTGGCCTTCACTCCAGGCCTCAAGGTTCCAACAACTTTCCCCGGGGTGATTTCTTTCTGCATCTCCAAAGGCTTGGGCTGAGCTGCGAGTGCTGAGATGAGGTATGCTGAGCTTCTTGGGCCGTGCTACATTGTGGTCTTTCATTTAAGCACCAGCCAATTAAGTCAAACGTCCTTCATTGCAGCAGGCACACCTCCTAGCTGACTGCAAGATGTAAATCAACAACAGATGAGGTTCACGTACAATTGGCTCATGGCCACAGCAACAGAACTAGGTGCTTTCACCTGGCCAAGTTGACAACTGAACCTAACTACCACACACCCCAAATTAAAAGAAACTTCTGAATGGTTCAGAATAGATTGAAAAGGCCAAGATAACCATGAAAGAGAAGGGAAAGAACATTTCAGATGAAAGAAAGAGATGAAAAAAAGAAGTAGCTTTCAGAAAATAGATGGTCATATTATTTAAAAGTTTGAGATAGTAGAGAAGAGATAGCCATATTCATATAGAAATTATGAAAACAAATCTGACTTACCCCAGGAAAAACCCATCTCACTTAAACATGAGAGTAACAATTTCATTCAAATCCAAGTTATCAGAGATCAAAAAGAACAGTGGGATGAATAACAATAGAGGACATACCAGAAAGACCTGGCCAAAAGAGATGAAAATTCTAACCTAATATTTCAAAACAAGACATAAAAATTATAAGAAATTATACTAAATGTAAAAATAAAGGTGGCATAAGAAGAAACTTAACAAGATTATTGGACAAAAGCAAGTTTGAAAAGCATAGAATAAATCAGGAATAAAATTTTAAAAATTTAGAACTAATGAAAAATACAGAAGGAACAAAAATGAAAATAAGCATCATGGGTGATGCCAATATTTAAAGAAGTGTTTGAAAAAGAACTTAAAACATAAAAAAAACTAAAACAAATGGAGGGCTTCAAATGATTTGAGGGAAAATGACATAAAAGAGGCAAAGAGGAATACCCAGAGATAGATGAGGATGAATTATGAGTCAAATCTACCTATTTAACAAAGCACATTGCAGAAGAGTATCCTGTAATGCAGTTAAAGTATAGTGGTGATATAAATATTCCTGGCAATAAGAATGATAAAATCTGGTCAAGATATATAAAACAACAGTTTAAAGCGAGTGAAATGTCAAAAAAAATTAAAAGAGATAGAAATATGAAATACTTGCTTTTGAAAAATTTTAGCTGTAAATTGTAAGAATTTTGAGTTTGCAGCTTTTACAGTGCTTCATATACCTTAACTACTTTGGAAACAGCAGTGGAAAGCTGCTGCCTAAGTAGCTGAAGAATTGAGGTCTAGGGAAAAAGCTTAAAACTTAAGGGGAAACCAGGGAAGAAAGATTACATCAGAAAATATGATGTACAAAGTCTTTCTATAAATCCATCCTAAATTATTAGTGTATCATGTGAAAGGAAAATAAATTAGTGGGCATGGAAAATAAAACAGCTGTGTTATAGAAGGAACTAAAACTTGAACAGAGCTATATTCTGGTTGAATTCTTTGTCATTGCTGTCAGTTTGTCTGTTGTTTTTAAATTCAGTGCAATCTTCAGCAATGCACAGTTCAGGCAGCAGAGAGGTGCCTACATATGTCTTAAGTAATCAGAGCCGTATCTTGAGTCTGGCAGAACCTGAAGAGAAGATCCTCATCGCAAGGAAAGCACAGAGAGGGTGAACTCCATTATCTAAATCTCTCCTTCAAAAATAATGACTAGCAAATAAATTAATCAGACTTAGGAAAGGTCCCTAGAGATCCAATCTTAAAACAGCAGTATGAAGCCATAATAACAGAGTAGGGACAGACATCGTACCAAAATGAGTGAAAATAATTGCGTTTTGTGTTCAAGCAAATTTACTATTAGAAAATTAACACTCTTTGACATAATATAACAGAATTCAGAGTTGCCACAATATATTATTCACTATGTCTATCAAAAAAAATTTGGGGGGGCATAGAAGTGGGTATAGAAGTAGACGTAGGAAAGTGTTAGAATACTGAGGAAAAAGGTAGGCAAAAGAAAATGACATTTATGTGAGACTCAACTGACAAAGATATAGTAGCTATTATAAATATGATCCAATAGCTAAAAGAAATCATATCAAATAACCAAAATTTATCATAATGATTGAACAAGTTTCAACAAAGAAATGAAAACTATTAAATGCCAACCGAATAGAAATTCTAGAGCTGAAACTACAATAATTAGACTCAAGAATTGATCAGAGATGCCAGAAGAATGAACCAGTGAAGTTAAAATTAGATAACAAAAATTATCCAATTTGAAGAACAATGGAAAATAAAGATTAAAGAAAAAGAACAATGTCTCAGAAAACTCTGGGAAACTGTGAAATAATCCAAGAAATGTTTGTTTACTTCTGAGAAGTCAAGGAGAGAGAAAATGTGACAGGAGCATATTTGAAGGAATAATACGCCAAACTTCCCTAATTTGGGAGAAAATATTGACTTTTATAAATAAGAAGCTCAGCAAATCCCAAAAAAGAATAAACAGAGAGAAAAACATCCCTAGGTACATATGTACTAACAGCCAAAAATAATCTCTGAAACAAGAGAAAATCTCGAAATAAATCAGAGTATAATAACACATCAAAACCAGGGAAAGCATTTAATTAATTGCTAACTATTCATCAGATGCAATGAAAGCCAGAAGACATTAAAAGCACATATTACAAGTTCTGAAATGGACTAAGGGTACAACTACTAAGGAATGGAAAGGGAAACTGTGCTGTTTACATACACCAGACTGCTGAACAGCCGCAAAAGGAATGAAATTTGAGGCATGTAGCTAGATGAATGAACCCTAAGGACAGTATGTTGAATGAAATGCCAGAAACCAAAAAGACAAATGTTGTCATGTCTCATTCATATGGACTGATTATAATACACAAACTCAGAGAGTTGAAGTAAAGAAATTGGTTATCAGGATATAGCCTATTGCAAAGTGTCCTAGATTGTGAGCTCTTACAGCAGTCACATATATTTAAGAGTTGCAATTGATGTTTCTAAATTCTGAGATATGGGGCTACTTGTATATAACCTGGTTGGTCCCTGAAACTTCAGGTATTTATGTGACACCTGAGACACTGAGTTAGAGCACTGAAGCAATGAAAGTCAGCATTACCCTGTTCAGTTAAAAAAGCTGAAAAGTGCTCAGGCTACACCTAGAGATATGAATGAAGCTGATCTAGATAGTAAGAAGGTAAATGAGCATAAAGGGTAAAAGATAATACAGCCCATAATTTAAAACTTCAACTTCTATGAGAGGCCAAAGAGAGAGAAATTTATATGGGGCAAAATTGATATTTTGGGTAGCACATTATCTAGTATAAGTTTTATGATTAATTTTCTTGAACGCCATAATTACATGGAATCTTGAACAGGGCGTGAGATCTTATTGGTTTATCTAGGTTAGTGTGATGCCCCGATACATTCCAGAGCAATTTTGGGAGAGAATAAAAAAGTATTTTCAAAGTCCCTTTGGGGACCTGAGGAGAAAGGTGGAAATACGAAAATTCCCCATTTGAGGAATTACTGATATTGCAAGCGGTATGGACAACCAGTTCAGTAGGCTGAGCCCTCAGTCTTGGGGCTTGCCCCTGTGAAGCTTATTTCTGCAAAAGAGAAGCTCAGCCTACTGGCAGTTATGCCTAATAGTCACCCCCAGAGAACTTACGATGCTCAGATGTGACCTCTCTCTAAGCCAGCTTGGTAGGTAAATTCTCTCCTCTCTCCTCTACATGGGGCATAATGCCCAGGGATGTACTCCCCGGCAATGTTGGACCTGACTCTCAGGGACGAGCCATGACCTGGCATCATGGGAATGAGAAAGCCTTCTTAACCAAAAGGGAGAAGAGAGAAATGAGTCAAAGTAGCATCTTTGTGGTAAGAGATTTCAAACAGAGTTGAGAGGTCATCCAGTAGGTCATTCTTATGCATTATATAGATATTCATTTTAGCTTGTGGTTTATTGGAGTGGCTGGAGGGAAATCCCTAAAACTGTTGAACTGTGTTCCAGTAGCCTTGATTCTTGAAGAAGACTGCATAACTATATAGCTTTTACAGTGTGACTGTATGATAGTGAAAACCTTGTGCCTGATGCTCTTTTTATCCAGGGTACAGAGAGATGATAAAAACAACAACAACAACAACAACAAAAACTAAGGATAAAAAATAAATAATAGGGGCAGACAAAAGGTAATAACTGAAGTAGTTTGAAAAATTGTGGGTCAATGAGAGGGAGGGATAAAGGGTATGGAATGATGAGTTCTTTCTTTTTTCTTTTTATTTCTTTTTCTGGAGTGGTGCAAATATTCTACAAATAATCATGGTGAAGAATACACAACAATGTGACAATATTGTGAGCCCTTGATTGTATAGTATGGTTGGACTGTATGTGTGTGGATATTTCTTTGTAAAAATATTTTTTAAAAAGATGAAATTAGTCGGAGAAACTCACAGGAAGAAGCCAGAAGACAGAAGAACCTGGAAGAGCTGATTCAAGGAGAGAAAGATCACCTTGTGATGGGAACAGAGAGGCAAGCCAAAGAAACTGAAGGTGTGGCAACCCAGCACCCTGGCAAACGAAGACAATACTCCTACTCTTTTGAGGTAGAATTTCTCACTCTCTTCAGGAACTCATAGAGAAGCACTTCCTCTATGAATTCCTCCTTGAACAATTCCTTCCTTCACTGAATAAGCCTAAGTTTTCTTACTGGAATCCCTCCAGCCCATGTCACCAAATCATTGATTGGCTATGTATTACTTTGTACTGTACACAGATTGTTTGGTGCATTCAGTATATGTCTTTTTATCTCATAAAATAGAATACAATTATTAAATGAGATGATTGGTAGAAACTTTCTAACATAGTAAAAAAAATTATGAAATGCCTTAAAAACCGTGTAAATCCAGGAGCCCGATATTCAGTTAAGCTATCCTTCCAAAGTAAAGGTGGAATGAAGATATTTACAGATAAAAAGCAAAATGTTAGATTATCAGCAGGACTGCCCTGCAAGAAAAATTTAAGGAACTTTTTCAGGCTTAAAATAAATTACACCAAGTGGCAAAACCGAGTGACCCCAAGGAATGAAGAACACATTCTTCATTGTAAATATACAATTTATATATGATTGTAAATATACAATTGTAAATATATGATACTATATTACTTTTTTGTTATTTACTTTGTTGTTTTAAAAGACATGTGTTTATAGCAATATTCATGTTTATAATTTTCACAGATGTAGTTTATGTGACAATATTCATTGTTGTTTAGAGGAAGAGAGTATAAAACGTGTCACAAAATTAGAGATTTGAGTGAGAAGTCATTTGTATGGTAAAGCAAATGTGACTTCATTTTTAAATCAAAGGGACTGCCTGAATCTGGAGTTCATATTGTCAATAATAAAAATTTAAATTTCTTTAATAAAAAATGAAGCAAACTGTCTTGTTTTCTTTTGTTTTTATCACTGTTTTAATTTCCAGGGACTGCATATATTCTTCAGAAGCCAAGATATTTCATAAACAAATACTTCATAAGCCAAGATAAACAATGGGAATTTATTAGCTCACGGTTTTAAAAAATGTTTATTTTTATTGAGCTATCTTCACACACATACAGTGAATCCAAAGTATATAATCAGTGACTCACAATATTGTCACATAGGTGTGTATTCATCACCAATGATCATTTTTAGAACATTTGCATCACTATAGAAAAATAAATAAAAAGACAAAGGAAAAAACTCATACATCCATACCCTTTGCCCCTCCCTTTCATTGACCACCAGTATTTCAGTTTACCCATTTTCTTTATTTTTCCCTTACCTCCCCACTATTATTTGTTTAATTTTTGTCCTTAATTTTTTACTCATCTCTTCATACCATGGATAAAAGGTAGCTCACAGTTTTGAGGCTAGGGAAAAGCCCGTTAATCAAGGCATCATCAAAGGCAATGCTTTCTCTCCTAAGATTACATTCTGGGGTTGGCTGATGGTCACCCCTGATTCTTAGTGCATCACCTGACAAGGCACATGGCAGCCTCTTCTGGCCTCTCCCTTCTATTCTTGTTCTGTTGATTTCAGCTTCTGGCTGTTCCCTCTATGGCTCAATAGGATTTAGACCCATCCTGTTTGAGTTGGGTCATATCTTAACTGAAATAAGGTCACCAAATGGTCCTTATAGCAATGGGTTCACATCCAGAGGAAAGGATTTAGTTTAAGAACATGGGTTTTGGTGGTACATATAGCTCCAATTCACCACAATCAGCTTAAAGCTTTCATTGAGGTCAGGTAAAACTTAAAAGAGGGCACCTCATAAAAAGTTATGATGAAAGGTGAAGTATTTGCCTCATCATATCAATAATAATTCTCTATTGAATTCTTAGCATGTCTATCTCTTCATAAGAGTAAGTTTATAATAGCTTTATATCATTTTATGTCCATAATACTTAACAGTGTCTAATATGAAAGGAATACTTATATTTATGTATGTATTTTTGTGTACATTTGTTGACTGACTTGATGAAAGATTCCATAATACAATACAAAATTGAACTTGGTCTAGGGATATTTATAGCCTTTGTGTTAATCTAGTCATATCCCTCATGTAACGGTAATAGTAAAAACATTAAATCAATGGTTCTCAGAGTTCCTATGAATTATCTAGGCAACTTAGAGATGTAGATCCATGAAAAACATCCCCCTCCCAATTCTATTCAGTATATAAGTGAAATATTGGATACCCCATTCTCAGCATAAACTGAGAAAAAATCCTAGGATCGTTTTAGGATTCAGAAGCATACTTTAAAAAAACCTATTTATTGACTATTTACAACCGTGGTAGTTAGATTCAGGCATCAACTTGGCTAGGTAAAGTTGCTGTGGACATGAGCCAATGGCACATGAACCTCATCTGTTGCTTATTGCATCTGCAGTTGGCTAGGAGGTGTGCCTGCTGCCATGAATGATGTTTGACTTAATTGGCTGGTATTTAAATGAGAGAACTCAACATAGAACAGCCCAAGCAGTTCAGCATATGTCTCATCTCAGCATTTGCAGCTCAGCCCAGGCCTTTGGAGATGCAGAAAGGGATCACCCCAGGGAAAGTTGTTGAAACGCAGAGGCCTGGAGAGAAGGCCTGCAGAGATCACCCTGTGCCTTCCTGCATAAGAAAGAATCTCAGTTGAAAGTTAGCTGCCTTTCCTCTGAAGAATTAATTGAATAAATCTCCTTTAATTAAAAGCCATTCCATCTCTGGTGTGTTGCATTCCAGCAGATAGCAACTAGAACAACAGCTATAATTCAAATTGATAAAAAATGTCAGTTCTATAATTTTAGATGTCAGTGAAAAAAGGCCTTAATCTTATAAACATTGAATTCTTGAGGGCAAACCTGGCCTCAATTTTATAGATCTTTGCATGAAATCATATCCTTAATATGTTCACTTGGATTTATCACTCATACCTCAAAAACAATTACCTAACTTAATACATCATCTTTCCCAAAACTTGCTCATATTTTTTGTTAACAATCTCAACAAATTGTACCATTAATGAATGAATAAATGAACTTAACTTTCCAGTCAACAAATATTAATTAAGCAATTACTAAGTACCAAATACACCTCTAAAAGTTAGGATACACATCATGAACACAATGGAAAGAAAATGATCACTCGCTATGCTTTACAAATCAGAAAATTCAAAATTTTGGTCCCGAAATTTCAAATTCATGTACCGTGAATATATTTGCTTTTCTCCATTTCAGCTAAAGTCCCCTACCTCATTGTTCAATTATTTTCAGTTTCTTTTGCTTATATTTAAAAATGCCATGGCTCCACTAAACACCATAAATAGTTCTAATAGGCACATTTCTCTGTTTCCTCATAGTCACCCTTAAATTAAAAAAAAAAAAAAATCTTTCCCTCATAGTTACCTTTGTGATGGAAACTTTTACTCCACGATTCCCATCTGTATCCCTGAATACCTCAACAGAGTGGGGCAAACTATTTCACCATATGGTCCATCCATCATCAATTTTACCCACATTCAATCCAATCTCCCCGCAGCAGGGAGTAATTGAAAAAATAAAATTTAGAGCACGTCAGTTATTTGCTTCCTTCAACTAAATTTTAAAAATTCAGTGATTTTTTTTGAATTTTAGTTTTCACTTAACACACTCTTCTCCAACCATATGGAACCTATTTTTATTCTTTGAATGTTCACCTTCTTTCCTGATTGCCTGGATCTGGAAAATGCGCTTCCAATTACCAGAAATAATTGTTCTTTGATTGACAAGTCAACAGTTATTCCTGGTTGCTGCTTAATCATCAATTTCTTAAGTGTGCTTCCTAAACTGCTAAATTAGAATGGATTTATTATTATGTGATCCCTTAGCATTGTACCTCATTTCAAAACACTAGTAATTTCATAAGTACATGTCATTAGGTGCTTCTTGGCTATATTCCCAGCCAGACTATAAGCTTCATAAAATGTGTAATCAGGTTAGAGTTACTTATTCCTGCATTCTCAGTGCTTTGCAAAAAAACTTCAATAAAGTATATGTGTTTAATTAATTTTTGAAATATTGAAGGAATAAAAGATTATTACTTGCAGAAACAAGTGCTAAAGAGAGAGTTGTTTTTTATTGACCCATGCATTTCCATTTTTTCCCTAGTTTTATTACAATATGAATCTATCAGACTTTCTTATTTGTTATACTGACTCCTTCTTTAAATGGCTATGAGCCAAATTTCAACTTCTGTATTCTTACACAGAATCACTCTAGAGATTATCTCTTACTTGAATTTGTATCCACACCAATTAGTAAAGTGTCTGATTCAAAGAAATTTGGCAGTTCATGTTTGCAAAATGAATCCACTATTAAAGCATTTAGTTCTACAATGCCAAACATTTATTTTTTGTCTTGTGTTCCCAACTCTCAAATCTTCTCTTATAAATACTTCTCATCATAATGTTTCTAAAAATGAACCAGAATCTGCTGACCAAAGATTTACTTTTTACAACTTGAAGTGTATTTTTATTTTTGTCTTCAAAATATCTATATTTCAAGAAAATATAATGCATTATTTTAAAGGTTTTAGAATTGAATTAATTAAACTTGCATATTTTTAGTATTATTTGATTAATAGACTGTCACCAGTTGATTCTATATTGCTACAACCATAATGCGAATTAAAAGTAAAAGTAGGTTAGCTAAATAAGGAAAGAAACATACTCATAGAGGAAGCTGATGAGAGGATACATAGGAGAATGATTAGAAAGGTTGATAATTCTCAAATAGAGCAGGATTTTATGTAATTAAAGTGTGAAAGTCCAAGATTTGTAAGCCTATATATTTCCTTAGATACCCTTCTAAAATGAATTTTTCTTCCATAAGTTGATTAAATAAAAGTGGTATTTAGCCAGCACAGTAGACACCAAGGTGTTTTTTATCTAAATTGCAATCTGACTGAATAAAATGAATGAACGATTGGAAAGGATTGCTTCCTTATATCATCAAAAGATTTCTTTAAATCAATAATATCATTAGAATACCACAAAGTATTCATTATACAGTTCTTATTGGAATTTTCTTCTTTAAATACCTCCTTCTTGTGGAATTAGATCTTGGTGCAAATTCCAGCTTCTCTGTGAAAACATTCATTGCCTCCCTGCCTAAAACAGGAACACCTCAATCATTGTTTCTACCATATTACCCTATTTGATATTCCTCAGAGCACTTGCAATTAGCTGATATTCTGTATTCTCCGTACAAAAATGGGAGCTCCTTGATGGAATGGGTTTTTGTTACTTCATTATTCCCACTGAATCTCCAGTTTGTAGATGAATATTTGACCTTATTAAGATATAAATAATTAATACTCTCATATTAACTATTTTACATGCCATTATATAATATTAAAATGTTTTTATTGAGGAGATATCCATTTAATCATAATGGAAAGGAATGTGATCAATGGTTGCTTAATTTTACTTTTTAAAATAAATTTTAAAACCTGGAGTTATAAAATAGGCATGGGGACATTATGAATTCAAATTCAAAATTAAGCATGAACTGTGAAATAAGATGAAATTTTGGGTGTTCCACAGCAGCCTTTAGTTATTTCAAGAGTGCCAGATTTATAGTTTCATTTCTCAATTATGTTTGGCAATTCTGAAGGAAAAATATCAAGAAGCACTGAATTTACATGAAACAAATTCAAAAGATGAGAATGAAATATTAAATATTTCTAAAGAAGTTAAATTTGTGAGATTCTGAGTAATGTTAGACTCTCATAACTCTTGACTGTCTCAAGCACTGCACATAGTTAAAAATTAGTTTGAATAATAAACAAGAGATCATTCCGACTTTTTATCTTTTTAAGTGAAATATCTAAATATTTTACTGAGCCAATTGGGTGGTTTGGTGACATAGTCACACCTAACCATTAAGTATTCATCTTATGCCAAATACATCCATTCCAATTTAGAAGCACACAATGAAGTACAATACAAAATGCAAATTTGTTAATCAGGCTAATTATATATGGCACCTAATTTTTTGGAGGAGAGGGACAGAAATATGGTGAAATGGGGCTTCTAGAGTCTACTGTTTTCTGTTATCTAATAGTCCTTGTCTTCCAACATAATATATAATTAAGGTTTGAAAATATTTTCTATTATCATAACTAATAATTTGTTACAGTTTAAAGTATAGATTTTATCCTGTGCCTCCTTAGTAGAAATGAATTTATTACAGACAATGTACTTAGAGAACATAAATAACATTTAGATGTTAAAATCTGTTCCAAGGATCTTTATTTCTCTAACAATAGGCAAAATTAAGCGA
Organism: Tamandua tetradactyla; assembly: GCF_023851605.1. NCBI lineage: Eukaryota > Metazoa > Chordata > Mammalia > Pilosa > Myrmecophagidae > Tamandua > Tamandua tetradactyla. The sequence goes on along the minus strand of NC_135335.1, from coordinate 72,789,271 downwards.
CATGTAGTATTATGTAGCATATATATATAATATATATATATATATATATATATATATATATATATATAGAACATATAGCTTAACTTTGCCGTTTTGGAAAGTATTTCTGAATTTCCTTTCTGCTAACTTACTAAATATTTGACATTGCTTAACTTGCATGCAGTTTGTTTTTGTCATTTTAAGGATGTGAATAATAATAGGGCTTAGGGCTAAATGCTAGGAGATGTAAATAACTTAGAATACTAATTAACATAGCAAGGTATTCTGATAAATTGGATATTATGGTTATTCAAGTCGATAATAAAAATTTCCATTTCAAATTAACAAATGCAGTAAAACTCTTTCAAATCACCTACTTGTTTTTGTAATCATCACATTTCTAAAAGTTAGCAAATTCAGTTAATTAAACAACATAGGAATATAATATCCTAAAGACTGAAATTAAAGCATCCCCTGTAAAATATATCTTGCCTGAAAAAAAATAAATATATGGAGCAGGAATAAGTATTCTAAATAATCAGCAGTTATATTGTCACAAAATTCCTCAAGCATCTACAAGTATTAACGTCCATTGAGTCAGCTGGAAGTTGCTGTTAGAAACATTATTTATAATTCTTATGCTTTCCTTTTATTCCCAATTTGGTCTGTAATTACATTAAGAGCACTATCAGTAGAATATTTCCCACTGTGTTCCTATAAAATAATTACACCACATGGCATATAAAAGCTTCATATTCATACTGTTATTCTGGTTTCTTTAACAACATAAATTCACCTGTTCTCAACACAGTTAGGATAGGCCATATTGAAGATAATCAAAACAAATAATGAAAAATGGCTTCGCATGATTTGGAAAATAAGGCAGAATGCCTAGTCAGGCATTGGCAAAGCTTTGATAATGATGCTGTGTGGAATCAACATATCTAATGAAAATTGATTTTGTTTATGTGCAGTGGTAATGGATATGCCTGCAAAATTTCTGGGCACTGGCTCTCAGTTATTAATTATTATTTTATAATTTGCCCAAGACAATTCAAGCCAGAGGTAACATCTGTTTGGCAGTGAGGTTCTACTTAGATTTAATTTTCCAGTTCAAGAGAAATAACTACAGAGAGCCACATAAACCATTCAAGGTCACAAAAACAGTAATCTGCCTCGATTAGAAATCTGTAATCTATTACAGCTCAGAAAGACAATTACAGGAGTTTACCACGTAAGTAAATTCCTGCCCATATGTTACGAAGAATAGATTAAAAGGTAGAGTGAAACATGTTTTTTTAAGTTAAAAGCCCCTTTCATGTAAAAAAAAGTCTGCACATTCATATTTACTGTTAAAACTTTATTATAATGCAATATTCTCTCATTATTTTTCTTACTTTACTATGAAATCAATAAATAAAAGCATACGAGACATGTAATGTGAAATCATAAATAATCCTTTGAATTAAAAGTTAGATATCTGAATAACATTATAAGTATGACAAAATTGCTATCACTTTTAAAAAATTAGCATTTCAACCTATAAAACTATTCAGAATTGGTACATCTAGGGCAGTGAAATGGTGGTTCAGTGGCAGAATTCTCACCTGCTATGCCAGAGACCCAGGTTCGATTCCCAGAGCCTGCCCATGCCAAAAAAAGAAAAAAAAGGAATTGGTACATCTAAAAGTGAGTAGATCAGATGCTTATATACAACATTGACATTTGCATAATGCTTTATAGTTTAAAATTCACTCAACATTTAATTTTTTGCAAATGACAATCAGAATAAAAATTCTGTGAACATTCCTACTTAGATCATAGAATTGACACTAAGAAATTATTGTTATAAAATTTGTACATCTAATAAATGACGTGGAAGGAGTAAGGTCTTTTGACTATAATGCATAGGGTATTGGTTCCATTCTCACTCATTTCTGGCTTTCTGATATTAAGTCCATCATAAAGCTCAAAGTGGGGGTGCTAACAGTACTGGATGAGATAAACATATTGAAACTGGCTGCTCTTTCTAGTATTCCTCCTTTAGATGAAATAATCTTTATGCAGTGTCATGATTCCAAGTATATTTCTATAAAATTTTTATGGAAAAACATCCTCAGGTTCCAAGCAATATTTAAGTCCCCAAGTTGTCCTGTCATTTAATGGCCATGAAAAATATTAGAATTAAAGGAAAAAGTACCTATTATCTAAGGATTTTATGCTCCTTGCCTAAGAGTTTACCTCAAAGGGGAAATACTATTGGTAGAGGATGTTTATCTTCTTTTAGATAATTAAGGCACATGACTAGTTAAAAGCAGAATATATTGCATATCATATTGCAAGAGACTCCATCTAATCATAGCTTTGACTCTCACAGTATGTAAATAAATACTAAATATTCTGTCTATGAACATTATGTAGAATTAAGAGATTCATCTTTAGTATTAGTTGCAATTATGTATTTCAACTGAGTATTTAGAAAGGTATCCCTTCCTCTTGCATAGTATACATTTTAATCTCTTTTAAGATGTCAGATAAATTGCTCTAAAGACTAATGTATGACATAGAAATGACATTAAATTTGAACACTTTTCAACTACAGAAAGGACAAAGTACTGCTTTATCATTGCTGTAGCCTAGAGGTAAACATGAAAATTATAGGATGAGGTTGGAGAGTGTTAAGGCTTAGATCATGTAGGATAGTGTAGGGTGCAGTAAATTCTTTGGGTTTTATTGTCATTGGTAGGGGAGATTGATGGAAGGAATATAAATGAGGAGTTTCAAAACATGACAAATGAATCTGAAAATAGTGATGCAATCTTGAAGATCAAAGAACTATTTATCAGATATGCAAACTGCATCCACAAAGTAACACTTAATAGAAACCAATAATTTATGTACGTAAGATGGACAAGTACTGTCTTTTTCAATTCACAGAATAAAATATCCCTTGGTGAAAATGTTGACGATGAGAAAATGTGGGAAAGATTACAGAATCAATAGTTTACAATATGTTTCTGGTAGGCCTCACTTTCTTTTCTATTTAATATCTAATTAGGAACAAACTGTGCACTTATAAAACTCATCAGAATTTCATGTTCATTCTATGAAAATTCAGATATCCAAAGATAGAGGAATTATTGAAAAACATGTTTTCACTCTGATCCCTTATTATGGGAAATTATTATTTGACAAACAAACAACAGTGACTGTGAAAAAAATGCCAGAATGTGTTCACAGATGCAAAATAGCTTGATTATACTTTATTTCAATTGGGAATTGAGAAACAGCTGATTCAGTGGTTGTGCTTTAAAGCCAGTTTCTGAAAAGAGCTGCCAATGATTCAATATCTGAAGAAAAGAAATTCAAAGGACATTGTATTAGATCTAAAAATGTCACCTTTCAGAGGCAAAACATCCTCATCACGCAAGACTCTGAACAACATTTGAGTGAATATTTTCTATTTAATTTCAACACAGTATAAAATGGATGACTTTTGGATGAGATATAGTTTGCTATTCCTGAGCATTAAGTTATTGTTACTTCTCTCAGAATTAATGTATAAAGAAAACATCATGTCTTATTCTCCTTTAATGAAGTTTAACCTACAAGTTATTCGAGGAGAAAAATTTCATTTCAACCATCCACCTTGAAGAATGTAAGTGTTATATCTTTTATTATAAGGGTACTTTTTTTTTTTTTTGGCATGGGCAGGCATCGGGAATCGAACCCGGGTCTCCAGCACAGCAGGCAAGAACTCTACCTGCTGAGCCACTGTGGCCCTCCCTATTATAAGGATCCCGATATGCATCACCTTGGTAAATATAATTGATATTCTTTCAAATGTAGTATTCCCTCATAGAAAAGCATCCTCACTTTAATTATAACCCTAAAACTGAACTGACCATTATGAAGAATCCTGCATGGAAGCATAGGGACATCAGGAAATGGGGCTGTATAACACACACTTGGCTCTGACGCACAGAATCAGAGACTTACTGTAAAAGAATAAAAGTTTCAAACTTGTTAACAATGTCCTTTGCCTACTCATTATGTCATCATTTAGAAAAAAAATGTAAAAGACTGAGTTACAAATGGCTGGAAGAAATTTTCTTAAACCTCATTCTTTATCATTAATTTGTATACAGAGTTAAGATTAAATCTGAAATATATTGAAAATTTTAAGATCTGTAACTCAGAATTGCAGACCGAAAATTTGGGGAACAAAAGGAGACATGTTTGCTGTCATCTGTTTTTACCACAGGATAAATGCATTCCAAGCAGAAAGAATGCTCAAATAGATTTGAGCAAATATATATCAAGGTAAAAAAAAAAATCTCTACACAGATTCAAAATAATTTTTCATGGTTGGAAATTGCACAGAGAACATTATTCTGCATGAAAGCCTGGATTATGGGATTAGTGCTGAGAAAATTCTGAAAACTAAATTTATGTATAATGATTTCTCAGAGAGCAAATCTAGTTAAAAATCACACTGAGATCATAAGAAGGCATTTCTCAATGAATACTCTACCTAAATGTATGTGAAGAGATTTAAATATGTTTTCTACTGAGATATAAAGATTTATATTTTAACTTTAATTTAAAATAAGAATTTACCTGGATATTTGTATATGTAGTTATTTTGCAGTACTGTCCCTTTTTTTCTTTTTAGAAATCTCCGTTAAATTAATAGATGACGTCATTGATTTTCACATTGCTAAGTTATAGGGAATTTACAGCAGAAGTCTTTTATAAGCTCAATTATGGAAATCACGGAAATTTTCTCACAAAAGATGTGGCTGCAATTATGACTTATTTAAACTCAAGTTTAAGAGATTATTTGTGTAATTTCATTTTTCCACATTCTTACTCTTCTCAACAAACCTTTCTCTAACAGTGGTATTATTATCACTTTCTTTTGGACTTTCATTTTCTCTTCTGTTATTAAAAGCATTGCTAGATCACTAAAGTTTGGTTCAAGATTCTATGATTCAGATGGTTATGGGGGAGAAAAAAAATCTATAATTCTCACTTATGTAGCTAATGGGGCGGAGTTTGAAAGAATATCTGAGTCCTCTTTTTAAAAGAGAATTTCTTGAAATGTTCTGAGGAAAACATGCAACTGCCTATCCAAAATGTTCCATGGGATGTGTCATTCTGATGGTCATTATGGAAGCCTAACTGAAACATCTTCTTGAATTCCTAATTAGACAACTTCACATTAAGATAAACTGATCACTGTTTTTTTTTGTGGGTGTACCTGAAGATCATAGTAAAAACCACTAATTATTTTATTGCAAGATGTGATTAAAGACAAGTTATATAAATTATCTTATCACTGTGAGTTAATATGGCAAAAGTTCCTAAGGATACTGGGCCCTGCAGCATGTCATATTGCGTATCACATTTTTGTAGTGCATATGTTCTAACAAAATAAGTGATTCATGGTCCTACTGGCTGATCATTTCAAAGCATTTTTTTTCCTATAGTGAAAGGTCTGTAGGATATCAGCACCACCCCTGCCCCAAAATAAAATGTTTCAATAAATCTCACAGGAGCATATATTTGATAGAATACCATAACTAATGACAGATTAGTATTGACATTTAAAAGTCAAATGGAGCAATCAGAGTTCAAAATATCTCATATTTAATGAGTGATCTTATTTCTTTGAGGCCTACTTAGATCTCCATCAAAAGAAGAAAATAAGAAGAAAGAAAGAGCATGAGACATGCTTGAGGAGGGGAAGAAGATCCCTGGTTGGTGACTTTCATATCATATTTTTCTGCCTCTAACATCAGGTTATCTCAGATTCTGATCAGTTCATTGTTTTCTTTCGTCTTCTGCTTGATGGTCTTCTCCAGCAAGTGGATCCATAACTGCTCCTTCCTCAGGTTCTGCTGGAAGGCTAGTGCCTCCCCTTGTGCCTTCTTCCATACCTCAGCAATTTCCACATTGTCCAGATTCAGTTTATTTTCTGTATGGGCTTTCAGTGCTTGGTATCTCTAGCCTTCATTTTCAATTCTTAATATGTAATACGAAATATACTTCTTCAGTGATTATTCACTCTTGTGATTATCCTCCATCACCTCCTCCTATTTCTCATGTCTTGAGAAGATCAGAGACAGATCTATCCAAGGATTTCAGAGCTATGGTAAGTTGATCTTTTTCTAACTGAACCTTTGGGATTTTAGTTTTGGCAACTCCCTCTGCTTTGGAACCTCCTCCATCAGCTCAGGTACTATCCTTAAAATCCCGTTCATGATTTTTCCCATCTCCAGGCATTTCTCACTGAGCTCCTCATACATGCTTTTCAGTTCCAGATTCTCCACTTATGCACTTATGTGGCTCTAACTGCAGTGTCCAAGTCTTCATGGCCGAGTGCAATGCATCCCCTTTAGGACCAATAGGCAGCATTGGGTCCACAGTCTGAGAACACACAGGGGAGGATGTGTATCTGAAGCTCTTAAGAAATCAAATTCTACAACTTGTTCTCAGATAGACTTCCTGAGGAAGGATTGTTTGCATCATAAATGCTGTTTGTCTCAGTGGCCATGGGAACCAATTATTATTAAGGCTGTTTTCCAGGTGTGGGTCAATTTTGAGGTAAATGTATTCACTTCTCAAGTCTTATTCCTTAAATGAGAAGTCCCAAACTGCTCCAAATAATCCACCTGGCCACCACGATTAGAATTTCAGCTAGCACTCTGAAGTTCTCATGTTTGAGGTTCGTGGCTAGCTCTGGCCCTGTTGAGAAGGGGGTAGCAACAGCTCACTAGGATAGGCCATGGGCTTGCTCGGTAGATTGCTCATGTGAACTGATGCATGCTTAGAAATCAGTGCTCTCTTCTCACCTCCAGTGATATTATTTTTGTAGCATAAAAATTTAAAGAAAGTTGCATATGTCTGGTCTCACAGAGAGAGGAAAAGGCATGAACTTTCTTCAAATTAGAGTATGCCCAATGAGGAAAAGGGAATTTGAGATTTTCTAAAAGTTGCTTTCATGGATAGCTCTGTCACATAATAAATTGCAGGGTAGGCTATTTTGCAGTAACAATCAACCCCGAATCTACATAGCACAGCAGAATATAAGTTTCTGTCTTTTCATGGAAGTAGTCAGTCTTGTGGGCTGATGGATGCTTGGCCTCAGCGAATGTTTCCATGATCACTGCCAGGGTGGGATGGCAAACTGGCAAGTCAATCAATGCCTCTCAAGGCTCAGGTTGCAAGTCACACACATCATTCCTATTCAGAATTTACTTTTCAAATCAACTCGCATGGTCATGCATGATTTAAAATCAGAACAGGAATGTGCAAATATAGCCCTGTGAATGAGAAAGTGAGAAATATTTTGACAATGGTGCCAAACAATCTTTATAATATTCTGCTTTTCTACTCATAAAATATTTGGCTCACTTTTCATCTTAAAAAAAAGTTCACTTAACCATTCTCCAAGGGTGATATTTCCATCCATTCAGTGCATCAAGCTCAAAAACCAGAAACCCTGGGTGATATGTGTAGTCTCTACATTGAAGGGAAATAAAGAGCAGTCTCTACATGCTGTCTGGATGTAGCTCTTCTTGATTTTAATAGGAATGAAAAAAGACAAGTGTCTCTCTCAGTGTCACCTCCACACATGCATATGCAAAAGTAAGTTACTAAAAATTGAACTGGATAATGGCACATCACAGCCATTGTTTCATAGGAAACTCAGAATTCTATTGAGAAGATTTCTATTGCTTCTTGCCTCCTAGCATATCCTTGTTTAAGTTCAATTTTAATATGTGAAAGAGATTTTCTATTCTTTTATCCTCCATGCTCCTTTACTACACTCTCTGGGAAATTCTTGATTTTCTCCATTAAACGTATCTGAATTAGGCATCAGAAAATATGCCCTGCTTGGTTGTTGCTTGGTTGCTACTTGGTTCTCAAGCTGACCTTCTGTTCCTAATTAGTTAGGTTTCAATGATTGTTTTAAGTATTAAACATTTACATATGGTTTTGATATTGTTTCTTTTTGTCATTGTTGTTGCTGTATGTCTCATAGTTTTTGATTTGGTATTTTTTTCTGTCCAAGATCACTGGACAGAAAGTGATGAAATGTCAGTATGTTTCATCAAAAATGTAGTCAGTTTCATATTTATCTGATGCCAGTTTGTCTCAAGAGCCAAAAGCCATGGGCAGATTATTGCTAGAATTAATTGTAATAATTATATATTTCTTCTGTTTCTTCATTATTGAATTATGTTTCCATATCTTTTGACTTACCTGTGGGTAACTTGGGCCTATCAGACTTCTGTGGGAAAGGCACACATTTGAAATTTTTCTGAGCCATTTTTTTCCAATGAAAGAATTGAGCGGTGTGATTGTTACATGCATGTATAAATTTAGCTAGGTTATGGTGTCCAGTTGTTTGGCCAAACAAACACCGGTCTGATTGTTACCGTGAGGATTTAAATAATCAGTCAGTTGATTGCATCTATGGATGAATATATCTACATTCAGCAATGGAGATTGCATTCAGCAATGAGAACAATCTCATCCAATCATCTGAAGGTCTTAAGAGAACTGATAATTTCAGCAGTCGGAAAGAATTTCTCTCTCTGTTGCAGCCAGTCATGGTACAGAGGGCTGATACAGGAAGAAATAGGTGTGAGACAAACACAGCCATGTGAATTAGAAGTAGAAAGTCAATCTTATAGCTACAAAGATAAGGGTCTCTGCACAGAGGCTACGGGAAGGAATGTTAAGAAAGGCAGTGTACATTCTATCAAATATGCCCCACGTCCAATAACATCATTTCCCTGACGTTATGCCTTCATTGTTCTCTTCCTATTTATATTGTTGCATATTTCCACTTGAATAGCTGAGTGCTTCTTGGGGTTCAGCTACAACCATTTCTTCTGTATATAAATTTCCCTAAATAACGCTTGTGTGGTTCCTCTGTGTCTTCCTAGAAAGTTCTTTAGGTTTCAGAACAAGGGTAGTGACAACCTGGGATGGGAGACTCTGCTTCTACAGCAGCACAGGAGAGGAAAAACTGTGGGCAATTATTTGCAATCTACCACAAATATAAAGGGGCTATGCATTGGGGAGGTGAGAGGTCAGATGCAAAATTATTTTATCTGAATTAGAAGGGAAAATATATGAGGAAAAGAAGTTCATAAGCACCTCTGACAGTTTCCCCTAGGAAAGTGAGATAAAGCAGTAATTGATGGCTAAAGACCATCCTTTGCCACTCCAAGTGAAGATAATTTTGTTAGGCAGAAGAACAGTATCAACTGTTCTCTTTAATATCTGGTAAGAGCTTTTTCTCAATAATCACCTATATAGTTTGGGTTCATCAAGCAAATGGAAGTAGATTGAGCAGTGCGATTTTGCTAAGATTCCTGATCTTCACATGAAAGAGCCTAAGAGGGCCCAAACTCCCTTTAAAAACCCAGGGAATACAACAACCACTGAAAATGTAGGTATTATTTAATGCCCGGGAGAAAATGGAGCTTTAGAGGTGAAAGTTATAACATACTTTTTGGGTTTAGTTTTATATGAATGAACTACGTCTATTTAAATTTGCAGAGTCTTTAGCTTAGCTGAGAAGTTAAGAGGATTAAATACCATGCGCAACAATAGTTTTTATTTCTCGCCCCTGGAAAATTAGGAAAAATTAAGCACCTTGAATACTGTTTTTTTTTTAATGGATAGTTTCTTTGTTAATTTAATTTAGAATTTAATAATAAGTATCAATAAACTAGTAAATATGATGTGTGACATAATTTTTTCTGTAATTTTTAGAAATGGCTTCACAATTCTCTTATAAATACATAATCATGTTCATTCATTGAATTCACATTATCTGTTCAGATAATTACTAGGTGTAAATGACAACAATAACAATAATAACAGAAACAATATTTGGCTAAGAATCTCTTATTAAAGTCTGGAAGAATGGTGATTTATATAATGCAGTGGTAAAACTTTGGCAAAATCATCCCCAGTGTTAACTAGGAAAGCAGATTATACTTTCATAAACAGATAAGCCTGGGGAAAAATTGGGAGGCAGACTCTTATTAGTGTGTGTTTGTTGCTGTTTGGTAAGGTATTATAAGAACGGGATAAGTATTCAAAGCAATTGGGTCATTTACAAGTAGAAATAAAAAGGACTAGAGAGTATATTCAAGTTTCGGCCGTTGCAAAGCTGGAAGATTCCTACAAAATCAGGAAATGATAAAACTGGGCAATTTTTGGAGCAAGCAAAGCATAAACCAAGGATTAAATTTAAAATATGGCTTTGAGTCCACTGTTAGGCATTCTTTCATTCCCATGGGAGCAAAAGGAGAAATAAGTCATAACAAGAAAGGGAGGCAAGGTTTGCACACACGAAACTATTTACTCTATCCTATTCATTCCATAGGTATGTTTTTCTTTCTCCACCCCTTAAATTTTGATTGGACACACAAAGTGCTTTCGCTAATGGGACATTAGGAGACATGAAACAAGCAAAAGTTCGAAAAGAAATTGCAGACTGAGGCATCATCTCCTGCTGATCTTGGGATGTCCTGTTATTGCCATCAAATTAAGACCTGGAGAAAGTCTAAAAAACAATGAGGGTCATGTGGTCCAGAAACACACAATCTCTCAGCCAAAACTCAGACAATTACGAGATATGTCAATGTGGTCATTGACTGCAACAGACTGAAGACATGTCCCTTCCCAAATCATACCCTAGTCCTAACCTGCGGATTTTGGAATATGAACCCGTTTGTAAGATCTTTAACAATGTTATCAGTTAAGTTGAGACCAAACTGAAACAGGGTGGGTCTTAATCCACTATGACTAGAGTCCTCATAAATAAAGTTTGGAAACTGTCAGCAGTAAGACTGAGCTGGAGACAGAAGGAGACATTTGCAAAGGAAGACATTAAGTTATGGATTGGTGCCATGTCACCAAGAGGATGTTAGAACCTTCATAGAATTCATAGCCTGCCTATACCTTAATTTTAAACTTCTAGCTTCCAAAACTTTGAAACATATACAAATTCTTGTTATATCGGTCAACCAGCTTGTGCCATTTGTTATAGTAGCAAAGAAAAAGTAAGATCCGCTCAAACTGCTGATTCCCCAGAAGCTTGAGGAGAGAGGCCAAAGGAGAAGTATCATCCAGTTTTACCTCTAATCTGCTTCTTAACTTTTATAACTTTCAAGTAAGCAGAACAGAAGCCTAAAATGAGATATCAAGCAATTCAGTAGGATATGTTGGCAACTGATACAAAAGGAATCATGAATAGATTAAGCAGATATGTTATTTTCTCATGAAAATCTATTTGTAAGAACTGCAAGGGAGGATCCAGTATTGAAGTGTTAAACCAAATGATTAAAAAATAAAGGGTGATCTGCTTATCCATTGTTGTCCTACTTTCCCATGAACAAAATTCTGCTTTAGAGAACCTGGTAAACCCATATTTTATTATAGTTTCATCTAGCACGTCAGAAGTCACTCAGGAGGCCATATCTAATTGTATTTGGAAGTGAAGAGATGACCCAAAATAAGAGGGTCAGTGAAAAAAAAAGAGTTGGCTGAGCTTATAGCCAAAGTTCTCTCATTTTGTACCCCTCCGACTAAATAATATCCTGGACCAATTTCATAGATAGCAACTACATAAAATAATATGAAGCCTTCTTTTTCTCCAGTGAAAATGAAGATGCTCCCATTTCTTCTTAGAGTGGTGTGGTAAAAATCAAGTTAATCACAGAATCTTCTTAAAAGTGTAGCCAGTTTAATCTCCTGGAGAACTAAGGCAACAGATTAATGAAGCAAGCTAGTATTTGCACTGGCATAGTGATCCTGAAGGTAATAATTAGTAACCATCATCCATCCCTACAACAACTATTTTGAGAAAGATTATATATGAAAGCTTCAAGGAGCAACGAAATAAAAGAAAAAAAAAAAAAAAAAAAGGTTCCAGGAATAAAAAAAAGTAAGTGAAGGGAAAAATGCAAATAGAGAAGGTGGCAGGGGTAAATAAAAGAAAGCAAGAACTGGTAAGTTTAAGTCATTTCTAAGTCATTGTAACATATTGCATTGGATTTTACACTGAAGGGAAAGAAAGGCCATCTCTACTTTCTAAAAGTGTGAATGGAAGTGACATTTATCTGTTAAATAAGAACAAAAGAATAACATTTCTTTCTTCTCTGATTGTGTAGATCCCATTTAAACAAAAAATTGATAGTTTTCCCATTTAAATTAACATTTATGTGGATAAAAATTTTGCCATAAAATATTAAGTATATTAACCCATTAAAATAATCTAAAACCTAACCACATTGTTAAATAAGCATGGATATTGCAGGGGCCCTTAAAATAACTTAGGAATCATTTTGAATTGATAAAACCCAGTATGGCAGCATATAGTCTTTATTCTGCCAGCCACTTGCACTTGATGGCAAAATTCAAGCCCGATAATGAAAACCAGTATCATACTAGCAAGTAACCCAAGTTTTTGTAGAGCTTTGGTACAACATATTTGTTGGTGTTATCAAAAGTATACAGACAGATAAGCAATGGTGGCTCAGTGGCAGAGTTCTTGCCTGCCATGCCAGAGACCTGAATTCGATTCTTGGTGCCTGCCCACGCAAAAAAAAAAAAAAAAAAAAAGTATGTTAGACAACACACACTGTATATTTTTTATTGTCTTTTTCATGATCACTATTAGCAGTGGTTAATATGTTTGAGTTTTAGATAAGATGTCAAAAATATCACTCTTTAGTGTACCATAAAATATTTATGCTTTTTTTTTCAATGCTGTCTTTATAAACCTCTCTTGGAAAGGTAGATATCACTGAAATCTCAAAAATTGCTGTCCCAGAGTAATAACTCTCACACCATTTATGAAAGAAGAGATGACATATTTCTTAGAATAGCCTCTATAATTTCTTATTTCACTATATGGTTGACTAAAAGAGAGAGAGAGAGAGAGAAATAAAATCCTGTTATTCAAACTTAGGCATGGAAATGAATGCTGAAGGCTAGTGCCTTTGCTCAGAAATTATCTTTCGGTAGGCAAAGGCTTATAAAATGTATATATATTAACTTTCTGGGGCTGCTGTAAAAAATAATACATACTCCTTGACATTGCTTAGTGTTTAGGGGGTTAAAAGACAAAAAAGTAAGGTCACAACAGGCACGGCTGTCCCACAGACTCTGTAGCATTCTTTTGCTGGCTAGCATCAATCCTTGGGGTTCATTGGGTTGTTTTTCTTCCTCTGTCACTTGTCGTTCTGTCTCCTTGATGCCCCCTTACGGTTTTCTCTGATTTCCATCTTCTTTAACTGTTTCTGAATTTTCTTTGACTTATAATGAATCCAGTCAATGGGATTAAGCCCCTCCCTGATTCAATTTTGCTTCACCTAAATAAGAAGTTCAAAGTCAAAATGAATCTTAAAACAGATCCTTTTTACAAAATGGGTTCACATTCTAGATGTAAGCCTGAAACAAAAAATTAAGTCTTAAACACAGATTAAGTCTTGAATATATATTTCTGGTGGGCATGATTAAATCTCCAACGACACATCAAAAAGTCATTAGCATTTGCACAGTGGTGTTTATGGCAGCAGTGTTCTCGATTTGCAGTGGATGGAGGTGGCCTCGGTGTACAATGACAAAGGGATGGAAGGGGGAACTGTGGTATGGAAGGAGGAACACATACAATGGACTACTGAGTGGCTGCAAGAAGGAATGAAGTTGTGAGAAATGCAACCAGATGAACGAAACTTAAGGACAGTACATTGAAAGAAATGGCAAAAACAAAAAGACAAATCACATCATGCTTCACTCATATAGACTAACTACAATATACAAACTCAGAGAATTAAAGTCAAGAGCATAGGTTATCAGATGGAGACCTACTGTATAGGGTCTTAGGTTGTAAGCTCTTCCAACAGTCACATATATTCAGGAGTTATAACAGTTATTTCTAAATTCTGAGATACTGAGCTATTTATGCGCAAACTGGTTGTACCCTGAAACTTCAGGTATTTATGTGACCTCTGAGACTCTGAGTTAGAACACTGAAGCTATGAAAGTCAGCATTATCCCACACAGCAACTGGTAAAAAAGTTGAAAAAGTGATCAGACTTCAACTAGAGGTATGAATGAAGCTGATCTGGATAGGACTAAGGTAAATCAGAATACAGGGTGAAGAATGAGAGGGTCCATATTTTAAAACTTCAATTTCTGTGTGAGACCAAAGGGAGAGATGTTTATTTGGTGCAAAATTTATGTCTTGGGTAGCACATTATCTAATCTAAGTTGTTTGGTCAGTCTATTTGAACATTGTAATTGCATGGAAACATGAATAGGACATGAGATCTTTTTGGTTTGTAAAGGTCAATGTGGTGCCCTGATATATCCCAGAGTTATTTGGGCAGAGAATAAAAAAATACATATTTGCAAAGTCCACTTGGGGATTGGGGAGAAAAGAGGAAATATTAAACTTCCCCATCTGGGGAATTCCTGATATTCTTGCAAGTAGTAGGGTCAACCAATTTAATAGGCTAAGCCCTTGATCTTGGGGGTTTGCCCCTATGAAACATTCCTGCAAAGGAGAAGCTAAGCCTAATTATAATTATGCATAAGAGTCACCCCCAAAGAACCTCTTTTGTTGCTCACCACAGAGAAGTCAACTCAGTCAACTGAGTTGACCTCTAAGTCAACTAAGCAGGTGAACTCACTGCCCTCTTCCCTATATAAGCCATAACTCCCATGGGGTATAAATCCACCTAGCATCATGGGACAGGATTCCTGGAATAAGCTGGGACTTGGCATCATGGGATTGAGAAACCCTTCTTAGTCAAAAAGGGGAAGAGAGAAATGAGACAAAATAAAGTTTCAATGGCTGAGAGATTTAAAACAGAGTTCAGTGGTTATCCTGGAAATTATTCTTATGCATTATGTAGAGACTGCTTTTTAGTTTATGGTGTATTGGAGAGGCCAGAGGAAAGTAACTAAAACTGTTGAACTGTGTACCTAGCCTTGATTCTTGAAGACGATTGTATAACCATATAGCTTTTACAATGTGACTGTGTGATAGTGAAAACCTTGTCCCTGATGCTCCTTTAATCTAGGATATGGACAAAAATAAGGATAAAAAATAAATATATAATGGGTGAATAAAGGGTAAAAAGTTGGATAGATTGAAATATCAGTGGTCATTGAGAGGAAGGGGTAAACGTTGTGGATGCATGAGTGTTTTTTTTTTTCTTTTTTCTTTTTGTTTCTCTTTCTGAAGTGATGCAAATGTTCTAAAAATGTTCATGGTGATAAATATACAACTATGTGATGATATTGTGAGCCACTCTGTGCATACTATGCATAGACTGTATGCATGTGGAGATTTTTCAATAAAAATATTTTTTTAATAGTCATTAAGATATCTAATGTCTTCTAAAGCAAACATTAATGGGATACCCTACTGGAGTTTGTTCCAATCATCATCTCTGAGTATAAAAGGGGCAGAATCCATCCACTTCTAATCCCCATTTACCATTCCAAGAAAATAATTACATCTGTAATAAAAGGCTATATTCCCAAACTGAAGAATTAAATATTGTTTCAATATGTCTCATCTTTGCAATCCAAAGTGGCTGTGGTGTTTGGTATGAAACAGTTTTAATACTGTGGTCACTCGTATCCTGCTCTCCTGGATGACTTTTCTCCCCAACTCCACTTTACTTTGAAGACATATGTACTTTAGTACCCACCAGTCCTGTGTGGAAGGATATAAATGTCATAGCTAGACATGAAGTTTTCTGTGTGATCTCAGGAAAGGTTTGATCCCAGGGTCCTTTCTTTCTGGTGATTTAATTATCAAGCCTCCATTTTTATTTTCCAAGTAAGTCAAAACATGAAACTGTAATAGATTCGATTGAAGCCTGGGTGGAGAAGTGATGACTCAACAATGCAGTTGATTTCATAGGTAAACATGGCATAGCAATTAACCCCACTCATACTCTTAATAACCTGTACACATGTAGTTGAAATTTGTGTTGTCTCTTGCCCTGTTCACAGGGTCTTGGCAGGTTCCCCACCTTGCCTTTTCTCATGTGGGTTCTCCTTGCTCCCTAGAAGTAGTTTGGGGTTTTCTAATTATTCCTGAACTCTAACAATTATCTGGCTAACATTTTTTACCTCAATGTCTCCAACATCCATACTTATACAGGTACTTCCTCTGATGTTTTTGATAAATGTTCTAGACAGTAAGTGCTCTGCCTTCAAACTTACTGCCTATCCCCTGACTTCATGCGGCATTTGGCTATTTTAACACAGTCACCAAAATGGCATTTAATTCATATTACCAGACCAAGTATATCACATGTCTTAAACGTACAAGTGATTGAACCAAGCATTTCAATAACTTGAATTTACTTAATAAAGAGTATTAGAAAAAAAATAAAGAAAATACTGTATAACTGGGGAGGGAAGAGAGTGGACAAATACTGGTATCTTTAAATAAATGTTAAAAGAATGAATCTTGGGACCAGATTGTCTAAGTTTGAAGCCAAACTCAAATATGCAAAATCTGCGTGAACAAGAGAAAAGTGTCACAGTTTCTTTTCCTGTAATTTGGAGATAATAACAGGAACCACCTCAGAGGGTTGTTATAAGAAATAAACACATGGGAGAGTGTTTGTTTTATAAGGATTACTATGATTTCCATTTTATGTCTCTGACTTTAATTTGTTTTTAGGTGTGGGATAGGAATGATAATTTCTAATTTGCATGACTGCTAAAATTGAGGTGATTCTACATCTAAGTGCTTGTTCCAGTTTGCTAGCTGCCAGAATGCAATACACCAGAAACGGAACGGCTTTTAAAAAGGGGAATTTAATAAGTTGCTAGTTTACAGTTCTAAGGCCTAGAAAACATCCCAATTAAAGCAAGTCTATAGAAATGCTCAATCTAAGGCATCTAGGGAAAGATGCCTTGGCTCAAGAAGGCCAATGAAGTTCAAGGTTTCTCTCTCAAGTGAGAAGGCACATGCAAACATGGTCAGGGTTTCTCTCTCATCTGGAAAGGCATGTGGTGAACATGGCATCATCTGCTAGCTTTCTCTCCTGGCTTCCCTTCATGAAGCTCGCTAGGAGGCATTTTCTTTCTTCATTTTCAAAGGTCACTGGCTGGTAGACTCTCTGCTTCGTGTTGCTATGTTATTCTCTGCCCTCTCAAAAAACCCTTTTCTCCAAAATGTTTCCTCTTTTATAGGATTCTGGTAAACTAATCAAGACCTGCCAAAATGGGTGGAGACAGTTTAACAACCACTAACCCAGCTTAACAACCACTAACCCAGCTTAACAACCACTCTTGGTTGAGTCACATCTCCAGGGAGATGATCTGATTACAGTTTTAAACATACAGTACTGAATAGGGATTAGAAGAAATGACTACTTTTACAAAACAAGATTAGGATTAAAACATGGCTTTTTTAGGATACATAAACATTTTCAAACTGGCACAGTGCTATATAATGTTCAAGGGAGAATAATGAACTTAAGCTTTACAAATAGGGTTGATATTTTAAGGAAACCAATAAAATGTATGAAAATATATGATTTATTTAATGATAGCTTTAAAATTATTTACTTTGAAAATGTTCTGCTTGTGTAGTTTAAGTATTGAAATTATTAACAAAAAATGTTGATGATGGTACTCTTAAAATACATCATGGTCATTTGATTTTCCTTCATAGTAATAATTTCAGAAACAAAATGTTTAATAAATGTTAAATATATATTATTTAAATATATATGAGACTGACCAAAATTATTACTATTTAGCTATATTTCAAAATGGAGAAGGAGAAGCCTTACGTATCATAACACAAATATCAATTGTAAGTTTGTACAACTCTACCATTTGTACAAAAAAGAAGAGATCTTTTATTTTTTTAAAGTTGTAGAGGAAAAGCATTGACCTACAAAAATGTAAATCCTGTCCCCTTTGAACACATTAATTATACTGGTCAATCACTTAAATTAGAAAAATTAAAACATTTCTTAAGTGTAAACTGATTCTGCAGCTTAGGCATTATTAACTGCATTTTCCTCTTTTCCCTTTTACAAATGAAGAATCTAACATTCAAGAAATGTACGGTGGTTCAAAGAGTTGGTATTTGGCAGTGTCTTCTCAAAACCAAGTATGTCTTGGGGCTTAGTAACGTAATATGAATATTTAATTTGTGCAATATGTGTAATACTGTAATTTTTTCATAGGCTTCATTATTCTCAACTTTGTATGGACTGTTTTGTAACAACAGAAATTGAAAATAAAATTGTGCTGGGTTGAATGAATGTATGTACCCCAGAAAAGCCATGTTTTAATCAAAATCCTATTTCATAAAGGTAGACTAATCCCTATTCAATATTGCATGTTTGAAACTGTAATCAGATCATCTCCATGGAGATGTGACTCAACCAAGAGTGGTTGTTAAGCTGGATTAGGTGACAACAAGTCTCCACTCATTCGGGTGGGTCTTGATAAGTTTCTGGAGTCCTCTAAAAGAGGAAACATTTTGGAGAGTGAGAGACTCAGAGAGAGCAGAGCAGAATGACATAGCCACATGAAGCAGAGTCCACCAGCCAGCGACCTTTGGAGATGAAGAAGGAAAATGCCTCCCGGGGAGCTTCATGAAACAGGAAGCCAGGAGAAGAAGCTAGCAGATGATGCACATATTAAACAACTACTAACTTTCCTTAATCTCATTCTAAATCCTTGTAATACATATTCTATATTTTGTGTCAGTGAGTTTACATATTATAAGTTGTTCATATCAGTGAGATCATAAAATATTTTTCTTCTTGCCTCTTATTTTTTCCCTTAATATAATAGACTCAAGGCTTATCAATGTTGTCACATGTTTCTTATTGCTGAATAATATTCCACAGTGTTTATATACCATGTTTTGTTTATCCATTCATCTGTTGATGGACACTTGGGTTGTTTCCATATTTTGAAAATTGTTAGTAATGCCACTATGACTGTTGGTGTGCAAATGTCTGCTTGCGTCCCTGCTTTCAGGTCTTCCAGGCACATCCGGAGTAATGGGATTTCCAGGTCATAAAGCAACTCTATACATAGTTCTGAGGAAATGCCAAAATATCCTTCACAGTGGCTATATGATTTTATATTCCCATAGGCAGTGAATAAGTGTTTCAATTTTCCACATCCTTTTCAACACTTGTAGTTGCCTGTTTGTTTAATAGCAGCCATTCCAATAGGTGTGAGATGATATACCATTGTGGTTTTGATTTTCATTTTTCCTAATAGCTAGTGAAGCTCAGCATCTTTGCATGTGCCTCTTACTCATATTCCCTCTTTGGATAAATGTCTATTCATTCTGTTGCCCATTTTTAATTGATTTGTTTCTCTTTTTATTATTGAGTTGTAGAATTTCTTTATATTATATACTGGATATCAAACCCTTATCAGATATATGGTTTCCAAATATTTTCTCCTATTCAGTTGGTTGCCTTTCCACCCTTTAACAAATCTTTTCTGAAGCACTGAAGAATTTGAATTTGAGGAGTTCCAATTTTATTTTATTCTTTTGTTGCTCGTGCTTTGAGTTTAAAGCCTAAGAAACTACTGCCTATCACTAGATCCTGAAGATGTTTCCCTATATTTTCTTCTAGGAATTTTATAGAACTTGTTCTTATATGTACATGTTTGATCCATTTTAAGTTTTGAATAGGGTATGAGATAGGGGACTTCCTTCATTCTTTGGTTATGGATATTCAATTCTCCCAACCCCACATATTGAAGATGTTGCTCTGCCCAAGTTCAGTGGGCTTGGGAGAATTATCAAAAACCAATTGAACATAAATCTGAGGGTCTATTTCTGAGCTCTCAATTTGATTCCATGTTTATTATGTTTATCCTTCTGCCAACACCATGTTGTTTTGAATACTGTGGCTTATAATAAGCTTTAAAATCAGGAAGAGTAATACCTCCCATTTCATTCTTTATTTTTTCACTATGTTCTTAGCTAATTGAGGCTGTTTTCCATTCTAAATAAAATTGATAATTTGTTTCTATATTTCTGCAATTAGTCTGCTAGAATTTTGATTGGTTTTGCACTGAATCTGCAGATCAGTTTGGGTAGAATTTGACTTTTTAATGACATTTAGCCTTCCTACTCATAAACAAAGAATGCACATCCATTTTTTCAGTTCTTCTTTGATTTCTTTTAGCAATGTCTTGTAGCTTTCTGTGTACAGGTCCTTTACATCATTGGTTAGTTTTATTCCTAGATATTTGACTCCTTTAGGTGATATTGTAAATGTATTTTTTTCCTTGATTACCCCCATGTAGAGCTCATTACTAGTGTATAGAAACACCGTTTATTTTTACATGTTGATCTTGGCTGAAGCCGCTTTGCTGAACTTGCTTATTAACTCAAGTAGTTTGCTGTCATTTTCTGAATCACGTTATTTGGAAATAGTGACAGTTTTACCTTTTCCTTGGGAATGTTCCATGAGCACTTGAGAAGAATGTATATCCTGCTATGATATTCTACACAGTGCTCTACATAGGTCTGTTATGTCTATGTCATTTATTATACCATTTAGGTTCTCTGTTTCTTTATTGATACTCTGTATAGTTTTTCTCTCTGTTGGAGAGAGTGGTGTTTTAAAGTCTCTGATTATTATCGTGGAGTTGTCTGTTACCCCCTTCAGTTTTGTCAGTGTTTCTCTCATGTACTTTGGGGCATTTTGATTAGAAGCACAGATATTTTTAATTGTTATTTCTTCCAGGTGGATCACCCATTTTATTACTTTATAGTGTATTTTTTATTCGATAATTATTTTGCATTTAAAATTGAATTTGTCTGATACTCCAACTTTCTTTTGATTACTACATGCATGGAATATCTTTTCCATCTTTTTGCCTTCAATTTATTTGCATCTTTGGGTCTAACATGAGTCTCTTGTAAACAGCATAGAGAGGCATCATATTCTCTAATTCATTCTGCCAATTTGTGTTTTTTGATTGGGAGTTTAATCCATTAACATTCAAAGTTATTACTGCAAAAGCAGTTCCTGTTTCCACCACCTTATCCTTTAGTTTTTATTTATCAGATCTATTTTTTTTTCTCTCCTTCTTTTTATCCTTTAGGTTACCCTTACTAATATTCTTCCATTATGTACACTTCTTTAGATTTCTCTCTCTTTTCTTTTATTTTCATCCACCAGGACTCTCTTTAGTAGTTTTTTCTAGGGCTGGTCTCTTGTTCACAAACTCTTTCAGAAGGCTTCACTGGATAGAAAATTCTTGGCTTGCAATGTTTCTCTTTCAGTATCTTAAATATATCATACCACTGCCTTTTCACCTCCGTACTGTCTGATGAGAAATCAGAACATACTTGATTTGGCTTTTGTTTTTTTGTAGTAAATTGCTGTTTTCTTGCTGCTTTCACAATTTTCTCCTTCCCTTTGGCATTTGACAGTTTGATTACTATATGTCCTATAGAGGATCCATTTGGATTTACTCTGTTTGGAGTATGTTGGGCTTCTTAGATTCACATGCTTATATCTTTTATAAGGATTGAGAATTTTTCAGCCATTATTTCTTTGAGTATTCTTTCTGACACATTCCCCTTCTTTTATTCTTATGGGACACCCATTATGCATATATTTGTACACTTCGTGTTGTCAATTATTTTCCTGAGACCAAACTCAAATTTTTCCAGTTTTTCTCCATTTGTTCTTTTGTCTGTTCAAATTTGGTTAATCTGTCTTCTAACTCACAGATTCTTTCTTCTGCCTTTTCTAATTTGCTGTTGTGTATCTCCGGTATATATTTTTATTTCATGTACAGTCTTTTATTTAAATATCTGTTTCTTCCTATGCATTCCATCACATTCTTCTTTATACTCTTCTAGTGTCTTCTTATACACATACTTCTTTACTTCTTTGAATTGATTCAGCAGATTTGTTTGCACATCTTTGATTGATTGTCCTAGACTCTGTGTCTCCTCTTACTTTTTTTATCTCTTCCTTTCATTGGGCCTTTTCTTCTTGAGTTTTAGTATATCACGTGACTTTTTGCTGATATCTGGTCCTCTGATTATCTTGATGGGTCTATTTTGAAGGTCAATTTTTCTCTCTTGTGTAGGGTTTAGTTGTTGTTGGGGTTTGATAATTGAGTTGTTTGTATTTCTCAGATAAAACAGGACCAGCTTCCCATGCAAGGGTTGTAGACCATTTCCAATGGGCCTCTAGCATAGGGTCTGGAGAGGCTCTGAAAAGCCCTGCACTATTCAGCCTGCCCAGCAGATGGCACTGTCAGTAACTTGATTGTCCTCAGAAGATGTTTACCTCTTGGAGTCCAGGTAGCATCTGACCAGCTGTGGCTGAAATTGTGGGGTTCCTGTGTCTTCACTTCACCTGCCAAAATATGGCTCAATGTGGGGTTGTCCCAATGTACATAAGGCAAAGAACTCCCTCAGCTGCTGCCCCAGTTTGCGGTTAGCGCCCAGGCAAGAATTGGTCTTTGCAATGCTGTTTTTCTCAAGACTGGGGAATGGGCATCAGGGCCCAAGGCTGAAACATAGTATCTGTCCATGTTTCCTCATAATCTTTTTTCCTTACTAACCTGGGCTTTGGAATGTCTTTCCCTGTTTCCTGAGTCTCCAAACCATAGATCTGGGTAGTTTCTGCCTGACTACTCACAGTTTTTTGGGAAGATTTTGTATTTACCTCCCTGATGCTCCATTTTGGAAGTTCTCCCTTGCTGCCCTTTTGCATTCTGCCCTCCCCTGTGGCTTAAATCCTGCCATGGGTCTCTGTGGCCTTGGGTTTCTGTGTCTGGATATAGACGAGGATCTATCTCAGTGTTGTAAGAGAATTTATGGTCTATGTCCCTGGCAGGAGGTTGGAGGCACCCCAGCTGCAGCTTCTGTTCATTTTGCAAGGTGTGTGAGACTGAGTGAGGGAGAGGGGATAGGACCAGCCTCTCCAAGATGGAAATTTCCTCCATGATATTTTTCTCTTTCTTTGATTCAGCATTTGTGGGATCCTTCTTCAGTCTTTACCTTCCTCCAGAGTTCTAAACAAGTGAGAATTTACCTTTTTATTTGCTGACTATCTGTGGAGAGGTTTTCAGTGGCTGTTTATATTGTCATATTGATGATGTCATGTCTTTGTTAACATTTCCCTAAACTTGACACACCTTTAAAGACCATTTAATGAATCTTCGCTTCAGCCCACTAGACAGCAGCAGCTTCCAGCCTTCTTCCAGCATCCCCTGGATGTAATGAGCCTGTGCATTATCTTTTAAGTTAGGGATATAATGATGAGCAATATAGACAAGGTCCTGCTGTAATGGATCATTTAATCTATAGTGACTGTGACAGATAATCTCTGCTCACTATTCTAGATCCACCATCCACTTTCTCTGCTCCATTCTGTGTCCTGCAAGGTTCATTTCTATGGATGTTATCCCTCTGAAACCTTGCACTCTGATTTGCAATGGGAGGCTTTTAAATGGTATTAGAGTGTGGACTGAAAGGGGGGTCAAGGTATTTATGAGCTGACCCACACTAATATCTATGCACAAAGAGGAAGTTTTGGCAGAAAAGAAACTGCTCTCCTGGCAGTCACAGCTCTGTTACAACAGTGCCCATGTTGCATTCATAGAACCAGAATCAGTGGACTGGTACCCCATATATTGTAGGCATTCAGGTATTTTCACTAGCAAAATGCAAAGTGATTTTTAAAATCTGTTAGAAATATTTTTCCTCCCACTCAGAGTGAAAGACAGTTTTAATAATGTTCAAAAGTCCTTGCAAGATTACTCCGTACTCCCTTGCAAACACAGAACTACATTCCTGACCACATTCCACCCACCTCTCCATTCTCTTTCTACATCTATTTCTCAAATTTGCAAAACCGCTCATGCTTCAGGACCTCTGCATTTAGTCTTTCTTTTGCTTGAAGTGCTCTTTCATTTCTGCGAAGCTTAGTCCTGCCCTTCCTTCAGGTCTCTGCAAAATGGTATTGTGACAGTTAGGTTTAGGTGTCAACTTGGCCAGGTGACAGTGCCTTGTTCTATTGCTGTGGGCATATGCCAATAGCATGTGAACCTCATCTGTTGTTGATTACATCTGCAGTCAGCTAGGAGGCGTGCCTGCTGCAATGAATGATGTTTGATTTAATTGGCTGGAAGTTTAAATGAGAGAGCTCAACATAGCACAGCCCAAGTACCTCAGCATACCTCATCTCAGCACTCACGGTTTACCCCAGGCTTTTGGAGATGCAGAAAGGAATCACCCCGGAGAAAGTTGTTGGAACCCAGAGGACTGGAAAGAAGGCCAGCAGAGATCACCTTGTGCCTTCCCATGTAAAAAAGAACCTCAGTTGAAAGTCAGCTGCCTTTCCTCTGAAGAACTATGCATTTTTAACTAAATAAATCCCCTTTTATTAAAAGCCAATCCATCTCTGGTGTGTTGCATCCTGGCAGCTTTAGCAGACTAGAATAGGAATATTTCCAGAGTTGGCGTCCCCGAAAATCCTCTGCCTTTCATATTCTATAAACATTATCCTGCTCTATTTTTCCCCATGGTACTTATCAGCAAATAATTTGTAGAAATATTTTAAAGCAGATTTATTTTGATATAGTCACATACCATACACTCCATCTAAAGTGTACAATCAATGACATATTCAGTCACAGAGCTGCACATTCATCACAACATCAATTTTAGAACATTTTCATTAATCCAAGAGGAAAAAAAAACATACTTCTTAGCAGTCATCTCTCAATCCTTCTATCCTTCCTTATTATAAATTCTCTATAGATTTATTTATATTTATATTTTAAACAAATGCAGTCATTCCATATGTAATACTTTGCATCTGGTTTCTTTCACTTACCATAATATTTTTATTTTTAAATAGAGAAATTGTAGGTTTACATAAAAATCATGTAAAAAATGCAACTTTCCTCTATAATCCCCATTGTTGATACTTTGCATTGATGTAGTACTTTTGTTGCAATTGATAAAAGAATATTAAAATATTACTTATAACCATAGCCATAATTTGAACTAGGTGTATTTGTCCATACCTCACCCTATTATTAACACCTTGTAATAGGGACATACCTTTGTTATAGCTCATGAAAATACATTCTTATATTTGTACTATCAGCCACAGTCGTTGACAACAACAGGATTCACTGTTATACAGTCCCACGTTTTATCCTCCTGCTTTCTTTCTAGTAACATATTCAACCACATTCACACACATAATTCAATGCTGTGAATTAAACTCACAATAAAGTGCTACCATTAGCACTATCAATTTCCAAACATTTACAATCAACCTAAATAGGAAGTCTGTACTAATTAAGCATTTGTTCCCCAATAAATGTATATATATGTTTTTCATACGAGTAGGAAAATTTTCAGGCAGTATTTCTTTTTTCTGTCCCTTTTCCCTTCTCTTCTCCTTCTTGCAAACCCAGGATGCAGATGTTTGCGTGCTTCATATTATCTTTCAGTTCCCTGAGACCTTGCTCAGTTTTTTCCATTCTTTTCTCTATCTATTATTCTGTCTGTAAGATTTCAATTGGCCCATCTTCTAGTTTGCTCATTCTTCCTTATGCCTCTTCAAATCTTCTGTCATATCCCTCTAGTATATTTTTAACCTCTTCTATTCTGTCTTTCATTCACACAAGTTTTATGTGAATACTTTAAAATTCATCTTTAATCTCACCCAATATCTGATTAATATATATTTTTTCTTTATCCATATTTCCTTTCATCTTCTTGAATTGATTGAGATTTGTTTGAACCTCTTTAATTAGTTGTTCCAATGTCTGCATCTCCTCCAAGATTTTAAATATTTCCTTCCAGCCATATCTTCCTCTTTCTTAGGGTGGCTTGAAAGTTTTTGCTAAAGTCCAGGCATCTGATTATCTTGATGAGTTTACCCTGAAGGCCAGTTTTTCTCTCTTTCCTTGGGTTTTATTGTTAAAAAAACATTGTGGGTGTCACTTGACTTATCTTTGAGGAAATTTGGTGGGATGGGTCCTGAGGAAATTTCTGGGGACAAGAGCTGGTGCCTTGAGACTGTGAGTGCTCAGGGCTGCAAGTTTCTGACTCTATTTTGCACACTGTTCTCCAGCCCGCTGACTGAATCACAGAGATTATTTTTGGATTATTCAATGCCAGTAACTGAGCTCCACCCAGTGACATGGGCTCCTCAGAAGAGACACAACATTGTAGATTCAGAAAGAAAAATCAACCAAAGGAAGAGCAGATCATCTCTTCTCCATGCCCAGTGTCCTCTGCCCACAACAACCTTAGGACTCGTGTTTCTCTTCCCACCTTCTCCCTGTATCTCAAAATAATTTATCTCTCTGTATTTTTAATTATGTATATTTATATGTGCATATATATATATATACCCACTTCGATGGCTAGCGGATACATGAATGAGAAACATTATTTTTTTTTTTGTTCACCACTGTATAATTTCTATAAATATTTGTTGAAATAATAAAAAATGAATAATTGTCCATGTTATTGTTGAGTTGTATATCTCATTCAATTTGTAACATGTCTTCTAATGAGCATTATTTTTCATAGTTTTACAAGTGAATATTCCTATAAACCAAATCTTCCCCATTTTCTTGCTCTAGTGTGTATGTCATGTCTGCCTTCTACCTTTAGAATTCAACTTTTATTCATTATAGAATATTTATTAGAACTTTTATCAGTGAGAGTGTCAACTAATTGTCTCTGTTTTTCTTATTTTTTCTGAAGTCTATTTTATATTAACACAGTATTAGCACAATTTATCTTATTTGACTGGTGGAATTCTATTGTAAAGACTATTTATCCTTAGGTAATTGTCATTTTAAAAGATACAAAAGATATGAAAAATATTTCATATTTACCTACATATTTACCATTTCTGTTGCTCTTAGTCTTGTGTGCAGATTCATATTTCAATCTCATAAAAATTTCCTTCTGCTTTCAAGAATTTTTTTAAATATTTTTTGTATTACAAGTCTACTGGTGATAAATTATTTATTTCGCTTTTGTTTATAAAATATACTTAATTAGAATTCTAAGTTGAATTCCTTTTATCTTCCTGTACTTTATGGTGTAGTTCTATTATCTTCTGGTTTTGTGTTGTTTCTGACTAGAAATCTGCTTTCATCCTTTTATCTCTCCTCTGTAAAATGGGCACTTTTCCCCTCTGCCCGCTTTTAAGTTTTGTCCTATTTTTCAGTTATTTCAATGGGAGGATAAGTCTATTACTTGTTACTCCATCTTGGCTGTAAGAGGAAAAATAGAAAAATAAGATACTTGTAAGTATATAGATGAAAATCTTTAATTCTAACAGTGAAATTACATGAAGAAAATATTTATTCCTTGATATTGAACCTCATAAAAGTATGACCTTAAAATAGATGGAGTAAATACATATATAAATAGAGAGAATTATAGACCACAGAAATAAATACTTAACTTATTAAAAATTAATAATCATTATGTAAGTTTCAGACAAAAATAAATAGATGTAATCTATTGGATATTCATATACCCATGTAGCTAGCAATATAGGAATATATATTTCTTCTAGCTCTAAGAAATATTGACAAGTTAAATTTATTTATTTGCCAGAAAAGAAACATCAGCAAATAAAGCAAAAACATTAATATGATATAGCATATAAAACTAAGAAACAGGCGGGCCGCGGTGGCTCAGCGGGCAAAGTGCTTGCCTGCTATGCCGGAGGACCTCGGTTCGATTCCCGGCCCCAGCCCATGTAACAAACAAACAAAATACAATAAAACAAGAAAATGCTTAAAGATGTTTCCCTTTCTTCCTCCCTTCCTTCCTTCCTTCTCTCTGTCTTTCCTTCCCTTCCTCCCTCTTTAAAAAAAAAAAAAAAAAAAAACTAAGAAACAATAACAAACAATAATGAATAATGCATTTAATTTGGAAAAATATTTACAGCATTACATTATTAATCAGGTGTCAAAGAAGGAATCAAGCAAAAATATTATGGGAATATTCAGAACAGAATGACATGAAAATTTCTAAACTCAAAGAATGTATTGTTTTTGTTTCTTCTTTTTTTATATTTTAGGTTTCATTTTGTTTTTTTTTTTTTCTTTTATCCACCTGAGATAATTTTTTAAAGTATAGCTCCATTGGATTCTGCACATATTTCATTTTATTATTTTTTAACTATATTTACCCACCTGTTGCAGCACCATTTAAGAAGCTTCATTGATACTTCTGTCATGCTATGGCACTTTTTTTTAAGAGAAAGACAAAAAGCAAAGAAGTGCCCAGGTACATGAGAAAATAGTTTTAAATACTTTGTGCAAAAATTAAAATGTATTGCACTAAGAATCTCTATTAGTCGAGCATATTCATATACAATTTTTACCATTTAAAGTAATTATATTAGGAAGAAATGAGAAACTATATATATATATATATATATATTTATTTATTTATATATATATATATTTATTTATATATATATATATATATATATATACACGCACTTACATACATAATAGAAAAAGGGAGAGAGAAAAGGAGAGACAGAGAGAGAGAGAGAATATAAAACAAAGTTATTACTGGTTGTAGATCCTTCCTCAAAATAATTTAAAATATGTAGGTCATTTAAAGTCTTTCCAATCAGTTATTGTAGTTGTTTTTCTGAAAATATAGTAGCAGAAAGCTGATTTTACACTTAGACAGGCATATAAGTAAGATATTACTGCATTTTCTTTAAAACATTGAATGATAATTCTGTTGTCAGCCTTACTAACTTCTTAGCTTAATTGTATTGTCTTTTTTATAAAAGGATGATACTTCTAACTAATTGTAGGTAGGTAATGTGTTTGAGCTCTTTTCTCCCAGTAATTAGTAAGGTGATTGAATATCGAATAAATAAAGTTGAAGATTTGAAAAGACCACTTGGGAGAATATGTATATTAAAGAAGCATAGTCTTTCTATAATCACTATGCTTTAAACCTAATTAAACACAAGAGAATCCATTTAAATAAAGACGGAAAAATAAAACAGAACAATGATTTGAGGGTGAGTTTGATTTTTGTAATTCAAAATTCTTTGAGCTAAATTTTATAGTTAAAGTTTTAGGAAGGGTAAATGGACCACTTGTAAAGTGTCAAACTTTAGTTTCAAATTCAATTGCAATACTAGATGAGGTCATTAAAGACAGCTTTGAAGAAGAATACTGATTTACACATTATGATTAGTTTCGGTACCTCAAGGATATTTATTCATCTGCCTCCTTTCATTAGTGTGTAAAATGAAAATATGTATTTCATGAATATGTTTGAGACAGAAGAGCAGCATAAAAACTCAAAGTTATAAATTCTTAATTTTATCACTTATAAGTGATAAAGTTTAGAAATATTTAAATTCATTTAATACTTAAAATTAAATATATTCAAGACAAAAGTTAAGACACAGTTAAAGATTAATGAATTGAATATTAGGGAATATCATGAGACATACTTTCTTCTTATGAGGTTATCTTTGTGAATTTAAGAAACTAGAATGCTCTCTTTCCATAATGACTATATATTTTAATGATCATCTAGAGTCCAATCTTCCCAGATGAAGAGATTTTTATCATACAGAAAAACACAATTAAAAATAAAAATAATATCTGTCTCTATAAATCAACTAAAATTTCATTTTGACTCTTCAGGTGGAATTTTCTTTCACCAATATAAAAGGTACCTAACAAATAGTGAAAGTAATTATGTAAAAATGCAATTATTAGTTTATTAAACTTGAAAGTCCAGGAATAAAGCAATTGTGAAGAGATTTGGTGAAAGTACTCTTACTTTTATCTTATAGTAATCTATAAATAAAAATAAAAATCGTCACTATTTTATTTAACAGTAATAAATATAACTTGTGAAGAAAATGAACTCAAAAGGAAAATGGCAATACGATACTGCAGATGATTTGTTATTCATATATATTACTACTATTTTCAGATTTTAAATGTATATTTTAAGAACTTGTTTTTTTATTTTCATATTTGCCTCAAACTTTATGTTATTATATGTAATAGTCTCAAATTTCAATTGGCAGCATTCCAAAATATTTATAGAAAATTAATTTTGTTGTAAAGATATGCACATATACAATGTGTGCTTTTGTGTATTAAAAGTAAACAAATCTCATCTCCAAAAATGAAACATTTAAATATATATCACAGACTGATATCTAAGTTGTCAACAAAGATTATGTAATTATATCCTACTGAAAATTCTACGTTAGTTATTTAAAATAATATGCCCTTCCTTCCTTCCTTCCTTAGAGCTATTACTATCACTGAATTAAAAGGATAACCCAACTGATTTTGTAAATGCATTGAGGTCATCCTTACCTCATCTGAATTTGAATCACTCACTTTTTTTCATAGAATGTCAGTTGCATCAAGTAATAACTTAGCAGATTTCTGAGATCAATATAGAAAAGTAGCAACATTATTACTGCATTCTTCTCAAGCAAATCACCCTAAAACAAAGCAAAAAAAGACAACAAAATGTCTGCTATATTGTCAATGTAAATAAGAAATACCTGCTTCTCCAAATCATAGAACATGAGGATAAAAGGGGAGGGAAGAAGAGCAAATGACAAAGAACTGATGAATGTAAAACTGGCATGTGTATAAACTGGTTTATCTGAAGGAACTGAGCAAATTTTTAGGAACTGAATGCATGATACAGCATAGAAAATGGAGATAAGGGGGATAGAGGGGTTGAAAGAGGAGAGAGTGTTTGAAAAGACATAAAAATTAATCTTTGTGTTCACACTTAAGTCTTGCACAATTTTCTGAGGACAAATTCTTATCTCAAACAAGAGCTCAGAATTTTATTCACTGGAAACACCCAAGTCTCTGGCACTCAAGAAGGCGTTAATATACCATGCTGAATGAAATGAGTGAAGCATCTATGAGGAAACAAGCTCTCATACCCCACTACAAATCCAAAACTTGTAGGGAAGAAATTATATATTATGGCTCTGGATTATATAAATTCCCCCAAAGAAAAGACCAATGAACAATGATAATTTGGGTTTTTCCAGCAGCAGAAAATCATAATGTACTGTGTATTGACGGTCTTTCTCTCATTGTATAATTTAAAAAAACAACTTTCAACATTTCTCTGAAGATTTGGTTCAGGAATAAAACAATTTTATAATTCATTAAATTTTGGAACGTGAAAATGAAGTAAATCTTTTTTCTCCTGATGCTTATAGACAATATCAGTTTGACAATATAATTATTGAAAGTAGGTTGGGGCATTCTTATCCAGGGGTTATGATGTCTAATCACCAGCTTCATAGATGAGTTAATTAGTTGTGGCCGGAGAAGCAATCTTCTGACAACTAGGTTAGAAGTATCTCCATGTGCCTTTGAACCCAATTGTTTAAAGTAGCAGGCTGCCTTCTATTGTTCCAGGTCTTCAAACACGATTGTAAGTATTTGATCCCCTCTATGAATCTGTTCGAATTTATTAATGGTTTTTATTTCTTGCATTGAAACCTAACTGATATAATACCTAAAATTTTTACATTGAAGACCAGAAGTACAACTACACAGTACAAACATGAGAATGCACAAATACACAAACACATATTCCAATCAATTATTTTGCTCCCCCAAATTTAACATAGATGAAAAGCAATGGATGCATGGTATTTGAACTAAAGTTCTCCCTGTTGTAATAGTAAGGAAAACGCTATACTTAAAACTGAGTCAAGAGAACAAAGCTATTTTTCAATGTGGAAGAAAACACAAGATATAAACTATATGGATTGAAAGTCAGTGACTCTGGAAGCAGAAGTGGACAGAATAGTGTTATTGGGAGGTCTTTAAGAAAATTTTAACAGTGTTAGCATTTTAGGTGATTTAGTATAAAATTAGATTAAATATTTTAAAAAGGAAGTAGCAAAGCAATATTGAAAACGAGTTGTTGTAAGTATAATAGCAAACCTTATAACTGCTGAAATGCATTTATACTACATGTACTACAATTATGGATATTATCTCATTGAAATATAACTATACAGTGATAAACTTCTAAATATGTTTTAAAAATACAGATGTGATTTATATTTAATTCTAAGTGTAATGTGTATAAATGCATACGTTGACTACTTCCTAATCTATTTATTATTTTGTTAAAATCATATGTAATTAATTCATGGAAATTAGTTACGGTCATTGTAAATCTAGACTTAATATTAAGGCTAGGATGGAAGTCTATAGAATGGAAGTCAAATGTATAATGTGTTGAGACCAAACATCTCTTCAAAATGTTACTTTTATATTTTACACACTGTGGATTGGAGTTTCTTACTATTTAAGAACTAAATGGATCAAAATGAAAGGTTTCAAAATTGAAAGCAGAGGAACAATGGTTTATTGATTTTCATTTTAAATAAAGAACTTGAACTTCAAAGATATCAGGCAATTTCTTTATTTCCTCTTTTTTGTTTTGAACATAGGGATTGGGAAAACTTTGCACTTATTAGGGACAGTGACAAAAAGTTATCATTTATTTCTGTATTTTTAATAGAACTTCCTCCACCTCTTTTTGTTAAGATGTGTGATTGCAGGTAACAAAACATCACTAATTTACCCATATGATTCTAATGACAACTGATAAAAGTTGTTGTTGGCTTATTGTGAGCCACATTAAATATCATACCTCTTTCATTTAGTTAGTATTTCTATGTCCTTGGAGAAAAAGTCATTGCTTGTTTTATCATTTTGTTTTTTTCTTCTTTCCAAATCAATGCTTAATGACCAGAATATAGGAAATCTATTATTTTTAAAATATGTAATAAACCTGTGCTGACGAGTACAAAATAATTGATGTCTGGTACCAGATTAATTTGGGTAAATGCTTGGAGTCCATGAAATACATCTGTAGGACTATTAATATCTCTTCATTCTCCAAAGCATTCAGTATGTCACAGCTTGAAAAAAATTTGAATTAACAGTAGGAAAGTAAAATATGTGCTATGTAGTTAATTATGAAGAAGATAAATATAAAGATGGCATCTGGATACTAGTGGGAAATCATTCTATTGTGACTCTTGAGGGAGAATAATTGACTGAGTGAGTCTGGAGAAATTAAGCATATTAAGTTTCTGAGGATGTGTAAACTAACCTTATTAATGATGTCTGGTTTTCTGAGGAAAATTGAAATAACTGAAAAATTAGTTGCAAAATGTATCTGGCAGTAGTGTAAAAAATCAAGTGTTGTTTTTGTTGGTCAATCTGCACTCAGTTTTACTTTCTCTCTCCAATAAATACAGCATTTTTGAACACTAGGAAACTATTACAATATATACATAAATTTTATACTTGCAAATAGTTGGCAATTGTTCATTGTAAGAACTCCAGGGCAGATGAAAAGGTTCAGCTCATCAGAGATAATAGAAGTTTATTATTCATTTATAAATATACTTATATATTTATAAAGACTGACTCCTTATTAATAACATTCTGGTATCAAGATAATGATAATCTTATTAATTTTAAATGATGTGACCTGATTTTAATATTTTTATCAGCAGCAGCTCCACAAAGATTGTTAAAGGTTGATTTTGTGTAAATGGTGTACAACAAGATTTTTGTGATTATTTGTGCACTAGACAATTAAAAATTAGAAAAAAAAATGTATTGAAAGCATACATTTGAAAGACCTGGAAAATGATCACAGCAAAACAAACTTTTAAAGAGTTTACTGGGTGGTGCAACAGTGGCTCAGTGGCAGAATTCTCACCTGCCATGCCAGAAACCTGAGTTGGATTCCCAGAGCCTGCCCATGTTAAAAAAAAAAAAAAAGAGTTTACTACTGAAAGGCTATTAGCATTAGAGATAAAAACAACTGAGAGTTTGTAACTTTCCTGTTGGGGATACTTCTAAACTCCCTTTAGATTGTAAAGAACAATTGTAAGAACTCCAGGGCAGATGAAAAGGTTCAGCTCATCAGAGATAATAGAAGTTTAAAAGGAAATACTCTGCAAATGCAAGACCCACAAAAGAGTTAAAGATCCAAGTCTGAATATAAAGTTTAGGTAAATATATGGTCAACTGCTAAACTCTTTATGTTGGGGCCTAGGAACCTGACTAAAAGGCAGCAGAAATACATACACAGCTTAAACGGCAGCAAATGGAAGACTTCCTCAAATTAGATGTCGAAGGGCTGATCACTGTTCTTAAAAAATACTTGGAAATAAAAGGAGGATCCAGCATTCAGGGAACCACAGAATGGCAGAGCCCTACAATCTTAAAATAAAATCTACCCAAATCCTTAATTTAGTGGGTGAATGCTGCAGTGGCAGGGGAGATCCCCATATACCCAGGCCTAAAAAGAATTCGAATTAAGTAATTGGACATCAGCTGCTGCATAAAACAGGGGAGAACTGATTTTGTAATTTTAGTCCATTTGAGTTTATGGACTAGTGGGGCAATAATCCAATAATCCATACTAAGAAGTAGATTCCAGTGTCCTTAATTTATAATTAAAAATGTCCACTTTTCAACCAAAGAATACCAGACATGGAAAAAAAAAATAGAAAATCAAAATCAGGAAAATAAAAAAAAATAAAGTAGTCAATGGATGACTCCAAATTCTGGTATTTTTAATTTCATATGACTATTTATCAGTTTAAAGAATTTATAAAACATGGACTAAATAAGTAAACAGGAAATCCTGTGGAGCTTTCCTTTGATGCTGTAACAAATTACCACAAATTTACTGCCTTAAAACAATGGAACTGTATTTTCTTACAATTCAGAAATCATTGGGCTAAAATCAGTGTAACGTCAGAGCTGGCTCATTCTGGAGTCAACAAAACTCTAGCTTCTTCCACTTCTAGAGGACACCAGCATTCCTTGGCTCCTCTCCTCATCACTCCAGTCTCTGCTTCCATGATCACATTGCCATT
The DNA here is from genome assembly GCF_023851605.1 of Tamandua tetradactyla. NCBI lineage: Eukaryota > Metazoa > Chordata > Mammalia > Pilosa > Myrmecophagidae > Tamandua > Tamandua tetradactyla. The sequence goes on along the minus strand of NC_135335.1, from coordinate 72,754,259 downwards.
TCCTTTACTGTGTTGAATATCCCTCTGACCGTTACTTATAAGGGGCTCTCCAGATAATCCAAGATAATCTCTCTCTATCAAGACCCCTAATTCAGTCTGCAAAGTCTTTTCTGCTATGCAATGTAACAGTCACAAGTTCCAGGGATTAGGACAGAGACGTTTTGGGGGGACATTTTAAGTGTACCACAAAATTTGAGAGTAAATGAATTTATAATTGTGTGCCATATATAAATCTTAGAGCTGAAAGTTAAAAACCTGTGTTCTTTTATAGCTGTTGAAGTTACTGTATGTAATATTACAACTTTATCATTTTTGTTGTGGCATAAAGAATTAGATGTGTGGCCAGCTCCACATTATACTATCTCAAGTCTTTTTCTAATATCCTTTTTTAATGAGCATTTTTCACATTCTTTCTCATTTACTCTTGAATACTGTCATGAACATTTTCTACTCTGAATTCTGAATTTCTAATTTAAAGCATACCATTCTCTCACCATCTCACCTTCCATGCCACTTGTCTAAACACTAAAACCAGAGAATTTTTTCATTCTTATAATGGTCTCTAATCCATTTATCCAAAAATGTGCTTATTAGTCCTTAAATCTTATTGTGTTTATACCATTTTTTTTGCTTCCTTAAAAAGGATTACATGTATGTTTTGAAAGTAATCTTTATGTAAATATTTTCTCCCTCCATCATTTGTTCCTGTCTGGCTGAATTAGAAACTTCTATATATTGAAACATTTGAGTGTTTGTTATTGCATGAAATTAATTGGAGAAAATTACAGAACTGAATTCTCTTCAAATATATGAACTGAGACAGAAGATAGACTCTTAATATTGTCTGTAAGTCCTACTATTCTGCATATATATATATATATATATATATATATATATATATATATATATAATACTTTTTTTTTTTTTTTTGCATGGACAGGCACCGGAAATTTAACCAGGTCTTTGGCATGCAGGCGGGAACTCTGTGTGCTGAGCCACTGTGGCCTGCCCTATTTTGTGCATATATTTTTGTATTGAGCTTGCTTGTATGTTCTCCAAGACTCTGATTGACTCCTCTGTCTTTCTATTATTTTTTTACTCTCTTCTACCAACATACTTTATTTTACCACTATCAAACCTACAAGCTATATCCAAAGGGAAAACTGCATTTCACCCTATCAAAGGTTAATGCTACACACATTTGTGGAGCCATCATCTCTTATTAATCTCTGTTTCTCTATTGTCTCAAATTCAATACTCTGAATGTATTCCCCAATGTATGTCTTCCAGAATAACAAATTATACATAAACAAACAGAATTAAAAATACCAAAAATTAGGAAGTAGAAGGAACTCCTTACTTTGCAGCTATCAACTTATTACTTTGATTTTCAAATCCAAATCATTGAATGTATTTTCTTCTTTATCTTGAATCCACTTCTAAACACATCTGTCTTAACCCTAAGGAGTTAAGATTTGATGCCCACTTCATTCCATTTGACCCATCCTGTTTTCTGAGCTCTTCTGAGAATTTAGTCTCTTGTCTCTAGTTATATGGTTCTGTATCTTATCAGTCACTTTTTTATTTACCCTAACTCTAATTATCATTATTATCAGGACTCAAATATGGGCTACATCTCTTAATATTTTACATTTAGTTGGGTTCATCATTTTCCTTATTTTGTGTATCGTCTACATGCTGCTGGCTTCTGATGAATAAAGGTTTCTAGGAAAAACCTAACCTGTACTCATGCCTAATTATTCCCTGACAAGATTGGCTGACCCATGAAATTTTAATTTTAATATATCTAGAATTGAGCACATTCATTAAACCTGATCTTCATCCCATTTCAGTAAATACCATTCATCTATAAGTTTGTTTAAATACAAATATCTGCTTACTAACATGTGCTAGATGTTCTGTATGTCATACTTTTTACAACAAACAGCCTTACATATTAGATGTAATGATTTTCATTTAAAGAAAGGCACTTGTTCAGAAGGCTTTACAAAGTTTCCCAAGGACACAGAGACCTGACACAAAGACATTTCAACCTTCACATATTGATTCCCATTAATAATTATGTAAAAATTCACTGTGACTGATTTCAAAAATAAAATATGACATGCTTTCAAACCTAGTTTTTGTCTTCAAAGGAAGCATCTGGTTTTCTGGGCTTTTATTCCAGTGATGATGTCATTGCTCAAAATATTATACCTCCATATTGCATCTGAGTATACTCAGTATCCTTTTTTGAAGGATCTAAATATTAGTGAATATATTCTTTAAGAATTATTCTGCTGTGGGAAAGAATTAAGAGTAACTATAAACTAAGTGAAATTAATATGAGTGATCAAATGTAATGATGGAATTTTAATAAGAGCAGTGCAAAAATGAAAATAAAGTTAAACAGGAAAACATTTAAAAATGCTATAAAGTAAACGAAAATTTAAATATTTGTATAGGTTTATAGGTGTTTGTATTTGCATTCTAATGTTTCTTTTAATGTAGTCACTCTGAAAAGTGTAACCCAATGGTACTTTTTGCTTAAATATTTTTGCCAATCATCTTTAGGAATTGTCTAATCTGTTGGTTTATAAACTGGAAAAGTATTCATAAATTTCTATTCAAATCTCATAATTTTTCATAAATTTATATAGGCTAAATTACCTAAAAAACCCTTTTCTCTAAATAGTCAAGCATTTTTACCTATCAATTTATGCGCTAAACTGTAACAGGACAAAATACTTCATAATTGTGTATGAGAAACTAATTAGTTTTGAATATTAATTTAGACCCAGTAAGGTACTTGCTAATCATCCTCCTGCATAAATTTCAATAAATAAGTTCTTATTTGGCTAATGTTTTTGAAGGAAGAATTACTAGTGTCACATGGTGATTGCACAACTTCTGCTGAGAAATTACCCATAGACTTAGATTTAAAAGAAAGAGAAAATATCCCGTGTTCTCAAGTGTATCTTCTTCATGCTCTATTAAAAGCTGCCTCAGGGGTGCAAGCATAGTTCAGTGGTCAAATTATGGGTTCAATTCCTGGCTCATGCACTTTCCAAAAATCAAACAAGCAAAACAAATAAAAATGAACAAGCAAATTCAAGAAATGATGTTGTAATAATGGGTTACTCAGATGGAAAAATAATGAAATGTGACCCTGGAATACAAAAAAAAAAAAAAAAAAGAGCTGCCTGATCCATTCCTTAAAAGAATAGGGAAAATAAATATTCCTCTTAAATATTACATAACTTTGAAGAGGCTAAGACTCATGATAATATTATTGATAATAATAACACCTAAACTATCATCTATTGAAGGGCTGGCTGTGTTCTAACCATTCAGTGTACTTTATATATTATTACCTCATTCTTTCTTTTCCATATGTCATGCTTCTGTGGTTCATTTTTTTCCTTATTTTAATGCTGATCACATTGAGGCTTAGAGAGTTTAAGTGATTTATCAAAGTTTTCACAGCTACTAATTGGGAGTTATACATACCCAATCCTCCAAATCCATTTTCTTAGCCAGTATGCTAAACTTATCCTAGAACCTTCTAGTGCAAACCCATCCTAGACAGGTCAGAGAAAATAGTTCAAATCATGCCTTGTAGAATTAGTAGAAATGCACATGATTGTAATAGAAATAAAATACTAATGGACAGAGATGTCTCCTTCATGAATCACAGACTCATTGATCTAAGTAATGACTGTCAGAATTGTGGGCTGTGCAAGACAAAGACTTTTGAAATATGGAATCATTAACCCAGAGTATTTGAATAGCATACACATTTCTTTAACGTATTATCAAGTGGGAATGGGAAATTAAGCACTCAGAGTAACAATATCAGGGCTCTACAATAGCAAGGATAGTTACTAATACTTCTGGTCCTTACATGCTTACACACTTCAGATTTGTATTAACACTCAACTACTCTCCTTTGAGTTGTAATCCATTAGCTCAAATATCAGAATGGGCTATACTTATAGCATTTTAAACTCAAGATCTCAAAACGAAAGCTTTAATTTTTAGTTCAAAATGAGTTTTATTTTATTTCAAATAATAATATAAGCCTACCCCATTGTATTGTGCTTTGCATTATTGCACTTCAGTTACGTGTTTTTACAAACTGAAGGTCTGTGCCAATCCTACACTGAGCAAGTCTACTGGCACCATTTCTCCAGTAGCCCATGCTCACTTCATGTCTCTGTGTCACATTTTGGTAATTCTCACAATATTTCGATCGTTTTCATTGTTATTACATCTGTTATGGCTTTCTGTGATTAGTGATCTTTTATATTATTATTGTAAGTATTGTAAGCCATTTCTCACTATTCACAGACTGAATCCCTATCTCAATGGTTTGTTCTTCTTGTCCTTTCTTATCTTTGAATAGTCGTGCCACATTTTCACTGTCCTTACTTTTTATTAGTTTTGTTATACTGTAATAGATTTTGCATAGTTTGTGGAATTCACATAAGTGGAATTGTTACATATATACTCTTTCATAATTTCTCACTAATGCACAATGCCATTTTCTAAAGTTAATCCATATTTCTGCTTTTATATGTAATTCTTTACTTTTCCACTGCTTTATAGCATGGAAATGCATATGAATAAAACAAAATTAATAATTGTATCAGCTCTTAAATATTGATGACAGTTTTTGCATTTTTGTTATCTGTATTTTCTTTTAATATTGCTATTAAAAAAATACTCTAGTGACATCATTATGACATATCTCTTCATTCCATGTGCAGTAATTTCTCTAGATTGTAATGTCTGCCAATGTCTACCTTCTCTATATGTTGCCATGTTGTTTTCAAAAGTGATTGGATGTTCTATATGTGAATTGAGGTTTTGGCTATTCAAATGATTATATTTGTCACTATCCTCATACTTTATTATTAAAATGGATGCATTTCTTGCATTATTATATTCCAGTATTATATTCCTATAATTCTGGTTGTATTTGTATTATACAAAAATTTATTCCTTAGAGAAAATTTTATTGACGTATGAATTATATGTAGAGAGAGACAGAGACCCACAAATCTTTGTTTAAAAATTTTCTGTTTTAGCAAAAGATTATAGTTCTCTATTGAAAAACATTATCAATTTCTAGAGCATTCCTTATTCCATAAATAATCATTGTGCCTTTCCAAGCCAGTGTCCCCCAGGGAAAAAAAAATTCTGTTTTCTATATTCCTATACTAGTTTTACTTTTTAGAAATTCACATAAGTGGAAATTCAATATATTATTTATTTTGAAGGGGAAAGTATTTTAAAAATATTTCATTGACTATGCATATATATATATAGTTTACTTCTTTATTTATTCTGAGTGGTATTTTACTGGTATGAATATATCACCAGTTGTTTGTAGCAAACTATCACACTATGCAGCTGTTAATATTTTCTCAATATTTACTAAATTTCTATATGATCAAGCTGCCTGCTATGCACTGTGTCCTATAAGGCCAGAACCAAAGTGCTGTGAAGACTCACTTGCATTATTCCATTGACTTTAATTACAGTGAAGACTGTTCCTCTAGAGGCTTTGAGAGGAGGATCTGCTCCTAAGCTCATTCAAATTATTGGCAGAATTCCATTCTGTGGATTTATAGGAATGAGGTTCCCATTTCCCTGTTGGTTATTGACAGATATAATTTTCAGTTTCAATGGGCTGCCCATGTTCCATGATTTATGAGTACCTCCAACTTCAAGTCAGTAATGGTGGATTCAGTCACTCTCATCATTCATATTTCTCCTGCTTTTTCTTCTGAAGCATCTTTCTGACATTATTCAGTTAAGGTTCTTTATTTAAAGGACTCCTGTGATTACTTTTTTGCTCACCAAGATAATTCTGAATAACCTCCCCTTCTCCAATTCCCTAACCTCAAACATATCCACAAGGTTCCTTTGGCCATGTAAGGTGACATAATCACAGTTTCTGAGGGGTAGGACATGGACATTTCTGGATGACCATTGTTCTCCTTACCACGGAATTATACTTCAACAAAGCTGATGAACTGGGTATCATCACTTGGCCAATTTGACACCAGAACCTAACTCTCACAGTCCACCCTTTGTCAACTTGGAAAGTTGACCAGGGCCAAAAGGAAAACAAGATATTTGCTTATGTACACATACAAACATACTCATAACAAAACAGGGAGAAAATATCCATACAATCACAGTCCTTGTTTCTGTAACTGGTCATGTGGTCATAGTTTATATTTATCACTAATTTCTTCTACTACTGACTCCATGTTCCCTTAACTTTCAGCAAATACTTCAGCTGGCCTTGGTTCTTGGTTCTTTGTCAGGTGGGGTGACCCAAACCTTCATTCCTGAAGTTTCTGGGCTACTTGTAATCCTGCCTGGTTTGGCTTGTTGCATTATTCCATTGACTTTAATTACAGGGCATGGTACACAGAGAGACACCCTAGGGCATCTCCTCTATTCCAGGAAAACTATTCTTTTTATCCATTCTGCAGTTGCACTCCTATTGTCCCCTTATAGTCAAGATCAATCACCCCAGACAGAATAGTAATCAGTGGCATGAGTGGCCCAAAGTGGTCAGGTGGCAGTCTTAACTTCCAGTTCAGTGGAATCACTGTTGTATCTCCTGGTAGAAGCACTGCTGTTTTTGGAACTAAGACCTGTAGACCAGCAGAGTTATGGTTTCAGGGACAGGAAGCAAAACGTTTCCTAGTGAATCACTAGGGGTGATAACGAGCGACATTACTCCCATTTCCACACCTTGATTCTTGGACCTGTGAATCCTGTCTATAAGAGAAAGGGCACTGTGCTGATTTGAAAGGATATATGTCCCCTAGAAAAACACATGTTTTAATCTAAATCCCATTTCATAAAGGGAGAATAATCCCTATTCAATAGTGTATGTTTGAAACTGTAATCAGGTCATCTTGCTGGAGATGTGATTAAATCAGGTTGTTAAATTGGATTAGATGACAACATGTCTCTACCCATTTGGGTGGGTCTTGATAAGTTTCTGGAGTCCTATAAAGAGGACACATTTTGGAGAATAAAAGAGATTCAGAGAGAGCAGAGAATGCTGCAGCACCACAAAGCAGAGAGCCCATGAGCCAGTGACCTTTGGAGATGAAGAAGGAAAATGCCTCCCAGGGAACTTCATGAAAGAGGAAGCCAGGAAAAGAAGCTAGGAAATGATGCCATGTTTTCCATGTGCCCTTCGAGATGAGAGAGGAACCCTGACTGTGTTTGCCATGTGCCCTTCCACTTGAGAGAGAAACCCTGAACTTCAATTGACCTTCTTGAATTCAGGTATCTTTCCCTGGATGCCACAGATTAGACATTTCTATAGGCTTGCTTTAACTGGAACACTTTCTCAGCCTTATAACTGTAAACTATTAAATTCCTGTTTTTAAAAGCCATTCGGTTTCTGGTATATTGCATTCTGGCAGCAAGCAAACTAGAACAGGCCCCATACAGTGGATGCTGATTCAGAGCACACACAGCTTCCTGGAGATCACTGTCCCAGCTGTGCAAGGTATTGCCACCTAACTAGAACTGTAATTGGGTCTTCCAAAGGCCATTCCACCATTCTATAAACCCAGTTATCTCTGGATGATGGGGAACATGGTAATATCATAGATTTCCATGAGTGTGTGTCCATTCTCACACTTCATTTGCTTTGACATGTACTCCTTGATCAGAAGCAATGCTGTGTGGAATACCATGATGGTGGATAAGGCATTTTGTAAGTTTGCAGATGGTAGTTTTAGTGGAAGCATTTCATGAAAAGAAGGCAAACTCATATCTGGAGTATGGTTTTATTTCAGTTAGCACAAATTGGTGCCCCTTCCATGATGGAAGTGGCTCCATGTAAACCTACCACCATGTGGTAGATTGTTCACCTCAGGGAATGGTGCCATACTGGAGACTGAGTGTGAGTCTCTACTGCTGGCAGATTGGGCACACAGTGACCATAGCCAGCTCAGCTTTGGAGAGTGGATGTCCATATTGCTGAGCTCATGCATAACCTCCATCCCTACCATCATGGCGACTTTGTTCATGAGCAATGGCAGAAGGCTGAGGAAAGAGGGTGACATGTATCAAGATGTGTCATCTTATTCATTTGATTATTAAAAACTTCCTCTGCTAACATCACCTTCTGGTGAACAGTCACATAGGACACAAATATCAACATGCTACTCACCCACTCAGAAATGTCTATCCATATACCTCTTCCCCAGACCTCTTTGTCACTAATTTTCCAATCATGCTGCTTCCAAGTCCCTGGCAATCCAGACAAACCAATAGCAACAGCCCACGAGTCAGTATACAAATGCATCTTTGACCAGTTCTTCCAAGCAAAATTAAAAACCAAGTGAACTGTTAAAAGTTCCACCCACTGGGAGGATTTCCTCTTACCACTATCCTTTATGGATGTTCCAGAAAGGGGTTGTAGTGTTGCAATTGTCCAGTTCCATGTGGTCCCTGCATATCATGCATAAAAATCTGTAAACTAGGCCTGAGTATTCTCTTCCTCAGTCAACTGACTGTGGGGAACACCCCAAGAGGCCATAGCTCTGGGCTGGGAAAGAGAAAGTAATGTGGCAGGAGTGGGGGTCATGGGCATTAGGGTCACTTCTTCATGTAACTTACTTCTGTCTTCAGGACCAGCTCAAGCTCTATCTCTAATGTACCATTTCCATTTTATGATGGAGATCTGCTCTGCATGCCTGATTTATGACTTGGTGGGTCAGATAACACACAGCTCATGAAAGGCAACTAAGATTTTATGGTAATTTCATGGTCCATGGTTAAACATTCAGTCTCCACTAAGGCCCAGTGGCAGGCTATAGCTTTTCTCAAAACAGACTTATTTGCAGTGGATGGTAAAACTATGCTGCAAAATCCTAAGTGTCTGTATTGTGATTCTCCCATATGGTCCTGCCAAAGGCTCCAGACAGCATCCCTATTTGCCACTGAAACTTCAAGCACCACTGAATCTGCTGTATCACAAGGCCCCAGTGGCAGAGCAGTTTCCATAGCAGCCTGTACTTGTCACAGAGCCTCCTTTTGTTCTGGTCACCACTCAAAACTAGCAGCTTTTCTGGTAACTCTGTAAATGGACCATAGTAGCACATCTAAATGAGGAATGTGTTGTCCACCAAATTCAAAGAGACCAATTAGGTGTTGTGCCTCTCTTTTGGTCATAGGAATGGCCAAATGCAATAGCTTATCTTTCACATAAGAAGGGATATCTCAACATACCCCACATCACTGGACACCTAAAAATTTCAATGAGGTGGAAGCCCCCTGAATTTTGTTGGACTTATCTCCCATTCCCTGACACACAAATGCCTTATCAATAAATCTAGAGTAGTTGCTACTTCTTGTTCACTAGGCCAAATAAGCATGACATCATCAATATAATGGACCTGTGTCATGTCTTGTGGAAGGGAGAAATGGTGAAGTTTTCTGTAGATAAGACTATGACATAGGGCTGGAGAGTTTTCTGTAGATAAGACTATGACATAAGGCTGGAGAGTTGATGTCCCCTTGAGTTAGGACATTGAAGATATATTGTTAGTCTTGTCAGCTGAATACAAGCTGTTTTTGGTGGTCCTTACTGACAGCTATTGAGGAAAAAGCATTTGCCAGATCAACAGCTGCATAACAGATATCAGGTGATGTTCTGATTTCCTCAAATAATAATACCACAGCAGTTGCAATTGGAGTCACCACTTGGTTAAGTTTATAATAATCCACCTCATTCTCCAAAATCCATCAATTTTCTGCATAGGCTATATCCCTCCTGGAATCCGGTCTTACTTCTGATTCAATATTTTGTTAGGTAGGGGCAGTTCCAATGGTTTCCACTTGGTCTTTCCTACCATAATAGCCTTCATTCCAAAGTCAGAGAACCAATGTGGAGATTGTGCCAGCTGCTGAGTATGCTGATTCCAAATACGCATTCTGGAACTGGAGGAATGACCACAGAATGGGTGCAGGGACCCATTGGACCCACTATGAGATGGACATGAGCTAAATATCCAATGATTATGTGACTTCCATAAGCCCCTACTCTGATGGATGGACCAAAATGATGCTTCTGGTCTCCTGGAATTAGTGTCACTTTTGAGCCAGTATCTAATATTCCCCCAAATATTTGATCATTGCCTTTTCCCCAGTGCACAGTCACCCTAGTAAAAGGCCTTAGGTCTCCTTAGGGAAGGCTGAGAGGAAGATTAGGGTAAATATTGGTCAGTGTAAAGGGGTCCTTCCCCAAGGGTACCCGACCCATCCTTTATTCAAAGTCTGTAAACTGTCTCAAATCCGGAAATTGATTAAGGGGTCATGACTCTTAATGGCCCCTTACTCTGTTTTTGTAATTCAAGTTAGACTTCTGTTCACTTAATTTAGAATTCATATGCTTATATAGCTCAAACAAGAATTTGGTAGGCTGAACATCTATTTTACTTCTAGGTACCCCATGATCTCCTAGCCAACACCACAAGTCTCTGCATGGTATATTATTTTGACTGCTGCTTTGGGTCTGCTGTCCATTATGGTGACCACACCTACCTTGTCTATGGTGATTAACAGTCACCATATGACTTCAACTAACTCAGGATCCAATCACCCCAATTGTGTTTAAGGACTCCAGTTGATCACAAATGTAATAATCCACAGATGCAATCAACTGACTGATGATTTAATACACCAGCTTTCCGGTTTATCAACCAGCCATAAAGTGTCCTTGAAGCAACGGTCAGGCCAGTGCTTGTCTCACCATACAACTGGGAGTCACCACTTAGCTGAATCGATACCAGAACCTAACCATCACAGTGAACAAGCTTATATGAGCACCTTTCTCTTTCCCAATGTTTATCTGTTAGGATTGTGGGCTAGAGTGCCAACCTTTTGGATAAGACCTGTCCTTTGGGACTAGAGTCCCCTTCTAGGAGCAGGGAAAATCTTTGGTTGGGTTGGAGTCCCAAGATTAAGGACAATATTAGAGAATTTAACGACGGAGTTAGTCATATAGGCAAATTTGAAAGGTATCTAAGTTGGAGTATCTTTATATAAACTTGGAATTGTGTTAGTAGTTTACCTTACTGTAAGCCTTTAGGATGTGTTTTACAAAATTGGTCAATGTTCATCTATGAGCCAATGAAAAGGAAAAATATGATTTTTTAATAACAAATCTGGCCTCAAAAAGTGAGGATTAGGGGAACACTGGTTTGAAAATGAAACTTTAAATTATAATACTATTGCTTCAGTTTGCCAAAGATGTGGGGATGTGGTATACTAGAAATTGATTGGCTTTTAGAGAGGGGATTTATTAAGTTATAAGTTACAGGTCTAAGGACATGAAAATATCCAAATTTGGGTACCCAAAAGACTATACCATCTCAGAAGAAAGGCAGCTAACATCTGGATTTTTCCTGTAACATGGGGAAGCACATGGTGATATCTGCTGTCCTCTCCTGTTCTCTGGTTTCACATGGCTCTCTCAGCTCCTGTGGGGCCTTCTTGTTTCCCCCTGGGGTATTTTTTTTTTTTTTTTTTTTTTTTACTTCTCTAAACTTTCTTGGCTCACTTAAAGGATTCCAGCAAGTAGGTTAATATCCACCTTGAACTGGCAGGATCACATCTCCATTGAAACAACCTAATTAAAAGGTCCCCCCCACAATAGATTTCCACCAACAAGAGAAGATTAGAAAGATCTTCTGGGGTACATAACAGTTTCAAACAAGCAAATTCCACCCTCTCAATTCCCGAAAGTCATGTTCTTTCCATTTATAAAATACATTCATGCCATCACGATATTGAAAAAACCTTACGCCATTTCAGTAACAATGCAAATAAAATACAAAGTCAAAAATAGTACAAATTCTCACCAGAATCAGCTCCATGCATGGTTTGTCCTAAGGTAAATTTATTCTCTGTTCAGTAGCCTGCGAATCTCAGAACCAGTTACCTGTTTCCATGTATAAGGGAGGGTCAATCATAGGATAGTTATTCCCACTTCAATAGGGAGAAATTGGAAGGAAAACAGAAGTCAAAGATCTCAAACAGTTCCCAAAACATGCAGGGCAAGCTCCATTACATTTCAAAATCTGAGAGTCATTTATAAAATTATGTTTTATTCTCAGAGCTTGAGAGAACAGCAATCCCACCCTCTCCAAGGGTTTACCCAGCACTTCTGCTCTCTCCAAACACTGGAGTGAGGTCTGTAACATTGTGGCCATGGATGAGACCACCTTGTTCTTGGCTTCACCCTCCTCAAGCATCTAAATGGCACCTAGACTCTCTGCCATCTCCAGAGAACATGGTCAGACCCTTCAGAAGAGTGGGGTAGCGATTGTGTTTTCCACAATCCCTAGGGAATGTGCTCCACATTCTTTGAGGCCTGAGGTAGCAACACTCTTAATGAACAACAAGGCCTCTGCCTTCAGGGCAGACTCACCCTTTCCACATGCATGGATGGAAGTCCACATTCCTGCCCTGAGATTTCCTTAGCATCCATGGCTCTGTCTTTAAAGTCATTTTCCCTTCAGTCTGTCTGTGTTCTGTTTCTTTCAGTCCAGACTGGCAATGGTTCCAATCATACAGATCTTGCCAAAAATTTGTTGGCTTGGCATGCTGTATACAGTGGTCAAAGATATCAGACAATATGACATTCCACAAATCCTTTCTGGATGACTCCATTTCCAATCCTGGCTTTTTCTGAAATGGCTGACTGGTTCCATGTTTGGTGAAATCCTCATGTGGAAAAACATTCTCTGGGTATTCATTTTACAAAAACTCAGGCTTTTCTAAACTATCAGTTTCTGGTTTCTTTATATACAAGATTCAGTTCTCATCTTTTCCCTTCCTAGTCAAATTTTACTACAGGCTGCAAAGAGAAAGCAGGCTACATTTTCCACATTTAGTTTGGAAATTTCCTCAGCTACATACTCCAGCTCATTGTTTGCAAATTCTACCTTCCATTCAACAACATCAAGAGGCAAGTTTACCAAATTCTCTGCCATTTTAAAACAAGGGTCAAACAAAACAAAACAAAACAAGCAAACAAAAAACATGGGCCACCTTCCTTGCAATAACAAGGAAGTTTGCAATAACACATTCATCATTTTTAAGGCCTCTTCAGGAGTTTCTTTTGAGTCCATATTTCTACCAATAGTCTCTAGGCATTTTCTATCAAGCATCACATAATTCTTTCAGTATCTTACCCACATCCTTCTATAAAGCTGTTCCAGTATTTTTGGTATTTACATCTCATAGCACCCTTCTTCTCTGGTACCAAAATCCATTTCAGCTTGCTGAAATTGCCAAAGTGCAATATACTAGAAATGGATTGGCTTTTACAAAGGGGATTTATTAAGTTACAAGTTATAATTCTAAGGCAATGAAAATGTCCAAATTAAGACACCATGAAAAGCGTAACTTGTTGGGGGAAAGACAGCTGATATTCAGGGTTCCTCAGTCACATGGGAAAACAAGTGGTGATGTTTGTTGTCCTTGTCCCTAGGCTTCAGGTTTCAAATGGCTCTCTCAGCTCCTGTGGGTCCTTCTTGCTTCTCCCATGGATGTTTTCTTTCTGAACTTCTCTACATTCTCTTGTCTTCCTTAAAGGCTTCCACCGAGTGGATTAAGATCGTCCTTCAGTGGGTAAGATAACATCTCCATTAAAACAACTTAATAAAAATGTCCCACCCACAATAGGTCTGCACCCACAAGTATGGGTTAGGAAAACATGACTTTTATGAATGCGTAACAGTTTCAAACTGGCACAGTTATCCTGCAATTAAATGTATATTGTAAAATAGAGGAGAAATGGGATAAAATCCCACATGTTCAGTCTTTTATGTATTTGTATCAGAATAAGAATTTACAGATAAGATACAAAATTATGGTTTAAACCAGTGAGTTTTGTGTTTTTGCTTCTGATGCATGGCTAAAGACCTTTAATTGAAGCCAAAAGTTTTCTATTTGTGCCTGTCTGCTTGTTTAATATATATTGTTCTGTTATCAAATGGTAATACCAAACTAGCAAAGTACAAATTCTTAAAGGAGCTCTATTCGAATTACTCAAAATTATGTAAGCATATATATATATATATTATTTATATGTGTAAGTTAATATCCCTGCAGTCCCAGATTAAAAGATTCAAATTCTAATACTCTTTAAACTCCCTCTGTCTTCCTCCTCTATGTCCTAGTTTAGCTTAACTCCTTTTCTATTGTAATAAGATTTCCCAAATCCTACTCAAGTCTCAATGGGTTTTGTAAAATATTCAATCTTGTTCAGTTTATGAGTCTTGTTACTCAGACTTTCATAAATTAAATTACAAGACTGTTGGTAAAGGTCATGCCAAAATCTGGATAGGCAAAACTAATTGGAAAAATCCCGTAAATAACCTTTCAAAGTGAAAAGCTGAAAAAGCATTATAATCAGGTAAAGAACTTTGTAAAGTCTACTTGAATTTGATCCCAAATTATTGATTAAGGAAAAATCCAATAAATTCCCAAAACCTATGAGCCTGTATATGAATAATGTAATGGAAAAAAAATGAGAAAAATATTCCTCCAAAGCTTAAAGAGCAGCGATGTAAGCCCTAATAAATCCCCTAGGCACCAGAATTCAGAAAACTGGCAATTGTAATTCTTGTAAATAACCTGGACATTGAAAAAGAGCCTGTCTAAAACTTCCATCAAATGGCAGCAACCTCTAAAGCTTTTTGTCCTCAAAGAAAGAAAAGTGCCTTTCAATGGTATTGCTAGTGCTGTACCAGGAAACAGCAGAGGCATTTGAAATTGTCCACATCACATCTTTAGGTGAAGTAAATTTAATAATTAGAAACAATTAAAAATTAAGGCATCTCTAAGATCTGTCCTGTAACTATTTGTTGAATAGTGGTTTGAAAATTATTGTTTTTTTTTCTTTCTTTGCTTTGGATATACATTATATGATACAATAAAAAAGTAAAAAGAAAAAATGAAAGTATGCAGGCGACAATAAATAAGAAACTAAAGCCACCTTATCTGTCTTAAATCCCACTGCTCTCATTTGAAATTCTTAAAATCATATTGAACAGACCAGAATAAGAAGATAATTTCCAAGCATATTCCTATCCTTTAAGTCAAAGAAGTAAAATTTTAATTCTACCCTCTTTTAAATATTATTGCACCCTATTTAACTGCGCTCTTTACGTCAAACCTAAACAAGGTGTGACTCCTCCTAGATATTGGCCAAATAAAGTCATTCTAACTCTCCCTCCTCCCAAAACTAAAGCTATTTTTTTTTTCCTTGAAGGATACTGTAGAAATTAGATTCCTAATTTTTTTGATAGCTCAATCTTTATATTCCTAGTTTAAAGCTAAACAAAATGAGCCATTTATTTAGGAAAAATGAACCAATTAGGCTGTGGCAAAAGGGTTGGAGGCAGCAATTTGGGGGAGGTGCAGATTTAGTTTGGAGTTCTCACTTCTGGGCCTGAGGAATGGGGGTGATAGGCACAAGGGAACTGTTGTGGACTAAGTCCTGTTTTGAGTGGTTTGCCCTATGGGGTGGATTCCTCACTTCAATTTCTGTGGAATTCCAAGGGAATTCCCCAATTTGAAATTATTTTTTTTAATAATACCTTTGCAGCAGTATACACATTAGAAATATAATTATTATAATATTCTGTAGCTTTGGGATTAAGGTAATTAAATAGAATCCAAATGTCGAATTACAAAAAAAATGAGTAGGTAAAGGGAAAATGTCTCTGAGAGCTATAGAAATGTTTTCCTGAATTATGCTTAAGACAATTTAAATAATTACAATACATTTTCCATAGCCTAATAATCACTATGATTTTGAAGTTGCTCATAAGTCTGGGATGTTTTGGAAACAAAGAATGTTTTAACCTTCAATGTAGAAAAAATAAACAGCTCTTGTGTCAAGATACCACAATATGCTATTGCTAGAGCTCTGCTGACCCCAGAGCCAAGCTCTGCACCAAGCTTGGAGTCTTGCCATGGAAAGTATTTAAAGACAACAAAGCAAGAAGTAGTAAGCAATGAAGTTTATTGAAAGATTAAAACATGCTAGAGAAATTAGTGTAGGCATGCTCAAGGGAGAGACATGCCCCAAGTGGTATGGGTTTAGTTTGATTCATAGGAAGGTTTTGCTGGCAGTGATTTTCCATTTTGACCTTTGAATGCTAGGTGCCTTCTTTGTTTCTAGGAAAGGTAACTATTATTGCTTTTTGGCTCCTGTCATGTACTAAAAGTTTGTTTGGGGCACAGAATTTAAAAATCTTAATGACCATAGGCTTTCCATTTTTAACTAAGATTTCATTTTGGGTTCATGATTTGACAAGCTTTATGGTTTGGGGGAATTCGTTGACTTTAGTGGTAATTCTTGTTCTAGGAAGTTTTCAAATGTACATTAACTTCTTTGGAGCTAATTAATTAGGAAATCAAGGACCACAGTCTTAATGCTTTATCTATCCTGGCTCAACTTCCCCCCCAAGGAGTCAGACACTCTTAACCTTAAGGGGAGGATGAAGGGTGAAGGTCAGTTTTCTGGTGTTTATTCCTACTGTTTTATGAGCCGTTGACCCTGCCTGCCAGGATTTAAAACTCTTTCTTTATTCTAATAAAGGTCAGAGTAGGTTGGTACTGTTCTTGAAGCTTGATATCTGTGAGCTAGACTGCATTTAGTGTTGAATGCTTACAGTCTGTTGGAAACAACTTTAACATGCAGCTTAAATATACATAGGCCCAACATAAGAATGAGAAGAAAGGGTATTAAATTATCTAGAAAAAGGAGGATCCAAGTAGTTAGATTAGGCAGATGCAGTAAAGGATACCAGTCACTTCCAGCATTGTTTTTATTTCATTTGGCTTATTCCCAAAGAACTCATATATATGTTCTTGAACTTCATCTGAGTGCTTGACATAAAAGAGGCACTCTTATAATAAGAGGCAAGCTCCCCTATTGGTGTATTCACTGCTAGGGACTCTGTTTCATTCCAGAGGAAGTCTAGAGTTTGTGCAGTAGATTCTAAACTATATTTAAGCTCTAAGGAGAAATTGTGGTGGAATTGGTAGCTGGTAATAAGTTCTTCTACACTGAGTCCAGTGGCTGTGAGTATTGTGTCTGGTAAAAGAAGGATTTGAGGAGGAAATGCATACTTTGTCAGGAGAACACCATAAAGGAAGAGAGGGAAATCAGGTTAATGTTGATAAATAGGATAGTTTTGGTCTAGCATAAGCTAAAGAGTAAGAGTCAGTCCTTTTACTGCATAAAGTCAGGTAAATATTATTTCAGGAGAGAAATAGTCCTTCCACAGTTTTGAGGATGACATCACAGTACAGGGTAATGAGATGCCCACAGATATGATACAGACTACTGGTCACCTACCTAGACCTAAGGTTACTCTACAGGTATTTTTGCCCTTATCTGCCCCTGGGATATGAAGGCATATATTGGAAAGACTCATTTGAATGGCAGTTATGGGTGAAAGAGGGGTGATGCTGCCTCAGGGTGCTCATAGAAAAGAATGCCTGGCAGTTTTCTAGTTTGCCAGTTTATATTAACAAAGGGTTCTGGCACTTTTGGATCTGTACTTTACGGATCTCTTCCTGTTAAGCAGTAGTTTTTAGTAAAAACTTAAGATTTTGCCAGTTTGGACAGAATTGGGTTTTATCCCAACAGTTAATTAAGTATTGGTTAAAGCAAATTGCTGCTTCATCCAACTTAGTGAGGAAATAATTGGAGTTCTTGCAGAAAGCTTGGTTCCTGCTTGTGGACTTCCTTGGATTCAGTTTTTGGGGTGCAGGGCTGCTGCTTCAAGGTCCCAAGTACACTCATTTGGGCAGATGAAAATTATGGATTTGCGTAAATCAAGTGCTATCTCTCCCAAGTAAAGACCCCTGGTGGAATTTGGTGATGCAAAAAGAGAAAGTGATTTGGGGGTCTATTGTGATTTTGGAGTATATAGCACCTGTAATAAGAAGTATTGCAAGTTGATGATCTTTAAATTGGTTTAAAAGGGGGAAGAATGCTCTTGGGAAGGAGTCTAGGGGGACCTAATTATAATGAACCCACAGTTCTGTACACTACTGTGTTAGAGAAATGGAACAGCTTGCATTTTCCCAATATATACAGTTGGTTGGCCAACTACAAGCTACAGTGGATTCTAGAATCCTTAGGACATAGCTAACAATAGGACAGATTGAGGCAATGGGAAACATAGCTTAAGAGGCGTTTTACGGGATGATCCAATAGGAAGAAAGGTGCAAGGAATAGTAGAGTGCAAGGGTCAGAGAGAGCTAATTATATTTAGCTCTGCTTTTTTAGTAAGAGTTTTAATTCCTCTAGTGATTGACAGCTGTAGGATTCTTTCTGGCCAGGAGGGTCTGCAGGATCCCAGCCAGGAAGACTGGACTGAATTCAACTGGAAATTCCACTGACTTTTTTACTGTGGTGGGAGTAACAAGAATTACAGAGTAAAGTCCCTTCCATTTGGGCTTCAGCTGGAAGCCAGGCCTGCTTTCTTGCCAAGTTTTGATTGAGATTGGCTCCCCAGGATTTACCTTAGGAGAGGGCAAATCTCCCTCTGGGGCAGAAAACAGTTGGGCCTCTAGGACCTGTATACGTTTTTGTGTGATTACCAGGGAAGAGAAGTTAGTTTATTGTTTGAAAACCACTGATTTCCTCTTGCTTCGAGAATGTCCCTGACTTGTTTGGGGGTATACTGTTTGAGTTTGTCCCTATGTCAGCTTGGTGGCTTGTCTATAGATAAGGCTCTTAATGTTCTGAGTCAGGGCAGCTGTAACTGGGCTGCGGCATTTCATGGCTTTGAAAATTATTGAACAAGTTGGGGAATGCTTCCAAGCTTCTGTCCTAAGACTCCTGATGCTTCTTTCTTTTCAGTCATATGTAGGTAAAAGGGCTTATTTAAGTTTGGCAGGCCCTGGGAAGACAGGCTTGGAAGAGTTCCTTTGAGGGTGATGAAGGGAGCCTCTTGCTTTCTTCCCATTCTAAGGGGGCGCTATTATGTCCCCTGATGGCTTCATATAGAGGCCATGCAGTTTCTACTGACCAGAGTACCCTGCTGTCCTTAGGAAGGCTCTTAATTTCTTTTTGTCTCAGTGGGTAGCATGGAGAGTATAGCTTGGACTCTTTCATGTGACAAAGTGTGATCCCCTGGGGTGAGGACAAATCCAAGGTAAAGAACTCTTGGTAGGGCAATTTGAGCCATAGAAGCCAATACTCAGTATCCATGTTCAGCTAAGAATTAAGGGTGGCAATGGTGTCTGTGAGGGAGGCTTGCCTGGTGGGACTGCATAGTAATAAATCATCCCACATACTGAAGAAAGGAGCTAGATTCTAAATGCAGAAGGACTAGGTTTTGTGCTAGTGCATTTTCAAAGAGATAATGCTTTCCTTAAACCCTTGAGATTGGGTTCTTCAGGTGAGCTGGGTTGGGGTAGTGTCTCCAGGCCCTACTACTCAAAGGTAAATAAAAACTGGGAGTCTGCATATGAAGGTATGCAGAAGAAAGCATCTTTTAAATCGAGGATTGAGTATCACATGGTGGAGCTTGGGATGTTATTGAGGAGCGTGTAAGCATTAGTAACATAGGGTGGAGGGAAATGACAAATTAGCTTAAGGCCCCAAGGTTTTGCACTAACCAGTAAGTCCCATTTGGCTTTATAAGGAAAAGGATAGGTGCATTACAACAGAATCAGAAGAGAATGAGAAGTTTTGCATTTAAGAATTTTTGGACAATATATTGGAAAGCTTTAAGGTCCTCCTGCTTAAGGGGGTACTGTTTTTTTCTTGGAAAGTGGTAAGGTTTTCTGTACTGGTTTACAATATGAGGGACATGAATTGTCTTCCTGGGAAGCTCTGATTCCCAGAGTTTGGGGTCCACTTGACTTTTTCATTCTGAGGGGAGGAACTCGAGAGTGTTTTCAGTCCCAGTTAACTCTCTATATAAGACTACAATATTTTTAATGGGGCCTTTAGTTTCTTGCTTTTGCAAATAGTTTATTACTTGGATTTGTGTACCTAACATCTTTCCTAGAAGCAGAGTGGGACACTCTGGTATTATTAAAAACTGAAGACTCAAAATAATGCTACCAATTTAGCATGGGAGATATGGAGTGAAGACTTCAGACTGAGACTTCCAGACTACTCCTAACTATGGGACGGGTCTTTGAGGAGAGAGGGCAGAGTGAGAGGCAAAGAAAGAAAAAGTGGCTCCTGCACCAAATAAAAATTGAATGGCCTTTCCCACTATGTCAAGGGTCATTGAGATCAGTGCTCTTCAGTGAGATCCAGAGAGCCAGTGGCCCAAGTTTGGGTGCGGTCAACAGGACTTTTAGAGAGGTTTTGCTCCCTTGGAGGCTCAGTGTACTCTCAGGCCCAGTGTCCAGCCTTCCTGCACCATGGATGGGGTCCAGGGGCCTCTCTCCAACACTGGGGCCTCTTTTGTTCTTGTGAGCATTTTTGCCTCAAGTGCTCAGACTATCCAGATCAATGACAAATTCCATGTGGCTTCTTCCAAGAATAGTACTGAGGTAGCTGCCTACCATTTATGGCTAGAGCTATAAGCCTTGCATCGGTGTGGATTCTCTTTCCTCTCTCAACCTCTGCAATCTTGTGTCAGTTATTACAGACAGAAAATGTGATACTCAGGAGGTCATTCATAGGTGTCTGGGACCCTGAGGGCATTTTCTGCATTTTTCTCCTTATAATCTGAGGCTGACTGGCCTATAAAGAAGGAATTTAACATGGTTTTCCCTTCCTCAGAATCTGGAACTAATTGGTATATGTTCTTATGGCCTCTATTAGTCTCCTTTGGAACGTAGCAGGGTTTTCTTTGTCTTCCTGATTTATACTCTACAGCATGTTGTTATTTATAGACTTGATAATACATTTTTTCATACCTTCTAATAGGCACATAACCATGTGATCCTTTACATTAAAATTCCATTGCCCTCTTTGATAGTTCCAGTTGGGGTCTATGTTTGGGACAGCTGTGGTCCCCTCCCTATGCCATGCTGGCTCTTGCCCATGCGACTTGTCTGCATATACTTAGGATTCTGCCTAAATCCTTTATTTCTCCTCAGGAATAACACAAGAGGGTAGAATGACCTCAATGTCCTCCCAGGTAAATCCATATAACAGGACCAGATTTTTTATTTTCTCAATAAACTTAAGGGGATCCGTAGAAATATTTTTGTTTCTTGTACTGTCTTAAGTTAATCATAAAAAAAGGGACATGGACTCTTATAGTTCCCATATGACCACTGCCTACTTCTCAGAGGGAGTATATTCCATTTCCTTCTGAACCTTTCTCCTTTTTCTCTGTAGGGAGGTAGGGGGCTCCACTGTGATTATTGGGCTTGAATAAATGGGTGGCACAGTGGACATGTGGTTCCTTGCCTTTTTGTAAAGGAAGGGGTGTAAAGGGGCTTCTGGCCTGAGGCTCAGGGTCCAGGTTGGGTGGCAGATTCCTCCGCTGGAAGTCCAGCTAGTAATGGATCATATAATATAGTCTCTTATTTCCCCATTTTACTCCAGAAGGACTCATCTTTTAAATCTTCCTGAAGATAACAAACTTTACAAGTCCTCCTCATGGAGTTGTCTTAATATAGAGTCTGTACATATGGGATTTCAGACCATGCCCCTTTCATTTTGCCAAAACGAAGATCTAATTGGATAATGGCATTAAAGACAAGAGTGAAATTCTGAGGCCATTGCTCTCCTTTTTCTGTTTTATAATGGGGGCAAGCAATTTTATAATAAAAAAATAAGCTTTTTCCTTTTCAGCTCAGTGGTCAGTGGGTCATTCAAATTTTTCAAGATGAAGTCCAGAGGACTGTCAATTGGGATACTGGATGCAGTGCCTATACTCTGAAAGAAGAGCGATATAGGGTTACACTCTTGCTGAGGCCCAGCATCCTGTGTGCCATTCAGCTGAGAAGTGCATGAAACAAAGTTAATTTTAATCCATTATAAATTGCAAAGGAAATGTCAAATTAAAAAAGGTTTTTTAACCTTTTTTTATTGAATTTGTATCAGTGAAAATTTGTTTATATAAATATTTCAGATTGTATAACATTCTTAGTAATTTAGCAATAATCACACTGCCCAAATTATAGCCTGATACTGATCTGAATGGTATTAAATAATATGGTGTTATTAATTACAATTTTAGTTATTCTTTAAAAAATGCTACATGTCACAAAGACAATCAAATTTCCTTTTCAGTTACATTATTTTACTCTGATACTTCTCTGAAAGTAAATGCAGTCAGCTACAAGTCAGAGCTGCATCTTCAGCATAAAGGGATGTTAAATCATAAAACCAAGACTGTATAACGCATATTCTACCTGTCAATTAGCATAACCCTCATAAAATTGTAAAAGTAAGACAGGGTTCAGTGCCTCAACCGACAGATCCCTTTTAAACATTTTTAAATGAACAAATACAGCTATCTACTTCCATTGGTTATAAATATTTTCTTGTTATAATATGTCTGCTTTCTAGATAAGTAAAAGCATTTCCTGGTCACAAAGTCACTGCATTCAGAGTAGCTAAACATAAGTATATATATTAAACTTCCCCACCTGGAGAGTTCCTGCTCATCTTTTGAGCTATGCAAGCTCCCAGTTCACTAAAGTTGTAATCAAGGATCTTTGTGGGTCTTATCTATTAACCAGTGCCTTCCCTGTCCTGATCATCCTCGGTTGTCAGGAAGAGTAATTTTATGAAATCCCTTAATCTACCACAGCCAGAGGACCTGCCTATAGTCTTATCAAACCTATGGCCAATTGGACTTTTAACACAGAAACTTATAAATAAACCCTGGGATATATGAGTCTTGTCGTTAAAAAAAAAAAACAAAAAAAACACTAATGGGCCAAGCTCTTTGCCTAAGAGTCACCCTCTCAAAACCTCCTTGTTACTTAAATGTGGCCTAGGCCAAATTCCACAAATGACCTCATTACCTTCCCCCCTATATGGGACATGACTCCTAGGCACCAAGGGATTAATATCAAATATTAATCAGCAGGGAGAAAGATCTTAATCAAAAGCAGAAAATGTTAAAAGAGATAAAACAAAATAAAGTTTCTATGGGCAAGAGATTTGAAATAGAGTTTGGGAACCATTTTGGAGGTTACTCTTATGCAGGTCTCAGACAAGTTCACAAACTGCCACAGTTTACAAAGCCTCAAGCAAAAGTGTTCCTGAAAACATCTGAACACCATAAACAAGCCACATGGCTACACAAAACTAATATTCCCTCAGTGGGTTTTATCTTAGAATCTATGAAAAACGATTTCCCTAGTATGGCATGATTATATCTACTTTTAAGTCCCTTAATCATAATCCTACTTTTATTCAGATTTAAAATTTTTCAATTTACTTCTTAAGTTTTTTTTTTTCCTCAGAGATGTAAAGCCTCCAGATTGTTCCTATACAATTTGAATCCTAAAACTCAGGGATGCAATTCCTTCCAGTAAACAATAACCAAGAACTCATGTGTTCCTTCAGCTCTGAGCCAAGTAATTCTATTCCTCATACCCTAATCTATCCCTTTAATCACAATGAAACAGCCTGAGTGGCCATTGTCCTGAATCACTGATGATGTTAAAAACTCAAGGGGGACTGAAACCATAGGTAAATTAGCTGGGAGCCCTAAGTAAAAATCGAGATTCAGGCCAAAATGTGCTGCTTCTCAGATTTTATTCCTCCCCCATTGCTAAAATTCTTTCTGAGCTTTTCCTGCAGAGACTCAAATTTAGCTACCATCAGACTCAGATGCCCACAGGACATGTTCATACACTGATACATTGTGTTCTCGCACCTTGAACAACTTCTGAGATACTAGGAACAAATCCTACTTCCTTCAAAACCAAGATTACAGGGATGAAGAGTTGTTCAAGTGAATAAAACTTGTAAGTGATCCCTCTAAAGGAAGATAAGATGTGGTTCCTAGCATATTCTTACCATATATAGGCAGTATAGGCAGTTCTATAAAGATCCAATTAGAATATTCTAGTTCAATTCCTCATCACTGCCCTACTTCTTTTTGTTTCCATCCTGTAAATCTCCCTTAGTTCTTAGATCAGGGAGACAGATTTACGTTTGCCCGCTTTCCCCTTGCCAGTTGACCTCGCAACTAAGCTTTTTATTATCTCAAAATTCTGATTTCATGGCTTTAGCTTCTGCGCACATCAGTCAGCAAGCCCACTGCTCAGGAGCAAAAATATTTCCCCAGGTTTTAACACAGGGCCTAGGATTTCATAGACAGTCAAAATATTTATTTTGGTCATTTTTAATTTTCAAATTAAATGGATATGTTTATTGTTGTTTTGCTCCTAGGTATATGACTTGAGAAATAAAACAGAAATAAAATACTTTAGAAATTTTAAAGAGAGTGATATAATTTCTATTTTGCTTTATGCACATATTTGTGACCAATTAAGATTGCTGTACTTATTTTGAACTTTAAAGTTTCGGCAATTCAAACATAAAGGTGTGTTTCTAATGAAAGTGATTACTTCTTTTTTCATTTTGATACTAAAGGAAGACATTATTTTTCTAGAAAATTCAATAAGGTAACCCATATCAGCACCCTGCACTACAGACTGATACAGGACTCTGAAAGGACATGATGAGCTAATTCACCTAGATTTCCACTAAAAGGCCAATCAGCAAATGCAGATTCCCCAAACATGTATATAATTTGTCTTACAAATTATTTTTATATAAAAATTAATTTTAAAATTCACCTTTTGGTAACTCAAAAAAATGTATTTCATTTTGAAGTTGAGTTTCTTAGGCAACCACAAACATGGAGGCTGAAAATTTCTGAAAAAATTAAAAGATTAGTAAATGTTTATAATGAGTACATAATACATTTGGGAATGAAGACATTAAAACTATTACATTTTTCAAGTTAAGAATTAATGATACCCATTAGTTACACCAGAATATGAACTCATTGGCAGGGAAGACAGTAAAGTACAGAAAATTTGGGGGGATATATTATATTCATAAAATATTTGACTGAATAAAGTGATATATGGTAGCAAAGTAGTTAATTTGGCTGACTTAGGATAACCAAATTTTAAAAGGAACAAATTATAATATTAGAAGAAGACTATGAAAACAATTATTTTATGATACTAGACTCTTATTTTCCTCCAATGAATTTTACTGAAAGAGCACAAACTAATTTTAAACAACTTTTTTCACTCCTAGAAAAATGAAGCGTTTGACAACTAATGACAACCTCCATATTTCTTACCCAATGTGAGTGCTTGAAAGTAACTGTGCTCTTTGAATGTTTAAATGAATAAAAAGGTGCATGAATATTTAAAATTTGATAGGTTTAAATTAAATATTAATTAATTTAATTAAATTAATTAAAATAAAATCTACTTTAGATTTTGCATTGCCCACCAATGGCTTAAAAATTTTCATTCTCACTCTCAGTAATTATGTAAGTTTTATTTCTGGCATCTACAGCCATGCAATTTTTTCCCCAAAGTGTTAATAGCTAGGATATTGCAATTTGAAGTAATGAATATATTCACTAATGCTTTCTCTGGATTGAAAAATAAAATTCAAACCATAATAATCAGGTCAGTTGTATTGAAAACAGTGAATGTATGCCTGAATATACTTTATTTGAAAGGAAAAGTCTTTTTTTATTTTGGGAAACTTTATAAAGTTCATTATGGAAATTCTGTAAGCTATATTATAAGAAGAATAATTTTATTACTGCAAGTATTTGGAACACAAAGAAGTGAAGAAAAATTGTTATTGAAGTTGAAGTAAGGAAACATGGGGAGAGAGGACTAGAGATGTTATTATGTTTTCTCATAGGAAATAATCTTCGTGAAATTTCTGGAATGGAGTATATGGCAAAGCTGACATTCTGATGAAAATAATCTAATAGATATTTATGTGAAAATAGACTAATCAATTTCAAAATACAAAAAAATATATATTTTTAAAAGAGTGGCAAAAAACGTTACATGTTCAAAAAGCTTCATCTCAAATGTTTCCCTCAGCCTTAAAGGAGGATAAATATAGTGATGAGAATAAGAATAGAGTGCCATGCTCCATTTCAGGTTTCAAATGGAAACTTTCTTGACTACAACTTGACTTGGATAATCATTCTTCTTCTACAGAAGAATGAACAAGTTCTACAAAAATAACAAGATCCTGTATATATTTTACTTTCAATCACAAGATAACTTTCTACAACTAAACTGATTTTATAGAATGAAACATTTTTGGATTGATTGGCATGATTTTTGAGGTTTGCTTCATGTTAATCTCTCAGTGGATTGGAGGGAGTCAATGCAGTTATAAATGAACCAGGTTTAGCTATGAGCTAAATTTGCAAAAAGTTAATAATGGGGACATATTTGGTAATGGGTATGTTTTGAAAACTTAAAAATTATTAAGTAGTATCTGGTAACTTCATATAATCTTACTCTTTTTTAAATCAAATTTTATAAAACTGTTCTCTAACAGATTTTTTTCCTACAATATTAAATACTTCCACCTGTTTCAAATTTCACTGCCACCATAGTGCACCATTCAACTTTCCCCTGTTTTCCCTTCTTAATGTGGCTCCCACCTCAAACATAGAATAGTCTATTCTAGTCTATTTAAACCCTTCAGTAGTTTTGGGGTTGAAGAATTATTTCTTTTTTGGTATTCAAGTCCATAATGACCTCACCACATGTTATACCCCCTATAAAATGTCCAGTTGTCTCTAATTCAGCACATAACCTATGGCACAGTTTGCAGTGCTCTTAATCATTCTATTCCTGAATTTTCCTCTTTTGAAGTACAAACTAAAGTGGTTACTCTCAGATATTTTCCCTTAGAGCAATAAGTAATATTACATCTGCTTCATTGCTTCTTTATAGCAATGTGAACTTTTCCCTTAGCAATTATTACAATTTATAATATTATATTTATCTGTGTAATTATTTGTCAGTTTAAATTGTGACTCTTTTGTTCAAAAGTGTACCCCACTGGAACTACCAGTATCTTATACTATAGACACTCAATAATATAACTTTTAATTAAAACTTTAATGAAAAGCCTTTATTTAATGGCTGCCATGATTCAAGAGAATATTATAACAGAAAATGCAATTAAATTTTAACTGTGGAGTAGCCATAACTGTTTTTTGTAAATCTATCTTACACAGAGTCAGGAATTATTTATACAATATACAACATATTTATCTTATTCATTTATCCATTAATTTAAGAAATGTGCCTTCTAGTGAGTTAACAAAGTAGTGCTTAACTCATGAAACTTGCATTCTAATGAAGAAGCTACTCAATAAACAAATTTAATTTGATGTAGTTGTAATTTCCTGGGGAATGACAAATGCTAAGAATTAAAACAGTGCAAGCAGATGGGCAACATTTATTTATTTATTTATTTATTAGTTATTGAAGAAGTTTTGTTATTTTTATTAGTATAAAGGGAAGACTTCTCTGACTAGGCATTATTTAAACAGAGCCATGATTGAAATGGGAGAATTTATTATGAAGACCAGGGTATGCTTGGGTGGGTAAAGGATGAGTGAGGAGGATAGGGTGATGGACAGGCTGATCAGTAATTCTCTATGAAAAGTTTGCAAATTTTTATAACTTTTTGCTTAAGGGATGATAATAAAAAAAGAAAAGATAAGAAATAACCTGAAACTATGTAGTTATCTTCATTATACTTCATTTCCACAAACACTTGTGATTTTTTTCCTTATTATTACTCATAAGAATAAGATCTAATGTGACAGCAGCTCTTTATTATTCAGTTAGTGAGATGCCATTTACAGCCATAGTGAATTTGCCTGCTGGGAAAATGTGCTACTGTGAATGCCTTTTCAGTTTCTAAGATATTTGGTAAACGTCTAAGTTGACAAGGTAACATTTGCCCTATGACTAATTTTAATGAGTGTTGATTTAATTCTTTCAGTTTCATTTATTATGCACTCAATTATCATGATCTGTCACAAATGTTTCAAATGTCAATGAATTGCATTTTTCCTTCTTATATGAGTATTGCATACTTGGAATCAAAGACAAATGAATTTACAAATTTTAAAATAAGGTTAAATCCCATGATTAGAAAACAAAATAAAAACTAAATTGGAATTTTGGGAGTGTTTGTATATGTTTTAATTTCCCAATCTGCTAAAGGAAATGGGTAAGATTAAACAATGGGAATTTATTTGCTCACAGTTTGGAGTTAAGGTAAAAAGTCTAAATGAAGGCATTATCAAGATAATGTTTGCTCTCAAAAGGCTGTAGCATTCTGGGGCTGGCTGCTGTTGGCAACCCTGAGACTTTAGTTTGTCACATCACGTGGCAAGGCATGTGGTAGTATCTTCTGGATTCTACAGATAGATGGGCAGCCTCTGGTTACTTCTTCTGTGACATTTTCTCTAAATTTCATTCTGCATATGAAGGACTCCATAATAGGTTTAAGACCTTCCTGATTAAGGTGGGTCACACTTTAACTCACAAAAGGTCCTACTTATAATGGGTTCACACTCACAGGAATGGATTTAATTAAGAGCAGGTTTTTTATGGGGTACATACAGTTCCAACCTATCACAGTATGTTTGCACATGTAACAAACCATTAAAAAATAGTAAACTTTAAGTAGAAATAATATATCCTTTGGGGTTTTATTCATTTGCACCAAAATGATTACATGTAAAGACTATGATGAGTCACTTCAGAAAGTTGTCAGTTTCTTATAAATTTAAACATGTACTTATCAGAAATTATCTAAAATATTACTCCTAATTATTTTCCCAGATGAAATGAAAGTTATGCCAGCGTGCAACTTTGTATATTTATAAATCTATTATTCATAATTTCCAACCATTTCAACTGGAATATGGATTACTAAACTATGCTACATCCCTATAATGGAATATTTCTTAGTTCGGAGTAATAAAAAGGGATGACAACAAAAGAACACAAAGAAATTTTTTGCTGTGTCCAAACTGTTGTTTATGGTAATGATTTTGTTGGAGCTATGCTTGTATCACTTGTAAAAAGTCAAATGCACAATTAATATGGTGACTATTACTGGGTGCAAATAATTATTTTTTTAATATCCCTCAAAAATATCACAAAGGCAAGGACAACAACTTGTTAAGGTACAAATTCTTCATCAGTAGCTTATATTCTAGTTAAAGCAGTATGTAATTATCAATAAATGCAATCCATTAGAAAAAATGTAATGTGCTAAAAGCTGCTAAATATTTATCAAAACCACATTTCTTTTCTACACAGTCAGACAATATTTCCTTGATGCCCTTGAAATTTTACCTGATCATGTATTGAATTGTATCCAATGCAAGGAAAATCAGGGAGGCATGTGGGACTCCCTGACTAGCTAGCTATACACTCAGTCCCATACACACTTTCGAGGCTCAATCTCTTTTTGCCACCTTGGTGATTTTTGGAGTTGTTGAAGATGCTGGAGCCACGTGATAGGAGGAGCTTTGAATTTATGGAAAAGAAGGAAAAACCTCTATTCTACTATGTCTGAAATATCAAGCTTTTCCATTAAAACCAGTATTGTTATCTTACCAGATGCAAGAAACTTTATTAAAAACTCCATTCTGACTGACTCAGTTCTGAACTTTACTACTATGTCTTACAAAAAGTAATTAATGTGCATTCATTTAATAGATTGAATTATGTAATACATAACCTTCCAGATGTCTATATTCTTTGTTTCAGGAATAGTGATAACTACAACTTATCAGGCTAAAGATCTTGCAGTTCTTTCTTTTTAAACAGATAACTTTTATGTCATAGTTCCAGCACCTTTAATTCCAACTCTGAGTTATATCAAGCCTGAATTTAAAGAAAAAAATCAATATTGTACATTATAAAACCTTCTGCGAGCCCATGTAAACAAAGAAAGAACTAAATCATTATCCACAAACACAGTCAAACCTAGTTCTTGTATTCTTACCTCTCCATATTGCAGTTTACTGGCTAATTCTCAACATTATATTTAAGTAAATTAATTACACTTTTCAGAAATCAAAAATGAAGTTTCCTGTGAATGGCATCTTGTATAAAGGGAAAAAATTTACAATGATATATAAAAACAAATTACAAATAATATCATTTTCAATAAAATTTCATCCCAATAGGTTATAAATATTCTGGACTTATGTTATAAACATACATTTTTGAGAAAAATATCAAGAAAAATTTGTAAATTGGTTGCTTGCATACTATTGTTATGATGAGATAATTTAAGTGAATTGTATTTTACCTATCCTTACTTATCTGAAACAAAATGAGAGCTGCTCTTTCATATTAGATTTTGTTAATTAGTTTTTACACAGAAACATGGAAGATATTAGACAGAGTAAACTATTACTGGCCTATTAGTTAATGAATCATAAAAAAAAAGAATCAGATTGCTCAAAACCTATTCAAAGTATTCTATTTCTTTATTTCAGCTTTTAAATGATATGGTATAATAGGTGTTTTAGTTTCATCATCACTAAAAAATATCATGCAATGGGTTGGCTTAAACACTGGGATTGTTTTGGCTCATGCTTTAGAGGCTAGGAGAAGACCAAAACCAAAAGTGCCATTGTTTTCCCCGAAGGCTGTGGTGTTCTTGGATGGGGTATTGGCAATCCTAGGTCCTTTACTTTTCTGACACATGTCAATGCCCACGACAGTCTCTCCTGGCTTTTCTCTCCTCTTCTGCCTTCTGTTTATTTTCAGGCTCTAGATGCTTTCTCTGGCATTTTCTCTCACTGTGATCTTCCTTATAAGGCCTTCAGTAATAGGTTTAAGACCAAACCTGATTCAGCTCGGCCACACCTAACCTGAATTACCCTCATGAAAAAGTCCTATTTATAAGAATTCATACCTACGAGAACGGAATAAGTTTAAAAACATGTTTTTGGGGTATACTTAGCTCCAAACCACCAAAATGGATAAGCAATTGATAATGAAAGACTGTTTTTGTATAACGGAGTCTATTTACAGCAAGCATCAAGCTTATAATAATGAAATATCAGCACGGATGCTATCAATAGTATAATCAATGACTATTTAGGTTGAGAGTAGTATAGACAACTAGACATTAGATTATCCAGAACTTGGTTCTATGTACTAATTATAATTATTTTGTTAAATCTTAGCAAAGTCCTTAACACATTACAAATTTTCAATAAGCATTTGTCCAATTAGTTGATTTTCTAAGAGTAAGGTAAAAATACACAAGGCACTGATTTGGTTAAATTAGAAAGATAAGATGGAAGTAATTATTTCATACATGTGGGGTGGACATATTTGGCCTTCCAAACTTTACTTGGACAACTCTGAGTAAGTTGCGCTCCTCAATGCACCTGGTGTCGTATAGTTGTGATTCAGCAGTTGGTGACAATTAAAATGAGTATCATAAGGAAAGAGAATCAGCAACAGCTGTTGGAAAGCAAATTCAGATTTAACGTACAAATACGAGAGATTTTCTTGTAAACTTATTATGCTTTCATTTCCATACTTATTTTTTCTTTTTGTAGTAATTCATAATTTCATGAAATGCCTAATGAAGATTTATATGAATATTCTTAGTTTTTACAAATTTTATATCTTGTCTGAAGTTTTAAGTCATGTGGTTTTATCAGTTAATACCTTTAGTTTACAGAAGACATTAAAAACTCAGGAAATTAAAATGCTTTTCCCAAAGTTACAAAATTAGTAATAGTACAATCAGAATTTAAACAGGATAGGTATTGTTTTAGTTTGCAAGCTGCTGGAATGTGATATAACAGAAATGGAATGTCTATTTAAAAAGGTGAATTTATAGTTCTAAGTCTGTGAAAATGTCCAAATCAAGGCATCCAGGGAAGAGATAAAGGTTCAAAAGGCTGACGATGTTCAGGGTTTCTCTCTCAGCTGAAAAGGCACATGACGATGTCTGCTAGCTTTTGCTCCCAGAATTTTCAATAACTTCCCCAGGGCTCTGTTTGTTCTGTTAGCTCTGTTGGTTCTGGTGGCTCTCAAGCTTTTTCCAAAATGGCTCCCTCTTAAAGGGCTCCAGAAAGCAACCTTACCTTGAATGAGTAGAGACACGTCTCCATGGAAATCTAATCAAAAGTTACCCCCCAAAATTGGGTGGGTCCCATCTCCATGGAAACAATAAAAAATACACTACCGAGCAATACTAAATGAGGTTAAAAGTACAGAAATTTTTTGGGAATAGACAACAGATTCAAATTGGTACAGATATTTTGCTGATGAGCTGAGAAAGGACCTGTTGCAAGAATCTGCTGTCCTGAGTTCTTTCCATAGCTTTACTTGTTTTATTTCACTTCTCCCTACAAGTAGAAGCTAAGTCATACTTTATTTGGGAGAGTCAGTAACTCTGGCAAGTAATTGGGAAGGTGATACAGGAAAAGTCATGTGTTTCAAAGTGATACATTTTATAGCCAGCTGCCATGACATTATCCTGTAGGACAACTCTGGGATATAGAATGTATGCAGTAGGTATATCATGAGAAGTGTGATGAGGATAGGAACATTACTAATCCCAGTCCTACCAGTCATTTATGAATGGCTTTCCTCTGCTGGAACATTATATTCTAACCACTTCTAGGCCACTTGTAGGCACACAGTCAGTTATAGCAGTCAGGGATATTCCTCATACAGAAATATGGTTCTAACTACTGGACTTGTAAAATAAATGCTAAGGGAATACATGCAGTTATAGATTTAATATTGACAGGTCTATCAAATAATGCATACCTTATATAATTTTCATAGACTGAACTAATAAATTTGGCAAAAGAAACAGAACTATAGATTATTTAATAGGAGTCATATGTCTGTTTCCATGTGTCAGTAGGAATTTGCATCATTAAAAGGTGGATTGGGCCTCTTCACAGTCAGAACCAGTTCTTACTGCCAGTTAGTGAACAATCCTTTCTACATGGAAGACTCAGGGAAGTCTTGCCTAAGAACTGACAACCAAGCTGGGTTGTGAAGGAACAAATAATGCAGTTAAATTCAATAAGTGTTAAGAGCTTATTAAATGCAAGCTACTCTGCTAAGGTGCTGTGAAGCATACAGAAATGAATAAAATACAATTTCTTCAATCCAGGGATTTACAATCTAATGAAGGAGACTGACACATATACAAAAGCTGCTGTGGAGATTCTCTTGACATCATTAAGTGCAATCCTGAGGCATCTGGGAATGTTAGTCATTCTTGAAAGGCTTAGCCACTACAACATATGCAGCACTGACTTGGAACAAGTCATTTAGATAAAAAAATAGTCCTTGGAGGATAGGCTTAGGTATAAATTGGCAATTTGTCCATTCAATATATAGTTATTGATTACTGATGTGACAAAAGAAAGACAGGACCCTCTGGTTGTAGATAAAAATCTAGTTTGACTTCATCAAAACCATTCGATCTACTGAACAATATGGATTAATTATAATTCAGTTAAATCCATGCTTTGCAAGAGTGTTACATCAAGGGTGTTATAAATCACATGTGGTTTTTAAAAGAGGCTTTTGGTTGTCTAGTGCTCCTGTGCCTGACCATCTTATACACACCATCACGTATGTAGATTCATGTATTGCTTATAAACATCTTCAAAGAGCAATGCTACAGGATTACCATCTGCAGATAAGAAAACTAACATACAGAAAAGTTAAGAAACTTGCTCAGAGTATAAGTGGGAGCCACAATTCAAAACTAGACTGTGTGACTCTAGAGTCTATGGCTAAAAAGAGGACAGGAAGAGACCAATGGATGTGATCTTATTGATCCAGGCTTGCCCTTTTAATTATCTCAAAAGATTGAGTTAAAATAATTTCCAAGTAAATACTATGTTATAAACTCGAAAGCTTAAAGCAGATTAAATGGACCTGTATGGCCTAGAGTCTGGTCATCCTTACTAAGTCTTCACTCTATACTCACAACTGCTTTGTCTCTTACCTCCAGGATGTGCCATATGTTTCAGTACTTAAAGTATTTTCCTTATTTTAATATTGGTCATTCTCTCCAAATCACTTTCTCCATGCTTAGTCCAGCACACAGCACCATATTGACTACTAATAATGATAAAAGCTAATTTATTTTAAAGATGCAGTTGAAAATCTTTGTGCCTCTTTTCAAAGCCATTGACATACTTCATTCCCAAGAACCAACAAACTATTCTCAATTTAAAGAATGTATTTTCTATTCATATTTTCTAACTATGACAAACATCCATTTTAGTATACTCTGCTATATTTTTTCTTCACACCAAGATATTTTGTGAAATAATACACCCAGAAGAACTCAACTGTTTCTTCATTCCAACAGATTTTACTCCATAGCTTTGATTTTTTTTTTCCTTTTTTTCCCACCCAACTTACCACCCACTCACTAGCATATATTTTATTCATGTAAAATGGGTAGCTGGACATGTAAATAGATGGAGCAAGGATGTTGAGAATAATTTTTGCCAATCATAAAGGATAGCTTATTTCACGGAATTGTTTTTAGTGATATAAATGACTGTCTAAATGTAACACAAATATATTACTTATGATTCCATAGTATTTTTTCAACCTGGGATGAGTTTGTTTTATTATTTTTTCAATATCTGTATGTCTATTTGAGAAAACAATGCCAAAGACCACAAGGCTAGAGTATTAAGCATAAATTAACTTAATTCTAATTCCCACTGTGATTTCCTTCATTCCCTAGGCAGTTGATAAAATTTTAGATTTTATTTTTCACTTGGGCAAAATATGTTTATAGGAATGGTACCAGTTTCCTGATCTTCATATCTAGAGTAAGGATTTGGTGTTAATTGATTAAATCACAGAAAAGCATGCAAGAATGCATGCTATCATTGAAAATTTAATTAAATACCATAGCAGTTTGTTTACAGAAGACAATTGGGGGATATTTGTCCCCAGACAAAGGGAGATAACAGGATTGCATTAGTAGATTTTGAAAATAATATGAAATTGATAATCTTGTTCTTTCCCTTAAAGTTTTAGGGTTTTTCAGTCTATATAACCCAAATTCTCTTAGTCGTGAGAGAAACAGGTCATAGTAGTTCAAAACATATCATTTAGAACCAGACTTCCTGGATTAAAGTCTTGTTTCTGCCATTTAACAGTTCTGTGATCTTGGTAAATCACCTGCCATAGCTTTTCCAAATGGGGCAGATGTAAAATGTTGGTAATTACACTACATCCCTGTCTCAGTTTCTAGACTCCTGTACAGATACCACACACTGGGTCAGTTTAGCAACAGGTGTTTACTGGCTTACCTTTTCTGCAGCTAGAAAGTTTGATTCTTCCCAGGGTCAATATTGTTCTGACTAGCCAACAGTCCTTGGGGTTGGATGGCTTTCCCATCACTTGGCCATCTCCTCTCCTTTCTCTTCTGAACTTCATTGACTTCCAGTTTTTGCTCCTCCACCTGTCCTTCTCTTCACAAAGCCCCATTAATAAGAGAAAGTCTAACCCCATTCAGTTGGGCCACAACTTCTCTAAAAATAATATGTTCAAAAGGTCCCATGGGTTCACACCACAGGAAGGGATTAAGAACATTTGTTTTTCCCTGTGTACATAGTTCAAGCTGTTACAATCTCTCGTGAGTTTTTTTTTTTTTTTTTTTTTTTTTTGGCCTGAGCAGCTCCAGGAATTGAACCTGGGTTTCTGACATGGCAGGCGAGAATTCTGCCACTGAGCACCATCTCACCACCCTCCTGAAGTTTTAAAATAATTAAATAAGTAAAAAATTATAAAGAATGTACAATAGTACTTGACAGGATAAATTTTCATAAGATATTACAAACTTTTTCTGGCATATTCATCACACAGAAATTTCAAAAATGATGAATACAGGTAAGGTTCTAGGGAGAAAAGCTTAAAATGCAATAAGTGTATAAGATTCATAGGTTTTGTATTTTTTTTAATCTTGCGTGCTTGAGAATGTTCTGTTATTTTATGCTAAGAAAGAAAACTTGGTATGGCAGCATATGTTTAAGCTATACTTTTTCCTCAGGAAAACTTTGAATGTTATTCCATTGTTATGTTGTATTGGATATTGATGGGGAAACATGTTTAGATATTCCATGTTTTCTTCCTACTGTGAAATAATTTTTGCTAGTTCATTCGGTTATGTATTAAATGTAAAGATTTCCAGTAAAAGTTCAATGGCATGAGAAAAACAACTCTATTTAAAAAAATCTTCCAAAGCAAGAGAAATTATAGAGAGCAATTTAACAAACAGCAATACACAAAAGACTCAGAATTTTTACTTTGGTAATGTTATGATATTGACTATTAATAATGACAAAAACCAATTAACTTTGGAGATACAGTTGAAAATCTTTGTGTTACTTTTCAATCCCATTTAGTGTACTTCTTTCCCAAGCCTAGCCCACCATTCTCAATTTAAAGAATATATTTTCCATACATATTTTCTATCTCTAACACTATCCATTTATGTATATAGTATATATTAATTTAATTTTGCATATTTTATATTACTTCATAGAAGTCATTCTGCATTATTTTCCCTTGCCTTTCTCTTTATGATATTCATATTTTTCAATATATATGGATAGAGCTTTTGCATGCTAACTTTTCTTTATTATTGCATCATATGAATACACCACATTGTATTATGCTGATAAGCCTTGAGTAACTTTTCATTATTTAAAACACTGCTAGTCATCCTTGTTCATAATATTCTGAGCACATAAAAGAAATGTATCCAGGTTAAGGCTTCTGTATTTTTAGTGATAAAGTGACAGGTTGTTTGATATTTAAACTCTTGGGTCATCAGTTTTCTAAAAAAATGAAACTACTTGAGAATTATAAAATAAATAAAAACAAATTCCATTATTTTGTTAATGTGTGTGCATTATTTATAAATAAAGTATTTATATATGTCAAATTGCCATGGATTATTAATTGCTTACTCTCAGCACCTGTACATACTTCACCATGGACAAGTGTCAAATTGGATCAGCAACTTTCCATGGAACAAACTGTGCTAGGTTATGAACCCCAAGTATTTTCTGGGTGACATCCTCAACCATGCTAAATTCTACCAAAGAAATTTTTATCATTACTCTGCAGTTGGAATTTTTTTGCCCTTTTTCCTCTTACTTTGACCAAACGATTGAATTTCAGACTATTGAGTAAGTTGCTACAATGGTGCTTCATGGGAATACAAGCTGAAGAACACAGCAGAGACTTTTAAAAGCCAATGACATCTTTGTTACTTGCCACAGCATAAAGAGTCCAGGAGGACAAATTCTTTTACTGCACAAAATGTCCAACAGAGCAAGGGAAGAAGTATCACCATGGGCAGTCCCTTGGGGTGACCAAAACTGCTTGGGTTGGGGTCAATAGATCACAGGTCTGCATACCTTACTTCACATTGTTGGAGAGCTGCAAATCCATATTGTTTAGTGCAGTATCTATCTACCTCACAAGGAGAGGGCCCTGATACTGAAAATCCCTGACTTCATTAGCATTTAGGGCTGATGTGGGTTCATGTGTTTGCAGTTTGGCTGGCATTTTTCATTAGACATCATTTCCCTGACTGTAGAGTGGCACACACAATGGAAAAGGAAGTGGGAAGTTAAAGACTGGAGGATGGCTGCTTAACAGGTACCTGTGACTTCTCTAATACAGTTGTATACATGATTGTCCCTCCTAATGGTGAATTAATCTCTCATTTTTGTTTGTTTTTTTTACCTTCTTAAATTTCAAAGTGAGCACAATTTCATAGTGGAGTACGATTTCCTATGTGCGTATTTGTATTGTACATGTGTGTTCTATCGGTGAGTTGTACCTTAGGTTCATTTTTCCTTGTCTTGGTTTTTACTTATTAATGTTCAAAGGACCCTGCATAATCAGGAAAATTCATAATCAAGTATAAGAATACATAATCAGTATAACTAATATATGCTTGTATTGCATTTTCTACGTATCCATTTCATTACTTTTATATTGTTGATAATAGCATTTGTAATTCATGCAGTTTAAAAGTTTATGTAATCAAATTTAATATGTCTTTTTTAAAGAACTATTTTTCTGTGAGTGAAGAATTAGGAAGGGGAACAGCAAGAAATGCTTCTTTCTATATCATGAAGTCTGGAGCCTCAGTTGCTAAGGCTTGAAAAACTGGTACCAACAGCCCCTGGAGATGTCTTCATTCACATGTCTGGCAATTATTTTGTTCGCTTCAAAGCCTGTTCTCAGTGGGGACTGTTAAATAGAAACTAGAAGAAATTGTACCTCTCCTTGAGTTTTGGGCCTCTTACAGCTTTCCAGCTAGTGTCCCGAGAGCATGTGTTCCAAGAGTCAGGGGAAAACTTCATTGCTTTTAACGACCTATTAAAATATCCATATTCTCTTGGATATTAGTAATATGGCAAGATTCAATGGTGAGGAATAAGATTCTTCCTCTTAAGGGGAGAATGAAAAGTTCTAAAAGAGCATGTAGAATGGGAGATACTATTGCGAATATCCCTAGAAAATACAGTGTTCCCATAAGCTTTGTTTGTTCTTTATCCTTATAGCATTTATGACCGATTAAATTGGTAGGCATTTATTGTTTATTGAGTTATTTCATGTGCCCACACAACAAGGATGAAAACTGCTCATGGAAAGGGCAGGCGTTTGTTCATGGGAACATCATCAGGACTTGGAAACACATCTACAGGGGGACTTGAGGTTGTGTGTGTGCGTGTTTATGGCCTATTAGTATGTGTCCCAGACTTTTTATATGAATGACACATAACAATGAGTAATGTTCTCATTCGACTTGGAAAATAAAAATGATCATTGCTGATGGTGAACATCTCAGGGTTTTTGAGCCTTTGAGGTAATACTATTGTAGGGAACATAGAAATTATTTTGAAATCATGTGTGAATATCTTTTTCTTAAGTATTGCAAGAGTTTATACTAATTATGACATTGTATGTAGTATTTTGCTGATCTTCCCATTTTTTGCTTTTCTCTTGATGTTTTAGTTTGCTAAACTGCTGGAATGCAATAAATCAAAAATGGAACAGCTTTTTTTTTCAGAACAGCTTTTAAAAAAGAATATTTTTAAGTTGAGAGTTTACAGTTCTAAGGCTGTAAAAATGTCCAAAGTAAGGCAAGACACCTTGACTTAAGGAGACTGATGAGGTTTGGGGTTTCTCTCTGTACTGAGAAGCGCACAGGCAACTTCTGCCAGCTTTCTCTCCTAGCTTCTTCAACAACTTCCTCAGGGATATTCACTCTCATCTCCAAAGGTCTCTGGCTGTGTGGGCTCTGTTGGTTCTAAGCTTTTTCAAAAACAGTTCCCTCTTAAAGGGCCCCAGTAAGCAACCTCATCTTGAATGGTTGGAGATACATCTCCATGGAAACCATCTAATCAGAAGTTTTCTTTCTTGCTTTCAATCTGATTGGCCAAATTTTATCCATTAATCTACCTTCTACGTATTTAAAATTAATGTAGTTGTTTTTATTGCCATTTTTAATATTTTACCATATAGACTTATCAGTGTCTAAAGTTTATCGTAATTTCTTCCTCTGAAACAAAATAAGAAACTTAGACAATTATACTTCTATACAATAGTACTTTTCTCATATGCGTCCATATCAGTGTCATACTTTGTTATATCTGACTTTTAATTTATGCAAATTAGTAATATTATTAAATTTTCGATGCAGAATACGTTTACTTAGATATAACACCATCTTTTTAAGGTTTTTTTTTTTTTTTTTTGCTTATTATTGGTTCAAGCATCTCACTTCCCTAGAGGTTCAATGATCTTACTTCTGAAATATATTTCATTCTTTCTTCCACATCAGTAAACTTCTCTTTTACATTTTGTTCCCTTGTTATTTCTTAGTGATGCTTTAGGGTGTTTTATTCAGATCTCTCTTGAGCATTCATTAGTCAACTCTAATTTCCTACCTTGAGAGATTTTGAAAATTAATAATACATTTAGAGTACTAGAATTTTAATTTTTTTCAAAACATCCTGAGTTCTCATCCAAAATTATTTGTTCTCCGTATAGAATGCATTATTTTCTTTGTCCAGTTGAACGTTTTAAGCACTATTTCTAAAAATAACCATATTAGGGTATAAATTCAATAGTTTATTGCATCTTAGATTCTTTAAACATGGATAGTGTATTAGTCAGGGTTCTCTATGGAAACATAACTGCTAGGAAATAACTGCAAATATTAAGAAATTTTGTGAAAATTGTCCTATGGGGCTGTGGGAACAGGCAAGTCTAAATTCTGTAGGACAAGCCACAAGCTGGGAACCCCAATGAAGGTTTTTGATGAAATTTCTATGAGAAACTGTCTGGCTGAATCAGAGA
Source organism: Tamandua tetradactyla (assembly GCF_023851605.1). NCBI lineage: Eukaryota > Metazoa > Chordata > Mammalia > Pilosa > Myrmecophagidae > Tamandua > Tamandua tetradactyla. The sequence continues at coordinate 72,713,795 of NC_135335.1, read as the reverse complement.
GGGAGATTCTCTCTTCTGACTGCTAAAATCATTATTTTTTCTTTTAAAGCCCTCAACAGATTGGATATGACTCCTTTCTCTGTTGAAGGCAAACTCCTCAGTTGTTTGTGAGGTGACCAGCCATAGATCACCTTACTGATGGAATTAACTTATTGATGATTTAAATCCATGGAATACCCTTATAATAAGAATCAAGCTAGGCTTGCTTAACCAAACTGAACACCATAAACTGGCCAACTTGACATATGAATTTAGCATCACATTCCACCTCGTATTAACTTTGCAGTCATATGTATTTTCTTAATCTCTAAATAAGAGAAATAACATTCACGTATATTTGCCTAATAATACTCACTCAACTACTGTCCTGTATACAACTGAAAATGCACTAAATCTACCCTTAACGGTCAGGATCAATCAACCCAGTGAGTGCAATAATTCCCTTTCTTTGCCTGTTGAATTCAGAAACATATGAAGCCCAAACTAGAAAGGTGGGGAATCTTAACTTTCAGTTCAATGGAACCATTTTTATATCTCCTGGTGGAAACAGTCCTCTTTTGGGAAGTAAGACCTATAGACCAGCAGTGCTTAATGTTGCAAGGACAGGAAGCAAAATGTTTCCTTGTGGATCACTATGGGTAGTAGTAAGTCACACCAGTCCCATCTCTACCACCTGAGTCATGGATCTGAAAATCCTCCTTATGGGGAAAACAGCACCATAGAGTAGGTGCTAATTTAGAGCATAAACAGCCTTCTGGCGAGCATTGCCTCAACCATGCAAGTTAGTGCCCCATATTTGTGTCATACCTGAGTCTTCAAAAGGTTATTATATCATTCTATCAATCCAGCTCTTTCAGGATGATGGGGAGCATGGTGAGGCCAGTGAATTCCATGAACATGTGCCCACTGAACTTTATTTGCTGTGAAGTGAGTTCCTTGTTCAGAAGTAAAGTTGCGTGGAATATCAAGATGGTGGATAAGACATTCCACAAGTTTACTGATGGTATTTTTGGCAGGAAAAGTGCATGCAGGGAAGGCAAACCCATATCTGGAATATGTGTCTATTCCAGTAAGAAAAAAAGCTGAGCTTTACACAATGGATGGGGTCCAGTGTAATCAACCTGCCACTGGATAGCAAGCTTATCACCTCAGGGAATGTTGCCATTTCAGGAGCTGATTATTGCCTCTGATGTTGGCAGATTGGACAATCAATAGAGATAGTATTCAAGTCAGTCTTTGTAAGTGGAGGGGTATGTTGCTGAGCCAATGCATAACCTTGATCCCTACCACCATGACCACTTTGTTCATAAGCTCATTGGACTATGACAGGAATGGCCAGGAAAATACTGGTATCCACAGAAAAAGTCATCCTATCCACTTGATTGTTGAAATCTTCTCCGACTAAAGTCAACATCTTGTGAGTGTTCACATTGGACACAGATATCTTCATGTTTTTCTGTCAACTCAGAATGATCTATCTGTGTACTACTTCTCCAGACTTCTTTGTCACCAATTTTCTAATCATGTCCCTTCCAAGTCTCTGATCATCCAACCAAACTGTTGGCAGCAACTCATGAATAAATATAGAGTACACTTCCAGCCATTTCTTCTTCCAAGCAAAATAAACAACTTTATTTTGGGCATTGCTGAATGTTCTGCCTACTTGGAAGATTTCCCCTCATTACTAACTTTCAGGGATATCCGAGGAAGAGGCTGTACTGCTATAACTCTCTACTTTTGTGTGTAACTACCTATTGTTTAGAACTGCCTCTTTGATTTGAAGCCGTTATGTACCCCAGAAAAGATCATGTTCTTTTAATCCATTCTTGTGGTAGTAGACCTAATGTAGGTGAGATCTTTTAATAAGATCTTTTCATTTGAGATGTGACCTACTCAGTTTATGATGGGTCTTAATCCTCTTACTGGAGTACTTTATTAGAAGGTAAAAGACACATAGGAAACCCAGAGAAGCTCATGGAAAAAAATCCAGATGCAGCTTAGAGAAAAGAACATACCAACAGAAGCTGAGAGAAGTCACGGAAGCTGGAAGCTAGAAGCAGAGAAATACAGGAGACATATTACCATGTGTCTGGTTATCTGACAGAGGAGCCAAGCTTACCAGTAAACAGTTTTCAGAGAAGGTATTGTCCTGTTGATGCCTCAATTTGGATATTTTCACAACCTTAGAATTGTAAAATTGTAAGCAGACAAGTCCCTGTTGTTAAAAGACAATTAATTTCTGATATATTCTGTTTCTTCAACTTTAGCAAACCAAAACACCATCTGTTAACCAGACCTGAGTTTTCCGTTCCCCAGTCATCTGATTGTAAGGAACTATCAAAAGGCCATAGCTGTGTGCTGGGAAAGAAAAAGTAAAGTGAAAGTCTGGCAGCCAAGGGCATTTGGGCCACTGCCACATGCAACTTAATTTTGCTTTTGGACCCACTTGAACTCAATCTTATATATATCACTTCGGAGTGCTGCTTCACATGTCCAACTTTATGGCTTGGAAATTAAGACTACATCCAGTCATGATAGACAACTCAAGGCTCATGTACTTTAGTGGCCCATGGTTAAACATTTGGTCTCTACTAAGGCCCAGTAGCAGGCCAAAAGCTGTTTCTCAAAACAAAAGTAGATATCTGCGGTAGATGGCGAGACTTTGTTCAGAAATCCTAAGAGTTTGAATTGTAATTCTCCTATAAAGGCCTGCCAAGGCTCCAGATAGCATCTTCACTTGCTAGTAGAATCTGCTGGATCATATGGCCCAAGTGACAGAGCAGCTTGCACAGCAGCCTGGACCTTTTGACAAGCCTCCTTTTTCCTGGTCCTCACTCAAAGGTAGCACATTTTGGGATCACTTGATAAATGAGCTGAAATAGCACAACTCAACCCAAAAGACCAACTAGACATTGGACTATTTTTAGTTGTAGGAGGGGCCAGATTCAACAGCTTATACTTTGAAATGAAATTTTCCGTGGAACTTGAGTTCTCAAACACAGTACACACAAATACATCAAAAATTCTAGTGCTGAAAAATGAATTAATAAATCAATGTGTCTGGTGAATATATGTGTATATTTATATCCAAACTATTTTACCACTTAAATTAGCACTTGCATAATTGAGTTTATTAAATAGATCATTCTGATGAGGTGTGGTCTCATTTTAGGCTGTCATAGCTACATCTTCTTTGGATTATCACTAAATCTTGCTCTCAAATATACAATTAACAATTTAACTAATTTTCAAATTAAGAAATAGATTTTGCTCTGAGGAGAGTCGAGATGATAGATTGAACTAAGAAGCAAAAGCAAAGAAATATAAATTGTGATTTAAGAATTGTGGGAAAGAGTGCAATTATTTAATAATGACTAGTAATGTAATTAGTCTACTTTATAAAATAATGGTATTAAAATATTTTGTAGTTGAGCAACAGCTTAAGGGATGGAAAAGATGTAGAATTTATACAACAATAAGTTCCATATTAATTAATTAATTAATTAACATATAAATGAATAAATAAAAATAAAATAAAATAAAGGCATAGTGTCTTAATGTTAGAACTGTTTAATTTTATCAGTCTTTTCTTACCCTAACTTTTGAGAGCAGATGAGGCTTGAGAAAGTAGCAACAAGCTTGCCAGCATAATAAAACTTGGCAGATAATTTTATTTCCTGACAACTTTATTTCAGGATGCTGGTGCCAAGAATAAGTATCAGTCAGGCCTGTTGCCCTGTCAGACTCATCAGGAAAAATCTGTCATTTTCCATGTCCCCAGTTTACTTCATATTTTAGAGTAGGCCTGTAGCCTGACTTTGATATTTTTAAGAGAGTCCTGGTAAGTTTAATGCCTAATGGAGGTGAGGATTGTCACTCTGTTACTACCAGGCAATGTCTTACTGGGAAAATTGGTGTGTCACTAGGATACTCATAAATACTTTGCCCAAATTGTGACTCCCTTATTTAGGTTTCTTACAAATCCACTGTGTGAGAAAATTTTCAAGTAGCTGTAGTTAAAAACTGTTTCATGCCTTAATATTATGGTAATGTAGTCAGTGCTATTTTCCAGAGGCAAGTATTTAGATTCTAATTAACAGAAAAAGTTAAAGAAAATTTACCTTGTAGAAGACTTGAGCAGATAATCTGATTTCTTATTCAAAATTTTTTACAATTGAAATTCCTGTGTTCCAGTGGTGCTGAGAGCCACTGTCTCCATGAATAGAGAGATGGAAGGTGAGGAAAAATAATGGGGAAAAAGATGGTTTTAAAGCACTCAGTACACACCTACCATTTATGATAGGTGTAATGGTAAAGCAAAGGAAGTTATGTGAATAGATAGATTACCGGACTTCTCTGCAACACAAAAGCAGGGAGTAGGTTTTATAATTAACTTTCTTTTGATTTTGAAATATAACAAGATACAAGAAAATATATAATCTGCAAGTAGAATTTAAAAGAATGATACAATGGGGCAAGCAATGGTGGCTCAGTGGCAGAGTTCTCGCCTGCCATGCTGGAGACCTGGGTTCGATTTCTGGTGCCTGTTGAAAAAAAAAAAAAAGAGAATCATACAATGAACATCAGTGCATTCACTTCATTTGAAAAATTTATGATCTAAACTCTAGAAACTGTCCTTTTGAAACCACCTCCCAATGTGGTCTTGTTTCTCTCCAGCAAAGTGCTGATCATTTGTACTGAGTTTAGTGCTCCTCACTGTTTCCTAAATAAAAAGAATTCATTTTTGTCTGCATCCGTGAACTATTAAATTCTTCATATTTGCAGCTAGAACTACTTTAGAAAAATATTGCATGAGATTATAGAATAAAGTTTAAATGCTAATAAGTTTAAACGACCTCATTTAAAATAGGCTTACCTTTCAGCCTATTTTCGCTTTGACATGCTTTCTTCAGTAAATTTAATCATTTCTAACTTTTAATTTAAACTGAGAGATATATGATTCCTTTCACTTAAACAGCTAGAGGCCATTGTAGGGTTACTAATTTGCTTAAATTCAATATTGTTGTGTGTCCATGAATAGAAAGACTCAAGGTGAGGAAAAATAATGAGGAAAATGATGGTTTTAAAGCACTCAGTACACACCTACCATTTATCTATTAATTTTCTCATCTTAAATGGTCATGGTTTGTGGTACCCCAAAACAATTATAATGTAACATCCAAGATCACTGGTCACAAATCGCTATATCAGATAGAATGATAATGAAAATGCTTGCAATATTGCAGGAATTACCAAAATGTGACACAAATATGTGGAGTGAGCACATGCTGTTAGAAAAATGGCACCAACTGAATTGTTCAAAGCAGTGTTGCCAAAACCTTCAGGTATTTTGTTTGTTTGTTTGTTTTTAATGCAATGTCTATGAAGCACATTAAAGTGAAGTGCAATATAGTGAGGTATGGTTGTACTGCTGTTCACAGTTTTCTCAGTATTTCCATTTAACTTTTTTACTGCATAATAAAATTATCTGACATAGCTCCTTGAGTAGTTGTCAATCCATTCTCACAAAATTGTCAGTTCTTTGGGCCCACAAAGTATGGGTTGCTCAATTATATTAATAAGTATCTTTTGCTGTTTTTTATGTTTTATGCATATTAAAGGGTTTAATCCTTTAGGAAAAAAGCAAATGATTTATGTGAAAACTAAGACAAAGAACTGTCACAGAAAACTGAGACAGTGAAAGGTAATGTAACTTGCCTGAGCTCACTTGAACTGGTATTCTAACCCAACGCAGAAATTTGCAATCTTATTCCAGAAGCTCCAAAACTTTCTTGGTTCACAATACTGTTAGCCTTGCTCCTCTAAAAGTCCCGGTTTTTAAACAAGTAAGTCCAAAAACTCCGAAAGCATTTAGGCCCCAACAATTTAGTAGTCATTTGAAATTATGATATGCATACTTTGGACAAAAAAAGAGACTATTTCCATTTCTCTCTTGAATAACCACAATTACTTACCAATGGAATGTGTGAACCTGTTAGGCCCTGCACAACTTGAAATGCAATTGGATACCAATGCTTTGATTTGTGGTTATACCCTGATACTCATGCATTATCTGCATTTTATCACACTAAATATAAAAACCCTATTTCACAAAGAGATGGCAAATTCAGATGAATGAAATAGACACAAATATCAAAGCTATGACTCCCTCAGGTTAGTATGCTGTGTTGTGTCTGACAAATGTTGAGTATCCCTTTGTATCCTTTGCAAAGCTAAAATATCCTGCAGTGCCCATGATGCTCTGTGGTGCCCTGCACACAGCTTAGAAACTGAATCCCTCTATATCCTCTGCCATCCTGAGTAGATATCTAGTCCCTAACTCATTGCCCATTTTATGAAATCTTTCTAATGTGTGTGTCAAATATCTACCATTATGAAGATACAAAACATTTTCTTTTACAAAATTGTATTTTATCTTACTTATTTGTGTTAAATTTAAATTTATTTTTACTTCATAGAGAAAGTGGATTTAAACCTTTGCTTTTCAATTTAATAAATGTGTGGCTTTCATCAATGTATTGAACCTCACTGAACCTCAGTATCTTAAATGGTAAAAGGGGTTAGCAAGAACCTGTGTTATCATCAGAATTAAATGAATCCTTGCATTAAAATTATTTAACTTTCGACAAGGCACAAGATTGCCACTTAGCTTGTGATTTCTTCCTTGTTTTCTATAACTTTCTTCTTTTTCCTTCCCAAGCCTCCTGTTGCAGTTGGCTTGAGCAATGCGTGCAAGTTGAGATAAAATTTGGTCTAAATATATAAATCTGGGACAGCCCAATAGATTTATGTATTCTACATAAGATATTCACGTTATGTGTAAAGGAACTATCAACTTTTTCACAGAGCAAGTTTTCTTATTGGGATGGGAAGGAGGAGGATGAAGAGAAAGGAAATAAAATACAGAAGTGGAAACTGGAAGCTCTGATTATCACTTTTATTGATTTTACAAATACATCTCAACAAAAGTGATGCATTAACTTGTGCTGTCCAAAATACCTGGCCTTGAATGCAAGTAAAATGTTCTCTATCACTAAGTGTTATTTTCAACCGCATTTTCAAACTATCTAAACTAAATTTTAAATAGTGCCTTGAATATTAAACTTAAATAAATGTTTTGGTGAATGTGCAGTGCTGTGCCTCCTAGGACACATTCTTTTTTATGGGACCCAAGACCTTGAGGAAAACCATGTAAGCAAAGTGGATGCCATCAGTACTTAATTACTTCTAAGTCTGCATTGTGCCCAAAAGTCAATATCTGCTCATTGATTGCCACCAGTTCAACCCTTTCAGGTGTAGTCAGTTTGTTTGGCCTTTGTGGTGGTCAAGGGTGTAGCATGCAATTAGGTTAGAAACAGTCAACCTGAAAACATAAATCTAATCAACTTTATCAAGTCCAGTTGAGTGTATGACCTTCATGTGGCAATCTGTTTGGCTGTTCTACTTGTGTGTGTTCACCAGTTTCCTCGTCCAACCAGTAGCAAGGCAAGGATTCTTTTCTCTTCATTCATATAATGTAATTAGAAAATAACTAGATTGTTGACTTTGAAAATATTTCCAGATAATCTATATAAATTTTATTTGTTAAATCAATTTAAATTAATCTTATCTCTTTTATGAATGAGTACATAAATGAATACATAAATGAATACATCTTCCAATGTATTACATTTGGAAGATTCAGCATGAAAATTTCATTTCCATAATCATTCTATTAAAAGTACTCTTGATTATTCTTATTTGATGTATTGGAAGCTATAATCTGCATACAAGTGTCCAAAAAATAATTAAAAATAAGAAGCCATACAAGCCACATTTTAAAAATATGCCATAACAATGTGTATGGCACAGTAAAAATATGACTGAAGCAAGAGCTTCTTGGAAAAGTGGTTGATTTCAGAACTTGTGCAGGGACAATATAAGATAGACCTAGAGCCATTAAGTAAGAAAATGTTTCAAAACTATGCAGTATGTTGAAAGGACAGAGGAGAAAACTTGACGGAACACCAATGACAAAGATTTAAATTAATAATATTTGTAATTGATTATAGTTCATAGATTCAAATAAATATCCATGACTCCATAATAATATGAATAAACATACTATTAAATGTAGAAAAAATGATGGAAATTGAAAATCATCATTAAATAACACCACAATATCAATTGTTACAGTAAAAGTCACGGTTTGAGGCTAAAGTTAGGGGACAAATACATTATGCAAAACAAGATATTTACATAATTTCAAAGTATCTCCCCAGAAGGTACTAATTAATTACAACGAATTACAAAGGGTAAAATAATAACTTTATAATAGAAAAAGCAGGAAATATTACGTTAACTAAGTGATCAAAGTTAACATGGTCAGTAATAAGACATAATTAATTTTATTAGCAATATCTAGATATTAAGACATAACTGAATACAATACTAGTCATACTGTCTCTTGATAAAATAGGGAAAGTGTTACATTAGTTCTGTTGTTCTAATCATGTAAATATACCAGAAAGAAAAAAATTGAAGAACATTCCATAAAATAATTTTTCATATTCTTCGAAAGTGTCAGAGACATGAAATATGAGACAGAGGAACTGTTTTCAATTTGTGGAGAGTAAGAGGTCATGACAACTAAATGCAACGTGGAAACCTAACGAATCATGGACTACAAAAAAGATATTGCACCCCATTAATGAATGGGAAAACTGGGGAAATTCAAATTGATCTATAGATTTATCAGTGGTGTACCCATGTTAATTTTCAGTTTTAATAATTATATTGTGGTTATGCAAGTCTTTAATTTTTCGGAGAACTTGGATGAAAAGCGTGCTCATGCACTCTACTTAGTTGTTTTAAAAACGTATCAGTGGGCGGTGAAACAGTGGCTCAATGGCAGAGTCCTCGCCTGCCATGCCAGAGACCTGGGTTCAATTTGAGAGCTTGTCCATGCCGGGTAAAAAAAACAAGAAAAAATTATTAATGCCTAAAAGTATTTCAAAATAAACGTTAAAAATGAAAAAGTAACTTCAGAAAAAATAAATATTCGGGGAATAATTCTCAAACTCTGCTTAGCATTAATCACTTTACGTGAAGATGCCTGTATTTGCCATACTATATTGAAATCCAGGTTAGATGGAGTGAGAAGAAAGGCTGTAAACGCTACACTGATACATAGTCCATTATTTTATTGAAATTTTGAGGAGTAAATACAAATACGAATAAGCCGCATTTCAGACTACCATGAACAAGCATTTTGGTGCTCCTTGACATAGTTTACTCAGTGAAAACAGATAATTAAAATTTGACAACAGATATATGAAAAATGTGAGTAAATACCTTCTCTATATTAAGCTAAGATTTATCATTGAGTTATAGCTATAACTATACGTACATGCTCAGCACAAAATATTCATCTATAGCTATATAGCTATGTTATCAATAATGCTTGATATAAAATATTATATGGGATTCATTTGTGTATGTGGACATTTTCTCCTTTTCCAGTGATAGTTGGAGATTATATGAACAGAAAGATATTAAAAGAAAAGACATAAACACACTGTTGTATTCTTCAATCTTTAAATAACCAATAGAATTGCCAAGAATTATCCAATTTTCAGTCTAAAACCTAAAATATTCTGTCATCATCACACAGCATTAGTTTATAAGACAACACTAATGGCTGAATGTCTGAACCTGGATCTTCTTCATGAGCATGCATCATGCAAGTGAACCAGATGAAAGAAGTTGACAATGGCTGGTTTGTCTGTTAACTCTTGGGTAATTTCACAAGCAAATGTCCACATGGGGTCATCATTTATCAAAACATAACTGATAAATATTGTAACTCCTCAGAGCAATATTAGAATGACTTATGTTAGTTACTCTTCAACAAGAGTTTTAATAATATTAAAACATTATTAATATATAAATATAACAGATAAAACAAGCCCCTTAAAATTTGTGTTAGTATCTGAATAACTGAGATTACAAACGGAGATATGAAGTGCTGGATTTAAATTTTGTCCTCTTCAAAATTTATTAAGAAATAGTGCTTAATAAATTATAAAGTAAAATTGAAAAAACCAAAGAGTAGGCAATTTTATAAATCAATTAAAATCAAACTCATATGAGAAGTTAACATTTGAATATTATATAACAAATGTTAGAATCCAAACCTTTGATACTAATAAAATCAATTCCAAATTTGATATGAAAATATTTCATGATTTAAACATTTTGTAAACAAAGCTTGCATAAACATGTGGAGAAATATTACTTCAGGTTTGTGCAGGAATGACAGACACAAAATCCCACTCTTTTTTTAAAATTTTTTTATTAAAATATCAACAAACACCAAACAAATGCAAACATTCTTAACTTTCAATCATTCCATTCAACATATATAATCAGTAATTCATAATATCATCACATTGTTGCATATTCATCATCATGATCATTTCTTGGAACATTTGCATCTATTCAGAAAAAGAAATTAAAAGAAAACAGAAAAAAAATTCATACATATCATACCCTTTACCCCTCCCTTCCATTGATCACTAGCATTTCAATCTAAATTTATGTTAACATTTGTTCCCCCTATTATTTATTTTTATTCTATGTGTTTTACTCATCTGTTGATAAGGTAGATAAATGAGCATAAGACACAAAGTTTTCACAATCACACAGTTGCATTGTGAAAGCTATATCATTATACAATCATCTTCAAGAAACATGGCCACTAGAACACAGCTCTACATTTTCAGGCAGTTCCCTCCAGCCTCTCCATTACATTTTGACTAACAAGGTGGTATCTATTTAATGTGTAAGAATAACCTCCAGGATAACCTATGGAATCTGGAATCTCTCAGCCATTGACACTTTATTTTGTCTCATAAAATCCCTCTCTGATGGAAATCTGTGAATAGAGAAATGTATCCATTCATATAACATAGCAATATGTTCTTGTAAATTGAATTGTAACAAACTTCAAAACTTTTTTTCCCATTTTTATATAGGAAATGTGATGAGGAATATAATGCTTTTCAATATTAGTGATTGGTTTTGTTCCTGAGAATTACTACAGATGCTCTCAGAGTGCTGTGCTCAACCTCCTTATGTATATCTGCCTCTTACATTACAATCAATGTACAGATGCCTTAAATTCTCTAAGGCACGGGTTTATATCCCTGTACCTGAATATAGATCACTCACACATTTTGCAAATATGTTCCCTTTAGAGATTCACAACAAAGCAACATTTACTTTTTTCTTATTTTTATTTTTTATTTTATTTTATATTTTTTATTAATTAAAAAAAATAACTAACACAACATTTAGAAATCATTCCATTCTACATATACAATCAGTAATTCTTAATATCATCACATAGATGCATATTCATTGTTTCTTAGTACATTTGCATCGATTTAGAAAAAGAAGTAGAAAGACAACAGAAAAAGATATAAAATGATAACAGAGAGAAAAAAAGAAAAAAAGAAAAAAAAAACTATAACTCAGATGCAGCTTCATTCAGTGTTTTAACTTAATTACATTACAATTAGGTAGTACTGTGCTGTCCATTTCTGAGTTTTTGTATCCAGTCTTGTTGCACAGTCTGTATCCCTTCAGCTCCAAATACCCATTAGCTTACCCTATTTCTCTCTCCTGATATTCTCTGTTACCAATGACATATTCCAAGTTTATTCTCTAATGTTGGTTCACATCAGTGGGACCATACAGTATTTGTGCCTTAGTTTTTGGCTAGTCTTACTCAGCATAATGTTCCTTAGGTCCATCCATGTTATTACATGCTTCATAAGTTTATTCTGTCTTAGAGCTGGATAATATTCTATCATATGTATATACCACAGTTTCTTTAGCCACTCGTCTGTTGATGGACATTTTGGCTGTTTCCATCTCTTTGCAATTATAAATAATGCTGCTATAAACACTGGTGTGCAAAAGTCCGTTTGTGTTTTTACCCTTAAGTCCTCTGAGTAGATACCTAGCAATGGTATTGCTGGGTCATATGGCAATTCTATATTCAGCTTTTTGAGAAACTGCCAAACTGCCTTCCACAGTGGTTGCACCAATTGACATTCCCACCAACAGTGGATAAGTGTGCCTCTTTCTCCACATCCTCTCCAGCACTTGTCATTTTCTGTTTTGTTGATAATGGCCAATCTGGGTGGGTGTGAGATGATATCTCATTGTGGTTTTGATTTGCATTTCTCTAATGGCCAGGGACATTGAGCATCTCTTCATGTGCCTTTTGGCCATTTGTATTTCCTCTTCTGAGTGGTGTCTGTTCAAGTCTTTTTCCCATTTTGTAATTGGATTGGCTGTCTTTTTGTTGTTGAGTTGAACAATCTCTTTATAAATTCTGGATAATAGACCTTTATCTGATATGTCGTTTCCAAATATTGTCTCCCATTGTGTAGGCTGTCTTTCTACTTTCTTGATGAAGTTCTTTGATGCACAAAAGTGTTTAATTTTGAGGAGCTCCCATTTATTTACCCATTTATTTATTTCTTTCTTCAGTGCTCTTGCTTTAGGTTTAAGGTCCATAAAACCGCTTCCAATTGTAAGATTCATAAGATATCTCCCTATATTTTCCTCTAACTGTTTTATGGTCTAAGGCCTAATGTTTAGATCTTTGATCCATTTTGAGTTAACTTTTGTATAGGGTGTGAGATACAGGTCCTCTTTCATTCTTTGGCATATGGATATCCAGTTCTCTAGGCACCATTTATTGAAGAGACTGTTCTGTCCCAGGTGAGTTGGCTTGACTGCTTTATCAAAGATCAAATGTCCATAGATGAGAGGGTCTATATATGAGCACTCTATTTGATTCCATTGGATGATATATCTATTTTTATGCCAGTACCATGCTGTTTTGACCACTGTGGCTTCATAATATGCCTTAAAGTCAGGAAGCACGAGACCTCCAGCTTCGTTTTTTTTCCTCAAGATACTTTTAGCAATTCGGGGCACCCTGCCCTTCCAGATAAATTTGCTTATTGGTTTTTCTATTTCTGAAAAATAACTTGTTGGGATTTTGATTGGTATTGGGTTGAATCTGTAAATCAATTTAGGTAGAATTGACATCTTAGCTATATTTAGTCTTCCAATCCATGAACATGGTATGCCCTTCCATCTATTAAGGTCTTCTGTGATTTCTTTTAACAGTTTTTTGTAGTTTTCTTTGTATAAGTCTTTTCTCTCTTTAGTTATATTTATTCCTAAGCATTTTATTCTTTTAGTTGCAATTGTAAATGGAATTCGTTTCTTGATTTCCCCCTCAGCTTGTTCATTGCTAGTGTATAGAAACACTGCAGATTTTTGAATGTTGATCTTGTAACCTGCTATTTTGCTGTACTCATTTATTAGCTCTAGTAGTTTTGCTGTGGATTTTTCAGGGTTTTCAACATAGAGTATCTTATCATCTGCAAACAGTGATAGTTTTACTTCTTCCTTTCCAATTTTGATGCCTTGTATTTCTTTTTCTTGTCTAATTGCTCTGGTTAGAACCTCCAACACGATGTTGAATAACAGTGGTGATAATGAATATCCTTGTCTTGCTCCTGATCTTAGGGGGAAACTTTTCAATTTTTCCCCATTGAGGATGATATTAGCTGTGGTTTTTTCATATATTCTCTCTATCATTTTAAGGAGGTTCCCTTGTATTCCTATCCTTTGAAGTGTTTTCTACAGGAAAGGATGTTGAATCTTGTCAAATGCCTTCTCTGCATCCATTGAGATGATCATGTGATTTTTCTGCTTTGATTTGTTGATATGGTGTATTACATTAATTGATTTTCTTATGTTGAACCATCCTTGCATACCTGGGATGAATCCTACTTGGTCATGATGTATAATTCTTTTAATGTGTTGGTGGATTCGATATGCTAGAATTTTGTTGAGGATTTTTGCATCTATATTCATTAGAGAAATTGGTCTGTAGTTTTCTTTTTTTGTAATATCTTTGCCTGGTTTTGGTCTGAGGGTGATGTTGGCTTCATAGAATGAATTAGGTAGCTTTCCCTCCACTTCAATCTTTTGAAGAGTTTGAGCAGGGTTGGTACTAATTCTTTCTGGAATGTTTGGTAGAATTCACATGTCAAGCCATCTGGTCCTAGACTTTTCTTTTGGGGAAGCTTTTAATGACTGATTCAATTTCTTGACTTGTGATTGGTTTGTTGAGGTCATCTATTTCTTCTTGAGTCAAAGTTGGTTGTTCATGCCTTTCTAGGAACTTGTCCATTTCATCTACATTGCTGTAATTTATTAGCATAGAGCTGTTCATAGTATCCTGTTATTACCTCCTTTATTTCTGTGAGGTCAGTGGTTATGTCTCCTCTTCCATTTCTGAACTTATTTATTTGCATCCTCTCTCTTCTTCTTTTTGTCAATCTTGCTAAGGGCCCATCAATCTTGTTGATTTTCTCATAGAACCAACTTCTGGTCTTACTGATTTTCTCTACTGTTTTCATGTTCTCAATTTCATTTATTTCTGCTCTAATCTTTGTTATTTCTTTCCTTTTGCTTGCTTTGGGGTTAGTTTGCTGTTCTTTCTCCAGTTCTTCCAAGTGGACAGTTAATTCCCGAATTTTTGCCTTTCTTCTTTTTTGATATAGGCATTTAGGGCAATAAATTTCCCTCTTAGCACTGCCTTTGCTGCATCCCATAGGTTTTGATATGTTGTGTTTTCATTTTCATTCGCCTCGAGATATTTACTAATTTCTCTTGTAATTTCTTCCTTGACCCACTGGTTGTTTAAGAGTGTGTTGTTGAGCCTCCACGTATTTGTGAATTTTCTGGCACTCTGCCTATTGTTGATTTCCAACTTCATTCCTTTATGATCTGAGAAAGTGTTGTGTATGGTTTCAATCTTTTTAAATTTGTTGAGACTTGCTTTGTGACCCAGCATATGGTCTATCTTTGAGAATGATCCATGAGCACTTGAGAAAAAGGTGTATCCTGCTGTTGTGGGGTGTAATGTCCTATAAATGTCTGTTAAGTCTAGCTCATTTATTGTAATATTCAAATTCCCAGTTTCTTTATTGATCCTCTGTCTAAATGTTCTGTCCATTGATGAGAGTGGGGAATTGAAGTCTCCAACTATTATGGTAGATGTGTCTATTTCCCTTTAAAGTATTTGCAGTGTTTGCCTCACGTATTTTGGGGCATTCTGGTTCAGTGCATAAATATTTATGATTGTTTTGTCTTCTTGTTGAATTGTTCCTTTTATTAGTACATAGTATCCTTCTTTGTCTCTTTTAACTGTTTTACATTTGAAGTCTAATTTGTTGGATATTAGTATAACTACTTCTGCTCTTTTCTGGTTGTTATTTGCATGAAATATCTTTTCCCAACCTTTCACTTTCAACCTATGTTCATCTTTGGGTCTAAGATGTTTTTCCTGTAGACAGCATATAGAAGGATCCTGTTTTTTAATCCATTCTGTCAGTCTATGTCTTTTGATTGGGAAATTCAGTCCATTAACATTTACTGTTATTACTGTTTGGGTAATACTTTCCTCTACCATTTTGCCTTTTGTATTATATATACCATATCTAATTTTCCTTCCTTCTACACTCTTCTGCACACCTTTCTCTTCTGTCTTTTTGTGTCTGACTCTAGTGCTCCCTTTAGTATTTCTTGCAGAGCTGGTCTCTTGGTCACAAATTCTCTAAGTGACTTTTTGTCTGAAAATGTTTTAATTTCTCCCTCATTTTTGAAGGACAATTTTGCTGGATATAGAATTCTTGGTTGGCAGTTTTTCTCTTTTAGTAATTTAAATATATCATCCCACTGTCTTCTTGCCTCCATGGTTTCTGCTGAGAAATCTATAGATAGTCTTATTGGGTTTCCCTTGTATGTGATGGATTGTTTTTCTCTTGCTGCTTTCAACATCCTCTCTTTTTCTTTGACCTCTGACATTCTAACTAGTAAGTTTCTTGGAGAACGCCTATTTGGATCTATTCTCTTTGGGGTGCGCTGCACTTCTTGGATCTGTCATTTTAGTTCTTTCATAAGAATTGCGAAATTTTCAGTGATAATTTCTTCCATTAGTTTTTCTCCTCCTTTTCCCTTCTCTTCTCCTTCTGGGACACCCACAACATGTACATTTGTGCGCTTCATATTATCATTCAATTCCCTGAGCCCCTGCTCAAATTTTTCCATTCTTTTCCCTATAGTTTCGGTTTCTTTTTGGATTTCAGATGTTCCATCCTCCAGTTAACTAATTCTAACCTCTGTCTCTTGAAATCTACCATTGAAGGTTTCCAGTGTTTTTTTCATCTCTTCTACTGTATCTTTCATTCCCATAAGTTCTGTGATTTGTTTTTTTAGACTTTCCATTTCTTCTTTTTGTTCATCCCTTGCCTTCTTCATGTCCTCCCTCAATTTATTGATTTGGTTTTTGAAGAGGTTTTCCATTTCTCTTAACATATTCAGAATTAGTTGTCTCAGCTCCTGTATTTCATTTGAACTATTGGTTTGTTCCTTTGACTGGGCCATATCTTCAATTTTCCTGGTGTGATTTGTTATTTTTTGCTAGCGTCTGGACATTTAATCAGATTTCCCTGAGTGTGAGACCCAGCAGGTTGCAAGATTTTCCTTTGAAGTCTCTGGACTCTGTTTTTTATATCCTGCCCAGTAGGTGGCGCTTGTCTGTCTGCGGGTCCCACCAACAAAAGATGTTGTGGCTCCTTTATTAATGCCACTATTGGTGTTTGGTTGGCCCCAGTCCCTGCCACTGTCGGAAATTCCGTCCTCTCCCTCTGGGCAGCCGCCTGTGGGGGAGGGGTACCAGTCGCCGGCCACTGTGGCCCAGGCAACTCGCCACTGGACTGGGAAGCCACCCGTGGGTGAGGGGCACTGGCCTCCACGGCTTGGGGACCCCGCTGATCTGAGACTCATAGCCAGTCCAGGAAGCCGCCCGCGAAAGAGGGGCGCCGGCCACCACGGCTTGGAAAACTTGCCTCTCCGAGGCTCTCAGCCGGTCCGGGAAGGACGGAGGGAGGGGCACCGGCCACCAGCCGCTGCAGCCCGGGGAAGCGTGCGCCGCTCGGGGAGCTCACCGCAGCAGAGTCTCGCAGACATTCTAGCCAGTCCAGACTGGGGTATGCTGTGTGTCCGTTCCCTGCCGTGACCCCGGGAGCTGTTCTGCACTGTTTCTGGTCACCTAGTAGTTGCTCTGGAGGAGGAACTAAGACGCACGTACCTTACTAAGCCGCCATCTTGGTCCCCCTCTCGATTGGAAAATATATCAACATTTACTTTTTTGATGTAACAGGCTCATATTCTTGAAATAAGAGTCTAGTTCAACTTAACTGCAGACAGACTATACATTTTGATAACATAGTGTGATGATTTGAAGTTGTATGTGCCCCAGAAAAACTTGTTCTTAAATCTAAATGGTTCCTGTGAGTATAAACCCATTTTAAATTAAACCTTTTGATCAGGACATTCAGTTAGGTGTGACTCACCTCTTTCAGGATGGGACTTAATCCTATTACTGGAGTCTTTATAAGCAGAACGAATATATAGGGAGAGAGAAAATCATGGAGGCAAGAAGTTGAAAACAACAAAACCTAAAAGAGAAGGGAGAGACCAGCAGATGCCACCGTGTGCCTTGTCTCGTGTAAAGGGAGGCCAGGATCACTGGCAGCAGTTTCCAGGAAGAAAGCATCAATTTAAGAATGCTTTGATTTGTAATTTTGCTGTACTCTAACTAAGCTAGTAAATACCCATTGTTTAAAGCAACCCATTTGATGGTATCTGTTAAGAAACTGAAACACACATTGTAAAAGCATCCACCGTAGGATCAAATATGGTCTAAACAGGCTTTCAAATCACTTTTTACTTTAGAATATTGTTCTATATATCAGCGTGTGTGTGTGTGTAGTGTATATATATGCATATATATATATATATATATATATATAGTATATTGCTATATAGTACTATATATTTCCAAACAGTTTGAGAACATACATAGCTTATCAGACATGGATGCATCTTATTAAAATATATAAATAAAGCTTTCTATCAGCATTGTATTTTTTGGGATTGGGCATTTTTTCTTATTACCATTGAAGAATCTAGCTTATAGAAATTGTACCCCATGTGGAGACATTTATTACCTACTATGAGGTCCCTAAAATACTATTATAGAAGCTTAATATATAACATGAAGAGTTGTGTGACTTTCACTAAATAAGCACACAGTGCTTTATAACTCCCCAATGGTTATTGCTAAATGCAGTAAATGAAAAAATCGCTTAAAAATTTGAAGTTTTTAAACAGTGATTGGGACGTGGTATGTGTGTTCAAAAATATTTCTAGATTTTTCTCACCTTTTAAGTTTTAAAAATAACAGACATAGGGTTTTCAATGCTTATACTGCTAAGAATCAGTATTAAATGAACATCTATTCTCAATAATTATTATGATTTCATTAAAGGAAGTTTTTACAAAAAGTGGAGAAAATCATTATATAGGAAAACCCTTTAAAGCAAATCAATTTGTATTTATAAAACTCATGATAATATTTTATTTTCTTCATTTTGCATTAATGGTGCAATTTAATTTTCATAAATCAGAGTGTCTACTGTAAAGATTTCTGAATTGCTCATCTAGACTGAATAAAATGTAAGCACCATCCTAATTCACATTTATTCGATACCCCAAATTTGAGTCTTCATAAATGAAACAGATTATAGTTCTAAAGGACAATTAACATGAAATAATTCTCAGAAACAAAGTTTAGTGGCATTATGAGAATACAGCACTTTAAACTATTGTCAGATGAAATTATTTTATCCAACACTTTGACTAACTTTAACATCTGTATCCAGAATGAACACATCATCTTGCAAGTTAAATTTTCATACTTTATCTTCCTCTTCTAGAAAGCAAGCTCCATGAGCACAGAGAATGTCTTTTCTATTTCTGTTTCTGCATCCTTTGCACCTAGAAAAGCAACATGTAGTAGTAATCATCAAATAAATATAGGAAGGGATATTTTCTGTTGAATGAGTCCTATTAATTGGTTATATTTCTAATCTCGTGCTATTTATTCATTAGTGTAGTTTCTTCATCATCATATATATTATTAAAAATAAAAGAGAAACAGAACTTCTGATGTAATGTCTGAACTTCACGGTTGATACATTACTGGTACTTCTTTATATACAAAGCATGCTAAAGCAGCTACATCTGTAGAACTGCCAACAAAATTTAGTGTAGTCCAAAATTCAGTGAATGCACAATCTTTAAACATTAGAAGCAGACCCAAGAACCTGCAGCTAGAGATTATATGTATATGGGTTACAAACTGGCATAGAATCCATGTTTCTACCCAACAGGAGATATACTTCACATACAATTAAGTGATATATAAAATAAGGGCAACATATTTTATATCACAGGGTTAAAGAGAGATGACGGAATACAAAGGCAGTAGGAAGAGAAAATCAGAATACTTCAATAACTCTGCCTTAGCAAGCATTTTTAGCGTGTATTTTAATGGTATAAAGCCTCTTTTACAAAGTAGCTAATAAGGACTGGGTACTTTAGATGAATGCCAGCAATTAAAGCTGAGGGAAGAGTGATCATTTCAAAATAGTATTAAAGTCCCTGATAAGGAAATAACCTGTTGGCACAGAACAATGTGTAGCAAGCAGAGTGGGGCTCCTTGGTTAGGAATTAGGGAAATTCAGTAATGAAAGAAGAAAAGTATAAAATAAGAGAAATAATCTTCTTTCCTTAAAGAGCTAAATTTACCAATCTTGAGCTATGAGAAGAAAAGAAAATTAATCATTAATCCTAACTCTATTGCTGAATATAAGTAAATAATTTATATAATTATTTTAGACCAATAAAGAGAGCAAAAGGAATTGATTCTATATACCACATACCCAAGTCTATCATTTCAAATGAGTAATTTATTAACTTTTCAGTATCATATTTTAAGAAACAAGGCATGCTAGGAATTAGTGTGTAGAATAGTATCTGATCTGGTTGAATTATTGCAATCAAGAGTATCATGACCTTTTTCTGCCATGCTGTCAGTACATGCCTCTAGCACACATTTTCATCCTCTCCTTTTTCATGTGGATTTGCTATTAAATAGTCCATCTTAAAGTTAACAAGACATTTCATAAAGGTTTTTAAAGAACAGACTACTCATTCTTTCCAATGTCATCCCAATCAATGTTAAAACTGACCACTAAGACCACAGCAGATTATGACAATGAAGTTGATTATGTTTGTCTTGCCAAAATGATTGTTTCTATCATCGCTACTTAAGTAAATTTCAGAGTAAAATCAAATCTATTTTTGCCCAGAGACGTTTCAGAATCAGAATCAGTCCAAGAAAGATGACTTTATTTCAATAATCTTAACAATTTAATCATAGGTTTATTGTAAATTAGCTCTATTATGGTTTGATTCAAACTTTTAAATCCAAATACTTTGTTTCCTGAATATTCTAGTAGTTTTCAGAATCATAGTATTATGAAACTAGCATGGACAATGGCCTCACTTAAAATATGCCTTAAACAATCCCATAACACTTTAATATACACATATGTAAAATAATTTTATAAATCAACAAAATAAATAAAATATTATTAAAATTAAAATATGAAAGGTGGAGCTGGATAAAGGCAACAATATATTTTTAATGAATATGAGTTTATACTATATAAAAATACAATAAATGTAAATTGAAAAATTAACTAGAGTCTTCCATTTTTGGTTAGAATTTAGAAAGTTGTAAGGTTCAATCTTCCCAACTTAACAATGAGTAAAAGCCAGAAAAACTACAAAACTTTACTTCATTTGTATGCTCGTTTGTTTACGCATTTGTTTTTACCATCAAAATACTTTGGACACATAGAAAATAAATTCCAAAATGGGATGTGCAGGTTCTAGGAGAGGGTCATCCATGACTGCTTTAATCCCTGGAGCTAAGAGGAGAGGAAAATGCACCTAGTGAGGACTAGAGAAAAAAAAAAAAGCCATACCTTAATTCACTTTTAACCATAAAGTGTAGGCTGTTGAGAGGGAGTGGAAAAACGAGGACTTCTAGACACAAAGCGAGGCCACACCCATCTGTCAATTCTTTTCTACAGGGTCCTTACCCAGTGCATATTTGCAGTACCAAAGCTGAAGGCAGAACAGAGGAAGCTTAGAGAACCCCCCCTCTTTTCCATCAGGCCTCTATCATTTAAAAGGGAATACACTGGCTATTCCCTTCTAAAAGGATAGAGAAGGGCAGGGAAGCTGAGAAAATCCTCTCCTTGAAGCGCCATATCCAAGGCGGCAGCCCGCAAGGACAAGAGAACTGACAAAGAACTTGCTAAGGCTCAAAGACCCCCATCCAATGTGAGGAGATGGTAGAAGAACAATTGTTTCAGCAGTCATTTTTCCTTAATCCATTTGCCGGGATACCCAAATAAAAGTCCCATAGCATCTAGATTCTTAAAATGGGCAAAGAACAAATTATGAGAATCTTGAACATAGCTAAATCTTTCTCATCACATTATAGAATATTCATATCACTCAGGACTCCTCTCTTCAGTTACATAGAGTTGATGACAGTGGTAGTACGAATGACATTCTTGGAATGTATTTTAATTATTAATGGACATGATAAAATCAAAGCATCATTTAATAAACATGCTTGATAAGGTGATGTACAGCCTTAGCCTATAAGCAAGGTTGAGGATTTTATTATTCTATTGACTTTTGCCTATATGAACTATCCAAAATTCGCTTTCAAGCAAAAAGTTCATCATAGCTAATGATATACATAATTCTTGGCTGAATTAATTCGAGATCGGTCCTGATTGCTAGGGTTTCAACTATCCTATTTTATTGAATGAGGTTAAAATTCACAAACTAAATCAGATAATTCAGAATCTGCTTAATTTGCCTAATAAACAGCATTTAAAGAAAGCATACTAGGATTTTGATTAAATTGCATTAAAATTATATATGAATATTGCCATCTTATCTATGTTCATTTCTTCATTTTGACAATGGCATGCATGTCTTTTCCATCACTATAAGTGTTCTTTAAATTCATTCAACAAGGTTTTATAGTTTTCAGTGTGCATGTCTTGCACAAATTTAGATAGATCTATCACCAAGCAATTCATATTTCAGATGTTCTTCTAAATGGTATTACTTTAATTATACTTTTCAATTTTCTACTGTTATGATAGAGAATTAAATTTAATTCTGTATAATAATGTTTTAACCTGAAACTTTGCTATAATCATTTATAATTATGCTTCCAAAATTATTCTCTGGAATTTTCTACCCATACAATCATATCACCTGCATATAAAGGAAGTTTTACATCTTTATTTTAAACATGTACTCGTTTCTGTATTGCAGTGGCGAAGACTTTCAGTAGAACATAGAACTTAAGGAATGACAATGGGTGACAGACTTTTCTTGACTTTAAGGGGATGAATTTTCAGTCCTTTATCCTGAAGTACAATATTAGCTGTCAAATTTTTGTAGTACTCTGAACAGCCCAAAGAAGTTATTATCCATTCATTATTAGCAGAAACTTTTATCATGAATGCATGGTAAATTTCATCAATTTTTTCTACTTCTGTTTAGATGATCTTAGGTATACACATTCTCATTTATTATGTTAGCATGTTGAATTGCAGATACTGGTTTTAAATATGAAAATAACCTGCATTCCTGGAACAAACCCCACCTAATCACAGTGTGACCATTTTTTCTCAATTACCTACATTGCCGAAGTTTATTAAAATTTTACAAAGATTTTTGTCACATTTAATTGTCTAGGTTTGATATCAGATAAACTGTTTTATAAAATTGTATGGGGAGTACTTTTATTATCCACTATTGTCTTAAAGA
The DNA here is from genome assembly GCF_023851605.1 of Tamandua tetradactyla. NCBI lineage: Eukaryota > Metazoa > Chordata > Mammalia > Pilosa > Myrmecophagidae > Tamandua > Tamandua tetradactyla. The sequence goes on along the minus strand of NC_135335.1, from coordinate 72,690,863 downwards.
GTGTATGTAAGATGTATATTAATTCCACCTAAAATATTTGATACAATTCACCAGAAAAATCTTCAGTGCCTGGTGTTTTCTTCATGGGAAGCATTTTTAATTACACACTTAAGGCCTATAGTAGATATTGGATCTACTATACGGATGTTCAAGTTTCCTATTTCTTCTATAGTCTTTCTAAAAAAGTTGTGAATTCTGCGGTGTACTTCAATTTCTTCTAAATGTCAAGTGTGTTGGCATAAAGTTGTTCACAATATTCATCCAGTAGTCTTTTTAATGGTTATAGGAACTGCAATAATGGCCCCTCTTTCAAATCTTGACAATTTGTTTCCCCTTTATTTCATTTGACCAATTATGCTACAAGATCAATTGCATTTAATTTTTTAATGACTAAACTCTGGGCTTCACATTTTTGTGTTTTAATGGATTTTATTGATTTCCTTTTATCTTTATTATGTCTTTCCTTCTACGTATTTTGCATTAACTTGCTCTTTTTGAAGTTTCTTAAGATGGAAGCTTGGATTCATATTTTTTGTAACATTCTTTTCTATGGCTTAAATTTAGATTATTTTTTGTTTTCATTTTAATTTAGTTCAATATCTTTTCTAATTCTCTTTGTGATTTCTTTTTTAGTCACAGAAGTATCTAAAAGCATATTTTATAAAATCCATGCATTTGTGATTTATCCACAAACTTTCTCTGATTGATTTCTTATTAATTTTGTTATTATAGAATATTGTCGGAAAATCATTCAATTTGTGTTACACTGAGTCAGTTAAATTTAATTTTTCTCATAGCATAGGTCAATTCTGATAAATGTCCTTCATTCTCTTATAAAATGATAGTTTATTCTATCGCTACTGAGTGGAATATTTACAAATGTCAATTAGATCATATTGGCTGCTCAAGATTCCTATGTCTACACTAATTTTTTTCACCCCTTGTTTTAGCAATTATTGAGAGAGAAGCGGTCAAATCTCCAACTATGTGTGTAGGATTTCATATTCTTTCACAAAATAATCCAATTTTTCTTCCTGTAATTATAAGCTCTTTACTTGGGTACTTGAACTTTTGGAATTCTTTATCTTTTAAATGGGATTATCCAACTAACATTGATAGTTTCTCAATACTTTTCCCGATATGGAAAAATCAAGTTATTTTTATGATAAATAGAGCTCCAGCTCACTTGTGATTATTTATGTATGATTGTTTCAGTTTATTAAAGTTGTTGGAATGCAAATTACCAGAAATAGGTTGTTTTTATAAATGGGATTTATTAAGTTGCAAGTTTACAGTTTTAATTCCTTAAAAATGTCAAGCAAGCATCCCGAGAAAGATACCTGTTATCAAAGAAAGGGGTAGATTGATTATTGAACCGAATTTAGCATTCAAACCTATGCAAAAGCACACCAAAAAGGAGTGGAAAGTAATGCTGAAAACGATGAGTAACAGTAACTTGTGGGATAATAACAAATTTCTAATATATCTTTCATTGACATAATAAGATATAAGGAAATGGAGGATTCTTTTGTATTTAAATTTTTTAAATTAAATCAATTATCAATGTGAGAGTAAAAATGGTGTATTTGAAATTCATGGCATATACATCTGAGAAGAGTACAGATTATCATAGAAAGGATGTAAAAGGATGTTGTTGAAAGTGTCTTTTATTAAACTGAGGTAATAAAATATTGTTTAAAGTAAGAATGTGATAAATTAAAGAGCATATTTTACATTGTAAGGCAATAAGTGAATAAAAAATCATATAATAGTACAGTGAAAGTGGCAATAGTGGAAATAAAAATGAAATACTAAATATGTGTATACTCAATCCAAAAATGGTCAAGAAGAGAGGAGTAAGAATAGGTGGAACACACAGAAAAACGCAACTTAGTGATTTAAATCAAATCATATCAACATGTACATTAATTAAAATGCCAAAATCTCTCCAATTAAAAAGTAGTTTCATAATGGATTTTAAAATGGCTTAAAATATGCAAATGTCAAGAAATCTGCTTTAAATTTAAAAGACATTGATGTTAAAATACAAAAAAAAAAATAGAATGGGAAAAAAAAACATATTATTGCGCTAATTTGAATCTATTCCCCAGAAAAGACCTTCGTTTTTTTTTTAATTCATCCCTGTGGCGGCAGACCTATTGTTAGGTGGAAGGTTTTGCTTGGGTTGTTTCCATGACAATGTGACCCAGTCCATTCCAGGTGGGTCTTAATCTCCTTGCTAGAGTCCTTCATGGGAAAATAAAAGGCAAAACTATTTTGGAGAGAAATTAGAGAAAGAAAATATCCTAGGAGAAGAAAGAAGGACCCAGAGGAGTTGACAGAGCCATTTTGAATCCAGAATCCAGGAGGGAGGACTAGCAAATATCACCATATGCCTTCCCATGTGACAGAGGAACCCCAGATCCCCAATACCAGCAGCCTATTCTTAGAGAAGGTATCTCCCTCTTGATGCCTTAATTAGGACATTTTCATGGCCTAAGAACATTTTTTTCATATGCTTTATGTGACACTTTTTTTTTTTTGCATGAGCAGGCACCAGGGTCTCTGGCATGGCAGGCAAGAATTCTGCCTGCTGAGCCATTGTGGTTCGCCCCCTAGTGTATTTTTAATATCAAATATTATATTTTATCCTCTTGGAAAGTTCATTTATCTCTAGTTTATACCCATGCTTTCTATTTTATTATTATACATGATAATATTTATGATATATTTTTATGAAACAACTGCTAAATACATCATTCATATTCAATAAGATATATCTTAACAGATTTTCTTCTATGTCACATTTAACTGCTTTTTTGAATGTCTAATAATTTTTACTAAATGATGGACATTGTGTTTACATTATTAAGTCCTGGATTTTGATGAGTTGGGAAATTTTGGGCTATTATTTCCTCAAATACTCTTTCCGACCCCTTTCTCTTTTCTTCTCCTTTTCAGACACCCATAATGTGCATGTTTGTTTTGATTTATGCTGTCAATCAAGTCCTTGAGACACTGGTAAATTTCTTCTGTTCTCTTGTCTATCTTTTATTTTTGCTGTATAATTTCAATTGTCCTGTCTTCTAGTTCAATGATTATTTCTTGTTTCAGTTCAAATAAAATCTGCTCTTGTATGCCTCTGGTGTATCTTTGATCTCCATTATTTTGCATTTTATTCTTATGATTTTTTTATGTATATTATAAAATTTTCAAATCATTCTTTATATTCACATATTTTCTTTTTAATATCCTTTGACTCTATATCGATACTTTCTTTCATCTCTTTAATTCATTGAGGAGATTTTTAAAATATCTTTATTAATTGCTCCAATTGTGTGTTTCCTTTGAAGTTTAATTTGTTTCATTGACTGAGTCATATCTTACTGTTTCTTAACATAGCATGTAATTTTTTCTTCTGTCTAGTCATCTGTTTCTTTTGATGTGCTCATTTAGAAGTCCAGTTTCTCCTTCTTGTCTAGGGTGATATTGTTGATTGACTTTATGTCTTGCTTCTTCTTTGACATATTTTCCAACTCACTCCGGATCATTAGAGTTTACAGTGTTTATCTTTTTCTATTTTCTCAATTCTTCTTCATCTGGTTTTTGTCCTTCATATGTAGGACAATTTTTAATATTGAAATTTAGTGCCATTGTTTCACCTTCAGGAGAAAGTTTCCTTTCATCTGTTTCTTCTCCGATAATCTTGATCTATTCTGTTTGTTTTTGCATGGAATTTTTCTATCAGCTTCTACAGTTTGTTTAAATTTTACCCCTCACGCGGTGCCCACTTTTCAGTTCTGTGACCTATACTGTTTTACAGCACTTCATACCCTCCCCTCTCTTCTTCTGTGGGGCTTTTCTGCCTCCAGTTTTGCCCACTTTAGGGTATCATTCCCTGGGCATCCAGAAGTGATCAATCCAGAAATGTTTGTTTTACATTTTGGTGATCAGCAAGCCAAGACTGGATTGAATGTGTGCACCCTTTGCCAATAGTTATGCTTTGGTCTATCTCTCTCTCTTTTTTTCCCCTAAGGACTCTTTTGTATGTGATGCTCCTCAGCAGTTTGTGTTCCATCCTAGATCTCTGCAGACTTGTGTCTCTGCACCTGGGTATGTGTGGGTTTCTAATTTGTTGCCGTGAGTATCTTTGTAATCTGCATCTACAACAGGAGACCTGGTCTGTGCTGCCTCTGCGCAATTCCCAAACTGCAAGGGAACAAGTAAGGGCTTGTGGTTCAGGGACTGAAATCTCCTACCTTATCTTGGAGGTTGTTTTTCTATTTGCTCAATTCACCACCTGTAAATTCGTTCCCCAGTCTCTTTCTTCCTCAACAGTTTCAAGCAAATGGGATTTTTCCTTTTATCAGATGATTCTGAGGGAAGACTTTTCTAGGAGATGACTAATGTCACCATGTTGATGGCAATATCTACTGTATCTTCTCCATATGGGCTCATGGCTGGGAGTTTGCCACTTGAGAAGGCAGAAATGAGGAATGGAAAGTCTACCAGCAGCAGCAGCAGCAGGTACAATTTCTTCTTTGAATTATAGGTTGCTTAAGAGTATGTTGTTTAATATCTTGGCAAGTTTTCATTACAGTTACTGTGGTCTTCAACTCCAGCAGTTTCTTGGCTCCCTTTTAAAATATTCTCTTTATTGAAATTCTCATACTCAATCATTATTTTTTTCCTTATACACTGTAGTTCTTTCTCTGTATTTCCTTTCACCTCCTTGAGTATACTGAGTATCAGTTTCTTAAATCTTTGGTTTTTCAATAGTCTTATCTTCTTCATTGATGATTTCTGGACATTTCTCCTGTTCCTTTGGACAGTTCTACATTTTCTTTCACTTTGTCCATCTTGTCATCTTTTGATGCACACTGTACATTTTAATAGTTTAATGTGCTTCAAATTAAAATAGGATTTTAATTTTAGGTTTAATCCCTTGAGTTTGTATCCAACTGATGTTATGATACGGATTTCCTAAAGTGTCAGGAGCTAACAAGATGAAACAAACCAATGCCACAAACACCTTTTGCTACCTTTGTGCATGTTGTTTGAATTTGTCTCTCTTATCAGAAAGGTCAGCCCAGGGCATCACAAGGTCCAAGTTCTTCTTGTCTTTTCTGAGCCTTGTCTTATCCTGGGCTTGTGTTTGCTAAAGGCATTATAGTTCCCCTAATTACAAGAATTTGATTTCCCCTTCTACTCCCTGTGAAATAGATTTTCTCCTTCTCTCTGGTTCTCTACTGTGGACCTTAAAGCAGGTAAGCCTTTGCCCCAGGTTGTTTGTCTTAATTGCTTCTTATAAGGTTTTAGCTGTCCTGAGTTATTTTTGTCTGGAGGGCAAATTCTGGGGTGCAGGTGCCAGGGAAGAGTTTATCGGGTCAGTCTTTTCCAGCCAGAACAAAGACAGGGACAGCAGTGGCAGAACCAGCCAGCTTCACGTTGCCCTGGGGAGCGGACCTAGGAGGTGTCAACATGGATACCAAGAGTTCTCCTATGACTATTTTTTTTTTTCTATGACTTTCTGAAGCTGTGTTTCCTTGACTTAACACTGGCGCTAAAGGTATGGCTCTTTAGCTGCTTTCCATAATTTTGAGGACGAAAACAGTCTTGAATCTGTCACTTTTGTCTGAAGTGGGTTGGAAAATGGCTCCCCTCATAGTCAGCCCCCCAGCAATTTGAAATGGCTAATCAAAAGCATGATCAGTGATCAGACTGCATATTTCTCAGGTCTTGGCATGCTAGGTCTTTATAGCCCATCTTAGCACCAGCAATCTGCCCCGGGGACTAAAATTGAGGACCCACTGCTACCTGCTATGAGGCTGGAGGCTGGCAATGGGTAGCCATTACATGAAGAATAAAATTCACCAGTATTTATCACAAATTTATTAACCTATTCCCCCCATTGTTGCCTGGATGCTTCACAGTATTCTACAGACCTCAGAATTTCAACATAGTTCATTCAACAGTTCTTGACTGTTCAGTAGTTATTCTGTTAAAGCAACAGATCCCGAGAGCTTCCTTCTCTGTCCTCTTCCCACAATCCTCTGACTTCTCAGTGAATTATATTTTGGTTTTCTCTGCTGAATTCTTTTCTGCTATTGCTGCTAAGTTCTTTTCTTTCAGGATCAAGGTTGGTGCTTTCATATAAAATATTATTTTTAATTCATGCTCTGGAAATTCTTCTCTGGATTGACTTCACATGATTATGTTACAATGGAACCAGTATCCTACAGTTACCAAAATATACCCTCCTTTTCCAATATCACATGATCTTCTATTTATATTAATTTATAAAAAATGACCAAGACCAGCCACAACAGATTCTTATGGATCATATAATATAGAATACCATGCACAAGCATGTTTTCAACATCTAAAATTTGTAGGAGTTTTAACAGTTTCAAGCATATAAAATATTGTAATATTATACCTATGTACAAGGTGCCAGGAGTGATGAAGACATCCCACAGTCTTCTTCAGAGCATCAGAAAAGCTCCATCAGAATTGTTTTAGTTTTCTAAGGCGGCCAGAATACAACATGCCAGAAATAGGTTCAACAAAAAGGATGGACTAAATTGTTCAGTGATCCAAAATATTATGAGCAAGACATAAAATATTTTTTAACAAATTAACTTGTTAATTTTTCCATTATATGGTTAAGAAAATCAGAGATATTTGATGTAAGGTTGAGCATATTTTGTCTCAAACCTGAGGGAATCTTTTCTTCCACATAAAATTGAGAAAAATAGATATAATATGAAGAAAATAAAATTTGGTTGTTAAGAATGTTGTTATAGAATAAAATTGTCTGCTGAGAACATTTTCTGTGCTGCTGTAAAAATTAAAGCAATCAGAGAAAAGAGGTAAAGAAATAAACCATGTATGGAAAAGGAAAAAACCATGTATGGAAAAGAACTGCATATGCTCATAAGGTTAAAACAAATTCCCTGGAGTTGAATATTTTATAAACAATCCCTAAAAGTGATTAACTTCATGGCTATTTTTTCAATGGTTTTCTTCTTATAGAGTACCAAATGAAGCTGTGATTATTTGCAATTTGCTATGCCAATACAAATGTGAATATTAATAGATGATTATTAATAGATGATTAATAAATGATTTTCAGATAAAGCATCATGTAATAGTTTTTACTGTTTCCAATATGTAAAAACATATAATATAAAAAATAAAATTTTAACACATAATACACTTATTTAGTTGAGACAGCAATGTGATACCCTGTCCTCACACTGTATTATCCCCTATATGTGTTGTCATTATTTTAGTTATCAGTCAGGAAATTTCTATTTCTCCTGCTTACTTTAAATTCAAGAAAAGTTTAGGGGAACATAAAAAGATGCTGAGGATCCTAAGAACCAGATAAAAGAAGATGTTATTCCAGGTTAACTTAAATGAAAATAAATTCTATTCATCTTATTGGAAGGTTTTAAATCAAAGCCTGTTATTCTAACTGAGGGCTTATTTGAATTAGAGCTCTTTGAGAGCTTTTTATGAAAAAATTCTGTGAATGTAGACATTTTTTGAGAATACAGCATTAATGGATGTTCAAGTGTACTGAAAACAAAGCTGTCAACGCATATCATGGGAACGGCTGCATGGAAATAGGGAGTCACTGAGTCAGCTGTGAGAGCCTGACCTCATGCTGTTGTGAGGGGCTGTTGGTCTTTTGGCAGGTTGAAAAGTCTACCAATTGTCTCTCAAGTTACCTTGTGTTCTAACTCATTAGACTGCTTTTTTAGAGAGTAGTCATGTGGTGATGGGTTCAATATATTGCAATCCTCCCCTCAAGAAAGGGGCAGAGATTTGTCAGTGGTAGTATAGAAATATGTTCAACCTGTAGGTTGGATTTCCTTGCCCATAATACTTCTGCTAGCACCACCACCTGTGAATTCACGGAATGCATTATTCAAGTCATAGTAATCTGAATAACATTACTGTTGATGGAGGAACTCATTTAAAAATAAAAGAAATACAGCAGTAGACTTAAACTTATGGATGGTATTGGTTTTAACACACATCTGATCATTCAGAAGGGGTTGTCCTAATGAAATAATGGAATGATCCAATGAGAACTCAGTGCCAATGTGTTTAAAGACAATAAACTAAATAATAAACTAAATATGAATGATGCACTGTGTTACAAGATGTAGATATTCTTACAACGAGAAGTGATAAATGACACCGTCTCTTCCATAGCCAGAAGAGATAGATTCAGGACTCAGGAGTTGAAGTACTTTTAACTCCTTCCATTATTACATCTGATATCCCACTTTTATATTTGTGTACTTTCTCTCCACAATTTGACCTTTCCTAGTATTTGTTCCAGGAACACAGGAACACATCTGATATCCCACTTTTATATTTGTGTACTTTCTCTCCACAATTTGACCTTTCCTAGTATTTGTTCCAGGTAGACAGCAGGGAGCAAAGTAATGGTTCCATTGAATACGATGCTGAATTTTGAAAGCTGGTCATTTTGTGATTGTCAGGGTATCGAAATACAGGTAAAAAAAATGGTTTATCTACTGTCTCAAGTAATTCATATACATTCTCAAGAGGAAATTGGGTTGCTGGTACATAGAGAGGGTAGGAAGTACTGCGTCAGAAACTAGGATTCTCCATGACACAAAAGCCTTTCAGCTTCCAATAGGAAAAAAAAGTAAAAATCTACAGCAACCAACAAAAGGCATTTTGACTGTTCAGGAATGAGGATTTGGGAAATGAATAATCTGTCTGTAAATGCTAGGTTTTATGATGCTAATCTCAAATGCTACAAACCACCTATCTGCTTTATCAGCCATCTCCTTGTTGGGCTTTGTTAGTAAGAATCATTAGCAATATTTTGAAAGTTGAAGGAGAAGGAGGGTTTTTTTGTTTTCTCCTGCTGTTTGCTTTTTGTTGGCTTCCTATCCATTTCCTCTTCTTGTGAGCTTCTCTTTCAGAAAATGTGTCAACATGGGAGCTAGAGGTATTTCCTTTAGAAACAGACTTTTTAGTTTGGAATTTTTCCAAATCTTGTTGAATGCACAAGCTTGTTGACATCCCCTAAAGAGACTGATTTTCTACAGAGGAATTGCAAAGATTGAACCTTACCTCCCCAGCGTACCTTCTTTGAGATTCTAAGTTTGAGGAATTCCAAATCTTTACCTTTATTTCCCCAGCCTTGAGTATGATGGCATCTTTCAGTTACTTTTATTTTGGGGATATAGCAGTGCTTTCTTTTTGCTTTTACAAATAAATAATTAATAGGTTCATATGAAATTTGAAAAGTTGTGTATTAAATTCTATTTGTTAAAATGTCTTGAGTGGTTTCTGTATCCTGACTTGACCCTGAGCAACAACTGTATTATATATTTTCCATTATTTTATCTTTTTCTGTATCCTTATATTTAAATATATCACTTTTAAGAATCTTAGAGTTTTGTTTGGACAACTTATTTTGTTTGTGGTAATCTAGTGTGAGCATAAACTACTTATTTCATGAAAGATAATTTATTATTTTGTCAGTTTGGAAAAAATGCCTTCATTCTTACTCCAATTTCCTCGTCAAGCTAAGGTGGATAGTATTTGCTCCAAATGTTTTTGTTTGACTTAAAAGAGATATTGTATATAAAGTTTATAATGTTTAGAACATATTAAAAATTTGATAAATATTATTTCTATACTTCCTTATTCTGTTCCCCACTCATTCCCCCCTTCCTTTTTTCCCGGAAGTGCAGGGGTTGGGAATCAAACCCAACATGGCAGGGAAGAAATCTACCACTTAACTACCTTTGCATCACCCCCTGTATTTTTCATATCCTTACATCAACACATAAGAAAATTTTAAAATACTTTAATCCTTAATCAGATGTATATATTATTTGTTTCAATATCCAATGCAACATCATAGTTGTGTTAAGATACAAACAAGCAAAAGTTGGTTAGGATTTCAACATTTCCTTGAACCAAATCATGAACTGAGCATTTTGCAACTGCCATGATTTACAGAGGAATTCCACTGAAAAAATAGTCCAAGAGGCTTCTATCACAGAGCAAGGGAGTATACATTGGGAGAAAATTTTCATTGGTTAATGAAGAATAATATTTCTAAATGGTAGGCAATTGCTTAGTAATAAGAAAGTTAGTTGGCATATGAATATATTTGGTGATAGCTGATTGGTTGATTTAAATTCTGCTTTCTGGGTGAGCCAGGCATTTACACAGCATATAAACTTAGATTTTGGTTTTGCTGACATAGTGCTTGACACATGTACCTCAATGTTAGGTCTTTTAGATTTTAGTTATAACGTGGTCTTTCTAAAAGGATGGAAAGTGTCAGTAAGTCTTTTAAAATGGTTTCTCTGTTATGCAACATAAATACTTGTAAGAATAGATATCTTCATATGTATATTTCCTTACCTGTATAATCATATTATGCTTCTATATACAATTTTATCAACTGCTTGCATTTACTGCACTGTGAAATTTTTCAAGTAATAGAATTTTTCTAACTTTTTGAATGATGGTATTTATCACAGTTAACATACATCAGTTAAACAATCCTGAGGTTTTGATATTGTAAAGAATAGAGGCAAACTGATAGCTTCTGGGGCTAAAAAAGCATTATTTCCTTAGAATTACAAACCAGAATAATAACTGCTGAGTAAGTTATAAATATTTAAAATGCTTCTTTCATTTATTCACTCATCTATTTCATTGTTTCAGGACTCAGCATGGATCTAATGGGGTCACTGACTTCTAGCTTATCATTTATTGGTAAATATAAAATACATCGCATGATCTTAAATGCTCATAAAACTATGGCATGTTACAGGAAAGAGAGAAGAAAGCAATTATTGGGGCCTGCAGATATTATTTGAAATATTATTCTAAATGGGATGGTCCAGAAGGCTGTTGTGATATTCTGAAAGTCGAATAGTGATTTTATTGATGTAAAGGAGCAAAATGATCCACAGCTGGGGAAAGAGCTTTTTGTCAATGAGAATAGCAATTATAAAGCCCTCAGATGAGAACATTCTTGATATATTTGAAGAACATTCAGTTGTATAGTGATGCTGAGAATATGTGGTAGGTATACTTCACTCTAAGTGATGCCCAAGAATCCCTGACTCTAGGTATTCATATCCTTGTGTTATCCCTTCCACTTGAATGTGGGCTAGACCTAGTGACTTTTTGCCAATGAATACAGGGCAGGAAATTATGAGATTTTACTCTCAAAATTAGATAAGAAAAAAAAGGTAAGTTGTTTAACTGGATCTCTCACTCTCCATGTTGTATCTCGTCTATGCTCTGCTGAAGTGAGTTCTTATGTTGAGATGACCTGTGGAGAAACTTATGTAGCAGAAAGTGAGAATGGTCTCTGGCGAAGAAGTAGTAAGGAACTGAGGTACATAGTTCATTATCCTTGAGGAACTACATACAGATATACCTCATTTTATCACACTTCACTTTATTGTGGTTCACAGATACTGTGTTTTTGATGAGTTGAAGTTTGTGGTAACCCTGCGTTGAGCAAGTCTGTTGGCACGATTTTCACAGCAGCATATGCTCACTTCATGTCTCTGTGTCACATTTTGGTAATTCTCACAATATCTCACCTTTCTCTTTATTATTATATATGTTATGGTGATCTGTGATCAGTGATTTTTCATGTAACTTTTATAACTGTTTTGGGGCTCCACAAACTATGCCCATTTAAGAGGATAAACTTAATAGATAAATGTTAGGTGTGTTGAGTGATCTAAAGACCAGCTGTTCCCCATTACTTCCCCTCAACCTGGGTCTCCCTATTCCTGAGATGCAATAATATTGAAATTAGACCAATTAATAACCCTACAATGACCCCTAGGTGTTTTTTTTTGCTTTTAATTAATTTTTTAATTAATTAATTTATTTAATTAAAAAATTAACTAACAAAACATTTAGAAATTATTCCATTCCACATAAACAATAAGTAATTCTTAATATCATCGCATAGTTGCATATTCATCATTTCTTAGTACATTTGCATCGATTTAGAAAAAGAAATAAAAAAACAACAGAATAAGAAATAAAACGATAATAGAGAGAAAAAAAAACCCAAAAACCTATACCTCACATGCAGCTTCATTCAATGTTTTAACATAATTACATTACAATTAGGTAGTAGTGTGCTGTCCATTTCTGAGTTTTTGTATCCAGTCCTGTTGCACAGTCTGTATCCCTTCAGCTCCAATTACCCATTATCTTACCCTATTTCAATCTCCTGATGGTCTCTGTTACCAATGACATATTTCAAGTTTATTCACTGTCGGTTCATATCAGTGAGACCATACAGTATTTGTCTTTTAGTTTTTGGCTAGTCTCACTCAGCATAATGTTCTCTAGGTCCATCCATGTTATTACATGCTTCATAAGTTTATTCTGTCTTAGAGCTGCATAATATTCCACTGTATGTATATAACACAGTTTGTTTAGTCACTTGTCTGTTGATGGACATTTTGGCTGTTTCCATCTCTTTACAATTGTAAATAATGCTGCTATAAACTTTGGTGTACAAATGTCCATTTGTGTCTTTGCCCTTAAGTCCTCTGAGTAGATACCTAGCAATGGTGTTGATGGATCATATGGCAATTCTATATTCAGCTTTTTGAGGAACCGCCAAACTGCCTTCCACAATGGTTGCACCATTTGACATTCCCACCAACAGTGGATAAGTGTGCCTCTTTCTCCACATCCTCCCCAGCACTTGTCATTTTCTGTTTTGTTGATAATGGCCATTCTGGGTGGGTGTGAGATGATATCTCATTGTGGTTTTGATTTGCATTTCTCTAATGGCCAAGGACATTGAGTATCTCTTCATGTGCCTTTTGGCCATTTGTATTTCTACTTTTGAGAGGTGTCTGTTCAAGTCTTTTTCCCATTTTGTAATTGAGTTGGCTGTCTTTTTGTTGTGGAGTTGAACAATCTCTTTATAAATTCTGGATTCTAGACTTTTATCTGATATGTCATTTCCAAATATTGTCTCCCATTGTGTAGGCTGTCTTTCTACTTTCTTGATGAAGTTCTTTGATACACAAAAGTGTTTAATTTTGAGGAGCTCCCATTTATTTATTTCTTTCTTCAGTGTTCTTGCTTTAGGGGCAAGGTCCATAAAACCGCCTCCAGTTGTAAGATTCATAAGATATCTCCCAACATTTTCATCTAACTGTTTTATGGTCTTAGACCTAATGTTTAGATCTTTGATCCATTTTGAGTTAACTTTTGTATAGGGTGTGAGACATGGGTCTTCTTTCATTCTTTTGCATATGGATATCCAGTTCTCTAGGCACCATTTATTGAAGAGACTGTTCTGTCCCAGGTGAGTGGGCTTGACTGCCTTATCAAAGATCAAATGTCCATAGATGAGAGGGTCTATACCTGAGCACTCTATTTGATTCCATTGGTCGATATATCTATCTTTATGCCAATACCATGCTGTTTTGACCACTGTGGCATCATAATATGCCTTAAAGTCAGGCAGCGCGAGACCTCCAGCTTCATTTTTTTTTCCTCAAGATGTTTTCAGCAATTCGGGGCACCCTGCCCTTCCAGATAAATTTGCTTATTGGTTTTTCTATTGCTAAAAAATAAGTTGTTGGGATTTTGATTGGTATTGCGTTGAATCTGTAAATCAATTTAGGTAGAATTGACATCTTAGCTATATTTAGTCTTCCAATCCATGAGCATGGTATGCCCTTCCATCTATTTAGGTCTTCTGTGATTTCTGTTATCAGTCTTTCGTAGTTTTCTTTGTATAAATCTTTTGTCTCTTTAGTTAAATTTATTCCTAAGTATTTTATTCTTTTAGTTGCGATTGTAAATGGAATTCATTTCTTGATTTCCCCCTCATCTTGTTCATTGCTAGTGTATGGAAACACCACAGATTTTTGAATGTTGATCTTGTAACCTGCTACTTTGCTGTACTCATTTATTAGCTCTAGTAGTTTTGCTGTGGATCTTTCAGGGTTTTCGATGTATAGTATCTTATCATCTGCAAACAGTGAGAGTTTTACTTCTTCCTTTTCAGTTTTGATGCCTTGTATTTCTTTTTCTTGTCTAGTTGCTCTGGCTAGAACCTCCAACACGATGTTGAATAACAGTGGTGATAGTGGACATCTTTGCCTTGTTCCTGATCTTAGGGGGAAAGTTTACAGTTTTTCCTCATTGAGGATGATATTAGCCTGGGTTTTTCATATATTCCCTTTATCATTTTAAGGAAGTTCCCTTGTATTCCTATCCTTTGAAGTGTTTTTAACAGGAAAGGATGTTGAATCTTGTCAAATGCCTTCTCTGCATCCATTGAGATGATCATGTGATTATTCTGCTTTGATTTGTTGATATGGTGTATTACATTAATTGATTTTCTTATCTTGAACCACCCTTGCATACCTGGGATGAATCCTACTTGGTCATGATGTATAATTCTTTTAATGTGTTGGTGGATTCGATATGCTAGAATTTTGTTGAGAATTTTTGCATCTATATTCATTAGAGAGATTGGTCTGTAGTTTTCTTTTTTAATAATATTTGCCTGGTTTTGGTATGAGGGTGATGTTGGCTTCATAAAATGAATTATGTAGCTTTCCCTCCACTTCAATTTTTTTTTAAGAGTTTGAGCAGGGTTGGTACTAATTCTTTCTGGAATATTTGGTAGAATTCACATGTGAAACCGTCTGGTCCTGGACTTTTCTTTTTGGAAGCTTTTGAACGACTGATTTAATTTCTTTACTTGTGATTGGTTTGTTGATGTCATCTATTTCTTCTTGAGTCAAAGTTGGTTGTTCATGCCTTTCTAGGAAATTGTCCATTTCATCTACATTGTTGTATTTATTAGCATAAAGTTGTTTGTAGTATCCTGTTATTACCTCCTTTATTTCTGTGGGGTCAGTGGTTATGTCTTCTCTTCCATTTCTGATCTTATTTGCATCCTCTCTCTTCTTCTTTTTGTCAGTCTTGCTAAGGGCCCATCAATCTTATTGATTTTCTCATAGAACCAACTTCTGGTCTTATTGATTTTCTCTATTGTTTTCATGTTTTCAATTTCATTTATTTCTGCTCTAATCTTTGTTATTTCTTTCCTTTTGCTTGCTTTGGGGTTAGTTTGCTGTTCTTTCTCCAGTTTTTCCAAGCGGACAGTTAATTCAGAATTTTTGCCCTTTTTTCTTTTCTGATATAGGCATTTAGGGCAATAAATTTCCCTCTTAGCACTGCCTTTTCTGTTTCCCATAGGTTTTGATATGCTGTGTTTTCATTTTCATTCGCTTCGAGATATTTACTAATTTCTCTTGTAATTTCTTCCTTGAACCACTGGTTGTTTAAGAGTGTGTTGTTGAGCCTCCACGTATTTGTGAATTTTCTGGCACTCCGCCTATTGTTGATTTCCAACTTCATTCCTTTATGATCTGAGAAAGTGTTGTGTATGGTTTCAATCTTTTTAAATTTGTTGAGACTTGCTTTGTGACCCAGCATATGGTCTATCTTTGAGAATGGTCTATGAGCACTTGAGAGAAAGTGTATCCTGCTGTTGTGGGGTGTAATGTCCTATAAATGTCTCTTAAGTCTAGCTCATTTATTGTAATATTCAAATTCTCAGTTTCTTTATTGATCCTCTTTCTAGATGTTCTGTCCATTGATGAGGGTGGGGAATTGAAGTCTCCAACTATTATGGTAGATATGTCTATTTCCCTTTTCAGTATTTGCAGTGTATTCCTCATATATTTTGGGGCTCTCTGGTTCGGTGCATAAATATTTATGATTGTTATGTCTTCTTGTTGAATTGTTCCTTTTATTAGATGATAGTATCCTTCTTTGTCTCTTTTAACTGTTTTACATTTGAAGTCTACTTTGTTGGATATTAGTATAGCTACTCCTGCTCTTTTCTGGTTGTTATTTGCATGAAATATCTTTTCCCAACCTTTCACTTTCAACCTATGTTTATCTTTGGGTATAAGATGTGTTTCCTGTAGACAGCATATAGAAGGATCCTGTTTTTTAATCCGTTCTGCCAGTCTATGTGTTTTGATTGGGTGATTCAGTCCATTAACATTTAGTGTTATTACATTTGGATAATACTTTTCTCTACCATTTTGCCTTTTGTATTATATATGTTATATCCAATTTTCCTTCTTTCTACGCTCTTCTCCACACCTCTCTCTTCTGTCTTTTCGTATCTGTCTCTAGTGCTCCCTTTAGTATTTCTTGCAGAGCTGGTCTCTTGGTCACAAATTCTCTCAGTGACTTTTTGTCTATAAATGTTTTAATTTCTCCCTCATTTTTGAAGGACAATTTTGCTGAATATAGAATTCTTGGTTGGCAGTTTTTCTCTTTTAGTAATTTAAATATATCATCCCACTCTCTTCTTGCCTCCATGGTTTCTGCTGAGAAATCTACACATAGTCTTATTGGGTTTCCCTTGTATGTGATGGATTGCTGTTCTCTTGCTGCTTTCAAGATCCTCTCTTTCTGTTTGACCTCTGACATTCTAACTAGTAAGTGTCTTGAAGAACTCCTATTTGGATCTATTCTCTTTGGGGTGCGCTGCACTTCTTGGATCTGTAGTTTTAGGTCTTTCATAAGAGTTGGGAAATTTTCAGTGATAATTTCTTACATTAGTTTTTCTCCTCCTTTTCCCTTCTCTTCTCCTTCTGGTACACCCACAACACATATATTTGTGTGCTTCATATTATCATTCAATTCCCTGAGCCCCTGCTCAAATTTTTCCATTCTTTTCCCTATAGTTTCTGTTTCTTTTTGGATTCCAGATGTTCCATCTTCCAGTTCACTAATTCTAACCTTTGTCTCTTGAAATCTACCATTGTAGGTTTCCTTTGATTTTTTTCATCTCTTCTACTGTATCTTTCATTCCCATAAGTTCTGTGATTTGTTTTTTCAGACTTTCCATTTCTTCTTTTTGTTCATCCCTTGCCTTCTTCATGTCTTCCCTCAATTTATTGATTTGATTTTAGAATAGGTTTTCCATTTCTGTTCCTATACTCAGAATTAGTTGTCTCAGCTCCTGTATCTCATTTGAACTATTGGTTTGTTCCTTTGACTGGGCCGTATCTTCCATTTTCCTGGTGTGGTTTGTTATTTTTTGCTGGCGTCTGGACATTTAATTACCTTAATTAGTTTATTCTGGAGATTACTTTCTTATCCTGCCCAGTATGTGGCGCTTGTCTGTCTGTGGTTCCTACCAGCAAAATATGTTGTGGCTCCTTTAAGTTTGGAAGGCTCTCCCTGCTAGGGGCGTGGTGGAGACAGAGGAAAGGTTGTGGGCTGGTTTTAATGGCTTCAAATTGCGAAGCCCTGGGATCTGAATTCCTTGAGAGAATATTCTGCCTGAGTTGCGTTTCACCCCTCCTGTGGGGAAGTTTCAGGTGGTAGACAGCCCTGATAGCAGCCTGTTTCCACGCCCAGGGCAGTTGCAGCCTGTGCAATCCCGGTGCCGAGCCCAGATGAAACCTAGCCTCTGCAGAAACAGCTGCAGAAGGCTCTGCTTCATCCCCTTTCCTCTCTTTCAGTCAGCCCTATAGGCGACTTCTGCCTTGATCAGTTTCGCCTGAGCTGGGGGCCCACTTATAGCAGTCAGAATTTGTTTGTTAATGCCACTATTGGTGTTTGGTTGGTCACAGTCCCTGCCACTGTTGGAGACTCTTTCCTTTCCATCTGGGAAGCCACCCATGGGAGAGGGGAGCCAGTCGCCGGCTGCCGCGGCTTGGGGAGCCCGTCACTCCGAGACCCCCAGCCGGTCTGGGAAGCCTCCTGTGGGAGAGGGGCGCTGGTCGCCAGCCACCGCAGCTTGGGGAACTCACTTTTCCAAGACCCGCAGCTGGTCTGGGAAGCCGCCTCTGAGGGAGGGGTGCCGGCCGCCGGCCTCCGCAGCTTGGGAAAATGCACGCCGCTCGGGAAATTCACTGTTGTGGAGTCTCACAGCTGGTGCAGCTGGTCCAGACTGGGGTGCGCTGATATGTGGTCTCTGTCACGGCTCCGGGAGCTGTTCTGTACTGTTTCTGGTTATTTAGTAGTTGCTCTGGAGGATGAACTAAAACGTGCACACCTTACTAAGCCACCATCTTTGCCCCCTCCCCCTAGATGTTTTAAGTGAAAAGAAATGTTGTGCAACTCTCATTTTAAATCAGAGGCTAAAAATGATTGAGCTTTGTGAGGAAGGCATATTGAAAGCTGAGACAGGCCAAAATGTAAGGCCTCTTGTGCCAAACAGTTAACCAAGGTGTAAATACAAAAGAAAGCTCTTGATAGAAATTAAAAGTGCTAATCCGGTGAACATATGAATGATAAGAAAAGGAATCAGCCTTAATTCTGACATCAAGAAAGCTTTAGTGGTCTGGATAAAAGATCAAACCATCTACAGCATTCCCTGAAGCCAAAGCTTAATCCAGAGAAAGGCCCTAACACTTTTCAATTCTATGAATGCTGAGAGATGTGAGGAAACCGCAGAAGAAATGCTTGGAACTAGTAAAGGCTGTTTCAAGAGGCTTAAGGAAAGAAGCCATCTCCAAACATTAAAATACAAGATGAAGCAGCAAATGCTGATGTAGAAGCTGGTATAAGTTATCCAGAAAATCTAGCTAAGGTAATTGATGAAGAAGACAATACTAAACAGAAAATATCAGTGTAGATGAATCAGCCTTCTATTGGAAGAAGATGTCATGTAGAATTTCTGTAGCTAGGGAGAAGTCAATGTTGGGCTTTAATCTTCAAAGGGCAAGCTGACTCTCCTTTTAGAGGCTAATGTGGCTAGTGAGTTTCAGTGAAGAACAATTCTTATCTGCCATTCCAAAAATCCTAGTTGCCTTAAAAGTTATACTAAATCTACTCTACCTGAGTTCTAGAAATGGAAGAACAAAGCATTGATGACAGATCATATGTTTATCACATGGTTTCTGATAGTTTAAGCCCATTATTGCAATCTACTGCTCAAAAAAAATGACTCCTTTCAAAATATTACTGTTCATTGGCATTGCACCTGGCCACTGAAGAGTTCTGATGGAGATGTACAATATAACTGTAGAATGTACATATACAAGGAAGTGTAAGTTGTTTTAATGCCTGCTAACACAACATCTGTTCTTTTTTCCATGGATCATGGAGTCATTTTGAATTTCAAGCCTTATTATTTAAGAAATATGTTTTGTAAGGCTATGGCTACTTGAGATGTTGATTCTTATGATGGATCTGGGCAAAGTAAATTGTAAATCTTTTTGAAAGTATTCAACATCCCCGATGCCATTAAGAGTATTCATGTTTTGTGGAAGGATACAAAAGTAATAACATCGACAGGAGTTTGGATGAAGCTGATATCAACCCTCATGGATGGCTTTGAGGGGTTCAAGACTTCAGCAGATGAAGTCACTGTAGATGTAGTGGAAACATCGAGAGAACTAAAAATTAGAAGGGAACTCTGAAGGTTTGACTGAATTGCTTTAAGCTCATGATAAGACTTGAATGGATGAGGAGCTGTTTCTTAAGGATGGGCAAAGGGGTTTTTTGAGATATAATCTACTCTTGGTGAAGATGAGGTGATCAAATGACAACAAAGGATTTAGAATTGTACAGAAACTTAATTTATAAAATAGTGGCAAGTTTGCGAGGATTGACTCCAATTTTTGAAGGAAATTGTGCTATGAGTAAAATGCTATCAAATGGCATATCATTGCTACAAAGAAATCTTTGCAAAAGAGTCTCTTGATGTGGCAAATTTCATTATTGTCATATTTTAAGAAATTATCACAGTCACCCCAAACCTTCAGCAGTCATCGCTCTAATCAGCAGCCATTGACATTGAAGTGTAATCCTCTACTACCAAAGGAATTATGACTCACTAAAGGCTTAAATTGAAGTTAACATTTTTTAGCATTAAAATATGTTAGCATTAAGTAATGCAAATTGTTTTTGAGGCATAATGTTATTGCATGTTTAATGGACTGCAGTATAATATAAACATAACTTTATATGCACTGGGAAATCATTAAAAATTAACATCACTCATTTTATTGAGATGTTCACTTTACTATTGTGCACTGGAAATAAACCAACAATATCTGCAAGGTGTGCCTGAACTATAAACCTCTATGCAAGTGAATGTGGAATTGGATCCTTCTCCAGGAGGGCTTTCAGATGATACCTCAGCCCTGGACAACACCTTGAGATTAACCTTGTGAAAGAACCTGAAATGCTGAACTATGCTAGGCTGTGCCTGGATTCAAGATAAACAAACCAGGTGTTAATAAATGTGAATACTTAACGTCACAAAATTTGGGGATCATTTGTTCTGCAGTAGTAGATAACTAATACAAGCTGAATAAATAAGAGCAGCAGTGGTAGAAGTTTAAGTCAGGGAAACATCCTTAGATTCACACAAGGTAATGACTTGTAGGTTTTAGTGGACATATTAGATTTTACTCTAAGTTAGAAGCTATTGTACAATCTGAACACATATTTGTCCTTATATGAAATATATTTTAAAGGTTTCTCTCTGACTTCTATATTAAGTATAGAATATAAAGTTGAAGGTGATGTAACAGACTAGAGACTTTTATTAATGCTATAGTACATGGTGGGAGTATGTATTCTCTACAAATGAAACCAATGTAAGGTAATTTATGCTATTTTATTTTTAGTTTCTTGACACTGCATGTTTTTTTTTAATAGGCCTTTAAAATATGTGAAGTATAGTCTGAGGAACATTTATGAAATTCTACCTGGAAGATACACTCCTGCTACATACTAACCTTATTTTTTATCTAGAATAATTTTGAAAAAAACTAATTACTGACTTCTGTCACATGAATATGAGTGGAAGTGAGCAAATATTAAATGTATGTGTATCATTTAATTAGTTTTTCTTCCTATTATTTAGTTGTGCTAAACAAAGGAATTTATCAAATATAAACTTACAGATAGCAGAATAACAAAATAATTAGGTTGTCATGATGACTTTACAGAGTTTTTTTATAATATTGAAACTGTTCTTGTTATTTTAACAGGTATATTATCTCAAAATTAACAATGTTAAGTAAGGCATTTCTTCTCTAATATATGGTAAAATTTATTGCAGACATTTTTGTAACATGAGAACTATGATTGCTATTGATTTAAGATTTATGTTGGACAAAATTCCTGTTAAATTGAGGAGGCAGTAATTGCTGAACTGTAAGTAATAAAAAATCACTAATCCAGTCCTAAAATATATGCTTAGGTGTAATCCCTCCCTTTTGGAGGGATTTGTGCTCCTACAATTTGTCCTATTAACCTCCATTTTAGAAGGTTAATGATCTCTTTATCAAGGCTGCGCTGTGACAAATAATTTGCCTTACAAGTTATTTACTCATTATTGATATACTCAACTAGACTAATATTTATTAGTTTTAGCACCACAAATCTAGAGTAACACTATACCACATTTTTACATAATAAGATTAGGAAATACAGAATAAAACTAGTGACAGTCTAACATAATAATCACTAAATATATTTCCCTATTTTTATTATTTTTGGTGGTTGTAGTAGTAGTATTTATATATGCTAAGTACTTTTCTAAGCCCTTCATATATACTAGAATTTAATTCTCAGAATAATCCCTTAAGGCATTTTTTCCTCATAATATCCTCTCTGAATAGAGGATATGAATCAGTAAACAGAGTCATAGAGCAGTTAAATCATTTATTCAGAGTGGCATAGCTAGTTATGAGAGTCTGAGCTTGCACCCAATTTTCTGGCTTCAAAATATACACCCATAACAACTGCACTACAGTAGTCATTTTATTTTTAAAGTAATCAAATAAATTCACAATTACTCCATTCATCGATGAAGAAACAAAGATTGAGAAAGGAAAACAGATTAAATTTCACAATATTCCCATGAACAAAATCAAATATATAGGCAAATATAATGAGATTGAAATGTTGAACAGTTTAGCATATAATAGTCTCCAAGGATTTGCAGCGATACTTAACACATAAAGAGATGTTATGGAATTGTTTGACTAACTGCAATAGCACATGGGAGAAAGTTAGATTTTTATGTGTATCTCTAGCTATACCTATTGCTACAGCTGTAGTTCTCTACCTATAAGCTAAATTACAGTACATAATATCAGTGATGTACAAAATGTAAAGAGGTAGAAAATATTTCGCAGTGCTCATAGAAGTGCATATTTCTAGGTTACCAATGGGAGATCATTTTTAAGGGCTTAACTGTAATGAGTATATTATAGTTTAGTTTTATGTAGATCTAAATTTTTTTGAGGTAATAAAATATAGTTTATTTAAGACATTTTCCGTTCACGCTGATCTGTATTCAAAATATTAGAGAAGAGTATGATTCTGATACTGTCTCAATCAATGCTAGTTACACAAACATTTTAATGCTGTTTTATTAAGAGGCATATAAAGCTAGAGATAATTTAAAACAGTTCAACATAATATCTCCAAAATGTAATGTGGTATCCTGTACAGGGTGCAAAATCAATAATTATATTTTGAATAAAATGAATTGGGCAGTACTATGTGTAGAATTTTATGCTACATCCAAAATTTGGTGTTATGTCATATATGTAACCAACCTTTCTATTCTGGCTTCTTTCCATTTTGTCTAAGCTTATTATGTAAACAAAACTTGATTTATCCTACTTCTGACAAATTAATTTTTATTTTATGTTAAAATTGCACTTAAAAGCATACTATACATTTGACACTAAAGACAAATTTTAAGACTTTTGAAAAAACTATAAATTCTACATTATAAGTAGTAAACATATTAATATACTAAGTAAATTACATTAACCCTATGCAATTATACTATCAATATACTAAGTAAATTATGTTAGACCTTTAATTTATGAATGAACAACAAAAAATAAGTATGTGTTGGAAATAATATTAAGTAAATTCATTGTATCAAAATGAGTGCCCTATGAGTAGGAAAAAGAACTTTAGAAAAGCTTCAATGGGGATGTTTCATGAAACACCTGTGTTACTAATGTCAATCCTGAAAAGCCACTGCTTTATTCCATGAGCAATATAATTTCTTCATATCTTAATCACTTGAAAAAGACAGACAATTTTGCTTCCTTGATAAAAAATGTGTATGCAAAAATTGCTTCTATGTAAAGAATGATAGTCTGTTTTTGAAGTGGGGTTTCAAATAGGAAAATTACTTTTGGTATTATTCTTTATGTTTTATACATGAATTATTAATAGCTTTACTACACACTGAATATATAGTTGTTTGTGAATAAGTAGGTTCTCAGGCCACTTCATTTTTAAATTAGCCCTAAAAAACATGAATGTAAATTTGTTTTATTAATTCAATCAGTGTTTTAGTTTGCCAAAGCTGCCAGAATTCAATATTCCAGAAATGGATCAGTTTTTATAAAGGAGACTTGTTAAGTTCCAAGTTTACAGCTATAAGGACTTAAAAATGTCCAAAGAAAGACATCCAGGAAAAGAAACCTTGATGCCAAAAAAGACAGGCCAATGTGTGACACATGGGAGGGCGTGTGGTTGGTGTCTGCTGGTCCTAGTTCCCTGCTCTGTTGCTTCCAGCTTCTGATTCCAGTGGCTTCCTCTCTAAGCATCTGAGGGTCCTGACTTAGCTGCTCCAGAACTCTCATTTTCATCTCTTAGCTTAGCATCTCGCAGGTCCAGAGAGTTCTTCTTCTCAGGTTCTGGCTATTTCTGTGAGTCTTTGCTTAGCACCTGGATTATATTTGTCAGCGCTCCAAGGAAACTCCAAATGTCTGCCTCAGCTTTCTTCTAAGTGTTTCTCTGTGTGGACTCTTTTAAAGACTCCAGTAAACTAATTAAGAACCACCTTCAATGGGTGGTGTCACATCCTCACCTATTCCAAAGGTCACACCCACAATTGGGTATGCCACATCTCCATGGATGTGAGTGAATCAAAAGGTCACACCCACAGTTAGTTGTGTCTCATGTACACGAAGACAACCTAATCAAAATGTCCTGCCCTACAATGTTGAATCAGAATTAGAATAATGAGTTTTTCTGGGGTACATAGCAGTTTTAAAACAACACAATTAGCTTTGTAATAATCGACATCATCTTTCTGTTTGTGTTCTAAGTATGCTAGTATAAAAGCCTCTGCAATAGGTAAGTATGAGCTACTGGGTGGAAATAATCAAATAAGCATAAGTCTGTGCCACAATGTCTAATCAATATGAAGGTGGAAATTTCGAGTTTGCAAATAGTTCCCGTCTTATTTTCTATATTTTTAGTGAATTTTTATGTGTATGGAAGGTATACCTGTTAGTTATGTCCTGGTTTATTGTCACATTAAGAAGAAAGTGAGAAAATACTGGCAATTCGATACAAAATTATATGGTAAAAAGAAATTGGGCATTATGACACAAGTTTAAGGAATTTTCACTGAGGATAGAAGTAGTAAAGATGTGAACAATTTGTGAATATTTTCCATTAAAAAGTGAAATGATTGTTTCTCTCCAAAGGTCTAGTTACCAGATGTGAGAAAATGGACTTAATGTGGAAGAAATTTAATGTGGAAAATAAATCATTTTTTTAATGAAAAAAGAAAGTGACTATGAAGGATATATATTTAATCTTCAATTATTTTTTCCCACACTGAAAGGAATCCCCAAAGAGATTAAGTGTACAAAAAAGAAATGAAATTGTATTCCTGCTTGTGTCATTGCTATCAATTTCGACAATAAGTGTGATTGTGATCAGTATAATTTATCTTCTGAAATTGAGTTGAAAGTTATTACTAAGTAACAAATTATAAAGAAATAAACATATTTTTAAGCCTGTTAATTATCAGAACAGAGTAATTCTTTTCTCTGCTAATCTGCAAAAGTGTTTTAAGATTCCAAGTGAGTTATGCAGGCAACTGGAAATGTGCCATGCATGTCTGGTGAACATTTTTAGCCATGACATTTACTGAAGCCATATCCATTTATGCAGTGCTATTGTTCCACTTAAGTTATGCTACTTCTCACAATTTCAGGCATGAGGAGAAATTTAGAAGCTATTTGGAGACTCGCAGGTTTTTATTCATTTTAATCATATAAATATTGTTTTCCTTGGAAATACAGAAGATTTAAGTGGTTCGCTAAGCAGAATTGTGAACAACTTTTAAATAAATTCAGGTATGTTTCCAAACTGAATTTTCACTCCTAAATCAATTTTTTTATCTTCATATTAATTTGTATTTCATCTTTCCCCAAGGAATACATAGATCTTTTCACTCTTTCCTACACAACTGGATTAAATATTTATTACTCTTGTGAGGTAGCTACTTTTCACAAAACTGTATTCATTAAAACTTAAAATAGCTTCTCATACATTGATGCTTCACCCTTTCAGGTGTGTGCCTTCAGAAACAGATGAAAGATTGGCAATTTATTATTGAATGAATTGTAATCATTGCTTTTAATTTCTAATGAGATGAATTAGAAATGTATTTTAGAAACTGTTGAGGAAATGTCAATTAAAATAAGGAATGTTATTATTTAGAAGATCGCATTAAAACTGAAAATGAGTTATTATTTTATTTTTGTAGTGTTTCCTTTTAAATAACCTGATGACTACCAAAACATATTAATCTTTAAAATTATCAAATATTGTTAGGTCTTTCCAAGGTATTAGCTCATATATAGGAAGTTGTTAATTAATCAATTAGCTAATTATTCAATGAAAGAACATGGAAAGACAGAAAGATTCTTAACATAGTGGATATAAAGGCAGAACAAAAAGTGGAATAGAAAAAAAAATAGATGGTGCCATAGATCTCTGTAAAAGATGAGATTTTACAATTAAAAAGTCATTCATATTAAGCCATCTCTATGACCAAATTTTGAAAACAAACAAAAAAAACTATTCTAAAGTTTCAGTATCTTCCTATAAAAGCTTATTTTGGAACGCACAAGCCCACCAACATTTCAGCTCTAGTTTGACTGATACGTGCTGGGTGAAGCAGTGAAGTTCAGATCTGCTCCTCATGTCTCATTTTTGGATCTGTCAGTCACTATTTGGAATATTTTATTCTCTCCAAAGAGCAATGGAATGCAGGAGGGCAAGCCAAATGTGATAATTTCCCATATATACTCACATTCTATTGGCCAAAGATCAGTACCCTGACATGCCCAACATCAATGGAGTAGAGAAGATACTCTGTCCAAAGTCAGAGATGTTGAAAAAGTTGCATCTCAAAGGTAATAAGTGTACTGTTGCAAAGAAGAAAATAAAG
The DNA here is from genome assembly GCF_023851605.1 of Tamandua tetradactyla. Lineage (NCBI taxonomy): Eukaryota > Metazoa > Chordata > Mammalia > Pilosa > Myrmecophagidae > Tamandua > Tamandua tetradactyla. The sequence goes on along the minus strand of NC_135335.1, from coordinate 72,664,567 downwards.
GAGTGCTATTCTAACCCAGTACATCAGTGCCATAACAATTTTGAAGGGATTTCTGAGAACTAACCAACTTGTAACATCTTGAATATATTTTGCTGGATTTTAAAATTTACAAAATATGCAATTCTATGCTTTTCAAAGTAAGTGCATTTCAACTAATACACAACTTCTAAATTAAATTAATGCTTTGCTTTTTATTTTCCATTGGTGGGACTAATTATTCTATCCAGAATTCAACTTGTCAGGATGCTGTACAATTTTATTTATTTGCTTTAATAATATTGAGTACAGTGATATCTGAAAACTGTAGACAAATTATTTGGAAAAAAATGACATATACTAAATCAGACTCATAGAAGAAAAATCATAAATCTGTTTAACACTGAATAACATAATATTACACCTAATTTCTACTGGTATCTTTAGCGTCTAAGATTACATAATGGAAAAAAAATCTGGTGAAATTTAGCAAAATTAGAAGATTATTACTGATTGAATTAAACTCAAATAATGCCAAAATTGCCTAAATGGTGCCAATATAAATTTGAACAATGATTATATACTTAAATCACCTTTGAAAATTCACTGATGATATTTAAAAGCATACATTTGTGTGTTCAATCTAATTAGATAATTAGGTAGGAATTCAAAAATGAATTAGGTAGGAACTCAAAGTGAAAGATATGCAAATCATTTATACATATAGAAAGGTCACATGAGAATATTTAGTATTTTAAAATTGTAGTGAGTTGAGCTCATGAAAATATTGCAACTGAAATCCTTTCCATTTGCAGATGTTGCTCTGAATATAAGAAGAAAATTCAAAATATGCCTTAATATTAACATGATGTATCTTTAGAAAAGGAAAATCATTCATTTCTGCTCACATCAGATGGAATGCTCATCATTGCAAAGATTCCTCTCCATAATTATTCAGCTTAAGCATGATTGAAGGTTTAATTTATGTATATGCATTTTAAATCCACATAGAGTGAAGAGGAATGATTCATATCTTGCCTGAATCATGTGGGTAGCTAAGGAAATGTTAGGTATGGACAGGTGTGTGTCGTCACGGATGAATATCTTGCTCAGCAGACCATAAGAACAAATTAAAAGCTACATTTTACAATTTTAGTTACCACATTAATTTTGCAGGCTGGCAGCTGGTGATATCCAGAAGAATTAGACATTCTCATGTTCATTTTGTTTAAAACATTTCCCCACTCCCCCACATACGTGACACTTTCAGTAACTGTGGCTCATAAAGTTTGAATTCCATTGCAAATGAACTGGAAAATTGTGTATGATTTCCAAGAATTGTGATATTAACATGTATAAGAACTTCTAGAAATATAAAATAATTTCTTTCAAAAGACATAATTTTGATGATGCCTCCAGAACTTCACACAAGCGGCATAAATCAGGCTCAAAAAAATCACCCAATTATTTAAAGGGTTAAATTTCAAAATTTGTTATTACAAATATTATGGGTTTTGGGTGCAGGTTTATTCAGTCATTGGGTAAAACCATGCAAGTTATTTTACTTCTCCATAATATATTTATCACTGAAGCAGTCTTATTGATACCAAATATAGCTGAGTGTGATGATCACATTTATTAAAATGTATAAAATGGTGCCTGCTCCATGCAAAGATAATTACACATTTATTATTAGTTTAGCATGACTATTGAGAGCTTACTGATTTCCAGTACATCAGTCTATAACTATTTTGAGGGGATTGCTGAGAACTAAATAACTTGTAACATCTTGAATGCATTTTGCTTGATTTTAAAATTTATAAAATGTATAATTTTATGCTTTTCAAAGTGCATTTCAACTAATATACAACTTCTAAATTAAATTAATGCTTTTTATTCACACAAGCAGCATAAAGCAGGCTCAAAAAAAAAAAGTCAATCCTTTTATTCTACACTGCTTTAGTTTGATAGCTGCCAGAATGCAATATACCAGAAACACAATGGCTTTTAAAAGGGGAATTTAATAAGTTGCTAGCTTGCAGTTCTAAGGCCTAGAAAATGTCCCAATTACATGTCTGTAGAAATGTCCAATCTAATGCATCCAGGGAAAGATACCTTGGTTCAGGAAGGCCAATGAAGTTCAGGGTTTCTCTCAAGTGGTAGGGCACATGGAGAACAAAGTCAGAGTTTCTCCTGTGGAAAGGCACATGGTGATCACGGCATCATCTGCTAGCTTCTTCTGGCTTCCTGTTTCATGAAGCTCCCCAGGAGGCATTTTCCTTCTTCATCTCCAAAGGTCGTTGACTGGCGGACTCTTCTTCTCGTGGCTATGTCGTTCTTCTCTGCTCTCTCTGAATCCCTCATTCTCCAAAATGTTTCCTGTTTTATAGGACTTCAGAAACTAATCAAGACCCACCGAATGGGTTCAGACATGCCTTCAGCTAATTCAGTTTAACAACCACTCTTGATTAAATCACATCTCCAGGGAGATGATCTAATTACAGATTCAAACATGCTTTAGAAGAAGCAACTGCCTTTACAAAATGGGATTAGGATTAAAACACGGCTTTTCTAAGGTACATACATCATTTCAAACCAGCACATACACAGATCAATTTGACAGTGAAATCTGGGGAAATGTCAATTCCCAAGGTCACAAATTCATAAGTAGTTGGACTGCAATTTGAATCCAGGCAGTCTATTATTTTAAACATTGATCACTATTTCTTGCTGGCAAGAATAAAATATTATTCAGAAAATTTTACTTCAGCAACTATTATGACATATTGATATGTGATAAGAAGTTTGCATATTGGGGTTCATACTTGTATAATTTTCATCAGCTGCCTTACAAATAACAAGCACATATTCAGAGTAGGCACTAGGAAACTTTGAGTGTATTTGTATGTGCTATTTTTATATCTTTCCATAAAATGCATTATTCTAACTTTTAAATCAGCAAAATTATCAATTCAGAGAGCATTTTACCTGTATGAAAAGGAAGCAGCCAAATGCAAAGTATATTGCTGGCAGAAACTCATTATTAACCTGATGTTGTGCTTGCTTTTCAAAATTTGGAAATCTATTATTCAATTTTTGCACGTTTTCATTGCTTCAAGGAAAATAAAAGTAAAAAATGAAAATGAAAATAAAAATAAAAAAAACACCCAAAAAATTCCATTCTCATAACTCACCATTGTTTATTTATTTTTTGTCTTCATTTTTTTCTTGCTTATCGGTCCATACACTGGATAAAGGGAACAAGGTTTTCACAATCACATGAAGACATCTTAAAAGCTCTAGTCAGGGCAGGCCACAGTGGCTCAGCAGGCAGGAATGCTCATCTGCCATGCCAGAGGACCCAGGTTCAATTCCTGGTGCCTGTCCATGTATTAAAAATAATGATAATAAGCTCTAGTCATTCAGTCATCTTTAAGAAGCAAGCCTATTGGATTACAGTTAACAGTTTCAGGTATTTTCATCTAGCTACTCTAATACACCAAAATCTATGAAGGGATATCTATATATTGCATAAGAATAACCTCCTGAATGAACACTTGACTCTATTTGAAATCTTTCAGCCACTGAGAGATTATTTTCTTTAATTTCTCTTTCCCTTTTTGGTACAGAAAGCCTTCTCATTCCCACATTTCCAGGCCAAGCACATCCGCAGGAGTCATGTCCCAAATTGCCAAGGAGATTTACACTCCTGGGACAAATGAGCTTGGCTCATGTAAGGGGAAGTGTAGTGAGTTCACTCACAGAGTTGGCTTAAAGACAAAGGTCATGTCTGAGCAACCAAAGAGGTTCTCTGGAGATTACTGTTAGGCATAACCATCAGTAGGCTTGGCTTCTCTTCTGCAGCAATAAGATTTATAAGGACAAGATTGAGGGCCTGGCCTGTCAAATCGGCAGTCCCCAATGCTTATGATAATATCAGGTCTTCCTCAGGTGGCAGAGTTCAGTATTTCCAACATTTTCCCCAGTCCCTCAAGAGGGCTTTGCAAATATTTTTAATCATCTTTTCATAGTTTAATAACCTGTGCTTTCAATTAAACTCTCAAAATTGACTCATAAATGTTAACTCATATTAGTGAGACCATATAGTATTTGTCCTTTAGTTTATGGCTAATTGCACTCAGTGTTAATTTGCCAAGATTCATCCAAATTGTTACATGCTTCATATATAATTCTGTCTTAGAGCTTCAATCATATACCACAGTTTGTTTAGCCACTTGTCCACTGATGGATATTTGGGCTGTTCCCATCTCATGGCAATCATGAATAAAGCCACTATAAACATCAGGTGAAAGTGTTTTGTGTCCTTGCCTCCAGTTTGTGTGAATATATACCTAGTAAATGAATTACTGGATCATAGGGCAGTGCTATACTTACCTTTCTGAGGAACTGCCAAATGGTCTTCCAGAGTGGTTGCACCATTCTACATTCCCACCAGCATGAAAGTGTACCTATTTCTCCATATCGTCTCCAGCACTTGCAATTTTCTGTTTTCTTTTATTTTTTTTCACAATGGCTATTCTAATAGGTGTGAGATATCTCACTGTGGTTTTGATTTGTGTTTACCTAATAGCCAGTGATGTTGAGCTTCTTTTCATATGTTTTTGACCCACTTGTATTTCCTCTTCTGAAAAGTGTCTGTCCATATCTTTTGCCAATTGTTAAATTGTTATTGGTCCTTTTGTTATTCAGTTGTGGAATCTCTTCATGTATTTTGAATATCAAATCCTTATCTGATATGTCGTTCCCAAATATTGTCTCCCATTGCATAGGCTGCCTTCTTACTTTATTGACAAAGTTCTTTGATACGCAAAAGTTCTTAATTTGAGGGAGATTCCATTTATTTATTTATTTATTTTTCACTGTGCTTTGAGTGTATGGTTAAGAAAACCATCTCTTATCATAAGATCTATAAGATATTTTCACACATTTTCTTCTAAAACCTTTATGGTCTCAGTTCTAATGTTTAGGCCTTTCATCCACTTTGAATTAGTTTTAAGTTCTGTGTTAGATAGCATTGTTCTTTCATTCTTTTAAGCATGCATATCCAGTTCTCCAAACACCATTTATTGAAGAGGCTGCTCTGTCCCACTTGAGTTGGCTTGACTGCCATATCAAACATCAATTATCCATCAATGAGAGAGCCTATTTCTGAACACTCAATTTGATTCCATTGGTCAGTATATCTATTTTTGTGCTCACACCATGCTGTTTTGATCACTGTAGTTCGTAATAGCCTTTAAAGTCACATAGTGTGAGAGCTCCCCCTTCATTCCTCTTTCTCCAAATAATTTTAGTGTATCAGGGCACCCTGGCCTTCCAAATAAATTTGGTTATTGTTTTGTTCTATTTCTATAAAGTAAATTGTTGGGATTTTAACTGGCATCACATTGAACCTATAAATCAATTTGAGTTGAATCAACACCTAATTATATTAAGTCTTCCAGTGTGTGAATACAGCATGTCCTTCTATTGAATTAGGTCTTCTTTGATTTCTTTTATCAATGTTGTCTCATTACTGTGGTCTTAGTTAAATTTATTCCTAAATTTGCTTATTTTGGAGTCCTTATTGTAAAATGGATGTTATTTTTCTTGGTTTCCTCCCCACAATGCTCATTACTACAATATAGAAGCACTACTGATTTTTGGTGTTGATCTTGAACCCTGCCACTTTGTTGTACTTATTTATTAGTTCTAATAACTTTGCTGTAGATTTTTCTGAATTTTTAACTTTCAGTTCAACTTTTTCTAGACCTCTAGCATAACTTCTATTTAACTGTTTGGAATGTTAAGCTGTTGTTTTTCTGGTTCCTGCCCATCCTATTTGGAACTTTGCTTTCTGTTTTTGAGGAGGGTCTCCCCAGATATGGTTGATTCCGATCAGATTTTCCCAGAGAACGCTGGCACAGGTCTCAGCAGGAGTGGATAATCGATATAAAATTTCTCTGAGGATTAGACTCAGCAGGTTTTCAACTTTCCTGTGGGGCTCTAGAATCTGTTCTTTTCCTGTCCTGCAAAGCAGGTAGTAATTTTTAACCTGTAGCTCCTCATCGGCAGAAGTAGTATGGAACATTTCTTTTTCAGGCTGATAGGGATATGGTTGAGACAGAAGCTGAGGTGGAAGGCAAGCTTAAGCACTTTCTGATTCCCAGTCCCTGGAGTCTGAGTGTTCTTAAGAAGGTCACCACTTGAGCTGGGCTCCATCCCCATTTTCTTGGGGATAATATGCCCTTCAGGGAATTATCTCTTTCATTTGTTACTTTGTCTTTCAGAACAATCTTAACTCTGCCCTTGACTAGGTCAGCACAGACAGTCAAAAATGCCTGAGGCTTTCTATAATGAGCTGCTTAGAATGCTTTAGAGAGAGAGAGAGAGAGAGAGAGAGAGAGAGAGAGAGAGAGAGAGAGAGAGAAGCCTTTTCAGAGTCCGTTCCCAGCCCTCAAGTTTTACCAGTCAAAAACTGGAGATCATACCTGGTTCTATCCCTTTTCCAATATTCTGTGCTTGGCCAACACCAGAAACCTCCAGTTTTTTTCTTTGTCAGCCCTTTCTTTGACAGAGAGAGGAATCTCTGGGTTAGTTTCCTGCTTTCTCTGGGTTAATCTGTGCTTGGAACTTCTATTCAGAATTCCAAATTTGTTCATTAAAACTGCAGTTGGAGCTTGGTTGAGCTACCTTTCCTTGTTCCTAGTAGAGTTTGCTACTTCTTTCTATCTAGAAGTATCTCCAGCAGCCTGGCACACCAGTAGGGGAGGGGCACAGACTTCCACAGGTCAGGGGCTTTACTTATACTTCTGTGCTGTGATCTCAGCACTTCCACTCATTCCAGATGGTGTACAATGTATGTGTTCTGCTTGCATATGTCCTACAAACTTTTCCGGACAGCTCCTGGCTATTTGCTGTGCAATATTTTTTAAAGAATAATATCGTAGGAATCACTTAATACAAGGATTATTTGATTGGTGTCATTTGAGTATGTTTCAGTCAATATGGCTTCTACCATGATATGAGAAACCAGGACATTTTCATGACAAATTAAAATAGAGTGTTTCACAAATATTCCTGATAATCTAAAGTTTAAATATTTTGCAATGTTGCTCCTAAGGCTGTGTGCTCGTTTGAATTTGCTTTGTACAATAAAATATCCATGTTTTTTTATTCCAATCTTGTGGGGGCAGACCTTTGTTGGGTGGGAACTTTTGATTCAATTCTTTCCATGGAGGTGTAACCCACCCAATTCAGCATGGATTTTAATTCATTTACTGGAGTTCTTTATGAAAAGAATAAAAGAAATCATAGAGAGAACACAGAGCCTATACAGAGAGTAGAGAAATAAAACCAAGTGAAGTACACAGATGAGGAGAGACACTGGGAGAAAGAAAATACCCCAGGAGATACTAAGCTAAGAGATAAAACCCCAGAGTTTGCCCTAAAGAAGCTAAGAGAAGATTCACAGATATTAGAGAAATGAAAATGCCCCAGGAGCAGCCAGAAGAACCCACAGGAGCTGAATCAGCCATTTTAGAAACCAATCCAGGAGAGAAGGGTCAGCAGACGTCATCATATGCCTTCATATGTAACAGAGAAATCCTGGATGTGATCAGCCTTTCTTGAGTAATGGTATCATCTTGTTGTTACTTAATTTGGAAATTTCCATGGCTTTAGGATTGTAAAATTGTAACTAATAAATCCCCTTTGTAAAAGCTGATCCATTTGCAGTCCACAACCTGGTAAATTGAAACAGACTGCTACATCCCTGTAAAGCCCCAAGTAAAATAATTGACAAAAGGGAAAGTTATAAAAGATATTCAGAAGTACTTTCTGAATCATTGCTTTGATACCTTAGTTCTCATGGATCTTCTCATACAATATTTTTGGGTTTAAACATTGGTAGCCATTTATTTTACTAGGTAATTGTTGCAAAATGTATGGGCTTTATTAGACATATTTGCATTTGTGAACAGAGACCATATTAATTCCCAGTGTCTACATTGTACATTATTTATCAGTCATTTATTTCTGCCACAAAACATAATTTACTGGCTTTAAATAAAAGCAAATAGTTATTTTTCAAATCTCCATGCATTGTCTGGGAGGATGTTTGGCTTGTCTCACTGAGGCACACACAAGCAACATGCAGTTGTGTTCATCTGGTGGGCCTGTTAGAGACGGCCTGCCTAAGGTGACTTCATCCATGAGCATAGGGCCTTGCCAGGGTCGACTAGAGACCAAGACTTTTCTCTACCCCTGATCTCTCACAATTCAAAGGTCAAATGTCTGCTTTTCAAAATGGAGGCCTTGCATTAAAAAAACAAAGTCAGAAGCCAGATGCTATTTTGAGACCTAGTCTCTACTGCAAGACACCTGAAAAGCCTAGATGAAAACAAAACTTGATGGAATGAACAACACCACATCAAAAACAGGAGTAGGTACATTGAGGCATAATTCTGTCAGGGCCATTACCACAATCTACCACATAGGACAGTAGTTTTCAAATTTTTTTAACCAAGACCACAGTGGCAAAATTATTTCACTTGGTGATCCAGTACACACACACACACACACACACACACACACATACGAAGAATCAAAAGTTCTACAAAATAATTACCTTTACTACTTATTACATAATATTGTTATATGATATGGCAGATTCTTAGAGTTAATATAAAATATACTAATAATAAAATGTAAATACAACTTAATAAGATATCACCAAGTAAATAAATAAATAAATAAAATATTGGGAAGATTTTATTTACTGTGTTAAATGTGCTCTGTAGGAAAATTCAAATACATATCTATAACACTGGTGAGCCTTTGAACATATTTTGTTTTTAAACAGGTCATGTTTAAAAATATTACTTTATATGGAGACATCATAATAAATAGTAATACTTTCAATATACTCTTCAAAATATCAATGGAAATTTTTCTTATAATCTAATTTAGTGATGCATATTAAGTATAATAAGCATTCTTCGTTAAATGAAGAATGAAGCTGCAAAAAATAAATGTATTCTTCTGAGAAGGCAAGTTTACTTCAAACATTAGTTCAAAATTGAAAAGTAAACAGAACTTATATTTAAATATTTTAAGGAAGAATTCAATATTTTTTCCAGAAATAATAATTAATATTTTGTGACAGAATAGTTAAATCTAAGAATAACCCTAACTCTCATTTTGCGTTATTCTAACTTTCATCATCAGTAATGTTCTTTTCATAATGTAACAATATTGAGAATATATGGTATCTAGGGCAATTAAGTCTTGAGTTCTATGCGAAAGCTTTTTTTTCTTTTGACATTTTGAATCATTTGCTATGTTTAATGTGTTGAAAAATATCATTTTTCTCCATGTGGCTTCAAATTTAGCCTGTTAAGTATTCTGAAAATACCAGATGGGAACATGAAAGAAGAATTTGTGCCAGCTAAAAAGAGTTTGCTTTGGTCAGATTTGGGACAATTTGTACATGAAAAAGAACAATGATGGTGAAACATTTTTACATCTAATTAAAGGTAAATATATATGTATGTATATACCCACATAACAGAGAACATCATAGTGATACGCAGAAGAATTTTAAAAAGGGTGTGGAGAATTGAAAATATCTCTGCAGAAGGATGTTAGTTAATATATGCATGGAATGAAGGAATTAGAATAAATACTTTGTACAAAACCCATGAAAAAATTGACTCAGGGATCATTAACTGATGTTAAGCTCATTGGTTGAAAAGGTATTGTAGTTGAAGATATTTGCAAGATCTCAAAGCATTACTTCAGACAGTTGTGTACTATTCTACTCTTTTAATTTTTGTAGTTTTGAATATTTTTATAGTAAATTTGAAAAATACATATTGCAAATGATTTAGAATCACTATAAAACCTTAGAAAACACTATAAAACCAGACTAATAAACTCAAAACTTGTTTTATAAAGGAAAACATTTTCCCCAAATTTTGTATCACTACTAAGAGAAAATTATGCTAAAAATTAAACTGGATAATGTGTAATATTGCTATGTATTTTGTAGTCAAATTTAGTACCATACAATACAAACTATGAGATTGGGAACAAATGAGGGAAAGGTCCATTCATACAAACAGGGGCATTTGTCACATTGAAGCAGACTAGAACAGGTCAATCCAGGCACGATGTTTTTGTTGGTCCTCCAAGAGAGCCACAGGGTTAAATCTAATTCTAAACCACAGCCTGCAAATAAAGCAAGCGCTATAAGAAACTTTTTAACCTCAAGGCAAGTGCACAAGGTGTGAGAGTGTTTTTGAGTCCCAATTCTCAGAAGTGGTGAAGAAAGACAAAGAGAGGAAAAAAGGAGAGGTCTTAACAAGGAGATGGAATTGGAAATTTCCACTGCTATCATGGGACTTTGTACACCTATGCTGAAGCTCATCAGCATAGGAGCCAGACACACATATAAATGGAACCCTAGGTGGGCCACAGTGGGTCAGTGGCAGAGTTCTACCATGCCGAAGACCCGGGTTCATTTCCTGGTGCATGTCCATGTAAAACAAACAAACAAACAAACAAAAAACAGAACCTTAAGTTTATCAGGGGTGCTCCTCAGTCTTGAGGATGCCCACAGTTGCCCTTTCATTCTACTTTCAATTAACTTTACTGTTGGCAGCCATCTGCTTTGCTTGTCTTTAAATTCTTTTAAGCAGCAAGAGACTAGACATGGAACAGAGCTTGCCCCAGTACCAGACAGTTTTGTCCGAGCTCTGGTAACAACATCATCCCATGTACTAACTCTCTGACTCCATTCTTCCTGAATTCCTGCAGAACTTGCTGCAATATATGCCATTCATAAGGATTTGAGTAATGCTCTATAATATTTTATCTTCTACTGTATTTTGTTTTATTGCGTCAAGTTCTATTTTAGCCTATTTGGCATATAAAAAATGTTCTAATTACAGTCCAGTAACTATGATTTCTCCCTCACAATAGATAACATTTAGCAAACAATAATACAAAGGAGGTATAACTCATTATTCTTGCTATATTTCTCTTAAGTTAATGAAGTACTCTCCATTTAAAAAGACCTATAGGCATATTTACTCCTCATTACATAAAGTCATTGAATGAAAGAACAAAATGAAACTATATTAGGCAATTGCATATTAATTTTATGCCATTTTATTTTAAAGAATTCAAGTTGAAACCAAGGAGAGGTGAAAACATTGAAGTTCTCTGCTGAGCTCATTTAATAGCTCATTATGAGGTCCTTATGTGAGTATTCATATGGTGTTAGTATATTACACAAAGCTATCATATTGATAACTTAGTATATTGTCTTTCTTTTTCCCCCACTGTGGGCAGGTCCAACTTTTGATTGACTTCTTTTAGGTTTCCTCCCAATATGCATTTCATCATGGAACATCTTGTTCCACTTCTGCCTTTAAGGTAATAGTTAGGTTTCCACAGGGCATATTTCCCTATAACGTGTCATTACAATTTAGGGAGATGCTTTGGGTCTGATATAACCCTTTCTGGTGCTTGTCAAATATCACCACAATACCAGTTAGCTTGAATCCAAGTAGATAAAAATCAAGATATGTATACCTTGGAAAACAAAAGCAAGCAAAAAAGACAAGCATTTACTTTCTTTACATCATATAAACTGATTTCTCTGCTTGCTTAATGTGTTATTATAAATTGCTATGAATTTGTAATATATTTGCTTTTATAACATGATTGCTATAAAAGCATAATTAAACCAATTTTCATAGTTTTACTCCTTGTTACATAATAGCTAATCAAATTTTTATGGAACATCTCCTTGTACAACTTATACTATAGGCTCAAGAAAATACCGTTACATATATTGTGAGGTTTTTGTGGTAGTTAGTGTTAAGGGAATTTACCAGGGCAAAGTACCTTGAAATATGCATAGATACAATGTGGAAAAAAGGAAGGGCATAAATTTTGATCGAAAAAGAGGAGTTCTGAGTCACTCTGCAGAAGTACTGGACTTCTCCTCCTGGCCTCTCTTACCTCCTTTATCCCTTACTTATGCATGCAGCGGAGTGGTTGGTATGAGGTATGGGTCTGCTAATAAGTTAGCATCAATTGGCCATTACGCCTAGCAAGTAAATATGGGAAATCTGAGAGCTAATTGCCCTTTCTTTATGCCCATTTTTTATGCAAGACAGTTAACGCATGCATGAATTCTTTAGGCAGAGCAGCTATGTTCATATTTCCTGCAGATTTAGCAAAAGTACTTATAATTTTAAGGGCTATGCGATGGTGGCACAGTGGCAACATTCTTTCATGTCATGCTGGAGACCCGGGTCGGATTACTGGAGTCTGCCAATGTAAAAAAAAAAAAAGAGTACTTACAATTCTAGTTCAAGATTTAGTGTTCTAAAACACCAGCTTAAAAAGTCTGAATTTGGCAAAAAAAAAAAAAAAAAGAACAAAGGAACAACAAAAAAAATCATACATGGATTCTTTTTTTCTTTGCAGGATACCAAATATCCTGGACTTTGCATTTTTGAACAATTATCTCTTTTAAATTGTTTAGGAAATCTGAAGAGAAAAAAAGTGGCTATTATTATTACTAATTTTTAAATCTTATGTGGTCTCTAACTGATAAAATGATTTGAACTGTGTATTTGATTTTCAAAATTTGAGGTGTATATGTTTATGTGAATACCAATATCGTTAGCAAAAGGAATGAATAGATTCTTTTGTTGTTGTTTATTTTATTTTTAAACGGATTTATTCACATATCATATAATCCCAACTAAGTGAAAAGTCAGTAGCTCCTGGTATAGTCACTTAGCCATGCCTTCACCACCACAATCTGTATGAGGACATTTCCATTTCTGCAAAGACTCCCATATCCTTCCCGCATATTTCCCACTTATTGACAATTGGCTATGGTGCATTGCCTTTGTTACATTCAATGAAAGCATATTGCAAAATTACTGTTAATTGCAGACCCTAGTATGCATTGGTTGTATATTTTTTCCTGTACACCATTCCTTTTTCAAATGCTTGCAATGCTGACATTCATTTGTTCTCCTTCATGCAAAACGGTTCCATATTTGTACATTTAATCACCATCATTGTCCACTCTAGTCATTCCTAAATTATGCCATCCCAGTCTTCATGCTTTATCTTTCCTTCTGTTGTCGTATATGCTCCTAGCCCTCCTTCCTCAACTATATTCACACTCACCTTTGTTCAGTGTATTTATATTGTTGTGCTACTGCCAGATGACATGCTGTCCATTTCTGGATCTTTACAATCAATCCTATTGAACATTCTGTACTCCTTCAACATCAAACGCCAAATCTCTACCATCTTTCTATCTCCTGATAATCTGTGTTCTCAACTTTATGTCATAAAGTTCATTTATTAGTGTTTGTTCATATTAGCGAGACCATACAGCATTTGTTAATTTGTTTCTGACTAATTTCACTCAGCATAATGTCCAAGGTTTATCCACATTGTTAAATGCTTCATAATTTTATTCTGTCTTACAGCTGCATAGTATTCCATTGTGTGTGTGTGTGTGTATATATATATATATATATATATATATATATATATATATATATATATCACAGTTTTTTTTTAGCCACATATCTGTTGGTGGACATTTGTGCTGCTCCCTTCTCTTGGAAATCATAAATAATGCCACTATTAACATTGATGTTCAAATATCCATCTGTGTCCTTGCCTTCATTTCCTCTGAATATGTACCTAATAATGGGATTGCTGGACCACATGGCAATTCCATACTTAGGTTCCTGAGGAATGCCAAACTGCCTTCAGTGGTTGCACTTACCAACAGTGAATAAGTGTGCTTCTTTCTCCACATCCTCTCTAGCACAGGTTTTCTGATTTTTTTTTTTTATAAAGCTTATTCAAGTAAGTGTGAGATGTTATCTCATTGTGGTTTTGGTCAGCATTTCCCTAATAGCCAGTAGTGTTGAGCATCTTTTCATATGTTTTTGAGCCATTTGTATTTTCTCTTTGGAAAAGTGTCTGTCCATGAATGAATAGATTGTTAATTGCAAAAGTGAAATATATTGACAATTCCAATATTAAATAGAATGCTTATGAAACATATGTTTATAGTTGGGCTCATGAAATTGAAGGTATCACACTGTAACTGTAATCTTCATAGAAAAGTAAGCAAAGGGAATGCAAAATATCTCTTTCTGAATGGTACAGGTTCAAAAGTTTAATTAGTGTAATCTGTATTAAAATAGAACTTAACATTTGTCTCCTTATGCCTATGAAATTACTTATAAGCCAAATTTTATATTCCATAAAATCGCAGAGTGTTCTCACACTAACTACATTTTCCTTTTCTTTTCTCTTTTTTGCAATCAAAGCACGTTTGTGGGGTATATGTAGGAGTAGTCGCTAATTAGTACTTTCACTGTTTAAGATGAAAGATCTTGATTATATGGTACAAGAGTTCAGAGGACAGCAGTTACTTTGAAAGCATAAACATTTTTTAATTGGTTTTCCTCTAATATCTTTAGCATAGAGAATTATAATGTTAAAACTTTTCTATAATTTTTTCTAAGCTTATTGTTTATCTTCCAAAGCTGTATAGTGAGAGGGAAGGAATAAATTACTGATAGATATTGTTGATATCATTCATATTGTTTGAATATGCATAAATAGACAAGTCATAGATTTACAAATCAGAAAATACATTTGCAGCACCTTAATTTATGCAATTTTTGTGTGTGTACCAACAATTTATGCTCTGGGACACTGATGATTAAAATATCCTTCTTTCGAAGTAAGCTTGAGCATATATGAAATGTGTAACAAGCCATCTTGATTTCCAATGACATAAAAATAAATCTAAATAGTGGACAGAGAGCACCATCTAAATAATATCTGAAGCCCATAAAAATGGAAAAGCTAATTATCAAATTCATATAGAGGGGCAAGGGCCCCAAATGTCCAAAACCATCTTGAAAAAGGAAAAGTTATAAGACTCACACTTCTCAATGCTAAAACTTGTTTCAAAGGTACTATGATCAGAACAGCATGGTACTGGCCCAAAGACAGACATGTTGACCAAAGAAATTAAAATTATAGCTCAGCAATCAACCCTTACTTTTTTTACTAACAGATTTTTTTACAATGATTTAAAGACCACTTAACTGAGAAAAAATAATCTTCAGCAAGTGATGCTGGGAAATCTAGATCTCCATTTGTTCAAAAAAACACAGGAGGATTCCTATGTCACACCACATACAGAGATCAACTCAAAATGGATCAAAGACCTAAATTTAAGAGCCATAACTATCAAATTCCTAGAAGATAATGCAGTGAAACATCTTCAGGACTTTGTATTAGGCAATGGTCTCATAGACTTTACTCCCTATGCACAAGCAATGAGAAAAAAGAAATAGTTAAATAGGACCTCATCAAAATTTAAAATTTTTATGCTTCAAAGTGCTTTACCATGAAAGTAAAATTACCACCTGCACAGTTAGGGAAAATATGTGGAAACCCTATATCCAATAAAGGTTTAATATCCAGAATATATAAAGAAAACCTCAACTTAGCAAAAGAAGTCAAACAACATAATTTAAAAAATTGGCCTAAAGATTTGACTAGACATCTCTCACAAAAGAAGAGACACAAATGGCCAGAAAACAAATGAAGAGAAGCTCAAGTATCATTAGCCATCAGGGAAATGCAGACCAAAACCACAATGAAATACCATTTTATACTCATCCAAATGGCTGCTATTAAAACAAAACAAAACAAAACAGTAAAGAATAGATTTTGGAGAAGATGCAGAGAACAAGGTACGTTGATTGACTGGTGTTAGCAATATAAAATAGTCCAGCTTCTGTGGAAGACAGTTTGGCAGTTCCTCAGAAAGCTGAGTATAGAATTACCTTATGACCTGGCAGTGTCACTACTTTCAATTCCCCAAAATATTGAAAGCTGGGACTCAAACAAATGTTTGCATACTGATGACCATAGCAGCATTATTCACAATTGCCAAAAGATGGAAACAATCCAATTGTCCATTAACAGATGGAAGGCCAAATAAACTGTTGCATATAAATACAATGAAATATTATTCAGCTGTAAAAAGGAATGAAGCCTTGATACACATAACAATGGGATAAACTTTAAAGACACCATGCTGAGCGAAATAAGCCAGTAACAAAAGAGCAAGTATGTATGAACTAATTGATTTGAAATAATTATAATAAGCAAACTCATATAGTCAGAATCTAGAACATAGGTTACCAGGATCAGGGTTGGGTAGGGAATGGGAATTAAATCATTTTATTAACATTTTTTAAATTGAAAAATGTAACATACGTACAAAAAAGTAATAAATTTCAAAGTACAGTCTAACAAGTAGTTATAGAGCAGATTTCAGTTTGGTATGGGTAACAGTTCACAATTTTAGGTTTTTCCTTTTAGCTGCCCCAGGACACTGGAGACTAAAAAGAAATATCAATAGAATAATTCAGTAGTCATACTCATTTCTTAAGTCCTAAATTCTCTGCTATAACATCCTTATCTCTTGATCCTTCTCCCAGTCTTTAGGGTTATTCAGATTATGCCAATTCTGATTTTTCTTGATGTTGTAAAAGGGGTGTTGACAATATGAGATAGGGGATGGAACTGGTTGATGTTCTTGGACTACCATTTCTGGGTTTCAGGACTTATCCAGTCTAGGATCCATCTGAAGATTTTAGGTTTTTGAAAAATAAACTTAGTGTGTGCAACTTTTGCACAACCTCAAATAGAGCCCTTGGTACTCTTTAGGGTTAACAGTAACGATGTGTGGTTGGGGGTTGGAAAACCATGTCAATAAGCAATATCTACCTGAAGCTTGTAGAAGAATAGCCTCTAGAATAAACTCTCAATTCTATTTTAACTCTCTTAGCTACTGATACTTTATTTTGTTTCATTTCTCCCCCACCCCACACACACACTTTTAATCAGGAAAACACGGTTGATCTCACAATGCCAGGGATAGGCTTATCCCTGGGAGTGATGCTGTATGTTTCCAGTGAGACTCACAGCCCTGAACATAATATTCCAAATCTAGGGGGTAATCATTTTACTTGCAGAATTTGGCTTAGAGAGAGAGAGAGAGAGGCTACATCTGAGCAACAAAAGAGGTTCTCTGGAAGCAACTCTTAGACATAATTATATATAGGCTTAGCTCCTCCATTACAGAAGGAAGTTCCATAAGAGCAAGCTGCAAGATCAAGGGTTTGGCTTATTAACTTGAAGTTTCCAAGTGTTTGAGAAAGTGTCAGGATTTCTCACACTGGAAAGTTTAATCATTCCACACTTTTTCTTCAATCCTTCAGTGGATTTTTGAATGATCTGGTCACCATATTCTGGGATATATCTGGGTATTACATTAAGCTATGTAGAATTACAAGCGCTCATTCCCATTCTAGTCTCCATGTGTTTGGGCTGTTTAAATGAGCTATCCAGACAGGTTGAGTTAGATTGTGTGCTACAAAAAATTCAGGTTTCAGAAAAATATAAAGCTTTTTTTTTTTCCTTTGGTCTCATATAGTAGGCAAAGTTCTAAAATGCAGACACTGTCATCCTTTGCCCTGTATTCTGATTTACTTTAGTCCCAACTAGATCAGCTTCATTCTTGTCTCTAGTGGAAACCTGATCTCTTTTTCAGGTTCTTTAACAGTTGTTGTATGTAGCAATGCTGGCTTTCAGAGCTGCAGAACTTCAGTTCTGAATCTTAGGTGTCACACAACTCCCCAAAGTTCTAGGGAAATACCAAGTTAAACACATACAGCATAGCATTTCAAAATCTATAAATAGCACTTCAAGTTTAAGAATAAACGTGACTGCAAAAGAGTTTACAATCCAGACCCCAATTTTCTTATAAGTACTTTCTAAAAGAGACCATACAATATTTGTCCTTTTGTTTCTGGCTTAGTTTGCCAAACATCATGTCTTCAAGTCTCCTTCACCTCATTGCATGCCTCACAACTTTGTTCCTTTCCATAACCACACCATATTCCATCACATGTATACACCACACTTCAACTTTCTGCTTCTTAGTCATTGTACCCTTAAGTCACTAATGCCATTGGGCCTCACAGATACCGTGGAAAATAATCTATGTCTCACAGTATTCTCCCTTAGTTGTACAATCATCACTCTCAATTTCAGACAAGTTTCATTGCTCCAATGAGGAAATAGCAAATACGCCCTCACCAAAGAGAAAATCCAAAACTCCCTTAACTCTTGTCCCTCCCTGGAATTGTCTTATAATATGCAGGGCTCCTATTTAGAATGATGGCAATATTTTGGTAATGGTAGTACAACACTGTGGATACAATTATCAGGACTAAAGTATATATTGGAATGTGATTAAAAAGGAAAGTTTAGATGTATACATGGTAACAGATAAAATTGTTTTAAATTTCCATGAATGTAAACTACGTAAATTATGAACCTTGTTAAACCATGGACCAAAGTTAGTAGTACAAATATAAAAATGTACTATCATCAATTGTAACAAATATCTCATACCAAGGCAGATTGTTAATAATAGGGTGGTATATGGAAATCTGGTATTTTATACATGATTACTTTGTAAACCCACACCTCTCTAGTAAAGGAAAAGAAGAATTTTAAAAAGAAGCCAAAGGTATAAGCAGGAAAATGTCTATGGGGGTTATTCCAATAATTCAGGCAATGGGTAATGTTGTCTTTGACTTGGATGGTAGCCGTGGTTCTATACATCTCAGAAACAATAATGCATTCAGCCCAGTTTCTTTCCATATTTAATTCCGTATTCTTTCCACATTTAAAACTTTAAACAGAGCATTATACCTCACCTGCAAGCCCATCTCATCCTTAGTCAGGCCAAAGTTAATTTATCTCTGAAAATAAGCATAGATGTGTGCAAGCCCAGATATAAGATAGTTCTTTCTTCAACCATATAGCTTCTTCACTCCTGGCCAAAGCTTTTTGATTATAAATTGCTAAGTAAATTTTTTTCCTGCTTCTTGTGCACCACATATAAAGCAGAATAAGAAAAAGAAAAAATATTAAAATACTAATACTATGTGTCATCCGAGGAAGCATAGCTAATTAATTTAATGAAATAATTCAGAACAAATTTGTTCATAATCAAGCTCAGTCTTGACATTCTTTTGCCTCCTTCAACCATGGTCTCCTTTTCTTAATTTTCCCCTACATTTTATTTCTCTTCTTCTAAAAGAAGATAATTAACTGGCATACTTATCTTACAAAGCAAAGAGATTATCAATAATTTTTCTCTTAACAAGGTAGAAATTTCAAATTTCCTCTATCCACCTTTGAGGATAGATAACCACCCAACATTCTCTCTCAATCAAAAATTATTTTGAGGTCATCCCTGACAAGTGATTATTGTTTAACTAGGTGACCATAATCCAGAATATCATTCATTAAATGCCTTTGTATAAGATGTATCAAATGTTGTGCTTTTTCTGGAACCGTCCTAAGATGAAAGTTCAGAGATCAAAAAGATCCTAGGAGCAAAACAAATAACTAAGCACAGCATTATTCTCATGTGGGAATCCTATCCTGCTTTTGTATTTTGCATCCCTGTCTAATTTTCCATATTATCTGCAACTTAAATTTCAATGTCTATAAACTCTAAATTTATTTATAAATATTTCTTATCTACATAATATTTGCTTTCAGTAATTCCTTACATTTATGCATATATTACATTCTTCATTTCCTTACCATTGTTTCTTAAATATTACCCCTCCCTTTTATTTTTAATCGCCCTTCATGCTTATAAGCTATTCCCTCAAAGATGGGTAGCAAAATCTCTCGTCTTTTGTATATTAGACAAAGTTTTTATTCCATTAAAAGTTGGAGATATATTTTAGAAAGTCCTAATGCTAATGGTTCAATTTTTTTCTGGGTTCTTCATTTATGCAGGGATCTGACTCCTAGCTTTTTTTCGTTTAAAGGAGTCTAAGACTTTAACAGCTATACCCCAAGTATATTATAATCTCAGTCTTCAAGACATTTATCTAATGCCATTATCTCTAGGTTTCTACAAGCTTAAAGCTCACTCAAAATAACAAAAGCAATTATTTTGTTCTGTAATAAATTCTTTATTAAAAATTATGCCCTCTATAACCTCTTATAAAGCATGAACTAGTAAAGACATTATTCAAATAATGCATCTCTTAAATCTGGTACCAGTTTCTGGTAGCTGAAAATTTATTTTCTTTGTTACAAGCTTTACATATATTTAGTAAAGTAACAGCTGCTCCCTATGCGTCAGCATAGTTTTCTATTTTGATGTGAAATACAAAAGCAGGATAGGATTCCCACATGAGAATAATGCTGTGCTTAGTTATTGGTTTTGCTGCTAGGATCTTTTTGATCTCTGAACTTTTATCTTAGGACAGTTCCAGAAGAAGCACGATATTTGATATATTTGATAGATAAAGGTATTTAATGAATGATATTCTGGATTATGGTCACCTAGTTAAACAGTAATCACTTGTCAAGGATGACCTCAAAATAGTTTTTGTTTGAGAGAGAATGTGGAGTGCTTATCTTCCTCAAGCAACCAGAAATCCATTAAGCATAAATAACATCTCAAGATTGAATTAAAAATGATGACTCTGCTACAAACATTCAAAGCAATGAAACATTAATCATGATTAGAACATTTGTTTCAGAAGCTATATCATTCGTCATTATAGCACAATACAAACTATTTCAAATATTATTCTCTGGAACATACAATGTAATTGAAAGGTAAGAGCACCATCAGATTAAACAAACAAAAAAAAAAAACAAAAAAAAATGAAGCTTTAGAGGGCTTTATCTGAACTTCACGAAATAAAATAATTTTACCCTAACTCATAAATGATACTTGTGCAGTTATTTTGTTCTGTAATAAGTTCTTTATTAAAAATTATGCCCCCATAATCTCTTATAAAGCATGAACTAATAAAGACATTATTCAAATAACACATCTCTTAAGTCTTAAACATCTTTATAATCTATTTTATATTTAAGTGTTTTGTGCTGATATATATCCTGTAGGCAAGGAAGAATCATGTATCTGTCCTCCAACATGAATTTATTAAAATACATATATTAGAGTCAACATAAATCCATAAAGGAGTTGGGAAACGGCAAGAGTATCATAAGTTGACCAAAATAGCTAAAGTATTTTAGATGTTGCCTGGTGGATGATTATGTATAAAAGCTCCCAATCCAAAACCGCTTTTAGGAGATAACAGTAACTGAAAGCAATGCTCCTGAAAGAAAGTCTTCAAGAATTCTGAGCACTTCATTTCCAAAAGAGTTATGATATTACATCTTGTCATGCTTTACAGAATCCTATGGTTTCATTAAATTGGCCACCCCAGGAAAGAATCAAGACAAACAGCAGTGACATCTTGTTCCTTCCAGTTTGATGTCAGATCCCAATTACAGCATATTTAAAACAAAGCTCCTTGTCTGCATCCTGCTGACTCAGATCTCCCCTGATCTTTCTGTGATTTATTTAACACCTATATCTTACTATATGCAAAGCCGTCTTTTAAGTTCTTGCCATATATCAACAAGCAAAACAGTGATTCGATATTTGCTTTGAAAAGAAGCAACAACTAGTTAATAAAAAAAGAAATACAAACAAGCAAATCTTATTGTACATAGAAAGTTATGAATAGTAAGGGTAGAAGAGTAGAAATTGAAGAGGGATTTAGTGTGAAGGAATGGATAGTAAATAAGGTGGTTAGGGTAGGCCTCGTGGAGAAAGTGAAATATAGTGAAAACATGACAATGGAGAAAGACAAATATATTTCTAGGGGAAGAATTTTCGAGAAAATGTGAACAACTAGAGACAAGGCCCTCAGACAGAAAGTAACTAGTATGTTCTAGGAACACAAAGGAAGACAGTGTTCCTAAAGAGAAAGCATGTTTGGCATTTTGTAGGAGATAAGGCTATGGCAACAAGTTTAGTATTTACTCTAAATAGAGAATTTGGAGGTTTGAGTGGACCAGTTACATAATCTGACATTCAAAATGTCATCACAGTTTTGTAGTAAATAGCCTGGGAGGTAAAAACAAAAACAGGAAGGCATTTTATTGAGCTTTGTCAGTAAACCAGCTGAGAAATAAAGATATCTTATATTAGGTCAATTGGATACAGAGGAGGGAAAAGATGAAAAAATTATGGATTTTGAATGAGGGAAGAAATCACAAAATCCCCTTCAAATTGGATATAGATGTAAGGGAAATGGTGAAGTAGAAAGATTATTCCAAAGTTTAGCATTGAGAAATTGAGCCACTGAAAGCTTTTAAGCCTGAGCCAATAACTGCTTGGAGAAGACTTAGGAAGGAGCAGGCTCTTTGAGCAAAGCAAGGCTTCACTTTTAAAGACATTAAGTCTGAGCTCTCTATTTGACATCCATCTGGGAATATTTAGTTAGGATTTGTATATTTAAATCTGGACTTATATTTATGAGTCTACTAAAAAATGTAACTTCACAAATAGAGAAGAAACATACAACAGTTCCTATGCAAATAGATCTAGCACTTCACTAACACATATGGGTAGATCTTCAAAAATTTTATGAGAGTAAATGACATATTAAGTGACTGAGAGATGAATAAGTGGATAAAATGGCTCCAAAGAAAACAGAATCAATGCAAGAATAGAACAGTTAAATTCTGTGTGACAAAAAGTTAAGGTTAGTCTGTAGAGAATTAAATGTTTTATACAACATAATATCAAACTTAAAGGTCTCTGGGGGACTGTGGTTTGTTTAACATCAATAAAACCTCCAAAAAATTGGAAAGGTATAGCATTTCTAGTTTTGCTTTGTGTCCCCTTAAATTTTGTTTCCATTTTCCTCTAAGAAGAAAATTTCAATCGTCCTTAAGCATTTCAGTGCAGGTGTTGCATGGAAGAATGTTCTTGAAAGACCTTTGAAAGAAAGTCTGTTGTGCAAAAATGTTAGGCTATTTGCAAATTTTACCTGATAATAATTCACTCTTATCAGACATTTTGTATTCTCATTATACATTTGTACATTGGCACAATATTTTAGTTGGTAAAATTGCATCCCACAGGGAACAGATGAACAATTTTGATATTGCTGTGCAAGCAAACTGTAATTGAACACAATTAAATTGAGCCTGTACGGTAGGAGACAGGTTTGTCGCTATTAGAGTTGGAATTCACAGATAAGCAAGGGAAGGGGGATAGAATTATCTATTTAACAATGGTTTAGAGTTGGAGACATAAGCATGGACTCATGTTTGCTTAATAAAATATATATAGTTACAAATAAATATATATGTGTATGTGAGTGTGTATATAATAGGTACAGGTTAGTATGCACATATATACTTCCTTGCTCTACCAGCTGAAAGCAATCACACTCTAGTAGCAATGAACATACTTGATGCTTTGATCTTAATTTCTAAGAACATTCTCCAATTAAAGGAGCCAGGTCTCCTTAGAAAAATTTCCAAGCCAGGAAATGTGTACCATGATCCTGGAGTATTGTGTAGTTCCAGCAAGTAGAAAATTGCTAAAAAAAAACCCCAATAATCTCATGTACACATACACACACACACACACCACAAAAACAACCCTGATATGGGTATATCAGTGGAACATAGGATTTAACTGAAAGAATTCCCAATGTCCAAAGCTTGAGAAAAAAATAAAAGTAGCATTGGGTTATAAACAACAATATAATATGAATATTCACGAGTACATACTGATATAAAGACATTATTGAATAAATACGAGGGACAGCAGAGACAAATCTCTCATGCTGCAAAATTACAATAATCCGCCTGAAGTGGGTGGAGCATAACTCAAAACATTAAGTGTGAGCTGTACGTACTTCTTTTCTTCTAAAGGGTATAACATGGAAGGATGAAGAAAGCTGACAAACATTGCCTAGCCAACTGGTCCTGGTCAAGATCAAACACTGATGTTATTTTAATATGAATCATTGAGAGGATCATACTTTACCTCTCTTTACTGACCACTTCAAGCACAAAACACCTAATTATAAGAAAAAATATCAGGCAAATGCCAATTAGCGACCTTCTAAAAAGTATCACAGCAATACTTTCAATAGTCAAGGTCATCAATAATAAGGAAAGTATGAGACACTGTCATAGTCAAGAAGAGCATTGGAAAACATAACTAATTGTAATGTGATGCCCTGGAAGAGAAAAAGAATAAAAAATAAGGGAATCTGAATAAGTTATTTATTTATTTAATAATATATCAATGATCAGATGTTAATTGTAACAAAAGTGCCATTGCAATGTAAGATATTAGTAATGGAAGAAACTGGGTCCGTGTTTTCTGGGAAATAATTGTACTATCTTTACTTTTTAAAATATAAATCTAGAACTATTTCAAAACACAGCATAATATTGAAAAAGAACCTTTACCAAAGTGACTGAATATACGTTATAAACCATTACAAATAACCAAAAATATGCAGATTGAAATGTTTCATTTGTGAAAGCATAGAGATTTATGCAGTACCTAGCAATAAAAAAGAAAATTGGAGATCTATAACATAGAAAATCGAAGCACTAAAGAAGACCTAATAAATGAGGGCAGGTTTCATGCTTTCATAATAAAAATATGATATTTCTTTTCTGATTCATGATATAGGTCAAACTGTATTATTTCTCTCCACATAGTAAGGATTTTTTTGTCATCTTTTTGTTACATATTTCTTTTTTTTATTTCAATCAGAATACATACTTGGAGTGAGTTCTCTTCTTGAAATATGCTAAGATGAGCTCATGATTGATTCTAGTAAATCTTCTCCATGCCTTTGAGAAGAATTTATATTCTGTTTTTGGTTTTAGAGATTATATACAGGTAGATAGAGATAGTGTAAATACAGATATAGATAAGAGTTGGGTCTATTTTAATTGTTTTGTTCAAGTATTTTAAGAATTTTTATTGAATTTTGTCTTCAGCTAATTCTATTTACCGGTTGTTAAGAGAGAAGGTATTTCATTTTTTCTCTACTATTAATTGATAATATTATTTATATGTCACATATATCTTTAACTTATTGCAATCTTTTATTACTTCTTCTTTAGCTCCATTTTTGTCTGAAAAGAGTTTGTGATTTCTGCTTGTTTCCATCTTTTAAGGCATATTTTGTGATCCAAGAAAGTAAACTTCCTTGAGCTGAAATATATTTTGTCTGAAGTTAATATAGTTAGTCCAATTTTCTTTTGATTAGTGTTAGCAAGATATATCATTAGCTAACTGCTTATTTATAGCCTGAGTCTTCATATTATAAGTGGATTCTTTGTATAAAACACGGAGAGGGGTCTTGTGTATGTGTGTTTTTAATTTACTTGGTTTATCCACACTGACGATCTCTGTCCTTTAATATTTGTTTTTTGACCATTCACATTTTAAAATTATTATTAATATTGTTGGATTCATATCTACCATGTTCGTAACCCCTTCTATTGTTAACATTTGTTTCATGTTTCTTTTTTCTCCTTTAATATTCTGCTTTTCATGATTATATGTGAGCATTTTATAATATAACCCTACTCTTCTCAGTGTATAAATGATATTTCTTTTTAAAATGTATTTAGTTTTGGTCCCTGGAGCTTGCCCATGCCAAAAAAAAATTTTTTTTAATGTATTTAATGCTTGCCGTAGAGTTTGAAAAAAAAAGACAGTTATATGGAAGTTAAGTTCACTTGCAAATAACACTATAATACTTCAAAGTTAGTGTTGGTACCCCAAATTTCCCTACCTGTCCTGATAACGTTGCTGTTATTCATCTCACATATCCATAGGTTATAATCACCAAATACACTGCTGTAATTTTTAATATAAAACATTTATTTATTGCATCAATTAAGAATCAGAAAATACCTTCATTTACTTTCCATCGTATATTACTTTCCAGTACTCTTCTTTTCCTCATGTAGATGCAAGTTTCTGACCAATATTTAAGATACATTTCATTTGACATATTAAATATTTCACTCCACTCTCTTCTTGTTAGCATGGTTTCTTACCAGAAGTTTATTGTAATTCTGATTCCTATTACCTTCTAGGTAATAATTTTGTTCCCTTTGTACTTTCAAGATTTTCTTTTTCTTTTGGGTTCTGTGGTTTTAATATGATATGCCCAGGTGTGTGTTTATGTGTGTCTTTTTCTGTGGTATTTATCAGTCTTTGTGTACCCTGAGTTCCATTAATCTATGATGTGGGATCTGCCATTAATTTAAAATGTTTTTGCCTAATATTATTTAAATGATGTTTTTCTACACCTTTTTCTATTACTTATTCTTCTCTTATTTCAATCTTGTGCATGTTACCTCTTTTGAAAAGTGTTCAACAGTTCCTTGAATTTCTTTTGTATTTTTGGTTATTATTCTTATTTCTTTTTGCATTTTGAAAGCTTTTTCTTCAAATTAAGAAGCTCCTATTACATAAATTTAACTTCATTGATTCTTTCCTCAGCCATATTGAATTTACTGATTGACCCATGAAGACATTTTTCATTTTTTATGCTTTTTTTTAGCTTATAACATTTTTGGTTTTCTTTTATCTTCCATCTCCATGCTTACATTATCTATTTTCCTTGTATACTGTCTACTTTTCTTTAAAGCCCTTATCATATTTGCAATTCCAACATCTGTGTCTTATCCACGTCTGGATCTGATAACTGTTTGTCTCTTCAAGCTGTGTTTTTTTATCTTTTAGCGTATTTTCTAATATCTTAATGAAAGCTGGACATGGTGTACAGTCAATAAAGAGACCATTAATATGAGAATTTGCATTAATTTCTTGAGAGTTTGGCTATATTTTAATATTTATAATATGTTAGATAGCAAAGGCTTAAAATTCCCCTATTTTCCATGTTTTTGCCTCCCTTCCTAATTTTCAATCTCCTCAAATACTCCTTCTCAGAGAGAGTTTGTGTTTTGCAACTAATGCAGCTGCGACGCTCTCTTATCTCCCAGGAGTGATGTCAAGTCTAAAAGAACAGCCTGGCTGTACAGTGAAACTAAAATTGGGAACAAGGAACCCAGCTACATAGTAGAATGTGAACTCTGCAAAAGTTGGCTTGATACCTTCTTTTTGCTCAGTGGCAGGCTCCCTCCCACTTGGGTAAATAAACACCCAAGTATTGGGCAGTACAGATGTCTCTCTTCTCTGACATGAAGTGGGGCATTTGGAGCTGTAATCCACTGACCAAAACTAGAGCAGTCAGCCCTCATGGGGGAGTGTACATTATTGGATCTCATGCCCTGCCCTTTAGGACCATTTGTACTATGTAAATAATGATGCGATTTTTTTTTGCTGGGGGGTATTGTTGTGCCTGAGCCTGTACTGCCACAAAGCACCATAGAGCAACTCTCCACAGGGAAAGCAACTTGAGCTATTTATCAAAACTTATAATGCACATATTTGACTCAGCTAAGACAAGGCTAGTAATGTACAGCAAGTATTTTATATATGCAGGCATGTGAACATGCAATCTTCTTTGGAGTGAAAAATTGACATATGTACTTTTCTAGCAAAATTAAATTGTTTTAATTATAAAAATTAGGAAAGTACTCCATATTTTAATATTCTATGCTGATATTTAGCTATTTATAAAATTTATGAATGCAAACAATGATAAAAATTAAGTTAATAGATAAACTGATTTGAGATTGACAGGGTAGTTCTATGGTGCTAATAATGCTGCGTTTCTTGATCTGTATTTTGGTTATATTGATGGTTTTAGTTTTGAAAATCCATCAAAATATTTAATTATTGTCTGATGAAACACTTCTATGGGTGTGGTGTACTTAAATCAAATGCTTAAACATTTTACATAAAATGTGGAATTGCATCCATATTATACCATGTAAACACATGAATATAACTATATTTATATCTAGACTTATCATTTATGTGTTTCTAAATACATGGGAAACCATAAGAGTTGATATTTCTAGGGGCAGTTACCTTCTGTGTCATATGCTGTAACGCTATATGAAATAATTTATCACTTTTACTGAAAACTAAAAGTGAAACAATCTTAATGGGTTATAGAGTAATTTTAAATTTTTCTCTAGATTTTTAGGAAATAGTACTTACAGTTTTTTTATCTAAAGTTGATAACTTGTTTTTAAACTAATATGTTCTTCTAAACTACTGTGTTCCTGGCATATAAAATTATTGAAATATACAGAAAAGGAAAAAAGAAATAAAAGGATGTGTGCTGGTTTGAAAGGATGTATGTCCCCAAGAAAAGCCATGTTTTAATCTAAATCCCATTTCATAAAGACAGAATAATCCCTATTCAATACTGTATGTAATTAGATCATCTCCCTGGAGATGTAACCAAATCAAAAGTGGTTGTTAAACTCTCTTAAACTGTCTCCACCCATTTGGTTGGGTCTTAATAAGTTTCTGAAATCCTATAGAAGAGAAATTTTGGAGAATGAAGTAAATTCAGAGAGAGCACAGAAGAATTACATAGCCTTGAGAGCACAGAACCCACCAGCCAGCGACCTTTGGAGATGAAGAAGGAAAACGTCTCCCGAGGAGCTTCATGAAACAGGAAGCCAGGAGAGAAAGTAGCAGATGATGCCTTGCTCACCATGTGCCCTTCCAGCCAAGAGAGAAACTGTGACTGTGTTCATCATGTGCCTTTCCAGATGAGAGAGAAACCCTGAATATCATTGGCCTTCTTGAACTAAAGTATCTTTTCCTGGATGCCTTTGATTTGACCTTTCTATAGACTTGTTTTAATTGGACATTGTCTCGGCCTTAGAACTATAAACTAGCTACTTATTAAATTCCCCTTTTTACCAGCCGTTCTGTTTCTGGTGTGTTGCATTCTGGTGGCTATCAAACTAAAACAGATGGATGGATGTAAGGAAATTAGGAAGAAAACATGAATGTAAAGAAAGGAGGAAGAAAGAAGAAAACAGGAAGAGTGTAGATGAAAGATGACTTATGCCAAAATAAGTGTAATTTTGTTCAAATTAGAGGAAAAGAAAAAGAGGTATAAAGCTCTTTTTGATAGGTACCATTTTCTTAGTCAAATAGCATATTAATTAAGTGATTACTATATGCTCAGTGGTTATGTGTGTAATGTAGCAATAGAAGTTATCACTCATTGCCCAAACTCTGTGTGCTGGTTTGAAATTGTTATGTACCCCAGAAAAGCAATCTTCTTCTAATCCAATCTTGTTAGGGCAGACCTATTACTGGGTGAGACCTTTTGATTATGTTGGTTCCATGAATATTTGACCCACCAGTTGTGGGTCAAATATGATTAGGTTGTTTCCATGTAGATGTAACCTGCCCATTAAGGTAGGTGTTAATCTGCTTACTGGAATCCTTTAAGAGAGGAACATTTTGGAGAGTACACAGACATTTTGAGATAAAGAAGGAAAATGCCCCAAGAAACACCAGAAGGACCCACAGGAGATGAGAGCCACCTGAAACCAGAAGCCAGGAGAGGATGGCAGATGCTGCCATGGACTTTCCCATGTGACAGAGAAACTCCAGATGCAATTGACTCTTCTTTAGTGAAGATATATCCTCTTATTGATGACTTAGTTTAGGCATTTTCATGGTCTTAGAGCTGTACATTTGAACCTATTATATACACTTTGTAAATCCATTCCATTTCTGGTATATTGCATTCTGCCAGCATTAGCAAATGAAAACACTATGTAATGTAGAAGTTTATATGCAATGCATACATATGTATGTAATATATGTTTATGGAATATAATATATTCCATATATCTGCATGCTATATATTGTATTTTTATGATATATATGTCTATGAACGTGTATTTATATATATATATGCATAATTATAAGATACTTCCTTTACAATACATATGAAGTAATGGTTTGACAGCTCTAAATTTAACAGTAGGTCACCTGTGCTAGTTTGAAAGCATTGTGTACTGCAGAAAAGTGATGTCCTTTAATTTTGATTCAATATTGTTTAGGGTATGATCTTTTGATCTGATTACTTCTATGTAGATGTGACACACCCAATTATAGCTGTCATCTTTTGATTTGTTGGAGATGTGACTCTGCCCATTCAGGGTGAGTCCTTCTCTTAAAATGGAAATGACATATCTGAGATAGGGCTTGAGCAGGTCCTGAAGGCACAGTTAAGTTCCATGAGGAAGTGGCCCAAATGCTCACGGCCCCCACTCCTGCCACTTTACCTTCTCTTTCCAAACCCAGTGCTATGGCCTCTTTGCGGAATTCTTTATAGTCAATTGACTGAGGAAGAAAAAATTCAGGCCTAATTTGCATATGGTTCTGCATGATATGCAGGGACCACCTGAAAGTGGACATCTGCAGCAATACAGCCCTTTTCTGGGATGTATTTGAAGGGCAGTGGTGAGAAGAAAGCCTCCCAGTGGGCAGAACTTTGAGCAGTGCACCTGGCTGTTCATTTTGCTTGGAAGGAGAACTGGCCAGCGGTGCATCTGTATACTGACTCAAACTGTTGCTGTTGGTTTGACTGGGTGGGCGGGGACTTGGAAGGAGAATGGTTGAAAAATCGGCAACAAAGAGGTCTGGGGAAAAAATATGCGGATAGACCTTTCCGAGTGGGCAAGAAACATGAAGATATCTGTGTCCCATGTAAATGCTCAACAGAAGGTGACTTTAGCAGTGGAAAGCTTTAATAGTCAAGTGGATAAGATGACCCATTCTGTGGATACAAGTATCCTGTTACCCCAGCCAGATATTGCCCAATGGACTCATGAAAATGTGGGCAGGGTAGTAGGGCTGGAGGTTATGCATGGATCAGCAAGATGGTCTTCCATTCACCAAGGCCGACCTGGTTATGGCCACTGCTGAGTGCCCAATCTTTCAGCAGCATACTCCCACACTCAGTTCCTGATATGGCACATTTCTCCTAGCTGATCAGCCTGCTACCTTGTGGCAGATTGAATACATTGGACCAGTTCCATCATGGAAGGTACTGCGATTTATTCTAACTGTAATAGACATATACTCCAGATATGGGTTTGCAACATTCGCTTTTATTTTTCTTAAGATTGCATCCATTAAATGCTTTTGAAAGAAAAACATTAATTATAATTGGAAATCTTATCACTAATGTGTGATATAACAACAAAATGTAAATTATGATATCAAGCTAATGCACAATATAGAACTGAGGAAAGGCTTTAATAATCACAAATAATTAAACATTTTACTTCTTTATTATGGAGAAATACTTAGTCTGTGCTTTGGTAACATTGACCGTACGTGTCTATAATTAATTACAAATTACCTACTCAACTGGTGATACCGGAAAGATGTTTTTCTTCCAGAAACTAATGTCTAAGCACAGAAATATTCACTAATTTCTGTAGCTATATGTATATACATATTTTTGTAATGTAGTACCTTAATTACACAATTGAAAATGTATATCTTGTTAACCATCATAAGCATTAATATTTAATCAATGATATTTGAAATCTCACACATAAATGCTACAATTACTGTTGCTTACAATATACAAGGAAAGATTTCATGCCTATTGCACTCCCCATTCTTCTGGTTCTTGTATGCTGCTTAGACACATTAATCAGAGAATGTAATGGTGGCAGAATCAATATTGAAATTCAATATTTGCCTTGAAATATTACATTGTTTCTCCTTCCTTGAAAAATATGACAATATGCAACAAGTACAGGTTCATGAAGCATGTCACTACAAATAGAAAATTCACTTATTATGAACAGAGGAATTAACCAAGAATGTTTTAAAAATTTAATAAGGCTAAATAAGATTCAAGATGGAAAAGAGATGGATACAGAAGGATCATCCTAGAAATATGTGCAAGCTGTACTTTAAAATCAACATGGTGGGCTTCTAATAGAATACAAAGAGCAAGAAACAATAAAAGCATCTCTGTCAACAACATGGGAGCTTTGAAGATAAAAGGCAAATATGCTGATAAGAATTAACATATATATATATCAAAATATGGGAATTTCTTTGTAAATCATCAAATACGATTGAGTAGAGAAGTGATCCATGTTTTAGAGAATTTAAAGAATAAGGAAAAGTGGCACAAAGGTCAAAAGATGACAGGATGCAAGTAGATATTTAGTTATTTTGACCTAAAAGTGCAGGTATTTCACAGAAATGTAGAGGAGTATTAGTCTCTCACCCACAAAGAGCCATGAGATCAACATTAACTTCACCTCCCTTTGGAACGATTTTAGTTTTAGTAGAATGAACACACTCAACCTAACAGTGCTGCAAAAAACAAACAAACAAAACAGACAAACAAAAAAACCAACCAACCAAACAAACAAATAAACAAAAAAATCTCAAGTCTCATTTAAGGTAAAACAAAGGAAACATCAAATTATGATCCTGAAATAGCTTCTGGATATCTGGAGCACAAAATGTAGAAAGAGTGAAGGGATATATAGAAGTGGAATTTGATACAGGGCAGATGATGTATATTTTGTAGCCTGTATTAGCCAAGGATTTCCAGAGTAACACAACTGACAAAGAAAAATATGAGGATAAAATTATGGGAGAGATTTGCAAGTAAAGAGGTAATTATATTAGGTGGTGATGAAGAATTTTAGAAGTGTAAGCCATGATGCAGTTATTTAGTTCCCATATGATTCCTATAGTAAAATTTAATGGTCCATAGAGTATTGAGTCTGTTGGAACCAATACGGTTACTCTAACATCCTTGGAAAGAACTAAGTGGTTCCTTCATAGAACCACAAAATAACTACAAGGGAAACTGAATTCTGTATGAATACCCTAAAGAGGAAAATGACAATAACTGATAAAAAATACACAGGATGGAATTAGTGGCAGATACGGTAGATTAGACTTTGTAGAAAAGATTAAATTTCAAAAGGGTAATAAGATGCACTATGTAAAATGAAAGCAGGCAAAGTTCTCGCCTGCCATGCCTGAGGCCGGTTTCGATTCCTGGTGCCTGCCTATACAAAAAAATAAATAAGTAAAAGTAAAAACAAACAAACAAACAAACAAAAACAGTAAGGGGGCGGGCAACGGTGGCTCAGTGACAGAGTTCTCACCTTCCATGCCAGAAACCTGGGTTTGAGTCCCGGTGCCTACCCATGAAAAAACAAAACAAAACACAGCATCACTGAACTATGGCATGAAGTTATGCGGTCTAATATATATTTTGTAGCCTGTATTAGCCAAGGATCTCCAGAGTAACACAACTGACAGCATATTCATACATACATATGTATATACATACATACCGATCTATCAGTCTATCCATATGGATTGGCTCACATGACCATGAAGATTAACAAATCCAAATTCCATAAGGCATGCCACAAGTTGAAAACTTTGAAAAGTGATTCTGAAGTCTAGCAAATCCAAATTCTATAGGGTAGACTGAACTGATGAACACATGTTGTATTCCCCAGGAGAAGTTGTCTGGCAGAAGAGGCAGAAATTCTTCTTTCTCACTGCTCTAACACCAGTTCTGCTTCAAGATTTCTAACCGATTGGATGAAGAGAATATTCTCATCACTGTGTGCAATCTCCTTTGTTGATTGTAGATCTAATAAGCCTTAGATGAAATCCACTGTCCGCCTCCCATCAGAAAGTCTTCCCAAGATGCATGCAGTGTGCATGGATTTTCATCTCTTTTGTCCATATTTTCATCTCCTTTGCTGATATTTTCTGAAATTATTTCCTCTTTCTTTGGATAGGCCAGCATTTCATGTTTCTTTGTTTGTCTTGTACTCTTTTGTTACATTGCATGTTGCAATATCTGGAAGAGGGATATCTGTCTCCTGAACAACAGAGGGGACAAAACCAAACTCCTATAAGTAAGGAAACTGCAAAACAACTAACAAGCAATGTCCCAGGACAATACACAGACTGACACTCAAGAAAATCTCTGCCTTCTCACCAGCTGGTAGTAAAACTGAGGGACAGATATCTTAGGTAATATGTGCCAGAACTAGTTCATATTGTAAACATTGCAAGTTACAGTGTAAAATATTACAATGTAAAATGTAACAAAAGAGCACAAGGCAAACAAAGAAACATGAAATGCTGGTTCATCCAAAGAAAGAGGAAATAATTTCAGAAAAATATCAGCAAAGGAGATGAAAACATTGACAAACTAAAAAAATCCTTTTAAAATGAACTTGAAAATGCTCAAGGAGATGAAGAAAGTTACAGACAAAAAAAGCTAAAGAACAAGAGGAAAACAATAAATGAGCAATAGGAGAGTCTTAGTAAAGAGATAAAAATTTTAAAAAGGAACCAAACAAAACCACTGGATTTGAAGAACACAATTAAACATTCCCAGGAGGTATCAAGAGCAGTTTGGAAGTAGAAGAAGGAAGAATCAGTGAGTTCAATGGCAAATCACTTGAATTCAGTCAGGCTTAAGAGCAGAAAGAGAAAATTATTATAAAAAGCTAAAATAGCCTAATAAAGGTTTGGGACACCATCAAGAGCATCAATATACACATTATGGGAGGCCGTGAAGGAGAAGAGAGAACAAGGGACAGAAGGAATATTCAAATAAATAATAACAGAGAATTACCCAAACTTAGCAAAGGATGTGAATATGCACATATATGAAGCCCAGAGAACAGGATAAAAATGAAACAAAAAAAAGAACATTATATCATTTACTGATCACACTACCTAATGAAAAGGACAAGGAGAGAGTTCTGAAAGAAAAGCAATGTGTGATGCTTGTAGTAGCTAAGTTTAGGTGTCATTTTGGCCAGATGATGGTGCCCAGTTTTTCTGTTGCAGTGGAATTAAATCATCGGCATGTGAAATTTATTTATGGCTGATTACCTCTACAGTCAATTAAGGGGATAGCTTCCACAATTAACAAGACTTAAAAGGAAGAGTCAGAAGAGAGGAGCTCAGACACAGCTGTTCGTAGTTGCAGAAGAGTTGCACACACCCTGGGGAAAGCTGTGGAACCCAGCAGTTGAGAGAGAAAGCCAGCAGATGTCACCATGTGCCTTCCCATGGGAAGGAGAAACTCAGATGGAAGCTAGCTGCCTTACCTCTGAGGAACTGTAAATTTGTAACTAAATAAATCCCTGTATTAAAAGCTGATCTATATCTGAGTTTGCATTCCACTCTAGATATAGTTTTGTTGTAGTAAACTAAAACAGATTTTGGTACCAGAGGAATGGAGTGCTGCTTCATTTGCAAATACCAAACACCCTGAAATGGCTTTTTAAATGGACAGAAGGATGATTCTGGAAGAACTGTAAGGGCCACAATAGTGAAAGCCTAGATTGCTTTGAAGACAGTGTTCATAAAAATACATACTCCAAAGATACTTCTGTTGCAGGTTGGAAGGAGAGCAACCCTTGTTTTGAAATAACAGAAAATTTTGCAAAATTGGATCCTGGTGCTGGGTGGAGGGAGAAATTTAAATGTGATGATCTGGGGTACATGGCTGAGGAAATTTCCAAGGTAAATATGGAAGATGCAGCCTGGTTTCTCCTTGCAGGTTGTAGTAACTGTGATAAGAAAGGAATAGACTGGGGACTGAACATTTGGGTACAAGGAAACTAGAAACTGATGGTCTGGAAAATTCTAGGCTTCCAGAAAGTGAGATCCCCCCAGATTAGTGTCCCACATGATGATTTAACCATATATGGAACCAGTTAGCCATTACAGCCAAGTGAGGACTGGAGATTGAATTATCCAGGAAGGATTTGTGGAAGCTCCTACTTTCTGGTGTCTTCATTCCCTGCATGCTGCATTCTAAGTCAACAAATTTTTTATGAGACCTGTATACATGTAACCACCGCCATTATGGACTAAAATGGACAGAAAAGGGACAGATTGCAGGAAGAATGGCCTGAGAAGCAGAACCATGGAGGCTAAGGTCTGAAGCCAAGAAAACTTGGGCCATGAGCGCAGAAATACCTGTACATGTGGAGGGAGTGAATTTGCCCTGGAGACAGAAGGCAGGCTTTCTACCGTGATGTCCAGGAAGAGTTTTGGTGTCTCAGGCCTGGAGAGGGTGGAGCACATTCCCTGGGGATTGGGGGAAGCCAGTCCTGAAGGGGTTGAATATGTGTCCCAGAGATGGCAGACAATCTGGTGCCACCAGATGCTTCAGGAGGGTAGTTCCAAAAAAATGTGGTCTCCCCAAAGTTACCCAATGCTGCAACCCTCATCTCAGTGTTTGGAGCGAACACAGCCAACGTGTAGGCCTTTGGAAAGGGTGGGACTATTGCTTTCTAAAGTTAGAGGATAAAGGACTCTCAGACTTTGAAATCTAATGGAGTTTCTTCTGCAAGTTTTCAGATTGTTTAGGTATGGTGACCCCTGTTTTCTTTTTAATTTATCCCTATTGCAATGTCATTGTTTATCCTCTGACTGTTTCTTCTTTGTATATTGGAAGAAGATAATTTGCTCTAAGTTCACAGGTCCACAGCCAGAGGATAACTTTGCCTTAAGACTGTGCTGGTTTGAATCTGTGGTGGACCCCAGAAAAGTCATGTCCTTTAATCCTCATTCAGTATTTCTGGGTGGGAGCATTTTGATTGTTTCCAAGGAGATGGAACCCACCCAACTGTGGCTGGTAACTTTTGATTAGATGATTTTCATGGAGGTGTGTCTCCACCCATGAAAGATGGAGTTGCTTACTGGAATCCTTTAAATGAGGAAACATTTTGGGGAGAGTCCCTTTTGTAAAGCCACAAGAAAACCAGCAGATGCTGCCATGTTTGCCATGTGCCGTACTAGCTGAGAGAGTAATGTTGACTGTCATCAGCCTTCTTGAACCAAGGTATCTTCCGTGGATGCCATAAATTGGACATTTCTATAGACTTGTTTTAATTGGGACATTTTCTCAGCTTTAGAACTGTAAACAAGCAACTTATTAAATTCTCCTTTTTAAAGCCATTTCATTCCTGGTATATTGCATTCCAGCAGCTAGCAAACTAGAACAAAGCAGCCCATGCCTGTAACTGACTTTGATGAGACTTTTTTTTTTCACTGTTTTTGAGTGATATTGCACTTTTATTGTTACTGAAGTGATTTAAGGCTTTTGTGACATTTTGATGAAATGACTACATTTTGTATATGGAAGGAGTTAGTACATTGTATATAGGCCAGGTGAACATTAAGTGAAGAAATATGTCTGTAATTGCTTTCTATTTAGAGATTATTATAGTTTAAAGTGATGTGTTAAATTACTAAAGTAACAAGGGGTGAAGAGCACAATAATTAGATTCAGGTGTCATTTGGGCAGATGCCAATGTCCAATTGCTCTGTGCTGTGGGCTGAAATCATCAGGATGTAAAATGTATCTATAGCTGATTTCATCTGCAGGTGGCTAAGGGGGTTGTCATCTGTAATTAGTGAGGCTTCAAACGAGGAGTCAGAAGAGAGGAGCTCAGACCAAAACTTTTGAAGATTTTTAAAGAACACACCTCATGGAAAGCTGCTGGAACCCAGAATCCAGGAAAGAAGTCCAACAGATGTTACCATGTGCCATCCCATGTGACAGAGAAACTCAGATGAAAGCTAGCTGCCTTGCCTCGGAGGAACTATAAATTTGTAACTACATAAATCCCCTTATTAAAAGCCAATCCATCTCTGGTATGTTGCATTCAAGCAGCTTTAGCAAACTAAAGCAAACATACAAAAGGGTCCAAATTCAATTGGGTGACTATTTCTCATCAGAAACCATGAAGGCAAGAAGGGAGTGGGTTTAAATACTTAAATGTCTAAAAGACAACTAATGCCGGCCAAGGATTTTATGTCCAGCAAGACTCCCTTTCAAAATTGAGGGAGAGATTAAGGCACTTAGATAAACAAAAGCTGAGGAAGTTCATCATCACTAGATCTACCCTATAAGCAATGCTAAAGAGAGCTCCTCAGATAGAAAGGAGAGGATAGCGCAATGGTTCAAAGCAGCATAAAGAAATAAAGACTTGTAGTAGAATAAACAATTTGTATAAGCATAAATAAGACATTATTATAGTGAATTGCTTGGTATATAACTCCACTTTTTACTGTCTACATATGCTAAATGGTGGATGCATAAATCAAATGATAAATCTATGTTTTTGGACTTGTAATGTAAAGATATGAATGGAAAATGTACAAATAATACTTTAGGGTACAAAGTTTTCTAGGAAAAGTATATGTGCATGCCATTGAAGTTAATTGGTATCAAACCAAATATGATTTGGTTACATATTCAGGATGTTAAATCTTAGCCCTGTGATAACCACAAGTAATAAAAGAAAAATATATCCAGATAGAAATAGGAAAGCATTCAATATCGTACAACACAAAATTCAAATAAATACAAAAGTTAGCATTAACAGAAGTGAGTGACAGCAATATTATAAGAATTAAAAAGGTAAAAGAAAGTGGTTTATTATCAGTAGTGACTTTAAATGTAAAAGGATTAAACTCTTCAGTTAAAAGGCTGAGAATGACAAAATGGATAAAATAGCATGACCCTACTATATGCTGTCTTTAGGTGATTCACCTTAAATTCAAAGATACAAGTAGGTTGATGGTGAAAGAATGGAAAAAAATATTCCACACAGGTGCTAACTAAAAAAGAACTAGGGTGGCTATACTAATACCTGATAAAACATACTTTAAGCCAAAAACAATTACAAGGCAAAAAGATGGCTGTTATATACTGATAAGTGAACAATGAAACAGGAAAATATAACAGTTATAAATATATATGCACTTAACAACAGAGCTCCAAAATATATGTAGTAAATACTGACACATTTGAAGGGAGAATGTGATAGTTCTATATTGTTATTAGGAGACTTTAATACACCACTCTCAATAATGAATAGAATATCCATTAAAAAGGTAGAGCAAGACTTGAATGATACTTAAAACAAAGACCTAACAAACATATATAAACACTTCATCCAGAATAAATATTCTTCTTGTGTGTACATGGGTCCTTCTCCAGGATAGACCATATTTTGGATCATAAAACAGGTCTCAATAAATTTAAAAATATTGAAACCACACAATTTATATTCCACAACCACAATAGAATGAAACTAGAAATCAGTAACAGAGGAAGAAATGCAACATACAAAAATTATTTTTGATTCTTGGAGAAACAGAAGATCTCAATACACCAATTACCAGTTAAGAGATTGAATCACTAAGCACAAGCCTCCCAAAAAAGAAAAAAAAAAAGCAGGGCTAGGGACTAGATGACTTTGCTTGGGAATTCTACCAAATATTACAAAAGAAATGAATTTCAATTATGCTAAAACTGTTCCAAAAAATGTAAGGGAAGGGAAACTCTCGATTTCATTCTATACGGCAAACATCCCCCTCATACCAAGCCAGAGAAAGATACCACGAGAAAAGCAAATGACAATCAATGTCTTTTATTAAAATATATGCAAAAATACTCAACAAAATACTAGCAAACCTAATCCAATGGAATTTTGAAAGAATTATACAAGTAGGATTTATCCTTGGTAAGCAAGTGTGGTTCAACACAAGAAAATCAATTAACATAATATACCACATTAATAAAATGAAGGAAGACACACACACAATTGATTCATAAAAATACGGTTAACAAAACTCAGCAATTTTTCCTTTAAAAAAATGATAGGGATAGAAGGAAGCTTCTTCAGTAAGATAAAGGGCACATATGAAAACCCCACAACCATCATTCTACTTAATGGTAAAAAATTGAAAGCTTTCCCTAAGATCAGGAATAGAACAAGGATGCCCATTGTGACCACTGTTATTTGATATTGTACTAAAAATCCTTCTGCAGCAATTAGGCAACTAAAAGAAATAAAATATATTGAAATTGGAAAGAAAGTTTCCCTACTTTCAGATCCTACATAAAGAAACTCTTGAAAAATCCACAAGGACAAGATTCCTAGAGCTAATAAATGAATTCAGCAATGTGCGGGGTATAAGATCAACACCTCAAAGTCAGTAGTATTTTTATACATAAGCAATGAACAATCAGAAGAAGGAATCAAGAAACATATTCCATTCACCATCACAACTAAAAGAATCAAATGCCTAGGAATAACTCTTACCAAGTATCTAAAGGACTTGTACACAGGAAACTACAAAACATTGCCAAAATAAAACAAAGAAGACTTAAGTAAAGGAAGGACATTCTGCATTCATGGATTGGAAGACTAAATATTATTAAGATATCATTCCTACCCAATGTAATTTAGAGATTCATGAAATCCCAATCAAAATTCCAAAAACCTTCTTTGCAGACATAAAAAAATAAAAAAAAAACATTTTATATGGAAGGATAAAGCACTGAATAGCTAAAGCCATCTTGGAAAAGAAGAATGAAATTGGAGGATTCATGCTTCTTTGGTTTAAAACTTATTTTAAAGTCATAGTAATCAAAACAGTATTCTACTGGCACAAAGATAGACAAATTGACCAACTGAACTGAATTGAGAGCTCAGAACCCAACCCTCACATTTATGGCCAACTGAATTTTCACAAGGTTTAAAGACCTCTCAATTGGGAAAAAAGAGTCTCTTCAATAAATGGTGCTGGGAAAACTGTATCTCTATTTGTAAGAAAAAAAATAAAGAGGATCCCTATCTCATATCATATTTAGAAGTCAACTCAAAATGTATTCAAGACTTAATGTAATAGCTAGGACTATGAACTCCTTGAAGAAAATGTAGGGAAGCAGCTCCAGAACTTTATGTTAGGCAATGGTTTCTTAGACATTACCTCCAAAGCACAAGTAACAAGAGAAATCAATAGACATATGGGACATCATCAAAATTAAAATCTTTTGTGCCTAGAAAGACTTTACCATGAAAGTGAAACACAACCTACAAAGAATGAGAAAATATTTGGAAGTCACATATCTGATAAGGGTTTAATATCCAGAATGCACAAAGAGACCTTTCAACTTAACAGTAAAATGAGAAAAAAGTCCAAAGGTAAAATAAGCAAAAGACTTGTATGAACATCTCTGCAAAGAAGATACAAATGACCAGAGAGCACATAAAAAGATGCACAACACCATCAGACATCAGGTAAATGCAAATTAAAATCACAATGAGATACTTTTTCACACCCACCCACCCATTTAGGCTATTTTATTTAAAAAGGAAAATAATGATAGTTGGAGAAGATACAGAGAGATTATAAACTTTATTCACTGCTGGTCACAATGTAAAACGGTGCAGCTTCTGTGGAAGACAGTTTAATGGTTTCTTAGAAAGCTACATATAGACCTAACATATGGCCAAGCAATCCCACTACTAGATATATACACAACAGAACTGAAAACAAGGACTTAATATATGCACACCAGTGTTCAAAGCAACATCATTCACAATTGCCAAAATATGGGTGCAATCCAAGTGTCCATTAACTGATGAATGCATACATATACAAAATGTGGTATAAATATAATATATAATATTATTTGACTGTAAAAAATCAATGAAGTCCTGACATATTCACCAACATGCATGACCATTGAGACATCATATTGCATGAAATAAACCAGACACAAAGGACAAATATCACATGATCTCACTAACTTGAAACAATTAGAATAAACAAACTCCTAGAGTCAGAGGTCGGATTGCAGGTTAACAGGCGACAGAATTGTGAAAAGCAATGTGAAGCTAAAGCTTAAAATATACAGGTTTCCTCTTGTATATTTGTATATTTGTATACGATGGAAGTATTTTGGTTCTGGTTGGTGGTGATGATAGCACAACATTTTTAATACAATTATCACCATTAAAATATATATCTAGGTATTATTAAAAGGGGAAATGTTAAATTGTATAAATGGTAGCCTAAATGTTTTTAAAAGTCCATGTAACTACACTATACAAATAGTGAACCCTAAGTTAAACCATGGATTTTAGTTAATGGTGCAATTACAAAAGTGTGCTGTCATTGATTAGATGGATGTTCCACACCAATACAAGGTGCTGGTGGTGGGATGGTGTGATAGGTTGAAGCACTGTGTACCCCCATAAAAGATCATGTCTTTAAAGCTAATCCATTCCTGTGGGCATCTATGGGTGTATTCCTTTTTTGGGTAGGACCACTTGATTAGGTTACTTAGTTAAGATGTGCCACAGGTATATCTGAAACCTCTTTACTGGAGTCCTATATAAGAGATGAAATACAGAAAAAAAGCACACAGAGAAGCTGAGAAAACATCAGCCAGAAGTTCAAAGCAATGAAACCCAGGAAAGAAGGACTAGCAGACACTGGCCATATTCTTTGCCTTGTGACAGAAGAGTCACAGATTGCTGGTACCCAGTCTTCAGAAAGAAAGCATCACCTGCCAATATCTTGATTTGGACATTTTCAGAGCCTCAGAACTGTAAATTTGTAAGTTAATAAATCCCCTTTGTAAAAGCCAACCCATATATGGAATATTGTGCTGTGTCATCTTTAGCAAACTAAAGCAGGTGGTATAAGGGAATTCTGTATTTTGTGCATGGTTGTTCTGTAAACCAACACTCCTCAAATAAGTAAAAAAAAAAAGTGTATTTAAAATTAATAAATCAAAAAGAAGAGTAAAAGCATTTTGAACAAATTAAAATGAAAATAAAACATGGCAAAAATTTAGTGATGAAATATAGCAGTGTTTCTTGGAATTTTTTAACTTTAAGGAATAAAAAAGGTACTCAAAACAATGGCGGCAGCCTCTACCTTAAGAAACTAAAAAAGTGAAAAACATTTAATGGAATGAGTATAAGTATATGGAAACCAATAAAATAGGCATCATCAAAGCAAAAGAAAAAATCAGTGAAACCGAAAGCTGATTCTTTGAGAAATTTAATAAAACTGATCAATCTCTAGCCAGATTGATTCTGAAAAAAAGAAAAAGGGGACAAAAATCAAAATATTACAAATTATGGGAATTAAAGATGCGATATCACTGTAGATTCTACAGATATATTTAAAAATAAGAAAATATAATCACCCCCACTCTTCCTGACTTCTTTCTCTTCCACATTGACCTCAGATGATTAAAGGAGAAAGATGAAAAATGATTAGGGATGTGGAGTAGGTCAAGCTGTCCCCAAGACAGAACTAAGTCCATATACATTTATCAAAATATGTTGGGGAAATCCAGGACAGCAAGTTACTCAAACTTCTATGGCTTTATTGAATATAGGCAAACAAGTCACACTCTTACTCTGTCCAGATGATGGGGTGTATTGAACTGTAAGGTTTCACTGATTGTCTTTGGACAGGTTCACAGGTGGGAAGGGAAGCTAATGTGACATTTTGTGGGGGACACTTGGGGGCAATTTAATATTGGCATAATAAATGAGACTAAAATGTCAGAAACAAAAACATTATTACTCACAACACAGCAAGGAAATATGAATTTCTTGTCCACGTAGGTACCCCTTGCGCCTCAAGTTATGCGGGGCATTGCAGAGGGGCCCTTGCATATGGCCATCTATGCAGTCAGTTCATATCACAGATGTTGAGCCCCAAACTTAGGGAACTCAAATCTGTCATAATCAGCTCCAAACAAGCGTATCTAACATTTTCTCCCAAGGGTAAGTTATTATGTTTATTAGACTGGACAGTAAAACAACCCTGCCCTCTACTTCAGAGGCAGATAACTTTTTTCAAGACTTTGCTATACAAATTTTCAAAAAAGAGAGTCTGGAACAAAAGCTTTCCCCCACCATAAGCTTATATTGTCTACAGAAGACTGAAATCTATCATGCTCACTTCTGTGTACATTTCTTTATGTTATTGTATTTTTCCCTTTATTTACAAAAAATACATATTCTTATTTTATCTAAAATGTGGCTCGTTACAATTTTTGTTTTGTAATGAATTTTGTTTCCCACAGATGGTTTTACTCTATATTTTTTTAGTCACAACCACACACCTATGTACACACAGACACACACATGCAAACACATATATACACACACATGAAAAACGTAAAACCTCCCATGTTTTTTCTGTATATATAGATGTGAAGGCATACCCATTTGCTTCTGTGATATGACATTATATTACATTATGTAACAGAATATTACTCTTATTGAGTTCATTTTCTCAGATGGAAATATTAACATGTATACATTTTTTCCTCTCTCTCCCCCAAATGTTCGGGTGTCTTTTTTGTGTAATTGTACAGTATAAATGCTATGCCTTTTTAAATGCTCGTGATATATAATTGAGTCTATGTTCATCACGAAGCTGTCCATTCATTTAGGGTTTGGTGATATCTGTATGTGTGCTGCTGTATT
Organism: Tamandua tetradactyla; assembly: GCF_023851605.1. Classification (NCBI taxonomy): domain Eukaryota; kingdom Metazoa; phylum Chordata; class Mammalia; order Pilosa; family Myrmecophagidae; genus Tamandua; species Tamandua tetradactyla. The sequence continues at coordinate 72,620,254 of NC_135335.1, read as the reverse complement.
TTTCTCTGGGCTCTCTTGCTAAATACCATGCTTTATTAAATAATGATATAGTAATGTTTATTTCTCCTATAAACTACTTTTTCTAATATTTTATATTGAAAAAAATTATACACAGTGAAATCTGTGGCTCTAAACACTTTTTGAATGAGAAGTTTTAATCTTTATCAAACTCAAGTTTTTCCACAATTTTCAAGATTTTGTCCTTTGTAAGACATTTTTGCTTCCCCTAAGGTTGTAAAATATTCCGTTTCGTCCAGAAGATTTAAATCATAGTTTTATATTTAAGTATAAAATCCATCTGGAATTTATATCTTGCATTGTAGGAATTGTGAAGTAAGCGTGGAGATAAAACTTCTTTTATTATGTTTTTCATATGTTGCTGCACTCCATTTGTTGAAAATAATTTTTTATCCCTAATGAATTTACTTGGTATCTCTGCTTATTAGAAAATGTTGTGTACCCCAGAAAAGCCTTGTTTTTCTCATCCTGATTTAATAATGTAAGGTGGGACTTTTGATTAGGTTGTTTCGATGGAGACGTGATACACCCAATTGTGGGTATGACGTTTTGATTAGATGGAGAGGTGTCTCTGCCCATTCAAAGAGGGTCTTCATTAGTTTATTGGAGTCCTTGAAAGAACTGACATAGATGCAGACATTTGGAGATGCCTGGAGAAAGTTTAGATGTAGACATTTGCAAATGCAGAAGCCCTAGAAGCCAGGAACTGAGAGAGCTGACAGAAACCAGACAGGAACCAGAGCCAAGAAGATGTCACTTTGTGCCTTTACACGAGATGCTAAACTAAGAGATGAAACTCAGAGTTTTGCCCAGAGTAGCTAAATCAGGACCCACAGAGACTAGGGAAGGAAGCCACTGGAATCAGAAGCTGGATGCAATGGAACCAGGAACAAGGACCAGCAGAGGGCAGCCATGTGCCTTTCCATGTGATAGACATCAGCCTTTCTTTGGAGTCAAGGCATCTTTCTTTTGGATATCTTAGTTTGGACATTTTTAAGCCCATAGAACTGTAAACTTGCAACTTAATAAATCTCCTTTATAAAAGCTGTTCCATTTCTGGTATATTGCATTCCAGCAACATTAGAAAACTAAAATAGTGTCTTTGTTGAAAAGCAATTGAGATCATTGTCATATATCAAGTTTCATTGAGACTTATGGTAAGACTACACTGTATTGATTGTTGCAGCTTTATAAAACCTCTCGAATTCAGCTAGTGTGTTTATTTACTTTTGTTCTTTTTCACCTCTACTTTGTAAAGCTTCTGCAATTCCAAATATAATTTCAGAAATTAACTTTTCAATATGCATTTTTTAAAGTCTGCTTTGATTTTGATAGGGTTTACCTTAAAACCCTATAATCCATGTAATATGGAAGGCAAAGTAACTATGTTGGCTCAAGGACACTGAGATTTTTGGTATTATTGTTGCTATAGCACACCAGAGATTAAAATGAAAAGTAAACGCATTTTAACATGATAGAATCCCTTCAAATATGACTTCCTTTGAAGTTTAAACTGCAGCCCAGTCACTCTTCACATCATAACCATTTAAAAAATCAGCATAGGCTGTTCATTAAAAATATCTCAAAATGTATTTCCCTGTAAATTATTTATCTCTCCATTAAAAACTGCAATTGCCATGGGAGTAAGCTGTTGATGTTTATATCTCAGTCTCTAGAACACTGTGTAATTGAAACAGTCAAACTTTTTTTTTTCAAATAAAAAATAATGGTATCCAATACTCATTTTAATTTGGAATCAATTGAGAATGTAGTGAAAATTGAAGTTTTTAGGGCAAAAATAATGTGAAATAAAACATTTTCCCTTTAACTAGACATTAATAGTAGGTGTATAAATGGGACTTTGTGTGTGTGAGTTGTGTTTAACGGTATAGTAGTTTGTTCATTCATCCAGTTGTAACACTGGCAAATTATTAAGTAAAAATGATCTCAACTTCCTGCTCAATGAATTTGCTTACTGTCAAATAAGGAAAGAAGGGATTAGTAAATATCTAGCAACAATACATATTATAACATCCAGTTCCATGGGAATAGTTTCAAGCAAACTAAGAGTAAATACAAGGACACATCAACAATGTTACTTGTTTTGAGCTTTCACACTGAATGATAAGTGTCCAGTGAAAAAGCAACACGGTGTCATTAATGAGTTTGCTAAAAATGGGTTCAGTGGATATATATAGGAAGAAGAGTGCTGGGGGGCTTAGGGTCACACCTAGTGGACATCTCCCAGTCTTATCCAATCCCCTCCCCTTTTCTATTGTATGCAGTTGTTTCAACAAGTTTTCCTTCCATTGCCCTTATCTAGGAAGTGGCTCATATAGAGCCACCATCCACCAAAACTGACCCAAGAACATGGTGTCCCGAGAGAATGGCCACTATGGGATCTCTACCCCTGTTCTTTCAGACCCTTTGCCCTGTTTAAGTAATTAAATGATCATTTGTTAAGATCCTTGTTGTGCCTAAGCCTGTGATCCCACAATACATTGTATAGCAAATCACTACATGAAAAGTGTCTAGAGAATTTTGAAAAGTAATATATATGTTAAAAAATAGGAATACATTGACTTTGGAAAACTCATTGATAATGTTAATTTTGAAGATGAAGAGAAAGAAATTTAGATGGCAATAAGCACATCAAAAAGATATTCTCTTGTTAGCAACATTGCAGAGTAGGGAGGTGTGGAATTTAGTTAGCCTTCTAGAGCAGCTTGAAAAATACTCAGGAACACTCTGAAACAACTTTTTGGGAGATATACATGACCGGACCCACATGGTATATACCACTCTGGAAAAGGTGGCAGGATCGAGATTGCAGCACAGAACTGTAAGTAAAGCTACCAAATTTCAGAGGTTGCCCCCCTCTTCCACTGGCAAGGCAGGTTGTTGGAGACACTTTCTCATGGGAAAAAGAAGCAGTCCCTGTAAGAAGTAAGAGGAGGTAGCTCAACCAAGCTCCAATTGTGGTTTTAATTAATAAATCTGGCCTGCTGAACACAAGCTCCAATCACAGATAAACCCAGAGAAAGCAGGAAAGTAACCTTAAGGTCCCACATGGGAGGGAGGAGAAGAGTCTGAAAAAGGACAAAAAAAAAAAAAAAAAAAAGAGGCTTTTGGAGTCAGCTGAGCTCAGAATACTGGAAAAGAAAAGGGCACATAGAGCCAGGTACTCATTCTGGCTCTTGTCTAGTGAATCTTAGGAACTGGCCACAGGCTATGAAAAGGGATTTTATTTTTCTTATTTTTTTCTCTATTGTTTTTTATAAGTAGCTGTGCTGGTTTGAAAGGATGTATGTCCCTTAGAAAAGCCATGTTTTAATCTAAATCCCCTTTCATAAAGGCAGAATAATCCCTATTCAATATTGTATGCTTGAAACTGTAATCAGATCATCTCCCTGGAGATGTGATTTAATCAAGAGTGGTTGTTAAACTGGATTAGGTGACGACATGTCTGCACCCATTTGAGTGGGTCTTCATATGTTTCTGTAGCCCTATATAGGAGAAAACATTTTGGAGAAAGAAAGAGATTCAGAGAGCAAAGCAGAACGATATAGCCACCAAAAGCAGAGTCCACCAGCCAATGACCCTTGGAAATGAAGAAGGAAAATGTCTCCCAGGGAGCTTCATGAACCAGGAAGCCAGGAGAAGAAGCTAGCAGATGACGCTGTGTTAGCCATGTGCCCTTCCAGATGAGAAAGATTCTCTGACTCTGTTCGCATGTGCCCTTCCATTTGAGAAAAAAACCCTAAACTTCATTGGCCTTCTTGAACCAAGGTATCTTTCCCTGACTGCCTTTCATTGGACATTTCTATGGACTTGTTTTAATTGGGACATTTTCTCAGCCTTAGAACCATAAACTAGCAACTTATTGAATTCCCCGTTTTAAAAGCCATTCTGTTTCTGGTGTATTGCATTCCAGCAGCTAGCAAACTAGAACAGTAGCTCATTAGAGAAAGCCTCAGGCATTTTCAACTGTCAGTACTGGTCCAGGCAATGGCAGAGTTAAGATAGGTCTGAGCGACAAAGAAAGTCAATTTGTGCCAGTTTGAAAGTATTATTTACCCCTGAAAAGCCATGTTTTAATCCTGGTTCAGTTTTGTTGGGAGCAGTCATTTCTTTTAATCCTGATTCAATACTATAGGATGAAAACAATTGATTATATTATCTCCATGGAGATGTGATGCATCCAATTGTGAGTGTGGTCTTCTACTTAGATTGAGATATGACTTCACCCACTCTAGGCCTGTCTTGATTAGTTAAATAGAATCTGTAAAAGGGGAAATATTTTGGAGAAACCTCAGAAATGACAAAGCCAATTGAAATTTCAGAGCTGACAGAGCAGAGCTGACACAGATGCAGACACTTGGAGATCAGCTGTTTCAGAGAACAGAGAAATGGATGTTCAGAGATGCTTGGAGCCCTGCAGATGTAACCATGAGATGCTAAGCAAGTCAGAACCTGGTGAGAGTCCAGGAAAGCCAAGAGAGGAAAGTCAGCTCCAGAGAAGCAAACCCTCATAGGAACTGAAATCCACAGAGCCCAGAAGCAAGGGACAAGCAGATGCCAAACACATGACTGTCCAGCTGACAGAGGTGTTCTTGACCCATTGGCTTTGCTTGAATTAAGGTATCTTTCCCTGGATGGCTTAGTTTGGACATTTTTATGCCCTTAGAACTGTAAGCATGTAACTTAGTAAATTTATTTTCAAAAAACTGTTCCATTTCTGGTACATTGCATTCTGGCAGGTTACAAACTAAAACACAAGTGAGGGATATAAACCTCCAAAAGAATAATCTTCCCCAAGAAAGTGGGGGTGTGGTCCAGCTTAAACAGCAGCCCCCTTTTAGGGAATTTAGTACCATAAGGGCTGGGAATCACAAAAAAGCAGAAGCATGACTTCCACCTCAACCTCTGAATAAGCCATGCCCCTACAGGAGAAGGGGTTGCTGAAAATTAAAGGCATCATGCCAATTTACATTTGGGCACTATGGAGTGAAAAGCACCACTGCTTGGCAGGATAGGAAAAGCAGAGTCTAGAGACTCCAAAGGAAAGCCAGACAACCTGTTGAGTCTCATAATCAGGACTTAATGCTGATTATTCCATCCTCCTAATACCTGGGCCTGCCTTGTCTGGGAAAATCTGATTTGGGTCAATCATATATGGTTACACCCTCCTCAGAATAGTTCCATATAGGCAGGACAAGAACCAGAAAAACAAAAGCCAATAAATCCTGATCAGTTAAACAGAATATATGCTAGAAGTCCAGAATAAGTTCAACTGAATGCCAAATAGCAGATAGAGAACAAAGCCAACCAAGAAAACCCTAGGTAAGACTGAAAATGACCTCCACAACGAGCTAATCAAGGAAATCAGATCCTTAGCCACCAGCAAAAAATTACAAGTCGTACTCGGAAGAATGAAGATATGACCCAGATAAAGGAATAAATTAACACTTCAAATGGGATACAGGATTTGAAACAACAAATTAAAGATGCTCAAGCATGCTAAATCAATTAAAAAATCAAATCAATGCATTGAAGGAAGATATGGCAAAAAAAGATGAAAGGTTAAAGAAGACATTAGGTAAAGTAACCATAAAGAAGAACTTAAAAGCTTGAATAAACAAATGGCAGAACATATGGGAATCAAAGTCACAACAGAAATCATGAAAAATACAATGGAAATTCACAACAGCAGATCTGAAGAGGCAGAAGACAGGGTTAGTGAACTAGATGACAGGACATCTGAAATCTTACAGACAAAGAAGAGGTAAGGAAAAGAATAGTAAAAATATGAGCAAGTTCTCAGAGAATTAAATGACAATATGAAGTGAACAAATATATATCATAGATGACCCAGAGGGAGGAGTGAAGGGAATAGAGACAGAAAGAATATGGAAGAAATAATAATGGAAAATTTCCCATCTCTTATAGATGATATAAAATTACAGATGCATCCCCCTTTGAGGGACTGGGGGAAAAGGTAGAAGTATTAAACTACCCCACCTGGGAAATTTTATATATTATCACAAGCAGTAGGGGCTACCAATTTAATAGGCCAAGCCTTTGATCTTGGGGATTACCTTATGAAACTTATTCCTGTTAAGGAGAAGCTAAGTCTATTTATAATTATGTCTAAGAGTAACCCCCAGTAAACCATTTTTGTTGCTCAGTTGTAGCATTTCTCTCTAAGCCAAGTTTGCAGGTAAACTCACTGACCTACCGACTACGCGTGACATGACACCCAGGGCTATCATCACCCTGGCAAAGTGAGAAATGACTCCCAGAGATGAGCCTGGTCCTAGCATTGTAGGATTGATAAACACTTCTTGACCTAAAGTAGGAAAAGAAATGAAGAAAAATAAAGTTTCAGGAGCTAAGAAATTTCAAATAGAGAGGTCATTTTGGTTTTTATTTTTATGCATCATATAGATAACCCTTTTCAGTTTTTGGTGTATTGGAGTAGCTAGAGGGAAATATCTGAAACTGTTTAACTGTATGTCATAGCCTTGATTCTTAATGATGAATATATAAATATATAGCTTTTAATGTGTGACCATGTGGTGGTAAAAACCTTATGTCTGACACTCCCTTTATCCAGTATACGGACAGATGAGTAAGAAAATAAAGACAAAAATAAATAAAGAAAAATGGATTTGGGGGTATGGGATGCTTTTGGTGTTCTTTTTTTACTTTTATTTTTGTTCTTATTTTTATTGTTTTTGGGGTACTGAAAATGTTCAAAAATTTATTGTGATAGTAAATGCGTATCTATACAATGATACTGTGAGCCATTGATCGTATACTTCGTGTGATTATATGGTGTGTCAATATATCTCAATCAAATTGCATAAAAAAGATATTCTCTTGTTAATGTTATTTTGATTGTCTTTAAGGTAAATGGCTTGTAGATGTCTGTTGTGGGTTGAATGGTGGCCCCCTAAATATAGGCCCAAATCCTAATCCCAGGATTTATCAATGTGAAATTATATTGAAAAAGAGTCTTTGCAGATATAATGATGTTAAGAATCTTGAAATGAAATCACCCTGGTCTTAATGAAGGTCCTAAATCCAAGGACGACTATGTTATAAGAGAACGAGGGAGGGAGATTAGAAATGCAGGGACATATAGAGAAGAAGTCTCAGCGAAGATGAAAGCAGAGATTATGTTTATGTCACTTCCAAACCTAGAAACTCCTGGAGCCATTAGGAGCTGGAGAAGGTAAAAAAGGATTATTTCTTAGAGCCTATAGTAGGAGCCATCCTTCATGACAACTTGATCTCAGACTTGTGTTATCTAGATCTGTGAGAGAATAACTTGATGTTGTTAAAGCCACCGTATTTGTGTTAATTTGTTATGGTAGCACACAGAAGCTAATATAATGCCTAAATGCAAATGAAAAGTACTAAATAAAGAAGGAAATCACTGAAATACATATTCAGAAGCATACTCAAGCACAAGGTCTACTAGAAAAGAAAATGATTGTAAAGATAAAATAACAATAAAGTTTTCAACAAATGAACTATTGTTCCACAAAATATGCAGTTGCATTTCTCCTCATATTGCACAATAAATTCCAAAGAGTTTACATTTTTAAATGTAGATATATCAGAAATATATGTTAATACTTCTAAATATTTTCCAATATGTATGTACTTATATAATTGTATTATTATTATTGTGCATATAAATTTGCCATTTAAACTTATATTTTGTAAACACTATGATGGCCTCCAAAGAGGACTGGCTTCTGGTATCCGAACTGTTAAGCAATCTTCTAATTTTTGCTATTTTCTTTTTGTAGTATATACAAAACCCAAAATTTCCCATTGGAACCACTTTCAAGTGTCTAATTCAATGGTATTAATTATATACAAAATGTTATCCAAACATTACCAACATCTATTACCCACATTTTTCATCACCTTGAACAGAATCTCTACACCTGTTAATCAATAAGTACCCATTCTCCTCACTGCCTCCAACCTCTGGAAACCTATAACCTACTATGAATTCTCTTACTCTACATATTTCATATGAGTGACATAATTTGTCTTTTTGTGTCTTGTTTATTTCACTCCACATTGCGTCTTCTAAGTTGCTTACTCTTAATTGCAAACTGAAAAAAATTGATTCTCTGCTAATAGAACATGGCAGAAGTGTTGTATATCACTTTTGAGATTAGGCTGTGAAAAAGAACATGGCTTACATTTTGTGGGCTCTTTCTTGTTCTCTCTTGTATTACTCCCGCTGGGGCAAACCAAATGTCATATCATGAGGTAGCTCTGTGGAGAGGCCTCCATAAATGATTCAGGAAACAGATCTGATATCTACCAACCATCATGAGAGTGACACTGGAATTGGATCCTGTTCAGTTGAGAACTGAGTTGACTACAGTTTCCTCTTGTGATTCAGAGGATCAACTTGAATTGATCCTCTGGAGAGATCTTGAACCAGAAAGACCCAGCTAAGCTGCTCACAAATTCCTCACTCACAGAAACTGTGAGTAATACATATTTGCTGGTTTAGACATTAATATTTAGGGCAATTTCTTATGCATCAAAAGATAACTAAACACCTAAAAATGAATGTAGAAAAATTGGCAGACTTTCTGTTGGTCAATGGGTATATGGGTATTTTCTTCATGTTGTTTTTCTTAAAAAACTAACAATTACTTGATAAATGAAAATTATTTTAAAAGAGAAAGTTGTTTTGTTATCATCGTCAAATGAAAATATGTCTAGCAATATTAGAATGCATTTCAAAGAAATCTTTTTGTCAATGGTGTTTCTCCTTTACATAGTCTCTTTCCTCAGGGAACTTGGAAATGATAGAAAACAAGGAATGGTAATATACAAATATGCCTCACTATATAACTTTTTGCCCTTCAAAGTAAAGAAATATTCAGACACCTTGGAGGAAATATAAATGATGTGAATTCTAGAAATTTATGTTACATATTTATATACAGTGGATTTTATTTATATTTTGTAAGTTATTAAACATTACTATATTACCACATATGTATTTCATATGAGCTAGTAAATCCGCACAATGATATTTCATGCATAATATGTCATGGAATGAAACAACCTTGGCTAGTACAAAAGCTGACAATGCAAAACACATAATTAAACATAATAATGAAAAGCCAATCTTACCTGACACATTGATAATATTGCATGTTTATTCTATCTGGCTTATAAATGTAAATTTCCCTCATTGCTTCCTTTTTGTTTAATAATATAATAAATGCATAGAAATACTCTCTTTAAAATATTTTTTGATATTTTAAACTTCCTCACAAAAAGTGTTTTTGATGTGATGCCATGCTTAATGTTTTATTATTTTATGAGACAACACCTATATTTTGAATATCTGTCCTTCATGATGTAAGCTATGTTTTTCATTCTTCATTTCCATGCCTGAAATGATTTGTTCCACATACTGTGACCTGCTGTGAGGTCTTCAACTGTTCTTTGCCCAACACTGGCAATAAACAATTTCCACCTTTCCCTGATGGCATCCTTACTACATCATAGAAGTCTCATTCTAATGAAAGTGACTCATACTCTCTTGTTATATCTGAAAAGAACATTTCTTTTTTTTTTTTTTTTTTTTTTTTTTTTTAGAGAGAGGGAGGAAGGGAAGGAAAGACAGAGAAGGAAGGAAGGATGGAAGGAAGGAAGGGAGGAAGAAAGGGAAACATCTTAAACATTTTCTTATTTTTTATTATATTTTGTTTGTTTGTTTGTTTTTACATGGGCTGGGGCCGGGAATCGAACCGGGGTCCTCCGGCATGGCAGGCAAGCACTCTTGCCCGCTGAGCCACCGCGGCCCGCCTGAAAAGAACATTTCTTAAATGTAAAATCGTATGCTTCTTGAAATTTTGTGAGCCTTTACAAATGACCATTACTTTGAGAGTGCATGTATTATACAATAGAGCATCACCTTTGAACACAAATTATCCAATTGCATTTTTTCTCTTCTTTCAGAAGAATAAGACCCCAGCTAGATTTCTGGAGAAATGATTAGCTCTTTTATTTTGCATCCTGTAATTTCAACAGATGCAACCTCATTTTTATAATGAATGTGTATTATAATTAATGATTAGTTGTTACAAATTTGAAAGGATTGTGTCAATCACAGTTTGCCTGAATTAAATGACTGAAATGCATCTTAAGTTACAGGCAAAACATTTTGAAATCCCTTTGAAACAAAAAGAGAGGGGAAATAGCAGAGATACGTGAGGATTGTCTACATTACTCTGGTGGCTCAACAAAGAAATTTCATTCTTGGTGGTTATCTCTCTGAATATAAAAACACCATTTAGGGGATATGTTCTACCAATTGAAAGGAAAACAATACACTGTGAGATAGGCTTGGTTAACTTGAGCATTAGAGAAGCATGAAAGACTTTGATATTGGAGGTAAAAGAGAATCAAAAAGGAAGGGGGCTATAACAATGTTGTGAGGTGCTCTATGATTTTAAAGACTTAAAAGATGTTAGGTCTATTTGTAGGCTCTGATAGCAACTGTAGGATTATTATCAGGGACATTTTAATAGAAAATTGCTTTGCTTACTTGTAAAAAAAAAAAACAGAAGAAGAAAAAGGCCATTTTTCCATTACTAGGTGTGAGCTGCAAATCCCTTGTAACCTCTGAGGTATATGAGGCAGAAACACAGCAGCACACCACTTAAAACATTCACTAAGGGGCTGAATTTTATTTATATTTATCACTGCTATTTCACAAAATGACCTAACTTATTATTCAGTGAAAGGAAAGATCTTAATCAATTTAAAATTGCTTTGAAATACTAGAGTACTTGCTAGATGAGCAGCAGCTGTAGAAGGCAAAGTAATTGAGGAAAGATGCTTCTAAAACAGCAGGAAGAGAAATTAGATAACAGAAATGGCATTTACTTCCCTGACCTCACTCATGGAACTGTCTTTAGTGGATTCAACAAAGGTATGGAAGCATTGGCTCCTATGAAATGAATCTGTGAGTATAGAAAGGGTGAAGTAAATAAGTAACTCCTTGATACAAAAGTACAGACTGCCTTGTGAGCTCTTATGGGGCATGAAATCAATCTTGAAGTAGTGAGAAAGCTAAAGAAACAAAGAGACAGCAAACTAATCTAGTAAAATATGATGCAGTTTGGCCAGGGTTGAAGGTGGGTTGAAGAAATAGCATTTGAAAAGGCCAGGAAGTGAGAGGCAGGTTGATGTTTTTCAAAACAAAGAAAATTCAGAATGACTGTATTAAAGCGTAGCAGCATGGTAAAATGGGGCTGAGTAAGCTAGGGACTTTAGATATTTCACTAAAACTCCTAAAATCTTTTGACCAGGAAAGTAAAATAATAAGAATTATTTTCAAGAAATGTATCTCTGACTAGTGTGGGAACTATATTAAAGTGGGCAAGACTGGGTACAGGAAGGCCAAATAGGAACTTTCACTGTGAGTTTGGAAATTTGGGAACTTAAGAAGTGATGTGAGTCATAGAAGATGTAATTTCTGGCTCAGCCAACAGGATGATTAACAGTGCCATTTGTAGAAAAGGGGGAAAAGAAAAGAAAGAACAATTTTGGAAATTAGGGTTGAAAAGAATTGATGCTAAGTTTGGTTTACAATAGGCTGATTTTTAAGGTCACTGTGAAATCTCTATATGGAAATATGAGTAGTAATTTGATTATATGGGCCAGAAGCTCAACCAAGAGATCAAAGATTGAGATATAAATTATTTATAACCTAAGTATAGTTAGAGGAAAATAAGTGTTGATAGGAAGGATTTATTAGAATGAAAAACTTTGATATTACAACAGTGAAGTGATAATTGCTACATATCAATAAAGATTAGTCTCTGAAGATGCAGATTAGAAGGGAACATATAGCATTAAAAGAACTTGTTAAACAAGGAGGAACAAACTGTTCTGTTCCTAGAAAACAGAACGGACAGAAGAAGGAAAGATGAGAATGCATATAAAGCTATAGCATAGATAAAAATTAATCATGAGAGTCTCCATTGAGAATGTTATTTTCTTTATAAATAGCAGAAGTTATCTAACATTGTGGAGAGAGAAAGGAACACAAGAATTTCTTTAAAGGTCAAGTAGAAATAACTGTGTGAGGAAACAGCAAGAGATAGTGTACTATTTTTGTTAATGCAAATCCAAGGGTCATGAAAGACTGTGAGTCAATGGTTACACTCATCAGCTTTCACTTTCACAACAATTCTTAACAACTTGCATGTAACAGTAAAGAAATATGTGGAGGAACTTGGCCAGGAAGGTGTAGTGTTTAAAGGGAGTCGAGAGTTTTAGCAAGATTGTGTTTCATATGATGAGCCAAGACATTTTCAGGTTAAAGAAGGAAGATACTAGGGAAAAAGTAAAGGATTCAAGGAAATGTCATTAAGAATAAAGCAGAACATTGGAGGCTTTGGGGATAACTGAAGGAGAGAATAGGGCAATCCTAGAACCCCTAATCTTAATTACCTCCTTTTTTGTCATACTATCCAAGTCAATGTGCAGCCTCATGGTGCCCTGGTGGACCTTAGATTTACCAACAACTAGTACCTACAAATGTTTCTGTCAAGCCTCCTTTTCTTAACTCTGTGGACATTTCTAAGTCATTTCTCAAATGCTTTCTTCAATGAAAAAAAATATGTATATAATGCTTTTATCTTATATTTTACTCTTTTCTTTACTTATGCCATAACCTTTCTTTCTTCCTTTTTTCATTTTTATATAGATGTTTTTTCTTTAATTCAATATTTTGATTTCATGGTGTGATTTTTCATGTTTAAGTCTAAAGATGGTCTTATCATGTTTTCACAATTTCTAGGGTCTCTAATTGCACTGTATTCATCCCTGGGATCATCCATGAAAGTTATTAGCCATTTATATCATAACAGAGAAATTAAAACCTCAAAATCTATTTTTTAAATATTTTTACTCAAGAAAACAAAAATATACTTAGAACCATCAAACATCGATATCTCAGTTTAATCACAGGCATATTTAAATAAAGTATCCAAATAACCATTCTAAAAACTGTGTTTGCACAGTAAATTCCATAAACCAATTTAAAATTAAGGCAATAAGATATACTCTACCAATTCAAATAGAAGAGTGTCTTAAATTGTAAATATTAAACACTAACTTAAATACCATTTTATCAGCTGTCAGAACTGTGAATGTCTTCAAAATACCAAGTAGAAAATTATTACAATATCAACATTGCTATAGTAACGGCCTATGTTACTACACATTTTCCTGCTTTCAGGAAAATATAAAGATACAAATGTTTTTACAATTAACATATGAAAATCTTAACCACTTAAAATGGATATCTTAATTAGCTTGTTTATAGCCATGTTTAAATAAAATACCTACATTGACCTACCAATGCTTTCTAGGAATACTAATATAATGTAAACATTACAACATTTTCTAATGCACAGCCGATGTATTTCATCTTTTGTTTAAAGTGGTCTCCCATACGTGTTTCTGTATGTGACATGAAGGGATAATGAAAAAATTAATCCATTTCCTTACTGGAGAACATGTGAACTGATCTGGGTTCAAAATGATTGATTTTTTGGACTATATTCAAATACCTTTTCAATTCCTGCAGATTTTGTGCTTCCTCAGGATAAAACTGTAGTGAGGATAGTTACACATAAAATTTTATGAGATATATATGGACAACTCTCATTCATATCTTATTACTCCTTCTAGCCTTGCTAAATGCATGAACAGCTAGGAGTAGAGGGTCATTGCTGCTTTGGAGGAAAAAATCTGAAACTTCTCTAGGCAAAGGTAAATCTATTAACGAAACAAATAGCTTAAAATATGCTTCAAATCATCAGTATTTATTAACAATAAAAATATGTTTCATTGTTTTTCTTATGTTATAGTAACCCAATAAAATATTTTGCTATTTCAGGAAATACACACATAATTTCAGAATGATGATTCCTATTTTGGAAAGAGACACTTAACTTTTGGGTCTTAGATGCCCTGGACACAGGATGGGTAAATGCAAATGCCCAGGGTTACATTATTGGTACTGAGAGGGGAGAGAAGAAAATACTGAGGGAGAAAACTGATTTTACTTTTCAAAATGCAGTGTGTAAAAATTTCTCTGTGCATTTTATATCTGTCTAATCCATAGATATGGTTAAGGTATGATTTCAGAAACACAGGATTGCCCACTCTAAGATAGTTTTAAATTTGGGGGAGTAATGAATTGATCTTTGATTGTACTTTTCATTAGAATTAAGAGTTTTTAAATAAGTTCTGATATATGTTATGGTAATATTGTACTTGACTAAATGTTCATACACATACTACAAATAGACTCAATGACAAATTACTACCTTAATATAAAAAATTGCATTAGTAACAAATGATTAGTTTTCTTCTTCTGAACTAGTTATTAATAAGTTCACCATTAGCAAAAAGTAGTTGTATATAGTAATAATAAATATTGCTATTTTATATGAATATATAGTACTAGTTAAAACCATATTTCTATCATCTCTAACTTAGTCCTACACAGTTTCAACAAATACCTCATCTAGGGAATAAAAATCTCTTACAAAATTGCAACAGTGTTAATATGTAATTAATATGAACTGAAATGACAAAGCTTTTTATTAAACAGCTTTTAATAAAACAGTGAAATGGTCGTATGGAAATAAATTTTCAAATAAACAGGGGAAGCAGAAAAGTAACCCTATTTTATAAGCATCTAACTTAAAAGTATGCAAAATTTATCTTCATCATGATTAAACTTAAATGATTGATTTTGAATTCTTTATTTCATAGGTCAATAAAACAGTGTCCAGAAATTTTAATCAATCACCACTCCAAAGCCTTAAAGGAGTAGTATGTTATTTATTCTATTTTTTTTTTTTGGCTGTAATGATTTGGGTGCATCTGAAGAAGAAAAATAAGCAAAATACATGTGACAAATAAGATTCTATGCCATAATAATTCTAGGTACTAAGGCCACATGAGCATGTGTTTAAATGTTATTTGGTTGTCTAAGTTCTAAGAGAGAATGGAGAATTAAATTATTTTGAAACCATGCAAAATTTACAACTCATGTAGTTATAATATAGAGATAACTCCCCCCCATCCTTTTTTTTCCCCAGGCATGGGGAATCGAACTGGGGTCTCTGACATGGCAGGCAAGAACTCTTCCTGCTGAGCCACCATGGTCCACCTTAAGGGATAACTTCGATACTGAATATTTCACTCCCAAAAGTAGCAAATACATTATCTTGGTTTCCTAGTAAACAAATACCATTCAATGGGTTGGCTTAAGAACAAGAATTTATTGGTTCAGAGTTTCAGCAACCAGAAGGCTTGTTTTCTTCCACTTGGTACCTTCTGCTGGCCAGCTATCTTTGGCATTCCTTGACTTTATTGTCACATGACAATGCACATGGCATCATCTTCTCCTTTCCCTTCTGAGTTCCATTGGCTTCCAACTGCTGGCTGCTCCCTGTGCTAGCCTCCTCTATGTCTAACTTCCTTCGATCATAAGGACCTCAGCCATGTTGGATTAAGGCCCACCTTAACTCAGTTTGAGCATACCTTAACTAATAACATCTTCAAAGATCCTTTTTATAAATCCACACAAACAGGATCAAGGGTTTGCATCTGAATGTGCCATTTATTGGGGACGTAACTCAAACCACAACACCTTTACAAATATAAATGATCATTCAGAGGGCCTACAGTACACATTTAATGATTTCATATGAGAGTATTTTATTAACATCACATAAATGAGGAGAATGTACTTTCATAAGGAAGTTTGAATTTCTAATTCAATCTTCTGAACTAATAAATTTTGTCACTTGTGCAATCATGTTTGACGTGTTCTTTTCTATGAGATTATTTTGTTAATAAATATTCAAAGTTTCTCATTTTTAAAGTTTTTATAACAAAATTTTAAGTTTCATGTTGGACTGTTGTCTATAAACAGATAAGCAAGACTGACCAAGAAAACCAAATTTTAATGGTTATATGTGTAATGGTCTTCTCAAAAGAGAAAATATTTTTTCTGAGCATTATAGTTCAAATCTGCTCTCCCTGAAATTATGCTAGTAGCTGTTTTCAGAGGTCAACGATGACTAATTTAAAACTAGAGATAATCCCAATAAATTTTGCACTTCAAAGTTCATAAAGGAAGTAAATTAGCTTAGGATACCCTAAGCAAATATAGTGTTTTGGCCAATTTATTGAGATACAACACTGTACAACAAGAATAAACTCCAGGCTGTGTTCATTTGAAATGGCTGAATTCAAGACAGCCATTTTCCTTTTACACATATAGGATCAATTAAAGAGAAAGTGAAACATAATGGACACTGGCAATTGAAACCCTTTTGCCTCAGTTATACCCAACTTTTCTGAGAGTGATACTACATTGAACCAAAAACCCTACTCAGAACGGGAATCAGTGGCCAGCAACTTGCTGCCATGATGAACTGTACCCCCTATTTAATGGCTGCATGATAAGCTCTTCATGATAAAATGAAATCAGAACTTGCTTCAGAAATCATAAAGAAGTTGCTGTAGCCCATAGAAATCCAGAAAGAAAGATGAGCTAGCAGTCAAGATTACAAAATATATGAGGCAAATAGAAGAAAAGATCTTTTGGACACATTGCCTATAAAGTCAGTAGAATTTATAACAAAGCACCCCCCCCCCCCAATAGTGTATTATAGGAGAAAAATAAATATCTTTTGAATTAACCACATTAAAAGAAGGATAGCCAGTTATACAAATTGCAGACATAACGTACATGGTAAAAATAAAATAAGTCAGTAATCACAATAATCATAAAAAAAAAAAGCTCTCAGGTAAGATAAAAGTAAAACAAAGAAAAATAAATTATATAGAACTTTATATTACAAGTGTCAAAGGTTGAAACAAATGCACATGATGTTGAAAGATATGGAGAAATTTATGCTAGGCAAACACCAATCAAAGAAGACTGAGAGCATTTTTAATATCAGTAATAATTTCATATAAGGCAAATAATATTTAAAAGAGAAGACGAAGGATTTTGAAACTAGTAAAGAAACAAAGTAATGCACATGTTTTCACTGAACAATACAGTCTTAGGAATAAATTAAAAAACAAACAAACCAAAAAACTGATATACCTGCAGTGAGCAATTGCCAGGCACTCTTCCCTTAAAAGCTACCTTTATGGTCAAGTGACAGAAAATCTGAATAACATAATTAGCAGGCTAGAACCAAAGAGAGAAAAATAGAGACAATATATAAATATATGTACAATGAAAAATTATGCTTAAAAAAAAGAGAACACTTTTGTTTTAACTATACAAGAATTTTCCTAATATAGTATTTTAAGCTGCAAAGTTAGTAATAAGAAACACAAAATTATGACTTTACAGGGTGTATGCCCTTATCAGTGAAATAAATTAGAATTAATAGTTTTTAAAATAGAGAAAGATATTTTCTGAAACCTTTGGAAACAAAAAAAATCAAAGAAATCACAGAAACTTTAAAACTGTAATAGTAGTCCATGACAAACTCTGAAATCTATTCTGTAACTGCTTGTTGAAGTGTGCTTTGAAAATTATTGTTTTTTTCTTTCTTGCTTTGTACATATGCTATATTGTAAAAGTGAAAGTGCAGCCTAACCCACCTCTTTTGCACCCCCCCTGAGCACTACCTCCCCCTGCCTGCTCCCTGCAAGCTGTCACCAGTACATAAAGGCTGCTGGTTCATATCTCCATACCCAGGCTACACACACCCGCCCCCCACCCATAATGTAGCACAACCTCACCTCACCCCATCTGAGCTCTGCACATCAGTTTATAGCTCTCCTAGACCTGTGCATGAGCTCAGCTCCTAGTCACTTACCTCAGCTCTGGGAACATTAGTTTACAGCACTCCTAGACCAGCATATGCACAGGGCCCTCAGTCATGCTTCCCAGCTCTGAGAAAGCACTGACCTTCACAGCCAGGTCACATCCACCCCCAGTCTATGAAGGCATAATGCCTACCTGCTGCCAAAGCTCTGTGCATGTGCACAAAGGGTCCTGCGCCCTAGACCAGTACCCACCAGAGTTATGCCCTCTAGACCTCTGTACTTGAACAGCTACATCCTCCCTGACTGCAGGGTGCCCACATTCACAAGCACCAGCATAACATCCCAACTGTGCCTATACCTGCACTACAATGCATCACCACACTGTTGTGCCCCACCCTGTAACCTGCATCCTGCTACACATCCACCCCGCAAACACAAGGCTTTAGACTATTGAAGGAAAACCAACTCCCAAAGTAAATCAATCAAGATATTTACATGTGATGAAAGCAACAGATCACTAAGCATAACACAATGCAGATAGATACAGCCCAGCCTAATGACCAAATTAAAACATCAGAGGAGACACAGACATTGGAACAACTAATCAAAGATGTTCATACAACTCAACTTAATAAAATAAGTGGGATAGCATGACACAAAGGAGATCAAGAAGACAGTAGAATAGCATAAAGAGGAATTTGAAAGAATAAATAGAGAAATAGCAGATATCACAGAGATTAAAGACTCTGTTGACCAAATAAAAAACATACTAAAGGTGCACAGCAGCAGATTCAAAGAGACAAATTGAATAAGCTATATAGAGGACAGGATAACTGATTTCAAACACTTGAAACAGCAAATGGCAAAAACCATGGAAAATTTTGAATTGAATCTCGGGGAAATGATAGACAAAACAAAGTGCACGAATATAAGAATCATTAGTGTCCCAGAAGTAGAGAAAAAGGCTAGGAAGAGTAGTTGAGGATATAATGGGGGAAAACTTCCCAACCCTTATAAACGACATAAATATACAAGTCAAAGAAACCCAATGAAGTCCAAATAGAATAAATCCAAATGAGCCTTCTCCAAGACACATACTAATCAGTCTGTCAACTATTGAAGAGAAGCAGAAAATTCTTAAAGTAGCAAGAGAAAAATGATCTACTACATACAATGGTAATGCATTAAACTTACTAATTAAAAGATGCAGATTGGCAGAATGGATTAAGAAATATAGTTCAGTTATATGCTGCTTATAAGAAATTCATCTTAGACACAAAGATACAAATAGATTGAAAGTAAAAGGAGGGAAAAAGATGTTCCACACAAATTATAACCAAAAGAAAGCAAGAGTAGTTACACTAATATCAGGCAAAACAGGCTTTGAATGTAAAGATACCATAAGAGACAAAAAAGGACACTATATATATTAATTAAAGGGATAATTCATCAATAAAGCCAGTAAGAGAAGGGAAAGACCAACAGATACCATCATGTGCCTTTCCATATGGCAGAGGAGTCCAGGATTGTTCTCAGCTGGTATTTGGAAAGAAAGCATTGACTTGATTCTGACTTGATTTGGGCATTCTCGTGGCCTTAAAACTGTAAGCAAATAAATTCTCCTTGCATAAGCCAACCCATTTCATGGTAGTTGCTGGAGCAGCCTAGGAAACTAAAGCATATGCTAAACTCAAATTTTGTGATTTTAGTAATAAAAGCTAAACTCCAAATTATAAACTCAAAAGCAACACAATTTTTATTTGTCAGGCGCATGGGCCGGGAATCGAATCTGGGTCTCCCACATGGACGACACGCATTCTACCACTGAACACCCATGCACCCAACAAAATTACTTTTAATCAAAACTAATTAGTTTAATACATGATGCCATCACTAATACAAGAGACTGGTTTAGACAAGGTACCTGTTTCCTTTTGGGACAATGTGTCATGAGGAGACATCCACTTAGGGGGCTGGATGATATTTAAAATGAAAACAATTGGTGCTCTTTAAAATGAGATAAGGCAGTGATTTTTTTTTTCTTTCCATGGGAATTGCCATTTGGGGCTGTGGAATATAGAAATGTGCAGTTGTCTTAAAAATATGAGGCCAGCTCAGAAGTTCTCAGTGACAGTAAAGTGAAGAGTTGAAAGAATGTGTTTTAATCTGATGCTGTTATTGAGCCTTAGAATTAGCCAGTTCTGGATTTTTTTTTTGTTTGTTTGTTTCTCAATTTTTCAATTTTTTTATTAATTAAAAAAATTAACAAAACATTTAGAAATCATTCCATTCTACATGTACAATCAGTAATTCTTAATATCATCATATAGTTGCATATTCATCATTTCTTAATACATTTGCATCGATTTAGAAAAAGAAATAAAAAGACAACAGAATAAGAATTAAAACGATAATAGAGAGAAAAAAAAACTATACCTCACATGCAGCTTCATTCAATGTTTTAACATAATTGCATTACAATTAGGTAGTATTGTGCTGTCCATTTCTGAGTTTTTATATCCAGTCCTGTTGCACAGCCTGTATCCCTTCAGCTCCAATTACCCCTTCTCGTTTTTTTTTTTTATTAATTGACGGAAAAAAATGAAATTAACCCAACATTTAGAAATCATACCATTCTACATATGCAATCAGTAATTCTTAACATCATCACATAGATGCATGATCATCGTTTCTTAGTACATTTGCATCGGTTTAGAAGAACTAGCAACACAACCGAAAAAGATATAGAATGTTAATATAGAGAAAAAAATAAAAGTAATAATAGCAAAAACAAAACAAAACAAAAATCTATAGCTCAGATGCAGCTTCATTCAGTGATTTAACATGATTATTTTACAATTAGGTATTATTGTGCTGTCATTTTTGAGTTTTTGTATCTAGTCCTGTTGCACAGTCTGTATCCCTTCAGCTCCAATTGCCCATCATCTTACCCTGTTTCTACCTCCTGCTGGACTCTGTTACCAATGACATATTCCAAATTTATTCTCGAATGTCCGTTCCTATCAGTGGTACCATACAGTATTTGTCCTTTAGTTTTTGGCTAGAATCACTCAGCATAATGTTCTCTAGGTCCATCCATGTTATTACATGCTTCATAAGTTTATCCTGTCTTAAAGCTGCATAATATTCCATCGTATGTATATACCACAGTTTGTTTAGCCACTCTTCTGTTGATGGAGATTTTGGCTGTTTCCATCTCTTTGCAATTGTAAATAATGCTGCTATAAACATTGGTGTGCAAATGTCCGTTTGTGTCTTTGCCCTTAAGTCCTTTGAATAGATTCCCAACAATGCTATTGCTGGGTCGTATGGCAATTCTATATTCAGCTTTTTGAGGAACTGCCAAACTGCCTTCCACAGTGGTTGCACCATTTGACATTCCTACCAACAGTGGATAAGTGTGCCTCTTTCTCCGCATCCTCTCCAGCACTTGTCATTTTCTGTTTTGTTGATAATGGCCATTCTGGTGGGTGTGAGATGATATCTCATTGTGGTTTTGATTTGCATTTCTCTAATTGCCAGGAACATTGAGCATCTCTTCATGTGCCTTTTGGCCATTTGTATTTCCTCTTCTGAGAGGTGTCTGTTCAAGTCTTTTTCCCATTTTGTAATTGGGTTGGCTGTCTTTTTGTTGTTGAGTTGAACAATCTCTTTATAAATTCTGGATACTAGACTTTTATCTGATATGTCATTTCCAAATATTGTCTCCCATTGTGTAGGCTGTCTTTCTACTTTCTTGATGAAGTTCTTTGATGCACAAAAGTGTTTAATTTTGAGGAGCTCCCATTTATTTATTTCCTTCTTCAGTGTTCTTGCTTTAGGTTTAAGGTCCATAAAACCGCCTCCAGTTGTAAGATTCATAAGATATCTCCCAAAATTTTCCACTAACTGTTTTATGGTCTTAGACCTAATGTTTAGATCTTTGATCCATTTTGAGTTAACTTTTGTATAGGGTGTGAGACATGGGTCTTCTTTCATTCTTTTGCATATGGATATACAGTTCTCTAGGCACGATTTATTGAAGAGACTGTTCTGTCCCAGGTGAGTTGGCTTGACTGCCTTATCAAAGATCAAATGTCCATAGATGAGAGGGTCTATATCTGAGCACTCTATTCTATTCCATTGGTCGATATATCTGTCTTTATGCCAATACCATGCTGTTTTGACCACTGTGGCTTCATAATATGCCTTAAAGTCAGGCAGTGCGAGACCTCCAGCTTCATTTTTTTTTCTCAGGATGTTTTTAGCAATTCGGGGGACCCTGCCCTTCCAGATAAATTTGCTTATTGGTTTTTCTATTTCTGAAAAATAAGTTGTTGGGGTTTTGATTGGTATTGCATTGAATCTGTAAATCAATTTAGGTAGGATTGACATCTTAAGTATATTTAGTCTTCCAATCCATGAACACGGTATGCCCTTCCATCTATTTAGGTCTTCCGTGATTTCTTTTAACAGTTTTTTGTGGTTTTCTTTATATAAGTTTTTTGTCTCTTTAGTTAAATTTATTCCTAGGTATTTTATTCTTTTTTTTTTTTTTTTTTTTTTTAAAGGAAAGACAGAGAGAAGGAAGGAAGGATAGAAGGAAGGAAGGAAGGAAGAAAGGGAAACATTTCTAAACATTCTCTTGTTTTATTGCATTCTGTTTCTCCGTTTTTGTTACATGGGGTGGGGCCGGGAATCGAACCGAGGCCCTCCGGCATAGCAGGCAAGCACCTTGCCCGCTGAGCCACCGCGGCCCGCCCTATTCCTAGGTATTTTATTCTTTTAGTTGCAATTGTAAATGGGATTCGTTTCTTGATTTCCCCCTCAGCTTGTTCATTACTAGTGTATAGAAATGCTACAGATTTTTGAATGTTGATCTTGTAACCTGCTACTTTGCTGTACTCATTTATTAGCTCTAGCAGTTTTGTTGTGGATTTTTCCGGGTTTTAGATGTATAGTATCATATCGTCTGCAAACAGTGATAGTTTTACTTCTTCCTTTCCAATTTTGATGCCTTGTATTTGTTTTTCTTGTCTAATTGCTCTGGCTAGAACCTCCAGCACAGTGTTCAATAACAGTGGTGATAGTGGACATCCTTGTCTTGTTCCTGATCTTAGGGGGAAAGTTTTCAATTTTTCCCCATTGAGGATGATATTAGCTGTGGGTTTTTCATATATTCCCTCTATCATTTTAAGGAAGTTCCCTTGTATTCCTATCTTTTGAAGTGTTTTCAACAGGAAAGGATGTTGAATCTTGTCAAATGCCTTCTCTGCATCAATTGAGATGATCAAGTGATTTTTTTCTGCTTTGATTTGTTGATATGGTGTATTACATTAATTGATTTTCTTATGTTGAACCATCCTTGCATACCTGGGATGAATCCTACTTGGTCATGATGTATAATTCTTTTAATGTGTTGTTGGATACGATTTGCTAGAATTTTATTGAGATTTTTGCATCTATGTTCATTAGAGAGATTGGTCTATAGTTTTCTTTTTTTGTAATATCTTTGCCTGGTTTTGGTATGAGGGTGATGTTGGCTTCATAGAATGAATTAGGTAGTTTTCCCTCCACTTCGATTTTTTTGAAGAGTTTGAGGAGAGTTGGTACTAATTCTTTCTGGAATGTTTGGTAGAATTCACATGTGAAGCCATCTGGTCCTGGACTTTTCTTTTTAGGAAGCTTTTGAATGACTAATTCAATTTCTTTACTTGTGATTGGTTTGTTGAGGTCATCTATTTCTTCTTGAGTCAAAGTTGGTTGTTCATGTCTTTCCAGGAACCCGTCCATTTCATCTAAATTGTTGTATTTATTAGCGTAAAGTTGTTCATAGTATCCTGTCATTACCTCCTTTATTTCTGTGAGGTCAGTAGTTATGTCTCCTCTTCCATTTCTGATCTTATTTATTTGTATCCTCTCTCTTCTTCTTTTTGTCAATCTTGATAAGGGCCCATCAATCTTATTGATTTTCTCATAGAACCAACTTCTGGTCTTATTGATTTTCTCTATTGTTTTCATGTTTTCAATTTCATTTATTTCTGCTCTGATCTTTATTATTTCTTTCCTTTTGCTTGCTTTGGGATTAGTTTGCTGTTCTTTCTCCAGTTCTTCCAAGTGGACAGTTAATTCCTGCATTTTTGCCTTTTCTTCTTTTCTGATATAGGCATTTAGGGCAATAAATTTCCCTCTTAGCACTGCCTTTGCTGCATCCCATAAGTTTTGATATGTTGTGTTTTCATTTTCATTCGCCTTGAGGTATTTACTAATTTCTCTTGCAATTTCTTCTTTGACCCACTGGTTGTTTAAGAGTGTGTTGTTGAGCCTCCACGTATTTGTGAATTTTCTGGCACTGCGCCTATTATTGATTTCCAACTTCATTCCTTTATGATCCAAGAAAGTGTTCTGTATGATTTCAATCTTTTAAAATTTGTTAAGACTTGCTTTGTGACCCAGCATATGGTCTATCTTTGAGAATGATCCATGAGCACTTGAGAAAAAGGTGTATCCTGCTGTTGTGGGATGTAATGTCCTATAAATGTCTGTTAAGTCTAGCTCATTTATAGTAATATTCAGGTTCTCTATTTCTTTATTGATCCTCTGTCTAGATGTTCTGTCCATTCATGAGAGTGGGGAATTGAAGTCTCCAACTATTATGGTATTTGTGTCTATTTCCCTTTTCAGTGTTTGCAGTGTATTCCTCACGTATTTTGGGGCATTCTGGTTCGGTGCGTAAATATTTATGATTGTTATGTCTTCTTGTTTAATTGTTCCTTTTATTAGTATATTGTGTCCTTCTTTGTCTCTTTTAACTGTTTTACATTTGAAGTCTAACTTGTTGGATATTAGTATAGCCACTCCTGCTATTTTCTGGTTGTTATTTGCATGAAATATCTTTTCCCAACCTTTCACTTTCAACCTATGTTTATCTTTGGGTCTAAGATGTGTTTCCTGTAGACAGCATATAGAAGGATCCTGTTTTTTAATCCATTCTGCCAGTCTATGTCTTTTGATTGGGGAATTCAGTTCATTAACATTTACGGTTATTACTGTTTGGATAATATTTTCCTCTACCATTTTGCCTTTTGTATTATATATATCATATCTGACTTTCCTTCTTTCTACACTCTTCTCCATACCTCTCTCTTCTGTCTTTTCATTTCTGACTCTTGTGCTCCCTTTAGTATTTCTTGCAGAGCTGGTCTCTTGGTCACAAATTCTCTCAGTGACTTTTTGTCTGAGAATGTTTTAATTTCTCCCTCATTTTTGAAGGACAATTTTGCTGGATATAGGAGTCTTGGTTGGCAGTTTTTCTCTTTTAATAATTTAAATATATCATCCCACTGTCTTCTAGCCTCCATGGTTTCTGCTGAGAAATCTACACATAGTCTTATTGGGTTTCCCTTGTATGTGATGGATTGTTTTTCTCTTGCTTTCAAGATCCTCTCTTTCTCTTTGACCTCTGACATTCTAACTAGTAAATGTCTTGGAGAACGCCTATTTGGGTCTAATCTCTTTGGGGTGCACTGCACTTCTTGGATCTGTAATTTCAGGTCTTTCATAAGAGTTGGGAAATTTTCAGTGATAATTTATTCCATTAGTTTTTCTCCTCCTTTTCCCTTCTCTTCTCCTTCTGGGACACCCACAACACGTATATTTGTGCACTTCACATTGTCCTTGAGTTCCCTGATACCCTGTTCAAATTTTTCCATTCTTTTTCCTATAGTTTCTGTTTCTTTTTGGAATTCAGATGTTCCATCCTCCAAATCACTAATTCTATCTTCTGTCTCTTTGAATCTATCATTGCAGTTATCCCTTGTTTTTTCCATCTTTTCTACTTTGTCCTTCACTTCCATAAGTTCTGTGATTTGTTTTTTCAGTTTTTCTATTTCTTCTTTATGTTCAGCCCATGTCTTCTTCATGTCCTCCCTCAATTTATCGATTTCGTTTTTGAAGAGATTTTCCATTTCTGTTCGTGTATTCAGCATTAGTTGTCTCAGCTCCTGTATCTCATGAACTATTGGTTTGTTCCTTTGACTGGGCCATATTTTCAATTTTTTGAGCGTGATCTGTTATCTTCTGCTGGCATCTGCGCATCTAGACAGATTTCCCTGGGTGTTGGATCCAAAAGTTTGGAAGATTTTTCTGTGAAATCTCTGGGTTCTGTTTTTCTTATCCTGCCCAGTAGGTGGCACTCGTGGCACACGTTTGTCTGTGGGTCCCACCAGTAAAAGGTGCTGTGGGTCCTTTAACTTTGGAAAACTCTCGCTGTCCGGGAGGTTTGCTAGCCGAAGAGGCTTGGAAGAGTGCCAGCCGGCCCGGGGTCCGAACGCAGGGATGGTCGCTGGCCACCACAGCCCGGGAAAGCGCCCGTCCGAATTTCCTAGTCGGCTTGGGGCGCCAAGTGTGGCGGGAGGGTGCCAGCCACAGCGGCCCGCCCGGGAGAGTGCACCGTTCCCGGGGAGTCACGTGTTTGGAAAGGGCCCCCCCATCACCGTTCTCCGCGGCCTGGGAATTTTCGATCCAATTCTCTCAGTTGGTCTGGGGGCCGCGTGTGGTGTGGGTGCCAGCCGCCATGGTTTGAGGGGACCGCCTGTCCAATTCTCCCAGCCAGCCCGGGGAGGGGGAAGAGAGTGACTCCGGCCGCTTGCCGCCCCGCCCGGTGAAGCCCGCGCCCCTCGGCGATCTCACCAGAGCGGGTTCTCTCAGCCAGCCAGCCGTTCCAGGATGGGGTACGCTGTCTTTTTTATCTCTGTCGTGGCTTTGGGAGCTGTTCTGTATCATTTCTACCTCCCTAATAGCTGTCCTGGAGGAGAAACTAAAATCCGCGCGTCTTACTAAGCCGCCATCTTCTCCGGAACCTCTGGATTTCTTGTAATGTAAGGAAGTCCACTGAGTTTGTCAAGTTTTTTTCCTCACAGATGAAAACTTCCTAACTGTTGCCCTCACACTTCAGTTTTAGAGTTTGCACTCTAGTGACCACCCAGCAAAAATGCACTGCTTCATATGGAAGTTTCACAGATGTGGTAACATCTTTAGTAATAAGGTAAAATTGGAATAAGTGAATAATTTAAAAATATATCATGTTTACATACAGTATTTGAAATAAATCCTTGTATATTAGCATGGATAACCCTAAAAATATTGCCGTAAAAAATGCAGAAGGAGAGGTACAGGAGCATGGCTTTTAGAGTAAGACTTCAAAAAGGTAACACCAGTTGTGGTAAGCTGAATAATATTGGTAGGCTTAAAGATACTGATCTCTGAATCCCAGCACCTATGAATATGTTGTCTTATAGGGTACAAGGGATTTTGCAGATATCATTAAGTTAAGCATCCTGTGAATGGGAAATTATAACAAATTAGCAGAGTGGACCCAATGTAATCACAAGGATCTTCATGAGAGGGAGGCTGATCAGAATAGGAGAAGGCGATGTGCTGATGACAGGGTAGCCTGGAGTATTGTGGTCAGAATTCAATGAATTCCAACAGCATCTAAAAGCTGGAAGAGGCAATGAAATGGAATTTCCCCTGGAGCCCTGAGTGTAACTTAGAAGTTAAGATTTAAGGGATGATCACGATTACTGACTCATTATATAGATATTATTTTCTACTTTCTGGTATATTAGAATAACCAAGGGGAAATACATGAAATCTTTGAATTTTGATCCAAATGCCTTTACTCTATATTGATTTGTATAGCCTTTATCTTGTTCCCTTGTTATTGTAAAAACCTTGTGACTGAACATCACCTGTGGCCATTTATCCAGTTTTTATTTTTTATTTTAGAGTCATATGACCACTAAAGACAGCCCCTAGTGTTTATTAATGAAGGGACTTGGTTCAGCCCAGAACTAACCCACCCTAAGTCCAAAGTTTATCTTGATAACCAAAAGTAGATCTAACCAAATAGGTCCACCTGACATGTGCAGTAGCTTAGATGTTAACCTATAAGTCATCAATACCTCATCATGATATTAAAAATCAAACACATCATCATTTAAGATCATTTAAGAAAGTCATCACTTTCTTAAATACATCCTGTAACTACACATGTAGTCAATCTGTCCATGCTCAATAAATAAATCACCCCTAATTACATCATCCATCATGGCCATTTGCCTAAAACCTGACCATCTCTTCATGCTATAAAACTATTAGAATTAGTGCAGTTTGGGGAAACAGATTTTTGGGCCCAAAGGCCTTCTGATTTCCTGCTCATGCTTAGCAATAAACTTTTTCTCTCTTTGAAATCCTGATGTCTCAGTAATTGTTCGTTTGAGCTCATCAGGCACAAAAATCCACTACCTTTGTCTGGTAGCATTAGACAAACCAATCCTCAGACACTTTAATATTTTCCATGGGAGATTAATTTTAAACTTCTGACCTCTAGAACTTTAAGAAAATAAATTTGCAACGTTGTAAGCAACTAATTTGTGGTAATTCATTAGAACATGAATGGGAAAATTAATACAACACTGTTCTATATTTTGGAGGGCATGGAAACATTTTTTAAATGGAGTGAAAAGAAATATACCCTTATTTTACAGTATGCCCCTCGTGCAGGAAAGAAGAAATGGTACCCATTGCACTGGTTAAATAAGATTCTAAATATATTGACAATATTACATTTATGAAAAATAATAGAAAAAATGAGAAAATTGTGTGTTGTATATTGCAGTAAGTACTATATTATTTCTATCTCTCAAACACAAAAGGCAATGAGTGATAAGACAGAAAATAAGAAGATGCCTCATAATAATTCATCTGAGTCCATCCTTGAGTCAAAAAAAAAAGGAAAACAAACATGCAAAACAGGAAAAAGGAACTTGGTATTGTTTGTACTTTGGTGCAAAATTCTGCCTTAAACTCAAAGAGATATCTGAAAACTAAAATGAGGCTTTTGATTTATGTTTTAATGTGTATAACACACCACACTTAGCCACTTCACATTGAAATATCCTTGGAGATTCAGCAGATATTAAAACACCACAAAATATTGAATGCTAAGTCTTGAAACACTAGGGGTTGATAGAAATTGCTGTAAATTAAAAGATCCCATTGAGCTGAGTCTTCAGGGGAAAATTATAATCTATGCCATAAAAAATTCTTTATCATGAAACTTGAGTTCATCCACGGAATGATAAATTAATAATCATTCCTTTTCCATCCACCTTACAAATAGGAAAGAAACCCATACCAGCAAAACTGTTGAACACTCAACCTTTCTACTTGCAGAGAAATAATACTATATACTTCAATTTTATTTGCAATTTTGAATACTTTCAAGTGATAGGAATATATTGGTATGCGGGTGGTAGTGTTAAAATAGAGCAGGAAAAAAAAAAAAGAAACTTAAAAGACAAAGCATGAGGTGGGTTGGGGTGGGGTGGGTAGTACAACTTAGAAGTTTCTAGAAGTTGTCAAACATTTCAGAGTCCAGAGCCTGGACTACGGTACCAAGTAATTCTAGGTTTCAACTCTGGTTCAATAATTCATAGTTCTGTTCACTCAGAGAAGTTAATGATTCTCTGTGCGCTCCAGTTTCCTTCTCTGAACCATGGAAATGATACTATTAGCTCCACAGAATGACCACATGAAATAAATGAGGCAATAAATATGAACTATTTAGTATAATGCTTGGCATATACTAAGTGTTCACTACTAGCAGCTAATTTGTGTCATTCAAAATCTATATACCAAATGCCAGAAGTATAAGTCAACACAAATAAGTAAAGAAAATGAATGTTTCATTATGTTGGAAATGAGCATTGAATCAAGCCATATTTAAAGTTATGTCCACATGTTTATTTGCAATTGGAGCAGTGAATGAAAATTTGAAAATTAAACTTTGAAAAATCTATAATAGCAAGAATTTTTAGCATTGATAATCTTTACCTGAAACCACATTTATATAAAAAAAAGTGAAAAATAGGAGGGCAGGGAAGAAAATGCTACATTTTACCATCTTTATCTTGAATCTAGAGAATAAAAATTTATTCTTTCAATTTTACTGTGATAATCAGAGGAAGTGTTTGCAGAATCATAGAACAGATACATTTAGAATTCTTGATGATATGGTTATATGACTATAGTTATCTAACCGACTCTCTTTTCATACACACTGATATGTTTTTTCAGGGAGAATTATGAGTAACAGTATCCATTTAGGAATTATAATAGTGTGTTTTTTCCAGCTATATAGTTTAGATTGGTCCAGATTAGAAGAAATCATCAAATTCTGCTTTGAACCTGCTTTCGTAAATGTAGCTAAATAAAGAAAAAGTATGGACTGAATCTTAGATGATGCATGGGGGAATTTGAGAGGCTATTAGTTAGACCTCCCTTTGACTTTCAAATAAATTAAATACATGAAAGTAAGAACTCTATGTTTCTCCACCTATAACTGGTTAGCATTTTTAAGGAAGGTGAAATTCTTTCAAGAAGCAAATAGTGTTAGTGAAAATAATGGGCACAGGCCTAATAAAAACATTCCATAATTCCATAAATTAAAGGTCAAGCATAAAGACATAGCTTATTATCAGTAATTAAACATCAATTTAAAATTATTCTCGAGTTTTCTATAATTGAATCTATTTTATAATATCAAAAAGCAGCTTCTGTTTTGGTTATTATTTGCAGCTTTGAAATTTTACAACTTAGTGTATCCCAAAATCTATAAAATTTTAAATGAAAGTAATATCAATCAAAAATGGGAAAACAATGCACTGAAAATTGAAAAGTAAATTCAGCTGAGCCAGTAAGTTCACTATTGTTTGTGAACTGTGTTCCTATTTCTGAAAGTGAGTATTTAAAGCCTTACTGAAATTACATGATATGGCAAAATTATGACCTGAAAGATTGATTAGTCTTTAATTCCAAAAAAAAAACAAGAGTCTAAAAATCTGAGCAATCCTCATGTATGTACACATAGAGCATGAACACTTCATGATGTATGCTCTAACAATTACCAAAGTCAAGACACAGTAACCATGACATGGAATAGCATACCTTTAAATTATAGTCATCAGTTATGCTGGACGCAAATAGTATACATAACACAGTTTAACTAGATCAGTGCATTTTGCAATGATCTACTCAGCAATAGTCCTTGGTATTTAGACAATGCTAAATGTTTATTATTTTAAAGATACACGTTTCGTTTACAAAATAAATAAGAATCACAATTATCTTTATGATATAGCTTGTAAAAAAGTGTTATCAATTATGCAATTTTTTTCTTATATATAGAGAAAATAAATTCTGGGCATATACATCCTCTTCTCTAATTAAATTATACCTTAATCCGCATTTGTAAATCATAATACATCCTCCATTTTATTCACCTGCCGCTACTCATTCAAAGACATCTAAAACATAGTGCTTAGTAGCATACAACTTAAGAAGTCACGATCAAAAATATAAATCTTGGCAGACTATTCTTATTTAGATCTATACTATGGTCCTTATTTTTGCATGAATTTATGTTTCTGGGAAAGCAGTTTATTGTTTTATTGTGGATGGAAAAATTAGCCTACTCATCTCTCTTCCTGTTTCCGTTTTGTTACCATACCATCCATTCTCCACATAGAAGCCAAAAGGATCTTTTCAGTGAGGTCCATACACTGTACTGAGGCATACAACAGTTCAACTTGTACGACTCCACTTTACCCCAAGCTGCATGTTTGCTCAGTACACTCTAGTTACGTTCACTTACCTCTGTCTGTGCAGAGAATAAGCTCTTTTCTTGGAGTCATTGTACTACCTCTTCCATCTGTATGGAATATTCTTTGGTCACATGTTTGCATATGGTTGTTCTTTGACAATGGTCTCAACTTAAAGGACCACTTCAGAAGGCTCAGCTGACTTCCCTTACAAACTTGGCCACTCACCTTAGATCTTCTTATGCTCTCTCATATTAACATGATTTGTTTTTCTTCATAGCAATTGTCAATATCTGAAACAATTGACTTATTTATTTGTTCTCATGCTCTAACAGGGAGCAAAATAGGAGGATGAATTGTTAACTGCTGTGTTTCCATAGTCAGAACAATCCCTGGCATATATAAACCACCCAATAAATATCTCTTGAACAGATGAATAAAAGTGAATAAAGGAAAGTTGAAAAGAGATCTGTGTACATATTAGCTCTTTGAATAAAAAGCTGAGGAGAATCATTTAGCCTCGCTTGATCCCTCTGTTCATTTTCAAATTGAGGGTTTTGAATTAAGTAAACTTAAAAGCCTCTTCTATAAAATGTGGCAATTAATAAATCTTGTGTGCTTGCTCCTCTAAAAGTTTAATACTAGACCTACATTTTTAGATTGGTAATAATGCTATTACTCAAAAGTACAGACTTCAGCCACGTGTAGTTTCTTCTGTGAAGGTCATTTGATGAATTAAAAATCATGCAAAATGCTTTTTATAAAATAAGGAAAATGGTGTGTCATACATCTATGGCAGAAACAATGTCCATTTTCTTAGACCATGTTTCAATAAATACATATTAGTTAAGTAATACTTTATGAATAATTGTTTTAACTGACAGCCATTAAATAATACTGAATGTCCCTTTGCAGATATACATTTTAATTTTAATATATAACTTGTTAGAAAAAATTGTTTAAAAACTCCTTCATTTGTATTTACTATTCATACCCTTTTACCTGTCATTCAATCATATAATGAGTCTTTTTCAATTGAACTCAAATGAGGAATTCATAATTTAAGACATCTTTTAAACAATCATAGATAAGATTTTTTTTTAGATAAGATGTTTAAAAAGAAAGAACAAAGGTTTAATTGACAATGGAAAAAGAAGTTCTCTAGAGTTATCTGCTATTAAAAACTTGCTTATAGATGGTGGATACGGGTGAGACCTATCCCCAAGTATTTTCCAAGCTTACAGTGTGTGACATTTATAACCTATGGTTATGAGTATTATTACTTTGTCCATCAAAAGACTAAATTGGAGAAAGGTGAGTGATTCTAGGAGCTTGCATATCCTACATTATCTAGCCCCCAATGACTTGTATCATCTTTCCTTTCTGGACCCTCCTAACTTCTGGACCCTCTTTCAATTCTGAAAATGTACCCTGTTTGTTTTTCTTTAGTCCTAGATTATTTAAAATGCTGTACTCTCTGTGGAATGATCTGTACCTTCTTCTCCCCCTTCTCACAGAGCAGATTTCACCCAATAAACTGTGGTCATTTTTCATGTCCTGAATTAAACATCACCTCCTGTGGAAAATCTTTCTATATCCATCACTCCTCCACACTAGCTCAAGTTCCTTCAGCTATAAACACTCAACAAAACATGCAATACAAAAATTTGCTTTAATTTTTCTTCTTAGAGAACAAATATAATAAATAGTGGAGAAACTGTAATTTGGTTTTCCATTTTATCCCTCAAAACTAATCCAGTGCTTGGCACCTAGTAGACATTCAATAAATATTTGAATGGGTTTAATTAAGTTACTAACTGAATGAAAGAATGAATGACTTCAGTTTTTATCTATGTACAACTATTTACTGTGCAGGTTTACTATGGAACAAATGTTTATACGCCACCTTTTAAGAATTCTGGCCCTAAGAAATATTACTTAGGCAATTGCCCATAAGGTGAACATTAATTGCACTTGGATATACTCGTTCCTTTAATTTCCATAAACTGTCCTCCAGATTTTGTTGATTCCTTTACTTTATGTGTTTTGTGGTAACCCTCCTAACTCAATTTACTGCCTCATGCTGTAGTGGCCTCACTCATACCTTAGCTCAGGTAGTCACAGTTTGTTTCCTGAATTTCTTCAATATGTTCCACAATATCACATTTGTAATTTAAGCCTTTTAATTTTTAGATGCATGTGTGGGGGTAATATGTTTCTTCCCCTTTCTGCTGATAGAGATACTTAGAAGATGATGACTAGAAGGATATTTAAGCATATTTTCATATGCTTTTTTGGTCATCAGAAGAAGAAAAAACATGGTTTTGAATCTTTTTCTGTGATTTGCCCATTCCACCACCCCCAGGGGAGTATCCTAAGGTCTTTAGCTTGTCCTTGTGTTTGCAAAGGAGTATTCCTTTCAGTACACACAAAAACTGGAAAAGAGTAGAAACATATTTTTTAGTTAGCTCATTGAATTTTGTCATGTTGGATTATAGGAGAATAGTTTTCTTTTTCAGCAAAGCATTACAAATATAAGTTTACCACACTATTATTTCACAAGTTCCTTTAAAATGCTGCAACATATTTAAAGAAGTGAATTGAATATGGATTTAAGCATCTTTGAATCACTAGTACTTGAACATCAAATAACAAGGTGATAGTAGTTTCAAAGATATTAAAATCATGTTTTCTATTCATTTGAAAGCATAATGATAAAATCAGTAAAATAAAAGTTGCAATGAAGGTTTTATTTATTTTATCTCTCCCAGTGAAAGAGAATGATATCTCCTTTATCTGTCATTTCCCCAACAGTCCTTAAAGTAATGCCTTGTTAATATCAGGTTTTGACTAATTTGTTTTAGTTTAAACTTAAGGCAAGATTGAATGGGAGGTCACTGGTTCCTAATACTTTTTAAAATCCTTGAGAAATTGTGGATAAATGTGAGCTCCAACTCTCAGCTCAAAATTGACAATTGTGTCTTTACAGTATAACCTACAAGTGTAGAAGTGTAGATTCCTTAATTGACATGGCAAGAGATCAAAATAATCTTTATAATTACATACATACATAAAGACATATTTACAGTAAGGTAAGAAAAAGGCAGTTGTTTTAGGGTTACTTGTTTGTGGCAGTTTTATATACAATTCTCACATGCTTGAACTAATTAACATGATGAACAATCCCTTTCTCAAAATCCCTCGCCAAATCAGTGAGCATATCACCTGTAAAGATTGGTCTCCTGTCTGATCACTTGGTCATATCATTAAGAGAAATTAGAAAACAGATCTTTGGTCCTTATTTATCCAGTCCATTTATCTCAGGGCATCTTTTTTGTTGTTGTTATTGGTTCCAAAGAATGATCATATCTTCATCTCTACCTAAATATTTTTCTGGTTGAAAAATGTTAGTAGAGAAGAAAATTATTTCCATGAAGCCAAGAATACAGCTGCATGTTTCTCACCATGGACATAGACAAATTAGTGGTTGCAATTAAAGAATTATGGGAATAATCACACTTCAGTAGTCAGAAAGCTACCTGAAGTTAGGGACCTCGGTTTTTTGTTGTTGTTGTTGTTTAAGACTATGCTATAAATATTTTGAATTAGTCAATTTTTATAAATTTGATAAAAAACTCAGATTCTGTGTTCTGTGTTAAATATAGCAGCCTCATTCCAATTGTATTTATAATTTGTGTCAATATTTTATAGGGAAATATCTGCTTTAAATATGCATTTTTTTAATAATCTCTTCACAGAATCAATTTTCCAAGTAGATTTTTTTGTTTGGTTCAAATTTTAATAGACAGATGGAGTGAGTGTTGTGTTTCCTGTTTCTGCCTATAGCTTTTAACTGATTAATGGGCGGTCCAAGGAAAGTAGAAAAACATTCATTAAAATTAAGGTTCTTCACTTCCCATTGAATTTTAGACATGTAAAGTGTCATGGAGAAAGCTTTTTGATTCTTGTCAATGTAAATTTTGAAAGTCAAGGAGTAACTGGGGATAAAAAAGAGACTGTCTCCTGAATAAAAATTAAATACAACAATTCTTGTTTTATTTAAATGAATAAAGAATGACAGTAAAATATTACATATAGTAAACCATTAAATTCAGTCTCCCAAAACATTTTGACATACTGATGAACTAGTATGAAGGAGGATGCTTTTCTTTTTCCTACCACTTCTGTAATAAAGAATGAAAAAAAGATTGAAGGATATTGATAGAAAGGTTGTCAGTGAGTATGAAGGAATCACAAATTAATTGTAATAAAGCCTTAGTTTCAAAAGCTCTGCCTTTTCTTCTCCATTTTTTGTCATCTCTGTGCCCTAAATATTTAGAAAAATCCCTGTCTCACAGTAGATTTCAATAAATTCCCCTCATCTGTTTATTCTGAGTATTTTTCTCAGAGAGTGGAATATAAGCATAATTAATATCACGATATAAAATGGAGAAGAAAAAGAACCTATTCTCCTTCCTCTTTTTTACTTTCACCCTACTCTATCACATGTTTATGACATTTATTATTTTCTTTATTTTCCTTTAATATTACAACCAAATAGAATAAATTTTTCTGAGATATGGTGGCACAATATTTATTGTATTTCTGAACCCCATCATTCTGTTTTTCAATATATTTTGGAGAGTTTTTCCTATAAGAAAAAGAGTTTATGTATTTATTTTTTACTAGAGGTCTACCAGTCCTCAACTGATAAGTACATGGATATTTGCTATAATTTTATATTGCACTCATTTCCATAACATGTATGCCTGTATAAGTGTCATTTTGTGTTCATGTGATTATATTTTTTGATAATGTTCCATTATTGGGATCACTGGATGAAACAGTCAATGCTTCCTTAATATAAGTGACTATGGTCAGAATTTCATTCATAAAGTTTGCTCCATTTTCCATGTCTGCCGAGACTGTGAGAAATGGATTGGAAGTTTCTATTTTCAATCACCTTATCCTGAATCAGGCTCATCATATTTTCATATGGCATAAAAGCCGTTACTATTGTTTTTCTGCATACTCATTCCTTATTTAAAAATGGATTATAAGGGCAGGCCACAGGGTTTCAACAGACAGAGTTCTTGCCTGTCATGCCCGAGACCCAAGTTTGATTTCCAGTGTCTGTCCATGCAAAAAAAAATAGGATCATGGATGAGACTCAGTTGATTAGGATCATAGGAGAACTATGATCATTTTAATATGAGAAATTTTATTAGAGCATTTCAAATGCTGAGTATATTGAATATGTATTTATAGACTGAATCACCTTAGTACAATGTTGATATTTGGCATTTGGTGTTTGGATTTCCAGGAGTCATTTTAAAGTCAGAATATAACTCCTTACCAATGTTGTGAGTTTCCAATATTTTCCCATTTGTTGCTTTTTACCTGTATTTACTTTGTCTTCAGTGTTTTAACAGCTTCTACACTAAAGCAAGCATTGACGGTGTACTAGTTTGCTATTTGCCGGAATGCAATATACCAAGAACAGAATGGCTTTTAAAAAGGGGAATTTAATAAGTTGCTAGTCTACAGTTCCAAGGCCAGGAAAATGTCCCAATTAAAACAAGTCTATAGACATGTCCAATTTAAAGCATCCGGGGAAAGATACGTTGGTTCAAGAAGGTCAATGACATTCAATGTTTCTCTCTCAGCTGGAAGGGCACATGGCGAACATGGTGGCGTCTGCTGGCTTTCACGTGGCTCTACCAAAAAAGGTACTCTCTCCAAAATGTTTCCTCTTTTAAAGGATTCCAGTAAGCAACTCCACCTTTAGTGGGTGGAGACACATCTCCATGGAAATCATCTAATCAAAAGTTACCACCCATAATTAGGTGGGTCACATCTTCATGGAAACAATCAAAATGCTCCCACCCAGCAATACTGAATGAGGATCAAAGGGCGTGGCTTTTCTGGGGTCCACCACAGATTCAGACCGGCATAGCTGTCTCCATGGTTATAAAGAAATTCATCATGTTTTCTGGTATGGTGATTTAAATCTTTAACTGCTTGGTGTTTATCTTATAATGTAAGAAATGCACTCAATATATCACTCTCTGCCTTTGAAGCATCCCAAAACCTTCTACTAAGAAGTATTTTTTTCTTTTATAAAGCGATTTTATTGAGATAATTCACACACCATACCAAAGTCATTTTTTGATCATTACTGATTTTAAATCCTGCTTTGTCCTTTATTTCTCAGATATATGTACAAATGTATCTATACCTTATATTGTATTCCATAGAATAGAGATCACTCTTGTTTGTGTTTTAATAACATAGTATTTTAACTTCTGAATCTTCATAGTGTTTTTTAGTAATTGAAAGACTAGTCCTTCCCACCAATCACTGAACTTTCCCTTTTTGTAAGAAAATTTCTAGCACATTTTATTTTTGTATATCAGAATCCATTTGTCTACTTACAGAAAAAAAATAACATTCTTGAGATTTCATTAAACTTATAAATTGATAGAAATAATTGACATCTTTTTTAACAATTTGCTCATGTATATCACACAGTCCTTGGTATTTTATATTGTTCTTGTTAATAGTCATGATATTGTAACTTACATTGCTTTCATTAAACCTTAAAACTGATTGTTGCTTATAATTGTATATTGTCTGCTAATATTGGTATATTTACTTTATAACTGAGTAATGTACCACTTCTTGCTGTTCTCACTTGATTGTCACAGTATTCCCTCATATATGATTATATCGTCTGAAAAATAGAGATTGTTTTAGTTTCTTTCAAAGTCTTATAACTTTAATTTCTATACATTGCTTTATTTTTGTCTAATAATGTTAGGTTAGTTGTAAATACACAACTTTTGAGAAAATGTTCCGATGATTCTCTATTAATAATAAAATAACCTGATTTTGGAGAAATAGGTACAGACATATATGAAATCATACTAAAGAGGAATTATCCACCAGTTTCTCTTTATTTAATACTTATAGCAATAATGGCTGTGAATATTTCCTAATGACTTTTTAGTGTTAGATTAAGAGCATAGGAGAACTACAATCTTTTTTTTTTTTTTTTTTTTTTTGCATGGGCAGGCACCAGGAATTGAACCAGGTCTCCAGCACAGCAGGTGAGAACTCTACCTGCTGAGCCACTGTGGCCCTCCCAGTACCATGATCTTTTAATATAACAAATCTTATTAGAACATTTCAAATATTAATTTTATTGAATATTATTTATAGACTGAGCCCCTCTCTAGTACAATGTTATATTTGTTCCTCAAAAGGTTTAAGGGTTATTTGCAAGAAATAATTACCAGAATTTGGTACAAATGATACACTTGCTTCTCATAAGAAACTTAGATGTTTATCCATCTCCCAGAATTGAACTCATTAGAAGATTCAAATTTGACTGGAAAGTTGTGGAAACCTGCTTACTCCCACACTTTTTCTTCAGACAAATAGGGCCTTAGTATGACTGTGAATTAGAGCTGAAAGAGCTCAGGACACAGAATCTCTGAGGAAAAGTTTAGAAGGAAAACAAAACAATGACACCAGAAATATGTGACGCCCCTGACACTCACAATTACAGTAAACATTAAATGTAGCCTAAAATCTAGCTAGTCAGATTTACTGAAAACCTTACATTAAAGGAATATTTGCTTCAATTCCTATTATACAAAATAAGATGTATATCTTTCAATAACAACAATAAATTAAAAGGCATGCCAAGAGATAAGAAAAAAATTACAATTTGAGAGGAAAATATCAGAACTAGACTCAAGTGAAACAGACGTTGAAAATATCAGGCAAGAAATTTCATTAAAAACTGTAATGGAAAAAAATGGATACTTTCAAGAACATATGGGCAATGCAAGAAGAGATGGAAACTCTAAATAAGAATAAAAACAATACTAGAAATTAAAATCACCTTAACAGAAAGAAAGAATGTCTTTAATTGCCTCATCAGTAGATGGGAGAGTAGGAAAAAAGTAGCGGCTTCAAGTTAGGTCAATAAAAATTTTATAACTACACTAAAAAGAGAATTGGATTAAAAAATTAGAACAGAAAATCCATGAACTGTGGAGCAATTTAAAAATATGTAAAATATGAAAATTGAAATTCAAGAAAAAAAAAAGAGATCTTAACAGAAGAAATATGTGAAGTAATAATGAGCAAGATTTTCAAATTTAATGCCAGATCCCAAACTGTAGATCAATAAAACTGAGAGAACAGCAAGTAAAATGTATAACAAATCATCAAAAATAAACACATGCAAGCATATCATGTTAAAACTGCAGATGAGCGGGCCATGGTGGTTCAGCAGACAGAGTTCTCACCTGCCATGCTGGAGACCCGGATTCAATTCCCTGTGCTTGCCCATGCAAAAAAAAAAAAAAAAAAAAAAAAAAAAAAACTGCAGAAAAAAAATGAAAGACAAAAATCTTGAAAGGGGGCAAAAAGCCCTTTCCTTTTCAAGAATAAGGATAAGATTTATAGCAGAGATCATGCAAGGAAGAAGTAATTGCAGCGAATGATTTAAAGTGTTGAAAGAATAAAAGACCATTCCATATAGAATTATATAGCCAGAGAAATTATCCTCTAAAATGATAAAGACTTCTCAGGCAACCAAACACTGAGGTTATTTACTAACAGTAGAACTTCCTGTACATAATGTTTGAATGAAGTTCCTCACACGAGGTGAAAATGATATAAATCAGAAACCTGTATTTCCATAAAGAGATTTTTAGAGAGTGAATATTTAGTGGTTTGAAGTTATATGTACCCCAGATAAATATGTTCTTAAATTTAACTTATTCCTGTGAGTATAACCCATTGTAAGTAGGATGTTTTGATGAGGTTAGTTAAGTTGTATGGCCCGCCTCAATCAGGATGGGTCTTAGACCTATTTCTGGAGTCCTTTATAAGCAGGATGAAATTCAGGCAGAAAGAGAAAAAGCAACAGGGGAACAGCCAGAAGCTGAATATCAACAAAACCTAAAAGAGAAAGGAAAGACTAGGAGATGCCACCGTGTGCCTTGAGATGGGACAAGGTAAGGGCCAAAAATCTCTGCACCCAGTCCCAGAGTGTCATAGACATACAGTGAAAGCATCACCTTGATGATGCCTTGATTTGTACATTTCCAAGCCTCATAATTGTAAGCTCAATAATTTCCATTGTTTAAGCCAAACCATTTGAGGATATTTGCTTCAATAGCCTAGGAAGCTAAAACAGAATACAGGAACATAAGACACACTATTTATTTTTGAAGTTTTAATTGACTAAAAGATAAATACTTATTTAAATAAATGATAGTGTTAAATAAAATAAATTGTCTACCTACATTGTCATTGGTGGGAGTGATCTCTTTACTGAGAAATAATAGGAACTTTCTATGGAAAAATTTTTAAAAGGGACTGTTTTAGTTTGCTAAATGCTGCCAGCATGCAATATACCAGAGATGGAGTGACTTTTAGTAAAGAAATTTATTAAGTTATAAATTTATGGTTCTAAGGCCATAAAAATGTCCAAACTAAGGCATCAAAAGATGATACCTGGACTCAAAAAAGGCCAATGTCTATCACATGGGAAGATATATGGCTGGCTCCATTGTTCTAGCTTCTGATGTCAATGATTTCCTCTCTGTGCCTCTGTGGGCCTTCACTTAGCTCTTTGGGACACAACTCTGGGTTCTGGGTTGCTTAGCATCTCACGGGTAGGCCCATGACAATGTCTGCTGGGATCTGCATCTGAAAACATCGGTGCCCAGGCATCTGCTCTCTCTGTCGGCACCCCAAGCATCACCAAATGTCTGCATCTCTGTCAGCTCTGAAGAAATTGTCTTTTCTCCAAAATGTCTCCACTTTTAAAGGATTCTAATGAACTAATCAAGGCTCAACTTGCATGGGCAAAGTCATATTTCCATCTAATCAAAAGGCTTCACCCACAATTGGGTGTATCACATCTCCATGGAAACAACCCAATGAAAGTTTCCACCCCACAATACTGAATCAGAATTAAAAGAAACATAGCTGCCCCAATAAGATTGGATCAGGAAAACAGACATGGCTTTTTGGGGCGTACATAACAGTTCCAAACAAGCACAGAGGCTTTCCTACAAAAATGAAATTTACCCTGCAAAAGGTAAAGTTTAAGCAACAATTGGAAATAATCAGGTTCAGGTTCAATTGAAAAAGCCTATCTGAAATAGACAAATATACTGTAATAACCAATCTGTGACCATTCCACATTTGGTAAGACTTTCTTTAATGTCAACCAGTTATTATAATTAACCCTTTGAAAATCAGTTAATTGTCTTTATAAGCCAATGTAACTGGCTAACCATTTTGTGACATTTAGTTTGGTTTGAGGTCTCCCTGCTCAACGAATTTTTCTTTCAATAAACACATTATACTGACTATTGTTGGTGACTCACTTTATTTTGACAATAGTAGTAATGCCTCGTGTGAGTATATCATCCTGATCTGTAAAACAAATGAGAGCAATTTCACAAGGGTCAAGAGGTAAGAATTAAGAATCTGTGTTTCAACATCCTATTTTAGTTACTAGCTGCTAATAGAAATATCATACAATGGGTTAGATTAACAACAGTGATTTATTAGCTTATGATTTCAGAGACTAGAAGGCTTTCTTTTTCCAAGGATTGGTATCTTCTGGCTGACAGCCAATCATATGGTTTCTGGAATTTTTTATTCCATGGCCTGCCCCTTGAGGCCTCTTCTAATTTCTTGCTTTGTTCTCTTGGCTTTCAGCTTTCTGCATCCTATGGCTTGTATCTCTGTGTCTAATCTCCTTTCTCTATATGGACTTCAGCCATATTAGATTAAAAACCACCTTAACTATTAACACCATCAAAGGCCCTATTTACAAAGAGACTCACAGTCATGAGACAACAGGGTTGGGGTCTGAACAAACCTTTCGTGGTGACATGATTCAATCCCCAACAGGTACCTACAGTACACATGAAATGGTATAGTGCTATTTGAAGGTGACCGTAGATGAATTAAAAATATATATGTATGCTATTAGTGCAACCATTAAAAATGAGAAAAAGTGGGAAGTATAAATGATTTACTTCGAGAGTAGATAAAATGGAATTTTAAAAAGGCTCAATTAAAATCAGTGAAGTCAGGAATAAATAGCGGACAAAGAAAGAAAAAATGCAATGAATAAGTAATAGTTATAAATATATATTCCAGCTACATTAATAACCATGGATTCATGTGAATTGATTTTAATACACCAAATATAAGACAGAATTGGAAGAATGAATAAAAATAAGACCTAATTAAATGTTGACTACAAGAAACTGATTTTAAATATAAAGACTCAGATAGGTCAAAAATAAAGGAATGATGTGAGAAGCAACAAGAACACCTAATACACAGATTTGGTTCCTAATAATATTCTCCAATAAAAATTTCCATAGCTAGGAATATGACTGATGGTAGGAATAGGGCAAGAAGTGAAGAAGATGAGCCTGGAGGGAAAAGGAGGAGGAGAAGGAGGAGGTAGAGAAGGAGGAAGTGCAGGGGAAGGAGGAAGAAGAGGAAAGAGGAGGAGGAGGAAAAGGAGAAGAAGAAATAAAAGAAGATGGAGAAGGAAGAGGAGGAGAAAGAGAAAAATGATTGGGGTATGTCAAAAATGTGTAAGTGCCAATTGTTAAAATACTTCTAATAGCCAAATCTCTAACAATTTGAGCAACAAAATGAAATAGTATTGGTTTATAACCTGAAGTATAAACTAAACATCCAAAACCCATATTATTATGAATAAATGATTGAATAAACTAAACAAGTGGAAGAGAATAGTCTAATATTTGTACAGGAGAATTCTAAATAATTTTTGTAGACACTCTTCTTTTAAGGGGATGGAGCATAACTCCCCACTATTTAAATATGAGCTGCATATAATGATTTTTTCCCAAAGAATACAGTATGGGAGGGAGAAATAAAATAATAAATTTACAGTGGAGAAAGCTGACAAACCATATCAAGTGACCAAGTTTAACATCAACAAGTCATACGGGTAGCACACAGCCTTGATATGATATGATGAGAATGGTGTTTTATCTCTGTTGTCCTCCAAAAAGCACATTACCTCAATGCAATAGTTTTCTATGTTTTCCATGACAAATCATCACAAACTGAGGTCTGAAAACCAGAAAAATTTTATTCTCACTCAATTTTGGACGCCAGAAGTTCAACATAATTTTCTCTGAGATGAAATCAGGGTGGCAATTTGACCACTTTGCCCTGAAAGTCTCCATTACTCCAATTCTGCCTTAATTTTCTGTTACGTTGTCTTCTCTTTAGCTTGAATCAAATCTGCCATTGTCCTTCATTTACTAGGACACTTGTGATCGGATTAAAGGCCCACCCATACCAAGATTATGTCCCCATGTCAAAATCCTTAACTTAATCATGTGTGCAAAGATCTTTTTTCTTTATAAGGTAATGCTGATAGGTTCCAAGGATGAGGACCTGATCCTTGCATGACCATTACTTAGCCTACTGCAGCCAGTCCAATGATGATAAAAATACCAGACAAATCCAAATTCAGGGGCA
The DNA here is from genome assembly GCF_023851605.1 of Tamandua tetradactyla. Lineage (NCBI taxonomy): Eukaryota > Metazoa > Chordata > Mammalia > Pilosa > Myrmecophagidae > Tamandua > Tamandua tetradactyla. The sequence continues at coordinate 72,576,125 of NC_135335.1, read as the reverse complement.
ATCTATCAGTATTCTACCAGCCATCAAAGTCATCATAAACAAGGAAATTCTGAGAAACTGTCAGAACCAAAAGGAGTCTAAGGATTCATGATTATTAAATATAATATTGTTTTCTGATTGGAATCCTGCAACAGGAACAGGACTTTAAGGAAAAACTGAGGAAATCTGAATACAGTATGTGCTTTTGTTAATAATAACATCAATATTTGTTCATCAATTGTGGAAAATTTACTATACTTATTTAAGCGTGAATAATTAGAGAAACTGCAGTGGCTCATCCTGGAATTATCTACACTATCTTTGCAATACTTCTTCAAATCTAAAGCTTTTCTTAATATATTAAAATAAAATTTATAAGAGGGATCAGCCTTAATAAGAATTCTGGAACTTTCTCTTAGGACTGCCTTTTAATCACTATAACTATCTCTCACAGGCAACTACAGGGACTGTGCCTACTACGTTCTCACTTAATTTTCACTGCTTAATTTATCCTTGTGCACAGAGGTGAAAAGTAATAAATTACATGGAAAGATGGAAAAGTTAGCTAAGGGGACAGATTTTCTCATATTGGATTATTGGTCAATGAAAAATGGAGAATAAGTGCATTTCTTATCTATCAATATAGATTGCTTGATCATTATAGATAATAATTAATAAATATGATATATAGAAAAGAGTAAACACATTTAAGTATAAAACTTTTCAAAATGGAGGTGGAGGTCCACACATATGTACATAAACTGGGAATGGGTGCAATCTTTTTTTTTTTTTTTCTTAATTTGATTATAGAAGTTAGCATTCTAACCAAGATTTTGTCAAGATTTGTTCAGGAATTGAGGTCTTTCTGCACTTGCAAACTTCAAGTTAGCCTTTAGAAACATCATGGATACTGATGGAAGACAGGACACTCCTAGGTCAGAGACAATTTATTTTTCACTGAAAAGGTGATGGCCACAGAACCAGCATTTACACCATTCCTCTACTCTTAGTTGCCACAAAGGCAGTGTGATGAAGACCAGTTGATACCTGATATGAAGTGAAGAAAAGATAACAGGAGAGAAACTCCAAATTTAGAAAAATATGAATCGTTTAAAATGAGCTGTAAGTCTGCCTTAACTTTGTTCCACAGGACACATTATCTTTGTGGCATTGGACAGTCCTTTACTCTGTCCTTTACTCTGTCCTTTACTCTGGTCAGAGACATTATCTCTGTCTTGCAAAAGTGCTCACCATGCCCACGTCCTTGAAATGATAGCACACATAATAGGCAGTCAGTGTCCCTGCCCGTAAGATAGGAAGGAATAAAGAGACCATGGAGAATTGTTTACCAATAAATTTGAGGACCATTTGTCTCTGCACCTAACCTTGGAATATTTAAACCAAAATGCTTATCACGTCTATAATACACCACTTTTATAGTTTGAAGTGATGTGGGTGGAATTAAAAACTTATGCAGTTAAGAAAGATTGTGTAAAATGTTGCACAAACTAAAACACGTATGAGCAAATCATAAAATAAGTTGCCAGTGTTGTGCATAAATGTGACTATTGTAATAGGGCTTTAGGAAGTGATTTACTAGGGTTGTGCAGAACGTAGTTTGGAAACCCAGTTGTAGGTAAAATGTTCCCATAATGACCAACAAATAAAATTCACCTTTTTAATTTTATATGGCTTCAGTAAGAAACATATCCAGTTAATGTCACATAAATAATTGTTTCATGCTTCACTTGTATCATGTAATGAACACACCAAGTAATAAAATTCCATGTGGTTATGTATATCCATTTCTCCAAGCCCCACCCCCACCCCCACCCCCGGTAAAAAAGGTTAAATTGATGTCCATTTCTAATAATCACCAAATTAAAAATATTGAAGAAGGCATCCTTTAAGTAATTCAAGTTTCATTGCCTTTGTAAGGTCTGACAGCAAATTAAAATTTGCATTCCGAGAAATTATATGCTCGGTTTTATTTGGAGATATCATTTAGGGAAGATTTAAATATCAGCTCTGATTTTAAATGTCATACTTATTTTCTTATATGACGCATGCTGTTTTCCCCTTTCAACAATGCAAACACTATTTTTATTTCACGTGAATATAATTTCCAATTTAATTGGCAATAAACCAAATTTTACTAACTGTAATCTTGCATATTTCTTTGTTAACTGTGCTCAATATTTTTGAACACCCCCACCATTCAATTTCAGATAGAGAATATGATCAATACCTTAAGTACTCTTTGTAGACAAACCAATTTTGTCTTTCTTTCCACAGATTGATTAACCACTAATCCTTGCTTTTTTGTAATAGTTTTTCTATATATGCATCTAATAAAAGTAACATGTGATTTGGTTTTCCATTGTTTCTTGGCTTGCTTGAGCTGCCATCACAAATTCCATACAATGGGTTGATTTAAACAGTGAAAATTTATTGGCTCACAGTTTTGAGGCTAGAGGAAGTCCAAAAATCAAGATATCAAAAAGTTTGCTATCTCCCCAAAGACTTCAGCATTCTGGTGCTGGCTGCAAGCAAATTTCGGGGTCATTGGCTTGTATTTCTGCCTTCCATGACAGGGAAATGCCATCTCTCCTACTTTTAGAAATGCATGTCCTCTTTATAAGACTTCCTGTAATCCTGGTAGGTACAGGATTAAGACTTTCCCTGCTTCTGTTGGCCACACCTTAAGTGAAAGTAACACCCTCAAGAAGTCCTTTTACAGTGGGTCACATCCACAGAAATGCAGAAGGAAATGTAGTTGTTAGGTTACATAATTCAACTCATCACAAATTATACAATAGGTGTCATCAGAGTGTATGTGTATAACATTACGGGAAAAACAAGTGTATTGTGATGCAACCTGTTTCAGTCTGCTAAAGCTCCCAAAATGCAATATATCTGAAATGGGCTGGTTTTAACGATGGGAATTTATTAGTTTACAAACTTACAGTTTTGAGGCCATGAAAATATCCAAATCAAGGCATTATCAAGAGGATGTATTCTTCCTGAAAACAGGCAAGTGGCAATCCTGTACTCCTCTGTCACATGTTAAAGCACATGGTGACATCTACTATGTCTCCCTTCTCTTCCTGGTTTTCTTCCTTCCTTCCAGCTTCTGGCTTTAGTGGCTTCCTGTCTGTTTCTGTGGTTTTTTCTCTCAGCCTGTGTGTATTTCTTTTTGCATCTTTGTCTGAATACTCTTGTAAAGGAGTCCAGTAAGATGGCTAAGATCCACCCCCAGCAATGTTGGACGATCCCCACATGCCCTTGCCATGTTGGGCACTTCCTCATTTCCTGTAAGGTGGGGATGATGATGGCACCTAGGCGGGTGATGAGGGCATGAAAAAAGCAATACTGTATAGTTTGCATTTAAAATTCCACCACATTCCCTAACTGGGTGGTCTTCTGTTTTCCAACAAATGTTGAGCATTAATTAAGAGCTAAGACATTCAATGACTATCTGCGGTGAGTGAAGCAGACATAGTCCACATCCTTACAAAGCTTCCAGTCCAGTGAGGAAGTTAACAACAACAACAATAAAAATAACAACACATGATTGTAAGACAAGAAATTTTGGGAAAGAAATGAATAGGGTACTATGATTCAGAAAGAAATAGATAGGGCCTACTTAAATGAGTCAGTAACGTTTAAATGATGTAGATGGATAAGAAAGAGCGGTTATTTGAAGAGGGGGGTGGGAAGAGCATTCCAGGCAGAGGGAACAGCATATGCCAAGGCCCTAACATGGGAAGAGAAAGAGCCTTGGGTGCTTAAGGATCTGAAAGAAAACCAGCAGGTCTGGAGAAGATGTGGAGACATATGTGGGCCCCTGATCCCACAGGACTTTATAGACTAAGGTAAGGAATTTAGATTTTATGCTAGGAACAGTGGGAGGTTATGGAAGACTTTTAAGAGACATGACAGGTTCCTACTTATAGTTTTAAAAAATTCGCTGCGATGACTTTGTTGAGAATGATTGGACGGTTGACAAATCAGAAGTAAGAAGCCTGGTTAGGAGGCTGTTGCAGTAATTCAAGTGTGATAGGTGATGGCTTGGACTTTGGGTCCAGGGGGATAGTGAGAAGTGGACCAATTTCTCGAGAACGGACAAGACTTACAGTTGGAGTAGATGTAAGGACCAAGGCAGAGGAAGGAATAAAGACAGCTCATTCCCATGTTTCTGCTTTGAACCACTGCCTAGAAGATTATGGCATTTACTGAACTGGGGAAGACTGGGGAAGAATAAGTTTAGGTAGGGATTGGGAATCTAGGTTTCCATTTTGAATATGGTAAGTTCAAGAAGCCTGGAGTCCTCTGGAGGTTGGGCTGCAGATTTATGTCTAGAATTTTTTGGCATTTTTAAACCATTAGAATGAATGAGTTCACTCAAGGAGAGGGTGCAGGGAAAGAAGAGTATGGGGTTTATAAGAAACTCGTCATTTAACAGTCAGGTATATGAAAAGGAGGCAAAAGACAGTAAGGAGCAGGCTACATTGTAGGAGGAAAATCATAAGAGTATGGAAGTCACACATTTATTATTTTTTAACAGTGAGGGAAAATGTCAAATACTGCTAAAAGAGGGGACATCCATCCATGAAATGAGGAGAAAAGAGGCACAAAAGCAGGTAGTTTTGTAGATAGAAAGATGAAAGAACTTCTGTCTTATTAAAAGAAATAGAAATTAGAGTTATCAGTGGGCAGTTGAGGTTTAGGGTCAGGAGAATTTAGAGGAGGATGGTAAAGGTCAGCATTATTGCTGGGGGCTTGGGGGAGCCATTTTCTAGAAGGAACATGGGGGTGCCAGGAAGGTCAAGTGACCATTCAGAATTTTCCAGTGTTTAATTTATGATTAATATTCATAAAATATTTTTCATTTCCTTTTTATTTAAATTTTAATTAATTATACAAATAATAACTGAATACATTCTCCTTTTAAAATGTTAAATTTTACAATAAGAATTAGGTCCATTTAATTTTTTCCCCCAAAATAAAATCTGGAAACCCCCATCCCCAGTGGTGGCCACTGTTTTTATATCAGTATATATTCTTACAGGCTTTTCTTTCTATGCTTCTATGTATATACTATTAAAATATGTGGTAGCATACTTTATACGTATAGTGTTCTGCAACTAGCTTTTTTTACTTATCAATAAGTACCTTGGTAGTTTACCCAAGTTAGCACATGTAGCTCTGCCTCACTCCTTAAAAGTCATTCTCTTAATAAAAATTCCAGAATTGAGATAAAAAAAAATACCCACCCTGAATGAGGTGAGTTACATCTTAACCTAGAATCCTACTCACCAGAAGATTCTACTTACAATGACTCCTCACCCTCAAGAATGCATTAGCTTTAAGAACACAGTAATCTGGAGTCCATAAAGCCCCCAAACCATCACAGAGTATTGGTTCAACATTATATTTTAGATAAGTTTTTTTTTATTTGAGCTATAATCCATTCATTTTTATTGTTACACAGTAATCTGTTAGTGAACATTTGGTTTGGTTCTATTATTTTTCATTACAAACAATACCCCAATAACATTTTTGTATGCATGATAATGCACATGTGCAAATAATTCTCTAGGCTTATATGGAGGAGACACATTGCAGGAAATTAGTTTATGTGTATAGCCAATTTTGCAAACTAATTTCAAATTTTTCTCTAGGGTGGTTATAACAATTTACACTTCTACCTGTAGGGAATAAACATTTCCATGTCTTCACATTCTTTCCAGCATCTAGGTTTGCATAGTGATTTTTAACTTTGGCAAATTTCTTATGTGATCATCTTTTCATGTTTCATTTGCCATTGAATATCATTCTTCTCAAAATAAGTATTAAATGTTTCTTAAAATTATCTTCATAGTCAAAAATAGCACATCTGTACTAAAACCTGGTATCTCCCTGTTTTAGTTTTCTAGGTCTGCTGCAAAAAGTATCACAAATTTGGTGGCTCAAAATAATAGAAATTTATTCTCTCACAGTATAGAGCTGCAAATCCAAAATTAATGTGTCATCCAGGCTACACTCCCTCAGAACTCTCTGAAGGAGAATCTATTCATGCCTTTCTCCTAATTTTTGTTGGTTGCCAGCAACACTTGCCATTCCTTGGCTTGTAGAGGTATCAGTCCAATCTTTGCCTTCATCTTTTCAAGCCATTCTCCATGTGTGTCTTTATATACCTTTGTCTTTTTTTTTTTTTAGGGATACCAGTGATTGGATTTAGGAGCCCAGCTTAATCCAGTGTGACCTCACTTACCTTTTATCTTAATTACATCAGCAAAGAGTCACTTTCACAGGTATAGGGGTTTAGGTCCTGAACATATCATTTTGTGGGACACATTTCAATCTACAACGTTTGCCTTTTCCTAGAATGCTGTATGGATAAGTTTAAATTATGTCATTTATGAAACCTATGATACTAACATTTTTTATAATTGAAATAAATATACTTTAATAACTTTCATAATAATTGTATCATTTCTCATGATTTAGATTTAAATTCTCTAAGTATAAATTCTAATAATTCAAATCAACAATTCTGACTATTTACTCATATACAAATTTAATTTCTCTACTCATTATCTCCTCTGATCTTATCTTTGTCCCAGATCTGATGCATGTTCTCCCAATATTCACATAATCTAATGTTTTTGATAGATACTCTTGAATTTGATAGTACTCTTATAAAATATGAAATATTTTCTTTCAAAAATAATATTCTATTTTAATAACCCATCATGTGTTTCTCAATGTCCCCTAATCCTACCCTACTCTTTGTGACTCACGCGTGGTATAAAGTAAGTTGCCATGCTCTGAAGTGAATTGAAACACTGGTTGTCATGGAAGCACAGGTTCATGGCACAACAGAAGCTTTCAGCAAATGATCCTTTTGTTGCACAGCATAAAAAATCCAAAAAACGCACATATCCTTGTCACTTACTTAATACAATGTGTCCCCAAATGGCCATTGTCCTAAACTGCTCTGGATCAGTAAGTGGCAGCTCTGCATGCCCCACTTCGCATTGGAGAAGAAACCTGTACTGTTAGAGTGCGCTTTTTATCTACCTCAGGGGGAAGAGGCTCTGCTAATGAAAATTCCTGTTCTGACAAGAATGTTCCCAGTTTCCAGGTTTAGGCATGGGCATTTTTTTATTAGACTTAACATCCCCCCTCCAGGTTGCAGAATGGCACATGGTGGAAAAGGATGTGGAGGCAGAGAAAGGCTGGAGAATGGCCACTTAGTATGTGTTTATGATTTCTCCAGTAAAGGATGTGGGAGTAGGTGAGGTCTGGGCAATGGCCACCTAAGAGATATCTGTGATTTCCCTAAATATGGTAGCACTCTGTGTGGGTGTTTTTGCATTTGTGGAGTGTCTACATGCATATATGTTCTTATTTAAATGCAGATATAACCTGAGCAGGCACAGAAATAGACTCTTGCCCTTTAGATGACCTTTGAGACACATTAACAAAAATTGCCATCCTTCAAATCGAGATTACGAGGATGAGGAGATTTTGGATGTGAATAAAATTTGAGAGGTTCTTCAACAAGGAAGATCTGGTCCATGAGCGTATTGCTATCATATATGGATAATTCGATAAGCAACCAATCAGAATATGCTAACCTGAATGCCCATCACTGTCCCCACCTCCCTTTGTTTCCATCCAATAAAATTTGCTTAATTCTTAGATCCAGGAGATGAATACTAGCCTTGTCTCATGTCTTCTTGCCTGCCAATCTTGCAATAAAAATCTTTATTTCTCAAAATCCTGATGTCATTGTATTATCCTTTGTGCTTGTCCTGCAGTGAGCTCTTGCTCAGTAACAGTGTGGTGGAAGAAACCTTGTGTGTTCAAAGGAAAATAGGTCAGTGTGGCTGTAGCAGATTAAGCCAGTATTCAATAGAAGGAAGTGAAATTTGACAATGTCAGGGAAGGTGGCAGAATGTGTAGAACATGCCAGGCTTTTATTCTAAAATAAAGGAGTGCTATGGGAGACGTCTAAGTAGAGAATTTACAGGCTATGACTTATGAATTAAAAATGTCATTATGGCACTTAGATTGAGCATAGGCTGTAAGATGACAGGGCTGGAGACAAAGGCTATTTCAACAACACAGGGAAGAAAGGGTATTTATAGACAATTGTTAGAAAGTAATTGGGTTCTGAATGAATTTTGAAAGTTGATCTAGGAGAATCTCTGACATATTTGGGAGTTATAAAAAGAGGAGTCAAATGTGACTCTATTTTGGTCAGAGCAACTGTTTAGAAATAACTGATATGGGGCAGGACAAGGAGAGTGCAGACGCTTTGTTACGGGATCCACAGATTTAGCACTGAGGTAATCCCAAATGAAGAAAAACAGGACTTACCAGCAAAAGGAGTAGCCAGTTATTTCGAAAGAAAACTAAGAGTGTGTGGTATCCTGGAAGATAAGGGATGATCATGTTTCAACATGACAATATGTGATGAATAACTCTGATAGGCCTGAGAATTGAACACTGGATTAAGCAATGTGCAGATCAATAATATCTATGATTTTGCCTCAGATACTCATAAGCTCATTTTAGTCAATCTACCCTTTTAAATGGTATTATTTGTAATTGCAGTCTTCCATCAGCAATGAGTTTATTTTTTCATAAACTTTTAACATATTTTTCTTTTTGTCTTTATTGCCTATTTATTCATCCTTTTCCCATTTTTTTCTATTGTTTTTCCTGAATTTTATTTGTTAATTTGCAGGAGTTTCAATATCCTGTAAATAATTTTCAATATCCTGGGATATTGAAAAGTTATTTTATACCACTGACTCATTTTTCCCTAGTGTCTTTGGCTGAGCAAATATCCTGAGTTTTTATGCAAAGTGTATCAATGCATTTTTTATGTTTTACACCTTTGGGGTTTTATTTTTATACAAGAATATTCAGCTTTTGGGTAATTTGTATTTATATGCCAAAAAAGATCCAACATCATCTGAAGTGTAAGTTCTGGGTTTATTATTCTCTATATTGAGCGCTTTCTGCTAATGTCATCTACGAAAAAATGCAACTTTCTCATTAATTTGTGATAGTACATTTTTTCTTATATCGGATTCTAATATATACATAATTTTCTTCACTTTTCTGTGTTAGGTCGGGGGAATAAGGGAGGTCTTTGTGGCTCGAATCATGACGTGGCTTCAGAACGGGAGGTGGACCGTTACAACCAAGGTTTTTGCAGAGCAGACATCAGACCACTTATTGCTCAGCAGGCATCTGTTCACTCATTGCTCAACGGACATCTGACCACCCGCTGCTCAACCCTCCATGCATAATGATCCCTTGTTTAATGTGCCACCCCTTTTTGCCATCACCTGACCCCTACCCTTAAAAACTGCATGCGCCAAAGCCCGCGTGCAGACTTACCTCACTCCATCTTGGGTTCAGTGAGCTCTGCCTGGGAGCACAGCCAATAAAGCCTGCTCACTTAAAACCATTTCATCTACTTCCCTTTCTCTTGGATACCTAATTTCTGAAAACCTTTCATCTTGGTGCCGAAACCTGGGAGAGGAGTGCAAGTGCTGCTCGCCTGGCCAGGGTCACCCTGCCTTCCTTTCACTCTTCTTCCACATAGCCAGAGACCAGGGATCCTTTGGCCCACCACTACATCCATCACTGATTGGGTAAGTCCCTCCCTTCCTAGCCCAGCTGCCGTGTCTCACAGTTCTGAGAAGGGGAGATCCTGTCCGTAATTTACTCTCCAAAAATCATGAATTCACATCAGTTTCTGTTCTGAGGGCTGAGGTGAACAGGGATGCCATCAAGCCTCGTAGTCTTTTTCCAGGACTCAAAAAGTTGGGGATGCCCCACTTCTCATTTCACTCCCAAACTCGGGTCCAAGACATGACGGGACTGTAAACCCGCTCACAGGAGCTTTAAGGACTCTCTCAAAGCATTGGGACATTAACGCCCCTGGGCCGGTCCTTTGTTCTTAGAGCCATTCCTTTGTTCTGCAAGACCTGTCAGCATGGGCAATAAATCCTCTAAAACCCAACCCCTTACTCCTCTAAGTTGCCTACTGGCAAACTTATCCATACTGAATTTGCTTCCAGGTATCCAGTCAAAATGTCTCTCTTACTTTTGAAAAAAGGCTTGGCCACAATACCAGTTGGATAGCGGTTCTCATTGGCCTGAGGGGGGGATTTTCGATTTTAAGGTCCTTAACAACCTCTGTAATTTCTGCCAACAAAAATGACAAGTGGGCTGAAATTCCTTATGTCCAGGCTTTTATTCTCCTGTGCTCCTGTCCCTCTCTTTGTACTCCTTGCTCCACGTCACAGGTTCTCCTAGCCAAGGAAATTCTCAAACCCTCCCTCTCCTCTGATGAGACTTCCTCTTTTTCTGAACCCCCTGACTCATCCTTTCTTAAGCAACCACTGTCTCTGCAAAATCCTCACCCACAATCCCCTCCTCCCTTACTCTATTCCTCTCTCTCTCTAGTGGCACCTCAGCTGCCATCTTGCCCCTCACCTTCTTCTTCTTCTCCTCTGGTGGCACCTTAGCTGCCATCTTGTCCCTTACCATCCCCTTTTGCTCTGACAATGCCTCAGCTGCCATTTTGTCCCTTACTTCCTACTTCTGCTCCAGCCGCACCTCACCCGCCATCTTATCCCTCACTTTCCCTGCCCATCTCAACGGCACTCCAGCTGCCAACTTATTCTTCTCCTTTTCCACCTGTGCCCTTACTGCCATCTTATCTGTCCCCATCCTCACTTCCCACTACCCTGGCAGCACTCCCACCACCATCTTATCCTCCCCTTCCATCTCCATCCAGTCCCACACTGTCCTCAACAGCCTTACCCTCCTCACCTATAAGCTCTCATACCCGCTCAAAGGACTCTTTACTTTGTCTACTATGGGAAGTTGCAGGACCTGAGGGGTTAGTTCAAGTACATACCCCTTTCTCCTTAGCTGACCTAGTATTGAGAAATGGCTAGGTTCATTCTCCAGTGACCCAACAGCCTATACTAAAGAATTTCAATATCTAGCTAATGCCTACTATCTAACCTGGCATTCATATAATCTGTTCTTCTTCCTTAACCCCAGATGAAAAAGACCATATTTTCAGCACAGCCAGGGCTTATGCTGCCCAGGTCCATATAACTAACCACACCATGCCGGTAGGAGCCAAAGAAGTGCCAGACCAAGAGTCAAGGTGGGAATATCAGGAAGGAATGGGAGAATGAGGTGAGATAAAATGCTCACCTGTCTCATAGTGGGAATGCAGAAAGCTTCATATAAAATAATAAACTTCCATAAGCTAAGGGAAATTACCCAAGGTCTTGAAGAAAACCCGGCAGCCTTTCTACACTGACTCACAGAAGCCCTCTCTCAATACACCCACTTAGACTCTGACTCAGAGGCTGGTAAAAAACTGTATTAGCCACACATTTTATATCCCAGTCAGCCCCAGACATAAGGCACAAACTTAAAAAAATTGAGGATGGTCCTCAGGCCCCTATTCGCGACCTGGTAAACCTGGCCTTTAAGGTTTTCAATACACGTGATGAGTTGGAAAGGGCAGAAAAGGAATCCTGAGACCACCAAAAGATGAATTTATAAACCCAATCCCTGATTGCGGCCCTGTGGCCTACTGCAGTGGAGAAGAAGCTGGCTACAACTAATCCATCACCAGGAAAGTGCTTCAAATGTGGCCTCGATGGACACTGGTCCTTCCAGTGCCCCAATCCTCGACCACCCAAGGGACCATGCCCTCTCTGTGGTACAAAGGGACATTGGAAAAGTGACTGCCCCTCAGCGCCTGGCCATGGAGGGGCCGTCCTTCCAACCCCTAATCCACCACTGGCAATCCTGGGCTTGGCCACTGACGACTGATAACGCCCAGCCTCAGTGACCCCGATCACCCTTGCAGAGCTCAGGGTAACAATCAAGGTAGTGGGTAAGTCCACATCATTTTTAGTGGACACGGGGGCTACCTTTTCTGTCCTCCTCTCTTGTTCAGGTCAACTCTGTCCTTCCTGGGTCACGGTTTGGGCATAGATGGCCATCCTTCATGCCCCTTAACCACTAAGCCACTCATGTGTTTAATAGAGGGACATCCTATTACACATTCTTTCTTAGTAATGCTTTCTTGCCCTAGCCCGCTGCTGGGACAGGATATTCTTGCCAAATTAGGGGTATCACTACACTGAACAAGAACTCCTCATGCAAATCCACCACTACCTCTATGTGTAGCCTCTGCCTCCACCCAGGATCCTATCCTTCCCACTCACCCCCTACCATCCCACCTAGTCAACCCCAAAATGTGGGATACCTCCACCCCTATAATAGCTTCCCATCATAAACCAGCTCTCATCCAACTAAAAAATATTTCCTCATTCCCTTCCCAGTAACAATTCCCCATTTCCATAACCCATCGAAGGGGACTGCAACTCATCATTAACTGGCTCAAGGGAAAAGGACTCCTCATACCTACTAATTCACAGTGTAATAATATCCTGTTTTACCTGTTAAAAAACCTGATGGTTCTTACCGTTTAGTCCAGGACCTTAAACTTATTAATGAAGCTTTCATTCCTATCCACCTGGTGGTTCCCAACCAATATACTCTTCTCTCACACATACCTCCTCACACTGTGCACTACTCAGTCCTGGACCTAAAAGATGCCTTTTTTACTATGCCTTTGGATCCTGCCTGTTATAATCTATTCGGTTTCACCTGGGAAGACCCAGACTCTTTAGCTGCCCAGTAACTTGTGTGGACAGTGTTACCTCTGGTGTTTTGTGATAGCCCCCACACCTTTGGCCAAGACTTAGCCAAAGACCTAACACAATGCAATCTAACTTCTAGTGTTGTTCTCCAATATGTAGATGACTTATTAATTTTCAGCTCTTCTGAAGACACCTCCACAGAAGCCACAGCCACCCTATTAAATTTCTTGGCAGAGAAAGGATACCGGGTTTCACCAACCAAAGCACGACTTTCCTCTTCCACCATTACTTATCCGGGACTCCTCCTTACTCCCACCTCTCAACACCTCACACTTGACAGGCAGCAAGCACTCTGTGCACTCCAGTCTCTGGAAAATGCTGAACAAATTTTATCCTTTCTAGGTTTCGTGGGATTCTTCCAGCACTGGGTCCCTAATTTTTCCGTTCTAGCAAAGCCCCTCTAAAATGCAGCCAAAGAAACACCTGCAGGTCCGCGGGACAAACCCTCCACCATATCCAAAGACTTCTTAATCCTCCACAGTGCCTTACTTCAGTCGCCTCCTCTTGCCCTCCCAAATCCTAACAAACTGTTTATTCTATTTACTGATGAAAAAAGGGGAATGGCAGTGGGGGTTCTAACCCAACTTCTGGGGCCAACCTATACTCCAATAGCTTACCTCTCCAAACAGATGGACCCTATTGCCCATGGCTGGCTTCTCTGTCTCCAGGCATTAGCTGCAGTGGTCACCTTAACCCATGAAGCTCTGAAACTCAGCCTGGGAAAACCTCTCCAAGTTCAGTCCACCCACCGTCTACAAGACCTCTTATCCCCTAAGTCTCTGTCTCTGTTCACTCCTTCTCATGTCCAAGAATTTCATTTACTATTCCTGGAAAAGCCGGACATTGTTCTCTCTACCTCACCTAGTCTCAACCCTGCCACTCTTCTCCCTCAAGAGCCCTCGTCAAACCCCTTCCCCCAACCCACAAACCTTTGCACTGAAATCATGGAGGAGCTTGCTTCCCCATGCCGGGGTCTTTCAGACACACCGCTACCAGAGGCAGATCTTACCCTTTTCATAGACGGCAGTTCAATTATAGACCAGCAGGGAAGGCACAGAGCTTCATATGCTGTAGTCACTCCCTCTGAGATACTTGAGGCCATACCACTGCCAGAAGGAAGCACATCCCAAAAAGCTGAGCTAATTGCTCTAACCAGAGCTTTAAACTTAGCTAAACACAAGTCAGCCAATATTTACACAAATTCCAAATATGGTTTTTAATAGCATATTGCCACTCAGCTATCTGGAGGGAGTGAGGATTCCTTACCACAGAGGGCTCACCAGTAATTAATGCTAAATTAATCCAGCACCTCCTTCAAGCCCTTCTGCTGCACTCACAAGTGGCCATCATCCACTGCAAGGGACACCAAACAGATGACTCTGATGTCACCCGCGGAAACAACTGAGCTGATGCAGTCACATGGGAACTACCAAAGAGCCCTCAACTTCAAACCTACTGGCACCAATTCTTTTCTTTACTCTTCCTTCCCTCCAACCTGCCTACTCTTTCAGGGAATGTGCAGACCTCCTCGCACAAGGAGGCTCTGCAACACTGGAGGACTGGATCTTCCTCCATAACAAGGTTGCTCTCCCAATCGAGCAGGCTCTCAATATTCTTTCTCAGGTACACTCATCACTGCATATTGGACCCAGAGCCCCCACATGGTTCCTCCAACCTTTATTCCACGACCTGTCCCTGACTAAACTCATAACGTCGGTTTGTTCCTCTTGTCCCACTTGCTAAATAACAAGTCTGCAGGGAGGGTTGTGTCCTACTTTCCCAACTCACCAGCTAAGGGGCCACCTTCCCGGGCAGGACTGCCAACTCAATTTCACACACATACCCACCCATAAAAAAATTGTGGTACCTCCTAACTATGGTTGACACTTTAACAGGTTGGATAGAAGCTTTCCCCACTACATGGGAAACTGCTGACATGGTGGCAGACATCCTTCTAAAACAAATCATTCCCTGTTTTGGACTACCTACCTCCATCCAATTCGATAATGGACCAGCTTTTATTTCTCAGGTGGTTCAACAAACCTTATTGGCCTTGGGAATAAAATGGAAACTACATGTTCCTTACCAATCTCAATCTTCTGGTAAGGTAGAACGAGTCAACAGTCTTATCAAAACTCAACTAACCAAGTTGGCCACTGAGCTATGGCAATCCTGGGTTGACCTCCTTCATCTAGCCCTCACCCGACTACGTGCTGCTCCACGGGAACCTATTTTTCTAAGTCCTTTCAAACTATGTACGGCTGCCCATTCTGAATTTTCTGGCACTCCGCCTATTATTGATTTCCAACTTCATTCCTTTATGATCCGAGAAAGTGTTGTGTATGATTTCAATCTTTTTAAATTTGTTAAGACTTGCTTTGTGGCCCAGCATATGGTCTATCTTTGAGAATGATCCATGAGCACTTGAAAAAAAGGTGTATCCTGCTGTTGTGGGATGTAATGTCCTATAAATGTCTGTTAAGTCAAGTTCATTTATAGTAATATTCAGGTTCTCTATTTCTTTATTGATCCTCTGTGTAGATGTTCTGTCCATTGATGAGAGTGGTGAATTGAAGTCTCCAACTATTATGGTATATGTGTCTATTTCCCTTTTCAGTGTTTGTAGTGTATTCCTCACGTATTTTGGGGCATTCTGGTTCGGTGCGTAAATATTTATGATTGTTATGTCTTCTTGTTTAATTGTTCCTTTTATTAGTATATAGTGTCCTTCTTTGTCTCTTTTAACTGTTTTACATTTGAAGTCTAATTTGTTGGATATTAGTATAGCCACTCCTGCTCTTTTCTGGTTGTTGTTTGCATGAAATATCTTTTCCCAACCTTTCACTTTCAACCTATATTTATCTTTGGGTCTAAGATGTGTTTCCTGTAGACAGCATATAGAAGGATCCTGTTTTTTAATCCATTCTGCCAGTCTATGTCTTTTAATTGGGGAATTCAGTCCATTGACATTTAGAGTTATTACTGTTTGGATAATATTTTCCTCTACCATTTTGCCTTTTGTATTATATATATCATATCTGTCTTTCCTTCTTTCTACACTTTTCTCCATGTCTCTCTCTTCTGTCTTTTTGTATCTGACTCTAGTGCTTCCTTTAGTATTTCTTGCAAAGCTGGTCTCTTGGTCACAAATTCTCTTAGTGACTTTTTGTCTGAGAATGTTTTAAATTCTCCCTCATTTTTGAAGGACAATTTTGCTGGATATAGGAGTCTTGGCTGGCAGTTTTTCTCTTTTAGTAACTTAAATATATCATCCCACTGTCTTCTAGCTTCCATGGTTTCTGCTGAGAAATCTACACATAGTCTTATTGGGTTTCCCTTGTATGTGACGGATTGTTTTTCTCTCGCTGCCTTCAAGATCCTCTCTTTCTCTTTGACCTCTGACATTCTAACTAGTAAGTGTCTTGGGGAACGCCTATTTGTGTCTAATCTCTTTGGGGTGCGCTGCACTTCTTGGATCTGTAATTTTAGGTCTTTCATAAGAGTTGGGAAATTTTCAGTGATAATTTCTTCCATTAGTTTTTCTCCTCCTTTTCCCTTCTCTTCTCCTTCTGGGATACCCACTACACGTATATTTGTACGGTTCACATTGTCCTTGAGTTCCCTGATACCTTGTTCAAATTTTTCCATTCTTTTCCGGATAGTTTCTGTTTCTTTTTGGAGTTCAGATGTTTCATCCTCCAAATCACTAATTCTATCTTCTGTTTCTTTAAATCTGTCATTGTAGGTATCCATTGTTTTTTCCATCTTTTCTACTTTATCTTTCACTTCCATAAGTTCTGTGATTTGTTTTTTCAGTTTTTCTATTTCTTCTTTATGTTCAGCCCATGTCTTCTTCATGTCCTCCCTCAATTTATCGATTTCGTTTTTGAAGAGGTTTTCCATTTCTGTTCGTATATTCAGCATTAGTTGTTTCAGCTCCTGTATCTCATTTGAACTATTGGTTTCTTCGTTTGACTGGGCCATATGTTCAATTTTCTGAGCGTGATCCGTTATCTTCTGCTGGCGTCTGGGCATTTAGTCAGATTTCCCCGGGTGTTCGACCCCACAGGTTGAAAGATTTTTCTGCGCAGTCTCTGGGTTCTGTTCTTCCTATCCTGCCCAGTAGGTGGCACACGTGGCACACGCCTGTCTGTGGGTTCCACCAGCGAAAGTTGCTGTGGGTCCCTCAACTCTGGAAAACTCTCGCCGTAGGGGAGGTTCGGCAACCGAAGCGTCTTGGAAGAATGCCAGCCGGCCCGGGGCTCCAAACGCGGGGAGGGTCGCCGGCTGTCGCAGCACAGGAGAGCGTCCGGCCAAATTAGCTAGTCGGCCCGGGGCACCAAGCGTGGCGGGAGGGCGCCAGCTGTCGCAGCCCGGGAGAGTGCACTGCTCCCAGCCGACGGGGGAGTCACGTGTTTGGAAGGGATCCCCCGGTCACTGTTCTCCGCAGTCTGGGGATTTCCGACCCAACTATCTCAGTTGTTCCGGGGGGCCTCGTGTGGTGGGGGCACCAGCCGCCGCGGCCTAAGGGGACCGCCTGTCCAATTCTACCAGCTGGCCTGGGAAGGTGGAAGGGAGGGACTCCGGTCGCTTGCTGTCCCACCCAGGAAAGCCCGTGCCCCTTGGTGATCTCACCGGAGCTGGTTCTCCCAGATAGTCAGCCGTTCCAGGATGGGGTACGCTGTCCCTTTGATTTCCCTCGTGGCTCCGGGAGCTGCTCTGTATTATCTCCACTCCCCCAGTAGTTGTTCTGGAGGAGGAAAGGTGAGGGCGGTAAGGCTGTCGAGGCTGGTGGCGGAGGAGCACGGTGAAGGCGGGGGAAGAGGGCACCGTGTTGGTTGGAGAGCAGCCGGAGCAGGAGGGGGAGGAGGGGGGTAGAGAGGGGGTAGGGAGGTCGGGCGGCTCAGCTGCTGCGGGGCGCGTGCGCCGCGCGGCGGTCCGGCGGAGAGAGAGAGGGGGTAGGGAGGTCGGGCGGCTCGGCTGCTGCGGTCCGGCGGAGAGAGAGAGGGGGTAGGGAGGTCGGGCGGCTCGGCTGCTGCGGGGCGCGTGCGCCGCGCGGCAGTCCGGCGGAGAGAGAGAGGGGGTAGGGAGGTCGGGCGGCTCGGCTGCTGCGGGGCGCGTGCGCCGCGCGGCGGTCCGGCGGAGAGAGAGAGGGGGTAGGGAGGTCGGGCGGCTCGGCTGCTGCGGGGCGCGTCCGGCTGCCCATTCTTACTTAATCACCAGCTGCCAGTGCAGCCTCCTCCTTTAAGCTCTTACCTGCCATATCTGTCTTTAATCAGACAATTACTGCAGGAACACGCTAACCGATTCCTGCCACAACCAGGGAAGACTAATCCTGCCAATTCCCCCCAAAATCTTCAACCGAGGAATGAGGTACTCCTCAAACAGCTGCAGCCCGGACCACTCCAACCACGGTGGCCCACACACAGTGGTCCTTACCACTCCTACAGCAGTAAAGCTATTGGGGGACTCTTCTTGGCACCACCTATCTTGGGTCAAATTATATAAGCAGGATGAGCCCTCCTACACTTGCCAGCCTCTGGGGCCCACTTGGGTCCATATCACTCGTGCTGCTCACCCTCGTGACTCCCACTAAAAGCAAATCCTATGTCTGGAAATTCCAAATCAGGGAAACCTTTAGCCAAAATGAAAAAGCAACCAATCACATAATTGGCACAGCACACTGCCCGCTAACAGGTTATAGCCAACCTATAACCATTCCTATTACTCCAAAATCAGTTGAAAAGGGCCCAAAGCCACATGCCTGCTTCCATACACCCAAACCAAAAACTGTTTTAACCAAAACAACTATAACAACATACATGGGGGATGCCCCTATTGGTCATGCAGAATACATGATGCTTACAATGAAGCAGCTCATAAGGGTACATTTTACATCAGTTACCAGCAATTTTACATAAACATTGCAGATCTGTGGGACCTGAAATGGGTAGCAGGAATCCAAGGCAAACTATACTACAGTGACTGGTCCTGATATCCTATGGGCACCACTGAAATACACCGCAAATATGTCCTTGTTAATACTACTTTTACCCGGGTGTCTATCGGCATTTCACAAGCTGAACAAAGCCTCTCCTATCACCTTGCCCAAACCTCTGCCTCAACAACCTCTCATACATGGCTTCAAATCCTCCAACAAACCCTGCAATTTCTCAACCAAATGTCAATACTTCCCAAAATATCCTGCTGCTTCCTTTGTGCATCATTAAATAGGCCACTCTTGGCAGCTGTCCCTATAAATGTCACCCAAATACACATACACAGCTCTGATTCCTGCCACACCACTCTAAAAAGTGTCCCCCTATGGGAACCGGAGCCTGAAAACCTTCCCTACCTGCTAAAAACCTGCTACCTCACACACATAAGTGTAGAACAAGTCAAACTTCAGAACCGGTGCCAGACGAATGTCACTATTCACAACAACACCCATGCCCCCAAAGGGCAAGATTTCTGGTGTAATGGAACTCTTACCAAGTTCCTTAACCCCACTGCCACAGGACCATGCTTCCTGGTAACTATTGTTCCTCAACTAACCCTCTTCAGGGAGTCTGAACTAGCTTGGTTATTACCCCCCTTGCACTCAAAATGGGCTACTTTTCTTCCTATCCTAGTAGGCATCAGCCTAACTGACTCAGTCGTGGCCTCAGCCACAGCGGGAGGGGCGCTGGGACACAATATTCTAACCTCTCAAAACTTCGAAACTCGATTACAGGTAGCCCTGGAATCAACAGCAGAATCTCTCTCATCTCTACAATGCCAACTCACTTCACTAGCTCAGGTAACTCTTCAAAATCGACAGGCCTTGGACCTGCTGACAGCCGAAAAAGGAGGGGCATGTATATTCCAAAACATTCAAACCCTAAACAAACTAAAGGAAGATCTCTATTGCAAGAGACAAGAAACCTCCTCTGCCCTAAACTGGTTCTCTTCCCCACTGGCAGCATGGCTTCTCCCACTGCTACGTCAATTTATCTTAATTTGTCTCTTTTTCCTCCTAGCTCCTTGCTTTCTTAATTTCCTCCAGGGATGTATAAGAGAATTATCCCAAGTAGCGGTCAACCAAATGCTTCTGCACCAACATCATCACCTGCCACCCTCACCAAACTCCTGCAGCCCGCCTCTCCTCTCTTCCGACCCTAACAATTTCAGCCCATAACCCCACACTACCCCAGTGCAGCAGTAAGTTGCTAGAAAGATCTCGATGTCTTATTATCACAAAAAGGCTGGAATGTTAGGTCAGGGGAATAAGGGAGGTCTTTATGGCTGGAATCATGACGTGGCTTCAGAATGGGAGGTGGACCGTTACAATCAAGGCCTTTGAGGAGCAGACATCGGACCACTTATTGCTCAGCAGACATCTGTTCACTCATTGCTCAACAGACATCTGACCACCCGCTGCTCAACCCCCCGTGCATAATGATCCCTTGTTTAATGTGCCACCCCTTTTTGCCATCACCTGACCCCTGCCCTTAAAAACTGCACACACCAAAGCCCGTGCACAGACTCACCTCACTCCATCTTGGGCTCCATGAGCTCTGCCCAGGAGCGCAGCCAATAAAACATGCTCACTCATAACCATTTCTTCTACTTCCCTTTCTCTCGGATACCTAATTTCTTAAAACTTTTCATTCTGTATTTTGTCTTTTAATTGGGGGGGGGGGTTGACTTAATCTACTGCCTATTAAAATGTTTAATATGCTATGTAATATGTTTTAATATCATTTACTGAGACCAAATTTTTATCTTACCATTTCAAAACTGACTTAGCTCTTTGTAGACATTATTCACATATAAATTTAGGAAAAAGTTCTTAGAGTTAATTTTGGCTGCAATTTATAGGTTGATATGAGGAGCTTTGATGTCTTTAAAATGATGTCACTCTACACAAATATTATATCTCTTTGATTATTTAAAATTTTTAATGCATTTTAATAAATGTTTAGACTTTTCTTTTAGAAGGCCTGTGTTTTGTTAGTTTATTTGTAGATAATTTATATTTTCTACCACTTAATGTATATTATTTTATATGATATTTTTAGTAGGTAATTGCTAAGATAAAAAAATCACCTGAATTTTGTAACTCAAGTTTTTATCTGGAAAAATTGTTGAGCTTTCCTTTGGGTTCAAAAGTTTTTGAATTGTGTTTTCTGCAAATACTTAGTAGATGATTATATCATCCAATGATTTAAAATACAATCTCTTACTTTAAATAAACACTATAATGCCTGCAAAGATCTCCGCTTTTATATTAAAGAATGTTTACATTTTTACCCTTAATTATTTTCTGCTATCTGATGCAGAATTCCATTTTTTATTTGTATAGATATGGCATATATTAGCTATTTTTATTTTTTATTAATATTTAATATAGTCTCAGGCATTAAATTCTCTGTGCCTTCATTTTATTTCCTCTTTGAAGATTAAGGTTATTTCATGTCAGCTTAGAGAAAAATGTTTCCTGTTTCTTAGGTATAAATATTTACATCTATCAATTTTAAAATCTTATACCTTTGATTTCATTTTAAGCTAGCTGAGCTATAACTTTTGAGTTGAAACATCATCTCAAGTGTTGATATATCATGCACACTATAATTATATGAGCTGTTTTATGTATTTTTAAGTGATATTATATAACATGTCCATAACCATTACATACTTTTGAAATATTTTTGTATTCATATTCTATAACATTCAGCAGGTTCATTGTGATATTTGATTGCCTATCTGTACTCTGATGTTGATACTCTGATTTTATTTTGCTTCATATACTCCCAAGATGACTTTTTCTAATACTGTTTTAACAATCTTTCTCTATCAATTTATTTTATAAATTTATCATTTTGACAATATGTTGCTGTTTCCTGTGTTTTATCACATATTATTCTCTACTTTACATATACAGATTTGTCCTACTATATTATAGCTATATCATTGCTTAACCCTTCCTTTTTACATTTTATTTTAACATAGCACATTTGTCATGATTCTTTTTCTCTTAGTTGATTTTAATTGGGCAGGCCAAAAATGTTTCTCCCACCATTTTGAAACATGCCCTTTGTTGTTATCTTCTGATTTATCTTTAAGCTTACAGCTACTACATACCTGTTCTGTGCTGGGTACTTTTTAAAGTAACCTAAATAAAATATTTCTTGTAATTTTGATGCTGACTTTTTAAAGTAGTTACAGTTACTCGCCTTATTGTTTAAATGTGCAACAGAGACATAAAGGATTTAAAGAACTTGCTCATTTTCACAAAGCTAGGAAATCTCAGAGCTAAGATTTTGTAACTTAAAGCCACTTAAATTCTATCCTGTCATTTTCATAATATTTTTGATAAAATATGAAGATCAAAAATTTATTTCCAATTTAATCGAATTCTACCTCCACTTCAAAATTTTAGAGGGGTTATTTACTTTCCTATCATGGTAAAAGTCATGAATGAGTTCCAGATCTGCAAAACTGATTACCTTTCTTCAATACTATTGCTTCCACTGATCTGAAATTCAAGCAGAGACTAATCCAGGGCTATTTTAACAGTGATCCTAGGAAAGTACAAGAAAAGTCAATATATCGCGCAGCATCAAGATCACTTCTCTATACTCCAGACTCAGTTCAGCTGGAATGTCAGAGAAACTTGCTGAATGTCTCTCGGATTTGACCATACAAAGGACAGGAGATATTTCACCATTTGCTCCTGACCTCCATTAATTGAGGATTGTCTCTGAAAGTACTAAGTACCACATATTTCCAAGCTGTTCTTTCCTGTGAGATGAGTAGGTTTTCATGGTTTTGAAGAAAACCCAAGCCAGGAAGTGGGGTGTGCCTAGGGAGATACTCAAGACATGGCTGCATTCTCTTGGCACTAGTGACTGTAATTAGAACTAGAATCAACCTAAGCTAAATAGCTGTGGCATGGTTTACTAACAGTAACAGCTGTAGTACATACCCTGTGCTAATTTTACTCCACTTAAACTTACTCTGTCACTGGGTCTTCAAGAGAGGAATAAGGCAAAATCTAAATATAAATTAATAAAAGGATGTTATCATAACAAAGTAAATATTTACATAAAAGTTAGATGGAAAGGCAGTAAATAATCAATAGCATGCATATTCAAAATATCTTTGTGGTAATAGATGAAAATGCTGCAAGTTATAGAGGTTGCATTCAGTGGTGGTATTGGTGTGGCTAGTAGTGAGGTTTTGTTTTCTAGAATCCTAAATAGATTTTGAGATATTTAATACTGGAGTCCTTGACTTAGCACTCTTTCAATCCCTATATCTAGAACATCTACTAATGGAAAACTCAGTATATATATGATGATACGATGATAAAGACGATATGATAATGCCACCTATTTTAGATTCTGGAAAGGATGATTTTTTCAGTACTTTTGAAGGAGGTCATATTTATCTTCTGCAAATGCATAGAGACATTTTCATGTTTAGTTTAGAAACTTTTTGTATATTGTTTTTGCTGAAGGAAAATAAGTGGAAAATTCACTAAGGTATTCACACTAAATCATATGTTGGCATAGCTGAACAATATGCAAATGGAATGAGTCAGTTTCATATATTCGTGCTCAACCTCTGGCTCAATTCTACTTTCATTGCATCATAAAACAGGAACCTTTGAAAATTAAAAGATCTCTACTTGCTCTTGGTTATATATTGCATTATTGATGAAGCACTTAGTATTACAAAGCACCTGTTTACTTTTGAAACATTTTGCTCTGTTCAAGGTAATCTGTGAGAATGTGTGCATGTGTTATGTTCACAGATAACAAGATACAATAGTGAGAAAGAGAATAATGCAATGAATTATTATTACTGAACTCTCAGCAGAATTTCATATAGATGGTGCTGTGTATTCTGTCACTACAGACAAGAGCATCTAGAAATCAGCTACAGAACAATGCTTAACAGTTTATTTAATACCTAAAAGTGATTGCAGTAGCACTTTGGGAGGATACATTGCCAGGGAACAATAAGGCAGCTATCATCTAGATGACCCTGGGGAGAGAATAGTTCCAGTGCATATGTAAATCTCCCTCACATCAATAAATCATTTTTAGCACAGCTAAGAGACTGTCAATCTTTAATAGAAATGGAAGGGGTTTTTCATGTTATCAATTTCATAAGTGAAATTACTCACTTGAAGTCAGTAACTTAGAAGCAAAGTGAAATAAAGCAAAAGCAATAAAATTAAAATCCTGGAAGGAGCATCTAAGCCAAACAGTAGATGTAGTATGATGATTTAAAGATAGATTATATGATGTGCATGTACACATATACTGTCTTTAGCCCATCAACCCACAGCCTTTGTTGATTATTTTTCTAACAGGATTAAGTTAAAATATGATTGTTTAATTCTCATGGAGAAGTAAATATTTGGAATGAAGCTTAGCTAAGGTGAAAAAACAGTCAATGTGGATCTTTCTCAAAATTCACTTGTCAGTCTTTATTTTATGTTAACAAAACATTTGAAACTCTAGTGTCAGGCATTTCAAAATACCCTTCTGTGTTTCAGCTTTAACACCATTTTGGAGACTGTTGTTAGTTTTGATTGATGAAGCATTTCATAGTAATGTATGCTTTTTTAAAAATTATTTTAGAGTTTTTCTACCTTGTATTCTCTAGTTATTTATTATTTGAAATCATTAGACCCCAATTTTTTTGTAAATAGGTATATTTATTTTTCAAACATTAAACTACATATTAATGTGTATTTTATAGTACTTATTTATTTATCAAACATCTATGGACCAGCCTCCATTTGAGGAAGCAGCCACTTCTACAAAGTTTGACTAGCGTGAGCCCACAGAACTGCGAGACCTTCCAGCCACATGAAGAGGACATGTAATGTTAGACCCCAGGTGGGAGAGAGAGAGATTAGTCAAGGGACACTGAGGTCCTAGACCTGTGGTGGAGGAGTCATTTTCACATGGAACCTCCAGTCCCACCCACCCCAGGAATGACTGACCAAACTCTTACTAAATTCCTGATATACTGTGAGAAAAATTAAATAATTGCTTTAAGGTGCTGCATTTTTGAATAGTTTATTAGGTAGAAATACAGTCTTGATCTGATCTAATTATCAGACCTATTTTGCTCTCTCAAGATTCACTATCACTCTATTTTATTCAAGATACTGAGGCTACTTCTTACCCTTTTATTAAATATTACCAATGGAGGCTCTTCTCAAAGCATATGAAAAAGACTCTGAAATGAGCTAATAAGGTATATAACTTTATTGAGGCAGATATTAAGTTTGTTTGCTTGAACGTTTCAATATTTGTAATCTTTCAGAGGGACTGGGCACACTTTGAATTTATAAGGATAGTGAATTTAGCAATTAGCTCTCTGCAAAAAAGGGAAAAATAAATGTTTTTTAACTAATTTCCACATAGATAGGGGAGGAACACTATTGGAAAAGTCCCCTGGGCCAAATTTAAGGAATTTTATTGAAATAAAAAATTATTATTTTTGTCCATAGGAGTGTGTGAGTAGTTCTGAGAATGTCTTAGGTACAAAAACCTCTGTGATAAATTGCAATTCAAAATTTCCTCAAAATGTTATACTTTTTTCAAATAACTTGCTTCAGCATTTAGTAATAAATTTGTCTCTTTAAATAGCATATAGATGATATTTACCTATCAAAAATCTACATTCTTATAAAAAACAGTATGCACTCATATTAGTTGTTATTACTGATTTTTTTAATAATTTCTACATGATTATTTTTTCCACAATGTTTAACATTTGATTCTTCTTTTTGCCCCAGCTTGCTGAATATTTTCTTGCTTTTCTTTGCCTGCATCAACTTATAAATTTCAGTATTCCTACTTTTTTTTTTTAAGTGCAACTATATATTGTAATACTTACTTTAACAATTTAGCTATCATTTTCCCCCATGGAAAGATGCAGGATACAATTAAAATTACTTTGTTACATTTTTGTCTGCTAATAATTCAAGACTAATTATACATCAAGAAAGATACTGAACATACAAAATATAAAAATGCTCAATGACAATGCCAAGGAAATGAAAAGAAAAGCTAAATACTTTTTCTTTGGATGACATATTTTGAATTGAAACAACCCCAGATTATATAAATGACAGATGAGGCATGTGATTTAGTTTCTTATCACTCCAATGCCTTTAATAGTTAGATATACATATTAATGTCTTTCCAATGAGGTGCATATTCATTCACAGTTGCTTTCAGAGTCAGAAAGTGGTTGGAATTTAGCATGAATTCCTTCTTCAGCTTGTAGTGTTATTTGTTTTTTTTTTACATGGACAGGCACCAGGAATCGAACCCAGGTCCTTTGGCATCACAGACAAGCATTGCTGCCTGCTGAGCCACCATGGCCTACCCTATAGAGCTATTTTTAATTGTATTAGTTGTTCGTGCAATTATGTATCAACATAAAAGTTTTTGTTTTTCTTCTAATCTTGATGATATCATAATTTTGTTAACAATTATCAAGTGAATCAATAAAGTTATTGGAACTCTGAATTTGTAAAATTATACATAGGAAAGTGATGCAAAGTGGAAGCCAGATAATTTTTTAATTAAATAAGTGTTAATATAATTCATATCAAAAACCTTAAACCAAGTGTTTGGGAAATTATGGGTTATCTCATAGAAATAAAAGTATTTTCAACTTTTGATAATTATTTCTGACTTTTAGCCTTGTGGTAACAGCAAAATACCAAAGGAAAATTCATATCCATATTTCATTCTTTATAATAACTCTCTGATAAAAATTGGAGATTCAAGGATTTAATTCATTCAAATTCAAATAACCAAATACTCTATAGTTTTCTTAAAGAAAATATATGTGAGTCATATTTTGAAATTAGGAAGAGAATTTTAAAATATTCCAATTTAAATTAATCAATTTAGTCCTCTTGCCATAGTTTGCAAACAGATTTTAAAACTTTCTTCTTCTTATTTATCCAGTGTTCAGTTCTTAAAACACTTATTGCATTAACCACTAAAGGACACTGTGCTCATTTGAAACTATAGTGCATGCCAAAAAAGTTATTTTTTTTATCTTGATTCAATATTGTTGGGGAGGATCTTTTTGATTAAGTTGTTTCCATAAAAATGTGACTCACCCAATTGTGGATGGGAGCTTTTGATTAGCTGGTTTCCATGGAGATGTTTATCCACCCATTCAAGGTGGGATTGCATACTGGAGTCCTTTGAGGAAACCATTTTGGAGAAAGTTTCCAAGTCAACACCAGACCCAGATGTCTGGAGATGCAGAAAGAAAAGCCTCCAGGGAAGGTGTTTGAAATGAAAAACCAAAGGATCAGAAGAAGCCAGCCATATACCTTCCCAGATCTGCCTTCATATACCTTCCCAGGTCTGCCTTCCTTGAGTGAAGGTATTGACTACTGGATGCCTTAGTTGGAACATTTTTTGCGGACTTCGAATTGTAAACTTCTAACTTAATACATTCTCTTTACAAAAGCCAACCCATTTCTAGTATATTGTATTTCCTACAGCTTTAACAAACTAATAGATTTTGTACCAGAGAAATGGGGTGTTGCAGTTTGCAAATACCAAACATGTTGGAATGGCTTTTTAAATGAATAAAAGGAAGTTCTGGAGGAGTTTTGAGGAACTATGTAGAGAGTGCCCAGAATGCTTTGAAAAGATTGTTGGTAGAAATATGCATTCTAAAGATACTCTGATAAGGGTTTAGAGAGAAATGATGGATGTATTATTGCAAACTGGAAGGAAGGTGATCTTTGTCTTAAAGTGGCAAAGAATTTAGTCAAATTGAATCCTGATTTGTCATGGAAGTTAGAAAATGAAATTGGTGATCCATAGTATTTAGCTGAAGAGATTTCCAAACTAAATGTGGAAATGAAGCCTGACTTCTCCTTGCAGTTTATAGTGAAATGAGACAGGGAAGGGTTAAGCTGAGAACTGAACTCTTGGGTACAAAGAAACCAAAAATTAATAATCTGGAAAATTTTAGTCTTCCAGGAAGGAAGGCCCCAGAGACTAGTACACCATGTGAGGATTTAACCAAATATGGAACCAGTCATCATTGCAGGACAAGCCAGGATTGGAGATGGAGCTATCTAGAAAAGATTTGTGGAAAGTCCTTATGTTTGATGATTATGATCCCAGTATACTGTGTAGAGAACTAACAAGTGTGTTGTGGGATCTGTATAAATGGAATCATTGCCAGTCTGGACTAAACAGGACAGAAAAAAGACAAACTAAAGGAAGAACAACTTCAAAAGCATAACCATGGAAGCTAAGACCTCTGTAAATGAATCTTTCATTCATTAAAAATAAATATTATCTGGATGTGCCTTCTGGTTATTGCCAGAAAACTTATTAAAACACAATATTCAATACAGCCCCTGTTATTCCTCCTATCTCTTTTTTTCTGGGAGGGTGCATGTTCCAGGAATCGAACCTAGGTCTCCCGCAAGGAAAGCAGGCATGCTACCACTAAATGATTCCTCCCTTCTCCTTTTATCAGGAATAAAATTATCTCAGCCAATACTTCTTACTGGTAATCTTAGATGTAAATGCTTAAATTATGTTTTCTAAAAATTTTCACTTATTCAAAAATTATTTTTTTATTTTAGGCAGAGTTCAAATCAAACATTATTCCTTAGTGATGTGTTCAAAGTATTTGAAATCTAATGAGAATTCAAAATTATTATGTCACTATTATCAAAACTTTTATTAGGCTCATAATTTGCACTGTTTCATCAAATGCTTAATATGGAGAACATCCAGTAACAATCTGCAATATTTCCTTAATTTAAAATATTATTTTCTCCTTTCCTACTCTTTTTTCCATATACCTAACATGTTATTTCTTTGTATTTGCTTCTACAGCTGAATAAATACAAATGATTATTTATGGCAGATCCTGATGATAGATCCTGTAGATCCTGCAGGTAATTTGTCATTAGTTTAACATGTGTGAGCACCACAAAACCAATTATAAACTGGTCTAATATGGTTAACTATTTAAAATCAGCCTTATCTGAAGCATGGACTTCAAAATACATGTAATCAAAATCTCAAGCCTAGTGTGACCATCTGTCTATTTAATATAAAGTATACTATAAATACTATACTATACTATATATATATACATATATATATATATAGCTTTTATATAATCATTTAAAGAGGTAGGAAATTCTAATTAAAATAAGTAAAAGAAGAATCCATGAATTAAAGAAAAGATAAGAACTATAAACTCTTGAGATTACTTATTTATATTAGTCTTGACTCAACAATAGTCTTGAACTGAATGAACAGTTACTGCAAATGCCTCAATTCTGATTTTTATTAAAGTGAAAGTATATTATTGCAAATATAAAGGAAAAATTGGAGTCTCTCACTCAAAAAATGAAAAATCTGTCCAAACATGTGAGTGCCACTTCATCTTCTCCTCCTCAACACTGTATCACTGTCAACTTTTGCTCCCTTTCAACCACAACTGAAGAAGAGGTTGCTGTTTGAAATGAGATTGTCGCAGGTGGTAGCATCAATCGCAGCTATGCTTAAGAATATTCTTCAAGTTTTTATTTTTTTATCTCCTAAAAAAAAAGTTATTATTATTATCTCACATTTTATTACTATCTCATTTTGTCAATAAACTCAAGTAATGATATCATTCTTCAAGAATATATTCTGTATAATTTAGGCACTTAGAATTTTTGAACATTTACTATGTATGAAGAATATCACTTGTTGAGGCATGTGAAGTAAAACCAAGACATAGTAAAACAAGACATTTGCTCTTAAACAATTTTAAACAAGACTAGTCAAATGACAAATGATTAGATTAAAAAACAGAGCAATTGCAGAAGAGATTATGTGATATTACTGAAGATATCTGAAAAATTTTATAAACAGGCTTCCTGTCTACTACAAAATAAAAAGTTAGCACGAGTACCATGGCACTTATTGTATATCCATATAGTTAACACCATTGCCAAGGACATCATTTTTTACTGAAAAAGAGAGCTTATATTGAGATATATTTTGGTGCTATCAGGATTTAAGTGCATAATATTTCAGGATGTTTTACCATTTAAGATGAATAATAAATATAAGAGATAAACACTGAAGTTTATTTCTATGTAAACTCTATATATAGAGTTTATATAGAATTTATATACATTTGTGTGTGTGTATATATATATATAGAACAAATGCAATATGTGATCTATATGATCCTATTCTAGTTGAGTCAAAATGGTGACTTGGGTCTTCTGGTTAGAAAGAAGCAAAGACTGATCTGCCTTAGTTTTTTCAACAAAAGAAAAATGGCAACCCATCATAAGGGTCTTAATAATTTCACTCTTGTATGTTTATGAACTGTATCAACAAAGTTTCAAATAAAGAAGGCAAGGTCATCTTATAATAAGATAATACTCTTCAAAGTTTTAGTGTACATTTCCTCCCAAATAAACCATAATAAACATTTTAATCATAAAATTTGAGCAAATGCTCTAACAATTTTTTTTTTAGGTAAATGAGAGCTTGTTTCACTCCTCCAAGGTAAGGTGCTGACATTTAAAGAGATGCCTGCATATAATTATTCTTTGTGCCTTTTCTTTCCATTTAATACTGAGAAAAAAAATCCCTTCATATTTTTCCCCTGTAAAATATTTTCATAAATGGCAAAACTGAACAAATCATCAAATGCCAATGAAAACTGGCCTGTTTACCACTTACCCTGTGCTGCAACTATCATAACTATAGATTCCAAACAGCAATCATAACTAGGCATTCCAAGCAAAACAGACACTTGGTATTTTCCTTAATTCTTAAAATCTTCTATTTAAAATATGCAGATATCTGTATCTCTTTAAGCACAAACTCCCCTATACATGTATGCCAAAAAACAACCTACCCAAATATCATAACCTCAAAACCAACACACAAACTGACAAACCAATGCCCAACAAAATAAAGCAATTTCTAGAAATCAACATTCTTCTCTGCCATTACTTGGTTTAACTTTTGACTCTCCTGGTCCACCATTTTAGTTCTAATTTCTCCAACAAGGTTACCCATAAGGCATCCTCTGTCAATCAAAACCCACTCATAGGGTAGGCCTTGGTGGCTCAGCAGGCAGAGTTCTCACCTGCCATGTTGGAGACCAGGTTGATTCCCGGTGCGTGTCCCTGCAAAAAAAAAAAAAAGCACTCATAGCTGTCTTATATCCAGCACAACTTTGTACCTAAGTTGGCTTATTTTTCATACATAACAGAAAAACATGAAAAAATAGAAAATTGATTATTAATTCCAAAAAATTTTATCAATAGCTCATTATTCATACCAAGGGTACTGAATATATCCTTAAATAACTTACAGAAGTATATTTTATATTTGCCAGACAGGAACTGAACTGAGCCTGCCTTCTCTGCCCAAATCTAACTCTTCTCATTTATATAAAAACATTCTATCTTAAAGGTATGGAAACAGGATAAGAACTCTTCTTTTTCCCTGGTAATGAGATTTTAACTAGAATACAACAAATATAATTTTAAATAACTCATTGAATAAACAAAGATCAAATACTTATAATTAGAATTCATTTTGTAATTAAGCAGAATATACTAATACAAATTAGATGACCAGAAAATTGTTTCATTTTTTCACACGGATCATATATATATTTTTTTATTCTAGGGAGATCAAGCAAATATAAACTTTCCCAATAGTCTTTAAAAATGTACTCTTCTAAAAAAATGTTACTTTTTGTTTTACCTGAAATTAGTTTTACTCAAATACTCTTCATTATTCAGATTGAGTTTCTGACCTATATAATTTTCTTTCTCTGAATATATTCTCTCAACATTTCTTAGAAGGCAGGTCTACTGTTAAAACACATTATCTCATTTTTTGTGTTTATCTGGGAAAATCTTTGCTCTTTTTCATTTTTGAATAGTATATTTTTCTTGGATACAGAACTCTAAATTAGACTTCTGGGAACATGACACAATATAATAGGCTGAGTTCACCCTTACACCATGGAAGAACTAGAGAAGTGACAGAAAAATAACTAGGACAGTAGTTTCAGGGTATGAGTGACCAGAGAGGGACTTCTACATTATATACAGAGTACCTGCATGAAAAAGTAGAGAAATTATGATTGAGAAGATGGGGTGAGTTTATTCAGTCATGATTGCATCTGGGACAGGCTGCAATGGGCAAACAAGAGTGGATGGAGAAGGAATGGCATGCTCCCACACTCCTACCTCCACAGCCAGCTTAGGAGATCCTCCCTCTCAACTCCACAACTGGGAACTCTATTAGGGAACTCAGAAGCCAATAGACTTGGCTTACCTATGTACAGAAGACCTTGTTGCCAGTGCAGTGTCTACCCCTGACACCTAAAACAGGTTGCTATGAGCACATTATTTCAAAAGATTGGGGGTTCCTCCATTTGGGAGGATGAGGGCAACCAGAGCAGAACCAATCTAACAACTGATGAGAAAAAAGAGACTCCCTAGATCCTACTACCTCTATCCAGTATCTATGGAAGTCCACAGAGTGCACAGGGAGAGAATCAAGAATGGGGGAGTGAACCATGCCACACCACCAGGCACTGTTGGGCTGGTTGTGGGTAGGGGAAGTTTAAATACTCAGTCTCACAGCCTGTGGTCATTCCGCATGGAAACTTGGGGTCCTAGAGGCCCATCATGCCATCAAGTAAATTCTCTGTTGAAGCACACATTGCCCACTACCTTGCCCTGTGTTTGGTGGCTTTCAGCATACATGGAGAACTGCAGCCTTGACTGGATTTGCATTTGGTATCAATTCTGCTAGGCTGGCTGATGCAATTAAGGACAGATGGGCCTGAGGGGAAATTGGAACAATTAATCAATCATGGTTACATTAACTTCAATGGGTGGGCTACAAAATATAAAAAAAGACTCTAGAGAATGTAAAGAAGAATTTGGAAGAAGGAGTAGAATAGTGGACCTTACAGAAATGAAAGATACTATAGAAATGCAATAACAGATTTAAGGAAGCAGAAGACAGAATAAGCAAACTAGGAGAGGACAACTGAATTCAAACACACCACAAAAAGAAACAAATTATTTGAATTGGATCTCAGGGAAATGATGGACAACATGAGTGCATACATATAACAATCATTGGTGCCCCCGAAGGAGAGGAAAATGTTAAGGGCTAGGAAGATTATTTGAGGAGATAATTGGGGAAAACTTCCCAATCCTTATAAAAGACATGAATAGGAAAATCAAAGAAGCCCATTAATTCCAAATAGAATAAATCCAAATAGACCCACTCTGAAACACATATTAATCAGACTGTCAAATGCTGAAGAGAGGCAGATATTCTTGAAAGCAGCAAGAGAAAGCAGTTCACCACTTACATAATACTAAGTTCAGACTGCTCAACAGGCACCATGGAGATGGCAAGGCAGTGGTATGATATATTTAAGATGCTGAAAGAAAATTTTCCAGTCCAGAATTCTTTATCCAGCAAAGTTGTCCTTTTTATAAACAAAGAATTTATAAGAGGTGATATATAGGAAAAACTATCTATTACTTGCTATGGTCTCTATTTAACAGGGAATACCTCACTAGTATCACAGAAATACTAAGAGTAAATATTTGGAGGTGGAGGGAATAAGAGTTAAAGGGAGTTTTGGATATTTCTTTGATGTGGGTGTGTCTACCTGCTATCTTTCTCTTTGGAGCAATGAATATTGCCTACGATTGAAAGTGATGATGATTGTACAACTAAGTGAAGTACTGTGAGACATTGATAATTTATTTTGTATAGACTATATGCCATATAAGTAAATTTTAACCAAATCTGTAAAATTAAATTTAATAAATAAACAGAAATATTCAAGTGCTAGTAAAATTGAGTAGAGAAAGTTATACCTGTTCAAGGATAGTAAGGTAACAGAGTGGTGCAGCTCCTCTAAAAGTCAATGAAGTGGATCCACAGGAGGCTAAATATAGGGTTGCCACATAATTAGGCATTCCTTTGCTGGGAATATATTCAAAATAAAGCAGGGACTCAAAAAGACATTTTCACAATGCTGTTTATGACAATATTATTAATGATACCCATTGATGGGAAGTAGTTCAAGGGTACATCAGTTGAGAGTCAAAACTGGTGTATATATATATGATGGGAATGAAATAATGAGGCATGCAACAAGGTGAATGAAACTTGAGAACATTATGTTGAGCAAAATAAGCCAGATGTGAAAGGACAAACATTTTAGGATCTCTTTTAGAAAAATACTTATAAGAAAATTGGGGCCAAGCTTGTAAGCTACTACAGCATTCACACTTATTTCTAAACTCTAAGTGGTATTTCTACATTCTTTGAGATACTGTGCTGTATGTGTTTAACCTGGTAATTACCTGGAACTTTGGGTACCAGTTTGGCACCTAATACTTAGAGTTCTACAGCTTTGAAATTCAGCATTGCTCCATGCAGCAATTGTTTAAAAAGTTGTGTCTGTTTGCAAGTTTCTGAAATGCAATGTACCCAAATTGTTATGGCTTGTAGGCTTGTATAAAGGGAATTTAATAAGTTACAAGTTTACAGTGCTAGGGAAGTGAAAGTATCCAAATTAAGGCACCAAGGGGTTACTTTCACTCAAGAAAGGCCAACGGGTAAGGAACACTTCTATCAGCTAGGCAGTCATGTGGCTGGCATCCTTGCCCCTTGTTCCTGGACTCCATTGCCTTGGCCTCTTTTCCTGTGGGGGTTCCTCATGTTGCTTCTCCAGAGCTGGCTTTCATTTCTTGGCTTCCCTTCATTCTCTCCATATTATAACTAGTTTAACATCTCATGGTGATACCTGCTGGACTCCAAGCATCTCCAAACATCCAGGTCTTTTCTCTCTGAAGCAATTGTTCTCCATACATCTACATCTGGTCTCTCTGTCAGTTTTAAGGCTCCTATTGTTTTTGACTCCAAAATGTTTCCTCTTTTAAAGTACTCCAGTAAACTAATCAAGACCCACTGGGAATGGGTGGAATCACATCTCCATCTAATCAAAAGTCACACCCACAATTTGGTGCATCACATCTCTGTGAAGATAATTTAATCAAGTTTCCAACCTGCAATGCTGAATCATGATTAAAAGAAATGGCTGCTCCCACAAGATTGGATCAAGGTTAAAACACAGCTTTTGGGGGTACATAATATTTTGAAATGAGCACAGAGGCCAAAAAAAAAAAGATCAAACTTCAGTTAGAAATAAGAACACAGCCAACCTGGTTGGGGACAAGGCAAACCAAAATGCAGAGTGTTTTGGTTTGTTGCCTGATGCTGGAATGCAATATACCAGAAATGGAATGGCTTTTTAAAAAGGAATTTATTAAGGTACAAGCTTATATATCTAAGGCCATAAAAATTTCCAGACTAAGACATCCAGGAAAAGATACCTTGACTCAAGGAAGGCCAATGTCTGTCATGTGGGAAGGCATGTGTCTGGCATGTGCTGGTCCTTGTTACCAGTTCTGTTGCTCCCAACTTAAGATTTCCTCTCTAAGCATTGTTATGGGGCTTCACTTAGCTCCTCTGGGACACAGCTTTGGGCTCTGACTTGCTTGGCATCTCATGGAAAGACACATGGTAATGTGTGCTGGGCTCTGAATTTCCAAATGTCCTTTCTTAAGCATCTGCTCCCACTGTTGGAACTCCAAGCATGTCCGAATATCTGTGTCTCTGTCAGTTCTGAGCTTTCCTCAAAATATTTCCTCTTTTAAAGGGCTCAAGTAAAATAACTAAGACCCACTTTGAAAAGGCAGAGTCACATCTCCATCTTATCACAAGGTCACAACCACAATTGGGCATGCCACATGGCCACAGAAGTAATCCAATCAAAAGGTCACACCCACAATTGAGTGGGTTAATCTACATGGAAACAGTCCAGCCCAGTCAATATTGTAAATTTCCACCTTACAATATTGAATCAGGATTAAAGAAATATGACTGTCCTCACAATACAAGATTGGAACAAGAAAAAAGGAAGTGGCTTTTCTGAGGTACATAACAGCTTCAAACAAGCACACAGAGTAAAGAATGATATTGTCTATATTTTAGGACTTCACTTATTATATGAGACCAAAAGAATACATGCTTATTTTGTCCAAAACTTAAATTTCCTGCAACATACAATCTAATGTAACCTATCTGGGCAGTTCATTTAAACCATGTAAACATAGGGAGCATAGAATTGTGATTGACCCTTTGTGAGTTTGCATAGGTTAATGTAAAACCTGGATATATTCCAAGGTGTGTTGGTCAGATAATTAAATTTTTTTCAAAGTCTTTTGAGGGCCTAGAGAAAAAATATGGGACTACAAAACTTTCCCACCTCATAATTCCCTGATACTCTCTCAAAAATTAGGGACTTCCAAGTTAATAGGCCAAGCCCTTGATCTTGAGAGGTTTGTTCCTGTTGAGCTTATTTCTGTTACAAATAAGCTAAGCCTACCCATAATTATCCTTAAGAATCACTTCCAGAGTACCTCTTCTATTGCTTAGATATCACCTTTCTCTCTCTCTCTCTAGCTCAGCTCTACAAGTAGAATCATTACCTTCCCCTTTACATGGTACATGATATCCAGGGATGCAAATCTCCCTGGCAACACTGGACATGACTCCCAGGGATGAGTCAGACCCCAGCATTGCAGAATCAACAATGCATACCTGACTGAAAAGAAGGAAAGAAATGTAACAAAATAAGGCATCAGTGGCCAAGAGACTTCAAATAGAGTCAAGAGGCTATTCTGGAGGTTACTGTTATGCAAGCCTCAGAGATTGATAATTGCCATGGTATGCCAACCCCAAACCAACAGTATTCCTGAAAACCCTAAAGAATACCCAGGGCTCTATCTGAGATTCTATAAAAGTTTCAGTCACTAACTTTATTTTTGAGAAACCAAAAGACAACATATTGTGCCTTTGCCAGTTAAGCCCTGAAACCTAGAGGTGCCAGTCTCTCCAAGAACATCAACCACTTGCATCCCACTTTCCCATAATATTGACATCCCTTTTCAACATGAAGAAGTTAGAATGGTTATTGCCCAAATGTCCCTAAAGATTGGGAGAAGGATCAAATAAGAAAAAAAATAGTTGTAACAGAGAAGATATGATTAACAAATGAGTATTATTGCTGAATCATTATATTTATATTTCCTTTTAATCTCAATCTCAAGTGTCTTAGAATAGCTAGAAGTAAATACCTGAAATTATGGAACTGCAACACATACCATACTTTGATATTATTTCTATTGCTATTTGTTAAAATGTACTTTGAAATTTATTGATAATTTTTCATATATGTCATATTTCACAATAAAAATGTTGAAAAAACAAAACAAAACCCTAGATTAGTGGGTTTCCCTGCTTTTGGCTTCTCTCAAGATTTTCCATTTGTCTTTGATATTCTGCAGTTTGAATATGATTTGTTTATATGTGTATATTATTGTTTTAAACCATTTTTTGGTGGTCTCTCAGCTTCCTAGCTCTGTGGTTTGGTGTCTTTCATTTATATGGAAAATTCTAAACCTTATTTCATAATTCTCCCACAGTTATTGGATAGTCTGTTCTGTATTTTTCAATTTTCATCTCTTTGCATTTCAATTTTTGAAGTTTCTATTGATGTATCTTCAAGATCAATGATTCTTCACTCAGACATGTCAAATCTAATGATGAGCCCATCAGAAGGATATGTTTTTGATCCCCAGGCTTCTCAAAGTAGAAACTCTGCCAACAACATCTTGATTTTAGACTTCTTGCCCTCCACCAAAATTGTAAGCCAATAATTCCTTTTGCTAAGATAAAACATTTTATGATATTCATCATAGCAGCCCTGACTGACCAAGACAAAACACCTTCTTCATTTCTGTTAAAGTATCTTAATTACTAGCATTTGCTAGCATTTCTTGTGACTCTTTCTTAGAATTTTTATCTCTCTGTTTATATTGCTAATCTATTTTTGCATATTGTTCATTTTATCCATTACACCCTTTAGTATATTCATCATAGTTATTTTAATTTCCTGGTGTGATACTTCCAACATTCTTCATCTGATTCTGATGCTTGCTTTCTCTTTAGATTGTGATATTTCCATCTGTTATGTCTTGGAATTTTTTTTTTTTCTGTTGGAAGTTAGACATGATGTATCAGGTAAACGTATGGAGGTCAATTAAACTTTACTGTGAGGTTTTATGGTTTTCTGCCTAGGAGTTAGTCTATGCTTATCTTTTGCTATAGCTGTTGGTGTCAAAGTCTAAAATTTCCTCCGGTGTCTTCATTTTTGTCTTCCTTGTTGTCTATTGGGATCCCTGGAGATTTCTTAAGTAATGTCAGAACTTTGAAGTACTTTCCCTTGAATAACCCACCTATTGTTATAAGGGTGCTATTAACATTGTGGTTGGGGAAGAGAAAGCATTCTATAATCTTATAATCAGGGCTAGATCTTTTTGTGAGACTGAGTTCCTGAGCAGTGACATTCACAATCGATTCTCAGTTTTATATCCCCTTTAGATGAGATGGTAAGACTATACACAGTAGGAGATTTATATTTCCTGACCTCCACATCAAAGGCTGGGGAAGACTGAATCTAAGACTGTCTCTATAGATTTCAGGACAACAGTTTGCTGTGTATTGTCCATTCATTGATGAATGTAAGAAGCGTTGTTGTTTTTCAGTTTCTCTGCTTTATTTTCTTGGCATTATAATGAGAGTGATGACTTACAAGCTCTTTACATGTCATATAACCTAAAACATTATTAAACTCCGAGAATTCATACATTGACTACAGAGGGAAGCAGGATTGAACAAACCTACATCAATTTGTAAAGGACTGTATGTGGAATATTACATAGGAAGCAAGTAAAATGCATGATCAGGCACTGAAAACCCTGTTGGAATACATAGTAAATTGTCCCCCAGTGGGAGACTTATGTAATTTATCTTGTGGAGGGAGTTATTAGCTATGCTGGTTTGAAATGATGTGTGTACCCAAGAAAAGCCATGTTTAAATCTTAATCCCATTTTGTAAAGGCAGCCATTTTTTCTAATTCTTATTCAGTATTGAATGTTTGAAACTGTAATTAGATCATCTCTCTGGAGATGTGATTTGATCAAGAGTGATTATTAAACTGGATTAGCTGGAGGCATGTCTCCACCCATTTTGGTGGGTCTTGATTAGTTTCTGGAGTCCTATAAAAGAGGAAACATTTTGGAGAAAGAAAGAGATTCTGAGAGAGCAGAATCACACAGCCAAGAGAAGCAGAGTTCACCAGCCAGTGACCTTTGGAGATGAAGAAGGAAAATGCCTCTTGGGGAGCTTCATGAAACAGGAAGCCAAGAGAAAAAGTTACCAGATGATGCTGTGTTCACCATCTGTCCTTCCAGATGAGAGAGAAACTGTGACTGTGTTCACCATGTGCCTTCTCTCTTGAGAGAGAGACCCTGAAATTCATCAGCCTTCTTGAACCAAGGTATCTTTCTCTGGATGCCTTTGATTGGACATTTCTACAGACTTGTTTTAATTGGAACATTTTCTCAGCCTTAGAACTGTAAACCAGCAACTTATTAAGTTCCCCTTTTTAAAAGGCATTCCATTTCTGGTATATTGCATTCTGGCAGCTAACAAACTAGAACATTAGCCCTACATAATGTTTGTATCAGTCCTTCCATTAAACTGTATCCATATAAATGTATGTTGGTTTCATACCTACAACTGCGGCTGATGAGTCTTGTTGGAAAAATTCTTTCAGTCATGAATATTTGTGTCACAATAAATGATCTTCAGATTTAATTAGCCCCAAGATCTCTTTGTTTCTCTAGTTGACTGAATATAACACAAGTGACATTTGCCATGACTAACATACTTTTCTGATGAAAACTACTTTGGCCAAAGGCCTGAGGCCCAAGCATCAAGGTCAACAAATGAAAAATGGGGCCCATTAAGCCACAAAGTGGTCTGGTTTAAATTGGGCCATCCAAGACTGTCAATGATAATTAGTTCATCTAATGAGGTTAACTCCCTCTTTAATTAGGAAGGAATGAATTGTCTGCTGAAAAACATGAACAAGAAAGTCAACTGGTCTATAGAAGCAGAGACGTTAAGCAAACAAAAAGAAAAAATTAGTTAGTTCCTATTGTTGGTTTAGATTATTTTTAATTTTCAGAAAAAGTCACATAACTTTTAACAAGTTATTATTTTCCTAAGCTATTCCCTTTTTGTTACACCTAAAGGAAACTCATGCAGAAAAAAGCTACCCTTCATAATGGAGAGTTATTAGAATAGTTACTGCAAACGAATATGGAGCTATCTGGTGCATAAAGGCAGGATATGATACAATGAATAAATCTGCCTCACAGATGGAAAGCTAATTGCTGTTTATATCACTAAAGACATTACTTACTCAGGTGATTTTGACATTGGCCAAAAAAGGAATTAGTAAGAGTTAGAATTGGAAGTGCTGTTGCTCCTATACCCAAAGGTATCAGGAATAGAAATACTATATTTAACAGCTTGTTCTTGGAAAATAAGGCAACATGTAGTGAAAGGAGGAAAAAGTCCCAGTTTGCCTGCCTTGAAGAATATAGGAAAATTCAGTGTCACTAAGTGAGCTTACCAGTATGTTCTTCTGTAGACTCATCTAACAACTTGAGTATTTTACCCAATGTCCAGGCATTTGCTGTTGTCATCACCATTTTTGTCACAGCCTAACTTTATGGGTCTTGACTGTTCAATATAAGTCATTATGAACTTTAACGTAACCCTGCAGTAAACTGTTTCTCAGAAAGCAAATGGCATAATTACTGGACGCCATTTCACTGACCAAACAAGTCTTCATCCTCAAAAAATATTTTGTTTTTTTTTTTTAGTAATAGATTTCTTCCAAGTCTTTAAGTTAAGCCACTTCAACACCCTTAGCATGATCTCTGCAGATAATCTCATTTACAGAAATGGTCTTCCTTCTTCTGTAAGGAGAAATATAAATGGAGAAGTGTTTATTTGCCCACCAGTATGTAGTCATACTGGTGTATGAAGTTGTGCATCAGTTTCTGCTGACAAATTTCTCCCAGTTTACTCTCACATGCCAAATGCATACAATTCCTCCAGTTGGTCTTGAAGATTGTTAATATATGTTCGTAGGAATTGAATTGCTTTAGACAGACTAAAGACATTTAGCTGTTAAGTATTGCTGTCAGGAACTAGCTTTGGAATTGTTTCTTCCCAGTTTTGACATCTAATTGCTATAAAACTTGTGTGTTGTGACCTGATTGATCAATTACTTAGTTACAGGAAACTGATTCTAGACTTCTAAACAGAATCCTGCAAATCTATGTCTAATTCAGTAATGTGGGTCCAAGCCTAGTAGTAAGCTGGAGATCTTGCTTGGGGTGCCTGGCTATTATGCCAGTGCCAGTCTTCCATCTCAGACAAATCTATCAAATCCATATGTATTTGAGCTGTTTCTTCTGGGGCAGTTGACCAAACCATAGTCCACCCCAATGGCTACCTTAGGCTCTCCTCCTATCCCTCATTACTTAGCACAATCTTTTGTCCAAGTTTTGCCTTGTGGGGATAGGAGCCCAGTTCCCATCTCAGCCTGGCACTTAGGATTTCAATTATGTTTGTAAACACAATCTTTTGGAAAATCACTCAAAATCAATGACATCAGAAATATTCTAGAGTAATCTGAAAGATAGTAGCTTGGCCAACATGAGAGATGCTTGAGACCACTGATACTTATGAGACACAAACTAATATACATCTTTCTTGCCACAAGTTCTAGGTTCCAGGGAGCTGGGTGGGCAATATAAGTGTGGTGATTTGCAGTGTACCCCAGAAAAATA
Organism: Tamandua tetradactyla; assembly: GCF_023851605.1. Lineage (NCBI taxonomy): Eukaryota > Metazoa > Chordata > Mammalia > Pilosa > Myrmecophagidae > Tamandua > Tamandua tetradactyla. The sequence continues at coordinate 72,534,448 of NC_135335.1, read as the reverse complement.
TATTATTAAACTTAATTCTTTCCTGTGTTTGTGAACCCATTGTAAGTAGGACCTGAAGTAACTTCAGGAAAAATGTGTGGACCAACTGAATCAGAATGGACTTTAATGTTTTTACTGCAGTCTTTTATAAACAAATAAAATTCAGACACAGACAGAGAAAGCCACAACAGGAGTATCCAGAAGCCAAACATCAATGGAACCCAGAAAGAAAAGGAAAAGTCAGGAAAGACACCATGTGCATTCCTATATGACAGAGGAGTCAAGGATAAAGCATCATCAGCATCCAACCACAGAATCCCAGTCTGGGAAGAAAGCATTGCCTTGATGATACCTTGACATGGACTTCTTTATAACCTCACAACCATGTCATTAAATGACCATTGTTTAAGTTAACACATTGCATGGTATTTGCTCAAGCAGTCAAGAAAACTAAAACAATATGTATTGGCCTTTTTGGAAGAAAAATATGTGCTCCCCATCCCATAATCCCTTTGCTCATGTAGTATACCCTTTAAACTTTGTTTAATTTCCAATAAAAATTGCAGACTACTAACCAATTTTTACAAGAGTGGTCACAATTGAAGTTTGGGATACTTACATTAAAAAGTTGTACATTGTTTCATATTGTGTTGTTTCTTCTTTCATGGGACAGACATCAGAAATTCATAAAGCTCTGAAGAAAGAGTCTTGATTTGTGGGAATCCCTGGTTTCTTGGCTTTATTAGTTTCAAATAACAATAAAAATTCACTCTTATTTGTAATATGTTGTGTGGTCTTAGGAGGCTGGGTGATGAGAATCAGTGGTGCTATCATGATGGATGAAATTTACAAAACAGATAGTTTTCTGACCAGCACCGACTTCACAATAATTAAAGGTGAGAGAGGAGGGACCTAGTCTTGGCTGAGAAGGAGAATCCCTTCCTGCCTTGTGGTAATTTCTGCTAAGATAATGAAAGTCTCCCCTCAATATTTTATTTTATTTTTTCTCAAAGGGATGGAAATAGGACAGTGAATTTGAGAAGTGTTTGAGATTTTGGTCCTTTAGGTATTTAGACAGTCTCTGGACCAATTGACCTTGCTTTGAACAAAATTTTGCTGGTTTTACTCCTCAATCTGAGTTTCATTGGGATCTGCAGAAATGATAAGCTTCTGCAAATAAAGTCAGGTCAGAGGAAGGAGAAAATGTGCATGGTATTAATGCCTATCTGCAATTACCTTACAGTCATGAAATTTAATTAATATTCAGGGAATTACAAAAACAAGGAGAGACAAGATTTTGCCAAGAAACATATGGCAAAGGGCATGTGATAGCCACTGGATCTCAAAAATTAGCAGCCTGGGGTTTGCTGTCAGCAATAGAATAGTGTTGAAGAAAGCTTCTTTGTTTTACTAAACACATGTTTAATAAAAACCATGTCCTTGAAGTCAGAATTTCTCAAGTTTGATCTTATTGACGTTCTGAACCAAATACTTATTTTCTTTGGGGTGTCATGTACACGGCAGGTTATTATTTTTTTTCTTTCTTTTGCATGGCAGGATATTAGCTGTAAATCTAACCTGTATCTACTAAATACTAATGGACTGCTTCCCCATTCCCCTGTGATTGAGACAATCAAAAGTTATCTTTGGGCATTGTCAAATATATCCACTTGGTGACAGAAATATACCCTAGTTGAGAACCACTGAGATAGACAAACTTTCCTTTTTTTCATTGGGCTTCTGCATATAAAGCAGAGTCAGTAAGCCTTGAGTTTCTGAAAATGTGGAGAAAAACACTACAGCATAATTAACCCATCATTTTTATTCCTATAACTTTTTATTGAAGCGTTATATACATACAGAAGGTGAACTTAAACTAAAAGTATAGCCAAATGCATTTTAACAAACTGAGCACATGTGGAATAAAACATAAAGCAAAACTAGAAATTTGCCTTGTGCCCCCACCTTATTAAGGTAATTGTTGTCCTGCCTTCTAACAGCCTAGGTTGATTTTGTACTTTTTATTAATGAAATCATAAGCTTAATATTTTTATGTCTGAGTTCTTCTTCTTGCTATTATGCTTCTCAAAAAGTTTTATGTAGTTGTAGATTATTTTTTGCTGTTTTTTTTTTTTTTTCACATGGGCTGACACTGGGAAACAAGCCCGGGTCTCGGTCATGGTAGACGAGAATTCAATGTGCTGAGCCACCATTGTACTGTAGATTATTTTTTCCAGTGCTTTATATCACCCTCTCTCTCTCTCTCTATCTTTCTCTCTGTATATATACACACAGTCACACACACAATAAACAAATACTTGGGTAGTTTCATTTTCTTTGACTATTTTGAATAAAATTACTAATATTTTTTACAATGTTGTTCTATTTATGTGTGTGTATTTCTGATAGTCTTGCATGTACATGTGTTTTTATTATCGTTCAGTGCATACCCAGGAACAGAATTGGTGTAGAGATTTGTCGGTCCCTATGAATATCAAAGTAACCCAATTTCATATATTAAAAAGACCATCCTCTCCCCACTGAAATGAATTATTGTCTGTGTTATAAATCAAATAATCCTATATATATATATTGGTCTATTATTGAATTTTTTGTTCTACTACATTACTTACTTTGGTATTTGGTAGTGAGTCCTTCTAATGTGTTCTTCTTTAGTATTGCTATTACTAGTGATTGCCTTTTGAATTACCATAAGAATCATCTTCTTGTTTAGACACACAAACACACACCCAGATACACTCACACAAACTGCAAAGTGTTAGGATTTTTATTATGATTTCATTTCATATATAGTCTAATTTGTGGATAATTTGCAACTTTAATATAACATGTCTTTTATTTTAGTGATATTTTCTTCTTTTATTTAGATAGTCTTAAATTTATTCAGGACTGTTTTGTTCTTGAACTCTTTTATTAGAAGTATTCCTCAGCATGATATATTTTGAATGCTATTTTAATTTTGTTTCAATCTGTATTCCATTTCATTGTTTTAATCTCAACTTTCATGATTTATTTTTTCCACTATCTATAAATTCAATATGCTATTCTCTTATAACTTCTTGTGGAGAAAGCTAACATCATTTTCTTTTAGCCTTTCTTTTATTCTAACATAAAGATTCAAAGCTATACATTTCACTATAAGCACTCCTGTAGCTTTATCCCATAAAATTTGATACATATTCAATTTCATTTACTTCAAAAATATTTTCTAACTTCCACTTTAATATTTTCAACCCATGTATTACTTAGAAATCATAATCAAAATCCTAACACTTTGCAGTTTGTGTGTGTTTATCTCAGTGTGTGTTTGTATGTCTAAATAAGAAGCTGATTCTTATGGTAATTCCAAAGGCAATAAAAGGATTTTTAATGCAGACCTTGTGCCAACAACCTTTTAAAACCTACTTAGGAACTCTAATAATTTTTCTGTGGTTCTTTTTGAATTTCCCATGTTCACAATCATATGATCTGTGAAGAATGACAATATTTCAGTCTTTTTATCCAGTACTTACTCTGTATTCTTTTATTTCTCTTTTGTCTTTATCACAGTAGCCAGGACCTTAACTCTGTTGGACCACATGAGGGGTTGATTATCTCAATCTCATCAATTATAGATTTGGGTAGCAAACTTAGTGAAAATCCATTTAACTCTGATATGTTCTATTATCTGCAGAGTGTGGCCTTCCTAGACTTTTGATTGGGAGTATGAAGCTATCCTTGACATTATCCATAAGGGAAGATTCTCCTTCGCCCTACATCAGTTCCAACCCATTTATCCAGTACCCAAAACCTGATGCTTCCAAATTCAGCATCAGTCTAATCTGATTAGACTCAAAGGTATTAATGATTCCATTTCCAATAATCAAGATGACACTGACAGTCCTATGGCATGATTTGGCAATAGAGATACACAAAATATCACCATTTAATTCTACTTATTGTACACATACATGTGGCAAGGCTCTGGGTGACAGTGTTTTGACACCTTAATGGAGTTTTTTTGAAATTAAGAAGTATACTGATGTTGGCTGGTTGTTTTTGGATATGCTGGATACAGTTATGAGAGAAAGGGATGAGCTGAAGTCTTCAAATGTGCAACTTAAATGCCATATAAAAGATGTAAACGCTTCTATGTATGTTCTGAAAGAAAATCTTTTCTTCCATCATCGCATAGTTGAGAGCTCTGAAAACCAAACTCAAAGCCTCATTGTAGTAAAATCTCAATATTTCAGGTGCCTTCTATGAAAGAAAAAGCATTCATTGGAAAAGAATGATATCTTGAAAAATGGGATGGGGACCTATGTGTTGATAATGATGGCAGTTACAATATAGGACTCCTGGATTCTGCTAGATGATTTCTAATAGTTAGCCTTGAGGAAACAGCTACACAATCTCCACCCTGCCCTGAGGAGACAGCTACCCAAGCTTAAGTGTTCCTTGAGGAGTCTGCCACCTAATCCCCACCTAGAGAAATTAACACTTCAGTGCCTGCTAAACCAATAACCAACTTCCCTGGGGAAACAGCTCTCACTCCTCTATCTGGAAAGAATAATCCTGTTTCATCAGAAGAAAACCAGGTAATTGGCATGAAGGACAATTTTATTCCTTTTAATGATGTACCCCCACCCCTCTTTTCTTCAAGATTATGACTAGACTGAATCCCAACCCCAAAAGGTGAGGTACAAAGTGGCACCCATGGGAAAGTATGTTATACTCCAAAAGAAAAGCCTGAATTTTCCAATTTATGTGGACAGCAATCAGGGGAATATGTGTGGTGATGGCTATTAAAGGTGTTGAATAATGATGGAGAGAATATAAAGATGGGTCAAGCTGAATTTATTAATATGGGCTCACTAAATAGATTTTGCATTCAATGGTGTAGCTTGAGAGGTTAGAAAGAACATTAACAGTTTATTTGGGTGGTTGGCTGAAACAGGGATCAAAAGGAAGCCAATATTTCCTGAGGTCAAAGTGCCAGAAATGCCCTGTTGTAGATTAGGAGATCTAGAGGGCACACCTTTTACCAAGACTTTGAGGAATAAATTTGTGAGACTAGCTCCATCATCCCTGAAAAGTTGTGTACTCACCCTTCTCTGTAAGCCAGGCTTTCCTGTGAGAACTGCTATCAATGAACTGAAATCCTTGAACAAAATAGAGATATTTAGATCCCAAGTTTGCAGAAGCCAAGTCACAGTGCTTAATCAACAAAGACAAGGTAGATGTGGTTTCCACAATCGACAACAGAATCAAAGCAGCAGTCAAAATAATTTAAGTCACAGAAACTTATTATGTTGGTTTGTAGATCATGGGGTACCTAGAAGTAAAATAGACAGGCAGTATACTAAATTATAATTGGAGGTGTATAAACAGAAAAGTTCTAGGTCAAGTGAGCAAAAGTCTAATTTTAATTAAAAAACAACGGGTCATGGCCACACAATAAAATTCACAGACTCAGAGCCTTTTGAATGAGGGGAAGGGCAGGTAACCTTGTAGAAGAACCCTGTTACACTGCAAAAAGTTCATACTGTTAATCTTTCTCTCAGCCATCCCCAGGGAGACCTATGGCTTTTTACCAGAGTGAATGTGAACTGGGGAAAAGGAAATGAGAATCAGATATTTCAAGTATTAGATACTGGCTCAGAAGTGACGTTAATTCCAGGAGGACAAACAAACAAACAAAAACTCTGGTCTACCAGTCAACAGCTTATGGAATTCAAGTGTTTGATGGAATTTAGCTCAGGTCCATCTCACAATGGATCCTTTGTGGTTATTTCCCCCGTTCCAGAATGCATAATTGGAATAGACATACTCAGAAACTGGCAGAATCAACACATTGGTTCCCTGATCCACAGAGTGAAGGCCATTATGGTAGGAAAGGCCAAGTGAAAGCCACTAGAATAGCCCTTACCTAAAAAAATAGTAAATTAGAAGTAGTGCTGGATTCTTGGAAGGATTACAGAGATTAATGCCACTCTTAAGGACTTCACAGAAGCAGGGGTGGTGATTCCCGGCACATCCCCATTCATTTCTCCTATTTGGCTTATGCAGAAAAGAGATAGGTTTTAGAGGATGATAGTGGTTTATCATAAATTTAACCATTGGCTCCAATTTCAGCTGCTGTTCTGGTTGTGGTATCTTTGCCTGAGAGAATAAATACACCTCCTGGTACCTGTAATGCAGCTATTGATCTGGTAAATGTTTTTTTTTTTCCAAATAGCTATTACTAAGGACCATGAGAAACTTTACTTTCACCTGGAAAAGCCCACAGTATACCTCTACTATCCTAGCTCAGGGATATATCAACTTTAAAGCTCTGTGTCATAATTTTGTCCACAGGGACTTTGATCATTTCTCTCTCCAACAAGACATCACACAGTTCCATTATATTGATGATATCACATTTATTGAATGTAGTGAGCAATAACTAGCAACTGCTCTTGACTTATTGGTAAGGCATTTGTGTGTCAGAGGATGAGAGAAAAATCCAACAAAAATACACAAAAATTCAGGGGCCTTATATCTCAGTAAAATTTCTAGGTGTCCACGCCTGTGGGGGTATTTCAAGATAAACTCTATAAAGTGAAGGATAAGCTGCTGTCTCTGGTCCCTCCTATGCCTCCCAAAAAGAGGCACAATACTTAGTTAACCTCTTTAGATTTTGGAGACAACATATTGCTTATTTGAGTTTGCTACTGTGACCCATATACTGTGTGACAAGAAAAACTGCTAGTTTTGAGTGGGGACCAGAAAAAGAGACCCTGTGACAGGGTCAGTTTGCTGTGCAAGCTATTCTACCACTTGGACCATAAGATCCAGCAGGTTTAATGGTGCTAGGAGTGTCAATGCCAAATATAGATGCTTTCTGAAGACTTGGCATAACCCTAGAGAAGAATCACAACACAGGCCATTAGGAATTAGGAGAAAAACCTTGCCATCTTATGAAGAAAATTAATCTCTTTTTGAGTAACAGTTTTTGGTCTAGTACTGGGTGTTAGTAGAGACTTAACATTTAACCATGGGTCACCAACTTACCATGAGACATGAGTTACTTATCATGAGCTGGATGTTTTCTGACCTGCCAAGCCATAAAGTTGGGCATGTACAGCATCACTCCATCATAAAATTGAAATGGAATATATGAGATAGGGCTTAAGCATGTCCTGAAGGTACAAGTAAATTACATGAGGAAGTGACCCAAATGTTCATAGGCCCAACTCCTACCACATTACTTTCTCTTTCTAAGCCCAAAGCTATGGTCTCTTGGAGAGTTCCTTACAATCAGTTGACTGAAAAAGAGAAAACACAAGCCTAGTTTACAGATTGTTCTGGATGATGTGATGGTACCACCTGAAAGTGGGTATCTGCAGCAGTGTAGCTTCTTTTTGGGATGTCCCTGAAGAACAGTAGTGAAGGAAAATCCTCCCATTAAGCAGAATTTCAAGGAGTTCATTTTTTTGGAAGGAGAGCTGGCTACAGGTGCATTATATACTAACCCATGGGCTATTGTTAATGGTTTGGCTAGATAGTCAGTGACTTGGAATAACATGATTGGAAAATTGGCAACAAAGAGGTCTGGGGAACAGATATGTGTCTCATCCATTCTGTGTGTGACAGAATCATGAAAGTATTTATATTCCATGTGAATGTTCAACAAAAGTTGACTTTGGCAGAGGAATGTTTTAATAAGGTGATTAAGATGACACATTCTGTGGACACCAGTCATTCTCTTTCCCAAACCACTCCTGTCATTGACCAGTGGGCTCATGAACAAGGTGGATTGAAGATATACGTTGACTCAGTAACATTTACTTCCACTCACCAAAGCCAACCTGGCGACAGCCACTGCTGAATATCCAATGTGCCAAAAACAGAGACCCACACTCAGTCCCTGATATGGCACTATTACTCAAGGTGATCAGGTTGAAGCCTGGTCAAATGTTGATTACTTTGGACTACTTTAGTGATGGAATAGGTGGTGCTTTCTTCTAACTAAATTAGGCATATACTCCAGCTAGGGGTTGCCTTCTCTGAACTGAATGCTTCTGCCAAAACCATCATCTGTGGATTTACAGAATGCCTTTTCCACTGTCATGGCATTCCACAGAGCATTTTTTCTGATCTTGGAACCCACTTCACAGCAAATGAAATGCAGTAATGGGTACGTATTCATGGAATTCTCTGGTCTTACCATGTTCTCCATAATCCAGATATACCTGGGTTGATAGAATGGTGGAATTACCTTTTAAAGACCCAATTATGGTGTCAACTAGATAGGAATATCTTGCAGGGCAGGGGCTATGTTTTCCAGGAGGATGTGTATGCTCTGAATCAGCATCCACTCTATGGTGCTGTTTCTCCCATAGTCAGGATTCAAGGATCCAGAGTCAAGTGGTAGAGATGGGAGTGGCACCATTCACTGTCACCCCTTAGTGATACACTAGAAGACATTTGTTTCTTGTCCCTGAAAATTTCAGCTCTGCTGATCTACAGGTCTGAGCTCCAAAGGAGGAGTGCTCCTACCAGAAGACACAACAATGATTCCATTGAACTGAAAGGTAAGACTGTTACCTGGCCACTTTGAATTTCTCATTCCTCTGAATCAACTACCAAGGAAAGGAAATACTGTGCTGGCTGGATTGATACTGACTATCAGAGAAGAGGAAACAGGACTGAAACTATGCAATGGATATAAAAAAGGGTTTTCCTGTAATATAGGAGATCCCCAAAGGTGTGTCTCAGTATTACAATGCCCTGGGAATAAGGGCAATGGAAAAGTGCAATAATCTAAACCAGACAGGACTATCAATGGTCCAGAAACTCTGGGGAATGACAGTTTGAATCACTCCACCAGGCAAAGGACCATATCCAATTGAAGTACTTGTTGATGGTAAAGGAAACATGGAATGGATAATGGAAATAGTGTTAAATATGAACTACGATATTGTGAGCAGTTACAGAAATGATCATTATGATGGTACAGATCTTTCCTCATTGTTTTGTTATGAATATATACATTTGTATATATTTGTACATAAAGCAAATATCTTTGGTTTCTTCCCTATTTTATCCCTTATCATATGACATAATTTTCAGTGTTCATATCATAGTATTTAAGCCATAGAATGGCAAATTTAAGAGTAAATACTAACCAAGGTCTTACTCCCTATTCTGGAGAGATTTAGTGCATTTCTGGTTGTAAACAGGACAGTTAACTATGATTAGGTGAGAAATTTGTCTGTTATTGTGTTCTATTTAGAGGTTAAATATGGTTTAAAGTGATGAGTATAGCTGCTGTGTTGGCAAGAGGTAAACTGTTATGGTTGGGTTCATGTGTCTACTTGGCCAGGTGATGGTGTCGAGTTTTCTGGTCAAGCAAACACTGGCCTAAGCATTACTGCAAGGGCATTTTGTGGCTGTTTAATAAACCAGAAGGCTGGTTCATTAAACCATCAACACATTGATCACATTCATGGCTGACTACATCTGCAGTTAGCCAAGGGAACTATCTCCCACAATCACTGACATTTAATCTAATCAGATGCAGGCTTTAAAGGAGAAGTCAGAAGAGAGAATTTATCTGCTTTAGCCAGCCAGCTTCTCCTGTGAGGATTACTGAAGACTTTCATAGGAGCTGTCACCTTGTGGCCTGCCTTATGGAATTTGGACTTGTGCATCCGCACAGTCACATGAGACACTTTTATAAATTATATATTTACAGTTATCTCCTCATGGGTCTATTTCCCTAGAGAAGCCTGTCTGATTCATGTATATACCAGAAATGCATTAACTTTTACAATGGGGATTTATTAGAGAACAAATTTACAGTTCTAAGGCCATGAAGATATACAAATTAAGGTATCTATAGGACAATACCTTCTATGAAGTAAGATCACTTTTATCTGAGAAATCTCTGTCACGTGGGAAATGCACATGGCTGGCATATACTGGTTCTTCCCTTCAAGTGCTGTTGCTTTCAGCTTCTGACTTAAGTAACCTCCTCTGTGGGTAATCTTATAGCTTCTCCATGGGTTTCATCTTCCTAAAGTCTTTTGGCTTTTTCTTTCCTTCATCCTATCATAAAGGACTGTAGTAAAAGAATTAAGACCCATCTTGAATGGGGTGGGTCACATCTTAGTTGAAATCAGGTAACCTAAAGATCCTACCTACAATAGGTCTGCACTCATAGATTAAATGGATTAAAGAATGTAACATTTTCTGGGGTACATAGTTTCAAACCAGCACACTTCACCCTCTGGACCCAAAAAGATATGTTCATGCCATATATAAACTATATGCATTCCATCTCAATATCACAAAAGCCTTAATCATTTCAGGAATAAGACTAATTGTAAAGTCTCATCAAAATTAGTTATGGTATAGTCTGCCCTAAGGTAAAATTCTCCCAGACTATGAATCTGTGAAATTTACAAGTTATCTGCTTCCAATATACAAAGTTGTCATAGCATAAATGTTCCTATTTGCATAAGGAGAAATCGGAAGGAAAACAGGGGTCATGAAATTTAAACAGTTCCAAAACTCTGCAGGGCAATACTTCAGTAGATTTCCAGGGCTTAAAGTCATCCATAGAATAGCGTTTTATTCTCTGTATGTAGGAGTGGGATAGTCCTACTCTTTCCATGTGCTGGCACAGAAGTCTTGCTCTGTCCAAGCACTGAGGTGAGGGCTCCTAAATCTCTAAATATAGGGGAAGGCCATGCTCTTGACCCTACCCTCCAAAAGCATCTGGGTGGCAGCCAGATTTTTTGCCATCTCTGGGCTAAGGTTCCATCCTCTTAGAACAGTGGTATGGCAACAAGACTCTCTTCAATACCCAGAGAATGTAATCCACCCTCTCTGAAGCCTGGGGTGGTAGCACTTTTCCTGAACAATGGTGTGGAAAGCTCACACTCTGCAAATGCCAGGGCAAACTCATTCTTTCCACCTGAATTTTCAATCTTTCCCTTTTCTGTGTCTTTTAGCCCAGGCTGGCAGTAGTTCCATTCATACATATCTCACAACAAACTTGCCAGTATCACATGCAGCACACAGGAGTTCCAACCATCAGACAATAGGACTGTCCACAGTTTTTTTCTGGATGGTTGCATTTCCAATTCTGATGTACTGAAATGGTTGGCTAGTTCTATGTTAGGTTAAATTGTGACAAGGGGCACTATTCTATGGGACCTCATTTTCCAAATGCTGAAAATATTTCAAACTTTCAGATCTCAACTTATCCCTTTCCTCTCACATTTTGGTATAAGTTTGCAGGAGAAAGTGGTCTACACTTTCCGCATTTCATGCTGAAATCTCTTCAGTTAAGCATCCAAGCCTATCTTTTTTCAAATTCTGCCTTCCAACTTCCATGAGGATTCAATTTTGCCAAATTCTTGCCACTTTAAAGAAAGGATTTCCTTTCTTGCAGTTGGTAATGAAACTTTCATTATTTCTCTCTAAGGCCTCATTGGAAGCACCTTTATCATCCACATTTCAACCATTAATCTCTTCAAAGAAATCAAGGCCTTTTTTATTAAGCACCTCACGTTTCTTCCAGAGTCTTCCTCTTATCAATCTGTAAAACCTTTCAGCATCTTTGGTATTGACAAATGGCATCCCTCTCTCATGGTACCCAAACCTATTTCAGTTACTAAAACTGCCAGAGTGCAGTATACTAGAAATAGGTAGTTTTTTACAATGGGGTTTACATTTCTAAGGTCATGAATAGGTTCAAATTAAAGCATCAACAAGAGGATACCTTCTCTGAAGAAAGGTTACCTTCATCTGGGAAATCTCTGTCACATGGGAACACACATGATCTGCATCTGCTTGATCTTCTCTCTAGATTATGTCACTTTCAGCTTCTGGTTTCTTTGTCTTCCTCTGTGGGTCCTCTCTTAGCTTCTCTGGTGCTGCTTTCTCTATAAGCTCTCTTGAGTTTTTCCATTCTTCATCATTTCACAGAGGACTCCAGTAAAAGGATTAAGTCCCACCTTGAATGGAGTGGGTCACACCTAAATTGAAATAACCTAACCAAAAGGTCCCACCCTCAATAGATCTATACACACAAGTTTGCATTAAAAGAGCATGGCCTCTTCTGGGCCTCTTCTGGGATACATAATGGCTTCAAACCAGCACAATGTTATAGTATGTATGGGGTTTCATTCATTTTTATGGCTAAATGATACTGAATTTCTTATTGTTTAATCCTATGATGGACATTTGGGTTATTTCCACGTTTTGAAAATTGTGAATACTGCTATAATTAACACTTAAGTGCATGTTGGTATGAGTAATTGTTTTCAAAATTTGAGACACATCCCTAGGAGCAAAATTCCTGGATCATATGGTAATTCAATGTTTAACTCAGAGGAAATGATAACTATTTAGCACAGTAATTGTAAAAATTTAGAGTCCCAGATACACAAATCTTATTACTCCATATTGGTCCCAACACTTGAATTATACTGTTACTTTTCTATTACAGCCATACTAGTGAGTCTGAAATGGTATTTCATCGTGGTTTGGATTTTCATTTCCCTAATGACAAATGATGTTGAGAGTCTTTTTAATGTACTTGTTGGCTGTTTGCATATCTTCTTTATAGAAATGTCTTTTCAAATCCTTTGTCTACTTTTTAATAGAATTGCTTATCTTTTTATTGTTTTGTTATAAGAATCTTTTATATATTCTTGATACTAGACCCTTTCCAGATGTGTGACTTACAAATATTTTCCCTCATTATTTGTGTTTTCTTTCCACTTTCTTGATAAGTTCCTTTGAGGCACAATAGTTTTAATCCTGATAATGTCTAATTTACCTGTTTTTTTTCATTTATTTTTTGTACTTTTGGTGTCATATCTAGAAATTTATTTCCAAATTCAAGGTCATGAAGATTTATCCTTCTAAAAGTTTTATAATTTTAGCTTATCTTTAGGCATTGATCCATGTTGAACTACTTCTTCTATTATGTGAAGTAGGAGTCCACCTTCATTTTTCTGCAGGTATATATCTAGTTGCTCTAAAATCTTTTCTTTAGGAGATTATTCTTTCCCCAATTCAATGGTCTTGGCACTCTTGTTGAAAATTAATTGGCCATAGGTGTATGGATTTATTTCTGGATTCTGAATTCTGTTTCATTTATCTCTTTGTATATGCTTATGAAGCATATACAGTCACTGTTTTAGTGACTGTAGCGGTGTAGGAAATTTTGAAATCAGGAAGTGTGAGTTCTCTAACTTTTCTCTTGCCAGGATTGTTTTGGCTGTTTAAGAGTCCCTTGTAATTTCATATGAATGTAAAGTTTAGCTTTTCCAATTCTTCAAGTAAAGCTCTTGGAATTTATATAGGGATTGCATTGAACCTGTAAGTCATTTGAGGTAATATGCCACCTTAACAATATTATGTCTTCCAATCTATGAACCCAGATTGCCTTTCCGTTTATTTAGGCCACTTTTAAGCTCTTTCAGCAATGTTATGTAGAGGTCAATGTACATGTCTTCTGCTCATTGGTTAAATTTATTCCAGGAATTTCATTCACTTGGGCATGGTTGTTCTTTGAGGTTTTTTTTTTTCTTGATTTAGTTTTTGTAAGACATACCTTTTAGGATCTATCAATTATTCAATTATTGCCTACTTTAATATTACTCTTTTTTTTTTTTTTTTTTTTGTATGGATAGGCTCCTGGTATTAAACCTGGGCCTCCGGCATGGTAGGTGAGAATTCTGCCACAGAACCACCAACGCACTGCCCTATATTACTTCTTTTATGTTGCGAACTGTTTTGAGTACCTTCTCATTTCTTTCTTTGTACATTTTGGACCATCTTTGTTATTAGCATGGGGTTTGCATTTTACATCCTAAACCTAAAGCATTCATACTTGATTTGATACTAATAACACACAAACTGTTCCTATACTTACCACTCCAACCCAACCTTTTAGCTTTACTTGTTAGAAAGTATATATTTACACATTTGAGCCCCAAACCATAGACTATGAATTCCTTTTTAGGCATTTTTATAGTTAGAATCTTTAAGAAGCAAAACATGGAGTCATAAACAAACAAAAAAAGATACAACAAAATAGGAATGACAACGATAATTACTTATATAGTTTCCTTTGGTGGAAATCTTTATTTCTATATGCCACTTTGATCTACAGTTTAGTGTTCCTTCCTTTCTCTTATTAATTCTCTTTAGCACTAGTTATAGGACAGATCTAGTGATAATGTGTACCTTCAATTTTTGTTTATTTTGGAGTGTCTTAAAATCTCCCTCATTTTTGAAAGACAGCCTTGCCAGACATAAACTTTTTGTTTGGCAATTATATTTTCCATCATTTTACATATTTCATGCCTCAGCCTTCTTGCCTCCATGTAACTGATAAGAAATTTGCACTTAATCATTGGAGGTTTATTTGTATGGAACAACATCGCCTTTCTCTTGCAGTTTTCAGAATTTTCTTTTAATTTTGTATTTGATAGTTTGACTATAATGTATCTATTTGCATTTATCCTGTTTGGGTATGTGTGATGGTCAAGTTCACATGGCAACTTGGCCAGGGGATAGTGCCCAGTTGTCTGGTCAAGTAAGCACTGGGGTATGTGTGATGGTCAGATTCACATGTCAACTTGGCCAGGGGATTGTGCCCTTTCATCTGGTCAACCAAGCACTGGCTTATCTGTTGCTGTGAGAACAATTCATGGACATAAATCATGAGCACACTGGCTGTATCCATGATTGCTTACATCTGTAATCAGCTAAGGGGAGTGTCATTTGCAAAGAGTGGCACTTAATCTAATCACTGGAAGGCTTTTAATGAGGATTCAGAAGAGCCATTCCCTATTTCTGCTTTAGTCAGCCAGCCTCTCCTGAGAGTTCATTGAGTGACTACATTGGAGCAGCCAGCTCACGACTTGCCCTACAGACTTTGGACTCTTACATCCCCATGGTTACATGAAGCCCTTTTATGAATCTTATATTTACAGGTATCTCCTGTTGATTGTGTTTCTCTAGAGAACTTTAGCTAATAGAGTATGATTCTCTTTGCTTTTATCTTATTTTGGCTTCTTGAATGTGTATATTCAATCCTTTTGTTAAATTTGCCTAGTTTACTGCCATTGTACTTTTGATTGTTCCTTCTTCCTACTTCTCTCATTTTATTCCCCTTGGTACTCCCATAATGCATATATTGACATGCTTCATGGCCACCCACAGGTCAGTTGGACTCTGCTCAATTTTGTTCATTCTTTTTTCCTTCTTTTTCAACAGCAGAATTGCAATTTTCTTATATTTGAGTTCACCAGCTTTTTTCTTCTCTCAGCTGCAATATGCTGTTGAAATACTCTAGAGAAATTTATAATTCACTTGCTGTGATTGTTCTAGTTTGCTAACTGCAAGAATGCAATGCACCAGAGATGGATTGGCTTTTATTAAAAGGGGATTTATTTCATTAGTTCTTCAGAAGAAAGATAGCTAACTTTCAACTGGGTTCTATCTTATACGGGAAAGCACACGGTGATCTCTGCTGGCCTTCCCTCCAGGTTTCTCGGTTCCAACAACTTTCCCCGGGGTGACTTCTTTCTGCATCTCCAAAGGCCTGGGCTGAACTGTGAGTGCTGAGATGAGGTATGCTGAACTGCTTGGGCTGTGCTATGATGAGCTCTCTCATTTAAGCACTAGCCAATTAAATCAAACATCATTCATTGCAGCAGGCAAGCCTCCTAGCCGACTGCAGATGTAATGAGCAACAGATAAAGTTCATGTACCATTGGCTCATGTCCACAGCAACAGAACTAGATACTTTCACCTGGCCAAATTGACACCTGAACCTAACTACCACAGTGACCTTCAACTTCAATATTTGTTTTGTTCATTTACACAATTTCTCTGTCTTTATTAAGATTCTTACCCTATTCATTCATTATTTTGTTGACATCTGTTAGTTCTTTACCCCTGTTTTCTTTTAGCTCTTTGAACATATTGTAGTTTTTTTTTGTTTGTTTGTGTTTAAGTCTGTCAGGCACGTTGAAATATATTCTTCTTTGTTAGTGGATTCTGAAGTTTTGTGTTTATCCTCTTGATGGCATATAATTTTACCTTTCTTTGCCTTGAAATTTTTGTTCACACTGGATACTTTAACATATTAATGTTTCAATTCTGTAATTTAGTCCATTAGCTGTTTTTTCTTTAACTTTGCATCCAACTAGTGATACAAAGATATTTTCTGGGGAGACTGTTGCCAAATAAACAAATAAACCAATGCAAAAAATGTCTTCCACTGTCTTCGAAAATTTGCTCCATGCTGGGTGGTGTGTCCTTTACAGTTTAGCCCTCATATTTTTATTGAAAATGGGGGATTAAAATATTACATTCCCTTAAATTCTGTTAATGTTTTCTTCAGGTATTTTGGGACTCTGTGTTTTGGTGTATATATATTTGTAATTGTTAAACTTTCTTGATGGATTGACCCCTTTCTCAACATATAATGTCCTTTCTTGTCCCTTGTCACGTTTTTACTTAAAGTCTATTTTGTCTAATATTTGTATAGCATCCCCTCACTCTTTTCCTTGTATTTCTATGGAATTTTCTATCTATGCTTTCACTTTTAACCAATTTGCACTTTGGATCTTGTAGACAGCATACAATTGGCATTGTTTTCTAAAAATCTAGTTTTTTGGTATCTGTTTTAAATTATTAAGATTTAAGGAATTAATGGTTAGGAAGGACCTAACTTCTGCCTTTTTGCTATTTTTAATATTTCATATCATTCTTGTTGTTCAATTATTCTATTCTGTTTTTTGTGTTTAATTTTACAGTTTCACTTCGAGTCCTTTCTCCTTTTTTCTGTGTATTATTTTAGTTTCCGTCTTAGTGATTATATCTACATTATTTGCATTATATATTTTAATAGATTACAATATTCACACAATACAAATAACCACTTGAACTTATAACAATTTAACATATTAACCTCAAAAATATGTAAAATCTTTGCTCTTATACAGTTCTGCCCGTACCCTTTATTTTGAGATCAACAATTACATCTTTATATTTGTATGACAACTTACATAGATTTATAAGTTTTGCCTATATATCTGTAAAAATACAGTAACACTGATTGTTGTATGTATCTTTGTAGTTATCGTCACCAGTGATCTTTATTTATTCATAATGCTTTGAGTTCCTGTCTTCACTTCTTTTGTGTCTGCCTGAAGTACTCCCATTCGCATTTCTTGTAGGAAAATTATCTTAATGTCAATACACTCAGCTTTTCTTCTTCTTGGAACGCCATAATTTTTCCTTCATCTTTGTGGTGGCTCAACACATCCCCAAAAATCATGTCCTTAAAGTTAATCAATTCCTGTGGGTATAAACCTATTTCAAGTAGGATATTTTGATTAGATTATTCCCATTGTCATGAATCAGGATGGGTTGGTTTTAATTGTCTTACTGAAAACCTTAATAAATGGGATAAATACAGAAAAAAAAAGAGAGAAATCCATGGAAGCAAGAAGCTATAAGTAATGAAACCTGAAAAAAAAGTCCAGCAGACACCATTATGTGCCTTGCCATGTGCCACAGGAGTCCAGAAAGACTGACAGCCAGTATTCAGGATAAAAGCATCATCATGATGATGCCTTGGACTGGATATTTTCATGGCCTTAAAATTGGTAAACCAATAAATTCCCTTAAAAGTATGGTATCTTCTTTGAGCAGTTTAGCAAACTAAAACAATTTTACAATAACGGTTAGTAAACAGTTACTTTTGCTTTTGTCATTTTTAATTAGTCATCTCATTGGTTTCAGACCCTCAGGGTTTCTGCTAGGAATTCGACTTTTAATCTTATTGAGGACCCCTTATCTGTGATGAATCAATTCAATTTTGCTTCTTTAAAGACACTCTTTTATTTTTGATCCAGTATAATGTGTTTTATTGTGGATCTCTTTATAAGTATCTGTCTGAGAGTTCATTGAGTTCTTTAGTTGTGTACATTTATGCACTTTATCAAATTTGGGACATTTCAGTCATATTTCTTTAAATAATTGTTTAGACAGAATTAAATAGACAGAATGATTTGCCACTTGATATCAACCAGCTCTATCATTGACATCTCCTTTGGCACAATAGGCACATGAATAGAGTAGCCATGGTGACAGATCTGAAATCTGTAACTGGGTTCAACAGCACTCACCAAGGCTCACCAAGCTACCTCTACTCCAGAATGTACAAAAACTCCAAAGCTGAACCCCTGTAATGACATTATACCATGAAGAGGCCATCTTGGCCCCTTGGTAGCAAGCAAATTACATTGGTGTCATTTTGCACTTGAAGAGGAGACGGTTATTTTTTAGTAGAATTGGAGTCTGTCCTGGTACAGCTCCTATCAGTAGGGCCTCAGCCAATACCATTATTCAAGGTTTTAAATACGACATTGAAATAACATTACCTCAGAGCCAACTTTACAGAAAAGCATTGAATTAGTGGGCAGGTTATCATGGAATCAATTGGTCCTATCAGGCACAAACCAAGCCCTCTTTTTGAAACTTTTTGCTAAAGACAGCTGTATTGTGCAAGGTCACACTCCCTCCTGGAGACATTCAGCATTCAACGGCAGGTTGGTGTGGAGGTATGAACACTTATATTCCTATGTAGAGACAGGAGAGTTCTGAAGGCCCCCTCCCAGTGGAGCTGTCAGTGGGGTGGGTCAAGGCCTCCATTCAAACTGCATCACAGTTCAAACCCTACCTTTGCCCAATTCTAATTCCTTTATGCCTCTGTAGCTGTTAATCCTTAGGACACTCTTCAGTTACATTTTTGCATGCAAATTTTCATCTCTGGTTCTAGTTCCTAGGATACCTGACCTAATACATAGTCAGCAACTGGTTTGAGAATAATGAAAACCACAATTGTCACCAAGAAAGCACAACTTGATTAAAACATCACCCTGTTCTAACCAACTTGAACAGCCAATTAAATTTCACTAGTTTCTCTTCTGGTGCAGCCGATACAACATGGGTACAATTTTTGAGATGAGAATATGTTATACTCTAGGGTTAATTACCAAAGGAAAAGATTTAATACATATGTGATCTTCTTACCACTATTCTATTTCATGTAACAATTGAAAGACGTTTATCACATGGGGACAGTAAGAGAGACTGAGAAGAATGCTCTCATTTTCATTGTCACTACTGAGAAAAAATGGGAGATGAAAAAGTAGGCCACACATTTTTTGGGAGAATTTAAAGGTGCAAAAATTTTGAAAATTCTTTAAGAAACATACATTCCTGAAAATATGAAGTATCAACTTTAGTTAAAATGTGACAACACAAAAAAATACATTTTTATTTCTTCAAATTATTAAATGATAATCTGATACCTGAGTAAGTGCTCTAGTCTTCTCTACTTACTTAATCATTATATAGCATTCTATTCCCTACAAAAATTAAGTGCATTCAGTTTACATTTCCATATTTAAAATAATTTTCCTAGTCAATTCTTGAGGGGATTGCTGGAGTTAACATTATTAGGAAAAAATTATTATAAACTTGTAAAAAATGGAGATAATGATGTCTCCCTTTTATTCTCACTCACTTAGTACAAACATTGCAGAATATCATTTGCTAAATATGGCCTTACTATATTTCTCTCAACTGGAAAGTTGCCAGATTACTCTTTATTTTTTAATATTAAATACAATACCGACAGCATACTTATTGAGCAATTTATGAATATTGTAACCCAAAGCATTCAGTTAGCTATTTAGTAACTAATCATTTTTACATATTTGATAGAGGTAATGCAGGCCAAGTTATCCTGGTTAGAAAATCTTGGATTATGGAAGGTTGAGATAACAGGGAAGAACTGGCAATAAAGGGGGAGATGCCTAAACTCTGAGTGCCTTGACTGGAGAGCACTGATTGGACAGCTGCTGGACAGGATCCAGGAGGTCAGAATTGGCCAGCTGTGTCTTTAGCTAGCAGTGTTCAGCGGAACTTCATTTCTCCAAGCACAAACGACAGACATGAAGTTGTGAAGCATTATCTTTTCAACTGTAATACATGTGGAAATTTTCCCAGTGGACCCTGCCTTCCTCTAGTTGTTAAACATTTGGGCAGATATTTGGTGATTTTGTTCAATAGCTTACATTGGAATCCATTCTTTGGGAAAAATTATAAGCAAATCTTAGGCATAGTGAGTGTTTTAGGTTGCCATTAGCTTAAATGATCATATAGCTTAAAGATGTTTTGCATCAAAACGTGTGTTTACATAAAGCACAAATTATGCAGTTTTGAGGAAATCTTTTATAAGCACTGTTTCTCAGGATTATGGTAATTTAAGAGAAACAACTGAATTATCAGGTTGAATTGAAATAGATTTTCTCTCACGCAGGTATCCTTAGCTGGTTAGAGAAAAGCACTAACATAGTATTTAATAATTCTTAAACTATTTAGGGCACTACTCAAATAGTAGCAACAGGTTCTGGACACCTATGGGATGTAGAGACAGATGGGGCCAGATGGAGCTGTTGGATTGCCTAGAGGTGATGCATTTGCAGTCAAAAGCCATAACTGTAGTTCATAAAGAGCCCTGGTGTATGGGTGGTCCTTCAGAATTGGCCTGTTTTGACACAAATGTGCTAGGTCACTATGCCTTTGCAATATCCTGTCATTGAATATGGGTAGTTTTCTAGAAATAGTGTGAGAAATATAAAATGTGTCTCTATTTTGCTAGGGGAAGTCCCAGAAAGGGTTTCATCTGAGACCTGTCAGTTACATTCTTCATATGCTGTTCTAGGAATTTATCTTTATCCACACCCAGAATCTATGCTGTGAGCTTAGTACAATTTAAAATACAAAATAAAATAAATTTACTATTTACTTTTCCATATATGCATTGCTAAAGAATGGAGGTATCCATCAGACAGATAGTAAGTTATTACATTATTTATTCAATTTTTTTTAGTTTGTTAAAACTGCTTGTACAATGTAATAGGTAAGAAATAAGTGGGGTTGTCCATGTTTTTTTCCATTTCCTTCAATATTGATAATATATTTTCTGTTATATTAGAAGAGGATAATACTTTGGATGACATTTGTTTGCAATCCACAGAAATATTGACATTCTGACAATACTAAGATCTCTAGTTTCAACAAACAGAATGTAATCTAAGAAGTTAGATAAGAGTGTTTTTCAACAATATAAGTTTAGAGATAATTTCATGATTTGGTTATCTATTATTAGCATTAAAAAGATACATATTCAGGATATGAGGCATTTGTGGTTAGATATGACAGGAAGGTGTGAGAAAAGAAAAGAAAATATGAGTTTGAAATTTCTGGTTTGGGTGCCTAAGTATATTGTGATTTTTATAACTGAAGTGCATGAGAAATAAAGAAAAGGGATTGGGCAATCGATGGGGAGTCCTGTAACTGCCTCTTTCAAATACAAGCAGAGGGTTACATATCAAAATGGAAATCAGTATTAGAAATATGTTTTGAAGGGTTCAATTCATATGTAGTAATGGAATCCATAAGAGAAAATACTCAGCAGGAAGAAAACGCATTAGAAGAAGAGAATGCATTGCAGAAATCTGATAGATATTTTGTAACTGGTGAAGGAAAACCAAAACAAACAAAATAAAAATTGCAAATGAAAAGCAATAAAAATGAAAATCACACTATGTGGACAAAGATGTAAAATTAAATCATAATAAAATTGTTTTATGAAAATGAAGAGAGGAGGGAATTTAAGGTTGAGTTTATCAATCATATCAAATAACTCAGTGAAATTGATGGAATCCTCACTGGAAAAATGTGTAGATTGCAAACACTTTCTGCCAAGTGTGCTGATTCATAGTGAAATAGTCGGTGTTGATCTGATGAGATAAGGCTACAATGAAATATGTAAGGGCATATTTTAATGTCTCCTATGAGGTAGGCATACTTCAGAAAATGCCTGCTGGTGGTATTAAGCTATATGTACCCCAGAGAAGCATGTTATTAAATCTAATCCATTCTTGTGGATATAAAACTGTTGTAAGTAGGATATTTTGATGAGGTTAATTCTCAAAAGTGTGCCCCATCTCAGCAAGGATGGGTCTTAATCATTTCACTGGAATGCTTATAAAAGAATGAAATTCATACACAGAGAAAGCCAAGGAAGGAAAAAGCTGAAATCAATGAATCCCATAAGAGAAGGGAAAAACCAGCAGATGCTGCTATGTGCTTTGCCATGTGGCACAGGAGCCAATGATTACTTGCAGCCAGTATTCAGGAAAAAAAAAAAAAACATCACTTGATGATGCTTTAAAATGGACATTTTCCTGACCTCTAAGCCATGGATGAATAAATTCCCATTATTTAAGCCAAACCATTTCAAGGTATTTGCTTTGAAAAGTCTAGGAAATGAAACACCCCCCCATCCCAAGTGTCCCACCATAATTTCTGAGACTATGAATGTAATTAGCATCATGTGCATCATGTTAATTTCCATGTCCACAGGTATTCCACAGGCAGATGTAAAATAATCAGTTGAATTTAAGGTAGGGAAATTATCCTGGACTATCTGGGTGGATCCAATGTAATTACATGAGCTTTTTAAAAGTAGAGTGCTTTCTTTTTTTTTTTTTTTTTTTAGATGGTGCAGATGGAAAATTCTGAGAGATCTGAAATGTGAAAGGGACTAAAAACACCATTGCTGACTTTGAAGAGAGAAGGGATGTGTGAGAAAGAATAAAGGTGATCTCTAGAAGCAGAGAACAACCTCTGGTGACGGCCAACAAAGAAAGGGAAACATCATATTCATAATTACATGAAACTGGATTTTCCCACCAACTTGAATGAGCCTGGAAGCAGATTCTCTCCCAGAACCTCCACGTGAGAGTTTAACCTGACCAACTTCTTGACATCAGCTTTGTAATACCCTGTACATAGAACCCAGATAAGACTACCCAAATTTCTGACCTACAGAACTGGGATTTATAATTAGGCATTTTAAGCCACTAAGTTTTAGTAATTTGTTTTGTAGCAAGAGAAAGCGAATATGCCTGCATAGTTAAGGAAAAATATGCCAAATTTCTGGAGTAGCATCTCCTCCAACATAAACATGGCTTTTTTAAGAGTAGACATTATAGAAGATTGTCAACCAACAATGATGAACCTACTTTAATAAGACCCAGATATATAATCTTTAAAGGCAACACAGATATAAATTCGGAGTGTGATGTATCACATTCTGAACTATTGTGTCTGATAAGCACTTGTGTTTAGATATGTTTTTTGCATAACTATGCTCAAAGCTTAAATGTTTATTCATTCTGCATATTCAAGATGAATGTTATTCCTGTCTCTTGGAATTTAATCTTACTTATTTCTGACACTTGTTACTTCCAATTTTCTAATTAACCAATTTGTTTAAATAGGAATCTGAAGACCTAGATTCAAATTCTATATTCAACTGTTATTAATTATATGCAGTTGAAGTCATTAATTGGTTATCCAATTTTATCAGTTTACTTATATTAAATGAAGACAATATTAGGTAATTTAGAGGATTGTTGATAAAAATAAATGAAGAGTTGTATCTGAGATCACTTAGCCTAATATCTAACACATTAGAGTATGAAGTAACTCTTAGGGAAATTTGAATCTTGCTAAAGAAAAGGGGTACTGTTAACCACTACAGAATTCTCTACAACATTATTCACATGTAAATTCAAATATTTACTGAAAGTTTCTTTTTCTAACATGTTTGGCAATAATAATGTTCTAAAAAATGTTTGTATAACAGAAAATATTCTAATATAAGTGGAAATGCACAAATCCTTAATGCTACTCACTTGACAACCTTATCTTATATATTTAAATTATGTCATTCAAGATGGGAGGAAATTAAAAGACTTGATTAAAAATGTTTGGATCCTGGCTGATACAAAACTAGCAATAAGAGACATCTTAGGACAAATTTTTTTAATTATTCTTCAATACATCATGTTCATGTTAGAGAACGACTTTAATTTAGACAGAGCACACTGGAGTACTTAGAAGCAAAAGGCCATGATATCTTCAATCTACTCTCAAATGGTTAAAAAGTGGTACCAACACAAACACACATGTACACTCCTAGATGCACATACATATAGATGCACACACTTTTGGTGAGAGATGGGGAGAAATGATGATATAGAAATTGGAACAAAACATGAGCAATTGGCAGTTGTGTAAAGGGTATGTAAAAGCTTCTTGTACTAATCTTGCACACTTTCTGTGAAGTTGGAATCAAACTTTAAAAATATTATAAGAGATATTACAGGAAAAATATACAGCAGCATGAAATAGACATACAATTTATTAATATATACTGGTGACATGATATTCTAAATATATTCATTATTCTGGCCATTTAAATTAACTTTTAAAATGTTATAAATATAATGATTAATATAAGAATTCAGAGTTAATATAGAGAAAACCACTGTTATGAAATACAGTTTGTAAACTTGCAAAACTCAGAAAAGTGAATTTAAACTTTTTCACCATTTGGGATACAAAATTACTTGATGGAATCACTAATTCTCTAAAATTGAACAGGAAATCCTCTCTGTATTAAGTGTCCTTTTGGAGCAACGATATTAGTAGTACTGGCTTCTAGTCAACTAGTCGTGAGAGTCTGAGTCACTAAAGTAACTAAGAAAACTAGTCATTTAAGTTGCATTAAATCAGCTGTATCTGCTCCCCATCAATGTTTTCCCTCTTGGGTTAGTATAATGATACGTACTCAGTTCTCAGCACAGATTTTTCTGTAGATAATCTAAGATTATTTTCTGGCAATTTTTATAAAAAGAGAGAGAGATAAGAATAATTTGTAAAACATGAATCATATTCCTATTGTATATATTTTATCTTATAATTTGATTATTCCAGCCATCAGAAATTAGAGTATGGTTTTAAACATCTCTTTGGCCACTGGCTCTTCACTAGTGTGCCATTTGAAACTGGTCCTGCTTATGTACGAGGTGTAATTTAGTGTTTGAATTCAACACTTCATATGAAAAAATTAATATGCTTGTTTATTTTGTATTGTTTCTTTGATTACTCATGAGAATGGTCATCTCTGATTCTCCCACCAGCTTTCACAAAGAAGACAGAAATTTACAATGTGCATTGCTGTATGCAGATAAGCCTCTGTTTTTACTTTTCTGATTTCTATTTCTTCTTTACTGATTTTCTGTATCTATTTTATACTACGTTGACTGCATGTATTTTTGTAAGTTCTTTCAAATCCAATTTATAAACATATGGGAGGCAACAAAAATAAAACCTTCTGCTACTTGTCTCAGTCCGTACCAAGATATGGTTTGCCATTTTTCATCAGAAATGCAACTATTCAGACCGAATGAGTCCTTATAAAACCACAAAGCCACCTACCTTATTGAAACCATGTTTCCATCATTGCACCCTGTTCCTGTATCTATACTACTTATATCATTTAGTAAACATTCATAAAATAATATACACCAAGTGCAGGCATTGATTCCTCATTGTGGTCATGGTAGAATGAATTCATCCTGGATAGCAGTAGTTAGGTTGTGAATATTGAGCATAACTTGACCATTTATGGACAAACAGCGCATCAAAGCATATCATTTTTTTTATGTGTAATCTTTGAATTTTTTATTCATCTTTAATCAAATAGGTTTCCACATTATTCATCTACTGACAGTTTGGCAGTGCATTCTTTTTGCAAGAATCAAAATGCATGATAAATTTTAATCTACCGTCCTACACAAAACAAAGGCAAATAAAAGGATGAGAAAGCACAATTTCATGCTTCTTGTATGTAACTAGTGAACTGGTAAAAGGACACATGAGAGTGGGTTCTAGCTCTGTGAAATTAATGGAAGAATCACTTGCAGGGGTTTGTTATCATCTTAATTAGGTATGTGTCTCAAGTACTCTTGGTAGCTAGAGAATTCAAATGCAGCAACATTTATCCACATTTTTTTCCATTCCAAACTACATGATAAACTAGCTATAAAGCTCCACTTCACAATAGATTTGAGTTCTATCATGAAAGCCTTGACTTGGAGATAGTTCACTTGAGATAATTCAATTAATTGTGAAATAGGATAGTTAAGTTCAAGTGCACTGAATTCAGTGAGAGTTCAGAAGTTTGCAAAAGTAAGGAAGTACTTTCTTACCTCATAAATTAGATTCTCAGTATGTAATTATATCAATTTGCATCAAAATTTAAAATTTTGGTATACCATCATGCCATTAGTACCCTTTAATACACAATTTTGATTTCATATATCACAGCAAGAAAACAAAATGCATCCTGTTTTAATATTTTAAAGACAATTAAAATCCTTGTTCTTTAGAATAAGATGGGAGAATATGGCAGAATCATGTGTCCTCTTTAAAAGAGGAAATTCACATTACTGCTCTTCCTTTTAAAGACAGGGAGTTTTGCAGGATGTAAGACTATTTTGAGAAAGCTGCTGTCATTTTATTCTGCACACTTGAGTTGCATAACTGTAGTATGTCCTTTGTAAAATGATCTCTTATGGTCATTAATTTCACTGTAAAGACATAATTTGTACATTTTAATGTATTTTTTCCAGCTAGTCTATTTGTGTGAGCCTAACAGCTGGGCGCTACTGAAAGAAGAATAGTAAAAACTCTACCTGAATTCCATTATTTCTTTGCATTCTTTTCCTTACCACATAAAATCCAGCTTTAAAGTTTTATATCTCTGTTATGCCAGTATCATAGCTATTTTGCATACAAGTATATCCAGGGCGTAGGAGGGTTACATTGGTGCAGCAATTACACCAGATTGCAGAAATGTTTGTTAATGCTCTATTACTTTCACATGCAAATAGCGAAAATGAAGAGCCCGAAACTCAGTCACTTTAGCTGTACCTCTGCAATTAAATGTAATCTTTCTAGAAGCCTGTTTATCTACCATTTTACTACAAATATTCTATTTTGTTCTATGTATTTCAGTTTCAATTGAATATGTGCAAATTCACTAATTCATTGGTATATGAGAAAACGCGCACTTTTTTTTTCATTAAGACAAAAGGGTTGGAGATACTCCAGAGTTTTGTGCAAATTGTACAATGCATGCAAATAAAAATTTTAATATATATTGGAGTGAATCTTAAAAATAAGAAATGCATGACAGGTATGTAATAAAAACAAGTAAAAGAGTTAACTAAAAACATATCGTGCAAAGTGTATTCTGGATAATAGGAAATAAAGTTGCTTATAAGTATAAAAAGTTGACTATAAGAATACTATAAACTGTTCTCTTGTGTACCCCTTATATTAGAAAAGCACGTAAGTAAATTATTTACTTAGCACTGTTTGGAAAAAATTGCTTCTCATATGTGCTCACTATTTAGATACCTTTCCACAGCATAAAAAAAAAAATAATAACAAAACCAAAGTAGTTACATCAAGTTGAGAAAAAATGAACATATCTATATCAACATCAGGAAAATGTTTACTACTGAATTCAGAATACACATTGACCAACAATTTAACCATTTTGGGGAGCTAGATTGCTCAACTCTTTATCAAATCAAGTTGCATTGCTAAGGAACATTCCTGGAAATTTTAATACTCAAGAAAATGCAAATTTTCTTCAAGGATTGAGATTAAAAACCATTTATTTTAGTTGGAAGATAAACTTACTTGGATTTATTTTAAGTTAAACCCTTGACATTTTAAATGCATTCAAGAGAAGTACAGAAAGAAGGGAGTTTGAACTTGGTCATGAAATGTAATCATTCTTCTCTGTTTTTGCCCTTGTTTTTTGCTCCTTTTTGCCCCGTGATAAGATAAGTAGGGTATTATTCTTTAATAATTGTTCTACTTATTATTTCATAGCAGTTTCCCTGAGCTATGAAAGAATTAAAGCAGCCTGGTTGTTAGGAAAACAGTCCGACAACACTGTAATAAACAGAATTTCATTTAAATCCTGGTGCCCAAGCAGAAATTGTCTCTACCACAAGAACAAGGTGAGAAGCACACTGTTCAGCACCACAACGAAGTATGTGATGATCCAGAAATAATTTATCCATGGATAGAAGATGTGGCAGATGGTTCACAGACACTAGAATACTCAGAGAGAAGAACATGTTGCCCTTCTCAAATTTTCGGGAAAATGTTCAGAAGTGGATGTCCAGAACCCAGGAGAAGAAAATACTGTTTGGCGATGCATAAATACTTCCCTCTTCTACTGATTCTGTCTATATATTATCCTAATCTCTTACTAGCTCTTTCATAAATGTAGCTGGTTGCAAAATCTCATTCATTCTTCACAGTTTTAAATTTATTTTATTTCTCTTTGCATTCTTTCATTTTACTTTATTGTATTCATATGCCTATTTAGAGAATGTACTTTTCAGTAATTTTGTTCCTTTTTTCAAAAACGTCCAAGGTAAATAACCATATGAAGGAATCCAGTCACAAAGGCAAATTTGTACAATTATATTCCTATACTTCTTTGTCTTCATATCAATCCCCAAATGCACCTTATTTAGTTATTGTTGGCTAACAAATTACCCTAAAATTTAGCATCATAGAAACATAAATATTGATTAGCTCTCAGATTCTGTGGGAAATTAGTAGCCACTTAGTAGGGTGGAGCCTTTGAGGTTGTAATCAAGACATTAGCCAGGGCTGCAGCTATCTGAAGGATGGACTGAGGGATATGGAACTGTTTCCAAGATAACTCATTCACATGGCAGTTGGCTGGAGGCTTCAGGTCTTTGCTGACTGCTGTTTAGTCCTTAATGTTTTTGTTCACTAGTGAAATGTATGGACCCCCTGTGGATTCTGATTTTTCTATGCAACAATGACCACTGTCAAATGTATATTATCAGCATATTTTTCATAGTTAGGTAATTTATTCCTAACTATATCTGCCCTTCCCTTGTTAGGTATCATAGGTCTCCTTTCCACTTCTTTCCTGAAGAGCAAAAAACAGATCTTATATAAACAAAAATCTAGGATTTGATGTGTTAAAGAACTAGTGTCAACCCAGCTACAGATTGGGTTCATCTACATCTTCCTTATTGCAATGTAATTCTTAGAAAGCACGAAGATATTTTTGTGTGTGAGTACTTTAGCTTTATTTCTCTTCATATCATAGCCAGTGCTGTAATATCTTCTGGATCTATTTTATGACACGGACCAACATCCCTTGTGACATGGACTACGCCTATGGATTTCTGTATGTTCTCCCACACCTGCCCATGACATGCCCAGCTTACTCTCCTACGAGCTGTCAGATTAATGTTTTTAAAACATAAATTGTATAACATCAGTCCTCTGCTCAAAATCCCAACGACTGTCCTTCTGATGTTTTCCATGGTCTGTATTGCCCTAAACGTTCCCCACCTGCACAGCCACACACATAAACACACACCTCTTGCTACCTCGTTTATCTCATATAATGTTCTCCCCGCCTCATCATTTTGTTCAGTCGTGGCAGCCTTTGTGTCACTTCTAACACACCCGAAGCATCTCTACCTACTTCTGCTACCACAGCTTGGAATAATTTCTGCCAGGCAGGGTGTGTCAGTCCTTTATATGTCTTTCTCTGTCTAATGTCACATTATCAGAAAGGCCTTCTCTCAAATCGCAGGACATCCCCTCCTTGTCTCATTCCCTTCATATTGCATATTTTTCTCTGTAAACTTTATTGCTAGCCAACATATGATATACTCATTTTCGTATTTTTTTCCTTATAATGGAAGCTTTCCATAAAAGCAGGAAATTCTGTGGACTGACCTATTCCCAGCATCAAGAACTCTACCTATACCACCCTCCTCTCTGCTCAACCATCAAATGAAGCAACATGATAATTGCCAACCAAATATTAGTGACCGTTCGCTTTCAGAGTGAAATTAGTGTGACAGCAGTCTAAAATCATGATAGGTTTTATTAATTCATGAACACTACGCAGTCCCCAAGGGCCTAAACCCCTCCCCCCATTATTTAAAAGGAAAATAAAACCAGATGCCATACGAAAAGAGAAAAATTCACCAGTAGACACCACTTCCTGTTGAAATATAGGCTGTGTTTTGTAACTACACATATAGTTTCACAGTCACAATCACTTCTATTTCTTAAGTCTTTAACACTAGCCATAAATAATTGACCTTAGGTGGTTACACTCTTGAGTCACAGAAATGAATCAGATTACCACTTCACTTAACCAAAGAATCTTTCAATGTATATCTATTTCTTACACATCCTATGATACCCACCCCCATTTTTTTTTAGTTTGGACTTTTTTTGAGGTTGCATCATTTAATTTTTCTAAACTTGGATTTTCTTTAACCAATTTGTCCTCCATTAACACCTTGCTCTGGGCTGAAAAAAAAAACCGCAAAGTTTGGGAAATTTTCATTTATAGTTTTATACTGTTTTAGCTTAACTTGTGATTCATGCTTAATATGCTTTAAAATATTTAAACTCGTTTTTCTTCTTGCTTCCTGTTTAGCTAGTGATTTGACAAGCTAAACATTTAGATTCAATTAAATCTTTATAATAATTTCCTACCTAGACAGGTAGTCATGTTACTCCCAAGTAAATTAGTTTTCATTGAAACTATCTTCAATTATCAACATTTATTACTGACACTTATTTATTTTCAAGGCTCTCTATCCTCATAGAACATGCTTCCATTCAAGACAGTACTGAGTCCACATCATTTCAACAAAAAATGCACCTGACATCTGAGTATCTTTGAGTAAATGCTTGATGTTAATTTACTCATTGTTGAATGAGAAATATCTTCTGATTTACTAGGTTCAACGTGCAGTAGGGAGTATAAACATCTGCAATAATTTGCATTTAAACATTTACATAATAATTACGGAAATTAAAAAAAAATGTAGTAGCAATGTTTGTCAGATCCTTAGCATTCATCAGAAAATATGTCTTACATTTAACAACAGATTGTATTCAGTAGTTAGAGAAAATGCAAAATAAAATTTTTTAATCCAACATTGATAATTTTGAATTTGTGATATTCCAAGGTTTCTGTTTAGTTTGCCAGCTGCCAGAATGCAATATACCTGAAACAGAATGGCACTTAAAAAGGGGAATTTAATGAGTTGCTAGTTTGCAGTTCTAAGGCTGAGAAAATGTCCCAATTAAAACAAGTCTATAGAAATGTCCAATCTAAGGTATCCATCCAGGGAAAGATACCTTGGTTCAAGAAGGTCAATGAAGTTCAGGGTTTCTCTCTCAAATGAGAAGGCACATGGCAGACACATTCAGGGCTTCTCTCTCAGCTGGAAGGGCATGTGGACAACATGGCATCACCTGCTAGCTTCCTCTCCTGGCTTCTGGATTCATGAAGCTCCCCAGGAGGCGTTTTTCTTCTTCATCTCCAAAGACCGCTGGCTGGTGGACTCTCTGCTTCGTGGTGCTGCAGCATCCTCTGCTCTCTCTGAATCTCCCATTCCCTAAAATGTTTCCTCTATGGGACTCCAGAAACATCTCAAGACCCATCCAAATGGGTGGAGACATGTCATCACCTAATCCTGTTTAACAACCACTTGACTAAATCACATCATCCAGGGAGATGATCTGATTACAGTTTCAAACATACAGTATCGAATAGGGATTATTCTACCTTCATGAAATGGGATTTTGATTAAAACATGGCTTTTCTAGGGGGAAACATCCTTTCAAACCAGCACAGTTTCTTTGTCCATAAATAATTCATTTGTTAAACAACTCATTATTCAGAACTTAAGAAATACTAGTCAATAAGATAAAAACAAAGGAAAAAAGTTATGAAGCCAAAAGGCCTAATTGTATATATTTTTCTCACATTAGTTTGGAATATATGTCAGAAGAATAATTCCTGATATAGCTCACTTAAAATACTAGACCAAAATTATAACAACAGCAATAATCATAATGGGTGATAATTTCCTGTCTTTGCCAGGCTGGTATATTATCCAGCCAGCAGTCCTACTCCAATAAGATCAACTCTTAAACTGAAACATCTAGGATTCTTGGAAGCAACAACAACAAAAACTATATGCCTTTTGGCCATACAAGATGGTTGATTTAACCTGGAACTGAAGTCAACCAGAATTCTTGGCAGACAAATTAGAATGAAATAAATCATATACCCTGGAAAATTCAACGCCTGTCCTTGACTGCATAAATAAGTAATATTAGCAAAGTTTTTATTCCAGATAAACAATTTAGAAGTCTTAGTCTGTTCAAAGTTGCAGAAAACAATTGGGGGGGGCATTAAATCCTGGCCCCTTTTTTCTTCCCCAAAGGGTGAATCAGAATTTACTGCCCTACCCTGTACCTCTTGGTGATCTGGAAGGGAAGCTCTGATCTTAAGAACTATTTGCTAGGGGTTAGAAACAAGCTACTTAATGTGTTTTTCTGATAAATAGGGTCTTTCATCCCTTTGTAAACTCTCAAGACATCTGAGAAGGCAAACTACTTCAAAGAATAAAAGTGAATAATGCAAAAACAAATTAAAGAAAAAATCTAGATTACAAATACCACTCAATGCAGAAGTGTTGGAAAAGAGGGGCTAATTCTAAAATGATGGAGAAAACACATTAACAATGTGAAACAAGACAAGGGAATCATTTTGTAATTTGACTTATTTATATAAAAAAGTATAGTAGTTGAAAGTAAAAAATGGATAGTATAAATAGTAAAACAGTTATATAATAAATTACGATTTGAAGACATAAATTTAAATACTTTGCAGACGAATACACAAAATGATCAATATATTTTAAAAAACAGTGAATATTAAGTTTTAAGTAAAATAGTTATGAAAAGATTCATAAGTGGTATAAAAAGTATCAAAGACCTAAAGGAAAGTGAAGAAAGTACAAGTATTTGAAGATAGAATCAACATATATTTTCAAGAAATAAATAATATTACATAAAATGCAAATCAGGGAAATAAGGAAAAATCTTCACTGAGAAATATTTTAGTGAAACTTAAGACTTTCAAAGACAATGAAAGATTAGGATTTTCTCATTATCTTTCCCTAGAGAAACTTCTGAGAAATAAGCAAAAAAATAGCATCAGATTTTTTAACAGGAAAAATTAAAGACTGAAAGCATAGGAAAAATACTTTTTTAAACATTTTATGCACTGAGAAGAAAAATAAGGTTGGGGGTTTACTGATCAGATAATTTGAGTTCTTGTAAAGCTCAGTAATTAAAATATTTTTGTGTTGCTAAAAGAGAACTGAACAGCAGAAACCAATATAAATGAAATCCTGCTACATGAGATCAGCAAAAAGAGTGTGGACTATTTCCTAAATGATGATGGAAAAATGATCTGTTTTGTTTTGAAAAAATTAAATTGGATTTAATGTTCATTCAACTCTCCCTACACATACAAATTAAAGGCTAAAATGTGAATAGCAATGTATTCAAAATTTTAGATTGTAAAAGAATATCGTCATGATCAAGTATTTAAGAAGAATTTCCTAAAGAAAACACAAAAAGATAAACGATGATACATTTGATCATATTCACATTAAGAACCTTATTTCTGAAAATACAAGTCCAAGAATGGTTGAAGATACATTAAGTGTAAATTGGTATATCTACTTTGGAATTGATTTTGATTTATTTTATTCAAGTTGATGATATATAAGTTTGAATCAGTTGAAATAAAAAATTTTCTAGTTTAATATATAGTCAAATATTACCAATTGCATATATTTAAACACAATGATCTATTGTGTTTTATATTAAGTTTTATATATTAAAATGTAATATAAGTTTTATATTACCTATTGATCCAGGAATTTCTCTCCCAGTTACTTATTACTGAGAAATTCTTGTGTTTGTGTGCACCAGGATCCATTATAAATAGTTTCCTAGTTGTGGTACTAGAAACGCAAAGCTTAGAATAATTCCATTATCTACTAATAATAGAATGGATAAATACATCAGCTAATTAGCTTCAATTGCAGTTAATGAATGAATGAAAAACCTGATATTAAACAAAAGAAGTCACAGAATTATACATTATGATTTCATTAGTGTAGATGAAATTAGAGAAAAACACACAAACCAAGCAACACATTTTTAGAGACTTGTGCATTTGGAATAAAACCATTAAGATATTTCAGATACTTATTAACATGATAGTAGTTTCCTGTAGGAAACAGGATAGTACTACTGGCATAAACTAGGAAGAATTTTCAAAAGGCTTCAGTTGTTCAATTTTAAGCAAATAGTGCCCCCCTCAAAATCACATGTATGTAGTATTTCATGTTTTCTAATTTTAAAAAAG
Organism: Tamandua tetradactyla; assembly: GCF_023851605.1. Lineage (NCBI taxonomy): Eukaryota > Metazoa > Chordata > Mammalia > Pilosa > Myrmecophagidae > Tamandua > Tamandua tetradactyla. Next base: position 72,500,127 of record NC_135335.1, on the reverse strand, counting down.
TAGTCATGATACTACATTGGATAAGAGATCACAAGAGCGTAGAAAAGAGATTGAATAACACAACAATTTCTTGGTAATACTACATAAATTAGATTATGTACTAATCACAGGAGAGATCAATGAACTAATTTAGATTTTTGCTTTTAAATAACGATTTGGCTGCTATTTGGAGAGAGGTTTTATTTTTTTCTAGAGTAAGCAGTGGAGAAAGAAAGACCAATTTGGAAATGTTTGCAGTAAGCCATATGACAGATGTTGGCTTAGACTCATGTGGTTGTCACAAAGCTGGAGAGAAATAGACAGCTTTGTGACACATGTAGGAATTAGAATTTATAGAATTTTATGATGGATTGGATAGTGGTAAAGCAGAGGTATGTGTTAAATGATATTTCTATGCCTCAGCTTGAATGGCTGAAGAAAGGATAATTCATTAATACAGACAATACAATAGGAAGTGTTGGTTGAATTCTAGGTGAGATTAGAAAAGAGTTATGTTTGGATACCTTCTATTTGGGGATAAATAACATTGTGTTTAGATACCGGCAGGCTGCAGTCTGTGAAACAGACAAATATAAATATCAATTAATCAATTTGAAATATGCTTTTGGAGGACAGGGGAGCAGTATAGGCTTTACATTAACATCGAGGGGTACATGAAGTACTAGAAGTTAATGAGATCTCCTAGGAAAGATATGGAGAAGAAGGAGAGACCAAAGCCTAAGAGAATAACAAGTGACAGGTAGGGGAAGAATTACGAATGAAGAAAACATAGGAGAATATGGTGTCAGAGGACCCAAGAGAAAAATACTTTAAGAAGAAATAACCTCCTCTGAATAATATTATTATGAAGCTGAGAAAGAGGAGTAATAAGTATCTTTTTGATTTGGCAAGTGAAGTTTACTGGTGACAATAAGGAAACATTCAATTGAGTGGTGCACTCAGTGTGGAGAATGAATGATTCCATGTGCAGTCATTGTGAAAAGTGAATGATAGGTGTGGGAGAGAAAATAATCTGTGCAGTTAATCCTTTGAAGAAGCTTGGGTATTAGAATCCAGGTGGGAAACCTGACAGCTTCTTATCCAGATGTGCAAAGACAACCTTGGTTTTAATTTTTAACTGATTTGCCTCACATTGGATAGCATGAAGTAGAAAAAAAAAAACTTAAAATTAACAGAACTTTCTTTTGGTTTAAAAAGTTCCTTTGTGGGAATTTACCATATTTGAATAAATGTGTCCTTCCAATGTTCTCTCCCTCCTTTTGTTCTTTCCCAAGATGGCATGTGAAAATCACTTGTTTGGAACAAGGGTGGTAGTGGCTGATGGCTGCATGTCCTTGTGATGCTGGGAAAAGGAGGCTTCTGTTCAGATATGAGCATTATTTTTTTATCCTCTGGGTCCATCTTTATGATATTTTATGACAGCTTAGATTCTGGGCACCCCGTTGCCATTTCTTTCCAAAATCTACAGCTGGGAACTCATGGTTACTCTCTATCAATTAAGTATGTGAGCTGTAGATGACAGGATTGGGACGAGAAAAGACGTTTGGATGGTGGATAACTAACAAAAATAATTGTGGAAATTGGATGTTAATTAATTTCTTGCCAACACTTGAATCATGCTTTGAAAATCAAACAAAACTGGTGTTCTGTTGACAAAAGTCCTGTCCCTTAGTAAGCTTCTCTATCAACAGGGGCAAAATCATAACATATTCCCATGGGTGATAATGACAGCCCACACTCGAAAACCTTATGTGCTTTATCTTTCATGTATTATATTCATTAATTCATTTATGTAGTCACTAAATTTGTGATTTTCTAATACTGATGGACTCCATGCTAACTGCTGGCATTGTGAAATGAAAAGTAATATACTTCTCAAGAATGTAATAATAAGAGAAAAACACTGCATTATTACAAAATATATTAAAATCACTGCATTTTTAAAAAGTAAATTAGGGAGAGGGGATTAGAAGAGGAAGTCTTACTTTTTTATTTTATAATATTTTCTATTCACATTTTACCATAAAAATACATTAAAGGCAAAATAGTCTGGCAATCATGAACACTATATACAAATAGATATTACTCCACTGACTGACAATTCAATCTCTTAAGAGTTTGGTGCATTTTGGAGAGAATGTGTGCTTAATGAGTATTTTCACTTGCCCTCTACCTGGAGTTCTTAACTAAGAGGTTAGAAATCCAAGGAGATACCAATGGGAAAGTATAACTTTATTGACAATAAGAAGTCATTAATAAATCCACAGAGGCACAAATATCCACATGGACACAACTACATACTACTTCTTGAAGTCTGACTCTTCTGTGAAAAAAATCTTTGAAAAATGTAATTTCATCTTGAAAGGATTCATTTTTAGTTGCTAAGAACCATTTTATGCCCCTTAAGGCAAATACGTGGTAGAAATAACCCTAAATGATGGTGGCACACAACTCCTGGTAATTGAGGATATAATCTTACCGTCGATGTTGTTCCCTATTAAGTGAAAGAGGGCAACAGGAGTGAAGAGTGGCTGGCAGTGTGAATTAATCACTCCTTTCTTCCAGTTGGACAGAGCTGTAATTTGGGGAAGCTAAGTCCTTTATCAAATGGCAGGTTCTCTTCCTCTCACAAATCATTGAAGTCTGATTGTATGGTGATGTTTGATTCAAACAATGGGGGGAATAGTGGTGTTTGATACAAACAGTGTTTCTAAATAAAAATGACTTTTCAAATCTAGAAGTTCTTTTCCTATTTGTCTACTGTATGAGTTTGATAAATCTGCCAAAATGCAATATTCCAGAAATGGATTGACTTTTATAAAGGGGACTTACTAGGCTACAAGCTAAAATTCTAAGGCCATGAAAATGTCCAAATTAAGGCACAGCAAGAGGATACCTTCTCAGAGGAAAGGGAGCCGCCATCTGGGTTCCTCTGTCACATGGGAAGGTACATGGTGATATCTGCTGTCTTTTTCTCCTGGCTTCTGGTTTCAAATTGCTCTCAGTTTCTGACATCTCCTGTGGCATTTTCCTTCTGCATCTCCAAACATTTACGTTCTCTTCAAAATGTCCTCTCTTAAGGACTCTATAAGCCGATTAAGACCCACCTTGAATGTATGGGGTCACATCTCCCTGGAAACAATCTAATCAAATGCCCCATCCAATAATAGGCCTGCCCCCACATGATTGGATTAAAGGAGCATGGCTTTTACAGGGTACTTAACTGTTTAAAGTCATCACACTCACTTTGAAATTAGTTTTAACTTCCCATGCCATTAACATGGAGCCAACATTCCACTTCAAAGGGAATTGTTTGGTAAGAACAATATAGGATATCTTTGCCTCCCTGAGCCTGGGCAAAATTTCCCTGGGGACTTAGCAGCAAAATCTTATTATTTTGTCTCTTTGGTCAAAGAAGTGAGCTACAATTCTTCCAGAATTGTTTCTCTCACTAGCTGGCTCTAATTATTGAAATGTTTAATTTACAGGAGAAAAATGATATTGACCTTTAGCTGTGGGGATTTGGGTAATTTCCATAGTAGCTTACACCATCCACAACTAAAAGCATCCGACAAATTTTAAGTTTCCAATGAAATAAGGTTAACCTGTCTTATTATTAAAGTTTATAAAGGTCTGGAAAGTTTTTTCTTCAATTTATTTGATTAAGTATGAAATATATTTACAATACAGTAGTATATAAAATATAAAATTTTATATTTGTCTGTAAATGCAATGAATATGAGAAAAAGTAGCCCCTTTTCTCAGTTGAAATCATACATGTGGAACTTTCAAGATTCCTCACTGGATTTTCTTGGACTAGAGAAGCTCCTTATAGTTTGACCTAGCTGAGGGAACTTGCAAAAATCCATGGGAACTAGATTCTGCATTCTTTGAAGACTTCCAATTTACAAGATTCAATCTTGCTGTAGATTTGCTACAGGCCACTAATCTAGCTGATCTTTTAAAAAGACAAAAATGAAAAGAAAATATTGTACCATTCTATCTGTTGCCCTTTAAGCATGTTAAGAATTACAGTATTCATAGCAGAAACTGCATTTGAACACATCTATCCAACACCCTAATTTTACAGATAAGTCAACTGAAATAGATTTCTTTACTTCTTCAAAGTAGATTGTAAAATATGGAAGTCAAAGAATTCATTCTCAATGTTTTATAGTTGGTTAGAAAGATTGACGAACTGTATTGGAAAAATGTATTTTGTAGTAAAATATGGGATTTTTTTTTGGTAAAACTGTAAAATGCCCCTAGGAAATTCTTATTGCTCTCTCCAATTTCCACCATTACTGTCATATCTTTTCTGAGAGTTCTTCAGTAATTACTTGTATAATGATTAATTCAAGAGCAACAGATTTCAGACCTTCAACAAACATATATTTATAAATAAAGTACAGATCATTCTAACATGTATATTTTAAGCTAAAATTATATTTTAGATTAGTTTATACTGAGAAGTTGTGATAATAGGTATAAAGAGTTCCCTTACATCTGTTTTCTCCTTTTACTAACAAATTAGTACAGTGCATTTGTCATGAACAATAAATAGATATTGATAAATCTATTCATTATGTCACCTGTAGGCTCCTCTTGCCTGTGACACTTTCCCAGACTTTTGTTGTATTATACAACATTGACAGTATTGAGGAGTACTGGTCAATTCTTTCCTAGAATACCCTGCAATTGGATTTATCTGATGTATCATATCCATGATTATACTAGGATTGTGTGTTTTGGGGAGGAAGAACACAGAGATAAAGTGTTATTCATAATGCATTATATCAATGATACATGCTATGGACATGGCTTAATACTGTTGATGCTGAACTTGATCATTAGATTGAGATAGTGTTTGTCAGGTTTATTCACTGTACAGTAATTCATTCTCCTCCTTTCAATACTGTACTCCATGGTAGGAAACCCACCATGAGCAATCAAAACTGAAGAGTTAGAAAGTTATGCTTTACCTCCATAAAGGCAAAGTATCTTTACGCATTTTAAATTTTAAATGCTTAAATGCTTCTGCATGGGAAATTTGTCTGTTCTCCCCCATATACATTTTATTTATTTAACCATTGATTTATATTACTATGAATGTGTGGCTACTTATTTTATACTTTGTGTTATAATCTAATAATACTTTATTTATAGCTTTACACAAATTATTCCAGCTTTGGATAAGGAAAACTATTTTATGGGGTTCCACTGTTTCTTTTGGTGGAATGTGTGTACATGTGTGGGGTGTTTGAGCATTTTCTCATTTTCTGACCTATGAGGTACTCTCAGGCACCTTGTGAATTTCTTGAACCAGTCTTGGAACCAGCTATTTCTCCCAAAACCCTGAAAACTTTTAATGGAGAATAGCACTAAAAATCAAGTCCTGAATAGTAGGGAATTCTGTTCATTTTTAATGGGAATTTTAAAAATTAGATATGAGTTAGCTCAGCTGGTTAATTCATGCATTGAAATAATTTTTAAAAGTTGGTTCAAATTTAATCAAAGCATATTTTATTAAAATTATAACCTTCCCCATTTACTTCAAACTGATGTATGTCTACATAAAAAAAAGTTATCAGAAGAAGATATGTATATCTTTGAAAATGCTTAGTTTTGAAAGAATTCTATTTGATATATAAGGTAGAAAGTATTAGTAACATATTGCCTAGGACTTTAGTTTTAGCTCTAATATGTAAAAACTAATATATCACTCCTGTACTTACAAAAGTAAAAGCTATAAAAACTAAAAGTCAATGCATTTTCTAGAACCTATCTGTGCTGGTTTGAAATGATGTATATACCCTAGAAAAGGCATGTTTTAATCCTAATCCCATTTTGTAAAGGCAGCCATTTCTTCTAATCCTTATTCGGTATTGTATGTTTGAAACTGTAATCAGATCATCTCCCTGGAGATGTGATTTAATCAAGAGTGGTTGTTAAACTGGATTATGTGGAAGCATGTCTTCACCTATTTGGGTGGGCCTTGATTAGTTTCTGGAGTCCTATAAAAGAGGAAACATTTTGGAAAATGAAGGAGATTCAGAGAGAGCAGAGTAGAACAACATAGCCATGAGAAACAGAGTCCATCAGCCAGCGACCTTTGGTGATGAAGAAGGAAAATGCCTCCCAGGGAGCTTCATGAAACAGGAAGCCAGTAGAAAAAGCTAGCAGATGACACTGTGTTCACCATATGCCCTTCCAGATGAGAGAGAAACTCTGACTGTGTTCACCATGTGCCCTTCCACTTGAGAGAGAAACCCTGAACTTCATCAGCCTTCTCGAACCAAGGTATCTTTCCCTGGATGCCTTAGATTGGACATTTCTATAGACCTGCTTTAATTGGGACATTTTCTCAGCCTTAGAACTGTAAACTAGCAATTTATTAAATTCCCTGTTTTAAAAGCCATTTTGTTTCTGGTATATTGCTTTCCGGCAGCTAGCAAACTAGAACACTGTCAAATAGCTGGAGTCATTGGGATATTGCTATACCAAAATTCTGGAAACACCAGCACATTCAGGAAGTTGCACTGTGATCTGCTTATGCACAGCATAAGCCACTGAGGCCAAAAAAGTGGTAGAAATACTTCATTGGCAAATTTGACAATAAACTGATACTTTTGACAAATTATTAAGAGTGTAAACTATTTTGAGAAAGATGAACTCAGAAGACTCCGGGATTTTCCTTCAGGAATTCCACCAAGTTCTCCTATTAAAGAGGTGAAGATCCCAGAATCTCCCATGGCAAGAGAAGGAGAAGGGTAATCATTATGAAATAAATATATCTAGAGATTTCTCCATAGCAAAAGCCTGCAATCTCAGGGAAAGGTGCTAGATCTTTCCCCTAACTGGGGGATGGGAATTCCTTCCACTCAATCACCTTCCACCTTTACTGCCTAACTTAAGGGGAGAAAATTTATGAAGTTGTGTGGTGTTTTGAATCCTGTCTCCTACAAAAATGTATTCAAGTGCTAACCCCCAGTCCTGTGGTATGAACTCATTTGTATATGGGATCTTCAGACATCCTATTAAGATGAGGTCAAACTGAAATAGGGTGGGTTTTAATCTGATCTGATTGAAATGCTTATAAGCATAGGAAATTTGGAAACACAAGCACAAGTCATAGGAGAAAACAGGAAACACAGTGACATGTGATGTTGACAGGGATCGACTGAGAACAAGCCACCCTCAGAACACCACATACTTAGAAGAAGCATGGCCTGCTGGTAGCTAATTTTGGACATCTATCTTCTCAATTGTGAGATGATAAATTACTGCTATTTAAACTAAACAGTCTGTGATATTTTTCAAAACATCCCTGGCAAACTAAGCCAAGTGGTCAGTGCTTCAAGGATACAGTTTGTAAATGCTGCAGCTAAGAAATGGATTAGATGGCAAGGTGAAAAACATATATCACCGAAGAAACATTTTTGAAGGTCATTAACCCATGACACAGACCAACAAAAAACTGAACTTTAATTGAATGATTATAAATCCTCACTTTCCCCACACCTTAACAACATAATAATAGGGTTCCAGTGTAATAAGAGTGGATTCCAGCTAAAAGAGCTGTGAGCTTCAGATTTACTCTGAGGAGGAGTACTTGAGGAAGTCTAGAATCAAGAAGTTAGAAGAAAACAAGGACATTAGTGGAATTGAAGTCTCTGGTAGCCCAACACCTTACCAGATTACCATAATTCCTCCCATTAAAGGACTATTTACTTTGGTACCTAAAACCTGATACAACATATCCAGCTTTCAACAAAAAAATCACAAGCCATGCAAAAGGTGATAAAAATCACAGTTTGAAAAAATAGTCAATCAACAGAACCAGATTCAGATATGGCAGCAACGTTGTTAAGGGATTTAATGGAAAAAGAGAAAACTTACAAGATCAGATGGAAAATATAATAATAAGATTGACAATCTATCAAAGAATGAAAGGAAGCATTAGAAATCAAAAATTGTAATAGAAATGAAGACTACTTTTGATGGATTCATTAATAGTCTCAGCATCGCTGAGGAAAGAATCAGTGAACTTGTAAATAGGTCAATAGGAACATGTCAAACTGAAATGCAAAGAGGAATAACTGTATTTTTGATAAGCTCTTTACCCATTTAAATTATTGTTTCTTCCAAAGCTTAGGTTTAGAATGATTGGGTGGAAGTGAAATCAGGTGGGATTTAACTATTTAATTTTATCCCAGGGTATTTTTAAAAGAATAAGATGATTTCATTATTATCATTCTATTTTACCTAACTTGCAGTAAATGACTAAATCCATGAACACTAAAATGATTACCAGCCAACACGAGACTGCTACTTAGTGTCAATTGTTTTATTAGTTAATGAAAGGTGTCTAAATTTACTAAATGTCTCTACTCCTTTTCATTCAGAGTAAAATACTTGCATGTGGTAATACAGACATTAACCTAGGATAATTTCTATTCACTGAATAATGGGAACTAGATTAAAGTTACATAAATATGTAAATGACTATAGTGAATGCTAATGGATAGCATACAGTGTGAGTAAAATATTTATCAAAACAGAAGGGTGTCTAAGGAAAGAATAATGATAATAATTGCACAAGAATAGGTTATAACTAAAAGACATCTCTTTCATGGGTTGCCCCTTTTATTTTCATAATGCTCTGCCTAGGCATTAGAGACTATTTAGTCAATAATTCATTATTTAACTAGGGAAACACTCTTCCCATATTTTCTTAAGATGCCCAAAGCTCACCAGGCCTATTTCTCTGGCCTAACTTGCCCACATTCAGACAATAAGCTGGATGGTCACTCTGATATTTTTGTACTTGCTCAATCCCCCATTCCTCAAATGCCATGACTTAGCTCACAACATCTGTGCCCTGCTTTTTCATTAGTCCTATGCCAGATCACAGCTCCCAGTCTTCCTTCATTTATTTAATATTGGCATTTTAATGTTACTCTAAATTCGTGGTTGGTTTTTCCATCCACAAGCTCCTTCTTCTTACTTTACTATCCTTACTTTCTTGATATTACTACTCATTGAGTAAAGGGTGTGGTATCACCTTCAGTCATTATTTTCATCTTTTCTCCTATCATCCTTGGCCTCCCTATTTCATGTGATTTCCACCTCCATAATGTAATGGTCACAACCTGGGTCAGAAACAGAACCACCATCAAAATCATTTATAGAAATAATACGTTCTTCCTTAACAAACTTTTATTTTATTGACTGCCTTCTCAAGAATTCAGCAACTCAACCATTATTCCAATTGTAACAGTTCCTCCCTGATCTTTTATGACTATTTTTTAACTATATCATTTTGAAATTAAGTCAAATATATATATAAGTGCACATAAGAACAAAATAGAAAAGAACAAATTTGAATAAAATAAACATTCCCCAAGTCTAGAAGGAGAAGATATCTAACACTCCAGAAGCCCTTGCATACTCTTTTCTTTCTTTCTTGGTTTGCCAGGACTATGCTATGACAAATACCACACAACAGGTTGGTTGGAATGATAAGAATTTATTGTCTTACAATGTTAGAGACCAGCGGTGCAAAACCCTCAGGAGGCTGTGCTTTCTCTGGGAGTCTGTAGCATTCTGGTGCTGGCTTGACACAGTCCTTTGCCTTGCATTTCTGCCTCTGTCCCTTGGCAATCTGGCTCCTTGGTCTCTTGTGGCTTTCTGTGACGGTCTGTGTCTCAATTTTCAAGACTCCAGTCTTATGGCTGAAATCCTGCACTGACTCAGATTGTTTTCCGGTAAGTAGATCTTTGGAGATCCTATTCACTAATGTGTCCACATCATAACTAATAGCATCTTCAAAGGTCCTAATTACAAATGTGTTCATACCTACCGCAATGTGGATTAAGACTTTATCATCTCTTTATAGGGGGCATGAGCAATCCCCAAAGCTTCTAATTCAGATGTCTTCTCTATTTCCTTATCAGTGTCTAACTATATTGCCATCTAGTTCTTCCCAAAATACTTTTTTTCTCTTTAGATTTTATCAGTTATATTTATAATCCATGGTCTAGAAATGTAAAGTACCCACATCGTGCACAAGTGTCCTGCATTGAATATATGCATTAGTCAGATTTTACTCTAATAATTTCACAAACAAATAATACCACAATGGAAAAAAAGCATTCATTTCTCATTCTAAATAATTTATCTGCAATCAGGTAGAAAGCACTGATAAGATGCAATTTACTGAGTCTACTGGAGAGACTCAGTTCCATGTGTCTTATTCTGGGGCCATGTTTGTATAAAATTGTAGCTGCTTCCCAGGATGTACTCTTGGCAGAAATATAAAACCCAACCACATGAGCACTTTAAAGCATCTTCTTGTATTAACCCCCATCCCCAACATTTAATGACAGCCTGTGGCAGGATCAAGCCCATGTCAAGCAGAAAGAAGTTAACTTCACCTATCATGAAGCTATGGCTAGAGTACAGAAAAAAAAAAAAATAATAGGAGCTGTGAGTCAATCTATTGGAGTGGATCATCTACTCCAATACTCCCACATTTATGCAGGAGTACATCTTGTACTCCCACAATTATGCATGTCCTCACTCTGTAAAAATACACTAATCTCCTTTTCAAGATCTCCAAGTCTTACTTAATCATTTTAACAGGTATAAAATTCAAAACCCTATTGCCTATAGCAATTGCATAAATGGTCACTTTTGATAGAGACCCATGAATTAAACAGACAAATTATCTATCCCCTGCACTCAAAGCATATAATTGTAGAAAAGGGACAATATATTGCTGTAAGTACTTCAAATGGAAAAGAAGGAGGAGGGAAAAAGCAATTTTTACATCTATATCAGTTCTGAAATCTTGCTGGGCAAATGTTGCAAGATGCTATATTCTGAAGTTAAGGAATATCCGTAATTTAAGTTCCACTTCTGCCTTTTGGAAATGAATGCAAATAAAATTTTCTCCATCTCCATTTTAATTACTCAACTTGGCCACTTATAAATGGAAAAATATGTCCTTCTTGGTGGCTGATCCATTTTCTAAATCTACTTACTGCCTGTAAAAAGTTGAAAATCTACAGGTTGTTATTACTTTTTCCATTTCCACTTTGTTTTCTTTTTTTTAATATTAGAGAAGATGTACGTTAATATAAAAGTCATGCAGAAAATGCAGTGTTAATACATGGCACCCTCACACCTTCAGTTTTCCCTTAATACTGTGTATTAGTGAGGATACTTTAAAATCAATAAAACAACATTATAATTATACTATTAACCATAGTGCATAATAACTACTAATACGGTTAATATACTATTAAACGTAGTTTACGTTAGGGTTCACTATTTGCGTTGTACAGCCCTATGTTTTTTTTTTTTTTTAATATTCTAGTAACATATTCAAACTAAAATTTCTTTTTTTAATTACATTAAAATATATAATTCAGTTATGTTAATTACATTCACTATGTGGTGTTCCCATCACCACCATATATTGCCAAAACTTTTCAATCACTCCAAATAGAAACTCAGTACAAATTAGGCATTAGCTATCCATTCTCTTCCCCCACCCTGGCTCCTCATAAACTCTAATCTAGTTTCTGATTCCATGAATTCGCTTATCCTTATTCTTTCTTATCAGTGAGATCGTACAATATTTGCCCTTTCCTGTCTCCCATATTTAACTCAATGTGATGCCTTTAAGGTCTATTTCACTTAATTCAAGCCAACAGTGCTTTTATCAATGCAGTACTAACCTTTGTGTATTTCTGATAAATTTTCAAAAGCAGCACTCTCAATTCTTTTGTAGAAATGTTGTATCTTGACTTATTAGTAGGTTCTCTTTGTGAAACTGCCTATCATCTTCCATAATCCCCCTTTCCCAGCTGCACGGATTCATAGAATCCTTCCTATATACTTCATAAGTCTTAGTAGACTCCATTACAGCTACACACTTGATTTAGCATTTCCCCTCAGATAATGCCTTTCTTTCAGAACTCTTGGTCTGACTATATTTTTCTCTGAGGCTTTATATAAGGACTATGCTTTTTTTCTCATATGAAGAGCACTTAAATATTCCAACCCTGAAATTCTAAACTCTCTTTAGTTTCTTTAAATTTTGAAGGCAAATTAGACAGTTCAGTTTGATAAAAATCTGGCTAGTAGAAACCAGCATATTCTTTCAATTTTGTACTAAAAATCTCTACCATCCTGACATGTTCACTGTGTGTATTCCCTAGCTTCTAATTTATGATAAGCAATGGTTTACATGATATCTTGAAATTACGTCTTACGGGTTGCCATTCTTCCCTTCTCTTTAGTATCTTCTTACTGCCTGCATTCATTTCTCTTTCTCATGTGTCTGCAGTTCAGCAGAGGTGATAATAATTTAGACTATGTGTCTTTAATCAGCTGGGATGTTCTATAAAATGCGGAAAGTCGACCAGTCAGCTGAGATTTGGTTACTTTCATTTTAGGACTATCACACAATACATGAAAAAAAAAAAAACACGACAAAATAGCAAGCCCAGCTATGCAAGGAGAGGTGAATAATTGGTGTGCATCACGTCCTAATCTCTATTGGCCAAGCTTAAACCTGAATTTAAGGTCATGGTAAGAGTATTGATGGATACTGCTATGATAGTAAAGCAGTGGCACATTAAGTCAATCTTTACATAGCATGTGTGTGTATATATGTAAACAGGAAAGAGCTGCACTAGAGAGTTAATTGGTTATTTCAGTGGTATATGATGGCCTCTTTAATCAAATTTGATTACAACTCAAAATGCTCTTTTCAAAGATAACAGTCACCTCTTAGCTTTCACATTTAAAGGATATCTCTCAATTAGCATCTTGAGCTCTTCCGAATTTCACATAATTGTCCAAATATTCTATTTTTATATTACTTCCTCCACTTATCTCTCCCGTGTTTCTTTGCTTGATTTTCTCTTCTAACTGATATTTAAATAAAGGAGTAATTTATGTTGTAAGTATAGCACATAATTTTTTGTTCTTTCTGCACTATCTCCCTAGATGATTTCATTCAGTACAGTATTACTGAATGCTAATTACATAACGGTAACCAACAATTAAATGTACAGTACCGGCCTTTCTTATGAGTTATAGAAATATATCCAGCCACTTTTATTACTCCAAAGAGGAATTTAACTTTACCTATCTTTCAAATTTACAATGCTCCAGTCTTCACTTTGTTCAAGTAAGCTCAAGACACACTTTTTAAGTGAACTTTTTAAGGTTTTTTCAAAGCACCAGAGTCTGTCCTACTGCAAGTTTTGTGTATGTGTTGCTTATTCTGCCAACAGTATCTTGACCTACACTCTTTATATATTTGGCTTGCTCCATTTTTCCATTCTCCAATAAAATTTGATCTTCTTCGATAAAACTTCTTTCATATATATATATATGTGTGTGTGTATGAACCTTTTAGAAGATAACCTAAGTGAAAATTTTCATGGCATACAATTTGGTTATGGAATCTCAGATATAACACCAAAAGCACAAACAACAAAAGAAACAATAAGATGAATTCAACTTCATCAAAATTAAGAGCTTTTGTACATCAAAGGATATCTAGAAAGTGAAGAGAAAATGTACAGAAAAAATAGTTGCAAGTCATGTATCAGACAAGGACTTAATACCCAGTATATAAGAAGAATGTTTACAGTGCAACAACGGAAAGAAAAGCATCCCAATTAAAGAATGGGCAAAAGTTTTGAATAGCCATTTTTTTTCTAAAGAAGGTATACATGTGGCCGATAAGCATATGAAAAGTGGTCAAAATGATTGGCTATTGTAGAATGCAAATCAAAAGCTGCAGGATGGCTATTAATAAAAAAATTGAAAGTAGTAATTGTTGGAGAGGATGCTGAAAAATTGCAATATTAGCGCATTACTGTGAGAATGTAAGATGGTGCAGCCAATGTGGAAACCAATGTGGAGTTCTTAGGAAACTTAAATATGCAATTGTCATATGACCTGGAAATTCCACCTCTACGTATATAACCAACAAAGTGGAACAGAATCCCAAACTGATAATTTATACACCAAGGTTTATAGCTGAATTACTCACAATAGTCAAAGGGTAGAAATAATATATGTGTCTATCAACAAATGAATGGACAAATAAAATGTGGAACATACACACAATTCAGTATTATTCAGTCATAAGAAGTAATGAAGGGTGCATGGGTAGTTCAGTGGTAGAATGCTTACTTTTCATGTGGGAGACCCGGGTTCGAGTCTCGAACCATGCACCCCCCCAAAAAAAGAAGGAATGAAGTTCTGGAACATGCTCACATATGGAAGAATATTGAAAGCATTATGTTCAGTGACAGAAGCAAGACATACTGGAACAAATATTTGTTGATATGAATTATAATAGATGTCTAGAAATTGCAAATGTGCAGAGATAGAAAGTAGATAAGAGGTTATCAGGAGATGGTGGTGGAAGAGGAGTGAAGGAGGGTGTATGTTTAGTGAATATGGAGTGTGTATAAATTTTAAATTTTTTTTCAAAAATACAGATTTAAAAAAAATTGAAATTATATTGCCAGTGGATTTTCAAATGTTAAGGGAAATATTTCCACTACAATTCATTTGTATTTTCATGATTAAAACCAGCATATTCATGTGTGGCTGTCTGAAAGGATATATGTACCCTAGAAAAGCCATGTTTTAATCTTAATCCCATTTTGTAAAGGCAGCCATTTCTTCTAATCTGTATTCAGTGCTGTATGTTTGAAACTGTAATTAGATCATCTCCCTGAAGATGTGACTTTATCAAGGGGGGTTGTTAAACTGGATTAGGCTGAGACATGTCTCCACCCATTCCAGGTGGGTCTTAGTTAGTTTACTGGAATCCTATAAAAGAGGAAACACTAGGGAGAAAGCCAGGAGATTCTGAGAGAGCAGTACCATGTAGCCATGAGAAACAGAGAGTACAGCAGCCAGAGACCTTTGCAGATGAAGAAAGAAAATGCCTCCCGGGTTGTTTCATGAAACAGGAATCCAGCAGATGACACTATGTTCGCCATTTGCCCTTCTAGCTGAGAGGGAAACCCTGACCGTGTTCTCCATGTGCCTTTCCACTTGAGAGAGAAACCCTGAACTTCATCGGCCTTCTTGAACCAGGGTATCTTTCCTGGATGCCTTAGATTGGACATTTCTATGGACTGGTTTTAATTGGGACATTTTTTCAGCCTTAGAACTGTAAACTAGCAACTTATTAAGTTCTACTTTTAAAAAGCCATTCTGTTCCTAGTATATTATATTCCGGCAGCTAGCAAATTAGAACAGTATGGAACTATCCAAATATGTTCTCTACAATCAAAAAGAAGCAAACTTCAGTTCTTCTCACAAAGTCCTTATATAAGATAGACATCATCAAACTAAAGTACGAATAAAAATAAGGGCCGTTCATAACAGCCAAATTAGTTTTTATTTGAGTACTCATCTCTATGTGATGGACAAACAAGATTTCTGCTGTGCCAAAAATATCACTCTCGTAATATCTTGATCTATGTTTAAATATGATAAATGCCCTTTCTACCTATATGAGCATAAAATATTATGCAGAAATTTTGATCCTTAGTTCCTCCAATAATAAAAAGTTGAAGATATATAGCAAAAAATTCAAATTCCTTGACAAAGATAGAACTTAATTTAAAACAGGGATTTTTTGTTTTGTTTTGTTTTGCTTTTACTTTTCTAACACTGAGCCTTTCTATTACTGGGAACATTACCTTTCTCATCCTTAATTCTAATTAATGATCATTTTGTGAAGATTTTATGATAATGAAGGTAAAGCAAAGAATATATGTTATAATTGCAAAAATGTTTACATATACATAGCTAAAAATTGTTAATAAATTCAGATTTATCACATAACTGACAATAACTATTGCTAGGCATCACTGTTATTTATTATAAATGGATTTAATATTTACTATTATGTTACTTCAAATTAGATAAAGATTTCAATTCATTAATGCCACTTTTGTTGCAGATAATTCAAGAAAGCCTCATTGAAGCTGAACACACTACTCCTTTTATAATTCCATAACTTTAAATATTAGAATATCTTTAATAATTCTGACCTAAGACGACACAATTTGTAATGATAAGGATGATTGTAAATATAGTTCAATATTAAAGTCATGTCATTACCCATTTTTGTAAGCAAATAATTAATATTAGCATTCTGAAATTGTCAATATCTTTTAGAAATGCTTTTTATGCAAGTTGAAATTTTGTTTATTCAATGTTATGTAACTTGAAAATTGACATGGCTTTTTTTATTTGTTTGATATCATCAAACATAATCTTACAATAATCCATAAAGAAATTTTGAAATGTTTCATATTGTCCTTCAAAGGCAATGTTTAAATGAAAATAATAACAAAATATGAAATCTAATTATCAGATACAATTTTATTTGATAAATTTGTAAAAAGACAATATAATAGTGGCAATATGTTCAAATCTAAAAAAAATTATGAGATGAAAATAAAATAAAAACTTGTGTGGTATACATTTGATTATTTGCACTCCCTCTCATCACATAAAGTATATAATATGCCTTCAGTATGGTACAAGACCATCATATGTCAGACTTCGATGTTTGAGAAGGCCCAATGATTTCTTATCTGTGTTTGAAAGTAATTCACTCATTCTTTCATTCTTCAGAACAGGTATTTTTTTTTTTTTTGAAAATCTACTTGACAAAGAATATCAAATTGATGGTAACCAAATAGAAGATAAATGATTGGTGAGGATGTTATATTTATTGTCCTCGTTCTGATATTCTTAAATATATAGATAAAACCACTGTGATATAAACAGCTTTAGAAATCAATAGGCTCCTCCAAATAGTGGCCTGCCCTGATAAAATTCTTGGTACAGAGGAAAAAACAGAATATATATCCTTTACAGACAAATGGCTCCCATGTAATGGGAGAAAGGAAAATGTTAAGCCGGCCACACTAAAACTTGCTGAAAAGTTATTTCATCTGTTCCTCCATGGAATGAGAGGTGGGAGAAAGAAGACAGAAGTATTTAAGGAGAGTGCTTTCTCACTGAAACCAGAGGAAGGCACTTTTTACTGTCCGCTTTTACCCTAAAACCAATTATTTACTTTAACCTTCAGTGTGTGCTGTATTTCGTGTTGTCTTCTTTTCATGTTATGTAACAATTAGAAAGGCAAGGAAACTTGCCTATAGTCTTACCAAAAAAAAGAAAGAATGAAGGCATAATTAATAAAAGCAGGAGCATATTGAATTCAAGGGAAAGATTTTCATGGAGGTATGTATCCCCTTTGCAAAATATCCTGATTAATGGAATGTACTTATTTAAGTTCTGCTACAATGTCTATAAAAGCCCAATTTGTATTCAATGTCCTTAATGTAATTGATGATTCCTCCCAACTGAGAGCACAACAGAACTGCCGTCATATATTAAAAAGCACCAACCTTAGTATGTGTATATGTGTGATTTTGCTTTTATTATATGTCAAGTTTACTCTATTAGATCAGGAAAGAATGACTAAAAATTAATAAATAAGTTTATCATGTAAAGTGAAACTCACTCAGCATCATGACTTATATTTTGGCTAGTAGTGATCCTCCAATCGCCACTGTGTAACCACACAGCACTGTTTAATGAGGCTTGCTCTATTAGTGAGAGAGCTACCAAATAAGCTTCCTGGGGATTTTATCAACCTGTGGCTTGTTAAATGAGTGAAATTAAATCAGTGAAAAAGCAGGAACCACGGCAGATAGTCTATCATCTTGAGAAAAGGCAACATACTGGTTGTACAAATTGGAGTCTGATGAAATAGAAGAATATACTCCTAGGAAACCCATCTTGACTTAGTCATTAAGTATTTGCTGGAAAATAGATTCAAATGTTCTTATAATGTACAGAATCTGTCAGCCAAGAGATGTTCATAATAACTTCTCTGCTTACAAATACTGGCGAGCAGACATATCCCAAAAAGTTAGCATAATTTGCATGGGTTTATGAATGCCATTCCTTGTTTTTACAATAAAATATGTTTTTACTAAGGAATGGTAAAACATATATCCCTATATAAAATCTAAACCAGATTTTTTTTGCAAAATAAAAAATAGCCCTTATACTATTTATTATTTGGTTAATATACTCTAGCATAAAAGCCCGGAAAAATATCTTCTGTGGAAACAATTGTTTCAAACCTAATAAAAATTATATTTCATTTTGTTATTTTTAATACTTATGAACAAATTAGTCTTCATATTTGAAAGGTTTATAATGGCATACATAATCCTCAGTAGTTCATATTTACCTCAAGACACTGAATATGGCTGGTAATTTTATTAAATTATTTTTCTAAGCTTAGGTATTATATTCTTCAGGAGATATATTATGAGATTGAAAAGGAAGTGTATTCATTTTCTTGACTCTTTGAAGGGATTGTACAGCTATATTTCTGGAAGAATTTATTCATAGCTTTTAATTACTTTCGCAGAATGATTTTTTCCCAACATTTTAATTTTTATATACATATAATTTTACTTTTCTTTTGCCCAAAGTATTAATATTATCCTATAAATATGAAGATGTGATACATGAAAAATGCAATTTTATCCGTATGTTTAATGTATAATTACTTAATCACTCACACGGAAAATATAAAAATACCCAAGCATGTGATGTTAAACACGAATTCTTTAGTAAATAACAAAATGAGGCATGGTTACATTAATTTAATCAGGTGATATTTAAAATAACTTGAACCATGTCAGTAAAGTTTAAAGAGAAAATTAAATTGAGACCTTTGTTTGATCATAACCAAACTTAAGATATTTAGAACTTGATATCATGAAGAACAATAGTACTTTTAGGTGGTAGGCTAAATTGGTTGTACTTTAATGATTAAGGAACCAGAAATAACTGGATTTAAATTTTTATTGAGTAGGAAAAATTTTCCTATAAATTGTTGCAGTATGAATGTTAAGTACTGATTGATAGTAATAGTTCCTTGAACATCTCCTTACCTTTAACAAATACTGATTTATTGTAGTAAGTTTTAATACAAGTACTACTTGAAAGCCTGAAAAACATTTGAAAGGAAAACTATAAGTAAAATTTTCCAAAGGTTTTAATTGCAAGCACTATTTATCATTTTAGGAGATCCTAAAACTAAGTATACTAGTTATTTTTGCTCTTTTTCTAGCTCCTGTTTTTTTTTTTCCAATCAGAAACAATATAATGGGATTTATTACTATATATATATGGTAATACTATGCATGTATATGTTTCAGCTAATGACTCTGTCCACTTCTAATTCTAGCCCAACCCTCTATTTATAACCCACACAGGTGTGACTGGAATACATCTCACAATTATGCTCAATCAGATACAATTTCAATACAAATTTCTGAAGGTATTTTTATGTTTCTATTCCTTATATAAATATAAAGCTTCAGTTTTGAAGAGAATGAATATATTTATTCAAGTATTTTTTATTTTTACTTTAGGTGGAATCATTTTTGAAAGCATGTTGAATTCTTTCAAAATTGCTATGAACTAATGGAATAGATGGACTAATAAAATTACAGTTAAAATAAGCATTAGTCAGCAGAGAAGCAAGAACTTTGAGTGCAGATATTGCAGTTACAGAGTAGGTGTCACTTAATGGCCTATACTTTTCCATATAGGTATAAATGTTTCACAGCAAGACTTAGAAATTTCACAGTGTTAAGTCCATTTGTCTTTTCTTATCTCAGCCATTTCAAAAACAAGACCAGGATGTTTTATAGTATTCGATAAAACATCTTAAAGTCCTTCTTTTAGTCACCTTAATAATAAGTACTTAGAACTAAGTAGTATTTACATGACATTTGTTTTTATTAATTTGATGAAAGTGAATATGGCACTAAATATCTTAAGGGGTCTATATTGAACTTTAAAGAGTTTCTGATATTTTTATTATAAAATCAATCGATTTCATATGATCATTTAAAAAAGCCTATTCTTTTGTGGTTATTTCTTAAATGCATAAACCTTATTAATCTTGTGTCAGTAAGTTATAAGGACATTACAAATTATTTTTTTCAATAGGAATGTTATTTGAATCATTATCCATTTCTAATTTCTATACTTTATTCACATCTATGAATATACATACTAGATTTGACTATAAGAAACACATGTAAAAATATTTATTCATTTGCATATTTATACATACACACATGCATCCAGAAACAGGAGATGAAGTTTCACAATTTGATATCAGGAGAATTCCATCTGACTAAACCCAAAGGATAAAATCCCCATCTTTACCTAGAGAATTCCACTCTTTCATTTTAGGAATATAGCAATGTTAATGGGTCCCCTCGGTCTTTCATTTGCAAAATATACAATCTAAAAGTCTTAATTATTTATTATTTTATTATTTTTTATTTCAAAGCTCTTGAGCTAAATGTTGAGCTCAGATACATATTTCAGTTCCAGGCCTTAGGCTTCCAGCTCAGCCAAAGCCATTTATGCTAACGATCTCCAACAGCTGCACTCTGCGTTATCTGGGGCTTCTGGGAGGTCTTCCAGGGGAACTCCAAATAGAGCATATTGCAGCTATCTAGGCTGGAGTGCTGAAAATAATATCCCACCTGCAATGATTTCTGTGCCACAGAGAGACCATGGTAGCTGCACAATCCCATATTCTTTGGCGAGAGAGAGAGAGAGAGAGAGAGAGAGAGAGAGAGAGAGACAGAGAGAAAGACACTTCTGCTTGTTTCCAAAAGTTTATTCATCCTCCCTTTGTGAATTCTTTGGCTTATTAACAATAACGCAAAGTGGTTGGCTGTTACCTCGATCACCCACACCCACCAGGGGTCCTATTCCCTTTCCATATTCTACCTCCTGCCTTTTATGGCTTCCTATGATGAGAGCAGCAGGCCATGGAGAGAACTTGAGTGAACCATATAACATCATTGCTATTAATGAGCTTAGAAAGCACAGTCCATGAAAATACACAAGCTCTGTAGGAGACAAAAAAGATTGGAGATTTTACCACCCATCATTCAATTGATGAATGAACATACTGAGCCATTTCGGTGAGACAGATGAACAGTTAGAGCTGAAGAGGTCTGGTTGTTCAGAGGGACTGCATCAGTGAAACCACCACTCATGAAAAATGACTGCACTGCCAAGCTGCATCAGCATTAATGGTGCTTAAAATGCATTCTTGAGCATGCACATATGCTTGCACTTGTACAGAGATATGAAAGCTTTCGCTCCCCCTAGATATGTTTTAACCACCAAATTAGTTAAAGTGACTTCTGTAGTTCGGCTTCATAACTTTTGTAATAAAAATGGAAAAAAGTTTTGTTACAGTGTGACAAATGATGCTATTTGCAGAAAACCCTCTGAACCATAATAATTTTTACATCTAGACGTGCCAAAGTACCTGAAAATCATTTAGGCAGCTGACAGACTATTTTATTCACTAGTTTAAGACAGGGACTTTAGCCATTTGCTTTCCCTCCTTCCAGTTGAATACATCGGCCAGGTAATTTCTGCTACAATGATACAGAATTCCATCTGAAGGAGTATGTAAAAAACAAAACAAAAATGGGTCACTGCAACTTTCTTTATTACATGATCCAAAGGATCCCAGAACCACCCTTTAGACAACTTAAAATTTCCCAGAACACGTCTTTGATGAGAATTTTTCAAGGTTTGGATTGATTTTCAGTATGATTTTAGATCAATCTTAGAAAACTGCATTTTTAATAAGCTAGAAGCCAGCAGATTGAGAATCCCTGTGGTTTATAGGTGCAAATGACATTTTATGTAGGAAACAAAGTGCATAAAATGTTAACACATTCCCTAGCTTGGCCTCAGCAGTGTTTTCAAAGATGACATAAAAAGATGATTAATTCACATGCAGATATGATTTTAACCAGTTTTAGAATTCTCAATGTTTCCCTTTATTCTGCACATTGCATTTTGACAAAAATCAATATTATTCACCTATAGCAACCGAAGGTGATAAATCCATTGAACTGTATAGAAATTTAGTAAAATGTTAAATAGGTTTTTTAATACCATTATGATCATGGTGTCAAGGCATTGTGCATATGATTCAGGAAGAAGATTCTTCCGCTTCATTAGTTGAGAGCATTTAGGAGTGGCAGAGGAGAGCTTGGGATAATTAGTGGCTTCAAATTAGCTTTCACATTCATACTTAAAGCTTTATCAATCTAACTGTGTACAGCTATACCAATGTGCTAAAAAATAATAATAATAAAAAAATTCCAGGATGTTTCTGGCTGTGATTGTAACTGCAAACAGGTAGTGATTAATTTAAACTCTAAAATATATCTTATGATATTAGTTATAATTATCAAAAGTACTTCACTTCTGAATTTTGTTGCCACTGTAGTTCTGCCTACACAATGCATTTGCACTTCGTTCTAACCCAATTTAATGTTCAAATGTCAACATAGTATTTTTTACTTCTCATGTCAATTGCCTCCCTGTATCACTTGTCTTCAGTCTTTATGGACTTTATTTCTTCCCCATTAATTATTTTTGAATTTCCTTTGATTATTAGGATTACTCTTCCAGGCTTATCTTATTTTATGCTCTCATTCCTGTTCTCATTTTTCCCTAATTTCTGGTGTGCAAATCCACCTTCATAGCTTCCCCTTGAGTATATAGGTCAGGACTCCAGTAAGGTGTTTTTCCCAAGCTCCAAATCTATCATTTCCAGTTATACAGAGCGCCTCAGATTGAGAACATTCAAGAAAGAATTTTCACCTATTATTATTGAACAATAATAACTATTGAACAATAGTTATTATTGAACATAATAATAGGTTGCATATTAAAAAAGAGTTCATTTAACTTTGAATAAATTGTTCCTCACATTTAACTAGCAGATCGTAAACTCCATACAGCCAGAGACTTTGTCTGTTTTGCTCACCATTTTTTATCTTCCTCTAATCACCATCTGCAGAACCCTCCCTTCTCCTCAGAAAGCTGGGTCAAAACTCTACAGGGCCCCTGCTCTAATTTCCTTAAGTGACAGAATAGTTCATGCCCAGCGCCTTCTCAGAAGTCATTAGCTTGAAGCCTTTCCTACTCATTTCTAGGATATGAACCTAACCTCTTCCACTGATTTGCCCATACCCAAGGGCATTGCTGCTTCCTGTATCACTGTAACTGATACTTCAGTATTCTCTCTCACTCTCTCTCCTATTTTTCAGGTCTCCAACACCTCCATACTTAATTCTCCCTATTACATTCACTCATCTAAAATAATAATTGCAATTTTAATTTTCCTTACTGCACCCTGAACTGACGCAAATGTGTTACAAATAATGTTTTTTTTATTTACTTGGTACCTCTTCTTTCTACTTTCTTTTTAGCGACTTTCATACACCAAAGTTCTTCATCATAACGTAGTCCTTTTATCAATCTTTTCTACTGTATATTATTATATTTTTGTGTTCATAAGAGAAATCTTCTCTTATTCGAAGTCTGTGATATTCTCCCATATTAACTTTTAACTTTAGAGACATTATTTTTTTGATCATCTAATTTAGCTGTGCAATCCAAATGAAATTGTGGTTTTTGTTTGTGTCTGTTTGCATGGAGCTTGAGAAAGGAAGTTTATGTTACTTCTTCTCACTGTGAGTACAATGATGATCCAAGACAATTTTTGAAAATACCATTCTGTGCTGGTTTGAAACTGTTATACATCCTAGAGGCCATGTTATTTTAATCCAATCTTGTGGGTACAAACTCTTGTGGGATCTGTTGACTAGGTTGTTTCCATGGAGATGTTACCCACTCAATTGTGGATGGGACCTTTTGATTAGATTGTTTCCAATGCTGATTCAGTTGGCCACATTTGACCCCACCTATTCAAAGTGAGTCTTAGTTTACTGGAGTCCTTAAAAGAGCTGACAGAGAAAGCAGAGATGAAAGCAGACTTAGATGTTTGGAGATGCTTAGATAGCTCACACAGAAACCACTGGAATTAGAAGCTGAAGGCACTACAGCCCAGGATCAAAGGACCAAGAAAGGCCACCCGCATGCCTGCCCAGCTGGCCGAGAAGCCCCGGACATGATCGGCCTTTCTTGAGTCAAAGTACTTCTAGCTGATGACTTAATTTGGACATTTTCATGGCCTAAGAACTATAAATTTGTAGCCTAATAAATCCCCTTTGTAAAAGCCAATCCATTTCTAGTGCATGTACAGCAGCATTAGTAAAGCAAAACGCATTCTTTCCCTAAATGCCTTCATCAATCAACTGTGCCTACATGCATGGTCTGTTTTTGAATGCATTATGTTTTGCTGGCGACTGTATCTAACCTTATATCAAAGCCTTATTGTCTCAATCATTGCAGCACTTGTTGCACGTTCTTATCATGCTCTTCTAAAAGCTAGTTGTGATAGGTTAAATTATGTACCCCGGTGGAGGGCAAGATAGCAAAAAAATACATCCTCTCAGTCTTAACTCCCATTCATGCTAGTGTGACCCCTTGGTAAATAGAACATGGGAAAATGTTATTATTAGTTAAAATGTGGCCAACTGAATCTGTGTTGGTCTTAATTACATTACTGAAGGACTAATACAGAGAATGCAGTAAAGGAGAGCTGGAAATCAGAAATCAACAGAACCTGAAAAAGTAAGGAGAAGGCATTGTCATGTGACAGAAAAGTCAAGGAACCCAAGGATTCCTAGCCAGCCAGAATGCTACCAACCTCAGCAGGTATCAAGTCTTCCTGCCTCTGAAACTGTGAGCCAAGAAATTCTTGTTGTTTAAGCCAAAACCAGTTTGTGGTATTTGTGATAACAGACTTGCAAAACTAAGACATTAATCATGCCTTTTTATATAAATCTGGAAACATTTCAATTTCAATGAAAAGAGTCCTTCAAGGATTAAATTGACTCTATAGATGAATTTGGAGAGAATTGACATCTTTACAATATATATATATATATATATATAGTATATATACACAATATATAATATATATATTTATTGCAATTACATCTTTATAATATATATATATTGTATATATACATACATATATATATGTATATATCCACAATTTAGTCATGATTTTTTCAAAGAACAAGGTTTGATTTTGCTGATTTTCTCTATCGTTTTCCTCTGTTTAAATTTAATTGAACTCTGCTCAATATTTATTATTTTTGTCTACCTTCTATAGGATTAAATTATTATTTCTTCCATTTTTTAACCTAGATGTTTAGGTTGTTGATTTTAGACTTTCTTCTTTTTGAATATATTCATTTAATACTATAAATTTCAGACTGGTTTTATCTCATATAGGAAGTTGAAAATGGAAAAGATTTTCTAGAATAATGGATTTTTAAAGCAAATTCAATACTCATCAACCTCTTGTAACTCACAATAAAAATCCACAAGGCAAAATTTTAAATAAATAAAAAGAAAAAAATGTGAAGAGAAAGGAAAGGAAAGTGAAAGAAAGGGAGAAAAACTCAAGATTATGCCAAACCTCAGACCTACATTTATTTTTGGAGGAATTTTAAAATTTATGGATCAACAATGAGTAATCTCAAATGAATATCAGAGAAGTTCAAAGCCTAAGCCAAGTATCTGGATAAAAGCAGTGAAAACATATTATTTTTGAAAGTATTGAAAACTGGAGAATTGCTTAAAGACAAAGAAATTCAAAGCTGAGGTTTATTTTTCCTTACTGGATCCCCAAAGACTGAATTTGGAAGCAAGCAAGAGCTTCTTAAAAATTCATAAAGGGACATCTTCCCACTTGGGAGGAATTAGTCACAAACAAGTCACAATAGCAAAGTCTAAAAATGATGCCAAGGGATGCAGAAAAATCATGAAGAGTAGGAAGAATTCTAGGATTGTGGGTAATACATACAATAAACTTTGTATGAGGAGCTTCCTATTAGAAACATGATATATGTTGGTTCTCAAATGTGAGAGGAGAGATTACCCTTAGGCAGTCCATTCCAAAGAATCTCCCCCTCTGTAATGAGACTGCAGGGTTCTGAGTCTCAGATCTTCCATCCATTAGAAGTGTGGCCTTAGTTCAGTTACTCAATTTCTAAATGTCTGAGTTTATTCATACATAATAGTAAGGGGAAAACTGTATTAAAGTAGTGAGGTTATTAGGAAGATTAATTTAGTTAATACCTATAATGACATCTGGCACAAGGCAAGTTTTCAAGAAATGTTACCTCTTACTGTAATATGAGTAACAGAGGCACAGAGACGGTCAAATATTGACCAATTTAAATGTTTCCCTTTTCTTAGGAGAACAATGTCATTGAGAAGTTGCCCAGCTAGGGAGGAGAAAATATGTTTCCCAGCCATTCCTGTCATCTAGAAAGGGCCACATGATTGGAAATGAAGCATATCTCTTTGGAACAAAGGCAGATAAAATATGGATTTACTTTCTCCACTGTAGTAATTCCTGTTTTTCTGGTCACTCTGAGTTTTCATGAAGTGGTGGACTTACAAAATGTAAGAAACCTAGACAACAGAATCACCAAGTAGAGGAAAATCAGTTTAGGATTAGAGACATCCATGGAGTACATATGGGCAGAAATTCACCTATTTTGCATTAATCCATTATTTTTGAGTAATTTTGAGTAGGTTACAGCTACTACGTTTATCCCAGCTGAAAAAAAGTTATATACTTTATAAAAGAATTTTGTCTGAGGACTTTTAGGAAAACAAGCCACAGATCTGAGAAAAAAAGAAAAGATTAAGTGGTCCCCTCACAAACTTAAAGTTCATTTCTCTTGTGCTCTTTTTGTTGTAGTACTTATAGGTTATTTTTTACTGTTGTTTTGTTTTGTTTTATTCTGTTATTTTCTTGACTTAAATAAAACTATGTATCTGATCTGCTGATTTGAATCGGTTATGTACACCAGGAAAGCCAATATTCTTTTAATCCATCCCTGTGGGTGCTGACCTATTGTTGGGTAGGACCTTGTGATTAGGTTGTTCCCATGGAGTTGTAACCCAGCCCATTCAAGGTGGTTTTTAATTGCTTTGCTGGAGTCTTTTTGAGAAAATAAAAGACAGATGAAACTCAGAGATTTCAGAGAAGCAAAGAAATAAAATTTAGAGAAAATCCTCTGGTGGAGAGAGAGCCAGGAAAGAAGGACCAGCAGATGATACTATTTGCCTTCTCATGTTGACAGAGGAACCCCAGATGCCACTGGTCTTTCTTCAGAGAAGGTATTGTCCACTTGATGCCTTGGTTTGGACACGTTCACAGCCTTAGAACTGCAAATTTGTAACCTAGTGAATCTCCATTGAAAAAGCCAACCTATTTCTGGTATATTGCGTTCCAGCAGCTTTAGCAGACCAAAATATCTGCTCTTATCCATGCATCACATTTTGGGTACTGCTGTGACATAAGAAACGATACTGATTTAGGATGCTGTTGTCTTGGTATTAAGATATTGCTTTGCTTGGGATTTGTTTATTTGTTCTAAATGTTAAGATTAAAAGGCTGATCTTTGCTATTCTCATTTATCTCATAAATCCTCCAGAAATTAAAAAAAATAGGACATAAATAAATTTTAATTGCAATATTTAAGACTGTGGAGTTTGTGCATGAAATTCATCCATTCCTCTGCAAAACTGAAACTGTTGGAAAGGAAGATTTCTTTGTTTTTCCATATTTGTAACATTAATATCTCTGAAACAAAAGAGGGAACTCATTCATGCTTTATATTGCTTTGCATTCCTTTAAAAAAAGGAAAAGATGAGGAGCTTTAATTTCTCCCTGTGAAATTATTGTCCCCTCTCCTCCCCCCTCCTCCCTACCCCAAAACAAAGTATTGACTGTGAGAGAGGATTCGCATTGTTGCAATCCACATTTTGGAGGATTCTAAATTCCCAGATTTCTTTTGCTCTCACTAAACTTCTTTTTATACCTGTGATCAAAAATATAGGTGGACATTAGAGTAAAGACAAATTTTACTTGGGAAACTGAATGGGATTGCAAAGGAAAGTTGTTTACTGATATACAAAACATTACTCCAAAATGTAGCCTCTTAAACAAAAAAACTATGTAGTATCACATAAGATATTTGAAGGTTAGGCATCCAGTAGCAGCTCCTCTGGGTTACTCTTGCTCAGGGTCTCTTCTAAGCCCTAAGCCCCAAAGTATCATGCCATCGCTTATGCTGTATTCTACCAGTCAGAGATAAGGAAGTGAGTTTTACAAACTGAGCATCATTGAATGGAGCCTTTGTGGCTGGCTACTACTACCCGCCTTCTGCCTTCCAGCAATGCATGCCTTTCTTACATGCAAAATATGCTAAAGCTCTCCAAAATTTCCCAAAATTCTCATTACAACATTAAATTAAAATAAAAAAAAATTCCTCTTCTTAATCAAATTCACATGTGATTAAATAGGTATCAAATCTTAAGTTCAATTGCTCATATGTAGTCCCCCTTGCCTGAACCAACATATATGGATGGGACAGACATAAAATAGTTTCTATAAATACCATTCTTCAAAAAGGGAATAAGGGAGACACACAAGGTTCATGGTCCATAACAATTCTGAAACCCAGCAAGGCAAATAAAGAGAGTTAGTTGATTAGGTCTGTAAACTTTATGGCTTTTGGCTCCGCACTCTGGAATCTTAATTTATCCTTTGAATCATCCTTCCTTTTTCATGAAAAGTAGTACATGCTTGCACCACAGTTGTCTTCTCAGGTTGCTGTCTGCTTGTTAAAATTTGGGAGTCCAAAGATAATATTTTAAATTTTGTACTGTTCTGCATTTTTATTCCAACCTGGCAGTGTTTCTGACGATATTGTTTTCTTTAAATTTGCCGCTTTGAAATTTTTGTTGCTCATACGATCATATCTAAATCTCTTGCATCCAACCTCTCTATGTCTTGGTGTTCTGCTTAGACATGACAGTATTTTTAAATTTTACCATTGGAGAACATTTTGCTTGACTGAACAGTAACTGATTCATTAATTTGGTCTCTCCAAGATCAAGACAAAGGATTTTACAGTCATAACCTCTGTTTCATGTTTAGGATATATTGAGAGTGCCTTGCTTAGAAGTCATCCTTATTAATAACTTGCATTAGTGTGGCACATTTATTACAATTGATGAAAGCATGTTTTTATGATTATACTATTAACTAAGGCCTATGATTTACCTTGGGGTTCAATAAATTTTAATGTGTTTGCAAAAAAAAAAAAAGAGGCCATTTTTAAATTTTATCATTATTTTCCACCTGGAGAGGCTTGAATCTTCTAAAACAACAAAGTCCTTTCTACTTAAAAAAAAAAAAAAAGTTTTTCCTTTAGCTTATTTCTTTCTTCATTCATGTCCCAATAAGTAGTAAGAAGAAAGTAAGTGGTACCTTCAACATTTTTGCTAGCAATCTCTTGCTAAATCACTATTCCACAAGGTACATTTCCATATAAATGCAAATGAATACATTGTTAAATTTTTGCCACTATATGACAAGAATCCCCTCCTTCCCATTTCCAGTAAGACTTACTTCAATTTTCTGCAAGACTTCACCTACAGCCTTATCAAAGTCCATAGGGCTTCCATACATGCTTTCTACAAGGCTCTTTAGGGTCTCACTGACACATTATATCATGTATAATGCCTGGTACTAAATGTACTTCCTCATTTTAAGTTACTGATATGGCAACATCTTACTTGTATATAGCCAAATCTGTATTAGTTACCTATTACTGTATAGCAAATTACCCCCAAACTTAGCTGTTTCAAACCTCAAATATTTGTTATTACACACAGTTTCTGAATGTCACAAGCCAGAAGGGATTAGGCAAGTGGTGCTGGGTCAGAATACATCATGAAGTTAAAGAAATAATACCACACAGAGCTGAAGTTACCTAAATTTTGACTGGGATGACGGATCTGATTTCAAAGTCACTCAAGGCTGTTTGCAAAAGATTTGTATTTCATATCACATGGGCCTCTTCAAAGCGCTGCTCAATACATGGCAGATGGTCTACCCCAAGGTGAGTGATCAGAGAAGAGAGAGGTAGAGAGAGAGACATAAGGGGCAATTTGTTTTGAAAATGAATTCCAGAATGAATATGCCATCACTCTTGCTGTATTCCTTTGGCCAAATTAACCAAACCTGGTACAATACAGAAAGGGAGTACACTAGAGTGGGAATACTGTACAGCGGGAATCATGGAGAGCCATTTTGGAGGTTAACTACTACAGGCAGAATTTCTGCTTAGGGTCTAGAATATTTCTCTTGCTAATTTGATTAATGCATTGTCTACCCACATTTTGGAGAATCCTGGATATATCATAGAGCTGTTGACAAAATACAATACACCAGAAATGGGCTAGCTTTTACAATGGGGATTTATATAGTTCACGAATTTACAGTTTAAAGGTCATGAAAATGTCCCAAGTAAGGCATCAAGAGGATGATGCATTCTCTGCAGACCAGTTACAGGTGAACTTAGGCTCCTCAGTCAGATAGCAAGGCACGTGGTGATGTCTACTGGTCCTTCGCACATGGATTTTGTTCTTTCATCTTCTGGCTTTTCTGTCTTCTGCTTTCAGTTTCTGTCAGTGTGTTCTTGTTTCTCATCTTCTCTGCAGATTTTTCTATGAGTGTCTCTTAATTTCATCCTGTAGCTTCTGTATGTGCTTTATCCTCTTGTGAAGGATTCCAGTAAGATGATTATCACCCACCTTGAATGAGATGAGTCACATCTCAACTGAAATGACCTAATCAGAATGTCCCTCCTACAAAAAGTCTGCATCCACAGGAATGGAGTAAAAGAACTTTGCCTTTTCTGGGGTGCATGACATTGCAAAGTACTAAAGGAGGCATTTCATGTTTTACTACAGACACCATCAAACTCAAGTTTTACTTGTTTTTGCTGTAGATCACATTATACTACCTACTGGATTTCAGAATATAACTTGATTATAATGTTTACAATCACTGCTTACTTTTTAATCAGAATTCTTATCAGTTAGAATTTTCCTAACATGTTGCCTTAACATAGTAAAATATAAATGGGGGCTTACAAAATCTCACTAAAAACATTTGCTTCCTAAGATGTCAATCATTAAATATTGTCAGTGACCCACAAATGGACTGTCTTTATCATTGTTTTGACTACTTAGTACACCTCCCTTTCTGAACACCATTTCCACTTGGCTTTTCTGACAAGGCACACTGCCAATCCTCTTTCTACATTTTTGTATGTCCTTGAAGATTCACATTCCTATCATTGACCAGTAAGTCCTGAGATTAAAAAAGTTCCTTCCTAAGTTTTCCCAATTTATCACTGTGTGTGTGTTATACTTTATCTTCTTTTCCCCACCAGTCACAATTAATACTTACTAGAGACTTCATAAACTTAAATATTCCTCTCTGACCCCTGGAGTGAATATTTAAATATTTCTTAGCCCTAGTCATTATTTATATACTTTTTCTCTCTTCATCTTGACCCTGGTTTCTCATTGCTCCTCTAACAAAAGGCTGGGAGAGGTAAGATGATTTAGACTTTTCTTTGAGTTGCTTTTACTTATTTTTACTCCTGCAGTAGTTAAGCCAGAGTAAAATGTATACAAGACAATAGAAGAAAATAGGTGGGTGATGATGGTGTCTTGTGGAATTTAGTAGTCTTAGTAGCCTCCAAGAGTGAGAGGCCTGTCATGACAAAGGGACATAAAATTGGGTACTTCTTACACATGTTATACACAGCCATATTCCAACCCATTAAATAGTCTCTTCTACCAGGTGAGGAAATGATTCTACTACTTATCCAGCTATATTAACAAGTTTTAATGCTTGGCTTTCTGTCCTTTGAAACATCCCAGGGAATATAAAGAGCGTTCAATCCATATATCTTAAACTTGAGGAGAAGGGTACTTTGCAAAGTTATTTTACCATCAATTTAGGGTTTATTTTTTTATTATTCTGTGGTCACGACCAGGGATGTAGATTAGAGGTAAGGGTGAGCTAAGAAAATGAACA
The DNA here is from genome assembly GCF_023851605.1 of Tamandua tetradactyla. NCBI lineage: Eukaryota > Metazoa > Chordata > Mammalia > Pilosa > Myrmecophagidae > Tamandua > Tamandua tetradactyla. Next base: position 72,468,086 of record NC_135335.1, on the reverse strand, counting down.
TTAACCCAAGGGATGAAAAGATGATGTCCAAGTCATTAATTAATTATGAAAGGCAGTTCTGTAGATAGGTAGAGAAGTAACAATTTTTCTGTAAGTCACTTTTATTATAAAGAAAACTGAGACAAAATTCCATAAATTGGATAAAGGCAGTTTGATGAGATACTAAATGTATAAGTGAGCAGAAATGGCTTCAGTATATAAGTTAATCTCTGTCTTAGAACATTTGACATATTAATAAAACATAAAGACTTATTTAAATGAATAAAGTTATCTTGGTTGGTTTCATAAAATAAATATATTCTAATTTAATTATCTAAAATTCTGGGGTTGGAGAGAAATTTGGTATTAATTGTCAAGTTGATATCCTAAAAGCATTGCTCCTAAATCTGAAATCAAATTTATTTTAGAGAAATTATCTTCTTTCTGTAGTATATTTCATCATTGTTTATGGATTTATAACTATATAAGAACAAAAACACTTAGAAAACATTGCTTAATATTAATTTTTTTCCAGCTCCAACAAAAATATCTAATTATAATTTATATTTTTCTACTTATAAAGTCCACTATTCACCTAAACACATTCTCAATCATTTAATCAATATATTTTTAGTAAAACTTAAGTACTTGAAGTAGTCAATATAAAATTGAATATTATTTTTCTGTCACTTCTTATTTTTTAAGAAAATTGACCCAGGTAATTATATTATTTTAACTGCTATTTTATGTTAATGTTAAGTCATTTCCAAATTTTATATTAAAAAATGTTCAATTTGATTTACTCCATTATAGCTAAATTAACCACTGAAATTTATACATTGGCTTACTATTTAGACTGATATGATTAATTTGTACTAATTTAGACTTGTTTTGACTAATTGTATGGAATAATTAATTGCATATATTGTATACATATGAAAATGCCAGATTGAATATAACCTTGGATATCTTCCTAATTTAGTCTTTGAATATCATACCTCTAAAAAGTCTGTGAAAAAAAAGTATTCATCTATTTATTTTAAGTTTGGTGGAATTTTTATGGTAATCTCAATGGTGTTTATTTATACGCTATGTGGCATTTAAACATAACTATAGTAACCTACATTTTCTTCATGGGGTTATGTTCTTGCTTTACAAATAACTTTTTGAAAAGTTATCCCTCCCCACCATTGTAAAATAGCACTATTTTATCATTTGAGTGTGTACAATGAATTACGAACACGAGAATAGTTGTGAGGAATAAATTAAGTACTTGATTGCATACCAGAGAGGTGTATATATCCTTTGGATTTAGCTAGTCTGGGGCAGGTAAGTAAAAAGAGTAATGTCTTTCTCTCAATGTGCCATTTATCAACCACCACAGCGGCTCAAAGCAATTTTGTTCTCTCTTCATGTCCCAGGTGTCCTAATATAGATTTTCACTTAGCCAGCTGGAATGAGTCTGAAAACTCTATCTGATGTCTTGTGTTGATTAACTGCTGCTTTTCATTGGCTGCAAGTCATCATTTTACTGTCTCTAAGGTGATAAGGTGACCTATCCTAAGAGTGACCCTGTAATTTATTTGCTCTTTTATTAGACGAAGCTCTCCTGTTGAAGGACTACAGACTCTTCCAGGGTTAAATAATAAGAATCCTGGATGGATTACTGTCCACACTTTCAAGTGGAAGTCACAGTTTTGAGGTGAGGATAAAATATATATGGGCCTTCTCCGAAGCAAAATCCTTGACAAAATTCATGGATGTTCATTTGGGTATGTGTGTGTGTGGTCTTCAGAATTCTGCTGAGGAAAAGCACCATATATATATTTAACAATTGTCATTAGAGTGTAGAATTATGTGTATGTTTATTGGTTTTTTTTTTACCTTGTATTCATGTTTCTCAAGTCATTTTATTGCTTTTTATTAAAAGTAGGAATAAATCCACTTAATTACTTTATTGCTATAATTCCTCATTAGAAAATACCTCTTCAATTATGTGTGTGTGTATGTAATATATATATATCTTCAACTGACTTTACCAAGAAAAAATCACTATCTCAGATCTATTTTGAACACATCAATGTGCTAGATGATGGGAATACAAAGATGAATAAAGTACCATGCTTGTTTGGAAAAAAATCTAAATTGCCCCATAAACAACACTGAAAGCACTGATGTATTGAATAAGAAAAAAACAAGGCATTTCTAAATATTTTTCTTTCTTTTTTTTTTTTGCATGGGCAGGCACCAGGAACCAAACCTGGGTCTCTGGCACAGCAGGCAAGAAATCTGCCACTGACCCACTGTGGCCTACCTGCATTTATACTTTTTAAATCGTTATACTACGTTTGTCAATTAAAATAATTTATAACAAAATTCTCAAAATGGCCCCATTTATAATTTCACTCCTGTAAAGATGCCTCAACATTTCCTAAATTTATAATTTTTTTATTTATAGACTTCTGCGTAGCAAACCACTTCAAAACTCAATAGAATAAAATAACCATTTGAATTTGCTTACAGATTCTGATAGGGCTTCAGAAAAGACACAGTGGGGATGGCTTGTGTGGGACCTCAACTGGGAAGAGATTAACATCTATGGCAGGAACAGCTGGCACTAGAGAATCCATTTTCACTGTGGCTTCTTCATGTTAGTTTCCTAGACTAGGCTCATTTGTGTCTGCTGTGTCACTGGAGCAAGTAAATGTGAGCTTTCTGTGCAGTGTGGCTTTCTCATACCATGGAGACTGACTTCTAAGAACATAATGAGGTTATTTCTAAGGGAGAACATTCCAAGATAACAGGTTAGAAACCACATGGGCTTTTAGACATAGCCTCCAAAACCATATAGCATCACTTATGTCATATTCTATTGGTAAAAATACTGTAAGCTCAATGAAATGAGTGTTACGTTAGAAACAACATAATGCCTAAAGTTGTTGATTCCTTCACATACGAAAATGCATTTTACTTCATTTTAATTGGTGAATTCATTATTTAATTATGATAAAATGCTATATTTTCATAACATGCTTCTAATCAGTTAACATATTGCCAGTGAATAAAACAAAGGAGAACAATATATTAACCAAACCACAATGTAAGATGCCTTTAAAGGTGTGTAGAAAAATATTTATGTTTAATTCTGAATGACGTGATGAATTCTATAACAATTCTCTATGGTAATGAGTCAGTTATTTAATTCTTAACATACAGTTTAGAAAAATAAATGTCACCATTTTCAATATGTCATCAACATATTTATATTAGTTAGGATTCTCTAGAGAAACAGAATCAACAGGGAACACTTGCAAATATAAAATTTATAAAAGTGTTTTACATGACCGCAGGAATGCAGAATCCAAAATCCATAGGGCAGGGTGTGAAGCCGATGACTCCAATGGAGGGTCTGGATGAACTCCACAGGAGAGGCTCACCAGACAAAGCAGGAATGGGATCTGTCTCCTCTGAGTCCTCCTTAAAAGGCTTCCCGTGATTAGATTTAGCATCTCTAATTGTAGAAGACACTCCCCTTTGGCTGATGACAAAGGGAATCAGCTGTGGATGCAGCTGACGTGATCAGGACCTAATCCTATGAACTGTTCTCATTGCAACAGACAGGCCAGCACTTGCCCAATCAGATAAACAGCTACCACAACTTGGCCAAGTTGACACGTCCCTAACCATGACAATATTAAAGGTGAGTTTTCAACCTTCTTTCTAAGTCTGATGCGGCGTTCCCCACCATGTGTTTCTGTTCTGTGTAGAAAGTCACAATAAAAGTATTCCATTATCATCTGTATTTAAAATAAAATACTTTCAACTTCTTAATCTGTTATTACTTTCATTGAGGAAAACCATAGTGAATATTAGCATAGCAATATGCTAATTGAAAATATTTAGGTTGAATATGCCAGAAAATTTGGTGAATATTAGAGGAAAAAATGCCTTTTTCCCACTTGATAGCAAGTGAGGAGATAGGTGGCTGTTAGCAGTTCAGAGACTCAACAAAGTCAAGGCCTACTTTCCCCATCTCTGTGATTTTCTTCACTTTCCACTTGGTTCACAATGTGCTTGCATCTCCTCCATGTGTACTACCTTTACAACAGGCTCAAAGACAGTGTGCACGCTGGGTGAGCCCTTAGTCCTCTCACTCCTCTGTCTTTTCAAGGAAGGACCACAATTTTGGTTAGAGTCATTTTTTATTGGTTCCTTATTGACCAGAAGTGTGTCTTGCTGCCATCCCTAAATCCAAAGGCCATTGAAAAGGATATTTGGCTTTCCTGGCTCCATAATGAGAGGGGGAAAGAGAAAATGGGCATGAGGTGGATCACATTCAGCAGTGTGTGTTATAAGTATAGTAAGCAGTAGTACAATCCCTCAAGGATGCACACATTCCAATTTCTGAAAAATGTGAATAAGTTACCTATCATGGCAAAAGGTACTTTGTAGCAGTGATCATGCTCAGAATCTTGAGATGAGGAGATTGTCCTGGATTATTGAATTGAGACTATAACCAGACAAAGGTGATAGATTCTCTGTCTAATGCATTCAACTGACCAGTTCCTGAGAACTGAGGTTTCAAGGAGAGGAAGAGTTCATTGCTGTGTGTAAAGCAGGAGATCAGATGGCTGGTCACTCCAAAATTCAATCGTACTGAGCTGCAGTAATTCTGATGGTTTTAGAGCATTCAAAGGGCAGGTTTTTAGAAAAATGAACACAGTGGCTCCAGATGATGCAATCAAAGGTGATCTAATTACTGAGCATGCTCAGATTGATTACATGCTTAGTCATGGAATATGTGAAAGAAAATAGTGGACTTAATATTACGAAGGGCATGACCTTTAGTATTATAATGAGGTGTAGGCCATTTATAGGTTAAATTTTAAGCTGTTGTGCATGTTAGGTGGGTGCTTTTTGGTCAAATCCAACTTTGATTATCAAGGTAACCTTTGAATTGGGGTGGGTAACTTCTGAGGTCACTCAAGTCCCTTCATTAACAAACATTAGGAGCTGTCTTTAGTGATTACAAAACTCCAAAGTTGGAAAATTGGATAAAATGGTTACAAGTAAAGGTCATTCACAAGGTTTTTACAATCACAAGAGCACAGGAAAAAGGTTATACAGTAACGGTTAGTGAATGAGGCTGCTGGACTATAGTTAAAAGATTTCAGATATTTCCCTCCGTGTATTCTAATATATTAGAAATTAAAAAGTAGTATCTGTACAATGATTCAGTAATTACAATCACTACTTCAATCTTGAATTCTAAGCTACAACTCCTCTCTCTCATTTGAGAACTATCTCAATAAGATATCTTTTTTTATCTTGAGGGATATCTGGGCAATGACTCTTCTAACTTCAAGCTGAAAAGGGTTGTCAGCATCATGAGGAAAAGGGTTGAAGCTTGTTGTTCTTGGATAGACCAGTACTTCTGGATTTCGGGGCTTATCTGGCATAGGAAAAATCCAGAGGCTTTAAGTTCCTGGAAAGCAAACTTACTACAAGTTTTATAGAGACCAAGGTACCCTTTTGGGTCTCCAGGAACACTGTTGGTTGGGGCTTCCTATACGGTGGCAGTTTGCAGTACCTGGCTAAAACTTTCATAATCCCCAGAATGATCTCTTGACTTGATTTGAAGTCTCTTAGCCACTGTTTTTTTTTTTTTTTTTTTTCCTTTTCCCCATTTTGATCAACCAATTTCATGATGCCAGGGCCAGTCTTATCCCTAAGAGTTATGTCTCACATTGCCAGGGAGGCTTACACCACTGGAAATCATGCCTCACATAGGGGGGAATGTAGTGAGTTTATTTGCACAGGTTGGCTTAGATAGAAAGACCATATCTAAGCAACATAGGAAGTTCTCTTGGTGAGTCTCTTAGACATTAATTATAAGTAGGCTGGAGCATGGCTTATTAAATTGTGAGCCCCTATTGCTTAAGAGAATAGCAGGGAGTCCTAAGGTAGGGAAATTTACTAGTTCCACGTTTTCTCCAGTCCTTCAAGGGACTTTGCAAATATATATATATACTTTTTATTTTCCATCAAAACAAAACAAAACAAACAAACAAGAAAACCTGTGAAGTGCATCAGGGAATATTATTTATTTGTACAGAATTGCAGATGTAATTCTATATTCTCACTTCCATGTCAAATAAAGCTGATTTGATTGTTTAAGTAAACTGACAAATCAGGTTAAATTAGTGTATTGACCATATGTACATTTAGAGAAGCAGTAGAACAAAGTATTGTTGCTAATAAATAAATTTGATTGTTTCCATGATCTGTAACTTTTTTCTAAGGATAACTAAAACCATGACATATGTGCTTGTTTGAAACTACCCACCCCAGAAAAGCTATGTTGCTTTTCTTAATCCAGTCTTGTAAGGGCAGACCTATTGTTTGAGTAGGATTTTTTTGATTAAGGTGTTTCCATGGAGACGTGACCTAATCAATTGTGGATGAGACCTTTTGATTAGTTGGTTTCCATGGAGATGTGTCTCTGCCCATTCAAAGTGGGCCTTAATGCTTACTGGAGTCCTTTAAGAGGGATCCAGTTTGGACAAAGCTCAGAGCCAACACAGACAGAGACACTTGGAGATTCAGAAAGAAAATATCCATGGGGAAGCTGTTTGAAAGCTGAAGCCAAAGGACCAGCAGATGCCAGCCACCTGAATTCCCAGAATTGTTCCAGATGCTGTTGGCTTTCTTTGAGTCAAGATGTCTTTCTCTATATACCTTTTTGACAGTTTCATGGTCTTAGAAATGTAAAATTGTAACTATAAATCCGCTTTATAAAAGCCAACCCATTTCTGATATATTGCATTCTGGCAACATAAGCAAACTAAAATGTCTAATAACATCATACCACTGTCTAACATCATACAGTTCAGTATCAAGATATAACATGGACAGTGAGAACATTGTGAAGTCTTTAGGAATTTTATTCAATTTCTAAATAAATTAATAATATTTCAACTATATAAATTTAGTTAACACAAGGATAGAAAATCTTCTTTAATTATTAAAACACTTCCTAACCCTTTCCCCTACCATGTAATCTGATGAACTATTTTAGCACTTCACTTCTACTGGGTGAAAGAAAAAAAGTAAATCCTTTGTAGCAGTTTTCCTTTAAAAGTGAGAAAACGTGCCTTCTGAAATAAAGGATGATAAAGTCAACATAAATGTTAACAGAGAAATTATTGTGATACACAATATTTGTCTTCTAGAGAGAGTACTTGGATGGCTAAAAATGTTTTATAAATTTTCATTAAGAGCAGACTAATAATCCACATTACTTTAACAGAGAGAAAAGTAAACTTTAGTTTTGTATGAATACACAATTTGACACAAAAACTTAAAAAATGCATATATAAACAGGATTATCAACTCTGGTCAGCATTTACTATGACAGGCAAAATTTACTTTTATAAACTTTCTACAACTTTTCGTTTTCATTCAGAGTTTGTAGCAAACAATGGCTATAACAACCAATTCACATTCTCAAACATTCTGCATGTTTCTATATCCACTTAGAACTTGTTGTCATCGATGACTACAACAAACAAAATCCAGTTCCAGTTCTAAGTCCAGACATCTGACTGGGTGATTTATTAACGTAAATGTGAATCAGGAAGATAGTACGGTAAGTCCTCTTTCCAGAATGATCCATTTCCTCTGACCTCTACACCGTTCTGTTTTCTGAGTACCATTCTTTATGGGATTTGCGGGCATGTCCTATGCTTTTCTATTTCCATGTGACAGAGGAAACACAGGTGCCAGCATCCTTCCTTCAGAGAAAGTTTCTTCTTCATGCCTTAATTTGGAAATTTGCATGTCCTTAGAAATGTAAATTTGCAACCTGAAAAAACCCATTGCAAAACCAACCCATCCCTGATATATTGCATTCTGGCATTTTTAGGAAACCAAAAAAAAAAGGCTTACTGATAAATGTAAGCTAGTATTATAAGTACATTCCCCCAAATTATCTTAAAATAGCCTATCTAGTCAGGTTGTATAAACTGAGCAATGTAACTAGCAATGATGACACACATAGCATATAATAAAAATGAAGATATACTGATGCTTCTAATATATCCTATTTAAGAATGAGTTAAGTTTAGTAAGAAATATGAAGATTTTTAAGGTACCAAACTTGCTTGCTGTACCTCTCGACTAAAGAATGTTCATGGGCGGGCCACAGTGGCTCAGCAGGCAAGAATGCTTGCCTGCCACGCCAGAGGACCCCCAGTGCCTGTCCATGTTAAAAAATAAATAAATAAATAAATAAATAAATGTTCAGTGGCTGCAAAAGGCTCATTTACCACATTTACCTGTCCAAGCAGGCCTCCAGAATTTTGGGCAGTTGATCCTATCTGAGTCACCAAATTGGGTTCTCTGCCTGATGCACTCAAATGACCAATTCCTAAGGCACCAGGGTTTCAAAGAAAGAGTTTATTGCTAGTGCAAAGAAGGATATCAGATGGCCTACCAACCTCAAAATATGGCTCCCTGAACTGCAGTAATTTTGATAGTTTCATAGTATCAAAAGGTAGTTAAGATTTATGATAATGAGCACAATGGCTCCAGATGATGAATTAGATGTGGTCAAATTATTGAGTATGCACATATTGATTACATGCTTAATCAGAGAAAGTATATAAGACGATGGCAGTCTTAATATGATGATGGTGCACTGGTTTGAAGCTGTCATGCATCCCAGAAAATCCATATTATTTTAATTATAATTCAATCTTGTTGAGCAGACCTATTGCAGGGTGGAATCTTTTTAGTAGTTTGTTTCTATGTTGATGTGATCCACCTAATAGTGGTGTGCCCTTTTGATTAGATGGAGATGTGAATCTGTCCATTAAAGGTGGTTTTCTATTAGTTTTCTGGAGTCCTTAAAAGAGCCATCACAGTGAGCAGACACACACAGATATTGGAGAAGACAGAAGTTCCCTGGGAGAGGTTAGCAAGGACTCATAGGAGCTGAGAGAACTGATATGGAGAGCAGAGAAATGAAACCAAGACATGGAAGTGTGAAGTTGCTAAGCTAGGATAAGAAATTCAGAGTTTGCCCCAGAGAAGCTACATGAGGGCCCACAGAAGCTCAATGAGGAGGCCACTGAACCAGGAGGTAAATGCAGTGAAACCCAGAGGCAAAGGGCCAGCAGATGTCACCATGTGCCTTCCAATGTAGCAAGAGACACCCCAGAAGTGATGGGTCTTTCTAGAGTGATAATATACTCTTGTTGATGCCTTAATGTGAATATTTTCATGACCTTAGAATTGTAGATTTTTAATCTAATAAATCTCCTTTGTAAAAGCCAATCCATTTCTGGTACATTGTATTCTAGCACCTTTAGCAAACCAAAAGAGATGGGTATGATTTTTAGTATTACAATGAAGTATAGGTCACTTATAGGTTAAAGTTTAAGCTACTGTGCCTGTCACATGGCACACTTTGGTTAGATCCAGTTTTGGTTATCAAGAAAATTTTTCTAATTGAGGTTGGTTAGTGCTGAGCTGATTCAAGCCCCTTCCTTAATTAACATTAAGGGTTGTCTTTAGTGATCACAAGACTCCAAAAGTGAAAAACTGGATAAAATGGGTAGAAGTGAGGTTCAATTACAAGGTTTTTACAATCACAAAGACGCAAGATAGAGGCTATACAATCATTATAGGAGATAGAGAGAGCTGGATTACAGTTCAAAGATTTCAGATATATTCTTCTGTCTACTCTAATATGCCAGGAAATAAGGAATATCTATATAATGATTCAGTTATCACAATCATCACTTAAATCCCAACTTCTCAGTCACAGGCTTACATAGTTACAAAGAACCTTATAAATGGGAGAGGGAGGTAACAGAGTCGATGCGAAAGTGATGCAATGTGAGAAAGACTAGACAGGCCATTGTTGGATTTAAAGATGGACAACGAGGCCAGAAGCCAAAGAATGTGGGTTTTCTCTAGAACTTGGAAAAGTTAAGGTAACAAACTCTTTCCTAGAACTTCTAGAGAGGATGTAGATTGCTGATGCCTTCACTCTACCCAAGTGAAATCTTTTTCTGAATTCTGACCTCTATAATTGTAAGACAATCAATTTGTATTATTTTTACCAGACCATTAAACCTGTGGTAATTTGTTATGGCAATAGTAAGAAAGTAATTCAATATTCTTAGTGTAAAGAGACAACTTTGACCCTCAATCTCTCAAGTATATTTTACTATGTAACAATTTTGTACATAAAAATACTAATATCCTTTTGCAGCTATATTCTATTGGTACAACTATGTTTTATGTTTTGGATTTCTTAATAAACTTAATTATGATGACAGGTATAATTTGGAAATAAAATCCCATCAATGCAGAAACATCACCTTAGTTTGAAGTTTCATATTCTCTCACAATATGACTAATTTACCAAAACAGTTTTTACCTCAACTTTTTGTAGAAAGACATACTATGAGTTGATGAATATAATATACAAACATGCACAATTAATCTTAAAAATCTAGCACAATCACTGCAGTGATGTGTTATCTATATGTATGAAGGTGATACTATTATACAAAATAATTAAATGTATATTTTGAATTATTTTAATGGTGAAATGATGTAGCAGTGATTGAAGGTGATAGTTCAAAGCAACTAGTTTTTCTTTTGTGATTGGAATTAGCTGAGAAATAGGTAATCAAATGAGATTTTAAAAAGTTAGTTTTGTTATCATAAAATTGCATCACAGGAAGTGGACTAGATATGGAGAAATGACTGTCATCCTTATACTTCTGCCAAAATTAAACTTACTCAGTGACAGGGAGGGAGGTAGAAACCACAGATCTCTTCAATGCAGTTGCCGTACGATGTTGAGCAAATGAGAAGCCTCCTCTGGTAACTTAGGCAAAGCCTAGAGTAGAAACCAAAGAATCACAACAAGGGATGGTTAAGTCCTTCTCACCAAAGTAGACATCATTAAAGCTCAGAAATAGATGACAGGTAATGGAAGTTCCCATATGATAAGTGAAGAAGAATTATTAAGAATACTCCTTTCCCTACCCCTTACAACAATGTGAAATGCATTGAGTCAAACATTTGTAAGACAGGATGAGGACATGATTAATATGAAATGAATAATCTCTCAATGTGGTAGGTTTTTTTCTTATGACAGTTTACGGAAATAGGCATCAATAATCATATCCTGAGATTCAGAGAATGCTTAGATCTCACTGCATGGCCTAAAGTTTGGAAATTTCAAATTTCAGAAGTTTCAATTACCTGGCAAAGTAGATGATAGTACATTGAATGGTCACATTTATGAGGGCAAAATCATATTGCAAAAGCTATATTAGGTAAATGCAATAAGAAAAAATAAACAAACAAAAAAAACAAAACAGCAAACAAAGACTATTAATGACCAAGGAAAGTCTTGGGCCTTGAATAAGGGCCAAAATAAAATCTAAAAATAAATCAGAATCCAGGTATTTATTGTGGGATTAAATGTTGTTGCTTGTCCAGTTTATTCCCAGTGGAGCAGCCTGTTCTAAATAATTCCTTTAAATATGAAGATTGTATTTTTTGACTACATCACATTTCAAAAAGTTTTATTTTGCTGCTCTATCTTTTAGAAGTTTCTCTCCTTCATCAACATTTTTTATGTATCATCAGTGTTGGAGTTTGAATTTTAACTTATAAAGGCTCACTTTAAGACAATCTCCACAGATGCATTGGACATCTTTGTCAGTGCTGGAAAAGTCTATGATTTGGAATATAACCATTGCCACATGCTATTCTTCTGCATTGTGATTAAACTGCCATATTTTAAAATATATCTTTTTCAAAAAAGAATATGAAGTAGTGATCAATACTAGAGGATATGTATAATGGTATTTTTCAGGGTTTCCTCAGTTGTTTCTATCCCCGACCTATTTGCTCTTCTTTGTTCTCCTCCATAATGTCCTTTCAACTCTATTTGAAATCTTAGCCACTGAAACTATATTTTATTTCATTTCTCTTACCCCTTTTGGTCAAAAAATCTTTCTCAATCTCATGATACCAGAGCCTGGCTCATCCGTGGGAATCATGTCTCACATTTCACTCCTGAAAGTCAAATATCGTATTTTTCCATACATCATCCCATTTTCAATAGCTTGCATGTTGACATTCATTTGTTCTCCTTCATGTAAAGGCATTATTATATTTGGACATTTCATCACCATTTTTGACCATTCTTGGTTTAACCACATTATACAGACCCAATCTTAGTCTTCTATCTTTCCTTCTGGTATTTTACATGCCCTTAGCCTTCCTCTTTCAACCATAATCACACACACCTTTCTTTGGTGTATTTCAAATACTGTGCTTCCATCATGTAATAGTGTACTATCAATTTCTGGATCTAAATAATCAATTCTGTTGAATATCCTGTACTCTTCCAGCATCAAATGTTTAAACTCTATCCTCCTTCTGTCTCCTGAAAACCTGTGTTCTCAAATATAACTTTCAAAATTTGCTCATATTAGTTCATATTAGTGAGACCATATAGTATTTGTCCTTTTGTTTCTGAATAATTTCACTCAACATAAGATTCCTTAAGGTTCATCAACGTTGTTGCATGCTTCATGATTTTATTGTCTTATCACTGTATAATGTTCCATTATATGTATACACCACAGTTTAGCCACTCATCTTTTGATGGACATTAGTGGTGTTTCCATTTTTAGGCAATTGTGAATTTAGGCAATGCTTATTGTGCCACTATAAGCATTGGCATGCAAATGTCCATTCCTGACCCTGCCTTCAGTTCTTGTAAATATATATGAGTTAAGGGGATTGCTGGGTTGTATGGTAATTGTGTACTTAGATTCCAGAAGACCCACCATAAGAATGGTTCTACATTCCTTCCAACAGTAAGTGTGCCTCTTTCCACACATCCACTCCAGCACTTGTAATCTTCTGTTTTTTTTTTTTTTTTGATTGTGGCTATTCTAATAGGTATGAGATGATATCTCATTGTGGGTTTAATTTGCATTTCTCCAATGACCAATGAAATTGAGCATCTTTTCATATATTTTTGAGCCATCTGTATTTCTTCTTCTGAAAATTGTGTGTCCATGTCTTCTGTCATTTTTAAAAATTATGATATTGATCTTTTTGTTGTTGAATTTTAGGATCTCCTTAAATATTGTGGATATTAAACCCTTATTTGATATGTGGTTTCCAAATATTATCTCCCATTTTATAGGCTGCATTTTAATTTTTCTTGCATAGTCCTTTGACACTCAAAAGTATTCAGTTTTGAGGAGATCACATTTATCTATTTCTTGTTTCACTACACAGGTTTTGGACGTAAGACCTAGGAAATCACCTCCTAATACAAGATATTTCCCTTCATTTTCTTCTAAAAGTTTTATTTCTTTAGCTCTAAAGTTTAGGTCTTTGATCCATTTTAAGTCAATTTTTGTATAAATTATGATATAAGGCACCTCTTTCATTCTTTTGCATATGGATGTCCAGTTCTAAAAACACCATTTATTGAAAATGCTATTCTGTCCTATTTAGGCTGGCTTGATCACCTTATAAAAAGTGGTCATAGATTGTCATATCAAATTTCCGACTACTCATTTCAAATTCATTGATCAGTCTGTATATCTAACTTTATGCCATATGTAATTACATGCTTTTTTGGCCACTGTAACTTTGTAATATGCTATAAGGTTACATAGTATGAGACCTTTCACTTCATTCCTCTTTCTTAGGTTATTTTGCTATTCAGGTTATCTTTCCCTTCCAAATATAAATCAGTTTGGGACAAATCTGTATCTTAACCCTATTTAGTCTTCTAATCCATGAGTACAGTATGTCCTTTCATTTATTTAGGTCTTCTTTTATTTCTTTTAGCATTTTCTTTTAGTTTTCAGTCTTTTGTGGCCTTTGTTAAATTTATTCCTAATATTTGGTTGTTTGGTTGCTAATGGAAATGGATTTTTTTTTTTAACTTCCTCCTCAGACTGCCCATTACTAATGTAGAAAAACAGTACTAAGATTTTTTGGAGGGGTGCGGGTTCCGGGAATTGAACCCGGGTCTCTTGGATGGAAGGCAAGCATTCTACCACTGAACTACCCATACACCCAAGAAACAGTACTGATTTTTGCCTGTTGACTTTGTACTCTGCCACTTTACATATTTATTATTATCTCTAGCAGCTTCTACTTTCTAACATATAGTACCACTTCACTTGCAAACAGTGAAAGTTTTGCTTCTTCTTTTCCACATTGGACGCCTTTTACTTAATTTTCTTGCCTAACCACTCTAACTAGAACTTCCAGCAGAGTGTTGAAGAACAATGTTGACAGCAGCCATCCTTGTTTTGTTCCTGATCTTAGAGGGAAAGCTTTCAGTCTTTCCCCATTGAGTATGATTTTATCTGTGAGTTTTTCATATATTCCCTTTATCATGTTGAATAAGTTTCCTTCTATTCCTATCCTTTGAAGTGCTCTCATCAAGAAAGGATGTGGGGACTTCCGGAGAAGATGGCGGCTTAGTAAGACGCGCAGGTCTTAGTTCCTCCTCCAGAAAAGCAACTAAAGAAACAGAAACAATATGAAACAGCTCCCGGAGTCACGACAGAGACCAAAAAGACAGCGTACCCCATTCTGGAACGGCTGAACAGGCAGGGAGAATCCACTGTGGTGAGATACCCAAGGGGCGCGTGTTTTCCCGGCCGGGGCGGCTGGCGACTGGGGTCCCCTCCACGCACGTGGCTCCCCGGTCTGAGTGGGAACGTTGGATAGTGGGGCCCTCCCGCCACGCTTGGTGTCTCGGGCCAGCTGGGCAATTTGGATCGGCAGTCCCCCAAGCCACCGCGGCCGGCGACCCACCCCCTCCACGCGCGGTTTCCCGGGCTGACTGTGAGATTCGGATTGGCAAGTTAAAGGAGCCACAGCATCTTTTACTGGTGGGCCCCGCAGACAGACGAGCGCCACGAGTGCCACCTACTGGGCAGGAAAAGAAAAACAGCCCAGAGATTTCACAGAAAAACCTTTCAACCAGCCGGGTCCCATACCCAGGGAAATCTGATCAAATGCCCAGACACCAGCAGAAAATAATGGATGACGCTCGGAAAATTAAAGATATGGCCCAGTCAAAGGAACAAACCAATAGTTCAAATGAGATACAGGAGCTGAGACAACTAATGCTGAATATACGAACAGAAATGGAAAAACTCTTCAAAAACCAAATCAATAAATTGAGGGAGGACATGAAGAAGACATGGGCTGAACAAAAAGAAGAAATAGAAAATCTGAAAAAACAAATCACAGAACTTATGGGAGTGAAGGACAAAGAAGAAAAAATGGAAAAAACAATGGATACCTACAATGGTAGATCTAAAGAGACAGAAGCTACAATTAGTGAACTGGAGGATGGAACATCTGAATTCCAAAAAGAAACAGAAACTATAGGGAAAAGAATGGAAAAACTTGAGCAGGGGATCAGGGAACTGAATGACAATATGAAGCGCACAAATATACGTGTTGTGGGTGTCCCAGAAGGAGAAGAGAAGGGAAAAGGAGGAGAAAAACTAATGGAAGAAATTATCACTGAAAATTTCCCAACTCTTATGAAAGACCTAAATTTGCAGATCCAAGAAGTGCAGCGCACCCCAAAGAGAATAGACCCAAATAGGCGTTCTCCAAGACACTTACTAGTTAGAATGTCAGAGGTCAAAGAGAAAGAGAGGATCTTGAAAGCAGCAAGAGAAAAACAATCTGTCACATACAAGGGAAACCCAATAAGACTATGTGTAGATTTCTCAGCAGAAACCATGGAAGCTAGAAGACAGTGGGATGATATATTTAAATTACTAAAAGAGAAAAACTGCCAACCAAGACTCCTATATCCAGCAAAATTGTCCTTCAAAAATGAAGGAGAAATTAAAACATTTATAGACAAAAAGTCACTGAGAGAATTTGTGACCAAGAGACCAGCTCTGCAAGAAATACTAAAGGGAGCACTAGAGTCAGATACGAAAAGACAGAAGAGAGAGGTATGGAGTAAAGTGTAGAAAGAAGGAAAATCAGATATGATATATATAATACAAAAGCCAAAATGGTAGAGGAAAATATTATCCAAACAGTAATAACACTAAAAGGTAATGGACTGAATTTCCCAATCAAAAGACATAGAATGGCAGAATGGATTACAACCCAGCAATACCACTACTAGGTATCTACTCAAAGGACTTAAGGGCAAAGACACAGACGGACATTTGCACACCAGTGTTTATAGCAGCATTATCTACAATTACAAAGAGATGGAAACAGCCAAAGTGTCCATCAACAGACGAGTGGCTAAACAAACTGTGGCATATACCTACGATGGAATATCATGCAGCTTTAAGACAGACTAAACTTATGAAGCATGTAATAACATGGATGGACCTAGAGAACATTATGCTGAGTGAGTCTAGCCGGGAACTAAAGGACAAATACCGTATGGTCCCACTGATGTGAACCGACATTCGAGAATCAGCTTGGAATATATCATTGGTAACAGAGACCAGCAGGAGTTAGAAACAGGGTAAGATAATGGGTAATTGGAGCTGAAGGGATACAGACTGTGCAACAGGACTAGATACAAAAACTCAAAAATGGACAGCACAATAATACCTAAGTGTAATGTAACTATGTTGGAACACTGAATGAAGCTGCACCTGAAATATGGTTTTTTGTTTGTTTGTTTGTTTGTATCTTCTGTTTTTGTTTTTTTTCTTTTTCCTTTTTATATATATATATTTTATTAGTATTATTATTTTAATTCTCTTCTCTATATTAACATTCTATATCTTTTTCTGCTGTTTTGCTAGTTCTTTTCCTAAATCGATGCAAATGTACTAAGAAATGATGATCATACATCTATGTGATGATACTAAGAATTACTGAGTGCATGTGTAGAATGGAATGATTTCTAAATGTTGTGTTAATTTCTTTTCTTTTTTTTGATTAATTAAAAAAAATTTTAAAAATTGGATAAAAAAATAAAAGCACATAGTAGATTCAGGAAAAAAAATAAATTAATAATAGAGGAAAAAATGTTAAAATAAATTCAGTTTGAAATACTAGCGATCAATGAAAGGGAGGGATAAGGAATATGGTATGTAAAAATTTTTTTTCTTTTTCTGTTTTTGTTTTATTTTTCTATTGCCTTTTTATTTCTTTTTCTGAATTGATGCAAATGTTCTCAGAAATTATCATGATGATGAATATGCAACTATGTGATGATATTGTGAATTAGTGATTATATATGTAGAACGGAATGAGCATATATTACGGATGTTTGTGTTTCTTTCTTGTAATTTCTTGTTAATTAATAAAAAATTATTAAAAAAAAAAGAAAGGATGTGCATTTTGTCAAATGCCTTTTCTACATGAATTGAGATAATCATATGATATTGCCACTTCTATTTGTTGATGTAGTATAGAATATTAATTGATTTTCTTGTGTTGAACCAATCTTGCATACCTGGAATAACCCACTTGGTCATAGTGCATTATTCTTTTATTGTGCTACTGAATTCCATTTGTGAGTATTTTGTTGAGGATTTTTGCATTTATATCAATTAAAAAGATTGGCCTGCAATTTTCTTTTATTGTAGAATCTTTGTCTGGCTTTGGTACTAGGGTGATATTGGCTTCATAGGAGAAATCTTCTCCCCCAATTTTTTTGAAAAGTTTGAGCAGAGTTGGTATTAATTCTTTCATGAATGCTTGGTAGAATTCAAATGTGAAGTCATACAGCCCTGGACTTTTCTGATTTGGGGGAGAACTTTTTGATGACTCTTTAATTGGAATTGATTTGATGATGTCATCTATTTCTTCTTGAGTCAATCTTGTTTGTTCATGCTTTCCTATGGAAGTTATCCATTAATCTAGGTTGTCTAGTTTATTAGCATATAGTTGCTCATAGTATCCTCTCATAATCTCCTGTATTTCTACAGGATCTGTAATTATGTCTCTTCTCCTATTTCTGTTTTTATTTATTTGCAACCTCTCTATTTTTCTCTTTGTCATCATAGCTAAAGGTCAATCAATTTAATTGATTTCATTAAAAAATCAACTTCTGTTTTTGTTGACTCTATCATTTTTATATTCTCAATTTCATTGACTTTTTGCCTTAAATATTGATATTTCTTCTTATTTTTGGGGGGGTAAGTTTGCTGTTCTTTCTCTTGTTCCTCTAAGTGAGCAGTTAATTTCTTACTTTTTGCTCTTTCTTAATCTTTAATATAAGTATTTAGGGCAAGAAATATCCCTATAAACACTGCTTTTGCAACAGCCCATAAGTTTTGATATGTTGCATTTTCATTTTCATTTGCCTCAAGATATTTGCTGATTTCTCTTGTAATTTCTTCATTGACACACTTGTTGCTTAAAAATTCATTTACTAACTTCTACGAATTTGTGAATTTTCTGGCATTCCTCCCCTTATTGATTTCCAACTTCTTTCCATTATGATCTCAGAAACTGTTTTCTATCATTTCAATCTTTGTAAAATTTTGAGACTTGCCTTGTGACCCAACATGTGATCTATCCAGAAGAATGAGCCATGAGCTATTGAGAAAAATGTGCTCTGGTGTTGTAGGGTATAATGTTCTATAAATGTTTGTTAGGTATAGTTAATTTATCATACTATTCAACATCTCTGTTTCCTTATTAATCCTCTGTCTAGATATTCTATCTATCATTGACATCAGTATATTGAAATCTCTAGCTATTATTGTAGTGGTGTCTACTTCCCTCTTCAGTGTTATCAGTGTGTATTTAGTGTACTTTGGGATGCTTTGGCTTCCTACATAAATGTGTATGACTTATGTCTTTTTGATGAATTGTTCCTCTTAATCCACTGTGTCCTTCTATGTCTATTCAAATGTAAAACAATAAAAATAGACTTAGACTTATTTTACATTTGAAGTCTAATTTGTCCAATATTAGTATAGCTACCGCTGCTCTTTTCCATTTGTTTGCATAAAATATCTTTTCAGCCTTTCATCTTCAACCTATTTTTGTCTATGTGTCTAAATTAAGTATTTTGTAGATTTGTTTTTAACCCCTTCTGCCAGACTATGTCTTTTGCTTGGGGAGTTTAATCCATTAACATTTAATGTTACTACTCTAAAAGCAGTGCTTTCTTCTATCATTCTGTCTTTTAGATTTTATATCATGTACCTTTTTGTTCTTTCTTTTTACCTTCATCATGATATTCATTTCTGCACTCTTCTCCAAACCTCTCTCCCCATTCTTTTCTTATTTGCCTGTTGTGTTCCTTTTAGTTTATCTTGTAGAGCAGGGTCTTTTGTCCACAAATTTTCTCAGTGTGCTTGTCTGAAAATATTTTAAATTCCCCCTTTTTTTTTTTTTTTAACTTGGGCAGACACCGGGAATCGAACCCAGGTGGCTGCTGAGCCGCTGTGGCCTGCTCTCCCCTTCATTTTTGAAAGAAAGTTGTACCTGATATAGAATTCTTGGTAGGCAGTTTTTCTTTTTCATTATCTTAATTGTATTATACTGCTGCCTTCTCACCCCCATGATTTCAGCTGAGAAATCTGTACATAGTCTTATTAAGCTTCCCTTATAAGTGATGGATTGATTTTTCTTGCTGCTTTCAGAATTCCCTCTTTGTCTTTGACATTTGACAATCTGATTAGTAAGTACCTTGGAGTAGGTCTATTTGGATATATTCAGTTTGTGGTGCAGTGCACTTCTTGGATCTGTAATTTTATGTCTGAAGAGATGGGAAATTTTCAGTGATTATTTCCTCCGTTATTCTTTCTGCCCCTTTTCCCTTCTTTCCCTTTCTGGAACACTCATAATATGCATAATTATGCGCTTCATCTTCTCATTCACTTCCCTGAGACCCCACTAATATTTTTTCATTCTCTTAAGGAAAGATATGTGTAGGATTTCAGATATCTTGTCCCCAGTTTACTAATCCTTTCTTCTTCCTCTTCAAATGTGCTGTTGTAAGTCTCTGTTGTGTTTTCCATGTCTTCCTTTGTACCTTTCATTCCCATAAGTTCTGCATTTGTTTTTTTCAAATTTTTGAATTCTTCTTTACCTTTGTTCAATGTCTTCTTCATATCCTTCATCTCTTTTGCCATCTCTTCCTTTAATTTACTTTTTATTTTTTAGCATGTCTGTTCAAATATCCTTAATTGATTTTTTTTTTCAATTCTGTATCTCACTTGACATGTTAATTTGCTCTTCTGACTGAGTTGTATCTTCGTATCTAGAATGCCATATAATTTTTTGATGGTGTCTTTGCATCTGATTTCCTTGATTAGTTTGTTCTGGAATTCATTTTCACACTTTTCCCTAACATTTTCTTGTTTGTTGACTTTGTTCTTTACCTGTTCTTTAGCATTCTTTTCAACTTATTCTAGACCTGCAGCATAGCCTCTGTTTAACTGATTAGGCTTCTTCAGCTCTTCTTTCCTCTGCTTCTTACCCTGCCTTAATGGAAAATTTCTTTGAAGAGGGTTCCCCCAGATATAATCGATCCCAATCAGATGATCCCAAACTGGCCAGACTCAGGCCACAGAACAAAGGTGTGATCATATCAAGTCTGCCTCAGGGTGGGACACAGCAGGTTTTCAGACTTTCCTATGAAACCTCAAAAACTCTGTGGTTTTCATATTCTGCCTATCAGATGGCACTCATCATCTCATAGCTCCCCACTAGTGTACACTGATGTGTTGCCATTAATTCTCAGCAGAATTAATGGAGGTGTTTTTGAGACAGAGCTGAGGTAGAAGAAAGGCTTAGGTTGCTTTCATTTTCCAGCTCCTAGGGCCTGAAATCCCTGAAAGGGAGCCACCACTTGAGCTGGGTCCCACACTCTATAATTTAAGGAATATTCTCCCTCATTTGAGTCATTACATTTTCTCTCAGACCTACCCTACTTCAGTCCTTCCCTGGATCCTGCAACAATTGACAATTCTTGAGGCTTTCTCTAATGAGCTACTTAGAATAGTTTTTTTTTTTTTTTTAATTTGTTTCAGATCCAGTTCTCAGCCCCAAAGGTTCACCAGTCAAGAGCTGGCATTATGTATCTGGCTCTCTGTGTTCTCCTTCTTGGGGCACAGTCCCTTTCTAGCACTCTGGGATCAGCTGACTTCAAAATCCTCCACCATTATAGTTTTTTTGTTTTCATTTTATTTATTTATTTATTTATTTATTTATTTATTTATTTATTTATTTATTCATTTTCCAGTGCTCTTCCTCTCTGGCAGTATTAAAGCTGCCATTAGAGTTTGATTGAGCTGCCTTCCCTTGCTCCCAGTAGAGACTACCTAAATATACAAGCTTTAGGGAATTATCTCCTTGATCTGGCATGTTATTTTGTTTCTCAGACATACCTTAATTCCGCCCTTGCTTAGAGTAGTGCTGAAGCCTGAGTATGCCTATAGTTCTATCTAATGGGCTGTTAAGAAATAAAAGAAATGTAGATAAAAAATATAGTTTTCAGAGTTGGATCCCAATTCCCAAGGCTTGTCAAACACGGGCTGGAGTTGGTACCAGCTCTATGCATCCCTTTTATTGGAGCCCAGCCCTTTTCCACTATTTTGAGCTCTTCAAAAAAAAAACTCATTTTTTCCATCAGCTTTGGCCCCTATCTGCTGAGACTTCCTGCCTTTTGCGCTTGCTCCAGTTTGATCTATGTTCAGAGCGTGTATTCTGCATTCCAAATTTGTTAATTATTTCTGCAATTGGGAGCTTGGTTCAGCTACCTTTCTTGTGTCTAGTAGAGAGGACTTCTTTTTCCCTTGAGGAACCAACTCCCAGACAGCCAGCTGTGCCAGTTGGGAGGTACGTCAGCCTCTACAGCTTGGGAGATTTACAGTTCTTTGTGGGATCTCAGCTATTCCACTCATTCCAAACAAGTCTATGATGTGTGCCCAGCCACTGAAGGCCCTGGAACAGTGTCCCATATAGTTCTTGGCTCTTTATTAGCTGCCCTAGAGTACTAACTAAATTCCACAACTTACTATGCTGCTGTCTTGGCCTGTCATTTGAGGATTAACAAAACTACTGATAGACTTCAGATTGAACTAAATCAAAAGAAATATATGTAAAATTAGTGTACAAGAAAAAAATTAAGTACTTGGAATTATTTTATGAAATTTAACTCTAAATCAGTATTCACTACCAAGGGTATTGTTTTAGTTTGCTAAAACTGCCAGGCTGCATTATACCAGAAACGAGTTGGTGTTTGCAATGGGGATTTATTAATTTATAGTTTACAATTCTTAGGCCATGAAACATATCCAAATAAGGACCTCAACAGGACAACACTTGGACTCTGAAGACAGGCTGCCAGAATCCTGGATAATCTGTCACATGGGAAGTCATATGACTGGATCTGCAGGATCTTCTCTCCAGTGTTTCATTGTTTTCTTCTTCATATTTCTCTCTTCTGTGGAGCCTCTCTTAGCTTCTCCAGAGCTTTTGTCTAAACTTTTCTGGGTTTTTTTCCACGAGTTTCTCCTTTTCTTAGCTTATTTTTCTTTTATGAAAATAGACTCCAGTAAAAGAGGAGTAAGACCTTATTTGAAAGAGTTGGGTCACATCTCAGTTTAAATAACTTAGTCAAAATTTCCCACCTACAATAGATCTACAACCACAGGAATGGATTAACTTAAAAACCTACCATTCTGGGTTTCATAAAGCTGCCAGTTCATCACAGGTATAAATAGGCATTCAGTATCACAATGGAATTTTTATATAGATTAGCAATTTAATAGTAAGTGCCAGCTTATTATATTTCATTTTATTTTTCTACTCAGAACTCTAAAATTAATGAAATGATGAGTGAAACATATTTATGCAGTGCTAAATCCAAAATTTGATTAGACTGTCTAGGATAATCAAACTGTTCTTTAAAACATGAATCACAAATAAGTACTAATTTGAACCTGTTTAAATATCTCAGTTATTAAAACCAATGCATATTAACTGGTATAGTGACTTAAGCATGTTATTAAGAAAGAGAGAAAAAAAAAACTGGGTGGCATGGTTTACTAACTTTACTGCCTCTAAATACAACAAAGAAAATTTTAAGTGAGGAAGATATGCCACTTGTTTCAATATTGAAATTTTATTGCATTTTCATAGAAAGTAGTATTCAGTTTACCTGAAAGAAAAAAAAAGAGCTACATACACATGTCTGCACATACATGCACACACACACACACACACACACACACACATATATATATATTTGTATAATGTGAATAATTAGAGAATATTACAATATGCTGACATCTGGTTTCATCAGTCATTTTGCAAACATGATACAGAATGTGTTGAGATAGAATGAGATTGGATTATTTATCTTATTTTTCCTTGCAGTTAAAAATACATAATGAAAACATCACTGTTTGATTGTTTATGCCTTTCCTCATTTAGCATAAAAGCAAATAGATTTTTTTTTTTGCTTGAGGGAGCTAAATAGAAAGTTGTTTTTCATTTCCTGCTGTACTTCTATCTAAACCATTTTTACTGCAAACTATGCTTGAACCTTAGACAAGTTATTTTTATTCTTGTAAGTCAGAAATAATTTTTAATTGCTGCTCGCTGTGTGCCCCTAAGGATATGTATTAGCCACCACATGGTGGTTTAAGTGCACAATTAGCCTTTCTCTCACTCTTTCCATGCTGTACATCTAGGTGGGTGGTCTTTTGTTTAACACTTAAGAAGTCATTTCAAGGGCTGGGAACACATATTGTTTTGATTCTGCTCCTGAAGCCAAATATTCATTATGCTAAACTGTGTTTGGTTTTAGAAGAAGCCGTTTGAAAACAGTTTGAAAGTTTTAGCTCTTCAGTGAATCAGTCTCCAATAAAGAATGGTAACCCGCCTGGAAGAAAGGAAGCTACTAAAATAAACATTCTAATTACCCAGGAGAAGCAGCAGGAAAATAACAAAGATTTTCCTTTCTATTGGGTACCAAATAATGAAAAAAGATAAAAAGACATAAATTTACTTTGATATAGAAATAAAAAACAACTTGTAATAGTAAGTGACACACATTGTCTTATTACTCTTGCAACATAATAATGTTACAAGGGAATTATTGCATTAATGTAATAAGCCACATTATTGATTAAAAATAGCAAAAGGGAAACAGGAATCCTATCTATTTTGCCGGAGGCCTTTTGTTATACTTCTGATAACTTGACCACAATTATACAGACAGTAATTTGCAGTTTAGAATTGAAACTCTCTATGTTAAAGCCTTTTTTGTCAATTCTTGAGTTTTTCAGGTCTTGATCTTAAGTACCAGCAATCCAAAAGTCCATGGAAGCACAGATCCAAAATGTGCAATCAGCATCCATTCAAGAAAACCAAGTCCTTGGGGAAAATCTATTAGTGAAAATAAAAATTGTTCCATACATTCATGTGTACAATTCTTCTCTCCTCTTTAGTTATGATATTCATTATGATTCATTATGATTCATTATGATATTCAATGTTTATGCTGCATAAGAACAAGGTATGGGAGCAGTAAGTCCAAACTCTTCCCGTTTGCAATATAAGCTTTCTAATAAATCATTTCAACCCCAAAGGAAATTAATTTATTATCATTAAGATTGTGCATCAGAATTAATCACAGGATAACAATACTAGCAAAAGGTAAATGATAAAGTGAACTTTCCTTTATAAAAAATTTTCTCAATTAGAAAATATTTTAAAAGAGGCACAAAGTATCAGCCTTACCTTTTTTATATTTTTGGCTATGTTGTCATTTGTTGACTATAATTAATGTTTTACTTTTGCTTTCAAGAATGTTCCAGTAATATATATTTTTTGCTTGCCTACAAGTAATATTTATTGTGATTTACTATGTCGATATTAATCTAGCAAAGTTTTTGCATGTTATTTAATATTGGTAGGTTTAAAACTGAAAATATATGAAATATAAGAAAAATAAGAATTATAGAATTTTAAACCATAATTATAAAACTTTGAAAATAGATTCTAAAAATGTAGGCAAAAGGACAAAGTATTACTTAAATAAAGTGTGTAATTTTCTGTCATTTGTCAAATATTATATTGCATCAGCCATGATGGAATATATATATATATTTTAAATATCTATATAATCCCAAAATATGCTGGGTACAATATGCATAGATAGAAAATCCCTGTTTCCCATCTTCACTTGAGTTACTCAATAATGTGGCTTTTCATTCACATTGTTCCTCGGTATATTTACCTGTGAAATAAGCATAATATGATATTGTCATAAGATACGCACATTAAATTTGAATTTTACTCTGCAGTCATTTGAGCAGTGCTTTTTTTTAAGAACGATTCAGAGATTCAATTCATGTTAGTATCTTTAATAGTATTATTATTATAAATCTAGTCCTTTTATTCTATACTTGACTTGCATAGTTGTTCTAGTTTGCTAGCTGCCGGAATGCAACACACCAGAGACGGATTGGCTTTTAATAAAAGGGGATTTATTTTGTTGGTTCTTCAGAGGAAAGGCAGCTAACTTTCCACTGAGGTTCTTTCTTACGTGGAAGGCACAGGATGGTCTCTGCTGGTCTTCTCTCCAGGCCGCTGGGTTCCCACAACTTTCCCTGGGGTGACTTCTTTCTGCATCTCCAAAGGCCTGGGCTGAGCTGCAAGTGCTGAGATGAGGAATGCCAAGCTGCTAGGCTATGCTACATTGCGTTCTCTCATTTAAGCACCAGCCAATTAAGTCAAATGTCGCTCATTGCAGCAGACATGCCTCCTAGCTGACTGCAGATGTAATTGGCAAAAGATGAGGTTCACGTACCGTTGGCTTATGTCCACAGCAACAAGATTAGATATGCTCACCTGGCCAAGTTGACAACTGAATCTAACTAACACAATAGTCATGAGAGAATGTTTTGGAGCTCAACAGGTTCCTTAAATTCTGATTGTCCAGGCAGGATTTCATGTGTTCCACAATCTTCTTCTATGACTGTAAGTCTATCAAAGACAGAGTCCCTCTGAAACTAAATACCAAGTGCATCCCATGTATTCATTTATCACATAGTTCTTTATGTTTAATTCTCCCATCATATTCTAAAAAGGTGTGCTCCTTCCTATGAGCCCTCAATCTGGGAAGGCATAGTAAGATCTTGCTGTGACTCTCTAAGCTTCGCTCAGGGGCTTAGCTAGAGTCTGAAACTCCTGACAGTTTTTGCTAGTAATAGTTTTATTATTTTGTTGATGTGACTTACAAAGAACGAATGCAGAAATAGCAAGTGATGGTTCAATAATCACAGAGTGAACACACTTATGTAACCACCCCCCATCAAAAATTACAAAACTGTTAGGATCTCAGAAGCTTAGACTCATTTGTTTTCCAATTATTTACTCTTCCTTCTACCTCAGTGTCACACACTGTTTGGAACTTACATGTTGCCTTTATTTTTCCACCTTTGGAAAGTACAAAATTTTATACAAAATTTTAGATAAAAAAAATCACACATTATGCCTTGTATAGTGCTTATTTTGTTTTAAGTGTGTGAACATCATTCGTGTTGTTGTGTATGGTAATAGTGTTTTCACTCTCATTGCTGCATATAATTTTATTGAATGTGTATATCATACATGTGGTAGTTAGGTTCAGTTGTCAACTTGGCCAGGTGAAGGCACCTAGCTCTATTGCTGTGGACATGAGTCAATGGCATGTGAACCTCATCTGTTGCTGATAACATCTGCAGTGGGCTAGGAGGCGTCCCTGCTGCAATGAATGATGTTTGATTTAATTGGCTGGTGCTTAAATGAGAGACTCAGTGTAGCATAGTCCAAGCAGCTCAGCATACCTCATCTCAGCACTCGCAGCTCAGCCCAGGTCTTTGGAGATGCAGAAAGGGATCACCCCAGGGAAAGTAGTTGGAACCCAGAGGCCTGGAGTGAAGGCCAGCAGAGATTGCCCTGTCCCTTCCCATGTAGAAAAGAACCTCAATTGAAAGCTGCCTTTCCTTTGAAGAACTAAAAGTCAACTAAATAAATTCCCTTTTATTGAAAGCCAGTCTGTCTCTGGTGTGTTGCATTCCAGCAGCTAGCAAACTAGAACAATACTCTTTTTGATGAAAATACTATTGTTTCCAGTGTTGACAATTATAAATATTTATGCTATAAACATTCATATACATGTATTTTAATAACACACACATATATATACACAC
Organism: Tamandua tetradactyla; assembly: GCF_023851605.1. Classification (NCBI taxonomy): domain Eukaryota; kingdom Metazoa; phylum Chordata; class Mammalia; order Pilosa; family Myrmecophagidae; genus Tamandua; species Tamandua tetradactyla. The sequence goes on along the minus strand of NC_135335.1, from coordinate 72,440,871 downwards.
ACACACACACACACACGTTTCTGTTGGAATATATCTAAGAGTGAAATCACTGGAATATTATATATGCATATATGTTTAACTTAAGTAAGGAATTTCAGATAATTTCTTATTAAAATAAATTACATTGCTAAAAGTTTAATTAATTGCTCCATCCTTGCCGCATTGGACTTATTAAATCCTTTTTAAAAAATCATTCTAGTAGGTTTGTACTGACATTTAGGTATTTTAGAGTGAATTTGCACTTCCCTGACCCCTAGAGATAAGCATATTTTTATAGATTTATTGGCCATCTGAACATATTTGAAATATGGTTATCAATGTCTTCTGTTATTTCTTCAATTTTTACCTGAATTTTTTTATTGATGTATAGAATATTTTTATATATTCTAAATTAGAGTTCTTTGTCAGTTTTACATATTTGAATTATATTTTCTTTCTTTGTGACAAGAAGGATTTTAAATTGCAGTCCATTTAATCTATGTTTCCATTTACTTCTAGAGCTTTTTGTGAAAAAAATAGTTCTGTGTAAAACAGTTGCTTTTCCCAAGGTCATGAAGATATTCTCTGTGGTAGAATCTCAGACAGTAAATATTTTATTCTTTGAGAGTCAGAAGATCTCCATCAGAAATACTCAACCTTGCTGCTGTAACATAAAAATAACCATTGACAATATGAAAACATATGATTGTGGTTAGGTACTGATACAACCTTATTTACAAAAACAATCAGTCAGCCAGATTTGGTTGTAGTTTTTGCTTCCTGCTATCTAGTGACATATACATGCACAATCTTTGGAGACTCCTTATTTTCCTCTATTGCCAAGTGTATGACAATAAATTCTCTTAAATATTTAACTAGTATGATAGATCGTAATATATGATAGTTAAATATCCCCCTGGCCCCAACTTTGCATTGGTCATTCTTGCCTTTCTGAATTTTCAGTTACGTTTAAGATAGTCTTTATTTTTTTGTTTAGAAAGACGGAAGCAAATACAAACACTGCTCACATCTTGATTAAAATGGCATTAAATCTATTGATAAATTGGGAAGGAGAGAGATCATCATACTATTTATTAAATAGGATCTTCCCATCCTATTTAATTCTCCTTTAACTTCTCTTTACAATCCTTAAGGTTTTCAGTGTAGTGATCACTGGCTAAACCCACCAGTTTAATATTCAATGGAAACGTTTTTCACTAACGAAATATCTTCTTCCTTTCACAATTAAATATTCTGTTTGCTATAGGGTCCTGAGGATATTTTTTATAAGATTAAGAAAATTACTTTGTGATCCTCATTTGCTAACATTGCATTTTTATGTAACAGATTTTAATTTTATCAATTTTTATATCAAATGAAATGATTATATGATTTTTCTTTCATTTTTTTGAATGAGTTAATTACATTAATTATTTTTTAACATCATGGCTTTTTGCACAAAAACTGAAATGATCAGTTTCTTTTCCCATTTTGTTGATTTTTTTTTTTTTTTTGTCATGGGCAGGCTCTGGGAATCAAACCCGGGTCTCCAGCACAACAGGCGAGAATTCTGCCATTGAGCCACAAGTGCACCGCCCTATTGTTGATTTTTATTTACTAATATTTTGTTGAAGATATGTGTTTTAACATTTAAGATTACTTCAATAACGAGGAATTGATATTATTTGAACCTGGGCTTCAGACCCAGTGAGGATGTCTGTTTCTGCTCTTTCCTTCAAGTGTGTAGTTTTTTGAGTTTCTAAAACAAAGTCTGAGGTGCGTACCGAGGTCTGTTCTCCTTGGAGGGTCCAGGAGTGAGGGAGTAAGGGGAGTAAAATTGGGGAATGAAGATAAGCCAAGAAAGCATTTACTATTTAATTAAGGGCAGTGAGCACTATATTGGGACAGTATACTCACCAACCAAAAGGCTTACTGAGGTATATGAACAAAGAGGCAATGAAGAAGGTAAAATCGTAGATAATTTTAAGTCAGTTTGTGAAGACTTCATTCCAATGCTAAATGATACCAGATACTTGTATTCCTTCACTGCAAGACAATTGGTGAGTTATTGGCAGCTGTCACAAATCTGGAGTCAGTAGTAGCTTAGACATGAGAAACAGAGCTGTTGACTGGGATGGTGAGGGATCTAGTCAGCAGTAGTTGCAATCTGAGCAGTGCAGGCTCCATCATCAACTTAATTCCAATCAGACTCAGCAGCAAACAGCCTTTACCATGGGCATCTACATGAGTGATAAAGACTGTTTAATCAATAGAAGTGATTTGTGTCTATAGCCTGGAGCTACAAGGAGGGGAATATTTAATCTGCCAGTCTGTAGTTTTTCAAGTGGCAGAATAACACGAGGCCATTGGCAATATACAAGAGTCAGTAAAGATATAACAAGGTTTCCAAAGTGAAGTATTAACCAGAGAATGTTTGGTTCTGCATAGCTGATGTTGAAGATAAAATACCTGTAGGAGTCTAATAATGGACTTATGAGCTGGGTCTCAGCTGAGCTGAAACATCAGTGAACCAGGCCCGTGTTTTTAGGGGAATTTCTGTGAATCAAGGGCTCTACTTAACTAGTGGTTTCACTTCATGGAGTATAGGGGGAGTTTAAGAGTTTCCCCCCAAAGAGATAGCTTGCACTTTTTCATACATAGAGAAATAGCCACTGTGGCCAGTCCTGCCATATATACAACATATCTATATTATATATTATATATAGATATATAGGATGCATTGTACTATTCAGTGGCTGCATCCAATATAGAGAGCAAAAGAAGAAAAATAATGGTCTTATTTAAAATGTTCCTTTTTCTGAAAGTATAAAGTGTCAGTTAAGAGTAATACTGCAGGGCGGGCCGCGGTGGCTCAGCGGGCAAAGTGCTTGCCTGCTATGCCGGAGGACCTCGGTTCGATTCCCGGCCCCAGCCCATGCAAAAAACAAACAAACAAACAAAATACAATAAAACAAGAAAATGTTTAAAGATGTTTCCCTTTCTTCCTTCCTTCCTTCCATCCTTCTTTCCTTCTCTCTGTCTTTCCTTCCCTTCCTCCCTCTCTCTTTAAAAAAAAAAAAAATAAAAAAAAAAAGAGTAATACTGCATATTTGGAATATTATGAGTTTATTTTTTTAACTTTTAAAATTTTTATAATTGTTTTGATTTACTGGGGGATTTGATCCATATGTTTATAAATGTCACACTTTTAATATTCTATGACTTCTCCATCTAAATTTACTTCTATCAAAAATGTTATATATAATTTTTTAAAGTATAGCTATTTAAATATGTGTATACTTAGACATGGATATACATGCGTGTTAAAAGTGTATACATCAAAGTATATCTGATTTTATTACATATTCATTATGCTATAGACTTGCCTTGAATATTCATTTATATAAATATAGGAATTTAGGCACTAGTGAAGACAATATATATAACCTATGTATATTTTGGGAATTAGTGATCATATACTACATAGCTATGTGCTTTCTGTGATGAGTTTGTCATATACGTATTTTAACCTCAAAGAATTATATTAGCTCTGTGAAAAATTATTTTTACCATCTTAGCATGATAAAATATGCTCTGAAACACATAGATATGGATTGATACAAATAAAGTAATTTACCACTTATTAAATTTTATGCATTGAAATATAGTATTTGATAAGCAGATTAATGTATATCTCTGCTTTTCAGGAATTGCATCCTCGAACTACCTTAGATGAAATTTGTCCTTTTGGCCACATTTGACCATCTAGTACAGAGAATTTGTATTTGCCATTTCAACTCTTTAATCTGTGGAAAATCTTATTTTATCAGACACATTTCCTTAATTGCAAATATGCTATAAAGTTTGTAGGAAAAGGAAAAGGCAAGGTTAACAAAGAATGAGTCAATTTGTGTAGTGAAATAGCAATTCATACTAAAATAAATAACTCAGGGATTGTTGACTAAATGAGGTAGAGGAATAACTCTACTGACTTCTCATTCATGTCACACCTGCTTAGAGATTAAATTGCATCATTTTATGCTACATGAAAATGACATTTTCTAGAGTGATATTTTACATTTCTGATGGGCAGTTGAGAATGTCTTTGTGTACTGAGCAGCACTCTGTTTTCTGCAGTGAACATTTCTATTAGTGACAATTCATCCATAATTTTATTTCAGAAAAGAAGATATCATCCAGGACAGTAGTATATACATCCTCATTTCTAAACCAGAAAAAAATGAGATATTTTAACATTGCTAGCAATTTCTAAATTTAGGTAGACGAAACTTAAATGCTTCATCTGAATTTGTGCCCTTACAAGCATTAGTATGGAGTAAAAATGTGTGCCTTGAAAAAGAATACAATTTTATATTTTCTAATTCTAAATTAAATTATCTTTAAAAACTGAGGTTAGATGGTGTGCTGGTTTGAAAAGATACATGGACCATGTTTTATTCAAAATCCCATTTGGTAAAGGCGAAACAATCCCCGTTCAATTCTGTATGTTTGAAACTGTAATCAGATCATTTCCCTGGAGATATGATTTAATCAAGAGTGGTTGTTAAGCTGGATTAGGTGATGACATGTCTCCACCCATTTGGGTGGGTCTTTAAATTTCTGGAGTCGTATAAAGGAGGAATCATTTTGGAGATTGAAGGTGATTCAGAGAGAACAGAGAATGTTGCAGCACCACGAAGAGAGGGTCCATCAACCAGCACTTTGGAGATGAAGAAGGAAAATGTCTCCCAGGGAGCTTCATGAAACTGGAAGCCAGGAGAGAAAAATAGCCGATGACGCTGTGCTCGCCATGTGCCCTTACAGCTGAGGAAGAAACCATGACTGTATTCACCATGTACCTTCTCAGATGATAAACCCTGAACTTCATCGGCCTTCTTGAACCAAGTCATCTTTCCCTGGATGCCGTTGATTGGACAGTTCTATAGACTCATTTTAACTGGGACATTTTCTTGGCCTTAGAACTATAAACTAGCAACTTATTAAATTGCTCTTTTTTAAAAGCCATTCCATTTCTGGTGTATTGCATTCCAGCAACTATCAAACTAGAACAGATGGCATCTTCTATCTATATATCTATTATGTGTTTTTTTCCCTATTTTATTTATTTTGAATATTTATTAGTATTTGATTTATATTTAGCATAAGTATTTTATTCTTTAAAAATAATATTATTACATGGAAAAATCTGGATTATAGAGTCACATAAAGGAAACTTAGGTAGTTTGGAGCTGTTATACCCCAGAAAAGGCCGGGTTATTTTAATTCATTCTTGTGGATATAGATTTACTGTAGGTGGGAACTTTTGATGAAGTTGTTTCAATTGAGGTGTGATATACCTTATTCAAAGTAGGTCTTAATCCTTTTACTAGAGCCCTCTATGAGAGTGCAAAAAGCACAGAAATACCCAGAGAGAGCTGAGAGAGACAGCTCACTTAGAGAGAAATGCCCTTGGAGAAACAAGCACGGACCCACAGAAACAAAAAGAACCAGAATCTGAAAGCACTGAAATCTGAGAGTGAAGGACTGGCAGATGCCAGCCATTTGTCTTCCCATGTGACCCAGGAACCCTGAATACCATCTGCCTTTCTTCAGAGAAGGTATCCCCCTCTTAATGACTTAATTGGGGCATTTTCATGGCCTTAGAACTATAAACTTGTAAACTAGTAAACCCCAATTGTAAAAGCCAACCCATTTCTGGTATATTGATTTCTGGCAGCTTTAGCAAACCAAAACAGAAACAATTTAAATATTCTTCCCTTGGAATATTTAACTTCTTTTTTTAACTTGATGGCCTATTGTGTCATCGATGGTGGAGCCAATGAGGGAAACAGTAAAAGGTTCTTGCCTTATATTATGCAGTTGCATCTACATTTTTTCAGTTTATACCCCTTGCTCTAGTTTGCTCGCTGCCAGAATGCAATACACCAGAGATGGATTGGCTTTCAGTAAAAGGGGATTTATTTAGTTAACATATAGTTCTTCAGAGGAAAGGCAGCTAACTTTCAACTGAGTTTCTTTCTTATATGGGAAGGCACAGGATGATCTCTGCTGGCCTTCTCTCCAGGCCTCTGGGTTCTAACAACTTTCCCTGAGGTGATTCCTTTCTGCATCTCCAAAGGCCTGGGCTGAGGTGCGAGTACTGAGATGAGGTATGCTGAGCTGCTTGGGCTGTGCTACATTTAGTCTCTCATTTAAGCACCAGACAATTAAATCTAACATCATTCATTGCAGCAGGCACATCTCCTAGCCGACTGCAGATGTAAACAGCAACAGATGAGGTTCACATGCCATTGGCTCATGTTTTCACAGCAATAGAACTAGGTGCCTTCACCTGGCCAGGTTGACACTTGAACCAAATTACGTCACCCCCCCACCAACACCTATTTCTATGATGTTTATTATGAAATTGCCTGTTTCTCTAATCTAGGAATTGACTTAAATTCTGTGGGACCAAACCAGCCTGGAACCTGTTTTATCTAGTCTGTGAGGTTTTACACTTTTTTTTTTTTTTTTTTTTTTTTTTTTTTTTTAAAGGAAAGACAGAGAGAAGGAAGGAAGGATAGAAGGAAGGAAGAGAGGAAGAAAGGGAAACATCTTTTAAACATTTTCTTGTTTTATTGTATTTTGTTTCTCCGTTTTCGTTACATGGGCTGGGGCCGGGAATCGAACTGAGGTCCTCCGGCATAGCAGGCAAGCACTTTGCCCGCTGAGCCACCGCGGCCCGCCCGGTTTTATACTTTTAAAGTAAAGAAAAGAAGGAGGAGGCCAAAAAAAGGGAGGGGAAGAAGGAGGAAGATGAGAAGAGATGGTAGAGAGGAAGAAGGAGATCAAGAAAAGCAAGAACAAGGAAGAGAAGAAGAAGGAATAGAAGGAGTAAGAAAGGGATAGGAATTTACAAAGATTGTATGTGAACTTCAAAGACCAAATATTTGACTATCTGGTCGATTAAAGAAAATATTTGTCAATCTCTGCCAGACCAGGCTCTCCTTTAACTTCAACATCAAATTTTAAAATCTTTCCTGAGTTTATAAATATGCTTCTGCTTTTTTCTCATCACTATGAAAAAGTTGTGTATCCATCTCCTATGTTTAATATCCAGGTTTTTATTTAAATGCCTCCATCTAAGTAACCATCTCTATTGATTATCATTATACTAGTAATTTATATTTATTAGCCAGCATTTCATAGCATTAATAAAAAGTGCTCCTTTTCTGACAAAATCCATTAATTATTAAAGTTAGAGTTTAGACCTTTGTAGTCTGACTTCTGACTGTCTGACTGTCCCACAATAGCAAGACTTCTGAAAGTGTAAACCTTGAATGCCTCTAGGTCTCCAATGTCCCTTTAGAGGTGGGTTAGGTCCTCCTTCTCCAATCGCATATCTGTGTGAAGCACATATTAACCAAAACACCATATCCCCGCAGATTGAATACAAAAACAAGTACGCACATCCAGCTATGTTCTATTAAGCCAGACATTAAGGGGAATTGCAAAATAATATAAAACAATGATGATTTTCGCAATTGTTTTGTTTTGGAAAGCAGTTATATTTTCATAAATTATATTATTTATATTATAATATGTTTGTTATTACTATTTTTAAATAAATTGCTATTATTATTGCTAATTTAAAATATTTTGTTTTCATGTATAATAAATGTCGATGCAAGAGCCCAATTTAGACAAAAGCTATTTCGGGTTCTTCCTGAGACTGAACAGCTGGAGAACTACTGCACCATAATTTGAGTTCAAGATAAATAAAACTAAACTACCATAGATCTGTCCAAAAATGGAGTGACAGTGCCCAATTGCCTCTTCCGGTGGAAAAATCACTGGTGTCACAGAGTTCTCTTCAATATTAGCACAGTTTATCAATCTGATATAAGTGCTTAATGATTATTAAAAATTGTGTATTAAAGTTATTAATAAGTTAATACATGAGAAAAATCAAAGCATTTCAGCTCAATAAATAAAAACATTTGTAAATGAATAACAAACTGTGTGTGCCACACGACCTTCAGATAATAAAATATTTGCCCTTATATATTTGAATGAACCAAAAAGAGCTAAAAATATATCTCCACAAATAAAGTTTATCAGTGTCTTTTCTGATTATTACCACATTCCCTCACGTTTTCATAACTTTTCATTTTATTCTATTCTATTAAACACTCATAAAATACCCATGCCCAGACCCAGAAATTCTAATTTTGGGGCTGCCAATATTCCACATACTGCTTGGTTTACAGTAGACCATCCATAAATGTTTTATTAGTAGGTGAATGAACATATATATTTTTGCTGAAAATTCTAAATTTTGACAGAAATTGCCATAAAAAAGCACACAACTTTATGTACATGTTCATACATTTAAAGAGCAAACAATGATGAGTTATTTAAAAAGTGACTTAATTGAATAGAGGAGGAAGAATGACGAGGGGTAAAAGAGAGAGAGCATGGGTTAGTATAATTTATTTAGTTATTTTTATGCATATTTAATAAGAGGAAGCTATCAAATCATGATAAAGGGACACCTTAGAATGTTTTCTTCAGCTTTTTTCCTCATTCAGCATATTTTTACTCACCAATTGAATTATTTTAAAAGGCTATTCTGCCATTTAGCAAAACAACTTTACTTGTTAGCAGAGATATAATTTCTGCCCCTGGTAGGGGGACTTAATCAAAGCATAATATTGCTAAATTAGATTATCTCCTAGCCTTCCCATTTATTTTATTAGTGATGACATCACAATTATTGAAATAATAGGCCTGATGAGTTAAAAGTTTCAATGAGAAAATATTGCTATGATAGCAAATTAATTGTATGTAATGAAGTTTTGTACTAACAACCGCAAACAATTTAATATGCATAGGTGCATCTGGAAATCTTCTGATAGCAAGTTAAATGAAGAAATGAATAGTCTTAATAAGGCTATTTCTTCTTAAGAACCTGAAATACATTTCATTCAGATTTTTCTTTGTTGTTTTAAAAGGCATATTTAAGAAGCTTATCTGAATTGAAAACATCATTTTGTTTGGAGGAAACACCAAGTCAAATCTTTCATTTGATAAAAAATTTCTGGACTTAAACATTCAATCTATCACCTATCTTAGACTTCAGTAAAGTCTGGAACACATGACCCTAAAAACTTCTAGGTTTTAGTTTTAAGTCACATTCAGCTTCCCAAACAAAATTAAATCATGATAAGAATTCATGCACCTGAAATCTCTCTTTCTCTAATTTTGCTATTCCTCCTTTATACATTTCCCAAATATTTCATTTTGGTTAATTCAAACAAAAAAAAGTGCAAAAATGACTAAGAAATCTGCACAGAATTCAAATGAACTTAATTATAAAGGCATGCTTTCAAAATTCAACTGAACTGAAATATCCCATCACCGTGTAATTCAGCCCCGGCAGGGGTTATGGTAGTAACAGTATATTGAGGAATCTGCAACAAAGATTAAAGAACTTCTGTACATATTCACCATTCTCTCAAGCTCTATAAAATAAAGCCAATCCTGGCTAATAAGTAAGGATATCTGGGTGTCTATTCTATTTGTGGTTAGTATCAGTTCAGGATTAGGACATCAAGCTATCATATATGCACTATCAATACTTACAGGCTTTTGATAATAGGGCTCTACTTTTGTAAGAATTAGCAGGAGGAAACTTCCACAATTCTTTTTTGTCTGCTTTCTAAAATTTATTTCTCACTTGCCCATGTCTCTAATGCGTTCATTACCACTAACATGAACCAAGCCCTGTCATCCCACACCAGACCAACTTCTTCATGGCTTTCCCCATTTACACTCCTGTACTTCTCTTTTCCTCTCCTGGCAGAGCACTCAGAGGATTGTCATAAAACATAAGAAAGATTCTACCATTCACCCCAGCTAAAACCTTCCAAAGAATTCCAATTAGACATAAAATAAAACCTAAAATTCTTACTATTACATCCCTTTGCTGCAGAAATGAAGTTAAATTGTGTAGAAATGATAACATAAATCCATTAATTTTAAGGAAATATAAAATAATCTTTATATCACTCAGCTTAGGTTAAGTCATGTTACGTGAAGTGACAAAGGATGCAGAATTTTTAATGGCTTATAACTATGCATTTTAATTTCCCGTTCACACTACATATTCATTGCCAGTTGAATATCAGATATTTTATTTTTTTTAGTTTGAAGATCCAGTTATGATATTCTTATCTATTCCATTACTTATGTTGGGGTACTGATGCTAATAACTCTGAAATATATTATTTAAATCCTTCATAATGCTATCAGATATATTTTAAAATAATCTTTATTTGTCATACACATTCTTTTATAATATATATTTTGAAATGACCTCAAGTAGTCTTGGTTTATTCAGAAATTCCACAGCTAAAAATCTCACCAAATAAGATTAGTATGCCCCATGAGGGTAAAGGAAATGTTGGCTGTTGTGCTGTTTTAAAACTATTCTGTACCCTGGAAACACCATGTTCTTTAATCCTGATTCAATATTGTAGGGTGGGATATTTTTTATTAGGTTGTTTCCATGGAAATGTGACTCATCCAATTTTGGGTAGGAACTTTGGATTAGGTGGTTTCCATAGAGGTGTCTTCACTCACTTAAATGGGTCATTTAAGAAGAAACAGTTTTAGAAAAAACTTCAGAGCTGAAACATTTGGAGATGCAGGAAGAAAACACCCCTAGGAAATCTATGTAAAACAGAAGTCAGAGGACCAGTAGATGCAAGTCACATGCCTTCCCAGACCAGCCACTCTTGAGTCAAGCTATATATCTCTGGATGCCTTAGTTTGGACATTTTTATAGCCTTAGAACTATAAACTTATAAATTAATCATTTCCCTTTTTAAAAGTCATTCTGTTTTCTGTATATTACATTCTGGCAGCATTTAGCAAACCAAAACAGTTGTATCCACAGATGTTTTTTCCATTACAAAACACAGTGCTTTCCTCATTGTAGGCCCTCAAAAAGTATTTGTTGAATAAATTCACTTTGTATCAATCTAAATAATATTTTAAGATTCTGATATGCAAGTACAGCAAAACAGAGAAACAGGACATCTTATACAATTCTATCTTAGGCAATCTTAACTTAGTTTGGCAATTGTATAACATTATGCCTTTCTTCTCCTTTTGGTTCAACTTATTTCCAGACACTTTTTCATGTTTCTTTGGTACATGTTGGCTAAATCTCTATGTGTGCTCTTGTTTTACTGAGAAATAAAGACATATGAAACTGGATAAGGACAGATATATTATTAGATATAAAAATCTTTTCTTTAGTATTAAGGATAAATTTGAAAGTTACTCTGACAAAAGGTACATTTTAAATAAACATTTAGGAGCAAATTGCCTGACAAAGAAGCAGATAAATATACTATAAGCAGTTTTTAATTAATTAATTGCAATTTCTTGGCATACTTTCATAGGTTTAGGGCAATCTGCTTTGCCATTTTTTAGCACAGGCAAGAGTCTATCAATCATAGAATTCAGTTGGATAATCCAAGGTGAATCTCCTTCAAAAGAGGTCTCAAAATATTTTGTGTCTATGAATAACATTAGATAAAAAAAATTATTTCTAATATACATATGTATTTTTGCTTAAAAGTTGTAGGGATGGAATAATGAACCAATCAGTCATGTGAATTTTAAAGCACATAGAGCATATTCTAAACAGATGAAATGATAAAATTACAAATAAATATCTTAACAGTTTCTCCAAACTTTAGAAACCATTGACCTATAGTGTAAGGGTATTTTGCAGGTTAGTTGGGTCCACTGATTTCTTAGAACAGGAACAGACATTAAATCTCATCGTTATTGGTGTGGCTATTTAGAAGTTCAATATAGAGCTCTTTTTTTTTTTAATTCCTGTTAGGATAAGACACAGAGATATTAATGAAATGAGTACAAAAAATATTAAATTGTCATTAGATTTGCAAAGTATTTCAACAGCATCACTTTAGTCTTCTTCAGTCTCCTTAGCATATGATTCATGCTGTGTAGCTATTCAATCTAAAAGGTGAAAATGTTAATTTCTCCTTAAGTTTTTCAGTGAGCTACAAGGATGTCTTCTGATGATTGGATGAAATGACATGGAAAAAAGCCTGAGTCAGTGCTAGTGAATATGTGCTACCATTAGAATGCTTTGTTCTCCTTCCCACCGTTGGTTTTACTTCTTGTTATTCACTTGGAAATATACAATTTTTATGCGCTTTGTAGGACATTTTCTTATTACACCATAATTTGAAAGATCACATTCTCGTGAATCACTCTGTGGAAAAGTGTTATTTGTTTTGCTCAGCCTGGATTTTGTCCAGGAAATAATGCTTCCTTATTTTCATACTGAGGACACATAAAATTCTAACATTGGATTTCTGCTTTTATATTATAGCTATATTATCATTTATATAGAAAAGTGATTTTTTACAGATGAATACACTTTAATCTTAAATTATTATCCTATCTAGCACCCAGGATAAGTATACAGTATCAGTCCAGAGTATAGATGAATATCAAGTTGTGAATTTTATTGGAGGCTAAATGCCCACTAACAATGAAATGTAGATATGTGGTGCCTAAAGAAGTTCTCTGTCATTCAAGTAGTATACATTTGGCAACAGAGCTTAAGATTTTGTATAAGTTATATATATGACAAATGAGGTTTGAAGGGCAAATTGAAAGGGAGGAACTGAGACCACTCTTTGGAAGGGTAATGGGTGAATTTACTAGAATTTCGCATCATACAAGCATTATTTTATAAAGAAATATGGACACGGCGGGTTTGTGATAGAGATGGATTTAGGCAAATAAGATAAAAAGTAATTACAAACATGACCTTCACTGCTTAAGATTAGTTGTTTAAGTATATGTTTCTATACTCAAATTGAAATTTTTTATGGAAAATATTGTACTTCATGTGGTTTAGATGCAACAACAAATAAAATACAATCCTATTATAAAAGTTTTTATATTGGAATGATATGTCCAGAAAAATAGATTGGCAGTTGTCCTAGAGAAGGATAAGTATTTTGACAAGTACATATTCAAAGTGGTATGGGATGACATGATGTCCCTAACCATCTTGAAAATGTGGCATATAACTGTTTCCTGAAAGTCAAGCAAAAGCTATCCCAAGGAAGAGCTGGAAGAAGCATTTTCAGGCATAATAGCTAAGAGTCAAGAGAGTCTGCACATAAAGTATAAATGGGTGAGGAATGAAATAAGTGGGGCAGTTCCAAGACAGAAATGTATATATTCTCATTTGTTTGGAGACATTTACCAACCTTCAACCAGATATGAGCTCTATGAAAATTAATCTTAGGGCATTTGTAAGAATTGATCGGAGAGCACTAGAAAAGATCCTTGCAAATATAAGCCTCAGTTTACTATTGGTATATTGCATAATTGATTTATTCTCCTTTAGAAAATTTTCAGAACTATATTTAAAAAGATATTTGGTAAAAGTAAACGAATCAAAAAATACATAAAGAGAGCAAAGAAACTAACATCTGGCACTCAATTTTTGTTCTGTTTTTAACTTCATTATTAATATTTGAATATATTCCAGCTTTATAACTGCTGTTTATTTTGGAGTTTGAAGTTGCTAATTATAACACTCTCCTCTATGTTTTGTGATCTATTTGAAGTATTAACACAGAAGTCTGATCAGAAATGTTAATTGTATTTACTGAAAAAAAAACTGGATTGCTAAATTCTACTGAATTGAAGCTTACACGAGCTATGGAGTGCTGACCCTTCAAATTAATCTTTCTTATCTATTCCAGGCCTAGGAATCCGACAGCTACCATCATCACCCTAGAGCAAAAGACTCCTTAGATGGATTTCCATGAGGAAAGAATCAGTGAGAATCTGGCGTTAGTTGTGTCAGCATTTTAAATCTAAGACTATTTCAGTTTAAGATGGGATAATTTAATTGCACAGTAATATATTAGTCTAATTTTATCACACGTGGTGTCTTTGACAATCAAGTTCTAGATATGGTAAAAGCAAAAAATACAGTTTCAACAAAGAATAACTTAAATTAAAATTTTTTTTTTTTTTTAAAGGAAAGACAGAGAGAAGGAAGGAAGGAAGGAAGAAAGGGAAACATTTTTAAACATTTTCTTGTTTTATTGTATTCTGTTTCTCCGTTTTTGTTACATGGGCTGGGGCCGGGAATCGAACCGAGGTCCTCCGGCATAGCAGGCAAGCACTTTGCCCGCTGAGCCACCGCGGCCCGCCCAAATTAAAATTTTATAGCTCTGAATTTTATTCGGAATTATAGGTATAAATCATGACTATTTTAATATTCAGGCATACTTTATTTTATTGTACTTTGGTTTATTGCTTTTTTCAATATTGTATTTTTTTTACAAATTGAAGGTTTTGGGGCAACCTTGCATCAACCAAGACTTTTGGTACCATTTTTCGACAGCATGTGCTCACTTTGCATATCTGCGCACATTTTAATTAAGATATGTACATTGTCTTTTTAGATATAATGGTATTGTACATATAACACACTACAGTGGAGTGTAAGCACAACTTTTATATGCATTGGGAAGCAAAACAATTCGTATGACTCATTTTGTTGTATATTCTCCTTATAGCAATAGACTGGAACCAAACCCACAACATCTCCAAGGGATGCTTGTAATGCTTTTCCTGTTATTGTCCATGGAAAGGCTTAGGAACAATGAGAAAATGCTACTTCTATGAAATATCCAGTACAAAAAAGTCTTCATTATGCCCATAATATGACCTTGAAATACCATTTCCTACTAAAAAACAACAAAAAATTAAAGACAAAACAAACAAAAAGGACTTTTCCTACAAAGTTTGTATTCCATGTTTGGTGCAAGACATTAGAAAGAATCCATATGGACCATCCTGATTACCAATTAGCACAGAAGTTTTTAGAAGTACGTGGGTATTATCAGAAAGACTGTGGATACAGCTTGAAGAGGCATTGACTAACAGAAGACTGGACACTTGAATATTTAAAGTACACTAAATGAAGCACGTCAAAAGATATCAACTAACTTCCCATGGCACGATAATTATACTTCTTATATACTTAAATAAGTGGTAAAATTTGACAATGCTAAGGAAACAATGCATTCTTTTTGAAAGTAATTAATAAAGGAATATAATCAAGCAGTTTCATCTACCTTTCTTCTATGAGCTAAAGTGTAGGGTTACCATTTTGCCTATAGGTTAAGTTTTTCAGTATTTAAGTATTATCTTATAGTAGAAAAAAATAATGTTTATTATTAAAGACCATGTCTTTAATAATATAAAAAATAATTAAATAATGAGTCTAGCCATTGGTCATCAGGTAATATCCCCAAAAGTGATGCAATCAACACTATATGAGTTCTAGCAAGAGAAAACCATGCCATCTATAAAGTAACCTTGCAAAAAATATTACACATGCATATATGATTGTGTCTCTAAGTCAAAACTATAAATTTTTAGTTAAATATAGTGGATAGAGAAGCATGTTAAATTACACTCTGAGATACTATTAGCGAAACAAAAAGGAAATTCTATGTTTAGTTCTCTCAGCAAATACCTTGAGGAAGAGTATAAAAAGAAAAAGGGTGAAATATACAGAAAAAATGCACAGAATACATATTAATAAATGAAACAGGCTATAATATTTGGTATTGATAATTACACATTCTAGTAATAAAACAATATTAATCTAAAAGAATAAAGTAAGAAAAGACTAAAAGATTCAGAATATTGATATTCTTGGGGGTAGAAAATAATTGTACTCTGGAAGGGACATTTAATGGTGTCATGGTCATGTTCATATGTTAACTTGGCCAAGTGGTGGTACGTGTTTGTCTGGTTGGGCAAGTGCTGGCCTGTCTGTTGCAATGAGGACATTTCATAGAATTAAATCATGATCACGTCAGCTTGCACTCACAGCTGAATCCATTTGTAATCAGCTAAGGGGAGTGTCATCTGCAATGAGTGATGATTAATCTAATCACCGGAAGCCTTTTAAGGAGGATTCAGAAGAGACAGCTTTTCTTCCTGCTTTGGCCAGTGAACCTCTCCTGTGGAATATGACCAGACCCTGCATTGGAATTGTCGGCTTCACAGCCTGCCCTGCAGATTTTGGACTCTGTCCCCACAGTTACGTGAGACACTTTTATAAATTTTATATCTGTGAGTGTTTCTTGTTGATTCTGTTTCTCCAGAGAACCTTAACAAAATACAACTGGCATCAGGGTAATCTGGCAATGTTGGGATTTTTTTTTTTTGCTTTATGATGTATTATGAAGCTATTAATTTACCTTATGTGATTTTCTATCTTTATATTAAAAATCTCAAAAATAATAATAAAGCATATATACCATTCAGGAATCCCACTTTTGGCTATCACAGAATAATTTATGTCAGGCTTATTGTTTGTTCCTCTATAAACTATTACATATCTGGACAAAAGATGTGAAATTATTGCTTGTACATTTTAGGATATAGGCAGCACAAAAGTGGCTCCTGAGAGAAGTAAAAAAACAATTTAGCCTCAGACTGTTCCAGATTTCTTCCTGGAAGCACATTCTAGACCACAGCAGAAGAAGGAAGAAATACAAATAGACCATCAGGCTTGCTGAGTTGAGAACAGCACATGAGTTTGTGAAGACTAATGTAGATAAAGTGTGAAGGATACTGTATCAAAGAAGAAGAGAGAATGAGACAGAAAATGAGAACGGGAAAATATCTGAGTACTAAGCAGGACTGAAATATATTTGTTGAACATTGTAGCAATTCAGAGAATGAGTTCAGGTATGATCAGAAGTGTCATACCATATCAGTAGGAGTAAACTGGCCCTAGAGTAAATATTACTGTAGACCTACTGTAACAAAGCTTAGAAATAAATCTTGAAAAAATTAGGCTCTGCCAAATCCAATCTTAATTGCTTGCCAAAACAAAGTTTGACTCTTTCAAAGGAAAAAAAAACAGACTCACATTTATAGCTAATTCAATGTTCAGCATTCATAAAAAAATTACAAGAAATACAAAGAACAACAAAAAATGTGACCCATAATTAAAAGAAAATGATAAATATGATTAAAGAATAGCCTAAAGGATGAAAGAGGAAATGCAAATATACTGTTGAAAGTATTTTACATTATGCTTGAAGTTTTAAAATATGATTTGAAGGCAGAATAAATAGGATGCATATCATAAACTCTAAGAAGGTGTTTTAAAAGCTTTAAAGAATACTGGAATACTAAAAACACTACAAAATACTCAAGAATCCTAACGAAAATGGGAGAAGATAAAAGAGAACAAAGGTTGGATAGGATAAATACAAAATAAAGAGCATGATAGCAGATTTAACCATCAAATATAAATAATTGCATTAACAATAGAAGATTTAAGCAGTCAATTAAAGACAAAGATTGTCCAAATACATATTTTTAAAAACAACAATAAACTAGATGTTATTTTTCAGAGACTCACTTGACCTTGAAAATGAAAGGATGGAAAAAGAACACAACGAGGAACCTATTCATAAGATCTGTGCTGCGTACTTTAATATCAGAAAAAAAAAATGACATCTGGAAAATGAATATAACTAGGGCTAGAGATAACTAAAAATACTTCATCATGATAAAATAATGAATTCAGCAAGGAAAATATAACAATTTCAAAGTATATGCACCAAGTAAAAGAGCTTCAAAATACATAATGCATAAACTCACCCAACTGAAAAAATAGAATAAAAGATGAATAAATCCATAATTCTGGGCAGAGATTTCTCTACACCTCTCTGAATAATAGCTAGAAGAAGCATAAATAAATCATTATGTATATAGGAAACCCAAAGCACAATGTCATTCCATTTGACCTCATTGATATATACAGACCATTATGTCTAATTTTGGAAAAATACATTTTCTCTTCAAGTACAAAGGGGACAATCACTAAATGTTCCGGATACTAGCCCATAAAATAAATATAAATCCCTTCATAGGATTAGAAACCTTCAGTGTATATCCTCTTACCAAAAAATAATTACATTAGAAATAAAAAGAGCAATAGAAGATGTAACCAAACAGCTGGATATTAAGCTACACAACCATACATCAGTCAGTGGTCAAATTAAAGAGATCACAATGGAAGTTAGAAAATATTTTAATTTATATACACAATAATAATGCAAATAATCACAATATTTGGGACATAAGTAAAACAGTGATCAGATGAAAAAACATAACATTGAATGTTTATATTTAAGAAAGCAAAGTTTACTATCAATTTTACAGAGTCCTTTTAAGAAGCTAAAGGAGGAAATTAAATGTAGTGTACATAAAAGCAAGGAAATGTAAAGACTATTGAATAAGTATATAAGCCAGAAAGCAGAAAAACAATAGGAAAACATTAATGAAGCAAAAACTTTTGTCAGTAAGAAAATCGCTTGAC
Organism: Tamandua tetradactyla; assembly: GCF_023851605.1. Lineage (NCBI taxonomy): Eukaryota > Metazoa > Chordata > Mammalia > Pilosa > Myrmecophagidae > Tamandua > Tamandua tetradactyla. The sequence continues at coordinate 72,422,402 of NC_135335.1, read as the reverse complement.
AAATCTATAGTAGACTGAACAAGGAAAAATAAAAATGGAAATAAGGCATGAAAGAAATGAAATACCTATAGATGCTAAAAATATTTTAAAAGAACAAAAAATTGCAAAAACTATTCTAACAAATTAATTAGAAAAAAAACATGCAAACTTGTTGCTCTAGTTTGTTAGCTGCTAGAATGAAATACACCAGAGATGGAATGGCTTTCAAAAAGGGGAATTTAATAAGTTACAAATTTAAGGCCATGAGCATGTCTCAATTAAAGCAAGTCTATAGAAATGTCCAATTAAGGCATCTAGGGAGAGATACATTGCATCAAGAAGGCAGATGAAGTTCAGGTTTTCTCTCTCAAGTGGAAAGGCAAGGCGAATATGGTCAAGGGTTCTCTCTCAGCTGGAAGAGCACATGTTGAACATGTCACAATCTGCTAGTTTCTCTCCAACTCCCTGGGAGATGTTTTCCTTCTTCATCTCCAAAAGTCACTGGCTGTTGGACCCTCTGCTGCATGGTTCTGTGATGTTCTCTGTTGTGGCTTTCTCGTGGCTCTGTCATTCTTCTCTGCTCTCTCCAAATCTCCTCCTTTCTCCAAAATATTTTTTCTTTTATAGGATTCCAGTAAACAAATCAAGACCCACCTGGAATGGGTGAAGACCTAATCCTGTTTAACAACCACTCTTGATTGCATCACATCTCCAGGGAGATGATCTAATCAAAGTTTCAAGTGTGCAGTATTGAACAGGGATGAGAAGAAATGACTGGCTTTACAAAATGGTATTAGGATTAAAACATGGCTTTTCTAGGGTACACACATCCTTTCAGAAGAGCACACTTGTTTTAAGGCACAAGTTGCCAAAACTGACACAAAAAGAAATAGAAAATTTATTAAAGAATAAAATTTGCTTTAAAAACTTCTCATAAAACAAAACAAACACAAAATTCCATGTCAGATGACTTCCCTAGCAAATTCTATCAAATATTCCAGGAAGCAATAAACACCATTTATATGCAAATACTTTCAGAAATGTTCTGCAGCTTTTCCTCACATAACATAGCACTTGCAATGAATAATAGACATATATTAAAAAGAGAAATCTACAGATTAGTGATACTAGTAAGTTAGTTCCCGATATATCTTCTAAATTCATCATGACTGTGTCAGTTCAGGTCCTCTAAGAAGCAGTCCATGACAGGATTAAATGTGTGAGATATTTATTGTGGGGGAAAAAAAAAAACGTCAAAAATTAAGGGGAAGAGAGCAGGTAAGAGGCAGTGGGACAAGATGGGGACTTATTGAAGAAGAGATGGATTGGAGAATTGCAAGAACCTCAGACTGCAGCACAGTTCACATAGAAACTTCTAGGAAGTTCTCCAGTAAATGTTGTCCATTAAAAGAATTGTACATGAAGCAATAATGGGAATCCACGTTTTGGTCAGTATTGGCTGTCTGCATCTGTGAATGTGAGAACTGAATTTGTCAATCAACCATGGTTCCTGAGGCAGGTCCTCCTGCAGGTGATTTGAGCAGTGCATCACCATCGCTGTCAAAATAAGTTAAGTGTGGTCTATCCAAAATATATTAGATTGGTTTAACATTTAAAAATTGTTCAATGAATTCCCTTGTATTAATAGAAAAAACAAGCGAAAATCTGTATGATTCTCTCAATTAATTCGGAAAATTATTTTAAAAAATTAAACAACCATTCATATTTTAGCATACACAAAATAACTCGGAATAGATGATAGGCATTTGTTTAAGTGGTAAATTTATACAGGAAGGAAGAAATAGGAAACACAGAAAGAAACCTAGGGAAACATAAAAAAGATCTTTTTGAGGAAGAAAACACAGGAAATCTTCAGTGGCCTTCATTTAAGTGAAGATTTCTAGATGGCACACAAAAAAATTAGGCACACTAAAGTATCATACAGTTTGTCTTATTAAACCTTTTTTTTTCTTGTTCTCTCTAAGATGGCTTTTACAACTGAAAAGGAAGACTCAGATAGTGAGAAAACTATCATATATTATTTGTTAAAGAGCTTGGGTTCAAGCTAGATAAGTCTTCCTCAACTTCAAGAAGATCAATAGACCATAAAAAAAAAAAAAAGGCAGCATTTGAACACATGCTTCCCAAAAGTAGTTACATGATTATCCCATAATCACATGAAGAGACACTCAACACTAATAATTGTCAGTGAAATAAAATTAAAACCACAATGAAATGCCATTACACAATCACTGGAATGGGTTGTGGAACATCTGATTTTTTTATGCATTTCTAGTTAGAGTATAATATATTTTGACAATTTTGTGAACTTAAATATAACCTTCCCTTATGGTGAAATGATTTCACTCCCAGGTATTTAACCAAGAGAAACAACAATGTCCAGGGAATGACTTATTTATAGCAGTTTTGTTTATAAACTGCACTAAACTGAAAAAAAAAAAAAATCTACCAGCAAGAAAATAGATAAGTACATTCTGATATTCACATAGGAGGACTACTTGGTGGTATAAAATGCTAATGATATACCTAGCCTGAAATATAAATTAAAAACTGCATACTAAGTGAAAGAAGTCAGATACAAATGAGTATTAAACCAAAGATTTTATTCATATGAAATTTTAGAACATAAAAACTTTAATCACAGAAATCAGAGCAGTGGTTTTCTGAGGGTAGAAAATGGGGCATATTGGGAAGAAAATCTAATGGGAATATGTAAATTATATAGAATCATTATTAAGATGGTAGTTCCCAGGGTAGAACTACTTAAATAATTTTTCAATGTGTATGCCTAAAATAAATACATTTTTATGCAAATTATACCTCAATTTTGATTCTTAAAATAAATATGAAAGGTGATAGAATGATTTTTATGATAAATTCCTGCAAACATAAAAGTGTGTTTTGGAATGTATACCCATTAATGCCCTAAATTCACTACTATTGAATACTGAAAACTAGTTTGAATAGTCTGCTTCAAATTCCTTATGAAACCTTTACTTCAATACATAATTAATTAAACCATGTTCCCATTTTAATTTCAGTAGGCAATTCTATTACTGTTACTTTGAACTAGGATTATCTACAAAGTGATTTGAGTTTACTGTTGAGATATAAAAACATTATAAATATTTATAAGACTATTATTAACTAGATTTTGTAAATCTGATCATTTATTTCAGCAAAAATGTCAAGTTCTTTCATAAACTTATTATATATTCTAAATGTGTACCTATGCTCTTTGTAAATATTATCAAGTTGAAACAATAAAATGCCAAATATAAATTTTTAAATGTTCCTAGTATTATGTTAATTAATCCATGTAGAAAGCAATAACCTATTTTGACAAGTAATTTACATGCTTCTGTAAAGAGCAACAATTTAAATAGGTCATCCAACAAAAATGAGAGAAAACATTTTTACTGGCACAGCAAAAGGAACACTAGACTTCATCACAAGTTCAGTGAAGCAATATGAAAATCTCAATTGAATGGTAACGAAGACAATGAGAAATGCTTTTAGGCTCAAACAACAGTTAATAGAAATATCAGCCAAAACCAAACCCTACAATTTTAAACAGGAATTGTGAAAGCTTGCCAACTAGAAGCCTAGACACTGAAAACTTACTTTGTAGTGAGAATAAAAATGTAATTCTGACCAATTCAATTCTGAGCAGTTCATCTGAAATAAAAGCACATGAAACTTGATTAGCTGGATTGGAGACTATGTCAAGCTAAACTCCTTTGCAGAATACAAGTGAACTAACAACTCAGAGAGTGAAAACTTATTTACAAATGATAACTTAATTCTATTGAAGTTTTAGTGGCATGTAAGGGATTTCCAAATGTCAGGGTTTCTTTTTAACATAAAGGAACCACAGTGCAAGATGCTGGGATTTTATATAACTTTAATAAGTACTACAAATGAAAATCAATTAAGGATGAGAGGTTGCTCTACAATGCTAACTTTCTGATAAACCAAGAAAAATCCACCAGATATGTTTGTCCATTAACCTTCAAATGAATGCCATTTGAGTTGTATTTTCTTTCAATATTGTCTCATTTTGGTGAAGTAAATGATGCCCTTTTAAAGAAAAACCACCTGTCATCGTCATCTCCATCAAAGTCAGAAAAGAGTGATTTAATAAATTATAGACAAAAGAAATATAACTAATAATTCCATAAAATGAAATTAATGTACAGTGATGCTAACTGAAATATTTGTCTGATTTCTTTCTGCCTTAGAGACATTGCGTAAGACAAGAGTTTTAGATATTTCATATGAAATTATGTAGCCTATTAATAAATATCGGCCCCTGGTTACTTAATCATATTTTTATTAAACTTCGCCTTTGACTTTCTTTTTAAAAAACTGCATTGCTTCCAAAATTCCCTTTTATAATTTTGACAAAACTAAGTTAATTCCAACAACAATAAATTTGTAGGACACCCTTAATTCTATTAACAAAGGACATTATCTAACATTTTAATGTATTTCTTTCCAATCCTTTGTATATATTTATGCATGTGCAACTCTGAATTATATAAAAAATACACAATCCTGATTTTATGATATAACATTATGAATTGGACATTTGCCTTGTAAAATTTTTGTAAGATTATTGTGAATGTTTTCTGTCTAATTATTTTACTTATTAAGGATGTACCATAATGCATTTTTCCTCTTACCATTAAGAATGAACTAATTCAAATTATTTTGGCTTGACTTGTTTACCTCACTTGGCTAAAATACTAATAATACATGCTACAAAAAGATCACTCATTTTAAGATATAGTCTATATTGGTATTTACATAATGACAGATTTGTTTCAATTACTTTCTCATCATTTTTGCCATATTATATTCCCATCTATATATGTATCTCTCTATTATGTTATCTAGCTACATCTATAACCACAATTTTTATCAGTATGTAATGTTTCACTACTTTCTGGCTTTAAACTAAGCACATTATTTTCCATAGTAAATAATGATTTCTAGTACTGCAAGGTACATCATCATATTGTTGCAATATGCATTCACCTGATATCCCATTATTGGGATTGTTTCATTTGAAATTTCAAATTTCACTTTGATAGGACTACTTACTCAACTCTCTTCATTTTTCATTATTTCCTTCATAATGAATGGCATTGATAGTTCAATTGATATATAATCTCCATCTTAAAAGAACTGGTATATCATTTTCAATTTGTCCTCAAAATATTGTATATATATATATATTCATTTCTTCCTGCATGAAGTGAATCTTTCTGCATATATAAACATATTTACTAATGTCAGTAAAAGTTTGTATCAATTTGATAAACAAAATGATTTTTTTCTTAAACTTTTTCTTAATATTTTTCTCATTTGGAAATAGTTTCAAATACTGTTTTACTTTACAAATTTTGTATTTTCCTGTTCCTTGCTTACATACATTTCTGTTATTCATATTTGTTGACTATTTCTTCCAGTTTCTAATTTGCATTTTAATTTGTTCCATGGTTCTTGTCACTACATAGTTGTGTATAGTATTTCTTAACCAGGTGAAATTTATTATTTATTTTGTGATCTACTTTGATTTGTATAATAAGCTAAATCTTATACAATTCACACTGAATTTAATTTTGACTTTTGTCAGTGCTTCTCAGTATTTTCAACTTATGACTCAGTAAAAGCATAACGAAATAAATATTTTCTCCAGGAACACTAGGATTGAATATGTGCATTGGATTATAGGGAACTAGCATATGCCTGGTTCCTGAAATAATCACATTTTATTAAAGTGTGCTTAAACCCTAAAAAAAAAATGTTTATTCTACTCCATTATTTTTTCTTACTTCAAAGATTAAAATGATTATTTAAATGCATCTAAGAATAAATAGGGGACTATTCTCCACACTGTAAGGTACCATGTTTTCTTTGATATTGCTGGTAATTACAGTATACTGCCAAAAAATCATAAAAATAGATTTGTTTTTTGATCTAATTCATCAAGAATTTATATGGTTATAATGTATGTGGTAATGTTCCAACTTTAAGATGTATATTTAAGGAACAAAATACCACAATTCTATGTAATATATTTACAAATCTATTCTTTTTCTACTGATTTCAATATATGCTTGTTTGTTTGTTTCTCTTTGGTTTCTTCTATACCTGCGTCAGTAATATGGTGCTTTAAATTTTATGGATTTGTAATTTTTTTTTGTTTTCTAGCAGTGCAAGCTTTTTTCATGAATTTGTTTTTTCAAGATATCCTGAACTATTTTTAAAAACATTTATCCCAGGTAAATTCCATTTGCTTGACAAGTTCAAAACAAAATTTAAATATGATTTTTAAAAAAATTTGTTAAAATGAATTAATTAGTTTGGTGAAAATATATGTTTTATTATGGGCATTCCATATAGGGACACAAGATATGTTTCAATTTTATTTTATTTATTTTAATAGTGATTTTTTTTCTGTTATTTTATTCACATAGATCTTACATATTTCTTATTAGACTTAACCCTATAAACCCATAATAAATATAGCTCTTTTATTATAAGTAAGCTCCTTTTTGACCCATTATGTATTGTAACGCTAGAGATGCTAGTCTTAGGTAATACATTCAAATCTGTATTATGTTTTTCTCTTTCTTTCCCAATGTTTTGTTTTCATTTATTTTGAGGGTATTGATCCTGAGTTTCTATGCTGATGGTTTCATTAAAAATATTGAAAACGTGGCTTTCTTAAAACATTTTATAAAATCTCAATTCCTTGATTGGGTAACATTGATTAAATTAAACAAGTCACATTGTGTCAGTTCTGCCCTAGGGGAATATTTAAAGTATGACTTTGACCTTACATGATGTTAGATGTTAAATGTTAATTTTATTTATTTATATCTCCTTGGTCTCGGGTCTTCTTATATACATTGGCCAAATGATTTTTAGATGCATTTCATAGGTATAATCTGAAAGGGGTTGCCATTTACTACAGTATTCAGGTGTGCATTATTAGGACTTTTTTTACTTTATATCCATATCACCTCTCACGTATATCACTTTTTCTATAAAAATGGCAACTCCTTGGTTTTCATTAGATTTATAGTTTTTTTAAAATAAACTGTTAAGCACATTCAATATTATCCTTTGAATAATCACATTTTTATTAAACACTGAGTAATTGATTGACTAAATCATTCAAGATATTATAATAGATGCATTGATCAAATAAAGGCTTGATTTCTTGCTCATGCTACAGTCCAGTACAGATCAATAGCTGAGGCAGTTCCCGGAGTAATTGCTTAAGGTAATCTTTGAGAAATTTTAGGAGCCTAATGTCCTTCAATCTGAAGTCTGCTCTGCTCAGGGCACCATATAGTTTTGCAGCAACATGGAAGGTGGGGAAAAATGGAAAGTGGAAAGCATACCTGCTTCTAACTCCCTTACCCTTGATAGAACTTCTTTCACATTCCAACTTCATAGATCACCAAATGAACGCAAGAAAGTTCGTGGTGTTTTCTTATGTTCTAGCAAACAGAAGAAATAAAAAGGCAGATACTAAAATAACTATCTTACTTTACTTGCTCTAGGTAGGTGAGAAAATAAAGAATGGGTGCCCTTTGTAGTTAAATTAAATATTTATGCCAGTATGCTCTATACTGAATACCTTCTTATTAGTTCTACTGATGAAATCAATGGATAAATTACCTCAAAGCACATGGAGTTTGAAATATAATTCAAAATATATGTACTATAGCAGCCAGAAATATTTTCAGTCTGGAAAAATTTTTAATTACATAAAAATACATTCTTCACGTTTTAAAAATATTTATAATTTCTGTTAAACATTAATTTGATTTTTAAATTATATCGATACTGGCATTTATGTTTTTATCTTGATTTTGTGGCATATTATTAATTGCAAGTTCTAGATAAATTTTCAGTTGAACATATTTGAGAAAACACCCTTTCTCTTTAGGAAATAAATACGATATAGCAATCAGAAGGGATGGTGATTAGTAATGCTGGCTGATACCTCTAACAAACAGCAAAATATTTAATGGTTCAAACAAAAAGTTTCTTTCTCTAGCATGTAATGTCTTCAGCAATGTTCCTGGTCTCTATTTCTCTATCCTGCTTGTAGTGGTTCAGAAATAAAGGAGCTTTTCATCCTGGGGCTTTGCCATCTTCAGCACATGGCATAGAAATGCATTCCATTCATCTATTGAGCTGACAGAAGGGGACATGTTGAAACGATGAGCATGGAAGGGGTTGATCAAACTATCAAAGTTTAACCTTTGATAGTTCATACTGAACATATGTTAATGTTATGAAATTCACACTAACAAAATCTTTTTTTAACTGAAAGTAAAATAATTATCTGAAATGTCTTCACTTAATGAATGATTAATTTGCCTTGGCATTCATCTGGGATCACAGGAAAAATAAAAACAAATACCCAGTGAATTTGCTTGCCATATTTCAAAATGACAAATATATCTTATGACTTTTACTTTATAGTCACAGGCTTGGTTTTCAAATAGGATTTGTCAATATACAATGAGTTTATTACAACTTTGAAATTATTTCAAAGTTTAATATGTGGAGAGATATTCAAAAGCCTTATAGTTATAGTAAATAGTCATATTTTATATTTAAGTAAGATTTAATCTGTTATAACAAGAGCCCCCGTCTCGGTCTCTCTTATCTACAGAAACCTTAATGCTAAGAAATGAGCAGATAAGTCAGCTTTTCAGTTTAAATTCACATATTTTCACTACCATATAAACAAACATGGTATTTTCATGTGAAGATTTTGCAAAGCAAATATCCTTTAATATATAAATATGAGAAATGATCCACTTATATTATATATACATAATAAATAGGGTTTTAAGATAAATATAATTTCACTTAAAATTGTGTGATATAATGGCTCCTAGCTAGAAACCTGAATAATAAATGATTTAGATGAAGTCTTTGACTTACTATCTTTAATAATACAGTAAATGGTAGTAGAAAGTATTTCACAATTATAAGAACAAAGAAATTGATTCATTAGACACCTTTACCATGAGCTTCTGAGGAATGATAAATATATGCAAATACATGCATGAATATATATTACATTTGCATTGTGTATGTATATATATATATATGTATCCATAGTTTCCAAATAATTCTATGAGATAACCATATTCTCTTCAGTTTTGATGAAGCTCAGTATCATAAATTGTCCGAGATCACAAAGAACCAGTTGTTCATATGTTCATTGGAGTAATTTCCTTTGAAAGTATGCTAAACACTCTTCTTAAGATGGGTTTTATAGTAGAATCATGTTTAACGCTCTTTTGAGAACACAAAGTGAGAGTAAAGTTACACTTGCAATAGGATGGATCTGATTACATAATGCTTCACAGTGGACCCAAGAGATGAACTGACATTTGTTTTAAAGGAAAAATAGTTCACTATAGGCTGGAGATCATGAGTAGCCCGGCTTCCAAGGAAAGGGGAACATCTGATGAAAATAAAAATGAAATATAAATAAAATATATGAAAAATGACATCCATCGATCCATCTATCATTTATCTACCCACCTACCTACCTATCTATCGATCTATCTAACTTTAGTTTTGATCCAGAAGTCAGATTATAATGAATAATATGGAGAATCTGAATGTTAATATGCTTTTAACGTGAGTGCTTCTTATGATTAGTTATGTCAATAGAAGTTTCAGAACAGGGAAGTGGCATAGTGTCCTGAAACTCTGTTCCACAAACACATCACATTGTTAATGACCTGATTACCACCGCCATCAACAAGGTTGAAGGTCCTGTGTTTCTTGTGTTTCCTGTATCCTGAGCATTTAGTACCATTATTGGCAATTAATAAATGTGAGTATGAATTTTAAATTAAATATAATTTCAATGATCAGATTTGTGCATGGAAAAAATAGCTAGAAAATTGTGCAGAAAGATTTGGGAGAGGGAATGGGGTCATTGAGAACAGTTTGGAGTTCAAAATAATCCAAAGAAGAGATAATTAGGGTCTGCAAAGAAGTAGGAATTTATACAAAGTAAATTTTCTAAAGACTACCCTGAAAGAAGAATTCTCATTCTCAGGTGACCCGTGGAACATGAGGCGTAAGGAAAGTAAAATCCCATGTTACAGAGATTTGTAGCTTCAGTGTATGAGTTAATGGAATGAATATAGAAATTTATTTAAGACAAGCATGTGTCTAAATGTGTAACATTTAAAAAATATAATTAATTTCCCATCACTAACAAAGTAAAATAGTCAATTTTCCATCCTTATACCTGTCAGTTCTCTCCAGTTATTGTGAGTCATCTTGTCTTAATCTGTCTTAATACTAGTCAAAGTCCAATCTTCTTTTCAGTTCTTTTCCCATGACAGTTTCTTACAGATTGGTTGAACTTTCTTCATAACACTAAGCATAAAAATCTGACCTGATCAAAGTGCAGAGACAAATGTTAGCCAAAAATGACCTCTATGTAGACAAAGCAGACATTTGTTTGCCCAAGTGCTTAAATGGTCCAGTGGGACAGAATTGGTTCCAAGGTATGTCCCTCATATTTGTCTAGGATGCTGCTTCAAGTGAGATACCTAGAGTTAATTCTTTGGGTTAGAAAACAAAGATGTAAACAATTGCTAAAAACCATGAACTGTCTGTATACCCCCTGTTTTATTTAGATTTGGGTAAGCAATGACCACATTTAATTTTCTCAAATCTTGATTAAAATCGTAAGACGTGGATCATGTTCCCCCTGATTATAAAGACGTCAAGGGCATCTTAACTTTCTTATGTGTTTTCAAAAAGATGGAAGATGGGTTTAAAAAAAGCAATCAGCAATTAAAATGATTAAGTTGTGGATGGTCATCTTTCCATGACTAAGAGAAATGTTAAAATTAGTAATTAGAGTTGCTCTCTAGAAGGAGATCATTTTCAATAAAGACATACACATGTTGAGTAATTTTCAGCTAGTCTGCTAAATTTCAATTATATTGACATCCATCTTGAATGTGTGATTGCAGCACTATACCATAAATCCAGATCTTAAGATTTCAATTTAATTTAATAACTGTTTTTATCTGAATACTGCTGAAGTGTACGCAACATTTGGCACCTTTTCATTTGTTAAATTTTCATATTCATTATTAGAAAAAAAGTCTTGTAATAAAGACTACTGAACATGTACTTTTCCATAGACATTTCCAAATCATTATTCTCTTTATAGGGTGATTCAGGTTTTTTAATGTTCCATGAGGCAGTAGAAATAATGTAGTAAGCTATTATTTTTTTATTTTATATCCTATGAGTACTAACCTTCAATTCCCATTCTCATCAAGAATTTTTATTGACTATTTTAAGCAGGTTCTCAGAATTTCCCTAGAAGCTATGGACTTTGCAGCTGTCTTAGCCTGTAATACACATCCTTCCTTTATTTCATTTATTCTAGACATACTGTTCTTATCTATTGCATTATACAAATGCACAGTGCCAAACATTCAAGCAAATAGAATTAAAATAATATTTGGATAATAGTTGTAATAAAGACAGATAAATGACTTAACTATGCTAATTTGAAAAGGAAAAGAAAACTTGACATTAATGGTTCCCAAAATTATTTAGCAAAAATATGACAAAACCTCGATGTTTACATAAACTCAAACTTTCTTCCCACTTGACATGTACTAATAAAAAGGATTAAAAAAAAAACTTTATGTTGAGAACCCTATCATATATCACATCAACCAAGTATAAAAAGTTAATAAGATCATTCCCGGTTCATATTGACATCATGTGCTTCTCCAAATTATGTACTGAAAAGGGTAAAACATTGCTTCTGTGGTATTCTTTCATAGAATCATCAGGAAAACACATTAGGGAAAAAAAAGAACTCATTAAAGGACATTCCACAAAATAACTGGCCAATATCCTTCAAAAGTTTTACCGTCATTCTGTTGTAGGATGATAAGCACACATGAAAACTAATGCTGTATTTAATCCTGGATTGGATATTGGATCAAAGAAAATGGCATAAGTTATACAACTGAATTAATTTGAATCATGTGAATTAGACTATGGTGTTACATTTATTTAATTTCTTCAGTTAAATAATTGGTTATATAAGATGTTAAAATATGAATACTCAGTACGGGATATATGGAAGTTGCTTGTAATATTTGTGCATCTTTTTTATGACTGAATTTATTTTAACATTAAATATTGAATAAATAAATTTAACAAAAATATAAGATCTAATAAAAGACAATTAGATAATTTATTCAGCTGCAGGTATAACAAAGATAAATATTTATTACCGTTTTATTGTTAAAATCCCAATTTGTATATGAAATAAATTATCCATCTTCCGTGGGCAATTAAAGCACCGATGAAAAAAGGAAACTATATTTAACCCAATGGTATAAGAAGTTTGAATTGCAATTTATAACGCATGGTATATTTTACTACATATGTTTATATGTGTATGTTTGTAAATATGCACATAAATACAAATATATATTAATAAAATGTATATGTGGGGAGAAAGAAAAAGAAAAAGGTCTTGCTTAAGATCAATCTTCTATTGAATGAAATTCAGGGACAAGTAAAAGAATCTCTCTGAGAGTTTCGGAGAACAACAAGATTCATTTGGAAAAGGCAATAAAGAATATGCTGTTTAAACTGTTCCAGCACCGTCAGCCCAAATGACTATAACTACATGACCCCACTTAGAGATATGAAAACAGCCCCAGGATAAAAATCCAACTAGCAAAAGACTGACAGGGAACAGGAGAAAGGGAACTAAAAAGACTGCAGATTGCTGAGTCTTGTCTCTGAAAGTGATCCAGCGTTTCCAGCCCTAATGTCAGAAATGAAGAGATTGCAAAGACAAACTAAAACAGCAGCAGTAGAAAAGAGTACATTTAATTAGGACAATTTCTCAATGAAGATGTTAATTAGAATAGATGATGCAGGTGGAGTCCTTTCTAAAATATTCTTTAAAATTATGTTCAGTCTGTTTTAAGAAAGTTCCCCATGTGTCCAAAAAGCTGTGCTAGGTATAGGGGTGTGCCTGTTTGTGCATATTAAGTTCCTGTGCTGTCAGGGACTGTCCTAAGTCTAACCACTTTTATTATTATTATTTTTTTGTTGTTTTTTTTGTTTTTATTTTTTTTTATTAATTAAAAAAAGAATTAACAAAACAATTAGAAATCATTCCAATCTACATGTACAATCAGTAATTCTTAATAACATCACATAGTTGCATATTCATCATTTCTTAGTACATTTGCATCAATTTAGAAAAAGAAATAAAAAGACAACAGAATAAGAATTAAAACAATAATAGAAAGAAAAAAAAACAAAAAAAACAAAAACAAAAAACCTATACCTCACATGCAGCTTCATTCAGTGTTTTAATATAATTGCATTACAATTGGGTAGTATTGTGCTGTCCATTTCTGAGTTTTTATATCCAGTCCCGTTGTACAGTCTGTATCCCTTCATCTCCAATTATCCCTTCTCTTTTTTTTTTTTTTTTAATTAACGGAAAAAAAGAAATTAACCCAACATTTAGAGATCATACCATTCTACACATGCAATCATTAATTCTTAACATCATCACATAGATGCATGATCATCATTTCTTAGTACATTTGCATTGGTTTAGAAGAACTAGCAACATAACCGAAAAAGATATAGAATGTTAATATAGAGAAAAAAATAAAAGTAATAATAGTAAAATCAAAACAAAACAAAACAAAACAAAACAAAAACCTATAGCTCAGATGCAGCTTCATTCAGTGTTTTAACATGATTACTTTACAATTAGGTATTATTGTGCTGTCCATTTTTGAGTTTTTGTATCTAGTCCTGTTGCACAGTCTGTATCCCTTCAGCTTCAACTACCCATTGTCTTACCCTGTTTCTAACTCCTGCTGAACTCTGTTACCAATGACATATTTCAAGTTTATTCTCGAATGTCCGTTCACATCAGTGGGACCATACAGAATTTGTCCTTTAATTTTTGGCTGGATTCACTCAGCATAATATTCTCTAGGTCCATCCATGTTATTACATGGTTCATAAGTTTATCTTGTCTTAAAGCTGAATCCATTCTGCCGTTCTATGTCTTTTGATTGGGAAATTCAGTCCATTAACTTTTAGTGTTATTACTGTTTGGATAATATTTTCCTCTACCATTTTGGCTTTTGTATTATATATATCATATCTGATTTTCCTTCTTTCTACACTTTACTCCATACCTCCCTCTTCTGTCTTTTCGTATCTGACTCTAGTGCTCCCTTTAGTATTTCTTGCAGAGCTGGTCTCTTGGTCACAAATTCTCTCAGTGACTTTTTGTCTATAAATGTTTTAATTTCTCCTTCATTTTTGAAGGACAATTTTGCTGGATATAGGAATCTTGGTTGGCAGTTTTTCTCTTTTAGTGATTTAAATATATCATCCCACTGTCTTCTAGCTTCCATGGTTTCTGCTGAGAAATCTACACATAGTCTTATTGGGTTTCCCTTGTATGTGACAGATTGTTTTTCTCTTGCTGCTTTCAAGATCCTCTCTTTCTCTTTGACCTCTGACATTCTAACTAGTAAATGTCTTGGAGAACGCCTATTTGGGTCTATTCTCTTTGGGGTGCGCTGCACTTCTTGGATCTGTAAATTTAGGTCTTTCATAAGAGTTGGGAAATTTTCAGTGATAATTTCTTCCATTAGTTTTTCTCCTCCTTTTCCCTTCTCTTCTCCTTCTGGGACACCCACAACACGTATATTTGTGCGCTTCATATTGTCATTCAGTTCCCTGATCCCCTGCTCAAGTTTTTCCATTCTTTTCCCTATAGTTTCTGTTTCTTTTTGGAATTCAGTTGTTCCATCCTCCAGTTCACTAATTGTAGCTTCTGTCTCTTTAGATCTACCATTGTAGGTATCCACTGTTTTTTCCATTTTTTCTTCTTTGTCCTTCACTCCCACAAGTTCTGTGATTTGTTTTTTCAGATTTTCTATTTCTTCTTTTTGTTCAGCCCATATCTTCTTCATGTCCTCCCTCAATTTATTGATTTGGTTTTTGAAGAGTTTTTTCCATTTCTGTTCGTATATTCAGCATTAGTTGTCTCAGCTCCTGTATCTCATTTGAACTATTGGTTTGTTCCTTTGATTGGGCCATATCTTCAATTTTCCGAGCGTCATCCATTATTTTCTGCTGGTGTCTGGGCATTTGATCAGATCTCCCTGGGTGTGGGACCCAGCTGGTTGAAAGGTTTTTCTGTGGAATCTCTGGGCTCTGTTTTTCTTTTCCTGCCCAGTAGGTGGCGCTCGTGGCGGTCGTTTGTCTGCGGGGCAGTCGGCCCGGGAAACCGCGCGTGGAGGCGGGGGTCGCTGGCCGTGGCTTGGGGGAGTGCCGGTCCAAATTGCCCAGCTGGCCCGAGACGCCAAGCGTGACGGGAGGGCCCCGCTATCCAATGTTCCCAGTCAGACCGGGGAGCCACGTGCGTGGAGGGGACCCCAGACGCCAGCCACCCCAGCCGGGAAAACGTGCACCCCTCGGGTATCTCACAGCAGTGGATTCTCCCTACCCGTTCAGCCGTTCCAGAATGGGGTACGCTGTCTTTTTTGGTCTCTGTCGTGACTCCGGGAGCTGTTTTGTATTGTTTCTGTTTCTTTAGTTGCTTTTCTGGAGGAGGAACTAAGACCCGCGCGTCTTACTAAGCCGCCATCTTCTCCGGAAGTCCACTTTTATTATTTTTAATGATAAAAAAGAAGAAAGGAACTTGAGTACATCTCAGTGATTTAATTATAGTCCTGGAAGTTATCCTCAAATTTACCTCTTGAAGAGGCAGGCATTAAGTTTTCCACTCTGAAACCAAGACAAAACTTTCTGTGAATGTGTTACAGTGACTCTTGGGATTATTAAAGAGAACTTGTTCAAAGTTATTTATGTCTTTTACTTTTCAATAAAGAACTACTGTAAGCATTATTTTATTTAGTGTTGAAATTTCTGTTAAAATTGGTTGACTTCTATCAAAGGACTAAGAGTGACCCACGTTTGTATGCTGCCTAGGTATATTACTCTGCTTCAAATGAAGGGATCCCTTAACGATTTGTTTCTTTAAGATTATGTATCTTATTAGAAATTGCATTTCTTGTGATTGAAGAAGTTCTTTTAAACACAAACTCAACTTTAAAAATATTGAAGGTCACTCTTTCAAACAAACTAATTACATTATTTCTCTTATAATACAAAGTACTTAGCTTCTTTGAACAGGTGAAAGCCAATCTGTGTCAAAATTTGCTCTTTTTAGTTTTTTCAATTTCTGATTTCTTTTCAAGGACTATTATATAAAGTAACTGGAAATGTGTTTGAAATGTTCTTATATACAAGCATAAAGCTTATTTAATCTAATTACTGGGTGAACAGCAAAAATATTGGCCTTAATTTTAAACTCTTCTCTGAACAGAGTTTGGCTTTGCAATCAAATTTCACCTCTTTCCCTTATTTTCAATTTTTCTTTTCCACTTGAAATAACTTTTCATTTTTAAAGATCTACCTGATTTTATGAGCTCAAGCAGAAATAAATATGTAAAAATTTTAAACTACTAAGTAGAGGAGAAAAAATGTGTAAAGTTATAATTTATTTTATGAGTTATACTCTGATATGTATTTTTAAAGAAATTATTTAACATAATACTTTAATTTATGAATTATAATAAAACAAAAGATTGAAATTACATTGTACCAATATTTAACACAATATTACGTTTGTCATCAAATGTTATAATTAAACTTGTTATAATGATTATTTATTATATTGAATAAAATAATTAAAAAAATTCTTACCTCTCTCTTTCCTCTTCAATTCTGACTGAGAACACCATGGATAATTTGCTTTTGAAACTTCTAGATAATTTTCATTTTTAAATGTAAAGTTATATAACAATATACATAAAGACACTTATGCTATAGTAAACTATATGCTGTAGATATACTATTTACTTATACATATACACATACACACTACTTACATATACATACATTTATACAACATACATATACATGTATATATAATAATTATTTTAGCTTTACATAAATATAAATGATTAAATGTAAGCATATGTAATGCTCTACATATGGCTTATGAAGTGTTTTCTCTGACTGAACTATATAAGTATATTGTATACTTAAATATATATCTGCCACCGAATACTTTTGAATTTTTATTATTCATTCTGATGAATGATTGTTCTATGTTTTACTTAGCCATTTTACTTTTAATAGGTATTTTGAGTTTCCAGTTTTCTTAGAATTATGAACAAAACCCTGATGTATTCCAGATAAATACATTTTGGTTATTATGTAGAATATATATCTACAAATGTTTTTACTAGATGTAAACATGTGTACATTTATTTCATTTATTATTATTTGAGACAGTCAGAGTCTACTCCAGCTGACTGATTTTTACTGCCACTTTATCAATTGTATAAAAAAGTTGCTGTTTATCATTAGTATCATCAAAATTTGGAAGTTACCAGGCAACATTTTTTGGCGATTTGATAGAACAATGAGAACTCTTATGGGGTATTGTTCTAGTTTGCCAGCTGCCAGAATGCAACATACCAGAAATGGAATGGCTTTTAAAAAGGGGAATTTAATAAGTTGCCAGTTTACAGTTCTAAGGCTGAGAAAATGTCCCAATTAAAACAAATCTATAGAAATGTCAAATCAAAGCCATCCAGAGAAAGATACCTTGGTTCAAGAAGGCTGATGAAGTTTCAAGATATCTCTCTTAAATGAGAAGGCACATGGTGAACACAGTCAGGGTTTCTGTCTCATCTGTAAAGGCACATGGTGAACATGGCATCATCCTGTAGCTTTCTCTCTTGGCTTCTTGTTTCTTGAAGTTCCCCGGGAGGCATTTTCCTTCTTCATCTCCAAAGGTCGCTGGCTGGTGGAATCTCCTTCTCATGGCTGTGTCATTCTGCTCTCTCCAAATCTCTCTCATTCTCCAAAATGTTTCCTCTTTTATAGGAACCAGAAATTTATCAAGACCCACCCAAATGAGTGGAGACATGACTCTACCTAATCCAGTTTAACAACCACTCTTGATTAAATCACACCTCTAGGAAGATGATCTAATCACAGTTTCAAACACAATACTGAATAGGGATTAGAAGAAACAGCTGCCTTCTATTAGGATTAGGATTAAAATATGGCTTTTCTAGGGTACATACATCATTTCAAAGCAGTACAGTTATTATTTTGTGATAATATTTTTACATTCATCATTTTAGCACAATTAGTTTTACCAGTCCATTTTTTTAAATACCATTTTTTTTTATCTCATTACTTCTTCCTGGATTCTATTTTACTTTGTTTTATTTTATTTGGCTGGAATAGATCCTGAAATAATTCTTTCAAAGATGTAGGTTTGACAAATTTATGAATTCTTTGCCTATCTCTATCAATCTATCTATCTATCTATCTATCTATCTATCTATCTATCTATCTATCTATCTATCTATTGAGACAGTTAGCTCACTATGTAGCTTTTTCATAGCTATCTATTGTTATACCTGCTATAATTTTATTCACAGATTTAGTTATCCTATTACATAGCCTATTGCATGAGGCTATGTTCAGTTCATTACCATAAAATGAGTAAGCAGGTAAGATATGGTTGGGATAAAAATCTGATACTTTTATTTAATGTGAGGCTTCTTGTCTTCGGTTAACCTATAACTCAAACTTAATCAAGGGATTAATTACATAATATGTATCTTTTATCTCTTCACTGAACAGAAATTAAATAAATTTCATTAAGGCATAGATGCAGTACATACGTATAAAACTAAGAAAATATTTGGACTTCTACTCCAAAGTTTACTACTAGGCCTACATTCTAATGTATTTTTTTAACAATACACTTTGCATTCATGATATAAAAAAACATCAAATTGTGAGGAAAATGATGTATATCAGGAGAATTTTGTTGTCTGTTAGTTAATTTCATCTGTGCCAGTGAAGCATTTTCCAGATATATCCTGGAGAGAATATTCTGTAGGTGAATGTTTACTCTGAAATTATCAAAATTTCTTTACATGACGTCTCGAGGCTTGCAGTCATGAAAGCTCCAACACACACCCCATCCCATTTCTTTCCATTTGCCCCTTATTTCTCTCTCTCTCTGCTGCTCAAATACATATATACATTGCTCTTTTACTCCTAGCATAATTTGGCTGAGCATAAAATTCTTTATTCTTAATCCTGTTCTCTGAAAGATTCTGCTAGTCAACCTATATGCTGGATTTTCTCTTTTGGATTCTGGTAATCATTTCAACTGTGTTTAATTAGTTATCTTTGTTGCAACCTGTTATTCTATTATTAATGCAGTGTTCCTTAATGGGCTTTAAAAGGTATCATTTATTTTAAAAATAGTACAATTGATACTTCTTTTAGTCTTAGTTCTGTTTGAGTGCTCAGAAGTCTGAGCAGATTTGACTGAGTCCACTATTTAGAGTCTCATAAGACTGGAATCAATGTATCTACCAGGCTGCATTTTTACAAAGGTTTTTGGGCAGAATCTGCTTTCAAACTCATTCAAGTGGTGGACTAAGTTAGTTCTGTGAGGCTGTGGGACTGGAGTAACCAATTCCTTTCTGAATATCACCTAGAATTGCTCTCAGTTTTCAGAGGATGATCTCATAAATTGGCTTGTCACCCTCTCCATTTTCAAATCCATCAATGCTGCATCAAAACCTTCTTGTCCTTCAGAGCTCTGACATCTACTACAAGCAGGAGAAAATTTTTGCTTTTCAGAGCTCATGGTATACAAGAGGTACATCCAGCCTAATAATTCATGATAATTGTCCTACTTTATGGACAAATGTGCCACATAATGCACTCATGTGAGTGATGTATCATGATAATCACAGGGGATTAAGATGGGGACATTTTTCAGCAGCTGTTTTAGAAACTCAGCTTTCTACACTATCTTTCTTCTCACTTTCAAAAAGTCTTTATTATATGGGTTCACCAGCAAAAGCCATGCATGTTTTTAGGGTTACTATAGATACATTTCTTGACAAAATTATGTGTGTATTTACATATGCATATATGTGTATAAATATCTCTATTATTAGAATTTTTAAATATTTGAAGTAAAAGAATATTTGAGGACAGTAATTTATTCAAAATCCTTATTACTGCTATATTATTGAAATACCCAGTGATACAAGGGTCAAGAAGACAGACACATTTTGTTTGCTCAGAAGTTGTCTGCTATTGGGAGAATTCACAAATTATTGAATACATTATTCTGGTTTATGGTAAAATTCTTAGCAGATGATTAAAATTATTGGATGTGCTGTTAACCTAGAATCCCTTAAGAGATAGGGCAGATAGGATAGTGGCAAGGTCTTTATGGAGATGGCATATACATTGAGATGTGAGTGATAAAAGGGGATCACAACATGAAGATCAGGGAGGGCACATTTTAAAAAGGAAGGAGAGCTAATATGGTGGTATTAAGGTAGAAATAAATTTCCTTGAATGAAAAGTAGAAGGAAGTTTAATAATATTGTAACATCGTGAATGAATGAGAGTGATGGAAGGTTAACTAGAGAAGCAAGTTATTTATGTGTTCACATAGGAATTTTTAAACCAAGTCAAAGAGTTGTTCATTCTTAATTCTTTGTGTGTTCAGAAGTCATTTGTAGGTTTCAAACAGGTAAGTGACATGGTGATGATGAGAAGGACCAGTGAGAGTGTGCAGTTAGAGATAGAAGGGTACTCGTTACCAAAATCTAGGGTCCTCTAACCTTTAGCTATTTAGCCTAAGGGGAGTTGTCAGCAAAGCAAAGTCTATCAATCTACCCCAAGGCTGCAAATTTTTAATCCTTCCTTAGATATTTAAATATGAAATAAAATTTGGCATTCTTTGTATTAGATTCTTGACAATGAAGAGAAGTAGACAATTATTAGACTGTTCAAAGTGGGGACACCAATAATCAATAACTTTCAATTCATAGATATTTAATATAACTGTTATTATCAGTGTTACAAAACTGAATAATTTTAATGATGAACTATATGTTTATTGGGGATAATCATTGTACATTTTATATCAGTTTCTGCCGTGATATTTTGTCATAACCTTCCCATACTTCAAGGAAAATTACCAATAATTAAGCACACATACACACACATGCACATACATATACAATTTGGATTTCCCTATATTTAGGAATTGCATAAAGTAAAATAACATGACTTCAAGGCCACTAAGTTTTTGTTTTTCTTTCTTTATGAAAATGTATTTATTAAAAATAAGTACATTTAGCCTTATTACAGATATTTTATTATTCAGAAGCTGGAAATGTATGTTTGCTTTATTGGAAATGCATTCAAAGCTATATAGGTGACACGTGTTTGAGGCCACATTGGCTCTCTGAAATAGTAAAGCTATTTGAAATTCTTGGCACACTAGTATAATAGTAGGAATAGTAGGAAAATTGAGAAAGCCAATGAAATAGCAACTTGCTTTAAAATAGTATGCCTTCAAAATAATTAAGAAAATTGTATTTATAGTCCTTGAAATAGCAAATTATGTGGATACCTAAGTGAGTTTGGCAGAATGGCAAGGGAAAACCAATAAATGTTTGTGAAAATAATTCAGAAGAATAAACAGGATATTATAAAAATTTAAATTCAAGACAAGGCAATTGTTCTCAAACTTTGGTGTACACAGGAATGTTTTGGGATGTTGCTTTCAAATACAGCAAATGGAAATGCATACCTCAGTCATTCTGATTCACACATTCCAGGCTGGGGAGCAAGACAATATGTTTTAAGAATCTGTATCTCAAGATGCTCTAGACAAGACTACCAGAGACCATCATTTTTAAACAGTCTTGAAATGTTTGGGGAAAAAAAAAGCCTTTACATTTAACACTTCTCACATGCAAACAAAACAATATAACATTTCTAAATCCTCACTAGGAAAACAAAACCTTGGTAATTGACCATGAATAAATATAATTTTAATGTTATTTATGCTAATCTATATCATAGAGTGATTAACAGATTTTAAAATTATTTTTGTTCTGCAAAATAAAGGAAATAAAACAGATTGGATTTGGAGAGAAAGAATGGTAAATCACACATATTAATTATAAAGTTATGAGGGGAATTGCCTACCAGAGAAATGAAAATACAGTTGATAGTGTATATGGAAGCCTGGGGTGAGAGAAGAAAGGAGTTTATGAGGGTGAAAAGGAAGGAGAGGAAGAGGAGAGTTAGAGAACATTGAAAGATGTATAGAGGAAAAGTCATGCATTTCCAGGGACCTAGAAACTACTCAGCTGCTGGTAAGCAGAAACAAATGGTTTGGCACATTGACAACAGTTCAGTATGCCAAACTTCAGTTGTTGAATTTCTTTTCTATAACGTATTTTTAAGCTTCCTGTAGTTTTTATCTTAAATTTATTGAAAATGCTGTTTTGGCTGTTGCCATTTTTTTGTCGGTAATGGTAATGGTGTTACGATTTGTTATCTTTTTGACCAAAGTTTGTGAAGAGAAGCAAATCACTCAATTTAGAATTATACTCTTCAAAGCAATATTCCATTTTCATCACTAGTGTTTTCCTACGAACATATTATCTATATGTGCAATTACTTTACATTTTAATGAAATTCTGCAGGAATAGAGCATATTGCTGATCTATTCATTGCAACTTAATTAAATTATAAAACTAATAATATTTACTAAAGAATGAAACATAAGAGTGTAGAGACAGTTAAATCCCTTGTGCTATCCTTCCCAGTTTCTTTCACTTTTGCACTGCTCAAAATGAGAACTACTGTAATTAAAGTGGTGTTGTTTTCCTGACTGTTTTAATATGATTAATATATGCAAGCATATCCATAGCCAATAGTCTTAATGATTTGCACGTTTTCAAACTTGATGTAAAGAGCACCAAACATAGATCAATTTGCATTATTTCTTTATCATGTTTGATGTATCTATATTCATAAAAGCAATTTTTTGAATATTTTACTGACTTTGTTTAAACAAACACAATATACAGCTCAGCACTCAAGGTAATAAATTTTAAGTCGATTATACTTTTTGGTTATGACAAATATTGGTAGGATGGTCATTTCGCATATCAGAAATCTCTAGTTATGTGCATAACTATGGATTTGCCATGTTAACAAATGAGCATAAGTTCAATTTTATTAAATGTTGAGGCCAATCAATTTCTAAGATCATGCATAATTATGCTTCCACTTGCAGTATACAACAGGCCACTTTGCTAATGTTCTCATAAAACTTACTTTGTCAGACTTTTTGGTTTTGTTCATTTTATGCAGAATGATATCTCATTTTTAAGACTGACATTTTGCTGATTATTGGTGAAATTGAGCATTTATTTATGTGTTTATTAGATTCCAGCTTCCGTTTATATAAACTTCATTTTCATTTTGCTTTCTCACTTTTATGTTAGGCTGTTTTTCTTTTACTAATCAAATTGAGGCCTTCTTAATAAATTGTGGAAGCCTGACTGTTCGTATGTGTCAAATATGCCTTTTAATCTTCCTTGCCTTGTCTATTTTCTGAGATTATGTGTCCAAATTTGGTATTAGTATGATTGGTCAGCCTGGGGACTTATTCACTACTATAATGAAAAAAATGTGGTGCTACATTATTGGAAGCTGCAACAAAAGCATATGTAGTCCAATTAAAAAATATATGTATATATAAAGTTTGTAATAAATGGAAAATATGCCAAGAAGATATAAAAGTAACAGTTGCATAGGATATTATTACCTGAATTTTTAAGTTAATTTTATACTTTAAGAGTATTGAATATGCAAATTGAGGTTACTTTAATAAGTACATATTGTCTTTAATATATGCAGGTCTATAAAAATAATATTTATTTTTCTTTTTGACCTGCTTTCTTCCTCAGAAAAAGCACATTTTCTTTGTCTTTATTATGATTTAAAAAGTTATTTCTATCAATTTTCCCAAAACTTTCCTTTAAGTCACTATCAGTACCTTAAAGAGACTTATCTCTTAGGAGATTTAGTTCTGATTTGTTTTATTTTCAATATCATAATTATTTTCATCAATTTCTGAATTTAGATTAATATTTTCTCCTTCTGTGTCATACAATATTATATTATCTCCCTTTTCTAATCTCTTTAGTGACCTTTTTTCAGAAATATAGAACCTATGTTCTTTTTAATTTTAGGGTGCAGAGAAGTTGTGTATTATTTTGCTTTCTTTGTTCTAAGTCATCTTTTCAGCATGTCATCATCACTTACTGATTTTGTATTTTGTTTTACTTAATATTCTACATGGTTGTATATCAAGTTAGATATTTTTCAATTATTATTCATCTTTAAATAGTTCTATATAAGATTATTATTTGATTAAAAAAATACTAGTGGGGCTTCCAGTTTTGGCAATGATATCATTTCTCCTGTCCTCACACTTAGAAAAGCTAGACAAATGGAAATACTGGACAAAGTCAAGCTGTAGGGAAGGACAAAACAGTGCCAGTAAAATAAAGAGATATATTTCATATTTTTTGGCTCAGCAAGTATTAAAAGTGGAATTTTGTTTTTTCTCATTTGAAAACTTAATACTATTGCTGTTGGACCTATAGTCTACAGCTCTATCTTTTATTTTTACTATTCCTCTCATTTGGGAAAGGGAATTCCCTCTGCTCCCAATAGACATATAGCTTGTATTGTAGAGTCTGACATATTCAAACCCAGAATCTATTTATATATTGTATCTATCTGAGAAAACTATTTATGTAGGTGAATCTCAGTTTTGCTCTATAAAGTGGAATAATCCTTGCCTTCTTAAGGCTGTTTGCTAGCATTGCTAAAAAACTAAATTACAAAATTTCAATTTTCATCAATTGTCATCTTATCAAAATTTTCACTTTGCATGCTGTATCTCTTGATATATTTGTTCCTCTTGCTTGTTTCATAGAATAGAATGGCCTTCTTCCTACCAACAGAGTCAATTCACAGCCTCTTTTCTGGGTTGCTTCTTAAAATGCTACTCTTATTATACTTGCCCCAGTCCCCTTTGACTCCTAAATCCATAGATTTCCTAAATCATCTGTAATACTGAGCTCTAATTATTTTTTGTATGCTGATGATTCTCAGATCTATATCCCCAGCTCATATCTCTTCTAAGAATTGAAAATCAAAGTATCTATGGAAATGGAACAAGGGCACATTAAACTCTGCAAGCCCCAAGCTGGAATTTTTTATTCTGCTCTAAAACAGCTTGTCCCTCTTTCAGTAAATGATACTAATCACCAGCCTATTGTGTAAACTAAAAATCTGGCCATCATCATTGCTCTCTACCTCTCTCTCATTCCTTTACCTTAGAAGTCGCACAAGAGGGTTGATTCCTCAGGACAAATGAATCTCTAATTAGCCTACTTTTCTCCATTTCTACCTCCAGCCCGGTATGAGTAAGGCTTGCCGCCAGAGACCAGCAAGCACGTTCAGCTGGGATTTTAAAGGGAATTAAATGAAAGTACCAGAGGCAGATTTAACATGAAGCTAATGAAACTTAAGCTGCAGGGCTCTTGTTTGCTTGAGTGTCTGTGAGGCCTAGGGGTTGCTGTGCAATGTGGGTATTTCAGGACGGGGAGAGGGAGCCAGACTACTGTAAGCATTTCTGGTAAATGCCCTAAAGGGATCTGAGAAGAAAAGGATCTACATAACTCAGTCTCTGGTAACTTATTATAAATATCCTTTCATTCCAAAAACATATTCATTTTCATACTTATTTTGGTATTCATAATTTTGGCTCCTTTTCTTAAAGTGTGCTGTTCAATTTGCAAAAATTTTAGCCCCCCCCCAAAAAAAAAACTACATCTACTCCCTGGAAGGAACTATTTAAGGTGTGTGGATAACATTAAAGAATAAAACCAGGCAACTAAGGTCAAGCTCAATAGATCTGAAGGGACAAGGAAGGAAATGGTGCTGCCAGGGCTGACTGAGAGCTGGAACTCTGGAGGATCAGTTGTACTACAGGAGCAGTGATGTTAGATGCGCTGGAAAAAGATCTGAAATGATATACCACATTTGCAACCCCTGAGATTACCAAATATTTCTCCTTATTTCCCACAGTGTTATTTTTCAAATAAGGTTTTCATTTCAGAACATTTTCAGATTCACAGATTTATGGTAAAAATGCTACAGATTTCCCCTAACGCTCAACCAATTTTCCCAATTTTTACCAAATTAGTGTATATAATTGTTACAATTGATGACCTGATTTTGATTAATTTCTATTACTTGAAGTACATACTTTAATTAGATCTCCTCAATTTTTCTCTAATATATTTTTTTTACTGTTAATGTTTTGTTTTATTTTGTTTTTAATTAAAATATATTAAAGAGTAAGTAAAACATGGCAACAAGTGTCTGAGACTTAGGAATTAAGATGAAAAACTAAATAAACTAAAATAATTTTTCTTAAAAAAAATTGACAGTAAAGTTGAAGACCAAAGGAATCTTCTAAAATTGATGCATTCAAATAATGAAGAGAGGTGTGTGAATGTGTGTGTGTGTGCATGTGTGTTTAACCCTAACAATACTAGTAAATAAATAAGACAACTAGGTCCATTGTAAAGACAGCATAGTCTCCTAAATGAATTGCTCCAATCTTCTAATTCAAAATCATACAAACAAAAACACTGAGATAAGCTGGGTGTTTTTCAAATGGGAACCCCTGTGGCTTTGTAAATAAACACTTGGCCCCCTCTCTCAGAGACACCCACACTGACTCACACTAGCCTTTCGGATGCCTTCCATTTGCAAATGAACAGGCTGAACTCTCAGAAGGACAGAAGACTAATTAAACCTAAGGAAGATAGGCAAAGGAACATTTGTTTTCAAACAGAAAAGGAAAAGAAATCATGTTACATTCCGCTTTCTTAAGACTGACAGGAGGGCATCAAAGCCCTCTCCCTGTGTTTCCTCTTCTTTAGTCACTTTTCCCACATGACTTGCTTAGACTCACTTAGGGTCAGGGAGTCCTAGTATGTTTGAACCAGCCTGCATATTAGTCTGCCTCAATTTCAGAGTCAGAAAAGGACAGCAGTCAGAAATTTTGGGAGACCAGTTAATGTGTTAGAGGGTCTTCACCACGTTTATGTTCTTTTCCTGGTCCTTTTGCCCCTGTTGTTTTGCCGTATATGTCTCTGATGGTTTCTGCAAACCCTTGGCAAGGAGGTTTTAGCTGCTAGCAATACAAAGACGAATGAATGATTGCATAAACAAACTAACAGAATATGGAGTGACTAGCTTTTAAAGAGCACTAATAAAGTGACTTGAATGGCTGCTTACCTTCAGAATCAGAATAAATTAAAAATTAAATTGCATACTATTTTCTAAGTTTTTTTTTTTTCAGTAATCCAACACCTTATTGGATTATTATTTCTTACAACTGCTTGGTGAAGTAGTTTTATTAATCTTATTTTACAGTTGAGAAAATTGAGCTCCAGAAAAGTTAAATGACCTACCTAAGTCACATATCTAGCAATATTTGAATGGAAGGAATCCAACCATTAAGAAATTATGTCAGAGCAATGGGGGGGGGGCAGAATTGGATCTTAGGATACCTTCATCCATTTTTTTTTTTATTAATTAACGGAAAAAAAAGAAATTAACCCAACATTTAGAAATCATACCATTCTAGATATGCAATCAGTAGTTCTTAACATCATCACATAGATGTATGATCATCGTTTCTTAGTACATTTGCATCGGTTTAGAAGAACTAGCAACACAACTGAAAAAGATATGGAATGTTAATATAGAGAAAAAATAAAAGTAATAATAATAGTAAAAAAAAAAACAAAAACAAGAACAAAAACCTATAGCTCAGATGCAGCTTCATTCAGTGTTTTAACATGATTACTTTACAATTAGGTATTATTGTGCTGTCCATTTTTGAGTTTTTGTATCCAGTCCTGTTGCACGGTCTGTATCCCTTCAGCTCCAATTACCCATTATCTTACCCTGTTTCTAACTCCTGCTGGACTCTGTTACCAATGACATATTCCAAGTTTATTCTCGAATGTCCGTTCACATCAGTGGGACCGTACAGTGTTTGTCCTTTACTTTTTGGCTAGACTCACTCAGCATAATGTTCTCTAGGTCCACCCATGTTATTACATGCTTCATAAGTTTATCCTGTCTTAAAGCTGCATAATATTCCATCGTATGTATATACCACAGTTTGTTTAGCCACTCTTCTGTTGATGGACATTTTGGCTGTTTCCATCTCTTTGCAATTGTAAATAACGCTGCTATAAACATTGGTGTGCAAATGTCCATTTGTGTCTTTGCCCTTAAGTCCTTTGAGTAGATACCCAGCAATGGTATTGCTGGGTCATATGGCAATTCTATATTCAGCTTTTTGAGGAACCGCCAAATTGCCTTCCACAGTGGCTGCACCATTTGACATTCCCACCAACAGTGGATAAGTGTGCCTCTTTCTCCACATCCTCTCCAGCACTTGTCATTTTCTGTTTTGTTGATAATGGCCATTCTGGGTGGGTGTGAGATGATATCTCATTGTGGTTTTGATTTGCATTTGTCTAATGGCCAGGGACATTGAGCATCTCTTCATGTGCCTTTTGGCCATTTGTATTTCCTCTTCTGAGAGGTGTCTGTTCAAGTCTTTTTCCCATTTTGTAATTGGGTTGGCTATCTTTTTGTTGTTGAGTTGAACAATCTCTTTATAAATTCTGGATACTAGACCTTTATCTGATATGTCATTTCCAAATATTGTCTCCCATTGTGTAGGCTGTTTTTCTACTTTCTTGATGAAGTTCTTTGATGCACAAAAGTGTTTAATTTTGAGGAGCTCCCATTTATTTATTTCCTTCTTCAGTGCTCTTGCTTTAGGTTTAAGGTCCATAAAACCGCCTCCAATTGTAAGTTTCATAAGATATCTCCCTACATTTTCCTCTAACTGTTTTATGGTCTTAGACCTAATGTTTAGATCTTTGATCCATCTTGAGTTAACTTTTGTATAGGGTGTGAGATATGGGTCTTCTTTCATTCTTTTGCATATGGATATCCAGTTCTCTAGGCACCATTTATTGAAGAGACTGTTCTGTCCCAGGTGAGTTGGCTTGATTGCTTTATCAAAGATCCTAATATCTTTTTAACAAGCAGGTTATCCAGTATCCCATCCTGGATGTCACAGTATGATTTAGTCATCATGGCTCTTTAGGCTCCTCTAGGCTGTTAAATGATAGTGGCAGTTCTGAGGAGTACCACATTGGTATTTTATAGACTATTCCTCAAATAAGATTTCTTTTAACTTTTTTCTTTTTTCTATGTGTATGGCAGTGTCACAATCCATTATTTTTCCATGAGTATCCATTATTGCAGCACCATTTGTAGAATTACTGTTTTTGTTTGTTTTTGCTTATTTGCTTTCTCAGAAGTGCATAAACTAGGAATTGAACCTGGGTCTCCTTCATGGCAGGCGAAAATTCTACCAGTGAACTATCCTCGCACTCCCAAATAAGAATTTTTATTCTAATAGCATATACACCCTAAAATTTTTGTCTTCAGTTGAGGCTTGTATGGTGTTTTCTTATTATTTGACTGGGCTTCTGCGTTCTTGCCCACAAAAGCAAAGTGTCATTCTCATCACAAAATATCAGCGGTACCCACCCTACTATCAGTCTGACCTATATTGATGATGTTTCTCTGGATCACATAGTTGAAGTATTGTTTGCCAAATTTCTCCATTGTAAAGTTACTTTGTGTTTCTCCCTTCCCTTACTAAACTCTTTGGAAGAAAACTGTTATGCACCGTCCACGCTTAAAGGCAGGGAGTTTATTCTATCCTCTTTGAGGCTGAAGTATCTACGTGAATTATTTGGAGTTTCTCTTAATGGGGAATTTTTATTTTTTTCTTTACTTATTTATTTAGGTATGTATTTATCACTATGAACTCATAACTATTTGTTTAACATATTGCACTATTACCCAATGCATGTTTACTTTTCTGCTGGAAATGGTATACATCTGTCCATTAGAAGCTCTTTCACATGCCTTGTACCGCCCCCCTGCCATCCTTGGGATTTTTATTGTTACAATTTTCTTACTTTCTGGCATTACAAGATGGGCTGGACTCTTCTTGTATGGTTCTTGCCCCAGTCCTAGAATCAGCCTTTTCTTCAGCGAGCATTTCTTCTTAGTGGAGAATGTTATTGGAAACCATAGTCTAGAAGATGGATGAGCTCATTAATACTGGGATGACATTGCTTCTAATCCCTTTCAACTAATTAGACAAGTAGAGAGACCTGTGTATATATTCATATCTATAAACAATTCTCTAATTAACTTTAGGTGCTCATATTAAACCCAAATCTCTCTAACTCAAACATATAAATACATGGATGCATATTGACACTCATTTTTTAAAATCTATACTCTCCCACTATATCAAGAAATATGGCTCCCACCATCCACTATCAATTTACTTAATTTTGCAATTCCAGTATGCATGTTGCCGCGTCCGTCTCTTGAAGCCGAGTCAGGAGAGGGGCGTCGAGGTTGATTTAAGAAATCAGCACTCAGGAGACAAGTATGGTTCCATCACTCAGGGCTCCCTGCTTTTTGGGAGTCAGATCTTTATTCTGTTTTCTTGCCTCCCTTTTGTATCCTCAGAGATTCCCTTATCAAGCGAGTCACCACCCCCAGGTCACACCCGCTTCCTCCCTACCCCCTTGACAGGGGGCAGTCTTCTCGGAAACTTCTGCATGTGATATTCCAGGAAGTTTTACTCCCTCCAGCCCGAGGGTAAACAACAATTGCAAATCAACTGGAATATTTGTTAGCTGTTTGCTCAACAGAGCTTGTAAAAGAGCTTACAGAAAGGCTTAACCTCATGAATGCCTGCAACTTCTCAAGACAGGGGAAATAGGGGAATTATTTTATTCCCCAACACAGATGTCCCTCTGGCCGGGAGGCAACACATGTGTAGTCATTTGAATGTTGTTAACTGGTATTATCAAGGGAACCTTGCCAACTCTACTACAGTGCTCATATACAATTTCTTATGCCCGTATTCTCATAGATTTCACTTGAGTCAGTAAAGTTGCTTCATAAATGTATAATATATTTAGAATTTTTTCACATTATCCATTTTATCCAGTGATCATCTGAGCCTCTAAATTATTTCTTAAAGATTGTGTGCATTCATGTTTACACTTTGTGCCATAAATTTTTGTGGGTTTTGATGAATGATTAATTTCTTGTACTCAACCATTATAGTATAATATAGAACAGTATTCAGAACTCTAAAAAAAATTTCTTCTGGTATACCCATTCAACCCTCATTCCACTTCCCAAGCCACTAGAAACCAATGATCTGTTTTACATGTCTAGAGTTTTGCATTTTCCAGAATGTCAGGCAATTGTAATCATAGAGTAGTAGCTTTCCAGACTGGCTTTTCTTCCTTTAGGAATATGCATTCAAGATTCATCCATGTGCCTTGATAGTTTATTGATTTTTGTTGCTGAGTTATATTCCACTGTATGGTTATATGATAATTTGTTTCTCCATTACCCTATCAATGGTCATCTTCCAGATTTTGACAGTCATGAAGAAGTTGCTATTAATATTCATTTTCAGGGCTTTGCATGGGCTTATGTTCTGTAATCAGTTGTGTAAAACTAGGAGTGCAGTTATTGGAGCAAACTGTATGGGAAGACTATGGATAGGTTTTTGTTTGTGCTGTTTTGTGTTATTTTAAGAAACTAGCAAACTTTCTTCTGTAGAGACTATGCTGCATTCCCACCAGGAAAGCATGAAGGTTCCTGTTGTACCACATCCTCAACAGCAGTAGCCATTGCCAATTTGTTTTTATTTTAGACACTTTAATAGTTATTTATTTTATTATTCAATCCCCTATTGACAAAATATTTTGAGTATATTTTCATATTCCTTTCATCCATGTTCATATTTTCCCTGAAGAGGTGTTTATTCAGACCTTTACTTCAATTTTTAAATCACTTTGTTTGCTTTCTTATTGTTCATTCTTCACATATTTTGGATGGAAGTCTTTATCATATATGTGTTTTGGAAATTTTTCTTCCAGATTGTGGCTTGAAATTTCATTCTCATAACAGTGATTTATGCTGGGTAGACATTCTCAGTTTAAATAAATTCCATTGATCTTTTTTTTTTTTTTCCATGGGTGGTACTATTATTGTTGCATTTAAAATACATCATGAAACTCAATATCATGCAAATATTCTTCTATGTTTACTTCAAGAAGTTTTTTCATTTTTCATTTTATGTTTAGCTTTATGACATGTGTGTGTGTGTGTGTGTGTGTGTGTGGTCTGGAAATTGAACCCGGGTCTCCCACTGAACCACTGAACCACCCGTGCACCCCTAGGTTTATGGTGTACTTTAAGTTACTTTTTGTAAATAGTGTAAGGTCTCTTTCAAGTTTTTTACTTTCGTTTTGTTTGTTCCCTTTTCCTTTTTGTTCATAGAAGTCCAAATATTTCAGTGACATTTGTTGTAAAAGCTATCCTTTCTTCAATGAATTTTCACTGCTGTTTATCAAAGATCATTTAAGTATGTGGATATATTTATGAATCCTCTGTTCTGTTAATTATCTATATGCCTATTCTTTTGCCAAAACTAGTCCTTGGTTACTATATAGTACTGAGATGTGAAATATGGCAGGGTGAGTATTACAATTTTGTTCTTTTTCATTATTATGTTGCTCATTTTGCATCCATTCCCTTCTCATATCAACTTTAGGATCAGTTTACCAGTATCTACCAAATAGCTTTTTGCAATTTTGGTAGGAATTACATTAAATCTATAGAACAAATTGAAAAGCATTGATACTTGAACATATTGAGTCTTCCAATCAATAAAGAAGTTCCCTCTATTTAGATAGGACTTCTTTCATTTTTTTCATCAGTGTTTGGCAGTTTTCTTTATTTAAGTCATTCATAACTTTTATTAGATTTGAAACTAATTATTTCAATTTTTTGGTTCTACTGTAAATGTATTTTTTTTGCTTTAAATGTCAGTTGTTCACTGCTGATATATAAGGATTATATAAATATATTTCTGTATATTTTTATATAAGACCATACATATGTATTAACTTTCCATGATTTGTGTCAATTTATTCAGATATTTTACATAAAGAATCAGGTTAATGTGAATGAAGACAATTTCATTTCATCTCTTACATTCTGCATAACTTCGGTTTCTTGTTCTTGTCTTATTATATTAGTTAAGAATTCCACTATGATGTTGAAAAAATTGGTAGAGAAGATGTTTTATCTTGTTGTCAATCTTATAAGGAAATGTTAATAAGTATCCCACCATTAAATATGGTGAGAAATTAAGATATATGGTGAGAAATTATAAGCTGTATATGTTCATATAAATATGTTGGCTTTATGATTTTTGTAGATTTTCTTTATGCTGTAATTTTTCTTCTAAACATAGTTTCCACTGCATATCACAAATATTGATAAATTGTATTTTCATTTTCATTTAGTTCAAAATATTTTTCTTAATCTGCTTTACAATGTCTTTGGCATGTTTTCTTTTTAATTTACAAATATTTGGTGATTTACAAGCTATATATATTTTTCTAATATAATTCTATTGTTGTCTGACAACATATTTGTAATTATTTCTATTCTATATTAAGTTGTGTTTTATGGCCCAGAATATGGTCTATCTTTGTGAATCTTTCATGCAAGCTTGAGAAAAAATATATATTCTGCTGTTGTTGAATGGAGTTTTCTATAAATGTCAACTAGAGTAGTGAGTTTTTAGTGTTTTTTTCAGGTCAACCATATCCTTACTGATTTCCATCGTGCTTGGTATATAATTTAGTGAAAAAGTGTGGTTAAATTTTCTTAATGTAACAGTGGATTTTCCTATTAATTCCATTTGATTTTTCCTCATGTATTTCAATGATCTGTTGGTAAGTTCATCAACATGTAGGAATGTTATCCCTTCTTGGAAAATTGGCCCTTTCTCACTATGTTGTGTACCTCTTTATCTTTGATAATTTCCCTTATCTGAGATTCTTTTGTCCTATGTTAATATAGTACTCCTACTTCATTTGGATTAGGGCTAACATGATATATCTTGATTCATTTCTTTAATTTTTAGCTGAGTTTATATATATAGGCATACCTCAGAAATATTGGGTGTTTCATTCCAAATCACCTCAATGAAACTAATGTCACAATGATGTGTACAATAGGATTATGTCTAAAAATAAATTTACATAGCTTACATAAAACTAATTTTTTTCTAAGAAATGGTAACCATCATTTGTGCTTCCAGCAAATCATAATCTCTTTTTTTTTTTTTTGGTAGAGGGTCTTGCCCTGATGTTGATGGCTACTGGTTTATCATGGTGGTGGTGGGTGAAGACTGGGTCACTGTGGCAATATCTTAAAAAAAGACAAAAATGAATTTGTCACATTGCTTGACTCTTCCTTTCACAAAATATTTCTCTGTACCATGTGATGCTGTCTGATACCCACAGTAGA
This sequence comes from Tamandua tetradactyla, assembly GCF_023851605.1. NCBI lineage: Eukaryota > Metazoa > Chordata > Mammalia > Pilosa > Myrmecophagidae > Tamandua > Tamandua tetradactyla. The sequence continues at coordinate 72,387,761 of NC_135335.1, read as the reverse complement.
ATTTCTTTCAAAATTGGAGTCGATTCTCTCAAACTGTGCCACTGTGTAGTCAAATATGTTTATGTAATATTCTGAAATCTTTCTTGTTATTTCAACAATATTCATAACATCTTAACCAGAAGTAGATTCCATCTCAAGAAAACATTTTCTTTCTCATCCATAAGAAGAAACCCCTAATCTGTTTAAGTTTTATCATGAGATTGCAGCAATTCAGTCCCACCTTCAAGCTCCATTTCTAATTGTGGTATTCTTGCTTTTTCCCTCACATCCTTAGTGGCTTCCTCCACTGAATCATTTAATCCTTCAAAGTCATTCATGAGGGTCAGAATTGACAACTTCTAAACTTTTTCTAATGTTGATATGTTGATATTTGGATCTCCAGCAGTGAATCATGAATGTTCTTACTAGCATTTAGAATGGGGAATCCTTATCAGAATGTTTTCAATTGGCTTTACCCAGATCAATCAGAGAACACCTAGCTATGGCAGTTATAGTCTTATTGAATGACCTGCTTAAATAATAAGGCTTTAAAGTCAAAATTTCTCCTTGATTCTTGGGCTGAAGAATGGATGTTTTATTAGCAGGCATGAAAACAGCATTATTCTCATTGAGTATCTCTGTCTGAGCTCTTGGGTGACCAGATGCATTGCCAATGAACAGCGATAATTTGGGAGGAATATTTTTTCTGAGCAGTAGGTCTCAACATAGAGCTTAAAATATTTGTTAAATTATGTTGTAAACAGATGTACTGTCATCGAGGTTTTATTGTTCCATTTATAGAACACAGGCAGAGTAGATATAGCATAATTCCTTAGAGCCCTAAGAATTTTGGAACGGTAAATGAGTATCGATTTCAACTTAAAATGACCAGCTGCATTAGCCTGTAATAAAAGAGGTAGACTGTCTTTTGAAGCTTTGAAGCCAAGTGTTGACTTTTCGTTTCTAGTTATGAAAGTCCTAGATGGCATTTTCTTCCAATAGAAGGCTGTTTCATCTACAATTAAAAAAACAACAACAAACTTTTGTGTAGTGTAGCCACCTTCATCAATTATCTTCATTAGATCTGGTTAACTTGCAGCAGCTTCTATATCAGCACTAACTGCTTCACCTTGCACTTTCATGTCATGGAAATGGTTTCTTTCCTTAAATCTTATGAACCAACCACCACTATCTTTAAATTTTTCTTCTGCAGCTTCCTTACCTCTCAGCCTTCATAGAATTGAAGAGAGGGCCTTGTTCTGGAGTATTTTTTGGTTTAAAAATATGATATACTTGACTTGATATCCAGACCACTAAAAGTTTCTCCATATCAGCAATAAGGCCACTTTGATTTCTTATGGTGTTACTGTGCAAGTTGCCAGAATGCAATATACCAGAACTGGAAAACTTTTAAAAAGAGAAAGCTAATAAGTTACAATTTTACAGTTCTAAGCCTTTGGAAATGTCCAAACTAAGGCATCCAGAGATAGATACTTTAATTCAAGAAAAGCCTTTGGGTCAGGAACACCTCTGTCAGCTGGGTAGTCATGTGGCTGGCATCTGCTGGTCCCTTGCTCCTTGGCTCTATTGCTTTCAGCCTCTATTCCTGTGGGGGTTCTTCACTTTACTTCTCCAGGGCCAGTTTTCATCTCTCAGCTTCCCTAAGCTCTCTCCAGGTTCTGGCTTGCTTAACATCTCATGGTAATGTCTGCTGGGCTCCAAGCACCTCCAAGCATCTATGTCTCTGTTCTCCATGTGTCTGCATCTGTGTCAGCTTTGATGTGATGTTTCTGTCCATTCTGAGGCTTCTGTAATTTCTGACTCTCTCCAAAATATCCCATCTTTTAAAGGATTCCAATAAATTAATCAAGACCCACCTGGAATGGGTGGAGTCACATCTCCATCTAATAAAATGCCATATCCACAATTGAGTGTGTCGTATCACTGTGGAGATAACCTAATAAAAACATTCTAACTTACATTATTGAGTCAAGATTAAAAGAAATGGCTGCCCTTGCAAGATGGAGTCAAGATAAAAATGTGGCTCTTCTGAGGTTCATAATATTTTCAAAACACATCATTTATGTGTTCACTGAAGTAGCACTTTTAATTTCCTTCAAGAACTTTGCCATTGCAACTTGGCTAACTAGTACAAGAAGACTAGCTTTTGGCCAATCTGAGCTTTGAACATGCCTTCCTCACTAAACTTAATCATTTCTAGCTTTTAATTTAAGGTGAGAGCTGTGTGACTCTTTCTTGTAGTTGAACACTTGGAAGCTATTGAAGGAAGTGCCCAGACTACTAATGAGCCCTTTAGATATAGTCTTTTTAGTCTGTTACTCTTTTTATTTCTAGCATTTCCCTTTGATTCTTTCTTAGACATTCCATCTTTTTTGTTAATTTTGTCCATCTTTTCTTGCATGTTGTCTACTTTTTCCATTAAAATCCTTCAAATGATAATCATACGTTTATTTAAATTATGTCTTATAATTCCAATACTGAAGTGAAAGCTGAGTCTGGTTTGATGTTCCCTTTGTGGTTTTCTCTTAATTTCTACCATGTCTTGTAATATTTATTGAAAACCAGACACGTTGTATTGGGTAATAGGAATTGAAATGAATTTCCCTAAAATGTGAGAATTTGTTTTAGTATGGTTAAGAATTGAGTAGTGTTTAGTATTTGCTGTAGTTCTATGTGTCAAAGACTTCAACTTATTCTAGTATCCTTGCTATTCTCTCCTCTCCTGACTTTGTATTCTTCCTTCAGCATTCTTCCTTAAAACAGTCTGCATCTTTCAACTCTTTCCATTGTAATTCACCATTGTTATGGGGAAGCTGTGTTAGTGTGCTTGCCAGTTATGGACAAGAGTAAGTATTCTACAATCTCATAATTGAGTCCCTGTTTGTCATTTGGCTGTGTTTCTAGACTCTGACATACACAAACATTCTACAATAGCATAGAGTCATTTTTCTCCTTCTTACATCAGACAAAAAGGCTAGAGGTCAGTAGAGTGTGAGGAATGCTTGACCTACAAGTAGGATCAGGCTGTTTTAAAGTGGTTTCCATCTCTACCCATCTGGAAAGTAAGCCTTTTTTTATAGTGAATGCTCTGAGCATATTTTTAAATGATCTTTTTTTCCCCAAACAGGCTACAGACACTAGGGGATCTTTCCTAGATCTTTTCCATCAGAACCTGCTTGTAAAACCCATGAAGTGTGGGGAACTCCCTATGTCTATGGACCCAGAAGTTTCTAACAGTAATATTAGACTACACTGTGCCTCCATAAATTAATCAAAACTACCACTAAACAGTTTCTAGTTTATAGCTCACACGCCGTCTGTTCCAGGTAAAAGATCTCAGCTGTGATTCTCTATATTTGAATGTTTTGCAAGATTTTGGAATATCTATTTGCCCTCTAACATCAGTTATATGATGGATCCAAGAAAATTGTTGCTTTCCAGTTTGCTGTATTTTTATTGGGTTAAAGATAGGAGTTGTGACTTCCAAGCTCTATACCTGTTGAATTTATAAAGGAAATAACCCCATAAGTGCTCTTTTTAAGAAACAATTCATTTAATTTAAATCTAAGGAGAAAACTTAAAAATATGAAAAACACAAAGAAAATGAATGAAATACTCAATGTCTGAGAAACCCTCCCCAACAAAATAAAACATCAAAGTATTATATATTTTCCTAGAATGCATAATGTAAACCAAACTATTAATATTTTAATTGCTGGAATTTGTTTTATCTTAGTAATACTTTACAGTTCTTAATTTAGTACACATGCAGATAATATAAATTGCACAAAAATATTTTTGGCTTTTAAACCAGGAAAATGGTGGGTATGAAAATCCACAAATATATGATTTTACTATAAGTTTTTTAGGGAAAAATTAAGGTAGTTGCAGTTAATTTCTATTAACAATAGGCTAAACTACTAATTATAACTTATTTAATAAAAATATATGAATCAGTACACAAAAAGAATATAGATTTTTATTATTAGGAAAAATGTTCTATGCACCTTCAACTGTTTTACACCTTGCTTTAATTTAAAAGGAAAAAATAGCTGGAGCTACTGTGAGATGGAAATATTTAGAAGTTACATATTTGTTGCTGAAGTAAGCACTGTGAAACAATGAAAAGTTTTCAAATGATCTATGTAGGATCTTGGATCCTGACATTTCTGTCTTTGGATTATTGAATTCCTGTATTAGTTAGGCTTCTTTAGAGAAACAGAATCAACAGGAAACACTCGCAAACACAAAGTTTATAAAAGTGTCTCATGCAACCATGGGAACGCAGAGTCCAAAATCTGCAGGGCAGGGCACAAAGACAACGATTCCAATGGACAGTCTGGACAAACTCCACAGGAGAGGCTCACCAGATGAAGCAGGAGGAGAGACTGTCTCTTCTGAATCCTTCTTAAAAGGCTTCCAGTGATTAGATTTAGCATCACTCATTGCAGAAGACACTCCCCTTGGCTGATTACAAATGGAAGCAGCTGTAGATGCAGCTGACATGGTCATGATTTAATTCTATGAAATGTCCTCATTGCAACAGACAGGCCAAAACTTGCCCAACCAAACAGGTACCACCACTTGGCCAAGTTGACACATGAAACTGACCATGACAGTCCACCCCTTGTTACTTGACAGCTGTATCACCTTAAACCATACCTAATTTCTAAATAAAAAACTATAGAACATACATTTTTTTCTTTCACCTAACAATACTCAACTGTACTGCATATAACTGAAAACACATTAAACCTCTCCAGCATAGGGTTCAAGTCCTTGGTTAATATTCATTCTTAAACTTGATATCTTACAACTTAAATAGTGTAACATGAACAGAACAGCATTACAGTCCTCGTTTCTGTAACTGATCACATGGTCATAGTTCATATTTATCACTACCTCCTTTACTACTCATTCCATGATCCCTTTACCCACAGCAAGCACTTCAGCTGGCCACAGTTCTTTGCCTTGGGGGTGACCCAAAACTTCATTCCTGAAGTTTCAGAGCCATTGGTAGTCCTACCTGGATTGGGTTATTGCAGTTTTCCATTGATTTTAATCACAAGGCATGGTAGTTCTAAAAGATACCCTAGGGGATTTCCTATATTCCAAGTAATCTCTTCTTTACCTCCATTGTGTAGTTGTAGTCCTATTTCCTCCTGATACTCAGGGTCAATTACCCCAGCCAATAATGTAATCCCCTGGCCCAAAGTGACCAGGTGGTAGTCTTAGATTCTAGTTTAACAGAATCATTGTTGTTTCTCCTGGTGGAAGCACTCCCCATTTTTAACTCAAACCTGTAGACCAGCAGAGCTCAGAGTCGCAGGCACAGGAAGCAAAAATGTTCCTATGGATCACTAGGGGTAATAGTGAGTCATACCACTCCTATTTCCAACCCTTGGTTCCTGGGCCTATGGATCCTGGTTATGGGAGAAACAGTACCATACAGCAGATGTTCTTTCAGAGCATACACAGCTTCCTGGAGAATATTACCCCATCCCTTCAAGATATTGACACCTAGTTGGCACTGTAATTGAGTTTTCAAAAGAGCATTCCAGCGTTCTATTCATCTAGCTGCTTCTGGATGATAGGGAACATGGTAAGACCAGAGAATTCCATGAGTATGTCCCAATTCCCACTGTGAAGTGTGTTCCTTGATCAGAAGCAATGTTGAGTGGAATACCGTGATGATGGATAAGATGTTCTTTAAGCCCATGGATGGTAGTTTTGGCGGAAGTATTGTGTGCAGGAAAAGCAAACCCATATACAGAGTATGTGTCTATTCCAGTTAGAACAAATTGCTGCCCCTTTCATGAATTGAGGGGACAAATTTAGTCAACCTTCCACCATGTAGCTGGCTGGTCACCTTGGGGAATGGTGCCATTTTGGGGGCTGAGTGTGGGTCTCTGCTGCTGGCAAATTGGGCACTCAGCAGTGATGAGTGATGACTCCAATTGCAGCTGCTGTTCCAGATGTGGTATCATTGCTTGAACTACTCAGTACATCACCTGGTACCTGGTATGCAGCTATTGATCTGGCAAATGCTTTTTTCTCAATAGTTGTTAGTAAGGACCACAGAAACAGTTTGCTTTCATCTGGCAAGGTCAGCAATATACTTTCACTGTCCCACTTCAGAAGAACTCTCCAGCCCTATGTCATAGTCTTGTCCACAGGAAACTTGACTGTTTCTTTCTCCCACATGACATCACGTTGGTCCATTATATCATGATATCATGTTAATTAGACCTAGTGAGCAAGAAGTATAAGCTACTCTAGATTTATTGGTAGGGCATTTGCATGTCAGAGGATGGGAGATAAATCCAGCAAAAATGCAGGGACTTTTCACCTCAGTGAAATTTCTAGGTGTCCAGTGTTGTGAGGCATGTCAAGATATCTCTTCTAATGTGAAAGTTGAGTTGCTTCATCTGGTTCCTCCTATGACCAAATAAGAGTCATAATGCCTAGTTTGTCTCTTTGGATTTTGTCAACAACATATTTCTCATTTGGGTGTGCAACTCTGGCCCATTTATTAAGTGACCAGAGAAGCAGCTAATTTTAAGTGGGGACCTGAAAAAGAGGAAGCTCTGGGACAGGTCCAGGCTGCTGTACAATCTGCTTTCCACTTGGACCATATGACCCAACAGATCTAATGGTGCTGAAAGTGTCAGTGCAAATAGAGATGCTGTCTGGAGCTTTTGGCAAGCCCCTAAAGGAGAATCACAATACGGACTCTTAAGATTTTGCAGCAAAGCCTTACTATCTGCTGCAGGTAACTACTCTTCTTTTGGGAAACAACTTTTGCCTGCTACTGTGCCTTAGTAGAGAGAGAGCACTTAAGCATAAACCACCAATTTACCATGAAACCTAATTGCCCATTATGAGCTGTGTTTTGTCTGACTCACCAAGTCATATCATTGGGTGTGCACAGAAGCACTCCATCATAGAATGGAAATGGTAGCTTAGAGATAGGCCTTGGAGGCACAAGTAAGTTACATGAAGTGGCCCAAATGCCCATGGTCTGAACTCTTGCTATATTGCCTTCTTTTTCCCAGACCTTCTAAGGAGTTCCTTACAGTGAATTAACTGAGGAAGAGAAAACTAGGGCCTGGTTTATAGATGATTCTGCATGATATGAAGGTCCCACCAAAAAGTGGACAGCTGTAGTACCATAACCCCTTTCTGGGATGTCCTTAAGGGACAGTGGTGAAGGCAAATCCTCTAAGTGGGCAGAACTTCAAGAAGTGCATCTAGTTGTTCACTTTGCTTGGAAAGGGAACTGACCAGAGATGCATCTGTATACAACTCATGGGTTGTTGCTGATGGTTTGGCTGAATGGTCAGGGGCTTGGAAGGAGCATAGCTGGACACTCAGTGACAAAAAGGTCTGGGGAAGAGGTATGTGAATAGATCTTTCTGAGTGGACAAAGAATATGAAGATATTTATGTCCCATGTGAATGCTCACCAGAGGATGACTTCCAGCTGAGGAAAGCTTTAATAATAAAGAAGATAAGATGACCTGTTCTATGGATATAAGTCATCCTCTTCCCTCAGCCATTCCTGCCATTACCCAATGGGTTCATGAAAAAACTGGTCATGGTGCTAGGGATGGAGATTATGCATGGGCTCATCAACATGGATGTCCACTCACAAAGGCTGACTTGGCTATGGCCACTGCTGAATGACCAATCTGCCAGCAGCAGAGACATACACTCAGTCCCAGAGATGGCACCATTCACTGAGGTTATCAGCCTGTTACATGGTGGCAAGTTGATTACTTTGGACCACTTCCATCATGGAAGGGACAGCAATTAGTTATAACTGGAATAAACACATACTCCAAATGTGGGTTGACTTCCCTTTATTCAATGCTTCCACAAAAACTACCATTTAGGGACTATGGAATAACTTATCTACTATCATGGTGTTCCACACAGCATTGCTTCTGATCAAGGATCCCACTTCACAGCAAATGGGAATGGGCACATGCTCATGGAATTCTCTAGTCTTACCATGTTCGCTATCGTCCAGAAGCAGCTGGTTTGACAGAATGCTGGAATGACCATTTGAAGACCCAATTATGGTGCCAACTAGGTGGCAATACCTTGCAAGCCTGGAGCAATGTTCTCCAGGAGGCTGTGAGTGTTCTGTATCAGCATCCACCCTATGGTGCTGTTTCCCCATAGGCAAGATTCATGAGTCCAAGAATCATTATGTGGAAATGGGAGTGGCATTACTCACTATTGTCCTTAGTGATCCACTAGAAAAAGTTTTTTCTTCCTGTCCCTGAAATCTTCCAAAAGAAGGAGTGCTCCTACCAAGAGAAACAACAATAATTCCATTGACTGGAAGTTAAGACTGCTGCTTGGCCACTTTGGACTTCTCATGCCATTGAATCAATAGGCACAAAAAGGAATTACTATTCTGTCTGGGGTGATTGATCCTAAATATCAAGATGGAGTAGGACTGCAACCACACAAAGAAGAGTTCTCCTCTACTACAGGAGATATTTTAGGGCATCTCTTAGTAGTTCCATGCTCTGTGGTTAAAGTCAATGGATAACTGCAACAACCCAATCCAAGTAGGACTACCAGAGGGCCTAGAAACTTCAGGAATAAAGACTTGGGTCACCTCACCTGACAAAGTACCATGTCCAACTGAAGTGCTTACTGTAGGTAAAGGAAACATGGAATGGGTAGTAGAAGAAGGTAGTGATAAATATGAACTACAACCACAAGATTGGTTACAGAAATGAGGACTGTGATTGTATGAATATTTCTTTACTGTTTTGTTATGAGTATGTTTGCATTTGTACACAAACAAATATCTTGTTTTCTCCTTATCAAGTTGTGTTGTTCACGTTATGTCATTTAAGACAGGGATATGAAGTTTTAGAGTGAATGTTATCTAAAGACTTGTATTCTATTCTGGAGAGATGTAGTGCATTTCTGGTTGTATGAAGGACAGTTGAGTATTGTTAGACAAAACATATGTCTGTTATTGTGTTCTATTTGTAAATTAAGCATTTTTCAAAATTATGTGTATAGCTGTCAAGCTGACAAGGGAAAGAGTATGATGGTTAGTTTCTGGTGTCAACTTGGGCAAATTATCAGCAGTGGCCTGACCTCTGCTGCAAGAATATTTTGTGGCTGGTTGATAAGCTGGAAGGCTGGTATATTAAATCCTCAATAAGTCGGTTGCATCTGTGGCTGATTACATCTATGAGCAACTAAAGGTGTGTCGTCCATAAATGAGTAATCCAATCAGTTGAAGGCTTTTAAGGAAGAAGAGAGACTTTCACTGCTCTTCAGCTAGTGAGCCTCTCCTGTGGAGTTTATCCAGACCTTTCATCAGAACTCCCAGCTTCACAGTCAACCCTACAGATTTTTGACACTTCCATTTTCATGGTTGTGTGAAAAACCTTTATAAATCTCATACTACAAATATCTCCTGTTAGTTCTCTTTGTCTAGAGAACCCTAATACACTTATTAAGTTTTTTTTTTTCAGAAATTTAAAAGCTTCACATTGTTCCAATCTCAGAGAAACTCTGAAACCCCAAAATACCCAACTCTCTAAGAACAACAATCAATTTCATCAGTATCATCTTTTTTCCCCTTAATACAACATGCTTTTTCAGCTGTAAAGCAGTTAAAGGTCACCACCCTGATATCCTTCAAAATCAAGAAATAATTATCAAATGAGAAGCAGGAATTTTAATTGAGAAATTAAGACTTAAGGGATGATTTTGATTACTGAATCATTATATGAATATTCATTTTTCCTTTCTGGGATATTGGAGTGGACAGAGGGAAATACCTGAAAATTTTAAATTGTAATCCGGTTGCCTTGATCTCTGATAATAATTGTATAGCTTTTATCTTCTCCCTCTGTAATCATAAAAACCTTGCAACTGACCTTCACTTGTAATCATTTTTCCAGTTTTTCAACTTTAGAGTCTTGTATTCACAAAAGACAACACCTAATATTTATTAACAAGGGCCTTGGGTTAGCCCAGAATCAATCCACCCCAAATCCAAAGTTATATTGAAATCTGAGACTGAATAAACAAAATGGGCCCACCTGACATGTGCAATAGCTTAGATTTTGTCCTACAAGTCACCTGTACTTCATTATAATACTAAAAATCACATCCATCATCATATTAAGGCTGCCATTTTCTTACCTACATTCTGTTACTCAGCATATAATCAAACTGCACATGCTTAATAATTAGATCACATCTAATTACTGGGCATCTGGGGCTACTGTGCTCATTATCTGAAAACCTGCCTATCTTTTAATTCTATAAAACTTTCAGAATTATTGCAGTTCAGGAAAACAGATTTTGGGCTGATAGGCTATATGATTTCTTGCTATACCTAGTAATAAACTCTTTCTCTGTTTGAAATCCTGCTGTTACAGAAATCGGTCATTTGAGTACATCAACAGCCTTTGTCCAATAACAATAACAGTAACTCAGGACACTATTCAAAGCCCCAGACCAGAATTCCAAGTCCTAGTTCCCACTTCCAGAATGATGTTGCATACTCTAACAACTCCTGCTTTGAATTTGGTAGGACTGTATATATTTGGTACTCAAGATACAATATTTAGTTTCTGTTTGTTAATTGGTAAGTTATTTAGAAATATAATGTGCTAAGTCTCTGTTTTAATTGTTAATTGGTATATTGTTTAAATATATTATAAATGTTAAGTAGGTGTTTTAATTATTAATTGGTGTGCCCCCAATATGGCACCATTCCCTGAGGTAATCAAGCTGCTACACAGTGGCTGGTTGATTACATTGGACCACTCCCATTATGGAAGGGGCGGCAATTTTTCTAACTGAAATAGACACATATTCTGCATATGAGTTTGCTTTCCCTGCATGCAATGCTTCTGTCAAAACTACCATCTGTGGACCTATAGAATGCCTTATCCATTATTATGATATTTTACACAACATTACTTCTGATCAAGGAAACCTCTTCACAGTAAATGAAGGGCAGAAATGAGCACATGCTTATGGCATTTTCTGGTCCTACCATGTTCCCCATCATCCAGAGGCAGCTGGATTGAGCTATCAATTGTGGTGCCAGCTAGATGGCAATTCCTTGCAGATCTGGGGTGATGTTCTCTGGGAGGCTGTGTATGCTCTGAATCAGCATCCACAGTATGATGCTGTTTTTCCCATAGCTAGGACCTATGGGTTCAGGAACCAAGGGGTGGAAATGGGGGTAGCACCACCCACTGTTACCCCTAGTGATACATTATGAAAAATTTTGCTTCCTGTCCCTGTGATTTTGAACTCTGCTGGTCTATAGGTTTTAGTTCCAGAAGAGGGAGTGCTTCCACCCAGAGAAATAACAATGATTCCATTGAACTGGAATATAAGGCTGACACCTGGTTACTTTGGGCTACTCATGCCCCCTCATTCAACAAGCCAAGAAGGTGATTACTTAACTGGCTGTGGTGATTGACCCTGACTGTAAGGGAGAAATAGGACTGCAACTACACAATGGAGGTAAAGAATAGTTTTCCTGGAATATAGGAGATCCTGTCAGGTGTCTCTTAGTACTACTATGCCCTCTGATTAAAATCAATGGAAAACTGCAACACCTCATTCCAAGCAGGGCTACCAATGGCTCTGACACTTCAGGAATAAAGATTTGGGTCACCCCACCACGCAAAGAACTATGGCCAGTTGAAATGCTTTATGTGGGTAAAGGGAACATGGAATGGGTAGTGGAAGAAGGTAATGATAAACATGAACTACAATCACACGATCAGTTACAGAAATAAGGACTGTAATAATATGAATATTTCTTCCTTGCTCTTTAATTTGTATCCATGCATTTATAAGTAAATAAAATATGCTTTTCCCCATTTTTTACCCCCTTTATCATATGACATAAACTGTTTTGTCCATGTTACAGTATTTAAGTTGTAAGATATCAAGATTAGAAGTGAATCTTGATATCACTTGCACCCTATTCTGGAGAGATTTAATGCATTTCCTGTTGTATGTGAGACAGTTGAATATTGTTAGGCAATAAAAAATGTGTCTGTTATTTTTCTCTATTTAAAGATTAAGTATGATTTGAGGTGATGCGTATAGCTGCTAAGTTGACAAGGGATGGACTGTCATGGTCAGGTTCACGTGACAACTTGGCCAATTAACAGTGCCCAGTTACTTGATTGGGCAAGCGCTAGCCTATCTGTTTCTATGAAGACATTTCATGGGCTTAAATCATGACCATGTTGGTGGCATCCACAGCTAATTGCATTTGCAATCAGCTAAGGGGTGTGTCTCCTGCAATGACTGATGTTTAATCTAATCACTGGAAGGATGTTAAGGAGGGCTCAGAAGAGTCAATCACTCTTCCTGCTTCAGCTAGCCAGCCTCTTCTGAGAGTTTATTGAGGACCTTCATTGGAACTACAGATCTTGGACTCTTACATGCCCACAGTTGCCCAAGCAATCTCTCCTGAGACTTCATCAAGGACCTTCATTGGAATTGCCAACTTGTGGCCTGCCCTACAGACCTTGGGGTCTACATCCTCATGGTTACATGAAACACTTTTATACATTTTATATTTACAGATATTTCCTGTTGATTCTGTTTCTCTAGACAACCCTAGCTAATACGTAAAGCAATGTTGATCTTCCTCAAGATTTATCCAATAAGCCTGTTGCTGCATTTCATCCTTCTGGTTTTTGACCATGTCAATAGAAAGAATTCAAGAGCTCATTACAGCATATAGTAAGCAAGCAGAAAATGTTTCAGATGCACATATTAGAAGACACATGAGCACTCTCACAAGAAAGAACTGAGGGAGGTGAGAGGCAATAGGCAATGCAAGGCCATTTGCTTTTATAGATTAGTTTTACTTATTCTCCCTTCCCCTTTATTTGTTTAAAGCTTTTTCTTGTATCCTCCCTTCTCTGCAGGGGGTGCCTGGTGGTAAATAGTGCATTTGGATAGGCTGGTTGGCTCTACCCTTCTCAGTAGATGACTGCCCAAGTGGGTGCTATTTGGCTCCACCCTTCTCTGTAGATGTCTCACTGAAGTGGAACTTCATTTGACTTCAGATGGGTCTGCTCCTGCTGGGTGTTTCCTATAAGTGGATAGCACCTGGAAAGGTTGTCTGTCTAGGAAACAGACCAACCTGACCTTGATTAACTGTCCTTGCTTAAGGGCTCCTTTATGTTTTTCTTTTTCTTTTTCTTTTTCTTTCCCCTCTTTCCTTACTCTAGCCTGCCTCAAATTCTCAAATTCCCCCTCAGAGAATTTTCACCTCTTAATCTTAAAGGGTGCTGAAGGAGGAAGTTCTGTTTGCTGTAGCTGCTGCTGGCTTGTCAGGGGATATAGGACCTGACTAATGGGGTGTAGAACTTTCTGGTTATCTCAGTTAAGTTGAGAGGGGAGAAGTCTGGAGGGGTGATTAGAATGACTGAAAATCTTCACATCAGCACTGATTTAGTGTGAAAAGTTTTTAGTCTTATTTCTCTTTTAAAGCCTGTTCATTGAAAGATGAAGTTTTGGCTTACAACTGACTGTACATTTAGAGGAGCCTTAGAGTAAAAAAGTATAACTGACAAGTACATTTTATTGTTCCCAAAATTTGTAACTTTTAATATTATACAGATCAGTATTAGGAGAGAAACAATTTCTAAATATATAAATTACATTTTACCAATGCAAATTTAGCTAACAGAAGGATAGAAAAGCTCTTTTAATTATTGTAATACCTCTTAAGACTTTTATGGTAATATATAAACTATTTTAGCACTTTAATTTTACAAGGTGGGAGAACAAATCTTTTGTAAGTGTTAGTCCTTTAAGAGTCAGAAGACTTATTTTCTGAAAAAAAGGGTGACAATAGGTAATGTCGGGACACTTATTTTTGTAGATTAGTTTTACTTATCTCCCCCTCCCCCTTCCTTATTCGGTATTTCTTCTACAACCCTCCATTCTCTCTAGGGCAGCACCTCATAGTAGATAGGGTATTTGGATGGGTTGGTTGTGTCTACCCTTCTCCATAGATGATTACTCAGGTTGCAATCGTTTGGCTTCAGATAGGTTGGCTGCCACTGTATGCTTCCCATAAGTGTGTAGCCCCAGGCAGGTCATCTTTCTAGGGAATGGGCTCTCCTGACCTTGATTAACCATCCTTGCTTAAGCACTCATATATTTTTTTTTCTCTTTCCCCTCCCTCAATGTTAAAGCCTGGCTCAACCCCTCTTTGTCGTAGTCTTCTAACAACTCAAGTCCCAGCAGGACCCTGAGTGACATAAAGGAAAATATGCCCACACCAAAAGAACTGCATGATTTTTCCAATTTATATAGACACAAATATGGATATTATGTGGTAATAAATAGGAAGAGTGTGGGATAATAGTGGAAAGAATGTAAAGTTGTATCAAGCTGAATTTACAGATATAGACTGGCTAAGCAGAGATTCCAGATTCAATGTTGTAACTCAAGGATTTACAAAGTATTTTTGGCTGGGTGACTGAAATATGGTCCAAAAGGTGATGAAGTTGGAATACTATATATATCTTGGTATATTGTAGGGGAAAGTATACAGATGCTTAAGGAGATTGGAAAGTTAGAGTAGTTTTATCATGTTAGCCAGACACCCAGGAGGTGCCACTAGACAAATATTTTACCAGGACTGTAAGACATAAATTTGAGAGGGAAACTAGAGCATAATTCAAGAAATTCCTGATAGTTCTTTTTGTATCTATAAGTTAAAGTTGGAACTGTAGCCACTGAAAAGGGATATCTAAATGCAATGAGAATAATTGGGTCTCAAAGTCGCAGTGATGATCCCCACCACATCTCCACCACATTCAATTTTCCTATTTGGACCATGCAGGAAACAGAAGAATCTTGGAGATGACAGTGGATTGTCATAAACAACCAGATGGTGTATCCAATTGCAGCTGCTGCTCCAGAAATGGTATCACTGCTTGAGGAAATTAACACATCTCCTGTATCTGATATGCAATTATTGATCTTGAAAATACTTTTTTTTTGTCACTACCTATTATTAACAGGACACCAGAAGAAACTTGATTTCAGCTGTTAAACCTAACAATACACATTCACCTCAGGGATATATCAATCTTCCAGCCCTGCATCATAACACAGTCTACAAGGAATTGATTGTCTTCCCCTTCCACAAAACATCACACTTGTCCATTTTATTGATGGCAGTATGGCATGGTTCTAATGAGTAATCAGCAGCAACTGATGTACAGTTATTGGCAAAATATCTTGTGTCAGTGTTTGGAAAATAAATCTGACAATAATTCAGTGACCTTTCACATCAGTGAAATTTTGGGGCATTAAGTTATATGGGGAACATCAAGATATCTCTTCAAAAATGTTGTATAAGCTGTTGCCTCTGGCCCATCCTGCAACTAAAAGAAGCATGATGCTTAGTGGGTCACTTTGTATTTTGGAAGTAACATATTCCTCATTTATGTGTGTTACTCTGACCCATTTACTGAATAACTCGAAAAGCTGTTCATTTTGAGTGGGGACCAGAACAAGAGAAGACTCTGCCACCAGTCCAGGCTGCCATGCAAGCTGCTCTGCTACTTGAGCTTTATGATCCAGCAGATCCAATGCTGCTTCACATGTCAGTGGCAGATAGAAATGTTGTTTGGAGCCTGCAGCAGGCTCTGTTGATGAGTTTCATCTCAGACTCTTAGAACTTTGGAGCAAAGTCTTGTCACTTTCTTCAGATAACTGCTCTCCTTTACGATGTAGCTACTAGTGAGGCCTAATGCTTAACCATGGGCCACCATGTTGCCATGCAATCTGATCTGTCCATCATGAACTTAATGCTGTGTAACAACCAAGTCAAAGAATTGAGTTTGTACTGCAGCACTCTCAAATCAAATGGAAGTGGCATATACAAGATTAGACTGGAGGAAGCCTTAAAGGCACAAGTAAGTTAACAAGAGGAAGAAGCCTAAATGCCCATGGCCCTCATTCCAGCTATGTTCACTTCTCTCTTCCAACCCACATTATAGCCCATTGTGGAGTTCCTGCCAACCAGTTACTGAGAAAGAAAATGCAGGCCTAGTTTACAACTGGTTCTGCATAATATGCAAATGCCACCCCAAAGTAGGCAACCGTACCACCACAGTTGCTTTTTGGGACATCCCTGAAGGGTAATGAAAAGGGGAAATCCTTCCAGTGGGAAGAACATCCAGTAATGTGTCTCCTCTCTCATTTTTCTGGGAAGCAAAAATGTCCACAGATATGAATGTGTACTGTTTGATGTGGCCAACTGTTTGGCTGGATAGTCAGGGGTATGAAATGATTGGACAATTGTGACAAGAATGTCTAGGGGAGAAGTATTTTGGTAAAGCTCTATGAATGTATGCATAATGTGGAGAAATTTGTGTCCAATGAAAATGGTTACAAGAGGGTGACCTTTGTAGAGGAGGATTTTAATAATTAAGTGAATAAGTTGACCAATACTGTGGATACAAGTTGGTTTATTTCCTGAGGTCTTTCTTTCATTGTCCAATAGGCTCATGGACAAAGTGACCTTGGTGTCAGGGATGGATACCATGCCTGGGCCTAGACAATGGACTTCCACTCACCAAGGCCAACCTGGCTACAACCATGGCTAAACAACTTATAAATGATTGAAGTGACTGAGCCATAGAATGAAGGTTTTGCAAGTTTCTACCAATGTCAGGCTGTAGCTGACTTGTACCATCTCACATGAACCAGATTGCTTTGGCCAACTATAGTATGTTAGGAGACATGATATGAGCTTTTGCTTAAAATATGCCTGTGTAGTTTAGCTTAGCTTGGCTCTTTTTTTTTTTTTTTTCAACTTTGAAAAGAGCATAACCTAGGTGCTGTTTATTTCATAATACCTGACAGTAGGGGAAAAAACCCTATAAACCCAATCTACACCCATGAGTAAGAAAAAGAAATACTTGTTGTTGTAAACCTTTAAGGTTATTGGTGTATTTGTTGTAAAGCATTATCTTTGCAGAATTGTAACTGATTACCTAAAGCTTCTGAAAAGGAAATGTGGGAAAATATGAATGTTTAAAGAAGAGCTATAGATAAAGAAATTCTGGTAATGCAATCTCAAGCTCTAACATGGGATATAGTACAAATGAGTGTTATAAATTATTGAATGTTTGCCATATCCCAGAGCAATTCCAAATGCTTTTATGTATTAATAAACAAGCTCGGTTTTGTTTGATGTTTTCATTTTATATCTTTTTCTACCATATTATACCTGACTGTGTATTTATATAGAAGTTGGGACACTTATAAGAACCATGAAATAGTTCTTTTTAATACTCAATATGTCAAAATTTTAAAATGTATTTGGTTATCTTAATTATTTTCTTCACCGTTTTCCTCTATCCTTCTGTGTTTATTCTTTTATTATTTAATTATCCTCCTTTTACTTGAGAACTCAATTAAAATTTATAAGATGCATCATTGTTTCATTAAAAGTAAAATAAAATGGAAATGTTTTCCACATCGTAAATAATGGAAGGATTTTAGAATTCTTCAAAGATTTTACTCCAATCATTTCAACCCTTACCTTTTGCTTTTTATTAGCTTTATAGTTTTGGTGAAGTTTTACAAGACATGATTATTCCTTTAAATAGTAAAAATTCATTTTGATCTATCCTCATATTTACTAGACATATTGATCTCCATGACTTCCTCTATCTCCATGTTTCCATCTGCTATTGTTTTCTAATGACTGTGAAGTTTCTTGTAGCTTTTTCTTTAATCAGGATGTTATAAAGCTGATTTATCCCAATATTTATTTTCTAAAAATAAATTCGCCTTCATTTTTTACACGTATTTTCACAGGGTGTTGAATTCTAGGTCAGCAATTTGAAGATGTAAGTCCGTTGTCTGATTGCTTCTAGCATTTCTTTGTGGAAGTCTTCCTTTGAAGGCAATATTATGCCTTTTATTCTAGCTACTTTTATGTTTTCCTGGCTGCTTTTATGACCTCTTTGTCTTTGCTTCTGGAAGTTTTACTATGATATTTTTGTTTCTGCTTCCCACCTCCATTTTGCTTTGCTTTCAGTTATTTTCTTTTAGCATGCCTGATTATTTTTGCATTAGACTTAGAAATTGTATGAAACACTGGAAGACAGTTTGAAACTCTAGCTGATTGTTTCTTTATCCAAAACTATTTGCTCCATGAAACTATAAAAGAGGAGGCAGATTGCCTTAAAATAAACTGCGACTGACCAGAATCGAAGCTGGCTTTAGTTGAGTGATGGCCTATTTACTGTTTATTCTAAGACATATGCCTTCAGAGTTCCAACTGAAATTATGGTGTGTAATCCATGGCCCTACTCCAAGGTTGCCTTAAATTCCATTGTATGTCTTCTTCTCAATCCTTTGCAATTATCAAAAATTGTACAAAGTTCTGGTAAGTTTCTTAGCATCTCAGCTTCATGTATCTATTCAGATTCTTAGATTCTCATCTTCTTCAGCAGACATCCTTAAATGGAAAAGCGATACCAAGAATATACCTCATATCTCTGAACTTTCCTTCTCTAGGAAAGTGGACTGTTAGTCTCCAGTGCTGTGGAAGCTGTATCTTGGCTTCAAAATGAGGTATCTAAATATTTTATGCTGTTTTTTTAATCTGTTCCCACTTAGAGGTTTGTCCCATTGCTTCAGGTGGTATTCACTCTCCTTTAGCTTTGACTGTGCAAATCAAAGAAACTAAAAAAATATAAAATCACAACATAGAAATAAGGTCAGATAATAAAAGTGTGTAGTTTCTACATTTTGGTGTAATGTACATTGTATGGTAGTATGGAATAGATGTTTTTCCATTGTAAAATTAGATTCATGATAAAATGTAGAACATCAATTGTGTAGCTTTAAAGAATACAATTACAATTCTGAAGTATACAATAAATATTTAATGCCTATTGAAATAATGACTTCTTATAAACTAAATGCATACTAGATCCACATCTGAGCAGTCTAATTTCAGTCATTTCTTTTCTGCCTACCTCTTAGTGTCAACACCTGCTCCACAAATAAATGGCTTGGTCACAAAAGATAGATTTAATATATAACTTGTGCAAAATAGACGCCTAGTAATTGTTTCTTGAAATAAATCATTCATGTTTTTTTGTTAAATTCAGTTCTTTCTACAGTGAGCTCCTTCTGCTTTACCTCATGACTTAACCTTGAATCAGAGATTTAAGCTTACTTCCTGTCTCATAGTTTTCTCCTTAGCAAATACTTGATAAGTATTTATTAAAGGAATCAATGGAAAATTTAAGTGAAAAGAACAAGATTCTTTCCTATGAGTAGTGCACTAGTTCAGATTCTTGGATGCAAGCAACAGAAATTGTTTTGCTGAAAATAAATTATGCTATTTGAATGATGCTGATTATGAAAATATTCACAGAATAAACATAAACTTTTGATTATAACAAATTGTAACAAAATCCAGTAAGAGAGCATTGTGGAGATAGTATATCTGAATATATATAACCACGTGTCCAGCTCCATACTAAGGATATTCTTACCAAGATCAGGTTGGATGGGTAGTGTCAGTCTCTTCAAAAATTGTAAAGACTATTACCAAAAGAAAAGGAAACAATTGTTTGGCAAGCAAAAGCAGTGAGAACTGAGATTCAAGAGTACAAGCTGTGCAATTACTTTTCCCAACGACAAATTATGACCTAAGAAAATAATAGATTTGTGAACTTTGGCAAGGCTTTATACATACAGATTCATAGAATGTCAATAATAATAATAAAAATCACTATTTTACAGGAATTCTGTGTATTTTAAATAAATTGATAGATATAAGGCTTAGATCAGTGCTTGGCACATAATAACTACTTAACAAATTATAATTTATAACATTATTTATGCCTTTTTTATTCTCCTGACTTTACGTATATTTTCCCAATTTCCTCTTCATGATTTAAGTTCATTAAATTTAATACACCTTCTAGTAGCATCCAGGAATACCCAATATTTAAAAATTTAGGTGCCATAATCTGATTAGGTTGCAATAGTATGTTTGCCACTTAATTGCTATGGAATGTTGGGCAAACCACAAACCTTCTGAGGCAACGTTTCATCTGTAACTGAAAATAATCCCCCTCAAAAAGAATTTTGAAAGGACTAAATAAGATAATATAAGTAAAGTCTCTGACATTCACAAATTCTTTAAAACATCTATTATGTAATTTTTCTTATGAATAAAAAGTATAAAAATCTTCACAAAATATACCTATAATAAATTAGAAGCCCGATAAGTGTGCAGAAAACTGTAAATAAGCATGGGAGTACATTCACGCTTCAAATTCAGGGTAGTTGGACACATTTCTTTATTTTCTTAACTTTATACTCCTTAAGCATATGCAGGTATAAAATCTCCACAGGTTTATTCTCTTTAAATCCAAATACATTTTTATATAATAGCCTATTGATAAATTTTAGTCTAATAATAGACTTAAATGACTCACAAGTTGAAGTGTTTTCTAAGTGTATGTGTATTAAAGATTTGCATTGCAATTAACAAGATAAATAGATATGCTTATATCTTTAATCCTAGACTAATATTTAATCTAGAATGTGTTAAAAACACAGTGGATCTATTTTAGAGATGATACAATATAGCTGGAATCCTGAAACCACAATTGATCAGGTATGTGACTATGGGCAAACTACTTAAAATTCTTCAAACATCATTTAATTCACCTATAAAATGCAATGATAATGGAATTTATGGCATAGAATTTATAAGGAGCATTATGTGGGATAACATTTTTACATTTCATAATGCCTGGCATATGCTAACAGCATACTTAATCTACATCATGTTAAATATTTCCTTTAATATTTAATTCAATTATTATATATTCCAAATTAGTTACTTAATAATCTAAGATGTAAATATAATTAAATTGTATTATTAATTGCCAGTATGGTAATTCACTGGTGCTTGCAGTTGCTTTGTTCAGTAAGCAAACTCTTTGTGCCGGTTTGAATCTGTGGTGGACCCCAGAAAAGCCATGTCCTTCAATCCTCATTCTGTATTTCTGGGTGGGAGCATTTTGATTGTTCCCATGGAGATGTGCCCCATCCAATTGTGGGTGATAACTTTTGATTAGATGATTTCCCCATGAAGGTATGTCTCCACCCATTGAAGGTGGAGCTGCTTACTGGAATTTTTAAAAGAGGAAACATTTTAGATAAACTGAGAACTGAACTCTTGGATGTAAAGAAATGAAAAAATTATGTTCTGGAAAATTCTGGGCTTCCAGGAGGGGAGACCGTAGACAGTAGTGCCTCACATGAGGATTTGGCCAAATGTGGAACCAGTCAGCCATTTCAGAGAAAGCCAGGATTGGACATGGAGTTATCTGGGAAAGATTTTTGGAAACTCCTTATGTCTGATGAGCATGATCCAAGGCTACTACATAGAAAGCCAACAAGAGTGTTGCGGGATCTGTATAAAGAGAACCACTGCCAGTTGGGACTGAGAGGGACAGAAAAGGGACACATTGGAGGAAAAATAACTTCAGAGGTAGAGCCAAGGAGGCTGGGGTCTCAAGTCAAGAAGCCTCCGACCAGGAGAACAGACCCACCGAAGCATGTGGAGAGGGTGAGTTTGCCCCAAACACAGAGGGTGGACCTTCTACCTCCTTGCACTGGAAGGGTTATGCCACCTCAAGCCTTGGAGAGGGTGACACACATTCCTTGGGGGTTGGGAAGAGCCTGGCTGCCACCACATGGAGGGACTGAGCATGTGCCCCGGAGATAGCAGAGAGCCCAGGTGCAGCCCTGATCCTTGGAGAGGGTGGAGCTGAGAAAAATGTGGCTTCCCCAATGTCCCCTAAGGCTGCATTCAGAGAGAGGCAAACCACCGTGTAGGCCTTTGGAAAGGGTGAGACTGCCACTTTCTAAACCCCTGAAGATAAATGACTCTCAGACTTTGAAATCTAATGGATTTTTCCCTGCAGGTTTTCAAAACCTGTGACCCCTGTGTTCCTTCCAATGCCTCCCTATGGAAATGGATATATGTATCCTATGAATGTTCCTCTTTTGTATGTTGACAGTAAATAACTTGTTCTGAGTTTTACAGATCCAGAGCCAGAGGAGAATTTTGCCTTAGGACAGACCATGCCTGTAACTGATTTTGATGAGATTTTATACTGTTTCTAACTTTGTATTGTAATTGAAATGGTTTAAGGATTTCTGATACAGTTTATGGAATGAATGCATTATGCATTTGGAAAGAACATGTCTTTCGGGGGTTCAAATGGTGGAATGTGCCAGTTTAAATCTGTGGCGGACCCCAGAAAAGCCATGTCCTTTAGTCTTCATTCAATATTGCTGGGTGGGAGCATTTTGATTGTTTCCATGGAGATGTGAACTACCGAATTGTAGGTGGTAAATTTTGATTAGATGATTTCCATGGAGGTGTATCTCTACCCATTGAAGGTGGAATCCTTTAGAAGAGGAAATATTTTGAAGAGAGTCCCTTTTGTAGAGTCACAAGAAAGCCAGCAGACATTGCCATGTTCGCCGTGTGCCCTTCCAACTGAGAGAGAAACATTGAACATCATTGTCCTTCTTGAAACAAGGTATCTTTCCATGGATGACTTAAATTGGGCAATTCTATAGACTTGCTTTAATTGAAACATTTTCTCAGCCTTAAAACTGTAAGCTACCAACTTACTAAATTCCCCTTCTTAAGAGTCATTCTGTTTCTGGTATATTGCATTCAAGCAGCTAGCAAACTAGAACACCCTTTCTACTCTATTCTAATGGAAGCTGCAGCCCAATACACACATCTTTACATTATAAATCTCAAGTTCCAAATACTAGCATAGATCTAATTTCAGACAAAATTGGAATTCTGCAGCATGGGCCTATCAAGCAGAGATATTTTATTCTTTCATAAATGTATATAAATGCCACATATGCAATCTTGCTTTCCTCATATCTCAGATGGATAATGTTAGTAGATGCTTACTGTTGTTACTCACTCTTGTAAATATTTACATTTAAGTGTAAATTTAATGGATGAGTAGCTCTACTGTAGCAATTTGACTTGAATTAGGTAGACATGAATTAACTGTTAAAGATCAAGAGTAGTTGCTTGTATGCTGTTCAATGCACAGGGGTAAAAAAAGGCATCTGATTTAAGTAAAACAGTAGCATTCGAAAAAAAATCTAGCATTTGAACTCACAATGAAGGTTCTAAATGTCAGTAACTCATTGAATCAGGTGAACCATTTTATACTTGACAACTTTAAAGCATGTTAAACCACAGGAAATTGAAACATTAAACTTTCTGGTACTTAAAAGCTCTGATGGCCCTAGCAAATCACCATAGGATTTTTCAGATGACACATTACAGCTCATAACCCATATACCTGAAAGTTGAAGAAGCTGAGGATTTAGTTGTTGCTGCTTTTGTTTTAATGCTCGGTGTTCTGTTGTTTTTTTCCAGCCATTTGTACTTGCACATGGAAATGTATGCCTCTAAAATGTGCTTACTCTCACAGAGAGAGAATTTAAGAAATTAATACATTAGAATCCAAACTATTAAAAATAATGCATAAGAAAATATCTGTTTCTACTATTTTGGATAGACCTAATATAAATTCTGGCATCTTGTCTGCTGCAATCTGAGTCAAGTACAATTCAATAATGGAAAAAATGAATGCATTTCTTAAAAAGAGTTTTGCATATCTGTAATTATTATAGATAATAAATGTTATGAATTGAAGAGTCCCTAAAAAAAGATGCTTTATGTATCATTTTCCTATTCATTTAATTGAATATTCATTTATCTGAAGGCATTATTATTATCATTATCACCATTTATCATCAACATACCATCATATAAGAGATTTTTAAATATTTTAATAAAAATTCTAAAACCTCATGTCATTAATTACAAAGAGGAAAGATCATATAGTTCATCTCATGATCCAATTTATAAAATTTCAGCAAGCATGATTAGATTTGTATGCAAATTATATCTAAAATTTGAAGACCCATTTCAATTCAAACTGTGTTAGGTAGACACGAATTAACTGTTAAAGATCAAGATTGTGTGATGCAGCCCTTTAAACTATTTTTAAGAGCCTTTTTCTCCATTCATTCTACTGTTTGTTACTTTCAAATAAGACACTGGGGATTAATGACTAAAGCTTTATTGATTTATTTTTGTTTTACTTAGCCCTGATTAAACCCCTAGATAAACATGGTCATCAAATAAATCATTTTATTCAGTCAGCTTACAGTCTTAGAACACTGATAATATTGGATAATAGGCATGCATTCTATTTTTCCGGGATTTAATCTACAATTTAGCAAAGCAGAGGTAGAGAGAAGCTTTTTTCAGGAAATGCTTGGAAAAGTGAAGGGAAAAAGCAATAATTTAATATTAGGAAATATTTTTTCATGACTGAAAGGGCATTAAAAATGTGTAGTTTCAAAGGACGTTGTGCGTAGGGTGGTGAGAAAGTACGCACTTCATTTTAAGACTATTATTTGCCACATATTCACGTGTTATGACAGGGATTTTAGACTATTTTTATTATTCACACTTTTTCATAAGGCAGAATGGTAAATACCTGCAATGAGTCTTTGAATATTAATTTTTAGGCTTAGTCATTTAAATAAATAAGAGAAGAGAATATTTAGAAGTATTGGGTAATACTTTGTGCAAAAGAAAATACTAAAATATTTTGAAGCTATCAGAGCAAAGTACCATTGCTAAAATAAGAATAAAGCAGAATGTCCTTATAAACATTTATCAGG
Organism: Tamandua tetradactyla; assembly: GCF_023851605.1. Taxonomy (NCBI): domain Eukaryota; kingdom Metazoa; phylum Chordata; class Mammalia; order Pilosa; family Myrmecophagidae; genus Tamandua; species Tamandua tetradactyla. The sequence goes on along the minus strand of NC_135335.1, from coordinate 72,362,925 downwards.
CAATCAATAAAATATTTACTTAATGAATACAGTTTTGTGCCCATGAGTATGGAATCTCTCAATTTTGCAAATAATAACATTGTGAAACATCTTAAAGCCAGTCAAGGTACTTTCTAAAGTTTCTGTGTACTTTTGATCACTAACAAATATTTTGCAACCTCTGAAAGTCTAATCTAATGCTTCTTTGATATAAATATTGGTATTACAATAAATGGAAAGGTTCATTTTAAGGAATGGGACATTTATGGAACAGAACATAATGTAGTCTATGAAAGCAAAAGTTCTATTGTTATAAAAGATTCATCCCATCATCTGAACTGAACCTCACAATCCTTAGATTAGAAGTCCTTGAAGGTCCATGCTGGAAAAAAAAGTTTAACTAGCTCTGGAGCTGAGGCTACCTTGGAATTTTGGAAGAATCTGAATAAGTGTCAAAGAGGAAGAAAAATACTTCAGAGAAAAATTATGTCAACTCTCAAAGATTTGGTAAAGAGCAAGATCTGTCTGACCAAATATAAAAAAAAAAATACAGTCTGCATTTAAAGAAACAATCCAAATTTACAGGGTCTACAAGAAGTCTATTTATGGTGAGGAAAACAATAATTTCTCATGTGATTTTCATAACTGTATAGGTCGGTTACATATCGCCAGCCATCAGCATTTCGAAACTCAGTAAAATTTGCTTAGGAACGCCAACTTAAATGGAAGCCTCCAAGTTGCATCAATTGAGACTTTGTATTTTCTCTGTATCGAAGTGCAAAATACTGTTTCCTGACTACTATATTATGAGCACATTTACCCATTCATAATGGCAGAGAGCAACTTTTCTGCTTTGCTTCTTACTCAGTTCTCCTTTCCCTTGACCTCTCAGGAGCCTTCCCAGAAGATGACCATCATCTTTTTCTTCAACCACTTGTTCTCAACATTTCTATGACAATCTGCTCTTCACTTTGCCTCTTAACTCTTGTGAAAATTTGGAGCTGTATTTAACCCAGAAAAAAACATGTGCTTAAACTTAATCCATTCCTGTGGGTGTGAACTTATAGAAAGTAGGACTTTTTCATGAGGTTACTTCAGTTAATGTGTGGCACACCTCAATCAGGATAGATCTGAATCCTACTACGAGAGTACTTTATAGCAGAATGAAATTTAGACACAGAAGGAGGAGGCAACAGGAAGCAAAATCTGACGGTCAATGCAACCCAGAAGAAAAATGAGAGGCCAAGAGATGCTGCCATTTGCATCGCCATATGACTGAGGAGCTGAGGACCAAGGATCACAGGCAGTGAACCCCAGACTGCTACTGTTTGGGAAGAAAGCATATCTTTGATTTTGCTTTGATTTGGATTTTTCCTCAAAACTATGAGACTAATAAACTCCTACTGGTTAAGCCAGCCCATTGCAATGTATTTTTATAAGCAGTCTATGAAACTTAAACACCTCTCCAGCCACATTATTCTTTTACTTCTGTCTTTACATGGCCCATGAATGCATTTTTACTTGTTTTGTTTTAGTTCTTGTTTTATTTTTTTTTATTATTTCTTTTCTGTTTTTAAGCATCATGTGAACTCTATTTTTTTTCTGATTCTGACATTTCTTCCTAGATCATTTCATCTAGTCCAAGTTATTTAATTCTGTGTATCATTTCAAATATATCTGTCTAATCCCAATAATCATTTTTATACATCCTATGTCAATGCTAACATCTTCTTTTACAAGCCTGCCAAGGATTTGTAAATTCTTTAGATATGCCCTGTATATAATTAACAAGAAATATTTTTGGTCTTTGGCTTTAATTTCTTTACTCTCAGATCTCTTTTGTACTCAATCTTCCCTATATCAGTCATTTTTTCAAACCATGACATTTTCATATATTAGCACCTATTTGTCACAAATGTCACTAAGTGCCATTCATTCCATGTCCCCAAACATATTTCAAGTATACATTTATCTCTCTGTCCACAGTATCAAAATGAAAAACACCAATTGCCATTGACTGAATAATTGAATTATCTCCTGAATTATTCTCCCTGATTCTATACTTGCCCACTTTAATCTATTTGGCAGACAGCATTCTGAGCATTCTTTTAATAACCCTGTCCTATATGTTGCTTGTTTTCTTAAAACCTTGAAGATCTCCTCTGGTGGGAATAAGTATAAAATTCAAACTCTTTAACAGGTCTGCAGGTTTTTCCACAAATGTCTTCCTGCCTCCCCCTTGAGCTACATCTCATGTTACTACAGCTCTTGTGCATTGTCTTCTTTCGTCTTGGCTGACCTTATACAATGCCTTTAGACTCTCCCACTCTGACCATGCTCACTACCTGCTGACTAACTTTTAACCTTCAAAACATAGCTTAAATAATGCTTCTCTGAGAAGCTTCCCTGGCCATTGATTGTAGGTTCATGAACCAACTCCTATTTTTAAGAGGTTTATTTCAATATATTAAGTTTTGCTTTCGTACACTTGCTTGAATTGTTATCTCTCTCTGTCATTAGATTATAAACTGTGTTTTTTTACCCCAGTAAAGACTATGTTGTAGCATCTTGTTCAGCCTTTATATCCTATCCCCTGATATAGAATCTACCCAATGTGAAGTGAGTTATTATAATGGTGTCATGGGAACACAGGGTCAGAGCTTAACAGAATTTTTCATCAAATGATTGCTATATTCCTATTACAGAATAGAAGGGATTCCAGAAAGGGAGTAATCTCCTTGTCACTTGCATAGTACAAAGATTCTAAAAGAGCAGGGGAAGAAGTCTCAGGGTTACTGATCTCCCAGGGTGGCCAAAAACTATTCCAGGTGAAGTTCATAGATGGCAGCTCTACTTGCCTCACTTTGTGCCAGGGAAGAGACCAATTTATATTGTTTGAGTTTATTTTTATCCATCCCAGTGGGAGAGGGCCCTGCCACTGAGAAGCATTTGGGACCACCTGCTCCTGGTTTCTGTGTTTAAGGTCTGACTATTCCTCTTCATTAGACTTACCACCATCCCACCCCAAGTTGTCAATGGGACACAATAGAAAAGGAGGTGGAGGTAGAACCTGACTGCTTTTGGTGTGCTCGTGACCACCCCAGAAAAGGTAGGTGTAAGGGAGGTCTCAGTGATGGCTGCTTCACAGATGTGCTTCACTTCTCTAAACCCGTTCTATATTAGTACTATTTTAGTAAAATAAATTGAGGAAAGAGAATAGAATGAAACCCACGATATTTACCAGAATTTTCTAGTTAGAGGATATACAAAGCTTTCTAAGAGAACATTCCATTTGAAAGATGAAACTAATTATAAAAATATGTGATAAAATATCTAAAACTTTGCTGGAACCAATTTTTGATTTTGAAAATTCCTAATTAAATTAGCAAAAAGTGCCTTCTGCTTATTTAAAAAAAATTATAATGTAATTATGCCTTCAGAAAAGTATATATTTATAAGCATATGGTTCAAAATCTAAGCATGTTTATGTGTCCAACACCCACATCCAAAATCAAAATATCATAGCTCTCCTAGAAGACTTATACTTCCTTCCATTCACTACTCAAGTTTCAAGATAATCGCTATTCATACTTCCAAACCATAGATTTTGTTATTTACATAAATAAAATTAAACATCTTTTTTTCTCTTTTATGTCTGGCACATTTTTCTCAATATTATATTTGAGTTATTTATCCATATTTCTATATACAGTAATGGATCACTTACTGTGATTTCTCTATAGTACTGTGTTGTGGGAATTGTTTGTCTGTTGCACTATTGGGCGTTTGAGTTTTGTGAGGCCATAAACCAGACAAACCATAAAGTCCTAGATAAAACACCTTCCACCCCTAAGTGCATCTTAAAGTGCATGTGGACATTCCTAAGCATACCAGCCCTCTCTACTAGAGCCTCTCCTGTTATATCCCCCTGGGTGGCACAGAGCACTGCTCTGAATGTCCTAAGGCCACCCAAGACCAGCTTTTCAGTTGGTACATATCCTAACAAACTGCTACTATTTTACTATATCCAGTGGCCTGCTTTGTTTTCTGGTCTTAAGTACCCATTGTGCTTTGGCTGAACCTGTTCTATGGGGTCATGGTCAGGCAACTGACAAGTCAGCCAGGAGACCAAAGATGAAACATGCCCAGAGAAACAAATCCCAGGGTGGCCAACTTCCAGCATGTGGGGATAGGCAGCCTACTTGTTGAAACAGTTCACCCCGTGTGTATGGGGGTGCCTTGAAAATGCCAGCAAATGAGTGTTTGTTCTGCAGGAGACTCTGGAGAGCATGTAGAAATTTCAAGGAAAAGAAATGATTGCTTTCACCACATGCCACTGTTATGGGCAGTTAGGTGTGCTACAGAAGCTCCATTAAAAGCAGAAGCTGAAGTAAGAAAAGTAGAAGAGACTTTAACTCTAGAAAAGGATATTAGGTTTGCATGTTCCAATAAGCTGATATATTAGCAAAAAGGTGAAGACAAAAGAGGAACAATTAGAAGTAATATCATGTAAGGTGGCATAAAAGCAGGGACAAAGGAGGGGTGGTTGTTATTCAGAAGGAAGGCTGGATCTGAGGCTGTGAGACCCTTGTGAAAGTGCAGAAGTGGGAGAATAGGCAAAGTAAATTGAATACAAGCCTAAACAGGTGAGGCTGTTGATAACCACAAAAATGAAAGCAACCAGGTGTCCCAGTGACCTCTACAAGAGATATCTTCTCAGAACCAAACATCGAGGTGGAAGTTTACCCCCAGAGATTTAATAGAATTAACAGAAAAGTTTAAACAAAAGGGCCAAGATGGCATGACTGTTTGGTTACTAAGATTATGGGGCATAGTAGGAGACAGTGTTATGCTTTCAGGAGTGGAAATGGCAAAAAGGGCTAGCATAACTAAACATTCCTCTCTTTGTTAGGCATGGCAAAAAACTGATGGTATTCAAAATGTATTAGTATAGTGCATTTTAGTTGCAAATTTGCCTTGGCATAATGAGGGAAATATGCTGTCCTCAATAAGCAGATGGTCATCTGTGGAAGAATTACAGAATATAGTGAGAAAATTAGGAATGAAGCCTGCCACACATGCTGGACACTTGTGGACCTGAGGATGAGATGTTCAAGGCCAGTAGGAAGGATAAAATCCTCCAAACTGTTCCTCCAGCCTTGTATGGGACATTAGTAACTATTCTAAGCCCACTAGCTAGCCAGGCCATTCACGGGGTAGCATAGGCAATATCACTTGGGTGAGAAAGAAAGAATAAAAGAAAGTAAGGAAAGTAACCAAAGAGACCTCAGCAGGGAAGAGGCAGAAGGGACCTGTATGTGTAACACATAAATAATTGTGGGCTGGTTTAATTGCCATAGGCACCCCAGTTGAAAATATATATATATATAATGCCATATTAGGAGTCTGGGAAAAGTTGCATAAAGAGAAAAAATATCAACCTGTACCTACATCTAAATCTATGCCACTAGTTGTCATACCCACAACAACCCCAGAAGAATGTAAGTCTGCGATAAAAGAGTGGATACCCTCTACCCTTGAAGATCAGGTTTGTGGCCATGGTTGTCTGCAATTATGGGTGACACATAACATAGAGCTAATTATCCCCTTGTCTCCAATAAACCATTTTGCACATTGTAACTCTTATTGGTATTGGAACAGAGTGTGTACTCATCTATGGGAATCCCCAGAGATTAATGGACTCCTAAAGAAGATAGATGGATATGGTAGAAAAGATATATAAGTATTGTTAATGACCCTAACATTGCAAATCACTTGCCTCACTCCCAAAAGTATATTGTGTATATTTCTCCCATCCTCCATCATATATTAGGGCTGGATGTATTACAACATCTAGCTTTTACCACAACCCCTGGTGAATTTCATCGTTTAATCTGCATGATGAAATCAATTAAATGGGATGCTGATCATTGGCCACCAGTGTACCTGCCTCCACATGGGGGGACCATTCCTACCAAATAACATCACCTTCCAGGTGGATATACTGAAATCAGTGATACATGAAAACTGGCCAGAACTGGGATCATATGGTCGGGAGAGAGTCCAATTAAATGTCCTGTATGGCCAATGAAAAAGCATGATGGAAGTTGGAAGATAACAGTTGATTATGAAAAATTGAATAAGGTGTTACTTTTATTCAAATCCTGGTGCCAGGTATTGCGGTACTTTTTGATAATTTATCAGCCCAGTTAGGAGAGTTCCATTGTGTATTAGACTTAGCTAATGCCTTTTTTCAGTATACCGCTAGCTGAAGATAGCAAGATCAATTTGTACTCAGGTGGGTAGGGCAGCAGTGGACATTCCAGGGGTTACAAGGATACCTACAGAGCTCCATCATCTGTCACAAAATGGTGACAGCTGATGCAGCAAGATGGAAGAAGCCACCAAATATTGCTGTTTCACTATATTGGTGATTTCATGCTTACTTCTGATAGTATCACAATTCTAGTATTGGCAGCCCTGACATTACAGTGCCTTTGAACAAACTAAAGATGGGCCATTGGCAATGCCAAGATCCAGGGCTCCAGACAGTCTGCAAAATTCCTAGGGGTGGTATGGCCAGGAATCATAAAGTTCATTTCAACAGCAGTCAAGTACACACGTGTTCAACTCCCTGCACCATAAAGGAACTGCAAGCCTTTATAGTCTTATTTGATTACTGGAGACCCTTTATACCCCAACTAACTCAAATATTTTGACCATTATATAGATTGATAAAAAGGAGGGCTCACTAGTATATGGAGATTGAGGCTGAGAAAGCAGTCCAACAAGCAAAACTAACTGTGAAACAGATCGAATCTTTGGGTACTTTAATAGCAAAGTAAACATGCGAACTGGATTTTAGCAGCTACCCAGAAGGGTTCAGGGAGGTTCTGGGCAAAAACAAAATTTGAAGCAAGTATCACCTAGGGTCTGGTCCAATCTATGTAAAGGAATAGAAAAATGATATATTCCTACTGAAAAACAACTCTTAGCAGTACACCTTGTTATGCAAATTGAGTTACTTTGCCAATAACTGCAAATGTCATTGCCAATAAGTGGATAGGTCAAATACACTTATATTTGGTCTTAAAGTGCTTGTGCACTGGCTAGCACACTACAAAAGCAGCATGCTTATTTGCACAATGGTATGCGCTCCATACGAGCTGATTATCTGAGGAGTTACATATATTATTGGGGCCAATTACATATGTAGAGAATCTTAACTCCCCTACACTGGATGGCTCATTCACAACAGGAGAAATGGACCATAACCAGTTAAAACATAAAGGTTAATGCCCTGTGGATGATTTCTGGGTTAAGGCACAAAATCTGGATGCCAGAATAACAATCTGTCACATTCCAGCCCTTCATATCATGCATGCCTCCAGGAAATTTGGAAAATGTCACTTTAGCTAAAATTAAATGAGTTCATGAAAGACATGGCCAAGCAGATTGGCTACACCTGAAGACAAGACACAAGGGTCTTAATACTGTATAACAATTATGTAAAAGCTTTTGATGTATAGTGGTGGGCTTATGGCCTGTGAGTCTTGTCTAACATCGACTCATCAGAGGCACTTCTTATCCCATGGCAAGTACCATGCGGAAGACAGGCTGGGCAATGCTCAAATATATACTATATAGGACCCCTTCCTCTGTCAGATCGATAAAAGTGCCTACTAACCTGTGTAGATATTGCTTCAGGCATTCTGCATTTTTTAGGAAATTGATAAGCAAATAAAGCTTTAACAATGTGAGGACACTAGAAACATTCCTGTATGTATAGGTACCCACAACACATTGACAATGACCAATGCTCCCATTTTACAAGTCACCAAATCCAGAATTAAGTACAAGAAATAGAAATTGCCTGGCTTTTTCATCTGTCATACCACTCCCAGGCCACTGGCCTGATAGAAAGGAAGAATGACATTTTAAAACAACAGCTAAGACAGTTATCTCTGAACCAGTCATTGCATGTGTGGGGACCTTTTTTACTGGAAGCAATTAAGCTAATAAAGTATTCTGATAACTGGACAAACATCCACATACCCATGTCTCAGGAGCCTGATGTCCACTTCATCAACAATAAGAATAGAAGTAACAGTGAAACAAAGTACTGCTCCAATTAAAACAGAACAGGGACTTGAATAGAGATTGCCAGAGGGCACACCCTAAGGCACCCACCAAATCTGGAAAATGCCACCAAGTGAATAGGTATTCTTATTCTTTGGGGACAGGGAAAGGAATTAGCAATACCTCTGATTCCTATTTTATATGTAGAAGGTGCCACTTGCTCTAGTTTACAGACAGCCCCCTCTAGGAGCTGGGGCAGAATTTGCACACCTCCTATGGCTTAATACACAGGCTCCTTTACATAATGTCCTACTTGATGCCATAGAACCCTTGGGAACTAAAGTTTGGTACACCTCCTCATTGAAGAAACAAATGTTGCAGACTATCTTGTCAGGAGATGAATCTGTGACTTGCATATTACTGAATGAGCATAACTTCTCTGTGTTAGTTCTTACTAAACATCTTGTGTTTTGTTCCTAGGTTAATTTTTCTAATCTTCACAGCAGAAGGAAATGAATTTCTGAAATGGGCAACCTAAGTGACCGCAATTTATAACCAGACTGACTGCTGTGGTTTAGATGGACAGGTGCTGACTTCTGCCAGAAATGGAATGCCTTGGCCAGTATTGCCTTTGGGGTTTGGGTTTCTGCTTTACTAATCCTCCTCTTGACATTAGCAGATAGAGGCATTAGTGTAAGAATCTAATATTAGTGTAGATTCTGCCTCCAGATGTATTCTTCAATTGCTGCTCAGTGATATTCATGGAGCAGGGGCTTGTGGAATATAAGAATGGGTTTTCTGAGAGGTGGAATGTGAGGCCATCAACCAGAACAGCCGTACGTTCCTAGATAAGACATCCACCCCTTTAAATGCATCTTGAAGTACACGTGGACATTCTTAAGCATGACAGCTACCTATACTAGAACCACTTCTGCTATGTATCAGTAAGGTCAATATCAACATATTTCCAATATTACCAATCCTGAGTTGGTTCTGTGCCTCTCTTGTTCTTACTCCATATCACCCTGTAACTCCCTGGGTGGTGCAGAGTGCTGCTCTGAATAGCCTGTGGCTGCCCGGGACCAGGTTCCCAGTCTGTAAGTTCCATAATAAATGGTTATTATTTTGCTATGTGGAGTGGCCTGCACGTTTTTTGATCTTAAGTGCCTATTGAACCATGGCTGAAACTTTTTTCTAAGTTCACGGTCAGACAGGTATTTTCCAATTTGGGAGCTACTCGGAATTGTACTGCAATATCTTATAATAAACATGTTTTTTTTTTTTTGGTACATATATACCTCCCTGTGGAAATTCTGTTTCTATATTCAGCCATAGAGATACTGATAACGAACTGTCCACTGTGGTTGTATCAATCCACCATTCCCCCAGCAAGGTAGGAGAGTTCTAGCTGTCCCTCACCACCTTTAGTGTTGCGTTCCCTTTTCATTTTTTTGCCATTCTGTTCAGGGTTTATGGTGCATCATTATGTCTCAATCTGCATTTTCTTCATAATTATGCTAACTCTTATGTCTTCTGTTCTTGTCCACATTGGATTTTCTGTCTTTTTTCTATGTTGATTTGCTGAAATCATTTTTATTGTCTGGAATCCTTTGTTAGAAAGTCTATTGTCTCCAATAACATGCCTTTCCTTTCAGTCTATGATGAATAGAATTTATTATTTTTAATACAGTTCAATTTATTAATTATTTTTCTCTTCAGGCTAGCAGTTGTTGTCTTTTTTTTTTTTTGGCATTTTTTCTGTTTCAAAAATGTCTGCCTGTTCCAAGGTCGCAAAAATATTCTCTGTTCCTCCATATTGTCATTGTTTACTTTTCACATGTAGACCTGTGATCCACCTGGATATGGTGGAAGTAGGGGACAAGATAGATTATTTTACTTCTTCTAGCAGGATATTCACTGACTTAGAACCATATTCAAAATACCATCCTTTATTCCCAGCATTGTATTATCACTTTTGTCATTAATAGGGACACGACACACATATTCCTCGTCTTTAGACTTGGGGAGTGTTGTTTAAGAACTCCAACTTGACTTTCCCATACACACAGTGGTCTGGTGGAGGATCATTTTGAGAAAACACAATAGGAGAGGACAGCACCTCTGCATTGCATTGCAGTATGGTATTTGGAGTGGAATGGACAGAATGCTCCAGTGATACGTATTTTAAAACATAATAGCAATCTGTTTTTGGAACTGATTATAAATAAGCCATGAACAAGAAACATAATAAAAAAGATCCACAGTGACAAACTTTAAGATTGGTAAAGCAAAACAAAGTTGTTACTTAAAAAAATTAGTGAACATGATGCTACAACTTTTTAATCTATATTGTATTTAGGTTTCTCGTGAGCAGTATATGGAAATAGTCCAGTCATATTTTGAAGAAAAATGAAGAATGCCTTTAACTCAAATGAGGTATCACTTGCATAGAAACGATTATTGAAGTTTTACAAGTGAGAGAAACTCAACTTTCTCCCTACAAATTATCATTTATTTTTGCTATTTCCTCCCTTTCTGAAAAAAATTATAATTTCTTAGGGAAATGTAATTTTGTAGGGAAATTAGGGAATATATACAGTAAAACAAGAATATTAACATATCCACCTCGTGTTCATTCATTCTTCACAAATACTAATTTATATAATAAAAGTTTGTGAGCATGAGGATGGTTATAGATTTACCATGGATCAAAAATCAATTAGGAATGATTTTATTTTCCAGTTCACATTTGCCACATAGAACATTACACGCAAATTATTATGCATGCTTATGAAAATGAAGAATTCTATTTACAAATCTACCAAGAATTAAATTTCACATCTATTTCTATTTATTAAAACTTTAATAGTGAGAAACATCACTACCAATTAGAATGAAAAGTATTTTATTTGTTATCCTTTTTAGAATAAATTGTACTGAAAATGTTCCTACTGCTTGATCAACTTGTGGTACATGGGATTGATTTACACATAATTAAAGCAGGCAGCTCCTCTATCAATGTGATTTGAGAGACTCTAAGAAAGTCTCCCTTGAATAAATCAATTCCCAGTTGGATCTCTTTAAATTTCCACCATTAGTGATTTTCCCTTTGGGCTTTTTATAAGAGATGTACGTACAGAATTAAGTGTTTCATTACCTTGAATGGGTAGCATATTATCTAGCTAATGAATTAACAGAGAACAATTGTTCGTATTTACTACCACTGTTCATTTGCATATTAGATAGCTGGATTTTGAAGGGAGTAGAAATGTGGAAAAATGCAGATCAGCATTCATGGAGAAGGCAGAATTCTCCATGAAAATGTGAGTATGTTCATGGGTGTGTACTAACATGTGGGTTCATGTATGTCTACAAAAATGCATGCTTACACACGTATATATTTATTTATAGTAGACCATAAATTTTTACGTACTCTACTATAATAAAATTTTATTTCTTCTCTCAGCATATTAAAAACATATTTCATGAGGCAGGCCACGGGTACTCAGCAGACAGAGTTCTTGCCTGCCATGCCGGAGACCCAGGTTCAATTCCTGGTGCCTGCCCATGCCAAAAAAACAAAACAAAAACCTATTTTTTGACAATAGCACTTATCTGAAACATTGCAACTTCTCCTTACTTATAAATTAAGTACAAGTTTTAAGTAGTTGAAACTTTTATACTACACTATAATCTAAAAGATAAATAGTTTTATAACTACTTAACCAGTAAACAATTACATAAGGAAATTTTCTTTTATACATTTTTTCTTGATTAACTCTATTATGTTTGTTTTATTATACTGTATTTCTTCAAGTTCAGTAGAGTTTTTCACCTTTGGTTGTATGCACCTCAGAATATTTGTTGAATAGTTCATTGTTTAATAATGTTTTTTTGAGAGAAGAATAAAGAGCAATTCATCTTTTAGATGTTTAAAACTGTTACTTAAAAGAGTGTTATACTGGAGACCTAGGTTCGATTCCCAGTGCCTGCCCATGCAAAACAAACAAACAAACAAAGAATATCATAATACACTTCAAAATTTTATATATAACAGAAAATACTTCATTTTACAAAATGTAAACAGACTTCAACTTTTTGTAAATTCTAGTCTGGTTATGCTAAGAAAATAAAAGACTCATTTGCTTGAGCTATATTTTTCTCCTGGGCCAATGGCCATTAATCATTTCTTTTTGCTATTTCCTCCATTGCTGACAAAATTTAAAATTTTGTAGGACTAGTTTTGAGGCTTGGTGTCTAGTGTTTCATTGATACTTTCTAGCTACAAGGTTTCATAAAAGCAAATGTTCTTAAATAGATCTTTATTGGCCATAGTTCCCAAATTTATTTGTCAAGCCTTAATTTCCCACTTAAGCTATATATTAACTTTTATATTCTCATCCATGTGAAATCTCCACTTAGAATCAAATTCGAACACCTTGAAAAAGATCTGTCCATTTTTTCCACACATTTGTCCTCACAGTTATTTTCCCAGTCTTCCCTCTCACAATAATTGGTCATATTGTCATCCTGGGTGCCAAGCTAAAAACCTAGCAGTCACTTTAATACCTCTCTTGCAGTTTTCCCATATATAGAGACAATCAACAAATACTACTGGGAACATCTCAACTGACAATGTCTTATCGTTTCCTCTGTGCCTTTTATAATCCAAAACATCATATATGCAATCAGCACTATTGCAGTGGCTTTTTCCCTGTTGTCTCTGTTTCACCTCTTCATATGTAGTCACAGGAAGCGAGGGAAAAATATTAATTTGGCTGTGTGGCTGAATAGCAGGAAAGGAATACCTTGATACTTCAGGGTAGAAAAATCACAATCAACTTGATGCCTTGGTGATTTATTTGTGTATGTTTTGCTTGTTTAAATTCTAAGGCAAATATAAAAACTTAAGCTGAGAAAGCCTAGCAGCATTGAGAGTAATGGCTGAAAAGCAGAATTACAAAGGCTTTGGCAACTTTGGACAGTTTAGAAACATGGGGTGTATGGAAAAATAAATTTACCAGCTTGAAAACAGACGAAATAGGAAGCATAGACAATCTAGATATAAAGTATTTAAAAAGAAGGTTTATTTTTATCTGCAACCAGGAAAAAAAAATAAACCAAGGAGTTCTCTGAGTGAAAAAGTTAGATAATATCTAAATCCTCTGATAGTAACTACAAATTGTGTTGTCACCATACCCCTTGATAATATCCCTGGATGGATTAGGTCCAATATATCCTGCAAATTAAACAAAATTGCTCATGGAAAAGAAGCTAAGGTTGTACATTTTCTCATAGAAGTTAAACAACCAAAATTGAAATATATTAAAAGAGAAAGAGACAGAAACAGAGGCAAGAGAAAGCATAGTCTTCAAAAGAATTGTGCATTTTAAGTGTAGCTATTGACACATGAAGTTAAGTTTTTGAGTCAGCTGAAATGTCAAAGAAACAATCCTGGATAAAAGAAAGTTTACAACTATGGAGAAGCACCTAACTTTGCCTGACCCATACCCCTTTGCTATTGCTATTTTAATATACATTGGCTAATCTCTAAACCACAAGGACCCTACTTGAGAAATTTCTCTGATCCAGCAAACCAACTTGGCCCCTGTTGTGGTTTGAAGTTATGTGCTCCAGAAAAGGCCATGTTCTTTTAATCCATCCTTTGGCTGTAGATCTCTTCTGGGTGGCATCTTTTGATAAGATTGTATCAATTGAGATGACCATCTCATTTAGGGTGGATCTTGATTCTTTTACTGGAGTCCTACATAAGAGAGTCAAGGACATAGAGATAAAACCCAGAGAGCTTAGAGAAGCTGATAGATAGACCATATCCACAGAACCTGAGAGAGGAAACTATTAAAGTCAGAAGCTAAAAGCCATGAAATCTAGGAGAGAAGCACCAGCAAACACCACCCAAGTGCCTTCCCATGTGACAGAGGAGTCCTAGATCCCAGAAGCCTTTATTCAGAGAAGGTATCATCCTGTTGGTGCCTTAATTTGGGCATATTCATGGCCTTAGAACTCTGAATTTGCAAACTAACAAATCCCCATTGTAAAAGCCAACCCATTTCTGGTATATTGCATTTTGGTAGTTTTAGCAAACCAAAACAGCTCCTTTGTGAGTTAGAACAAAGGTGCTGAGTATTAATCTAATTTGAGAGCTGTGCAAATGCTTCGACGGACAGAGTTTTGTGCACAGATGCCCAAACTCTCTTGCTCAACAAGAGTCATCTCAAGAGCATGTTTTACACGATTTCTCATAATTCCCAAATGAAATTAAGTTCTAATTGCCCACACAGTGATAACGTTCTCCATAATGCAAATTTCATTGATTCATTCACTTCTGTATCTCACTTCGCATTCCCCTGTACATGATTCCTTGGATCATCTTTCTAATACACTATGTTCACGTCAGTATTTTGTCAGAGTCTTCTTCTAGGAGAACTAAAGTATGGCAATTGGTAGCGTAAATTGTCTTTGTAGAAAACAGAAGGTCATTGTGGAATTTGGGAATCAAATATTATCCAGCTGAATGGCAGCAAGGTCTACATTGATGGTGATGTGTAAAACGGCAAGTTTCATAGCATGACCATTGCTAAAATTCTCCCATGTGCTTAATTTAAGACTCATGTGTGACAAAGTAGGTTGTGAATCACCCAGATAAAGGTGCATGCATTCATCTAATATGCCAAACATTTCAGAAAATGGGAGCTATATTGGTAACAAGAACCTATTAATTTTTATTGAATTCCAGAGTTACTTATGAACAAAAATGGAGCAATATTGAGACACGAATGACAGTATCTGCTTCCACAGAATTTTTACTTTTGTCCTTTATTCTGCCAGGAAGCCTAGGCTAAAACTGGAAACTAGGCTAAAACTATATATGTCAAGTTCATCTTATCAGCAACGGATAAAATTCAAATATGGAATTCAGTTTTTATTTGAACTTTTATTTCTAATTTGCTGGGATACATACCTCCAATTTATGATTGTTTACTCAAACACATACTTCTTGGTGAATACTGAATTTTACCTTTGGTTTTCCTCATCTTACACAACCTCTGAGAGCTCTGCTTAGCTTCTCATTCACCAGGACTCCCTGTCGGATGGCGAATTCCTCAAGGAGAACAGCCACAATAGAGATCAAATTTAACTTTTGCCACTTCCTTACTGTTATGAGCTTTTGGCTCCTCAAGTCTTCATAAACTTAGAATCTCTCTGATGAGATTTTGTATATTTCTAAAAATTTAGTTATTCCTGCTATAATAGTTAATATAATACAAACTAGTCTTTTATAGTTGAGAGAAAAAATAAAGATACATACATTTACATAAATGCACATTTTATCAATTAATATGTACGTTACTTATCTAAAGGGATATATTATACATTGCATTTTTCCTCTGGAACTGGATAATTACTTACACAAATTAGGAAATCTCATTACCTTATGATGGTTTATAAATAAAAAAAACTGCTTAACTTAGGATTTCTTTCTAGAAATATATACAAGTATACTGTAGTAACAAAGCACATAAGCTCTTTAGTCATACTTCCTGTTTTCAAATCCAAGCTTGAAATTTTTCTAACTCTATTACCCTGAACCAATAAATAAGCCATCCATTAAATCTGGGTTCTCATTTGTAAAATGTGCTTAATGAAAGTCCTAATTACTTGATGGGACTTGCATATGAATGAAATAATTTAACACAGGAATGGTGCTTCAAACGTTATGCGGCACATGGTAAGAACTTGATAATTACAAGCTGTTAGTAATTGCCTATTATATTACCTACTATAAGTGCAGAATTTGTCTTAGACATAATGTCTTTGTACATATTGTGTATATTCAATGGATACGATGGATATGAATACCTTCATCTAATCCATTGTTTATAAGATAAATTAATTCCTATTCTATATTGATCAATTTCCACTTTTTGTTTGACCATTTCAGGTATTTCAAAGACAGAATTAGGAATGATGCATTAACCAATACATACGAATTTTTAAAAAAATATCAAATTGTAAAATGATGGATGGGTGCAATTCTTACCAAATAGAGTATATTACCTTTTTCTGAATAATTCCCTAACTGATGTCAATAACCATAAACTGTCGATACAAATGTAGATTTAGATAACAAACCAGTTAAGGAAATTTGTTTTTACATGCTCTACAATTCTGGTAATGAGTTCTATAATTTCATGTCACTTGGGTTTGGAGTGACCCCTCCACATTGGTGCTGAAAGAGTTTCTCTGCAAAAAGAAAGGGATGTCAACAGTGATCAAACTTCTTAGAAAAACCAAGAACATACAGACAACTTTTTCCCTTAATTGCATGTTTACTGGAATTACTGGAATTGTCCATATTTTTTGACACAACTTAAAACATGTTAAAAAAACGACTTGGCCTTCATAAAGGACAGCCCTTCTCAAATGATCTAGCTCTGCAGCTGACAATGGTGTTTTTTTTTTTTTTTCCATTTTTCCCTTAATATAAGAACTAGGAAGATTCTGACACAATTATATCATTAGGTTATCATAGTTATAATTCAAGTATCTTATGATATTATAAACCTGGCAATGGCATTCAAGAGCTGGTTTTTCATTAAGAAAAAAATCTTGCACCCATATTATAATTCTAAAAGAGGTTGAGTCTTAATGTTATGTTTGAACTCAATAGGTATCATTAAAATGAAATAAATTGTCAAAAGTCACTAAAACATCTATATACTGTCGTATTCTCTGATCACAGCCATTTTGGTCATGTTTTAAATCAGAAAATTCACAGACTTGATCTTTTACCTAACTAAATTCTTTATTATATTTTGTCTGCATTAACCTAAAGAATTAACAAATTTAATATTTGCTTACAAATAAAACTTTTCATACAGTTGCAGTTTACTCTTACTGTGTGATACTTAGAATCAATATTTGAATCTTAAAAATTTATTTTGATGATCTTTGCAGATTATTCAAACGACTTTTTGAAGTACTTGGATGAACATATAATCACCTCTGTCAAGTTATATAATGTTTTACCTGTTGAAATCCCACAAGTCAATTTTAGAGGAAATTTATGTAAAACATATTTAAATTCCATTTTTTCTACATATTATGCGGTTAATTAAAGATGCATGCATTCTAGAGTTAATTTCTGATTATATGAAAAAAAAAAGATTAGTGAGGCTCCCATCTACTGATAAGTAAGCTTTCATTACTTCTTAGACAACACACTATGATATAATAATAGTAAAAGCAAATAACAAGGTATGCTAGTTTGAAACTGTTGTGTACCCCAGAAAAGCCATGTTCTTTAATCTTGATTTAACATTATAGTGTGGGATCGTTTTTATTAAGTTGTTTCCATGGAGATGTGACTCACCCAATTGTGGGTAGGACCATTTGATTAGGTTGTTGCCATACAGATGTGTCTTCACCATTCAAGGTAGATTGCTTACTGAAGTTCTTTAAGAGGGAACCATTTTGGAAAAAGCTTCAGAGCCAACACAGACAGAAACATTTGGAGGTGCAGAAAGAAATGGCCTCCAAGGTCATTATTTGAAACCAGAGCCAAAGGATCAGCAGATGCTAGCCTCATACCTTCCTAGCTGTCAGAGGTGTTATGTACCCACTGGCCTTTCTTGAGTAAAGGTATCTTCCCTGGGTGCCTTAGGTTGGATATTTTTATGGCTTTTGGAACAGTAAAGATGTGACTTAATAAATTCCCTTTAAAAAAGCTAACCTATGTCTGATTGATTGCATTTCTTGCAGCATTAACCCATTAAAGCAAGAGGTGTTCTTGATAGAATTATGAATATTAAACTGAAAATTATCGTCATTGATATCCAAAGTATCCCTCTTATATTCCGACCTGCACAAATCATTTAAAGAAACACTGCAAGGTCCATAGGAAAGTTTCTACTAGTGAAAGTATAATTGTCTAACTTTATGTTTATGGGGGGCAATTTTTAAATACCTTTTATTTTTAAAGAGCATTCAAATTCTTTATCCCCATATTTAAATTACAGTCATATTCACAGATTCACAGGAAGAAGTCTATATAACAATATGGTAAGGATAATAGGTAACATCTTGAAAATAAACTAAGGTATAACAATAACTGGCATATCCATTGGCATAACCAATTGCCACAAATGGGTGGCTTAATGTAGCAGATATTTATTTAGTCACAGTTCTGGAAGACACAATTATTGCGAGGGTTGATTCCTTCAGAATCTGAGAGGACATTTGTTCCATTTCTTTCTCCTAGTTTCTATTGACTGCCAGCAAACTTTGGCATTCTTTGGCTTGTACATACATTTTGATAATCTCCTCTTCATTCTTCACTCATATTCCTCTTTTGTGTGTTTCACGTCTTTTCCTCTTTTGCATCTTAGAATAACCTGTGTCACTAAATTTGAGTTCACCTCGTTAATTCAAAAGGGTCTCTTCTCAAGATGCTCAATTTAAATATATCTGCCAAGATCCTTTTTCCAAATAGGTCACATTTACAAGTTCTGGGTAGAAATGTATTTTGGCAAAGCCACTGTTCAACCCATTACAGGGTGAAATATAATGCAATGTTTAAAGATTTTGAATAATATTTTACAACATCGTAAAATCTTTACTACAGAATATCTCACCAAGAATGTATATTGAACTATGAATGCATTGCGGTTTTTGTTTTTCAGATATTAGTTTGTGTGCATGTCTGTATAATATATTATACAGTATTTTATATGCAATTACTGAAAAGCAATACAAATAAATGAAACTAATGATGAGTGAGTTCTAGGTGATGGGGATTTTAATTGTTTTTTCTTCAATTTTATTTATAAATATTCACAAATGACTCTGATTTATATTTAAAATGATAACAGTCATAATTAATGAATTGCTATATATTTTTAGCATTATTCACTCTACTCATTTTATTTATTTTCTTAGTGTGCAGGTTTGAAAATATTGTGTACCCTGGAAAGGTCACATTCTTTAATCTTAATTCAACATTGTTGAATGAGATTTTATTTATTGTTTCCATGGATATTTGATCCACCCAATTACGAGTGGTACCTTTTTATTAAATGCTTGCATAGAGAAGTATCTTCAACCATTCAAGGTCGGGTCACTTACTGATCCACTTTGGAACCATTTTGGAAAAAGCTTGAGAACCCCCACAGCCAGAGACCTTTGGAGATGAAGATAAAGAATGTCCCTGGGAAAGTGGTTTGAAGATGCCTGTAGAGAAAGCTAGCAGATATTGCCACAGGCCTTTCCAGCTGACATGGTGTTTCAGACCCATCAGCCTTCCTTGAATCAAGATATCTTTATCTGGATGCCTTATTTTGTACACTTTAATGGCTTCAGAAATGTGCAACTTAATAAATTCTCTTTTTACAAGCTGCTCTGTTTCTGGTTTATTGCAATTTGGCAGCTTTACTAAACTCAAAAACTTAGTTTGTCATATAAAGGAAGCACCTATTTAGTGCAATATATTAATTTTGGTTTCAAATACAGTTCTGTAAAATCACAGAAAAAGACCAAAAAAAGAGCAGTTTTCATTTTCCTTCGGATCACTTAGTGAAATATATGAGAACCTATTCCATAATTATCTTTAAGCATAATTTTTTAGGTCCTGTTGAAAACTAAGGCCTCTACTGCTTTTCTGTATCTTTGCTTTTCTATATGTTAAACAAAAATACTGTGCATTGAGGGACCAAAATTCTTTCTAAATTTGATGTGCATTACAGCTGCCGTTTTGATTGTGGATACTCACAAACTTACTTTTTTTTTCTGAATAAACCTATTGCATGATATGAAGTTCATCATCAGTATTTAATTCATATGGATAAATTCCTTTACAAACTTTTTATCTTTATACCAACTGGAAGTAGGAAGTTTATGCCCAAGTCCAATTTTTATGGATTATAAGAGGTATAACTTGGGGGAGCTCGTCTCTTCCTTAGTAAAATAGAGACAATTATTGAAGCTTTCAGGGGTTGATATGAAGCATTCTTTCATTCTATTCTACTTTGGGTTCAATAAAAGAATATGGAAGAAAAATATTGAAGGAAAAATAATTGAAAATAGTAATAAAGTTGATTGAAAAATGTGGCTTTAGTATCTCATTCAAATGAATTTTCTAAGAATGATTCTTGAATTAAAATCAGGTCAATCACAGGTTCCCTAAGACAAAGTCTGACTCAGCCAGTTCAATTCTTGGAAGAGGAGCAGAAAACAACCTGTTCAAAGTTTGGCAGGCATAACACAGAGAAGCCAAAATATATGCACCTAGAAAATGGAGTCTTTCTCCCACTCTTTTGTATCCAATAAACCATCCTTTCTCCTCTGGGCGTACTTTCTTATTGTTTATTTTTCTTTTATACCTTTTCAATGGAAATGAACATGAGTACAAACATCTTCCCTTATGTAGGTTTATCCCATTGACCCAAGGTTAATGTAAGAATTCAATGAGGTTGAATGAGGTTGAATTCAATGAGGCTTTGCCTTGTCATCATTTATTGCAACTTGTACACAAGAATTCACCAACACAGTTTTTCAAAATATACATTGTGCTTTAATTCCATGTTTTTTGTTCATATTATTATCTTATTACTCCAATAAAATAATCATTTTATTTTATTTTGTTCTTTACATCTTTCTGAATTTTACTATATCACACAGGGAAGCAATTCTTACTTTTTATTTTCATATAATCCTGTTTGTATCTTTTCACTAATATGTAGTTAGGTAATATTTTAATTCTAAATTATGATGAGCATCTATTCTGTTTGATCAATACCCAGAAGTTGGTATCTATTTGAATATCTACCTCTATATTTCATGATTGCTTAACAGTCTCGTTCAAAAGTTGTTGAGCTTAATTAAGAGTGCCTTAAAACATAGACTATGATTTACTCATAGCTGTAGTGAGTCTTTGTGTATGTATGTATTTGTATCCATCACTGTGTTTAGCATGCATAGAATGTTTAATATCAAAGATTTTGTAAAATGCAAAGTGATAGAAAATCTTACGGCATTTTAACTTACTTGAAATTAAATGTTACTGATCACATTAAGTGCAATTGGCTCCAAATAATATTTAGTTGATTTAAAGCATTCTTAAACCTGAACTTATGGAGTGTATTTTATTTCATATATACCTTCCTTAATTATTTTTTAGATTGAGGAAAAACATAAATATATTCAGTCTAGGTATGTCCAATGGAAAAAGCAGAATGTAGATTCATAATTCTCTCCCTCCTTCTAGGTTAGACAGGTGTAAGGTTAGTTGATAAAATAATCTCCTTTTTGTTTCCCTATCTCAGCCTATATACAGGGAGGCCTTGTAACCCTTCTAACCTATTTCCCTGCAAGTTATGGATCCAGGCTCTATTTTATCCTTCATCTCTCTTTTTATAATCCTCTACAATGTTCTCTATGGGACAAAATTTCCATGCTTCTTTTTTTTTAATTTTATCAATTTTAATACCTTTATCAATTGTTGGAAAGCTTTATGCAATAATTATGAATGCAGAAAACTTGAGCAATAAAGGCAGGAAGGTTTATCAGGTCACGTTAACATTAACTCTATCTTGTTTCTGAATCAGATGGATTCAATGATTTCCTGATCATTGAACTTTCCTATAATTCTAGTATAATTGTTTTAGACAGTGATGAAAGGGTTAAAATTTAAAAGTGATTAACAAGACATTTTCAAAATCAGAGTCTTAAAGTGCAGGACCCAGACCTCACTCTGTAATCCATTAGTTCAGTCTGGATATTGACGCTCCCTTAGCATTCTAAATGGATTTCCATTCCCAAGTCCATCAACACATTGTTATAAATGTGTTGTGCTTAGGTAGGAGCTTTCTGAGAAAGGTTTCAACACGATTAGCTAATGTAAATCTTGGCCTACACTTGGGCTTTTATCATTCTGTCCTGACTCGTCTTCTTTAGATTTTTCAAGTAATAACATTTACAATTGCTAGCATAAATGGCACTGATAGTTATTCAGGAATTCGGTGCCCATCCTTCAATGGGATTACAAATAGCATGTTATTTGACAACCTAATTTGTCTTTAGCCTGTTTTAATGTAATCCATCTTAATGAAGACACAGCACAGACAGTACATTTACCTCTGTCATTCTAGGATGGTAAAGTTTCCTGTAAGGTATAGAGAAACTTCTAGTAGGTATAGATGTATTTAAAATTGTGACAGCCAAAGGAATTGGCTAAACAATTATAACTATATAATTTACATTAAGATGTTTTAAAATTATTCACCTTTACATTTCCAAGGAAAAAGCAGTAATCGAACGTGTATATGATTTTTTAAATCAAGGGCTTTATTTCCTACATATTTGTGTTGAGCTGAGAATAATAATAAGGACATTAAATACAGACTTCAATTAAATGAACAACATTGTATTAAAATAGTTACAACCTTAATTAAATTATATTGGATGCAGTCACAAACTACAGAAACATAAAAACTCATTGCTAATATTATGTTCCCTTTCATAGTGTTTATCTATTCAACCACACATTTATCTTTCTCAGCAGTTCTTGTTTTAATGTGTTTCTTTGTGAGAACATTGCAGTCAATCTTCATTACCAACAGTGGACAATGCTTCCTGTAAAAATCCTTCTCGAAGAGAGCTTGAATGCATTATTGGTCCTTGTGTTGCAATGGTGACTGCTCTTGAATAAAAAGCTCATTCAAACTACAAGTGTTCATCACTGTAACCATATTTTCATTTTATTGGAAAACCAGCTGATGTGTGAAGAAGAGCAAAGTGGAGCTTAAGAGGCTTTTTAATGTACAAAATAATATGAAACGTTGTGAAAATGATGTTTTCATTTTTTTTTAGTTTGAATGTGATAACGCTTTATGATTTTTAAAATATTGTTATCATGTATGTCTCCTTTATTTATTGAATAAATATCAACTTTCAAGACAAGTTGTCAATAAGTAAACTTCCAAATTTAATGGAAATCTGAATTTAATTTATTAAGTGATGTGTCAACTATTTTCCTTTTCTTTTAAAACAACTTTTCAAATTCTCTTGCATGTCCAGGTCATGACAAATTTGAAGTCTTAAACTCACAGTGTGCTTAGAGTATAAAATACCGATCACATTCAAAACTCTTAATTATCTAAAGATAACTAAATTTATATATCTGTCTCATAGTCATAGATATGATTGAACAGAATATTTACAAAAGAAGAAAACTCAAACCATCGTCATGAATTACCTAGTATTATGGAAAGTTCATTTTTTATTAAAATAGTAAACATCACTTGTGATTGCAAAATATCTGACCTAATTTCCAAAAAAACAAATAATACATCGAATATTTCCTAGTAATTAGCTGAAATGGATGCACATATGCAGTTTAATGCAGTAAGATTGCTAGATCAATGAATATCAATTGCTAGATCAATGATCTAGCAATCAATCAATCAATATCAATCAATCAATCAATATCAATTGATCAATCAATATCAATTGCTAGATCAATGAATATCAATCAATATATACACATATTAATTTGAGCCATAATATGCATTTACATTGACAGGTTATGTATGCATTTTTAACTGGTCTACAACACTTTTTAGACAACAGTCTGCCATTGTTTGTGTTGTGCTACAGAGCGCGTAAGTGTGCCAATGAATATGTATGTTTCCCCTAAAAGTACGTTGAACTTTGCTGATTTTTCATAACTATAGACACTAATTGAATTTTTCATTTTTGTATCTCAGACTTTTTAGTGACTTCTAGGAATGTTTTGTTACTGCAGACACAAATGACAGAAAAAATATTTTAAGGGGCATGAAAATAATTATATGTAATTCACTTAAAATGATGCCAATGTAGAATTACGGTATAATTAGTTTCCTAGAGCAGTAACATCAAGTAGGACAGTAGTGCAAAATACTATGACATGGAAACCATAGCACATGCAGAAACTACCTGAGAAAATAGTACTGATTCTAAACTAGGATTTCATATGAAAACTGAAGATACACTCTGCACATATTTTCAGGACAGTTGAAATAGACATGATATCTTCACAAAATACAACTTCAATTCCCAAGTTCATTGTTACCCTGGAATATCAGAACACATGAGCAATCAAAAGAGAACAAATGTTTTAAAGGAATGAATCCAGTAAACAAATATTTTTTTTGTAGCCTCAGAGCCTTTTCTCAGTTTGAAAGGTCCCCTCTGTCTACACTGATTGCAGGTGAAATCAGGAGCTTGATGATTCAGGTGGTAGCTTTTTAAGGTCAAGATGAAAAAACTGAGTGTGGCACAGAAACTAGAAAAATTGCTTGCGTACTGTAACTGCTGACATTCCTGTAAAAATAGTGGTGAGTCATATCACAGTTCAATTATGAAATCCTTCCCAATTTCAAATTTGATGATAAAATTTGTGCCCATCCAAATTATAAATATCACAGAAAATGTGCTAAATCAGAAGTCCCTAAACATGTCAAAAAGAATCCCAACAATACCACCTCCCAAAAAGAATCTATATCCTAAGTATAACATTCTAATATTAAACTCGGCCATTTCTTTCCTGCTTGCAAAAATAATTAGAATGCCCTTTTATTATCTAAAACTCTGTAGATTTAATACTTTACAAAATCTGATTCCTTTTTTTTTTTTTACTATCCTGCAATACTGTACTGCCACAGCCTTCCTGAAAATGGAGACAAACTCAAATAAATGAAATTCCCCAGCCCTAACAGAAGGCCATGGATTTTTGAAAAAGTTCCCAATGAAACTATGAGTGAAATAGATTCTAAATATCTTGTCTAATTCTTCGAAACTTGGAATATATAATTTTC
Organism: Tamandua tetradactyla; assembly: GCF_023851605.1. Lineage (NCBI taxonomy): Eukaryota > Metazoa > Chordata > Mammalia > Pilosa > Myrmecophagidae > Tamandua > Tamandua tetradactyla. The sequence goes on along the minus strand of NC_135335.1, from coordinate 72,337,993 downwards.
ATGCTAAGTCTATTTCCTTTCTGAGGTGTCTAATTTTTTTTCCAATTTGTAACTTAAGTGATCTCAACATGGGTTGTTAGTAATGCTTCTATGAAGGAACATCAGTATAAGGAAAAGTCAAATTTTATTACATTTTGAGGCAAAAAAAAAGTTAAGGAAAAACAGCAAATATGACCAATATTAATTGAGCTCTGGGCTTGAACAATTTTTACATAGGCATAATTATGTCAACAGTGTTTATTTTTTCAAACATATTTGTCATGTATCATGAAGAAACCTAAAGAGAACTTCTGGCTCCCTGTATATTCAGCAAAAATGAAACTCGCCATTGAACACATTTTCCACTCCTAATAAGGAGAAAATACTATTTAAACTACAGACTCTTTTGATCCTAAATCACCATGATGATATTGTCCCTTTTTACCATTCTTGTTTCTCTTATTCAGATCAGTTGATCCTGGGAGAAATATTTTGAAGCTTTGAATCTTTTAACCTTCTGACGAAAAAACAATGCGTGGATTTCAATAATTAAGTGTTTTGTAAAGAATGCAGCCAAATCCACCTTGCAACGGATTTCCCAACATGAAAATAATGGCTTTAATCAATCAGGAGTATAACGAATGAAAAGTAAAATCAAAACAGTCTCTACACTAACGTAGCTCACCTTTTAATTGGTATAAAAATACATGTACATGTAAAAATGTTTAATGGTACAAGGCAATAATTGGGAAAGGTGAAAACATGGATCAAAAAATAATCCCACCTATGGTTGCAAAAAATGTATGTTGGGTGGGTTAGAATTCAAGGAAACTGAACAAATCTTTAGTAAATATTAGTTTGAGTGCATATTGTGAAAATGAAAATGATAATATTTTTATGATATTTCTATCATATTTATGGAAATAAAAATTATCAAAATAATGTAATGATTCAAGAGGCCATTTATAAAATGTGTTAGGATTAAACTTTACTTCACAATGGCTTATCTTAATGTATGACAACATGCTTTGTTTTTTTCCAGTGGATAATAAAGCTGTTTTTTCCTGCTTTTTTGAGGTGGTGATACTGTGTATTAACCCAGGATCAGGGAAGATACTTTCATTGTTTCCAACCCCAGTTTCTCTTTAAGTTATTTCTATTTCCATTTTATTTCAAAGATATTTGAATTCCTAAACCAAATATCCAAACTGCTTTCCATTAACTAGTATTACTGTCTATTGTAAGCCTAGGTACATTGATAATAATTGAAAGTGTTTCTTTACTTGAATGTAATTACATTTATTTTTATGAACCATAAAAAAACTTAGTCGTTAGAATTAGCTAATTATGAAACGTTAGAAAAAGCAAATATTAAAAAAATATTTGGAATATATTTGAGGAAACTCAAGTAATATTCCCAATTGCATTAAAATACAATTATCGCTTTATTGTTTTTGTTCAGGAAAATAAAATTTAATGTTGGGCATAAATTAGCATAATTCTTGTAAATTAACTATCTGCCTACATTTATGAGTTTTCATAGAAGGATCAAAGTAATAGGATTTTTAAATCATTGGTGTTAATGCTCTTTCTATCTTGATAAGAAAAAACAGGCTGGTTCATAGCTGTAAAATCAGAATTAGAATCAGGAAATTAGTGCATTATCTATGTTGATTGTCCGAAACAGTAGTATGCATCAGAATCACTGGAGTACTTGTTAATCATTATGTATGATGGTTAAATTTATGCGACACCTGGCCAGGTTATGTTGTCCAGTTGTTTGTTCAAGCAAATAGTAGCCTGATTGTTACTGTGTGGACATTTCATTGACTTATGTCATTAGTACGTTGATTACATCTATATTTATAATCAAACGAGGAAATTGTCTTCAATATCAGGAAAATTCTCATTCAATCATTTGATGGCTTTAAAAGGATTTCAGCAGTCAGAAGAGAGAATTTCTACCTCACTTCAGTTTGCCAGTTTTTCCTGGGGGGTATTTTATCAAAAACTTTCATTGTGTTCCCAGGTTGCAGTTTGACCTGCAGAATTTTGACTTCTCCAAAGATGCAATCCAGTTAGACAATTCTTATAAAATCTCACAATATTTAAAGTTAAATAAATATTGCATAAATCCAGTTAGACAATTCTTATAAAATCTCACAATATTTATAGATAAATAAATATTGCATATCTGAGGTTGGGCCCATGAATTTGTACTTGCAAGTTTCTAGTCAATGCTAATGCTGTCCATGCTTTGAGACCTCCCAGTCTATGAACTACTAACAGGATTATTTGCAAAAAGACAATAGGACAAAACAATAATGATAACAAGCATTATTGTGGGTATAAGATATTCCAAAAGATGAAAAATTGCACACATAGACACACAGAAAGATAGAGAAGTGGTCTTCCAAGAGGTTTGCTGCGGGAGAGTGGGAATAGTCAACCTAGGTGCAGGCAATAATAAGTACATTTTCTGTAACGAACAAAAACTATAAGAGAATCAATTCAAAGTTGGCTTGCTTTTTATTACTACAATGCACTGACAATTTTAAATAATATCACTGTTAAAATACTTCCTCCTGTGGAGGCAATCAACTCCAATTGTGCAACCTTTCTTCCCTTTGCTAAACATGAGAGAAAGGGAGTAAGGAATGGAGCGATTACAGAGAAACAGAGACTAACAGAGACAGAAAAATCAATACTAGGAATTCATTCTTGCCAAAATCACATCCTACTATTTCTGATTGTATTCTGTTTTCTAAAACAGATATTGATGAAAGCTTAAAGAAAAAGATATTCTAATTATCATGCAATAAGCATTAGTATTCTCTGGATCAAAACTTGTTGGCCTAGGGAAGGAAACATGACTTAGTTTTCCAAGGCTGCTGTAACAAAAGATCACATACTAGCTGGTTTAAACAAGTGGAATTTATTATGTAACAGTTGTGGAGGCTGGAAGTCTAAAACTAAGGTCTTGGCAAGGCCTTGCTTCCTCTTGCAGGAAAGAATCTATTCCCTGCCTCTTCCTAGTGTCTGGTGGTTGCCAATAATCCATGATGTTCTCGGCCTTTGACATCACAACTCAGTCACTACACCTATCACATGGCCATCTTTCACTCTCTCTCTCTTTGTCCACGTTTTCCCTCTTTAGAAGGACACCAGTCACAGTGGTATAGTCTGCTCCCTAATCCAATTTCGCCTGACCTTACCTAAAAACACCTTCAAAGATCCTATTTCCAAAGAAGTTTTCATTTACAGGACCTGGGGATAGGACTTGGACATGTCTTTTGGAGGTACACTTCAGTCCATTAATAATTCACTGTTGGGCTCATAGTGAAACTGGGATTTCTTTCTAAGTGTCTTAGCAGACAGACTCCACAAAGAATGCTGAACTTGTGGTATTCTATCAGAATTATTCAAGAGTTGGCATTGAGATAAGACTTTTTATCCCTCTCTATTGACCAATCTTTGGATGTACATTTGTTGTCTTCAGTTAAAGGCGCATCCTGGAATGGTCTAAGAACTGAGGAGGCAACTTTCACTAGCTACAGTCCTGAGAAGAAATCTAGAAGGCACATTAAAGCATTTACTTACAGTCTACATGCTTTCCCAAGTTGCTTTATAAATTTTCTTTGCACTTTGTGCCCACTCCCATTGGACCATCTGCGTACCTCTTCCCAAGATCTCTTTAAGTTAATCACCCAGTCTTTTTCTTTCCAAACTTGTGATCAACAGTCCAAACAATTTGTGACTGTACATGAGTTCATGTGAATTTTAACTCCAAGAAACCTCTCTTTACAAAGTGGTGGCCAAGTGTACCACTTAAATATAATTCTATTTGAACAATTTTCACATACCACAGTCTTCAGGGCCACTCATAACTTGGGTCATCATGCCATCCCAGTCCATTTTTGATTAGTACCATTTACTAAGCCAATCCATTGTCAATCATGCTCAGCTCTTTTATCATATGGTAAAAATGGACTCCCCACCCACAAATATATGCAGCCTTAAATGTGAGCTGAGGGAGAGTCACAAGTACATCTCTGGAGGATGGCATGGGAACTGAGTTGTTTGTTACATGCTCAGGCCCTATTCATATCCAATATTCTATATGCCCCTTCTATGATAAGGTGGGTTAATGCTGGGCACACCAAAATTATGACATGATACGTCTGACACAACCAGCTAAAAATCAGTAGTTCTCTAAACATAGTCACTTGATGACCTAAAGTTGTATCATATCTTTGCCAAGGCTCAGTAGTTTGACAGGAACTGATTTTTGGAAAGGGAAAGTAAATACTCTGCTGAAGATGTCATAATCTTCCTCAGCATTCTAAGAATCTAACTTGATTCTATCCAATTGAGACTTTCATAAGACCAACACATCCTGTTTTCCCGTTACTGACATATCTAATACCACTTATACAACAGCCTCTTCTAGATTCCTTTCCTGCTCTTAGCTTTACTCAAGCTGGCAGCTTTTATTATATCTTTTATGTGAGCAATACATAAAATATTACAATATATGAAAGAAAATTAGAACAATATTCCAAGTCTAGGATATTCTGCCTTTAATGTCCAAATGTCCTTCCAGGCCTTGTGCTTTCTCTTATATGATAAGAGGATGAAATATAATAGTTTATATACTGCACCCTCAAGACCACTGCATTTCTAAACGTTTCACTGATATGCAGGCCTTTGAATTTTCATTGGGCTCTCATCAGTGTATTTGTTCTACAGATGAACTTACCATTTCTTCCTCTTCCCATCCTATTTGGACAATGTCATAAATACAGTGGACATTTTTTATATCCTTTGTGATATGATATCTAAAGACAGACAGTCTTTAGATAGTGAAAAATGTTAACACAGCTCTATGCAAGATTGTATATGGACGCTCTTGCCCACCCTACATAAAGTTGAACTGTTTTAACTTTTTTTAAAGAATTATTTCCAATATATTTAATAATGTACAGAACAATTATTCTCAAGACATGTTGTTATAATTGTTCATGGTATCATTGGTCTTATTTAATAAAAGTATATTGAGATATAATTGACATATTATAAACTGCGTATATTTCAAGTTTAGAAATTGATAATATTTGTACATATGTGTTCCCGTGAAACCATTACCACAATCAATGTAATGAACATATACATGACCTCAAAAAAATATCTATGTGGCTCTAAATATCCTTCTATTCTGTCCCTCTCTCTGACCCTTAGATTTCTGACACTGTGTACTAGATAGGCCTCTTAAAATGTTATATTAGTCAAAACATACAGTACGTATTATTTTTAATCTGATTTTTCACTTACCATAGGTATTTGAGAATTATCCATTTTATTTATTCCTTTCTATTTTTGATTAATATTTCACTGTATGGATACATTGCCACTTGTTATCCGTTTTCCCATTTATGGACATGACTTGAGGGTTTTCTTATTTTTAGTGTTGTTTATATTTATTATTTTGTCCTAGAAATGCATTTCAATTACTTTTGAGAAATAATTCATCCTTGTAAAAAATATGGAACATTAGAACTGCATAAAACAGACGTGCAAGACTGCACCTTCAGATAAACATAAACACTATTATAGTTGAATTGAGGGTTGGTGCCTAAATTTCCTGTTCTATTGCCAGTTCATTACAAAATCAAACCTTTGTTTGCCTCATGTTCATGTTGGAGCACCTGTCTTCAATTACAGGATGCTCTTTACTAGTTTCCTCCCCCCATTTGATGGAAAGTATTCCCCAATGGCTTCCTGATAAAATTTGCAATAGAGGTGGCATGGTATCTTGTAGTTTTCCTCATGTACATCTTGTACGTATTTTGTTACACTTATACCTTAATATTTTTGGTGCTATGTGTGTTGATATTAATTTCAAATTCTGATTATTTATTGCTGGCATATCAGAAATAAATTGAATTTTGATTATTAACCATGAATCTAGAAATTTTGACATCATCAATTATTAGTTCCAGAAATTTGTTGTTGATGTTGATTCTTTGGGAATTTAAGCATAAATAATTTTAATTATTTAAGCATAAATATTTCTGCAATTTTAAAACTCAATTGCAGAAATATATTTAATATTTTCCATAGTGATAACTTTATCATGTAAAGAATTTTGTGTTGTAAAAAGTTTAGATTGCATAGAATTATCTCTCAGAATTGTGAAAGCTTATTCCTTTGTATTTACTGTTTTAGTTGTGTTCTTAAGAAGTCTGAAGTGTTTTTGATTCTTAATATTTTTTGATTAACTAATATTCCCTGCCTCTCAAAATTTCACAATATGTGCTTTTTTGTTAATTTTTTAATTAATAGATTTTAAGGAGCTTTAGGTTTACAAAAAATTTGAGGAGAAAGCACAGGGAGCGCTTATATAACCCCTAACCCCCTCAATGTAATTAATACCTTGAATTAATATGACACAGATTTGTTACAAATGATGAACAAAAATTGATATGTCATCTTTAGCTAAAGTTTATAATTTGCACTAAGGTTATCTCTTTGTGTTCTATAGTAATATGGGTTTTGATAAAGGTATAATATGATGTACCTGCCATTAGAGTTTGATAGAAAATCATTTCATCAACTTAAAAATCCCTTCATCTCCACATATTCATCAGCCCTTCCCCAAACCTGTATCAATCACTTATCTTTTGACTGTTTCTTTAATTTTTTCATCTACAATGTCATATAGTTGGAAACATATATCCTGTAGCTGTTTTTTTTTTTTTTTTTCACTTCACAATATACATTTCAGGTTTGTCCACGTCTTTCCATGGCTCGATAGCTCATTTCTTTTCATTGCTGAATATATTCTATTTTATGGATGTACACAGCTTGTTTATTTGTTCACCTTTGAAAGACATTTTGATTGCCTCCAATGTGGGGCAATTATGAACAGAGATACTATGCACATTTCTATACAAGTTTTTGTGTGGACATAGGTTTTCAACACCATTAGGTAAATGCCAAGTGAAACAATTGCTGGATCATATGGCAAGCCTATGCTTAGCTTCATAAGAAACTTCCATGCGGTTTTTCAGTGTCTGTACCATTTTGGATCCTCACCATCAATGACTGAATATTCTTGTTGGTCCACATTCTCATCAGAATTTGGTATTGTAGGTATTTTAGATTTAACCATTCTTTTAGGTGTGTAATGTTATATCATTTTAATTTGTAACTCCCTACCGACATAAGACATTCAGCATTTTTTCACATGCTTATTTTCTATTTTTTTACTTAATTTGATGAAGTATGTTCAGGTCTTTTGTCCATTTTAGAATTGGGTTGTTCATTTTCTTATTGGTGAGCTTTAAATATTCCTTGTGTATGCTGAATGCAAGGCCTTTATTGAATATGTGTTCTGTTCTGCAAATATTTTCTCCCTACCTGTGGCCTTTTGTTGTTGTTGTTGTTTTATTCTCATTACTGAATTCTGTTAAAAGTAGCAGAATACTCTTGACAATGTATTTTCCAGAGTTGGCATTTCTTAATTTTAATGTAATCTCTTAATTTCAGTGATCATCTTTTTTGGTAGTGTATCTAAAAAAGGGCATGCCAAATCCCAGGTACTTAGCTTTTCTTCCAGTGTTGCAGTTTTGGGTTTTAAATTTAGGTCTATGATTAATTTTGAGTTAATTTTTAGGAAAAGCACAAAGTCTGTGTTTAGATTCACATATTCTTTGCATATCCCAGCATTATTGCCTGAAAACACTATCTATTCTCCATTGAATTGCCTTGGCTTCTTTCTCATAAATCAATTGATTATATTTCCATGGAATTATTTCTCAGTTTTCTAATTTGTTCCATTAATATATTCATCTGTTCTTCTTTCAAAAACATGCTTTCTTGAGTGCTATAGCTTTATTTAAATCTTGAAGTTGTAGTGTCAGCCCATTAATTTATTCTTCAATATTTTTTAGCTACTTTGGATATTTTTCCTTTCCATATAAACTTTGGAATCAATTTGTTGATATCTGTAAAATAACTTGCTGGAATTTTATTGGAATTTCATTGAATCTATAGATCAAGTTTGATAAGTACTCACATCCTAACAATATTGAGTCTTCCTATCTATGAACATTAAATGTTTCCCCATTATGTAGAGTGTCTTTCATTTATTTCATCAGTCTTGTAGTTTTCCTCATGTACATCTTGTACGTATTTTGTTACACTTATACCTTAATATTTTTGGTGCTATGTGTGTTGATATTAATTTCAAATTCTGATTATTTATTGCTGGCATATCAGAAATAAATTGAATTTTGATTATTAACCATAAATCTAGAAATTTTGACATCATCAATTATTAGTTCCAGAAATTTGTTGTTGATGTTGATTCTTTGGGAATTTAAGCATAAATAATTATTTCATCTACGAACAAGGACAGCTTTAGTTCGTTCTTACGCAGTCCAATCTGCGTAATTTTAATTTCCCTTTCTTGTATCATGACATTAGCTAGCACATCGAATTCAGTGACAACTAGGAGCTCTGAAAGAGGACATCTTTGCTTTGTCGTAGGTGGAAAGTTTCTAGTTTCTCGCTATATAAAAACCTATATCTAACATCATAATTAATGTTAGATATAGTTTTTTTGTAAATGTCCTTTAGGAAGTTTGCCTCTATTCCTAGTTTGCTGAAAAGTTTGTCAAATACTTTTTCTTCTTCTATAGATATGATCATATAATTTTCCTTATCTAACCTATTGTTGTGCTTGATTACATTAATAAATTTTGCGTGTGAAATAGACTTGCATAACTGGATTAAACCACATTTGGTGATGGTATGTAATTCTTTTTTTAAATTGTTGGATGCAATTTGCTAAAATGTTGTTGAGGATTTATGCATCTATTTTTATTAATGATATTTAGTCTGTTTACCTTTCTCATAATGTCTTTGTCTTGTTTTGGGATTAGAGTATTGCTGGTCACATAGAATCGAATAAGGAATATTTCCTCTCTTTCTATTATTTAGAGATTGTAGAGAATTAGTATCATTTCTTCTTAAAATTTCTGAAATAATTCATAAGTGAAACCATTAGGGACTGATGTTTTTGGTCTTGATTACTAATTATAGATTCAATTTTTTAATAGAAATAGGCTTTGTATGGGCTTTGTAAATTTATTTTTTTATTTTTATTGGGCCACTCACTTTTGGAATATGCAATTTATCTTAAAATGAGAATTTTAATCTTTAATTTATGCATTTTTTCTTCTTTAGTATATATATTTATTTTATATCTTCATATCTTTTCTTTTTTATTCTGCAACTCATAGAATGGGGATGATGTACAATACTCATATGTATTTTTAGTCATATATTTCATTTTTAACATTTTTTTCTAGTTCATTAGAGATTTTCCTCAAATGTCTATGTTATGTCAATATAACAAACAATTTTACAATCTTATTGGTAAAGCAATGTTCAATAAAATTTGTTCTGGTCTCTGTTCTGTGTCTTCAATATGTCTGTGACCCAGGCTGATGAATTAGCTACTCTAGAGTATATGAAATGAGTATGGCAAAAATAAGCTTTTAATGTTTATGTTTGGAAATTAGAAAACCCAGCTCTACTTACATCCTATTGACAAAAGCAAGTTCTGAGGCAATTCAAATTAGCAGGAAAATGCAATTCTACCATATGCCTTGGAGAGGAAGTGAAAAAAGTTTGTGAGAAACATTTCCACTATTGTGCCTTCATAATTAATAATGAGTCACTAAAATGATAACTGTGACCTTTGAGAGTTAAGTGGAACTAATTGACTGGTGTGATTTACTTTTTTTTTAATAGGGGGGCCCAATATCAATTTCTGGATCCTTTTTCTTGGCAACTGAGATTCACGGAAATACGTTTTCCAATCTATTGCCTTGGGAATTGTGGTCAGAGAATAAGACTGCCTGAAGAAAACCTTGGAATCAGGCTGGGGAGGACTGTTGTGCTCTCATTTTCAATATATAGACTTTGTTTTCATTATGGCCCTTCATTCCTTCTTTAGTGTGGTGCACGTGAATCCACAATTTGCCTGATTCAATGCTGCAGTAGCGAAAATCTTTAATTTGGGGGAGGGCTGAGGCAATCTGTGTATTCTTTTAAAAATATACCTACTATCGGGTGATGGCTGAAACTAGCTGTGTGAAATTTTCCCATGGTGCTCTTCCTTCAGACAGAGTTTGGGAGACAGGCCTGCAAGAGCATGCTTCATTATCTGTAGTGTGCTGGTGCTGCCTCACAGGATGCCTGCTGGCTGTCACTAGGAAGTGCTGTGCGATTGCCATCACCCAACACAGTGAAAGGGGGTTGGATTTCACTCTGAGTATGCCAAGGACACCTATAAACTTCCCCCCATGTCAAGCAGATGAAATTACTACTTTATTTCGCCACCCTGCAGGTAACTGAAACTCAATTACCACTACTGCTCATTCGGTTCCATCCCCCTGAGTTTAGATAGCTCTGGTGCCTCTCAGAACTCCCCTGTCTGTTCTCTTTGCTCTACCCCAGGGGTGAGCCTACCAGAGCCAGTCAACTGCCCCTTCTTTCCAGAACTCACTTATCTGAACATTTCAGCTCTCCCTGGAAGACCTTCTACGTTTGTCTCTGGAGCCCCCATGCTGAGGCTTCTAATGAGGAAGTGGCCTGAAGCATCCCCCCGCCTCTGGTCATATTTGAATATATTGGCTGTCTTGGTTTAGAGCTGTGTAGGAGATATATAATGAAATTTCTCTTGAGATGAATTACTGTAGTAGGAAAAAATATGTATTTTGAAATGAAATATCTCTATACAGACCTGCTTGAATAATTATGTAAATATTTGCTTTTTAAAATAAGAATAAACTGAGATTCTTTTATTTTTTCTAAAAAAAAAATATATATATATATATATACCTACTATCTTCCTTGGACTTGGCTCAAAAGGCACCAATTCTATGGAACCCATCAGCATTTCTGTTTTCACCACTTTCATTCCTACCTTTATTGAATGTTTTAACTTGGTTAATCCACTTAGATTTGTGAAGAAGTCCAAAATTTGGAAGTTTGTTTTTATGCGTAGGAGACTGGATAAAAGAATAACACTACCTCAGTTTGTGGGAGAATAATTAAATGAACTTTTGACAGCATGAAAGGCAAATTAAGGCATTTAATGCTGTTATAAAACACATTAATATTGTTTTATTGCCTGAAATGATCTAACACTGAATCTTAAAATATATTTTGCCCATGGACATATATTATTGATAGACTTAAAAATGCTGAATATACAAGAACGAAAAAGTGTACAAATTTGCTAAGCATAGCTCAAGCAGTAGTTCCAGAATGCTCCAATAAGGTCATGGGATTAATTAAAAATATACATAATTTCAAGTGATTTTTAATATCCCAACAAAATTGTACATAATCCAAATTTGTGGTTGTTCGAATTGATGGAATGAAGATAATAGAAACATATTTAAATCTAAACAATAAAAGTTAGTTTAGTAAGGGACTCATATTGAAGAATGCCCATTGAGTAACACAAATGATCTGAAATGTGATTGTCAATTTGTCAATCAATGACTTAACATGGAATATTAAAGATATACCTAATTATTCGTAAGTTTAACCAAAATACTGTATATGGCATGTCTGCTGGCTGTCTAAGCATGAATGCAATTCCAGAAATATAAGCAATATATATTTAATGTGAATTTGAAGTGTGTTTAAACCTTGAATAATGTACTGGTCATACAGCTGCTTTCTCTAAGCTACAAATTCACCATTCTATACTGTTTTTGGTTGCTAGGCCTGGAATTCTGCATATCAAATTGTTCACATGCCAACCCACTCACTGAAAGCTTCTTCACATGGGAGGGGATACTAGATGTTTCTTTGTCCCGTCTTTCAGCAATACCCCAGTTATTATTTAACTTGGTTTGGAAGCTGTTTCTCTCCAGAAGTAGTTAATTGGAATGTCTTCCTTCCTTCCTTCCATCCTTCCTTCCTTCCTTCCTTCCTTCCTTCCTTCCTTCCTTCCTTCCTTCCTTCCTTCCTTCCTTCCTTCCTTCCTTCCTTCCTTCCTTCCTTCCTTCCTTCCTCCCTCCCTCCCTCCCTCCTTTCTTCTCCCTTTTTCTCTTCCATTTTGCATTGTCTGCATTTTGAATTTTACTTATTTTAATAGAAGTGTAGCAGTATCTCATTGTTTAATGTGCAGTTCCCTAATGATATATGATTTTGAGCACTTTCCTATCCTTTTTAATATCTGAATGTCCTTCTAGATGAGGTGTCTGTTTAGGTTTTTTTGCCCATTTTTAATTGGATTTTCTTTTTTTATTTTTGAATTTCAAGAGTTCTTAGTATATTTTGGATATGTGTCCTTCATCAGAAAAGTTTTGCAAATGTTTTCTCACAAGAGCTGGCTTATCTAATAATTCTCTTAACTGCCCTTCTCAGAGAAAAAGTTATTAATTTTTTTTTTTTTTTTTTTTTTTTTTTTTTTTTAAAGGAAAGACAGAGAGAAGGAAGGAAGGAAGGAAGGAAGGGAAACATCTTTTAAACATTTTCTTGTTTTATTGTATTCTGTTTCTCCGTTTTTTTGTTACATGGGCTGGGGCCGGGAATCGAACCGAGGTCCTCCGGCATAGCAGGCAAGCACTTTGCCCGCTGAGCCACCGCGGCCCGCCCAAAAGTTATTAATTTTAATGTAGTTTAAATTAACAATTATTTTCTGACTTTCTTAAGAAAGTTAAAAAAAATTATTAGAAAAGTTATGGGTTCACAGAAAAATCATGTTTAAAAAACAGGATGCCCATACAGTACCCCACTACTAACAGCTTGTTTTGGTGTGGCACATTTGTTACAGCAGTTGATAGCATTTATTTATACTTATACTGTTTTTAAAAGTAGTAGGCAGCATTTATTGAGAGATTCTATGTTCCAGGCACTGTGTGAATAAATTTACTTGGATTATCTCATTTAAAACACACAATACACAGTCTGTGAAATCTGTCCTATTATTATTATTATTATTTCTAAGAGTAATAGTAATTAGAGAAGTTGTAGGTTTAAAGAAAAATCATTTAAAAAATTGAGAGTTCCTAATGTACCCCCCATTATTGACACATTGTATGAGTGTGGCACCTTTTGTTACAATTGATGAAAAAATATTGAAGTAATATGATTTAACTATACTCCATAGTTTCTATTAGGTGTATTTCCCCATATATTACCTTATTATTAATACCTTAATTAATATTAATTATTAATGTCGTATATCTGTTATAATTCATGAAAGAAGATTCTTGTACTATTAACATCAGTCCATCATTCACAACAGGGTTCAGTGTGTGCTACAGTCCCATGTTCTATCTTGCATTCTAGTAATACACACAACCCAAAACATCCCCTGTTCAGCTGCATCACATACGTAATTCAGTGCTGCTCTGCACACTTACAACGGTGAGCTTCCTTCACTACTACCCATTTCCAAATGTTCACAGTCAACTTAAATAGAAATTCTGTACATATGAAGCATCAATTCCACATTCTCTACCCCAGTCTCTCTCCTGATAACCTATATCCTAGATTCTAACTCTATGAGATTGTTTATTATAGTTAGTTCATATAAGTGAGACCACACAGTATTTGTCTTCTCACTTTTATGATAAAGTCCTTTGTTGTGCACTTTTTTCTTTTTTTTTTTTTTTGTTTTTTTTTTTGAGAAGGTCCGATTTATCTATTTTTCTTTCATTTGTTGTACTTTGGGTGTAAAGTCTGAGAAACCATTGCCTAACACAAGGTCCTGAAGTTGCTTATGTACATTTTCTTCTAGGAGTTTTATAGTCTTGGCCCTTATATTTAGGTCTTTGATCCATTTTGAGTTAACTTCTGTATATGGTTTGAGATAGTGATCCTCTTTCTTTCTTTTGCCTATAGATATCCAGTTCTCTCAGCACTGCTTAAGAGATTTCTTTCCCAATAGTCCTGACAAAAGTCTATTGGTTGTAGATGTAAGAGTCTATTTCTGAACTCTCAATTCAAGTCCATTTGTCAATATATCTATTCTTATTCTATTATCATGCTTTTTGATCTCTGTCACTTTGTAATATGCTCTAAAGTCAGGAAGTGTGAGTCCTCCAACTTCATTCTTCTTTTTCAAATACTTTTAGTTATTTTGAGCCCCTTACACCTTAAAATATATTTCATAATTGGCTTTTCCATTTCTGCAAAGTAGGCTGTTGAAATTTTTCCTGGTGTTCTGTTGAATCTGCTAAGTGATTTCACTTAGCAATGTTTTATAGTTTTCCATGTACAAGTTATTTAATTCCTTGGTTAAATTTATTCCTAGAAATTTGAATATTTTAGTTACTAGTGGAAATGGAATTTGTTTTTTGATTTCCTCCTTGGTTAGGTCATTACTAGTGTATAGAAACAATATTGATTTTTGTGGGTGTATCTTCTACCCCACCACTTTGCTGAATTCATTCATCAGCTCTCTTAGCTTTGTATAGATTTTTAGAACAAATGTATATCCATATCATCTGCAAATGCTGAAAAATTTATTTCTTCCTTTCCAATTTGCATTTCTTTTATTTCCTTTTTGGCCTAACCTCTCTGGCTAGAACTTCCAATACATTGTTGATAACAGTGGTGATAATAGGCCTCCTTGTCTCATTACAGATCTTAAATGGAAAGCTACTGGGCATTCACCATTGAATATCATGTTAGCTGTGAGTGTTTGATATATGCCCTTTATCATGCTTTGGATATTTCCTTCTATTCCTATTTTTCTAAGTGTTTTTATTAAGGAAGGATGATGAATTTTGTCAAATGTCTTTTCTGCATCAATTGAAATCATGTACTTATTTCTTCCTTCATTTTGTCAATGTGATTTATTATATTAATTGATTTTTTTTATGTCGAAACACCCTTGCATGTCTAAAACCCATTTGATCATGTAGGTGATCCAACCTACAAGAAAGCAGATTGAATTCCAGCACATTTCTTTCAGGTTGTTATACCATGGTATATCTCTTTTTCTCTTTGTCCCCCCATGGGTGCACTTTGGTATGCAGCACTCCTCAAGGGCTTGTATTCTACCCTCTGTAGGTCTCTGCGGACTTGGATCCCCAGCTTGGCTATGCATGGAATTCTAACTCATTGCACAATGTGACTCTATAGTGTCTGTCCACAATGAGAGGCTGCTGGACTGCTGTCTTTGAGTGACTCCCAAATTCTGTGGGACCAAGTGAGAAGAAGGGGAACCAGTACAGTACTAGCAGATCTGAGAAGGATATTTTGTATCTGATATTTTTCTTTTACTTTGAGTCAGCATTTGTGGAACACTCCTTTAGTCTCTACTTTTCTTCTGAATTCTAAGCCAGTGGGATTGGTCTTTTTTATTTTTATTTTTTTATTTTTTTGCTAAATCTCTGGGGAAGCTTTTTCAGGGGATGTCTTTCATCTCCATGTTGATGATGTCCTGCTTCAAATTAACATTTTTTTTTCTTTCATGGATTGTTATTTTGAGGTTCATTAAGAAGTCATCGTCATACCCAAGGTCACCTAGATTTTCTCTTATGTTTTCTTCTAGATGTTTATAGTTTTGTATCTTACCTTTGGGACCATAATCCATTTTGAGTTGATTTTTGTGACAGGTGTAAGTTTTGTATCTAGATTCATTTGTTTATGTGGATATCCATTTGTTCAAACACCATTTGTTGAAAAAACTATTCTTGCTCTGATAAAGTCTCTTGGGGTTCCTTTGTCAAAAATCAGTTGATAATATTTGTGTGGATGTATTTCTGAACTCTCTGTTCTGTTCTATTGAATATTAGTCTATTCTTTGGTTAATTCCATACTGTCTTTACCACTGTAGCTTTATACTAAGTCTTGAAGTCTGATAGTGGCAGTTTATCAACTTTGCTTTTCTTTAGTATTGTGCTAGCTATTTTCTGTTTTGTTTTATTTTGTTTTGCCTTTCCATATAAACTTTAGGATCAATTTATTAATATTCACAAAAGAACTTACTGGGATTTTGAGTGGGACTACATTGAATCTATAGATCATTTGGGGAAGAATTGTCATCTTAATAATATAGAGTCTTCCTATACTTGAACATGGAATAGCTCTCCTTTATTTAAGTCATCTTAGATTTATTTCATCAGAGTTTTATAGTTTTCCTCATATAAATATTGTTATGTATCGTTTTTTTTTTTGTATTGGCATGCACCAGAAATTGAACCCGGGTCTTCAGCATAGCAGGTGAGAACTCTGCCTGCTGAGCCACCGTAGCCCACCCTGTTATGTATTTTTGACATTTAAGCCTAGGTGTTTTATTTTGGGGGACTAATGTAAGAATGCTGTGTTTTTAATTTGAAATTGCAGTTGCCTCTTGCATATATAGTAAAGCAGTTAACTTGTTTGTATTTACATGTATCCTATAACATTGCCATAATCACTTATTCATTCCAGAATTTTTTCATTGATTTTTTTAGGTTTTCTATAGACACAATAATATATTTGTAAACAAAGAGAATTTTATTTCTTCCTTCCAAAGCTGTTTGCCTTTTATTTACTTGTCTTGTCACATTGTGCTAACTCTAATTTCCAGTACAATATTGAATAGGAATGGGAAGGAGGCATAATTTTCTCGTTCCCAATGTTAGGAGGAAAGCATCTAGTTTCTCATTAAGTGTGATGGTTATAGTTTTTTTGCCTATGTTGTTTATCTAGTTAAAGAACCTCCCCTTTATTCTTAGTTATTGAAGGTTTTTATCATGAGTGGATGTTGGATTTTGTCAAATGCTTTTACTGTCTATTGATATGTCCATGTGATTTTCCTTCTTTGGTCTGTTGATGTGGTGGGTTACATTAATTAATTTTAAAATATTGAACCAGTCCTGCATATCTGGAATATATACAATTTGGTCTTGATGTTTAATTCTTTTTATACATTATTGAGCTTGATTTGATAATTCTTGTTGAGAATCTATGCATCAATGTTCATGAGAGATATTGACTCTGTGATTTTCCTATCTTGAAATGTCTTTGTCTGATTAGACACTAGAATATAGTTGCTATCATAAAATAGTATAGGATGTGTTCTTTTTGCTTTTATCTTCTGGAAGAGTTAATAGAGAATTGGTATCATTTATCTTGAAATGTTTGGTACAATTCACAAGCGAAACCCTCTAGTCCTGGTGATATTTTTGAAGGTTGTTAATTATTGAATCTGATATTTTAAAAAACACAAGTTTATTGAGATGATCTATATTTCCTTTTGTAAATTTTTGTAGAATGTATCTTTCAATGAATTGTTCAACGCCATATATGTTTTTGAATTTGTGAGTAAAGAATTGTTCATTGTATTTCTTTTTCTTCCTTTTGGATCAGCGGAGATACTCCCCATGTCATTTCTTATAATAGTAATTTGCATCTTCTCTATTTTTTTGATAAAACACTTTGATTAGTGTTCTATCAATTTATTCACCTTTTGAAAGAAACTGCCTTTGCTTACATTGATTTTCTGTATTGATTTTCATGTTTTCTGCAATACTATTTCTGCTCTAATTTTTACTATTTCTTTTCTTCTGCCTACTTTTTGGTCTTAATTTCTTCTATTTTCCTAAAGTGGAAACTTAGATTGTTGATTTTACATATTCACCTTTTCTAATAATTGCATTCAATATTATATATTTCCCTTTTAACACCAATTTTACAGCATCCCACAAATTTTAATTATATTTCCCTTCATTTGGTTCAAAATTTAAAATGTCTCTTTGAGACATTTCTTTGACCCATGGGTTATTTAGAAATGTGGTTTATAATATCCACATACTTTGAGATTTTCCTGCATCGTTCTGTTATTGATATTTAGTTTTATTTTTTGTGGTGTGAAAAACATATTTTGTCTTACTTCTATTCTTTTACATTTGTTTATGTGTATCTATGGGCAATTAGAATGTGGTCCGTCTAGGTGAATGCCCCATGCGAGCTGCAGAAGAATGTGCTTTCTGCTTTTTGGATAAAATATTCTATAAATGTCAGTCAGACACAGTTTAATTGTCATTGTCAACATGACAGTGGTGTTTCATACAACAATATTGTTCTAGTTTGCTAGATGCTGGAATGCAGTATACCAGGTAGAATGTTTTATAAAAAGGGGAATTTAATAAGTTGCTAGTTTACAGTTCTAAGGCTGAGAAAATGTCCCAATTAAAGCAAGTCTATAGAAATGTTCAGCCTAAGGCATCCAGGGAAAGATACCTTTGTTCAAGAAGGCCAATGAAGTTCAGGGTTTCTCTCTCAAGTAAGAAGGCACACGGCAAACAGGGTCAAGGTTTCTTTCTCATCTGGAAAGGCATGTTGCAAACATGGCATCATCTGCTAGCTTTCTCTCCTGGCTTCCTTCAGGAAGCTCCCAGGGAGGTGTTTTCCTTCTTCATTTCCCAAGGTAGCTGGCTGGTGGACTCTCTGCTACTCTTGGCTATGTCATTCTGCTCTCTCCGAATCTTCCTCTTTCTCCAAAATGTTTCCTGGTTTACAGGATTCCAGAAATTAATCAAGACCCATCCAAATGGGTAGAGACATGCCTCCAGTTAATGCAGTATAACAACCACTCTTGATCAAATCACATCTCCAGAGAGATAATCTAATTACAGTTTCAAACATTCAATACTGAATAGGGATTAGAAGAAACGACTGCCTTTACAAAATGGGATTAGGACTAAAACATGGCTTTTCTAGGGTAATACATCATTTCAAACCAGCACAAATATCATTACTAATTTTCTGCTTGCTGGATCTCTGAGTCTGTCAATTATGGACAGAGGAATGTTGGAGGTTCATCTATCATGTTAGATTTGTCTATTTTTCCTTGAAGTTCTATCAATTTTTGTTTTGATGCTCTGTTGTCAGGCACATTTACATTAAGTATTATGTCTTCTTGTATAATTGACCCCTTTGTCATTGCATAATGCTTCTCTTTATCCCTTATAATTTTCCTTTCTCAGAAATGTGCTTTGTCTGATACTAATATAACTACTCCAACTCTCTTTGTATTAGTTTCAGCATGGTATATTTTTCACCATCCTCTCACTTTTAATTGTGAATATTTGTATTTAAAATGTTTCTTAAGGCAATACATTATTTTATCTACTCTGATAGACTATCTTTATTTGATATATCTAGACCACTCACATTTAAAGTGGTTATTGATATAGTTGGATTATACTTATCACATTTGTGCCTGTTTTCTATTCATTTCCCTTGTCCTTTTTTTGTGTGTGTGTTTCTTCAACTCTTTTCTGCACTTTATGGTTTTAATTGAACCTTTAATATAATTCCATTTTCTCTCCTCACTTAGTATAGCAACTATACTTCTTTTTAAAATCCTTTTAGTTGGTTGCTTTAGAGTGGAGAATGTACATTTATGTCTAATCTTTTCCACATCCCATAGCACTACAGTGATTCATGGGTAGTATAAACCTCTTATAACACAATATCCCCAGTCTCCCCCTCTCAGTCCTTTTAATAATGCTATCTCTATTTCACTTATTCATAATCTCTGAATATCCAATATATTGTTACTATTATTTTGATCAAACTGCATCTGGTAGATCAGTTAAGAATGAAAAAAATACACATTTTGCCACCATTACTTATTCTTGAATGGTCTTCATTTCTTCATATAGCTCTAAGCTTCTGACCTAGTTCATTTAACCTCTCTAGAGAACTTCTTTTAAGATTTCTTGCAAGTCAGGTTTACTCATGATAAATTGTCCAAATTTGGGTTTGTCTGAGATGGTCTTTATTTTTCCTTCATTTTTAAAGGATAATTTTGTTATGTGAAGAATTCTGTTTTTTTTTCTTGTTGTTGTTGTTTATATGCTTGCTTTATTTCAACACTTTAAATACCTCACTACACGCTCTTCTTGCTTGATGGTTTCTGAAAGGAATGTTGATGTATTTCTTGTTTTTGATCCTCACAAGAAAAGGGGCCATTTTCCCTCTGGTTTCTTTCTTTTTTAATTTGTTTTTCTGAAATTGGAATATGATATATCCAGGTGTGGACTGTAAAAAATATATATATATCTTTTTGAGTATTCTCTGAATTTCCTGGATCTGTGGTTTAGTATCTTCATAATTTTTTGGAAAACTTCCAGCCAATGATACTTCAAATATTTCTTTTAGTTATTTTCTTTTTCTTTTACTTCTAAAATTCTCATTATGAATATATTGCATCTTTTGTAGTGTTCACAGCTCTTGGAGATTTTCTTCTATTTTTGCATTCCTTTTTCTGTTCGCATTTTTAGATGTGGAAATTTTTGTTGCCATATTCTCAAGCTCACCAATTCAATCCTTGGCTGTGGCCGTCTTACTGATATGTACTTCAGTGCTTGCTTGCTTGCTTGCTTGCTTTCTTTCTTTCTTTCTTTCTTTCTTTCTCTCTCTCTCTCTCTCTCTCTCTCTCTCTCTCTCTCTCTCTCTCTTTCTTCTTTTGTTTTTTGTGAGTTGTCCATGAATAGGCTAATACAGAGGAAACAAAACATTATTGCCTAGGACTGGGAGTAAAAATGGCAAAATTTGGCCCAGGGTTTGTTTTTGGAGTGATGAAAAACTTTTCAAATGAAATGGTAGTAATTGTTCATGTCTGAATGAATTAAAAGCCATTGATTATACTGAAAGCCATTGAATTGTACAGTTAAAAAGGGGTGATTTGTATGGTATGCTAATTAAATCTCAATAAAGTTGTTTAAGAGAAATGTTCGGCTTCATACCACTTATTTTGGAAATTTTCCCTATATTCTAATTCCATTTCATTCAAAGAAGCACATAGAGATAGAAAATAGCATGTTAATGAAACAAGACAATGACAGGGTAACAAATATATAACATATTTAACTAATGAGACAACCAATATTCTGCTTTAACTTTAATTTGCATTTATTTTATAATAATTTAGGAACAATGTGTTCTTTCTCAGTAGAATTGTCTCAATGTGGCAAGGGAAATGAGCTCTGAATGTCCTATGGTACATCCTGGAGGTTTTGTTCACCTGGATGTGTTCAATGGCCACCGAATCTACAGCAGAACCTTTAAGTTCAGCATTACTCTCTACATTTTCTCAGCATATACAACAAAAATTGAGCACTCTTTTTGGGCCACCAACCCTGCATCCAGCCCCACTTTTTGGCCTAGCATACGTAACAACACAATTGTTGTTGGTTGTACACCATTGTTGTTAGTTGAAAAGTCTGGCATACTTTTCTTCTGGAAAGTGACATCTTTCAGATACATGGTGGCTTTTCAAACATGCACACACTGATGGCTGAGCAGTTTCTCGGGTGTTATTAAAGTGAACGTGAAGTTTGCATGTACAAAAAATTCTACATAAGGATACTAAAATCAAAGGTGTTTGTATAATTCTAGTACAAGAAATTACTTTGAAATGAATTTTTTTCCCTGGAAAATTTAAGAATTTAAATATTTCTTTAGAGTTGGAAGTTCAGAAAGATCTAATATTTATTAACATAAAAATGTGTAAAATAATAATATGCTTTCATGTGATACTATTTTTACTTACATGTGAGTTCCTTTCTGTTTTACCAAAACATTTAAATTTATATGAAACGATGTTGATTTGACTTTTTTTGAGGTCAGTGTTTTTAACTGAGTTAGAATTTATTTTTGTGTCTCTCTTTATCGTGACAGATTCCATGACATCCTTTATATCATGGAAAAAGTGTTACTGCCCGGACTTGATTTGTAGACAGGAAACTTAGAGAGTAGGTCCTGAACTTTCACTCTTTGCACTCTAGAACCTTGGCACAGAGGGGAGGATGTGGCTTCCCAGAAGGATACTTCCTCTCACTCTTTACAATGGGTAAAGCACTTCCAAGGTTTGGGGGCAGGAAGTGTAGGATAAAGGAAGCAGAAGCTTTTTTATGTAAGTAACTGTTGCCATGGAATCCCTGGCTTCATTCAGATTTATTCTGACCTCTGTCAGTGACTTACACTGCTTGGTGCTCTCCAGACAGATAGTGTGGGTTCATGTTTTTTTATGGGTCGTATTCAGTTGCCTCAACCACTTCTATCTCCAACTATCACTCAATACAATGCAACTAGATCTCCCATGAGCCCAGCATCAGAGCATAAACCCACTCTTCTCATGAGGATTTATGTCTCTTGGCCAAGAGTCCCTTGAGTAGCCCTACATTTTTGCCATCTTCTCTAGTTTCTAAGCTCCTTCCATATTGACACTGGAAAAGTTGAAGCCTCTTTCGTGCCTCCCAGAACAACAGAGTATGGCTATGAAGGCTTGGAAACTTAGATTTAGTTGCATTTTTCTTTTTCTGGGTGCTTATGCACTGCAGCATAGGTCCCTCCTCTTAAAAGCTGCAGAGAAGTGGCAGGCACCAGTCACTACCATGTATGCCCACAATGCTAGTGCGTATCACATACCATTCCTCTCCTTAGAACTTTCTCTTTATAGTTTCTTTTGCTGCAATAGATTTCATAGAGAGTGTCTAGAGGTTCTGACACCTAGGTAAGCTTGATCACGGAGCAGTATTCATCAGACTGCATTTCACATAGGACAATACCCCCATATCTACCAATGATCCTCTTCAGCAGCTTTGTCCTTAGTTTAAGGCACATATTTAATAATCTATTACATTATATGTATAAACATTTGAAATTTTGAGATTAGGAGAACAGTTGTAAAATATACTATAATCTCTTCTACAATGAAAAATATTCCTTCATACAGATAAAATAAAGCTTCATGTGCAAAGCAACAACTGCTTATGCCACACACTCACTCAGTCCACCTTTCAAATCACATGAGAAATCTTCAGTATAAACACCATTCTGTCTTGCTCCTTGGGAGACTCCTCCCACTTCTTCCTGAGGCTGGACTGTTTTCCTACCTATTACCTCTCCTTCATCCCAACATTTAGGGATCACAAAAAGGAACCAAGAGATACAAAAAATGAATCCTCACCTCAATTTATAAACCAGGCAATGTATGACTACCATGTGTCCCAAGAAAACATCCATTTCTATTTTCACAGGAATCTGGGCAGAAAGACCAGTTTAAAATTTTGAATTCCCCTGATCCTATTATTTGGAATATGGCAATAAGGAGAGGGCCACAGCCCACCCTCCTCTTTTCTCCATCCAGGCTACTTCTAGCACTGGAAGGTTCCCCCAGGTATGGATAACAAATATGATTATATGACTACAAATAAACCAGGCAATGATTTTTATGCAGTTTTGGGTTTGTGCTGAGAATTCCATGGCCCCAGTTTCTTGAAGTATGGTTATGAAGGAGGGGGTTAGGCCTCAAGCTTGCATGGACATGTTCCTTAGATGCAGACTCCTGCGTCAGTGCGTGTATGTATTTGGAGGTGGGGAAGGTGTTGGGGATGAAGAGAAAGATATGGCCAAGGAAAGCCAGAACAGATGTTCAAAACTGCAGGGTCCCTGGTAAAGGGGACACTCTTCTCTAGGGTTACGGACAGTACTATGTTGGGGAACTCTTCCCCCTCTTGCCTAACTGCTGTCCCCTATATGAAGTAGAAGGAATTGTCAGCAATTCTCTTGAGACTGCATGCTTCTTAGGACCTTTGTTATAATTTCGTTTGTTTTAGCTGCAAGCCTTAGGAACAAAGAACATCCAACTCCAAGTATTATATTGTACATCTATAGAAAATCATATGGGGAATTTTCTTCATGCAAATAGGCAATGCTGATTTCTGGATGGTTGGCCGTCAGGTGAATGGTTTCTCTATTAGCTATTGCTATGTTCTATTTTCTTAATAAGTGGCACAAATCTTTTGTCTTTTCAGGAAATAGCAAAATTGAAAAGGACTTCTGGAATGACAACAATTTTGGTGAGATGTGACTGGTAAATTAGCTGGTGTTCTAAAATTTCTTTACCCTGTTGACAACCAGTGGTTGTGATAACCAGTTCCTGATGGACAAGACTAATGAGTCCTAAATTAAGGACAGAGAAGGAAAGAAGAAAAAATCAGTAGAGAACTAAGGGCTGATGGTTCAGTGAAAGGCAGGATATGCAGGGAGGGATAAAAGGATGAGAGGGAAGAAGTTTATTTTCTAAAGAGGAAAAGGGAGAAGCTTCTGGGAATAGAGGTGGTTTCCTCAGACAAAGTTTGATTGTGTGTTTTTTATTAGATAGTTATACTTCTTTGCTCAGGAAATACCCTTCAAAGAACAAATCTGCTCCTGAGAGAACGAGAGCTTCTTGCCCTTTACTCAGCCTTAGGTGCTTCAAAGATTATCAGGTCCTCCTAGTGCCTTTGATTGTAGAAATTTGTGTTTAGGATTTGTTTTTACATTAATCTTCTTAGAATTCATTCTTTAGGAATAGGGCCTTATTCTTGCCACAATTTACTTTAAAGTTGTCTTTTCTTCAAGGGAAAAGCCTAAAATTCAGAGTTTGGATTTATTTTATTAAAAAAGAAATCTGTTATTATTAAATGTAAGGTCACAGATACAACAACAACTATTTTAAAAGGATCTTTTAAATAAAAATAAAGCCAGGAGGGCCAGAGCAGACAATATTTTAAAAATAGATTTATTCAATATTAAGTGCATGTATTATAAGATCAGTAATAAAAATATATATTTGTTTTAAGATGTTTTCATACATTCCATTGGCTATTCATTATGTTTAGTATATTTAACACATTATTTTATTTAATATTGTCAAATATTTTCTATCACATTCTAAAAATGGTATCTTTAATTAAGTTACATGGATTGAAACATCTCTGGAATTCATGATCAAGAATTTGCAGAATTTTTTTGTAAATGTAAATCAAATTAACAATTCTTTTTCATTCATACAGAATCATGTAATTTTGGATCAAAAATAAAATCCAGGTATTATTTAATACCCTCACTTATTGAAGATCATTTAAAGATGTCACTGGAGTTAATTTAGGGAATCTCAATCATTTTTTAAAACCAAAGAGTAAGTGGCTTGAATAAAATCACACAGTTCAGAAAGGATAGAGACCGCAATAAACTGAATTTCAAACAATATTGCTTTTTTCATTTGTATTAGGGAAAATCTGTACAAGGCAGATTTTTTTTTTTTCTTTTAAAACAGTAGTGATTGAACTTTACTCAGATAAAGGCTTTCTTTTTATTTAAGAAATCATTCCCTGGTTTCTTTATATTCATCTAATCTAGTTATCAATGCAGAATATTAAATGCTTGTTCCTCCCTAGTCAACTAAAATGATGGAATAGTCTTCTCTACTCTCAATGCCCTTGAACTGTCATTTCCAATTAAAACTACTTATCTAAATGCCACTCATATTTGTTGTGGGAATTTTGAACAAAGTAGGTATTCTATTTTTATCAATTAGTCTTACTTTTCCCAACACATTTTTAAAATATTTGCTGTTTGTCAGATATTATTCTTAGTTTTGAAAAATAGTATTTAGAACAAAATAATCCTTGTCAATATATAATTTAATTTTATGTTTAGATGAGATTTGAAATCAAGAGCATGAAATTAGTATGAGAACAAGGAATGTTTGAAGAGAATATCATTCTAAGGAAACCCCTTTCTAAGGATATGCAATGTGGGGGAAACCTGAAAGAAGAGAAAGAACAAGTCAGGATATATGAAGAAAGAACTTTCAAGGGAAAGGAAACAAGAATTTTGAAGGCTTGATGCAAGAATACAGTTCAGAGCCTTCTAGGGACATACAGAAGGTGTTTAGTTCCCTAGGCTGCTGAAGCAAGTACCATAAAATAGTTCAGCTTAAACAATGGCAATTTATTATTAGTCTGTGGTTTTTAGGCTTGGAAAATGTCCAATTAAAAGCATCATCAAGGTATTGCTTTTTCCTCAAGACTGTGGCATTTTGGGGCTGGCTAATGGAAATTCTTGATCCCTAGCTTGTCACATGGCAAGGCACATGGTAGTGTCTCCTGATCATTTCCTTCTCTTCTAGGTTCCATTTCTGTGTCTTGCTTTCTATGGCTTTTCTCTCAATTTAGTAAAGGACCCGTAATAGGATTAAGAGCCATCTTGATTGAGGTGAAGTGGCCTCCTGAACAGGTCCTACTTACAATGGGTTCATACCCACAGGAATGGCTTAAGTTTACATACAGGTTTTTCTGACAGTTTGTACAGTTTCAAACCTTCACAGAAGGTTGAAGGTATTCGCCAAAGGATACACTAAGGAAGAGATGGAATACTCAAGTTTAGGTAATAAAAACAGGCTTTACTGAAAAGGGCTATTCATAAGATAAAGGCATGTACAGGGGAAACACAAGCTAATGTTGGGTTTGTAACATTGGTGCTGTTTCTACCCTAAAGAGAGAAAAGAGAAGTGTTGGGATAGGATCAATATTTGACATTCATGTAGAGGAGACAGGAGAGGTGATATTTAGTCAAGGAACACTGTCAGTATGAAGTGATCCTGCAGGAGAAGACACAGAAAATGAAGGCTCTAATCATTTCTTCCCTTCCTCTGATCTCTTATCCTCTTTAGGCCCTACCCTACTTGGATCCTATATATATATAGATAGATACTATCTATATATATAGCCTGCAGATTGCAAGCTCAGCAGAGTGGAAAATGTATATATATGAATGAGAGGTAAACAGAATATAGAAAATTCATGTCTCCTGACAACTCCTCTTATGTCCATCATCATGATGATTTTGAGCTAAAATTAAAGGCATATGTAAAGCCACAGCAGCTTCCTGATCAATGTTAGACTCAAAATGTTAACTACCACAGATATCCCTGATAAAATGCAGTAAAGAAAAATGAGGGAGCAAGGGAGAAAAAACTTAATTTTCTTAATTTAAGCAAAAAAAACTTAAATCAGTTAAAGGATAGCTGCTAAAGTCTAGCTCTTAATACGTAAGTTTGTTATCACAGCTTCCTTCTTTTATCACTCATTTATTCTCCAAAGGAGAGTTTCCCCTCTCCTTTGACAACAATAGGACTGTGTGGTGTTCCTTCTTCCTGCAACATGTAAGTATCTGATGGTCCTCCCCTTATTGTGTTGCTACTGTTACTACTGACTAGGACTATTGTGCAAATGTGAACTTCCCTGAATTTTTTGTGTTTTAGATTATTTCTTTATTCCTATCATACACCACAAACTGAATTGCTTCTGGTGGTTGGGATCATGCTCACTTGATTACATTGTGACCTTATTTTCTGAGCTTCCCAGTTCATTGGAATTCCAACTGGGATCCCTGGTGAAAGTATTCCTCTCTTTGGCTTTGGCAACAGGATTCCCAAACTGACTGACTCCAAGATTTAAAAGTTTTGGCAAAATTCCCAACATAAGTTCTTTGCAATATGAGGAAAATGGTCACTCCTGACTCTCCTGTTTCATTGTCTAGTCTATTCAGGTCTGTGTATTGACCATTTGCTCAGAGAACATTTCACATGCCCTAGGACTCAGCTTACAGAGTATTATCTGCCAAATGTGTTCTCTTCTTCTCTCTCGCTTTCCCACCCATCCTTCCCCTTCCCGAAGATATGTATGCAATATGTAGACAAATGAGTGGGCTGTCATGCAATAAAATTTAAGTTTCATAAACAAGAGACAGGCTTGGTCCAAGATCTGAAGTTTGCCTGAAACCTACTATGCATTCATGGCTGTCTTCAGAAGGCCACGAAGAGCTTTCTTTCGATCCAGGAGAATGTGGTGCTCTGTAGCTCCTCTTAAGACAGCATCTATCCACGTACTGCACGTGGTGGACCACAGGGTCATGTCTTAACTCTAAATTTCTTGATTTGGCTAGCCAGCAACTTCAAAATCCAGTTCCGGCTACTTCTTGGAATTGAGGAATAGGTCTTTTATCGTATCAGTAGGGAAAACAAGCATAAATTACAGCTTTGTTTGTATTTAGGTAAGGCAGCAACATAAGAGCTGGAAGTCAGGATGCCAGGGAAGTGCTGTCAGCAGAGGTCAACTTTCTATTCCTGTTTAAAGTTTTTAATGAACCATGTAAGGTTATAAAGAAATAATAAAAATCGGTTTCCTAATTCCCCATGTGATTAGAACATTTTCACCACTAGTGATTCATTGTTTAAAGTTTTCTTCCCTTAAAATCTCATGTACTTGTCTTTGGAAAGTTTGAGTGTGAGAGAAGTCTGAAGTGCGTGAAGTCTGAATTTTCTGGATTTTCTCTAGTCAGTGAAGAAAGATTAAATTTCACTGATCTATTTTGGAGCATGGATGCTAAAAATCATGTATAAAGGGGAAATATGAAGAGCTCATAAAAGCATTTTCAGGAGATATTGTTTAGTGAGGAAAGCAAAATAATGGTAATATAGACATGTATTTATGTAAATGCATGCAAATATTCATTAATATTAATGCATGCTTTTAAAAACGTATCATATATTTACTCTGAATACATTTGTAAAACTATAATACGACAACCTACTTCTGTGTGTGTGTGTGTGTGTGTGTATGCTTGTGTGTGTAGAAAGGTATAGCAGGTTATAGATTAAGTATTTTATGGTTGCATGTGAGCATATGATGTTGAGGAGGATAAAATCACTTAAGGTAAGTGAAAAAAAAGATAAGATGGCAAGTGGAAAATCCAAAAGTAAAAGAGCTAAAATAGACTGCAATGAAATCATCTATATTTTTATCACATTTATGCATGTATTAAAATTATGCATATGTGTGGGAATATATGTATGAGTGATATATATGTACTTTAAATAAAAAGATTAAAAATGGTGAAGAGAACGTGAATGTCTGAAAAATAAAGGAGCAGCTTTGCCTACTTCACAGTTTGCATCAGGGCATGCCATTTGTTAAACATATGCTTGCTTTGGAGGGTTCCAGGAAGCTTGTAAGAATCAAAAATAGTTTTTTTTCACTCAACGTTTTCCATGAAGCCAAACTCCCCCTGAGTATATTATAAATGATTATAATTATAAATAATTATATATGTGAAATAAA
Organism: Tamandua tetradactyla; assembly: GCF_023851605.1. NCBI lineage: Eukaryota > Metazoa > Chordata > Mammalia > Pilosa > Myrmecophagidae > Tamandua > Tamandua tetradactyla. Next base: position 72,309,029 of record NC_135335.1, on the reverse strand, counting down.
GATTTCCCCCATTAGAATTATAAGGTTATAAAAGCAAATGTTAGCATGTTTCAAAAAAAGCATATAAAATAATAAGAGCTAGTCTTCATGTAGCTCTAATTAAGTGCCAGGCATTTTTGAAAATCACTTGAATATATGTTTACTCTTTTAATCCTCACAGCAAACTTATGAGGTCAATATTGGTTTTATCCACGTTTTTTCATATAAGAAAACTATATTTGTTTCCAAAAATTTAGCAGTATGAAAGAATGCAAATGTATTGACTCAAAGCTTATGAGGATCTGAAATCTGGGCATAGTTTGGTTGAATGTGTTGTTCAAGGTTCATAGGGCAGACATCAAGAGTTCTCCATCCTGTGATTTCTCATCTGGATCTTAGGGTGCTCTTCCAAGTTAATTCAGGTTGTTGGTGAAATTCTGTTTCTTGAGATTGTATGACTGAGGCCCTCAGTTCCTAGAGGTTACCCCTCTTCATAGGCAATTTGTTACATAACTGTTTGCTTCTCTTCTTTCAGACCAACAGGAAAGCATCTGCTGGTACTTTGAGAATCTTTCTGAAAGACCCCTGCTGACTTCCAGTCCCTCTTTAAATGGCTAGCATGCTTAAGTCAGATTCACCCATGATGATCTCCCTTTTGACTAACTCCAGTACAACTGATCAGTAATCTAATCAAGGGAATTAAATCCTATCATATTAACAAATCTACTCTGTGCTTAATGAAAGGGAATTACATAGAATGTATACATCAGGGGATGGAAATTATGAGAACCATCATAGATTCCTCCATTCCCAAAAAGCTAAGACCAAAAAAAAAAATGTAGCATATCTGTCCCATACCCAAATGTTAAAAGTAAATTTGATCACAGGCAACAAATTTCATGTGCTAACCACTCTGATGGTATATAATGATGAAGAAGAATTCCAGCTCAGATCTTTTAGACATTGCATTTAGTGTTAAGAACAGTGAAGGGTGTGAGCTCTTACCCTTCTTGAACGCTAACAACTAAGTCTGCTATAGTTTAATGGATGTTGGCAGAATATGTGAGATTTCTAAGTCAGAGACAAAGGACTGTTTATCACTCCCAGAAGTATCAATAGACAGAATATATCTGTACCAAAAGAGCCATATGATTTCAGCACATGTATTGGATTCTGTTACAGGAGAAGAAACTATAATTTGGGGAAACAGAATCTTTTATAACTAACAGTAAGTCCGTCTGGTGTTTACCCCTAAAGGACACATAAACTTTAGCGTATTGGGCAGTGAATACACCTACCCTTTTCTCTAGAGTGAGATATGATCTCTATTTTCCAGAGCAGTTTGCTATATGTAATCATCCTTTAAAAGACAGCCCCGGGATGGGACTTCCAAGGAAGATGGTGAAGTATAGAACTCCAGGACTCAGTGTTTCCACCAAAGCAATGATTCAATGGTAAGAATTGCTTGAAATCACTATTTTTGAAACTCCAGAGGACACAAGACTGTACAGGACCTAAGGGAGAATGGGAGAAAGAGGCTGGTAAATGACTGTAAAGAACTGTAGAATGCTGCCTCTATGTAGTGGCAACCAGCTCCCTTTCTCCACTGTCATGGCATTCCACTGTGGAATCCAGATCCTAGCTAGCTGCTGGTGACAAAAAATGGCATAAATATCCCCTTCGCAAGTACGGGGAGGGCATAATTGTGATGGCTGGCTTCTGATTTTGAGCACAGCTGTTGGTTCAACCCACTGGGGACAAAGGGAGTGTCACCTGTTGTTTCAGCACTCCTGAGGCAACGAAAGAGGCATTGGAAATTTAATGATACAGTGCTTCCTCAGGGCTATGGCAGAAAGTTAACTGAAAGGCTGTATTTATTGGGCAAGCCAAGAACACTCAGCTTTGGGGAGCCATTAGACAAGTTTTTGGTGCCCATCCTGACCCCCCTCCACAGGGCACTTTGGAGCCAACCTATATCTTCTTCATGGGCTCCTGGCACTGTTTTGGTTGGGAAAGATCTAATAAGGAAAGTCTTCCCCTGGAGTGAACCTCCTCCCAGAATTTGCCCTTCAGTCAACAGCAGCATGAGACAGCAGAGAGTAAAGAACTGCCAAACAAGAATTGTATACACAGTGAGACACTCTCAAAAATGAGGAGAGATTAAGACATTCTCTGATAAACAAAAGCTGATGGAGTTCATCACCAATGTACCTGCTCTAAAAGCAATGATAAAGGGAATTCTTCAGATTGAAATGAAAGGATATTAGATAGTGGTTCAAAGCAGCATAAAGAAATAAAGACCAGTGGTAAAGGAAACTGTTTGGGTAATTTTAAAGTGTTACTGTATTATGTTGTTTGATTTGTAACTCCATTTCTTACTTCTTACGGGTGCTAAAATACAAATGCATAAAAAAGCAATGATAAATCTAGGTTTTGGACAATAATCTAAAAAATGTACATGATAATAAGTACAAAAAATGGTGGAGGGTCAGAGACTTACAGAAAAAGTTTATGTGTTGCTATTGAAGTTAAGTTGGTATGAAATCAAACATGATTGTGAGATATATAGGATGTTAAATTTTAATCCCATGGTAACACAAGGAAAACAGATGAAAAACTTGTCAAGATAGAAACGAGAAGGCACTCAAAATAGTACAATACAACAAAACAAATAAATATAAATGTAGGCCTTAATGGAAGTAAGTGATAAAAAGGGTGTAAAATTTATAAAGGCTAACTAGCAAAATGGCTAAAGAAAGATGTTTTGGTTTGCTAAAGTTGCCAAAATGCAATATACCAGAAATGGGCTGGCATTTAACAATTGACATTTATTAACTTACAAATGTTTTCTAAGGCCATAAAAGTTAAGGCATCAGCAGGATCATATTTTTTCTGAAGATTGGTTGCTGGCAAACCTGGGCTCCTCTGTCAAATAGCAAGGCACATGGTGGTGTCTCCCAGTCTTCTTCTCCCAGGTTTCATTGCTTTCAGCTTCTGAGTTCAGTGTCCCCCTTTCTCTACTTCTCTGGTTCTCCTCTCTGTGAACATCTTTTAATTAAATCTCTTGGTTTCTGTGTTTTATCTTCTTATAAAGGACTCCAGTGACAGGATTAAACCCACAAAAGACCTGAATTATCAGTAGTATCATTAAGTGTAAATGGGTTAAACTCTTCAGTTAAAAGGCAAAGAGAGGCAGAAAGGATAAAAAAGCCGGAACCAACTGTATGTTGCATGCAGGAGATTCACCTTAAAGTAAAAAATATAAGTAGGTTGATGAAGAAAGGATGGAGAAAATATATACTTTGCAAGTAGTTATTGAGTAGAGCTGATGTGACTATACTAACATCAGATAAAGTAATCTTTAATTCAAAGTTATGAGGGACAAAGACAGTCATTAAATACCTATAAACAGGACAATTTAACAGGAAGATATAACAATTACAAATAAATAGAGAGTGCCTCCTTTTTCTGTACCCTCCAGTCAACCAAATCATCAGTTACAAAAATTTACCTTTCAGAGGGGTCATTAGATTTGTGAAGCCCCAAAAGTTGAAATTGTGCCAGCTTGTTGGATGTCTTCCAGTGAAGTCTGATAGTTTTGAACCTACTCCAAGTACATTGATTTAAAGACTAGCCAAGATAAAGTACCACATAGAATGCTCAAATGAGGCATACCTAATGAGTCAAAGTAGGTATCGGACCTCCTCTTTGGTGAAGGGGTACCAAAAGGAGAGCAGCTTCTTCATGACAGCTAGAGGGACTGATCATTTTGATTCTGTTCACATAGACCCACAAAATTTTACTTGGTGAAGAGATCCCTGAACTTCATCACAATTTTTCAGTAACCCAACCCTCAACCTTTCCATTCTCCTACCCTCCTACATCCCTTGAAAGAATGATGACCCTTCATCCAGGGCTTTTGAATCTGAAGATTTTCACTTGACAATCAGCAGAATATCATCTATAAAGTGAATTTCAATTCCAGAAGTTTGGGCACTTATAATTAATCCTCTACATACCCACTGACAGCAAATGGCAGGGGAGTTCAAGAAGTACTTACAAATACATATTCTCCATTTGGTACATTTCCACATAAAGCTGTTCCTCACTGCAATAATCCCCTTTGAATTTGTGGACATTCACAATTCAAATATACACAGTATCAATAAAGCATTTTAGTAGTGGAAGACACAAGAGTACACGAATTTGGTCCAAAAGGAACCAGTCACAAGGTTATGTATGTTTGTTTAAAACTAGACTTGAAGGTAAAAGGAATTGAGGCAAATGAACTTTAGTGTGAGATGTTATGTTTACCTGGCTAGCAGCTAAGTTGTGTTTCCTGTTTGAGGTAGCTGTGTATGAGAGGTTAAAATTTCCTCTGATGTCCTTGTTTTCATCTCTCCTATAAGTTTTGGGTTTTCTTAGAGACTTCTTAAATAAGGTCTGAATTGTGCAGTTCTTTACATTGCAATCCCCTGTTATTCTTCAAGAGTTCTATTGATACATCTGTGGTAATTTGGGTGGAGGTGGGAATGGGGAGCATTCAGTAATCCTGATTTGGTCCCAGTCTTTAAGTGAGCCTGTACTCGTCTGTGACCTTCCCAAGTTCTCCTCAGCTTTTAATTTTCCTTTTGCCTTAAGTGAGACAAAGAAGATAAAAGGGGCTGGATTTCAGTATTTCCCTTACTCTATGTCCATTAGGCTATAGTAAAATAGTTTCTTTGGAGGGCAGTCCTTTGTTTTGGAGGACAACTAATTCTGGGCATATTTAAAATGGTCACATTTCTCTTCCTCCCACTTGAAGAATGAAGGCAATTTTGTCCATGTTTCACAGTGAGGATGTGACAGGACATTTGGAGGTAAAATTCAGGAAAGTGTGGAGGTCCCCTAAAGCTTCACCCGCTGGAGCCTTTAGCTGTCAAGCTAGCCCTGAGACTCCAACAATTGGTCGGTTAGAGTTGAAGCATTCCTACCTGTACTGGGTCCAGAGAAGTGCTTCTGTGCCTGGGCTTCTCTAGGTCAGTTGTAGATCACTGTATCCATCTCATGCCTATTTGCAGGACCTGTGTGCCCTGTGCCCTCTGACCCTGATTATCTGATGGACCTAAGAAGGGCTATTGTTTTTTAGTTTATTCTTCTTTCCTTTTTTTTTTTTTAAACAAGGACAGGCACCGGGAATCGAACCCGGGTCCTCTGACATGGCAGGCATGTGTTCTTGCCGCTGAGCCACCGTGGCCCGCCCTATTCTTCTTTCCTTTTAGGATGGGAAAGACAATTTTCAAGTTCCTTACTTACCCAACAAAAAACCAGAATTCTTGCTCTCAATTTTTAAATGAATATTCAATTTTTTTTAAGAAGAAAAAGCAAAAACATGCATAATATATATGGAGAACTATAAGCAGGCCTGTAGATTGGCACGTAAGAAAAGAGGGACTAGGTGAGAAAAGAGTGGACATTAGAGGGTATTTATATGTTATTCTGTAGATTAGTGTTCTTAAAGAGTGGACAAAGTACTTTCTAGGCCCCTCTTTGGATCCCGAGAATTAGGCTACTTGGATGAGTGAATAAAGTACCTCCTCTTGTAATTAAAGCTGGAGACATTGATTAATCAACCAAGCATTTTTGGTAGAAAACTTAATGGTCACAAGAGAAAGAATTTGAGGGCAACAATACGAAGAAAGGAATAAAATCAAGGGAGCATTTATTTATTCATACCAAAAAAGAAAAAGTCTGCTAAATGATGGTTTTACAGAATGGTGGAAAATTAGGTAAAATTCTTTTAACTATGGGGACATATATTCTTCCAGAAATACAGGTGGGTAACAATTAATTCCAGAGGTACTTAAAACAGAAATGCACAGCACTATAGGGGTAAATACATACTAACCTAATATAGACTGTTTGGAACAGAATGCTCTGGGTTTATTTCAAAATGGGGAACCAGGGAAGACTTGAAAGGAATAAAATTTCCACTTAAACCAAATAAGTAGAAGTAATGTGGGTAAAGTCTGAATGCAGGATGTAGCAAAGTTTTCAAGGCAGAGGAAACATAATCGTTGAAAGCCTAAGGCATGAAAGAACATAGTTTTTTGGAGTAATTTCTTATTTTTTTTTTTGCTGGAGGACTTCTTTAATAGTACAGTATAATCATTTAATCCTTCTAAGAATTTGAGAATTCTTCTTCACAATTTACATTACAGGGATTTTTTTTAAGCTTGTATTGTCAATATGTTTTAATTAAATCTTTTATAGCAATATAAACATAATGTATTTATACATATTGCAATAGACAATCTTAAGCATTTAGCAAATAAAACACACTGTTTACTTTAAATAATGATGCCAATATGTAAGACTAATATAGTAACAAAGATTGTGTGTGACTTAGTTTGGGAGGGAAAGTAGAGAACATTAATATACATTGAAATGTACATGAATTATAATTATATTTTATGCACTCTAATATAAAATGCTTTCATAACCTGTTGCTTTGGTTTCATTTTTATTTTTTTACTTAAAATAAACCAGTATTTCACCTTTATAATATTTATATACTTATTCTACATTATATGATACTAAAAAGGTGTTGGATTGTTATTTAGAAGCACAAATAGTGTATTAACTCTTTATCAGTGCATCTTTTTATTCCTCAGAAATGTACAAAAAAGCAAATTTAGATATAATCAATATTGCATTTTTTTTTTAGCATCCGAAGTGGTTTGCAAAGTTGAGAGATCTTGAGGTGAAGTATATGATTTTAATAATATGAATGCAACATATTGATGAAATGAGAGTCACCTTGCAGTATATTTGCAGAATTATTGTTACTCTGTTGTAATTCAACATTGACATTGCTTACTTTTTCTGTCTTCATCCAAGATTTTGATAAGAAAGCTATAAAACAAAATGATATGGTAAAAATGGACACAGAATAAAGCAATTCTGATGAATTGCGGACTAATCATTAACAAGTTCATCTGAAGTCCACACTTATATAAGCTTATTTTTTTTTTTGATGCATGGTCTAGGGAATCAAACCCCACGTGGAAAGTGAGCATTCTACCACTGAACCACCTGTGCACCCCCAATACCATTATATCTTAAAGTGAAATGTTTAATTTATTTAAATAGTGAAAAAATAGAAATATGTGGGAATATGCTTTTCTAGAGATGGATCATAAAAAGGAGATTAAGAAGTAGCTAGCAAGGAAAGAGAAAAACTTTAAGTGGGTGACATCAAGAAGGCAATTAAATAAAAGAGAAAAGTGTTCAGTTTTGATGAATGCTGCCCATTGGTTTGAGGTGAAGATGGGAAATTTTCCTTTGAACTTAGAAAAGAGACAAGTTAATTGGTGACCTAACATTATTTATGTGGTGAGACCCATATAAGCAGAAGGTAAGAAAGTATGAAGACAAAATTTAGAAAATTCTTCCATGACATTGCGAGAAGAAAATTAAACCAAAAGTTCATGAACAAGATAAAGAATGACTATTGCTGAGGTGGAGGTATTTGCTTTTGTGGTGGCTTGAAGCTATGTACCCCAGAAAAGCATGTTCTTAAACTTAATCCATTTTTATGGGGGTGAGATCATTGTAAATAAAATCTCTTCAAGATATTACTTCAGTTATAGCCAAAATGACTGAGGATTGGCTTTAATCCAGATTGCTGGAATCTCAAGGAAAGAAAGCTGAAGGAGAAGTCAGAAGCTGAATGTCAATGGAAACTGAAAGAGAAGGGAGAAGCCAAAAGGGGCTCCTATGTGCATTTTCCGGTGACAGAAAAGGGCCAAGGATCACCTTTAACCACAGTCTTCTGATGTCACCAGGATGACACTTTGGATTTGGATTTCTTCTACCCTCAAAACTAGTAAATTCCTATTATTTAAGCCAATCCATTGCATGATATTTACTTGAGCAATGGGGAAATTAAAATCATCATTTTATATAAAGGCATATTTATATAAAATTTATATACTTACCAATATATAAATGATGATGGCAAAGGAAAATAAATGTTACAACAAAAGTGAGAAATTGCCCTTTTATAAGAATACAACAGTGCGATACCTCCTCAACAATATCAAAAATATAAAGATAGGATGGGGTCATATTGGGAATGTTATATGTAGCTCATAATTTTATGGGGATGTCAAAGATTCACTGAAGTATTTCTGCACAAATAGTATCCGTTTTATATGCTTGATAGGAGTGAAAAGCAGGGAAGAATGTGTTGGATTGTTAAGAGTTACAGAGAAAACATTTTTGAAATCCCTTCCTGGTGAAGAAGAGAAACAATACATTGTTGAAGACCCATTTGATGCTGCAAGTTCAAGAATCTACTGTTGCACCCAAACTGTTCACCTGTGTGATTTTCTCTGGTAGCAAGCATAAAATAAGGCACAGTAGGTGAAGAGCTGGTATTTGAATGCTAACAATATTTGTTTTTGCTTAAATGGTTTGACAAAAAATAATGGAAAATATTAGCATAAGTGATTCAAATGAATAAAGGTAAGAATTGTTTAAAGCCATGATGATGATCTGTAGTTCCTGACATATGACAGTAAAGAGAGCAGTGAAGAAAGAGATAAAGAATTTTCCTGCAGAGGAAATTTGCAGGACCATATAACTAGTGAATTAATATGTGGATGGGTAGGTGTGCACATCTGTATATTTTGTAGCAGATGAAATAATTAAGAAGGAGAAACAGCAAATAAACATTTATTGGATTTCTCACAATGTAGGAAATAGGGGAGACATTCCAAATTTCTTGAGGGTGATTTATGAGTTTAATTTTGAACATCAGAGTTTCCAGGGTCAGTGGGCACATCATCCATCATCCAACCAGAAGACAGAAACAATGCAATATTTTAAACAGATTAATTTTAATGTAAATAATCTCTAACTAAAACAGAAGCTTGAGTTAAGAGGTGCTTGGCTAGCAAGCAGTAAAGAGAATGTGAAAAAAAAATAGGTACAAGGAGTAGTTATAAGATCTGTTTTTTTGTTTGTTTGCCTGTTTTTTTAATTTTTTTTAAGATCCAGATCTGTCTGGAAAGAGCACAGTCATGTTTACAGGTTGTATAGAACTCTGAAGTGCTGTTTTGGCAGAACTTGCCAGAAGCCTGCTCTTTGTGGTTCTGAGGCAAGCAGTCCACAGAAAGGTGCCATATCTTGGAATTTGCAGCAAACCTTGCTTGGAACTTACTGAGCTAAGCTGTTAGCTGCCTGTTCTACAAGAACCAGGCTGTGGAAAAGCCATTAACTGCAGAAGCTAAATGCTGGAAGAACTATAAACTGTAAGAAACTGCCCAGAGAGCACCCTGGAGGATGAGCACTGCCTTTGCTTCAATGTTACTCTTGTATCCTCTAGTGACAAAGCTTAGCATCATGCCAGCCAATGAAAGAGAAATAGTTAAAGGGCCCATCTCCACTTTTAGAACAGGAAATGAAGGGTGAATTTAAAGCTGAGAGTCAAGAATTTGGTAAATGGGAGACTGTCATTTGAAGTAACTTGGGAAGTAAACACATAGCTGGAAATAAATAAAAATGGTTAGGGGGTCATCAAAATGTCAGTGCTAATTAAAATATTAAGTGGAAATTTATAAAAATATTTCCTGAACTGACCATAAAATTTGACATATAAAAGTTTAATGGTAAATCAATGATTTTGATAGCTATCCCAAGAAAAATTGATGAAAACTTCCATTCATTTGTTCTCTTCTATATCAGAGATGAATAGCCATTTTCTGTAAATATCTGTACCTTGTAGGCTACCCAGTTTCTATCAAAACAACAATAAGTCAAGAATCACAATAAATACGGTTATTTTGCAGTGCAAAAATAGCCACAGGTCATTGTTTTACTTTTCCACTTGCAATTGGGTTGGCTTAACAATGAGAAATTATTGGCTCATAATTTTGGAGGCTAGAAGGCCTGCTTCCTCTCAGGGTTGGTATCTAGTGATTGGCCAACAATGGTGGAATTTCTTGGCTGTTCCATAACATGGCCATATATATTATGGTGTCTTCTTTCTTTTCTGGGTTCTGTTGACTTCTAGTTTCTATCTGCTCTTTGTGGCTTCTCTTTCTGTGGCTCTTTTAATAAAGCCTACAGTAATAGGATTAAGTCCCATTCTGTTTCAGATGGGCCATGTCGTAACTGAAATAACCTCATCACAAGGACTTTTTGTCATGGGTTCACAACAACACAAATAAATTAAGATTAAGAACATGCTTTTATGGGTTTATAACTCCAAAACATCAGAATCATATATTTACAAATGAGATAAACTGCACTTCAAAAATTTTAATTATAAAAACATGTACTGGGCGGGCCGCGGTGGCTCAGCGGGCAAGAGTGCTTGCCTGCCATGCCGGAGGACCCCGGTTCGATTCCCGGCCCCAGCCCATGTAAAAAACAAGCAAACAAACAAAATATAATAAAACAAGAAAATGTTTAAAGATGTTTCCCTTTCTTCCTCCCTTCCTTCCTTCCATCCTTCCTTCCTTCTCTGTCTTTCCTTCCCTTCCTCCCTCTCTTAAAAAAAAAAAAAATAAAAAAAAATAAAAAAAAATAAAAAAAAAAAAAACATGTACTATATTAGATTTGGCCCATAGGCTATAACTGGTGAATTGTATCTATATCATTACAACGGGTTCATTCTAAACAGAGTATGTATGAACAGTGTACTCTACAAAATGGCTAGAATGATGTCTATCTTTTATTTGTTATTTCCTTTGTTTTACCTATTAATTTAATGTATATATTTAATATGTGTCCATCTATACTATAGAAAGTTCTTCAAACTCTCAAAATCCTTTATATTTTTATTTAAAATGTCATAATAACATTTTAATTTTATGAAACCATAGAAGGCTCATATATTCAATCTCTGTATTTGACACATGAAAAAACCACATTCAACAAAAAGTCAACATATCATTAGGGAAAAAATGTTGTCAAACTCCTCAAACAAATTGATACTGGAAACTAGATGATATTTAGAAACTTTACTAGGTCAAAGATGATGGGATGGCACTTTTGTTGTTAGAAATAACGTGAGAAAGTAATAGGAAGGGTAAGAAAAACTAGCATGTACTGTTTAAAAGCATCAATGAATTGGCACATCAAGAGGAGAGGTTTTGTAAGGGAGTGGCAGAAAATAAGCTGAAAATGAAGTGGTTAGAAGACATTGCCGTAGACCAAGAAAGAGATGATGATTCCCCTAGTTAAGGTAGTAGAAGAGGGATTTGTGGCAATGAAAACTGTTCAATAAATTCTGATGATTGTGATGTTAGTAGCTGACCGCGAGTTGTGAGTTGGAAAGGAAAAAGTTAAATTTGTTTATTTAGTGGATTTCATCTAATAAAGTCTAAGATTAAATGGAATTTGTCTGAAGAAAGCATAGTTTGAGAAGAGAAGAACATCAACACTTAAGGGGCAAAATGAAGAAGAAAATCTGACATAAGAGATGCAACCAAGACATAAAAGAAATCAAAAGGAAAAACCGGTGATTTGAAATCCACAGGAGTTTCACAAAAAGTTACTGGTCATTTGTATCAGATGCTGAGAAACCAAGTAGAATGAGTTCTAACAAATGTTCATATTTCAATTGAAAGGAAATTTACTAGTGAACATCAAGAGAGGAAGCACTGTTTCACAGAAGAAACAGGGTCCTTGCAACAAGTAATGTATTGTTCAACCTCCCACCTTGCCAATTATTGATGGTGTGTCTTTCAGAAGGTTTTGGAATAATATTTAGGTGCATTATTTTTCTAGCAAAATAAGAAGGCTACCTATAGTTATTTCAAGCATTGTTATTAAGAATCAACTACATCACTACTGTAGAATAATTTTAAAACTTCTGTTTTGCCTAAGTTAGTATTGTTTGTGATGGTATTGAAGACAGAGAGTAAGAGTTGGAGTGCGAAATATAAAGGAAGGAAATGGAAAGTATAAATGGAGAAGGATATTTCAGGAGATTTGATATTTAAAGTAAGGAAGAGGAGCTATTTAATTTAAGTGAGATATGCAGCAGTTTGGGGTTCTAGGAGTTCTAAGCTATTATGCAAGGCCAGTATTAAGATGATAGGAACGTTTGTATAAATTGTCATCACCAAGAAATACTGCATGTAATTTTCATTTGTTAATCAGCAGATCCTCAGAGTTTAAGCTACCATACATAATATGGCATGCAAAATAATTAACATATCCCTACCTAAATCCACTACTCTGAGCTTAATCATGCTATTTAATTGCCAAACTTAATTGGAAAATAATTGTTCACTGCAATTAAGTGAATGCCCCAATTTCATTAACAGACTTTCTAATTAGAACCTACAACATAAAAGTGCTAATGTTGCTTCATTAGCTTTGATTTACTGTTTCTAATTCAACATTTTTTCCCCTTTTCATTATTCTTTCTTCAAAGCTGAAACTTGTGTTTTAGGGTTAATTATATTTGGTTCTAGCAAATAGTAAGGTAGAATTATGAGTAAATTAAAGTATGGAAATATCTTATATTAAAATTTCATCTTAACTTTTCACATTAAATGCATATTGGGACCAACATTTTAAAGCCTCCTTATTGTAGAATAGTTTAAAGCAATTAGTGAGAATTGCATTTGGCTTGAATTGTAAGCAAGCAGGTTTTTTTAAAATTATGTTCTTACACATATGGTATCAAATTGTATAACAGAGAAGGAAAAAGAAGTTAAATTGTTACATAAACCCATTATTGCACTTGTTTTAAATTAGCAGCTGAAGGAACTGGAAGGTAACTTAGGCTAATAATTATATTATAACCTAGATAACATCATTCAAATTCCTGAAAGGTATAAACTGTTGGCTAATAGAAGACCTAGGGGAAGGTGGGCAACAGTGGCTCAGTGGCAGAATTCTTGCCTGCTGTTCTGGAGACCCGGGTTCAATTCCGGGAGCCTACCCATGAAAAAAAAAAAGGACCTAGGGAATTTTAAAACTTTTCCAGTTCCTGTCTTTGCCAATGAAAAACAAGTTGCCTATATTTTGCAAGTATCTCAATGTAACTATTAATAACATGATTGCAGAAAAGCACAAAAATGAACTGATACCTTAAATTGGCACTGAGGTGAGGCTGTGCTAGGATGAGGACTCTTGAAAGTTATTGGTAGGATATCAGCTTAAGAGTGATGGAAGTAGAGCTCAGCTATTCTCTGATCCATCTGCAATATAAGTTTATTTATTTATTTATTTATTTATTTATTTATTTATTTATTTATCATCCATCCCCACCCTTTCTCCAACTATATATGATGGTCTACAATATTTAAGACATTATGCTGAGTCCTGGGTATGCTGCAACAAGTTATTCCTGTGCAATTGTTAACCCTATTCTGTAGATAGACATGAAATGAATAATTACCATAACTGATCCTCTAGGAGAATAAGTGATAACTACTGTCACACAGCTATTTAGTAAATGAGCCAAGTCTATCTCCTTTGTCTTTTAGCTGAATATTATTTCCATTTTACTCACTATCTCTAAGCAAAACAACCAAAGGTGAACAAAACAAAAAGAAGTATAAATTTAAAACAAGGTAATATCACCCTTTTCTTTCTTTTTTGTGGTTAATACATAATTTGATTAAAAATAAATTTAACACAGCTATTAGATATATATGCATCTGTATAAGAGATTTTTAAAGCCCTGCTGAATAAGATAGATAAAGTGTACAGGGTTACAGCGAAATAAACTGAAGTAAATCCACACATGCGCACCCAAATCTATTTTCCATGGAAATAGACATTTGTGTAGTTATGCCGACATATTAGAATGGTTGCATAAAGAGGTTATGCAATGAAGATTAGGAGAATAGAAGGGGTAAAATAAAACACAAGAAACTGTGTATGGATAGATGATAGTACTGTTTTCACCGGGGAATATGATTAATTCCATTTTTTATACCAGAATTTGAAAAATAAAAACAGTATTAACTTGATAACTATTCTGTACTAAATAAAAAAAAAAATCAGCACCTGCATACCCTTGAAGACAGTTTAAGAAGTCAGGGGGAATGAGAATAATATACGGATGATGTACTGAGAATGGGTCATACTGGTTTAGGAGAACTGATCGCTCTAACTTTGCATTCAGTGATCTCCCATAGGCAGTTTGACATTGATCATGGTGTGAATATTGACAGAAATTGTTTAATCCAACAAATCAGTAATACACAAACCCCAATGAGTATCATGGGTTTGAGGGGTGTCAAGAATTAGAAAGATGGTAGAGAACCAGCACCCAGAGGGTGCAGGGAAACAAAAGTAATCCCTTAGCACCTCTATTACAATCTTCTCATTTCAAATGGCATATCATAAAAGCAGGCTTAAGCAGAAAAAAAAAAATATATATATATGTATATATATAGATCCAAAAGCTGAAAAATGTGCAGCTATTCCTAGTTTCTGATGCCATTATATTCAGGACTCAAGCCCTCCCATAAGAACACAAATTCTCTCTTATGGTGTTGCCTTCTCTGTCTCCCCTTTTACAGTTGCTGTTTGTAGTATACTACCCATAACCTCCTGGATTTGGTTCAAAACCAGCAAAGATTGCTTCTCCTCCAGGCAAATGCCTTAACACTACCAGGTTTACTTCTGTTTGGAACAATTTTTGGCAACATATCACCCTGAGACAAATCATCATGATTGCAGTGTGCATGTGTGTATGAGTGTGCGTGTTTGAGTGTGCGTAGTGGACTGGAGATTACAGTACACTGGATGACTGAAAGGAGTTATATGTTACACCCTTGTGACTAGAGACAGAGCCCCCTCCAAGACTATGGAGGAGAGGATGGTTCTGCTGGATAATTCATGGTGTAATACCAGTAACATTTGACATAATAATTGGAAGAAAAAAAAGTAGAAATAGTCTGCTATGTCCCTACCATTGGGACATAGAGGCAGAAACATTCAAGGCAGAAACAGATCTTTTATAAGCTCTCCAAGAATACTGTTTGCATGTTTTTTTCTTTTGCTTGTTTGTTTGTTTTGTATGGGCAGACACCAGGAGTCGAACTGGGTCTCTACCATGGCAGGCAAGAACTCTGCCTGCTGAGCCACCGTGGCTCACCATAAAAAAGTATATAGAATTTTGAATGTAATGTTTCACTGACTTTCCGATTTGGCTCTGTTATAATGTTAGCCTAATTGAGAGTGATGAAATCGAAAGAAAAGTGAGCGTTCGATAAGAGTTAATTATTGTAGAAGCAATAAAACAAAGGCCCTTACAAGCCTTTTCTTATGGATGTATAAGAAAAGTGTATCTCTGATGGTAGAAGGCCTCCTCCATCAAATGAGAAAATGGCATCAGCATTTTTTTTTTTCCTTTAGTCAAGCAAATACCATGCAAGGGGTTGACTTAAACAATGAGAATTTGAGAACCTACCGTTTTGAGGTTAACACACACTCCAAACCAAGGTATCATCAAGGAGATGTTTTCTCCCCAAAGATTGGCATTCTGAGGCTGGCTACCCATGAATCTTGGTCCATCTTGTCACAGGCAATGCACACAGTGGTGTTTCCTGGTCTCTCTCTTCTCTTCCAGATTCTATCACATCACTGATGCTTCAAAACTTCGAGCAAATAAATTCCCACTGTTTACACAAAACCATTGTATATTTGCTTAAGCATCCAGGAAACAGGCATTCAATAAATATTTGAGTAATACATTTAAAGATTGGTCTCACCAGAACTTTTGCTGCACTCACTAAAAGTTGATTGTATAATACATATATATTTAAAATTTATTTTATTATATTCAGACATGTTTTCTAGTGATCAGATATTCTGAGGATAATTTTCATCTATAAGTTTCTGAGATATTCTCTTTTGTTCTACTTCAGTTCAAGATGAAATGATTATTTATTGTGTCCTTATTATCATATCCATACTCATAAAACAGATATCAGAGCAAAAATCTATTTTCTCAATAATAAGTAGACATTGAACAAGATGGTTAGCAAATTAAGAATAATTAATTTTTCTCACAGAAATATTTATACAAATATTAATTTTATAGAGATAGAATCTTCAAGAAAAATTCAAATTTAAATGTATCAGTTAGTTATTGTGCCACTGATGTCTATGGAAACAAAGAAATACAATCTTAGCTAAAATATGAACTCCTATTAGATGTAATAGTACATTAAATCTACCTGTTAATAAAAATAAAAAGAATATCTTTTTTAAAAGATTAAAAGATTACCTTGCCAGTAAGTTATTCAGTACAACTATAAGGCAATTTAATTAGATAGATAAAATGTCTTTAATGATAAGATAGTTTTTCCTTATATTGAGTTGAAATCTATCTTTCTAGATTGGACATATAATTGGTTTTGTGGGCATATAGGGGCATATAATTCATTACATGATTTGTGTTTTCTGCTACTTCCAGTCATTATGAGAAGTAAATTAAGAATCTTCTGGTGATGAGAGGATCAGTTGAAAACAAACAAAAAACCCTACCTCCAAGTTTGCCTATTTTACTGTAATTGGCCAGTTAGTAAATATTTTAGACTTGGCAGGCCATGCAGTCTCTGCCATATATTCAACTCTATTAATGCAGGCCAAAATGGCCATAGATATTACTTAAATGAATTTGGCCCACAGTCTTTAGTTTGCTGACCTCTGTGCCTACATAGGTTTACAAGTTCTTAGTGATAAATATTTTAGAGCATGTTAAATATTGAATATTCATTATTTCATTGCATTAGCCCCTGAAGGACATTATTATCATGCTATCTCTTAAAGTGTTTTTTTTTTTCTTAGAAGGAAATCCCTTTTATATTCTTATGGCACCTTATTTAATCATATTCTAATCATTGCAATTAATTTATTTTCTTGATATTATATTGCATTTTGTAATAAGACAAGCCAGTACTGACCACCAGAAGATGAAAATATGGGATAATATGGGAATAATAGAACAACTTTACTTTAAATGCAAGGAAACATTGAAAATTCCATGACTTAATCTAAAACAATCTAAAAATGCAACTTGTGCTTACTTCAGAGGGTTTAGGGCTGTATTGTAAAGAAGGAATGCAGTTCTTCCCCAATAAGAGAACTAGTATCGTTGGTTCTTGACCTATCCACTCCTGAAAGTGTGCCTCACTCTTTCCTGGCACTGCTTTCCATCACAGTATGGGAAAGCTTTTCAGCTGCATTTCCTACGCTCTCATGTCAGTTGGATATGGCTGGGTTTGGTGAACGGAAGACAGGCCTATTTGTGCCTAGTGACCCTGGACCTTGGATTATGTAATACCTCTTTCTTTTGATCCACCAGTTTAAGAGTGGCTGCTGATAATGATCTTTTAATTGCCTCACCATTGTCTTTTTGGCTTAGATCTTGCATCACTGGGATAACCAATACCTTACATTAGTTTTCACTGTTTCAAATATTTTTCTGTGCCTATTTTCCTCATGGGGCTCTTATTTATGTATGAAGAGCAGGTTAAAAAAAACTGGTTAAACAGGTTTCAAGTCAGTATAAGGAAAACATATTCTGTTTTGAAATCAGGCAGATTGAACCTATTTATAAAAAATGGTATAAAGTGGAGCAGTCCTTCCCTAGATTTGTTTTATTAAACATTGAAATAAATGTTCTGGGCTACATGAAGATGCTAATAAAAATATTTTTCATCTAAAATGTAATAGGTTTATTAAATGAAAGTTCTCTAATATCTGCTGTAACCTCAGTTCTGCTGTTCATAACTAACTCTAGCAATCTTATTTCAAATTGCCCATAGAAAATTCATTCAATGTCACAGGGCTAATTTGCCTTTAAAATTCCTATTCTTACGCATTTACCTGAAGTAAGCAAGGTAGTTTATGCGCAAAGCATTTCAATGAATAGTCATTTTGGGCTTTAGGAAAAGATGACAAGGTATGAATTAGCTTCTTATTCTCTGTATTTTCCAAAATACTTGTTGAGATATTTTTAAAAGAAGCAAAAATGTAGACGTTATCTTCATTAACACTGAAACTAAATGAAAGTGACAACTACACACCATAAAATAATGATGCAAGATTTGTCAGAATTAAAATAACTGAAGAAAGACATCTGTAGGCAAAGTGTGGCACCCAGTCAGAAGACAGTAGGACAGTGTTATAAAAATTAATCATCAGCTATCTGAAAACCAACAAAAAACAAGAAATTCACAAATGTAACTAAAGGCAAAAGAAAATTAGAAAAATATGAGGGCACTTTCGCAATAAAAATTCACCTTCCTGGTGACAAGATACTAGCGATAGAAAAGAGAGAACAGATATGTGAGGCAAAATATATCACCAGTATACTATGACCTAGCCTATTCATTTCAAGAATGGATCACTTTATAAATAGAATTCCAGTCATCTTCCCTGAAGATGAATTGAGAAAACACATTCATGGCTGTAACTCTTTCAGATTTTGCAAAACCAGGTTTATCTACCTTTTTAATCCTGGTCTTGCTTCGGTCTTTCCCACACTAGTTTTTGGCCCCACCGTTTATCAGGTCACCTAAATGAGAAAATCTGTTATTAATTTTGATTCCTCCTTTTGGCTTATATGAAATGGCTTATTTCTGGGTAATTCCTATTGGTTCCACCTCTAAAATAGAAATGCTTGCTTAAGGCAATCAACTTCTATCTCCATTTCTTCCTGCATCATCTCTGCAGTAGTTAGAGCAAAATGCTTCCAGCTGATCTTCCTCATTGCATACATGCCTCATCTAATCAATTCCCTACACAGCCATCTTACTCAACTTAAAGAAACAAACAATACAAATATATATATGTATATATATATATATATATATAAACATAAATCAAATTATATTTTTGTGCTTGGAATCCTTCACTAGCTTCTCTAGACATAATAAACAAAATCCAAATCACATCTCATGATTACTCTACTGACACTAAACCTCAGCAGAATTGTCTGCTCTGATTTCCTTTCTTGGAATAGTACAGGAAGAGCCTGAGTATTGGAATGGCTCTTTGCTCTTCCAGAATCTCCATTGTAGGAATTCATCTCATGGCTGTCTCCTTTCCATCTTTCATGTTTCCGCTTAAATGTTGTCTCCCTGACCACATCTTAACATATTTCTACTATATACTCTGTTAATGTCAATATAACACTCAATGCAATCCATAATTGTTTAACTTATTTGTGGATATTTCTTTTTAATTCCCATCTCTTTCCCATCCCAAGACTGCTATATGTCTATATCTTGGTATTGTACCTTCTATAGTATACAATTTCACCAATATTTGTTGAATAAATGAATGAATGCACGAATGAATATTTTAGGATTGATTTGGAAATTAAGATGTGTGGTGATTTGAAGTTGTATGTACCCGAAAATCATGCTCTTAAAGTTAATCCATTCCTGTGGGTGTAAACCCATTGTAAAAAGGACCTTTAGATGAAACTTCTTCAGTTAATGTGTGACCCACCTCATTCAGGAGGGGTCTTAATTCCATTATTGGAGACCTTTATAAATGGAATAAATATAGCTAGATAGCTAGGAGAAAGAGAGAAAGCCATGGAAGCATGATGCCAAAATCAAAATCTAGAAAAGAAGAAAGAGACCAGCAGATGCTACCACATGCCTTGTCATGTGGCAGAAGAGCCAAGGATCACCAGTAGCAGGTCTTTTGTAGGAAGCATTGCCTTGATTATGCCTGGATTTGTACATTTGCCTAACCTCCAAACTTTAATTACCATTGTTTAAAGCAACCCATTTCATGTTGTTTGCTTGGAGCAGCCTAGGAAAATAAAGCCGGGTATGCAAAACACCCTCAACCAGCCAAATTAATATTGCATGGCAAAAATTTAGAATGTCCTCTCAAAAATGATAGAAATATGTGTAAATTAATAGAAACGCTTCTCAATTCTGAGTTCTATTGCTCAACCAAGTAGGGCGACCCTTAATCTAGCTAGCTGTACATCATGGACAAGTTTAAGGGAGGAGTTTGAAAAGAGTTTCTACAGCACACACAAGAGAACAATTGTAAGGACTTTGGTGGTAAATAAAAGTGAGTGATTCTACCTATGCCATAATGAAACATTTAAGATTAGGCTTCTGTTTAGTTTGCTGAGATGGACATAATTAGAAATGAATTTCTCCTACTCATATTCTTACAAGCATCACTACATGGAAAGCCTTCTTTTGTGATTAATATAAGGTCGGTATTGGATGTAAACTTCCTGAGGACTTGATGATTCTCCTTGTCCCTGCTACTAAATAGACCTGTTAAGCTTATACTGAGCAAACAGAAGAGGGGGCAATATGTACCACAAAGTTTGTGCATGATATCAAGATTTATTGAATTTTGGCCTCATTAAGAGTAATTAACATATGAGTGTCCAAGTGAAATGAAAACCAGAAGGTTCAAATATTGAGATAAAGTGCTGAAGGATGTGATAGGAACTGTAGACCTCAGCTTCAGAAAGAAGATGAAGAAAGTATAAACACCAAATTCTTGATTTTGTTTAATTTAGAGATTGTAGAAATGTGTGTACATGGGAAAGGAGGTCATACTTTTACTTTCTTCTATTATCTCTGTGACTGTTAACTTGAAGCAACAAATGTATATTAATTATATAAAGTAAAAGAGAAAGCACTTTTCACAAACAATAGAGTTTATTTACAAATATGCATCATTAAGCTTGAAAAATTGGGTAATCTTTATCCTTTATTGGTAGCTGTTTGTTTTAAAATAGGCATAGTATGCATTGTGTTCAACATGGATAGAATATGGTTTTTAATATACATGAAATGTGTTGGTTTGTGTATAGACAGCAATTAGAAATTTTATATTTATTTTGCGTTTACTCACTAAGAGAGGACAACTTTCATCCTAATAATTTGTGAATCTATTGTTTGTCTTTTCTATGCTCATTAATACATAGATTTTCAGGAAAAGTATGTAAAAATAAAGGGACTACTTATTATAGTCAATATATTTATTCTCCTAAGGTTAATATCAACAAATTGACAAAATATTGAGCATATTTATATCACTTCATTTATGTTTTTGCATAGGAATAAATAGAGAAAACAACTAATTTTTATCCTCTCTGCCAAATATAGAGTTTTTTCGGGTCACCCTATATAAGTGTATCTTTAAACATTTCTTTGCTCTACTTCTGTATACATTGGGGAGTTTTATTTCACTCATGTATTTATTTTTGACTGAAAAGACTTGCCATTCATCAATGTACATATATATCTGCTGATGGATTAGAGAACTCCTTACATGATAGATTATACAACTCTCATCCTCACAATAAGATAAATGAATCTTGAAGAATTCCATGACTAAATAGAAGCAAAACTGGCCTACTCATGTTGCATTTTAAACTTTAACATTATTCGTACTATTATGGTTGTGTGCTTCAAATTCTTCTGATTTTTTACTATAAGATCCCTTAGTCAATGTTTCATACTTGTTGAAAAGTTAGAATTAAACCTAAACTCTGAAATGATATCAATGTTGTTTCTCTAAAAGAGATTACTTGCTTTCATTTTCCCATACTTCTAACCAAGGTATAATTTCATCAGAACTCATCTCAGACATCTATTTTGCGGGTTTTGTGTTTTTTTTTAACCCTCACTTTGTTCAGTTGTGAGATCTATTCTTTTATCATGGTAAGAGCATTTCCAGCTTGAAGGAAATAGATTTATTTTCAACATTATAAGAATAAAGGGGATAGCTCAATTAATTGAGGTGTTATCTCTATGCAACCTAAAAAACAAAATAATAAAGTCATTTGATATCTTACTTTATGCCAGGAACTGTGCTTACACTTCATATATGATTTAATTATATTAATCAACCTCAGAATTAGTGCAACTATCATCTTTCTCTTACCAAGAAGGAACTGAGATGTTATAGGTTATGTAAATGACAAAGGTTAAAGTGGGACCTAAACCTCCAATGTAATTCTTGAAGCAGCTATGGGCAGAAGTGGTGAAATATTGGTTGGATAAGTTGGAGCTATCTCTGAGTATCTCTTTGAGTGAGCCCCTAGAATGAACAGTTATCTTCTGTAATGAGTGCATTTAAGAAATATTTTTTCTCATTTGGCTCTAATGCTTGCACAGTCCCAGGTCTGAGTTTGCAATATACATTTTGTGATGTTCAAGCTTTAAAATATGGGAGATGAACATGATATGTGGTTGTACACTAGTTCTGTTCTTATGTAATTCTGCTTCAGCATTGAATATGTGACAAAGCACATCCAGGTTGAGAGTAATTATACAGCACAGATTTTAAAAATTAATCAGAAATGTAGCTTGAATCTATGAGTTATATATACAATTTTTATAAACCTATTGCTAATCTATTCATCACAATGACAAACTCCCTCCAAATATTCTGTAGTTGATATCCAATTTTCAGAATAACTACCACAACAAACTATATTTTACTTAACACGCATGTCAGGTAATTTCCTGATCATTTATTATTAGAATCTTTACAAACCACTTATGAGTTTTAAAATATATTTTCTGGAGCGGTGCAACGTGGCTCAGAGGCAGAATTCTTGCCTGCCATGCCAGAGTCCCGGGTTTAATTTCTTGTGCCTGCCCATGCAAAAAAAAAAGTAAAAAAATACATATATATTTTCTGAAATTCACACACTTGCATATATCAGAAGGGTCAAGACTGAAACTAGAAGATAATAAACTGTATTAAAACGATCTAGAATTAAAACACATTGAATAATGACACTGTCTTTATGAATTCCAATATTTACCCGTTTGGTGTGAGTCAGACTCTCTGATCATGCAATTTATCAAATTCTATGAGATAGATATCATTATATAGTGAGGAAAGTAAGGTAAAGAACATAGGAAACTTGCACATGGCCCCATTGCTG
Organism: Tamandua tetradactyla; assembly: GCF_023851605.1. Lineage (NCBI taxonomy): Eukaryota > Metazoa > Chordata > Mammalia > Pilosa > Myrmecophagidae > Tamandua > Tamandua tetradactyla. The sequence continues at coordinate 72,286,138 of NC_135335.1, read as the reverse complement.
GTGAGCAGTAGAGCCAGTACTGGGTATTTGAGACTAGATAGTCAAACTATGGTCATAGAGAAAATTTCTGGAAACATCAATGACAACAAATGAAGGCAACAGAGTACTATATCTATGAGGTTTTTGCTTCTCATTCAGTTTAAACTAACCTGAATTCCAGGTAGAGCCCATTTTTTTAGGTAAGTGATAGGTCTAGGTAAACCATAATAAAACAACACAAGGAAGCTTCCTTGGGCGCATTCCTTCCAAGACTAGTTTAATTGTCCCTCCTCATTACCTTACTGTTTGAAAGTGAGGGCTGGTACGCGTAGCAAAACCCATACTGAAGAAGAATAGGCAAGCTAGAAAGTCAGTGCACCAGTTCCTTTAGTCCATATGCTTCTGACTTTCAGCATCATTTTTGTGTCTGGCCCAGAGAAAACAGAGAATGTATGGAGAGGATGAAAGGAGTTATTGCTCACTGCCACTAAGAAGAAATGAGTTTTGCATACAATTGAAATTAAATTTTAATTCTTGATGTAAGGGGCAAGAAAGAAGAATAGTTTAGTAACTCAGGCTAGAAAGACGTTTGGTGGAGAAAATCTTGGGAAAATAAGAGAAGATGGGATTTAGAAGAAAGGTGGAGGCAAGAAATGGCACATCATCCACATCATCGTAAGAGAGGGATTCAAATTTACAAGTATGAGCATAGAAGATTAGAACATGAAGGATGTTTTTCTGATAGGTTTTCTCTTAAATGAAATGTTCAAGTTTGTCACTGCAGAAGTTTCTCTTCCCTTCTGAAGAAGCCGCTCATCAGAGACAATGGATATGTTCTTTGTCCCAGGGGCATATCTAACTGGGCTCCAATCCTGACAACTTTGCAATTACTAATTCAGCACCTTTCCTAATTTAATTTAACTTCTCTCCACCTCAAATTTTTTTTTTTACATTAGAAATGGTAAGAATAAAACTTAGAGAGGAGGGATATCTATGTTAAAGGAGTCAGAAGAATTTCTGTTACATATATGCCCAATAAATATTAGCTATTATTAATATATTATTTTATATCATATAATAATCTTGCCTGCCCTAAATTCTTCCTTTTCATAAGAATGATCAACCTGAATCACATCTGAGTTACTCTCCTTTTATCCATCTATACTCCTATATGACAAGGATGATTAAAAGCCCAAGTCCCATGAAGTGACATATAACCTCTTTTGATTTCTGGCTGTTCCTTTTTTATTTTACTTGAAACTTTCTTGGATTACCTGCTCCTGCACATAAACCACTTCCAATTTCCTGTAATAATGTTGCTGTTTCTCATCTCTTTGCCTTGTTAACCACACTCTGAATGAAGATTTATTTTCCACCTCATTCTTACTCCCCCAAATAAATTCCATCATTTGTTCAAGATCTCAATCAAAACCTGTAAATGTCAAAATGTGTGCAGCTATTTTAATAGTTAATTTCATGTCAACTTGGTGAAGTTATTGGTCAAACAATCAGGTTATTGGCCAGATAGGTACTCTGAGGTCATTTTGTGAATTTAAATCATCCTTAAAATGATTGCATATATAGGTGATTACATCTACAATCATCTGAAGAGATTGCTTTCAACAACCAGAGAAGTCTCATCCAATCATTTGAAGGCCTTAAAAGGAGAAGTGTGATTTCAGCAGTCAGAAAGAACTTCTATGTCTACTTGGGTCAGCCAACTTTCCTGGGGGCAATTCATCAAAATCCTTCATTGGTGTGCCCAGTTTGTGGCATGCCTTACAGAATTTAGACTTGACCATGCCCAGTCAGGTAAACCAATTCTTACAATAAATCTCATTGTATGTTTGTGTGTGTGTATATATACATATGAATGGCATGCCTTACAGAATTTAGACTTGACTATGCCCAGTCAGGTAAGCCAATTCTTACAATAAATCTCATTGTGTGTTTGTGTGTGTGTGTATATACATATGAATTCATATATATATGTATATATATATATATATCATTGGCTGTTTTCCATCAGTTGTTTCCTTGGAAAACCCTAATACAGTTATTTCTTACTGGGTAGCAAAATACCACAAATCTAGCAGCTTAAAACACACCAACACACATTTAAACTCTTACTGTTTCTGTTGGCCCAATTTAAGTGAGTTCACTGGCCCAGGATTTTTCAGAAGGTGTCAGATGGGGACAAATTCATCTCAAGGCTGAATTGGGAAAAGATCAGTCTTCAAGTTTATATGATTGGTGAACTAAATGCCGTTTGAGTGTTGGACTGAGGCCACAGCATAAGGTCCTTGCTACTTAGACTTCTCAGGTAATGCAATTTGCTTCATTTAAACCACGAAGAGACACAGTTTACTAGCAAAACAGAAGGTACAATCTTTCTGCATTCTCTCTTTAAGAAGATTCCCTATTTGTCCGAAGCATACAAAAGTAATTGGAGTCACCATGTTATTTTATACCTATTTGATGTGTGTTTGTCTAAGTCTTACACTGTGACCTTTATGACATAGAATCTGTGTTTTAATCTCTGCTTTTTGTTTGCAGCAGTTTTGGGCACAGCATAATTATCAAAAAACATATTTTAATAAATTCAGCATTAAATATATCGATACATACACAGCCACTCAGTTTTCGAAGGGTGAGAATTTTCTTTTTCAACTCCCAGAAGATATATTCCCTTCGGCACAGAAGTAGTAGTTTTACCATTGTGGGTAAATCCACATAACAGTAGACATAGAATAGAAGAGAACAACCAAGGAATGCTTTGAAGTTAGAGTCGAAATAATTCAAGGGGACCTAAATAAATGTGTTTCTGCAGAAATAATAAAAAGACAGCAGACACCATCATTCAGAAGGGCACTACTGTTTACTGTCTACCCAGGATTTCTATTCACTAGGCCTCCTGGTATAGATGAAAACTGAATTAGCATAGAGGACATGGTTATTGAATTCCTAAAAAAAATCATGAAATTTTCCTACTCACTGGAAATTGAAAACAGTGAATCAAAATGGAAAGCCATATTAAGAGCACATAGAGAGAGGAAAATAAAAATGACTCTCCCCACCCTTGTATCATATTTTTTGGGTGAGTGTCAACAACCATAAATTGTCTCGTGATGGAATTATTAAATTGGATTACTTCATATGTGCCATTGAGTGACTTCAGAACAATTATTAGCTTCTGCAGGAAAGTAAGGGTAGCGATCACAATGTATTAGATCTAACAGTAGATATTTGTGGCATAAAACTTTTGGGTTCAGAAGAATGTCACAATTAAAGTTAAAATTATGCATAGCTAAGTAAGATATGAGTTTCTGTACTGTACAAAGAGATAATTATCAAGCTGATTTGAAGACAGTTTTGACTTGCATGATTAAAAGTAATAGACTGTATTTTCCTGAACTATCTTAAAAGTTTCCTGGTTCTAATAACATTTTTTCCCTGGATCCATTTACCATAACTGGAAAATTCTACTTTGCCTTGAATTAAAAGAGTTACTGAAAAATAACAGCAATTAGCATCTTTCTGAAGCAGCACTGCAGGGGTGCTTACACCACAGACACCCTGTTTTGAAAGCTTATGTGCCAGAATGCTTGAAACTTTTGCTGGCCTTTCCCTGTTCTGATTTTCTGCTATAGCTCTTCTAAGTAGCTTTGTGCACCTGAAGTCCCTTGCTTGCTCATTTCAGAGCAGTTTCTTCCAAAGATACCTTCCTTTTGCATTTCAACTAAAAATGTGAAGTGTTTTATTTCATCTAAAGCCTTAGGTTATTTTTAAAAATAATTCATTTTATCTAGTACTACAGTATAAAATTCAGGTTTTATGTGATTTTAAAGTAATTCACAGATGAAAAGCTATTTGCATAGCTTTTAGGACATCCATTCCTTAATGTGAATTAGAATATGTATAGCCAAAGAAAACACACAATTTTATTACTAATCTGTTTTGTGAATGACTTTTATAATTCTATACTCTTAGAAATTGTGAATTATTTTCCAATGTGTTTTCAAATCCTACATTCTCTAGTGAAATTTCCATAATAACACATACTTCTTTGTTTTTCAGAATTGCATTTTTAGTTTTTGTTATGTGTTACAAATAAACAGTTCTTTCTTACTTTGCATCTGTTCTTCATATAATAAATAATACAACCGTCTTTAGGGACAAAGATATAGTAATGCAATCTATCATTTTGCTAGAAGAATCATATCAGTCAGTGAAATAGAGGAAATGTGAAATGTTTTTCCACCAAATGAAACACAATTGCAGCTAAGAATTTAAATAATTTCTTAAGAATTAGATTAAATTTAAAGATACTGTCAGCATTTTAAATACTGTTGCTTATGGTTCAAATATACTATGTAGATAAAATATTATTGGTAAATAATTACTTCATTGAGATTTTGGAATTTTAAAGGGAAAAAATTTAAAGGAAGAACTATCATGTTGGTTGGTTGAAGACAGGAACAAAAGTAGCTACAAAATGTGTTTAATCAGATAAAAAATTTTCAAAAATTCAAATAATATGGAATATAATGACTCCATTTTGATACAGAATGGAGTTAAACAGCAAGATTTTTATTTTATGTATTAGGTAGCTCAGTTCACAAAAAATATTTCATTTTTAAGATATCAATTATAAACAGAAATTGTAAGTACAGTAAAAAACTTATTTCCTATTGTATTATTTAATTGAGCAATCTTCGTATTTTGAGAATTTCTGATCTCCTGGATTGTTTCACCGTTTCTATCTCTTGCTCTCTCATTCAACCTCTCTCTTTCTACACATACACAGACATATAATTCAACCCAAGAAATTTTATTCATATCATTTAACATATTCTTACAGTGTTTTCTTTAATCACACTTTTAAGATAAGTACTACTGATATTGCATAGTTTTCATGTGATATTTATTCTAAACTCTGCATTTTATGCAATGATTGTATTAATCATACTTTGTTCCCAAAAGATCAGCTGTCTTTTAGAGTATTTTGCTCTTTCTTCAAGTATTTACAAATCAAAATAAAACATTTCATTTTCTCCAGATTATTTTGCTGTCAATTCATCAATTTTGAAAACCATTACAAATAAAATAGAATATATCAAACATTCAGATATGGACTTTCAATTTTATTTAGCTGTTTTCTCATCCACTTTAAATTCTGAGTTTCACAAATAAGAAAATAAACAAAAGTCTTATAAAATATAAATAAAGTATTTCATAGTATGTAAATATACACAGGTAAAAAATATATCAGAATGTAATGAATATTTTAGTGCTTCTTTTATTTGCTTTCATTTTAAATTCTAGAGTTTGGAAGATATTTTGTGATTAATATTTTCATGGTGTATGTTATTTTTCAGTTGCTTAGTTTCAATTTCAACCTGAAATATGTTAGTGCTCAACAATGTCATCTTAAGAAGATTAAATATCTTGGTGTATAACAGAGTGAACTCATTTTTAAAATTATGCACATTGAAAGAACAAAAATAAAATACAATGAAATACAAAGTATAAAATACAATACTATTTGTCCATCCAGGGCCTGCTATCTAGTATGTAAATCATTTACAAGACATGTCTCTTTATCTCATTACTCATTTTCTCAGTTTTTCAGCTTGAGCACCTTGTTATTTTTAAGCTGTTTCTTAACTTCTCTGTTTAGATGTTTAGTGAAGAAGTAAAACACAGCCAAATTCCACTGGGAAAATTAAGCTAAATTTTTATTCATATGTCTATCTGTTCACTTATCCCAGATAGAAATAAATAAATAAATAAATAAACAAATAAATAAAATAAGATGTCATTAGGCAAAATTGGCACTATATACCTCACTAAAATCATATTCAAGTCTCTTTATTGCCCCTTTGAAAACATTTTGCATATCTCATCCAAAGTCAGATGTGGTTTCCAAAAGAAAAGAATTGCTTTGCATGGTTGTCAACAATCAAGAACTATTTTGGGGAGGGTCATGAAAATAATTAGAAGTGTCTTCCAAGCCATTTGCTTCAGGACATTCATTTGCAGTTTCATCTGGAGAAACATGATTAATTACTGTAGGATTTATCCCTTCAAGTGAAGGTCGGGTGGCCAACTCCTCAGGGCACGCTAGAGGTGGAGTAGCTATGTCCTCAGGGCAGACAATTTCAGGGTTATCTGGAGAAGACTCAGCATGACCTAGGATTTCCACCTCTCCACAGACATTGCTATCAATCCATATGTCACCATCCCATTTTTCAAGGTCCCACTCCTTTCAAATCAATGCCCTCACTTTAACAGCAGACACCATGCAACATTGAGATTTCAGTTTATGTTGTAAAGTTGCTACTTTAACAATAAGATTCTGAGTCTGATTTTGAGAGATCTCAAGTCTATGACTACAGGAAATAAGATTTTCCTTCAGGACACTCATAGGAACATTTACATCTGTCAGACAGCATGTAAGCTTCTCATTTGAAGCCTTACGCCCATTCCTTTCACTCATTAATGTATACAGTGCATCTAACAACAACCAGCAAACATCTCCATACCTCTTATTTCCACAAAACTTCATAAAGGTGTCAAGAACATTATCCCCCAGAGCCTGGCTTTGTACAAGTGAAGCATTAGGAGAATCAAATGGTGATATTTTGACTATCTTTTCTGCCAGCTCACCCCATGGATTGGCAGTATCACTCTGATTACAGGAATCACAGGCCTTGGTGCCTTTGAGTCCAGTCAGAGTAGAAAACCAATCATAAGAACCCCTTTTTTAAGATTCTGTTTCTTGAGGACCATTCTTGGTACCAAGCTGTGTTAGCTCGGGTTCTCTAGAGAAAACAGAATCAGCAGGAAATATTTGTAAATATAAAATTTATAAAAGTGTCTCACATAATCATCGGAATATAAAGTCCAAAATCCACAGGACAGGCTGTGAAACTGAGGACTCAAATGAAGGGTCCGGATGAACTCCACAGGAGAAGTTCATCGGCTGAAGCAGAAAGAGTGACTGTCTCTTTTGAATCCTCTTTAAAAACCTTTCGGTGATTAGATTAAGCATCACTCATCATAGAAGACACTCCCCTTGGCTGATTACAAATGCAATCAGCTGTGGATGTAGTCAACATAATCATGATTTAAGTCCATGAAGTGTTCTCATAGCAACAGATAGTCCAGTACTTGCCCAATCAGACTTCCAGGCACCACCATCTGGCCAAGGTGACCCATGAACCTAACCATGACACCTGGGACATATTCATCTTATACCACATGCACTAAGGCATATATAAAGTGTGCTACCTTCACTCATAAAATTGTCTTGGCCTGGGTGATCAATTTTATGCATACCTTACAGCACTATTGAACAAAGTCTTATATTTGTATAATCATTCAAAGTTTACTAAGGATTTTTAGTTTTTCATCATGTTTTTATCTTCTTAATAGCTTGTATGTGGGCAAGTAAAAAGAATTCTAAATTTTTCCACTCAACATTGCATGAGATTATTAAGTGACTTGCTGTACATTCCTCAGCAACTAGGGTCTGAATAATTAATAAAATCAAGATTTTTTATTCCAATATATTTTGCTCTTTCCATTATAAAAAGAATAGCAGGGTGGTGCAACAGTGGATCAGTGGCAGAATTCTCGCCTGCCATGTTGAAGACCTGGGTTCAATTCGCAGTGCCTCTCCATGCAAAAAAGAAAAGAAAAATGAATGACAGTTGAACTCCCATACTATCACCATATACCTTTCTATTATATCAATCCATGTTTATTAAAAGTCACTGCCATAACAGAAGACATCATCTTCAAAGAGTTTTAGCAGTGTCTCAGATATGGGAAGTGAATAGAGAGATAATTATAAGGGTTTGATGTCTGAGTTTAAGTATTTTAAGTTTCAATTTACAGGATGGTGAATTGGTTTAGATTTGGCAAAATGCCTGCCACAATTTTTTGGAGATTGATTGGACAAAGTGAGGTGAACATCTTGAAGCAAATGTTGATAAATAAATGGTTGTTCAATAAGTAACCTGCACAAATAAATAGACTGTTGTCTAAAATAACTTCATCTCTAGGAATTTTCTGAAGCAGTGAAGTTATTATTTAGTATGCAGTCTTACCTTCCCTGGGTAATTAGTTCTTGGACTAAACAACTAAGATATGTTGATGCAGGTGCCTTCAATTCTCAGTTCCTCCTTGTGGTCATTATTCAGGCCAAACTGGAATATACAGCATTATCAGCTGAAGACTTTACCATTCCAGGCTTGCACTGCTTTTTGAAGAGTTATATTGCACATTATGTTAAAAATGGTAGAAATTTCAACCACTATATATATCAAGAATTCCTTTCCTTAATCAATGATCTTTGGTTGGATCTTTTGGCAAACTAGCAGCTATGCAACAGCATTTTAAACTATGAAAATAATGCATTTCAACAACATAAGTAAGATAAATACTAAAACAAAATGTTGTATTTGTAGTTTATAGTCCAATTCTAAACTGGGGGAGGTGGGGGCAAGAGACCACAAATAAAGCAAGAGAATAGATGTTACTACTAGTCTGAAGAACTAGCAGAACAAGATATGGTATATTAAGCAAATTATCTAATTTAATGTTCTATTTGTTTCTTAGATTGTCTTACTAGTATTAATCATCTCAAATATTTTTTAAGAATTTAAGCACAACATTTTGCTCTTAAAAAATTTTATCATTGGGGCAGCTCTAGCTTGAACCATGGTAAAATACTTTGAACTATTCAACTTTCTCAGATGAGGAGCTGAATTATGACAAATTTAGCTTACATTTGATTCATCCATGAATCATAGAGGGAGGATATTTGCTTCTTTCTTTAATTCTCGTAAAGGATAAAGATATTTGAGAATAGAAGATATGTATCCAGAAATCTCCTTGAGTGGAAAGTTTTGTATCCCAAATTATAACCCAGTTTTTCTTCTTTAATCAAGCTAAGTAGTAACAACTTTTTCTGAGCAGGAGAAATAATAGGCCAAGATGGATCCTGAGTGCCATCTGGGACTATGCTGGAGATAGACATGTGTTTATCAAGATAAAAAGTTCTTTACCAGTTTGCTGGTGGTAGCCCATGAGCTTTTTTTGTCACAAATTTTAGTAGTCACACTAGCATATTACATATATTAAATGATATTGTATAGTTTTGATACCACAGAGGTAAAAAGGTAGAAAAAGCTAAAGTTGAGACATCATAGGAAAGTTAAATGGAAATATATGATGGAATGAGAAGATTCACTTATATAGTAAGCCTTTTTTATAAGGTTTGTAAACATTAGACAGACTTGTATAATGTTGCTTCTCTTTCTTATTTCCTTTCTAAGGTTCTTTTTTTTAAAATTTAAAATTGATTACAGTGTCAAAACTTAGCTCCTATAAATTTTCCTTAAATGTTGCTTCAGTTAAGTACAAATCTTTTTCACTAAGTGGTGTGTGATAAGTAATTATAGTGTTGTGAACTACTTTGTTGCTCTATATTAAAGATAAAATGTCAATCAGTGTGTGAGTCCTTTAATGATGAATCCAAAGGCTTTATTATAAGGTATCAGTTACTACAAGGAGCTGACTGAAGCTGAAAGAAGAAAATGTATGCAAATCCAGCAGTTGGTTCATGTGCATGATTTAGACAAATTATGAACAAATTGTAGCTAGTTATTGCACTCACATCAAGGAAGGACAAAGGCTGTGAAAATTCAAATTAAGTAGAGAGACTTTGTTTACATAATGGAGAAGAAATAAAAATCAGCAATGCTAAAACATCAAAGAGAACAAATAGCTATGAAGTAAAGAACAGAAGTACTCAATAGCAATGAAGACACTGATGGAATGTCAATCTGTGGCTTCAGGCAACTAGGTCTTGTTACATAGATTTGAGTGAGGCCAATTATTTTGAGCAGTCATCTCTTTTTTTTTTTTTGAACTTTTTTTTATTAATTGAAAAAAAGAAAAGAAATTAACACAACATTTAGAAATCATTCCATTCTACATATGCACTCAGTAATTCTTAGTATCATCACATAGGTGTATGATCATCATTTCTTAGTACATTTGCATCGATTTAGGAAAAGAACCAGCAAAACAGCAGAAAAAGATATAGAATGTTAATATAGAGAAGAAAATTAAAATAATAATAATAATAAAATATATATATATATATATAAAGGAAAAAGAAAAAAACAAAAGATACAAACAAACAAACAAACAAACAAAAAACTATAGTTCATGTGCAGCTTCATTCAGTGTTTTAACATAGTTCCATTACAATTAGGTATTATTGTGCTGTCCACTTTTGAGTTTTTGTATCTAGTCCTGTTGCACAGTCTGTATCCCTTCAGCTCCAATTACCCATTATCTTACCCTGTTTCTAACTCCTGCTGGTCTCTGTTACCAATGATATATTCCAAGTTGATTCTCAAATGTCAGTTCACATCAGTGGGACCATACAGTATTTGTCCTTTAGTTTTTGGCTAGACTCACTCAACATACTGTTCTCTAGGTCCATCCATGTTATTACATGCTTCATAAGTTTAGTCTGTCTTAAAGCTACATAATATTCCATCATAGGTATACACCACAGTTTGTTTAGCCACTCATCTGTTGATGGACATTTTGGCTATTTCCATCTCTTTGCAATTGTAAATAATGCTGCTATAAACACTGGTGTGCAAATGTCCGTCTGTGTCTTTGCCCTGAAGTCCTTTGAGTAGATACCTAGCAGTGGTATTGCTGGGTCATAATCCATTCTGCCATTCTATGTCTTTTGATTGGAGAATTCAGTCCATTACCTTTTAGTGTTATTACTGTTTGGATAATATTTTCCTCTGCCATTTTGGCTTTTGTATTATATATATCATATCTGATTTTCCTTCTTTCTACACTTTACTCCATACCTCTCTCTTTTGTCTTTTCGTATCTGACTCTAATGCTCCCTTTAGTATTTCTTGCAGAGCTGGTCTCTTGGTCACAAATTCTCTCAGTGACTTTTTTTCTATAATGTTTTAATTTCTCCTTCATTTTTGAAGGACAATTTTGCTGGATATAGAAGTCTTGGTTGGCAGTTTTTCTCTTTTAGTAATTTAAATATATCATCCCACTGTCTTCTAGCTTCCATGGTTTCTGCTGAGAAATCTACACATAGTCTTATTGGGTTTCCCTTGTATGTGACAGATTGCTTTTCTCTTGCTGCTTTCAAGATCCTCTCTTTCTCTTTGACCTCTGACATTCTAACTAGTAAGTGTCTTGGAGAACGCCTATTTGGGTCTATTCTCTTTGGGGTGCGCTGCACTTCTTGGATCTGTAATTTTAGGTCTTTCATAAGAGTTGGGAAATTTTCAGTGATAATTTCTTCCATTAGTTTTTCTCCTCCTTTTCCCTTCTCTTCTCCTTCTGGGACACCCACAACACGTATATTTGTGTGCTTCATATTGTCATTCATTTCCCTGATCCCCTGCTCAAGTTTTTCCATTCTTTTCCTTATAGTTTCTGTTTCTTTTTGGAATTCAGATGTTCCATCCTCCAGTTCACTAATTGTAGCTTCTGTCTCTTTAAATATACCATTGTAGGTATCCATTGTTTTTTCCATCTTTTCTACTTTGTCCTTCACTCCCATAAGTTCTGTGATTTGTTTTTTCAGATTTTCTATTTCTTCTTTTTGTTCAGCCCATGTCTTCTTCATGTCCTCCCTCAATTTACTGATTAGTTTTTTGAAGAGGTTTTCCATTTCTGTTCCTATATTCAGCATTAGTTGTCTCAGCTCCTGTATCTCATTTGAACTGTTGGTTTGTTCCTTTGACTGGGCCATATCTTCAATTTTCCGAGCGTGATCCATTATTTTCTGCTGATGTCTGGGCATTTGATCAGATTTCCCTGGGTGTGGGACCCGGCTGGTTGAAAGGTTTTTCTGTGTAACCTCTGGGCTCTGTTTTTCTTTTCCTGACCAGTAGGTGGCGCTCGTGGTGCTCGTCTGTCTGCGGGTCCCACCAGTAAAAGATGCTGTGGCTCCTTTAACTTGCCAATCCGAATCTCGCAGTCAGCCCGGGAAACCGCGCGTGGAGGAGGGATCGCAGGCCACCGCGGCTTGGGGGAGTGCCGGTCCAAATTGCCCAGCTGGCCTGAGACGCCAAGTGTGGTGGGAGGGCCCCGCTATCCAACGTTCCCAGTCAGACCGGGAAGCCACGTGTGTGGAAGGGACCCCGGTCGCCAGTCGCCCTGGCCCGGGAAAGTGCGCACCCCTCGAGTATCTCACCGCAGCGGATTCTCCCTGCCCGTTCAGCCGTTCCAGAATGGGATACGCTGTCTTTTTGGTCTCTGTTGTGGCTCCGGGAGCTGTTTCATATTGTTTCTGTTTCTTTAGTTGCTGTTCTGGAGGAGGAACTAAGACCCGCGCGTGTTACTAAGCCACCATCTTCTCCGGAAGTCTCGGTCAGTCCAGTCATCTCTTTGATCCAAAAGTCTTTCATGGAAATTGCCTTTATCCAATAAGTATCTGCTTATGAATTATTTGTAGAAATTTTTAGTGTTACATTTCCAATGGTAGTTAAATGGAAGAAGTAGAAATTTTGTGTCTTTTCAGCTGGAAAACATGAATCTAGGGATCTGGACCCTGAAGTTTAACTGTGTACTAAAATTGAAAAATACTTGCTCAGGTCAGTTCTCATGTGAACCAAAAGCATTTTTCTTCCAGAAGTCTTTTTCACATGGCAAAGCCTCTATATAGAGGTTGTAGGGGAACCTATGAAGAATAAAAGTGTGTACGGTTAGTGATATAGTGAATACATTACATGGGCCCTTATCAGCAGTATCCTATTTCAGCCTGAAGTATGGCAGAATCTAAATTGGGGGAAATACATAAGCTCATAGTTAAAATATTCTTATTTTAAGAGTTGATCAGTACCAAAGACTTCACTTCATGGACATGACACCCATGGACATGAATCTCATGGACATGAAACACTCTTGGCCAAGAAATCGCAAAAGGATCAGGCTATTTTGCTAGCTTGACTTTGGAAATGGCATTGACTTTCTCTATTTGAAGATATTCAATTTTTCAATTTTGCGTAAATTTAGAAAGAAAGTTACAAATAAGTCACTGTACAAAATAGTTGAATCTAATTTTAACTAGGGAAGTTCACAGGATCAAAATAAAAGTATTTAGTATATAATTTAATTTGGGAAACTCTATCTTAGAGTAGCAGACGTGGTGATACAAAGAGAAAAGCATGTTTCTTGTTCAAGAGTCCAAAGACAACAGATACAGATAGAAACGCATAGTATCTATGTATTATCAGACATAGTAGTTTGTTGACTCTGAATAAGAGATTGTGCAAAGGTAGCAAAAATTGTGTTTGATGCTATAGCTTCTATATTAATGAAAAATTGCAAGTTTATATATAAATATTTGAAGAAATATCTCTTTTTGAGTTTAGTAGTATAATGGGAAAACGTAACCCAAAATAACTCAGACAGCACTTACATTTATCTCCTATTAATATTTCTTTCAGTTCCACTTCATAAAAATAAGTAGTTTTTCCAGTGTCCTTTCTGCTTATACTATCTAACAAGTATCTTAATCAAGAGGTTACTCATGTGGAACTTGATGACTGGAAGGAGCATCTAGTTGTTTTATGTTCAAGACTTATCAGTTCATGCACAGAAAGGTTCTGCCTTGATCAATGGGGTCATTTCCTAATCCAGTTTTGGCTTGCATGTTAAATCCCGTATTAATGGTTTGCACAAAAAGTGAAGAGAGAGCTGAAGTCATGTCTGCTTTTAAGTGTAATGGTATTACACTCAATGGTACTAAGTGAACACCATTGAAAGATATTAAGGAGATTAACCTTAAAGTCTTCAATGAAAAATTTACATGTTTCCTAAATCCCACTGGTTTTCCATGCAATTGTGGGTCTTCAGATCAGCCTTGGGGTTTCCTTATTCCTCTTTTTCCATCCAACTATTCTGTGTTAATGGTTCCATTAACATATTGTGCTGGTTTGAAAGGATTGTGCACTCTAGTAAAGTCATGTTTTAATCCTGACCAATCTTGTGGAAGTAGCCATTTCTTTAAGTCCCTATTCAGTACTGTTGGTTGGAAACTTTATTAGACTATTTTCACAGAGATGTGACACATCCAATTGTAGGTATTAACCTTTGATTAAAGGGAGATGTGACCCCACCTATTCCAAATGGGTCTTGATTAGTTTACTGGAATCATTTAAATTTAAAGGGAAATCATGGATTATATATTTCTAGAAGAGTTCTAAATCCCCGTGTAAATTTCTCTCTATCTTGTCTAGACCTTGGAATTTCTTCAATGATGGATTTAAGCTCAGAAGGAGACCAGAGCTTAAAATCAACCTTGCCCTATTCAAAAAGAATTTTAACTTTAAGAAGAAAGTTAGCATTGTGGGTGTCTACATAGATAGAAAAAGAAGTGAGTCAGAAAGAGGGGTAGAGACTTAAGGTAATTCATAGGGTATAGGATGGGGAAAGAGAAGCAGTAGTTTAATAGCCATTAGATTCAAATTTCAACTGACGAAACTAACTTTCAAGTTTTTGCATTTTCACTTGTTAGTGAAAGAACCAATAAGTAGAAATAGTTTTGCAATCTGTATTTCTTTCAGAAGTTTCCTTGTAATTACATACCACATTCCCCAAATTCAGACCATTAAATATTTGAATTTTTTTCCTTTCAATTCTAAGGTGCCTCTCTATACTGAGAAATCACATCCATATAATCAATTCCAAGGTCCCTCTCATGAGAAAAATTTTGTTCCTGACAAAGTTTTTCAAAATGACTATTATAAATCTAAGTCATCCTCAGGAAAATGATAACACATAGAAATATAGTCCCTTAAATCTGGAATTATAGTGTAAATATATGTAAGATATGGATATCTACCATAGGGGAAGTTACAGGCCTAGAGTTATATAAACTCACTAAAACTGCTACAGTTGTTAGGAGTGATGCTTGTCTGACTCCATATTTCTGGAATCTGTCTAATGGACTAACCATTTGCAATCAAAATCCAGGCAAAACTCTTATCTCCGTGCAGACAGAACTGAGCAAAGCAGTTCTCAGGGCCTCAAAGACAACAATGAGGAAGCTGTTCAAATGATGCCTGATTAGACCTTCTACACTCATTTAAAGGACAGACTTCACAGATTTTTGCTTGCATTCTTCTCACAGACTCTGACTTATAGACTTGCAATATAATGTGGCAAGGAAACTCAGGGACAAACTACTTTTCACCAAAGATTAGAATTTTCAAACCTGACAAAACGGCTGCAAGGTAACATAACAATTCTATTTCCTAGGAGACAAAATTAATTTAGCATTTGGAATCTTGATGAAAAGAATGCAGAACTCAGAACTTAGATACAATATGAAACTTACACCCACCATCTTGGTTAGAGAATCCCTTGAATTGGAGCTTCGATCTGGATCTGTTGAGCATGCTGTTTCTAAATTGAAGATTTTGAGCTACAACAACAAGGGAATCTGATGTGAATTTTGGTAAAACCTACAGATTGTTGAACTTCTTAAACTATCAAAAGGCAATCTATTATGGAGACAAAAGTATATTTAATCAAACATATTCCACTAAATAAGAGAGAATACCACTGCAGTCTTGCTCTGAGATACTTGATTGAGTCTTCATACAGTTTCAGAAATAGGATATTTACAAGTTTGACAAGAAGTGGGCTCAAATAGTTTAAGATAAATCTTTTAAGAAGATGAGTTGATTGGAACTGGTCAAATCCATTGCACAATATTTTAACATTTGCATGCATAGTGAGGAGAACTTAAAGTAGAACTCATTAAGCAAGCTGTGGTTAATAAATGAGCTGTTAACCCAAGTGAGCAGAATTGTTATTTAGATAAATTCATTCACAGGAATTTTCTGAAGCAAATAGTCTTTACAGTGTTATCTTTCCTAGAAAAAGTTTCCATGTAAAACATTTTGTCCTACTTTTGACCTGTATGTAGCCCAGAAAAACATGCTCTAAACTTCATCTATTTCTGTGGATCTAATCCATTTCTGTACCCCATTGTAAGTAGGATATTTGGATGAGGCTACTTCAATTGTAGGTGGTCCACCTTAATCTGGATGAATTTTAATCCTGGTACCAGAGTATTTTGTAAGTGGAAAGAAATTCAGACAGAGAGAGAAAAACTCAGAGAGAAAGTCAAAAGAGTAAGATCCCAAGAGAAGTGAGAGACTAGGAGATGCTGCATGAACTTTGCCATGTCCAAGCTAAGGACCATGGATTACCCGCAGCCAGCCACAAAATGCCAGTTTTCAAGAAAAAAGCCTCATATTGGTGAAGCCTTGATTTGGATTTTTTTTTTTTTTTTGGTTTCAAAATCATGAGCTAATAAATTCCCATTTTTTTAACCTAACCCAGCTCATAGTATTTGCCTGAATATCCAAGGAAACTAAAACACCTTTCTAATCATTTATGTAATGGTTTAATATTGATTGGTTGGCTTTGGGGTTACTATTCCAGGACATCATCCCTGTCATCAAATAGTATGAATTTGGAGGAATTAATTAACCATTATAAAACAACTCTTAGAAGATATTAACAGTTTCTATTTCATGAAGTTCATGTGAAGATTGAGGAAGAAAATGAACAAAGTGTGCCATGCTCAGTGAGAGCTAGGGTGGTGATGCTATTGATGATGATGATGCCGATGCTGCTGCAAAGGAAGCAGACTCATGGATTTTAAAGTCCAGTTCAAAAGATAAAACAACAGCGCTGTCATGGGAGTCATTCAGATCAATGGACTTCCTGTTTTGGAGAGAATAATGGATAACAAGCTGAGGCTTTCTTTCCTGTAATTTGGCGTTGTGGAATCTGTTTTAAGAACTAATACACACGTCATTACTGTATGAAGACGTTTATAGTTATATTTAATTATTAAATAAATCAGCAAACTTGAGATGATTTCTATTTTAGTAATAAGAAAAAGGAGGTTCAAAAAAACCTTTTGGCTCAAGGTTTCTTTGGTAGGAAGTAAAAGAGCCAGAAATTGAATCCAGATCTGATTCAAAAGCCCATGTTTCTTGTCTGATATTTTAGTTTGCCTTCCATTTAACTAATATCAGAAAAGAAAGCTTAGTAGCAAACTTTTTCTTTCCTTATATTTGAGTTTTACAAAAAGACATTTGGAATTATTTTAACTAGATAAGTTGCCACAATAAAATCATCTAGATAACAGTTTGACTACCTGCTTATGTTTGCTTATAACATGCCATAACTCTGGAAATTTGGTCACCATTTCAAAAAGAATGAAAACCTTTAACACTATAGAATAAATTCCCATTCTTTTAAGGAGATTGGGTGAGATGCATCTATAATTGATTACTCAAGTTCTAGTTGTTCTATAAATTTAGCCACTGAAGTTATGAATTACTTGCTGAATCTAATATGTGGATAACAGTTAAATCCGCACAATGAGTTTATTTATTGTATGTTTTTTTATAGACATGCTTGTCCAAACAGAATATATATATATATTTACAAATATATATATATATGTGTATATATATATATTTACAAATATATATATATATGTGTATATATATATATTTACAAATATATATATATATATGTGTGTGTGTATATATATATATATATCTCCAAGAAAACAGACTAAAATCACTGAAAAAATATATATAGATAGTACAAAATAAGCCCACGTACCCACACACAGTAAGAAGAGCAGTATGGAATTTATGCGAAGAAGACTACATAGAAATTTCAGAGACATTCACTTGGAAAACACTTGTAAATATCTTTGAGACTGCTTTCTTAATTTGATTCACTTATTTCCTCATATGTTATTATTTTAAACCCATTTCTTTAAACTACTAATTAAATTTGAAAAAGTAAGTGAGGGTATGTGTACCCAATTTAACAAAAGCAGTGTTTCCCAATGTCCCCTGATGAGAATCAGCAGGGGCATTAGTTACATGGCTTCTTGTAGACTAATACTCCTCCCCTTCAATGTCCAAATGAATTTTCAGGGGGCCTTTTTAAAATTAGGTAGGTTTGAGATCAGGGCTGAGATTCTAGGTTTTTCACATGCTCTCAGCGGACACTGATGCTGCCGGTGCAAGGACCACTCTTGGAGTAACAAGAGTGTGGACCTGCTATGCCCAATAATCTGTTCACTATTCACTTACAGCTGACCTTGAAATGCTGATAAGTCAGTAAAGATCTGTACTTAAGTCTAAAATAGTCAGCATATTTTGAAGGGTTAATATGAAAACAAGAGTGTAAAATATATCAATATATATTTTGTGTATATATATATATATATATATATATATATATATATATATAGTATGTATGCACAACAATAAATGATATTTACCATTGATTACACATTGAATAGACCGTGTTTGGGAAACATTGGGTTACATAAACTATCTTACTACAATTAATTTCTCTTTGTCTGCTTACTGGCTTGTGTGACCACTGAATTTTTAAAAATGAATATGTGGCTTATATTAGATTTCTATTGCACAAGCTAGTTTATTACAGTGGTTAGAAGGAGAATTTGATTCAGTGGGAACAAGAAGGAGACCAGGAATAGTTTCTTTTACTCAGGCATAATAATGACATTAATATATCAATCTTTCCTTAATGATTGTGAACTTCCTGAAGGCAGGAAACCTTTAGCCTTGTGCTCCCAGCAATTAGTAAGGTGAATAACAAGAAGAGGTTCTCACGTGTTGGTTACAAGTTTACAAAATACCATTTACAAGGTACAGCCATCCTGTGGTCACTAGTCATGTGATGGAGGAAGAATATTTCTGGAGCATTCCGTTTTCTAAATTTAGCATCATGTAAGCTTGAAAGAACTTTGTGAAAACTCATAAAGCTTTATTTTATTCTGCTGTCATTTGGGGGGGGGGGGACATGAGAGGTTGTGTCCTAACCCCTGCTCAAATATATATGACTATCCTACCTGAAAACAACGGAATGATAAACTGTAGCTCACAAGAGTCTTGTACAAGGAATCTTGAGATGATAAAATGTCTTGTAGTTCTCAGTTATGAATGACTCCACTGAAATGGAAAAGTTTACTTTCAACAAAGTAATAGTCTTAAAATACACAGGAATTTTTTGGCCACTATATTATGTCACAAAATGTACTGTATTATCAGACTCTCTGGAGTGTATAATGGAGCATGCATTTATGTGTGCACACACAATACGTATTTGTCTGCCCTGAAAATTGTATTGCTTTCTTATCAAATATTAAAAGGGCCCAAACCTTAGGCTAAAATTGCCAAAAACATTCTACTGTGTTTTATCTGACATGCGATGTAGTCATGGTCCTTAGAACCAAACCCTCCTGTGCAATATTTACTTATCCTCTCTTTTTATCAATTTTTCCTACCTGTAAAATGGAAATAATAATAGTGGTGATCTCATATTGGTTGTTGAACATATAAAATGAATTAAGCCTTGTAAACCACATAGAACAACCTGACATTCAGTTTCCATTCAATAAATTTCATCATTAGATTCTAAAATGTTCCTAATAATATTTGAATTAATAATTGGCATAGGGATATACTGTCCCAAAGCAAAGTGTATAATGTTTAACTTAAGTATAAGAAATGTGCGTTTTGAAAGTTTTTATTGTATTTCCACTGATGAGAAAATTTGAGAACTATTTATATATTTTTATTGTCATCAAGTAAAGAGCTCCGCCAAATTTTCAAAATTTATGATGAATCATTTCTTTTACAAATGAGAGAAAATTTTAGTGGTATTCACAGGCAAGGTATAATATAGGATACAATTTTCTCAGATATAATTGAGAAAGATTATTGTATAGTAGCAACTGTTATATCCAAATTTAGAAATAATTGCCTTTGGATTTTTGAAGATATATTATATTCCTTTGCACTTTGTGTCTCAATATTGTTCAATATATAAGATTTTCAATGTAATCTTGATGATATGGGTTATGTATTATTTATGTATCCTGATATAGTAGCATTTTGATAATCCATTTCTACCTTTGTAACACAGTTGTTTTGTTTCAATATTTTAGCAGTACCAGTGTGCAATGCATCTTGTTATATTATACATTTAAAAAATACAAAACCATATTTTGAAAGGAAATGTAACTAAATATAAGGTGGCCTCTGAATGGTGTACTGGGACAGAAAAGGGGCATTAGGTAAAAACTCAGGAAATTCTAATAAAGAATAGATTTCAGTTAATAATAATGCATCAATATTATCAATATTTGTTTATTGATTGTGAAAATTATATCATAGTAATATCAGCTGTGTAAAATAGAGGAAACTAGTGGTGGGATACATGGGAACTCTGCAATACTCTTGCAACTTTTCTGAACATCCAAAAGTAATCTAAACTCAACAGTTCATAAAATGTCAAAAAATACATTTTCAGCTTTATGAAATATCTAATACGAAAATTCTTCTCCCTCCATTCTTCTCATTCCTCCTGCACAATCCCACCCTGCTTGTTCCTTTATTGTTTCTGCTGTTATTCGGTGTGTGTTTTGAATCTAAACAGAATGTTACATTGCATCTGCACACATCTGAGTTACAGTCTAAATGTTTAAAATATAGTAATGTTATGCATCTATAAAAATAAAAACCTATTTTAATTAAAAAGTTTATCTTATTTACTTTATTCTCAGGCATGAATGATCTTTTTAATATTAAGAAAATTAAATTTTGTTGTAGAACTCTGTGCATATGTACAAATATTTTGAAATAATTTTAAATGGCTGAATGAATAACGACGATCTCTCCTACAATAGAAAAGTAATGTCTGGCCACCATTCTCCCTCCTTTTCCTGCTTTTCTGGGACAGATATTTGTTTAAAAAGGAAATAACCATGACACATTCTTATCACGAGCCTTGTAAAAGCTACTTCAAAACTTTTAAATGATTATTTTTGCTTCATCTCATAAATTTAGTTACCCAGTTTTACTACTTTTCCTTTATTAAAAAAAATCTTTATTAAGGTATAATAATTTGAGATGTTGTATTACTTCCGGGCTATGAAAATGAGCAATTTTTTATTAAAATGAGGTCAAACAAATGCATTCTGTACTCTTACCAGCATTTCCAACGCATCTCTAACTGCAGGGGGTGGGGGGAGGAGTGAATATTAGGATTTTAAGGACAGTTTTCATCCCAGCCTGGAAAGCTCAAGAAAACCGTAGGCTCTTCGACTCCAGACCTCCTCTCACACGGACAATATGTACGGGATTCTGCTACCCAGATTACAGTCTTGTTTATTTTTGTCTTATACGGAATTTTCATCCCTGTTGTTTTACTACTAGGATTTTTTACTCTGTTTATCTTCTGAGACCAAATGGTAACATTAACTCATCTTTTATGCTTCTGCCTCCCAAACCCTCACATCCTCACATGCTAATTTGGACTTGATGCTTTATTTACCTAAATCTAAGGAAGAATAGATGATAACAGCGACAAAATTCCAGAAATCATAACAATATTAATTAGTATACGTCTGAAAATTATAGTGCAATTTATTCTTTATTATTGTATTTTGTACATTTAAAACACCAAATTTATTAAGGATTCTAGCAGTTGCTACCATTTAATAGCAAAAGGACTTTTGCATTTCAGTGTCCAAATATGAACACATTTGACATCAAAAATATAAAGGCCTTAGGCCAGCTAGTTTTCACGTTTAATTACAGAGTTACAGAGAAATGACAAAAATCTTTAAAAATTTACCCAGATGTACTTTTACCATGAACTACAAAATATTCCCTGATGGCACTGGAAATCATAAAGCAAGTTTTGAACTCATATGAAATACTTGGGCTGCAGATCCGGACCACAGTCAGCAGTTGTTTATGTTGGTCACAGTTAGATTTTACATAGCAAGGGTCAGATGATTGGCAAATGGGAAACTGTGAGCAGGAGGAACCCAGGAGGTCAAAACCAGCAGCTGTGTGGAAAAGCCTAGAGGATGCAATGGATGAGGTTCTGTATTTGTTGTCTCTGTCTTGATTGGTTTAGGGTAATCACACTTGTGAACCTTGACACTCCAAATGTCAAAAACTTCCAGGATTTCTGTAGAGGAAGGATGTCTCTGCAGGCCTGGCTCACAAGCTTAGGAAGTCAAAAAGAATTATCACAGGAAAATGTGATATGTTGAATTCTGTATCACAACAAACACTTTCTTAATCTTAATCCACATTCCTGTGGGTGTGACCCATTCAGTGTAAATATGAATTTACAAGATGCTAGTTTTAGTTCAGCTGTGTACAGCTGAATTAGGGTGGGTCTTAAATTGGATTACTGGAGGACGTGGATGTCATAGAAGTGAGAAGGGAGAGAAAATCACTATGTGACAGGAGGCAGAAATACAAACCAAGGATCCTAAGGTTTGCACACAGCTGGTATCAGAATGTTACACTCTTCAGGCAGAAAACAGGCCTTCTTGATATCTTAACTCAGAATGTTGAGTCAATAAATTCCCTTGGTATAAATCAATCCATTGTGTTGTATTTGTGATAATAGCTCCGGCAAACTGAGAAAGTTCATCCTTGTTTTGGCGTCAGCAGCATGGAACGTACCCAAGAACAAAGTTCTGAAATGAGATCAGTGATGTAAATAGTTATTACAATTCTAAATTCATGAATATGCTGTTTTAAACCAAAACTAAATTATATTATTGACTCATCTCCCCCTTTTTTCTTGATATTTATTTACAAATGAACACTTTTGCAAATAAATTAGATAACAAATGCACCAGTGAAACTGAAACTTTTGTTCAATTCTTTTCTAAAAATAAAAACAAAAGGAAAAAGTGTGCTAGATGTGAATATATTCCTTCCATTAGTCTACTTGCTACAATTTTAGGTTAATTTGTTGTTAGTCAAAAAAAGAAAAGATTAAATACTTAGCAAGGATTTGTTCCTACTTTGTTCCTCATAAATTGTAACTAGAGTTACCTGCACCTGTTAATTTAAATGCAGTGTAAATGATGCATCATCATCTTTCACTAGAGCATAAACAAAAGCAAAAATACCAATGGTATTCACTACGTCCAATTCCTAAATATACCTTCATATAATCAGCATGAGATTTAGAGGCCCTTTGGTGTTATGTTCCCACATGGAGAAAATTCATAAGGACAGCTATGTTAAGTAATACACTTATGGACTGCTCGCTAGCCTCTGAAAAATGCATACAATGTAAAATCTTTTAAGGTGTGGTAGCAGATGTTTAAATAATCCATGCATTAAGTACTTTGTATTAGAATTATTTAGACGCTTGAGGTAATCAGTTAGCTTGTCAATGATCATTTGTAGAATACCACAAATGTACAAGTCAAAGATTGAAAAATACACAGTATAAGACAAGCACTCTTCCCACAAGAATTTTTAATTTCAGGTGGTATCAACAGTTGACTTCCCACAAGGTCAACTAGAACAGTCCGTTGATCAAAGTAAGTTGAGTTGAGTGAATTTACTGCGTTAAGATAAAATATCATTTTGACACTTTCTCAAAAGAAGAAAGTTAGGTAAACTTAATTATAGGATTTGGGAGTCTGGACTCAAATTTTTGAGATGGATTTCTCCTAGCAGAGAACTGTCTAAATGGGCAAAATTTATGGCATAATAGTTTATAATCAGTAAGAAATAGTGAGGTCAGAGTCCTGCAGTTAGACTTTTTGGGCAAACTGTTGTCAGATAAGCAAGTAGTTTACCCATAGAAGAAGTTTAGTATAGGAATTTCCTGAAGTCAATAATAGTTATTTACTGATTAATAGCCTTATCTTTCTCACAAGAAATTCCTGGAACAAACGGTTAGGTTATATCATCGTAGGAAGTTTAAATTCTCTATAGAGTAATAAAATTCAAATACTAAAAATTATCTGTTATAGTAGCAGGTGCTTACGGACTTCAAACCGAATTTGATCACCCACAAATACTTGTTGCCATCAGGTATATGACACACGCTGTGTTAGGTGCTGTTTCTTCAAGTTGAACATTAAAGAAATGGTCCCTTATTTCACAAACCTTATAATCTGGTACATAATACGGTCAAATAAAAAGCAATTTCACTGTGATGATATCTGTTTGGACAATGAAAATACTGACAGCAAAGAAGAAAACATAACCCAGCTCGGGGGTCTTCAGATTACTTGGGGGAAATAATGCCTTGAATGAGATTTTTGTTATGGAAGCTGTATTAGTTAGGATTCTCTAGAGAAACAGAATCAACAGGGAACACTTGCAAATATAAAATTTATGAAAGTGTCTCACGTGACCGTAGGAATGCAGAGTCCAAAATCCACAGGGCAGGCTGCGAAGCCGATGACTCCAATGGATGGCCTGGATGAACTCCACAGGAGAGGTTCACCAGCCAAAGAAGGAATAGAAACTGTCTCCTCTGAGTCCTCCTTAAAAGGCTTCCCATGATTGGATTTAGCATCACTAATTGCAGAAGACACTCCCCTTTGGCTGATTACAAATGGGATCAGCTGTGGATGTAGCTGACGTGATCATGACCTAATCCTATGAAATGTCCTCATTGCAACAGACAGGCCAGCGCTTGCCCAATCAGATGAACAGGTACCACAACTTGGCCAAGTTGACACCTGTCCCTATCCATGACAGAAGCTAAGGCATTAAATGGAATGAATGAGAATATAAGAAATATGAAGCCAGAAATTTGGAGAATAGCAATGTTTACAATAGTAGGATTTAACCTTAGCTGGGATAATGATTGCTTTACAATTTAAGGAAAGCTAAAGCTCTCCTACCCAGAAAATTTCACATAATTATACATACATAATAAAATAGAAATGTATTTATTCTTCCTTCCCATGATATAAAATTATATATATGTATAAATTATTATTGAGTATCAAGTTTATTACATAGAAATGAATCTAAATAGTGTACATAAAATAATTTTTAATTCTGCTCAGCTTTAATTTCAGGAAGAAGGCTACTCTTGTTCAGCATTCATTTTTGGTTGGCATTTCTGAGAGGTCTTTGATGGTGTGATGTGTGTATCATCTTTTGAACAAATCAATTATACTTTTATATTTTGATAACACTGAAAATATAGAGCATACAAGAGGTTCTCTTGAAAACCAACAGACTAGATTTAAATTCAAGAATATCAGGTTTCTCTAATATATTTTGAATTTAGATTGAATCTCTTTCTTCATCCTCAAACTGGGCTAAGTTTGGGATTGGCTATATTTTTTATGATATATGTCTTAGCATGCAAACTATCAAGAATATGATTTTTTAATTATATTTATCTAAAAAGTAACTCTCAAAAAAGTTTTCACACTCTCCCCTGGTGATTCTAGATTTCTTTTGTGGAAAACAAAGCATTATTATTCTTAACACAAGTATGCAGAGATGCCTCCTTTAGCATTGCAAAATCTGTATATTTGTGCATATCTAATCATCTCTTCTAGGTTGGTAGCTTGTCTTCGAACTGTTGTTTTTAGAGAATATTCCATGTTACTGTGTCAGTTCCTTGAATTAAACAACAACAAAAATGTTTCACTCACATGGCCAAAGTATATATACGCCCAATTCACTGAAACAATTAATATACTTCTTCCTGTCTAATTATACTGAAACTGAGTTCTAATTGTCTCTTGACAAGAGAAACTTAACCTAAAATATGAATAATTAACTGTTCTAGTTCAATAAATCATTGGAAGATTATCATCTCTAAAATCAAGCTTCTCCTGTCTAGAATATGAATTCTATTACACTGTTTTTAAAAAGTGCTTAAAATGTCACTTTTCTGTTACAGATGGTTATTTTTATAGCAGAATATAGGACTTTTGTGGGACCACTAATGATTCCTTAAATGTGTGGGAGCAACGTATTATGTTCACAAAAACAGCAAAACTAGCATCAAGGGTGTTCCGTTTGTGTGGGGAATACCAAGACATTCTTTATTATTTTAATTGATTCTTTTATCTGCTTTTTCTTTGGCAGAAAAAAAAAGTACCACCATATCAAGAGACATCTATGGTCTTTCAATATTTAAAAGGAACCAAAATATTGACAATATTGACATTTTCTTTGATGCTGTTAGTATGCTCTAACTAAGAGTTGACCACAAGCAACTTGCTTCACTGAAAAATATCTGAACTTCTGTATGAACGCATGCTAACTAAAAATGGAAGCTATGCTAATTGCTCATTTTTAATGACCAGTTTTAAAATAGTAGGAGAAATACTGAAGTGCTGGAGTGGATGCATCATTTAATGGTGTAAATAATTCTTTTTATTCTTTTCTTATTCCAAGCAAAACCAAGGCATGTAATTTCACCTCATTCCCTCAAATTGTGTTTTTTTTGTTTGTTTGTTTTTTGTTTTCAGTAACATTAGGTTAGGCTGCTTTTGGAAGAGGATTTTAGTTGGGATTAAGATGAAACTTCTTTTCATAATGCAACTATGTATTACATGATACAGAATAAAGCATGAATGGGCATGAAGTCAAAGATGGGAGAAAAATAAACTTCACATAATGGTTTCAGAAAAGCTCACCATGGCCAACAAGTTTAGAAATATTTCTAAATTTGTTATATAAATTTATGTAATTTATATATTATATAAATATAAATAATTACCTACATTATTTACGTGGGGTTTATCTCCATGGCTGGTATTTAAGAACTTGTCATAATCAACCTCTGTAATCAAAGGAATGTAAAGCCAAAGTGGTATGGATTGAGGAGTGCAAGTAAGGTGAAAAAGAGGAGTCATAGAATGTAGAAAACGTTAAAGGAGCCCAAGCAATGGGAAAAGGAGCTTTATTTGCCAAGGGATGCAGGGTGATAGAAAGTTTAAACTATTAAGAAGAAATAAATAGTAGAGTATGTCTATTATAGGAAGAAGCCAATTAAGAGGGAGATTATTTGGGAGATGAGTAATTAGAGATTTAAGACCTCTATAATGAGATCAAAAGTTGGATAAGTGGCAATGATTTAAAATAGCAAATGAAGAATGGGAGAGAAAACTGACAAGAGAGATCAATGAGCATTGTCATAAGAGTGTTGAAGACCTGAGAGTGACAAAGAAAGGATAGAAAATAGAGCTTATGTATTTCTCCAAAGCTTTTTTTTTTTAATTGCTTTTAACAGCAGGGATGTCAAAACACAATATATAGATATTCACCCATAGGTGAATGTGCAGGAATGTACAAGGCAATTCATGGAAGAGAACAGGCCAGAAAAATCGAGGCCCTTCTTTTCAGAATTATAACCCAGTTGGGGAAAAATAGCTTAAATTTAATTTTATAAATAAGTAGTTTAAAACAACCAAGAATAATTGATTTCCATATCCCACATCTGGATCAAAGGTGATTCTATGATATAGTTTAGTTTTGGATAATCCTTCCACTTAGCTTGTGGTGCCAATCATTCACTGTCATAAATGGGGGTTTAAATAAGTATACCCTTCCTAAAATAGGAAGGCAATCATAACGATTTGAAAATATTTTAAAAGATATATGAATGAATCATTAATGTCTATATGCTACTTTTGTTAAGGAGTTTTGTCTACCTGTTTTAATTAAAAGATGTAAGTGTTTCCTTTTCATCTTAGATTTCATAAGCAGTGAGACTATTAGTCAAAGGACTTTGATATGTCGTTATAGATTATTACCATAAGACAGTGGTGTTATTAAATGCAGAGGACATGGCCTTCAAATTGAATTCAACCTGACTTAAACAAAACTGATTTCAATAATCAATAATTATTTTCAATAAATTTCTCACAACTATATGGTAATCAAAATATATTCTACAGGAACTTTATAGCAAATTAGATATTGACCAAAAGAAAGCAATAGAAGAACAATTAAAACCCAGGTTCTGGTATGTCTCTAGTTTTCTGCTGCTGTTCTTGGCATCAGTCACAGACTGATTAAATTTGGCACTGTGAAACTGAACTCAATCATTTCCATTTGCTCTATTAGGGTTCCCCTTCCTCCCCAGCTGCTCTTGCCAATTCATGATTTGAGTAAAATCAGTGAAGTGTCAAAGTCTTTCTGCTAATGCAACTCCCTGCTACAACTGCTTTCTCTAAATAATGATCAGACTCATCTATGTGACAAGAAGAACCTGTCCTTTCCTAGAGGTAAGGATCCCAGCCAGGTTACAAACGACCACATTGATTTAATACTCTGCTTTTGTGTTAAGTTCTCAGTTAATTTCCCAGGCAGTTAAACTAAATTAAAGAACATCAATCCTTATGTAAACCTGTGTATTGTTACTTTAATATATAATACTGTTAAAAATAAACTAATTAAAGTAACTAAAAATATTCTCAAAATGTTAATAATAAATACAGAAGAATAACAAATTCTACTGAATATATTAAGCAAACATAAGGTAAATGACAAACAATACATTTTTAAAGTTGCTATCTTTTTATGTAAAAAGAATGGTGAGCATTTATTATATGTCGGACTCTGTGCAAGTTGCTAAGTTCTCACCATTAATGGATGGAGTATATTTTAAAAGCCCCATTTTAAATATGATGAAATAGATATCGTGCGTGAGAGTGAAGATCACACAGCCAATAAACATCTTTGCTGCATTTCAAACCTAGGTTGATCTGTCTCCAGACTTCTCCTATTCATTTAACTATACTGAGAAAATATAGTTCCTTCATGCTGTTTTGTTCCTTAATGGAAATGGCAGAGCTAAATATCATTTCAACCATCATTGATTCCAAGTTATTGTCACACAGTTGAAGATCTCCTTATTATAATATCTCAGTCAGCCTACAATTTGTGCTCAATGTGAAAGAACTTGCTCACTGGACTGATCATTTCAAAACCTTCACAATTTGAAAACTAATTTTAAATATAATTCAAGTTTCTATATTTCAATAAATTAGTGGAGCTAAAACGCATGCTTTGCTACATTTGAAAGCCATTTTATTTAAGTTTAGTTCAATTTTTAATTTTAATTTTCAGAAAACAGACTTTAAAATTGATGTGTCATTTTTTATATTGAAAAATGCAAAAATATTGGTACAATGATCCTAGTACTGCAAATCAACATTTTAGGGGTTTGATAATCATATAAGAATATTTGGTTTCATTGATTTTATACAGATTTTAGTTACGAAAATCACAAATGATGTTACTAAAGGATGTTACATCAACTTCCATAGTTTGTTTTTTCATTGTCATTTATAAACACAATTTTATTCTAACTCGTTTATATGTCAGTCCAGTTTTAATTCCATTATTCCAAGCAGAACTTATTTGTGCATTTACAATAATTTTCAAGGTTTATATGTTGGTGCAATCTTCTCCCTGTAATAAATACTTTGCGTTTTTATCAAATTTTTGTGAAAGAAATTCTCTTGGGAAAATCTAATTAGGAAAGGACTCGTTGCTCAGGTTCGTAAGAATACCGATATAAGGAATATGAGGAAGCTCATATCCCCTTTCTTCATCTTCAAAGTCAAGGATACAAATTGTATCTAGAGAGGAGCACGTTCGTTAGATTCATGGACATTCCAGTACATCCAAAGAAACAAGGAAACTGTATTTAACTAAGATTAGCATATTATGCTAATTACTATAATATCACTCAGTTTAGCAGTAATCATATTAAAAATCTAGAAGAATTATTGACAAGCCCTTTGTTTCTGTTTCCAATGACACAATAGTATTCAACGAAGACTTTTTGCCAGGAACAAATGTACTATCTGAATTAGGTAGAGATTTTTTAAAATAATGTTCATGGTTAAAAATCATGGCTTCGTTTTAGGGCTGATGTCATACAGAGGAAATGTATTAATTTATCAAGACATTTCGTTGCGGGAAATGGCATATGCTCTCATATGTAACCAATATAGATAGATAAATGATAGGAAGATACAATAGTTGGATAGATTGATGACAGATACAGATGACATATATATATAATAAATATGGATATGAAATATTGATGATAGATGGAGGTAGAAGTATAAATATAGTATAATCATGATGATTATAGTTATATAGAGAGATGAGGAAAAAGTAGAGTGAAAGCAAGGGTGAAATAGAGAGAGAGGATATAGATATACCTACTTAGGTAGCCTGGTTTTCCTGCTCTTCTCTTTCCCTTAAAGAAGCACTATTTTTGAGGCCTCAGGTATCACTTCCATGTTAATACCTAGAAGGCTTATATCTGGTTCACTTCTAATACCTGAGTCTAAATTTTAAAAGTTATTCATTTCATTTTCTATTGGAAATGTATATTAGAATTCACTCCTTTATATCAAACTGAGAGTGCTAAAAGCCATTTCACTTTCAAAATTTCTTCACATTTTTTTCTCTCTCTATCATTTTTCTGCCAAACACTTCTGTTAAATAGCTGTTAACCATTGCTAACTCAACTGTTTGGCCCATCCTGTATTAGTTTTCTATTGCTGCTGCCACAAATTACCCCGAATTAGTAGCATAAGGCAATGCAAATTTATCCCCTTACAATTTGGATGTCACAAGTCTGAAATGTTTCTCACCTGGCTGCATTCCATTCTGGAGGTTCCTCAGGTGAATTTGTTTCCCCGCCTTTTCCAGCTTCTAGAGGAAGCTCCTATTCCCTTCCTCCGTCTTCAAACCCGAGGATGTTGGGTTAAGCTCTCACACTTGCATCTCTTTAATTTTCTTATTTATGCTTCCCTTTTTCAGGTTTAGAGACCCATTTGATTATATTGGGCCACATGGAGAATCCAGGTTATTTATTTATTTATTTTTGCATGAGCAGGCACCAGGAATCTTAGCCAGGCCTCCGACATGGCAGGCGAGAATTCTGCCACTAAACCACCATCACACTGGGATCCAGGGTTATTTTAAGGTGAGATGATTAGTAATCTTCATTCCATTTGTGACCTCATTTTCCATTGGCCATGTTACATAACATATTCACAAATTCCAGGGATGGACAGGATTGGTATGGGTAGTATTATTCTGCCTCCACAATCCCCAATCAGTAAATAACAATCTTACAGACTTTTTTCTTTGGCATGAGTTTGTTATCTATCCTCATGTCTCCTACTCACTATATTTTACAACTTTTATGTTGTTTCCAAATTATTTAATCTCATTTCCTCAATTAGAAATTAAAAGCCCTGTTTCTAGGGTGCACGGGTGGTTCAGAGGTAGAATGCTTGCCTTTCATATAGGTGAGTTGGGTTCAATTCTGGAACCATGCACTCACCCCCCCTCAAAAAAAATAAAGACCTGTTTCTAGTTCTACAACAATAAATGTATCTCTTCTGAAGAACTGACATGTATTTTGGCTTTCTTATATGTAACTAATGTTATTTAATTACACATAATTTATAGAATCCCTTTCATTTCTCATGAATATAATTAAAAGATAGAGAGTAGGGTCCAGTAGAAGGGGAAGTTATTGTTTAATAAGTACAGGCTTTGTGTTTAAGATGTGTGGTAGTTTTGAGGCTATATGTACCCCAGAAAGGATCATGTGCTTTTAATTCACTCCTGTGGGCTTAGACCTATTGTAGGTGAGAACTTCTGATTAGGTTATTTTGACTGAGATGTAACCTACCTTATTCAAGATGGGTCTTAATTCTCTTACTGGAGTCCTTGATAAAACAATAGAATATGTTGAAATGAAATTATTAAGAGAAGCTCACAGAAAAGTAGAGGAAGCCAACTGTAGCTGAAAGCTTGAAGAAACAATACCCAGGAGAGAAGGGCCAGCAGATGTCACAATGTCACTTGCTATCTGACAGAGGAGTCAAGGCTCAGTGGTAAACAGAATTCAAAGATGGTATCATCCTTTTGGTATCTTAATTTGGACATTTTTCACAATCTAAGAACTATAAGCCTGTAAGTTAATAAACCCCCTTTGTAAAAGACAGCCCATTTCTGGTATATTGCATTTTATCAGCTTTACCAAACCAAAACCAATGTGAAAAAGTTGTGCTAATGATGGTGGCAATGGTAGTACAATATTTTGAATATCATTAATTTCACTGAATTTCACACTTTAAAGAGGATATAATGAGAAATTTCAAGTAGTATAAATGTTACTATAATAGAAAGTTTAAAAAGTTGGCCTGAAATAAAATCAATTTATCAAAAGTCACTGCCCTAATTGATTTCCTATAACAATTTATCAAAAGTCATTGCCCTAATTTATTTCCTATAATTATGTGATTTTATATGAATCATATTTAAAGAAAAAGAAAGACTCAATTCATGCCAATTGAGTGCTACTCATATAGTGCTACTGATATTTATGGAGCTCCCTCAGACGAGAAGAATTTAGAACAATCTTTGTTCTCTTGGTGTCATCATCTAAACAATGTTAATGAAGTTAGGTTCTTAACTTATGCTTAAAGTTTCAATTATGTTATCAGTTCTTAAACAATGCTATATAAACAGTGAGATTTAAAAACATTGGGCATATAAATTAAACTTGATTTCGAAAAAAATTTCTTTTCTTCAGTGCTATGAGAAATTGAAGTCCCTTCCATCTGAGCACTTAAGTGTGAGTAACAAGATAGGATGATACTATCTTTACTGTGGTAAAAAATAGTCCTTGAATCTTCTGTTTTTCAGAGGAGAAAAGATTATTGAGGTTCATTCTTTAATTTGATTACATAACATTCTTTATAAACTATCACTATTTTATTTGACAGGTATAGTTTAATACAAGGCCCAACATACTGCATATAACATTTCTTTACGGGTTATTTTGAAGTGAGAGCTTTGCTATTGTAATAAAAAAAATAACCAATTATGCTAACATTTTATGACGGTCTAGGAGGCAATAATGTGACAAAAATTAAAGACACCATTTAGCAAATTTTCAACATACTGCAGTTTTTATAAGCACATCCAGAACACTCCTGACATGATCCCTAAACTAGACTCTGTTAGTAACATGAACATTTACTTTTTTGTGCATATTATATTGGGCCATTTTGTGAATATAAAATAATTCGTATTGACATGAAATATCATTTGGTTTTAAAAAGTATTTGACATACATTAATTTTGAGTCAAATAATATACTATCAGTTGATTTCTTTTAAGAAGAATGATTCCTCAATTCTCATTGCTACTGATGAATATCTACTTGCTACTGATATTTATGGTGCTCCCTCAGACGAGAAGAATTTAGAACAATCTTTGTTCTCTTGGTGTCATCATCTAAACAATGTTAAAATCTTATTTTGTTAAACATTGTTAATTGGTAGAAATTGGTGTTATTTTCCTATTATTTTGAAGAACTGCATTTGCTGGGCACGTCAGGAAAGCTCAGGTGGTGAGCCATGGAAGAAGTCCCTGACACTCTTCCTAAGGCCCTCCCCAAGACATTCTGAAACCAGTCTTTGCCCCCTTCATGGGTCCTTGGTCTTGTTTTAGCTGGGTAAGACTACATAGGACATTTCTCTTCAGTATACCCTCATTCCAGAATTTGCCATCCAGGCAAAAATTGCTTGAGACAATTACAAGAGTTTAAAAAACTCTACAGGACAATCTGGGACAAAGGCTTGCCTGCTTTAAGCACATGGAAGAGGGAAGTCTGTCTTGTGAGAAATAGAGGAGGTACTCAAACTCCTGTAAATGGGGGAACTGCAAAAACAACTAACAAGCACAAGCCAAGGCAAGACACAGGCCCATAAAAAACAAGGCTGATTCTGCACACTCTGAGAATAAATCTCAGTGTTAACATTTAAGAACATCAAAATGCACAACGTGCAATAAGAGTGTAAGAAGAACAAAGAAACAATAATGATGGCCCTTCAAAAGGAAGAGAATAAAAATCCTGAAAACACCAATGATGAAAACCAGAATGTAAGCATAATAAAAAAAAAAACACATTTAAAAATTATCTTAAAAATCCTTAAGGAGCAGATGAAAAATAAAGATGAAGAACTAAAGGGTATCAGTAAAACAAGGAATAAGCCATATGAGAATCTTAGATGAGAAATATTGTACTTTTGAAATGTAGCTCCATTTTTTTATTAAAATACAGAAAATGGAATGACAAATCTATATTTTTGACATATAGTGTAAAAGATATGAGTTTTAACAAGTATAAAAATAGCTTGGAGGTTGGATGTCTATAAAAAATGAACATGTGTATTCTATTGAAGTCCAGTTGGCATCAACACAAACATGATTATAAAATATCCGGGATGTTAAATTTTAACCTTATGATAATCACAAGGAAAACATGAAAATATATCCAGATAGAAATCAAAAGCATTCAATATGGTACAACAAACCAAAAAAAAAATCAAATAAATATATAAAATGGCAGAATTGAAGGCAAAAAAAGGAATGAGACATACAAAAGTCAGATAGAAAAATGGCAGAAGAAAGTCCTATATTAAATGTAAAAGGATTAAACTCTCCCATTAAATGGTAGAGATTGGCAGAATGGACAAAATAGCCATGACCAAACTGTAAGCTGTCTGCAAGAGACTCATGTTGAATTCAAAGGTAGAAGTAGGTTGAAAGTAAAACAATGGAAAAATATATATCATCCAAGTAACAAAAAACAGAACTGGTGTAGCTTACTAATGTCAAAGAAAAATTAAATGGACCTTAATTCAGAAACAGCTACAAAGGAAAATGGCAATTATTTGGTGATAAAAGGGTCAATTCAACAAGAAAATGTAACAGTTATAAATATATATGCACCTAACAGTAGATCCTAAGATATATGAAGCAAATACTGACAGATTTGAAGGGAGAGTTAGATCTCCACATTAGTTGTAGAAAACTTTAACACATTATTTTAAATAGTGGATAGAACATGTAGTCACAAAATCAAAAAGAAAATACAAGACTTGAATATATGTGTGTATGTGTGTGTGTGTGTGTGTGTGTGTGTGTGTGTGTGTGTGTGTATATAATACTTCATCAAGCAACAGAATGTGCATTCTTTTTGTGTGCATATGGATTACTCTACAGGTATGAACATATGCCATGAAACAAATGTCACAATAAATTCAAAAGCATTAAAATCATAATGTTATCTTCTCTGATGAAAGACAATGAAGCTAGAAATAAAAAAAAGGGGAGAAATAGGAAATTCACAAATATGTAGAAGGCAAACAACATAGTCTTAAACAGCCAGTGGAATAAACAGGAAATCACAAGGCAAATTATGAAATATCTTGAGCAGATTGAAAACAAAAATACAATGTACCAAAACATATAGGATACAGCAAATACAGTGCCAAAAGGCAAATTTATAACTCTAAATGCTACATTAAAAAATAAGTCTTCAAAACAAAGGCCTAACCTAAAAACTGGAAGAATTAGAAAAAGAATACAAAACTAAACTCAAAATAAGCAGAAGGAAGGAAATGATAAAGAATAGAGTAGAGATAAATGAAACAGAGAGAAAAACAATAGAGAAAAAACAGAAGTTGGTTTCATTGAAAAGATCAATAAAATCAATAAATGTTTAGCTAGACTAACAAAGTATAACAGAGAGAGGATGCAAATAACAAAAATCAGAAATGAAATGTGGACATTATTACCAACCTTGCTGAAATAAGAATGCTATAAGAGGATACTATGAACGACTTAACATGAATAAGTTACATAACCTAGACAAAATGAACAAAGTTTTAGAAAGGCACACTACCTGCACTGACTCAAGAAGAAATAGAAAAATGCAACAAAGCAATTACTAGTAACGAGACTGAATCAATAATAAACAAAAATCTCCCAACAAAGAAAATCCTAAGACCAGCTGGCTTCACAGGGGCATTGTAGAAAAACATATCAAGAAGACATGACTCCAGTTCTGCTAAAATCCTCCCAAAAATTTTAAAGAGAAAAGAACACTCCCTAATGCTTTATGTAATCCAACAACACCTCATACCAAAGTCAAATGATGATAACACAAGAAAAGTACAAACCAATATCTCTTTTTAATATTAGATGCAAAAATCCTCAACAAAGTATTAGCAAACCAAATCCAACAGCATATTAAAAGATTTATACACCACAATCAAATGGGATTTATCCCTGGTAGGTAAAGGTAGTTCAACATAAGAAAATCAATTAATGTAGTGCAGCATATTGATAGAATGAAAGAAAAAATGCATAATTAGCTCAATTGATGAAGAAAAAATATTTGACCAAATCAAGCACCCACTTTGATAAAAATACTTAGAAAACTACAAATGAAAGGAAATGCCATCAACATGTTAAAAGGCATCTATGAAAAACCTACAGCTAATATGCTACTTAATGGTTAAATATTGAAAGCTTTTCCTCTAAGATCTGGGACAAGACAAGGATGCCCACTGTTACCACTGTTATTCAGCATTGTACTGGAAATTCTTGCCAAAGCAGTTAGGAAAGAAAAAGAAACAAAAGACATCCAAATTGGAAAGAAAGAAGTAAAACCTTCTCTTTTTGCTGATGACATGATCCTATATGTAGAAATTCCTGAAAAATCCAGAACAAATCTTCCAGAGCTAATAAATGAATTCAGCAAAGTGGTGGGTTACAAATCCAACATCCATACTCAGTAGTTCTATATACAAGTAATGAACAATGGGAAGAAGAAATTTAAGAAAA
Source organism: Tamandua tetradactyla (assembly GCF_023851605.1). NCBI lineage: Eukaryota > Metazoa > Chordata > Mammalia > Pilosa > Myrmecophagidae > Tamandua > Tamandua tetradactyla. The sequence goes on along the minus strand of NC_135335.1, from coordinate 72,249,524 downwards.
AAATTGCACTTACAATAGTAACTAAAAAGGTCAAACATCTAGGAATAAATCTGACTCAGGATTTAAAGGACTTGCACACAGAAAACTCCAAAACATTGCTAAAGGAAGTTAGAGAAACTATATAAATAGAGGAATATCCAGTGTTCATAGATTGGAAGACTAAATATTGTTAAGATGTCAACCCTACCCAAAAATTTAAAGATTAAATGCAATCCCAATCAAAATTCCAACATTAGCTTCATTGCAAAAATTGAGACACCAATCATCACATTTATACGGATGAGAAAGGGGCCCTGAACAGTCAAAGCCATTTTTTTAAAGTATAATGAGGTTGGAGAGAGGTACACTTTCTATTGTTAAAGCTTATTACAAAGTCACAGTAATAGAAACCATGCAATACTGGCACAAAGAGAGATACATAGATTCGTGAATAGAATTGAGAGCTCAGAGGTCAACCCTACAATAATGACCACCTGATTTTTGACAAGGGTGCAAAAACACTCAATTGTGAAATAATAGTCTCTTTAAAAATGGTGCAGGGGACTTCCTGGAAGATGGCGGCTTAGTAAGACGCGCAGATCTTAGTTTCTTCTCCAGGACACCTACTAGGGGAGTAGAAACGATACAGAAAGCGCCCAAAGCCACAACAGAGATAAAAAAAGACAGCGTACCCCATCCTGGAACGGCTGGCTGGCTGAGAGAAGCAGCTCGGGTGAGATCGCCGAGACGCGCGGGCCTTACCGGGCGGGGTGGCAAGCGGCCGGAGTTACTCCCTTCCCCCTTCCTGGGCCGGCTGGGAGAATTGGAGAGGCGGTCCCCTGAAACCAAGGCGACTGGCGCCCACACCACGCGCAGCCCCCGGACCAACTGAGAGAATTGGATCGGAAATCCCCAGCCCGCGGAGAACGGTGACGGGTGGGGGAGGCCCCTTCCAAACCCGTGACTCCCGGGGAACGTGCACTCTCTCGGGCGGGCCGCTGCCGCTGGCGCCCTCCCACCACGCTTGTTGCCCAGGGCCGACTAGGAAATTCGGACGGGCTCTTTCCCTGGCTGCGGCGACCAGCAACCCTCCCTGCGTTCGGACCGAGGGCCGGCTCAAGCCGCTTCAGCTAGCGAACCCCCAGGACAGCGAGAGTTTTCCAAAGTTTAAGTTCCCACAGCACCTTTTACTGGTGGGACCCGGAGACAAACGTGTGCCATGAGCGCCACGTACTGGGCAGGATAGGAAAAACAGAACCCAGAGATTTCACAGAAAAATATTACAACCTTGCTGGGTCCAACACCAAGAGAAATCTGAATAAATGCCCAGACGCCAGCAGCAGAAGATAACTGTCCACGCTCAAAAGATTGAGAATATGGCTCAGTCAAACGAACAAACCAATAGCTCAAATGAGACACAAGAGCTGAGACAACTAATGCTGAATATACGAACAGAAATGGAAAACCTCTTCAAAAATGAAATCGATAAATTGAGGGAGGACATGAAGAGGACATGGGCTGAACATAAAGAAGAAATAGAAAAACTGAAAAAACAAATCGCAGAACTTATGGAAGTGAAGGATAAAGAAGCAAACATAGAAAAAATAATGGATAGCTACAATGATAGATTTAAAGAGACAGAAGATAGAATTAGTGATTTGGAGGATGGAACATCTGAATTCCAAAAAGAAACAGAAACTATAGGGAAAAGAATGGAAAAATTTGAACAGGGTATCAGGGAACACAAGGACAATATGAACCGCACAAATATACGTGTTGTGGGTGTCCCAGAAGGAGAAGAGAAGGGAAAAGGAGGAGAAAAACTAATGGAAGAAATTATCACTGAAAATTTCCCAACTCTTATGAAAGACCTAAAATTACAGATTCAAGAAGTGCAGCGCACCCCAAAGAGATTAGACCCAAATAGGCGTTCTCCAAGACACTTACTAGTTAGAATGTCAGAGGTCAAAGAGAAAGAGAAGATCTTGAAAGCAGCAAGAGAAAAACAATCCATTACATACAAGGGAAACCCAATAAGACTTTGTGTAGATTTCTCAGCAGAAACCATGGAAGCTAGAAGACAGTGGGATGATATATTTAAAATACTAAAAGAGAAAAACTGCCAACCAAGACTCCTATATCCAGCAAAATTATCCTTCAAAAATGAGGGAGAAATTAAAACATTCTCAGACAAAAAGTCACTGAAAGAATTTGTGACCAAGAGACCAGCTCTGCAAGAAACACTAAAGGGAGCACTAGAGTCAGATACAAAAAGACAGAAGAGAGAGATATGGAAAAGAGTGTAGAAAGAAGGAAAATCAGATATGATATATATAATACAAAAGGCAAAATGTTAGAGGAAAATATTATCCAAACAGTAATAACACTAAATGTCAATGGACTGAATTCCCCAATCAAAAGACATAGATTGGCAGAATGGATTAAAAAACAGGATCCTTCTATATGCTGTCTACAGGAAACACATCTTAGACCCAAAGATAAACATAGGTTGAAAGTGAAAGGTTGGGAAAATATATTTCATGCAAATAACAACCAGAAAAGAGCAGGAGTGGCTATACTAATATCCAACAAATTAGACTTCAAATGTAAAACAGTTAAAAGAGACAAAGAAGGACACTATATACTAATAAAAGGAACAATTAAACAAGAAGACATAACAATCATAAATATTTACGCACCGAATCAGAATGCCCCAAAATACGTGAGGAATATACTGCAAACACTGAAAAGGGAAATAGACTCATATACCATAATAGTTGGAGACTTCAACTCACCACTCTCATCAAGGGACAGAACATCTAGACAGAGGATCAACAAAGAAATAGAGAATCTGAATATTACTATAAATGAACTAGACTTAATAGACATTTATAGGACATTACATCCCACAACAGCAGGATACACCTTTTTCTCAAGTGCTCATGGATCATTCTCAAAGATAGACCATATGCTGGGTCACAAAGCAAGTCTTAACAAATTTAAAAAGATTGAAATCTTACACAACACTTTCTCGGACCATAAAGGAATGATGTTGGAAATCAATAATAGGCAGAGTGCCAGAAAATTCACAAATACGTGGAGGCTCAACAACACACTCCTAAACAACGACTGGGTCAAAGAAGAAATTGCAAGAGAAATTAGCAAATACCTCGAGGCGAATGAAAACGAAAACACAACATATCAAAACTTATGGGACGCAGCAAAGGCAGTGCTAAGAGGGAAATTTATTGCTCTAAATGCCTATATCAGAAAAGAAGAAAAGGCAAAAATTCAGGAATTAACTATCCATTTGGAAGAACTGGAGAAAGAACAGCAAGCTAACCCCAAAGCAAGCAAAAGGAAAGAAATAACAAAGATTAGAGCACAAATAAATGAAATTGAAAACATGAAAACAATAGAGAAAATCAATAAGGCCAGAAGTTGGTTCTATGAGAAAATCAATAAGATTGATGGGCCCTTAGCAAGATTGACAAAAAGAAGAAGAGAGAGGATGCAAATAAATAAGATCAGAAATGGAAGAGGAGACATAAATACTGACCTCACAGAAATAAAGGAGGTAATAACAGGATACTATGAACAACTTTACGCTAATAAATACAACAATTTAGAGGAAATGGACGGGTTCCTGGAAAGACATGAACAACCAACTTTGACTCAAGAAGACATAGATGACCTCAACAAACCAATCACAAGTAAAGAAATTGAATTAGTCATTCAAAAGCTTCCTAAAAAGAAAAGTCCAGGACCAGATGGCTTCACATGTGAATTCTACCAAACGTTCCAGAAAGAATTAGTACCAATTCTCTTCAAACTCTTCAAAAAAATCGAAGTGGAGGGAAAACTACCTAATTCATTCTATGAAGCCAACATCACCCTCATACCAAAACCAGGCAAAGATATCACAAAAAAAAGAAAACTACAGACCAATCTCTCTAATGAATACAGATGCAAAAATCCTCAATAAAATTCTAGCAAATCGTATCCAACAACACATTAAAAGAATTATACATCATGACCAAGTAGGATTCATCCCAGGTATGCAAGGATGGTTCAACATAAGAAAATCAATTAATGTAATACACCATATCAACAAATCAAAGCAGAAAAATCACATGATCATCTCAATTGATGCAGAGAAGGCATTCGACAAGATTCAACATCCTTTCCTGTTGAAAACACTTCAAAAGATAGGAATACAAGGGAACTTCCTTAAAATGATAGAGGGAATATATGAAAAACCCACAGCTAATATCATCCTCAATGGGGAAAAATTGAAAACTTTCCCCCTAAGATCAGAAACAAGACAAGGATGTCCACTATCACCACTATTATTCAACATTGTGTTGGAGGTTCTAGCCAGAGCAATTAGACAAGAAAAAGAAATACAAGGCATCAAAATTGAAAAGGAAGAAGTAAAACTATCACTGTTTGCAGACGATATGATACTATACGTCGAAAACCCGGAAAAATCCACAACAAAACTACTAGAGCTAATAAATGAGTACAGCAAAGTAGCAGGTTACAAGATCAACATTCAAAAATCTGTAGCATTTCTATACACTAGTAATGAACAAGCTGAGGGGGAAATCAAGAAACGAATCCCATTTACAATTGCAACTAAAAGAATAAAATACCTAGGAATAAATTTAACTAAAGAGACAAAAAACCTATATAAAGAAAACTACAAAAAACTGCTAAAAGAAATCACAGAAGACCTAAACAGATGGAAGGGCATACCGTGTTCATGGATTGGAAGACTAAATATAGTTAAGATGTCAATCCTACCTAAATTGATTTACAGATTCAATGCAATACCAATCAAAATCCCAACAACGTATTTTTCAGAAATAGAAAAACCAATAAGCAAATTTATCTGGAAGGGCAGGGTTCCCCGAATTGCTAAAAACATCTTGAGGGAAAAAAACGAAGCTGGAGGTCTCGCGCTGCCTGACTTTAAGGCATATTATGAAGCCACAGTGGTCAAAACAGCATGGTATTGGCATAAAGATAGATATATCGACCAATGGAATCGAATAGAGTGCTCAGATATAGACCCTCTCATCTATGGACATTTGATCTTTGATAAGGCAGTCAAGCCAACTCACCTGGGACAGAGCAGTCTCTTCAATAAATGGTGCCTAGAGAACTGGATATCCATATGCAAAAGAATGAAAGAAGACCCATCTCTCACACCCTATACAAAAGTTAACTCAAAATGGATCAAAGATCTAAACATTAGGTCTAAGACCATAAAACAGTTAGAGGAAAATGTTGGGAGATATCTTATGGATCTTACAACTGGAGGCGGTTTTATGGACCTTAAACCTAAAGCAAGAGCACTGAAGAAGGAAATAAATAAATGGGAACTCCTCAAAATTAAACACTTTTGTGCATCAAAGAACTTCATCAAGAAAGTAGAAAGGCAGCCTTCACAATGGGAGACAATATTTGGAAATGATATATCAGATAAAGGTCTAGTATCCAGAATTTATAAAGAGATTGTTCATCTCAACAACAAAAAGACAGCCAACCCAATTACAAAATGGGAAAAAGACTTGAACAGACACCTCTCAGAAGAGGAAATACGGATGGCCAAGAGGCACATGAAGAGATGCTCAATGTCCCTGGCCATTAGAGAAATGCAAATCAAAACCACAATGAGATATCATCTCACACCCACCAGAATGGCCATTATCAACAAAACAGAAAATGACAAGTGCTGGAGAGGATGCGGAGAAAGAGGCACACTTATCCACTGTTGGTGGGAATGTCAAAGGGTGCAACCACTGTGGAAGGCAGTTTGGCGGTTCCTCAAAAAGCTGAATATAGAATTGCCATACGACCCAGCAATACCATTGCTAGGTATCTACTCAAAGAACTTAAGGGCAAAGACACAAACGGACATTTGCACACCAATGTTTATAGCAGCATTATTTACAATTGCAAAGAGATGAAAACAGCCAAAATCTCCATCAACAGAAGAGTGGCTAAACAAACTGTGGTATATACATACGATGGAATATTATGCAGCTTTAAGACAAGATAAACTTATGAACCATGTAATAACATGGATGGACCTAGAGAATATTATGCTGAGTGAATCCAGCCAAAAACTAAAGGACAAATACTGTATGGTCCCACTGATGTGAACGGACATTCGAGAATAAACTTGAAATATGTCATTGGTAACAGAGTTCAGCAGGAGTTAGAAACAGGGTAAGACAATGGGTAATTGAAGCTGAAGGGATACAGACTGTGCAACAGGACTAGATACAAAAACTCAAAAATGGACAGCACAATAATACCTAATTGTAAAGTAATCATGTTAAAACACTGAATGAAGCTGCATCTGAGCTATAGGTTTTTGTTTTGTTTTGTTTTGATTTTACTATTATTACTTTTATTTTTTTCTCTATATTAACATTCTATATCTTTTTCGGTTATGTTGCTAGTTCTTCTAAACCAATGCAAATGTACTAAGAAATGATGATCATGCATCTATGTGATGATGTTAAGAATTAATGATTGCATGTGTAGAATGGTATGATCTCTAAATGTTGGGTTAATTTCTTTTTTTCCGTTAATTAAAAAAAAAAAAAAAAGAGAGAAGGGATAATTGGAGATGAAGGGATACAGACTGTACAACGGGACTGGATATAAAAACTCAGAAATGGACAGCACAATACTACCCAATTGTAATGCAATTATGTTAAAACACTGAATGAAGCTGCATGTGAGGTATAGGTTTTTTGTTTTTGTTTTTTTTTGTTTTTTTTTCTTTCTATTATTGTTTTAATTCTTATTCTGTTGTCTTTTTATTTCTTTTTCTAAATTGATGCAAATGTACTAAGAAATGATGAATATGCAACTATGTGATGTTATTAAGAATTACTGATTGTACATGTAGATTGGAATGATTTCTAATTGTTTTGTTAATTCTTTTTTTAATTAATAAAAAAAAAAAAAAAGATTCCCTTTGCTGGGTATAAACCTCTTAAAAAAAAAAAATGGTGCAGGGGAAACCTCTACTTTACATCTTATAAAAAAATAACTCCAAGTGGATCAAATACCTAATTTCACACTCCTGGGAATAAACATAGAGAGGAATTCTCAGGCTTTGTGTTTTTTCAATAGTTTCTTCGACTTCACACCTAAAGCACAAGTAACAAAAGAAAATTAGATAAGTGAGACTTCATAAAAATGAAGAACTTTTGCATATCAAATGAATTTATTAAGAAAGTAAAATGACAACCTACACATCCAGAGAAGATATTTGGAAATAAGACATCTTTTAAAGTTTTAATACCTAGAATATGCTAAAAAGAACAAAACCTTTGACTTAAAAAAATAGTCAAACAATCCAATTTAAAAATGGGAAGGCACCAGAATAAACATCTCTCAAAATATATTGAAATGGCTAGGAAATGCATGAAAAGATGCTCAACATCATTAGTCATCTAAGAAATGCAAGTAAAAACCAAAATGCGATACTATTACATACCCATTAGAATGGCTGTTATTTTTTAAAAAGGGAAATTACAAGTATTGGAGAGGTCACATAAAAATAGGCACTCTCATCCATTGCTGGTGGAAAGGTAAAAAGGTACTAGCCACTATGGAAGACAGTTTGGTTGTTCCACAGACAGTTAAATATTGAATTAACATATGACTCAACAATCCCACAACTTAGCTGTATATCAAAAAAATTGAGCACAGGGACTTGAACAGATATTTGCACACTGATGGTCATAGTGGAATAGCCACATTATTCACAATAGCTACCTGAAGAAAGCAACCCAAATGTCCATCAACTAACTGATGGATAAATAAAATGTGGTTTATCTATAAAATAGAATATTATTGAATCATAAGAGAAATGAAGTTCTGATACATGTGACAATATGGATTAATGTTAAGCCATCATACTGAGTGAAATAAGCAGATACAAAAGGACAAATATTGTATGAGCTCATGCATGTGAAGTAATTAGAATAAGCAAACTCATAAAGCCTGATTCTAGAATATATGTTACTGGGAGATGGGTTGTGATGGTGTACTGGTTTAAAGCTTTTATGTACCCCAGAAAAGCCATGTTGTTTTTATCCAATCATGTGGTGACAGATCTATTGCTGGGTGGGACCACTTGATTAGGTTGCTTCCATGGAGATGTGCCCCACCCAATTGTGGGAGGGACTTTTCATTAGATTGAGATATGATCCTGCCTATTCAAAGTGGTTCTTAATTTGCTTACTGGCATTCTTTAAGAGAGGGACACTTGTTAGAGAAGACAGATGTTTGGAGATGCAGAAAGAAATGTCCTACAAGGTGTCAGGAGTTGAGAATAAACCATTTGAAAAAAGGTGGGAGAGAAGGATACCAGACATCACCACGTATCTTGCCATGTGACAGAGAAGTCCCAGATGCAATCAGCCTTTCTTGAATGAAGGTACTCGCTTGTTGATGCCTTAATTTGGACAGCTTCACAGCCTGAGAATTTCAACTTGTAACTTAATAAATCCCCTCTACATTTCATTCCAGCAGCTTTAGCAAACCAAAAAGATGGGGGATGGGAAGCTGGGGCTTGAAGTTTGGACTAATGGAAGATTCCCCCGAACTTAGGCTTGGTTATCTGCTTTGCCTTGGATCCATACCACTCTGAGCACTGTCCTAGATGACAGTCATACTGGACCTTACCCCCAGAAACTCTTCCTGTCCTCTCTTCAGATTACAAGATCCTAGAGTCCTCTTTCACTTTTGACTCTAGACATCCAGATGAGAACACAGATTCAGACAGTTCTTATTACATGAAAAGAAGTAAATTGGGGTATCCAAAAACATTTATAAACATGAGCTCTGTTTAAGAAGAAATTCATAATTAAAAAGTATAACTGAGGCTAGAAGTGTTTTCTTTTTTCAATATTCTAAATATTATAACATTACCATGTTTTAAAGAACAGAAATGAAGAAAATATATTTAATTCAAAATTCTTTGTGCAAAAAATAAAAAAAAAACCAAAGATATTTTCAACTGTTTTATAATGTCATCACATCACACAGATCTTTGATTAGTGGCCCTAAGAACTTAAAAGTGCAGCTGCAGCATATGCATTAAGAGTCGGCTAGACTTAAACCATACAATTGTTTTCAGAATTGAACTTGGAGTGCATGCATTGTGAAAGTAAGTCATTGATATTAAGTCCACAGGATAATTAGTTTCAATTGCTATTTAAATGGCTATATTTAAGTGACTCAAACAGAAAAAAAATATCCAAATACACAAATACACTAATGGAGTCAAGAGGAAATTCCTTAGTCTTCTTAAGGTATGGCTTTTCCATTTCAAAATAGTTTGGCAATCACTGCTGTACATGTTCAGGACAATTTGGTACAATTTATTTTCCAATCTTTTAACTTCAGAAAACTGTTACTTTTTGTATAGCAATTTTTTAACAAATACTTTTCTAGTATCATCAATCAAGATATAGAATATCAAATAACTTCCCAAAAATCTTTTTTGACAACATTCAAGCCATGGCCTATATGTGCTTTTCTTTAATGTGATTTATAATTTCCAATTTTATTTGTAAGACACCCAAAAAGAGAATCAGAGTGTCGGAACTTTTATAAAGAAACACAGGAAAAAGTGCTTTTCATATGCTTAAGTATTCATGATTGTAATATGACCTACTGCAAATTAGCAAGTATATATGAAACTATTATACTGACCTATTTAATGTGAATTTATTAATTTCAAAATAGTTACACAATGACAATATTTGCCATGTGTGAATATTATTTAATGAAATTTCCCAAATTGCCACATAACGCTTCCATGTAGGTCAGTCTTTCTCTCTCTCAAAAAATAAAAAAAATAATAAAAAAGAGTTATGAGTAGGCAATTAGAATCAAAGCTGAAATAATATATTTGTGTCATTGTTACACATTTATATGATCCTTTGGTGTGCTGTTGTTTAAAATATATGGTTAAACACAAAAGAATTGTGATGAAGTAAAAGTAAAAATAGCTATCTGTGAATGTAGACTTTAAAAAGGTTATCTTTTAATAATGTTCCATTAATTGTCCATCACTTTATATAACAAACAATACACAGAGTCTACAGAAACTCAAACACTAAGTAGCTCCTGTCTTAAAGTCAGAAAAAATGAGAGCAAAGATATCAGGAAGAAATCAGGTATAGCAAAGGACAGGGAACACAAAAACAAACAGGAAAAAAAAAATCAGGTAAAATGTGAACTGCAAAATTACAGCTCCCAGGAAATAGAGATGCTGTTTTAGATGCACATGAGCTGTAATTGTGCTCTGGCCAAAATAGAAATATTACCAAAATATAAAAATAAGAGTGATGATTATGTCATAGTTAATCACATCAATTCAATAAGCAAAGCAAAGAAAAAGGAATTATGCAGCTTTCTTTTGCAATTTCATGTTTATAAATGTCATTCAGTGTATTTAAAACAAGAGTTTTAGAACCAGCAGAAAAATTAGTCATTGAAAAAGTGAGTCATGTTAAAAATGACTCATAATGAAATAATACAAAACACACTGTGGAAAAATGTTCAGCTATTTTAGAAGCTTCAGGCAGGAGGGTTGCTATTTTAGACCCTGCAGCAGCAAAGAATTAAAGGAGAAACTGTATGCTACCTGTTTTTTCATAGTGCGCAGTGGTGAAATGGATAGCCTGCAGCTATGGCGGTGGAACTAATCAAACATATACATTTGATTAATTTTGATGTGTTAGAGGGCATTTGGCCTCCTGAAGATTGAAGTTATGGATTCCATAATGATACCCAGAATGGAACAAATAATCTAGAGTCTTTAGAATACTTGCAATGAAAATGTTTTCCTTATGGAAAAGAATAATTCCTATTGTAACTTGTTGTTTGCTTTCAATGATAGAATGGACAGATCCCACTCCACAAGGGAACATTCAAATAAGATAAAGAAATAAAAGGAAATTCCATCATAAAAAATGAGACACCCATGAAAAGAACAAATATATTAAATTGGCCAATGTAATATATATAATATATATTGCTGCTAATATATTGTCACCGCCTTCCTTGGAAAGTGATAGATCTTGATATATAGTCCGTTTAGAAATTTTTAACCCAATAGCCATATTTTCTATATTCTCCCTTCCAATTTTAGTTATTAAGATAAAAAGTATTAATTATCATGAACATTATTATTCTACTTAAATCATATAATTGATAAGAACCCAATGTTCCACTCATGCATTATTAAGTATGATACATTAAAATATGTATTCCAATTTAGACATGTGGTAAATGATCCACATTCCTGTTGGTGTGAACTCATTCTAAACAAGATCTCTTAAAGATATTATTTTAGTTAAAGTGTGACTTACCTGAATGAGATTAGACCTTAATCATCTTACTGGATGCATTCAAAACAGAAGAAATTCAGGTATAGAGAGAAAAAGCCACAGGGAAGAGCTGGAAGCCAGAACTCAACAGAGATAGGAAATGGCATTTTCATGTGATGGAAAAGCCAAGAACCCTAAGGATCGATAGTCAGAATGCCACTGATCCTGGGAAGCAAGCTTTTTACCTCTGAAAACATGAGCCCATAAATACCTGTTGTATAACCAACATCTAATTTCTGGTATTTGTAATAGCAGCCTTGAAAAACTAATACATTGAAAAATCTCAGGTATTTAAAATTAATGATATATTTAAGAATAGAAATATACTTAATTTTATAGTCCTGAAAAAAAGATGATTCAAATTGAATGGAGTTGATTTTCCATTTTTCCAATGTTAAAACTTTTGTTTGTTTGTTTGTTTGGCATGAGCAGGCTCCGGGAAATGAACCCAGGTCTCTAGCATAGCTGGTGAGAATTCTGCCACTGAACCACCACTGCCCACCTTAAAGAATGTTTTTATTTTTATTTTTTGGCAGCACCAGGCTCCAGGAATCAACCAATGAGATAACTTTTAAAAGTATTTGGTGAAGCATTAACTATATAAAATTTTAGGAAAAGAGATTATTAAGAAAAATATATATAACTATAATTTTTTAACTTTAGCTCTATCTATACGAAATATATGGCATACAAATACATATGTATGTTTAGCAATATTATTTTCATCTATACTCACAATTCATATAAATATGTTACTCAGACTCTTTGCATGAATCTTTGACACTGCAATCTTTATTTTTAGAAACATGATTTGTATCATGAAGTAGTTTTTAAAAGTATCTGTGATGGTTTGGAGAATTTATGGACCCTACAAAATAATGTTCATAAAATTAATCAATTCCTGTCAGTGTGGATCTAAGTCATGTCTTTGGGTGAATAGGATCTTAATTAAAAAAAGCGACCCATCTCATTCAGTGTGGGTCTGTCATGGTCAGGTTCACATGTCAACTGGGCCAAGTGGTACCTGTTTGTCTGGTTGGGCAAGTGCTGGCCTATCTGTTGCAATGAGGACATTTCAGAGAATTAAATCATGATCTTGTCAGCGGCATCCACAGCTGATTCCATTTGTAATCAGCCAAGGGAGTGTCTTCTGCAATGAGTGATACTTAATATACTCATTGGAAGCCTTTAAAGGAGGATTCAGAAGAGACAGGCTTTCTTTCTGCTTCAGCCGGCGAACCTCTCCTGTGGAGTTCGTCCAGACCCTCCATCGGAAACTTCAGCTTCACAGCTTGCCCTGCAGATTTTGGACTCTGCATTCCCATGATTATGTGAGACACTTATATGAATTTTATATTTGCAAGTGTTTCCTGTTGATTCTGTTTCTCTAGAGAACACTAATTAACACAACTTGGTACAAAATCTGTTCTAGTTTGCTAGCTGCCAGAATGCAATATACCAGAAACGGAATGGCTTTTAAAAAGAGGAATTTAATAAGTTGCTAGTTTACAGTTCTAAGGCTGAGAAAATGTCCCAATTAAAACAAGTCTATAGAAATGTCCAATCAAAGACATCCATCCAGGGAAAAATACCTTGGTTCAAGAAAGCCAATGAAGTTCAGGGTTTCTCTCTCAAGTGAGAAGGCACACGACAAACACAGTCAGAGCTTCGCTCTCAGCTGGAAGGGCACATGGCGAATACAGCGTCATCTTCTAGCTTTCTCTCCTGGCTTCCTGTTTCATGAACCTCCCCAGGAGGCATTTTCCTTCTTCATCTCCAAAGGTCGCTGGCTCGTGGGCTCTCTGCTTTGTGGTGCTGCAGCATTCTCTGCTCTCTCTGAATTTCTCATTCTCCAAAATGTTTCTTCTTTTGTAGGACTTCAGAAACTTCTCAAGACCAACCCAAATGGGTGGACACATGTCATTACCGAATCCAGTCTAACAACCACTCTTGATTAAATCACATCTCCAGGGAATTGATCTGATTACAGTTTCAAACATGCAATACTGAATAGGGATTAGAAGAAGTGGCTGCCTTTACAAAATGGGATTAGAATTAAAACATGGCTTTTCTAGGGTCCATACATCATTTCAAACCAGCACAGGGTCTTAAACCTCTTTCTGGAGTGCTTATAAGCAGATGAAGTTCTGACAAAGACACAGAGATAAGAAACCAGAAGCTCAGAGAGAAAACCACAGAAGCTGAGAGAGAAAGACATGGAAAACAGAAAATAAAGCAAAAAAATAAAAAAATAAAAAAAAAACAAAAAAAAACAGAAGAGAAGGGAGAGTACAGTAGGAGCTGCCATAAACCTTGCCATGTAACAGAGGACTCAGGTTTGGGTATAGTCTTTGGGGAGAAAACATCACCTGTTGATGTGTTGATTTAGATATTTTCATGCCCTCATAACTGTAAGCTTGTAAATTAATAAATCCCATTGTAAAAGCCAATCTATTTCTGGTATATTGCATTTCAGCAGCTTTAGCAGGCTAAAATAGATATAATCTTTACTGTTGTCTAAGATGCTTGAAAACTTTTTATGGTATTGTGATTGTTTGAAGCTATATGCACCCTAGAAAAATATGTTCTTAAATTGAATTCATTCCTGTGACTATGAACCCATTTTAAGAGGAATTTTTGATGAGGTTATATGAAGTAAGGTATGTGTGACCCACCTCAATCAGAATGGCTCTAATTCTTTTACTGCTATTATTTAAAAATGGAATGAATTTAAACATAAGGGTAAGGGGAAAAAATGACTTTTGTTTTGAAATTCAGCTGAACCCAGAAAAGAAGGGAGAGACCAAGATACGCTACCGTGTTCCTTGTCACGTAACAAACTAAGTACACAGAATTACTGGCTGCCAGCTCCAGAACACCACAGTCTTTAGGGAGAAAGCAGCACCTTGATAAAACCTTGATTTGGATTTACATTTAGCCTCAAAACCATAAGCTCATAAATTTTCATTGTTTGAGCTAAACCAATGCATTGGAAGCCTAGGAAGAAGTAGCAATGGAACTACTCCCTTACTATGGTTTGCATATCATTAAGACTGTTATTATAAAATTTAATCACTTCCAATCAAGAAGTCTTCTCCTCAGGTGTTAACTTTGGTTAAATATTTTTACTTTGTGTTTTTTTTAATAGATTATGTCAGTTTATCTTTATAATCATCTAAAACTCCTGTTAAGAAAATAATGTAATTTTTTAAATGTAAGCATTAAAAACTGCCATTGACTAAAGTTTTTCAGGCCAATAAAACTTACTGGAAATAAAGACACTGAAAGATTCCATTGTAAAATAGGAGACATAATAAAAGCAGAATATAAGAAAATTTTCATGTTTCTTTTGAAAAATTTGTCAAAGAAGGCAACACATCTCATATGAGAGCATAAGCAACTCAGCGAGGAGACAGTATAATGTAGGTGACAGAGAAGAGTTGCAATTGGAGCTATAAGTTTCTGTCAGAGCAAAAAAAAAAAAACTAGAGTACTCTTTATTTTAACATATTTTTGAAATTTTCAGACTTGTAAAATAAATATTTTAGTTAATATAGCATATATAGTATATATAATAAGGATAATTTTTCTGTGAATTCATTTCTCTAGAATCTTTGGGGAATAACTTCATCAATAATTTTTTTCATGGTGAGTATTAAATCAATATCATTGGGGTAAAATTATAACTCATTTTGGAGATGAATTTTAAAAGTACTACATATATGGAGAGATATTCCAAGTTCATATACCAGAAACTCAATATAATATCAAGATATTAATTCTTCTGAAACTAATTCAACAGAACCTCATTTACAACAAAGGGTAATTTGTAGAAACTGGCAAGCCCATTCTAAGATTTACATAAAACAAATTTGAAAAATAATAAAGTTAAAGGACTATTTCTACCAAATGTCAATACTTATTCTAAACATATCAAGAATCCATGGCATTGAGAGGAGGCACACAATAGCAGTATAGAGATGAAGGATTTAGTTCATCCTCCAGATCAGCTAGTAAATAGAATGGTATGGAACTTCTGGGGGAACATCAGTGACTGCACACAAACAGTTTACACAAATCTGGACCAGGTGTAATGGCTGAGATCCTACTCAGAACTGTAAGTCTCCCAAGCCTTGAAGTCTGGGATCCCACCAAATAGCATAACAGGCTGATTTCCTGAGGTGAAAGGAAATAGACTTTACTAATAGCAAGTGCTTAGTGCAAACAAGCTCCAATTGCAGAATTAATGAACTAATTATGGCTACTGAAAACAGTCCCCCAGGACACCTAAACCTGGAATAAGCAATAAAGGAACTAGGAATTTTTTCCCAGCAGAGAGGGAGTGGGACAGATAGAAAAAAAGAAAAACAAAAGCTTTTTGTGTTGGACAGCACAAAATGCTGGAAAAGGGCTGGACCCCAAACAAAGAGGAGACATAGAGCCTGGGGATACACAGAGTTATGTATCAACTCAAGCTCTTCATTGGCAAACCCAACGAGCTAGGGTCAGGTCTGAAATGACTTTTTTATTTTTTAAAAAGCTCATTGGAGAGAATTGCAAACACTCTCAGATTCCAGCACTGCCTTAGGCAAGGGTGAAACTAAGTCAAGTCTGAGAGACAAAGTAACAAGTCAGGTGAAAGAGGTCAATTCCCTAAAGGGAGTATATTTCCAAAGAAAAGTGGAGGTGCGGGAACTAACTCAAGCGAATTTCCTCCTTCAAGGAATTCAGGCCCCAGTGGCTAGAAACAGAAGTAATCAAAGCCCAGCTACTGTCTCACCTCTGTCACAACCACACCCCTGGCAGGGACAGTCTGCTGAAATTAAAGTCACCACATCACTGTAAGCAGGTGGGAAGTTACTGGCAGACATGTGTAACAAGCTGGGTAGGATGGGAAGAAACAGAGTCTAGAGGCTTTATAGGAAAGTCTAACAACTTGCCAAGTCTCATCCTCAGGTAAAAGTGATGCTAGTTACTCTCTCCTTCTGAGATGTGGATCTGTCCGGTCTGGGAAAATCTGACTGGGAGCAATAATTTCTGAGGAAATCATAATTAAAAAAAAATAAAAATAAACCTATGCTAGAGATCTAAAATAAGTTGAACTGAATATCAAAGAACAGACAGAGAACAATGCCATTCAGCAAGAAAACCTTAGGTAAAAAAGTGAAAAAAACAAACAAACAAACAAACAAAAAAACACCAAATGAACTAATTAAGGAAAAAAAATGCCAAAATGCCAGCAAAAACTAATGAATCATACTTGGAATATGAAAGATAGGGTCCATTTGAAGGAAAAAGCCAACATTTCAAGTGAGATACAGGTGTTGAAACAACTAATTCAGAATGTTAGCACAGACATGCCAAATTTCATCAAAATCAAATGAATGAGTTGAGGGAGAATATAAAGAAGACACTGGGTGAACAGCAAAAGGAACTTGAAAGTTTGAAAAAACAAATTGCCAAGAAAATTATGGTAATGAAAAGCACAATAGAAGAGATTTAAAATAAAAAAAAAACAAAAAAACAAGCAATGGAAGCCCACAACAATAGATTTGAAGAGGAAGAAGAAATTATTAGTGAATGAGAGGAACTGGGCATCTGAAATCCAATGCACAAAAGAGAATATAAGAAAACAATGGGAAAAAATGAGCAGAGTTCCAGAGAATTGAATGACAACATGAAGTTCACAAGAATATATGTTGTGGGCCTCTCAGGAGGAGAAGAGAATGGAAAAGGATAAGCAAGACTAAGGGAGGAAATAATTACTAAAATAATTCCCATCTCTTATGAAAGACATAAAATTATAGGTACAAGAAGTGTATTGTACCCCAAACATTCTAGATCCAAATAGACATATTCCAAGACACTTTCTAATCAGATTGCCAAATGTCAAAGCAAAGAAAGAATTTTGAAAGCAGCAAGAGAAAAGCAATCTATCACACAGAAGGGAAGATCAATAAGATCATGTGGGGATTTCTCAGCAGAAACCATGGAGGTGAGAAAGCAGTAGTATGATAAATTTAAGATTCTGAAAGAGAAAAACTGCCAACCAAGAATTCTATTTGCAGCAAAACTCTCTTTTAAAAAAATGAAAGAGAGGGCGGGCCACAGTGACTCAGCAGGCAGACTTCTCGCCTGCCATGCTAGAGACCCGGGTTCAATTCTTGGTGCCTGCCCATGCAAAAAAAAAAAAAAAGGAGAAATTAAAATATTTTCAGAGAAACAATCACTGAGAGAAGTTGTGAACTAACAGATAAACTTCACAAAAAAATAATAAAGGAAGCACTGCACTACAGGTAGACAGGAAAAGTCATGGGAGAGAGGACTGAGAAGACTAAAAATGAAGACTATCAATAAAAGTAAAAAGTGAAAAAAATAGACATGACATAAAAAATTCAAAAGATCATAGAAAAAAGTACTGCCTTTACACTAATGACATTAAATATTAATGGATTAAACTCCCCAATCAAAAGACATAGACTGGCAAAATGGATTAAAAAAAAAAATAGGACCCATCCATATGCTGTCCACAGGAAACCCACTTTAGACCCATCGACAAAAATACATTGAAAGTACAAGGTTGGGTAAAGACATTTCATTCAAACAACAATGAGAAAAGAGCAGGGGTAACTATACTAATATTCAAACATAAAACAATTAAAAGAGACAAAGTAGGACACTATGTATTAATAAAAGGAACAATTCAACAAGAAGACATAACAATCATAAATACTTGTTCACCAAGCCAGATTGTTCCAAAATCAATGAAGCAAACACTGACAACACTGAAAGAAGAAGTAGATACCTCCAACATAACAGTTAGAAACTTCAATTCCATGCTTTCATCAATGGATAGAACATATAGATAGAAGACCAATAAGGAAACAGAGATTTTGGATAATGTGCAAAATGATCTAAACTTAACAGACATTTACAGAACATCACAACCCACAATAGCAGGATACACATTTTTCTCAAATGCTCACAGATCATTCTCAAGGATAGACCATGTGCTAGGTCACAAAGCTAGTATTAATACATTTTAAAAAGATTGAAATAATGCTAAACACTTTTTGAGATCAAAATGCAAAGAAGTTGGAAATCAATAATAGGCAAAGGACCAGAAAATTCACAAATATATAGAGGTTGAACAACAGATTCTGAAAAACCAATGGATCAAGGAAGAAATCATAAGAGAAATTAATAAATATCTGGATGCAAATGAAGATGTAAATACAACATATTAAAAATTATGGATGCAGTAAAGGCAGTGCTGAGAGTGGATTTATTGTTTTAAATGCTATTCTAGTTTGCAAGCTGCCTGAATGCAATATACCAGAAACAGAATTGCTTTTATAAGGGGGAATTTATTATGTTGCAAGCTGTCATAGTCAGGTTCATGTGTCAACTTGGCCAGGTGGCGGTATCTGCTTGTCTGGTTGGGCAAGTGCTGGCCTCTTTGTTGCTATGAGGACATTTCATAGAATTAAGTCATGATCACATTGGCTACATCCACAGCTGATTCCATTTGTAGTCAGGCCAGGGGCTTGTCTTCTTTAATGAATGATACTTAATCTAATCACTGGAAGCCCTTTAAGGAGGATTCAAAAGAGACAGGATTTCTTTCTGCATCAGCCAGTGAGCCGCTCTGGTGGAGTTCCTCCAGACCCTCCATCAGAACCATCAGCTTCACAGCCTGTCATTGAGATTTTGGATCCTATGTTCCCATGGTTATGTGAGACACTTTTATAAATTTTATATTTTAAAATTTAAAATCCTATTGATTCTGTTTCTCTAGAGAACCCTAACCAATATATGAGTTTACAGTTCTAAGGTCATGAAATTGTCCAAATTAAAGCAAGTGTGTAAAAATGACCAAAGTAAGGTACCAGCGAGAGGTTGCCTTCATTCAAGAAAGGCTGATGAACCTCAGAGTTTATCTCTCAACTGGAAAGATACATGGCAAACATGGTGATGTCTGATAGCTTTCTCTCCAGGCTTCTTGTTTCATGAAGTTCCCCTGGAGGTATTTTCTTTCTTCATCTACAAAAGGCTCTGGCTACATGGGCTGTAAAGCTTTTTCCAAAATGTTTCCTCTTTTAAAGAATTCCAGTAAATTAAACAAGACCCACCTGGAATAGCTGGAGTCAGATCTCCCTGTAATCAAAGGTTAATATTGACAATTGGATGTGCCACATCTCCATGAAGATAATCAAGTCAAATTTCCAGCCTGCAGCGCTGAATGGGGATTAAAATAAATTTCTGGCTTTACTGGATGGATCAGGATTAAAATATAATCCTAGGGTATATGATCCTTTCAAACTGGCACATTCCACCCTCTAGACCCTATAAAAAACATGTTTTTCCTATATACAAAATACATTCATTCCATCATAATATCAAAAAGCCTTAAACTATTTTAATAGCAGTAGAAATGCAATACAAAGTCAGAAACAATACAAAATCTTATCAAAGTTAGCTACAGGCATGGTATGTCCTAAAGCAAAATTCTCCTCTGGTTCTGGACCTGTAAAACTCAGAACAAGTTATCTGCTGCCAACACAGAAAGCAGGGACAGTCATGGGATAAATATGATGATTTCCACAGGGAGAAATTGGAAGGAACACTGGAGTCCATGGGCCCAAGCAGTTTCAAAAACCTGGAGGGCAAACTCCATTAGATTTCAAAGTCCCAATCATCTATTTACTGGGCTTTAGAAAATGGCATACCCTTCTCAAGGGCCTATGCAGAAGTCCACCTCTTTCTGAATACAATCTTGGGGGACATTCAGGAGACTACCATTTTCTTGGATCCATCCTCTCCAAGTATCAGAGCCCTACCTAGGCTTCCAGCCATCTCCATGGTACATCATGTCATACCTCCATGTGGTGGCAGCTAGGTTTTCCCTAATCCCCAAGGAATGTGCTGCACGTCCTCCAAGGCCCAAGGTGGCATAACTCTTCCACTGCAAGGTGGTAGAAGGGCCATCCTTTGTTTTCCAGGCTTATTCACCCTCTCCAAGGGCTTAGGAGTTCTGCTATCCTGGCCCATGATTTCCTGACATCAGAATTTAGGTTTCATAGATCTGCCTTTGAAGTTATTTTTCCTCCAATTTGTCTCTTTCCTGTCCTCAGTCCAGAACAGCAGTGGTTCTGTTTATACAAATCCCACAATACTCTTGTTGGCTTTCTATGCAGTAGTCTTGGATCATGGCCATCAGACAGAAGGAGTTTCCACAAATCCTTCCTGGATAACTCTATCTCCAATCCTGGATTTTTCTGAAATGGCTGTCAGGTTCCACTTTAGGTTAACTCCTTAAATAGGGCACTATTCTCTGGGGTCTTCATTTCTGTAAACTGGAATTTTCCAGACCATCAATATCTGGTTTCTTTATACCCAAGAGTTCAGTTCTCAGCTTCCTGTCCAGTTCACTATAAGCTGTAAAGAGAAACCAGTGTGAACTTTCCATATTCAATTTGGAAATCTCTTCTATTAAATATCTAAATTCATGGCTTTTAAAATCTGCCTTCCATCTAAAACCAGCAATCAGTTTTGATAAATTTTCTACAACTTTAAAATAAGGGTCACCTTCTTAACTGTTTGCAATAACATGCTTCATTGCTGTCTAGAGCCTTATCAGAGGTATCTTTAGACTCCACATTTCTGCCATCAGTCTCTTCAAAACATTCTAGTACTTCTCTATCAAGTTCCTCACAACTCCCCTAAAATCTTCCCCTTATTCATTTAAAAAGCCATTCCAACACGTTTGGTATTTGCAAACTGTAGCAGCACCCCACTTATGGTATCAAAACCTATTCCACTTCGCAAGTTGCCAGAATGTGTATATTAGGAACAGAATTGCTTTTATAAGGGGGAATTTATTTAGTTGCAAGTTTACAGTTCTAAGGTCATGAGAATGTCCAAGTTAGAGCAAGTCTATAAAAATGTCCAAAGTAAGCAAGAGCTTACCTTCATTCATGAAAGGCCTGTGAAGTTTAGGGTTTTTCTCTCAACTAGAAAGGCACAGGGTGAACATGGTGACATCTGCTAGCTTTCTCTCCACATCTTGTTTCATGAAGCTCCCTGGGGTCGTTTTCCTTCTTCATCTCCAAAATTCTCTGGCTGTGTGGGCTCTAAATCTTTTTCCAAAATATTTCTGCTTCAAAAGGATTCCAATAAACTAAGTAAGACCCACCTGGAATGGGTGGAGTCACATCTCCCTTTAATCAAAGGTCACTATCCACAACTGGGTGTGTCACATCTCTGTGGACATAATTGGATCAATTTTCCAACCTACAGTACCATAACAGGGATTAAAAGAAACAGCTGCCTCCACAAGATGGATCAGGATTAAAGCATGGCTTTTCAAAGACCAATTCTTGCAAACCATTGAAACAACCAATTCAATAAGCTGAGCCCTCAATCTTGGGTCTCACCTCTATGAAGCTTATTCCTGCAAAGGGGAAGCTAAACCTACTGTTAATTATGCCTAAGGGTCACCCCCAGAGAGCTTTTTATTTTATTTTATTTTTTTACACATGGGCAGGCACTGGATACCAAACCCGGGTCCTCTGGCATGGCAGGCGAGCATTCCGCCCTCTGATCCACCGTGGCCCGCCCCCCAGAGAGCTCTTTTGTGGCTCAGATGTGCTCTCTCTCTCTCTAAGCCCCCTTGGAAGGTGAACTCACTGGCCTCCCTCCTATGTGGGACATGGCTCCCAGAGGTATAAATCTTCCTAGCAACATGAGACCTGACTCCCAGGAATGAGCCAGTGCCTGGCATTATGGGAATAAGAAGGTCTTCTAGACAAAAATGGGGAAGAAAGAAATGAGACAAAATAAATTCCTAGTGACTGCGAGATTTCATACAGATTTGGAAGGTTATTCTGGAAGTTATTCTTATTCATTATATAGATTTCTGTTTTTAGTTTATGGTGTATTGGAGTGACTAGAGAGAAATACCTGGAACTGTTGAACTGTGTTTCTGCAGCTTTGATTCTTGAAGAAGACTGCTTTTACAATGTGGCCGTGTAATTGTGAAAACCTTGAATCTGATTCTCCTTTTACCCAGGATATGGACAGATGAGTAAAAAAAAAATAAGGATTAAAAAGTAAATCAATAAAAGGGGTAAATAAAGGGTAAAAAGGAATCTACGGTATCAACACAAAGATAAAATTATAGATCAATGAAGCAGAATAAAGAATCCAGAAATAGAGCCATACATATATGTTCACCTGATCTTTAAAGATTTACCAAGGTATCTTACTAAAGAAATGCAAGTTTTTTCAAAATTGGTGCCAGAAAAATTGGATATCTGTGAAAAAAAAAAAGATTCCTTCCATGTATCATACACAAACATTAAGTTAAAATAGATAACTAAAATAGATAATAGACTTAAGCATAAGAGGTAAAACCATAAAATTATTTGAGAAAAAAAAAAAGGGAAAAATCTTTGAGAACTTGGGTTAAGTAATGATCTTAAACTGGATACAAAAACTGGAAGCAACAGAAGAAAAAATGTTGCATTGAAATTAATCAAAACTAAACTTTTATACATTTCAATGCACTGTTAAAAATGAAAAGGGAGACAACAAACTGTGAGAAAATATTTTCAAAATATGTATTTTATAAAGGACTTATATGTAGATACATCAAGAATGATTACAACTCTACAAACAGAAGACAACTTAATTTTAAAATGGCATTACTATGGAGCCTTCACCAAATAAGGTGTCTGGACACATACAGGCATACGAAAAGCTCACAAATCATTGAGGAAATTAAAACAATAAAACTCTATCCAACATACTCAGTAGAATGGCTAATTTAGAAAATTCTCAATACTAATATGTTTAGACACCTAAAATTCTTGTAATTTGCTCACAGGTATCCAGAAATGTATTGGCAATTTTTATTAAATACTTGCACAGTTTCTTACAAAGTTAATTCTACCTTTATATTATGACCCAGAAATTTTAATTATAGGTATTTACCCCAAATAAATTAAAACTCATGGCCCTACAAATACTGGTAGGTAAATGTTAATAGCAATTTTATTCATAATTGCTCAAAGATTGAAACAACACAAATATTCATAAACTGTTGAATGAATTATGTTCTGTGACATAGCCAAACAAATATTTACTATTCAGCAGTAAAATGGAGCAGGCTACTGATGCAGGCATCAACTGTATGGGTATCAAAGTTGCTATGGTAAATGAAAGAAACCAGAAACAAACTATTGCACAATCTGTGATTCAGTTCACATGAAATTACAAAATATACTTACTGCATGATTACAAACAGATCAGATCTGAAAATGCGGACAGGGATTGACAAGAAAGTGAACGGAGAATGTTTTTAGGTATGATTAAAAATATTCTATATCTTTCTTGTGGTGGTAGCTACGTGACTGAATGCATTTGTCAAAACTATCCATGTGCATTTATTTAGAGTATATAAATCATACCTCAATACATCTTGCATAAAAATCAAGAGAAACAATATCAAATACAAACATTCATGAAAGTGATTAAAATAATGGAATTTAAAATATCGACTTTAAAGTCACAATGTTAGGGTGAACAATTGTGGCTCAGTGGCAGAGTTCTCACCTGTCATGCTGGAGACATGGGTTCAATTCCTGGGTCCTCCCCATGCCAAAAACATAAATAAATAAATCACAGTGCTAAATATGTTGAACAAAATAAACTAATAGATGGACAATTTTCAGAGAAAAGGAAACTATTAGAAATGAGAACACAGGAATTTTAGTACCAATCATACAAAAAAATAAAATTAAGAATCCAGTGACTCTATGTATCTTTGGGAACTGTCAGTTGTGTCAGTCTTCCTTCCTAGCTATGCAAGAGCATGTTCTTGTTTGATAGCAAAGCTGGCACCATTGAATTGGTATCAGAGTCTTACTTGCACAAGTAACATTCTTCACTGTTAAAAACTTGGAATGTCCTGAATTATTGGACAAACTTTTCTGGTTTTCAAATATTTCTAATACTCTGTACTAATACTTCCAATGGATGATAGAAAACATAAGATTTCAAGAAATTTAAAGCAATAAAGTGAGGTTTTATTATCCATCTTACAGTGGATTGTCTAACTTGATTTTAAGTTTTTGTGTTGGGCATAAATCCATGAATGGGATTAGATTAGAAACTGTCAAAAGTATAATTAGAGAACTGGAATATATGTAAGTAGAAAAGAGTAACTATAAAGCATAAAGAAGCAACATGTGTTTAACTAAGAAACCTGTAAAAGAGATGCAAAGGATGTATTCCAAAGGTCTAGATATGTGTATGAATACTCCAATAAGTACCTGAAAAAAATGGAGCCAAAGCTCTTCTTAAAGAGTAATTTTTGAGCAGTTTGCATAACTGATTGTGATACAATGAATTATGTATCCTGACAAAAGATGTGTTCCTAGTATTTATCCACATCCCTGTATATGTGAACTTATTATACATAGGACCTTTTGAAGATGTTTTTATTTAAGGTGTGGCCCAACTGAATGAAGTTGGGCCTTCATTCATATTACTGGAGACTTATAAAGAGGAGGCAGAGAGTGCCACAGGGAGGAACAAGCAGAAGCCACAAATCAATGGAAATTGTAAGAACAAGCACAAGAAGAGAGAAATCGCCATATGATGGAGGTAGAGATGCAAGCCAAGGAACCCCAATGATTGTGGCAAATCAGCACCAGAATACTACAGACTCCCAAAAGAAAGCATAGCCTTGCAGACCTCTTGATTTTGCACTTCTAGCCTCCCAAATTTCAGACAATATATGCTTGTCACTTATGCCAACCCTTGGAGTGTGACTTACCGTTGTAGCTTGACAGATCAAGATACTGATTAAATATACCACCCCACAGATTCAAGAACTCCTACAAGGCCTAAGTCTATCTCTCAACTTCATACATCAATGCATGTATCTATCTAGAATCTAGCTATATTTATCTATTATTACTTTATCTATCATCTATTGTTTCATCTTCATATATTTTTCTAAATGTCACATGAAATGCCAAATCTTAAAAATAGAGAAAAAAAAAACATGAATTTCTTTAGTTGACAGCTGATTTTTCAGCAAGAGCATTGGCTTATAGAATACGCTCTTTAAAGGTTATACTTATATCTATATTCTGTGAAAATATTCTTCAAGAATGAAAGAGAAATTAAGAGATTGTAAAAGAAAATGAAAATTGAAACATTTTGCTAACAGCAAACTTGTTGATGTTTTATATTTTTAATATGAAAGAAAATGATCTCAGGTTTAAGCTCGTTAGTTTATGATAAGCTTTAACAAGTCAAAGGAAAATGTGCAAAGTCTAAAATAACCTCTAAAGTCTAATATAGAAGAATTAAATAACAAAACTAATAGAGGAACAAAATAAGATAATAAAATATAATCTAAAAAAAGGCCAAAAATGAGAACATAAACATCTTGGTAAAAGAAAACAATTAGAAAACATATGTTGAAAAAATATTTTCAAAGCAAGTTTTAACAATAATCTCCCTAATGTCAGATTGGATTTTAAAAATGAACTCAATACTATGCTCTTTATAATGAAATTCACATAAATATAGCATGCAGTAGGTTTGAAAGTAAAAACATGGAAGGAGATGTGCCATGCAAACAATATTCAAACACAACTGGTACAGCTAGAATAAATTCTATTGAGATTTCTGTTAGGAAAGATTATGCTATACTGAAATATCAACTCTAAACCTCAGTGCTTTACCAAAGTGCAATTTTGTGTGTGTGTGTGTGCTTTCTACAGGAAAGATTTGATATGATTCACAGATTGTATCAAAGGAAAGCCCTGTGTGTCTTCTTTTGTCATTTTAAATATGCAACTGAGCAGTATTACTCAGATTTCAATTCACTGGCTGGCATTGTTCAAATGTGAGGATACTAGGGAGTGGAATATCTCTAACACTTAGGTCACTAATAACTGATATATAGCCACAAAGAACGCATAAGGCATGTTTCTATTTATATAAAGTTCAAAGGCAAACAAAATAAAATATGTGGTTACATAATCAGGACAGTGGGTATTTTTGTATTGAAGAAAAGTGTTCATGAGGGTGAGTTATTGAGTTGTATTTCTCTCTGTTGTTTCTTCTATGTGTGTTATATGTCAATAGAAATATTTAAAATAATTTAAATAAAAACAGAAATAAAGGGAAACACTGATGGATGTGACTCAGTGCTAAAGTAGAATGAAAAAAGTTTTAGCACAGTAAAATATTTTGTTTTGAAGAAAATAAATTTCTCAAGGATTTAATGAAATTCTCTTGGAAATTAAATATCTATTTTTATCAGGAATTTTTTTTTAGTTTCATGCAACAGTAACGCAGCCACAGCTAGCTGAAGCACAATATGAAAATTTGGGGCTTACAAAATGAAATCCAGATATTATTCTGTATTTTGGTTCTGCTAGTTGTCAAATGCTCTCACTCTGTTCTTAGAATCAGTCTTGCATGTTTGTCTTCCAATGCTGCTCATGTATTCATTTCCTTTATTATCTGCGGTCTCTCCCCTCAAGTTTAGACAGATGGATTTTGGCAGATTTCGAAAGACAGGGCTTCCATGGTATCTAATTCCTGGGTGAAAAGTTCATCTTTCTGCCTCACAATCTGTAAGGATTTCTTCTGACAAAAGCGCTTAGACGACAGTTAACCCATGGGATGAACTTTATTGAACCACAAGGCAGAGTGGAAAAGGTAGCTCCGTAATTGCATGGAGAGTGACAGACATATACATTCCATTCCATTTCCCGTTTAGCCACCATTCGTAACCTGTTTCTTAAATTTTCATCCAAGCTTCTTGAAACACCTGCCAGTTCATGCTGTCAATAAACCCTTATCTCCCATTCTCCTCATTCCAGGTAATCTGGCTTCTGCCCTCATCATGTCTATAGAGGCATATTGTTGTCAAAGTAATCAATGACTCTTGGTGGCTGAATTCAAAGAGCTGATTTATTTTTTTATTTCTTTGACTCTTCTATCTTTCCTCTTTTTTCTTAAAGAAAACTTTTCTTTTGATTTTCTTGACAGGATTTCTACTCTTTATCCTTATGCCTTTGTAGGTACCCCTCAGTTCTTAAAGCTTCTGCCATCGCATAAAAGTTAATGTTTCTCATCATGAGGATTCAGACATACATGTTTTCTCTACAGCCTAATCAAGCTGACCCCTCTCTCTCTGTCTGAAATTACGTACCACTTATCATTAATAAGTGAAACTTCATTTTGTCCTTAAAATCTAGGTCAGATGTGTTTTCTTGAATTGGGGAAAGCAAATAGCCTCTGGAGCTATAGAAGCTAACCTACCCTCTGAGTATAGCATATATACCTCTGCATTCAAATTACATTTTTGTCCATCTCTTCCATTAGCACATAAATTACTTCAGGCCAGAAATTTTAAATATCTATTAGAAGAGCCTGAAGAAGATTAGGTAGTCATAGCTATAGCAACATGGGAGGGTAACGAAGTAAAATTGTTTTTCTGCTTGATAGATCCAATTTCATCTGTGAAGGAAGAAGTACAGTCATTTATGGATAGAAAAGTCTACAAAGCTGGGATACAGTGTTTTACGTGAGTTAGAACTTTTAAGGTTTGATAAGGAACTGGAAAATATATTCTTAAGAGGGGCAGTTGGCTCACCGAAAATTTCTAATTCCTGGGTCCTAAAATAAATATCATCCTGTTAGACTTGATAGAGCATCCCCTGATGCTCACCGGCCTACAAGGCAGGTAGCTGGATTGATCGGAGATGGCATGTTCATTGGAGGTGTTAAAATGAAATGGCTGTCTGTACTGGCCATTGCCAGCAGTGACCCTCTCAGAGAAATGACAAGGACTTTACGAAAACTATTTCTTTGAAGTGGCTTTCTGAGAAAATGATACAATGGAAAGCACCTTACAGAACTAAACAGCACTTGATGATAAGCCAGTTTCAGTTCCGTAGAAATAACTTATCAGAACGGACAAGTATAGCATACTAATCGATGTACATATGTCCCTCATTTTTTAAGACCCTCTAAAGTAATAAGAAACTTTATTGGCAGTTGTCATTGAAACCCACTCAACTGCAAATTATACAAATGCTTTTGTAAGTAGCTGTGACCAGATGGCTATTGAGATTCCTCTTCATTTTCAGTTTGACATCTCTCTGCTCTTGAGTGGTTTTCCCCCTTAGTAAATGTTTTTAATACTTTAATTTATATGTAGTAAATAGGTTCTTTTGACAGAGGGATTGGATAAAGATCAATGTAGTGAGGATATTTTCAAGAGAGTGATTTCAATACAGCATATTGAAAGTCACCGGGAAGAGAAAAACTAAAATTATGAAAGATTGAAAAAGGTAGGGTCAAGATTGCAGATGATCAATGAACTCAAAGATCTTGTATGATAGGTGTATGGAAAGAAAGAGGCTAGGTTTTCTCCCTTTCATTTACCATTACATTCTGAGAGATATCCCTCTCTACCTGTGTTTATAAAGGATTATGTTTTATTTCTCCATGGCACTGTACTGAATCAGCATTCTGAAAGTTACATAATATGTCAATTTGATAAATCCAATTGTTTTTAATTCATCATTCTTCCCTTAAAAAAGTCAGTATGACTTATTCCTTTGAAAATGAGCTCTCTCTCTTCTTCTGTGTCTAGTTCCAAAGCTGGAATTGACTCCTCTGCCCCCAGTTTCAAGGACTCACAGCTGGCCAATCAGCATGATTCTATCTTCTGGGGTAGTGGATACTTCAGGGAGAGGCATTTTTCTCAAGTCACTGCAATCCTGTGAATAATTTTTCTCAGGGACTGTCTGAAAGTGTTCCTCCTCTTTCTGATGTCTCCATGATGACTGAGAATGATGCATGCCTGGAGATACCAGAGGTTACTATTTGAAATCTGAAAATAAGGTGACCTTATATAAAACATACCAGAGAGTTGAGAGAAAATGGTCTTATGATGGATGCTGTTTGAACCTTGGCACCAAACCCCTCTTGAAGTAAACAATAACCTTGTACCATGTAGTTTTGTGAGCAAACCAAATATCATTTGTAACTTAATGAAGTTTATATTGGTCTTTTGTTATTGAAGACAGAGAGTAGTAAAGACATACCAACAAATCTAACATCTTATGCAATTTTACAAATTCTGCCTTTGGTCTTCCATACCTTTTCTTATATGTTGGCTGCCAAGGAAAAATGCTTTATTACTTTCATATGTTCCTACCACTGCTTACCACAACCTTTCCTATCCTCTGAGGTCAGGCTAATATTTTCTAATCCGCAAAATGAATTTTAACATTTCTCTGCATGAATCCTCATTATCTTTCAGTTTGTACATAATGAATAAAACAATTTAGTTTGGAATCAAGTCCATCTGTCCTATTTATTTATTTATCCTACTTTAATATCTTTTTCTTTATACTAACCCTGCAGGACCCTTAAATAGAATATTCTCCCTTTTTTTTTTTTTCTCAGAACCCATCTCTACTTTGTATTAATAGTCTTCCCTGGAGCATAATGCCTTTCCTGGCAGTGACATCTTATTCATTTGCTCAAAACATTTAATTACTTTTAAAATAATTACATCTTTCATCCATCAAAATTCTACCAAAATCTTTAACTCTCTCTCAGGTATTACTTACTAAATAGCAGTTTTTGAAAGGTGCTAAATTGTAAGTAATGTTAGGGTTTGAATCTTGTAAAATTTTAATGCAAGTTCTTATTTTTCCTTATTATATTAGATTTTGTTTCTTGTTTTAACTTCATGGAAAATTGCTCATCTCTCAAAATGTCTATTAAAACTAAGTAAAATTTTATTTCTATTATGTCAGAGTATAAAGTTTGTATTTCAAAATGTCTTATATGATTTATGTCTCCATTTATCTCTCTATTCATCAAGTATTTATGAAATGCTAGACACTAAATTCAAAAGTGAATTTAAAAAAATGAATCACTGAATGAACGATCATAATCTAATTGTTTGAGACAGTCAAGTACATAGGCAGTTCCTCAATAAAGTAATTGTTTTGCCTGGAAATTTTGTTGAGGCCTTCAAAACTATAGTTAGCTTAGAGTCTATGTGACACAATGGAAGTATATCATAATTTAGACAATTATCATAAAAAATGTGTATCAAAAGGATTCAAAGATACCTGAGACTACTATTCTATTTTACTTTGCTAGACATAGTTAAAACTTTGCAAGTTAAAACTTTAAGGTCATTATCCTTAAATCCAATTATTATGAGTCTTAATTTGTCCTTTTAGATGTTTCTGTGGTTCCTGCCCAAGAATAATTTAAGGCTTGAATTTTAAGTATGTTTTTACCTCAGACTATATATCCTTATTAGTTGTATAGAGCTAAAGTAAGATTCCATAGTTTCAATTTTATCTTTTCTGTAAACAAAAATTTAAAAACGAAGTAAAAGCAAACACATAGACATATTAAATCACTGAAACTGTGTATTAGCATTATTTTGTAAGGTGTTCAACTGGATGTTCAAGAGCTGTTTTTATTATTTTTTATGAATGAAATGCATATACATCCTTACATAAAATTCTTATAGAGAACTTTCAAATATATTTTTAAAATATATTTTTCCATGCATTTAGGAAATATGATTCAAAAACATCAGCTCCACTTCTACCCAGTCCATAGAATTTTTTTAAATAATAATTTTAACTCTAAGATGCTATGAACAAAAAGTCCCAAATAGATGATTTAATAAGAAAAAAATTATCGTACTTCACAAGAAGACCCAAAGTAGGCCTATTGCCAGTTATGGGCTCAATTATATTATCTATATTTTCCATCTTTTTGCTTTTTCATACCCTGTGTTGGCTTATTCTCAGGGCTGACCACCTCACCATCAAATGCTTTCTGGTATATGTATTACATTTTTCTTTTCAATAGTATACTAGAAATCATAAAAGAATACTTAACAGAAAGATGCTGTCTAAATAGGTAAACTTCAGAGCTTAAGTTATACACAGTTTCACCTCATCTTATTACCTTTTTTCATAGTCTACTTATTTCAATAATCTCAAAAATCTCCATATATTCAGAAACAAGATGCAAATAAATTTTTTAAAAATTAAGTAATGTAATATGTCAAATAGTGGACAAAGAGGGTAAAGCAATCATCCTTGAATATGAGGGATCTGAGAATTCTTTCAATTCTTTGAATCTTTAGGCAAATGGAAACTCACAGCTTACAGGTCTCAGTCCATTGAATATGTGAGGTTAAGTGTGGGTATTAGACCATTGAGTCCATTTGCCTGAAAGTAGAGAAAGACCATTTCTAATAAGCCCTTTAGTATGCTGTTTAGTCTTCCATAATTTTCCTCACGGGAGGAAGTTTCTTCTATTTCTATCAGGAAACTAGACTCAAATTCGATAGTTCTCACCACTTAAGTGTTTTCTTCCTGGTTGACCTTAATTTCACTTTCCTTAATTTCTTCCCATTATTCCTAATAGCATTTCCTGGATAAAAACTGAAGAATTGTATCTTCCCAGAAGTTTTCTTATAAACTTTTATGTTTTATTAGGGTAAGAAATCAAATGATATAATAATTATTGTCTTATTCTAGTTTCATTAACATTTTATTTGAATTAGCTTTTTTAGAGAACAACTTCAAACTTTTAAATACAAATATTCTAATTCCATCAAATGCTTTATTTAAATGGGCAATGGTAAATTAAATATGTATCTTAAAAACTTATTTCTATTCTATAATTAGTCTTATATCTCTTTCCAATTTTCTTTCAGTTCCATCAATCTCAAAAATTTGAATGCCTTATGGCAGCCCAGGTGTCAGGAACCGTTCCTTAGGGAAGCACACAGAAGCTTCCATGGAAACTTCCCCTCCCCTAATCACTGTTGGTAACCAATCACCTGAGACTTTGCTAAAGAATCTGCTGAAACCCCATAGTAACCAAACCTCACAGGACTCTGTTAAACTTCATAAGTTGCCCTCCTGGCATTGTTCTCTCTTTCTTGTTTGGGCAGAGTGCTGACACTCATTTCCCAACTGACTGCCATCGGGTAGAATTTCATGCTGTCTATAAATCCCTAATTACATTTCATGGCTAATTTTCTGCCTGGTGGGATTTTTTGGCCTTGAGGTTGTGCTGAGCTGAAATAGTCTGCAATGGAAATCAACAAAACAAAAAATAAATGATCATGAAAATATGTTCAATTTACCAGCTGTTAGGAAAATGGAAATCAAAACCACAATGAGATATCATGTGACACTCACTAGAATGGGCATTACCAAAAAAAGGAAAGAAAGAAATGAGAAATGAAAACCATAAGAGCTGGAGAAGATGTGGAGAAAGAGTTACACATTCACTGTTGGTGGAAATGTAAAATGTTACAACAGCTCTGGAAAGCAGTTTGCAGTTCCAGAAGACTTTAAATATAAAATTGCCCTTTAAATATAGAATTATCATCCAGCAATCATATTTATTAGGTATATATTCAGAGGAACTAAAGGCAAGGACACAAATGAACATTTGCACATCAATGTTTATAGCAGCATTATTTACAATTGCCAAGAAATGGAAATAGATAAATGTCTAATAATGGATGAGTGGCTAAACAAGCTGTGGTATATACATAAAATGGAATATTACATAGCTGTAAGAATAAAGCCATGAAGTATGTAACAATATGGAAGAAACTTGAGGACATTTTGCTGAGTGAAATTAGCAAAACAAAAGGACAACTACTGTATGGTCTTACCAATATGAGCTAACATTAATGAGTGAACTTAAAGAGTTGAAGTTAAGAACACAAGTTATCATGAGACAGAAATAGGGTGGAGATTGTGCATTTGGGCTGAAGAATACTGAATGTGCAAAAAGAACTGATGGTAAAAATTCAGAAATCAGTGGCACAATACTACCTGATTGTAGCACAATAACATAAGTACATTGGATGAAGCTGAATGTGAGTATGATTAAGGTAGAAGAGCTGGGGCCGTGTATGAAACCAGAAGGAAAGATAAAGACAGAGACAGTATAACTTAGGAATGCCTAGAGTAGACAATGATGATGATTAAATGTACGAATATAAAAATGTTTTCGCATGAGGGAGAACAGATGAATGTCAACATTACAAGGTGTTGAAAATTGATGGTATATAAGAAAAAATACAGTCAATGTAAGCTAGGGTCTATAGTCAACAATAACATTGTAATAAGCTTCCACTAAACGTAACAAAGTCAGTATGCCAAAACTAAATGTCAACAGGTGGAGAGCATGGGGAAGTTGTATGGATTCTTTGTAGATGAAAAGGAAATGTCTTCATATGGATTACAGTGGCGAAGGCATATCTATTTACTTAGGTTGCATTGAATACAACTGTTTAAAAATGAACAGAAAGAAGCAAATGCTGGAGAAAATGTGGAAAAAGAGATGTACCTATTCACTGTCTATAGGGAAACTCAGAGATCCTAGCCCCTTGGAGAGCAGTGGTGGTTTCAGAGGAGGCTAGGGGTGGGGTTGCCATATGATTCTGCAGCACCGCTGCTCAGTATATACCTGGAGAACTGAATGTGGGGATGCAAATGGACATTTGCACACTGGTGTTTATGGTGGCAGTGTTGTTGATTCACAATGGATGGAGATGGCTTAAGGATAGAACGAGTGAGGGATAGAAGGGGAAACTGTGGTGTATACATATAATGAACAACTGAGCAGCCACAAAAAGGAATGAAGTTGTGAGGCACACACTAGGTGAATGAAATTTAAGGACTGTATGTTGAATGAAATGTCAGAAGAAAAAAAAAAAAACTACAAATCTCATGACTCACTTACAGGACGAACTATAATATAAAAACCCAGTGAAAAAGTGGAGAGCATGGCTTATCATGTTGGCGACTATTGTAAAGTGTCATATAGATTCCAGAGTTGTAACTTATTTTTAAATTCCAATACTAAGCTGTTTGTTTATAATCTGGTTGTTCTCTGAAACTTCAGGTATGTATGGGAAACCTCTGAAGCTATGAAAGTCAGCACTACTCCATATAGGAACAGTTTAAAAAGTTGAAAAGGTGACCAGACTTCGTCTAGAGGTATGAATGAAGCTGATCTGGACAAGACTAAATTAAATCAGAATACAGGATAAAAGATAATATTGTCTATATTTTAAAACTTCAACTTCTGTATGAGACCAAAGGAAAGATGTTTATTTGGTGCAAAATGCATATTTTGGTGTGGCATATTATTTGGGATTGGAGCCTAGCAGTCCTTAAAAATTGCTTTAAATCTCACTCCCTATTCTTCTTACTTGCAGTCTCTCCCCCTCCTGTAGTAAACCGCCCATTTCCGTAGCCCACCACAAAACCACACCCCATGCGTATGTGATTGGCTACCCTCCCCTGGAGCCCATGTCCTAACTCCACCCCTCCCCTAACTGTATATAACTCACCAAGCTTCGGGGTCCTTTTAGCTCTTGAGCCCCCGAGCACTTAAGCTAACAATAAAAAAGCTTTGTGCCATCAATTGGTATTCGGCTCAAGTCTTTTAGGTCCCTCAGCAGGGACCTTTTTAGTCTATGGTATATTAGAGTGGCTGGAAAGAAGTACTGGAAACTATTGAGGTTTTTTCCAAGAGCCTTGATTTTTTAAGATGATTGTATAATGATATAGCTTTTACAATGTGACTGTGTGATTGTGAAAACTTTATTTCTGATGCTCCTTTTATCCAGGGTACGGACACATGAGTAAAAAAAATATGGATAAATAATAAATAAATAATAGGGGGGATAAGGGATAAAATATATTGGGTAGATTGAAATACTAGTGGTCAATGAGAGGAAGGGGTAAGGGATATGGGATGTATAAGCTTTTTCTTTTTTCTCTATGTCTTTTTCTGGAGTTATGCAAATGTTCTAAATATGATCATGGTGATGAATACACAATTATAGATGATACTGTGAGCTATTGATTGTACAAAGGTATGGACTTCATGTTTGTGAAGATTTGTCATTAAAATATTTTTAAAAAGGAATGATATGATCAGCTTATGAAATAAATATAGCTATTTTCTTCTATTTTTTAATACATTAGGATTTTTCCTTCTTTCACTGTGAACAGATTCTGGTGGAATACAATTTAGAAATTTTGATTTTGAGTCTAAATTATTCTACTTATAGATATTACAAAATGTTAAAATATATCTGGAATATTGTTTTTACCCTGCAGCTCTACCTAGTAAAGCCGTTTTCTTTCTTAGCGCGCGCACACACACACACACACGTATATGTCTGTAATTCTGTATTTGTCATTCTACCTATATAATTGTTTATATAACAATACAACTAAATACAATTTTGCCATTAGAAATTATTCTCAGTTTTATATTTTAATCCTGATATCCAATTAATCAATTAGTTTTATCAACATGAGTATATGCATTGTATTGCATTATGTTCATGGATATTTTAATTCTGCTTTTACTTAAATGTTGATTTGTTTTTGCATAATGTTGTTCATCAATTCTCACTACGAATTTCTGGGTGCTACATCTTGAAATTTGTTTCCAGCTGCTTTTCCATTTCTTTCTTTCTTATGTATGTAGTAATCTTCCCCAAATATGACACTATAAGAACTATGAGAAAAATTTTATTTCAACTGTTGTGTGTTGGAGTAAGTTATGTTATATAAAAATTTCACATTGTGATAATCAAAATTCCATTACAAAATGTTTTTTATAGAAAGGGGGATGATTAATCTATGCTGTTGCGGTATGTTATTCTAGTAAGCATTGGGCATAATTGCCAGCTATAAAGGTCCCAGTCGTTCCACAGAGTTCAGAGTTTCATAGCTTATATCTGCTCCCATTAATTAATACATCTACCCCCAAGTATTTTACCTTGGAAATGGGCTGACTTAAACTAAAATATTTTATCTCGCCTCTGACTCAAATGTATATTTCCAGGCAGTGTCCTCACCATGACTCTCATTGCTTAACATTGTAATTTGCTCTGATTTTAGCTTTAGAATTAGTGTAATAACGTACCAAAAAGTTCCCTTTACAATCTGCTCTCAATTTCTCTTCCCAGATGTCTGACTCCTTCCTACACCCATCCCATATTCTGATAAACTGGATTTGTTGAGTCCTCAAAAAATTAAGCCTTTTCAAACTCTACAATTCTGCTCTATTTCTTTCTCCTTGAATAACTTTCAACATGTCCTCCAACTGGAGTAAATTTCTTTTATTACGTATGATTTTTAATGTGCCTGGCTTGAATATGAAATGGCAAGTTACTCTAGCATTGGGAGAAGATAAACACACTAGAAATGTTCCCCAAAATGTGTTATTTGCAAAATCCAAATATATGTATGCCAGAAGACCTTAAAATTTGCTGTTCAATTTGATTTTTCCAAATTGTCTACAAATTAAAATATGGAATTTGTTTAAGAAGGTGAAAAATATTTGTTGAAACCATTAAAGATACAAAATAATTTTTTTTTAGTAAATTTTGGGAAGTCAAACTTTAGGTTGTTTATGAAAGGTTTTATGAGCATTGCTTGGATAGGCAGGTGTGTTCTTCATTCACATCTGCCATGGTGATCTCTGTATCTCTACATGGAACATTGTGTCCCATGACATTATGCTTTTCCTCACAGGCAAACTTGCATTCTTTAACTCTCATTCCAGAAATAAAATTATGTTTCCTGAAAAATGCATCTTAATGTCACCTTTTCTGGGAAAGCTTTACAGGTCATTTCATTTGTAGACTTAAACATTGCACTTTTCTTTACCCTGCTGTATATCTTTGACAATTATTATCTGGTTCTGTGTTATGAGAGCATTATCTTTTCCTTCCTACATTTTGAGTTTTATAAGAGAGGTACTTTTAATTCTGCAACACACTAATGAATTAATAAGAATATGGGTTTAATACTGAGTGAAAAATATGGCAAATTCTATCAGAGCCCAGATTCTGCTGGAATGTTTGTTGTGCACACAGC
The DNA here is from genome assembly GCF_023851605.1 of Tamandua tetradactyla. Lineage (NCBI taxonomy): Eukaryota > Metazoa > Chordata > Mammalia > Pilosa > Myrmecophagidae > Tamandua > Tamandua tetradactyla. The sequence goes on along the minus strand of NC_135335.1, from coordinate 72,212,104 downwards.
AAACTTTATGTTTATCATCTATATTTATCATGAACAACAACAAAAAAAAAAAACAGAGCGCCTGGCTTTTACTAATTGTTCCTAAATATCTTCCTTAAAGAAGTCTATTTCTGTGTATTGATAATAGTTGAAGTATTGGGCAATATTATTTTATCCTTAAAATCCCCTACTCCATTCTAGCCATTCTCTCATTCAATCAGGAAGCATTCTTCATTTATTACCTTGAGAAGAACACTGCAAGGAAAAAAACACAGAAAACATAAGAAATAATATATGAATTGATTTTTAGCTTGAATGTTTCAATGTCATCAACCTCAGGAGAAGCCAAAAACTTCATAAAGTAAGGTGAAATTTTAAAAAGTAGCTCACCTTTAAACCACATTATCAAAACAAGAAAAGGTACTCAAGGTTGGTGAAGAAGAATAATATAGGGAAGTGAGGCATCTTGAGTTTGGTAGACCTTGGAAGAGGGTGTGGGTTCTGGAGGGGCAGTGGCAAGAAGCAGAGTCACATATAGGGTGTATCACTAAGAAAATACAATGTAGTCAGACAACAGAAACTATTGGGTAATCAATCAACTAACATACTAGTTTAATGTTTGAGTGAGTACGCACTGGGGAGTTGTCTTGGCCATTATATTACTTGTTCACTTTCTTGCAGAATTGACACTTCTTTGTGCCCTGAGATATTAACTTATTCTCTTTCTACTTATTCCATATGGATACAATTCCTTTCAACAATAGGTTATGTATATGCCCCAAATTAAGACCTCAATTACCAGTGATTTTTAGAAGCAGTGCTGTGGTATGAAAGGGAAATCCCCAAATCCCAAATTTACTTGGGAGGAAATCAAGGGAAGTAGCTCAATATCTCCTTTAGAATTAGGGAAGTAGTAAAACATACTCCAACTACAGAGACTACTAACAAATAGACGAGTCCACAAAAAGTTTCCTGTGTGGGGCTCAGTGCTATGAGAAAGGTAAAAAACAATGTATAGGAGAAGCGATCAGAAGGATGAGACACACAGACAGGAGGAGTTAACCAGTCAGACTTAATCTTAAATTAACATGTACATTAATTTAAGACAGAATCTAAAATTAACAAAAAAGGTAGGATTCAGTTAACCAAAACACAATTAAATATTTTGTAGTCAGAGATGGCAATGTCATATTAAGCATTTCAAAAGTATTACATGAGAAAATGCATGGAATTTGCTCCACAGAAAGGATGACCGTGTCTCCAAATGTCCTCCTGAAGTCTTAATAGAACGAGTAGAAGATGAGCTTGCTGAAGGAATATAAAACTGTAAGAGTATACCCTAAATTTGCTCGTGGGTGTGTATGTGTGTGTACTTTACTTTGCTCCAAGTTATAAATGTACCTAGGAATCATGTCAATTATGAGATAAAAACTTACATATAAGAGAGAAGTATGATATTTAAACATCATGGTGAGAAAAGACATTTTAGATATTATACTAAAAGCTAAAATAATAAAGCTTGACTGCTTAAAAAAATGATAACTTCAGAAGGTTGAAGTCACCATAAATAAAATTAATTTTACAACAATTGTTTAAAAATATCTTCCAGATATACACTTAGGGCATCTATTATTAATATGTAAGATAATTTTACAAAAGACTTTGAAAAAGTAACTTTCCATATAGAAAAACTGACAAAGGCCATGAAACTTCAGTCACTAAAGAAGATTGAAAAGTGTGATATGCAAACAAAACAAACAACAAATTTACTTTTACTTTACTAGCTACCAAAAATTTAAAATTAATGGATTGTGTGGTAACATTTTTTGCCTCTCAAACTGTCAATAAATTGAAAGTAACACCCACTGTTATTAAAACTTCTAAGAATAAAATACTTTAAGAGGATGTGTAAATTATAAAATCTTTAAAACATTAAATCAGTCATCAATAGCAATTATAAGAATCTATTTGAAAATTTTAACCATGACTATATAAAATCATTTTATTTCCTAAATCCTCTAAGTTTTTTATTATCATCAATTTATTTACTCAGAAATTAATTAGTGGGTGCATACTATGTGTCAAACCCTGGTCTAGGCACTAGAAATTGACTATTGAAAAAGAGAATCACTGCTCCTCACCAACTGATAATGTTAATAAATAGATTAAAAATGAATTAATCAGATCTTGATTGGTGATATGAAATAAACACAAGTGCAATACTAAAGAATTATCAAGGTATAAAAAATATTTTCTACAGAAACAAGATGATGACGACTTCTCAGCTTTGAAAAAATCAAAAAGGAAATGATCTGGGGAGTTTTTAACCTGCCAGAAACTGTCTTTGACCTTACTTTTATTTGAAATGAGAAGCGAACAAGACATTTGGCATCTACCCAGTTGGTGCACTATAATTCTCTATGTAGTCATTAAAATGATGATGAAGAAAGTTCACAGAAGATTAATGTATTTAAAGTGTAATACAAATCGTAAGGCAAATATGATCCTGTTCTAGAACAGAAGTTTTCACACCTAATGGTGTGCCTGTATCTAAAGTGAAGAACTTAAGCACTATGTTCAAATGCAAAATAGGTGAGCAAAACATATTTTGTATCTCTTTCTGGCATTCCAGCTCCAGCCTATAATACAATTTAGGAAGGCAGACAAAAGCCTGGGAGATTTAAAGGGTGGCATGCTTGGGAATGTTAGGGGAAAAGATCTACAAACAAAAAAGGAAATAGAAAACAAAATGCACCTATTAGAGTTTGAGAAACATATTTAGATAGCTCTGGATTCACAGCTGAGAAATCCAGAGGTGCTATTAGTTGTACTGCCTCACATCATCAGAGAGAAGTTGTTGCATTAAGGGTGACATGGACCCTCAGGAATTTTTGTATCAGATAATGGAGTCCAGCTCTCGATGACCCAAGCGTGGGCCCTTATCTGGCTTTCAGTTGTCTTATTTTCTGTCAAAGGAACCCACTTGAATAAACAAAATGATGCCAGAAGAAAGACTCTGGAGTTACAGCTAGATGGCAAAGGTAGGGAGAATGCAATGTAGGTCTAATTTAGGAGGCATTCATTCAGATCAAAAGAATTTCACTGAGAGATTTCCAATAATGGAAGGGAATTCCCAATTAAATGTTGAAAATTTCTCACAAGAATTACAGCCTCCATTGCCCCAATGCTTCAGGGACAGGTTGAACGAGCAAATCCATTAGCTCCTAGTAGGTTCTATAAATATTGATAAATTCTTTCCTTTTTGACTTAGGGTGAAGAAGATTTATAACCTTCTCCAAAGAGGAAACCAGAATGCTCAGTATTCCTCTCTATACTTGTAAACCTATGAAAACAAATTTCCATGCCTTTCTCTCATTGATCAATAAGATATCACTTTTTTCCTTTATAACCCTTAAGGCAGGGAATGAAAAACTGTTAAAGAAAAAGTTTTATTCTCTCTTAGCTTTCCTAGTAGACATTTTGGTACCTATTTTTCTTATCTCTTTGAACGTCTATTAAAAAATCATGAACAGGAAATATGACCATACGTGTGTGTGTGTGTGTATATATATATACACATACACATGTATACATACACATATGTGCACACACACACACAAACACTCATATGTAGCTTTGTGAAGATTTAACTCCTATGATATGAGAATTTCTAAGTGTTTTCTTCCATCACTAGTGCCTAGAAGATGGTAGATTCTCAATAAATATTTGTTGAATGAGATAAACCAAAGTTTGTGGTGAAAACATAATCAAATCTGGGGCAATACAAAAATACCCACAACTACTTTCATCATGATTATTAGTAATTCATGAAAATTACTACCAATGTATTTAAATAAGAGAAAGGCAGACCATATCCCTTTGTCTACCTTTCCTTACATATATTTTAAAAGAGGAGACACAAATATTGAATTTAGCAAATGTTATATTCACATATTCAGACAATATAAGGAAATCGATTAAAATGTAATGAAAATCAATAAGAAAGTGTATTGAGGTAATGGGTAACTGTGCTGATTTGAAACTGTTATGCACCCCAGAAAAACTATGTTCTTTTAAACCCAATCCAATGGGGAAAGACCTATTGTTTAGAGCGGAAATTTTGATTAAGTTGTTTCCGTGGAGATGTGACACACCCACATGCAGATGTAATCTTTTGATTCGATTATTTCCAGTAGGGGTGGCTCTGCCCATTGAAGGTGGGTCTTGATTAGTTTACTAGCATCCTTTAGAAGGGAAAACATTTTGAAGAGCAGATGTTCAGAAATGCTTGGAGTGCCAACACAAATGCTTGGATAGCTAAAACAGAGAAAAGATGTCCAGACTCAGATGTTTAGAGATGCAGAGCCCAGCAGATGCTGCCATCTGCCTTCCTGTGAGATGCTAGGCAGGACCCACAGTGCTGAAAACCCAGAAACAGGAGAGAGATTAGGGATGCTAAGAAAAGAAATGCAGAATTTTCCCAAGAGAAGCTCAGAAAGGGCCAGCTGATGCCAGCCACATGCCTTCCCATATGACGAAGGAAACCTAGATGCCCTCCCTTTCTTCAGAGTCAAGGTATCTTTCTCTGGATGCCTTATTTTGGACATTTTTATGACCTTAGAGTTGTGAACTTGTAACTTAATAAATCCCCTTTATAAAGGTTATTCCATGTCTGGTATTTTGCATTCTCACAGTTTTAGCAAACAAAACAATAACCAAATTCAAAATTAATATATTAAAAATCATTTTAGAAACTGTATGGACGGGAAAGAAATTAAAATAAGAGCTAAGAAGCTACCTTACCTAGTAATATAGGCTATAAGAAAGATATGTGAAAGAACTACGAAACTAAAATTTTAAAATGATAAACTCCCAACTTTTTTGATTTCATTACATGCCAATCCCCTCTATGCTTCTCAGATTCTTAAATGTAGTAAGTTGTTTGTCCCAAAGATCTTTGCACATTTTCATTCCTCCTAATGTAATTGTGTTTTATTTTTTTTCCCTTGACCAGTCTCCCAAATTGCAGCAGGAAAGTGTCTGCTCAACCCTTATTAATCAGAGAGGCCTTTCCTGATTTTTTCAGGCTAGATCAGATTAAGCTGTTGAATTATTTCTTCTCAATATAGGCATGGCTTTCATGGTAGTTGGTTCTTTAAATTCACTATAGCATGCATTTTTGTATGTGCATAATTATTTGACTAATGTTTTTCTCCATAACTTGTTATAAACTGAAAAGTTAGAAAATATATGTAAATAAACACTGAAATCCTATGGTTTAGCATAGTGCCTGCTGTACAATGAATATGTAGGGAATGTATGATTAAATGAAATGAATCAATACAAATGAGTAAACAAATGGATTAATAACAAATGGAAGTGGGTAGAAGACCATGAGTGCAGTTCAGAAGATCAGAAATACTGACTGATACATTAAAGGAATCTTAGGGTCCACTTTGTAGGACTGCAGCCATATATCGGTCAAGACCATGCGTGGTTTGAATGGACTCAAAGAACTTACAGCTTTTTAAATGTCAAATATTTAAGTCAGCTTCCATGTGCAATATTCTTATTATTCCCAAAAAGAAGTTTTTATATAATGGACTTTCAATTCAAAGCAAAACAAAAGGCAAATAAATGTTGTTCTTGAATAATTTTATTTCTGAACTGTATGAGAGCTAAGTAACTTCCATTTCCATGATAATTATTTATTGCATTTCATATTATTTTGTGGGTGGGATAATTGAGATAAAATTAAAAAACAAATGCTCTCTGTCCAAATTATATGTACTTTTTGGAGAGTATGCAGTAACACTTCTTTTAACAACATTAAATGCAATTTTCCTGAAATTTGTAATAGTGGTATAATTTATAATTTGAAAAAAATAATAAAGAGTGCTTTAATTGCTTTTAGTAGGATCCACCTTTAAAAGTTTCAGAAATTTTTTCTAAGTACTTTCAAAGTTGTATATATTTCACAATAAATCTGAATTTATTAGAATAAAAATTGGCAGGTATTAATTATTAGTGATCATTGTATCACTTTAATAATTCTCATTATGCCCTTTTAGAAATTTCTCATCTTAAAATAACTTATTTTTAAGACCATTCCTGGGGAAATGACATTTTCTTCACCTTAATTCATTTTGGTATATCTCTTTTATTGTCTGCTTTTATATGGATTACAACTGAAACAAATAATGGGATGAAGCTTTTTTTATCTTTTAATAAGGAAGAAGTATTGCTTTTATGATTAAAAATCACTACTATTTTGTTAGAGTTAGGAGGAAAAACTTAGCCTGTTCTTTTTCGTCTTCTTACAGCAAACAGACTGAGATAAATTGACTCAAAATACAAAAGAATGAGTAATGTGCAGCTGGAATAATCCTCTATAAGATGAATGAAAGCTGACAACCTCAATTACAATTTGAACTGTCTCTTTGTGTATGAATGTGATTTAATGGAAATCTGATATTCAATAAACCTGACTTTCTTTATGATTTATAATAGCTAGCCTTAGGTTACCCAGATGCATTTTCTAGCATAAAATGGCATAATGCCCTCTTCAAGTGATATGTAAAATTTTCCATCAACGAAGAATCAAAGGGTCTTTTTCCTGATCAAAAAGAAGCACATGTATGACCTTACTGAACTAAAATTGGAGTATACTCTCTGAACTCCTCCTCCTCAAATTCCTCTTTCATTTCTTAAAGCAACGCAAAGAATATGCTGATATTATATCTAATCAATCATCCATATTCCTTTTAATTTCTTCCACCTCAAATGTGGGTGAAAGAAGATTATTTCAAGAGACATTTTTCTACAAGATTATACCTGTATTATATGAGTTAATATAATTATATGACTTAAATACTATTAAGTCATAGTATTTTTTAAATCCCACTTTAGGCTGCTTGTGGCAGATCAGGGCTTCTTCAAGTACATAATTAAGCTGTAACCCAGGTTAAGAATTTATTGAGACTATAGTTCTAAATGTGTTCATATTCATATTTTCCCAGAAAAACTGCTTATTAGGAAATATCACAACATGATATGACCTTCTCTAGCAACATGATTAACTACCATCTTATGATTCTATATTAATCTCAATCAAAATCTGTGATTTTGTAAAATATAATAGCAGCTCAATGGCTTGTCTCATTGACTTCTGAGTGTAACAGATTAGGATTATTATTTTCACCACCTTAAGGATTTTGTGGGGAGCCTGAAATCTACCCAATACAAGTTGATTATGCATATATTCTTAAGTAAGGAAGATATAGATATCTGTATAAAGTCCTTACTTAATTCAAGAAGAATACATATATGTGCTACCTAAGAATCTCTATCTATCTATTTATCTATCTACTTATCTATCCATCTACCTACCTATGAGTTTTTCATCTATCTATCTATATCATCTATCAGTGTTGCAGGTTGGGTTCCCTGGATGCAGACTCTGAGAACTGGATTAGCATATAGAAAGGTTTTAGTGTATGTTTTAGTATCAATGGTATAAAAAGGAATGAAAGGCAGCAGGATTGGACAGTGGGAGAAGTTTGGACTTGAAGATCTAGTTGATACTGTAGGGAGCTCTGAAACTTCAATGGTCCTTCTTACACACCCAAGTGGGGACAAATGTACCAGCTACCAACAGTCTATCATTGACCAGTCACTGGATGCAGGCTGCTATGGGAGGCAGCTACATTATTTCTGAAGAGCACTGACAGTTGAGGAGTGTCTACCATCAACAATCCCATCAGCCATTGTAAGTAGACCTTCACCTGCAGGACACTCTAATTAGGGCATCATAACATCCACTATCATCATGTATATAGAGCTCACTATAGCATTATGCAGTATAGCAATGCACAAAAGTGGTGTCTTGGAGTTATGTACCCAAGGAAAAAACACATTCTTAATCTTAATCCATACCTGTTGGCTGTGAACCCACTATTATAGGGACTTTTGACTGGTTTTTTCTATTAAAGTGTGGTCCAAAATGAATGAGGATGGGATTTAATCCAATATGGATAAAATTCTTATACACGAAAGAAATTGGACACAGAGAAAGCCATAGGGAGCAACCAGAAGGAGGAATTCAATGGGACTCAGAAGAGAAAGGAGAAGATACCACATATAAATTGCCACAAGACAGAAAATCCAAGCAATGCCAAATTCCTGAACATCCAGAAGATACCAACTACAGAAGGAAGCAAGCCTCTGAAACTTTGAATCAATAAATACTTCTTGTTAAGTTAACACATCATATGGTAGTCCAGAAATTGATTTTTTTTACTTCTGAAAAGTGGAATGCTGCTATTACAAAGACTTAAAAATGTAAAAAAAAAAAATCATAATTGAGCAATGGTTAGAGGCTTGAAGAATTTTGAGGCACTTGCTTGCTTTGAAGAATCTGTTGGTAGAAATATAGAAGTTAAATATGTTTCCATTGAAACCATAGAAGGAAATGATAAATGTACTATTGGAAACTGGAGGAAAGGGGATCCTTGTTTTAAAGTGGTAGAGTATTTGACAAAATTGTTTTCTGGTGTTTGAAGGAGGCAGAACTTGGAAGCAATAAGATTGGATATTTAACTGAGAAGAGTTCTGAGTTAAGAGTGTGACATACACCCTAGTTTCTCCTTGCAGCTTCCAGTAAAATGCAGGAAGAAAGAAAAAGCTGAAAACTGAACTCAAGCAAAAAGAAACCAGAAATTGATGGTGTTTCAGTTTGCTAAGGCTTTTGGAATGTAATACAACAGAGATGGGCTGTCTTTCATAAGGTGACTTATTTAGTTAGAAATTTACAATTCCTCAGAAGAAAGGCAGCTGGCTTTCCTCTGGCTTTCTCTGTCACATGGTAAAGCACATGACAATATCTGCTGGCCTTTCCTCCCTGCTTCTCTGTTCAAACAGCTTTACCTGGGGTGATTCCTTTCTGCATCTCCAAATGTCTGGATTTGAGTAAGCTCTGACCTCTGAGCTGAATGGTGCTGGGCTGTGTTGAGCTCTGTGGAACTGTAGTGAGCTATTTATCTCTTCTTCTGACTTATCCTTTAAGCCTCACTCATTGCAGAAGGCATTTCCCCTTAGCCAGCTGAAGATGTAATCAGCTGCAGATGAAATTCACATGCTGATGATTTAAGTCCACAGCAACAGAGCAACTGGGCACCATCACTGGGCCAAGTTGACATCTGACCCTAACCAATACAGACGATTTGGAAAATTCTCAGCCTATCTAGATAGCATGCTCAGAGACTAAAGCTAGAGATTCTCCATCAGGGACCTCCCTCAGTTTCCAGGAAGTGAATACCCAAAGGATAGACTCTATGTGAGGATTTAATTGAAAAATCCTTTGCTGGAGAGGGTGTGGCTGTACATGGATCCAGTCAGTCATTTCAGTGGAACTCAGTATTGGAAATGCCATTATCCAGGAAGGATATGATGGAAGATATATTGTTTGATGGTTTGAGCCCATTTGAACTGCACTCAAAGCTGACTTTTCTTTTTCTTTCTTTCTTTTTTTTTTTTTTTTACATAATTTGTATAAGCAGAACCATTGCCATCCTGGACTGAACAGAATAGAGAAGGGGTAAATTAAAGAAATTATAACTTCTATGGCAGAAGTACAGAAGCAAATGTCTGGACTGAAAAGATCTACTTGGGTCCAGAGAGTAGGCCCACCCATGTGTGTGTAAAGAGTATCTCTGCCAGGGTGCTTGGAAGGGGCAGGCCATATTCACCATTTTTCTGAGAGAGTGCTGCCTCCTCAACGCCTGGAGATGGTGGGGCTTGTGTCTTGGAATTTGCAGAGAGCTTGGCCACCATCCCAAAGTTGGTAAGGGGTGGGGTTTTCAGCCCAATGTTTGTAGAGAGCACAGCTGCTGTGCAATCTCTTGGAGGGAGTGGGCCTGCCACTTCATCAGGCACTGAGGACAAAGCCTCAAGTCACAGACAGCTGTTAGACCTTGAGGTCTAAAGGAGTTTGCCCTGCTTGATTTTAGACTTTAGACTTGTTTGGGGCCCATTACTTCTGTTTTCTTCCAGTTTTTCCTCCCTGGAATGGTATGGTGGTTTGGAGCTATACCTACCCCAGAAAAACATGCTCTTAAAATTGTTCCATTCATGTGTATGTGAAGTTATTGCAAGAAGGACTTTCATTAGGGTAGTCCTGTTAATGTGTGGCACACCTCAATCAGGTTGGGTCTTAATCTTATTAATGGTTTCCTTTATAAGAAAAATAAAATTCATACACAGAGAGAAAAAGCCATGGGGAGCAAAAAGCTGAAATTCAGTGAAACTAAGAAGAGAACTTACAGACCAGAAATAGCTTTCATGTGCATTGCCATGTGATAGATGAGCCAAGGACCAAGGATCACCAGCAGCCAACCCCAGTATACTGAGTCTTTGGGAAGAAAGCATTGCCTTCCTAATGCATTGATTTGGGCTTTCTCTTAGTCTCAAAACATGGATCTATTAAATTCCCATTTGTTTGAGCAGCCAAGGAAACTAAAACATAGGCCGATATCAATACTGTGTCCCTCCATATTATAAAAGAAGCAAATAATTTGTTTTCTAGGTTTTAAAGGTCCACAAATGGAGAGGAACTGTGCCTGAGGTTGGACTATACCCATAACTGATCATGATGAAACTTTAAAATTGGAATTGTTCTAAAATGGCTTTTTGGATGTTGTAATGGAATGGATGTACTTTGTATGTAGGAAAAATATGCCCTTTTTGGGATCCAGACTGTGAACCATGGTGGCCAGAGTTATGCATCCCAGAAAACATGTTCTTAATCTTAATCCATGTCTGTTGGCATGATACATTATAATAGGTATTTGTGATTAATTTACTTCCAGTAAGTTTTGACCCAAAATTTAGGTACCAAACTCATGATACAATTGACGGTAGTGTACATGTGTACCTGTAGGAAATATTATTTGGGGGTAGAGTCTTATATTTTTATTTATGTGGTTATTCATATTCTGCATTTTTTACATGGATATGTTATTCCTCAAAAATAATTAAAAAGTATTTTGAGGACAAAATAATTAACATGAAAAACAACAAAAGAGAACTTCAAACGTTAAGTCATGGAAAATCCTGTACCTTAATCCACCCTCATTGATGAAGTCCCTATAAACAACGGAAACTGGACACGGAGAATAAGCCACAGGTAGAAGCCAGAAGCTGGAAGGCAATGGAAGCTGGAAGAGAAAATAAAAGACACAGCCATTTACAATGCCATGTGACAGAATTGCCAAAAGATTACTGTCCAACCAGAAGACACCGTCTTGTGAGGAAACCTTCTAGCTTCTGAAACCATTAGCTTATAAATTCCTGTTGTTAAGCTAGCCCATTTATGATATTTGTTTTAGGAGCCAGAAAAGTAAAATAACATGTATAGGGTATAATTTGTAAATTATATAGAGAGAGACAAAAACAAACATGGACCACAGGTTTTTGTAAAAACTATATGCTAAAACTTTTATATTTTATTTAGATATTCCAATACAGAATATATACTTCATTAAGAAAATAATAGTACAGGGAAAATCACAAACACAACTGATATCTTAGTAGTCAATTTATTAGTACATATAACATTGCATTGAGGAATTTGGACCTATTAATATATCTATCTACGAAGATTTTACAATTTGTGGAAAAGACTAAATCGGTGGAGTCTGCTTCAGGGTTTAAAAATATAAGTTCATCTGAGTGTGTAAAATAAGATACAAATGGTATAATCATCTGTAGGTGTGATTTTGTTACATGTTTTGCTCAAGTGAGCAAGTCTCAAAAACACAGGTAACAAAAAGAGACTATTCCCCAATGCTTAAGATTTGAGAATTCATTTCAGAGAGAGGACAGCATAGCAAAGGAACCCAGGGAGTTGGGCTTAGAAGAGTAAATGGGTTTCATAACACATAAAGATTGGAGTATAGTGTTATGGCTGTAAAAACAGAAAATTACTTAACAGTGGTGGTCGAGATAGAGAAACCTAAGGCTGCTTTTACACTGCCTGGGTACAGTCAGGATTATCTGAACCTGGTGTCAAGGACAAACCTACCTTCCTGTTGTGGCTGGACAAACTTTACGTTAAGGGTGAAAGTCAGAAATAACATAAAAGTAGATTTGAAAGTATATGAGGAAAAGATTTTGCACTGGTTATTCAAAAACTACAATGAATAGGCAATACTATTCAATTCTGAATAGTATTCAGAATTTAGAATGTCTTACAAATAAACACAATCTGAAATGCCCTTCTAGGTAGATAATAGTGCCTTCAACTCCCCCCTGCCCCCAATAAAAATCATAAAAGTAAATTCTGGATAAGTCCCGCCTTTCATGATCTCTTTCCCATTTGTCTGTATTTTAGCCATCATCATTACTTTAGTTTGGTTGCGCAATTCTTTCTTCCATTAACTTTAATCAGCTTTGTACTAATGTTAAGCAATGGAATCATTTTACATTGGCTGGCTTGATGAGAAATACCTCCACTCAGTTAGCTTCCAATACTCAAATATTTTGAAATGAAAAAGACAGGCAATCTGAAAACCCTCAACTGAAATTGAATTCTCTATTTTCATACTCTATGATGTTTTGAAAACCCACTATTATTTATATGGTAATACTGGGGAAATTCAACAAACCTCTGGATAATAGTGGTTAACGCACTGTCCCTCATAAAGAGGATATTTAGAAAAATACAGAAGTAATTTTAAAAATGTTTCACATTGCCTGGGATAAAGTCTCATATATTTAGGACTTTGGGATTTTGCCACTGAGGTTTTCTGTATAATTCCAGGAAAGATATTTTATCAGGTATAAAATTGAGATCAGACTGTTATTTGAATGTATTAGTTCCACAGGAATTTGGCTTATTCTCACTAAAATGTATTTGAGCCTCACATATTGCTCACCTGTAATATATTAAAATATTGCTCAGATATTAGATTGAGCTTTATATGCTCCTGAATTATTTGTTACACTGGAAAGTGATGTAGATTAAAAAACCTCGCTCTTTTGCCATATTAGTAAAAAACCATACATTGCCATGCAGCTTCTCAAATGAAAGACAGTAAAATTGCAAAAGATAAGATGAATACATAATGTATCTTATGGAGGAGAAAAAAATACTCATTTTATATAAAGTATATTAAAATCTATGCAGTTCACTTTTTTTTGCAGTTTACTTTTAAGACATGTTTGTGTGTTATTCTCATCCATATATATATATATATATACTATGGTATATAATGTAAATATAAAATTACTATCACTATTTTATGTTAAATCAATATACTTGTTCAAGTTTGAGTATACCATTAAGACTGAATATTTGCATGCATCTCTGATAAAGTGTTGAGCTATTTACTCAAGAAAATCAAAAAGCCCAAGAAAGCCTCTTGATTGCCTGGGGATAAGAGAGATTCGTCTCCGTTCTCCTCACTGCCCTGTGAAGGGGGTCAGAGTGTAATTGCCTACACAGATTTTTCTGTGCCAACAGAAGGCTTTTGTTTTTAGTTTCTATTTTCCATGGTACTTTTAGCTTTCTGTATATAACAGGTAAATTACAGGGGAAAATTTTATTCTTATACATTACATAATTTTTCAGAAAGGATGTCAAACGTACAGGGCAGCACATGTATCATTAGAAGGAAGATTCTATGTTAGCATATTAAAAAAGAAAGAAACGATTACAAGAGTAAGGAAAATCAACAATTATGTAATAATAATAAAGGAAATTTCAAAAGAGAATGATACATTTTCAAAGGAGGAAAATGATGAGTCACACGACATTGCCTTGAACTAAAGACATACCACGTATCCCTGGGGCCCCTGACCTCTTCATTTACCATTAATAGTGTTAGTTGATGGGAACTCGTCTCTGAGATCCCCTAATATTCAAATCATGTGAAAGTTTTTTACCTAATGAGGTAAAAAGGACTTGCTGAATTAAAATCACAACTCTTCTTTCCCATATGGTCAAGGATAAAATCAAAAAATAATTAATATAATTAATTACCCACAGACTTTCCAGACCGTGTCTGTATGCACAGCCGTACGCTCCGAGGCAAATCACCTAACAACACAATCAAGGCACCAGTCCCTAACATCACAAGAGAAGCACTTTACAATTTTAAAGATTGCATAATAATTCTGAAGCTGCTTCTCATGGTTTAAATGGGCATACTTCTCATTTGAAACTGTCGATAGTCTATGCTGGGGTAGGGAAGAATAAAACAAGAAGCACTAATATATTTAGGCAGTATTGGGCATTGCATCTATTATACTTGTCTTGAAATCCAGAGTAGCAATTTCCTCTGAGATAGACCAGTGTTTTTATCCTAAAAGGATTTAAAATAGATTTAGAAATGCCTGTAAAATGGAAAAATCTGTTCGGTATGTAAGTTTGCATTCTGAAGAAAGCAGCTTCTGATGGAAGCAGGGTCTTGATTCTCACTCTGCAGGAATGTGATGGTCAAAACACAAATTCCTCAAAGTGGGCCTGTCCAGAGTTATTTCCAAGAATGGGTACAACTACTTCTAGAAAAATTTCGTTGAATAAATATTTTAATGTATACTATGATTATGAAATTTATGCCACAAGGTTTACAATACTTTAGAAATCAAATCTAGTTTCTTAGAAATAATGTGTGCTCTTACTTTCAATGAAATAGATGAAGCAAAACCTAGAGAAAGTATTATGTAAATAGTACAAGTCCAAGAGCAATAAGAAAAATTGCTGAAAAATGTTTCTAAAATTAAATTAAACATTGCCTAACATACTAACATACAAAAAATGCTATTCTCACCTTTTCGAATATGTATTTAGTAACATGTGCTTTTTAATGACCACTAATATATAAGCTAATTCACATATAGAATTTTAGATTATTTATTTGATTTTATTGAATTGCACTTTTTTGTTTTTGGGTGGGTGGTATTTTTCAACATTAAAATATATAGGGGCAGAAAAACAGGGCTCTAATTCACTACTAACTTGAATGTAATTTGGTACAAATTTTCTGTAAAGCAATTTGCAAAATACAACACAAAAATCCAGAATAACATCATAATCTAATGATATCAGTTGTAATATTTAACTTAATGATAGAGTGATTTGATGAAGTTTTATAAAAATTGACTTTCTTTAACTTATTATTTATAGTTATGAGATTTATAACTGAAAACTTTAATAATAGATAGAATTACAAAGAATTTAATCATACTGCATGACAAAGCCATGCAATAGAATATGATGAATCCACTAAAATATGTGTATTTGAAGAATAATATTGTTATATCAAGTTAAAAAATGAACAGAATAGATGGCAAAGCAAATATTTAAACATGTGTATATACATATATTATATATATATAGAAAATGTGTAAATCTAGTCAAAAGTTTACCATGTGCACATTTGCATATACATAAATGCATGCATAATATACATATAAGTAAAAATGAATTAATATTAAGCTACATGTAGCACAATATCTTCGGTTTATAGAATAATATTTTCCTTCTAAACATTTTGAACACTATACATTTTATAAAACTGACACTTTATTTTGGCAATTGTGAAATACTAGAAATAATGTGAGATTGTCTATATGCAAACAAGTACTTGAAATGTAATATGAATTTAATTCAGATAAATATGGAGATTTTATGTCTCATGATTAAGATAATTTCCTCAGAGTTTTCTAAATCATGACAATAGGAACTTATAAATATTAAAGTTTCTGTTGATGCTAAATCTATACATATAAATCCTAGAAGTTGATAGAATAGTTATTCAATTCAAATTCAATCTTTTAAAATAATTTGCATGTATTGAAGTTCCTGAATTACTCCTTTAAGGAAGCATTTCTTCCTATCTTATTCCTCCTTTTAGAAACTGTAAAATCTCTTTATGATAGTTTTGGTTTGTGTGTCTTAAAACTTAAACACTTAATACACTATGAATTGTGTATTTTAAATCTGGCTAAAGGTTTTTTATGGCTAAGAATATGGTCTACTTTGATAAATGTTCCATTTGCACTTGATAAGGTTGTGCATTCTTTTTTTTCTTGGAGTTTTCTAGGAATGTCAGTTATTTTAATTTGAGTGATAGTGTTGTTTTAAGTTACCTGGATCTTTACTTTCTCCCTACTTGTCAATCAGTCATGGCGAGGAACATGTTGGAAGTTCCAACTAAATTGTGGAGCTGTCCATCTACCCCTGCAGATTTATCTATATTTTTCTTCATGCATTTTAAAGCTCTGTTATTAGTAGCATGCAGATTTATGATTATGTATCCCTGGAGAATTGACCCTATTATTATGTGATCTTTCCTCTTAAGTACTTAAAATCTTCCTTTTTCCAAAGTCTATTTTGTCTGAAATCAACGTAGATATGTATAGATTTCTTTTGTTTATCCTTTTCATGGTACACTCTTCTCCATGCCTTTAATTTTTTTTTTTTTTTTTTTTTTTTGGTTTGGGCAGGCACTGGGAATCGAACCCACATCTCCGACATGGCAGGTGATAATTCTCCCATTGAGCCCCTATCACACCACATTTTACTTTTAATTTATCTAAACCTTTATATTTAAACTGGGTTTTTTATAAACAACATGTAGTTGGGTATTACTTTTTCAACCTCTTGGATAATCTGCATCTTTAAATAATGTGTTTACCTTATTCACACTGCTAGTGATTACTGATTGTCTGAGGACTTCCTTATTCCTCCCACACCTTTGAAGAATAATTTTACTGGTAGTTTTAGTTTCCTAGGCTGCTCAAGCAAATACCATGAAATGGTTTGGGTTAAATAATGGGAATTTATTCACTCATAGTTTAAGGGTGGGAAAAAGCCCTAATCAAGGAATCATCAAGGTGATACTTTCTTCCCAAAGACTATGAGATTCTGGGGCTGGCAGCTGGAGATCCTTCATCCTTAGCTTGTCACATGGCAAGGCACATGGTGACATCGTGTGGACTCTTCCTTTTCTTCTGGTCTCATTGATGTTCCTCCCTCTGTAGCTTTCTCTCTAATAGAATTTCATTCTTCTTATAAAGGCCTCCAGCAATAAGGTTAAGATCCGGCCTAGCTGAGGTGTGCCGCGCCTTAACTGAAGTAACCTTATCAAAAGGTCCTACTTACAATGAGTTCCCTTTCATAAGGATGGATTAAATTTAAGAATATATTTTTTCTGGTGTGCATACAGCTCCAAACCACCACAACTGGATGTAGAATTCTGGGTTATACTTTCTTTCAATATATAAAATACCCTACACTACTGAATTCTTGCTTGCATGATTTTTGATGAGTTCTCTGCTATAATTATTCCCTGTTTTCCTCTGTAGGTAAGGTGACCCAACCCTTCCAACTCCCAAGCTTCCTTTAAGATATTTTATTTGTATTTGGTTTTCTGTAGTTCAAATATGTTATGCATAGGTATGCCTGTATCTTTGGTTTGGTGTCTGTCACTAATTTTTAAAAGTGTTTGACTAGCATCTCTTTCATATACTTTCCACTGTTCTCTCTTTAGGGATTTCAACTACACATATGTTATAATATCTGGTATTGTACCATGGTGCTTTGATGCTCCCTTCTGTTTTTGTTCATTTTTTGTTCACTTTGTATTTCAGTTTTTGTAATTCATATTGCACTATCTTTAAGTTCTCTGATTCTTAAGCTCTGTTAAGCTTCAGAAATTGTATTGAACACATTTCCTATTTCTCTTACTGGGTTTTTAATTTTAGAATACTCATTTGATTTTTGCTTATATTGTCTATATCTCTACCTAATTGACTTTTCTGATCTTTTCCATTATACAATCTCACATATATTTAGAGTTATTTTAAATTCCTCATCTGTATCTAATATTTCCAATATCTGTATCATATCTCAGTCTAGTTCTAATGGTTCTTCTGCTTCTTCAGACTGTGCTTCTCCTTACTTTTAATTTGTTGTTGAAAGTTGGGCATGACATATAGGGCAGAAGATACTGAGGTAAATAGCTTTTTGTGTGGGAATTTATTTTAATTTAGGTTAGGACTTGAGCTATAATTGATGATTGCTATTTTTGTTGTCACAGAGTCTTCAGATTCCTCAAATCCTTGTTTTTACCATTCCTTGTAGCTTTGGGTCTTCCCTCTAGGCTGTTAGTCAGAGGAAGTCTGTCTCTTACTGCTGTGATCCACTTGTACTGGTAGCTTGTTAAAGTGGTGGTAAGGCATGGGGATGGGAGGGTATTTTGCAAAATTGTAGTTAATTGCCATAATTTGTAATGCATAGTGGGCTTTTTTTTTTCTGTCAAAAGTGCTTATCTCCCTCCCTAAGGGTCTAGCTTCTTTCCCCTGCCCCATATGCCCCTGCCCACAATGATTATCCTCTAGTGTTCTCAGTCTGCGTCTTTGTGGGCTCTCCCTTAAAATTAAACCTTTTATTTTGTAGGGAGGTTGGGTCTGGGTGGATTTCACAGAACTTTCTGTTCCCTTTTCTAGCCTGTGTCATGTGAGGAGCTTTCTCCAGATTCTACCAGACCATCCCTATGAAATCCTGGTGGTGGTCCTAGAGGAAACAGCATGCAAAAATGTGGGAACTTCCCATGACTGCAGCCCCCAGCTACAGCTTCATTCTCTCATACTAGCTTACATTTAATCCCAGTTGAAATTGAACACAGGATACATACACCTAGAACTGCCCATCAGGAGCTAAACCCTGTCAAATATGTCAAGTTGGGCAGGTTCAGTAGCATATTTATTAAAAGATGATAATAAAATCTAAGACCAAGCACAAGCAGGCACACACGTAATCTACATGAGTTAGTTGCGTGAACTCCAATGTCACATAGAATGTTTGCACCAGCAATGCATCCTCAGATCACATGAATGACCACATGAGAAGCCCAAAAGACCGACAGAGTTTAAGGCTATGCATGCATTCATTCCCTCTTATTAAGGCTACTGCTACTTCTCAAAGTTCAACATGCTATAACAACAGAGACTAACATTGATTTTCTCGTATGATGCTATGCCTTAACATATCAATTGTCTCTTATGTCCTGAAAGGGTTATTGATTTGTTCTCACAGGATTAGCTATTTCTTCCAGATGTGGACTTGCCCTTCTTGTGTACTGAACTTCAACCAGTACCACTGTACAGGAGCTTATGGAGTAACAGTCCACAGGCATGAAATCTTACACAATAGAGTAACAAAACAAGAGACTACATCTATAACAAAGGAAATGCAGAAGTGAGCTTATGCCACATACTGCAAAAACAGAAACACTTGGCCAGAGAGAGAGTTGGAATGTTTTACATCTAAACTGCCAACTTGAAGGAAATATTCTGAGGATGAGTTGCCCATACTCAGTGAATCAGAGACCTTTATATGGTACTGTATTCCCAACAGAAAAATTACGTGGTCTTAAGAATCATGAGGTGGAAACCTCACTCCCGGACATCCACTTGGTATATTTCTTTTACCTATTCTTGAAATCCTGGATTCTATTGACACAGAGTTCCTGATCCATAGAGGAGATACAATTTTGCAGGAGGAACAACAGTCAAGAATAAAATCAGATTTGCTGTGGAAATTGAAACTGATTGACAGGAAATTACAGGGCCACTGTTACACTATGAAGGGCATGTAGAATGCATGTGAAACCTAAGTGATGCTATTAGGTGCCCCTTCATATTTTCTATCCCAATTGTGATTGTAAATGAAGAAATGCAGAAACTCCAGATTGAAAAATCTAAGTAGTAAGGGCTCCGACTCCTGAAAAGAGAGTTTGGGTCACAGCTGTAGGGTCTCTAAAGAGACCAGCAGAGGTAGTAGCTGAGGACGAATGGAATTTAGAATTGGTAATTCAGAATGAAGACAATGAGTTGCAGCCCCAAAAGCAAATACAGGAATTGTAGCTGTAGTTTTTTCCATTAATCTTCTTATTTTACATTTCCACGCAGAAAGGGACAAACACCCAGTGGAGCACTGGAGGAGCTCCTGCTTAAACAACAGTGGAGAAGAGGAATCACATGGTGTAAATGGAGGATCATGCAGCACTCAGATCCCCACTTAAGAAAGAGAATGCCACAAGTGTGGTTAGCAACCATCCCTGGCTATTCATTTCTTCACTTTCGTCTCAGCATTTGAGTGAAGACATAATTCCAAGATGGTTCCAGGGAATGAGTAAGCAAAACTGCATTGTGTTGTTCTCACCATTTTTACCCATACAGTATTCCTTACAGTGGCTATCTTTCCTCCAAAGGTCTCTGTTTGGCAAGCAGAGATTTTGTCAGTATAGATCTGGCCAGTTGGCTCCCTGTGTTCATTCTTAATACTTTCCTTTTTGTTTCACAGTTTTGATTTCCCAATACATTTTCATTCCTGACTTAGTATCTGTATTTACTTTTTAGAAGATACATCTAACACATATGAATTACCATGTTTTCTTTGATGGTAGCTTAAATGTGGCATACTGTGAAAGAATGTGGGATTCTTTTGTTAAAATGTAATAGTCAATAGTTTCACTAACCATCTTGATTTGTGTGAACTTCCTTTTATCCAGGAAAGCACAAAGAAGAAACAGAAAGCAACTGAATCACACTGAGATACCAATAATCTTTTATGGCATGAACTAATTTTGCTCTTGCAGAGAAGAAAAAAAGTTTTCCTGATATCAGCAAGTCTGCTTCACTTCACTACATGGCCCTGTTCCTGTAGAAACATCCTGCCTATCAAGTTGCAAATTAATAAAACATATCCCAAGGATATCCTGCCTCAGGCAACTTATCTAGTTCACTTTCTCTTTCTCCCTCTCCTTTCTCTCACATCCTTAGTTCCTAGCAACCATATAAACTGCTTCCCTAATGCTTGCCTTTTAAGCAGAACTTACTTTTAGTTCTACTCCATATAGGTGCTGCTCTACTCAGTAAATCCTTTCTATATTTTGGTTTCCTGAGTCTGTGCATTCTGTTTTCAGCAAAACACCTTCATAGAATGAAAGATTATTCAACTCTCAAAGCTGTTTTCTTGAATTTCACATAATGCCTGTAAATTTACCTGGAATGTGTTTAAACCAATTGGATTTTTTTGTAAAGTTATGTCCTGTGGGACTATCTACTGACTCTTTTATTTTCAGTAAAAATAGATAAATAAATAAATCTCACTTCATTCACCATCCAACTTCTGAATGAATTAAAAGTAACTATTCAGCAGATAGAAAAATAAAACATCACTTGCATTAGAGACAGATAGAAAAATAAAATATCACTTGTATTAGAGACAAACCCTAGGTTAAGAGTTGTAGCTTAGAGTGAGAGAAAATATGGGCTTGGTAAATTCTAACACTTATATTATAACTCAAAGTGGGTTCATTTGCCCAATGTGCATAGAAGGCAATGACATGACACCAGGATTTTGAAAAGAGAAACAATTTATTCCATAGTCGACCAGCAAGGAGACTGAAGGTAAGCTTTAGATCAGTCTCCCTGAGTTGAAGAGGCTTGAGATGTTTATGCAGTTTCAGGTAGCTGGGTCTAGGGGAATGGCTTAGGAAAAAGTGAGGTGACACAGGTTAAGAGGCAGGCTTAAGTGGAGCGTATACAGTTTTAAACCATGTGCAGCATGTTCAAAATCGTTACTTAGCCTGTTCACCTGTTAGGCAAAGGTGACTTTATGTTGAGCCTTCTCTTGACTGCACGTACATTAGTGGCTTGAACTGTTTAGAACTGGCTTTATCAGGTACTGCAAAGAGAAAGCAAACAGTAACTTCTCATAGTGTAGCAAGTTTCTCCTGAATAAACATGAGGAGGTGGGCGTTGTAATTTTCTGTTGGCTGTCTGAAAAGCAACCTCAAGGAGAAAAAGGAAAAGTTTCAAAAGTACAAATAAACAAAATGTTACTAACTGGTTCTGAGCAGTTTCCTTAGCCCTTTCTTAGTTTGTTAAGAAGGAAGTGGGTGACCTGAGAAAGAAAGAGTGGTGATAACATGCCCAAAGCTTCACTCATCTAGGTTTTGAAATAGGCCCTCCAGGAGAATGTTTGAATTTTGAACAAAGGCATTAAGTTAAATTTCTGTCTTCATTGATATTTTAGCTTCTATGACTGCATAAGCAAATACCATGTAATGGCTCATTTTAAACAATGGGAATTTAATGTCTAACAGTTTCGAGGTTAGGAAAAAACCCAAATCAAGGCATTATCAAGGCAATGTTTTATCCTCCTAAACTGTGGCATTCTTGAGTAGCTTCTAGCATCCGTGGTTCTTAGATTGTCATATGGCAAGACATGTGATAACACCTCTTGATCTATCCCTTCTCTTCCAGGTTCTGTGGATGCTCAGCTTTTGGCTGCTACTTCTGTGACTTTTTCTCTATTTGTCTAAGTTTCATTCTGCATATAAAATCCAGTAATAGCATTAAGACCCATCCTGATTGAGAAGGGTATGATAACTGAAACAACCTCTTCAAAAAGTCTTACGTACATTTGCTTCCTGGACCATTCACCGCTGCCACACAGAAACACAAAATTATAGTCTTAATTAAATTGGATAAGAGCATACTTTTCTGGGGTGCATTAGCCTAAACCATCACAACTAGTCTGGCTATAAAAAGCAGTGTGGATACTCAGGAAATGCAGCAGCATGGCTTGGAAGGTCTCATGGCCCTGCCAAACACCAGTTTTTCAGACAGAAGGTATAACTAACTTCAGAAGAGACATGTCATAGGCAATGCAGGCAGCCAAATACCAAAAGAATAATGATAAGAAGTACCAGAACTCTGCTTATTCCTTTTCTTCTTTAAAATTTATCAATTAAATAAGTCATTCCTCTACTTTGAGTGGTAGGGAATAAGGATTGAGCAAAAGGGTGAAACCAGGTCATGTCATGCTCTTATAATGCCTTCCTTGTGGAAGGAAATAAGTGGAGTAGGGGGAAAAGACGTGAAACACAATCTTTTCTAAACTCTAAGTATTTTACTGCTTTTTCTTTGCAAGCCTATCGGTGATTTTTATGATCACAGACCCCTTGTATGATGTGAATTATAAATATATTCCCATGTTTTCTACCATGTACCCTCCCATTTTGAGTATACTCAACTGGTAAGAAATGGACACATTACTGAGTAAACTGGTGATCCATCCATTCCCAACAGAGATCAGACTATGTTGGATGATATTTAATTCGAGAGATTTTCTCTTCCTTGGGAAGTTTAAATATAAGATGAAAAAGAACAGTGAGCAAAAATCAAACCAAGGAAACAGTAAGCAGAAGTTATGAAACAGTAGAAGTCTTTGACCAAGAAATATCCTAAGATAGACGAGCATAGAGTCATTGGCAATGATGAAAGAAATAAAGGGCACCTGGTGAGTAGCAGTAATGATACACAAAAAGGCTCTAGAACCAAGAAAATTTCCTTACAGTTTGTGATGAATTTCCATTGTCTCTAGAAAGTTTATGTAGTCTGA
The DNA here is from genome assembly GCF_023851605.1 of Tamandua tetradactyla. Classification (NCBI taxonomy): domain Eukaryota; kingdom Metazoa; phylum Chordata; class Mammalia; order Pilosa; family Myrmecophagidae; genus Tamandua; species Tamandua tetradactyla. The sequence goes on along the minus strand of NC_135335.1, from coordinate 72,188,649 downwards.
ACAAACTTCCACTTTGTCAAATGTGCAGAATATTGATTATGGTTCTATGCTAAATGGCATTTTAGTTGAAATAAGACATACCGACATTCTCGGGTATTCTTACCCCTAAGATCCTTAAGATCCCTGAAAGATCCTTCTTAAAATAAAGTTTTCCTTATTTATTTGTTCATTCAAATGTATTATTGATTTGTCTATGATAGTAATACCATACGGTATCAGTCATTTTCTTCTGAATGCACTCTATTTTCAACGATATTTCATTTAAAATATGATATGCAAATTAATTTTTTACTCTAAGCTTAAAGTTACAGGGACCATCAAATTTCTCACTCTCTTTTGTGCTTACATGAATAGAGTCTAAGAGCAAATTTGCATTTTTCACACCATGCGGTAGCATTATATTAAAATTGCAGTCACCTAGAGCTCATATATATTTTTCACATATGGTGGTTGTAAAGACTTATTTCCTTCATTTAATGTTTCTGCAATGTTTCTTTGAAACTAGCCATGATACTTTACATTTATTCCCATTACATTTCATTAAATTTGCTTTGGTTCATCTAGCACATCAAGAGTCTTTCACATCCTGATTCTGTCAACTAATATACTTTACTAATGTATCCTAAATTCGTTTCACCTTCAAATTCACTCATCAACTCATCTCTGTTCCAGAAACTGGAATAAATTTGGAATAGTGCAGGCTCTGTTAGCAAGTGTTAAGAAACCTTCTTGTAGTTTGACATCAATCTATTTATCAGGAGTTTGCACTGGGTCATTCAAGTGTAAATTTGGGTCAAACAAGTGTAAATTACATAAGTGTATGCTTATTATCATTAAAACCACATTCCTTTTTGTTTTTCACAAGATTTTCATTGGATACGCTATCAAACAGAAAACTTGTAAAAGCAAGACACATCATAATGTTTTCTTTACCTATCTGTCTGGTAAATACTGGGAGAAGGAAGACATTGTAAAATAAATAATGTTGCAAACTGAGTTGTCTTGTTGAATTGAGTTCAATTAGATAACTATCAACCCAAAAGTTCCTTAGAGAAATAAACGAGTGAATAATAGAATAAACAACTAATAGTAGCTTAAGTTCAGGCAAGGGAATGGGGAAATGGGGTTTTGCCCCAAAGCCCAATATCCTGGTTGACCCTGACAGAAATCTCTTTCTTTAGGCTAGAAATGAGCCTAGAGATAGGGGGAAAAAACAGTATTAATTAATTCTTTCCCATTCATTCTTACCAAATTCCACACCCATTTCTCAAAATTCTACAGTATTATTAGTGGAAGAGCAAGAGCTTTATAATAAGTTAGCTGAAGAATTTTTCTGAATGACTAAGGCAGAACATGTTTTGACTGTCAACCACATGCCTTCCTAGAACGAGCAAACATAAGAAACTTGGCATTTCTTATCTGTATAACCACATAGAGAAACATATGTCCAAAGACTCAAGCAGATTCAAACTTCACTTCTGTTCAGATAGACATTCTTTCTAACTTCATACCTTACTTGGCCTGTAGTGTGATACAACATCCTTTACACTGATTCTCAGCTATCAGATAATAAGTAAACAGAAAAAATGGTAATAAGGGTATGGATATGAAATGATCCATGAATTCCACCTGAAGACCAACACTGCTCTTCAGATAAACTCTGACCTTATGCTTTAACCTGAATATTTACAGAACTGCTTTTCTATTTCATGTCTTCTGTATGCAGGTTAATATGCTTTTGTGACATTTTGAAGACCCAATATTTGGTCTAACAGTTAGGGTCCTTTTCAGTGCAATAATGGAAAACCCAATTAATAATGACTTAAGAAATGATGGTACATTGTAATAACTCATTTTTTCCTCCTTGTTCTTAGACAAAGTTTAGAAATCTCAATTCTAATTCATTGAAACACTTACTATTTATCTAAACTTATAATCATATTTGAGATCAGAGATTATTGATTAAAATTGATTTAAGAATTTCTGCTCAGTTGACTTTGCATAATAACATTCAGATAAAATAGAAAAGTATTATGGTCACCTTTTCAGGATAAATGGAGCAGAGCTTTTTTATTTTCTTTTATTTTCCAAGGTCCTCAAATGACAACATGGAAATGATTCAGAACCTGTTAAATGTGTCTATAAGAACAGAACTTATTCCTAGATACTTATAAAAATGTAGGCACATCTAGGATAAATGCAAGCTTTTTAAGAATTGATTTAGCAATTTTAAATTTTCTGCCTCATGAAAATAATTAGGAATATGTTTAGCTCTTTCATATTTATCCATTTTTAAGACAGAAAACATTCACTAAAATTGCTAAGAAAAACGATCATCGCAATGCTTAAGAGGGACTTAATCTGATATAGTGCCAGAGAAATGTGGATACCTTAATAAGAATTGTAAGTATAACTTATGTTCTAGGGAAAAGAAGAATCAGTTTAGGAGAAAGTCTGGGAAAAAAACTGAATCAAAAATATGAAGACGTTTTAATAAAATTGACATATATACATCCTGAAGCCTGAAAGGAAAGTAATTTTTACAGCTCAGTGGCAATTTTCCCTGTCACTTTCAAATTAAGCCCAAATCTCTATTTTCTTGTTTTGCACAATCTCATAAACATTTTATTTTACTTATGAGCCTCAGGTAATTCTCAGTAATACTCCACAAACCTCTTCACATCTATTATACCTATTACCCTAATGGAATGATTTATTGTTTTAGTGTGTTTTCTGACTTAACACTTGGTCTATTTGACTACAAATAAATTAGTCTGGATGTGGTATTCATCACACAGGCTGAGTATTAATAACACATTTCAATACTACTTCAAGAATGGAAATGATACAGTGGAAAATTAAATTTGAATTCTAAAATGACAGGAATAAAAAAGAAAATTAAATTTAAATGACACAATGCAATGTTTATTCCAGCTTCTTTTTTTATAGTGAGTGAGAAATTTGAGCATCACAGAATAAAAATATATATTTTCAAATACTCTGTGTATTATCTACAAGCCAAATTGGAATTTGGCATAGCAATGCTGTTTCTTAATATCATTTCCAAAATGAATTCAGCATGCTATGAAGGCAAGAGGCTTCAAGGGTGAAAAGAAAATGTCTTATCAATATGGACCATTGTCAAAATTCATCTACTAATTTTATTATTAAAGTTGGCATTTTTAGTTTAATTTTCATTATTTTAGTAATATGGGAGCATCAAAGGCAAGATTTCTCAACCTCAGAACCGTTCATCTTTTGGACTGGATAGTTCTTAGTTGTTAAGTTCTATACTGTGCACTGTAAGGTGATACGTAGCATCCATGACCTCTAACACTAGATGACTGCAGCACCTATCCCAGACACCACAATTAAAACATCTCCAGATCTTGCAAAATGTCCCCTTGGAAGGAAGGGATTGCCTATGGTTGAGAGAAACTGATTTAAACTTTTCAATTTTTTAAGTTCTCAACATCTAGATTTTAGTATCAGTTGAATTTCCAAATATTCCATAATTCTTTAAAGCTGTATGCTCGTCATTTGTAAAGAGCACTGCAGCTGCAAATTTAATACAAATTGCTGTATTTTATAAGGAGAAATGTAGCTTTTAGTAAGTATAGAATGTTCTAAGGATTTTAGAATTAAATTTGAGAAAAGGAAGGGTTGAAAATTTTTAAGAATGCTGATTATAAAAAAATGACAGTAGTTTCTTAAACATAGTAAAAAGAAAATAAATTATGGAGACCATCTGGAAAGATAATTTCCATTATAGGTACCATACCTCATTTATATTTTTGGAGGGTGACAAAGTTCAAAACAAACTCAAATAGAATAGCTATTGTTTAACACCATTATAATTACAAGGAATGTATCTACATATACATTTCAAATTATAGCTGTTAATACCACAATGCCATTTTCCAGGTAGATATCAGTTTTCTGGTAAGAAGATCAAAGAGCACAGCCATCATGCAGCAAGTGCCTTTGTATTCATTGTGGTGCTGTTAGGCATCAAGAAAGAGCTAAAAATATAATACCATAAAAGCACAACACATTTTACCTCTATCAGTTTCATGCAAAACCGTGAACTATAACAAATCAAAGAAAAGTGAAGAAATTACATAGTATCATCCCAAACATGGCTAAGCAGCCAAAATCATACTTTATCACTTCAAATTCAAAATTCAAAATTTTATTTTAGTTTATTTCCTGGCTCAGTCACCAACCTGTGTGAAAAAGACATATGGAAGAGTCTTTAAAAAAAGGTCAATAGAGTGGGTGTAAAACAGTTTTCTGTAACTACACGGGTGTGCCTAATTCCTGGTACCACCTGGTAGATGGATAACAAACTGAAATTTTCTTTTTTTTGATGCATATTCATTTACCAAAAAAAAATATAAAGGGAAGATTGTTCTTATAAAGATAATTTGCATATTGTTTACTCATTCATTCTTTGTCTTTCTCTTTCTTTCTACCTGACACAGAAAATTCTTAGTAAATGTTCATTAATCCACACACTTTCCCATCTCTTCTCCCCAATAGTTACCAATACCTATATCCTTTGTTGCGTTTATATCCACTTGATGCTTTGAAATTCCATGTAGAAAGCTTTATTTATTTAAACATTTTCATTCCTTCTAGAATCTGTGCCTGCATTTCAGGATAGTTCTGTTGCCAGAACTATGGCCCCATATGTCAATCATTTAGATGGCTGTCGTTGATACTGTAGCGCTCTCTATAGAACCCCAGTTCAAGGCTGGCACTTTCAGAAAACACTCAACAGCTGGGAAGAGCTGCTGCTAATGGCTCATAGCTGCAGTCCACAGAGGGAATTACCCTCAGTCAAAGTGAAACCCTCTCCTAAGAATGTGGCTCATCTCCATTGACAGATTTATGTGGGAATACAAAGATCCACCCTTTTCTTTCAATTTGAACTACTTATGAAGCATAACCTCAGCTTCAGAGCCCCTTGAATTTGGCTGAAGTCTCAGTTACAATTTTAAAGCAGACGAACTTCTATCTCTGCTTATCCCACCTTTAAGGTACATCATTGAAGACAACTCTCAGGTAAATCTGCATACAACTCCCTGACTCAGTGGCTGCTTCAAGAGAAAAAAATAAATAAATAAATGGTGTCAGGAGTGATTCGATTCTGGAAGGATACTCTTAAAAGGGTTTGGGAGCTAGATCCCTTGCTGACCAGCTGGAATTGAGGACCCCATTAGTGGTGAGATATAGAATTTGGATATGTGCTGGCATGCGCTGGTGGTGAACTGAGAAGGGGTACTAGTGAAGGAGACATGAGAGCTAGTGAAATATCTCTAGTGCTTGAGGGATATAAAGGAAACGGTAACTCTAAGGTCACAAGAGGTGGCTGCTATTGAGTGCCATTGATTTATTGAAGATAGTTAATATTATTACCACCAATTAAAGGCAAGTTGTGAAAGCCATAGGCCTCTTAGAGGGTATATAAGGAAACTCTAGCCTTCTGTAAATAAATGTTGATGAAGTGGAGATATAGATTTAGGATTTAATCATAAGAGCTGTAAAGTTTCAGAGTAAAATGAACTCTTGGTCCTGTAGGATTACTGTGTCAAACTCAGAGCTCTAATAAAAATGGAGTGGGAACCTAAGACTTAGCATGGGAATATGTGGGTAGATGCAAGTGTTAAATAGCACTTTTGGATTTCTCTGAACCAGAGTTTCTCAATCTTGGCATTATTAGTATTTTGGTCTGGAAAATTACTGCTTGTGGGGGGGCTGTCCTGTGCATTGGTACATGGAAATATATGAAACAACATTCCTCATCTTTGCCCATTAGCTGCTAGCAGTATTCCCTCCCTCATTTATGATAGCACAAATGTCTCCAAACATTGTCAAAAGTCCCCCTAGTGGGGCTAGCCTATGGACAAAAGTTGAATATCAATATTCTATATTCTTTAGAACCTAAATATGGTCACCAGCCCCCTTATTAAATGAAACGGCCTTATTGAAGACTCAGAAGAAATCATAAGGGAAGCATGTACCTTATAAACATTGCTTGATTTCAGAATCTATATTACTGTCTTTTTCTGGTGACTAAACCCACACACTCTGACTGGGGGAGCTCCAGGCCTTCACAAAAAGAGGCAACTATTATATACAATGAAGCTGCTGGATTTGGCCAACAAACTTTCACCAGGATCCAAGAGAGGTTTTATGGGATGACATAGTATAATGGGATGATATGCTGTTTAAGGGTGGAAGGACTATAAAAAGAGTTAGGGAGAAGTTGATGAATATGGGAACATTCTGCTACAATATAGTATTTAACATTCTGACAATGTTCCTGGGAAACTGTTAATACACTGTTAGGATGCCTTTTGGAAGTTTACAATAGGGGAATGTTCCCCACTAAGTAGCAATATCATAATTCCTGAGGAAGATATTGGGGGAAGAAATCAAAAGGCTCAGAAGGATTGGCATATGGAGTGAAGATATTATAAAATTCCAGAAAATCCACCAGCCAGTTCTGTTTTATGAGTGTGCTTGGAGGACACTGCATTTACTAAAGTAATAAGGAATGCTTCTGGGAGTACAGCTCTAGCACCACAAAGGAGATGAATGATGGCTGTCCTATTCAAGCCAGCCATAATGGTATGGATGCTGTTACAGAACCAAATCTCCAGTTTGCAATGGGGATGCTAGGATCCCAAATACTAGAATCCAAGTGGCAGTACTAAATGTCAAAATCTATGTGAGCATAATTATCATGAAGATTCAGGTCAGAATGCAACCAGGAGGCTGACATATATAAAGATGATATATGTGATAAATTATATATATGATAGACATATATATATAAATGGTTGAAAGAGTATGATATTTCTAGAGACAGGAGAGATTGGAAGCCAACACCTATATTATCATATCTTTATCATATCTATATTTAATTCTTCAGTCCTTTTTCTAAAAAACCTAGATGCATCAGGATGGATGTGCTGGTTTGAAACTGTTGTGTACCCCAGGAAAGCCAAGTTATTTAATACTCATTCAATATTGCTGGGTGAGATCTTTTAAATTGTTTCCATGGGATGTGACACAACAAATTATGGGTGGTAACTTTTGATTAGATGGTTTCCATGGAGATGTATCTCCACCCATTCAAGGTGGGGTTGCTTACTGGAGCCCTTTAAGAAGGAACCATTTTGGAAAACACTTTAGAGTCAACAGAGTCCACAGAGCCAGAGACCTTCGGAGATGCAGGAGAATACTCCGTAGGAAGCCCTATGAAATGAGGCGAGAAAGCAAGCAGTTGTAGCCATGTTCCCTCTTAGCTGAGAGAGAAGCCATGAACTTCATTAGCCCTTTCTTTGGAGTTAATCTATCTTTCCCTGGATGCCTTAATTTTGACATTTTCTCAGACTTACAACTTTGAAATAGCAACTTAATAAATTCCTTTTTTAAAAGCCATTCCATTTCTGATATATTGCATTCCAGCAACTTTTGCAAACTAAAACAATGGGTGTTAGTGGGTGACTGAAAACTTAAATATTAGTCCCAAATGCAACCACTGTGTCAGATGTGGTATGTTTGCTAGAAAAATCAGCACAGCTTCAAGATATTTTGTATGTTACCATTGACTAGATGAGTGTATTCTACTCTGTCCCCATAAAGAAGACATGTCAGTAGCAGTTTACATTAAGAAGTAACACAGAGTATTATGTATTAATACACTTGCCCTAAGAATATGTTAACTCTCCTGCCACCTGTCTTAATGTAATCCAACGGACCTCGACCTTTTGAACATTTCACCAACCACCATATTGATCCATTCTGTTATTTATATCGTAGTAATATGGCCCAAAGAGAAAGAAATAGAAAGTTATTTGGAGGACTTGATAAGAGCTATGTAGTACAGGAGGTAAATATTACAAATTTCAAGGGCCTGCCATATCAGTAAAGTTTTTGTTAGGGTCAAGTAGCTGAGATAAATGAGGTCAACCACTTTCACCACTGAGAATGGAGAACAATGCAAAGTAGACCTTTTCATTTTTCTGGGAATGCATATTTCACACTTCGATCTATGAAGTAACATGGAAGAATTAGTTTCGAGTGTAGTCCAAAGAAAGAAAGGGTCAAGACTCCCTGATTCTATGCGTTATGCTGCATGATCCAGCATGTCATGTGATTCTAGAGGTATATTTGGATTTAATTTGGAATTAGTATCAAGCCTTAGTAGGATAATGATGAGGTAAACCTTTGAAAACTGGAGCAAAATCATACTAACTGTAACAGAAAACTACACATTGAAAAAGTAAATTACGTCATGCCATTGATATGAAACTTCTTATAATGAGAAGTGACTATGCAGTGAAAACTAGGTTCTGTCAGATGCAACCAATGCTAGTAGAGCCTGGCACCATAGCAATCCATGGTAAATTTAAAGTCCAAGATCAGGGATGAGGCAGGTCACAATATAGAAATGACCTGCATGAGTAGGTGGCCCATGAACCTTCTCAGTCACCACTTTTGCTCCCCAAATCTCTCCTTCCATTCACATGCATGTCACATGGGAGTATCTATTTTCATCACCTGCCAGAAGAGATAAAGCAGCCCAGATGAGCTCCAAATGGACCACCTCAAAATGTTGGAATAGATTAAAAGTCTTCATCGCATTATAGCCATAATCAGGAGTGTCCCTGAAGTAGAACAGTAAGCAAAATTATCTCTAACAAGAAGGGTTTCAGATGGTCACTTGATCATCCACTTGTGCAAAACGAAAACTGTCTAAGGTAAGAAGATATCTGGACTTGTAGGCAGTGAAAAATTGCCTCTCTTTTTTGGACATGAACATGGAAAGTAAAAAATGAAAGATGAGTGACAGAGCTTCTGGAAAAGGTGCATTTTTATGGACCTCTATGAGTGGACATGAGTATAAAAATCTTTTGGTCATGTTTAACACTCACAAGGGAGTATCCACAAGTAAACAATCAAATAGAAAGACATAGCCAGTGGAATTCAGTTACTACTGTCTTTGGCCACCCCAATGGTAAGACAATGGGACCACGAATGAGAAGCTGTGGTGGCAGAGATGGAGACAGTCTTAGTTTCCTGGTATCTAAAATAAATACCATACAATGGATTGGCTCATAGATTCAGAGGCTGGGAAGGTTGCTTCCTCTCAGGGTGGTATCTCCTAACTGTCTGAAAATATTTGGGGGTTCCTTGGCTTTTCCATCGTATGGCAATACACACAGTACATCTTCTCCTATCTCTTCTGGGTTCTGTTGACTTTCAGCATCAGGCTGTTCCCCATGTCTTCCTCATACATGTCCTGTTTCCTCTACTTATAAGAGCATAGCCATATTGAATCAAGGCTTATCCTCATTCATCTTCAAAGGTCCTATTGACAAATGAGTTCACACCCAGAGGGCCAGTAATTTGGACTGAATATGCCCTTTATGGGGAATATGACAACCCAAACAAAAAACGCACATAGGCAAAAAAATAGGAGTTTTCACTTGTCTAATTTAGCTACTGCTACTGATCCAACCTAAGTCCCCAATATGAAACTTTCATTCAAGGATAACAACCAGGAATTTGATGGTAATCTTATTAAAGTTAGCCTTCTCTACAATGGAATGAACACCAATATACCGTGGCTGGGGTAAACACATACTCTCAGAGTAGGTCATTCTTTTTTTTTTTCCTGAAGGGCCATGACCAAGATAACCTTGAAGATATTTAGAGTCTTTGATCCATTGGCCCAAAATCAAACAAAGCATTGCCTTTGAACAAAAAATCCACCTTAACATTAAAAGAGCAGTGGTAACTAGACATGAACAAGCAATCTGCTAGTGCTATTAAATTGATCCACTCAGAAGTTGCTAGCTGGATAGACTGCTGGAATAACCTCTTAAAGAGGCAGACATATGGTACACTAACTGCAACTACTAGAATAGTGGTTAAACTTATTGATACTCCCAGTGTTATCTCCAGGAAAATTTTGCTTAATAGTCCTCAAATTTGGTTCTATGATCCTAGGTTTCTAATGCATTACCCAGAAAACAGAGCTAGGAGCTTCACTGAGTTTTAAGTTACAACTTGCAATGGATTAAAGAGTAACACCCCCAAATTCATGTCAACCTGAAATCTCAGGTTATGACCTTATTTATAAGCAAAGCTTTTGCAGATGTAATTAGTTAAGAAGAGGTTATATTGGATTAAATTAAGCCCTAAATCTAAGGACTGATATCCTTATAAGAAGTTCATGTCTAAAAAAATACAAAGAGACATAGTGAAGAAGGCCATGTGGATACAGAGGCAGAAATTGAAGGGATACAGCTACAAGCCAAGGAAAGCCAAGTATTGTCTGCAACCATAAGATGTTAGGAAAAGGCAAGAAAAGATTCTCACCTAGAGCATTAAGGAGAACATGACACTGCCTAAATCTTGAGTTTGGACTTCTAGTCTACAGAATTGTGAGAGAAAACATTCTTGTTATTTTAGGCCAAATGGTTTGAAATAATTTACTATGGCAATAGGAAGGCATGACACCAAGGTGAATGGGAACTTCAGGGATGAAATCTGGGATATTCCCACCAAGAAAACTGCTAAATCAAGCAAAGTAAACAGCAGCAATTAGGGACATTAAAGGGGAAGGAGAGAGAATGAATGAATCTGTTATATTCTTAAGTTCAACTGCATTTTAAAAATTGTGGTTTCATCTCGCTAACCTCTTTTCTATTAGTGCTCCAGGAAACAAGGCTAATCAGAATTCTGGAAAAGCTCTTTCAAGATGAAGAATCCTTGATAGAAGAAAGTATGGATCTGAGTGGCAAAATTTGTGGGCGGGTGGGCCGCGGTGGCTCAGCGGGCAAAGTGCTTGCCTGCTATGCCGGAGGACCTCGGTTCGATTCCCGGCCCCAGCCCATGTAACAAAAGCGGAGAAACAGAATGCAATAAAACAAGAAAATGTTTGAGGATGTTTCCCTTTCTTCCTTCCTTCCTTCCTTCTATCCTTCCTTCCTTCTCTCTGTCTTTCCTTAAAAAAAAAAAAAAAAAAAAAAAAAAATTTGTGGACATTAATGAACGCAATGGCTTTGCATCTAGATTCCCTCTCTGGGTCTGACAAATCCACATTCATGACCCTGGGAATATAGGTTACTAATGTTTTATAGCTGCTGCTGCACTGGAAATTGTCCTCTGCCATGGGGAAGTGTCTTGTGCAAGGATAGACCCTTTCTTTTGGGGAGCCTGCTGCCAATGTTTGGCTGATGCTCGCTACAAAGGAATGCCTACTTTCCTCAATTTGGGATAACTCTGAAAGTCTACCTCAGTACCAGAGCTCCTCAGGGGTTTATCAGAGGCCTCAGCTGCAACCACATTGCAGGTGAGCACCTTACTCTGCCTTCCTTCCACCTCCCTTCTCCTCATCCCCACGGTGTGCTCAAGCATCTTCCAGATAAAGCTCTATGCACAGCTCTTCTATATCAGTTTCCAGAGAACCTAACCTGAGGCAACAGACCTAGTAGTGATTACCTGAGATGGACTGACCAGTAGACAGTAAGGTGTAAGTCTTTCTGAAATATTATGTTAAGTATAAGAATCTCCTGTGATATTGTTAATGTCTAAAATGCCTAGAGATTCTGTTGAAAATTGAAAAAGTACAAAATATAATGAATCATAGGAATAGGAGATTATGTGTTTTACAAGTGGCATACACTTCCTACATGGTCTGATTTGGAGTGCAAACCTTATATTAAGAAATAGAAAATGTAAACAATTACAACTTTTGTAGATTGATGAAAGTAAATAAGAAATCCAACTTCTAATCTTCAGAATCAAAATAGAATGCAAATAGGGGACAAATAATATGTTGATATTGTCCAGCATGCACCTACATATATATACTCAACAACATATACAGGAACACACACGTCACTATTATTGCTCCATATAATGTCCTTGTGAAATTAATTAAATGGATGTATACAATGCAATCTTTTACACTCTGGCAATCATAGTTCCTAAATAAATGTTAGTTGAATCTAAATGACCATCTGTACTTTGTATAGAGCTCTAATAATCATATATTTGTGTGTGAATAAGAAAGATTTAATCTACATCCTTAGTTAAAGTCAGTGAAAGGATTTGAGATCTTAAGCCCTCAGATAAGGATAATCAAAGCGATCTTTTAAAATTTACCTAATTTTCTAATCCTGGAAATATCAACCACTGAATACAAATTGAGACTGCCTTGGCTCACAAATCCTTCAGGTACAAATTAGACAGTTCATTATTTCCCCAATATAATTAAATTAAGTTAGACTGATTTTATGGTAAATATGCACATTAATAAATTATATTTAGATTTTTGCATGATCTCCTGGTGCCCTCTACACACTTACTGCATCATTTTTTTTAACTGTATCATTTTTAAGGCTGTTTATAACAACTGTTTTATTTTCTCCTCTCTTCCACTGATCTGTGAGCCTGTTGATGTCATTGTATCCTCATGCTGTAATGTATTTTGCCATATATTATGTGTTCTGCTCTGAACTCATAAATAATTAAATATATCGGAAATAGTTTTGTCATTCCAGCATGGTATTAGGCAATTACGTGGGTTATCCAAGTAAGTTAGGAGAAATCTAAGGCTGTGTTTCACGGCCTTGAAAGGCTCAGGAAAGGGTTCTTATCCTACTTTCTCTAAAGTTTTCTCTTGTTCTTCTCTCAGAAGTTGCTGCCTGGCTTTTATTTTATTTTATTTTGTTTTTTGATATGGGCAGTCACCGGGAATCGAACCCGGGTCTCTGGTATGGCAGGGGAGAATTCTGCTACTGAGCCACCAATGCACTGCCTGGTGCTGACTGATTTTTATTAACTTTCTATTTGCTAACTTCTTAGTGGTGCAACCTGGAACCCAAATTTCACAAAGTCACTCACCCACACATTCCAGTTTTGTTTTTACTAATGAGATGTAGACAAGAAATTTGGAAGTTGAAAGAAAATCATAAGCAACTATTCATCAGAAGCTGTGAACAGACCCAAAGATATTGCCTACAAAAGAATTGGGTGTTGACCAGTAGTTCCATGCTGCCATCAACAAAATCACCTATTTCAATATGGCAGGAGCTGAAATCTTCAATGGCCCCTTCGCTGCAATGCCTGTACTTCTGTATTTCCTTACAGCCAGCAGAGGCCTCCCTGATCTTTACCCTTACAACCAGACTAACATGAATTTCATTCCTTACTGCCCCAGATACCTAAAGTGGTTTCTGTTTCCCTGGCCAAATCTGACTCCTGTATGGGGTATTGGGAGAAAGACACAGGTTCATGCAGAGGTGCTTGAAATTTGAAAGAGTTACTTTTAAACCTCAAGATTTAAAAATACAAAAAATTTTTACAAAACCTCAACTCAGTTTTTTGAGAGTAGGTAGAGAGAAAATTTATAAGGCAAAAGGAGCAAATCATATTGGAAAAAAGATATTTAATGCTTTGAATAACTATAAATTGGTTAGAGGTAGTAATATCTCTCTTTCCTCAACTATTCTGAAAAGCAATTGCACTTTCCATTTAAAATATCTATGATTTGTAAAAGACTACTGAGAAATGTGCAAGAAGCCATTCATCATAAATATGCTAAATGAAAACCAATACTTAGTTGCATGGAAATTAGTTTACTTGTAAATAAATTTTTAAATGATGTTTCTAAAGTAATATTCACATGTATATTATAATGTGAAAGTTAAAAAATTATAAAACTTGGGTTTCTGGGATATGGCAGACTAGGATAGACTGCATTCATCTCTGCTCCGTGGAGCAACTAGAGATGTGACAGAAAATAACCAGGATAGCAATTGCAGAGTGCAAGTGACTAGAAAGGGTCTTCTACACTATATAGGGAGGTTCTGGATTGAAAAGGAAAGAAATTGGAGCAGAGAGAATTGGGTGAGTGTGCTTGGTAATGACATGCTACTTGGGTTAAGTGGCAGAGTGCAGGAAAGAGCCAGTTCTGATGGAGTGGGCCAGCCTCTGCAGCTCACTTGGGAGATATGAAGAACACAAATGTAAGAATCATTAGTGAACCAGAAAGAGAAGAGAAAAGGACTAGGAAGATTAGTTGAGGAGATATTGAGGGGAAACTTCCCAACAATTATAAAAGATATAAATATATAATAAAAGAAGACTAATGAAAACCAAATAGAATAGCTCCAAATAGTCCCAACCTACGACACATACTAATCAGTCTCTCAAATGCTGAAGAGAAGTAGGAAGTTCTGAAAGCAGCAAAAGTCAAGCAATTCACATAAGACTACATACAAGGGAAGCTACATAAGACTAAGGTCAAACTACTCAACAGGCACCATTGAGGCAAGAAGCAGTGGTATGAAATATTTAGTACACTGAAAGAAGAAGACTTCCAACCAATAATTATTTATCCAGAGAAGTTTTCCTTAAAAATGAGGGACAGATTAAATTTTTCACAGACAAAGAAATGATGAAATTTTTAATTAGAGACTTTCCCTCCCTAGAAGAAATACTAAAGGAAATCTTGTCAGTTGGGAAAAAAATACAGGAGAAGGAGGTCTGGAGGAGGGCCCTGAATTGAAGAATATGAGTGAGGATAATGTAAGGATGAAAAGAAAAAAGGTGGAAAAGGACTGATGTGACACAAAAAACGACAATAACAGCAGCAGCAAAGGATAAGATGGTAGATTCAAGTAATGCCTTTACAATAATAAATTTGAATGTTAATGGTCTAAACTCACCAATTAAAAGATAAAGATTGCAGAATGGATTAAAACATAATCCATCTATATGCTGCTTACAAGAGACTCAGACCTAAAGATATAAATAAATTGCAAATGAAAGAAATACAAAAGATATTACATGGAAGCTGCAACCAAAAGAAAGCAGGAATAGCTATATTAATATCAGACAAAATAGATCTTGTCTCCAATCAAGGAGCTCCAAAGCATATGAGGGAAACACTGGCAAAATTGAAGGGAGCAATAGCTGTTTCAACAATAATAATGGGAGACTTCAACACACAACTCTCCTCTATAGACAGAACAACCAGAGAGAGCATCTTTCTCAGAGAGGACCTAAATGTAAGAGGCAGTACCATAAAACTTATTGAAAAAAATATAGGTAAACATCTTAAAGACCTATTAATAGGAGGTAGTTTTTGAAATTCACATCCAAAGCACAAGAAACAAAAGAAAAAATAGACACATGGGAACTCCTCAAAATCAAAGTCTTCTTTGCCTCAAAGAGCTTTGTCAAAAAAGTGAAGAGTCAGCCAACTCAATGGGAGAAATATAATTGGAAATCATCTATCAGATAAGGGTTTGATACCCAGTATACATAAAGAAATCATATAATGCAACAGAAACAACTACAAGAAAAAAAAAAGCACAGTTATAAAATGGGCAAAATGCATTTTTCTGAAGAACAAATATTAAAAAGCACATGTAAATATCCTCATTTTCATTAGTCAAAACAGAAATTTAGTTCAGATCAAAACCGCAATGAGATATCACCTCACACCTATAAGAATGGCTGATATTAAACAAACAGGAAACTATAAATATAAGAGAGAATGTGGAGAAATTGGAAAATCTGTGCACTGCTGATGGGAATGTATAATAGTAGAGCCGCTGTGAAGATAGTTTGGCCTTTCCTCAGAAAACTAAATATTGATTTGTCCTATAATCTGGCAATACCACTACTCTGTACATCACCAGAAGAGCAGAAAGCAGTGACATGAATAGATATATCCACACTGATGTTCATAGCAGCATTGTTCACAATTGCCAAAAGATGTAAATAATCCAACTGCCCATCAAAAGACAAGTGGATAAGTAAAATGTGGAATATACATGCGATGGAATATTATGCAGAGTAAGAGGTCCTGAAGCAAATGACAACATAGATGAACCTTGAGAACATAATGCTGAATGAAATAAGCCAGGCACGAAAGGATAGATACTGTGTGTTTTCACTAATATGACTATGTAAAAGTAAAATCAGAGCCTTGTAATGAGGAACATAGGGGATCTAGAGATATACAGAAGCTAGAAATAAGTGAACAGTTTCCTAATGAGGTTGAACTTAAATGTATGGGAATGAATAGAAGTGATGGTAGTTCACTAGTGGGTTAGATCTAATATTGAAGGTGATATAATTGAAATGGGTTGTATAGAGTCCTGATTCTCATGGATTAACACTACAGATATAAAGAAGATTTTTCATGAACCATTTCAAAGGTATGAATCTTGTGTAAAGAGAAAAAACTAGAGAGGTATTGGGAGAAAATTACTATTGCATGCTGTGGCCTTTATTTAACAGGAAGGCATCAACAGAACCACAGCAAAACTAGGAAAATAATTGGTGGGGAGAGGGACAAGAGTTAATGGAGTTTTGAATTTCTTAGTTGGAGAGGGTGTCTTTAACAGTTATTTTTCTCTCTGGAGCAATGAAAAATATCTAAAATTGAGTGATGGTGACTGTACAACTAAGTGAGGATACTGTGAGACCTGGATTGTTTATATTGTACATTATCCATGATGCCAAATGGATGGAGGTGGTCAATGGGTACAATGAACGAGAAGTAGAAAGGTCAGCTTTGGTGTATACCTATGATGGAATATTGTGTGGCCACAGAAAGGAATGAAGTCATGAGGTAAACAAAGGGTGAATGAACCTTGATGATATTATGCTGTGCAAAACAAGTCAGAAATAAAAGAGAAAATATGGTATGTTCTCTTTTAGAGAATATTTATAAGAAAATTGGGGCCTACATTCTATGTGCTTATAGCTGTCAAATTTATTCCTGAGCTTTAAATTCGATTTCTAGATTCTGTGATGCTATGCTATATATCTAGGATTTAGTATTTCCCTGGAACTTTGGGTACCTGTTTGACACTTAATATTAAAAGTTGGAGTTCTATAGCTCTGAATGTCAGCATTGCTACACACAACTGTCAAAAGAACCTGAAAAACAGATCAGGCTTCAATTAGTGGTAAGAATGAAAGATCTGGTTGGCTATAAGGTAAAATAGAATACGTGGTAAAGGATGACAGTGTCTGTGTTTTAGAATTTCACCTACTGTATGAGATCAAAGAAATAGGGTTTGCCTTTGTTCAGTATCTAAATTTTATGTAGCACATAATATAACAACTTATCTGAATAGTTCATTTAAACAACTTAAACACATGAGCACAGAATGGAAACAAGGGATTGTAATTATGCATAGCTTAATGTAATACCTGAATGCATCCAAGTGTGTGTGGGTCAGATAAATAAAAAAGTATTGACAAACTTTCTTGAAGGACTCGAGAAAAATTATGGAACTATTAAACTTTCCCACCTGGGAAACCTCTGATACTCTCTCAAACACTAGAGAGTCCCAAGTTACTAGGTCAAGCCTCTGATCTTGAGCCTTGCTCCTATATTTCTCTAGCAGAAAAGCTAAGCCTACCTATAATTATGCCTAAGAGTTACTTCCAGAGAACCTCTTTTGTTTTCCAAATGTGGCCTCTCTCTCCCTAAGCCCAACTCTGCAAGTAAATTCACCAATCTTGTACATGGGACTTGATGGTTATGAGTCTCCCTGGTAGACTCCATGGTATCATGGGAACAGACTTGCAGAGATGAACCTTGGCTTGCACAATGGGATCAGCAATGCCTTTCTCACCAAAAGGAAGGAAAGAAATGTAACAATGTATTTATCAATGGCTAAGAGAGTTCAATAGAGATGAGAGGATCTTCTGGAGGATATTCTATGCAATCTTCAGCTAGATATTGCTAATCGCCATGGTTTGCCAAACCCCAAACAGCATCATTCCAGCTAACCCTAAAGAACACCCAGGGCTCCTTCTAATGTTGCATGCATAAAGTTTACTTTTCAGAAACCTAAAACCTTCAGATGGGTCCTAAGCCAGATATGTCTTGAAATCCAGAAGTGCCAGTTTCTGCAAGAACATCAGTCAGTTCCATCCCCCATCCCATATTGTTCCAACATGAAAAAAGATTAGAATGGGCATAACCCAAATATCCCTAAAGACTGGGAGAAGGAGAAAAGGAGAAGGAGTAGTTATACCAACGAAGTTAGCATTTAACAAATGAGTATGGCTACTGAATTATTATACTGATAATTCTTTTTAGGCTCCAGTGTCTTGGCACAGCTAGAAGGAAAGACCTGAAATTGTGGAACTATAACACACATCAAACTCTGAAATCTGTTCTCTAACTACTTGTTATAATGTACTTTGAATTTAATTGCTTTTGTATATATGCTATATTTCACAATAAAAAAATATTTGAAAGTATATAAAGCTTTCATTAATGAAGGTGAAATAAAAATGAAAAGATTCTTTTAAAAATTATTTTTTTAAAAGTGAGTAAATATTTTTTAAAACTGGAATTTAATATGAGACTAAAATTTATCCTTGACTATATGTGATTATATATGTGATTTTATACACATTGATATTTTCTCGATTAACATCAAATAAGTTTGACAATGAAGGGGAAGAGTACAAGCTCATGCAGGTTCACAACTCAGTCTTGAATTAAGTCTATTAAAACTGTCTATTTGCAATTCTTATATCATCAATAACAACTAAAACCCAGAAAACTTTCAAATGCTAAATACTGAATTTTATTTTAAAATTTTATATTCTTCTTGGCAGCAATTTTCTGTGAAGTAGAAACCATCTGCAGAAAATGAGTCATTTTATATATTTTATTTGGGATTTTCGGAATGCATTTTTTTATATAACTAACATTTATGTATTAAAACTATATTGTCAGGTGTTGTGTTATTTCTAATCATATTTGTATGACCACTGCTTTGACAGTGGTGTCATGAAATAACTTTTTGTAGAAAAGAGAAATTTACATTTCAGCTATTTTATCATTATAATTCTTGAACTAGATATGGTTGGTTGCTGAAACTGTTGAAATAAAACAAATTATGAATTTTGTCATAAATATTTATAATATTTTTTATCTGTTTCCATACCGCAAAAATGATATTGATCAATAGAAATCTTATATTTATAGATTTTTTGAAAAAAAATCTACTAAACATTGTCTTGCGCTTGCTACCGACAAAAATTCAGCTTCCTCTTTCATTTTCTCTTTCTTCAGCAGAGGGAACAAGTTACATTAGGTTTCAGGTAGTTAGTTCTGAATCATAAAAATAAATATGTTTGGTTTTAGTAGGAAAACCTCTAAAAGTTTTAGAAGGAATATCACTGAAATATTTTATTTAGAGTAAAACTCAATCAATTCATTACAGTTCATTTTATATTTAAATTTAGATAATGAATGAACTGTACTTAGATATAAACTATACGACAAATGGATTGATTGGATCTTTTAAATAGCACAAAAATGAACAACCAGAAGATTTATCTAACTAACATGGACTCATACTTCTCCAAAAGAGTAGAAAGAAAAAATAGAATAGCAGGTCAACCTCATAGTGAACATACGATGGTGTTCTACTATCGAGACAACCTTTTGTAGTTTAACTGTCCAAGCACAATTCAGTGTTTTCAGAATGAAAATCTTTCTATGCCCTCACCCATCAATTTTCAAAAAGATTACAGAGATCCCACCCATAGAGATAAGGGAAGGCACCTATGAGAAACAGACAAACATCTGCAAAGGAAACCCATGGCAGCTACCCAGCCCATTCGAATCAGTAAGAACTTGAAGAGGGCTAAAAGCATGGGCAGAAATTCTTTTGACTTTTCTTAAAATGAGAAATTGATGGGAAAAAGAAAAAGTTTTTTCTTCTTTTCTCTGTTTGGAAACATTTAAACAACACTGGAAACATGTATGTCTTGAAGATTTGATGGGAACACATGAAAAATCTGAGTCTTGTTTTATTTTTTTTGAGGATAATGTCAGCTTTTCAAATCCTACCACACAACTGGTTTTGAAACAGCTACCTATTAACCTACTTTTTCCATTGAAATAGACCCTCCCTTACTGGTTTTCAGAATTTTCTGTTTCCTTTATTTGAGCTCCCACCTCTTCAAGTTTATTCAAAATAAGCTTGACTCACAGCAAGATAAGTTACTGTTTCCTCTGCCATTGCAGTTCTGGCTAAAGCTGCAGAACAAGTCTCAACAGTTTCAAGCACTAGAGAATGCAGTCAGGAGAATCCCCTGCAAAAAGGCACCCTTGCCTAAATATAATAGTAAAAATCAAATACACTGATTATGCTAAACCAGCATTTTTGAGCATACAATGCATGAAGTGCCATGATTTGAAACTGTGCCTACTCTACTTTAGTCTACCCCTTAACCCATGTCATCTCACCCTATCCTTAGCCAATTCCTTAAGACCACCTTTCCCAAATGGTAGAAAACTCCAAGGTTCTGCTAGGAGATCTAAGGTTTATTCTCTGTCTATTCACTAAGCTGCTTGCAATAAACTTTCTTTCCTGAAAATCCTAGTGTCATGGCATTGACTTCTGTGCACAATTAGGCAGAGTCTGCTTTGAACGGTAACTGTTTGCATTTTATACTGTTTTGGTAATTTATATATTCTGAGACTTTGTAGTCAATTGTCATGCATTTAAGAAGAGTTGAGAAAAATATTGTACTATAATTAGTTTCCTCATTGCAGTTATGTGCATACCCCTTTGTTTGATTAAATTAACTAGTAGTTTTCCCACTTAATTGGTTTCTTTCACAGAACTAGCTATTGGATTGTTCAATGATTTTGTTTGCATATCCTAATTGTTAATATGCTCTTACCTTATCTTTCTTTCTTTTTCTTTCCATTGGCTTATTTCACTTTTTTCCTAAGTTCTTGAGCTTGGTGCCTCATTTAATTACTTAAATTTGTTACATGAGTACTTGGGAATTGACACTGAATTTTGAGCTTTACCCCTTTCTCTGGAATTTGTTCCTTATGGACTGGATTTAACTTGCAGGATTCATCTTATTTTCCAAGGCTAGTCTCAATTCTTCCAGTAATACATATTTCTATAAGGGGGTTCCTAGAAGGAGGGCTTGATGATAACATTTTACTACTTTACCTTCATTTCTTATGTACATTATTGGCTATCATTTTTTCAGAGTCATAAGCTTTACCATGAGCTGACTGGATTTTGCAACTTATGCAAGGAGAGCTGTAATCAGCAACTAATGCAGATATTTGCTGTACTGATATTCGTCATATTTGATGAATTCTCACATCCAATGAGTTAAATATTTCCACACTACAATGAAGATTTATAGAAATTGTAAAATTTGAATTCAAAGATGGGTTTCAACACAAAGTAGGCACAAACCTCTGTTTTATTTAAGTAGTTTAAGAGGTCCTGATAGGGTATATCATCCCCCAATGCCCCAAGTTCCCCAGATACTGTTTGTGGTAGTGAAGAGTCAAAAGTTTCCTCATTTCTTCTTAGGAAAAGCAGATCATACTGAATTTGGAGAATCAAAACTGACTTTGTGGTAAGAAAAAGCTAAAGAGGATGCAGATGGCAACAAATGAGCCTACATATAAGCTAGCATCTTCTTCCTCATGGGTATAAAACTTGTAAAATTTCTAAATACCAAGGGGCTATGTTGGGAATCCAGATGAGATAAGGTAAGGATGGACATTTGAGAAGAATCAGAATATTTTGCTACAGAAGTTAAGCCATCAATTATTTGGCTATTTATCCAAAGGTAGGTTAATCAATGAGAAGTATATGTAAATTAGCAGAAACCGATATATGATTAATAGGCAAAACTTCAGTTATTTTTATCAAAATATTATTATTTTTATAAACATAATTGATATTATATAAATCCTAGATGGTGTTTGGAGTTTGATTTTTGCGTGTGTGGGTGAGGGTATTGTTGTTTGATGGAAAAGGTGATGACGTTGACTGTGAGTACTGACAAGAAAACATGTATTTGGTTTTGGTATCTGGACTGTGAAGGTATGAGTTTGTGGGCATTTGAGATCATGATTCTGGTCCATAAAGAAAGCTCTGTAAGGAAAAGCTGGCAACTAACTATATTTGCATTGAATTGTTAACAAGGGTCTATATAATAACTTCACTTGCAAAGGAAATCCATATTTTAAATAAATACCAGGATGCCTTATTTTATTTGCATAGAAAAAAGAACTTTCTCAGCAGTTTATGTAATTAGGGATTTTGAATACAGACACAATTCTCTCTTTCTTTTTCTTTTTTTTTCAATTTACTTTTATTAATATACATACAAATAATGACAGTTACTGAATGACTGCCAACTTAATTTGCTTAAGATAGCATAATAATATTCTTCTCTGCTAGAAAGATGTAGGCTTTGATGACATGCCTTGTTTGCAAATGAAAACTCAGAAGAAATTTATTGGCGCATTTAGGAAATAATATTTACAAATATAAATTTTGCATGGTAGGAAATTTTGTCCAGATTCCAACAGTGTGTTTGCCATAGAGATATCTGTATTCTATGTATGCATAACATTTTTCTCCCCTATGTGACTATTCTGTAGTCATTCTTTGAGCATTTTTTGCCATCATATTATACCCCTATTTATGTAAAGAAAAAAAGCAATCTTGCATATGTGCATGTACATACTTTGACACTATATAAACATAAATAAAATTCAACACAGAGAGTCAACATCACCTTTCTAAAAAAAGTATACATGTTTGTCAATATAAAAGGATATTCATGCTAGAAAAGCACATACAGGTAATTTAGACCAAGATTAGGAAGACTCCTTTGGTCAGAGAATAAATCTAATAGTCTCAGAGGACCACAAATAGTTACTATTGTATATTCTTCCTCTTTTTAAAAAAATTATTAAATATATCTATTTATATGCATGTATATGCATAGATTAGTTTAAAATCCATAAAAAAGTGGTAGGTTGCCTACCAATAACTGAATCTTCATGCTACATATATGAAAAGTAAAACACAACAATTGATTTCACCAAGAAAGCAAACAATACTTTAGCGCGGCTAGATTCAGAATGCTGAACTTACATGTATGATTCACGGTGCTGTGCGGTTTCTCAGAGAACATACCTGTCATTCTTAAGAAGGGATCCTTGGAAAATGAATATTCACAATGTAACAGACTCCACAAGGCAGAATTTTCTCAGAGCAACAGCTAAATCTCAGTTGGTTTTTTTTTTTTTTTTTTTTATTAATTAAAAAAAGAATTAACAAAACAATTAGAAATCATTCCAATCTACATGTACAATCAGTAATTCTTAATAACATCACATAGTTGCATATTCATCATTTCTTAGTACATTTGCATCGATTTAGAAAAAGAAATAAAAAGACAACAGAATAAGAATTAAAACAATAATAGAAAGAAAAAAAAAACAAAAAAAAACAAAAACAAAAAACCTATACCTCACATGCAGCTTCATTCAGTGTTTTAACATAATTGCATTACAATTGGGTAGTATTGTGCTGTCCATTTCTGAGTTTTTATATCCAGTCCCGTTGTACAGTCTGTATCCCTTCATCTCCAATTATCCCTTTTCTTTTTTTTTTTTTTTTTAATTAACGGAAAAAAAGAAATTAACCCAACATTTAGAGATCATACCATTCTACACATGCAATCATTAATTCTTAACATCATCACATAGATGCATGATCATCATTTCTTAGTACATTTGCATTGGTTTAGAAGAACTAGCAACATAACCGAAAAAGATATAGAATGTTAATATAGAGAAAAAAATAAAAGTAATAATAGTAAAATCAAAACAAAACAAAACAAAAACCTATAGCTCAGATGCAGCTTCATTCAGTGTTTTAACATGATTACTTTACAATTAGGTATTATTGTGCTGTCCATTTTTGAGTTTTTGTATCTAGTCCTGTTGCACAGTCTGTATCCCTTCAGCTTCAATTACTCATTGTCTTACCCTGTTTCTAACTCCTGCTGAACTCTGTTACCAATGACATATTTCAAGTTTATTCTCGAATGTCCGTTCACATCAGTGGGACCATACAGTATTTGTCCTTTAGTTTTTGACTGGATTCACTCAGCATAATATTCTCTAGGTCCATCCATGTTATTACATGGTTCATAAGTTTATCTTGTCTTAAAGCTGCATAATATTCCATCGTATGTATATACCACAGTTTGTTTAGCCACTCTTCTGTTGATGGAGATTTTGGCTGTTTCCATCTCTTTGCAATTGTAAATAATGCTGCTATAAACATTGGTGTGCAAATGTCCGTTTGTGTCTTTGCCCTTAAGTCCTTTGAGTAGATACCTAGCAATGGTATTGCTGGGTCGTATGGCAATTCTATATTCAGCTTTTTGAGGAACCGCCAAACTGCCTTCCACAGTGGTTGCACCCTTTGACATTCCCACCAACAGTGGATAAGTGTGCCTCTTTCTCCGCATCCTTTCCAGCACTTGTCATTTTCTGTTTTGTTGATAATGGCCATTCTGGTGGGTGTGAGATGATATCTCATTGTGGTTTTGATTTGCATTTCTCTAATGGCCAGGGACATTGAGCATCTCTTCATGTGCCTCTTGGCCATCCGTATTTCCTCTTCTGAGAGGTGTCTGTTCAAGTCTTTTTCCCATTTTGTAATTGGGTTGGCTGTCTTTTTGTTGTTGAGATGAACAATCTCTTTATAAATTCTGGATACTAGACCTTTATCTGATATATCATTTCCAAATATCGTCTCCCATTGTGAAGGCTGTCTTTCTACTTTCTTGATGAAGTTCTTTGATGCACAAAAGTGTTTAATTTTGAGGAGTTCCCATTTATTTATTTCCTTCTTCAGTGCTCTTGCTTTAGGTTTAAGGTCCATAAAACCGCCTCCAGTTGTAAGATCCATAAGATATCTCCCAACATTTTCCTCTAACTGTTTTATGGTCTTAGACCTAATGTTTAGATCTTTGATCCATTTTGAGTTAACTTTTGTATAGGGTGTGAGAGATGGGTCTTCTTTCATTCTTTTGCATATGGATATCCAGTTCTCTAGGCACCATTTATTGAAGAGACTGCTCTGTCCCAGGTGAGTTGGCTTGACTGCCTTATCAAAGATCAAATGTCCATAGATGAGAGGGTCTATATCTGAGCACTCTATTCGATTCCATTGGTCGATATATCTATCTTTATGCCAATACCATGCTGTTTTGACCACTGTGGCTTCATAATATGCCTTAAAGTCAGGCAGCGCGAGACCTCCAGCTTCGTTTTTTTTCCTCAAGATGTTTTTAGCAATTCGGGGCACCCTGCCCTTCCAGATAAATTTGCTTATTGGTTTTTCTATTTCTGAAAAATAAGTTGTTGGGATTTTGATTGGTATTGCATTGAATCTGTAAATCAATTTAGGTAGGATTGACATCTTAACTATATTTAGTCTTCCAATCCATGAACACGGTATGCCCTTCCATCTATTTAGGTCTTCTGTGATTTCTTTTAGCAGTTTTTTGTAGTTTTCTTTATATAGGTTTTTTGTCTCTTTAGTTAAATTTATTCCTAGGTATTTTATTCTTTTAGTTGCAATTGTAAATGGGATTCATTTCTTGATTTCCCCCTCAGCTTGTTCATTACTAGTGTATAGAAATGCTACAGATTTTTGAATGTTGATCTTGTAACCTGCTACTTTGCTGTACTCATTTATTAGCTCTAGTAGTTTTGTTGTGGATTTTTCCGGGTTTTCGACGTATAGTATCATATCGTCTGCAAACAGTGATAGTTTTACTTCTTCCTTTCCAATTTTGATGCCTTGTATTTCTTTTTCTTGTCTAATTGCTCTGGCTAGAACCTCCAACACAATGTTGAATAATAGTGGTGAAAGTGGGCATCCTTGTCTTGTTCCTGATCTTAGGGGGAAAGTTTTCAATTTTTCCCCATTGAGGATGATATTAGCTGTGGGTTCTTCATATATTCCCTCTATCATTTTAAGGAAGTTCCCTTGTATTCCTATCTTTTGAAGTGTTTTCAACAGGAAAGGATGTTGAATCTTGTCGAATGCCTTCTCTGCATCAATTGAGATGATCATGTGATTTTTCTGCTTTGATTTGTTGATATGGTGTATTACATTAATTGATTTTCTTATGTTGAACCATCCTTGCATACCTGGGATGAATCCTACTTGGTCATGATGTATAATTCTTTTAATGTGTTGTTGGATACGATTTGCTAGAATTTTATTGAGGATTTTTGCATCTGTATTCATGAGAGAGATTGGTCTGTAGTTTTCTTTTTTTGTAATATCTTTGCCTGGTTTTGGTATGAGGGTGATGTTGGCTTCATAGAATGAATTAGGTAGTTTTCCCTCCACTTCGATTTTTTTGAAGAGTTTGAGGAGAATTGGTACTAATTCTTTCTGGAACGTTTGGTAGAATTCACATGTGAAGCCATCTGGTCCTGGACTTTTCTTTTTAGGAAGCTTTTGAATGACTAATTCAATTTCTTTACTTGTGATTGGTTTGTTGAGGTCATCTATGTCTTCTTGAGTCAAAGTTGGTTGTTCATGTCTTTCCAGGAACCCATCCATTTCCTCTAAATTGTTGTATTTATTAGCGTAAAGTTGTTCATAGTATCCTGTTATTACCTCCTTTATTTCTGTGAGGTCAGTAGTTATGTCTCCTCTTCCATTTCTGATCTTATTTATTTGCATCCTCTCTCTTCTTCTTTTTGTCAATCTTGCTAAGGGCCCATCAATCTTATTGATTTTCTCATAGAACCAACTTCTGGCCTTATTGATTTTCTCTATTGTTTTCATGTTTTCAATTTCATTTATTTGTGCTCTAATCTTTGTTATTTCTTTCCTTTTGCTTGCTTTGGGGTTAGCTTGCTGTTCTTTCTCCAGTTCTTCCAAATGGATAGTTAATTCCTGAATTTTTGCCTTTTCTTCTTTTCTGATATAGGCATTTAGAGCAATAAATTTCCCTCTTAGCACTGCCTTTGCTGCATCCCATAAGTTTTGATATGTTGTGTTTTCATTTTCATTCGCCTCGAGGTATTTGCTAATTTCTCTTGCAATTTCTTCTTTGACCCAGTCGTTGTTTAGGAGTGTGTTGTTGAGCCTCCACGTATTTGTGAATTTTCTGGCACTCTGCCTATTATTGATTTCCAACATCATTCCTTTATGGTCCGAGAAAGTGTTGTGTAAGATTTCAATCTTTTTAAATTTGTTAAGACTTGCTTTGTGACCCAGCATATGGTCTATCTTTGAGAATGATCCATGAGCACTTGAGAAAAAGGTGTATCCTGCTGTTGTGGGATGTAATGTCCTATAAATGTCTATTAAGTCTAGTTCATTTATAGTAATATTCAGATTCTCTATTTCTTTGTTGATCCTCTGTCTAGATGTTCTGTCCCTTGATGAGAGTGGTGAGTTGAAGTCTCCAACTATTATGGTATATGAGTCTATTTCCCTTTTCAGTGTTTGCAGTATATTCCTCACGTATTTTGGGGCATTCTGATTCGGTGCGTAAATATTTATGATTGTTATGTCTTCTTGTTTAATTGTTCCTTTTATTAGTATATAGTGTCCTTCTTTGTCTCTTTTAACTGTTTTACATTTGAAGTCTAATTTGTTGGATATTAGTATAGCCACTCCTGCTCTTTTCTGGTTGTTATTTGCATGAAATATCTTTTCCCAACCTTTCACTTTCAACCTATGTTTATCTTTGGGTCTAAGATGTGTTTCCTGTAGGCAGCATATAGAAGGATCCTGTTTTTTAATCCATTCTGCCAATCTATGTCTTTTGATTGGGGAATTCAGTCCATTGACATTTAGTGTTATTACTGTTTGGATAATATTTTCCTCCAACATTTTGCCTTTTGTATTATATATATCATATCTGATTTTCCTTCTTTCTACACTCTTTTCCATATCTCTCTCTTCTGTCTTTTTGTATCTGGCTCTAGTGCTCCCTTTAGTATTTCTTGCAGAGCTGGTCTCTTGGTCACAAATTCTTTCAGGGACTTTTTGTCTGAGAATGTTTTAATTTCTCCCTCATTTTTGAAGGATAATTTTGCTGGATATAGGAGTCTTGGTTGGCAGTTTTTCTCTTTTAGTATTTTAAATATATCATCCCACTGTCTTCTAGCTTCCATGGTTTCTGCTGAGAAATCTACACAAAGTCTTATTGGGTTTCCCTTGTATGTAATGGATTGTTTTTCTCTTGCTGCTTTCAAGATCTTCTCTTTCTCTTTGACCTCTGACATTCTAACTAGTAAGTGTCTTGGAGAACGCCTATTTGGGTCTAATCTCTTTGGGGTGCGCTGCACTTCTTGGATCTGTAATTTTAGGTCTTTCATAAGAGTTGGGAAATTTTCAGTGATAATTTCTTCCATTAGTTTTTCTCCTCCTTTTCCCTTCTCTTCTCCTTCTGGGACACCCACAACACGTATATTTGTGCGGTTCATATTGTCCTTGAGTTCCCTGATACCCTGTTCAAATTTTTCCATTCTTTTCCCTATAGTTTCTGTTTCTTTTTGGAATTCAGATGTTCCATCCTCCAAATCACTAATTCTATCTTCTGTCTCTTTAAATCTATCATTGTAGCTATCCATTATTTTTTCTATGTTTGCTACTTTATCCTTCACTTCCATAAGTTCTGCGATTTGTTTTTTCAGTTTTTCTATTTCTTCTTTATGTTCAGCCCATGTCCTCTTCATGTCCTCCCTCAATTTATCGATTTCATTTTTGAAGAGGTTTTCCATTTCTGTTCGTATATTCAGGATTAGTTGTCTCAGCTCTTGTGTCTCATTTGAGCTATTGGTTTGTTCCTTTGACTGAGCCATATTCTCAATCTTTTGAGCGTGGACAGTTATCTTCTGCTGCTGGCGTCTGGGCATTTATTCAGATTTCTCTTGGTGTTGGACCGAGTAAGGTTGTAATATTTTTCTGTGAAATCTCTGGGTTCTGTTTTTCTTATCCTGCCCAGTAGGTGGCGCTCGTGGCACACGTTTGTCTGCGGGTCCCTCCAGTAAAAGGTGCTGTGGGACCTTTAACTTTGGAAAACTCTCGCCGTCCTGGGGGTTCGCTAGCCGAAGCGGCTTGAGCCGGCCCGGGGTCCGAACGCAGGGAGGGTTGCTGGTCGCCGCAGCCAGGGAAAGAGCCCGTCCGAATTTCCTAGTCGGCCCTGGGCAACAAGCGTGGCAGGAGGGCACCAGCGGCAGCGGCCCGCCCGAGAGAGTGCACGTTCACCGGGAGTCACGGGGTCACCGTTCTCCGCGGCCTGGGGGTTTCCGATCCAATTCTCTCAGTTGGTCCGGGGGCTGCGCGTGGTGTGGGTGCCAGTCGCCTTGGTTTCAGGGGACCACCTCTCCGATTCTCCCAGCCGGCCCGGGAAGGGGGAAGGGAGTAACTCCGGCCGCTTGCCACCCCGCCCGGTAAGGCCCGCGCGCCTCAGCGATCTCACCCGAGCTGCTTCTCTCAGCTAGCCAGCCGTTCCAGGATGGGGTACGCTGTCTTTTTTATCTCTGTTGTGGCTTTGGGCACTTTCTGTATCGTTTCTACTCCCCTAGTAGGTGTCCTGGAGAAGAAACTAAGATCCGCGCGTCTTACTAAGTCGCCATCTTCCAGGAAGTCTCAGTTGGTTTTTTGTTTCTTTGACATTCCCTTCAAACTTCTTACATGTATGTTTTTCATCTGTTACAACTTAAAACGCGAATTTGTTTTCTTTGTATCCCCTATGTTTGTTGTTCTGCCAATGAGACACATAACAATTTTATGAGCAATAACTGCAGATGCATTGGGGGTCCATCCTGTGCCACTTTTAGTTATTCAGTATCTACTACATGCCAGGCACTGTTTTACATGGAGCTAAATTACTGAGGCAGGGAGGGAAACAGGTAAAATTCTCGGTTTCATAGGGTTGTATTCCAGAGCACGGAGAGTTTATGTGTAAATCAATAAGCAATAGGCATAAAAAAATAAACTATACTATGTTAAAATACCAAAAAAAAAAAAGTTAATCTAGGAAAAATAAAGCACTGCAAAAGAGTTCAAGAATTCTTAAGCACCCTTGTCCATTACTATTCAGGGCTTCTTCAGGACTAGGGAATTGATTGTTTAACAAATTGTGGCTATTTTGCATAACAGAAAAATATTTATGATAATTTATTCATTGGTTAACTTATTTTCTGTCCTTCAATTATTATATTTTTCTTAAATTTCTGGTTTGTGTGTAGAGAAAAAAATTAATATAAATATTTAGTAAAATGTAAACAAAAGAAACTATTTATCATTTGTTAAATTTCCTTTTTTATTGTGCAATTTTCAATGCTGTGTGTTATAGCCAAAACAGGATAGTGATAAACATGCTTATTAGAACTCAGAATTTTGCTCAACAACCAATATATTTTGGTCAATATTTTTAGATATTTATCTTGTTTGATTGGGCTGCTATGACAAACATTACATAATATTTGTTTGCCATAAGCAACATGAATTTTTATTCATGGTTTTTAAAGCTAGAAGTCCAATATCAAAGTATTGGCTGTGCTTGTTCACTCCAAATATTCCAACAATCTTTCATCACATGGCAATCTCTCTCTCTCTTTATGTCTATTCTTCTGGTTTATGCTGACTTCTGGTATTTTACTTTTTCTAACTGACTGCATTTGAATTTTCTTTCTTTAATAGGCCCCAGTCATGTGAATTAAGTTCCACCCTAATTCAGTTTGGTCACAATTTAACTAATAATAACATCCTCAATGGTCCTATTTACCAAAGAGTTCATCCTGACAAGAATGCAGATTAGCATTTGGACATTACTTTGGTGTATTACATGATTCAGTTTCCAATAGTCCACCCTCTGAACTCCCAAAAGACATAGTAGTCCCACAGGCAGAATGCATTCACTCCATCCGAATATCCCCAAAGCCTTAAGTTATATCAATAACAGCTAAAAGGCCAAGTCTCATTTCATTAGTTTGTTAAGCTGCCAGAATGCAATATACCAGAAATGCAATGCTTTTTTTTTTTTAGGTGCGTGGTCCAGGAATCAAACCCAGGTGTCCCAAATGTAAGGCAAGCATTCTACCACTGAACCACCCATGCACCCTAAAATGGCTTTTAAAAAGGAATGTAATAAGTTACAAGTTTTTACTTGTAGTGCCAAGAAAATGTTTGAATTAAGACACCAACAAGAAGTTACCTTCAACCAAGAAAGCTTGAGGCTATCTGGAACACCTCTGTCAGCTGGGAAGGCACGTGGCTGGAAACTGCTGGTCCGTTGCTCCTGGGCTCTGTTGCTTTCAGCCTCAGTTTCCTGTGAGGGCTCCTTGCTTGGCAACTGTAGGCCTTCACTTCGCTCTTCTGGGGCACAACTTTGGATTCTGGCTTCCTGAGCATCTTATGGGAAAGCACAAGGTGCTGTCTGCATGGCACTGCATCTCCAAACATCTAGGTCTTGTGTTGGCTCTGTCAGCTCTGAAGCAACGGTGCTCCAAGTATCTGCATCAGGTCTGAGTTTTCTCTAAAATTTTTCTCTTTCAAAGGACTCCAATAAACGAATCAAAGCCCATGCTGAATGGACAGGGTCACATCTTCATCTAACCTAAAGGTTACATTCACAATTGGACATGCCACATCTTCATGGAGATAATCTAATCAGAAAGGTTTCTGCTTTACAATATCAATCAGAATTAAAGGCCATGGCTTTTCTGGGGTACACAACACTTTCAAACCAGCATATTCCATCCTCTAGACTACAAAAAAGACATGTCCTTTCCATATACAAAATATATTCACTCAGTCACAATATCACAAAAGCCTTAAACAATTTCAGTAGCAATACATATACCATACGAAGACAAAAACAGTACAAAATGTCATCAATTTCATTAACAAGTATGATCTGTTTTAAGGTAAAAAATTCTCCTCTGGCTCTGGGCCTGTGAAACTCAGAATAAGTTATCTACTGCCAGTATACAAAGGAGGGAGAGTC
The DNA here is from genome assembly GCF_023851605.1 of Tamandua tetradactyla. Lineage (NCBI taxonomy): Eukaryota > Metazoa > Chordata > Mammalia > Pilosa > Myrmecophagidae > Tamandua > Tamandua tetradactyla. The sequence continues at coordinate 72,156,732 of NC_135335.1, read as the reverse complement.
ATAGGATACATGTTTCCACTGCCACAGGCAAATGAAAAGGGAAACATGGGTCAATAGAACCAAACAGTTCCAAAAGTCTGAGAGTTATTTATCCTGGGGCTTTAGGAGGCAGCAGTCCCTCCTTTTCCAAAAGGCTTATACTGCAGCCTTGCTCTCTTCAAATGCTGGAATGAGGATTGTAGGACTGGGGCTTTTCAACATCAGGGCAACACCTGGATTTTCAGCCATCTCCAGGGTACATGTGCAACCCCTCCAGAAAATGAAGTGGCAGCCAGGCTACACATACCCCTATCCCAGTTTGTGTACTCCACCCTCTCTGAGGCGTGGGACAGAAAAATTCTTCTTGAGCAATGAAGTGGCAGTCCCATCCCTACTTCCAGGGCAATGCACCATGTCCACATGTATGGATGGGTCCTTTTTTGGCCCCAAATTTCCTGGTCCCCGATCTTAGTTTCCATGGTTCTGCCTCTGAAGCCATTTTTCCTTCAATTCGTCCCTTTTCTTTCCCTTTTAGTTTAGACTTTCAGTGACTCCATTCATACATGTCTCACAAAAAAATTGTTAATTTTCTATGAAGTATACAGGAATCATAACCAAAAGACAATCAGACCTTATACAAATCCTTTCTGGATAACCCCATCCAATCCTGGCTTTTTTTGAAATAGCTGACCAGTTCTATACTTGGTTAAATCTTCATGTAGGCCCCTATTCACTAAAGTCTCACTTGCTGGAAGCCCGGGTTTTTCCAGGCCATCAATTTCTGTTTTCTTTATACCCAAAAGTTTAGTTCTCAACTTCTCTCTTTCCCCTCACATTTTACTTTAAACTACAAGGAGCAGCAAAACTGCATTTTCCACATTTAGTTTGGAAATTCCTTCTCTTAAATATTGAATTTCATGGCTTTTAAAATCTGCCTTCCATCCAAAACCAGTAGTCAATTTTGCAAAATTTTCTTCTACTTTAAAATGAGGATCACTTTCCTTCCAGTTTCCAATAACAAATGCATCATTTCTGTCTAAAGCTTTATCAGAAGTATGTTTAGAATCCATATTTCTACCAACAATGATTTCACAGCATTCTAGGCTTTCTCTATAAAGCTCCTCACACTCTTCCAGAATATTTCCCTTAGCCATATAAAAAGCAGTTCCAACATGCTTGGTATTTGCAAACTCCAACACCCCACTCCTCATACCAAAATCTGTATTAGTTTCTTGAGCTTCTGGAATGCAATATACCAGAAATGGAATGGCTTTTAAAAAGGGAATTTAATAAGTTATAAGTTTACAGTTCTAGTTCCAAGAAAATGTCCAAACTAAGTCACCAATAAGAGGTTACCTTTATTCAAGAAAGGCTGATACCATCCAGGATATATATGTCAGCAGGAAGGCTGAAAAATGGCTGGCATCTGCTTGTCCCTTGCTCCTGGGATCTGTTGCTTTCAGCCTCTCTTTCCTGTGAGTGCTTCTCACTTGATGTCTGAGGATCTTCACTAATTCCTCTGGTACACAACTCTTGGTTCTGGCTTCCTTAGCATCTCATGGGAAGGCACATGGTGATGTCTGCTGGGCCCTGCATCTCCAAATATATAGCTTGGATCTATCAGCTCTGAAGCAACTGTTCTCCGAGCATCTTCATCAGATCTGAGCTGTCTCCAAAATTTTCCTCTTTTAAAAGACTCCAGACTAATCAAGACCCATGTTGAATGAGTGGGGTCACATCTCCATCTAACTAAGAGGCCATACCCACACACAATTGGACATACCACATTTTCATGGAGATAATCTCATCAAAAGGTCACACTTACAACTGAGAGCATTGCATCTCCATGGATATTATCTAATAAAAATGTTTCCATCTTACAGTATTGAATCAGAATCAAAGAGCATGGCTTTTCTGGGGTACACAACACTTTCCAATTGACACACTCATCAAAATCAGTTATGGATGTGGTCTAGCCTAGGGCAAAATTCCTCTCCATCTGTTCACCTGTGAAACTTAGGAAATAAAATACAACAGTGGATGGACGTAGGATAGACATTCTAAGCCAAAAAGAGAGAAAATGAAAGTAAAAAAGAGGCCACAAGTCCAAACAATTTGGAAACCTAACAGAGCAAAAGCCACTAGATTCCAATGTCTGAGAATCATTTGCAAATTGATACTTTGACCTCCAATCCTGATGGAGTAGCTGTCCTACATTTTACAGTCACTAGGACTATAGCCATGCTCTCTTTAATGACTAAGGCATAGGCTTTACCATCTGAGTATTGGAGTGGCAGCAAAGCTGTCTCCTAATGCTGGCAGTATAGGCTCCACCATCTGCAAATATTGTATTTGTTGGTTCACTCTCCCCAAAGATAGGGGTGAAAAGTCTATTCTCTTCAAATGCCAGAGCAGAAGGCCTGCCTCCTATAGGCATGGGGATGGAAGATTCTCTCTTTTGGCCCAAAGAAATATCTTCTGCCCAGACTTATGTTTCCATTGTTCTGCCTTTGAAGTCTTTTTTTTTAACCTCACTTCACCCTATCTCTGTCTCTTCTAGTCCAGATTGGCAACATTTCTGCCCATAAAAAATTCTCAAAATCCTTGTAATTTTCTGTATCATCCAAGTGTGTCCAAACTAACAGAAAAAAAGACTTTCCACAGATCTTTCCTGGATAAATGCATTTCCTATCCTGACCTCCTTCAATGTGACTGATTGATCCATGAGTCATTTGCTAGTCCCCTTATAAAAGAGAGGCTCAACTACATCCTCACAAGGAAACCAATTCTCTTTAAACCCACTTTCTGGGAGGCTCAAGGACAGGCTTTATAGAAACACATTTGGCCCTAGACTCAGAACAGTTTATCTGGATAGCCTTAGAATTTTCTCAGTAATCAATTTCTAGTTCTTTCGCGCTTAACTGTTGAGTGCTCAAGTTATCCCTTTCCTCCCATATTTTCCTATAAGCAGCACCTTCCACATTTATCTTGGAAATCTCAGCTAAATATCCAGCTTCATTGCTTACAAGTTCTGCTTTCCATCCAATATCAGAACACAATGTCATTGAATTCTCTACCACTATATAACAAGGGTTGCCTCTCTCAGTTTAACACATCAATCATTTCCTTATAAGCCCTCAATGGAAGCACCATTGATACCCAACTTTCTACCAACATTCTATTCTTGATTATATATGTATTCTCTAAAATGATAGAAATTTTCTCTACCGCTCCCTCCACTTCTTTCTGTACACTGTCAGGAACACTGTTAATATCCATCTTGGGGAGTTCCTTACAATTAATTGACCAAGGATACAAAAACTCAGCCTTGGTTTACAAATAGTTCTGCAAGATATACAAGTACCACCTAAAAATGAACAGCTGCAGAACTACAACCTCTTTCTGGGACATCCCTGAAGGAGAGTGGTGAGAGGAAATTCCCTCATTAGGTGGAATTTTGAGCAATGCAATTTTTGTTCATTTTTCTCGAAACAAGAACTGGCCAGAGGTGTGTGTGTGTGTGTGTGTATGTTAACTCGTGGGCTGTTGCTAATGTTGTAGCTGGATGGTCAGGGACTTGGAAGGACCATGATTGCAAAATTGGTGATAAAGAGATCTGGGGACAAGGTGTGGGGATAGATACTTTCAAGTGGGCAAAGAACATGAAGATATTTGTATACAATGTGGATGATCACCCGAGGATAACTTCAGCAGAGAAAGATTTTAATAATCAAGTGGATAAGATGACCCATTCTGTGCATACTAGTTGGCCTTTTTCTCAAGCCACTTCTATCATTGTCCAATGGGCTCATGCACAAAGTGGCCATTGTGGTAGGGATGGAGGTTATACATGGGTGCAATAACATGGATTTATGCCCACCAAGGCTGATATGGTTATTGCAATGCTGAGTACCCAGTCTGTCAGCAGCAGAGACTCACACTTGATCCCTGATATGGCAAGATTCCCTGAGGTGATCAGCGTGCTGCCTAGTGGCAGGTTGATTATATCTGGACACTTCCATCATGGAAGGGACAGTAACTTTATCTATATGGATTAGATACATACTCTGGATATTGGGTTGCCTTGTTTGTATGCAATGCTTCTGCTAAAATTATCATCTTTTGTCTTACAGAATGCTCTATCCACCATCATTGTATTCCACACAGCATTGCTTCTGATCCAGAAACCCACTTCATAGAAAATAAAGTGTGAGAATGGGCACATGCTCATGGAATTCTCTGATCTTGCCATGTTCCCCTTATCTTAAAGCAGCTGGATTGATGGAATGACAGAATGGCCTTTGAAGACTCAGTTTTAGAATTACCTAGGTGGTAATATGGTTCAGAGATGAGGCAATGTTCTCCAGGAGGCTGTGTATTCGCTAAAACATTATCTGCTCTATGGTGCTGTTTCTCCCATAGTCAGGATGCAAAGGGTGGAAATTTGAGGGGTACCACTCACTATCACCACTAGAGATACACTAGGAAAATCTTTGCTTCTTTTCCCTGCAACTTTCAGGCCTGCTGGTCTACTGGTCTCAGTTACAAAAAGAGGAGTGCTTTGACCAGCAAACACAGCAATGATTCCAATAAGCTAGAAGTTTAGACTACCACCTAGTCACTTTAGCCTTCTCATTTCTCTGAATCAACAGGAAAAGAATGAAACGACTGTATTGGCTGAAGTGATTGATTCTGAATCCTGACTATCAAACACATGGAGGTAAAGAAGAGTTTGCCTGGTATATAGGAGACCCCCAAGGGTGTCTTAGTATTACCATGCCCCATGATAAAGTTAATGGAAAACTGCAAAAACCCAATCCAGACAGAACTACCAATGGCCCAGGGACTTTGGCATTGAAGGCTTCAGCCACCTCACCAGGAAAAAAACCACAGCCAGCTCAAGTGCTTGCTGAGGTAAAGGGAAGATGGACTGGGTAGTGGAGGAAGTTCATGATACATATGAACTACACTCATATTATCAGTTACAGAAATGAGTAGTACAATGGAATGAATATTTTTTTCTGTGTTTTGTTATAGGTATATTTGTATGTATACATAAAGCAAATATGCTTATTTACTACCTGTCGTCCACTTATATGTCATAAGTTGTAATATTTAAGTTACAGGGTTTCAAGTCTAAGAGTGAGTATTTCCATGGATTTGAACTATATTCTGGAAAGATTTAGGACTCCCACTTGTATGAAGGATGGTTGAGTATTGTTAGCCAAAAAACAAGTCTGTTTTTTTTTTATTTGCAGATTAAGTATATGGTTTAAAATCATGTATATGGCTTCCAAGTTGACAAGGCATAGATTGTGATGGTTAGGTCCATAAATAAATTTGGCTAGGTTATGGTACCCAGTTGTTTGGTCAAGCAAGTACTGGCCTACTCATTACTGTGAGATTTCATGGACTTTAGTCATCGGCAAGCTTATTGCCTCTATGGCTGTTTACATCTGTAACCAACTGAGGAAATTGCTTTCAGCAATGAGAGTCATTTCACCTAATCATTGAAGGCTTTAAAAGAAGAAATTATTTCAGCAGTCAGAAGAGAAAATTCTAATCTCCACTTCAGCCAGCCATCTTCTCTGGGGAAATTCATCACAAACCTTCATCAAAGTTCCCAGCTTGCAGCCTCCCATACATTATTTGGATTTGTGCATCTTCACAGTTGCATGAGACAATTTTATAAATTCTCATATTTACAGATATTTTTTGTCAGTTCTGTTTCCCTAGAGAACCCTAACTAATATATCTTTCAACAGTTCTCTTCAGCACATTCTAAGCTTTTTTCTATCAAGTACCTGGAATTTTCCCAGCCTTTATTCTTGACCAAATTCCAAAGCCATGTCCATATTTTTTGTGGGTATTTTCATAGTAGCAGTCCACATTTTGGTACCAAAAACTATCATAGTTCAACCAGTGCTATGGTGAACCACACAATGGCTCATGCAACATGAATTTATTTTCTCATGGTTACAGAGGCTAGTAAACATCAAGGTATTGGCAAGGATTGCTTACTTCAAACTGCAGTGGTTGAATTACTTCAAACATTCCTCCATCACATGATGATATCTCTCTCCTTGTGTTTGCTATTTTTGTTTATTGATTTGCAACTTTGTCTACTTACTGTATCTAAAACCCTTTCTTTATTAGCCCTCCAGTTATATGGATGAAGGCCCAACCTGATTCAGTTTGACCACATGTTAGCTAATAACATCCTCAAAGGTCCTATTTACAAATGTGTCCACACCCACAGAGGCACAGTTTAAGATCTGAACATGTCTTTTGTGGGGTATGATTCAATTTTCAACAGCATCTAAAACTGAGCATTTTCTTTGTCCTTCTTCTTATGCCAAGGCTCAAAAAATTCTATGCCTAGAAAACAAAAATAAAATGGAAGATGCTACATCTACAAGTCCATACAATTTAAAAGATTGTTAGTTTTAAAGGCAATAATCTAAGATTACCTGAGATAGCATTTCTCTTTTTGAAAACATTCTCCATTTACTTGCTTATACTTTGAGGAAATATGCATGCTTTAGATTTCAGAAATTATTTCTGTTTCAGTTTGCTAAAACTGCTAGAATGCTATATATAAGAAATGGGTTGGCTTTTACAATGAAGAATTATTAACACAATTTCCAGTATTTAGGCCATGAGAATGTCCAAAATTGGGCATCAATGGGACAATATCTTCTCTGAAGAATGTCTGCCGGGATCTGGGTGACCTCTGTCACATGGGAAGGCACATAGCCAGTGTCAGCTGATCCTTCTCTCCTGGATTTTGTTGCTTTCAGCTTCTGACTTCAGTGGCTTTCCCGCTCAGCTTCTCCGAGATATTTTGGCATTTTCTGTCTTTTATCTTCTCTTGAAGGACTCCAGTAAAAGAATTAACAACCACCTCTAATTGAGGAGGCTACATCTGGCCGCACCCACAATAGTCTATGCCACAAAAATGGATTAAAAATAATTCCGCAAAGGTTCTGTGTTAGTTTGGAAGCTACCAGAATATGACAGTGAGAGAAAGATCAAAGGAGATGGTGGAGTTATACAGAGAAGGAGGGTTAACTAGTGAATATGATTGCTAAATCATTAATTCACATTCCTTTGTCTTCAGTGTCGAGGAGCAGCTACAAGTAAAAACCTGAAATTGTGCAATTGCAACCCATACCAAACTCTGAAATCTGCTCTAAAACTAGCTGTGGCAGTGCACTTTGAAATTTGTTGCTTTTTCTTTTGTTATTTTTTCACAAAAAAAGTAAAAAAATCTATTGTGAGGATGAATGTACTGCTTTATGTTGATACCGTGAATCACTGATTAATTGTGCACTTTGGACAATTATATAGTATGTGAATATATAATATATATCAATAAAAGTACATTAAAATAAAAATAAATAAACTAAGGAGTAAAAAAGAAGAACATGGCTTTTTCTGGCATACATAAAAGCTTCAAACTAGAACAATTTCTAAAACATACCTGTCATCACTTTCCTCTTAAAGTTTACACTTACTTCATTTTTATCTATAGATGATGTTTAAGTAATAATGTGGGCTTCCAAGAGCTTTGTTTTCTAGATATGCTCAGAAGGTCTTAGGAAATGTTTTCTTTGAGAAGATAAGATGCCTTTGATTCACTACAGTATTAAGGTCGCTTTTTTTTCTATGAGCAATATGAAAATCAGAATAAAAACAAAACAAACATCAAAAAAAAAAACAAAGCACTCACACTAAGTAATAAATGAGCCATTTCATTCATTTTATGTAGACAAAATAAATAGGGATCTTAAAGAACTCAAAAATGAAATAAATAAATACCATCTCTTTTTCTTTTCCATATGCAATTGTGGTGGATTGAGTCAGGTTCTTATTCTTAATCCATCCCTGTGGGTGTGAATCCATTGTAAATAAGACCTTTCGAAGATGGTTTTAGTTAAGGTGTGGCCAGGAAAATTAGGATGGGTTTAAATCCTATTGAGGCAGGCTAATAGTAGGAAAAACATCTTGCAGATCCTGAGGTTCCTTTGGGACCCCGGGCAGGGAAAGGGCATCTGAAAGATAACAACTAATGAAGCACAGAGCAGTTGAGCAATGTAGCACACATTACTCAACCATAGTTGTGGACCATAGATTCTCAAAACAGCAGCAGTTGGTTGCTTGAGACAGGAGTACAAAAGGTGAGGGTGAGGAAATGGAAATTTCTAGTCCCCCAAACCTCACTGCCTACTCCTTTTCCCCCAACTTTTTCAGTGGCTTAATAAACTCACTTAATCTGCTAACCAATCTCAATGTGCAATATCTCTAGCACTACCTCTTTTTGTTTAATGTAATAAAACATCCCATACCAAACAACCTAGGTGCATCTCTTCCTTAAGCTTCCCTGGGCTTAACCTTTAAGCATGTACTCTCATTCTCTCTAATAAATTTTAATACTTATTTATGCCTGCTTATCTCATCTGTGAACTTCTTGTGTTGAGACTCCAAGCCTAGAGTGGCACTCTGGTGACAGCAGAACTCTGGTAACACTATTATTGGAAGCTTTATAGAAAAGGCACAGAAAGAAAGTTATGGAAAGAAGTCAACAGAACCCAGAGATGAAAGGAAAAAAACATCATGATGAGTAACGTTATGCTACAAAAAAACCAAGGAGCAAGATTCTCTCGCAGTCAGCCTCAGAACATAATAATCTTTTAGGAGAAACCATCTTCTGGTGACACCTTGACTTTGAAATTCTTCTAGCTTCAAAAGTGTGAGTTAATAAACTCCCATTGTTTAGTTTTGTGGTATTTTTTATGCAGCTGGGAAATTACTACAATCATCTAATCCCTGTGTGGTAGTTAGATTCAGTTGTCAACTTGACCAGGTGAAGGTACCTAGTTCTGTTGCTGTGGACTTGAGCCAATGGTATGTGAACCTGATCTATTGCCGATTTACATCTGCAGTTGGCTAGGAGGCATGCCTGCTGCAATGAAGGACCTTTGACTTAATTGGCTGGTGCTTAAATGAGAGATCGCAATGTAGCACAGCCCATGCAGCTTGGCATTCCTCATCTTAGCACTCGCAGATCAGCCCAGGCCTTTGGAGATGAGAAAGAAGTCACCCCAGGGAAAGTTGTTGGAACCCAGGGGCCTGGAGAGAAGGCCAGCAGAGACCATCCTGTGCCTTCCCATGTAAGGAAGAACCTCAGTGGAAAGTTAGCTGCCTTTCCTCTGAAGAACTAACAAAATAAATCCCCTTTTATTAAAAGCCAATCTGTATCTGGTGTGTTGCCTTCCAGCAGCTAGCAAACTAGAACACCCTGCCTTAAGCAAAAAAAATTCTTATCATATATATATATATGTGTGTGTGTGTGGCATTGCTTTTTATTTACAGAAGAGAAGACTAAAATTGAGAGAAGCTAAATTAGTGCCTAAGGTCACATAGTTAGTGTGGCTTAGTCTGGATAACAAATAACCACAATTTTTTCAGTTGGTTAGCAAAGCAAAATCTTTGCATTTTGGGGAGGAAATTTTGATAAGTCTTCTCCACAAAGGCACTCCTTCCTCTTAACCTTAGGTCTCTTCCACCATCTTGACAACAAGAAAATATAGATGGAGAATCCCACCAGCAATTAAGTGGTCCAGGCAGGAAATTCTATGTATTATTTTCCTAGTACATCTTCACATCATCCTGCCGTACAGTAAGCAACCCAGGAATTGGAGTCTTCCTTGTTTTGAGAAGGAGGAGGAAATGAGATTGATAATGAGCAGTAGTATTACGTAGAGAGTTAATATGAGGTGAAGTTTATTAAATTGTATGGTCATCCCTAAGATTATAAAAGAAACACCTTAAGCAGTCAACCCAATTTGTCAAAGCAAAGCAGAGACTCATCTCTACTTAAAACATAAGGGTAGTGCTTGGAACTTATAATTATTTGGAAATTATTCTGATTAGTTTATTGTACTACTCCAAAATCATATTAAGTAAACAGAGAAGTTGGATACCTGCAAAATTGACTTTTCCTTTTATATTTCTGCTATTCTTTTCTTTCTTGAATAGGTACTTATTCTCGATATGTTGTTAACAGTTAATGAGTATCTTCTCCCAAGGGTTTCCCGTAATTTTTTTCCTGGAAGAATTTGAATTTGGCTGACAATATATGGTCTGAATATTCATATTATAATATCAGATTTCATTTTCTCTAAGGCTGAGGAGAGAAACTTGAAATAGTATCTTCTCATGACACAATGTTTCAAGAGAAAAATATTCACCATCATATAAAACTTTTATATAGCATTTATTATCCTCAAATATAAATAATGATGCCAATTGATAATAACCTGTACGCCTAGGGAATAAACTATTTTGGGTTGTCACAGTTAAAAATTTTAACTATGCCAATGTAATGCAAATAACGACATATTTTAGGATTTATTGTTTTACGCAAGAACAGAAACTTAAATTTTGACTTGGAAATTATCTTGATTTCCCAGATTTCTATGACAAATACCAAACAATGGCTTGGTTTAAACAATAGCAATTTATTGGCTCATGGTTTTGAAGCTAAGAGAAGTCCAAAATCAGGTGTCAGCAAGGTTTTCTGCCTAGAGTCCTTAAGAATCTGGTCCTAGTTGGCAATATTTGGAGTTTCTTGGCTTGTATCCCTGCTTCACATCACATGACATGCTCTTTCCTTTCTCTTCTGGGTTCCAGGGACTTACTTGCACCTTCTTGCTCTTCCCAGGCACTCTTTCTTACTCTCGTTTCTTGTTTCTTTCTCTTTATAAGGCTTCTGGTAATCCGGATTAAGGCCCAATCTTATTCATTTGAGCCACATTTTAATTAAAAATATTGTCTTCAAGAGATCTTATTGATGATAATTCACAACTACAGGTATGTAGATTAAGAACATGTTTAAGTTGGGGTACATAATTCAATCTATTAGAGAAAGTTTCTTAAAAATTCAGTGTTATCACATTTATTTTAAAACAACAACAACAAAAAATGTTCCTGGGTGTATCAAATCCTTTTAATGAGGATTTTAAATGGTATCCGAAAGCTTAAATAGCTCAACTAACTAATTTTTAAAGAATAATACATTTTCTCTTTTCATTTTTTTATCAGAATCAAACATTCTGTTCATTTATTTTTTCAGGTGAAAAATAAAATGTTTAATCTGCTTGAAAATAGGCACTATTCACTTTGCCTTGTATCTAAAACTAAAAGTTTAAAATGGTTACAGTTAACTTTTATTTCCAAAAGCTGCCAATAATGTGGTGCTTAAATGCCTTCCAATTGAGTCTCTTCCATTGTCAGCATCCTGCTACTTTCCAGTACCATGTCTCTTTTTTCTTGAATTACTGTGTCTGTTACTACCACAGCTAAAATATTTATTTGAAAGGACGTTTTAGAGGCTCAGTGAAAATTAGAATACAATTCCTTTGTCAGCAGCCAATTCTGCTTCTGGGGCTCAGAATCAAATTAGTCATGCTTCTCCTTTAGGCAGGGACTTGGTCTTTCATAGACCCATGGTAGAGAGAGGTTAGCCAGAAACAAATAAACTACTTCGGTTGTCTAAGATGTAAAGAATCAATACAATTACAGTAGGATTTTCAGATACATGTTTTGTTCTGTTTTAGTTCACCCTTTTTATAATTGTTTACTCATGATCTGTTTTCTCACATTTTCTTTATTTAAAATCATTTTCATTGTATTCTTCAATTCTATTTCTCTCCTTCTCCTTGGTCAAAATGAAAATGGCAACCTCAGAACAATCTTAGGTTCTGGCAAACACTAATTCACTCCTCTAATCCTCATCAGTTTGCGCATCTTTATCAATTCTTTGACCTCAGAGGGAACCACAGTCAGTTTATACCATGGCATCTTTACTGGGCTGCAAATCTCTCCTGTTCTCACTCCCTTCCATGGCTACATTAACTTCCATAGCCAACAAGTATAATCTTCCCATTTTTATAACTCAACTTTGGGCCATTATGTCACTTTATGGTGCCATTTTGTTCAAATCTCAGTCCTGACTGTATTCAACTCTGTCTATACAAAGCCTATCCTACAGAGCTAAACATAACCTGACCATGCCTAATTATGAATTTGCCATCCTACTGACTGCACTCGCTTGTTACTTATCTCAAGAGGACCTTTTTTTGCCAACAATAATATCATATTCTGCAGTTCATTTATTCTTCCACTTTCCTTTTCTGTCCCCAAACTTCCCCACTCTCCACCTTCTCAGCTTTGATCTAGTTCCCTATTTCATGTAGGAGATAAGAACTCCCACAAGTTTTCTTCACCATATTATTTATGAAACAGACTTTGAGCATGTGTTCTTACATTTTCCCTGTTCTCTGATTATTTTACATACCTAAGACAAGTCCCTGGAAATGTGAGCAAAGTTAATTTCACATGGAGTTGTTTTAATAATATAACTATTCAAATGTATACCAAACTGTGCACTTTTGCTTGTCAAAGCCATTGTTCCAGAAATTGTCACTGGTTCCCCTTACCATTCATATACACTCTCTGTGAAATTTTCCTTCAGTGATATCAATTCCATCTAAACACAACAAAACTAATCAACCCTCTTAAAATTTCTCATTTTTCTTTTAAAACTCTCGTGTCTCTCTCTCTTTTTTTTTTTTTTTTTTTTTTTGCATGGGCAGGCAGCACTGGGAATTGAACCCGGGTGAGAACTCTGCCTGCTGAGCCACCATGGCCCACCCTCATATCTTATATTTTATAGCTTTGTTTAATGAAAGGATTATCCAAACCCACTCTCTCCAATTAGTTTACTCTGAGTCTCTTGAGCCCATGCCATTCAGTTTTCATTTTCCCTCCCCCAAAGCAACTTCTCTTGTAAGGTCATCAGTTGACTCCTACATTTTGCATATAGGGTGAAATTAATTGCTTTCATCTTACATGATCTGTCAGAAGGATATAATGCAGTTGATTACTGCCTCTTTGACAGCTTTCTTTTCATTGGATCCAGATACCTTGCTTACCCATTCTCCTCTGTTTATGTCCCATCTCCTTTAATATTCCCTGATCATCAAACTGACCTCTTTATTTTGGAATGTGTCAGTCCCATTTTCGGTCACTTTAGTTTCCTTCCATACTCACTCTTTGCTGCTTGTACTACATCCCTTGGGTGAAGACTCCAAATAAATATTTCAAGCTTTTTGCCTTCAGACCTTCTTAACTAAACTCAAGGTCACTTTGCCATACCTCCACTGCTTTCATTTTATTATGCAATGCTGTCATCTCTTATGTGGATTATTGCAATGGTCTTTTAACTGCTCTTTTGTTTTCTTTTTCCACCTATTCCCATAAAGTCTATTCTCGGTGCACCTGCCAAAGCAGTCCTGTTAAAATGTGTCATATTATATGACATTTCCTGTCAGACACTTCCAAGAGTTTCCCACTTCACTCAAAGTTTAAACAAAAACCTTATAATTGCCAATAAAGCCCTCTATGAGTTTCCCCACTCCTCCTTACTTCTCTAACTTCTTACTAACTTCCCCACTCCTCCTTACTGCTCTTTTATGTTCTCCCTCTAGATGTAGTTAAGCTACATTAGCTGCATTGCTTTCTCAAAAATGTCAAGTTCTTATGCCAAGTTCTTTTTTCAGATTTGTATTTGTTTCCTTAAATCTTGTTCTAGATCTTGCCTTCTCAGTGAAGCTTTCTTAGATTTTCTATTTAGTACTGAAAAAAATAATGGCCCCAAATGGCCCTTTTTTTATTTTTTAAATATCTCTTATTACACTGCAAAATGAGTTCAGCTTTTACTGTCCATTTCCCTTCATGAAATATTATCACCTTGTGAGAAGGAATTTTAATAGTATATGTGTTTACATATATTGATATATGTAGTATATGTAAAATATTTCAAGATTACATTAGCATGTGAAAAATGCTCATCCAAAATAGGCTTTGTTAAAAAATACTGTGCAAAGTTTAAAAGAAAAAGTTGATCTTTAGTTAACAGTAGCAATATATTTGGATAACATAAAAATTCTGAAAATAACTAACAAAAATATTTTATAAAAAAGAAAAGCAAGTGGGCAGGCCACAGTGGCTCAGCAGGCAGAGTTCTCACCTGTCATGCCGGAGACCTGAGTTCAAGTCCCTATGCCTGCCCATGTTAAAAAAAAAATAATGAAAAAGAAAAGCAAAGGATTGTGAATTATTATAAAGTAAATACCAAGGCCAGATAATTAGCAACCATGTCAAGAAAGATAATATTCCCAATACCACCAGAAGCTTCTCTTTTACGTCCCTTTCACTCCTGTGCATCCCCTAGATATCATTATCCTGACGTGAATATGCCATTAATGGAGGACAAAACTCAGTCCCCCTTGTGCTCAATTTAATTCATTTGCACTTCTGTAAAGTATTTTATTTTGTAAGTATATCACACTTACTGACACACATTACTTTGTGACTATTAGGTTAGTTCTAGGTTTCAGCTATTACAAACAAGGTTGCTATGAACATTCATGTACATGTATCCAAGCAAACAAATTAAAGTGTTTCTGATTACCCACAGGTGGAAGTGCTTGTCAGTAACGTGTGCACATCTTTACTAGATAATGCTTAACTGGTGAACAAACGTAAACTTCTGCAATAATGTGTGAGTGTTCATATTGCTTAACACCCTCACCAATACTCCCTATAGCTTTTCTTTGTAATGCTAAATTCTTGCCAATCTGGTGGGTATCTTCTCTATTTATGACACTGTCTTTTTGCTTTGTATTTTTGTGCTCACTAATAAGGTCAGGAGGTTCCTGTTCAATTAATTCTCCAATTGTATCATTCAGGCTTCTCTAGAGAAACAATACATTTGTGTGGTGCTGGTGGTGATGGTGGTGGTGTTGGGAATGACACACTGGAAATCGACAAGGCAGGCTGGCAGGCTGTATAGTAAGTCAGGTGTCAGTGCTGTGCTAGAGGCAAAATTTCTCCACCGCCAGGGAACCTTACTTACTGTTCCCAAGATCTTCACCTGTTTGGAAGAAATCCACCCATGCTCTCCAGTGTAATATCTTTACTTTAGATGAATTGATTGTTGAGGTTAATCACATCTACAAAACAGTTTCGCAGTAGCGCCGAGACTAGCGTTTGACCAAACAACTGGTCAACATAATCTACCCAAGTTGACACATACAATTAACATCAGACTCATTTTTCTCTTGGATTTTTACCTTTTTCTTAAAGATTTCTATGAGTTATTTTATATTCAAGACAAAAATTCTTAGTTTGACATTTGTGTTACAAATAACTTTTCCCATGTGAATTGTATTTCAGAAATATTTAGGGGCTTTTAATGTATAAACATCCTTTAGTTTAATGTGAGCAATTTTATTGTGTATTTGAGGATTTGGTTTAAGAAATACTTAACTATCCCAAGATTATGATGTTTTTTTTTCCTTATATAACACTTTAAAAGCTACACTGTTTTATTTTTCATAGCATTATATGAATTATTCTCCTGAAATTAATTTTTATTCATGATGTGAAAGGGGGCTTAATTTATTTTCTCCATGTAAAATTGAAGCCTTAACTTTTATATTTAAGTAATGAAAATCTTTAGACTTTTTGCATTGATTCTCTAAATGTTAAGAAAATAGTGACTAGTAATGGCAAAATATGCGTTTCTATCTTTGTTCATTGATTACATACATGTTTGGCTATTGTAAAATTTAAACGACAATAATAAAACCAAGTAAAATTAATAGCATTAACCTGATAATTGAGCAAAGTTAATTTCATATGTAATGTTAATTTAATAATAGAGTTAGGCAGATACATATCTAAATCTTTCATAACATGATATTCAAACTTTAGTTTACCTATGTCAATGTCATCATCCAGGAAAAAGCAATTTTCCAGTTATTTTTTTTTTCAAAATACACTTTTAACTTTTAACTAATGCATTCTAAATAATAAAAATTACATTTGATAAATACATCTATTCTGTAAGAGTTATATCCAGAGAGTAGGTCCATTTTGTATTATTACCAAATGAGAAAGTTAAAGATTTTAACAATTTACAGATTTGATAATACAGAGCTCTTAAAATATTTTTCCCAAGTTTAACCACTATAATTATTTTATTTGGAATGTTAGCTATACTAGTCTTGAGAAAGAAAACAATGCACAGAAATCTGGTTAAGTCCTGCTTATCATGACAATACATTTTCTGCATTCCACAAATGTCCCTTCATGGTATATTTGAATAGTAGCTCTGGTTATGAATTGTTATCGGATTCTCAAAATCTGGACTCATACTCAGCTTCTATTTTTCATTACAGAGTTGGTAAGAGTGAAATACAGTAGTTGACCATAATGCTCTCTATAGGGAATATTGACCACCTACTTTCAACCAAATTTACATAAAAACTCATACAAAAATATCCAACAGAAAAGCAAATGAAAAAACAAAATGCAACTTTAATTTGCTTGGTGTTGATCTTTGTTTATAAGAATTAAAATATTTATTTTAAAAGTTTGAGTAGTTAAAATAGTTTGTGAAAAACAGAAAATACTATTTATTCTTTAATAATTGTTTTCCTATTATTTTGCTTAACAATGCATGCAACATGGGCGTATCTTTAAGTTGTTATAATATGGATTTAGTAGTGTGAGATCTATAATATTGCAAGGAAAATATTGTTTTGCTTTGGTAGAGTAAAATACACACTTTAATATATGATACTAGCTAACAAAAATAATTTCTTAACCAAAGGATATACCTTTTAGAGAAATTAATCCTTCAATAGATAGAAAAATAATCTTGAAAGCATAGCAATGATTCTAAAGAATCATTTGCAAATGACATTTTTTTTCTATCTTTACATTCCAAAGAACTTATTATAAAGGAGCAATTTGTTCTTTGGTTTAGGACTTCACTTCACATTAGTTAAGTTAAAATAATCCATATCCAAAATTAGTCAAATAGCATACTCACATTTTGAACAAATATTTCACCTGAACCAGTGAGGTGTTAAAAATTTTTACCATGCTTCATGATGTAAAAGAATATTTACGCTTAACAATCAAAGCATGTTTTCACAACATGATAGAATGAGGTAAGAATAGTGAATAATCAATCAGAAATCAGGAATCCTAGGTTCCAAAGCCATACTTTATACCAAACAGATTCATAATGTTCAGCAAATTGGTGTAGTTTCATGAATAATTCATAAATAATCTTTAAATTCTTTTCACTGTTAGTTTCTTCATCTGAAGAATATATTGGCCCCAAATCAGTTATCCATAAACTATAGCCTGAGGTTTAAATCCAAACCATCTTCTGTTTTGTAAAAAAAAGTCTGCTGGAATCAAATGCACCCATTTGTTTATGTATATTTTTATGGCTGTTTTTACACTGCAACTGTGGAGTTGAGTATGACCCATAATATCTAAAATACCTTCTGTCTGGTTTTCTACAGGAAAAACTTTGCTGACCCCTGGGCCCCATGATCCATAAGTACCTTTCAGCTATTACAATCCATGTTAAATGCTACATAATATGACTAGGTACAAAATTTAGAAAACAAAAAATTCTTACAGTTTCTAAGAATTCATTATTTATTCTGCTAATCATGGATTATAGTAGCATATTTCTGCCCAAATACTTAAAGCCACTGCTCAAATATTGTAATTGTGTGTGTGAATGTGCATAATGTTTTCCAATCGGATCTAACAACAAAGGAATAATTAAACAACCAAATAAACTCAGAATGACTAGATATGTTGATTCATAACAGAGTTGCCGGGATTAGAGTTTTACAGGGAAGAAATATATTTCCTGGGAAAGCATCAATGTTCTTTAATTAGATTGTGCACAGCAATTTAATTTGTTTTTATTTGTCTAAACCTAAATCAAGATCAGTTATTCAAATATCAACTATATCTAAGAAATAGAACTTTTGAAAGCTAAAATTGCATACTACCTAGTGGAAATTATTAAAATGTTCAGCAATGTGTTTTCAAATACAGAAAATACTTTCTTGGCTAATTGCAGAAATGATATGTGTTCTATAAATTACATGTTATAGAAAAATAGAAGATGTAAAAAAACTAAATTTATAACCAACAGTAAGTCTATACATGGAATTTTAGTTTTAAAAAGATAGGAATAAAAGGAAGAATACACAGAACATTACATATATAACAGAGTAAATTTACTTTTATCTGTCTTTTGTTAAATTGGCAACCATTAGCTGCATATCTGATATGAGCTAGTGTGGTATATTGTGATATATTGTTCAGCAAATATTCACTTTGTCCATACTTCCTCCTTCCCACTGATACTGCGCTTGACCAATTCACTTTTTTTGTCCAACAGAATATAAGGAGATGTGATGCTTGCTATATCTGAGGAGTAACATTAAATTTGTTTGCGTGTTTGCCTTAACTTTTTGTGTTCTTCTCTTCCAACGAGAGCATAATAAGTTTCTCTACCTATTGTTAATTTAATTGTATCTCAGGAATGAATGATGTATGGGACATATCCAAATAACCTTCAGCCTAAAGCCAAGTCACCACAACTTGTGTTCAGACTTGTAGGCCATACAATTTTGCTGTGATTAAGCCGCTGGGACTTAGGAGTTGCTTGTCACACCGAATTGTAACTCAAAAGCTGACTAAGACAATGGTCATGGGAAATTCTTGGCCCTACTCTTCTATCATTACAGGGAAAGTCTGAGCATCACTCACAGAGTTTTGCAAGTTTCAAAAGGAGAAACGTTACAGAGATCACCACAGTATAAGGTAAAACTTTATTATGTACTTGGAAATCTAAATTGTTTCATACATTTATGTAGTGAATAGAAATTCAAAGTGTAAGGTTACATCATTCAGTTTCTATTATACACATTAAATAAAACTTCCAATCTTATAATCCATTATTTTCCAAAAGTAAACATTTGGTTAAATTTTAATTTCCAGTGAAGACTATCTCCTCAATTTTCCTATACTTCAAATAATTATTTATATATTCTTCTTATGCTTACCATATCATCACTTCAAAGACAACTTGTCTAGAATCAAAATAGTAATATCATCCTTCAACTAAATATGCCTTACCACTATTTGAACACAGAAATATTATTTCCACAGTCATCATTTTTAGACATATTTAAAAATGTTATTTTCACCACTTACCCAATAGGCTACTCAGCTTACTACATGCTTTTTGTTTTGTTTTGTTTTGTTTGTTTGTTTTTTTAACATGGGTAGGCACTAGGAATCGAACCCGGGTCCTCTGGCATGGCAGGCAAGCATTCTTGCCTGCTGAGCCACCGTGGCTCCCCCACTACATGGTTTTAAAAGATTTTTTTTTAATTTTCCATACCCACCAAGAATTTTTTAGTCTTTCTGTGTGCAGCCTAACTGTCTACCTGTAACTGGGCTATACTTGGTACAAAATCTTTATTTTGTTTGCTTATACACTGCATGCACATCATAAATTTTAGGATTTATTAACTCTTTAGGTTATTCTATTGTGAGATAGAGTCAATCTCTATCTTCTCTCTTCTCCATCTCTCTCTCTGTCTCCAAACATGTTCTATAATATATAATAAAATGCTGCCAAACTATGCTTGAATCTCTGGGAAGAAACCTTGAGTGGGTAGCAAGAGTCTGACAGCTGTAGTGACTTTGAGACTATGCTGCATTGGGCTCTTCCATGGCATTAATTAGATCAGGTAGAATGCAGAATCTGGTAATAGAGAAACTCATGCTATCACTGCTACTGCAGTGTTACTGACTTGGATAGGAAAGTCAGAAGAGAGTTCCTATAAGAGGGCACATTGAGTGAGATGGTATCATTCTCATCAGTGCCACAGAGTGTCAATTCAGCATTCTTGCATGAACTGCTAAGATAGCATGGACAATTGTATGACCATGAGCTCATTTGCAATTGACATATTCAAAGGAAATATAAGTAACATCATTCAACACTTAAACACACATTTTTTTTACCTTCAATTGATATAAAATAACCTAAAACAGAGATGTTGGACAGGATTTGGGAAGGGGGTTCTTTGCTTAGAGCTGATGTAATATTGTAAAATTCCTATTATCAAGCAACCAAACCCAGAAAAAACTGCATCCAGCTTAGGACTCTAATCAAGTAAAAACTGTCTTATTCTACCACCCCACTTCATCAACTCCCCCAAACTGTGAGGAATCCAAATAACAAGTGATGCATTGGGAAAGAGATGAGAGAGTAAGTGATCAAAAGCTACATAAATATGTCTACACCAAAGGCCAGTGCTGTACCTGGGGTAAAGAAGTGGGTGTTTTTCCTCAAAGTGAAGATTGAATGGCCATTGATCTCTTGTCAGAACACTTTCAATACGTGAATTGATATTTCATGTTATTACTTAATGTGATGAAAGATTTCTCTATTTAATGAGGTCCTACTGGCTTTTCATCAAAGTGTTATGTAATGTCTCAATCACTGGACGTATTTTATAGGAAGAGAAAGAGAAAGGAAGAAAATTGCATTTCCTTTACTCCACCTGAGCCATGTTTTTTCAATGTTCTGTCTTCTTAATGTCTGTTTGTTTGAAATATATACCCACTATGCATCTATTATATCTCACAGAGGTTATCATTTAATTCAATTAACTAATTATTTGATTATCCACAATATATAAGGCAAAGTATTGTCCCAGCAAGCACGCACATATAGGCAAGGTGAAAAGTCTGATCTCTAATACTTAGCATTTTTAGGGGTGACAAGTACACTAACAATCTATAATGAAAACATAAACATCAGTATAGTGCAGAAATACTAAAATTTAGTACTGTGCTGATTTGAAAGGATGTATGCCCCCTAGAAAAGCCATATTTTAATCAAAATCCCATTTCATAAAGGTGGAATAATCCCTATTCAATACTATATGTTTAAAACTGTAATTAGATCATCTCCCTGGATGATGTGATTTAGACAAGAGTGGTTGTTAAGCTGGATTACGTGACTACATGTCTCCACCCATTTGGGTAGGTCTTGACTGGTTTATTCGAGTCCTGTAAAAGAGGAAACGCTTTGGGGAATGGGAGATTCAGAGAGAGCAGAGAATGCTGCAGCACCACGAAGCAGAGAGTCCACCAGCCAGCGACCTTTGGAGATGAAGAAGGAAAACTCCTCCCAGGGAGCTTCATGAAACTGGAAAACAGGAGAGAAACCTAGCAGATGACTCCGTGTTTGCCACGTGCTTTTCCAGCTCAGAGAGAAGCCCTGACTGTGTTTGCCATGTGCCTTCTCATTTGAGAGAGAAACCCTAAACTTCATTGGCCTTCTTGAACCAAAGTATCTTTCCCTGGATGGATGCCTTAGATTGGACATTACTATAGACTTATTTTAATTGGGGCATTTTCTTGGTCTTAGAACTGTAAACTAGCAACTCATTAAATTCCCCCCTTTAAAAGCCATTCTGTTCTGGTATATTGAATTCCAGTAGCTAGCAAACTATAACCAGTACTTACTGGAGATTATTGTCAAGAGAAATCATAGAAAAGTAGAAATATCAAAGCATTTTCTCTGGAGTAAAGGTGAAACCAGAAAATATGCCTGAAGCCGGGATTATTGAAGAGTAAGCAGGATTTGATATTCAAAGACAGAGAGAGAATAACCATCCCAAACAGAACCAGATGGACAAAAAAAAAAGTATTTAAAAGTAAAATACAGAAATTGTTCAAGTGGCACCAGGGAATTTGGTTTGAATTTGATCATGGGGTACCTTTGAAGAAAGTGCAAGAGTACTGAAAAGAAGATCATGAAACTATTGAGGGTGGGAATCCAGCAAAACACCAAAGATTTGGGTTTGAGGAGACATTAAGTAATGCTTTAATTCAATATTTTTAACTTGGAGGACCAAATATTAATAAATAATTAATAAATTTTAAACTTAAGAGTCAAACAATGGAGCAGAATATTAAAACTGTTGATCTGCTGAAGTCAAGAGGATCAGTCATACAAAATGCGATATGTTTGTGCTGGAGAGTGCTAATTTGAGCATGGTTAGATAAAATGTGGAAAAGATAAAAGAAGTTAATTTCTCTTAGAAATTTTAAGGTAAAGGAAAAATAGGAATTAGATATTTTGAGTCTGTGTGACTAAAAGAATATTGATGCTTTTGAGAGAAATGAAAATGTCAGGAAATCCCCTTGAAACATAACCTAAAGGAGTTAGTTAAGAGGAAATTACATCTGAAGATTTGTGTTTATAAAAATTTGAATATGAATTTGGCATTCTCTTGTATAGTATATTAATAATTTTTATATAAAACAACTTGCAAATTATTTAAATTTAATAAATAAATATATGAGAACGCTATTCTTTATTTTACGCTTTGTTACATATCCCAGGATGCTTCAATTTCATGGTAGTAAAGGAGAAATCCAGATGACAAGGGATTAAAGAAGTAGGTATTGATAAGGAATGTATGCAGTGATACAAGGCATAATTTCAAGAACTTCAGTGGTTAAAGGCAAGGTTGCAGAAAAGATTTTAAAGAAGGTAATCTTATTAGGGCTTTTTTGTTTATTTTTGATATTTAAAGAACACAAATATAATTCCATGGTGTGCAATCCAAACCAAAATAATGAGCTCATATTGGCAATTATTGAGAATATTTTTCCTCAGGCAAAGAAGAGAGGTAAAAGTTGTAAGATGCAGATGTAAATATGATTTAAATCAAATAAAAACAAAAGAAGGCAATAGTCATGATTTATTGAAAGCTTCTTCTAAGTCATGCTTTGCAAACTTTTTTTTTTTTCTTTTTAACATAGGTAGGCACTGGGAACTGAACCCAGGTTTTCAGCATGGCAGGTGGGAACTGTGCCAGTGAGCCACCATCGTGCATCCTGCAAACATTTTAAGAGAAATTTTCACAGCACACTAGAGAAGACAGTTTTCTTATAATTATTTTCTATGGAGGAAACGAAACAACTTGCCCTATAGCTGAGTCAGAAAGGGGCAAAGCTGTGATCTGAACCCCAGTCATTCTGAAACTTGCCATTAAGCATCATATGTATTAACTCAGGTCAGAGAACCCTAGTGGTGGGAGATGAAGCTCTCACCTGAGGTTCTGGAGGTAGAAAATATGGGAAATTTAAGGCAATGTACCTACTTTTCAGAACATTCAACTTGAGTATTTTTATGTAATTTCAACAAGTTATAGCAAAGTTTCACTGAATGATAGAAACAGGAATAATTAGACAACATGGGTTTGCTAAAGATTCCATCTGGTCTAAGGTTATATATATGGTTGTCACTTATTAGTACTCGCTTCCTCTCACAAATTACAATAGAAAAATAGTTAATATCAATGATTTTAAAAATGTGGAATGTTATAAAGACAGCAGCATATGTCAAAAATTTCTGACTTTTCATTCTTAAAAAGTCAAAGAGGTAAATCACACCAGCAGCAACAGAGGTAGGGAACATATTTAATTTATAGACATTAAAATGTAGGAAAGTTCTGACAAAAGCAATTGAGATACAGCTTCAAGTTTATGGAACTGGTGAAGAAAAAAAAGTCCAGAGAATGGCATGAAAGTTTGAAGGAACAGATGAAGTATTGTGCTCTATCCCTTGTTGCAAAAGTTGGTGCAGGGACTGGGCTGAGCAGCATTGGAGAAAGAAAACTGTCTTTTCTTTTATAAAGAATAAAGAGCACATTGGGCTCTAGAAAGAAACATGAGATGTGACCTTATTTACAGGAAGATGTTTAATAGTGTGTCCCTGGAAAAAGGAGAAACATTTTTAGTTGTGAACTGTGGGGGAATCCCTTAAAACAATCTCTTGCCAAAAGCTGGGCCTGGACAATGCAATGTATTGAATGAAGAATACTTAAAATAATAATAGTATACACTTAATATGGAACTTGAGCAGACACATAGGAGCTTGTTGACATCATACCCACATGGATTACAGATTTTATACATTTTCAAGGTTTAATAACAATTTGAAGGATACAGGATTTCAAGAGGCACAGACAAGAAAAGGAATGCCCAGGGTCAATGAGCATGGCTCCTTTGGGCCTTTTGCTGAGCATTGTAGAAACCTTTCCTGGCCCAGAATAAGTGGTTAGGTCTCTAGAAGTTTTAGTTCATATACTAGGAAGAGATTTTACATTACATGACATCTTCAATTTATACCCCCCAGAGAATTGTATTGCTTAAGGGATTTTCTCCAGAGATTCTGGCATATGGTAAACATTGCCTCATTTTTAAATTTTGTATGCTGGACAGCCAGAGTTATATTTGTCAATCAATTCTGGCATGCTTTTATATTTCATTCCCAGCTTTATCTCATTACCTTAACTCTATGTGCTGTTTCCTTTATCTTTGAAGAAATTTACTGTATTATAGTCTCAGCAACTAGCTTGATTTGGGGAAGATAATATAGGTATCCATTCAGCTTTGAAATCTATTCATGTTAAAAATGTATAATCTGACATTTATTCATTCCTATAGCAGAAAATATCTAGACCTCACCTCTTGATGAATAAGCACATGCCAAATCTTTAAAATAGTTTTTGGCCCACAGAATGTGGCCCACAGATTTTATAGTGGGGGTTTTATGGTTAACATGAATATTATCCTCCATTATGCTTTCCTAGACTTTGAAAGCTGATATTTCCCTTTTGTAATATTTCAGATTATAATTGATTTATAGAATATACTATTTTCATGACAACAAAAAGGAGAGATATTTCTCTCTCTCTTTTCCTTTCTCCTCTAAATGTTTTATTTCATGCTTTATTAAGGTTATTTCAATGTTAAAAGTTTCTCATGATCAATAAGAAGGTACTATCAGGTACCTCTTCCTTTAATAGAGAATAATACATCTGTACCAAAATTATTAAGTAAACACAGCAGAACTAACTAATCCTGATATATCACAAAATTCATAAAATATGTCACGTTAAAATTGGAATATCCTAGAATTAAACTCTAAGTTTTCTCCTTATCCCCCTTTTGTTTCATGAAAATAGAAGTCACAAATTACATTTTTCTGGGAGGGTGACTATGAAGTAATAGATCAAGATATCAAACCGAGCACATAGACAACTTGCTTAACAACTCCTAAAACGAACAAAAAAAGTGCATTTTAAACAAAAGAAGAATCAAAATAAAACTATTAAACCAGAAAACACATTGCTGAGAATCAGTGGTGCACATGGTTTCCTGGAGAACAGAAAACTGATCACATATGATTGACCAATAGACTGTAATAGAAACCATAGCATCTGTGGTAGAAAACAATGACAGAGGCAATCTTAGAATAAATCAATGCACTGTACAGGCTGGATAATCAACAGTAAACATATGTTTGTGTCATTCCAGAAGAAGTATAATGTTCCCTTTAATATTATGTGTGTTTTGACAGCCTTGCTTTCATCTCCCATTATGATAAATAACTACTTGGTCACAGCCATTTACTCTCTGATGTTTAGTTGATGGAATTTTCATGAAACATTATCACAATTTTGACTTGATATTTAATTATTTAATAATCAAACATTTAGGCTTATCAAACTATTCTTTCATGAGTTGAAATATAAATGTAAATTTTCTGGGGGAAAAATAAAACTTATATTGTCATTTTAAAAAGTCTCACAGAGAGAGTGATGCATTCAACATGGTGATGTAAGATATTCCCTGAAAAAACTTCCCCAGAGAATTAACAACTAAATGGACCAATCTCAGTCGCTTAGAACTCTGAACGATGGTAAGAGACTGGGGAATGATTCCACAAATGCTGAATCAAAGAAACAGAAAAATTTCAAGTAGGAAAACACCATCCTGGACAAATGGTTGGTTCCCTCTTTCCTCCCCGTCACTGCACAGCTTGGGGGTTGCACAAGGACAGCATATCCTGGATCCCTCCCCCCACAGACAGAGATAGAACAATTCACAGCAGTGAATTGACACTCCACACATATCCAGACACAGGGACCTAAGCCCACAGAGATCTAGGGCAGAACATAAGTTGCTGAGGAGCGCTGCATGCAAAGGTCCTCGGGGAGAGGTGGAGATCATGATAGAAATGCTGGAAAGATCTGCTGTGCCCTTAATCCAGTTTCAGTTAACTGGACCACAAAAAGGCAAAACAACTTTTTTGAAATGGCCAGTCAGACACCCCCTTGACACCCTGGGGTGAGATACCATAATGAGGAAGAAACTGGAGGCAGAAAAGCCTCAGGGATTAAAAAAAAAACAAAGCTGGGGTGGGGAATGTTAAAATGAACTGATTAAAATAGGATGCATCCCAGAACTGAAAATTGTAGAGAAAACAGGGCACTGAGTAAGAGGGAGAATTTAAACAAACTATAGGAACTGGGGAGAAAAATCTACACAGAAACAAACAGAAGAGATCAAGATTCATGGAAAAGGAAGAGAGGAAGAAAAGTTCTCTCCTAGAGGTGGAACGGTTGCTCACATATTTCGATCTTAAAAATTTCACTGCGTACTCAGGTTAAGAAAAAGGTAAAGAAGAGCACAAAAAATCTGAACAGTTAAACACAGGCTATTCTAAAGGTCTAGAATAAGTTAGAACAAGCATCAAAGAAGACCCTTTACAAAAGCAAATCAATAGTAAAACCATAGATGAGAGAGAGAAATAGACACTCAGTATTAACTCATCAAGATAATCACAGGCCTGACATCATCACATGCCTGACATCAGCAAAAAATTAAAAGCCATGCAAGAAACAAGAAGATCTGGCTAAGTCAAGGGAAAAAATTAAAGCTTCAGAGAATAATTTGAAAATGTAAAAAGAAATACAACAGAAGTAATTGGGAAAAGCGTGGTAATAGGAATTGAACATATAGTAGAGTCATTGATTGTATATTCCGATGGTTTGTACGGTGTGTAAATACATCTTAATAGAATTGCAGAAACATACATTAGAGGGATATAAAAGCAGATATGAACAGGCAGAAGAGAAAAACCAATGAACTAGAACACAGGATAATTGAAATCATAAAGGCAGAAGAACAAATAGAGAAAAAAAAAAAAAAAACAGGGAGTCTCAGATATTTGAGTGACACAAAAAACACAGAAACATATGCATCAAGGGTTTCCCAAAAGGAGGAAATAAGGGGAAAGTGGCAGAAAGTATAGTTAAAGAAATACTGGCTGGAAATTTCTCAACTCTTACAAAACACATAAATATTCATAGCCACACATCCAAGAAGCACATGCTATTCCAAACAGAATAAATCCTAATAGACCTACCCTGGGACACGTACTAATCAGAATGCCAAATGCCAAAGATAAGGACAGAATTCTGAAAGCAGAAAATGAAAAGTGATTAGTCACATGCAAGCATCCTCAATTAAGACTCGGATTTGATTTCTCATTGGCAAACGTAGAGGCAAGAAGGCAGTGATATGATACATTTAAAATACTGAAAGAGAAAAATTGTCAGACAATGATTCTTTATCCAAAAAAAAACACAAAACTGTCTTTCTGAAATGAGGGAGATTTTAAAATATTCAACAAAAGCAAACAGGTCATCAAGAAGAGACCTACTCTACAAGAATTACTAAAGGGAGAGTTCTGCAGGTTGAAAGGAAAAGATGAGAGAGTGTTTTGGAGTAGCATGAAAAAATGAAGATCATCGATACTGGTAACTAATAGGGTAAATGCAAAACCCAGTATCCTCAGTATGCAACAATACTCTTTAATTCATATGAGAATCAGACATGCAAACTAAAAAGTGGTAAAGTGGGAGAAAACAACATTAAGAGGGGAAGCAGGAGGGTATAGGAGCAGAGAATGTGGCAGATTCCACACTCTGAAACCTCCCAAAGGTATGTTTATCCACATACAAAATACACCCCCTCCATCACAATATCACAAAACTTTAAACCATTTCAGCAACAATACAGATGCAATACAAAGTCAAAACAGTTACAAATGCCATAAAAGTCAGCTATAGGCATGGTCTGTTCTAAGGCAAAAATTTTCCTCTGGCTGTGGCCCTGTGTAACTCAGAGCAAGCTATCTGCTTACACTGTACAAAGGAAAAACAGTCATAGGATACATGCCTCCATTTCCATAGGGAGACATTGGAAAAAACACAAGAGTCACTAGATCCAAGCAGTTTCAAAAACCTGAAAGCAAACTCCATTGGATTTCAAGGTCTGAAAGTCATTTATCCTTAGGGATTTAGAAAGCAGAAGTCCCACACTTTCCAAGGGCTTACACAGTGGTCTTACTCTCTCTCCAAATGCTGAGTGAATTGCACACTGTGGTTCATTGGGGTGACCACCTTTCTCTCAGTTCCACCCTCTCTAAGCTTTGGTGTAGCACATGAAATCTCTCCCATCTCCAGTGCACATGTTCAGTCCTTCCAGAACAATGGACCGGTAGCCAGACTCCCCCCAATCCTTGGTTCATGTGCCCCATTCTCTCTGAGGCCTGAGGTGGCACAACTCTTCCTAGGCAGCAAAGATGAAGACCCATCCTCTGCTTCTGAGGCAAATTCAATCTCCACATGTACAGTCGGGACCTCTCTCCTGGCTGAGATTTCCTGTCTCCAGACCTTAGCTTCCATGGTTCTGCCTCTGAAGACATTTTTCCTTCAATTTGTCCTTTGTCTATTCTGTTTAGTCCAGAATTGCTGTGGGTCCATTCATATAGATCTTACAAAAAGTTGTGTTGATTATCCATGTGGTACACAAGGATCAGTCAGACAATAGGACTTTCCAAAAATCCTTTCCGAATAACTTTGTCTCCAATCCTCACTTATACTCTAGTGACTGCTGCCATGTTTAGGTAAATCCTAAACATGAGTCCATGGGTCCTATTCATTGGGTTTTCACTTTCTGGAAGCCCAAAATTTTCCAGACTATCAAATTCTACCCAGGAGTTCAGTTCTCAACTTACCCCTTTCCTATGACATTTCACCACAAGCTGCAAGATGAAACCAGCCTCTACTTTCTCTTCTCCTAAATATTCAAGCTCATGGCTTTTAAATTCTGCCTTCCATCCAAAATCAGTCATCAACTTTGCCACATCCTTTGCCATCTTAAAATAAGGATCACTTCCCTTCCAGTTTGCAATAACGTGTCATTTCTGCCTAGGATCTTATCGGAGATATCCTTAGAGACCACGTTTCTACCAACAGTCTGTTTAAAGAATTCTAGGCAATCTCTATCAAGCACTTCACAACTCTTCCAGACTCTTCCCCTTATTCTTTTTTTTTTTTTTTTTTTTTTTTTTTAAAGAGAGAGGGAGGAAGGGAAGGAAAGACAGAGAGAAGGAAGGAAGGATGGAAGGAAGGAAGAAAGGGAAACATCTTTAAACATTTTCTTGTTTTATTGTATTTTGTTTGTTTTGCTTGTTTTTTACATGGGCTGGGGCCGGGAATCGAACCGAGGTCCTCCGGCATGGCAGGCAAGCACTTTGCCCGCTGAGCCACCGCGGCCCGCCCCCCCTTATTCATTTAAAAAGCCATTCCAACATGTTTGGTATTTATAAACCAGAACATTCCACTCCTGGTACCCAAATTTGTTTTAATTTGTTAAAGCTGCCATAATGAAATATATCTGGAATGAAATGGCTTTTAAAAAAGAGTATTCATTAAGTTACATGTTTGCAATTCTAAGGCCATAGAAATGTCCTAACTAAGGGATCCAGTGAAAGATACCTTAATTACAAAGAAAGGGCCAATGACATTTAGGGTTTCTCTCTCAGATAAAATGGCACAGGGTGACATTTCCTAGCTTTCTTCACCAGCTACTTTGAATGACTTCCCTGGGTGCACACTCTTTCTTCATCCTGAAAGGTCTCTGGCTGTGTGGTTCTAAAGCTTTTTCCAAAATGGTTGCTTCTTAACGAACTCTAGTAAGCAACCATACCTTGAAGGGGTAGAGACACTTCTCCATGGAAATGATCTAATCAAAATGTCCTACTCACATTTGGGTAGGCACTTCTTCATGGATACAATAAGAAAAGATCCCACCCAGCAATATTGAATGAAGATTAAAGAATATAGCTTTTCTGGGGTATACAACAGTTTCTAAGTGGCACAAAAACCAAAGAATAAAATGTCCAAAGTAAGTACTGTTTTTATAATACTAGCACAATGTTAATGGATTAAACTTTCCAATCAAAAGACATTGGTTGGAAGAACAGGAAGCATTCTGCCAACCAAAAAAGCATCATCCAACTATACATTGTTTACAAGAGACTCATCTTAGGCCCAATGACACAAATTTAAAGTGAAAGGATGGAAAAAGATTCAATGCAATTAGTAACCAAAAAGAACTAGGGTAGCTAAAATAATCAGAGAAAATAGACTTTAAGTGAAAAGCCCTTATAAGACACAGAGAAGAACATTATTTAGTAATAAAAGGAGCAATTCATCAAGAAGAAACATCATAAGTATTTATGCACCTTACAACAGTGTCTCAAAATACATGATGAAAACACTGGCAAAATTGAAGGGTAATATAAGTAACTCTATAATAATAGTTAGAAACTTTAATACATCACTCTCATCAATAGATAGAATGTCTAGATAAAAGAACACTAAGGAAACAGCTAACATAATATGATAAATGAAAAAGACCTAAGAGACATACAGAACATTTCACTCCAAAGCAACAGGATATACATTCTTCTCAAGTCCACATCAATCATTTTTTCAGGATAGACTACATATTAGGTCCCAAAATAGGTCTCAATACATTTAAACATGTTGAAATCATTCAAAACATCTTCTTTGATGATAATGGAATGAAGCTGGAAATAATTAACAGGCAGAGAATTGACAGATCCACAAATACATCAAATTAAATAGAAAGCGCTTAAACAATCAGTGGGTGTTCTAGTTTGCTAGCTGCTCGGATACAATACACCAGAAACAGAACAGCTTTTAAAAAGGGGAATTAATAAGTTGCTTGTTTACAATTCTAAGGCTGAGAAAATGTCAAAATTAAAGTAAGTCGATAGAAATGTTCAATCTAAGACATCCAGGGAAAGATACTTTGGTCCAGGAAGGATGATGATATTCAGAATTTCTCTCTCAACTGGAAAGGCACATGGTGAACATGGTGGCATCTGTTAGCTTTCTCTCCTGGCTTCTTCTTTGGTGAAATTCCTCAGGGGTGTTTTCCTCCTGCATCTCCAAAGGTCTCTGGTTGTGCAGGATCTTGTCATCCTCATTGTTCTCCCATGGCTCTAAAATGAGACTCTCTCCAAAATGCTTCCCCTTTTAAAAGATTCTAGTAAACTAATCAAGACCCACCTGGAGTGTGTGGAGTCACATCACCCTCTAATCCATGGTTAATACCACAATTGGGCAAGTCACATCTTGGTGGAGATAATATAAACAACTTTCCAACCTACAGTACTGAATAGGAATTTAGAGAAATGGCTGTCTCCACAAAATGGATTAGGATTAAAACATGGCTTTTCCATGGTACATAAATTTCAATGAGTAC
Source organism: Tamandua tetradactyla (assembly GCF_023851605.1). NCBI lineage: Eukaryota > Metazoa > Chordata > Mammalia > Pilosa > Myrmecophagidae > Tamandua > Tamandua tetradactyla. The sequence goes on along the minus strand of NC_135335.1, from coordinate 72,125,277 downwards.
AGTAGGTAAAGGAAAAACTTACAAGGAAAAACAGCAAATATCTTGAGATGAATGAAAACAAGAACAAAACATATCAAAATTTATGGGATGCAGTGAAGACAGTGCTGAAAGTGAAATTTATAACCCTGAATTCTTACATCAGAAAAGAAGAAAGTGCTAATAATCAAAGACCTAACTGTATATCTGGAGGCCCTAGAGAAAGAATAGCTACCAACCCCAAAGTAAGCCAAAGGAAAAAAGAACAAAGATTAGAGCAGACATAAATGAAATAAAGAATTAAAAAATAGAGTGAGAGATAACAAACCAAAGCTTTATTCATTGAAGAGATCAATAAAATTCATAAACCCTTATCTAATCTGACAAAGAAAAAAGAGATAAGATACCAGTACATAAAACCATAAATGAGAGATGGGACATCAATACTTACCATACAGAAATAAAAAGCTATCGTAAGTGGATATTATGAAGAATTGTATGCCAACAAGTCAGCAACCTTGATGAAATGGACAAATTCATAGAAACACATGTACAATCTACATTTATTTAGAAAAAATAATTTCTCAATAAAACAATTTCTTGGTAAACAGATTGAATCAGTCATCAAAAACTACACAATAAAGAAAAGACCAGGATAAGACAGGACAGTTTCACAGGTGAATTCTACCAATCATTAGAAGAAGTATTAATAACAATCCTGCTCAAATATTTCCAAAAACCTTAAGAGGAAAGAACACTGCCTACTCATGCTATCAATCTAAACTCATACTAATACCAAAGCCAGATAAAGATACCACAAGAAAAAAAAAAAATACAGACAAATTTCTCTTATGAAATATAGGTGCAAAAAATCCCCCAACAGAATACTTGCAAAGTAAAATCCAACAGCACATTAAAAGAATTATGCACCATGACCAAGTGGGTTTTATCCCAGGTAATCAAGGGTGAAGTGACATAAGAAAATCAAACAGTGAAATAAACAGCTTCAACAAAACAAAGAGGGGAGGGGGGGAACACATGATCATTAAATTGACATGAAAAAGGCATTTGGCAAAATTCAGCATCCTTTCCTGATAGAAACACTTAGAAAAACAGAAATAGAAGGAAACTTCTTCAACATGATAAAGGCCATATTAGAAAGCCCCACAACTCACATCACACTCTGTGTTGACAGTCTGAAAGTTTCCCTCTGAGATATGGAACAAGACAAGGTTGGCCACTGTCCCACTCTTATTCATTATTGTACTGGAAATTCTAGCCAGACCAATTAGGCAAGAAAAATACATGAAATGCATCCTAATTGGAAAGCAACTAGTAAAATTTTCACTATATAATCTTATATAAAGTCCCCAAAACAACAAAGATATTAGAGTTAATAAACAAATTCCACAAAATGGAAGGATACAAGGTCAACATAGCATTTCTATACACTCTTGAGCAAGCTGAGGAGAAAATAAAAAAAATAAATTCCATTTATAATAATAACTAGAAGACTCAAATAATTAGGAATATATTTAGCCAAGGATTTAAAAGACTTCCACACAGAAAACTACAAAATATTACTAAACAAATCAAAGAAAATCTATAAATAGGTGATAAATAGGAGAATGTTTTGTATTCATGATAGGAAGACTAAATATTGCTAAAATGTCAATCGACTCAAAACAGATTCAATGCAGTCCCAATCAAAATCCTTACAACTTATTTTGCACAAATAGAAAAGTCAATTATCAAATTTATTTGGAAGAGTAATGGGAACCAAATAGCCAAAAAAACATCTTGAGAAAGAAGAACAAAGCTGGAGAATTCACACTTCCTGACTTTAAAGCATATTACAAGACTATAGCGATCAAAACATTATGCTACCAGAGTAGTTCGAGATTAGCCCTGCTCCATGGAAAAGTTAGATAAAGTACAAGAGGGCAACTGAGGTGGTGATTTGGTAGTGCTGCTGACCTGGGAGAACCTTCTGCACCACATAGGGCAGCCCTAGTTACAGAGACTGAGGAGCTGAGAGGCAGAAAGCTGGAGCCAGGCAGAGAGGTGCAGAGTCCTCCAGAGTGCATGTTGGGAGGCAGGGACTAAGAAGCAAGCCAGGCTGCATTCCTTGGGTGCACTACCCTCACCAGCACAGCCCCATTACTGATGACTCACCACACACCCAATGCACCAAAACCCCATCACCCACTTCCATTCCCCATGTTCCAGGCACCCCCACCCCACCAGCTGCCAGTGCATGTACCTGTCCCACACTCCCACCCAAAGTGCAGCCCTGCACAACTCCTGAGTACTACCTCCCCTACCTGTTCCCTACAGGCTGTTGCCAGTGCATAAAGGCTATAGGCATTAACCTCCATATCCAGCCTACCCCTGCCAACTGCCCATGGTGTCACACAGACTCACCCCACCCCACCTGAGCTCTGCACATCAATTTATAGCACTCTCAGACCCACGCATATGCATGGGCCCCCAATCACGTCATTCAGCTCTGGGAACTGAACTTTACATCAGTCCTAGAACCGCACATGCACATGGCCCTCAGCCACATTTCCCAGCTCTGAGGAAGTGCTGACTTGCTCAGCTGGGTCACATCTGCCCCCAATCCATGAAGGTATAACACTGGCCTTCTGCCGGAACTCTGCACATGTGCACAAAGGGCACTATGCCTTAGACCAGCACACACTAAGGTTATGCCTCCCAGACTGGTGCATCCACACAGCAACATCTTCCCTGGCTGCTGGGTGCCCACGTCAACAAGCATCAGCCTGACATCCTCAACCTGTGCCTATACCAGCCCTGAAACAAATCATTGCACTGAAGACCCCACCCTGTCCCTTCTCCTTGCTGTAAAACTATCCTGCCAGTACAAGACCTTAGACTACTGAAAGAATTCAACTCCCAAAGCAAATCAATCAAGATATTTATATGCCAAGAAGACAGTAGAAGATCACAAAGCATAACACAATACAGCAGATATATCCCTGCCTAATGACCAAATTAAAAAACCAGAGGAGACACAAACATTGGAACAACTAATCAAAGATGTTCATACAACTCTACTTAATAAGTGGGATAGCAAATTCCATAAAAGAGATTAAGAAGACTGTAGAAGAGCATAAAGAGGAATCTGAAAGAATAAATAGGAAAATTGCAGATAGCACAGAGCTTAAAGATTCTGTTGACCAAACAAAAAACATACTAGAGTCAAACAACATCAGATTTGAAGAGACAGAAGAAAGAATAAGTGATAAAGAGGACAGGATAACTGACTTTGAAGACTCAAAAACAGCAAATGGTTAAAAAAAAAAAAGATGGAAAAATTTGAATTGGATCTCAGGGAAATGATAGACAAAACAAAGCATGCAAATATAAGAATCATTAGTGTCCTAGAAGGAGAAGGGAGGAGCAAAGGCCTAGGAAGAGTACTTGAGGATATAATCGGAGAAAGCTTCCTAGCTCTAATAAAGGATATGAATACATATGTCAAAGAAGACCAACAAACTCCAAATAGAATATATCCAAATAGGCCTTCTGCAAGATGCATATCAATCAGTATGACAAATGTTGAAGAGAAGCAGAAAATCCTGAAAGCAGCAAGATAAAAACAATCTACTACATACAAGGGAAACCAAATAAGACTAAGTTCAGACTACTCAACTAGCACCCTGGAGGTGAGGAAGCAGTGGTATGATATATTTAAGATCCTGAAACAGAAAGACTTCCAGCCAAGAATTCTGTACCCAGCCAAATTGTACTTAAAAACTGAAGGAGAGATTAAAGTTTTCATGACAAAGAAATACGGAAAATTTTGTCAACAAGAGGCTGACCCTACAAGAAATATGAAAAGGAGTTCTGCTGGCTGAAAATAAAGACAGGAGAGGGAGGTCTGGAGGAGGGCACAGAATTGAAGAGTACCACTAAGAGTAATTTAAAGAATACAAAGAAAGAGAGGGAAAAGAATATATAGATCTGACAAACAAAAAGAAAAGACAAGACGGTGGTTTCAAGAAATGCCTTTACAGTAATAACTTTAATGTTAATGGACTAAACTTACCAATTAAAAGATACAGATTGGCAGAATTGGTTAAGAAACCTAATCCTGCTGTATGCTGCTTACAAGAGAACCATCTTAGACACAAGGTTACAAATAGTTTGAAAGTGAAAGGATGGAAAAAGATTTTCCATGCAATTTATAATTAAAAGAAAGCAGTAGCTGTGCTAATATCATGCAAAATAGGCTTTAAATGTAAAGATATCATAAGAGGCAAAGAGGGACACTATATAGTAATTAAAGGGTCTATTCACCAAGAAGTCATAATGATCATAAATATGTATGCTCCCAATCAAGGAGCTCTGAAGTATGTGATACAGACATTGGCAAAACTGAAAAGAGGATAGATGTTTCAAAAATAATAGCAGAAGTTCTCAATATACCACTCTTTTCTATCAATAAACAACCAGACAGAAGATCAACAAGGAAATAGAGAAGTTAAATAATTGATATGGAACTAATAGATGTATATAGGTCATTGCACCCCAAAGCACAAGGATATGCATTGTTCTCTAGTGCTCATTGAACATTCTCCAGGACTGATAATATGCTGGGGCACAAAACAGGTCTTCAAAAATTTTTAAACATTGAAATTATTCAAAGTATTCTGATCACGATGGAATGAGGTGGAATTCATTAACCACCAAAGAACAAGACCATTCACAAATATATGGAGATTAAATAACACACTCTTAAACAATCAGTAGGTCAAAGAAGAAATTGCTGGAGAAATTAGAAGCCATCTGGAGATGAATAAGAATGAGAATACAACCTATCAGAACTTATGGGATGCAGCAATGGCTGTGATGAGAGAAATTTATTGCCCTAAATTCCTATATTAAAAAACAAGAAAGAGTAAAAATCAAGGACTTAACAGCACATCTGGAGGAACTTGAGAAAGAACAGCACACTAATCCCAAAGCAAATAGAAGAAAATTAAAAATAAAAAAAATAAAAAAAAATGAAAGCAGAGATAAATGAATAGGAGAACAAAAGAACAGTAGAATCAATAAAACCAAAAGCTGGTTCTTTAAGAAAATCAATAAAATCGATGGACCATTAAGCAGATTGACAAAGAAAAAAGAGAGAAGAGGCAAATAAACAAAATCAGAAATGAGAAGGGGTGCATTACCACAGACCCTGAAGAAATAAAATAAATCATAAAAGGATACTATGAACAACTATATTCCAACAAACTAGATAACAGAGATGAAATGGACAAATTCCTGGACATGCACAAATCAGCTACACTGACTCAGGAAAAAATAGAAGATCTCAACAAGCCAATCACAAGTAATGAGGTTCAATCAGCCCAGGGCCAGATGGCTTCACAGGGAATTTTATCAAACATTCCAGAAAGAACTAACACCAATCTTGCTCAAACATTTCCAAACAAAATGAGAAAAAAGGAATTGTAACTCATTTTATGATGCTAATATCAAAACCGGGTAAAGATGCTATAAGAAACGAAAACTATAGGGCAAACTCCCTAATGAACATAGAGGCAAAAATTCTCAACAAAATATTAGCAAATTGAATGTAACAACACATTAAAAGAATTATAGACCATGACAAAGTGGGGTTTATACCAGGAATGCAAGGATGGTTCAACACTAGAAAATCAATGAATGCAATACAGCATATTAGCAAATTGAAAGGAAAAAAAAATCATATGATCATCTCAATTGATGCTGCAAAAGCATTCAACAAAATTCAGCATCTTTTTCTGATAAAAAAAAAAAAACTCCAAAAGATAAGACTCAAAGGTAACTACCTCAATATGACAAAAGAAATATATGAAAAAACTGATAGTCAGTATTGTATGCAATGGAGAGAGTCTGAAAGCTTTCTCCATAAGTTTGGGAACAAGACAAGATGCCCACCATCACCACTATTATTCAACATCGTGCTAGAATTTCTAACTAGAGCAATTAGGCAGGACAAAGAAATGAAAGGCATCCAAGTTGTAAAAGAAGAAGTAAAACTCTCATTATTTGCAGATGACATGATACTATACTTGGAAGATCCTGAGAAATCCACAGCAAAGTTACTTGAGCTAATAAACAAATTAAGCAAGGTGGCAGGATATAAAATTAATATGCAAAACTCTGTAACATTTCTATACACAAGAAATGACCTAGGTTAGGAGTCAGTTAAGGAAAAAAATTCCATTCAAGATAGCAACTAAAAGAATCAAGTACTTAGAAATGAACTTAATCATGGATGTAAAAGATTGTACACAGAAAAAAATACATAACTCTGCTAAAAAAAATCAAAGGAAATACAAATAGGTGGTAAGATATTCCCTGCTCATGGATAGGAAGGCTAAATATAATTAAGATGTCATTTCTCCCCAAATTGATCTACAGATTCAACACAGTACCAATCAAAATTCCAACTACCTTCTTTGAAGATTTGGAAAAGCTAATTGCCAAATTCATCTGTAAGGGAAAGAGACCCCAAATAGCTAAAAGCATACTAAAAGAGAAGAACAAAGTGGGAGGATTAACACCCTCTGATTTTAAAACCTACTATAAAGCCACGGTGGTCAAAACAGCATGGTACTGGCACACAGACAGAAGCATTGACCAATGGAATTGACTAGAGAGTGCACAAGTAGACCACCAAATCTACGGTCAACTGATTTTTGACAAGGCCCCCAGATTCTCTGAACTGGACAAAATAGTCTTTTCAATAAGTGGGTATGGAAGAACTGGATATCAATAGCTAAAAGAATGAAAGAGGACCCCTATCTTACACCCTACACAAAAATGAACTCAAAGTGAATCACACACCTAAATATAAGAACTAGTACCATAAAGCTTCTAGAAGAAAATGCAGGGAAAGATCTTCAAGACCTAGTAATAGGAGGTAGCCTCCTAAACTTTACACTCAAACCACACGCAAGAAAAGAAAAAAAATAGATAAATGTGAACTCCTCAAAATTAAATGTTTCTGCACCTCAAAACACGTTGTTAAAAAGGGGAAGATGCAACCAACTCAATGGGAGAATATATTTGGAAATCACATAATGGACATTGGTTTGATTTCCTGTATGTACAGAGGAATCATACAACTCAACAACAAAAGAACAAACAACCCAAATATAAAATGGACTAAAGATATGAATAGGCATTTTTCTGAAGAGCAAATACAGATGGCACAAAAGCACATGTAGAGATGCTCATTTTCATTTGCTATAAGGGATATGCAGATCAAGACTACAATGAGATACTATTTCACACCTATAAGAAAGTCTGATATTAAACAAACAGGAAACTACAAATGTTGGCAAGGATGTGGACAAATTGTGACACTATGCACTGCTGGTGGGAATGTTTAATGATGCAGCCATTATGGAAGACTGTTTGTCAGTTCCTTAGGAAACTAAATATCAAGTTGCCCTATGCCCCAGCAGTAACATATTTGGTATATACCCAGAAGCGCTGAAAGCAATGACACAAACAGATATTTGTACACCGAGGTTCACAGCTGCATTATTCACAATTGCCAAAAGATGGAAACAAATCAAAGGATGATCAACAGACAAGTGGATCAACAAAACATGGAATATATATATATATGATGGAACATTATGCATCAGTAAAACAAAATGATGTCCTGAAGCACATGAAAAACTGGATGAGCCTTGAGGACATAATGCTTAGTGCAAGTAGCCAGATACAGAAGGATAGATATTGTATGATTCCACTTTTATGACCTTCATAAAGGTATAATCAGAGGCTTATATTAAAGAATATAGGGGACTTAGAGATACATAGAAGCTAGAGATGGGTCATCCATTAGCTAATAAGGTTGAATTTCAATGTAAGGGAATAGATAGGAGTGAAGGTGGATCTCTAGTGGGTTTATAAGTGATATTACCATGTTGAAGATGAACAAGATTGAAATGAGTTGTATACACCTATGTGTCCCACTGATTAACAGTAGTAGGAATTAGTTCTCACAAGAATTACTTCAAAGATATGATTCTTGTACAAAGAGTATTTAAATCCAGGGTACAGGGGGAAAACTGCTATTGCATGTTATGAGTTATGTTCAAAAGGAAACCATCAGCACTACCACAGCAACAGTAGAGGTAGATAATGGGGGGAGGGACAAGAGTTAAGAGAAGGTTTAGATTTCCTATTTGGTGAGGGTGGGTTTATTGGTTTTCTGTTTCTTGGGAAAAAATGAAATTATCTAAAATTGAGAATGTTGATGGACTGTGGACTTTGGGCCCTATACATGATGCCTGATGAAGGCAGGTGGCTGAAGGATGCACTGACAGAGAAGTAGATTGGCGAACAATGGTGTATACTTATGAACAAAGTTTGTGCTGCTGTGAAAAGGAACAAAGTCATGAGGCATGCAACGATGTGAATGAACATGTGGGACACTTGGTGAGAAAAAAAGTGAGAAAAAAAAGAACAAGAATGGCATGGTTACCTTTAGAAAATGCTTACAAGAAAACAGGGGCCTAGATTATAAGCTTTTAGAGCAGACATATTAAGTCTGGAGTGGTGATTATTATTTCAGGATTTTGAGAGGCTGTTTTATATATATAACCTGATATTTAGAGATTAGAATGAAGCTGAGCAGGTTGGGATTAAAGCAATTCAGAACATAAGGGAAAGCTAGACAGTGCCTACATTTTAGAACCATACATACTCTTTGAGATCAATGGAAGAAAGGTTTATTTGGTCTGGAACTGAAATTTTCTGTAGGGCATAATCTAATTCAATTTATCTGTATAGCTCATTTGAACAATTGAAACACAGGAAGCCCAGAATAAGAAAGATGTCCTTTAGTCCAGTGTAGATTATTGTAATGCTTGGGTGTATCCTAGAGTATATTAAGCAGATAATCAGAAAGTATCGGTAATGTCCCCTGAGGGATGGGAGAAAGAATATGGAGCTATTAAACCTTATCATCAGGGAATCCCCTGATACTGTGTCAACCTTTAGGAACACCCAAATCAATAGGCCATGTCCTCAGATCATGAAGCTCACTTTTGTGAAGCTTATGTAGGTAGTGGAGAAGCTTAGACTACCTATAGGCATGCCAAAATGTTACTTCTGGAGGACCTCTTTCATTGCTCAGATATGGCCACACTCTCTCTCTAAGCCCAACTCTGCTAGTGAAATCATTGCCCTCACCCCTACGTGGGACATGACATCCAAGGGTGTGTCTCCTTGGTGACATGGGAGATGACTCCCTGGGATGAATGCAGACTTGGCACAATGGGATCAACAATTCCATCCTGATTAAAAGGGGGAAAAGAAGTGTAACTAATAAAGTGTCAGTGACAGAGAGAGTTCAAATAGAGTCAAGAGGCTACTCTGGAGGTTGCTCTTAATCAAGCTTTATTCAGAACTTGCTACCTATCATAACCTGCCAAACCCCAACCAGGACCATTCCAGCCAATCCTAAAGAACACTTAGGGCAATATATAAGATTCCGTAAGTGTTCCATGCACTAGAGTAACTTTCCAGAAACCTACAACCTCCAGATAGGTCCCTGGTTCAGATTAGTCATGAAACTTAGCCCAGCCTCTCCAAAACATCAAATAGTTCCATCTCCTTATGCCATATTAGTGATAGACCTTTCCAATATAAAAAATTTAGAATTGCCATAGCCCAAACACCCCTACAGAGAGGGATGGAAAGATCAAAGGTGATGGCAGTGTTATATACAGAGGATAAGATTTAATAAATGAATATGATTGCTGAATCATTAAATTGATACCTCTTTTAGTCTCCAGTATTTTAGAGCAGCTATAAGTAAAAACCTAAAATTGTGTAATTGTAACCCATGTCAAATTCTGAAATATATTCTACAACTAACTGTGGTGCTGTGCTTTGAAATTTATAGCTTTTTTGTATATATATATATTATTTTTCACAAAAAAGAAGGAATAAAATTTGATTGTGATGATAAATAAAATGTTTAAACCCTCTAGCCTCCAGTACTCTGTAGCAGCTAGAAGAAAAAATATGAGAGAATCCTATGGCAGCCCATGACAAACTCTGGGATCTGTCCTGTAATTACTTGTTGAAGACTGCCTTAAAACAATTGCTTTTTCATTTCTTTGCTTTGTATATATGTTATACTATACAATAAAAAAGTAAAAAATAAATGTTATGGTACTGACAAAAGGAAAGATATATCAACAAATGGATTTCAATTGAGGGTTGATAAATAGATCCTCAGACCTATAGCCAAGTGGATTTTGAGAAGGCTGCCAAGTCCACTTAATTGGGAAAGAATAGTCTTTAACAAATGTTGCTGAAAGAATTGGATAACCACATGCAAAAAAGTGAAGAGCCCCTATTTCACACCATACACAAATATTAACTCAAAATGAATGAAAGACATAAATAAAAGATCTATGTCTATAAAACTTCTAGAAGAAAATGTAGGGAAGCATGTTAGATTCTGTTCAGGCAGTGGTATCTCACACTTCCCATCCAAAGAAGTAATGAAAGAAAATTAAAAACTTTTGCATATCAAAGGACTTTTTTATTTTAGTGAAAAGACAACCTACTCAATAGGAGAAAATATTTGGAAAACACATATCTGCAAAGGCTTTAATCCAAAATATGTAAAGAAACTCTACAATTCAACAATAGAAAGACAATCCAATTAAAAAATGAACAAGCATTTCTCCAAAGAGGTTATACAAATGGCCTAAAAGTATATGAAAACTTGCTCAATATTTCTATTAGGAAAGGCAAATCAAAACCACAGTGAAATATTATTTAACACACATTAGAATGGCTACTACTTTAAAAAAAAAGCAGAAAATTACTACTGTTAGAGATGATGTGGAGAAATAGGAACATTCAGTGCTGGTCATAATGTATACGAGTGTAGCCATTGGTGGAAGATGGTTTTGTAGTTCCTCAGGAAGCTAAGTATAGAATTACCATATGACCCAGCAATCCCACTACTAGGTATCCATCCCAATAACTGAAAGCAGGGACTTGAACAGCTTTTGGTATGTCAGTGTTCATAATGGCATTATTCACAATTGCCAAACGTTGGCAGCAATACATGAATGAATTAACAAAATGTGATAAATGCATGCAGTGGAATAGTATTCAGATGTAAGAAAAAATGAAATCCTGATGCAAACAACACAGGCATGAACCTTGCAGATATTATGCTGAGCGAAATAAGCCAGACACAAATGACACATATTGAATGATCTCACTGATACGAGCAAATTATAATAAGCAAACTCATAGAGTTAGAATCTAGAATACGGTTTGCCTGGGAATTGACTGGGGGCAGAGAATTGGTACTTGATTTTTAGTTTGCCTTTAGTTTGAATGTAAAGGTTTGGAAATGGATGGTGATGATGAAAGCACAAAAATGTGAGTGGAATTAGCAGTACTGAATTATGTATGTGAATGGGGTTGAGAAGAGACGTTTTATGTCATATACGTTATTAGAATGAAAATGAGAAGATAAAATACAGGACTGTATAACTCAGTGAACCCTGTTGTGGATAGTGGACTGGGGTTAATAGTACCAGTATAAGAATGTTCTTTCATGAATTATAATAAATGTGCAACAGTAACACAAGGTGTTCTTTCATTAATGGGGGAGGTATGCAGGAACACTATATTTTTACATGACTTTTTCATAAACCAACAGCTTCTCTAATTAAAATAATATAACAATTTTGTTTTTTAAGTTGTCAGAATGTGATACACTAGAAATGGAATGGTTTTTATAAATGGAATTTATAAAGTTACAAGTTTACAGTTCTTAGCCTATGAAAATTTCCAAACTAAGGTATCCAGGGAAAGATACCTTAATTCAAGAAAGGCTGATGGGTCCGGAATAACTCTGTCAGATGGGAAAGCATGTGGCTGGTCCCCTGCTTCTGGGCTCGACTGCTTTCAGCCTCTGTTCCTGTGGGGGTTCCTCACCTTGCTTCTCCAGGGCTAGTTTTCATCTCTGGCTTCCCTTGGCTCTCTCCAGGTTCTGGCTTGCTTAACATCTCACAGCAATATCTTCTAGGTTGCATGCATCTCCAAACATCTGATGCTCTGTTCAAGCTTTCTCCAAAATGTTTTGTTTTAAAGGACTCCACTAAGCTAATCAAGACCCATTTGGAATGGGGGGAGTCACATCTTCATCTAATCAAAACATCACACCCACAATTTGGTGCATCACATCTCCCTGGTGATGATCTAATCGAACATTTCACACTACAGTATTGGATCAGGATTACAAGATCTGGCTGCCCCCAGAAGATTGGATCAGTATTAAAAACATGGGTATTCTGGGGGCACATAACAAATTCATATTGACAAGATAATAATAATTTTAAAAATATGTAAGTGAAAGAAACTAGACACAAGTGAACACATATTATACTATTATATTTATATAAATCCTAAATGTAAATAAATTTATAGGGAAAGAAGTAGATTACTGTTTATGGAGTCTGTAAAATGACAGAGAAATTAAGGGGTGACTACGAAGAGATATGGGGCTTTTCTTTTTGTAGCAATAAAAATGTTTGAAGATTGATTATAGTGATGAATGTACAACCTGTGATATACTAGAAGCTATTGTTTATGTACTTTGGATGGCTTATATGGAATGTGAATATATCTCAATAAAACTGATTATTAAGAGTAAAAAAAAGACATCACTGTAAGGATGAAAAAAAATAGTCTCACAGAACCCATAGCACTGCTAAGCTGAACTTTCCAATAAAAAATAAATGTGCATGATTCCTACAAATAAAAATAAACACATTTTAATCCTCTTGAATGAAGTTCAAAAGTAATATTTGGATGTCAAAATTTAAAACTTAATGTAACCTGAAAAAAGTTTAATATGGACAAAAGAGGTTAAAATATTTAGTTTTCAAAATTTTGATATACTGATATTTTTGCATGCTAAAACCATATAAATAAATGCTACAGGAGGTTCAGAATTTCATGAGCATGCTTTTCCAAATATACTGTTAGTGATCGTTTATAATACTAGCAATGCAGTATACCAGAAACAGACTGGCTTTTAAAAACAGGAATTTAATAAGTTGTTAGTTTACAGTTCTAAGGCTGAGAAAATGTCCCAGTTAAAGCAAGTCTATAGAAATGTCCCATCAAAGGCATCCAGGGAAAGATACCTTGGTTCAAGAATGCAGATGAAGTTCAGGGTCTCTCTCTCTCAAGTGAGAAGGCACATGGTGAACGCAGTCAGGCTTTCTATGTCATCTGGAAAGGCACATGGTGAACACAGTCAGGATTCCTCTCTAACATGGAAGGCCACATGGCAAGCATGGCATCATCTGCTAGCCTCTTCTCCTGGCTTCCTGTTTCATGAAGCTCCCTGGGAGGCATTTTCCCTTTTTATCTCCAAAGGTCATTGGCTTGTGGACTCTGCTTCTTGTGGCTATGTCATTCTGCTTTGCTCTCTCTGAATCTCTTTCATTCTCCAGAGTGCTTCCTTTTTTATATGACTTCAGAAACTAATCAAAACCCACCCAGATAGGTGGACACACATCTCCCCTAATCCAGTTTAACAACCACTCTTGATTGGGTTGCATCTCCAGGGAGATGATCTAATTACATACAGTATTGAATAGGAATTATTCTGCCTTTACAAAATGGGATTTAGATTAAAACATGGCTTTTCTAGGGGACATACATCCTTTCAAAGCAGCACAGCCATTCACAAAATTTAGGATTTAGAATTATTACACAGTGGTAGCATATGTTTTTAGAGTTATATATTTGCATGAAAAATGACTGATGATATATTATTGTTTATTTTTTTCAAAATATTACTTTTTCCTGGAGGAATCATCAAGGTAGTATCAATTTGTTTACACTTTTACACTCATAAAAACTAGTGTACTATAATCTTATCAAAAACACCTGACATTTATAGTATTTATTTACTAACATTCACCGGAATAGAAATTATTGCATTAAGTCCAAAGCTGTAAGTTTGGATGTTTTGCTACTGTCAGTGTGTAGGATTGGGCCTAGATGAAGGATTTATGACCAACTACTCTTTAAGTCTCAGAATGAGGTCAGGCTAGGCTTTAGGGAAATGAGTGCTTCTTGAGATTATTAATATCTTGCAAGGGAATACTAATATGAAATAAAGAAGGACCTGATCTAAGTAAATTGTAGTCAACAAGAGACTCCTGTTTCCTTAGAGTTAAATATGTGCTAATTCCTATCATCCCTTCTTCCATCTTCAGTTTGGATTCTTCCCTTAATATTCATGTACTCCACCACCTAATTTGAAGCAACATTTAAAACTCTGAGACTTTCATATTATAAATTAAAACTAAGAGTTGAATACAAATTCATTTTGTGAAATTGTTAAATGGCAATTATATTTATTTCTGAATTGTATCTCTTGGATATAATTATTGGTAAGTACATAAAAAATTATGAGGGTCAATAAATCAATCAAGTCACCTCTTTGTTCCCAAACAGAATGATTCTGCACTTTAATTTTATAATTTTATTTTTAACTGTTGCCTCTTCACTCAGACAGCATTAATGTTGAAATGAACTTCTGCCTGTTTTTTGTATGTGGTCCCGTTTCACAACTGACATATCTTTTTGTATAATATAATTCATCTGGAGGCTTTAAATTTATATCTGACCTACCTGAGTTTAAATACCAACTTTTCCCTAATGGTCTATATAACCTGCCAAATGAATAAGAAGAAAAGTGAGTATTAATGTAAAACAGAGGTATGTTGACTTCTAATTTCAAATAAAATAAAAATGCTCTGACAAGGAAAATGCAAATCAATTTCTCTGTGACTTGTAAAATGTTCACAACACTGCATATGTTGAAGAGTTTACTCGAATATGAAAATAAAACATTTGCAAATTAAAAGCAAATGCAAGTATTTGTTTGGTGGCTATTGTGTTTATTGACAGTATTATAATTTTCTTCACATTAAAATAATGGGACATTTCTACTTTGGACAGCATTGAAAAAATTGCAATCTAGCTGAAATGCTCTTATTAAATGTCTAATAAATATATAATATATCCCATTTAGAAGTTAGCTCTTGATGTGATTTCACATCTATTACCTGACTGATACAAAAATTTAAGGCTCAGAGAGGACAGTACTATCTAAATTTCAAAAATATAAAACCATAACAAGAGGGGTTAAAAAAACAACTAGAAGTAAAATACTCACTTTTGGATTCTCAGTTTCTTTCCATTACTCCATGTAAACATTTATGACTGTGATCTACAATTTGTAGATTTTTTCCATTACATTAAATTTTCCCATCTAATACATATATACATGTAATATGTGTATGATAACCATCAATGGAAAATTTTTGCCATGGGCATTATTCTACAATTAAGTCAAATGCAATAAGTATTTTATCTTAAAAAATTATGATATTAAATTCTGAAAATAAAAGCTGCCAGGAAATATGTTGAGTTTACTGCTATGTATGTTTTTTTTTTTAATTTTAGATATGGCAGATTTCAAAATCATAAATCTGAACATGTCAGAATAAATATACAATTGTAAGATTTCCAAGTATGAGATAATTTCTCATCAAAATATATTTCCTGAGTTTTATGAGTTTTAAAGAAAAAGTAAAATGATTTCATCTGCTTTACCTGAATCACAATAATCAGTCAGCTAAATCTATTTTCTAAGCTGCCAAGCTACATTTGTATGTAAATTGATCATGATTATTAAATAGATAGTTATATACATGAGTAACTGTGTTGGATTCCTGCTTTAAGAAAGTGAAGATCAATGGTATATTGCTTAATAATTTTCTAATAATGATGTATCAGCAAGTGAAAATTTAGAGAGAGAGTAATATTTTCAAATGTAATTATGTCCTCAGATGAACCTAAGAAATGTAGACTGTGACAAAATAATAAGAAAAGGTCACTCACACCCATTTTTAATAATTTTGATCTACATTATATCAATTAATCTTGGCAAAGGTGTTCATATATTTATATTTTCCTTATTACTTTTTAATTTATATAGCCTAACCATAGCTAGGTAGAAAGATATAGAGATAGATGCATAGATAGATAGATCTAGAGGAGTGTTATATAAGTTAAATTCTAACAATTTCACAAAACCTTAATATGCAAAGCATCTCCATAGAAATTGTAGTCACAGTTGGAATTATCTGTGAATATATCAGGGAAGCAAATACCATAGATTTTAGAAATATATGGATCCTGTTTTACTAATCCTTACTCAATTTTTAGAAATTTATATTGTTAAGAAAAATAAACTTTGTTGGAAATTGTTAAAGAAATATTAAATATTAGGACAATATGAAAAAGTAGTTTTAAACTATTAAATTAGATATACCAATTATTTTATTATACTACATTTAATACTATTAAAAAATTTGTAAAACTGAAAGCTTCTTCTTTTCTCATATTGCAAGTTACTGAATTAAATTTAAATCTATTTATTGCTAATGACAAATGTTGACCAGTACTTTAGTTTTATTTTATTTTTTTTTTAGTGTCTAACATATTTCAAAAGTGGGCCCCATGAGAGACTTGTGGGAAGATGACAAGTGGGGAAGTCCTGGAATCCCATTACCAGAACAACTATTACACAGGCAGGAGCTGTGTGAATCAACTATTTCAAAACTCTGGAGGCAGTAACACTTGCAGTGCTGGAGGAAGAGGATGGCAAATTGCAGTAAACACTGGTGATTCTCATTTTCTTCCTGGCAATAACCATTGTCCATTATCCAGCCTCGTAGCAGACAGCAATAAGGTAGTGGAGCAACTTGCTGATACCAGAGTGAGTTGTAAAAACCTAGTTCCCCCAATGCTCAACCCAAATGGCCTGAGTGCTCATCACTGCCCTTGATCCTCCTACTTCAGATCACTGGGGGCCTGGCCTTGAGTGTTGACACTTCTTCAGAGCTGCCAACAACATGTTGAAGGCAGCATTTGCTGGGTAGCTACCCAGGGGAGAAAGTACAGCTTTGGAGACCTATGGAGAGGAACTCCTGGTACCCTTTTAGGGCCCTTCTTTCTGTCCTACTTAGGGCAGTTTAGAGGTATAAGGGGCTACCTTTGTGGGTTTCTACCCTTGTTTCAGCAGGGATAGAATGATTTGAGAACTCTTCTCCTGTGTGCTGCGCTCCCAGAATTCCCATCCAGGTGAAAGCTGTTTGAGACAATTTAAGCATATTAAGAAACAATTGAATCAGGCAGCCTGGAGCAAAGGCTTACTTCCTTAAGTCCGGTGGAGGAACTTGTGAGGTGAAGAAAAGATGTTTCCCAGGGGGAAAAGAAGGTATTCAAATTAATGAAAACAAAGGTATCACTAGAAGCAGAAACCCATGACAAAACACAGGAAAAGAAAAGACAGGGAAGAACCAGCACACTGTATGTGCCTCAGGCAGAATTTCCTAACAGGTGGTCTGGAGTCCCCAGGAAATCTCCATTTTTTCACTAGTTCTTTACACAATCAAGAGACAGACATTTCAGGTAGTAAATCCTAGAGATAACATTTTAAAATATTACATTGTATAGTGTGCAACAAAATAATACAAGGAAAAAAAAAGAGGAACAGAAAATGATGGTCCATCCAAAGGAAGAGGATAAAAATCCAGAACACATTAATGAAGACAAGAATGTGAACATAGGAAGAAAAGGCTTTAAAAACATTATCTTCAATGTGATTTAAGATATGAAGGAGAATACAAAGATAGCATTAAAGGATATTATGAAAAGGGTCAACATTCTCAATGTGATAAAGAAAAGATCAGCAAAAGAACTAAATGGTATCACAAAAATAATAACCAAACAATATGAGAATCTCAAAAAAGAGGCAGAAATTTTAAAAAGGAACCAAAAAGAGTTACTGTAGTCAAAGACCACAATAATTCAATACAATTTGGAAGAAGAAAGAATATGCCAAAAGAAAGAATGAGTGAACTTGAAGACATAGGAATTGAAATGAGTTGGCTGAGGAGCAGAAAGAAAAAAAAATATAAAAAGTGAAAAAATAGACAGACATGTGGACCACCATCTTACATTCAAATATTATGTTCACAATAAAACCCCCAGAGGGAGAATAAAGAGATGAAGGGGCAGAAGGAATATTCAATGAAATAATCACAAAAAAAATCCCAAACTTAGCAAAAGTTGTCAATATGTACATTTATGAAAACAAGAAACCAAGAGAACTCCAAACAAGATAAACTTGAAAACTAACATGCCCTGCAGCATACTGATCGAACTGCCCAATGCAAAGTGCAATGGCAAAGTTCTGAAAGCTGCAAAAGAAAAATAACATTCTATGTACAAGGAGTATGAATGAGATTAAGTTCCAATTTGTCATCTGAAACTACAGAGGCAAGAAGGCAGTGGGTTTAAATAGTTAAAGTGTTGAGAAAGAATAGTTGCCAATCATGAATTTTGTATCTGGTAAAATTTCTTTCAAAAATCAGGGAGAGATAAAGCCATTCCCAGATATATAAAAGCTGAGGGAGTTCTCATCACTAGACCTGCTCTACAAGCGATATTAAAGGGATTTCTTCAGATTGAAAGGAAAGGACACTAGAAAGTGGTGCATTTTCATTGATGTGAAAAGACATTTGACAAGCTCCAGCACATCTTTTTAAATAAAAGAATCTTAGGAAACTGGAAATAGAATGAAACTTCTTCAACATGATAAAGGGCATATAAGAAAATCTCATAGCTAGCATCATACTTAATAATGAAAGGTTGAAAACTCACCATCTAAAATCAGCAGCATGAAAAGGATAGCCACTGTCACCATTATTATTCAAAATTGTATTGGAAGCTTTAGCCACAGCAATTAGGCAAGAAAAAGGAATATAAGGTATCCAAATTGAAAAAAAAGAAGTCAAATTCCTTTGTTTGCAGATGACATGATCCGCTATACAGAACATTCTGATAAATCAATAGCAAAGCTCCCAAAGTTAATAGATGAATTCAGCAAAATAACAGGATACAGGATCAACATCCTAAAATTAGCAGTGTTTCTATCTACTATTACTGAATGACCAAAGGAAGAGATCAAGAAAATCTCCCTTTACAAAAGCAACTAAAAGAATGACATATCTAGGACTTCTGGAGAAGATGGCAGCTTAGTAAGACACGCGGATCTTAGTTCCTCCTCCAGAACAGCTGCTAGGGGAGTAGAAATGATACAGAACAGCTCCCGGAGCCACAACAAAAATCAAAAAGACAGCGTACCCCATCTTGGAACAGCTGACTGGCTGAGAGAACCTGCTCCGGTGAGATCGCCGAGGGGTGCGGGCTTCCCCGGGCTGGGGCGGCAAGCGGCCAGAGTCCCTCCCTTCCTCCTTCCCGGGCCAGCTGGGACAATTGGACAGGTGGTCCCCTCAAGCCGCGGCGGCTGGCACCTGCCCCATGCGCGGCCCCCCGGACCAACTGGGAGAATTGGATCAGAGATCCCCAGGCGGCAGAGAACGGTGACTGGGGTCCCTTCCAAACACGTGACTTCCCGGTTCGGCTGGGAACGGTGCACTCTCCCGGGCCATGGCAGCTGTCACCCTCCTGCCACGCTTGGCACCCTGGGCTGACTAGGAGATTCAGACGGGCGCTCTCCCGGGCTGCGGTGGCCGGCAACTCTCCCTGCGTTTGGATCCCTGGGCCAGCTGGCACTCTTCCAAGCCACTTCGGCTGGTGAACCTCCCCCAGAGCGAGAGTTTTCCAAAGTTAAAGGACCCACAGCACCTTTTACTGGGGGGACCTTCAGACAAACGTCTGCCATGAGCGCCACCTACTGGGCAGGATAAGAAAAACAGAACCCAGAGATTTCACAGAAAAATTTTTCAACCTGTTGTGTCCAACACCCAGGGAAATCTGACTAAATGCCCAAACACCAGCAGAAGATAATGGATCACACTCAGAAAATTGAAAATATGGCCCAGTCAAAAGAACAAACCAATAGTTCAAATGAGATACAGGAGCTGAGACAACTAATGCTGAATATACGAACAGGAATGGAAAACCTCTTCAAAAACAAAATCGATAAATTGAGGGAGGACATGAAGAAGACATGGGCTGAACAAAAAGAAGAAATAGAAAAATTGAAAAAAAAATCACAGAACTTATGGAAGTGAAGGATAAAGTAGAAAAGATGGAAAGAACAATGAATACATACAATGATAGATTTAAAGAGACAGAAGATAAAATTAGTGACTTGGAGGATGGAACATCTGAATTCCAAAAAGAAACAGAAACTATAGGGAAAAGAATGGAAAAATTTGAACAGGGGATCAGGGAACTGAAGGACAATTTGAAACGCACAAATATACGTGTTGTGGGTGTTCCAGAAGGAGAAGAGAAGGGAAAAGGAGGAGAAAAACTAATGGAAGAAATTATCACTGAAAATTTCCCAACTCTTATGAAAGACCTAAAATTACAGTTCCAAGAAGTGCAGTGCACCACAAAGAGAATAGACCCAAATGGGCGTTCTCCAAGACACTTACTAGTTAGAATGTCAGAGGTCAAAGAGAAAGAGAAGATCTTGAAAGCAGCAAGAGAAAAACAATCCATCACATACAAGGGAAACCCAATAAGATTATGTGTAGATTTCTCAGGCAGAAACCATGGAAGCTAGAAGACAGTGGGATGATATATTTAAACTACTAAAAGAGAAAAACTGCCAGCCAAGACTCCTATATCCAGCAAAATTGTCCTTCAAAAATGAGGGAGAAATTAAAACATTCTCAGACAAAAGGTTACTGAGGGAATTTGTGACCAAGAGACCAGCTCTGCAAGAAATGCTAAAGGGAACACTAGAGTCAGATACGAAAAGACAGAAGAGAGAGGGATGGAGAAGAGTGTAGAAAGAAGGAAAGTCAGATATGATATATATAATACAAAAGGAAAAATGGTAGAGGAAAATATTATCCAAGCAGTAATAACACTAAATGTTAATGGTCTGAATTCCCCAATCAAAGACATAGAATGGCAGAATGGATTAAAAAACAGGATCCTTCTATATGCTGTATACAGGAAACACATCTTAGACCCAAAGATAAATATAGATTGAAAGTGTAAGGTTGGGAAAAGATATTTCATGCAAATAACAACCAGAAAAGAGCAGGAGTAGCTATACTAATATCCAACAAGTTAGACTTCAAATGTAAAACAGTTAAAAGAGACAAAGAAGGACACTATCTAGTAATAAAAGGAACAATTAAACAAGAAGACATAACAATCATAAAAATTTATGCACCGAACCAGAATGCCCCAAAATACATGAGGAATGCACTGCAAACACTGAAAAGGGAAATAGACACATATACCATAATAGTTGGAGACTTCAATTCACCACTCTCATCAATGGACAGAACATCTAGACAGAGGATCAATAAAGAAATAGAGAATCTGAATATTACTATAAATGAGCTATACTTAACAGACATTTATAGGACATTACATCCCACATAGCAGGATACACGTTTTTCTCAAGTGCTCATGGATCATTCTCAAAGATAGACCATATGCTGGGTCACAAAGCAAGTCTTAGCAAATTTAAAAAGATTGAAATCATACACAACACTTTCTCGGATCATAAAGGAATGAAGTTGGAAATCAATAATAGGTGGAGTGCCAGAAAATTCACAAATACGTCGAGTCTCAACAGCACATTTTAAACAACGAGTGGGTCAAAGAAATAATTGCAAGAGAAATTAGTAAATACCTCGAGGCTAATGAAAATGAAAACACAACATATCAAAACTTATGTTTTGCCTTATTAGAACAAAGGCAGTGCTAAGAGGGAAATTTATTGCCCTAAATGCCTATATCAGAAAAGAAGAAAAGGCAAAAATGCAGGAATTAACTGTCCACTTGGAAGAACTGGAGAAAGAACAGCAAACGAATCCCAAAGCAAGCAAGAGGAAAGAAATAACAAAGATTAGAGAAGAAATAAATGAAATTGAAAATATGAAAACAATAGAGAAAATCAATAAGATCAGAAGTTGGTTCCATGAGAAAATCAATAAGATTGATGGGCCCTTAGCAAGATTGACAAAAAGAAGGAGAGGATGCAAATAAATAAGATCAGAAATGAAAGAGGAGACACAACTACTGACCTAACAGAAATAAAGGAGGTAATAACAGGACACTATGAACAACTTTACGCTAATAAATACAACAACTTAGATGAAATGGACGGGTTTCTGGAAAGACATGAACAACCAACTTTGACTCAAGAAGAAATAGATGACCTCATCAAACCAATCACAAGTAAAGAAATTTAATCAGTCATTCAAAGGATTCCCAAAAAGAAAAGTCCAGGACCAGATGGCTTCATATGTGAATTCTATCAAACATTCCAGAAAGCATTAATACCAACTCTCCTCAAATGCTTCAAAAAAATTGAAGTGGAGAGAAAGCTACCTAATTCATTCTATGAAGCCAACATCACCCTCATACCAAAACCAGGCAAAGATATTACAAAAAAAGAAAACTATAGACCAATCTCTCTAATGAACATAGATGCAAAAATCCTCAATAAAATTGAAGCAAATCATATCCAACAACACATTAAAAGAATTATACATCATGATCAAGTAGGATTCATCCCAGGTATGCAAGGATGGCACAACATAAGAAAATCAATTAATGTAATACACCATATCAACAAATCAAAGCAGAAAAATCACATGATCATCTCAATTGATGCAGAGAAGGAATTTGACAAGATTCAACATCCTTTCCTGTTAAAAACACTTCAAAAGATAGGAATACAAGGGAACTTCCTTAAAATGATAGAGGGAATATATGAAGAACCCACAGCTAATATCATCCTCAATGGGGAAAAACTGAAAACTTTCCCCCTAAGATCAGGAACAAGACAAGGATGTCCATTATCACCGCTATTATTCAACATCATGTTGGAAGTTCTAGCCAGAGCAATTAGACAAGAAAAAGAAATACAAGGCATCAAAATTGGAAAGGAAGAAGTAAAACTATCACTGTTTGCAGACGATATGATACTATACGTCGAAAACCCGGAAAAATCCACAACAAAACTACTAGAGCTAATAAATGAGTACAGCAAAGTAGCAGGTTACAAGATCAACATTCAAAAATCTGTAGCATTTCTATACACTAGTAATGAACAAGCTGAGGGGGAAATCAAGAAATGAATCCCATTTACAATTGCAACTAAAAGAATAAAATACCTAGGAATAAATTTAACTAATGAGACAAAAAACCTATTTAAAGAAAACTACAAAAAACTGCTAAAAGAAATCACAGAAGACCTAAATAGATGGAAGGGCATACCATGTTCATGGATTGGAAGACTAAATATAGTTAAGATGTCAATCCTACCTAAATTGATTTACAGATTCAATGCAATACCAATCAAAATCCCAACAACTTATTTTTCAGAAATAGAAAAAACAATAAGCAAATTTATCTGGGTGCCCCGAATTGCTAAAAACATCTTGAGGAAAAAAAACCGAACTGGAGGTCTCACGCTGACAGACTTTAAGGCATATTATGAAGCCACAGTGGTCAAAACAGCATGGTATTGGCATAAAGATAGATATATCGACAAATGGAATTGAATAGAGTGCTCAGATATAGACCCTCTCATCTATGGACATTTGATCTTTGATAAGGCAGTCAAGCCAACTCACCTGGGACAGAACAGTCTCTTCAATAAATGGTGCCTAGAGAACTGGATATCCATATGCAAAAGAATGAAAGAAGACCCGTATCTCACACCCTATACAAAAGTTAACTCAAAATGGATCAAAGATCTAAACATTAGGTCTAAGACCATAAAGCAGTTAGAAGAAAATGTAGGGAGATATCTTATGAAACTTACAATTGGAGGTGGTTTTATGGACCTTAAACCTAAAGCAAGAGCACTGAAGAAGGAAATAAATAAATGGGAACTCCTAAAAATTAAACACTTTTGTGCATCAAAGAACTTCATCAAGAAAGTAGAAAGACAGCCTACACAATGGGAGACAATATTTGGAAATGACGTATCAGATAAAGGTCTAGTATCCAGAATTTTTAAAGAGATTGTTCAACTCAACAACAAAAAGACAGCCAACCCAATTACAAAATGGGAAAAAGACTTGAACAGACAACTATCAGAAGAGGAAATACAAATGGCCAAAAGGCACATGAAGAGATGCTCAATGTCCCTGGCCATTAGAGAAATGCAAATCAAAACCACAATGAGATATCATCTCACACCCACCAGAATGGCCATTATCAACAAAACAGAAAATGACAAGTGCTGGAGAGGATGTGGAGAAAGAGGCACACTTATCCACTGTTGGTGGGAATGTCAAATGGTGCAACCACTGTAGAAGGCAGTTTGGCGGTTCCTCAAAAATTGAATATAGAATTGCCATATGACCCAGCAATGCCATTGCTTGGCATCTACTCAAAGTACTTAAGGGCAAAGACACAATGGACATTTGCCCACCAATGTTTATGGCAGCATTATTTACAATTGCAAAGAGGTGGAAACAGCCAAAATGTCCATCAACAGATGAGCGGCTAAACAAACTGTGGTATATACATATGATGGAATATTATGCAGCTTTAAGACAGGATAAACTTATGAAGCATGTAATAACATGGATGGACCTAGAGAACATTATGCTGAGTGAGTCTAGCCAAAAACTAAACGACAAATACTGTATGGTCCCACTGATGTGATTGGACATTGGAGAATAAACTTGGAATATGTCATTGGTAACAGAGTCCAGCAGGAGTTAGAAATAGGGTAAGATAATGGGTGATTGGAGCTGAAGGGATACAGACTGTGCAACAGGACTAGATATAAAAACTCAAAAATGGACATCACAATAGTACCTAATTGTAACGTAATCATGTTAAAACACTGAATGAAGCTATATCTGAGCTATAGGTTTTTTTTTTTTTTTAATCTGTCTGTTTGCTTGTTTGTCTTTTTTTTGTACTATTATTTTTATTTTTATTTTTTTCTCTATATTAACATTCTAAATCTTTTTCTGTTTTTTTGCTAGTTTTTCTTCTAAATTGATGCAAATGTACTAAGAAATGATCATGCATCTATGTGATGATATTAAGAATTACTGGTTGCATATGTAGAATGGAATGATTTCTAAATGTTGGGTTAATTTCTTTTTTTTCTTTAATTAATAAAAACAGAATGACTTATCTAAAAATAAATCCAATATAAATCTAATTTATATTTTTGAATCTAAAGAAACTGTTCACAAATAACCATCAAATGTTGCTAAAAGAAATAAAAACCCTTAAAAAATAGAAAAGAATATTGTATATTCATGGATGGGAAGATAAAATATTATTAAGCTGTCAATTCTTCCCAAAGTGGGTTACAGATTCAACACTGTCCCAAAAATATTCCAACAGCCTGCTTTGAAGAAATGGAAAAGCCAGTCATCAGATTAATATGGAAGGGTAAGGGGCCCAGAATAGGCAAAGTCATCTTGACAAATAACAAAGTAGGAGGACTCATACTTCCGAATCTTAAAACTTAATACAAAGCCACAGTAATCAGAACAGCATGGTACTGTCACAGGAGAGACACAGGTGATTGGAACTGAATAGAGAGTTCAGAAATCAACTTTCACATCTATGACCAACTGTTTTTTTAACAGGTCTCCAAACACAGTCAATTGGGAAAGAAGTGACTCTTAAAAAATGCTGCTGGGAAAACTAGATCTCAATATGAAGAAGGTTGAGTGTGGACCCCTTACCCAAAATCATATACAAAAATCAACTCAAAATGGATCAAAGACCTAAATATAAGTTCCTAGAAGTAAATGTATGGAACCATCTTCAGGAAGTTGTGTTAAGCAATTGTTTCTTAGACTTTACACTGGAAGCATAATCACCAAAAGAAGAAATAGACAAATAAGACCTCATATGAATAAAAACTTTTGTACATCATAAGATTTTATCATGAAAGCAAAATTACAATCTACACAGTGGGAGAAAATATTTTAAAACCATACATTCAATAGAGGATTAGTATCCAGAATATATGAAGACATCTTAAAACTCACCCACAAAAGTACAGACAACCAAATATAACTGGGCAAAACACTTGAATAGACATTTCTCCAAAGAATACAAAAAAATGGCCAAAACCCCAAAGAAAGATGCTCGATATAACTATCTACTAGAGAAATGCAAATCAAAATCACAATGAGATACTATTCCACACTTACTAAAAGGGCTACCATTAAAAAAAAATAACAGATAACTACAAGCGTTGAGAGGATCAGGAGAGCTAAGAACACTAATTCATTGTTGGTGGGAATGTAAAATAGTGTAGCCACTGTGGAAGGCATTTTGGCAGTTCTTCAGAATATTAAATATTGGTTTCCATATGATCCAGTAATCCCACCTCTAGGTATGTGCACAAATGAATTAAAAACATAGAATTAAACAGTAGTTTATTCACTGATATTTATAGTGTATTTTTCACAATTTCTAAAAGATGGAATCAATCCAAATATCCATCAACCAATGAATGGGTAAACAAAATGTGGTACATACACACAATAGAATATTATTCAGCCATTAAAGTAAAATAAGTTCTGATACATGTGGCAACTTGGATGGACATTAAAATCATGATGAGCAAAATGAGCCAGACACAAAAGGATAAATATTGTATGATCTAACAGATACAAAATAATTAGAATAAGCAAAATCACTGAGTCAGAATCTAGAAAATTGGTTACAAGGAGATATGATCAGGGTAGTGAATAGGCAGTTGATTAAATTTTGTATTACTTCTATTGGAATTATGGAAAAGTTTTACATTTTGGATGGTAGCAGAACATTGTAAATGTAATTAACAACATTGAAATATATATGTGAATGTGGTCCAAAGGGGAAATTTTAAGTTACATATGTGTGCTAATCAGGGTTCCCTCCAGAACCAGAACCAACAGGAGAGATCTATAAATATGAGATTTATAAAGGTGTCTCATGCAGTCATGGGAATGGAAGAGTCCAAAATCTGTAGGGCAGGTTATGAAGCTGGTGGCTCTGATGAAGGGTCTGGATGAACTCCACAGTAAAGGGTCCCTGGCTAAAGAAGTGAGAGAGTCTCGTTTCTTCCTTAAAATCTCTCAATTGACTGAATTATCTCCTTGTGGGAGGCATACCTTAGTTGACTGCTGATGTAGTGATTTACATTACTGATGGTTTAATACACCAGCTTTCTGGTTCATCAACCAGTCACAAAATATCCTTGCAGCCACAGTCAGTTGCCTGACAAGACAATTGGGCATAATCATTTGGCCATGTTTACACCAAAACTTTCATTTGCTTTGAAGTGAGTTCCTTGATCAGAAGCAATGCTATATGGAATAACATGATGGTGGAAAATGCATTCTATAAGTCTGCATATGGTAGATTTTTCAGAAGCATTACATGCAGGGAATGCAAACCCGCATCCATAGTATATATTTATTCTAGTTGGGAAAATTACTGCCCCTTCCATGATGGAAGTGGCCCAATGTAATCAACCTGCCACCAGGTTGCAGGCTGATAATTTTGGGGAATATTGCCATATCAGGGACTGAGTGTGGGTAACTGTTGCTAGCAGATGTGGTACTCAGCAGTGGCTATAGGCAGGTCATTCTTGTTAAGTGGAAGTCTGTATTGCTGAACCCATGCATAACCTCCATCCCTACCACCATGACCACTTTGTTCATTTCTGTAATGAGCATGGTTCAGTGTCAGGACCGAAGGGGAAATGATGGGGAATTAAGAAAGAAAGACAAAAGATAAAGGTATAGTTAAAGCTGGGACCAGGTGGGACTCTCTGAACTCTGATGGAGACTCAAAGACCCCAAGAGGTTCAGCACTGCTTATTTTATAGGGCTGCAAGGTAAAGAAAGTAAAAAATGTAACTAAAGAGTGGGGAGGAGGAAGCATGAGCTGAACCATCTGTTTCCTTGTGAGGGGATGATTCAAAAGTTACACATACTTCCCAAGGCCTCCTTCCACCCCAAACTCAAGCAGATTTGCAACACTTTAGTCTTTTCAGGACATCAGGTGCCTATTCCCACAGAGACAGCTTTGCTATATTTGTGCAGGGAGCATGTGACCTCTGTCTCATCTGTGCCTGACATCTCCCCCTTTTCTATTTTTTAAACATAGCTCAAAGGTGTTTAATTGGAGGGTTCGGATTTGGTTTCAGAGGATCTGAGTTCTGACTGAAATTATAAGAAACAAGATTAGTAGCAAGAGGATTATAGCCATCAAATACCAAGCTGAATATTTCAAAACATTTAGAGGATTAAAGCCTTGTAATTCACTCAAGACATCTCTTGCCACCATAGCAGGATCAACAACTTCATTGTGACTCTTATGCATGCTTAGAATTTTTTCATGGAATTGTTTTAAATTTAAACTGGTGGCTCCAAACTCCCTACAAATGCTTTTGAACTCTAGGCCAGTTCCATAATGACTGATTCTACAGGACTGATGTCTCGCATATGTACTAATAATTAGCGTGACATAGCAACTTTGTCTGAATACTAAACTTTTTACCTCATTGGTAATGCCTATGACAGCAGCATCTAAAGCATTAAGTTTGATTTCTAATTTAATATCTATTTTTTTCTTGCTCCTGTAAGGCAATAGAAGTGTTTTGAGCAAGGTTATTAACAAAATGGACACTTGGTATATTTTGAGAGAGCAACTGCAGAAGTGGTTCAGGTGACTAAGAATGTGACAAGAGTAACTATTCCAAAAATAATTAATTCCATGACTCCACCAGGGCAAGTAAGCTGGTTATGTATTTCCTTTAATACCTGAAGACTTCTATCACTAAATCTCCAGGACAGAAAAAACACAAAACCTGGTGGTATCTTCACCCTCAGCTTGAGCCCCAAGAATGCTTTTTTCTAGGGGAGAAAGTGACACAGAGGAAAGGGTTTTAGATTCAAACTTTCTTACTACTAGGAGCCTGACTAGTAGCAGTACTCAAAGGAATGTCTTGAAAAGCTGAATTTAGATAGCTCTCCTCCTTCCTCCTTAGGGTCAGAATTATACATTTCTGTTCTTGCTCCCTCCGGTAATTTTACTTCATCATCCCTATCTGACAATTTATGTAGGATTGGTTCTTCAGAACGGGGGGGGGGGGGGGGGGGGGGGGGAGTAGGTTCTATGGGACCAGAGCTCTTTTAGGATAATTTAAGACTGTCATACCCCCATACAACTTCCTTTAGAGTTTCCTCAAAATTTGACTCTGCTGTCTCAGTTTTTGGGAGCCAGCTACTCTGTGGGCCACGATTAATACATTCCTGAATTAAGGACCACATAGAAAAGGTATAAATGGGTATTTTATCTGGACCCTGTGCCATGTAGCGGTCTCTTAGCCATTTTTCCACCTTGACCCAGTCTCTGGATTGACCGTTCCTTCCTCAAGAAACCAAGGGCAAGTTTCTTGAACAAAATCTAAAAAGGTACTAAGCTGGCTTCTCCTATCATCTCCTCTCCTAGCCTTAAACATAGTCTTTAACATACTCATATATAATTCTTGTTCCTTTGAACCAGAATGTCCCCTGATTACTATACCTGCCTACACTTTTCTGCGCTCCCCCTTACCTTAGTTCCAAACTGTGCACACACCATGGGAGCATTCCCTCATCTCAGCTTAGAGTTCCTCCATATTCAGGTCCCTGTTCAGGCACCACCTGCCATGATCAGCACAGCCCAGTGTTGGGACTGAAGGGAAGCAATGGGGAATTAAGAAAGAAAGACAAAAGACAAAGATATAGTTCAAGATGAGACCAGGTGAAACTCTGAGCTCTGATGGAGACTCAAAGACCCCAAAAGGTTCAGCACTGTTTATTTTATAGGGCTGTGAGGTAAAGAAAGTAAAAAAAGAATGAGGGAAGGAGGAAGCATGAGCTGAACCATCTGCTTCCTTGTGACTAGATGAGTCAAAAGTTACATATGTTTCCCAAGTCCTCCTTCCACCCCAAACTCAAGCAGCTTTGCAACACTTCACACTTTGTAGGACATCAGATGCTTGTTTCCACAGAGAGAGCTTTGTTATAAAGCTGTCTCTGCAGTGAGCATATGACCTCTGTCTCATCTGTGTCCAACAGTTCATGAGCCCATTGGATAATGGTAGAAGTGGTTGAGGACTGAGGATTGCTTGTATCCACAGTGTGGGTTATCTTATCCACTTGATTATTGAAATCTTCCACTGCTGATGTCACTGGTGAGCATTCCTTTGGAACACAAATAGTCCCAAGTTCTTTGCCCACTCAGAAAGGTCTATCCACATACACTTTTTCCAGATCTTTTTGTCACCAATTTTCCAATCATACTTCTTCCAAGTCCATGATCAACCAGCCAAACTGAGCCAATGATTCAGTATACCAATGTACCTCTCAGCAGTTCTCCTTCCAAGCAAAATGAACAACCAGGTGCACTGCTCAAAGTTCTGCCCACTGGGAAGATTTCCCCTCACCACTGTCCTTTAAGGACATCCCAGAAAGGAGGTGTAATGCTGCAGATGTCCACTTCTGGGTTGGCCCTGCATTTCGTGCAGAATCATCTGCAAACCAGGCTTGAGGCTTCTCATGCTCATTCAACTGACTATAATGAACTCCCCAACAAGCCATAGCTCTGGTCTAGGAAAGAGACAATAATGTGGCAGAAGTGGGACCATGGGCATATTGGCCCCTTCCTCATGTAACTTACTTGTGCCTTTACAACTTGCTTGAGCCCTATCTCTAATATTGCATTTTCCTTTTATGATGAAGTGCTGCTGTGCATGCCCAACCTTATGGCTTAGTGGGTCAAACAATGCCCTGCTCATAATAGGCAATTAAGCTGTCATGGTAACTTGGTGGCCCACGGTTAAGTGTTCAGTTTCTGCTAAGGCCTAGTAGCAGGTTAAAGGCTGTTTCTCAAAAGAAGGATAGTTATCTCCAGTGGATGTTAAGGCTTTGTTCCAAAATCCTAAGAGTCTGCATTGTGATTGTTTTAGAGGGGCCTAACAAAGTTTCCAGACAGCATCCCTATTTGCCACTGGCACTGCCAGCACCATTGGATCTGCTGAAACATATGGCCTAAGTAGCAGAGCAGCTTGCACAGCCGTCTGGACATATCAGAGAGCCTCCTCTTGTTTCAGTCCCCACTCAAAACTAGCAGCTTTACTGGTCACTCAGTAAATGGGCCAGAGCAGTACACCCAAATGAGGAATGTGTTGTCTCCAAAATCCAAATATGCCAACTAGGCATTAAGCCTCCTTTGTGGTTGTAGGAGAGCCCAGATGCAACACCTTATCCTTCACCTTAGAAGGGATATCTTGGCATGCCCCACACCACCGGACACCTGGAAATTTCACTGAGAAGGAAAGCCCCTATAATTTTGTCGGATTTATCTCCCATCCCCTGACCCACAAATGCCTTATCAATAAGATTACTAGGTCTTATTGACTAGTAAGTAGTTGCTACTTGCTCACTAGGTCAAATCAGCATGGTATCATCAGTAAAACCGAACATTGTGATGTCTTGTGGGAGGGAGAAATGATCGAGTATCCTGCAAACAAGATTGTTATATAGGGCTAGATTGTTGATATACCCCTAACACTGGAAAGTGAAAGTATACTTCTGGCCTTACCAGCTGAACACAAACTGTTTCTGGTGGTCCTTACTAACAGCTATTGAGAAAAAAGCATTTGCTAGATCAATAGTTGCATAGCAGGTATGAGGTGATAAGTTGATTTGCTCAAGAAATGATACCACATCTTAAGCAGCAGCTGCAATTGGGTTATCACCTTGTTAAGTTTATGTCTTAAATAAATACCACTGTCACCTTCCAAGTTTCTACACAGGCCAAATAGGAGGATTGAATTGGGATGTGGTAGGAATCACCCCTTAAGATGCCTCCCCTTAAGAATGGCACTAATTTCTGAATCCCTCCAGGAAGATGATATTGCTTCTGATTTACTATTCTGCTAGATAAGGGTAGTTCTAGTGGCTTCATTTGGGTATCCCTACATAATCGCCTTCACTCCCTGAGTCAGAAAACCAATGTGGGGATTCTGCCAGTTGCTAAGAATGTCAAATTCCAATTATGCATTCTGGAACTGGGGAAATGAACACAATGGTCTGGGGACACATTGAACCCACTATGAGACAGAACTGAGCTGAAACTCCTCAATCACCTGACCTCTTTAAGCCCAACTCTGACTGGTGAACCAGAGTGATGTATTGGGTCTCCTGGAATTAGTGTCACTTCTGAGCCAGTGTCTAGTCATCCCCAAAACATTTGATCATTTCTTTTTTCTCAGTGCACAGTCACGCTGGAAAAAGTTCATAGGTCTGATTGGGTAAGTCAGGGAAAAAGGTTAGCTGTGTAAACTTTGGGCAGTGTAAAAGGACCTTCCCCAAGGATACCCAGCCCTCCCCTCATTTGAGGAGTTCTGCATATATAAATTGTCTCCAGTCTGGGAATTGATTAAAGGGCCATGATTCTCTGGTTTTGTAATTCAGGTTAGACTTCTGTTTACTTGACTTAGAATTCTTCTACTTATACAGCTCACACAATAATTTAGTAGACTGTCCATCTATTTTACTTCTAGTTACTTTATGATCTACTAGCCAAAGCATAAGTCTCTCTGATTCAGATTATTTTGACTGCTGTCTTTAGTCTGCTATCCATTATGGTGTCCACACCGAAACTGTCTATGTTGATTAACTGTCGCCACATGACTTCTGCCAAGTCAGGATTCAGTCATCCCCATTTGTTTAAGGATTCCAGCTCAGTGGGAGCTCTTCCCACAGTAATATCTGATCTACAGAGAAAGGTGAATACAGAGTTCTTCAGGGATGGTGCAGTTATCCTCACAAATGTATTTCTCAAGGTTCTGGTGAAGGACATGTCCTCTGGTCATTCCTAGGGTGTGTGAGCAGGTCTTCCATGATGAAGCTACTGTAGTATTCCTATATCTCTAAGTCTCTGGGTCCCTGTAAGGTGGAGATTTTAGTTTACATTGTAAATCTGCTACTTGGACAATTACACTTTGCTTTGATTTTCAGAGATCTTAAGTCTACAATCACAGGGAATAAGACTTTCAAGGCACACATTGGAACTTTTATATTCCTTCTACAGCACTGAACTTTCAAATTTGAAACCTTCAGCTCATCCCTTACTGTCAACACTGCATCCAGCATACCTAACAACAATCATTCAACATCATTATACCTCTTAATTTCACAAACCTCTGTAAAGGTGTCAAAAACATTTTCACACAGAGTCTTGCTTTGTGTAAGTATATAGTTCACAGAATCTACTAGTGATATTTTGAGTACTTCTTTTGCCAACTCACCCTATGGACTATCAGTGCCATCTTTTTTTTTTTTTTTCATGGGCATGCACCGGGAATTGAACTCATATCTCCAGCGTAGCAGGCAAGAACTCTGCAACTGTGCCACCATTGCCTGCCCAGTGCCATCTTTATTATTGGAAACAGAGTCAGTAATGCCACCAAGTCTAGTCAGAGTAGAAACCAATTATAAAACCCATTTTGAAGATTCTGTTTCTCAAGAACCATTCATGGTACTAAGCTGTGTTAGTCAGTGTTCTCTAGAGAAATAGAACCAATGGGTTTCGTAAATACGATTTTTTTTTTTGTTTGTTTGTTTGTTTTTACATGGGCAGGCACCAGGAATCAAACCCGGGTCCTTGGGCATGGCCGGCAAGCACTCTTACCTGCTGAGCCACTGTGGCCCACCCTAAATATGAGATTTATAATGTAAATATGGGATTTATAAAAGTGTCTCACACAACCATGGGAATGGAAGAATCCAAAATCCATAGAGCAGGCTGTGAAGCTGGTGGCTCCACTGAAGGATCTGGATGAATGACAGAAAATAGGCTTGCTGGCTGAAGAAGAAGTAAAAGAGTCTCTCTTTTTCCTTAAAAGCCATCAAGTGACTGGTTTATCTCCTTGTGGGAGACACACCGTAGTTGATCGCAGATGTAGTAAGCCACAGGCGCAATCACTGACTGATGATTTAATATATTGACCTTACAATTTATCATCCAGCCAAAAAATATCCTTGTAGCAACAGTCAGACCAGTGCTTGCCTGACCAGACAACTGGGCATCATCATTTGGCCAAGTTAACATCAGAATCTAACCAGCACAATATGTTACTAGAATAAAAATTATTTACAAAGAACAAAAAGACATAATAAAAACTATTTGTCCTGTTTCTAACAAAATGCTAAAAATGCTGTGGCACTGGAGATTATTGGAATTTTAAACACTGGTGCTAGCTGGCATTGCTTTTTTTGGGGGGGGGGTTAATAAAGTTATCTTAGTTATGTTGAAAAAAAGTGTATGATACAATTTTGTTTGTACTGCATGTTTTTCTGGTTCTCTTATTGTTTCCTATGCTTTCCTTTAATTCAATCTGAGATGTTGAATTCTGCATTTATCCCATTTTTCATGATATATTAGTGTTTTTTCCTTTTTTAACAAATGTACTGAAGTATAAAGAAAACAAAATAAATTTAATTTATTTAAAGAGTATAATTTAATATTTGTTTACCTCTATGCACCTGTGAAGCCATCACCACAAACACAGTAAAGAACATCGCCATCCTTCATAGAAAAGACTCTACATGCCTTGTGGAGTCTCCATCCTCTTCCCTTAATAAGCAGGGACTTGAAGTATATCACTGTGATTAGTTTACATGATTAAAAATTTTATGTAAAATAAGGATTACAGGGTATATATATTTTGTGTGATTGCTTTCATTCAGGATACTAATTTAACAATTTATACATATTGTCATGGATACTAATAGTTCATTTTTTTTATCGTAGATAAGTATTCCATTTTATGGATATACCATACAATTTTTATTCATTCATTCATTGGTACACATTTGGGGCTTTCAAGTTTTGGGTTATTACAGATAGCACTGCTATGAACTTTCATGTACAATTATTTGGGGTAAAAATACATTTTTGTTTCTTCTTGGTAAATACTTTTGAGTAGAATATCTGGATTTTTGATAGGCTTATGTTTGCCTTTTGAAGAGTACGCCAAACTGGATTCAAAACTGATTGTGGCATTTTACACTACCGGTGGTGATAAATGACTGTTTTAGTTGTTCTAATCCTTTATAGGCAATATTTGATATGGTCAGATGTTTCTATTTTGCTGCCTAATGGCTATGCAGATATAATTCTTTATGGTTTTCATTTTTAAGTGATGACAAATGATGTCTTCTTTTTCCATTTTCTTGTGCTTGATGACAAGTTGAACATGTTTTTTTGAAGTAACTTTTAAATTTACTACTCATATTTTATTTGGTTATTCATCTTCCAACTGTTGGGTTGTAAAAGATTTTTATATATCCTCAACACAGGTGATTTGTCTCAGATGTCTCATATATGTGTTATGACTATCTCTTACCAGTCTGTCACTTGCATTTTAGATATCCTAATAATGTCTTTGCAAAGAAAAAAAATAATTTTGATGAAGTCTAATTTATCATTTTTTAAACATTGTATGCTTCTTGTGGTCTATTGAGGAGTGATAGTGGTAACTATTTCCAGATTGAAAATATTTTAGCATACATTATCTTCCTGCAGTTTTATTGCTTTATTATTTACACTTAGGTCTATAATCCACTATGAGTTAATTTTATATATATATAAATATACAACATTATTTATATACACTTATAATTATTTATTTATATACACTTATAAATAAAGTTCTATTCTTTCTTTTTGTCCTCCTGTGGATATATTTATATATATGATCAGTCCAATTTTCTGTAAAGGCATTCTTTTAACACTGAATTGCCTTAGCACATTTATTAAAATTATTTGGTTATATATTTGAGGGTCTACTTCTTGCATCTTTGTTCTGTTCAATTAATCTAGAAATCAAGGTTTTTGCAAACCCAAAAATGCCTCGCTTTATATTATTTTTAAATCATTTTAAAAATTAGGCAGAGTAAATCCATAAACTTTGTTCTTCATTTAAAAAATTATTTTCACTATCTTAGGTCCTTTACATTACCATACAACTTTTAGAAACAGCTTGTCAAATTCTGCAAAAAATGCCTACTGGAATTTGGATTGAGGGATTATATTGATACATAGATCAAATTGGAAAGATTTGCCATGCTGTCAATATTGATTCCTCCAATACATAAATAAGATATTTCTCTCCACTTATTTAATTTTTCTTTTGAGTTTTCACAACAATGTTTAGTAATATTCAAAATGAAGTTATTTTAGTTTTTTAAGGCTGACAAAAAGTTCCACAGACTGGATGACTTAAAACAACAGAAATTTAATGTCTCACATTTCTGGAGCCTATAAGTGTGAAATCAAGCTGTTGGCAGAGCCATGCTTCCTCTTAAAACTGTTGGGGAGTATTCCTCTTTGTCTTTCCCTAACTTCTCAGTTTTGCCAGTAATCTATGCCATTCTCTGCCTGAGTTATAATATGGCTTCTGTCTGAATCTAATTCAGCCCTTTTTATAAACCTACCAGTCATGTGTAATCTTAGCTTGGTTAGATCTAATCCAGTTCATCTAATCCAGTTTGATCTAATATTAATTAATGACATCTTCAAAGACTCTGTTTCTTTATAAGGTGACGTACAGGGGACCAGAAGTTAAAATTTGAACCTAGCTTTTAGGGGGGAACAATACAACTCTATGGTCAGCCTTCTTTAATTAAAGTTGTTTTCAGTTATTTTATGGTTTTTATTTTGTTAGAATGGTAGCAAATTGAATTACTGTAATGTCATATGGATAGGCATTTTACCAACAACATTTATTCAAGATATTCTTATATCATTTCTAATAATTAGCACCCATCTCAAAATCAATCAGCTATAAGTATGAATTTGAAGTTTGACTTCCATTTTTGAAAAAACTTGGAATTTTGATGTTAATTGCACTGAATATGTAGATTGCTTTGGTTACTATTGAAATCTTAACAAATTCAGTTTTCTAATCCATGAGCACAGGGTGCCTTATCATTTTTTTTA
The DNA here is from genome assembly GCF_023851605.1 of Tamandua tetradactyla. NCBI lineage: Eukaryota > Metazoa > Chordata > Mammalia > Pilosa > Myrmecophagidae > Tamandua > Tamandua tetradactyla. The sequence goes on along the minus strand of NC_135335.1, from coordinate 72,088,155 downwards.
GGTCTTCTCTAATTTCTTTCAGTGGTGTTTTGTAGTTTTCAGTATACCAGTATTTTATATCCTTGGTTAAATGCATTTCTAGATATTTTACTATTTTAAATGCTTCTGTAAATGGAATTATTTGCTTAATTTCCTCTTAGTATTGTTCTTTGTTGGTGCCCAGAAACAGAATTGATTTTTGTGTTTTGATCTTGTACTGATACTTTGCTGTAATCATTTATCATCCTCATATTTTAATGTACATATTAATTTGGGAGGAGAAAGATCCACTATTTTATTTTTGTTTTAAAATATTATTTTCCTTAAAATTAATTTTGTCAGAGAATTGATGCATGGTAATTTAGAATAATATTTTCATATTGAAAACTTTTCTTAAACCAGAAAAAAGAAACTATGGATGAGAAGAAGGACGTCAGGTATATGAAGAAAAGATATAAATCTATAAAAAAAGAGAGATATAAAGACATATAGATTAGGCTTGACTTCTATCTAGCATATTATTTATGCTTTCTTTTTTTGTCCTTAATTAAAGCTTGCAAACTTATACAGCTGTTGAATATAACTTAGGTAGGTGTATACATTAGCTACACCCACACACATATTTACATATATTTATGTAAAACCTTATTTGAAGCCTACTCGCCAGAAATTAACAATAGAAATCTTAAATAACTGAATTCAATAATATTTCAAATGAAATCCCTTGTTATATAATGGTCAATAAACTTATTATTTAAAAAAGAGCCATAATATTTTCTAATTCTTTACTTCTCTCTGAGATTCCTCAGCTCTTTAGACTGAAGATATATAAATATTCCAGAATGGAAAAAGCTGAAATTATGTATTTTAAATTTAATTTCTATGCAATAACTTTATGATCTAATGGCTTAAAGAATTTGACATTTTCAAAGACCAGAATTCAGATTTAAGCAAATTGAAAGTCTTCTTTTTTTTTTTTTAACATGGGCAGGCACCAGGAATCGAACCCGGGTCCTCGGGCTTGGCAGGCAAGCATTCTTACCTGCTGAGCCACCATGGCCCACCCCAAATTGAAAGTCTTGACCAATAATACTGGATACTCCTTTTCCTGATATAAACATCTTCTTGGAGTTGATGGATTCTTGGTATCAGATAAAGTCATCAGGAAAGGAAGGGACTTAGTTTAAAATACTAAAACTAAACTAATAATAGTAATAATAAATAAGCTGTTTTTTTGCCATATATTCTTCTTTAGTATTTCATAATATTTCTCTAATGACATAAAAATATATCATGAAGATCTCAAATTTCATTTGAAAATGAAAGAGCTGACTCCTCTTTCTTTTTGAAGGACATTTTAATCAAGTATGGTTATTTCTCATCTAATTTTCTAATTTGACAGTTTTTAAATTTTTCATACCTGTTCCAGGTTTATCACCTCCAGAGATTCATCTCATTGCATTCCTGAAAGAATTTCACTCTTTTATAACTTTCTAAATCTATCTCCTTCCTGGAAATTTTTCTCTTCTCTTCATCATTACTGAGGTTTATGTTCAAACACTTCATTCATTTTAAGTTAAGACAATGTCCAAGGGAAGTAAAATACCTGATTTTACTTTTCTAAAAATCTTCTCATCTCTCCCATCACTTAATTGGTAAATTAGGTGAATATAAATTGGATTCAAACACATTTTTACTCGTTCATCATCTAAGGAATGTGATCCTTATTCATTTTTCCATAACTTGTTTAATCACTTTTAGAATTGTCTTTTTAAGGTTGTCTTTTTAATTTTCAGTTCTAAAATTATTTCAGAATCAGTTGATTTAGTCTACCAATATTTTATGAGTCCTGTCTAACACACATGCATGCACACATGCACATTTTTGGCAATGAATCTCCTAAGGAACAAGTTGTTTCTTTGAAAATGTGTATTTGCATGTGTATATGTGCAACAACAGATAGGATATATATACATATCCATGTACAATAATTATTTTCTCTGAGTAATTTAAGCTATTATTCATCTTGATCTTTTTGGTCTTTTTTGTAGAGATTGAAATATTTTCTATTGATACATGTGAAAGAATGAATATAATGGCTAATGTAAGTTTTTGGTGAGGTATTTCTCTGTAATTTTAGACTTCTTTAACCCCAGAAACCCCCTCTCCTAAACATACCACCATGCATCAAGCTCTGTCTAAGTTGTCAACATATTTATTTGTCTAAATATGGTCTAGCTCTCTTGATAATAAGTGTAAGATAAAGCAGAAGTTGGACCCCAACCAGTTGTGAATAAAAGTATTTACACTGTATATGGAGCATGTTATGGCATTGTTTTCCCAGAAATTATGTTTAGGGGATATTGATAAATTTATGTTGGTGTAAAGATTTCCTCATCAGTCTCACTGTATAGAAGAAATGTTCCTGAAGAAATGGAGGTCCAAAGATAGAGGGTGAGTCATTGCAGGTGGGATATGAATTGATGGGAGATCTCTGTCTCTGTCCTTCTCTTTCTCTCTTTGTCCCTCCTTCCCATCAACACACACCAGGGCTATTTATGTGATCAATGTTACAGAAGACACTGGATATAAAGTAGTGATACAGATAGAGCAGGGAGAGAATAAACTCATCTAACTTCTCCGTTTCTCCTATGTTTCCTACTGGACATGCAACTGCATGTATTGTACCACAAATCTTTGATCCTACAAGTTGAAATTCAGCATATCTTTATACATGGAGATCCCATTTCCACTGTGGAGGAATTTATGTGAATAATTCGTGTGCGTCTGATGAAGAAAATATTTTTTAAGCAGTTGGCTTTCCTGGTTTTTGAATTAACGAACCAGTTGACCTTGGCAAGGTTGCATACATACTATCCATGATCCTCAGCTTTCAGTGATCTTCTGAAACATTCTCCACTTTTCCATCACAAAGTCCAGGTGTCCCTTACCTACACTTTCCCACAACCGATGAAATCAGCTCTCCTGCAGAAGGTAGTGAAATATGTGCACTCAGACATCTAAGTAACACTTAAATGACTAAAATTAACTGTTCTTGGGAAAGAGAAACTTGAACCAATTGGGAAAAGAAGGACTTAACATCATTCTGCCGCAAATACCAAGCTGTGCACATCCAATATCTAATGCAGCTAAACCAGCATTTTTATTTCTGTTAATGCTGCTTCATTTCACTCGTGCACAAATCTCTTATAAATAGTTTGCTTCTGTATTGTATTTTGTAATTAAAAGCAAACATGAAAGCAATTACATCTCCATTTTAAATAGTCTATTGAACTTCTTGTCATATTTGCTATACATATCTAATTTCTTAATTTACTTCTTTAATAAACTCATTTGTTCTTTCAATGAGTGGAAAGTCTAAAGTCAAAGAATGATGCAACTAACATAAATAAAGATCATTTTAAACTTCCTATCTCCTAATGTTATCCATGGTGTACTATGTTGTTTTTAAATCTGGAATCTATAAAATTATGTTGTCATGTATTTTTATTTTTTAAATTAAAAACCTCCTGTTAGGAGGTTTTGAAGTGCATTGATTGAAAAACTGCTATGGTGAATCCATCATTTTACCTGCCTTAATAACAAGTACATATAACTTTTGGAAAATTTTTAATCAATGGACATATTTGTTGACAAATACACAAGAAAACATGCTCACAGTCAATTTAATCATCGGCCTTTCTTTATTTTACTGGCAATCATACCTTCAATTTTCTCGGGTGGAATCTATTTTCCTACACGGAATATAAATGGATTTCTATGTACAAGTATAAACAGACAGAGAATTATTCCATAAAATCTGCCTTGTAGTTGAGCTATGAAGACACAATGTACCTCATGTTGATGCAGTTAGTCATTTGCTTTTCATGTGGCACCTGGGCCTTCATCTGTTTTATTCCATTTTTATTTTAGGGAACAGACTATAACTGTGGGCACATTTGCTGTACCAGTTGCTACGGAGTTGTAGAATTTTAAAGCTGGAAGAAACCTTAGAGATTAGCTCATTTAGCACATTAGGAATTTCTAGCTGAGATTTTGGCAGGCACAAAATATAGTGTCTCCACAAAAAGAAAATATGTAACATTCAAAGATTTGTCTTCTTCCTGAAAATGTGTTAGAAAAGAACTTATATCCCTAAAATATATACTCCTAAAATGAACATTCGTGTGTGCCTGAGGCACCCCTTTTATTCTTGAGGTTCAAACTACCACTCCTAATAGATTCACCTCCATTCCATTACTGATAGTCCAGAGCCCTCCCACAATTCTTTTGACTAAAATTCACCAGAGCTTAATGTTGGGTACTTTTCTTGTGACAGCATAAATTTAGAGCTAACTCTATATTGGCACAGAGGGACTTTCTTCTGAAGCAGTGGTAGTTGCAGCTGTGATTAAATGGAAACTCAGATAGTGGCAGCTCAGACAATCAATTTAAGGTGGATATTTACAGAGAAGTAATTTGCAATAATGTATTTTTGTTAAAGCTTTAGTCTCCAGAAAAGATATCAATCAAAGCATACAGCATGCCACCACAGTGCTAAGTAAACAGTAGGACTTAATGGTTCTTTATAAGGAGAGTTAATGGGGTAGAGCAGATAAATACTTTATAAAGGGCCTGAAAGAGGAGTGGGGTCATTTTCCTCGGATCTTATCTAACTGTGCATTAGGCTACTGAGGATATTTTCTTAGTATCAATCCAATTGTGTTTTATCAGTAGATATTATTTTTAATGCATATGATTTCATCTAATTGTAAAAACAAACTGTAAAGGACATTTTTGAGTATGGGATCATTTTAAATGTAGTATGATTTATTTCCCAACTTAATATTCAAGACCAAGCATGGAGAATGGGATTGCTTTTGAGAAACATTGAAAAACGGTTTAAATATGATGAAGGAACTCTCTGCTCAAACCTTGCACTTTTGTGGCAGGGTCTGAAAACTCCAGGACCCAGAGGTGCTTGAAACTTAGCAAACTCTTTTTGGGCCTTGTTGTGGTCTACACCTGAATTGCTGCTGACACCACTGGTATCATGATGTTTGTGTTAATGACCAATCACTGGGGAATTTTTAACCCCTTTCAACCAACCTAAAATCGGGTAAGAATTCTACATTATGAAATGGACTTTTCTCCTTCCTGCCTATTTTAGTTTCCCAGGATTCCTAAGCAAATACTATGAAATGGGTAGAGTAAAACAATGGGAATTTATTCACTCACAGTTTTGAGGCCAGGATAATGTCCAAATTGAGGCATCATCAAGGTGACGCTTTCTCTTCTAAGGCCATGTCATTCTGGGGCTGATTTGCAGTGATCCTTGATTTCTCTGTCACATGGTGTGCTGGTTTGAAAGGATTATGTGCCCTAGAAAAGCCAAGGTTTAATCCTGATTCATCTTGTGGATGCAGCCATTTCTTCTGATCCTTATTCAGCACTATAGATTGGAAACTTGATTAGATTATCTCCATAGAGGTGTGTCTCACCCAATTATGAGTATTAAACTTTGATTAGAGGGAAATGTAATGTCGCCCATTCCAGACGGATCTTGATTAATTTACTGGAATCCTTTAAAAGAAGAAACATTTTGAAGAGAGTCCTTTTTTAGAGCCACAATAATCACAGAACCCATTGTAGCCAGAGACCTTTGGAGATGAAGGAATATATCCCTGGGGGAGCTTCATTAAAGAAGAAGACTAGAGAGAAAGCTAGCAGACATCATCATGTTTGCCATGTGCCTTTTTAGTTGAGAGACAAACCCTGAACTTAATCAGCTTTTCTTGAGTGAAGGTAACTTCTTGTCGATGCCTTAATTTGGACAGTCTTATATTCTTGCTTTTATTGGGACATTTTTACAGTCTTAGAAATGTAAACTTGCAATTTAATGAATTCCTCCTTTTAAAAGACATTCTGTTTCTGGTATATCACATTCCAGCAGCTAACAAACTAGAACATGTAAGGTACATGGTGGGTCTGCTGATTTCACCCTTCTCTTCTGGATTTTGCTGAATACTGGGGTGAAGTCTCTACTCACTTCAAGCATGAACTGAGTGGTGGTCAATCTCTCAGTGAACCGGGGGCACACGTTCCCCATCTCTGAGCACTGAGGTGGCAGCGCTCTTCCTGAAAAATAGAGAAAAAAATCTGTCCTCTCTACAAGCCAGTGCAGACTCAACTTTTCCACACAGATGGGTAGATGCGCTCTTTGACCTGAGAAGATGGTTTTTGTCTGAACCTCATCCTCCATGGTTTTACTCTTGAATGGACTTTTTTCTTCAACTTGACCCTTCTCTGTTCCTTTTAGTCCAGGCAGTAGTATTAATACAAATTACACAAAAACCTGCTTTTGCTGAATCATAGGGGTCCAAGCCATTAGAAAGCAGGACTTTTTCTGTGACTACTTCCTGTATAATTGTACCTCCAATCCTGACTTGCAAAGAAATTGCTGACTGGTTCCATGTTCAATTAAACCCTCACAGGGAAAACTATTCTCTTGAGATTTAGTTTCCAGGAACTCAAAATTTTCCAAATCATCGAATCTGCTTTCTTTCTGTCCAAGAGTTCAGTTCTCAGCTTATCCCTTTCCTCTCACATTTTACCCTAAGCTGTAAGAAGAAGTAAATCTGCATGTACCACATTCAACTTGGAAATCTCCTCAGTTAAAATATACAAGCTCAACATTCTCACATTCTGTTCTCCATCTGACATCAGATTTCAACTCAGTTTCACCAAGTTCTCTGCCACTTTAAAACAATGGCAGAGCACTGTTTTTCTTCCACTTCCCAATAACCCACTCATCATTTTTTTCCTAAGGCTTCTTCAGAAGTCTTGGTAGCAATTCTATTTCTGCAAGCAGCATCTTTAAAGCACTTTAGGCCTTTTCTATCAAGTGCCGCACAATTCTTCCATCATATACTCATTAGCCTATCACAAAGCCCTTTTCACATTTTTTGCTTTCAGCAAAAGCAGCACCCCACTCTTCTGGTACTGAAATCTATTTGGTTTCCTAGACCGCTCAAGCAAATATCATGAAATGGGTTGGGTTAAACAATAAGGATTTATTCACTTGCTCTTTTGAGGATGGGAATATGTTCACATCAAGGCATCATGAAGGCCATGCTAGCTCTCTGCAGACTGTGATATTCTGGGACTGGCTATCAGTGATCCTTAGTTTCTCTGTCACATAGCAAGGTACATGATGCTGTCTGCTGGTAGCTGCCTTCTCTTCCAGGTTTCATTGATTTCAGTTTCTTACTTACTGTAGCTTTCTCTCTTGTGTTTGAACATTTTTCTGTTTATTAAGGACTCCAGTAATAAGATTAAGATCCATCCTGATTGAAGTGGGTCACAATATAACTGTAGCCTCATCAAATGGTCCTATTTGCAATGAGTTCACACCCACAGGAATGTTTTACATTTAAGAACATTTTTTTTCTGGAGTTCATACAGCTTCAAACCAGCACACTGCTCTATATAAAGACTTCATGTTTCATATAGAGATAAATGCACTAATAGACTCTAGAGTTATATACTCTCTTGTCTGGCAAGCTATTAACCTTAATATACATAGTTTAGTTATTTGGTCTTTGGTCATTCTTTAATAAATGACAATGATACTTGTCTTTTAGTATGATTACATAAATTTTAAAGATAAGGCTGAATTCGCAAACTGTCATTCCTGCAAATAGGCAGGTGGGACCATATAAACCACTTAGCTTTAGGGCATGTCTTCCAATGAGTCTTGAAATCATCTCAAATCATAAGAAGCTAGGATGTAATATGTTATGCAGTACAGTATTCAATATCAAATAGTCCTATGCCCAATCTAACTTGGAACTTGATACTCCTCAAAAAATGTAAGCTGTGGTATTTTAAAGTGATTTTGTAAGTATTAAGCAGCTATTTTTAAAAGTTTTGTTTATTAAGTTGCATCTTCTGTTTTGTTTTGGTTGCTCATTGGTGATGCTTTTTGTTAATATGATTCACAGAGGTTGGTGAATTTTGATAGTTCTGGTTCTAATAATTTGTTAAAGAACAAACTTAAGATTCAATAAAATTTGAACTTTAAGAACAATGCTCATTTTCAATGGGCATCTTTCTATACTTTGATTATTGCTGAAATTCTTACCCTACATTAAAATAATAAATATGCTAGGAAAAATATTTTGATTTTTTATATATTTTTTTCTCAAAAACATATGTAATATTATTGCATTTTCCTTTTGGTAGCTCATACCCATATGTGCTTACTTAAGGCTGTATTCAAATGAAATTAACTTCCTTAGTGATATTTTTAAGTACTTAATAGTCACATGTAGCCTGTGGGTAGCACCTCATATAATATAGAACATCTCTGTTCATTGTAAAAAAAAAATGAATGGATTGCTGTAATGGATATTTTCTAACACAGAGATGTTGACTATTGGTCAAATGATGTTCACTGCAACTTAATTTTGGGTGTGAATACTAAGAAAAGAGCCTAGTTAAAATGAATTTTTCACTTGGGCTCACAGTAGCTCTGGGTTATCTATTATTTTTTACCACAACCCCTCTATGATCAAAGTTTGTTTTCCCTAATATTTCTTAACCTTTCAATTCTTATGGAAAAAAATATAACACCTAAGGTAGTACTGCATTTGGTAGAAGAAACTTTCTATGAGAAAGAAAGAGAGACCATTACTTCAGTTAACAAGTTAAGTAATAAGACTACTAACATAATTTTCTATTTATACTCTTTATGTTCAGTCAAATTTTTCTGCTAGCATGTCCAGGTCTAATCATGTCCTCCACAATACATATTCAAGTACTAACTCCCAGTCCTGGGGGGATGAATTCATCTGCAAATGGGAAAATCTTATGTACATAAGACTAAATTGAGCAAGAAAGAATATCATGTGAGGGAGGCAGAGATTGATTGCAATCAAACAACTTACTTTGATTTTGGACTTCTAGCTTCTAAAACTGTGAGACAACAAATTCCTATAATTTAAGTCAACTAGTCTGTCATATTTGTCATAACAGTTCTGGCAAACTAAACCATATCCAGGACAACAATGGTAGAAGTACAACATATAGCGTTAATTTATTTTTTAATACATCCCGTTTCACTGACTTCACTTTTTTGCTTCTGGGGATATCTGCTTTTGATTCAAACATTAAGATTTTGAAGAATATCAAGTGTGGTTCACTTGGAAGCAAATATTTATTTAGTGCCTATTTTGAACCAGTCCTTCTCCTAAACTCAAAATCTGAAGGAGGGGAATAAAGAAGCAATATAACAATATGCTGGAAGATAAATACTTAAGACAATGAGCCCTCCTAGTCCAAAAATCCAAGATAAGAGCAAGCCTAATGATTATGAAAAAGAAGATGAAATGAACAATTAGACACATAGTAAAAAATGTAGAAGACTAAGGGCCAAGAGTTGCCACCAAAACTTTTCTAGCAGAAGAGTGCTAAGACCTGACTACTTTTATTAATGGATCCCACTGATAACTTGTTGGCAATAGATTTCATGCAGAAAAACCATGAATGTAGGGAGAGATGAAGAGATCCTTGTATTTATTCAGAGAATATCTGTCATAGCTGTCAATAGTTTGACCACCTAGCCTTCAGTAGGGATAAGGAGAAGTAGAAAGTTACCAGATACATTTTGAAAGAGGAACTATCAGAATTTTCTCAAGGACAAGACAAGAAAAGTTAGGGAAAACAGAAAGAAAAGGATCAATAAAGCACTGCCTTGATTATTACTGTGAGGGTATATATAGATGATTTGCCTCCACGATGATCAGTTTATTGCATCCATGACTGATTCATCTACAATCAACAGAAGAAATTTCCAGCAGCAATGTGGGTAGTCTTCTCATCCAATTAGTTGAAGGTCTCAAAAATTAAAACGGATGATTTCTGAGTCAAAAAGGACAATTTTGGCCTTATCATTAGTCATCCAGTTTCCCCTGGGGAAAATGGACTTGCCAGATGTCAGAATCACCTTTATCAGTGTTTTCAGCTTACGGTCTGCCCTTTCAAATTTAGATGTGTCAGCCCCTGTTGTCACACTTGACTTAAATCCTCATAATGAATCTCTTTATGATCTTGTTGGTTCTGTTTCTCTGGAGAACAACTAAGACATTTTTGTTATTGGAAAGTGGGTTGCTGCTATTACAAGTACTTAAAAGTTTGAAATTTGATTTCTATTGGTTAATAATGAAGCAAAATTTGTAAAGCACAGGCTGGTTTCTCCTTGTTGCTTATAACAAAATGTGAGAGGAAAAGGATAAATAGAGGAAAAAAACTGTTAGGCACAAAGGAACAAGTAATTGATGATTTGGAAAAATTTTAGCCTACCCAGATAGCATGTTATGAACCTAAGTAGAAGCAGCTCTATTAGGGCCCCCTTTGTGCTTCTGGATGTGGATTACTAGAAAATAGGGTCTCACATGATGGTACAGCTAAACCATGTTTTGTTAAGATTAGGCATGTGCCTCATGAATCCATTCACCATCTCAGAGACAGTCATGACTTTAAATGTATTTTTCCAGGAAGATCCTTTTGGTGGATGGCTTGAATTCTTTTGAACATCATGCAAAACTGATACATTTTAAAAATTAATTTTGTATGAGCAGAGGCACTGCTGGCATGGATTGAAAGGGACAAAGACTGTACAAACTGAAAGAAAATAATCTCAATTGAAGAACAAAGGAAACAGAGGTCTGGACCAAAGAGATATCCATTGCTTCCATCCTTGCCTTTTATTAGGACAGGGCATTCACACCAGTTCTTGAAGGGGTAAAGCTTTTGACCAATGCTCAAGGTAAGTGAGGACAGTCCCATACCCAAAGAAGGTGGAGCCAGAATTCCAGCAGTTGAGGAGAACTTGGTTGCTCTCCAAGCCCTTGGAAAGAGTGCCACTGCTAGAAAACAGTACAACAATCCACAGATGACTATCAGACATTGAAATCCAATAGAAATTGTCTTTCTGTGTTTTGAACTTTCTTGGGACCTTGACCACTGTTTTCTTTCCAGTTTAATCCATCTTGAATGTGAAAGTTTATCCTACACCAGTCCACTATTGTATTTCAGAAGTTAATAACTCATTATGTAGGTTTCATGGTTGAACAGATAGAGATTTTGCCATATACCAGTTTACACCTATCACTGATTCTGAGGAGACTTTGGAATTAGGGTTGCTACTGAAATGGCTTAAGGCTTTTGGATGTTGGGATAGAATAAACATATTTCCCATGTGATAATAAAAGAAACATTTAGTTTTGTTGTTCAGATGGTGGGCTGCTTGGGATTGAATTATTTACACAGAAAAAACATATTCAAATTTAAACTGCACTCCTGTGAGTACAAACTCATTTATAAACAGAGTTTATAAACATCTTGAAGGTGTTATTATTAATTAAGGTGTAGCTAAACTGAATCTGGATTGGCCTTAATCTGTGTGACTGGAGGCATTAGAAAGAGAGGAAATTCAGATGCATTCAGTCAGAAGAAAGCATAAGCTAGAAGTCAATGGAAACCATAAGAACAAAAATAAAGAGAGAGAGAGAGTCATGTGATGGAGTACTTGTATCACCAGAATGCTACCAATTCCAAGAGAATGTCTGGCCTTGAGGACATCGTGATTTTGGACTTTTAGCCTTCCAAACTCACGAGACAATAAATTCTGTTATTTAAGCCAACGTATTTTCTTTCATTATCTTAAGCAGCTTTGGCAAACTAAGATAGGACAATTTTAGTGAAGTGGTGGGCAAAAGACTGATCAAAGAGCACATAAGGGAGAACTTTACAGGAAGATTTGAAGAGTATATAAAACTTCTGTCAAGTACTTTTGGTATAAAAGGGAGGAAATAATTTTCCAGAAGGGGAAGTAGCATACAAATTTTTCTTGAATTTTGAAAGGATCTTTGTTAAGTGAGATAAATAATGTTCTGTCAATATGTTCTTGGAAATGAAGAATGATCCAGTATAAGACAAAAGTTAATGAAGCAAGAAAAAGAAACAAGGATGGAGAAGTCCAGAACAAATGCATCTCGACTCAGGACAAAAAAGACTTCATCTGTCACAAAAAGAAGACTCAAAAACATATGGTGCATATGATTTATAAATAGGCCCATGTGGTAAGAGTATCTAGAAGCTCTCTTCTAAATTTTTCTCTCTTCTTTGTTGCATATAGCAGTATATATTTGGTTGAAAGTTAACATGTCTCATTGATGGTATGAGTGGCATGAAAAATTATATGAAGTGGTTTTTAGAAGAAAGGGAAATTGAATTGCTAGGCAGCATTAGGGATGAATGTGAGAGTAATAACCATTAAAAGTTACTACTAAGCAGAGTTTTGTTTCCTGCCACACATGCATCTTCTAACCTGCAAAATTAAGTGGGTAAATCATAGTATTTAGACAACATTTGTGTCACAAAACAAAACAAAATTTAAAGAATATTGTCAATAAGTGAAAGTGGGGCAAAAAAGTTAAGAATGCATCTATATAGTGATTATACCTGACTATAAAATTTTAACTAAAAAGTGAAATGAGGACATGAAAATTTGCTGGAAATAGTGGGATAAATGTATTGTGGATTTTGATAGTATTAATTTATTATTAAAATTGGGATAAAAGGAAATAAGTGATAAAGACAGGGAGGCATTTGAGTGAGTGTGATAGTGAAACAAATTATAAGAGACATGTCACTAATTGGTGCCCCAGCTGATAATAGAGGAATACATGTCAAAACAGTATAGAAAAGGCCATTGGAGAAGAAAAATTTCAGGAATTTAGAGTCCTGAGCATGGGGACCTGATTTTTTTTTTTTTTTTTTTTTGCATAGTAGTATCAAATGGAATTGAGAAAGAAGTATTTTTAGAAAGAGTGTGAGTGAACCAGGAGATACAATCTATAAGAACTGCAAGATTGACTAGTAGCCAGTGGAAGCCTGCAACATGTCAGGGTAATAATCAGCATAAACTAATGACACAGTATTCATCAATGTGGGTTTTAATTCAGAAAAAGTTATGGCATTGAAGAAAAGATACACACCTAGGTTATAAATACAAATGTGAGTGAGAAAAATATACAAGAAGACATTTTTTTTTGGGGGGGGGGAGCAGGCATGCAGTCCCCACTACCACAAATTATGCAGTTGAGTTTCCCACATGTTGTGAAATCGCAGGGGTCAGCATGCCCGCAGTGCAATGGACAAGCCTCGCCCTGGGAAAACCACCTTCGTGATCATGGTGTCTCCCCTGCCAGGTAAGTATGTCAAGAAGACATTTTTAAAACATAAAGGAAATGAAGTTTAGCAAAATATAAGAAGGCTTGATTTCCCTATGTTCTTTTTTAAGTATTTTGTTTAAACTCTTTAATCTCATAGCGCTCATTCCACCTGCAGTGTGAAATTGTCTGGAGTAGTATAAGTTCTATCACTGCACATGTAATAGCTTGACCTTTTGGTTTTGGTCTACTTTCCAAACTGCCTGTGCCTTTTCCCTGTTATACTTCTACCCCCTATGCAGAATTTAAAGGTACATTTGATAAGGTCTCAATATGTATGTCTTTTGTGTAGTTTCATGGTGTGAAAATCCATTGCTCTTAATAGTTTTACTTCCTGGGGTAGTTCTACTTTTTCTCCTTCAAATACATTGACCCTTGGTCTTTAGAGCATAAAGAACAAAAATAATATACCAGCTATAAATATATTCAGACAAACCATGCTGCTTATTTTCAGGCAGAGCATGCTATTCTATTCCTACTATTTCTTACTAGAAAAAAAAATAAGTGAAATAGGTCACTCTTCATTCAGAATGAAATCAGGAGGATTAGAAATTACTCAAAGTAAACCTCAGGAGGTTATTTAAAAAATCCAATCTAAAAAAAATTTTAATGGATTTGAGATCATTTAAATATAAGGCCTTGATTATTAAAAATAAACCAAGTGTTACAAATAATCTGAGCTTAGAGCCATTGAGGGATATACTTAATTTGATTAAGAAATATCAAAATCACTATGATTTGGACTACTAAGGTGGGAGGAGATAAAGCTTATTAAATTACAATAAATGGCCTTAACTGTTTTACAGAAATCAATGTTTCATTTTCAGGAAACTATAACAGAGACATTATTGAACCACTTCAGACACACGCCACTTCACTTTACCATCTTTAGAGTGACCAACTTTGCCTGCACTCAGCCCAGCCTCCTCCATAGTGACTAACTTCACCTTGGCATAAACCAAGGCCCTCTGGTCTGTGTTTTGAATTAGGTAAATTGGACTTTAACTTTGAGTTCAGATGGAGGTCAGGTGCAATATAATGGAAGCTGAGGCCAGGCTGTATGAGAAAAGGAAGTGTGCTACTCACAGGTCCCAGAGGGAGGAGTTCCATGAGGGGTCCACAGGAAGTTTGATCAGCTTGGGTGGTTCAACCAGCAGGCAGGGAACACTCAAGCATAGCAAGGGGATCTGCAGGCTTGTGATTATATTGCGCTGCAGAGGTAAAGATTAGAAGACTTCCTACAGGATTTGAGGACTGGTTAATTTAAAGCAAACATATGAGAAAAGGGAAAAAGGCTGGGGTCAAAGGGTGGTAGAGATAGTTTATAATTTAAGATAAGCTGTGCATTCTGACTTTTTTGGCTTAAATCATACAAATTTTCTTTCTTTAAAAGACCTCCAGTCACATGGATCAAGGCATACCTTGATTCTGTGGATCTTAGGGATGTGGAAAACATGATGATAGAATGGATATATCATATAACTCCAGAATAATCAACAGAAAGCAACGTTCCATAGGAGAGCCAAGAGGGCACATCATTAAGAAGGTATTGAGTGAGACCTTCCATATCAGGAAGAAGTTCAATGGCAGATCTCCTCTTCAGGGAACAGCTGATCTTAGAAGAAAAAATAAGAGAATCACAGATTTGGGCTCATTACCATCTACGGGAACAATGAAACCCCAAAGTAATAAAGACCTGATGACAGCACTTAACCAGAAGAAACCAGGAAGTTTAATTACCATAATGACTAGCAAGATTGAAGGAGCAGCTTGAGAAGATGTGATCTACAGGGAATTGTATGAGATTCAAAAGAGCATGATGTCCCTAAAGGTAAAACAGGCAACCAGTAAGGGCTGCTTGATATATATATATATATAAGTTAAAATTTCAAGAATAGAGAAGAAAGAGGCAGAAGATTCTGTCCTATAAAAAGTTATGATTTAAGGATTTCTGGGAAGATGGTGGAACAGGATGGCTGATTTCACTCCTCCTCCATGGAAAAACTAGAGAAGTGGCAGAAAAATGATCAGGACAGCAGTTCCAAGGTGTGAGTGACCTGAGAGTTTCTTCTACACTATATAGGAAGGCCCTGGTGAAAAAGCTGAGGAATTAGGATGTAGAGAATGGGGTGAAAGGGCTCAATTATAACTCTACTGGGGACAAAAAGCCATGCCCAGGAAGGTGCTGCCCCTGTAGCTAATTCTGTGCCCAGAGCCAGTAAACATGCTTTCCATGCTCGCAGAAACCATACAGCTAGTGCACATAATCTGCTGCTTCCATTTCTGTATGGAGGCCTGGAGCCCTCAGGAATGATTGGATGCTGAGATAGAGACAAAGAAATAAACCATGCCATGCCCCATGTCCCCATGGTTCTACAATCTGCACCATGCCAATGTGCCTTATGTCCCACCCCATACCCTTATCACTGTGCCCTCACCCTGCACCCCCATGCAGTCTTCAAGCCCCTGCCTAACATCCCTCTGCCCCACCCCCATGCCCCACCCTGAGCCACCAACCCTATGCTGTGCCCCATGCTTCCACGCTCTGCCCATTATCATACACCCCATGTCCCCATGCCATGCCCTGTGTCCCTGTACTCTATGCTCAATACCATGTTTAGATGGCAGGCATTTCCAAGTTTGCTGTGGACAGGGACAGCTGAAAGACCCAGTCCTATGGCCCAAGGTCATTCCAAGTGGGAGTCTGGGGGCCACAAACAGTATCTCCACTGAGTTGCACACTGTCCACCCCTGACCCTGAGGTTGGAAGCTTTCAGTGCACACCTGGACCAAATGACCTGGCTGGAGATGCACTGGATCTCCAACCAGCTCATGTAGCTGCCACAGTCTGGGAGAGGAGGGCCTGATGGGAAGAGGCAGTGCAAGACCATCATTTAATGAGAAGAAATGGAAAGTATGTTTGGTAAACTGCCTATCTGTTTATCTTCAAACAGATACTCAAGTAGAGTTGCATCCCCTGCATGAGCTCCGTGCCTTGGTTTGGCAAGGAATTACTTGACAGAACAAGTGAAAAAGAAGGCCTTCAATGCAAATGCAAACAAATACAAAACTTTAGATGACTGAGGGAGATCAACTTTCAAAGCACCCCTATAAAGATAATTAAACATCTCAAAGCCAACAAAAAATCACAAAGTATATGAAGATGTAGGCAGATATGGCCCAGCCAAACCAGCAAATTAAAACACAGAAGACACAGACTTTGGAACAACCAATCAAAGATGTTCATACAAATCTCCTAAATAAATTAATGGGTTGGCTAATGACATAAAGGATATCAAGAATACACTAAAAGAGAATAAAGAAGAATTTGAAAGAATAAATAGAAAAATAAAATATATCACAGAGATGAAAGATACTATTAAATTAAAATATAATCTGAATTCAATTAAAATTAAAAATACAGTTTTAATTTTTAATTAAAAATATACTAGAGATAACAGCAGATTTGAATAGGCAAAAGAAATAAACAAACTACAAGACAGGACAATTGATGTTTTGTTTGTTTTGTTTTAAGACAGATGATTTTTTCTTTTTTCTTTTTTTTGTTTTGCATGGGGAGACATGGGGAATCAAACTTGGTTCTCTGGCATGGCAGGCAAGAATTCTGCCTCCTGAGCCACCATGGCCTGCCAAGGACAATTGAATTTTAGTGCTCAAAAGAACAAAAGGCAAAAGAGATAGAGAATTAGAATTGAATCTCAGGGAAATGGTAGACAACATGAAATGAACACATAAAAGAATCACCAGTGTCCCAGAAGGAGAAAAGAAGGATAAAGGTCTAGGAAAATTACTTGATGAGATAATGAAGGAAAACTTCCCAACTCTTATAAAAGACAAATATGCAGATCAAAGAAGCCCAGCAAACCTCATATAGAATAAATCTAAAAAGACCCATACCAAGACACACATTAACATCTGTCAAATGTTGAATAGAATCAGAAAGTCCTGGAAGTGGCAAGAGAAATGTGACTCGCCACATAAAAGTGAAGCTATGGAAGACTGAATTTGCACTACTCAGCAGGCACCATGGAGGCAAGAAGGTGATGGTATGATATATTAATATTCTGAAAGAGAAAGACTTATACCTCAAAATTATTTGCCCAGCATCTTGTCCTTCAAAAATGAGAGAGAGATTAAAATTTTCACAGACCGATAAAGGCTGAGAGGATCTGTCAGCAAGAGACAGAACCTACAAGAAATACTATAGCTAGTCAGCTAGAAAAAAAAAAATACAGAAGAGGGAGACCTGGAGGAGGCCACAAAACTGAAGAGTACCAGTAAGGGTAACTTGAAGGATAAAAAGAAAAAGGGGCAAAATAATACATATAGATCTGATGAATGAAAACTAAAGGATAAGATGGTAGATTTAAAAATACATTTAGAGAAACAACTTTGAATGTTAATAGACTAAACTCACCATTTAAAAGATGTGGATTGGCAGAATGGGTTAAGAGATATGATCCACCTATAAGCCATTTGCAAGAGACTCATCTTAGACCCAAGAATACAAATAGAATGAAAGGGAAAGGATGAAAAAAAAAAAAAAAAAAACATGTTCCATGAAAGCTTTACAGAAAAGAAAGCAGAAGTAGTTATACTAATATCAAATAAAAGAGACTTTAAATGTAAAGATGTCATAACAGACAAGAAAGAACACTGCATATTAATAGAAGAGACAATTCATCAAAAAGAAATAACAATCGTAAATGCTTATGCTCCCAAACAAGGAGCTTCAAAGTACATGAGGCAAACATTGGTAAACTAAAGGGAGCAATAGACACTTCAACAGTATAAGAAGACTTCAGCACATCACTCTCCTCTATAGATAGAACAGCCAGACAGAGGATCAAAAAGAAATAGAGAACTTAAAAAATCTGATAAATGAATTAGATCTAACAGATATGTAAAGATTGTTACACCCCCAAACACAAGGATGTACATTTTATTCTAGTACTCATGGAATGTTCTCCAGGATAGATCATATGCTGGGACACAAAACAGGTCATCATAAATTTTAAAAGATTGAAATTATTCAAAGCACTTTCTCAGTCATAATGGAAAGAGGCTGGAAATCAATCCACCAAAGAATCAGAACTTTCACAAATATATAGTGATTAAATAGCACAGTCTTAATTAGTGTCAAAGAAGAAATTGCCAGAGCATTTGGTAAATACCTGGAGATGAATAAAAATGAGAATAAAGGGCGGGCCGCGGTGGCTCAGCGGGCAAAGTGCTTGCCTGCTATGCCGGAGGACCTCGGTTCGATTCCCGGCCCCAGCCCATGTAACAAAAATGGAGAAACAGAATACAATAAAACAAGAAAATGTTTAAAGATGTTTCCCTTTCTTCCTTCCTTCCTTCCTTCTATCCTTCCTTCCTTCTCTCTGTAAAAAAAAAAAAAAAAAAAAAAAAAAAAAAAAAAAAAAAAAAAAAAATGAGAATAAAACCTATCAGAATTTAGGGGATTTAAAAAGGCAGAGCTGAGATGGAAATGTATTGTCTTAAATGCTTATATTTAAAAAGAATAAACAGCAAAAATTGAGGACATAACTGCTCACCTAGAGGTAGTATGGAAAGAACAGCAAGCTACCCCCCCCAAAAGAAGATAAATAACAAAAATTAAAGAAGAAAGAAATGATTTAGAGAACAAAATAAAACAAAAGAAAGGTTCAATAAAACAGAAGTTTTTTTTTTTTTTGAGAAAATCAATAAAATCGATGGTGCCTTACTTAGTTAGGCTGTCAAAGAAAAAGAGTGGATGCAAATCCATAAAATCAGAAATAAAGCTAACCTGGACCCTGAACAAATAAAAAATATATATATAAGAGGATACTATGAACAACTATATGCCAACAAACTAGACAGATTAGATAAAATGGAAAAAATCATAGAAACACATGAAAAACCTAATCTGACTCAAGAAGAATTAAGAAATCTCAACAAGCCAATCACAAGTAAGAAGATTCAATCAGTCTTCAAAAATTTACCTACAAAAAAAGCCAAAGGCGAGATGGATTTGTAGGAGAATTTTGTCAAATTTTCCAAAAAGAACCATGCCCAAACTCTTCCAAAAAATTAAGAGAAAATGAATACTACCTAACACATTTTATGAAGCTAATATCACTCTAATGCCAAAATCGGGTCAAGATGCTACAAGAAAGGAAAAAATACAATGCAATCTCTCTAATGAATATAGATGCAAGAATTCTCAACAAAATACTAACCAGTCAAATCCAATGACACAGTAAAAGTATTATACACTCTGTCTAAGTGGGGTTCAGACCAGGATTGTAAGCGTGGTTCAACATAAGAAAATCAATAAATGTAGTACAGCACATTAACAAATGAAAAGGGAAAATTACATGATCATCCCAATTGATGCTGAAAAAGCATTTGAAAAAGTTTAGCATTCTTTTCTGATAAAAAGAAAAACACTTCAAAAGGTAGGAATTGAAGGAAATTTCCTCAATATGATAAAGGGCATATATGAAAATTCTGCAGCCAACAAGTAAGAGACTGAAAGCTTTCCCATTAAGATCAGGAATGTGACAAGGATACCCTTTGGCATCCCTATTATTAAACATTGTACTAGAAGTTCTAGCCAGAGCAACCAGGCAGGAAGAAGAAATAAAAGACTTACAAATATGAAAAGAAGAAATAAAACTTTCATTATTTGCAGATGACATCATTGTCATGGTCAAGTTCATGTGCCAACTTGGCCAAGTGGTGGTACCTGTCTGTCTGGTTGGTCAAGTGCTGGCCTGTCTGTTGCAATAAGGACATTTCATAAAATTAAATCATGATCACATCAGCTGTATCCACAGCTAATTCCATTTGCAGTCAGCCAAAGGGAGTGTCTTCTGTAATGAATGATGCTGAATCTAATCACTAGAAGCCTTTTAAGGAGAATTCAGAAGACAGGCTTTCTTCCAGCTTCGGCTGGTGAACCTCTCCTGTGGAATTTGTCCAGACCCTCCATTGGAATCATTGACTTCACAGCCTGGCATGTGGACTTTGGACTCTGCTTTCCCACAGTCATGTGAGATACTTTTATAAATTTTATATTTGCGAGTGTTCCCTGTTGATTCTATTTCTCTAGAGACCCCTAACTAATACATCTTGTTACCAGGAGTGGTTCTTAAGAAACAGAATCTTAAATATGGGTTTTTATGAATGGTTTTCTACTCTGATTAGACTCAAAGGCACTAAGGACTCTGATTCCCATAATCAGAATGACATTCCCAATCCATGGAGTGAGTTGGCAAAAGAGATAGTCAAAATATCACCACTCGGTTCTCCTAATGTTTCACTTATACAAAGCCAGGATCTGGGGGATAATGTTTTTGACATCTTTACAGAGTTTTGTGGAAATAAGAGGTATAAAGTTGTTGGCTGATTGTTGTTAGATACACTGGATACATTAAGGAGTGAAAGGGATGGGCTTAAGGCTTCAAACAAGAAGCTTAAGTGCCGTCTGACAGATGTAGAAGTTTCTATGAGTATCCTGAAGGAAAATCTTATTCCCTGTAGCCATAGACTTAAGATCTATGAAAATCAGACTCAGAATCTTACTGTTAGAGTAGCAACTTTACAACATAAACTGAAATCTCAATGTTGCATGGTGTCTGCCATTAAAATGAGGGCATTGATTGGAAAGGAGTGGGACCTAGAAAAATGGGATGGAGATATATGAATTGATGACAATGTTGGGGTTGAGGTTGGAACCCTAGATCATGCTGAGTCTTCTCTAGATAACCCTGTAATAGTGTGCTCTGAGGACAAAACTGCCCTACCTCCAGCCTGCCTTGAAGGGATTAGCCCTAGAGTGATTAATCCTGCTTCACCAGATGAAACTGCAAATGAATGATCTGAAGCAAATGGCTTAGAAAATATTTCTAATTCTTTTCATGACCTATCCCCACCACCCCTCATTTCTTCCAGAACTATAACTAGACTAAAGTCCCAATAGGCCCCTAAAGGTGAGGTACAAAGTATCACACATGAGGAGGTACATTATACTCCAAAAGAACTGTGTGAGTTTTCAAGTTTATATAGAAATAAATCAGGGGAATAGGTGTGGCAATGGATTTTAAGGGTGTGGGATAATGATGGTAGGAATATAAGGCTGGATCAGGCTGAATTTATTGATATGAGCCCACTAAGCAGAGATTCTCCATTCAATGTTATAGCTCGCATGGTTAGAAAGGTGTTAACAGTTTGTTTGGATGAATGGTTGAAACATGGATCAAAAGATGGCCAACATTATCTCAGGTTGAAATGCCAGAACTGCCCTGGTATAATGTAGATGAGTAAATCCAGAGACTTAGAGAGCTTGGAGTGGATTTATCATGCAAAGCCTGCTTATACACTCCCGGAATATCTGTAGGATGCACCATTTACCAGAACAGTGAGAAATAAATTTATGAGTCTAATGCCATCATCCCTGAAGAGCTCTGTAGTTGAACTTCTCTATGTGTCAGATATTATATAGGAACTGCTGTCACTGAGCTGGAATCCTTAAACACAATGGGGATGACTGGATCCTGAGCTGGCAGAAGTCAGGTGGCAGCACTTAGTCGCCAAAGCAAGGTAGACATGGCTATTAAAATAAACAACAAACTTAAAGCATGAGTCAAAATTATATGACTCGCAGAGATTTGTGGCATTGGATAGTAAATCATGGGGTACCGAGAAATATAATTGAAGAGCAGTCTACTAAATTCTTGTTCAAGCTGTATAAACAAAAATGTTCTAGGTCAAGTGAACAAAAGTCTAACCTGAATTATAAAAACACAGAGTCATGGCCCCTTAAGCAATTTCCAGACTTGAGACAGTTTATAAACCCAGACCCCTTGAATGAAGGGGAAGCCAGGTCCTTTTGGGGGAGAACTTTGTTACACTGCCACAAATTTATACTGTTAATCTTCCTCCAAACTTCCCCCAAGGAGACCTATGGCCTTTTACCAGGGTAATTGTGAACTGCGGAAAAGGAAATGATCAGATATTTGGGGGATTATTAATCACTGGTTCAGAAGTGACATTAATTCCAGGGGACTCAAAATGTCACTCTGGTCTACAAATCAGAGTTGGGGTTTAGGAGGCCAGGTGATCAATGGAGCTTTAGCTCAGGTCCATCTCACAGTGGGTCCAGTGGGCCCCAGGACCCGTTCTGTAGTTATTTCCCCAGTTCCAGGGTTATAATTGGAATAGACATACTGAGCAATTTGCAGAATCCCCACATTTGCTCTCTAAGTCATGCAGTGAGAGTTATTAAGGTGGGAAAGGTCAAGTGGAAGCCACTAGAACTGTCCCTACATAGCGACATAGTAAATCAGAAGCAATACTGGATTCCTAGAGGCATTTCAGAGATTACTGCCACTCTTGAAGACTTGGAAGATACAGGGTTGGTGATTCCCACCACATCCCCATTCAGTTATCACATTTGGCCTGTGCAAAAAAACTGATGGATCTTGGAGGATGACAGTGAATTATCATATGCTCAACCTGGTGGTAACTCCAATTGAAGCTGCTGTTTCAGATGTGGTATCATGGCTTGAACAAATCAATACATTCCCTGATACCTGGTATGCAGCTATTGATATGGCAAGTGCTTTTTTTCAATAGCTGTGAGTAAGGACCAACAGAAACAGTTTGCTTTCAGCTGGCAAGGTCAACAATATACTTTCACTGTCCTACTTCAAGGGTATATAAACTCTCCAGCCCTATGTCATACTCTTGTCTGCAGAGACCTTGATCATTTCTCCCTCCCACAAGACATCACACTAGTACATTATATTGATCATATCATATTGATTGGACCTAGTGAGCAAGAAATAGCAACTACTCTAGACTTACTGGTAAGGCATTTGTATGTCAGAGGATGGGAGCTAAATCCAACAAAAATACAGGGGCCTTCCACCTCAGTGAAATTTCCAGGTGTCCAGTGGTGTGGGGCATGTCAAGGTATCTCTTCTAAGGTGAAGGATAGATTGTTGCATCTGGCCCCTCCTATGACCAAAAAAGAGGCACAATGCCTAGTTGGTTTCTTTGGATTTTGGAAACAACATATTCCTCATTTGGGTGTGCTACTCCAGTCCATTTATTGAGTGACCAGAAAAGCTGCTAATTTTGAGTGGGGGCCTAATCAAGAGAAGGCTCTGAACAGGTCCAGACTGCTGTATAAGCTGCTTTGCCCCTTGGACCATAATGATCCAGCAGGTCTAATGGTGCTGGAAGTGTCAGTGGCAAATAGATATGCTGTTTGGAGCCTTTGGCAGGCCCCTATAAGAGAATCATAATGCAGACGCTTAGGATTATAGAGCAAAGCCTTACCGTCTGCTGCAGATAACTACTGTCCTTTTGTGAAACAGCTTTCTGTTTGGTACCAGGCCTTAGTAGAGACTGAACACTTAAGCATGGACCACCAAGTTACCATGAGACCTGAGTTGCCTATCATGAGCTGAGTGTTGTCTGACCCACCAAGCCATAAAGTTGGGTGTATGCAGCAGCACTCTGTGGTAAAATGGAAATGATATATATGAGATAGCACCAGAGCAGGTCATTAAGACACAAATAAGTTACATGAAGAAGTGACCCAAATTACCATGGTCTCCACACCTGCCACATTACCTTCTTTTTCCCAGACCAGACCTGTGGCCTTTTGGGAAGTTCCTTACAGTGAACTGACTGAGGAAGAGAAAACTTGGGCTTGGCTTACATATGGTTCAGCATGAATGCAGGTACCACCCGAAAGTGGACAGCTGTAGCACTACAACCCCTTTCTGGGGTGTCCTTGAAGGACAGTGTTGAGGGAAAATCCTCCCAGTGGGCAGAACTTCGAGCAGTGCACCTGGTTGTTCATTTTGCTTGGAAGGAAAACTGGCCAGAGGTGAATTTGTATACTGATTCATGGGCTGTTGCTAATGGTTTGTCTGGATGGTCAGGGACTTGGAAAACCATAATTGGAAAATTGGTGACAAAGAGGTCTGGGGAAGAAGTATGTGGATAGACCTTTCTGAATGGGCTAAAAACACGAAGATATTTGTGTCCCATGTGAATGCACACCAGAAGGTGAATTCAACAGAAGAAGATTTTAATAATCAAGTGGATAAGATGACCTGTTCTGTGGATACCAGTCAGCCTCTTTCCCCAGCAACTCCAGTCATTGCCCAAAGAGGTCATGAACAAAGTGGTCATGGTGGTAGGGATGGAGGTTATGCATGGGCTCAACAGCATGGACTTACACTCACTAAGGCTGACTTGGCTACAGTCAATGCTGAGTGCCTAATCTGCCAGTAGCAGAGACCCATACTCAACCCTCAAAATATCACCATTCCCCGAGGTGACCAGCCAGCTACATGATGGCAGGTTGATTACATTGGACACCTCCCTTCATGGAAGGGGCAGTGATTTGTTCTAACTGGAATAGACAAATACTCTGGATATGGATTTGCTTTCCCTGCATGCAATGCTTCTGCCAAAACTACTATCCATGGGCTTCCAGAATGCCTTATCCATTGTCATG
The DNA here is from genome assembly GCF_023851605.1 of Tamandua tetradactyla. Classification (NCBI taxonomy): domain Eukaryota; kingdom Metazoa; phylum Chordata; class Mammalia; order Pilosa; family Myrmecophagidae; genus Tamandua; species Tamandua tetradactyla. Next base: position 72,063,336 of record NC_135335.1, on the reverse strand, counting down.
GTATTCCACACAGCATTGCTTCTGACTAAGGAACACATTTCACAGCAAATGGAGTGCGGGAATAGTCAAATGCTCCTGGTACTCTCTGGTCTTACCATGTTCCCCATCATCCAGAAGTAGTTGGATTGATAGAATAGTGGAATTGCCTTTTAAAAACTCAATTATCATGCAATCTAGGTGGCAATACCTCGAAAGGCTTGGGTAATGTTCTCTAAGAAATTGTGTATGCTATGAATCAGTATCCACTGTATGATGCTGTTTCTCCCATAGCCAGGATCCATGGGTCCAGAAACCAAGGGGTGGGAATGGGAGGGGTACCACTCACTATTACCTCTAGTGATCCACAAGGACAATTTTTGCTTCCTGTCCCTGTGACCCTGACCTCTGTTAGTCTACAGGTTTTAGTTCCAAAAGGGGGCGTGTTTCCACCAGGAGAAACAGCAGTGATTCCATTGAACTGGAATCTAGCATCGTCAACTGGTCACTTTGGGCTACTCATGCCCCTGGATCAACAAGCCAAGAAGGGGATTACATTATTGGCTGGGGTGATTGACCCTGACAATCAGGGGGAATAAATATGACTGCAACTACAAATGGAGGTTAAGAAGAGTTTTCTTGAAATGTAGGAGATCCCGTAGGGAATCTTTTAATACTACCATGCCCTGTGATTAAAATCAATGGAAACTGCAACAACCCAATCCAGGCAGGACTATCAGTGGCTCTGAAACTTCAGGAATGAAGATTTGGGTCACCCCACCAGGTAAAGAACCACAGCCAGCTGAAGTGCTTGCTGAGCATAAAAGGGAACATGGAATGGGTAGTGGGACAAGGTAGTGATAAATATGAACTATGACCATGTGATCAGTTACAGAAACGAGGACTCTAATGCTGTTTTGTTCCTGTTATACTATTTAAGTTGTAAGATATCAAGTTTAAGAATGAATATTACACAAAGACTTGCACCCTATTCTGGGAGATTTAATGTGTTTCCAGTTATATGCAGGACAGTTGAGTATTGTTAGGTGAAAGAAAAGATGTGTGTTTTTTTAATTTAGAAATTAAGTATGGTTTAAGGTGGTAAGTATAGCTGCCAAGTTGACAAGAGGTGGACTGTCATGGTCAGCTTCATGTGTCAACCTGGCCAAGTGCTGGTACCTGTTTGTCTGATTGGGCAAGTGCTGGCCTGTGTGTTGCAGTGAGGACATTTCATAGAATTAAATCATGATCACATCAGCTGTATCCACAGCTGATTCTATTTGTAATCAGCCAAAGGAAGTGTTTTCTGCAATGAATGATCCCTTCACCTAATCACTGGCAGTCTTTTAGGGAGGATTCAGAAGAGACAGGCTCTTTTCTTGCTTCAGCTGGTGAGATTCTCCAGTGGAGTTTATCCAGATTCTCCATTGGAATCGTTGGCTTCACAGCCTGCCTTGTGAATTTTGGACTCTGCTTTCCCATGGTCACGTGAGACACATTTATAAATTTTATATTCATGAATGTTCCCTGTTGATTCTGCTTCTCTAAAGAACCCTAACTAATACAATAATCTTATACTTGGAAAATCCTGAGAAGTCTATGAGAAAGGTTCTTGAGCTAATAAACAAATTCAGCAAATTGGTGTGATATAAGGTTAATGTACAAAACCCAGTGATGTTTTATATACAAGCAGTGACCTAATAAAGGAGACACTTATGGAAAAAAATCAATTAAAAATAGCAACAAAAAGAATCAAGCCTTGAGATATAAGCTTGACAAAAGGTGTAAAGGGCTTGTACACAGAAAATCTACAAAACATTGCTAAAAGAAATCAAAGATCTAAATAGGTAGAAAGAGATTCCATGTTCATGGACAGGAAGTTTAAATGCAGTTAAGATATCAGTTGCACCCCAATTGATCTGCACACAATGACAATTAAAATTCCAAAAACTTACTTTGAAGACTTGGAAAAGCTAGTTGCTAAAATTATTTGGAAAGGAAAGCGACCTTAAATAGTTAAAAATACCCTAAAAAAAGAAGAACGAAGTAGGAAGACTAACACTTCCTGATTTTAAAGCCTATTACAAATCACAGTTGTCAAAATAACCTACTTTAAAGGTGTGAACCTTGTACAAAGAGTCAATACTAGAGGGGTATAGGGGAAAAACTACTATTGCAATCTATGGCCTGTATTAAACAGGAAGACATCAAAAGGCCCACAGCCATCCCAGTGATAAGTAAATTGGTGGGAAGGGAAAGAGTTAAAGGGAGGTTTGGATTTTCTCCTTGGTGAGGGTCTGTTTACCCGCTATTTTCTCTTTGTAGCAATGAAAGTTGTCACAAATTGTGGATGTTAATGATTGTACAACTAATTTGAGGATACTGTGAGACATGGATTGTTTACTTTGGATATAGTCTACAATGCCTGCTAGATGAAAGTGGAGGAAGGGTACATTGAGAAGTATAATGGCAAACTGTGGTGTATACATATGATGGAATATTGTGTGGCTACAGAAAGAAATGAAGTTGTGAGGCTTGCAATGAGGAGAATGAACCTTATAACACTTTGTTTCACAAACTAAGCTAGAAACAAAAAAACAGATATTGTATGGTCTCTTTTGGAAACTACTTATAATAAAATTGGGGTCAGATTGTAAGCTCTTACAGCAGTCACATTTAGTCTAAGCTGTAAATGTTATTTCTAGATTTTTAGATGATGTGCCATATATGTATATCATGGTATCTCCCTCAAACTTCAGCTACTTGTATGACACTTAAGACTCAGAGTTGGAGTTCTGCAGGTCTGAAAGTCAGCATTGCTACATACGACAGCTGTTAAAGAAACTGAAAAGGAGGTCATGCTTCAACTAGAGATAAGAATGAAGTTGATCTGGTGGGACTAAGGTAAATCAGAATACATGTGTAAGAAGGATGTGGTCTATGTTTTAGAACTTCTCCTACTGTATAAGACCAAAGTAAGAGAGGCTTATTTTGTCCAAAGCCTAAATTTTCTGTAGAACACAATATAACTCAATCTGACTGGATAACTTGTTTAAACAATCCAAACACATGGATCTGAGAATGGGAATGAGATCTTGTTATTTTGTATAGCTTAATGTAATGTCCTGATCCATCCCAGAGTATGCTGGGTAGATCATTTAAAAAATATTGGTCAAGTCCATTGAGAGAGGAGAAAAAATATGGAACTATTAAACTTTCCTAATGACAAATCCCTGATACTGTCAAACATTAGGGACTCCTAAGTCAATTGGCCAAGCCCTTGATCTTGAGATTTCCTTTTAAGAAACATATTTCTGTAGCAGAGAAGCTTAGCCCAACTCTTATACCTAAGAGTTACTTCCAGAAAACCTCTTTTCTTGCTCAGTGTCACCTCTCTTAGTATCTAAACCCATCTTTGCAAGTAAAATTATTTCCTCCCCCTAATTGAGACATGACATTGATGGGTGAAAGCCTCCCTGGCAACATCAAACATGACTCCCAGGGAAGAGCTTGGTCCTGGCACTTTGGGATTGACAATGCTTTCCTTATCAAATGAAGGAAAAGAAACTTAACAAAATAAGGTATCAGTAGCTAAGAGAGTTCAAATAGAGTCTAGAGGCTATTCTGGAAGCTACTCTTAAACAAGCTTCAGATATTGCTAATTACCTTGGTTTGCCAACCCCCAACTAAAACTATGCCTGTCAGTCCTAAAGAACACCTAAGGTTCCATCTGAGATCCTACAAATGTTTCATACACTAAGATTACTTTCCAGAAAGCTACAACCTCCAGACATTTCCTAGGCCAGATTAGTCCTCACACCTGGAGGGACCAGCCTCTCCAAGAACACAGCTTATTCCATCCCCTTATTCTATACTATTGACACCCTTTTCCAACATGAAAATATTAGAATGGACATAGCCCAAATACCTGTAAAAATTGGGAGAAGGATCAAAGAGAATGAGGAGTTATAACAGAAAAGATAGGATTTAATAAATGAGTATGGCTGCTGCATCATTATATTGATTTTATTTTTTTAGTCACCAATGCCTAAAGTAGCTAGAAGGGGAAACCTAAAATTGTAGAATTTACCCATACCAAACACTGAAATCTGTTCTATAACTACTTGTTACAATGTATTTTGATATTTATTGCTTTTTTGTATATATGTCATATTTCACAACAAAAAAATTAGGGTAAAGTTATGATTTCTTGCTTAATTGTCAGACCTGATACAATTCTTCAGTCCAGAAATTTTTGCCTAAAGGACTGCTTTGAAACTATGTTTGTAATAAAAATGACTATGTTTGTAATAAAAATAAATACTTTACCAATTTCCCCAAAGGAATCCATGGCTATTCACTCAAGTGATTGCACAATATATGCAGGCTTTAAGTTGGCATGGGAGCCAGAAATCTCAAAGCATCACCTCAGCCCCTGTCATGGTTAGGGACATGTGTCAACTTGGCTAAGTTGTGGTACCTGTTTATCTGAGTGGGCAAGTGCTGGCCTGTCTGTTGCAATGAGGACATTTCATAGGATTAGATCATGAGCACATGAGCTGCATCCACAGCTGATTCCATTTGTAATCAGCCAAAGGGGAGTGTCTTCTACAATTAGTGATGCTAAATCTAATCACGGGAAGCCTTTTAAGGAGAGACAGGTTCCATTCCTGCTTCAGCTGGTGAGCCTCTCCTGTGGAGTTCATCCAGACCATCCATCGGAGTCGTCGGCTTCACAGCCTGCCCTGTGGATTTTTGACTCTGCGATCCTGCGGTCACATGAGACACCTTTATAAATTTTATATTTGCGAGTGTTCCCTGTTGATTCTGTTTCTCTAGAGAACCCTAACTAATACAGTCCCCTATTTCAAACAGGCAGCTTTCTGGGGCTTAGTAACAAATGCTGTCCTGACAAATTCCAGCTCACAGTAGTCCCACTGGATGAGTCTGCAAACTCAAGAGGTCTTTCTTTTGTCGCTAAATGGATATTTGAATTAATATTCTTCACAATTGGAAAATTACTTGCATTGGGTCCTTCTGTGTTAGGTGAATGCTATCATACTGATGAAAGCCAAATATGAGCTGCTAAACCTCACTGCCATACTGTTAAATATTTTAAATAAGAGATGATGTTTCCCAGGAGTAATGAAAGAGATTGCTGCTTCTGTCAAATAGCAGTAGTGGCTCCTATCATATATTCACTTAATGCATAATATTGTCCCACACAGAAACTAAAAGCATACTGGAGAATCAGTAGATGACTGCAGACTTAACACATATTAGTCCCAATTGCAGCTGTTGTACCAAGCATATCATTATGGCTGAAACAGATTAATAAATTTCTCAGTTACATAATATGCAGTCATTACTTTGTTGATTGCATTCTTTTCTATTTCAGATGGAAAAAAATGATTAACAATAGCATACATTCACCTGGGATGTCTAGTAATACACATTTACAGTTTTAACTCAATGTTATGTAACATATAGTGCTATATTTCATCATTTAATCCAAAGATATTGACTGATTACATGTCCCCAAGAACATCTCATTGTTTTAATCATATTGATAACATCATGTTGATTGAACAAGAAGAACAGGAACCTTTTAGTACATGGAAAGCTTAGAAAGAAAACTGGGTTTCTAAGAATGGGAGATAAGTCCCATGAAAATTCAGAGAACTACCTGTTTAGTGAAAGTTCTAGGTATGCAATGGTCAAGTGGTTGCTAGGATATCAGTCAGAAGAAAATTTCCCAAAGATCTCTCATTTTCCTATACTTGGATGCAGAGGCTCTGGCAGTCTTTTTTATAGCTAGCTTTCCAGCATGGAGAATAGCCTTGGAATATAGAGATTGTCTTTTTCCAGGAGTGAGAACAAATTTGTTTACTGCTCAGTATAATAAAGACAATGTTTTCTTCTGGAACAAGGTCAGTTTTATTATAAAAGATTTGCATCCCTAAGTTTAAAGTCCCAGCACTGTGGTGCAAAATCACTGCTGGCACAGCATCCAGCTGGGCTTTTCTCTGTTGTCCTATAGAACTTATGGGGGATGGTACGCAAATGGATCAATGTCAACCTTAAGTTTGTGCTGCTTTCTGTGCCATGAATAATAACATCCTTTTTATGACCCAGGAGCCACATATCTTCTGCCAGCACCCAAGCAATTATGACAAGCTTTCAGCTTACAGGATAAAATTCCAGACCCTTCACAGAATCTTGACAGTTTTTATGACAATGTTTGGATGATGGCAGAGTCATGGCTCTGGAAGAGGGAAAATAAAGGGCTTGCAGATTAAAAGTTGTAGGAAAAGGAGTGAAGAAAAGGTCCCAGACTCTTCTACTGTCAATGAATATATAGGGATGAGCAGTGAGATGTAGTATTGAACCATGACACTCAACTAGTGATATGGCTTTTATTCACACTCTTCCAGATGGAAATAAGTAATGACATCATGACAATGAGGCAGTAAGTTCTGCAGTCTCAACTAAAAGGCAATGTGACTAAAGCTGGTAATGGAATCAGCAGTGAAGACATAGAGACACCCCTTGTGTCCAGACCATATTGACTTCTGGCAAATTTTCTCATGAGTACACTAATGAATTGGTTACTCTGATTGGCTTGAGTGACAAGTTTTAGGACCGTATCTATTCCAGTTGTCTTGTAATGCACGTAATTAAGACTAATGTCAACTGAATTACAAAGAAGAAGATGAGGTCAATTTGCCATGTTCGTCTCAATCATGACCTCCCAAGTTACTATACCCAATCAGATGAAATAATCCAATAAACCACCAGCCCTTATCTTTGGGGGCCAGGTACTTTTCTCTTTAAGTTTTTGTATTTATATTTCTGCTTGGACTGAGGCATTAATCCATGACTAGCTGGATATATTAGTGATTGTGCAGACTCCTCCTTGATCCACAACTTGCAAATCTAGGGAAGTTTTACCATCTATAACAATCCTGGCCAGTGGGTTGAGGATGATCTGAAATACTTCCATGGCCAAAATTGTGTCACTGCTCACTTTAGCTAAAATCAGGTCTAACATTCTTATAACTTTTCTAATTGAATGACTCAAACTGCTAAGGAAACTGACCATAATGTGTGAATAATTAAGGAGGCATTTATCCAGCTAAGAATATTCCCCTAGTAGCAAACTATGGACTCATTTTCAAAGGGTCTCCACAATGTACCACCTAAATGTATAAGTATTATGAAGACAGGGATTTATGTCTGTTTCTCCACTCATGTGTCCTAATACCCAGAGGATCATCTGGTAAATATTGGTGTACAATATATATTTGTTGAATGAGTGTTTTCATTTCTATCAGTGTTTTTTTTTAATGAAAAGTTCCTAGAAGACTTTTTACTAATTGAAAGAGTTAAGAAAAAATGGAGCTCAACCAAGATTTCATACAGTCAAATGAAAAGACCTTCAGAATTTATTTGAATGGATAGTAGAGAAAAAGAATAAAGTTCTTTGCTGATTATGTTCCATGAGTCTGGCCTATCCCAAATACAGATTACGATGGTCATCACAAACCATTGATGTTTACTGAGCATATAGAAAATGTCAGCACTTGACCAAGTGCGGGTAAACAAATCAGTGCCATAGTTCATGAAGACCTCAAAGCTTTAGTGAAAGAAGAGAGTAGCAAGAATTAGATTGAGGAACAAAACATTTGAAGGGAAGTATAATGGTGATTCAATGGAGCAGAGCAGACATAAACAAATATTCTCAAATGATGTAGTGAAACTAATAAGCTTTCACTTTTAAGGTTGATATATTTAATACAATGATGATAGCATATTAATTGAATTAAAAATATGAATTACAAAATTCAAATTGGGAAAGGAGTTTAAAAACCCAATTTTCCCTGAAACATTAGTTGACTACAACCTCTAACAATTCACTAACCTGAGCATGGGTCATTTTTCAGGAAAGCACACAATATGTGTTTTCCCACTCTTCATATACAGATAACTACATGGTAAATATAAAATGAGTATGATGAATAGATTGAGTATTCTGGAGTTCAGATTCAAATTCCCATATATATATACTGGACAGCAACATTTGAGGACTGAAATATTTGCAAAATGTGGAATTAAGATATCATGGTCTCAGGTTAATTTGGCAAGATCATTATAAAATATTACCCATTCAATGCCAGAGTGACTGCAGTGTGTGGTTAAAGAGCACAGGTTTTCCAGCCAATAGAAAATATTTTAAATTCCTGTTCTGCCACAGAAAGGCTATTTGAATTTAAAGGATTAATTTTTGCTTTGGATAATGGCTGCTTATCTATAAATGTGGCAATAATAATAGGGGTCTGACTAATAAGGTTATTTAAAAAATTGTCACATTTGTTTGTACAGTGCTTATTGCTGTCATTATTTTTTGTGATGGTATTGAAGCCATTCCTGTTGCTGCTCCTTTCCAAAAAGTGAAAGTGTGAGTCATGATCCGCTTCCACAAGCACTCACAATATTTATAAACAATCTCACATAAAATCAGTGAGAAGACTTTCTTATTTATGGTTGACTTTCAGGGTTTATCCAAACTTGTTTCATAACTTCTGGCCCTATAATTTGCACATCACAGACAAGACAGCCTTTCTTTTTCAGCAATTATTCTCCGGGCAGCAATATAAGAAAAAAAATAAGAAACATAACTACACAGAAAATCCTCAAATCTAATAGGTATAGACTGAGAGTGGAATAAAAGATATAATACAGAAACTCTTATGTCTTCACAAACTATATCTACAGTCCATCATCTGATACTCCTTGGTAATACATTAATTCAACTTTTTGTTATTTTAAGTATATGGACAATTTTTCATATAAAAAATTAAAGAGAACATTATAACAAACCCCCTTTATTTGTAACTTAACATCAATAATTTTTATTTCGCAACTAATTTTGTTTTCATTGCATCCACAATCTCATACTCTTCCCCCTGGAATTTTCAGTAAAGAAAATCTAGAAATACATCTCCTCCATAAATACTTTAGTTGTAGCTCTAGTAATAGTTATAATGTCATTACTCCTAAGAAACATTGAAAATAATTTATTAATATCATCCCTTGCTCATTCATTCAAATCTCCCTAATTGTGAAATATATGATTTTTGATTCATGATTTTAAGATGGTGTACTTATTACAAATGTTTAATCTCTTAATTTTTAAAATGTATAGTTTTTCCCTATATCTCTTTTTCTCCCAATAATTTATTTTAAAGTGATTGGATTTTTTTGTTTATGTTTTCTTGTTTTTTTGGTAGGTATCTCGTAACATTTGCATATGAATGTTTCCTCCTGTGTTTAATGTTTATCTCTGTACCCTGTTTAATCTTGGAATTGGTGTTCAGATCAAGAGAAGTGTTGATATTCAGGTTGATGAGTTTTTTTTTTTTTTGGAGGAGAAAATATTTTAACATGGGTCCTGTGTTCTTCCACCGAGAGAGATAGGTAACAGGTGGGTACCTCCCTGTCTTTCAGGCCAGCAGCCAGTGATGCTCACTATTTAAATCCATCAATTATTTAGTCATTTCAAAATGGTTTTCTAACACTATCATTCTTTATTATTGGCTAGAGTATTATTCCTACTCAAATTATTTTTTAATCATCCCTCATTAAAAATCATGAAGTAAGTATGTTCTGTGGCCATGGGACTGCCTGTGTATTTCCGGTTCTGATTCCACATCCATAGGTCTCTTTTTTATTTTGTTTTGTTTTGTTTTAAGCTAACTGCTATACAATAATGGCAAATTCAATATAACAGACTCTCTGCCTGTAATATTAAAAATGGTCCTCCCAAAATACCAGAGGCACAGTTCAACAGCACTTAATAATAGAGAAGTTCAGATATCTTGTGGAAGATATGAACTGGAAAGGGGGTTCACATAAATTACTTATGCTATTATCTCTTTGTGAGAGTCTTCCACTACTTCTTTTATAAATTAAAATATATAGTCTTTCCACCCTTTGAACAACATTAAATTACTCCACTGTGAAATGCCTTCTTGGTACATTTTTTGTACTTAAGTTGTACAGTATATACCATTTTTATTCTTAAGAAAAGTAATGAGGAAAATTGATATGAAATATATTCTTAAAAAAAATTAAGAACTAGAAACCAGCATTTTAAAATAATGGGATTGATAAAAGTATTGCAAGCTAGGAAGTAGGCTGCTTACATTTTGTCTGCTACTGCTGACTTAATAAGGAATCATTATTGCTATTAAATAGAGTCAACATGCTTAATGGTGTACAGAGCAGAAAAAAGATGTCTATAAATGAAATAAATGTCACTTTTTGTGCTTTGTGTATTTTTGGTGCTTACAAAATAAAAAAAGTAACATTACAACAGAATATATCTCCGCTTTCTATCCTCAAATATTTAAATGAGAAAATGAATCTCAGATTATTTTTGCTGAGAGTAAACATATAATATTAGCTCCAAATAGAGAAAACAAAATATAATATTATCGTTCCCTATCCAAGATTAGGAGTGAGATTTCTAAATACATAATTCCATAATTTAGAACAGCTTGATGACTGGGGTACTAGAAGGAAGTAGTTTAATTGGGATACAAATGCGTCCACATTTGCGTATAATGTAGGATTTTTTTTTCCAACTCAAATGCTAATTGGAAATTTAATTTTGCTTTCAAAACAAGGAGTTGGAGAATAGGGGTTTTAATGCAGCACAGATAGGAACACAAGAACTATACAGGAATTTATTTTTTTTAAAGCAAAATATGAATAAAGTTGGTGAAAATGCTGCAAGGCTTTGCAGAAACAGAAATAAGCATGGGGAATAATCCAGGGTGAAGTAAATCAAGCAAAAGGGATGTTCACTGGTAACCAATGACTTTTTACAGTGAATTGATAAACCTTGTTTTAGAGCTGAGTTTGTGAGTAAATTTATAAGCAGAGATTAAGATAAAGGAAATGACCTATAAAAGAGAAATCTCTGAGCGGATTGGCATCAGGCGAAACAGTGTGAGTCACACACAGAAAAAATGAAATCTAGATCAGACCACAGGAAAGTCTTTGCTTTAAGACATTCAGTGCTATTTTCATTAGTTCCTTAATGAGCAATAACTGAGAAAGAACTGAACTCCTGTGATCTTTTGGCATGGTTTTTGACTTATTGTTATGCTTATGCTGATTTTATTACAATGACTTTTGCCATATGTGGATTTGTAATGTGAACAAATTCTCTCACTCCCTGTATTGCTTTAGATTGATTTTCTAGACTAAGTGAATTCTACCCACTGCAATATCATTCAAGGCTCTGGAGACCAGAGCTGGTGAAATGAGGGAATCAACACCTTTAGAGGATATTGCCTCAGCCATGCTGATCTCGGCTGGGGTTGCTTCGTGTATAGTAGCATAAAGCAGGTACTTAAACAACTTTTACAAATAGACTAAAACCATAAGGTTTATAATGAAAATGACTATACTTCACCCTCATTGACTACTGTTTCATACATACTAAATATCTTAATTGCGTTTTATATAATCACCACAATATCCTTATGAGATAAATGTTATGACCTATTTTAATGATGAAGAAATGGGTGCAGAATTTAAGAAATTTGGCCAAAATAAAAAAAAAAAAAACCAAGCATAAGCAGAGAAAGAGTTATTCTGACTTCAGTGCCTATACGTTCAATTTTGTATGACATTGAATATCATCATAGAATAACTAACAACAGTAGAATATTTTTCCAACAACAAAAAAAACAAGCAAACAAACAGAAAGCAGAACTAACTTAGTTTTAATAGCATTTTTGAGCAAACTTCATCTTTCCTTCTCTCTCTTTCTATCTATAGATAGATAGATAATTTTATAATGTATTATATATATGTGTTTCTTATTATATATACACATGTGTATTTCTTCTTGTATCATTCCAGATTTGGGTACTATTAATAATGTTTTGTTTATACATAAACTGAACATTGGATACCCTCTGCAAGACAACAGCACTGGGGCAATCTGATGAACAGAAATGCTGTTATAAAAATCATTTTAGTAAATCAAATCATGATCTAGTAGAATGCCAGAATTACCTACTGTATTAGTCAGGGTTCTCCAGAGAAACAGAATCAAGAGAAGAGATCTGTAGATATGAGATTTGTAAAAGTGTCTCATGCAACCCTGGAGATGCAAGAGTTCAAAATCCACAGGGGAGTCTGCAAGGCTGGCAACTCTAGTGAAGTTTATTGAGGAACTCTATGGGAGAGGCTGTGCAGATGAAAAAGTGAAAATTCTCTCTTCTCCCTTAAAAGTCTTCAACTGACCAGATTAAAATCAGCTGAGTGGATTCTCTCATTGCAGAAGACACACCCTTAGTTAATCATAGATGTAATTAGGCATGAATGTAATCACCTTACTGATGATTTAATAAACCAGCCTTCTGATTTATTAACCAGCCATGAACTATTCTTGCAGTAATGGTTAGGCCAGTGCTTGCTTTACCACACAACTGCACGCCATCACTTGGCCATGTTGACACCTGAACCCAACCATCACAGTCTGCCCCTTGTCAACTTGACAACTATACACACCATTTTAACCATACTTAGTTTCTAAATAGAATACAATAACAGGCATATGTTTTGGCTAACAATACTCAACTGTCTTGTATAAAACAGGAAATGCACTAAATCTCTTCAGAATAAGATGGAAACCCTTAAGTACCATTCACTCTTAAACTTGATATCCTATAACAAATACTATAACATGAACAATACAATTTGTCATGTGATAAGAAGGAAACAAATATTTGCTTTAAGTACAAATGCAGAGATACTCATAACAAAACAAGGAAGAAATAATCATATAATCACAGTCCTTATTTCTGTAATTGGTCATGTGGCAATAGTTCATATTTATTACTACATTTGTCTACTACCCATTCCAGGTTCACTTTACCCTTAGCAAGTCCTTCAAATGGCCATGGTCCTTTGCCTATTGGAGAGACCCAAACCTTCATTCCTGGGCCATTGGTAGTCCTGCCTGGATTGTTTTGTTGCAGTTTTCCATTGCTTTCAATCACAGAGCAGGTAGTACACACTAAGAGATGTCTTGTATTTCAGGAAAACTCCTGTTTAGCTCCATTGTGTACTTGTAATTCTATATTTACTTGATAGTCAAGATCAATCACCCCAGCCAGTACACCCATTCTTGCTTATTTATTCAGAGTCATGAGAAACCCAAAATGGTTATTGTTGTGTGTCCTGGTAGGAATACTCCTCTTTTTGGAACTAAGATCTATAGACCTGCAGAGCTTAAGGTTTCAGGGACAGAAAGCAAATTTTTTTTTTTTCTGGAGGATCACTAAGGGTGATAGTGAGTGGTGCCATTCCCATTTCAACCTCTTAATTCCTGGACCTATAAATCTGAACCATGGGAGAAACAACACCATATAGTGAATGCTGATTTAGAGCCTATGCAGTCCCACAGAGAACAGTGCCCTAGCCCTATAAGGCATTGACACCTAATTGGCACTGTAATTGGGTCTTCAAAAGGCCATTCCACTGTTCGAACAACCCAGCTGTCTCTGGATAGTAGGGAGCATGGTAAAATCAGAGAATTCCATGAGCATATGCCTGCCCATTTATGCACATCATTTTTTTTGAAGTGGATTCCTTGATCAGAAGCAATGCTGTGAGAAATACCATGATGGTAGATAAGGCATTCCATAAATCCATGGTAGTTTTGGTGGAAGCACTGCATGCAAGGATGGTAAAACCTTAGCCAGAATTTGTATCTATTCCAGTTAGAGTAAATTATTGTCCCTTCCATGATGGAAATGGTCCAATAATTAACCTGCCACCAGGTAAGAGACTGATCACCTTAGGGAATGGTGTCATATCAGGAACTGAATGTGGGTTTCTGCTTTTAGTAGGTTGGGAACTCAGCCATGGTAATACTCAGGTCAGCTTGTGAGTGGAAGTCCATGTTGCCGAGTCTATGCATAACCTCCATCCCTATCACCATGCTCCCTTTGTTCATGAACCTATTGGAGAATGGCAAGAGTGGCTGGGGAAAGATGATGACTTTTATCTACAGAATGAATCATCTTATCCACTAGATTATTAAAACCTTCCTCTGCTGAAGTCACTCTCTGGCAAACATTCACATGGAACCCAAATATCTTCATATTCTTTGCCCACTAAGAATAGTCTATCCATATATCTCTTCTCCAGATATATTTGTCACCAATTTTTAAATTATGTTCCTTTCAAGTCCCTGACCACACAGCCAAGCCATTAACAACAGTCCATGAGTCAGTATAAAAACACATCCCTGGCCAGTTTTCCTTCCAAGCAAAATGAGCAAGCAGTGAACTGCTTGAACAGATTTTGGTACCAGATAATTGGGGTGCTGCAGTTCACAAATGCCAAACATGTTGGAATGGCTTTTTAAGTGGGTAAGGGGAGGATTTCGTAAGAATTCTAAGAAGTTAGATAGGGAAAGTCCAAAAATGCTTTGAGCTAACTGTTGATAGAAATATGAACTCTAAAGATATTTCCAATAAGGACTTAGACAGAAATAATCCATGCCTCATTGCAAACTTAAAGGAAGGCAATTCATTTTAAAGTGGCAGAGAATTTGGCAAAATTAACTACAGTTGTTGGGTGAAAGGCAGAATTTAAAAGTGGTGAGCTAAGGTTCTTAGCGGAAGAGATTTCCAAACTAAGTGTAGAAAATGAAGCCTGCCTTCTCCTTGCAGCTTTTAGTGACAGGATAAAGATAAGCTGATAAATGAACTCTTGGGTATATAGAAACCAGAAATAGGTGGTCTGTAAAACCCTGGGCTTCCAAAAAGTGAGACCCTAGAGTATAGGACCCCACATGAGGATTTCACCAAACATGGAACCAGTCAGCTGTTTCAGGAAAATCCAGGACTGGAAATGGAGTTATCTAGAAAGGGTTTGTGGAAAGTCCCAATTTCTGATGGCATTGATCCCTGTGTGCTACATGGCAAACCAACAAATTTTTGCAAGCTATGCATTGATGGAATCACTGTCAGTCTGGACTAAGAGGGACAGAAAAGGGATAGGTTGAAGGAAAAATTACTTCAAAGGCAGAACCATGGAAGCCAAGGTCTGAAGCTGAGAAATATCAGGTCGGGAGAGTGAATACACCATTACATGCAGACAGAGTAAGTTGGCCCTGGAAGCAGAGGCTGGGCCTTCTGCCTTGATATTAGGAACAATTTTGGAGCCCTGGGCCTGAGAAAGAGTAAACTGCTTAAACCAGGGACTGGGGGGAGATTGGTTGCTGTCCCATTGTTCTGGGGGGGTTGAGCCTGTGCCCCAGAGTTGGAAGCAATTCTGGGTGTTCCCTTGATGCTTGGAGAGGATGGAGCTTAGAAAAATATGATCTCCCCATTGTTCTGGGGGTGTTGAGCCTGTGCCCCAGAGTTGGAAGCAATTCTGGGTGTTCCCTTGATGCTTGGAGAGGATGGAGCTTAGAAAAATATGATCTCCCCAGTATTCTACAGATTGCAATCCTCATTCAAATTTTGGAGGAACAGGGTCACTGTGTAAGTGCTTAGAGAGGATGGGATTACTGCTCTCTGAAACCCTGAAATTGATGAAACACCATCCTATAAATGACTCAAAATTTGAAATCTAATGGAGTTTACCTTGCATGTTTTAGGAACATTTTGGGAACTTTGGCCTCTGTTTTCCATTCAAATTTTCCCTATGGAAATGAAAACATGTACCTATGACTGTCGTCCTTTGTATGTTGGAAGCAGAAAACTTGTTCTGAGTTTCAAAAGTCAACAGCTAGAAGACTTTTTCTTTGTTTTTTTTTTTTTTTTTGCTTTACTATAGACCTTGCCTTTAAGTGACCTTGAGGCCATTTTGTACTATTTTTCACTTGGTATGATATTTGTATTGGTACTGAAATGGTTTAAGGTTTTTGTGATATTGTGATGGAATGAATATATTTTGTATATGGAAAGAACATGTCTTTTTGGGAACCACAAGGTAGAATATGCTGGTTTGAAATTTTTATGTACCTCAGAAAAACCATGTTCCCCTAACCTTAATTAAATGCAGTAGGGTGATATCTTTGATTAAGTTGCTTTCCTATAAATTTGGCACATACAATTTAGGGCACGGCCTTTTGATTAGATTACTTCCATAGAGATGTGACACACCCAGTTGTTGGTGTGGCATTTGATTAGGTGGAGATGTGACAGCCCACCGAGGTGGGTCTTGATTAGTTGAAAGGAGTCCTTTAAAGGGAGAAACATTTTGGAGAAAGTTTAGAAACAACATAGACCTAGATATTTGAAGATAGAGAAAGAAGTAGCCAGGGTGCTAAGCAAGGACTCACAGAAATAGCCCAAACACAAAAGAATCAATCTCTAGCCCCAGGTGATGCTGAACTAAGAGATGAAACCTAGAGTTTTGCCCCATAGTGGTAAGTGTGGACCCAAAGAAGCTTAGAGAAGAAGCCTCTGGAATCAGAAACAGGAAGAAATTGGAACTGGGGTCAAAGACCAGCAGACACCATTGAATGCCTTCCCAGCTGACAAACATTTCCTGAATCCCATCAGCCTTTCATGAATTAAGGTAACTTTATCTGGATGCCTTGGTTTGAACAATTTTATAGCTTAGAACTGTAAACTTGTAACTTAATATACACCCTTTATAAAGGCCAACCATTTCTGGTATATTGCATTCCAGCAGCATTAGCAAACTAAAATACCTGCTTTGTAGACCTATCAATAGAGGCTTAAGTTAAATGGTACTACAGACCTTTTCAGAGCCACTAAAAATAATGTAAAGTGTATAACCAATATATTTATGGGGATAATTGATTGTATTTATTACATAGGCTATTTTATGGAATAGTCTCCACAAAATTATGTTTTCTTCAACAATCTGAAATTCAACCTGAAGCTTATGTTAGACATGACTATGTTTCTAACACTATCTTTAACTGACTAAAGAAAAATTGCTAAACAATCACTCCTTCTTCTTTATGGAAAGTTGGAAATTTCTAGCAGATGTAATTTGGCCTTCCTGTTTCAAGAATATTAGATACCTTGCATTATATGTATTCATCAAAGCCCTTTATCCTAAAGTAAGGACCCAAGTATCAAAAACAAAAGAGCTTCCTTCCGTTCAGTAGTCATCTACCATCTCTCATAATTATGTTTGCAAAGCTTGATCTCCCCAAAAATGGAAGTATCCTTAAACTTATCGGAAATAAAATAAGTTCAGCTGTACAAAGCATCTGTTCTTTTTTCTTACTTGTGTGTGTATATGCGCACCTGAGTGCACATGTATGTATTCAGTGAGTGTGTGAGTGGTTAGTTTTTCCTTGAAATATTTATAAAATATTTTATGTGTGTAAGTTGTGTATATCATCCTTTAAATTTTATATATTAGTTTGTTTTTCTTGATGTATATCCCTTAACTCATTTGCTAAAAACATTTTTAGAAGTCACTTGTCAAAATAGTTCAACAACTAATCAAGAACATTGCACTAATAATTTTTATAAATTATATAGCATATAAATTAAGCAACCTAAAGAAGAAACTTTTCCTTCAAAACTGTAGCCATTTCATGAGAATGTTATAATTTCATAAACCAACACAAAAGAAAAATATTAAAAAAATCTCAACCAGTAAATTGACAATTTAAATGCCAGGATGTTAAGTTTTTATGGGATGCTTATGCACAGTATCTTCATATCAAGCAGATAGTATGTTGTATTTGTCAGTGCTTTATTGTATTTGTCAGTGCTTTAATTTTCTGTTTGATAACTGGGATTCATAGCCTAGCTATTTCTGAAACTGGGCACTGATTTCATTTAATTTTCTGCCTTAGTTGATAAAAGCTCTTACTATAAACTATTGTTATCCTCTGGGCAAAATTTTAATTATAGAAAACATCTGACGGTAGGTGACATTTAATTAACAAACTGACATGAAGACTCCTGTAAACTATGGAACAAGAGGGAAAGGGGCAGTGATTAGCCAGTGTCCACAGTGTCGGCAGTGTGTCTCCTAGACTATGAATAAGTGATATCAGTTGTATGTGAGAGTCCCAGGGGATTTCCTACCCCAAAATATAATGAGTTCTTTATTTTTGAGGAATAGATTTAGGCTCATCAGCAATAATTAATCTGTAATCAAAATTAAGCTGGATACTTTAGTCAGTGGACAGAAAAATTCAGCATGTAAAGAATGTTAAAGACACCAGGATATGTTTTATTGGAAAGATGTGACTGAAATGGGCAAAGGTTAGAAAAGGATCACACACTTTGCAGATAACAAGAATACACATAAGGTCGTGTCTATCTACTGGAAAATGTGTATCTACTGGAAACCACTAAAGAAGTAAGACCCTTAAAATGTAATTTGGATCTGAGTTACTGATAAGATCAACTTAACCCTTCCACAAAAAGCATCCAAATACCAATTTAAATAAGCCTTAAACATTATAATGTCACCATGTTATGAATGTGTTGAAATGAGGATGGGCAGTAATAAAACAGCACGGACAAATGAAAGGGTTAACAGTTGTTACAGAAACTAGAGAGCTAAGAGTGGCACTATGTCCTAGTGTCTTCAGTAGATTTGTTAAAGGAAGCAAAACATTTTATCTGAGTATATAGGAATTTTCCCATTGCAAGAGAAAACAAGGAATCTATAATGAATAAAAGTTTATTAGAAAGAATAATTGAAATATTGTTAGATATTTACATATTTTTCTCTCTTTCTCTCTTACCTCTGTTTACTAAATTCTCCTATAATTTCAGTAAAGTACAGAGAAGTTTTGGGGAATAAGACTGGTTTGTGGAATACTCACCTGTATGCTTAAAGCATTGTAAATTATTTTATCTCTTGTAAAGAGTGCTATAAAAATATTGCATAAACACTTCTATTATGCATGATAATGGGAAGGTGGGATGCTATTTGTATTAATATAAGTGTTTCATACAACATTAGACATTGATATGTAGCATTTAATCGTGTGTCTTTGCATACAGATATGCATTCTTTTCTCAAAGTTGTCTTGAATAACGATAGAGGGGCATTAAAAATACAGGATAAAGCATGAATTAGGAACTGAAATATGTTCAAGAGTAAAAAATATATCAAGGACATAAAATCTCCTATTAAGGTAGAGGACTAGAAAAATATGGGGGAGACATCAAAACTAACGGGGAAAACAATCTCCTTACATTGAACAAAGATCTAACATTTGCCTGAGGGGACATGTTTCTGGGGTATTAGAATTTTTTTTGTAGCCATCGGTAAGAACAAAAACACAAAATCGGAAATAGAAAATTCAAACTAAATAATACATGTTTATTTAAACTAAAAAAAGAAATCACAATGAATTATGAATTGTTAAAAGAATTAAGAATTAAAAAAAATACTAAGTACATCACAAAACCAACATAACGGTGGGATGTTTTTACTAAGCAATGGCTAAATAGCCCTTTATTCTTGGCTACATTTTCCTTAAGCTTTTGGGTCCATAATTCTTGACTGCCTGTTATAAGGGAATGCACTTTAGACTCTAATTTATCATGACCAATTATTTGATTGTTTAGTAAATTTATTTAGCTTCATAATTAGTTATTGGTAACTCCATGTTAAGATGTAATTGATATCTTTATGCTTAACACCTGCCACTCACATGTAGGTATGTTTGCTGCTTGGAGATCTGCCATACAAACAAGGAATTCTGATTTGTGCATGGCTTCAAGAGAAGGGAAAAAAAAAAGAATAATGTATTTATAATTATATAGATCACATAATTAAAAATATTTCTAAGATGAGAGGTCTTCTTTTTGAGTGGTAATCAAGAGAACACAATTCTCCACTTGTAATTCTATGTAATTGGTGATTGAAAATCATTTCCACAGATTAATTACTGGTCAGGGACATTTTTAACCTAATTTCTTCTCTTCTGCCTATCTACTTTCAACGCATTCATGTTATAATACCTTCTTTGCCTTGGTGTCTTCATGACATGAGCCTGGTAAATTGGCAGTATGGGTAGAAAGATTTCTAGAATGAAATGTCTAACAATAATTTAAGTACACATGGAAGTGATGACGCACAATATGATGATATCAAATCAAAGCCAAATGAAAACAGAAAAGTGCTTCAAAGCAACATTCTCCTAACTGAGACCCTCCCAAACTTTCATGGCCACTCTGATATCAAAGAGAGGGAAAGAGTGGTGAGTGGAAGCCATGCTGAAAGAAGTATTGTTATATACAAATTGCAGACAAAATGTCTCACATTTTCAAATTTCATAAAAATTTATAACCATGTGAGTACATAACAAGGCAGGTCCCAGGGCCCTGAAGATAAGTAGAGCATCGCTTCACCACAAAATTCCATGAGTAACTCCACTTTCCTATGCATATTTGTCCATGAGCTCAGACCATATAGGTGTATTTATACACATATCAGAATTTTGAACCAAAAACTAGAGGGAAATCTCAACTATTATAGTGATAATTGTGAATTTATTATTTTTCTTCCTCCACACATAGACATTTTTTTGCTCTCTTTCCATCTTCGTGTGTATCCAAATCAAAAATAGAGATAGATGTGGGGTGGTTAACAAAAAAGAACCTTTCAATTGAAGAATGGTCTTTATTTTTCATCTTATTTCCTAAGAAGGCTTGAAAAAAGATTTATTTAAAAGAAGTAGAAACATTTAATAGGTATTTGAAATTCATAACTACACCAATTTGTTATCTGAAAAAGGGATACCTGTATAAATATTCTGATTATCTAAATGGCATAACTCACATGTAGAACATACATGCTATTCTGTTTCTTAGATAAAAGGAAGCTCGTAGATGTGGATAGTGTGGACAAGCTTCAGAAAACCATGCAATGCTGAGTGACAGATGCTGGGTGACATGTAATTCAAGGTTCACACTTAATTGAGGAATCGGACTTTTGAAATTATCCCAATGTAAAATTGTAATATAGCAAACCAACACTGATAGAAGTGCAAATTTGAGTGGATACATTTTTACAAATAAATAGAATTACAATAAAAAGATATTTCTAAAACATTATTACAATAGTAATCTTGAATTATTTGTCTTTTACTAAGTGCTTGTTACTTGAACAATAAAATGAATGAAAATCCATTGTTTTCTCTCAAATTTTCAGAGTTAAAAGAAGGAAAGTTGCAACTCTATTTTTAAAGGAATCAGCTTGACAGATACATTGGTTACAGTGATTGGTCTACCTTTTATCCTAAATAATAAATAAAATAAGAAAATTATCTGATTATTGCAATAATTGAGCTGCAATTTCATTTGTTTTATATTTACCAATGCAGCAACAGTTCTACTTGCAATTGTAGATACATGTGGGGGATGTATGAGTAGATTGTAAATAACAGTTGTGATGCATACACATATGTACATACTTTTTTACCATATCTGCTTGTCAACATATTCATGATAAACAGATATTTTAAATATACATATTCACAATATGTAAAAGTCTATATTGGCCAAATACATACATAGAAAATAGTATCATTACATAGAAGTACATCGAAATAGTATCATTATTTTGTTTGCAAATCACTCAAAGATAAGACTAAAAAATTAACCTTTTTAAAAATTCAACTCAAAAGTGTAGCTTTGACATGATTTATTAAGTAAATATTTCTTATTGGTTTTCCAAAATGAAACAGGAAGTAAAATATGTATTGCTATATTCGTATAATTTCATACATGTAATTTAAACTTAAACCATTGTGGTAGTCATTGCTGTTTTATTTTATCACATTATCAGGTGAAGATGTATAGATTATCAAATTTCTCAAGGTCACATATCACTTTAATGGCAGAACTAAGATCTTAAAATAGGCATGTTATTTAAAATATATTCCACTAGATAGTGACCCAATTTAAAAAAAAATATATATATATATTTTTTTTTTTCTGTAAATGGTATATGCTTTTCCCTTTCTTGACCATATGCTTAGATATGCATCTTGGGATGACTTTGCTTTGAAATGTCCAAAATAAATGTCTTTTGGGAAGAATAAATGTCTAGCAACATTGACACTAGGGCTGCATTGTGATCTGTTTAGTCTGACAATACAAGCAAAAGGGGCATGTGTCGTTTCCCAAAAGGGTCAGCTTTACTTCCTCTGGGTATCCTCTTTTTCTCTGCCAGAAGACTGATCCTGATAAGGCCACTCTTCAGACTGCATCCTTGAGTAAAATTGACATGGAGCAGAGCCACAGATGACCCACCAAGGACAGATAATTTAATCACAAAATATCCCCCCATTATTATAAACCAATTAATTTTTGAAATTGCCTCTTATTGTAGCATAACTGGGTATAAACTTATATATGAAATAGATTATTTTAATTTTAGGGGCAACTGAAGTGGAAAAAAGTAGAATGATTGAAGTTGATTTGCATTTCTTTAATATCATAGGATTTAAAATGTATACTTCTCCTTGACTTAACTGTGCAACTATCTTATACACCACTTTAAAATATGTGCATTTTCACCATAATAAATCCTGCATGCTTTCCAAGAGCAAAATTCCAAATAATCACCATTTCATATCCTAAGATACCTTTACCATATGGTAAGTGCAAATGTTTCTAAAGCAGCAAATGTTCTGTCAGGGAGTCTCACTGATGTTTTGATTAGATTGCTCTGTTATCTGAACACGTCTGCCAAAAGAAAGCACCTGCACAATAAAGGGTGTACAGAAGCTGCCAGGCTGAAACAGCAGAAAGAAAGAAAGTATATGTTGACAAGTTTCCTGTCATCCTCAGATTTGCCGAGTAGGTTATGATAGATGCTTCTGCATTCTCAATGTCTTGTAATGTCTTCAGTGCACTGGGAGGAAACTTATGTCCTTGGGAATTCAATGAAAAATCTTATACCATATAAGAAACAGTGCACTTTCATGGTTTCTGCTACAAAGTTCCTTCTGAAAAGAAATTAAACCTTAAATGGCAAAAGAGAGCAATGGGTATTGTTTCACAGTTACTCTTTTGGCTTTCAAGATACTGCAAATGGGTGACAGGATTTCAAAATAATTTATTCAAAGTAAATATATTATTTCGTGTTTTCATAAAATGCAACAAAAATGTGAGATTGAATTTGGACAAAATCATTTCTTAAGAAAGATCTGATAAGCATAATTTGGCTTTCTCAGATTGCAGTATTTTTTTCTAACAACTACAGAAGGAAATATATTATAAGAAATTATAAATGAAATGATGATTAGTGACATAAATCATCTTATTCCCAGTATTATTCCAGTTTTTATTTGTCAAAAATGAAAGTGAATGTGGGCATACTTGAGATTTGCAGCATCTTCTCCATACACACTTTTAATTTTACTAATAAAATTGCTGCAAGTTGTTACTTTTCTTACGTAATTACCATTTCCTGAGGCTCCTCAGCAGAAGCTGGAAAGTAGATTGAAAGTTTACTTCTTTCCTTTTTTTCATGAAGAAATTGAAGCTGCTTTACATATTTAATATATAAATATAGGAAATTTAAATTCAACATAAGTCCAACTAAGACCTTGTTCAATGCTGGATGAGCAGTTGGAACCTCAGAGTAGCAGTTTTGTCTTTGGTCTTGCATTTTCTTTTCAGAATTAAATTTAAAAGAACAAATTTTCATTTATTTCATGTTCATTGAACTATATGCTCTATGTATTATAAAATATTTCTATAAATATTCTGATTTTCTTCCAAGTAACTACAAAATGATAAGAGAAAGATATTCCTTCTGACTTCTACTTGAATTATATCATAAAACCCATAGTGTACTTCAAAAATAAATTAACTCAAGATGTTACTCAACACCCCATCTGCTATATTGCCTTAAATGCATTCCTTGGAACCTGGATAACTTTAAATGATTTTCCATCAGAAGCCAAGGGCTGTTTTTTAATGTCTAACTATGTTTCAGAAACGACCTCATAAACTCTTTGATGATTTTTTTTTCTTTCCTTCTCCCTTTCTCTTCCCATGTGAAGTTCAAGAAATATGCTGCAAAATGTTCTTACCTGCTGTCTTTTATGTAGATTAGTTTTGACTGCAGTTCAGAACTTTTAAAGAATATGAAGCTCACCCCGCATTTTCACAATGCAAGAAGTCACTTCTGGAAGAACAAGTGAAAATAGTCAAAATAATTTCCTCCCACTATTTTCTTCAACTTTCTATTATTCATAGACATTCAATATTTTGAGTAAAGACATATTGTTACAGTATCTTATACCAATATGTCTGTGAAAATACTTTCTTCTAAATAATAATAATTATTATTTAAACCTACAATTTTTGTAGGAAAATGATTATGGACATTTTCTAAACTGAGATTATTTGTTTACCAAAGTCACTCCTACCCCTAGCAGAATTTGGAATATTCTATCACTGTATACAAAATAAGACAAAATTATCCCCCCAATGTATTTCCCCCAACTACTCAGTTTAAATCACTTCTTCAATGGCCTGTTGTCTCCTACTAGAATATTTCTTCCCAGCAGTGAGAGAAGTATAGTGCATAGCACATCGTGTGTATGTGTGTGTGTGTATGAGTGTGCGTGTGTATGAGTGTGCATGTGTATTAGGAAGAAAAATGGGACTGAACAGTAGGGGAATTCTGTTTGTTTTAAAAAGTATAATAGTATATACCTAGCTGGGATTTTATAAGGACCTTTGTAGTGGAGTATAAAGTATCTGGCACAAAACAAGGTAGGATCAATGCTGTCTGGCAAAAGTTATGCTAGTACCTTAGAGATCTGCTCAGATAGATTGAGGAGAAAGACACTCAAAAAGCAAAAGAACAACAGGTGTTTTAGAAGTATTTTTATCAAAAGCCAGTGAGATAATACATAGACAACTACAAAACATTGCTAAAAGAAATCAAAGAAGATCAGAATAGGTGGAAAGACATTCCATGTTCTCAGGTAGTAAGTTTAAATGTAGTTAAGATGCCAATTCTACCCAAACCTACAGATTTGAGGCAATAGCAATAAAAATTCCAGCAACCTACTTTGAAGACTTTGAAAAGTTAGTTCTCAAATTTATTTGGAAGGGAAAGAGGGCCTGAATAGCCAAAAGCATCCCCCAAAAGAAGAATGAAGTGGGAGGGGACTTACATTTCCTCATTTTCAAGCTTATTAGAAAGCCACAGTTATTAAAACAGCATAGTATTGGCACAATGATAGATATTTTTATCAATAGAATTGTTGAGAGTTCTGAACAAGACCCTTCGATCTATGGTCAACTTATCTTTGACAAGATCCCCAAATCCATTGAACTGGGACAGAATAGTCTTTTCAAAAAATAGGCCTGGGAGAACTGGATATCCATAGTCAAGGGAAAGAAAGAGTACACCTAGCTCATTCCTTATATAAATGTTAATTCAAAGTAAATCAGTGATCTACATATAAAAGCTGGTAGCCTAAAACTTCTAGGAGAAAATATAAGGAAACATCTTTAAGACTTAGTAATGGGAGGTAGCTTCTTCATCCTTAAACCTAAAGCACAAGCAATGAAAGAAATAGATAAGTGGAAACTCCTCAAAATCAAATGCTTCTGTGCCTCAAAGAACTTTGTCAAAAAGGTAAAGAGGCAGCAATGAGAGTAAATATTTGGACATGATATATCTAATAAGAGTTTGATAGCCAGTATATATAAATAAATCCTGTAACTCAACAACAAAAGAACAAATAACCTAATTATAAAATGGGCAGAAGATATGAATAGACATTTTCCCAAAGAGAAAATGCAAATGGCTAAAAAGCATGTGAAAAGATGCTCATTTTCATTAGCTATAAGGGAAATGCAAATCAAAACCACAATATTACATCATCTCACACTTATAAAAATGGCTGACATTAATCAAGCAGGAAGCTACAAACATTGGAGAGGATGTGAAGAGATAGGAGCACTTATGCATGGCCATTGTGGAAGTCAGTTTGTTGGTTCCTCAGAAAACTAAATATTAAGTTGTCCTATGACCTGGCAATACCACTACTTGGTATATACTCAGAAGAATTGAAATCAATGACATGGAACAGACATTTGCACACTGAAGTTTATAGCAGAATTATTCACAATCACTGTGGATTAAAAAAAATGATATATACATACAATGGAATACTATGCAGCAGGGAGAAGAAATGAAGTTCTGGAGCACATGACAACATGGACGAACCTTGAGGACATAATGCTGAGCAAAATAAGACTCACACAAGAGATAGATGCTATATGATTTGACCAAAATGAATCCCCTCAAAAATGTAAACTCAAAGTCTTAAAATGTAGAATTTTAAGACTATAAAGAGACAGGAGTTAGAGAAAGGGGAATGGTTACCTACTATATATAGTTCATGAGATTTAACTTAAAAGTATAGGAATGAATATAGATTATGGTTGTTCATTAGTGGGTTTATAAATAATAGTGCCAAATTGAAGGTGAATATGACTGGAAGGGGTTATTTAGAGCCATGTACTTCACTGATTAGCATTACAATTATAAATAAATTCTTGAATGAACTACTTCAAAAGTGTGACCATTGTACACAGAGCTAATAGTAGAAGGGTATATGGGAAAATTACTTATTGCATGCTATGGTCTACATTTAACAGGAATACATCACTCACACCACAACAATATTAAGGGTAAATAATTGGGGGCAAGAGGTAAGGAGAGTTTTGGATTTTCTCTGTTGTGTGAGTGTGTCTGTTATTTTTCTTTGGAGCAATGGAAATCATCTAAAATTGGGAGTGATGATGATTGTACAAATAAAAGAAGATACTGTGAAATATTGATGCTTTACTTTGGATAGAATATATGCTTTATAAAAATATCTAAAATCTTCAGATTCAAAATAAATAACCAGAAATGTTCAAGTGTTAGAGAAAATGAGGATAGAGAGGTGTACCTACTCAAGGTTAGTATGGTAGCAGAATGGGGCAGTCCCTTCGAAGGATAATGCTGTGAATCCACAGGAAGCTAAATATAGGATCCTCATATGACTAGGTAATCCCATTACTGGGAATATACTCAAAAGAACTGAAAGCAGGAACTCAAATAGATATTTGCACACTGATGTTTATGGAGATGTTATTCATGGTACTCATTGGATGGAGGTGACCAAAGAGTACATTGACTGAGAAACAGAAGGACAAACTGTGGTGTATACATGTGATGAAATATTATGCGACTACAGAAAGGAATGAAATTCTGAGGCATACAGTGAAGTGAATGAACCATGAGGACATGGAGCAAACTAAGGCAGAAACAAAATAACACATGCTACATGGTCTCTTTAAGAAAATATTTATAAGAAAATTACAGCCTAAATTGTAAGCTCTTATAACAATCACACTTATTCCTGAGTTTTAAGTGTTATTTCTAGATTCCAAGATGCTCTGCTGTATATGTATAACCTAGTACTTTCCTGGAACTTTGGGCTCCTCTGTGTAACTTAAAACTCTGAGCTTAAGTTCTGCAGCTTTGAAAGTCAGCATTCGTAAATATCATAACTGTTAAAGAAGCTGAAAAAGAGATCAGGTTTGGAACTAAGGTAAATCAGAATACAGGGTAAAGAATGATAGTGTCTGTATTTTAGAACTTTACCTACACTATGAGACCAAAGGAAGTGTGTTTTACTTTATTCAAAAACAAATTTTTCTGTAGCACAAAATCTAACTTAATCTGTCTGGTCAGTTTAGTTACACAACCTAGACACATGGTTCCCAGAATTGGGAATGAGATCTTGCAATTCTGTATAGCTTCATTTAATTCCCTGATACATTAAATGTTGGGCAAATAATTTAAAAGAATTGGCAAAATCCCTTGAGGGACTGGTGGAAACTATGGAGCCATTAAACTTTCCCCCCTGGGAAATCCCTGATACTTTCTTAAATATTAGAGACTACCAAGTTAATAGGCCCAGCCCTTGATCTTGAGACTTGTTCTTATGATACTTATATCTGTAATGTAGAAACTAAGACTACTTATAATAATCCCTAAAAGTTACTTCCAAAGAAGCCCTTCTGTTGCTCATATGTGTACTCTCTAGGTCCAACTCTTCAAGGAAAATTATTCCCCCCCCCTGCTACATGAGACATGGCATCTGGGGATTTAAAGTCTCCCTGGCACCATGGCATATGACTCCCAAGGATGAGCCTAGCCCTGGTAAAAGGAATAGACAATGAGTACTTGACCAAAAGGGGAAAAAGAAATGTAACAAAATAAAGTATCAGTGGCTAAGAGATTTCAAATAGAGTCGAGAGATTATCCTGGAGTTTATGTAAGCTTACTCTTATGTAGGCTTCAGCTAGATTTTGCTAATGACCATGGTATGCCAAGTACCAACCAACAATGTTTCTGTAATCTCTAAAGAATACCCAGGGATCTATCTGAGACTCAATAAAATTTCAACTCCCAAAGTTTGTTTTTCAGAAACCTATAACTTTCTCATATTCATAGGCCAGATAGGCCCTGAAACCCAGATTTACCAGCTCTCCAAGAGCATCAACCATTTATATCTCCCTACCCCCTTGTTCTAGTTTGCTAGTTGCCCGAATGCAATATACCAGAAACAAAATGGCTTTTAAAAAGGGGGAATTTAATAAATTGCTAATTTACAGTTGTAAGACTGAAAACATGTTCCAATTAAAACAAGTTTATAGAAATGTCCAATCAAAGGCATCCAGAGAAAGATACCTTGATTCAAGAAGGCTGATGAAGTTGAGGGTTTCTCTCTCAGGGGCACATGGTGAACACAGTCAGAGTTTCTCTCTCATCTGGAAAGGCACATGGCAAACATGGTCATGGTTTCTCTCTCATCTGGAAGGGCAAATGGTGAACACAGCATCATCTGCTAGCTTCTTCTCCTGGCTTCCTGTTTCATGAAGCTCCCCAGGAGGCATTTTCCTTCTTCATCTCCAAAGGTCACTGGCTAGTGGACACTCTGCTTCTCATGGCTATGCCATTCTGCTCTGCTCTCTCTAAATCTCTCATTCTCCAAAATGTTTCCTCTTTTATAGGACTTCAGAAACTAATCAAGACCCACCCAAATGGGTGGAGACATGTCATCACCTAATCCAGTTTAACAACTACTCTCGATTACATCACATCTCCAGGGAGATGATCTAATTGCAGTTTCAAATACACAATGCTGAATAGAGATTAGAAGAAATGGCTGCCTTTACAAAATAGGATTAGGATTGAAACATGGCTTTTCTAGGGTACACACATCATTTCAAACCAGCACACCCCTAAGGTTGATACTCCTTTTCAATGTGAAGAAGTTAAAATGGCCATTACCCAAACATCCCTAAAGAGTGGGAGAAAGGGCAAAGGGAGAAGGAAGAGTAGTATCAGAGAAGATAGGACTTAAAAAATGAATTTGAATATTGAATCATTATACTTATTTTCTTTTTAGTTTCCAGAGTCTTAGAGCAGATAGAAGAAACACTGAATTGGGGGAACTGTAACTCATACCATACTTTAAAATTTCTTCTAAAACAAATTGTTAAAATGTGCTTAGAAATTTATAACTTTTTGTATGCATGTTATATTACACAATAAAAAGTTATGAAACAAAAAGGATTACAAGTTTATGAGACAAAAATATCATCAAGGAGATAAACTTCTTACTCTACCTTGATATTCATTTTTTTTCTTTTGTTCCCCCTTCTTTTTTTTCTCTTTGTAAACAAGCTATTGAGTAATAGTCTCAGACAATGAGATGGATATCTACCCAAGTATTCTTAAAATGTTCCTTTATAAATAAAATAATAAAAATCATACAATGATTATTGATAAACACAACACCATGAGGGAATTGCAAAGTAAATGTTCTATAATGTTATGCAATAAGCAAACATGACTGCATTTACATCCTGGCTCCCTTTTATGAAATTCAATTTATTTAACTATCACAAAGATCTAAGCAAAACTGGAGTAACCCTTCCCTCTTTGGAGGATTAATATAGCACATGGAGGCCTGATGTGGTCCATGAAAACAAAATAAAACAAAGCTCTTTGCTGTTTCTTTCCCCTTTAAGTGACCCTCACTTATTGCTATTCTTAAATTGACTGAAAGGAATGACACCAATTATAACATTAACTATCCCAACTAGGTCACAGAGAGGTGGGATTCTACAATTTACTGACAACAATGCTGCAAATTAGGAGACAATGAACAATTTGTGTATTTATTGCAAGATAAAATGAGAAAATGTCTTGACCTTGATCTTGGCTCTTTTCATAAACTACATTCTGGGATGGAAATGGGTAGGAATTTTCATGCCATAATTTCTTACTGAGTTTTTAGAAAAATCTTTATTACTATATAATAAACTTCAAATATTTAAAGTATACAACTAAAGCTATTTTGATATATGTGTATGTATCTCTCCATGAAAACATAATGTCAAATAAAATGAATGAGATATGTATCACCCCCTAAATTTCTTTGTATTTTATTTTAATACCTTTCTTCTACACACCATATTCCCACCCTCCATTGAAAACAATGACTGATCTTTTTCTGTCATTGTAAATTAGTTTGCATTTCCTAGAATTTACATCTATGCAATCATACCATATATACTCTCTTTGTTCAGAATATTTTCCTTTAAATTCACTAACTTTTGTGTTTCCCAATAATCTTTATATTTTTATTGTTGAACTATATTCCATTATATGGATAAAAAAAGTTATCCATCTGTCCGATGATGGACATTTGGTTTGTTTTCAGAGTTTGGCTATTACAAATTCAACTGCTAGGAACATTTTTGTATAAGACTTTGTTTGGACATATGCATTGGACCCACATGTTAATTTAATCTGGATTATAGAAGCAAATTAAAAAATTCAATCTCTAAAACTCATAGAAGGAATAAGTAGGACAAATTATTTTCAACCTTGGGATAGGCAATATCACAATGATATTAAGTATTAAGTATTATGCACATGTGTTTGAAGATAGGGGTACTGTTCAGTTTCTCTTTCTGTTATACCCCAGAAAAATTTAAACCATTCCTGTGGATGTGTACCCATTGCAAGTACAACTTTTTAAAAAACGTAATTTTATTGAGATATGTTCACACACCACACGGTCCATCTGAAGTATACACTCAATTGTTGACAGTATCATCACATAGTTGTGTACTCCTCACCATGATCATTTTTATAATATTTGCATTAATTTGGAAAAAAAAGTAGAAAAAAGAAAACTCCAAAGATCTCAACTCTTTCCTCACCTTCTTACTGACCTACTTATTGATCATTAGTGTGGAACTGTACCCAAATCTTAGACTTGCAATAGAGGTAGGTTAACTAAGATAGCGTAGTATTGTCAGATATATATATCTCTGTGGAAAAGAACAAAGCATTCAGCAGTAAATCCACACAAACACAGGCAACTGTATTTTATTTTCTGTATAGTTATACAATCATTATCAAAGGCCAATGCTACTGGATTACAGTTCAACAACTTCAAGTGTTTCCTTCTAGCTTTTCTAAAACACTAGAAACTAAAAAGAAATATCTATATAATGAGTCAGTAGTCACAGTAATTTGTTACAACTTAATTTTTCCATTACACTTTCTCTCAATCCTGAAGAAAAAATAAACTTACGAAGAAAAACTTTTATAGATACTTAAGAAACAGCCTAGAGTACTCCCTAGAATTTTCAGGAATACCTTTGTTTGGGGCTTGGCACACTGTGGTAGTTTGCAATATCTGGTCGAAGTTTGCATAAGAGTAACCTCAAGAATGACCTTCCTACTCAATTTGAAATTTCTTAGCTGCTGCCACTTTATTTTGGTATTTGTTTTCCCCCATTTGGGCAAGTAAGCATTGTCAATCCCAGATTGCCAGGTACAGGTACATGCCCAGTAGTCATGTCCCATGTTGTCCATAGCAGGGAGTGAAAAATGAGTTTATTTGGAGAGTTGGCTTAAAGAGAGAGGCCATATCTGAGCATCAAAAAAGCCTCTCTGGGAAGAGGTGCCAAGATGGTGGCTTAGCAATGTGCGCGTTTTAGTTCGTCCTCCAGAACAACTACTAAATAACCAGAAACAGTACAGAACAGCTCCCAGAGCCATGATAGTGACTGGGCACACAGCATACCCCAGTCTGGACCAGCTGGAGTGGCTGCGAGTCTCCAGAACAGTGAGTTCCCCAAGCCACGGTGGCTGGCACCTGGCGCCCCTCCCCCACAAGTGGCTTCCCAGAGGGAAAGGAAAGATTCTCTAACAGTAGCAGGGACTGAGTCCAAGCAAACACCAATTGTGGCATTAATAAACAAATTCTGACTGCTAAAAATAGGCCCCCAGCTCAGACGAAACTGTTCAAGGCAGAGGTGGCTGATTGGGCTAACCGAAAAAGAGGAAAGAGGATGAAACAGGTTTTTGTGGCTGTTTCTATGGAGGCGTGGCTGCCTCTGGATTCAGTGGTGGGACTACTCGGGCTGCAACTGCCCCAGGAATAGGCAGAAACAGACTGCTTTCAGGGCTATCGCCCACATGTGCCTTCCCCAGGGGAGGGGTGAAGCCCAACTTAGGTGGAATCCCTCTCTCAAGGAATTCAGACCCCAGGGCTTGGTAATTTGAAGCCATTAAAATCAGCCTACAACCTCTCCTCTGTCTCCACCATGCCCCCAGCAGGGAGAACCTTCCAAAGTTAAAGGAGCCACAACATCTTTTGCTGGTGGGACCCGCAGACATACAAGAACCACATACTGGGCAGGATAAGAAAAACAGAGCCCAGAGACTTCACATGAAAGTCATTCAACCTGTTAGGTCTCACCCTCAGGGAAAACTAATGCAGGTGACTCCTTTCCCCTGATAGGAGGCCAGTTTAGTCCAGGAAAACCCGATGGAGTCTGTAATACCTATGTAGACCCTCCTAAGGGTGGGGAGGGAAAAGGTACCTTACAAGCAGGACAAGAAACAAGAAAACAAGTACTGAAAACTTATCCTCTGTTAAACAAAACTTCAGAGGCCCAGAAAAAGCTGAACTGAAGGTCAAAGAACAAATAGACAACAAACTCATCTAGTAAGGAAACCCTAGGTAAGATAAATGAAAGCAATCTCCAGAATAAACTAATTAAAGTAATTAAATGTCAAGATGCCAGCAAAAAATAACAAATCACACCAGGAAAATTGAAGATATGGCCCAGTCAAAGGAACAAACCAATAGTTCAAATGAGATGCAGGAGCTGAAACAACTAATTCTGA
Organism: Tamandua tetradactyla; assembly: GCF_023851605.1. Taxonomy (NCBI): domain Eukaryota; kingdom Metazoa; phylum Chordata; class Mammalia; order Pilosa; family Myrmecophagidae; genus Tamandua; species Tamandua tetradactyla. Next base: position 72,030,060 of record NC_135335.1, on the reverse strand, counting down.
ATATACGAACAGAAATGAAAACCTCATCAAAAACCAAATCAATGAATTGAGGGAGGACATGAAGAAGGCAAGGAAGGAACAAAAAGAAGAAATGGAAAGTCTGAAAAAACAAATCACAGAACTTATAGGAATGAAAGATACAGTAGAACAGATGAAAAAACAATGGAAATCTACAATGATAGATTTCAAGAGACAGAGGTTAGGATTAGAGAACTGGAGGATGGAACATCTGAAATCCAAAAAGAAACAGAAACTATAAGGAAAAGAATGGAAAAATATGAGAAGGGACTCAGGGAATTGAATGATAATATGAAGTGCACAAATATATGTGTTGTAGGTGTCCCAGAAGGAGAAGAGAAGGGAAAAGGAGGAGAAAAACTAATGGAAGAAATTATCACTGAAAATTTCCCAACTCTTATGAAAGACCTAAAATTACAGATTCAAGTAGTGCAGCACACCCCAAACAGAATAGATCCAAATAGATGTTCTCCAAGACACTAGTCAGAATGTCAGAGGTCAAAGAGAAAGAGAGGATCTTGAAAGCAGCAAGAGAAAAACAATCCATCACATCCAAGGAAAACCCAATAAGACTATGTGTAGATTTCTCAGCAGAAACCATGGAAGCTAGAAGACAGTGGGATGATATATTTAAATTACTAAAAGAGAAAAACTGCCAACCAAGACTTCTATATCCAGAAAATTTGTCCTTCAAAAATGAGGGAGAAATTAAAACATTTTCAAACAAAAAGTCCCTGAGAGAATTTGTGACCAAGAGACCAGCTCTGCAAGAAATACTAAAGGGAGCACTAGAGACAGATACGAAAAGAAAGAAGAAAGAGGTGTGGAGAAGAGTGTAGAAAGAAGGGAAATTTAGATATGGCATATAAAATACAAAAGGCAAAATGGTAGGAGAAAGTACTACCCAAAGAGTAATAACACTAAATGTTAATGGACTGAACTCCCCAATCAAAAGACATAGACTGGCAGAATGAATTAAAAAACAGGATCCTTCTATATGCTGTCTACAGGAAACACATCTTAGACCCAAAGATAAACATAGGTTGAAAGTGAAAGGTTGGGAAAAGATATTTCATGCAAATAAAAACCAGAAAAGAGCAGGAGTAGCTATTCTAATATCCAACAAATTAGACTTCAAATGTAAAACAGTTAAAAGAGACAAAGAAGGATACTATCTACTAATAAAAGGAACAATTCAACAAGAAGACATAACACTCATAAATATTTATGCACCGAACCAGAATGCCCCAAAATACATGAGGCAAACACCGCAAATACTGAAAAGGGAAATAGACATATCTACCATAATAGTTGGAGACTTCAATTCCCCACTCTCATCAAAGGACAGACCATCTAGACAGAGGATCAATAAAGACACAGAGAATTTGAATATTACAATAAATGAGCTAGACTCAACAGACATTTATAGGATATTACACCCCACAAGAAGAGGATACACCCCTTTCTCAAGTGCTCATGGATCATTCTTGCACAAAGCAAGTCTCAACAAATTTAAAAAGATTGAAATCATACACAACACTTTCTCAGATCATAAAGGAATGAAGTTGGAAATCAATAATAGGCAGAGTGCCAGAAAATTCACAAATACATGGAGGCTCAACAACACATCTTAAGCAACCAGTGGGTCAAAGAAGAAATTACAAGACAAATCAGTAAATATCTCAAGGCAAATGAAAATGAAAACACAACATATTAAAACTTATGGGATGCAGCAAAGGCAGTGCTAAGACAGAAATTTATTGCCCTAAATGCCTATATCAAAAAAGAAGAAAGGGCAAAAATTCAGGAATTAACTGTCCACTTGGAAGAACTGGAGAAAGAACAGCAAACTAACCCTAAAGCAAGCAAAAGGAAAGAAATAACAAAGATCAGAGCAGAAATAAATGAAATTGAGAACATGAAAACAATAGAGAAAATCAATAAGACCAGAAATTGGTTCTATGAGAAAATCAATAAGATTGATGGGCCCTTAGCAAGATTGACAAAAAGAAGAAGAGAGAGGATGCAAATAAATAAGATCAGAAATGAAAGAGGAGACATAACCACTGACCTCACAGAAATATAGGAGGAAATAACAGGATACTGTGAACAACTTATGCTAATTAATACAACAATGTAGGTCAAATGGACAAGTTCCTAGAAAGGCATGAACAACCACCTTTGACTCAAGAAGAAATAGATGACCTCAACAAACCAATCACAAGTAAAGAAATTGAATCAGTCATTCAAAAGCTTCCCAAAAAGGACCCTTTACTGTACGCCCCAACCTGATAACCCATGCTCTTGACTTCAATTCACCAAGCTTTTATATTATACTTAGTCCATATGAGTGAGGCATGATAATATTTGTCTTTTTGTTCCTGACACTTCATCCAACATACAGTTCTTAAGTTTCATTCACCTAGTTGCATGCCTCACAACTTCATTCCTTCTTGGAGCCGCTCGGGAGTCCATTGTATGTATACACCAAGTTCCCTTCCTCAGTCATTGTACCCTCAGGCCACCTCCATCTGGTGGATCTCGAACACTGCTGCCAGAGACACCAAAAAGGAAAGTTCAGGACCAGGTGGCTTCACATGTGAATTCTACCAAACATTCCGGGAAGAATTAGTACCAACCCTGCTCAAACTCTTCAAAAAAATTGAAGTGGAGGGAAAGCTACCTAATTCATTCTATGAAGCCAACATCACCCTCATACCAAAACCAGGCAAAGATATTACAAAAAAAAGAAAACTACAGACCAATCTCTCTAATGAATATAGATGCAAAATTCCTCAACAAAATTCTAGCAAATCGAATCCAGCAAAACATTAGAAGAATTACACATCATGACCAAGTAGGATTCACCCCAGGTATGCAAGGATGGTTCAACATAAGAAAATCAATTAATGTAATACACCATATCAACAAATCAAAGCAGAAAAATCACATGATCATCTCAATTGATGCAGAGAAGGCATTTGACAAGATTCAACATCCTTTCCTGTTGAAAACACTTCAAAGGATAGGAATACAAGGGAACTTCTTTAAAATGATAGGGGAATATATGAAAAATCCACAGCTAATATCATCCTCAATGGGGAAAAATTGAAAACTTTCCCCCTAAGATCAGGAACTAGACAAGGATGTCCACTATCACCACTGTTATTCAACATCATGTTGGAAGTTCTAGCCAGAGCAATTAGGCAAGAAAAAAAAAATACAAGGTATCAAAATTGGAAAGGAAGAAGTAAAACTATCACTGTTTGCAGATGATATGATACTATACATCGAAAACCTGGAAAAATCCACAGCAAAACTACTAGAGCTAATAAACGAGTAAAGCAAAGTGGCAGGTTACAAGATCAACACTCAAAAATCTGTAGTGTTTCTATGCAGTAGCAATGAACAAGCTGAGGGGGAAATCAAGACACAAATTCCATTTACAATTGCAACTAAAAGAATAAAATACTTAGGAATAAATTTAACTAAAGAGACAAAAGACCTATACAAAGAAAACTACAAGAAACTGTTGAAAGAAATCACAGAAGACCTAAATAGATGGAAGGGCATACCATGTTCATGGATTGGAAGACTAAATATAGTTAAGATGTCAATTCTACCTAAATTGATTTACAGATTCAAAGCAATACCAATCAAAATCCCAACAACTTACTTTTCAGAAATAGAAAAACCAATAAACAAATTTATCTGGAAGTGCAGGGTGCCCCGAATTGCTAAAGTGTCTTGAGGAAAAAAAACAAAGCTGGAGGTCGCACGCTGCCTGACTTTAAGGTATATTATGCAGCCACAGTGGTCAAAACAACATGGTACTGGCATAAAGATAGATATATTGACCAATGGAATCGAATATAGTGCTCAGATATAGACCCTCTCATCTATGGACATTTGATCTTTGATAAGGCCATCAAGGCAACTCATTTGGGACAGAACAGTCTCTTCAATAAATGGTACCTAGAGAACTGGATATCCACATGCAAAAGAATGAAAGAGGACCCATATCTCACACCCTATACAAAAGTTAACTCAAAATGGATCAAAGATCTAAACATTAGGTCTAAGACCATAAAACAGTTAGAGGAAAATGTAGGGAGATATCTTATGAATCTTATAATTGGAGGTGGTTTTATGGACCTTATGCCTAAAGCAAGAGCACTGAAGAAAGAAAGAAATAAATGGGAGCTCCTCAAAATTAAACACTTTTGGCATCAACGAACTTCATCAAGAAAGTAAAAAGACAGCCTACACAATGGGAGACAATATTTGGAAACGACGTATCAGATAAAGGTCTAGTATCCAGAATTTTTAAAGAGATTGTTCAACTCAACAACAAAAAGACAGCCAATCCAATTACAAAATGGGGAAAAGACTTGAACAGACACCTCTCAGAAGAGGAAATACAAATGGCCAAAAGGTACATGAAGAGATGCTCAATGTCCCTGGCCATTAGAGAAATGCAAATCAAAACCACAATGAGATATCATCTCACACCCACCAGAATGGCCATTATCAACAAAACAGAACATGACAAGTGCTGGAGAGGATGTGGAGAAAGAGGCGCACACTTATCCACTGTTGGTGGGAATGTCATATGGTGCAACCACTGTGGAAGGCAGTTTGGTGGTTCCTCAAAAAACTGAATATAGAATTGCCATACGACCCAGCAATACCATTGCTGGGAATCTACTCAAAGGACTTAAGGGCAAAGACACACACGGACATTTGCACACCAATGTTTATATCAGCATTATTTACAATTGCAAAGAGACGGAAACAGCCAAAATGTCCATCAACAGATGAGTGGCTAAACAAACTGTGGTATATACATACGATGGAATATTATGCAGCTTTAAGACAGGATAAACTTAGGAAGCATGTAATAACATGGATGGACCTAGAGAACATTATGCTGAGTGAGTCTAGCCAAAAACTTAAGGACAAATACTGTATGGTCCCACTGATGTGAACCGACATTCGAGAATAAACTTGGAATATGTCATTGGTAACAGAGTCCAGTAGGAGTTAGAAACAGGGTAAGATAATGGGTAATTGGAGCTGAAGGGATACAGACTGTGCAACAGGACTTGATACAAAAACTCATAAATGGACACCACAATGCTACCTAACTGTAATGTAATTATGTTAAAACACTGAATGAAGCTGCATGTGAGAATGATAGAGGGAGGAGGGCTGGGGACAAAAATGAAATCAGAAAGATAGATAGCTGTTAAAGATCGAGATGATATAATCTAGGAATGCCTAGAGTGTATAACAATAGTGAAATGTACAATGTACAAATTTTAAAAATGTTTTGGCATGAGGAAGAACAACGGAATGTAATTATTGCAGGGTGCTTAAAATAGATGATAATTAATACTGTAAAATGTCACCTTATGTGTGAGACTAAAGCAAAAAATGTTTATTTGTTACAAAATTTAGATTTTGACTAGAGCATTTCCTAATATAACTAATGTAGATAGTTTGATTGAATGACATAAGTGCTTGGAATCTCAGGTAGCACATGAGATTTTGTTGGTTTGTCCAAAGTGATCCCCCGATGAATCCCAGAATTATTTGATCAGTGACTGGAAAAGTATTTGCAAGCCCCCTTCAGGGAATGGTGAGAGTGGGGAGATATTCAACTTCCCCAAGTTGAATTCTTGATATTCTCACAAGCAGTGTGGACAACCAAAGCTATAGGCTGAGCCCCCAGGCTTGGGGTTTGTTCACATGAAACTCAACCCCACAAAGGATAGGTCAAGTCTACTTAAAATTTAGGCATAATAGTCACCCCCAAGAGAGCCTCTTTTGTTGCTCAGATGTGGCCCCTCTCTCCAGTCAACATGACAAGCAGTCTCACCACCCTTCCCCTCTCTGCATGGGACATGACTCCCAGGGGTGTGGACCTTCTTGGCAATGTGAAACAGAGATCCTGGAATGAGCTGAGACTCAGCATCAAGGGACTGAGAAAAACCCTAGAATGAGCTGAGAACTAGCATCAAGGGATTGAGAGAAACTTCTCGACCAAAAGGGGGAAGAGTGAAATGAGACAAAGTGTCAATGGCTGAGAGATTCCATACAGAGTTGAGAGAATATCCTGGAGGTTATTCTTACACATTAAGTAGACATCACCTTGTTGTTCAAGATGTAATAGAGAGGCTGGAGGGAATTGCCTGAAAATGTAGTGCTGTGTTCCAGTAGCCATGTTTCTTGATGATGATTGAACAATGATATAGCTTTCACAATGAAACTCTGTGAATGTAAAAATCTTGTGTCTGGTGCTTCTTTTAGTTACTATATCAACAGAAGAGTAGAACATATGGAATAAAAATAAACAATAGGGGGAACAAATGTTAAAATAAATTCAGTTTGAAATGCTAGTGGTAAATGAAAGCGAGGGGTAAGGGGTATGATATGTATAGTCTTTTTTTTTCTCTATTATCATTTTATTTCTTTTTCTCTTGTCTTTTTCTTTCTTTTTCTAAATCGATGCAAATGTACTAAGAAATGATGAATATGCAACTATGTGATGATATTAAGAATTACTGATTGTATATGTAGAGTGGAATGATATCTAAATGTTTTGTTTGTTAATTTTTTTTAATTAATATATTTTTTTTTAAAAGCCTCTCTGGGTGTGACTCTTAGGCATAATTATGAGCAGGCCTAGCTTTTCCATTTCAGAAATGTTTCATAAGAGCATCCAGGTCAAGGACTTGGCTTATTAAATTGGGAGTCCCTAATGCTTAACAGAGTATTAGGATTTCCCTAGGTGGTCAAGATTAATTGTTCCTCATTTTTCCCCAATTCCTCAAGAAGAATTTGCATATGCCTTTTTTTTTTTTAATTTTCTGTCCACACTGCTTCGCAATGTATCCAGGAATTACATTAACCTATACAGAATGTTAAGATGTCATTCCCTATTCTAAATTCCATGTAATGAGGTGGTTTAAATAAAGTGACCAGACAAGTTAAATTAGACAGTGTGCTCAGAAAATTTAAATTTTAGACCAAATCAAGAGCCCACAATCCAGGAACCCTTACAAAGAGCCTTACCTGGACATTCTTTGCTTCTTAATGATCAACCACTGAATCTTTTCCCACTCTCCATCCCATGACAGTCCATGCATTCAAGTTCAATTCTTAGAGTTTGCTCATTATAGTTAGCTCACAACAGTGAAACCATACATTAATTATCCTTTTGTTTCTGGCCTATTTCACTCAACATTATGTCCCCAAGGTTCTAGCTGCAGGCCTGATGATTTAATTCTTTCCTGCAGCCACTCAATATTCCATCATATGAATACACCACATTCTCCCCTCCTATCATCAGTTGAAGTACTCTTAGGCCACCTCCGACCATTGTCAAGTCATGAATAATGTCATCATAAGCACTAGTGAGCAAATGTCTATTTGTGTTACTCTTTTCAGTTCTTCCAAGTCTTTGTCTAATAACAGGGTTGCAGGGTCATGTGGTTATCCTATGCCCAGCCATCTGTGAATTAGCATTGCCCTCCAGAAGGGCTGCACCATTCTACTTCCCTACCTATGGTGAAGATATATATAATATCTTACATTTTCCCCAGCACTTGTATCCTTATGCTTATTTTTTAATCCATTTTATTCACGTGCATACCATCCATTGTGTGTTTCTTGGTATAATCATGTTGTCATGCATTCACCACCACAGTCTATATGAGGATATTTCCAGAGTTTGTTCATTATGGTTACTTTATATTAATGACCATACAGTATTTACCCCTTTATTTCTGGCTTATTTTGCTCAACATGATTTCCTCAAGATTCATACATGTTGTTTCATGCTTCATGACTTTGCTCTGTCTCACAGCCACATAATATTCCATTGTATTGATTTGTTAATTGCTGCCAGAATTCAATACACCAAAAACGGAATGACCTTTACAAAAGAAATTTATTAAGTTACAAGTTCACAGTTTGAAGGACATAAAAATATTCAAACTAAAACATCCAGCGAAAGATACCTTAGCTCAAGACAGACTGATGTGTGTCATGTGGGAAGGCATATGGATGACATCTCTGGTCCTTGTTCCTGGTTCTGTTGCTTCCAGCTTCTGATGCCTGTGGTTTTCCCCTCTAAGCATCTGTGAGCCTCCATTTAGCTCCTCTGGGATATAACTCTGGGAACTGGCAGGCTTAACATCTCATGGGGAGGCACATCACAATGTCTGCTGAGTTCTTCATACCCAAACATCTGTGTCTACACATCAGCTCTCTCTTTTGACACTCCAAGCATCTCCAAATACCTGCACATCTGTGGACTCTAAAGTAACTGTTCTCCAAGCATCTGAGTTTCCTCCAAAATTTTTCTTCTTTAAAAGAACTCCAGTAAACTAATCAAGACCCACCTTGAATGGGTAGAGCTATATTTTCATCTAATCAAAAGATCACACCCGCAGTTGGGTATGTCACATCTCCATGGAAACGATCCAGTCAGTTTCCACCCCACAATATTGAAACAGTAATAAATGAAACATGACTGAGCTTACAATACTGGATCAGGAAAAAGGTCATCACTTTTCTGGGGTTCATAACAGCTTTAAATTGGCACATCCATCATGTGTATGCACCACATTTTGTTTATCCACTTGTCAGTCAATGGATGTTTGGACTGTTTCTATCTTTTGGCAATAGTGAATAATGCTGTTAGAGAAATTGGTGTGCAAATGTCTATTCTTGTCCCTGTTTTCAGTTCCTGCAAATATATACCTAGTAATGGGATTGTTGAATAGTACAGAAATTCTGTATTTAGATTCAAGAGGAACCACCAAACTGCCTATCAGAGTGTTTGCTCCATTCTACATTCATAGCAAGAGTGGATGAGTTTATCTATTTCTCCACATCCTCTCCAACACTTGTTATGTTCTGTTGCTTTTTTTTTTCTATAATGACCATTCTAGTTCATATGAGATAACTCATTGTGATTTTGATTTGCATTTTCCTAGTCTCTAGAGAAGCTGAGCATCTTTTCATATTTTTTTGAGCCATCTGTATTTTCTTCTTGGAAATGTGTCTATCCTTGTCTTTTTCCCATATATATATATATATATATATATTTTTTTTTTGGTATGCTGTATGGTAGGGTCACATTTCATTTTTTTTCCATATTATCATCCCATTATTGCAATAACATTTGTTGAATTTTCATTTGTTTTTTTCTGTTTGTCTGTTTGCTTATTTGTTTTGGGAAGTGCAAAGGCCAGAAATTGAACCCAGGTCTCCCACATGACAGATGAGAATTTTACCACTAAACTACCCTTGCACCCCCTTTTGCCCATTCTTAATTGGATCATTTTTTTTTTTTTTTTTAGTGTTGAGTTGTACTATCTCTTTATATATTCTGGATATTAAACCCTTATCTAATATGTGGTTTCCAAATATTTTCTCCCATTGTGTAGGCTGCCTTCTTGCTTTCCTGACAAGGTCCTTTGACATACAAAAGTGTTCAGTTATGGGGAGATTACATTGATCTATTCCTTCTTTCATTGCTTATGCTTTAGATTTAAGGTCTAGGAAATCAGCACCAATTACAAGATCTTTAAGGTATTTCCTTACATTTTCTTCTAAGCCTTTTTTTTTTTTTTTTTAAACATGGGCAGGCACCAGGAATCGAACCTGGGTCCTCGGGCATGGCAGGCAAGCACTCTTACCTGCTGAGTCACCGTGGCCCACCCTCTTCTAAGCCTTTTATGACCTTAGCTCTTGTTCTAGTTTGCTAGCTGCCAGAATGCAACACACCAGAGATGGATTGGCTTTTAATATAAGGGGATTTATTTCATTAGTTCTTCAGAGGAAAGGCAGCTAACTTTCAAAAGAGGTTCTTTCTTATGCAAGAAGGCACAGGGCGATCTCTGCTGGTCTCCTCTCCAGGCCTCTGGTTCCAACAACTTTCCCTGAGGTGATTCCTTTCTGCATCTCCAAAGGCCTAGGCTGAGGTTTGAGTGCTGAGATGAGGTTTGATGAGCTTCTTGGGCTGTGCTACATTGCACTCTCTCATTTAAGCACCAGCCAATTAAATCAAACATCATTCATTGCAGCAGGCATGCCTCCTAGCCGATTGCAGATGTAATGAGCAACAGATGAGGTTCAAATATCATTGGCTCATGTCCACAGCAACAGAACTAGGCACCTTCACTTGGCCAAGTTGACACCTGAACCTACATACCACAGCTCTAATGTTTAGGTCTTTGATACATTTTGAGTGAATTTTTGTATAAGGTGTGAAATAGGGATTGTCTTTCATTCTTTTGGATATGAATATCCAGTTCTCCAAGCATCATTTGTTGAAGGGTTTGCACTGTCCCAGTTGAGTTGATTTGACCCCCTACAAAAGATCAATTGGCTATAGATGTGAGGGTCCATCTCTGAACATTCAGTTTGATTCCACTGGTCAGTATAACTATCTTTATGCCAGTCCCATGCTGATTGACCACTATAGTTTTGCAATATGCTTTGATATCAGGTAGTGCAAGATCTCCCACTTTATTCTTCTTTCTCAAGATACTTTTTAGCTATTCAGGGCACTCTGCCCTTTCAAATAAATTTGATTACTGCTTTTCCTATTTCTGTAAAGTAAGTTATTGGGATTTTAATTAGCATTGCATTGAATCTATAAATCAATTTCAATAGAATTGATATCTGAACTATATTTAGTCTTCCTATTCATGAACACATCATCACATTTATTTAAATCTTCCTTGATTTCTTTTAGCAAAGTTTTACACTTTTCTGTGTTTAGGTTCTTTCTGTCCTTAGTTAAATGTATTGCTAAATATTTCCTTCTTTTAGTTACTATTGTAAATGGACATTTTTTTCTTAATTTCCACCTCAGATTGCTCATTGCTGATGTATAGAATCAAAACAGAATTTTGCATGTTGATCTTATATCCTGTCAGCTTGATATACTCTTTTATTTGCTCTAGTATCTTTATTGCAGATTGTTCAGGATTTTCTACATACAGGATCTGTCATCAGCAAACAGTGAAAATTTAACTTCTTCCTTTACAATTTGGATGCCTTTCATTCATTTTTCTTGCCAATTGCTCTAGCTAGAACTTCCAGCAAAATGTTTAATAATAATGTTAACGGTGGTTATCCTTGTCTTTCTCAAGACCTTAGCGGGAAAGCTTTCAATCTTTCTCCATTGAGTATGATGGTAGCTGTGGGATTTTGATATATTTCCTTAGTCAACTTGAGAAAGTTCCCTTCCATTCCTCTCCTTTGAAATGTTTTCCCCAAGAAAGGTTGCAAAATTTTATCAAATGCCTTTTCTGCATCAATCGAGATGATCATGTGGCTTTTCCTCTTTAATTTATTGATGTGGTATATTACATTAATTGACTTTCTTTTGTTGAACCACCCTTGCATACCTAGGGTAAAACTCACTTGGTCATGGTGTCCATTTCTTTTAATGAGTTGCTAGATTAAATTTGCCAGTATTTTGATGAGAATTTTTGCATTTATATTAATCAAAGATATTGGTCTGTAATTTTCTTTTTTTATAATATCTTTGCCTGGCTTTGGTCCTAGTATGATGTTGGTTTCATAGAATGAGTTAGGTAGCTTTCCCTCATCTTCAATTTTTTTTAGGAGTTTGAGAAAGGTTGGTAGTAATTATTCCTTGAATATTTGGTAGAATTCATATGTGAAGCCATCTTGCCCTGGACTTTTCTTTTTGGGGAGTTTTTTGATGACTGATTCAATCTCCTTTCTTTGACTGTTTTACTGAGGTCTATTTCTTCTCGAATCGATGTGGGTTGCTCATGTTTTTCATGGACATTATTTACTTCATCTACATTGTCTAATTTATTAGTATATAGTTCCTCATAATATCCTGTCATTACTGCCTTTATTTTTGCTGGGTCAGTAGTTATGACCCCCCTCCCATTTCTGATTTTGTTTATTTGCATCTGCTCTCTTTTTCTCTTGTCAGCCTAGCTAAGGGTTCATCTATTTTATTGACTTTCTCAAAGAGCTAATGTCTGGTTTTATTAACTCCCTTTATTGTTTTCATGATCACAATTTCATTTATTTCTGCCTTAATCCTTTTTTATTTTCCTTTCCTTCTTTTGGCTTTGAGGTTAGTTTGCTGTTCTTTCTCTAGTTCCTCCAGGTAGTCATTTAATTCCTTGACTTTTGCCCTTTCTTATTTTTTAATTTAAGCATTTAAGGCAATAATTTTCCCTCTCAGCACTCTTTGCTGTACCCTATAGGTTTTGATATGTCTTGTTCTCATTTTCATTTGCCTAGACATATTTACTGATTTCTCTTGTAATTTCTTCTTTGACCCACTGACTGCTTAAGAGTGTGCTGTTTAGTCTTCATAAATTTGTCAGTTTTCCAGACTTCTGCCTGTTATTGATTTCCAAATTAATTCCACTATGATCTGAGAAAAGGCTTTGTATAATTTTGATATTCTTAAATTTATCAACACCTGCATGTGTTTTGTGCACCAGCATGTGATCTATCCTGGAAAATGATCCATAAATCTGTAAGCAGGAACTTTTAATGAGGTTATTTAAATTAAGGTGTGGCCACCTCAGTAATGATGGCTTTTAATCCTTTTAATGGAATCCTTTATAAGCAGAATGCAGTTGTGACAGAAAAAGAGAATTCATAAGAAGTAAGAAGCCGGAATTTGACAGAATCTGGGAGAGAATGGAGAGGCCAGGAGAAGCTGTACATACATTGCCATATGACAGAGGAGTCAAGGACTAATGATTGCTGGTGGTCAACTCCAGAATTCAACACTTTTCAGGAAGAAAGCATCACCTTGATGATACTTTTACTTGGACTTTGTATTAGCTTCAAAACCATTGTTTAAGCCATTGCTTTGGATGGTATTTGCTTGAGCAGCCTGAGAAAATAAAACATATTTTAATATTCTTAGAAGTTAATAGTGAAACTTTTTCTAAAAACAAGATTCCAAAAAAATGCAATTATAGTTCCCTTTATTTGAAAACATCTTTTTGCAGTTCATGGATCCTTTCTCCTTTATGCAACACAGATTATGTTATGCCAACTTCAAACCATGGCAAATTGTTCTTTGTTCAAAACATATTAATTATATACTCCTTCAGTAGACTGTGTCATCTTCTTACAAATAATCCAAAGTAAAACCATTCCTAGAAGTATACATGTTAACTGATAGAAGAGAATCCTTAAGATAACAGTGCCAGATGTAGGATTTGGACAACTCAGGTGCTCAGGTGTTCTTCTTATTCTTTGACTGACGGGATAAATACCACTGTCTGTTATCTAGGGTCACACAAATCAATTTAAATTCATTAGATTAAATAATTGTTAATGTTAGAATATTCTCATTAATTCATTATTTTCTACTTGAATTAACAACACAAATGATGTGAAGCAGTAGATATTAAAGTTAAAACAAATAGTAATCTGGCCATCTAAGAGATGCACAACCAAGAAAGAGACCTTAGCAGTCTCTTTCTTAGTTATGCCTGGGAAATCTCAGAGCATCATTCTGGGTACTTGGAAGTCTCTTCTTATAATACTTGCATTCTTGGCAAAATATCTCATAGCCATTGTATATATACTGTGCAGAGTCTTAAAAGAGTTCAGATGGTCCCCCTGACAGAACAATAAACAAATAACTTAAATACAAAACAACAACACAGGATAAAATCCTGCTTATTAACACTCAAAGAAAAATCATATATCCTCAAAAGAGATAACTTTTGTTGAATACAAACCACTACAAAACATGGTGGTTTAAAAAAAAAAGCACTTATACTTGTGTAAGAGTCCACAGATCAATTGTGTGACACTATTAACCTTGGCTAAGCTGTCTCCCATATTTTGAGTCTTACCTGGCTTTTAGTTTGCCTAGGAATGTCTCAGATCTTCTTCAAGTACCTCATTCTCCAGGAGGCTAGCCAGGGCTTGTTCTCTGGGTATGGAAAGGTTTAAAGATAACAAGTAGAAACGGGCAACATCTCCTAAGACCTAGACTCAGAACTTACATATCATGACTTTTAACTTATTCTATTAGCTTAAGAAAGTCAGAAGGCCAGTCCAGATATGGCTTGACATCTGTTGGATAATCTGCAAAGTCACATACCCAAAGATACAGATATAAGAAGGCAAATATAGGGGATGCAGAGGTAGTACAATGATAGAATTCTTGCCTGTCATGTGGGAGACCTGGGTTCAATTCCAGGTCCATGGACTTCCCAAAAAACAAACAAACAAAATATTCAACAAATGGTGCTGCAACAATGGGATACTCACTTGGAAAAATAATGAAATGTGATCTCACTCTACAGTTTACAAAAATAAAAAAAGAAAAAGAAAAAGAAAAGAAGGCAAGTAGTGGGGCATTCTATTTTTAAGTCTTCTACCCACCCCCTCACTACCAGCCATCTTCTGCCATTCATTGTTTTTAGTTTTTCAAATAGGGTCTAATTTTCAAACAAAAATCTGTCCATATTTGTATATAGATTTATAAGTTTAGACATTTTATACAGCCATTAAACTATCAACGATATCAAGATATTGAATATTTCCATCAACCCAAAAGTTTCCTTACACCTCTTATAATCTCTACCTTCCACTCAATCCATACATAGACTTTTCAACAGGAAATATTCTAGTAGATATGTAGAGAGATCTCACTGAAGATTTAGTTTTCGGTGTTCACAATGATGAAGAATTTAAGCCCCTTCTCACATGCTTATTTGTCAGCCATACATCTTTGCGAAGCATCTTTTCAAAATCTTTGTCTACATAGTTTTTAATTTTGTTTATTCGTTTCTTGTTTTTAATTCTGAGAGCTTTTTTATATTCTAGATACAAATCCTTTTTCAACAATAACAAAAGAGATATCACATAAAGGGGGTCAAAAACAGTAATGAAAACCTATCCTTTATGATGCAGGAAGACAAGCAGAGTACACTAAGATGAAAATCTTTCTATACTCCTGTTCATAAATGGAGATGACTAATTACTCTTTATTTATTAGCAACTAATCACCAGACCTGGTAATAAACCCCTCAATCAATCACAGACAGCTTCTCACTGGTACACATACATGGGAAAGCCAGCTGACAGATGACAGACATTAATCTGGAAATCAGCCAGTCAGCAACAGCCTCACTTCGGCAAGCAAAATTCTTTTGATAATGGCCAACCAATTCCAAAATGCACTTCTGAAAGACTACCTGTAACTGAGCTCTGTGGTACCAAAAACCCTGCATAAAATCACGGTTTTGCTTTGTTCAAAGACACTGTCTTGCAAGCATAGCTTTTCCTTGTTTAACAGCAATACTTTCTGTTAGTTTTTTTCAGATCCTGATCAATGACCTCTTTCTTCAAGAGCCTTCCCTTGCCATTCCATAGGTATGAATAGGCCTGTGTATGGACTCATTAGTTTTGTGCACTTAAAGTACAACTCTGAGACAAAGTGTTTATCAACATAAAATATAGTCACAAATTTGCAATTCTATGTCAGACATCTTTTTCATCCCAGAAATAGTCTATGTTAACTTCAGATAATTATATATACATTCAAACATCATACTGAGATTTATAAATGTGAGCCTATATGTGTGGGTCTCTAGGGTTCTGCAAGTTTAAATTATGTGCATAAATATTAAAATTTGTGTGTTCAAAAATTGTACATTCACAGCTAGAAAATGTCCCTCTGCCCTTTGAACCTATTGAAAGAGTTCTTTAAACAGCAGCTAGAAATGTAGCTAGAAAGCAGGTGTATGTATCTACATATATATTATCCCTTCACTCAATACATTGTCATTGATTCTTTACCTTTGGCTGGGCCTCTGTATTAGGTACTTATTACAGATTGCAGAACTCTTTATTATACTTGGTATAGGGTTTGTCTTCACAACAGTGTGTAGGAGATGAGAGGCTTAATAATCAAAACTGACTGTAAATGTGGCTCAAGAACTCTCCCGATGTAAACATAGGGCCACTGCCTAAACAGACCAAGGCAGTTTTGGTGATCATGTCATGACATTAAGGAATTCTCTGGACAACTCCACATGGGCATCCTTTGAATATTTATTTCAATTGTCTACTAAGTGCTGGTCATAGATAAAATTTTGTAAATAAGGTACATATTATTATACCCCGATAGAATCTCAGTTTACTGGAAAAATCAGATATTAAAATTGTAATGCACTAAAATTTGAAAATGTAGTGATGACAGAATTATAGGGTTCTTGGAGAGAATGTGGAAGAAGGACTTTAGAATCCAAAAGTGACTTTCTGAGTGTTTTAGATTCCTAGGCAGCTCAAGAAAATACCATGAATTGTTTTGTCTTAAACAATGGGAATTTAGTCACTAACATTTCTTTTTTTTTCATACATGGGCAGGCACCAGGAATCGAACCCGGGTCCTCTGGCATGGCAGCCAAGCGTTCTTGCCTGCTGAGCCACCATGGCCCATCACTAATATTTTGATGCTAGGAAAAAATCCAAATCAAGGTGTCATCAAGGCAATGTTTTATCCATGAAGACTGCCACTTTGTGACCAGTTGCCGAGAAACCATGACTAATAAGTCATATGGTGTCTCCTGGCCTCTCCCTTTTTTAGCGAGTTTTGTTGATTTCAATTTCTTATTTACTGTGGCTTTCTTTTTCTCTGAATTTGTTTGAGGTGGGTCACATCTTAACTGAAGTAGCCCTATAAAGAGGTTCTGCTTCCAACCGTTTCACACCCACAGGAATGGATTAAATTTAGGAACATATTCTGGGGTACATACATCATCAAACTACAATACTAAGTAAAATCTCAACTGAGATGGGCAGCAGAGAGATGCAATCAGTGAAAAGTAAAAGGGAAAATGTACTTCAGATACAACAAGTCTCAACAGGAAGTGCCAGTTTTTCTCTTCATACCTGTTTTCCTTCTGATTGCCTACTTTTGTGAAAAAGCAATGTTGCATACTTATACATTTCAATCAGTATTCTGGAAGCCAGGTTTTATTCTTTTTATTGCACACCTTTGGCAGCAAATAAATTTGAATCCAATTTTTTCCTCCTAAATAACCTTGTCAATTATTCATTCTCTGGCTCCATTTCCATGATGATTGCTGCAGTTGAGGAAAGCTTTATTTCTTGTGGCGATTAGTACACAATCGTTCTTGTTCAATGCTGGGGAATATCTTGGGTCCTCACGTCACAACTGTGCCTGTTACATTGTCCAACAAAACCATATGAGACACCACTAATATTTCTTGGCATTAACTGAACTTTGAGTAAGAGATGTTACAGCTAATGTATCCATACCTGACTGTGATCATCTCAGTCAGAAATAGATCTCCATGTCAGTAAGTCTCTTAGAGTGACTTAAAGATAGTTATGTAATCTTGTGGTCTTGTAATCTCTTCTGCACGATGCTGCCCAAGAAATATGCCCAAAGAAATATTTAAATATATCAAATATACAAGAAAATATTTACATTATTCACCCAAAAATAATATTAAAATTTTGTCATGGCATAAAAATCGTATTATTGAAAATTTATTTTTCATTTTAATATTGGGCAATTTTCTCCTTTATTCCTTTTGAAAGAGAAATGACACTAGTTCCTAAAAAAATTCTCTCTTACCAAAATCCAGCTCCTTTCCTCTCATTTACCTCATCTCCAGTCTGTACTTTTCTTCTTAAAATTAACTCAGGTGTCCTCATCTGAAATGTTTTTCCTAAAGCCCTTAAACAGATGTATGTGCTCTCCTGTAGGCTTTGATTTCCTTTTTTGGGTCATTTAGTGATTTTCATAGTTTATTTTCTTTGCTGTCAACTTGTATGTTGCACCATGAAGCTGTACACTTCCTGAAGGTAAAACCCAGAACTTCTTATCCATGAATTCCAAAGCCCATCACATTGAATTAATAAATAAATGTAAAGAGGAATAAGTAGTAATTTATAGTTATCACACCAGCTATTTTGTTAACAGTGTGAACATTTGAAAAATTTTAATGGAAAATTCAGGAGTGAAGAATGAGAAACCAAAATATAGGCCGCTTGTAAATGTAATCCACAAAACAGATAATAATAGAATGTGCTGGATATTATTCTCTTAACCTTTTGGCTAGCAGCTAAGAATGCACTTTTATGCTATCAGAACTTATTCAAAATCTTTTAATACTTTCCTAGTTTTAGGAATTAGACAATTCTAGAAGTGAATTATTCTCAGAAGAAAATATTTCTCAAGGCACTGTGAGAAAGGTTCTGTTTACTTGGAAAAAAAAAGCATTTCCTTGTAGCAAACAATACTCCATATCAAAGGATGTGCAGCAGAAGTGGGAAAAAATGAAAATGCAGAAAAAAAAAGTACATACAAAGAGCAAAGTACAGAGACAGGAAAAGGAGGTGAAAGAAGAGAAGAGCAGATCTAATGATAAAAATGGAACAGTTATATGGACAGAGAACATAAGAGGTCATTGTTAGAACTTGGATGCCAAGCTGTCGCAGTGGGTTGGTAGTATATTCACCAATTATGATGTGTCCAAAGCTTACAGTTTCTTTCTCTGTTCTCCAGGACACATCTCACCTATAGAATTGTGATATCCTCTTCATGTTTGTCTCCTTTTCTACTATGCAACTACTACAAACTGTTCTCCATTGAGCAGCAAGAAAATCCTTTAAATGCATGTAGGGCCATTTTGTTCCCTGTCCAAAATTTTCCAGTGGCTTTCCTTCACATTTAGTAAGAAATCTCAATATCTTTCAAGGTTCAGATGACTGGGTCCCTAACTAAACAAATCTGGGTATTTGGAGTTCTTTCAACTTGAAATGCTTTTCCCACAGATACTTATACAGCCTTCCTCCTGGAGTTTTGACTACCAAACCTAAATATCTCCATGCTGTCTATTCTGTACCCTTTATTCTGCCTCTTTTTATTTTATTGCATTAACACTAACTTTAAAACTTTAAAACTTTATTTATTATCATCTATTTACTGCTTATGATTTGAGTTTCATAAGGATAGAAGCTTTACATGTTTTGATCACTTTTTAGTTTCCTAGCTGCAAAGATAAGCAAAACAAAATGGGCTTGCTTAAAAACTGGAATTTTATGGCTCACAGATTTCAGGTTAGAAAGCAGCCAAAATCAATGTATCAACAAGATGATTGTTTCTCTTGAAGACTGATACTTTGGTGTTTGACTGCTGGTAATCCCTGGTTTTTCTGTCACATGACATTGCAGTTTCTAGCTGCTAAAACAAGTATCATATGATAGGTTGGCCTAACAATGGGAATTTACTGGCTCATGGTTTCAGGGGGTAGAAGGTTTGTTTCCTTCAAAGCCATTATGGGTGGGAACAATCTCTGAGGTTCTTTGGTTTTCCATAACATAGCAATGCACACGGCAACATCTTCTTTCCCTTCTGAGTTCAGTTAACTTCCAGCTTCTTCACTTCTCCCCGTAGCTCCTCCTCCATGCCCTTCCCTAAGCAGCCTCCAGCAATAGGATCAAAACCCATCCTGAGTCAGTTGGGTCTCATATTAACCAAAGTAACTTCATCAAAATGTCCTCCTTACAATCGATTCACACTCACAGAAATGAATTAAGATTAAGAACCTGTTTCTCTTGTGGTATACAACTCCAAGTCATCACTGTCCACATTCTGGAACCCAAAAGGGCATATTTTTCCCATATGCAAAATATATTAACTCTATCACAACATCCCAAAAGCCTTAAGCCATTTTGAAACAATGCTAAGTTTGAAGTCTCCTCATAATCAGTTATAGATTTGGTCTATCCTGGTATGTAATTCTGCTGTCTGTAGACCCACAAAACACAGAAATCGAGTTATCAGCTTCCAATATACCATTCTGGAAGAGGCTTAGTATACATTTTTCCATTCCTGAAGGGAGAAATTGGAAAGAAAATGGATCATGGTTCCCAAACAACTCTGAAACTTAGCAGGACAAACTTCATTAAATCTCAAGGTCTGAGAATCTTTTGTACCTTGATGCTTTGTCCTCAGGTTTGGAGTTTGAAAATCTAACGTGCATTGATTATTTCTATTATCTGTGATATTTGGTAAGTATAAAGTTTTCTGAGTCTTAAGAACTTTATTTCTAAAATAAAACAAGCAAATCTACCTGGCATGATTTTGAGTAGATTTGAGGTAATGTAAATAATGCATATGATTCAAGTTATATGCTTTATTAAGATATGAACTTGATTTTAGTTATACACAAAATGAAGTCCAGGCAAAATTTGGGACCATTATTTTTCTTGCAATTGAAAAAAATATATATACAAGCATATTTGTGTTATGGTAACCTGAGTGTTGGCAATGTAACTTATTCATAATTGTGCTTTGATATCTATCACAGGGCCTGGAGAACACAGTGCTCAATAAAACTTGATTGAATAAATATGAGATTCTTGATTTTATTAGTTAATCTTAGTGAGGAGAAATGGTAGAAGAAAGGAGCAAAGACTTTTTATTTATTTATTTATTTATTTGGAGCAAAGGCTTTTGAAGAGAAGCATAATATTCTTGGGGATACCCCAGATGTTTCACACACACAGACCATACAGGTGAACCTCTAGCTCAGTTGTTGAGAAAGGTAGGGGCATATTAACAGAATAAGCTTTTATGACTCCTCAGATTCATGAACTATTTGTGATTTTCAACTAGATTCCCTAGAAAATGGATCTTGAAACAAAGAGCAAGCACTGATACTAAATTAGTGAACTATGAAGAAAGAAAAGAACATGATGCATGCTGTATTGGAAACACATTTTAAGGTGACATGTTATAGGACTAGCTGTGCCTTATACTGAGCATTGAAGTGACACACAGAATTGCTTGGTACTTTCACCTTTTTAGCTAACTACAGCATCTTGACCAGCTGCATTGGAAAACAGGCATTGAAATATCCTCTACAAAAGCAAGAAAGAACATTTATGTACTTGTTTCCTCATGTATCATTATCACATTATTTAATGGTGTGTACAGTGGGAGAGAGAATGATGCAATTCCAGAATTGCAACTGATCCATTTGGCAGTTGATGGGATGTAAAATTCCATACCCTGCTAACTAAACTTGTCTGAGTTTGGGAGTGGTTGGAAGAAATAGGGTCACCTAGTCTTGCTTCAGACAGCAGAGCCTCAGGAAACTACCTGAAGTTGGTAGGCTGCAGCAAAAGCTAGAGTGGAGCAGAGGGACTGAGGTTTAGGAAGACAGTACATCAATTTTTTATACTGCTGGAATGTAATATACCAGAAATGGAATGTCTTTTAAAAGGGAATTTTATAAGTTACAAGTTTACAGTTCTAAGCCTATGAAAATGTACAAACTAAGGTATCCAGAGAAAGGCACTTTAATTCAAGAAAGTCTGGTGGGTCTGGAACACATCTGTCAGCTGGGAAGACATATGGCTGGCATCTGCTGGTCCCTTAATCCTGGGCTCTGTTGCTTTCAGGCTCTGTTCCTGTGGGGTTCTCTGCTTTTCTTCTCTATGGCTGGCTTCCATCTCTTGGCTTCCCTTGGCTCTTGCCAGCTTCTGGCTTGCTTACCATCACATCGGAAACATTACTGCAACATCTGCTGGGCTCCAAGCATCTATAAATATCTGTGTCTCTGTTCTTTGAAGCAACTGTTCTCTAATCATCTACATATGCTTTTTCTGGCTGCTCTGAGATTTCTTCAAAATGTTTCCTCTTTTAAAGGACTTCAATAAACTTATCAAGATCCACCTTGAATAGGCAGAGTCACATCTCCATCTAATCAAAAGGTCACACTCAAAGTTAGGAGTGTCACATCTCCATGGAGATAATCTAATCAAAAGTTGCTGCTACAATATTGAATTAGGGTTAAAATAAATAGCTGCCCCCACAAGATTGAAATAGGATTGAAACATGGCTTTCCTGAGGTACATATTACTTCCAAACTGGCACACATGATAAAAACAAAAAGTGAGGAACTCTATAATAAGTCCTGTAGCAGACAGCAAATATAGGTCCTCTAGTGAAGCAAACAAACAAACCAATAGAAGAGAAGGATTTGTTTTATGGAATCTGTTCACCCTGGTGAGGTCTGACAAGTCCAAAATTTGTAGGGCAACTGTCAGGTTGAAAAATCTGAGAGGAAACAATGTTTCAGTGTTTCAGTCTTGAAGTAAAATTATTCTTCAGAAACCATAGATTTTGTTCTTAAGTCCAATCAACTGATTGACTAAGCCAATTCACGTGATGGAGGTAATCTTCTTTTCTTAAAGTCAACTGATTCAAATGTTAAGGACATCTGTAAAATATCTTCACACTTACATTAATGTTTGAAAAAGTACTGGGTATGATAGAATGGTCAAGTTGACACACAAACCTTATCCTCACAGGTGTCCAATACATTTGCTAACCAAGGATTTCTAGCAGAGAAATAACAATTTCACATTCCAATGTTTAAGAGCCAATGTACTTGAAAACTATAATTTTTAATGGGTTACAATTTCATGGAACTTGATGATGAGTCATAATTTGCATTAAAGCCATAGGCATATTTCTTTATTTCCCAATCACTAATCTGCGATGAGAAGGGGAAACCCCCCCCCCAAAAAAAAACTGTTTGCATTTGAATGCATAGTTCCCCATCATAGAATTGTGGCTACTAATATGAAAATTCACTCAGTATTGTAGTGCCCTTGGAGGCAGTAAATGCTCCAGGTACAATTTTACCTGTTTCTTTATTCATTATTTCTTATGAATATGCTAGGTAATGAAATTATCTATTAAATTTAAAAACCGTTTTTTATTATAGCATGACATAGATTTATGTTTTCAATATTGTTAGAAGAAATTATATTAATGTATTATTTACAAATTTACACAATATAGTTCATTTACAGACCATGATGCTTTAAAATAAAAATTATGGCTGAATAGCATTGCTAAAGAAAAAAGTACATTATATTTATAAGCAAAAGGTAATAAAAAAAGGAAGCTCAAAAACATTTTACAGTTTAGTTTTTACTAACAGGCGTATGAAAGGAGTTGAGCATTTGAGATTTAGCTTCATAATTTATCTCAGTACATTTTGTAGAGAACTACATCAATTTGTAGGTAGTAAAACTTTTGATATAATTTATTTAGAAACTGAAATTATTTTGGATTTAATTGTGAATGAACCAATTTTTTATCTAAAATGTGGACTTTTGAGATTTCTTTTTTCTGGAAGAGTAGAATAGCTTCAAACAGTTTTTTCTACCTAAGGTTGTATTTTTATCTACATTAAGTGAACCATGAGGAAAAAATTTACCATTCTATAATATTTTGTATGTAACGCTGTCCAAAATGTAAACCTAGGCCAGAATCTTATTTTTATGTTTCTCAAGTTCCAGCGGACCATGATTCTTTGAAACTGGCATCATAGAAAAAAATACGCTGTTAATAATGATTTTCTAGAGCTGGAGATAATCAGTGAAAACTTGAATTCTACACCTGAGTCAAAATGAAAGGTGCATTTTCTGCAGGTGTCTTTGTTTTTAAGTAGTTAAATTGAAAGTGCAGATTGGCATCTTGCAAATAAGCAGAAATTAGGACTCCTTTGGACACCATCAGAAGTGAAATTCAGTTTTGCAAGGAAAATATATCAAAGTCCTATGATATTGGAGTTTTTTGGTTTTTTTTTCTTCAGGATATCTTTCCTAAGATTTATAATTAAATGTAAAACTAAGGACTCCTCTGCTGTCCTAGTCATGGAACAGTGAATATACTTGCAGTGGTAGTGAAGACAAAGGGGTTCCTGTTATTTTTCTAGATTCCTTTGGCTATGGAATTGGATCCTTCTTAAATGCTCATTACACCATTTTACTAATCAACATATTTTAGCTTCTGATTTTTTGAATATAATATGCAAGTGCAATCATGTGCCAAAAATAATGAAGAATATGGTATATATATATATATATATATATATATATATATATATTTTAATGTAAAGGTGCCATTAGAGAGATTTGTTTCAAATTTATAAGAAATTGTCAAAATGTACAAAATTTAAAATCCTGGGTAACTTTCATAACTGTAAATGAATATAATTATCATTAGAGACCTTTTCAGTATTTTGTGTCTGGTCTCTTCTTTGTGGACTAAGTTCCTTTGCTTAAATTAATTTTCTTGAATGCAACTTTGTCATTAGTCTTTTTACTCAGAAGTGTCAATCTTACTTCCTTATATTTTTCATAAAGTTTCAGGCATTAATAGCTTGTGGCAATGCCATGCTGCAACATCTGTGTCACATTTTGGTAATTCTTGCTATAATTTGAATGCTTTCATTATTATTGCACCTATAATGTTGAAATTTGATCAGGGACTTTTGATGTTACTGTTGTAATTGTTCTGGTGTGTCATGAACTGTGTCCATATAAGATGGTAAACTTAATAAATAAATTTTTTGTGTGTTTTGACTACTCTACTGCCAGCTGCTCCTTCTCTCCTCCTCTCCTCAGCCTCCTTATTCCATGAGACACAATAATACTGAAAGCAAGCACATTAATAACCTCACAGCGACTTCTAAGTGTACAAGTGAAAGGAAAAGTTACATGTCATTCACTTTAAATTGTAATCTAGAAATGATTAAGCTTAGGGAGGAAGGCACATTGAAAGCCAAGACAGGCCAAAAGCTAGGACACTTGTTCCAAACAGTTGGCCTAGTTTTACAAAGGAAAAGTTCTTAAAAGAAATTAGAAATGCTACTCCAGTGAATACATTAATGATAAGAAAGCAAAACAGCTTTATGTTTAAATGGATAAAGATTTAGTGGTCTGGATAGAAGATAAATGAGCCTTTAAAACATAGCCTAATCCAGAGGAAAGTTTTACTCTTCATTCTATGAGGGCCGAGAGATGTGAGGGAAATACAGAAGAAAAGTTTGTCACTAGCAGAGATTGGGTCATGGAGTTTCAGGAAAGATACTACCCCCATAACATAAAAATTCAAGATGAAGCAACTAGCACTGATGTAGAACTGCAGTAAGTTATCTAGAAGGTCTAGCTAAGATAATTGATGAAGATGGCTGCACTAAATCACAGATTTTCAATATAGACGAAACAACCTTCTAGTGAAAGAAGATGCTGTCTAAAAAAAGATGCTGTTTTCCTTGCAAAACTGAATTTCACTTCTGATGGTGTCCAAAGTGGTTAGCTAGAGAGGAGAAGTCAATATGTGGATTCAAAGCCTCAAAGAAAAAGCTTACTCTGTTGTTAGGGCATAAAGCAACTGGTGACTTTAAGTTGAAGGCATGGTCATTTACCATTCACAAAATCCTGGGGTCTATAATAATTATACTAATTCTATAAATGGAAAAACGAAACATAGATGACACCACATCGCTTCACAACATGGTTTGCTGAGTATTTTAGAGCCAACTGTTGAGAAACACTGCTCATAAAAAAAAAAGACTTGTCTTTTTTTTGAATGTCTTCAAAATATTACTACTCATGGCAAGGCTATTCCACCAAATAGCTCTGATGGAAACGCACAACAATATTGAATCTTCATGCCTACTAACACAACATCCATTCTTTGCCCCATGGATTAATGACTCATTTTGACTTTCAAGTCTTATTTTAAGAATATATATGTATTTAATAAGGTTATAGCTTACATAAATAGTGATTTTTATGATGGATCTGGGCAAAGTCAATGGAAAACTTTCTGGAAAGGGTTCATTACTCTAGGTGCCATTAAGTGCATTCATGATTCTTGGAAGAAAGTCAAAATATTAATATTAACAGGAGTTCGGAAGAAGTTGATTCTAACTCCGGTGGATGACTTTGACGGGTTCAAGGTTTCAATGGAGACTGACTGCAGATGTGGTGGAAAGAGCAGGAGAACTAGTATTAGCAGTGGAGCCCGAATTATTGAAATCTCATGATAAAACATGAATGGATTGAGGACTTGATTCTTTTGGATGAGGAAAGAAAGTGGTTTCTTGAGACAGAATCTGCTCATGGTGAAGATACTCTGAAAATTGTTGGAGACAATAAAGGATTTAAAGTAGTACACTAACTTATTGATGAAGCAGTGAAAGGGTTTGAGAGGAATGAATACAATTTGAAGGAAGTTCCATGGTAGGTGTTAAACAGAGTCACATGATACAGAGAAATCTTTCATGAAGAGTCAATCAATGTGGAAAAAATCATTATTATTTCAATAAATTGCCTCACCCACCCCAATTTTCAGCGAACACCACCCTGATCATTCAGCAGCCATTAGCGTAAAGGCAGGTCCTTCCACCAATGAAAAGATCACAACTCACTGGAGGCTCAGATTGTTGTTAGCATTTTTTAACAATAAAGTAATTTTAATGAAGGTATGTACATTGGTTTTATAGACATAATTCTATTTCACATTTAATAGATTACATTATGGCACAAACATAACATTCAATTCATTGGGAAACAAAAAGAATCATGCGACACACTTATGATATTTGTTTTATTACAGTGGAACCAAACACACAATATCTCTGTGTTATGACTATATGTATTTCATATATCAAATTTGGTATAATGTATGCACATAGATGCAATTTAATAAAGTATTGCAATGGTAAAATTGTTGGATTGGATGCAAAACTGTTTAAAATCCTAGGAAACTCTAAACTTTGTGGTCATTTGTCCTACCGGCCAAAAATTACTTGCATTTCTACAGCAAAAACCTACAATTTACCATTCTATTTCATCAATTCTGAAGCCATTAATCAATAGTGAATGCTGAGTTAGGCAAATTAATTCCCTTAAATAATCCCTGAATGGCCTTCAACTGTATGAGAAAGAAAGAATGTGCCAACCAATCACTTGGAACTTTCATCAAGATTTTGAATAACTTCTCATTAAAGACACTCTATTCCTCACTAAATTTCATGTGTTCAGCCTCCTACAGTGAGGGGGATCAATACATTTTCTTTATTATAGATGAGTCTTTAGAAAATATTAATGCATATGTAACCATATAATACAGAAATATAATTTCCCTCTGTGGAAGAAATTTAATAACATGTTAATAAAATGTCAGATTTCAAGCACTCAACAGATAGAAAATTAGATTATAGACTCTAACAAAAAGTCAAGATTAAAATATCTAAACCACAGAAATATTCTATTTTTGTAGTGATACTACTTTCAAAATGCCTTTGGGTATTTAGAGATCTTAATAAAAAATATGTTGATTTAGAAATTGCCTAAAAAGAAGTTGTGCCATATGGAATGAGTTATATAAAAGCCAAACATGATTGAAATGTGAGTGTGGTAACTGTCAGGTCACAAAAACTTGAAAGATAATTATCATTTCATTAGTAAGTATATTTTCTTCCTTTCTTGATTCAATGAAAAAAAATTGTTCTTTTTCCTAATTTGGGTATGTAGTTTGGTGCATTATTTCAAAGGCTTAACACATGCTTCATAATGTATTTTTTTTATAAAATCAGCTAAATGCATATATTTGTCATTTGATAGGAACTTTCCTCAATAAGCAAGGTGATTAGTCATTTTCTAACCAAACTTATATAGTTATTATAAATTTGTTGTATAATAATGATAATGGTGATGATACTGATGACTATAGGGCATTGATCAAGTAAGAATGTAAACTTATTCTATTGGACCAGTAAAATTTTTCCTCCAGATACCAACAAAAAATTGTATTTAAAAAAATCCCAATGTGTAAGCTTTTGTGTGATGTATGTTTGAAACCTTATACTAAAAAATTGCAAAATTTTCAGATCAAACTATACCAATAAAGATATGCCTAATTAATGTGAAAAGATACTCTCTTATGGTAGAATCCATATATCCTCCCTATAAAAATCCATGACTATTTGAATTTAGAGCCAATTTTCTGACATTCACACTAAAACTGTGACTAATACATCATATCTCTTGACTGTCTTCCAACTGATTCATTAAATGTAATCTAGAGGACATGGATGAATTGGCCTTGACAATATAAAAGATTGATCCAGAATTTTGAATTCCTCTTAAAAGACACAGGATCGGTCTCCAGGCAAAGAAACTTAGTGAATGCCTCAAGCTTCAAAACTATGAGTATTATTTTTATCACAGCATTACTGAAATGAGGCTATCAAACAGATATTTAAACTAATTAATGCATATTTTTGGTGCACATACATCACAACCATTCATTTCTTCCAAAACAGGAAAGTAGGCCAGCGGTTACAATAGACTGATACTTAAATGGTATAAACAGAAAGCTAGGGGCACTTCTGTGTAACACTCCAACCAAAATGATCCCATTTTAAGAATTAATTATAAGTCTTCAAACATACATAGTTATTTTCCACCAAATTTGTATATAGTTACAGAAAATGAATTGATGAAGATTTTAAACTTTGATTCATATGTTACATTTTTCTTTTTATTCTGAGTTATTAGAAATTTTGAAAACTTGTATGAATATGAGTCTCCAATATATTTCTCTTTTATTTCTAACCTTAAGAAATAGGGAATTTTAAAATAAGAAGAACATGAAAAAAATTGTTTTTGAGAACTCAACCTGGGTATCAGTCACAGTATGAAATTCTGACACTATTTTTTAATTTCTCATGAGATTCTCATTTATAATTTTTTGACCAAAGGAAGCATTTTAGACATTTAAAATCTGATCGAATTATATTAGCAAGGAGGTAAGAAAAAGTGCTTAGAAGTTACACATTTACTATTGAACCTAGTACTCTATAATTTTTTAAAATCCGTGCTTACTTTAATTAGTATTCATTTTCTTTTCATGAGGATAGTGAATTCTAAAGAAAGAATTAAAGAGTTCCTCAGAAGTGTGAGTGATCCATTTTATCATAGCATTTGTAAAGTAGTTAACCCATCTGTCACAATGTATTTATTATAATTATCTAAAAATGAAATAGAAATTATCTCCAAAGCCCTTAATTTTTGATAGATTCCTTGTTCAATAAATTCTCAAAATCTATCAATTAAAGTACTCTTTGAGGATTCTCAAAAATTATGGGAAAATAAATCAAGCTAGATTATGTTTAATAGGCAACTATCTTAAGGAAATAGAAATACCCCCCCCCCCCCCAAATTAAGACAAAATTACAGGCACACCATAAACTACAAATTAGGTGAAGAAAGAATAAATCACCATGGAAGTATATATTCTCAGGATGGACAAGGTTCTCCAATTTCTATCAATATATGTGTTCTATTACATGTGATACAAAAGATTTAATGACCATTGATTTTTATTATGTGATTACATCTTGGCTGAGAGACAATTTCAAATACTTGATCATTCTAATAAATGATATGGGCTTTCTATGCATTCATAAAAGAGACCAGCTCTCTTTTTTATCCTTCAATCTACTTAATTATCTGGCCTGATTTATAAATACAGCATGATGTGATTATATCAAAGTTGTTGAAGGCATTCAACTTTAGTATGAAGCTAGTGGTAATGGTAGATATATCATAGAGGAGAAATAGAAGAAAGAGAGTCAGATAATTTCTAAAAAGATTTTTTAATTTTTAAATCCATGTATTATGTATACAAGAATTTAAGATTTTCTAAAAAAGATAAAGTTGCTCAAAGGACACTCATTTGGACCCAAGGTATGAAGGGAGGCCCTGGTTGAAAATGCTGAAGAATTGAGATGCAGAGAACCACAGACGAGCCAGCTAGTGCAAGCAGCCTGGACCATCCATTTCCAGATGGAGTGCCCAGACAGGGAGACAGGGACAAGGGAACACAAGTGCAGAGTCCTGGACCCGTGCAAATACCTACATCACAACCCATCACTGCACTGCTGTGCCCCTCTCCATGCCCCACATTCTGCTCCACACCTGTTCCACAAATATGAAGCTTTAGACTACTGATGGAAATCAAAATCCAAAGTAACCTTATCAAGAGATTTACATGCCATGAAGACAACAGAAGATTGCTAACAAAATTGGCCCAGTGTAATGACCAGATTAAAACACCAGAGGAGATATAGACTTTGGAACAACTCATCAAAGTGTACACATAATTTTACTAAATAAAATCAGTGGGAAGGCTAATGACATGAAAGAAATTAGGAGGACACTAGAAGAGCATAAAGAGTATTTTGAAATAATAAATAGAAAAATAGCAGATATTGCAGAGATTAAGGATGCCAAATAAAAAATATACTAGAGGCACAAAATAGCAGATTTGAAGAGGCAAAAGAAATAAGTGAACTAGAGAACGGGACAACTGATTTTGAACACACAAAAGAGTGTATGACAAAAAAAGATGGACAAATTTGAATTGGATCTCAGGGAAATGATGAACCAAACAAAGTGCAGAAATATAAGA
Organism: Tamandua tetradactyla; assembly: GCF_023851605.1. Taxonomy (NCBI): domain Eukaryota; kingdom Metazoa; phylum Chordata; class Mammalia; order Pilosa; family Myrmecophagidae; genus Tamandua; species Tamandua tetradactyla. The sequence goes on along the minus strand of NC_135335.1, from coordinate 71,999,672 downwards.
GTCATCAGTGTCCCAGAAGGTGAAAGAAAAGTAAAGGGCTAGGAAGATTAGTGGAGGTTATACTGGGGGTAACTTCTCAACCTTTATAAAAGAAATAAATATGCAAGCTCAATGAACTCCAAACAGAATAAATTCAAGTAGGCTTACTCCAAGACACAACTTTTCAATTTGTCAAATGTTGAAGAGAGGCAGAAAATTCTGAAAGTGGCAAGAGAAAACAATCTACTACATACAAAGGAAACCACATAAGACTGAGTTCAGACTACTCAACTGGCACTATGGAGGCAAAAAGGCAGGGGTACGATATATTTAAGATCCTGAAAGAGAAAGATTTCCAGCCAAGGATTCTGTTCTCTTAAAAAGTTCCAACCAAGTTGTCCTTCAAAATTGAGAGACAGTTTAAAAATTTAAAAGACAAACAAATATTGAAAGAATTTGTCAACAAGAGACTAGCCCTACAAAAAAAAATATATATATTTCATCAGTTGAAAAAAAGGCAGGAGAGGGCAGTCTGGAGGAGGACACAGAATTGAAGAGTACCAGTAAGGGAGACCAAAAAAATAAAAAGAGAAAGAAGGAAGAGAACATGTAGATCTGACAAATAAAGTCCAAAGGATAAAATGGTGGATTCAAGTAATGTGTTTACAGTAATATCTTTCAATGTTAATGGGCTACACTTACCAATTAAAAGATACAGATTGACAGAATTTAAGAAACATAATCCAGCTATACGCTATCTCTAAGAAACTCATCTTAGGCACAAGGATACAAATAGATTGGAAGTGAAAGAATGGGAAAAAATGTTCTACCCAAGCTGCAACCAAAAGAAAGCAGGAGTGGCTATACTATCACACAAAATAGACTTACAATGTAAAGATATCATAAGAGACAAAGAAGGACACTATATATTAGTGAAAGGGACAATTAGCCAAGAAGAAATAACAATCATGAATGTCCATGGTACCCATCAAGATGCTCCAAAGTACATCAGATAAACATTGGCAAAAAAGAAGGGAGAAAGAGGTTTCAACAATAATAGTAGGAGACTTCAATACCGCTCTTCTCTACTGACAAGACAACCAGACAAAGGACCAACAAGGAAATACAGAAGTTAAAATACTTGATAAATGAATTAGACCTAACAGACATAGAGAGGTCATTACACCCCAAAAGAAAGATCATATACTGAAGCACACAACAGGTCTTTGTAAATTTAAAAGGATTAAAATTATTTAAAGCACTTTCTCTGATCACAATGGAGTGAAGTTGGAAATCAATAATCACCAAAGAACGAAAGAACTTTCCCAAATACATGGAGATTAAATAACACACTCTTAAACAATGAGTGGGTCATAGAAGAAATTGCTAGAAAAATCAGTAGCTACCTGGGCATGAATGAAAATAAGATAAACATATCACAACTTATGCGATGTGGCAAAGGCTGAGCTAAGAAGGACATTTATTGTCCTAAATTCCTAGATTAAAAAAGAAGAAAGAGAAAATTGAAGACTTCACTGCTCACCTGGAGGAACTTGAGAAAGGATAGCAATCTAATCCCAACACATATATAAGAAAGAAGAGAAATAATAAAGACTAAAGCAGAGTTAAATGAATGAGAGAATGAAAGAACAATAGAAAGAATCAATAAAACCAAAAGTTGGTTCTTTGAGAAAATCAGTAAAATCAATGGGTCACTAGCAAGGCTGACAAAGAATAAAAGAAACAGGATGCAAATAAACAAAATTAGAAATGAGAGGGGGGTCATTGCTACAGACCCTGAAGAAATTAAAAAAAATATATATATATAAGAGGACACTATGAAAAACTATAAGCCAACAAACTAGACAATTTAGATTTAATGGACAAATTCTTGGGAAACATGAAAACAAGTTACAAGAAGAACAAATAGAAGATCTCAACAAACCAATAAGAAATTAAAAGATTCAAACAGTCATAAAAAAATCATCCTACAAAGCCCAGCGCCTGATGGCATCCCAGGGGAATTTTATCAAACATTCCAAAAAGAACTAACACCAATCCAAAATTTTCCAAAACATTGAGGAAAAAAGAACACTACCTATCTAATTTTATGAAGCGAACATCAGCTTAATACCAAAAATGGGTGAAGATGCTATAAGAAAGGAAAACTACAGACTAATCTCTTTAATGAACATAGATGCAAAAATCTCAACAAAATATTAGCAAATTGAATCCAACAACACGTTGAAAGAATTATACTCCACGAACAAGTAGAGTTTATACCAGGAATGTGAGGATGGTTCAACACAAAAAAATCAGTTAATGTAATGTCATACATTAACAAATTGAAAGGGAAAAATCATATGATCATCTTGACTGATGCTGAAAAAGCATGTGGCAAAATTCAACATCCTTTTCTTACTAAAAACACTTCAGAAAATAAGAATTAAAGGTAAGTTTCTCAACAGGATAAAAAGCATAATTGAAAAACCCATAGCCAGCATCATTCTCAATGATGAGAGACTGAAAGCTTCCCATCTAAGATTAGGAAAGAGATAAGGATACCCTCTGTCACCACTATTATTCAACATTGTTCTAGAAGATCTAGTGAGAACAATCAGGCAGGAAAAAGAAATAAGAGGCATGCAAATTGGAAAGGAAGAAGTAAAACTTTCATCATTAGCAGATGACATGATACTATACTTGGAAAATCCTGAGAAATCTAGATAAAGTTACTTGTGCTAAAATACAAACCCATCAAGGTAACAGGTTATAAAATTAATGTGCCCAAATGAATAATGTTTCTATACACAAGCAATGACCTAACCAAGGAGTCAATTAAGAAAAAAAAAAAATCCTTTCAGAGTAGCAAGTAAGGGGTGCATGGGTAATTCAATGGTTAGAAGGTTCACCTTCCATATGGGAGACCCAGGTTCCATTCTTGAACCATGCACGCCCCACAAAAAATAGCAAGTGAAATAATCAAGTATCTAGGAATGAATTTAACTAGGAATGTAAGGGATTTGTACACAGAATGATATAACATTGTTAAAAGAAATCAAGATCTCAATAAGTGGAAAGACATTCCATGCTCATGAATAAGAAGGTTAAATGTAGTTAAGATGTCAATTCTACTCAACTTGATCTACAGATTCAATGCAGTGTCAATCAAAATTTCATCAAACTACTTTGAAGACTTTGAAAAGCTAGTTACCAAATTCATCTGGAATAGAAAGAGAACCAGAATAGCTAAAAGCATCTTAAAAAAAGGAAGAATGAGTGGGACGATAAACAGTCCCCGATTTTAAAATTTATTGTGAAGCCACGGTGGTCAAAACAACATGATACTGGCACAAAGATAGAAGTATTGACCAAGGGAATTGAATCAAGAGCTCACAAGAAAACCTCCAAATCTATTTTTCAAGTGATCTTTAACAAGTCCCGCAAATCCACTGAGCTGGGACAGAATAGTCTTTTCAATAAATGAGAACTGGATATCAATAGCCAGAAGAATAAAAAAGGACCCTACACAAAAATTGACTCAAATTGGATCAAACACCTAAACATAAGAACCAGTACCATAAAGTTCCTAAAAGGAAACGTAGGGAAACCTCTTCAAGACCTAGTAATAGGAGGTAGCTTCCTAAATTTTAAACCCAAAGCACAAACAACAAAAGAAAAAATACATAAATGGGAGCTCTTCCTGCTCCTGGAATTTCCCTCTTGGATTAAGCTGCATCATCCGAGTTAAACTTCCTTGTGCACTTAGATCCAATACTGGATAATATGGGGTGGATGTGGTAAAGTGCTTGCCGTTTGTTCTTGGTTGAGAAGATTGTCAAGTGTCATCTTAGTCCCAGACCTCCCAAGACTAAGTGCTTGGGTGAAATCACATCATGGAATAACTTTTCCTTCTGCCCAATCCTGCTCCCTTTATACTACCTCCAATTGCTGATCATGAGAGTATTCCCCAGTAACATTTTGGAATTCACATTCCTTGTAAGTTTCAAAGTCTATGACTACTTAGTATTTTTTGTTACAGTGAAATGAATATATGCATTTAATACACATCTGCTATATGTCTATCTTTCCAACAAAACAAAACTAAGTATTCAGGGTATCTTTTCCTAACCTAGAACAAAGTCAATTTTGCATAAATGTTTTCATTATTTTAATGATCTTAAAAGGATTCTATATAATAGCAATTATTTAAAGATAGTGCCTAATAGGATGTAATGCTATGTTTGAAAAGGAATTAAATGAACATGCAAGGTAACTTTGACTCGTTTAGTGAAACATCAGAAATTAGAAAGCTAGAGAGGAATTAATACTGTTTTATGTCACAAATATTTAATGTAATGAAGTACATTTTTTCAAGAGAGTATACATCGTGTAAAAAAAAAAATTCTCAACACTGCTCCTAATCCCTGAAAGCCATGTTTAGAGTATTCTGTGTGTTCTTTCAAATATGAGAAAAAAGCAATTCCCAAAACATTTTAAAACATATTTTACAAGCAAGCTTCATATAAATAATTACTGTTTTGTGCCAAAGAAGTAGGCTAGGAGAGCAAATGAAAGAGAAAATAAAGACACCTGAGCATTGACAGAAATGCATACCAATCTTGTCAAAATGAAATAGGGCTATGAGGTGGGAAAATGTATAATGCCTTTAAACTTTATTCCAAAGTAAGCAAAACTCCCTTCTAATATAAAATCATCCTACATTTTAGAGACAAACATCTATTCCAGACAATTTTCAAAAGGCCTCCAAGTAAAAGTTTCATATGACCTCTATGTAATCAAAACATTCAAATAGATTTTATGATTCATTTGTTTTTACAATAGGAAAACTAATCTACAATACTGTATTTATTCTATTAATATTACTAGAATGAATAAATTACTTAGTATATATTTCCTAAGAAAAACTTTTAGAAACACCACATGCACACACACCCTTAAATAAGCTTTTTAAAAACATATTAAAATCTTCTGCAAATGATAGCAAGATTTCCAATTTTCAATACAATAAAAATCGACTTGAAATAGAGAGAAAGGAAGAAATATTTCTTTTATCGTATTTCCAAAAAATTAATTACCATTAATGATATCTTTTGGTTTTCAGACATCTCAAAATGATAACTTAGCATTTACTAACTGGGAATAAGTGGATGGTAAAGCAAATAATCACAATTTCTGAAAACCTGATGACTAGAAAAGCACATTGCTCAGAAAAAATTAAAAAGACTTCTTCTCTTTTCTTGCCAAAAGATTATAAATAGTGGTAACAAAGCAATTGTACTCTTTATTGCAAAAGTGTAAAGCAATAATGGTCAAGTAAATATTTGTATTGTAACGTATTGTTCAAATGGCTATTTATTAAATTGCACTGTGGGATAACTTATCTCACAGTCAATTTTAATTAAAACATCTGTTCACACTCCAAGGTAGACTTTAAATGATTAACTTGCTTGCATGGCTTTCATTTCTGTGTATTTTTCTTTCAAATCAAAGAAAAGATATTTATTGGGTATTTTAATTTGTTTAAATTGATCAAAACACTAACAAATAAATAATAGAGAGGGTGGCTAAATGTGAGTGATAATATATAAAGACAAATAACTGCGGAATCCAGGAAAAACTACTCTTGGAGATATTCTAGAAATCTTGCTCACTACAGCAGCATTTCCCATTGCAGGACAAAAGCCCTATCTATCCTTGTTTATTTATCATAAGGGAATCTAATGGTTTTATTCCAAGAGGAAATAAGTCAACACAAATAAGACAGAAGCATTCAGGAATGTAGCTTGAAAGACATAAATATAGCTAAGTGAACCTACAAGGGTATTTGTATTTCAAGTGCATTTAAGTATTGGAATACTTTATACAGTTGAATTAGGATTTTATTTGCAACAGTGTTATGTTACCCTGAAGATTCTTAACCTATTTCTAACAATAATGCATTTTTGAGTTGTGTTCACTCCAACAGAAATGAATTAATAAAAAGAATAACAAAAATAACAAATAAGTAAATAAAATAGTAGAACATGATCTTTTATCCCAGGGAGTAAATTGCAAATAATCAAAGAATTGGCTTGATACATGAATTCAAGTATGTGCATACATGCTTTAATGATGTGCTTTTTGATGTACAATAAACTAGTCTATTGAAATAAATACACATTTTAGAATGGACCAAATGAAAAAATATAATTTGTCTTGTGAACAACAACAAATTTGTGAATAAAATTATACAGAAAATGTGCAATAATGAGATAAATATTTCTTTTAAACAGTTATATATAAATCATATTGTATAATTTGAAGCCTTCACTTATATATTTTTGATAATTTTTCAAACTATCTTTAATCATTTTAAAATTTATCCAGACTTCTTTCCTTAGTTCCTTAGTTCTTTGAAAACCTCTGTTTGGTATTTGTTCTTTTGATTAACATTATATTTAAAATTGTTATAATCAGATAATTACAAAATAAAAGCTCAATTGCCAGCTGTAATTATTTTATTTTTACAGTATTTGAACAACTTAATCTCATTGAATTGAAAATGTAAACTGTATCCTGTCATTCAAAAAGTTAATATATTATTTTGTTAAATTTGATATTGTTGGTTCAAATTTGCATAGTTATGCTAATGTTAGCAAGGCACATAATAATTTTAATATGGGTTTTGATTTAATAGATTCCTTTTATGCTTGCTAAATGTGTAATTTTAGATATTCCATGCTACAGGAATTTCCCCCATTAACATTTATAATTAAGACTATAATCAGCAACCTAAAAATAAAGTAGTAGTCCTTAAATGTGCACAGCTGAATTTGTGAACTTAACTATGTGAACTTGACTTACGTGAATGCCTTCAAAAGTAGCATGAATACTTTAGTCATTTAGAGCTTGAATTGCCCTTGGGATGAAAATAATAGGTATAACTCTCATTTTCTATTCACAATTTTCCAGTAGAGGACAAGGATAGGACCTTGCCCCACTGTACTGTAAAAAGAGAATTTTGCCATCAGTTTATGATCTAATTAGACCATTTACATATTTATTACCGAGCGGATAGTTTACCTGGCAGTAGAAAAACCATAAGGTGAAATCAGCCTCCCTGCCCCAGGGCCGAGAGTAACCACCTTTTCTCTGCCCTAGGCACTAGGAAGATCAGGAGTGAAGGAAAAAGAGAATAGAAAATTATCTTAAACTTCTAATGAAATCCACAGTGTTTATGTAATTTGACTTCTTTTCATTTAACTTTGCAGTGTTTCAACAGAATGTTATTTTGGTTTTCTTTATTCTTTATGTTTTTAAATGGTCTCATCATTGTGAAATTATTTAAATTACCAGACAGTGGTATTTAAGTCCTTATAGATGTAATAGCTTTACAAAATAAGAGTGATTTAAATTGAGACAATGTAATAGACAGTTTATATTTTAGCTAATTAATCTCTGATAGAGATAAGGGGGCATGGCCAGGCTAGGGACGTATCTAGAGAAAATTTAAGTAAAGGTTATTTTGCTGTATTGTCTTTGCAAATCTTAAGCAACTTTTACAGTCTGAACCAGATGGAAATGTTTACATATATATTTGGCTGTAGCCCGAATATAAAATTAGTTATTGGACTTAGCTTTGTCTTTTTTGCATGATTTTTTAAGCCATATGAACACAAAGGCTTTTACTGCTCTAAACTTTAACGTATAACAGGGTATTTCACTGTTATTATTTTTCACGTGAACTCTGTATTCAATTAAATGAAAGTTAAAAGTAATAATATTAGTATAGAAAACTCCACTTTGCAATAGATTGCAGACATATGGAGGGTCATGTATTTTTCAGTTTAAGTGTTTTCCTCTCCTTTGCTACTGTAATATTTTGTAGAAGGAGTCACATTTATAATTAGTTGATTGCATTTGTGCTGATTGCATCTAAATCAATGAAGAAGATTGTCCTCAGCAATGAGGGAAGTCTACTCATCCAGTCAGTTTGAAATCTCAAAAGCAGAACTGAGTATTCCGTAGCGAGAAAAAAATTTCTGCTTCTTCCTCAGCCAGCCATCTTCTTCTATGGAAAAAAAAAAAAAAAAAATTCACCTTCATCCGAGTTTGTAGCTTGCAGCCTGCCCCACAGAGTCCAAGAATACCAGATTTCAGAATCACCTGTTTTGAGGTTTCCAGCTGTCAGCCTGACATATGGAATTTGAAATTGCCAATCCCCATGACCATCAGAGCCTATTCCATAATAAATCCTTTAAATTTGTATCCTGTTAGTTTGCATTCTTTGGAGAACTTGACTAATGGACACTTATTCTTACCAAAATTAATGGCAGTTTTCAGGAATGAAGAAAGAATGACGTAATTCCAATCCTAGGCGTCATATGTGTGGGGGGCGGGAGGGAGGTTGAGGGGGTGGTGGGTCCACTGATCTGGTTTTTGCGAAGGATTAAAATCACGAGATAGTATACATAAAATAATATGGACAAGACATTAAGTAAAACCTGAAGAACTAGTTATAAATCTAATGAATATTGAATAGATACTGTGACAGATTATATTATTATGCTCTAGGTCCCCAGTAAGAGATATAACTTAATGATATCACAGAAACAGCCTCTAAACATGCCTTCGGAAAATGAATAGTAGCTTGAACTTAGAGCATTTAGACCTTCAGCCTCCAAACATTTTGGATAAAATGTGTTCTTTTAATTTGAAGAAATTCTTTTCAATTTTCCAAAGATATAGTCTCAAGTTTGGGCTCAATACATGAATCTGATATAAAGGCTTTCTGTAAGTGAATCTGTTCATCTCAGCAAAGTCTTTGTAGAGTAATAATGAACATCAGAGAAGCTGCAGTGCATCATTTAACACAATTCAATCTTTTGGACTAGCCTGAAATGGAAGATAAATTATATTTTATTTCTACAGCATAATTCCAGTTAGAATTAAAGGTCAATAAAATAGAAATATGAGAAGAAAATACACTCCATGTTTTTATACATCTTAACTGTAGTTTCTTATTAAAAACATCTGAACTAAATACATTTTTTTTAAATGTGAATAACCACTCAAAGACATACTGCTAAAATAGAGTTGTCTTTAGCTTGACTGAAGCCTATTTGAAATGAAGTATACTAGGAGTTATGATAGTGGTTTCAGATATGATCATTCAAGGGTAGTTAAGCCAGTAATGATGGAATCTGTACTTATTGTTCTGCTTCTGATCCTTGGCCTTTACTCTAACATATATATGACTGAGAAAAAACATATACACTCTACTTTACTCTCACTTCTGTTCCAGAAAATTATTCATAATATGTTTTGGGGAATGCAGAGGATGCAGACAATAGCTACAAAATCAGAAAGAAACAAATTTTACAGTCAATATCTGAGTTCAACCCATTTTCACTGTCATTTCTTCCACCTTCTTGTTTTGCCTTATTTTCACGAGAGTTAATTAATTAGACTTTAATTCTTATGCTTCAGTTTTCTAAGAGAAAACAACACTTACCAAGTATCAATTAACACATAATTTAAACTATTAGAGGATTATAGTATTTATAAATAGGATAATAAATAGTATAACTAGTAAGTTTAATGACAATCAAATACTATTGAAAAACTCAGTAAAATTCTTTAACTTAAAACCACAAGTGCAAATCTAAATGGCAAGCATAGAGTTAATGACTAGGTTAAATCTAATGTGAAAAATACCCTATTAAATTGAATTATTAAATAACAATGTTATATTACCATGATGTAAAAATAATATAAACATATAGTTAAGGTAACTCATTATGTTTGCATTTATTAACTTCATATGGCTTAAAGGTACCTATCAACTCAGGAAAAAATAGCTATTGTGCTAAGCAATTTGGAGCTACCTTTGTAAAAATTTATTTTTAATAAAGAATGAGGCAACCTCCTTATATATCTGATTTTCTATAATAAATGCTTTGAATGGGATAAAGATTTGGAATTGCAGATATTATTGAGTGATTTTCTACCAATGTACAGCATCATACTGATAGATTTTTTAGAGAATTGAATTGAGACTTTTAATACTCCTTATATGGCAATGCACTTACTCTAAAAAGCTTTCTATTTTGGAAATATATAAAAATACTTTGATACATAAAACAAATATAAAGGTGTTGCTGAGATTATAAATAGGAAAGAGAATCCTCTTAGAAACCAAATGAAGCATGTTTCTAGAAACTGTGCTAGTTAATATGAAGATTTCTGTCAATATGGTCAGTCCAGTTGAATATTTTTGTGCTTCAAGAAGGAAGGGTCTGGAATGGTCTGGAGTCTTAACAATGGGGAGAAATGGACAGGAAGTCCCAAACTAAACTCAGTAATCATAAGGCTATGAAAGTGTACATCAAAAAAATGGGGAAATTAATCCTCAGGAAATAGAGAAGGAAAGTTGGCTTAAACCCACTCTGGATGGAGGGGACAAATAATACTTTAAATTTTTAAAGTACAAATTGACTATCATGAAGACTTAGGGGCTGAATCCATAGCACGTGTGCAAATTCTTAGAGAAAGAGACAGTAGCAGTAACAACATCTTTCAAGCCTATCATTTGTTTTAAAGTTATTCACAGCTGCAATATATACAAAATCCTGACAAAATCAATTTGTGCAAAGTGTTAGAAAACACAAACACCCAACAAAGGAAACTCTACCAATATTTGATTTATGTATTTTGAATCTGTAATATCAAACTGTAAGTTTTGCAGTGTATTTGTACTGCATGCTGTGACAGTGAAAGATGACATCTTAATGGGAATTATTCAATTTGTGTAGGTTGGAATTTCTTGGATCATTAGATGCTTCTGAAGGATCCAGAATTTGATGATGATCCTTTACCCTCTGATAGCTTATAAGACAACATGCAGAGTTTGGTAAAGATGCAAACTCCTGGGCCTGGAGAAAATTGACAAAATTGTCAATTGTCACTAGCCTCCAAAGCCTCACAGCCTCAGGCTTGACAACAGCCATAACACAATCAAAGCATGAGATCTAATGCTTTGCCTGAAGTATCAATTCCTTTAAATGTTCTTTAACTCTCATATCTGACTCTTTTTCTAAAACATCAAGCTTTCAAGGTAATGGCCCAGGTATTGAAGATTTAGGGGACAAACAACATGACAATCATCTTGTCTTCACCCCAGTCCAAAACTGTTTAAGATTTAGACAAAATAGTTTGAAAAATCAAGACCAAAACACCAGCTTTATTGCAGACAAAAATACCTGGAGAACATGTTCTATATCTGGAAGTTTCAGTTATTGTTCACTGTATATTTGACTCTTTCACCTAGTCACGGGCATGACTGACAAACCACAGGCCCTAATATTAGAGGCAGATCAATTTATTGCCTGTCAGGGCACACATCTCAAAAGCAGCTTCTGTAGGTTGGCATTTCCCAATAAGAGAAAAGAGAGCCAAAGAGGTCAGGACAAGTAAAGCTAGTTACGGTTTCAAAAAATAAGATTCTACAAAAAGATAATTCATGGTTACTTCCATGGAAAGAACTGAACCAAACTATTGCCTAAGTAAACCACATGAAGTCTCTTTTTGCTATTAAACCCTTCAAGGAAAGATTCTCCTCCTGAGAGAATAACCAGCATTCATGTAACAGAAAAGAAACTAAATCAATAACTAAGTTTTCTTTTTTTTTTTTTTTTTGGTGAACATCTATTTTCCTAAGGTATGATCACTTGTGAAATCAGAAGTTTGGAGATTGATAGTTGAACCCACACAAAGACCGACTATACTGGAGGATACTGCCTCACCAGGGCATGTAGTCGCAGGACTCACCTGGAATGAACCTGGAAGAATGTGCATCAAAAGTTCAATGCCAAAGCTCAGCCAGAAATATTGCTGAGAAATAAACATTCAACTCGGAGTGGATCTACAAGTATTCAGAATATCTTAATATTATAGATCAGCTAGAGTCGCTGACAATATGATGAATAAACCAATGATTTGAGAATTATGGTATCAGCTGTTGCAGAAAAGAACAGTTAATTTTTTTTTTTTTCTAGAAACCAAGGCAAATAGGACTTCTGTTCTAATTACAGCATGCTAGGAACAAAGCTCCCATTTGTTTAAGACACAGTGGTACCTTGCCAGGACTTTTTTTTTGCATGGGCAGGCACAGAGAACTGAACCCGGGTCTCCCGCATGGCAGGCAAGAACTCTATCACTGAGCCACCGTTGCATTGCCCTGCCATGACATTTTTTAACGTACCTGAATTTATGACAGCACTAATGAAATATTAAGGAATTATGGAGCAATAAGTAAAGAGAAGACAAAGCTGAGTGCAACTGGGATGCTTTTCCTAGAAGAGTTTCTGAGTCATGGGGGTAAGGGGAAGAAAAACTGGGGTTCAAGACCTAATCATGAGCCATGGCAAACCCCCTAGTTTGTGTTGGGAACCTAAATAGTGACCCACTAAAAAGTATCAATCAAGTACAGATAGACTGGCTCTCAAAGTGACAGATATCTCAATTTAAATTTATCTTAATATCTTTAATAATTCAGGCTATGAGTGTGCTAACAGGCTGCCAACAGTGACTCCTCTATGAATAAATGTAAAACCATGAATTTGAGATTATTTTTACAATTTTTAATTTACAATGTTCTGCACTCAATCAAAATTAATCAGCACTTGAAGAAAAAACAGAACGTGATTGAAACACAAAAAGAAACAAGATACAATCAGATGAAGTTATACAAAAATTGACTTAAAATTACTTGGCCTTAATATATTAAATGAGATATGACAGGACTGAGAATTTCAATAGGGAATTGGGCACTATAAAAAGATAGAATAGAAATCTCAGATTAAAAATATAAAATCTTAGATTAAGAACTCAGTGAAATATATATATTTTAAGAAATAGCAAGTTGGAGATATGTTAAAAAGATATAAAAAGACAAAGGATGAGAAACATAAAAGGATAAAAATAAAACAGAATAGAATGAAATCAAAATGTATAATCAGAACTCTGAAGGAAAAGGGAGATATAATGGTGCAGAATCAGTAATGGCTGAGATCTTTCTAAGCTAACAAAGACATCACAAATTCAAGACACATTATGAATCTAATTAGGATAAAGGAGAAGAGCCACGACAAGCCAAAATCGGAACCCAGAAGGCTGAAGGCAGAGACAATGCAGTTATCGAATTAAGTTTAATCCTGTTTTCAAGAACTTTGGTTTTATCATACCAACTCTAATCTTAGATCACCAAATCCTCTGTGTGTAAAAGCTAATTGCATTCAGAGAATGCACAATCTAGAGAAAGTCCAAAGCCCACAGATTTGCTCTTATATTTCCAGGATTAAGGACTGAAGCATAATTCTTAGATGCCTGGTATAGTCATAATATCTAACCCATTTTTAATTTCATATACCTGAGTTTAAAAATTATGTTTCCCTAAAATAAGCCTCAATAATATAATTGGAAATAAAATAGGAGTTTTTCAATTTTATTTATCTGCATTGTATCTATAATATTCTTAGCATTCTCTGAAACAATAGATAACTGTGACTAACTAGAGAACAAGTCATGTATAAGAAATTGGGAAAAGGAAAAATATTCACATATTTAAAAAGTAAATCTAATTGAAAAATATATTCCAAGTTCAATGGTATGAAAATTCATTTCATATTCTCTAAATTTTTTTTTAATTTAAAACATCTAATTTTCATCTAATTAGAATCAATCCAGGCTATTTTCAGAGCAATACCCTTACCCTTTTTCTTAAGAAATGCATTATCTTTCTATTTTAAATTTATCTCTGTGTACCTATTTTTACTGTCATTTAATTGATTTCTACATATAGACATATATGTCTCTATATTACTAATGATATGTTTACTTATCATCTAATTCATATATGTATCTAAAGGTGATACCTGTCCCCTAGAACAACAACAACAAAAAAATGCAGAAGCCGCTCAGGTTTTCATACACTATCAAAAATTGAACAAGTCACTCAAAAGTGAATCATCTGTAGTTATATGTAGATATGACTATTAACTAATTGATGTTTTATTGCATTTATACTACATATTCATATATCAACACGCAAAGTTCCTTTTCTTTATAGAGTTATAATCTGAGTATTATATTCCCTACAGTATAGAGAATACTAATGCCATCATATATATAAAGTTGTCAACATTTCCTGGCACTTTAGAGAAGACCAATAATTGTTAGCTACAATACTGTGTTTGCATCAGTTCAATGGGATGGTACAGGAAAGGATACTTGTGTTGTTAGTCAATGCTTCATTCTTCCTGCTTTTAAATACTTAACATAAAATTTGATGAGAAGAGGTACAATGACAAATAACTGTACCTTCTTTGATTCACACTAAGTGAGAAAACACAATTCCTAAATATACTAGAATGGTGATCACTGTCTCTTACTGCAAGTACAAACACCACATTGTTTTGATATAGGGGCTTTTTACTTGGTATAGTGGATAATCAAACTATTCTTAATCTCGACAGAGATAATAAATTATGTTATGAGGAAGGACTGAATTTCTCTGGGACCATATGGACCAATGTTCAGAGAAGTAAGGGCTGTGTGGCCTCTTGTAGCTCAGACGGCCTGGACATAGTTTTCAATGGAAATTCCATTGCTATACTATCCCTCTTTCCCACAGCACTGTGACAGGGGTATTGTCAAAGTATTTGTGTAGATTCAGCTTTAAAAAAAGATATTTGATTGTTATACATGGAAAACATGGAATTAACACAAAACACTGCATGTAGCTGGGGCAGCAGTTAATCCCAATTATCAAAAACCCAAGAATCATTGCAATTTAAACAGTAGAAAGCACTGCTGATAATTCTGCTTGCTCGTTTTTGTTTCCCAGCAAGATGGTTTTTACCTGTGTCCTAACTGGTAATAATCTCATGTGTTTTTGATGTTGTCATGAGATAGGGAGGCAGAAAAATAGCAACACATTATGGAAACAGAGAAAGAAGTGAGTGAATTTAATTTTTTTTTTTTTAATTACTATCAGGTCTGAATTATACAGAATTCTTTGACTTTTTTTTTTAAGTAAAGGAAATGTAAATAGTATCAATCATTTATTGACCATTTACTCTATTTCTCTGTGACTTATGTGTAGCATCCAAACCTTCAGAGCAACTCTGGGATCAGGTTGCTAATGTTACAGCTGAAAAAAATATGTTCCAAAGAAGTTAGGTAGCTTTCTGAAGGTCATAAAACAAGAAAACAGAGAATTTTTCAGCACTGCATGTTGTCTCCAGCCTCTGTCCTCTTAGTCATTATTTTATATTATGTCTCTTTTTTGCTATTCATTGAAATTTCATTCCCTTTAATACTTTTTCAGACTGTTCTGGTAGATTGAATCATGTGCCCCAATTTAGACATGTTCTTAATCTTAATTCACTTTCTGATGGGTATGAGCTCATTGCAAGTGGGATTGCTTGAATATCTTATTTTAAATTTAGGTGTGGCCCAATTGAGTGAGATTGGATCTTAATCCTGCTTATTAGAGGCCTTATAAAGAGAAAGAAATCGGTAGTCAGAATGAGAGAAAGCCAAGGGAGGAGCCTAAAGCCAAAACAAATCAAAGGAAAAGAACTTGAGGATAACCGTATAGATAGAGCAGGCTCTATAGATAAGAGACTGGAGGAAACAAGCCCTAGCCTCGGAACCAATGAGCCAATAAATTCCCAGTTGTTTAAAACCATCCACCGTAATGGCATTTTTTTAGCAGCTCAGGTGAAAATGAGACAATATATTCATGTTGTTGATATTGTAGTAAAAAGATGTGCTATGTAAATAGCATATTTGCAATGAGAAACATTGGGAGAACTGGTATGAAATAACCCTGTAAGTATCTAATTACTAGTGAAGAAATATTTGACTTCTTAAAAAGGCATTTGATTTATTATCCAAGTATGTGAAAAAAGATTCCAGTTGTGTGGCCCTCTGAAAATATTTGTCCAACTCAGTAAAATGGTATAGTTAGACCTCTGTGCAGTAGCTCAAAATGTAGTCATCTTCAAATTTTTGTGAAAAATCAAGAAAATGTCCAATTTACTGAGAAATCAAGCACACTCATCATCTTATACTTCAAGTTCGTCGTTTCATTCATTTTCTTGCTTTTAAATCCTGATGCTGTTGTCATGATGATGTATATGTCTATTTAACTTATACAAGGTGGTATATGTTCAAATCTATCCTTGAGAAACATCAATCTGATTTCTTCATTTGCACAGAGAATGCTAGTTGCAGGATGTCATTACTTCTTTTGATCATGGTGTTTCTGTAGCTTCTGCCACCTGGGTGCTAATGCTTATGTCTGTGTAATGGAAGAGTTATGGTATAATTTCCATTTGAAAGTTGGAGCAAAATATCCTTTTTTCATTAGAGAAATTATAGTTTACTGAACAATCATGCAGAAAATAGAGGGTTTCCATATACCACCCTATTATTAACATTGCACTTTGGTGTGGTACATTTATGACAATTGATGAAAGCGTGTTTTTATAATGTTCTGTTATCATGATGGGAAGATTTGATGGGTATATCTCACTATGGTTTGTCTGAACTTCTCTGAATTTTAGAGTTTTGAATTGAAGTGTTAACTACTGCCATTAATAGGGTTAGGCAAATTGAGTCCAGAAAAATTAGATAAGTGAAGACACTCTTCCTTTCTTATTGTGTCACTGTTCTTAGGTGCAATGATGAAGTACTGATTACTAGAGTCACAAGCTTAAGAAGGAAGTCTACTAATGAGCCTGTTATTTATTTATTTATGTGTTTGTTTTATGTATGCTGTATGGCAGGGTCACATTTCATTCTTTTTCCATGTGAGTACCCCATTATTGCATATTGCAGCATCAATTGTTGAATTTCTGTTTGTTTGTTTTTGTTGGCTTCTTTATTTGTTTGTTTGGGAAGTGCATGGGCCAAGAATCAAACCTGGTCTCCCGCATGGCAGGCGAGAAGTCTACCACTGAACCACCTTTGCATCCCTGAGCCTGTTTTTCATATAAGTTAAAAACAATGGTGTGCTGGTTTGAAAGGAAGTATGCCCCCTAAGAAAAGTCATGTTTTAATATAAATCCCATTTCTTAAAGGTAGAATAGTCTCTATTCAATGCTGTGTATTTGGGACTGTGATGGGATCATCTCCCTGGTTGATGAGATTTAGTTAAGAACGGTTGTTAAACCGGATTAGGGGATGACATGTCTCCACCCATTTGAGTGGGTCTTGATTGGTTTACTGGAGTCCTATAAAAGAGGAAATATTTTGGAGACTCAGAGAGACTCAGAGAGAGCAGAGAATGCTGCAGCACCACGAAGCAGAGAGTCCACCAGCCAGCGACCTTTGGAGATGAAGAAGGAAAACGCCTCCCGGGGAGCTTCATGAAACAGGAAGCCAGGAGAGAAAGCTAGCAGATGACGCTGTGTCTGCCATGTGCCCTTCCAGCTGAGAGAGAAGCCCTGACTGTGTTCGCCATGTGCCTTTCCAGATGAGAGAGAAACCCTGAACTTCATCGGCCTTCTTGAACCAAGGTATCTTTCCCCAGATGCCTTTGATTGGACATTTCTATAGACTTGTTTTAATTGGGACATTTTCTCGGCCTTAGATCTTTAAACTAGCAACTCATTAAATTCCCCTTGTTAAAAGCCATTCCGTTTCTGGTATATTGCATTCCAGCAGCTAGCAAACTAGAACAAATGGTTTCTAATATCATTGGAAAGAGCTAAGAGAAAAAAAAAATCTCTATACTTTTTCTTTTTTTGCATGGGCAGACACTGGAAATTGAACCCGGGTCTCCGGCTCGGCAGGCGAGAATTCTGCCTGCTGAGCCACCATCACATGGTCCCACACATATTTAAGATCAAGGGAAACAATTAAATTAAAAACTTAATGAGGTAAAAAAAAAAGTATCCTTTGAATATTAATGTTGTAACTGTGATAAGATAGATATCAAAAATAATATTTATTAAATTTTTTCTTCAATATACTTTTCATTCAAGGTATGATAATTGGCTGAAAGATAAATTTAGAGGCCTCTACCATCAGGGATTTTAAGAAAGTATGTATGACAGGGAAAATATATATATTTAAAGACAATATAGGATGTGTAAGTACTCTGAAAAGGTGAAGAAGAAAACACATCTAGGTATAGAATTTTCAATTGATTTGCAAATTATAATGAGCCACATAAAAGTCTAAAATAAAAATTGTTTCTATGCAAAGGAAGTAGCATCTTTATACCGATGTGAATGTAAAGTACGTTATAATTTACTTTTTCAATGAATCAAAAAGTAGAAATAGTTTTCATGAATAAAGCTCTACAGATTCATTTATTTACCATTTCTAAATATTTGAGTTGTACAAGGTCCTCAGAAAGAGGAAATAATACATGTAAGCACTTTAAAACATGTTATTTAAAAGGCTCACACATTTCTTAAATAATGGTGTGCTCTCTTGCATATTGAAAATAACACTTGAAAAACTCTCAAAATTTGCATATGAAGCAAGTTGATTTAAGTTCCTAGAAATGGCCTAGATATTTACTGACTCATTGGTATTTTCCCTACATGAGTTTTCTTTGTAATCAATCAGTATTCCAAATTTCTCATATCATTCAAATTGCAGTCCAAGAATAACACACTTCAGAATTACCTCAGGTATATGTTATATTCCAATTACTACCTTTTCTCTCTCTGTAGACCTATCAACTCAAAATGCTTGAAGGGTGTTTCAAGGTATTATTATTTTAAACAAATGTGACTTGTGTTTCAGTGTTTTGTTCAGCAAAATTTGTTTGTTTGGAGGAACAGAAACAATGTGCTTAACAGAAAATAGTATCATTTTCAATATAGTATTCAACTCATACTATATGAGTATATATAGTATAAGAAGAATCTATTTGAAAGAAAAATTAGTATTATAAAGAGTATCATAAGGATTAAGAAAAGCATAATCAATCTAATTTCCATAATGGTCAGAGCACATGTTATAAACATCTTGGAGAATAGTAGAAACCGAGAAATGGAGTAAAGCATCTACTTACATGGCAGCCTCATACTAAGAATATAGAAGGTGAACTGGCTCACCAGTAGAACATAAGAAGTTAAAGACAGAGGAGACTCTTACAATTTCCAAATTTTTGGCCCTTAATTATCAGTCAAAGAGACCTATGACTCTCTCTTATTCAATATTATTCAGGAGGAGTTTGGTCCATTATTAAAAGATTTAGTGATGATTTTATCATGAGCTAAATATATGTCACACTATTCCATCTCACTATAGGTTTTGCTTTAGTAAGTAATTGTATACTGTTTTAAAATAAGCTTCTTTTGACATTTATTTACTGATGCTTTGTGATTATTTTTCTAGCTTTCTATAGCCATCTACCAACCTTTTAAAATTTTTCTTTTTCATGTAATCTTAATTCTCTTAAATAAATCATTAGTGCGTGGGAAAAAATTGCCTGATACTTTTACTATTTTTACTTAGCACAGCATTTTTCTTATGAATCTGTCTTCAATACCACAAATAGGTATACACAGTTCTAGTTGTGGATGAACATTCTTCTGGATGTGTCTGCTATACTTTACTAATGCATTTGGCAAAAAATAAACACAACCTCAGCAGGTCTCCCTGTCTCTTGACCTTTTTTTTTTTCATAACTCATTTATCCACGTTGCCCAAAGTGTGTGAAGATTTAGCTACAGGATATGAGAATCCTACTAAATTGTTTGCACCTCAGTAGTAAAAAAAACCAAAGACAGCATGGTATTTAGTTTAGAAGATTAAAACATCAGTTTGTTTCATTTTTTTTTGCAGGTTAATTATAACAACATCTCAGACTGTGAGTGTCCAAGGAATCCACTATATCATTGGAGAGAAATACACCTATCTTTTTGTGGAAAGTATGACTGCTGTAACTGATATAAACACTAATTGCAAAACACTTTAGATACAAGAAACCATTGATACTAGAGTGGAGATATACACAGTTACGCAGTTTTTGGTTTGTTAAGGGGCAAAGTTTTATATAGAACTATGGGCAACAAACATACATGTGGAATCACGGGTTCAGAAGAAGGCAAACAATTAAAATTAAGCAAAAAAGGAAAGAAAAGCCTAATTAAAACCACTTTGCTAAAAGTTGGAAAGAATCAATAATTTGGCACAAGAAAGGAAGTAGTCTGGGATTAAACTAAAAAGGATTAGAGACCTCTAGAATAAAACAACTGTTTTGAATAGATTCTTGACTTTAGTTACAGTACTACAAAAACTCCAAAATAATGATAATCTGTACACTATCATTTCCTTCCATGTCATTACTGCTATCCCTGGTTGGGATTTCTTTCCTTCTCTCCTTTATTGGTATAAATCATTTTCAAAATTTAATCTATCTCATCCAATCAGATGTTTATCTACATGTGAAAAAAAATAGATTGATGTGAGCTAGCAAGATTTATAAAGTAAAAGTCAAAATGAATTTAAAGAAGACTATGAAAACAATTAAAATCATTTCAAAATTCCTAAATTCATTTATTATTGTGTGACTCTGTACAAAAGTCTTAGCATTAATTTTGCTTATCCTATTAAAAATGTTACTTGTCTTAATATATTAAATTATATTATAATTCATTAACTACCTCTTCAATTGTTCATTGAAGCTGAAGTTATTTCCATCATTTTTCATTTTAAAAAGCTTAATCATGAATATATTCATCACCAAGTACAATAATTAAAATAGTTATTCAAATTAAAAAAATAAGTATCAAAAAAATCAAATAGGCATATCTAAAAGAAAATGAGAAAATTATGCCTTATTGGCTAAACAAAGTATAAATAAAATATTATCAAAATCAAACTGAATGTCACGAACAACGGAACAGGAATTGTGGTATTCACAGCTACATTCCCAACACTTGGAATATTTCCTGATTGATAGTAGAGAATTGGTAATAATATAGACACTCAAGAAATGTTTCCTTCTTTCTGAAATATCATAAAAATGAACCATAAAAACAACTGCAAATCAATGTGAAACTATCAGTTGCACACCCAGTGGCCAGCACTGGAAAATAATTTTATATTTCTGCTAAGGTTATCTAAATGCTAACATTCAGTCACAAATTTTTCAGCCTCCACATGTGACATAACAGGTCCTTGTACAAAGTAGCTATTCTCAAATTGTTCTAGTTTGCTAGCTACCGGAATGCAATATACCAGAAATGGAACGTCTTTTAACAAGGGGAATTTAATAAGTTGCTAGTTTAGAGTTCTAAGGCCAAGAAAATGTCCCAATTAAAATGAGTCTATAGAAATGTCCAATCTAAGGCATCCAGTGAAAATTACCTTGATTCAGCAGTCCAATGAAGTTCAGGGTTTCTCTTTCATCTGGAAAGGCACATGGAGAACATAGTAAGTGTGTTAGATTCAGTTGTCAACTTGGCCAGGTGAGCATACCCAGTTCTGTTGCTATGGACATAAGCCAATGGTATGTGAACCTCATCTGTTGCTAATTACATCTGCAGTCGGCTAGGAGGCGTGTCTGCTGCAATGAGTGACGTTTGACTTAATTGGCTGGTGCTTAAATGAGAGAACGCAATGTAGCACAGCCAAGCAGCTCAGCATTCCTCATCTCAGCACTTGCAGCTCAGCCCAGGCCTCTGGAGATGCAGAAAGAAGTCACCCCAGGGAAAGTTGTTGGAACCCAGGGGCCTGGAGAGAAGGCCAGCAGAGACCATCCTGTGCCTTCCAGGTAAGAAAGAAGCTTAGTGGAAAGTTAGCTGCCTTTCCTCTGAAGAACTAACAAAATAAATCCCCTTTTATTAAAAGCCAATCTGTCTCTGATGTGTTGCATTCTGGCAGCTAGCAAACTACAACAGATCTGGTACTGAGGAGTGGGGTGCTGCTGCGGTTTGCAAATGGCAGATATGTTTGAACGGTGTTTTGGATGGCTAAGGGGAAGATTTTGGAGGAATTGTGAAGAGAATGTTGGAGAAGACCTGGAGTGTGTGAAGCGACTGTTGGTGTAAATGGAACCACTGCCAATCTTGACAAAGGAGGACACAAAAAGTAGAGATTGGAGTTTGCAGAGTGAGAATCATGGACACTCAGGTCTGAAGCCAAGAAACCTCGACCAGGAGAGTGAACCCACCTGTATACATGGAGAGGGTGAGTTTAACCTGAAGGGTGAGGATGAGCCTCTCATCTTGTTGCAGTGGAAGAGTTGTGCAGCCTCAGGCCTTGGAGAAGGTAGAGCACACTCCTTGGGGGACTGGGAGAGCCTGGCTGCCACCATGTGGAGGAGTTGAGCATCTGCCCCAGAAATGGCAGAGAGTCCAGGGGTGGCCCTCATGCCTGGAGAGAGTGGAGCCTAGAGGTGGTCTCCTCGATGTACCTGAGGTTGATTTGGAAAGATGCGGGCCACTGCATAGGCCCTTGGAAGGGGTGGGACTGCCACTTTCTAAAGCCAAAGGATAAATGACTTTCAGACTTTGAGATCCCACAGCACTTGCCCTGAAGGTTTTACATCTGTGTTTCTTCCAATTTCTCCCTATGGAAATGACAATCTATATCCTGTGAATATACTCCTTCACATCTTGGCACCAGACAACTTGTTTTGAGATTCACCAGTCCACAGCAAGAAGAGAATTCTTTGCATTTGTTTAAGGTGATGCTGGAAGTTGCCAAGTTGACAAGGGGTGGACATATGTTAGTTAGATTCAGTTGTCCACTTGGCCAAGTGAGCATACCTAGCTCTATTGCTGCAGACACAAGCCAATGGTACGTGAACCTCATCTGTTGCTAATTACATCTGCAGTCAGCGAGGAGGCGTGTCTGCTGCAGTGAGTGATGTTTGACTTAATTGACTGGTGCTTAAATGAGAGAACACAATGTAGCACAGCCAAGCAGCTCAGCATTCCTCATCTCAGCACTTGCAGCTCAGCCCAGGCCTTTGGAGATGCAGAAAGAAGTCACCCTGGGGAAAGTAGTTGGAACCCAGGGGTCTGGAGAGAAGGCCAGCAGAGACCATCCTGTGCCTT
Organism: Tamandua tetradactyla; assembly: GCF_023851605.1. Classification (NCBI taxonomy): domain Eukaryota; kingdom Metazoa; phylum Chordata; class Mammalia; order Pilosa; family Myrmecophagidae; genus Tamandua; species Tamandua tetradactyla. The sequence continues at coordinate 71,976,597 of NC_135335.1, read as the reverse complement.
CCACGTAAGAAAGAACCTCAGTGGAAAGTTAGCTGCCTTTCCTCTGAAGAACCAACAAAATAAATCCCCTTTTATTAAAAGCCGATCCGTCTTTGGTATGTTGCATTCCGGCAGCTAGCAAACTAGAACAGTAAAGGTTCCTCTCTCAGGTAGAAGGGCACATGGCAAACACCACGTCATCTGCTGGCTTCCTCTCCTGGTTTCTGGTTTCATGAAGCTTCCTGGGAGGTGTTTTCCTTTTTTACCTCCAAAGGTCACTAGCTTGTGGGGTCTCTGCTTTGTGGTGCTGCTCTGTTTCTGAATCTCCTTCTGAATATTCTATTCTCCAAAATGTTTCCTCTTTTATAGGACTCCAATAAAGCAATCAAGACCCACTGAAATGGGTGGAGACATGTCGTCACCTAATTCAGTTTAACAACCACTCTTGACTAAATCACATCATCTAGGGAGATGATCTGATCACAGTTTCAAACATACGTTATTGAATAGAGGTTATTCTACCTTTATGAAATGGGGTTTTGATTAAAACATGGCTTTTCTAGGGGGCATACTTCCTTTCAAACCAGCACACAAACATATTCAAATTTATGCCCACCTTACTAAACACATTCACATTTATTTCTTTTAATAGAAATTAGGTTCACCATTAATTCCTTCTTTCAGACTTGTAATTTAGATGTTTTTCACATCTTTATACAAATCCACTTACTAAAGCTTTGCTAAATTAATATTTCTATTGAATATGTATTTGACCATGTTTATGTATTTAAATAAAACTTATCTAAATTTTAGCAGCACATTGTTTTGATCTGTGTGACCAAAAGCCAATAATTCATTCCACAAACATTTAATTATCTTCTAGAATATTTCTGATAGTGTATTGGATTCCACATGGGGTAAAAAGGAGCAGCCTTATGAAGCAATGAAGAGTTGACGCATTCCTAAGAAATGAATATAAAAATTAAATTCTAAATTAAGGTAATGACATTTGGAATAGAATGAGATAGGAAAAACTGCATATAGATGTTTCTCAAATAAAAATAACATAATTTGATGATTAGATGCATACTGAGGTAGAAGAAAGAACAGTAAAGGATAATACAGAGGTAAATAATCTGGGTTTTTGGATAGTTGTTGTGCCATTTGTGAACTATTATGTACCCCAGAAAAGTCATGTTTTTATCCTGATCCAATCTTGTGGAGCCAGACCTATTATTTAAGGTGGAAACCATTGATTAGACTGTTTCCATAGAGACTGATCCACTCAATTGTGGGTGTGATCTTTGTTCAGATTAGTTCCATGGGGATGTAACACACCCAATTGTGGGTATAAACTTTTGGTTAGATGGATATGTGACTCTGCCTATTCAAGGTGGATCTTGATTAGTTTACTGGAATCCTCTCAAAGAGGAAACATTTTGGAGACAGCAGAACTGGCCCAGAGGCAGAAATTTGGATAACAGAGACATGGATGTTTGGAGGTGCTTGGACCTCAGCAGATGTCACCATGAGATGTTAAGCAAACCAGAAACTGGAGAGAGCCAAGGGAAGCCAAGAGATGAAAGTCATCACTGGAGAAGCAAAATGAGGAACCCCCAGGAACAGAGGCTGAAATCAAAGGAACCCAGCAACAAGTGACCAGCAGATGCCAGCCACGTGCCTTTCCTGTTGACAGACATATTCCAGACACATTGGCCTTCCTTGAATTAAGGTCCCTTTACCTGGATGCCTTAGTTTGGACATTTGTATAGGCTCAGAACTTTAAACTGGTAACTTAATAAATTCCCTTTATAAAAGCCAACTCATTTCTGTTATATGACATTCTGGCAGCTTTAACAATCCAAAATAGCAAATAATAGGCTACTTCTAGGCAATTCAATACTCTTCTCTAGAGGAAAGAAAAGGCCCAATTTCTAATACAATAAATGATATAATTTCTGCAGAACCCTATCATTCTAATAGTTGCAATTACATAGTCAAGCATTGCTCTACCTTTGACAAAAATGAAAGCATAAATAATGCATGTAAATAAAATGCAACATAAGACGGATTTCAAATGAATAAAACACAATTCACTACTCAAACTGATACTTGTAAAGTCTTCAAATAAAATTCAGATTTAAAGGTAGTAATAAATACATAATTCTGCATTCTATTAACAGTTTATGCAAATAAAGCATAAGAATGATTTACTGGAAAGGAAGAAAATTAAAAATTTGTGCCACCATAAATTTTAGAACTTAAATATATCAAAACAGACACTTAAGAGAAAGTGTACAAGTAAGATCAGAGGTGAATGAATGTTTAATCTGTAATGAAAAAATTATTCATATAAAAGTATGGGTAAAGATATGTAATAATTTAATTATAAAGTAAATTAAGTTGTAAACAATTTAAGTAAACACTTCATAAAAGAAAATACTAAAATTTCTAGATATATAAAATGATGCTCAATTTTATTAGTCACAAGAGAAATACTAATAAGTTAATCAAGATTGTAATGTCCATAGACATTTAGCCAGTTTTTGCTTCTTAGGCAAGAGATAGAGTCAAGGATTGGGAAGGGATTTGTGCTGGTTTGAAATGATGTGTGTACCCTAGAAGAGCCATATTTTAATCCAACTCTCATTTTGTAAAGGCAGCCATTTCTTCTAATTCTTATTCAGTATTGAATGTTTGAAACTGTAATTAGATCATCTCCCTGGAGATGTGATTTAATCAAGAGTGGTTGTTAAGCTGGATTAGCACCCATTTGGGTGGGTCTTGATTAGTTTCTGGAGTCCTATAAAAGAGGAAACATTTGCAGAAAGAAAGCAATTCAGAGACAGCAGACCAGAATGACACAGCCACAAGAAGCAGAGTCCACCAGCCAGTGATCTTTGGTGATGAAGAAAAAAAAAATGCCTCCCAGGGAGCTTCATGAAACTGGAAGCCAGGAGAAGAAGCTAGCAGATGATGCCATGTTTCCCGTGTGCCCTTCCAGATGAAAGAGGAACCCTGACTGTATTCACCATGTGCCTTTCCAGATGAGAGAGAAACTGTGTTTACCGTGTGCCCTTCCACTTGAGAGAAAGACCCTGAGCTTCATCGCCCTTCTTGAATCCAAGCATATTTCCCTGGATGCCTTAGATTGGACATTTCTATAGACTTGTTTTAACTGGAATTTTCTTGGCCTTAGAACTATAAACTAGCATCTGATGAAATTCCCCTTTTTATAAGCCATTCTATTTCTGGTGTATTGCCTTCCGGCAGCTAACAAACTAGAACAGGGCTTGTGAATGACTCCTCAATAGTATTCACCTTTATTTGTTTCTAGCAAGTAGTACATTTACTGATTGCATGTGTAGAATGGTATGATCTCTAAATGTTGGGTTAATTTCTTTTTTTCCGTTAATTAAAAAAAAAAAAAAAAGAGAAGGGATAATTGGAGATGAAGGGATACAGACTGTACAACGGACTGGATATAAAAACTCAGAAATGGACAGCACAATACTACCCAATTGTAATGCAATTATGTTAAAACACTGAATGAAGCTGCATGTGAGGTATAGGTTTTTTGGTTTGTTTTTTTTGTTTTTTTTCTTTCTATTATTGTTTTAAGAATTACTGATTGTACATGTAGATTGGAATGATTTCTAATTGTTTTGTTAATTTTTTTTAATTAATAAAAATAAAAAAAATAAATAAAAAAAAAGTAGTACATTTACTTTATCTCTCTTCTTTTTTCTTTTTTCTTTCCTTCTCTCTCTTTCTCCCTTTTCTCTGTTTTCTTTCCAACTCTTTTCCTTTTAACTCTTTCCTTTTCTTCCTTCATTCCTTCATTCCTTCATTCGTTCCTTCCTTCCTTCCTTCCTTCCTTCCTTCCTTCCTTCCTTCCTTCTTTCCTTCCTTCCTTTCTTTCTTTCCTTCTTTCTTCTTCTTTAAGCGAAGGTAAACTCTTCAAATATCATGCATAAAAAGTGTCACTGAAATGTTAAAAAAAAGAGAAAGATAGTGAGCCTATGTGTCACTAGATAATACAATGTTCCACCAAGGAAACATAGCTTCAGTGCACAACAGAAATTTTCAGCAAATGATCTCTTTGTTACTTGATCAGAATAAAGAGTCCAAAAAGAGAAAATGATCTCTTTGTCACTTACAGAATACAAAGAGTTAAAAAAGTGGGGAAAGAAGTACCATTAAAGCCAGTCTCTTGGGATGGCTAAAAACTGCTTTAGTTTGGGTCAATATATGGCAGCTCTGCTTACCTCACTTTGTGCTGAAGAAGAGAAACCAAATCTATAGACTTTCAGATTGTTTTTTACCCACCACAAGATGAAGAGGCCCACCACTAAAAATTCCTATTCTCAAAAGCATCTAGGCTTGCTAATTCCTGGTTTTCAGGTTTAATATATGACTGGATCTTTTCCTTAAAATGAAAAACTCCCCTAGTTTTGGGAATGAAACAAAAAATAAAAGGAGGTGGGGGTACCAGAATGCTCCCAGAGGATGGCCACCTAGGGTGCATTTGTGACTTCTCCAGAGAATGTCAAGCAGGGGTTCATTGAAGTCTGGACAATAGCCACTTGCTAAATATCTATGATTTCTCTAACAACTCATTCCTACTGAGACACTTGGGCATATCTGAAAAGTATAACACCAATAAACTCAAGCCAAAACTACTCAATGTGCCTGAGTTTGGAACATTCCCAATCAAGTTTGTTAAAAAGCTACATTTAAGATTCCTAATTTCATTTTACACTTTGAATTAGTTTTCTATTTTTAAGTGACAAATTGCCACAAGCTTAGTGGCTTAAAATAAAACCCACTTATTATGTCACAGTCCAGGGTATCAGGTGCCTGGACAAGCCATGACTGGCCTCTCTGCTCAGAGTCCCACAAGACTGAAATTAAGGTGTAGGTGAAACTGAATTCCATTAGAAGCTTGGCTCATTTAAATTGTTGGCAGATTTTGACAACTGAGGTATCCATTTTCTTGCTACCTTTTTGCCTCCATCCAGCCTCATTACCAGAGGTCATCCTCGGGGTCATGCATTTTGTCCCCATCTATGAGACCCCTGACTTCTGAGGATTAGAATCCCTTCATTCAGGAAGACTCCAGTGCCTTTTACAGGCTCACTCAATTAGGTCAGTCCCACACAGAAGACTTTCCTTTAGTTTATATTTGAAGTCACCGAATCAGTAGTCTAATCATGGAAAGATATTCAATCATATTCCCAGGTCTCACTCATATGATACGTAGACCATGGATGAGAAATATCATGGATAATCTTAGAACTCTGCCCCAAAACAATTTGAATTTGTTTCAGGCTTCTGTAAAAATCTTCTATATCAGTTTATAATATTGTTCTTAATTGATCTAATTTTTTCTTACAGATCTAAAAATAAAATAAAATAAAAATAAAATTTATTATGCATTTTGGGAATTTGTGTGCTGTCTTTTTCAATAGTCTATTATAGAATGAAGCTAGCTCCTTTTTTGTATAGTAATAATGTAAAGAAATGTCTCAATAATTGCCTTTTGTTTTATTTTTATAAAGAAGTTTTGAATAAGAAATTTATAAAATATCAATATATGATGCCACTTACTGTAAAAAACTAGAATGAATTTATATCATAAAGATTTCTATAGAAGCTTACAAATAATTGTCCATCATCATAAATGGGGTAGAAATTTTACTTTTCTATAGCTTTCCTTCCTAAATTCTAAAGATTTCCTTTCTGAAATTCAGAAAGAATGTTAAATGCTTTGTCTATTAAAGACATTCATCTTGGTTTTGAATTATATAATAAAATCAACTAAGTGAGAATGCAAAACCCTAGACTGAAATTTCCAGAGAAAATTAAAAGGAATGTTAGAGAAAATGCACACAGTTGGGATGAGGTTGAAAAAGAGAGGGACAAACTAAAATAAAGCACCAAACAGGAGAAATAAATTCTAAGGCAAAATATTTGATTTCTGAGAATTAGGTTCATTTCACCTGCCCCAACCACTCCAAGATTTTTATTGTGTAACCCATTAGTACCAAGATTCAAATATGTTTTAAAAATTTAGTGTTTTATGTTTCTATCACCTTTACTTATGATCTATGAAAAAATGAGATTTTCATTTTTCTCCTAATAATTTCTTACACTAAAGAGTCTTAACTCTTTTGCAAGATTAAATGAGTATACATTTTATCAGTTCTGCTCAAAATTATATGTGTCAGAAGCAATATTGAAATTATCATTAGACTAAATTCACACAACAGACTAGATATAGGTGAATTAATATGAATATTGTTATATATAATAATCCTTATCCACTCCCTCCAAGTTGGTGATAAAGATTTCACCAATCCTTTTCAAAATTGTCTAAAACTTTTCTTCTTCTACTTTGTGTTCTCTATTTTATATTTTCTCTCCTCATCAGGCTGGATAAGGAAGCCCAGTGGCCCAGCATGAAGTGAAAGTTAAGCAGCATTTTTGATAGTCATGTGGTTCTGGGGAAGGAAAACTATGGTCCAACTCTCTCAAGAAGAAGGAGTCCTGGGGACAAACTACATGGACTCTTAAATAAATGATGCCAAGTTGATTATAAACCTCAATGGAAGAAAAGAAAAAGAAAGAAAGGAAGAAAGGAAGGAAGGAAGGAAGGAAGGAAGGAAGGAAGGAAGGAAGGAAGGAAGGAAGGAAGGAAAATAAAGACTTCAACTATACTTCAAACAACAAGAGTAGCAAAAACAAATTCTCTTTGCAGATTTTAGACTTGAGCATGAAGGCAAAAGCAACAATGCATTTAGAGTATATTAGAGGCTATCTTTGTGAACATTTTGGAGGCAAAGATTTCATTAATAAGAGCCTCAAAAACACATATAGAAAAGGATTATTGAACTAGGCTTAAAAATAAGAATTCTTCAAGAAAGCACATATAGTAGGATGAAAAGACAAATCACACTTTGGAGGCAATGATCTTGCAATTTTAATACCAAACATATCCAGAATGTGTAAAAACCTACTAAAAATCTAGAAGAATAAGACAGATAATACCATTGGAAATTGGCCAAAGGATTGAAGAGACCAATGGACATAGGAAAGGTCATCAAAATCATTAGATACTAAGGTAAGACAAATTAAAATTCAAATGAAATACAACTGAATGACTACTTTAATGGCAGAAATTTAATAGTATTAGCAAGGTGTGGAGAGACTGGAACTCCCATTCACTCTTTTTCATTTTGGCATAGGCAGGCACAGGAAATCAAACCCTGGTACCCAGTTTGGCAGGTGAGAATTCTTGCTACTGAGCCACCATGGCACCACCCTCTCATTCACTCTTGGTGGAAGTAAATCTTGTTACCACCATTTTGTAATATGGTGGTGGCAGCATTTGGAATTTTAAAATTGAAAAAAAGAGTAGTATTTAAATAATATAATATATACTTTAAGAAAAGGAAAAAATAGCATTCCCAATGTTTTCATGCAATCTTGCCACCACTAACTACTTCTGACACCACTGAGGAACTTATTCTCCTCTTCCTAATACTCTTCCCCTAGAGTTTTTCTATTTTTTTATTTTTGGAAGTAGACAGAAAATTTACTGAATACACATATGAGAATATATGCAGGCACTTTTACAAAGACAGAGGTGAAAAAGGCAAGAGGCAATGGACAATCTGTGGCCATTTGCTTTTATAGATTAGCTTTACTTACTCCACTCCCCCACTTCCTTGTTCCAGGCTTTCTCTTCTCTTTTCTCAGGGTAGTGCCAAGTGGCAGGTAGTGTATTTGGGTGGGTCAGTTGGTTCCATCTTTCTCCACTGATGATTCATTCAGGTGGGGGTTGTTTGGCTCAGTTGGGTTAGCAGCCACTGGATATTTCCTATAAGTGGATAGCCTCCAGGCTGGGTATCAGTGATGACATAGGCCTTCCTGTCCTTGATTAACTGTCCTTACATCTCCCCTTTCAGGTCCCTATTCTAGCCTGCCTCAATTTTTACCCTAAAAGAGTTCTTGTACCTTAATTTTAAGGGTTGATGCTGTGTGATGAGCATCTCTCTTCTGTAGTTGCTTCTTGCTTGTCAGGGAGTAGGACTGTTATCCCTTGTTTGCCTAAAGGTCACTATTAGATCTGATGCTTCTTGGTATCCTAAAGGAACTCCTTATGCAAATAAATTCATCCTTATGGGAAAAAAGGCATCTTGGGGCAAACCCACTAATTAGCCCCTATCTGCATTCAGATTGTCAGTTCTAGAAATTAAAATACTCTGTTTTTGTATTCCTCTTCACCCTAACTCTCAATGCCTATTTGATTTTAAATGTCAGGAATATAAAGATAAGATTCTCATTGTGTTCTCCTAGTACTTCCCCCAAGGGTTTCAAAATAATCCCCAAATCTTTAAGAATACCTCTTGACCTTCAACTGTCTCAGAGCTCAATTTTGCAAAGTGTTAATTTTGTAAACTAACATACTTCTAATGTGAAATCAATCTTATTTGCTGTAGTCATAACTGAGTAAAATCTCTGAATAATATGGAAAGCTGCAGAAGGTTTGGGAAAGTAAATTTTGTAGTTAATTGCTGACTATAAGCTCTATCTGGATCTGAAAAGTTGTAGAGAGTTTTACAAAGTAAGCTCTTAAATCACTGCCAACTCTAAAAAAATAATGAAAGTAAATTCTGGCTATCATGTTCAATGATGACCAACACCTACTAAATCTGTTTATAACATTTAAAAAATAAAAAACATTTGCATAAAATTCTGCTTAAATACAAAATTGGAATTTAGTTTTCTCTGTTAAAATAATGTAAATTAGTAGTTGACTCAATGAAAAGTTATGAGATTTTTATTAACCATCTAAGAACTCTGTGATTTATATCACATCAGAATAATATTCTTGTTAATGCTTATGTTGACCTTATCATCCTAAAAGTCTTCTCACTCTTAAAGGAGAACATTTATTCATTTCCTTAGATTTTTGAGATTGAATATGACTATGTGAAATTGCTTCCCCAATTTTGTTGATCTGTGGGTTTATTTTTCTAATTCCAACTTTAGGTAACCAGGAAATATGGCCCCATGACTGGCCAAATTTATACTTCTTCATTTTTCTTAATCTCTGCATATATCGTACTTTTTAAAAATAATTGTGAAGCCTATTATGTTTTTAACTGTGCTATAAATATTTCTACATACAAATTTCTTGGCCATTCAAGGACAATCTGTCCTCCTTTGTCATGGTGAGAGGACCCTGGGGTCTTCCATTTAAATTTAGTCAAAATGACAATAGTACTTTTAAGAAATAACATCAACAGTGTGGCATTCAGAATTCATTTTGCTTTGATGATAATACTAAGATACAGTTCAAAATACAAATTTAATTGGTCTAACCAAGATCATTAAGACAAAAATATTTTCTCTGTGTTAGCAAATTATAAAGTGCATTCATCTAAATATTTCTAGAATATTTATACAGCTGTATACAATATGGGAAAAGCTGACTGTAATGATAATTAAAGAAATCAGTGCTACCTACCATTAGCATAAAATTCTCTACTACTACCATACTAATGACAATAAGTCACTAGCAGACTGCAGAGTGTGTAATGCTCATAGTTTCTGAGGGGAAAATAAAACTTACTTTTATTCTCTGCTTTGAGTATGTACATGGAACACAGACCCTGTTTCAATCACATTATTGTCAAAATAATTGGTGTATGTAATTGTCTATCTGAAAGACAGAACAAGAGAGAAATTGAAACAAAGAAACAAAGAGAATCCATTCTGTCATGGTAGCAAATGGAGGGATTTCATTACTTAGACTCAGGGAAGTAGTTCTAAACAAACCACAGCTCTCATGATGACTCGATTTTTCACAGTCATTTTTTCTACTCATCACAATATGCTGATCCCAATCTTACAGATCACTAGAATTTTATTTAGATGAAAAAGTCTAGAAAACTATCATCTTGTCAAGAAATCCCTGATGTAGTGCTGAATGCATAGGTATCCTTACCTTTAGATGTAAATATAATACACCTCTGTGGATCCCAACACCCGTTTTGTAAAAATGAGATTTTTTTCAAAACATAAACTGAAAGGTAGTAAAATGAGCAGGATGCCAAGAATTTCTAAAAAAAAAAAAAAATACATGCCCAGAAAATGTAGCTTAATTCATGCCCTAGCTTTTAAGCAGAACTGGATTTTGAGCAGAATGACATAACATTATGCTTGCTTTCAAATGTTAACAAACAACATCTATAAAATAAAAGCAACTATCAACTAGGTAAATAAATTACAGTTAAAGAAAACAAAACAAAACCTTTTAAAGATAAATTGATCAATATAAATAGGACAGAACCTGGAGCAACTAAAATGACCAAACCAAAGAAAAACAGATCAAACAAAATAAGAACAAATCAGTCTATTTTCAGTGAGTGTAATAGACAAACAAAGGTAAATAGAATCTCTTGGTCTCATACCATACTATTCTATCTCTACTCAACAGTACTTGGTGTGTATCCTGAATCAGTAACCAGTTTATGATGCTTCATCTTCCACTCTTTACCAAATGAGAAATTGACTGCAAATTCTAGGCCACCATAACTTTTCAGTATCCATTATCAGTGTCTCTTTTCTATTTTGGCAACAATGGAAATTTTATTTAGTTAATGTTATTTTCAACTTCCAAGAATTCTCTCAGTCTTTCATACTTTATTTTACAGTAGGCTTCTCCTTTTCTTATTGATAAAATATTATCTTGCTTTTCCCTGCAGCTACTAATTAGAATTATTTGAAATTGTTTTCTTTTTCTTGGATTATCTTTGTATCACACAACTTGTTCTCCTATATGGATTATTGAAATAATTTCCTAACATTCTCTTTACTTTCACTTCCACCCTGTATTACTTTCTCAGACTGCTCAAGTAAATACCATGCAATAGTTCAGCTAAGGGAACACCCATGTCCAGGCATCTTCTTTCTCCCTGAACACTGTGGCATTCTGGGGCTAGCTTCCCACCACTCTGTGTCCTTCACTCATCACATTTCAGGGCACACAGTGGCAACTCCTGGTCTCTCCCTTCTCTTCCAGGTTCCATTGATTTACAACTTCTGACTACTTCCTCTGGCTTTCTCTCTCCCTAACTTTCATTCCACTTATAGAGGACTTCTATAAGGATTAAGTTATATCCTGATGGAGGTGGGCTATACCTTCTTTGATGGATAACTTCATCAAAAGATCTTACTTAGAATGGGTTCATACCCACAAGAATGAATTAAGTTTAAGAATTTGTCTTTCTGGAGTATATACAGCTTTAAACCACCATGCACCCTTATAGTTTAATGCTCATAAGTCAACTAAAGGGAAGGCTGAAAGAATAAAATGCAGATGGTAACACTTTCTAGCCCAAGCTAGAGTTCCCTTTAATATGGATAAGCAGGTGATACCATATGCTTTACTTTGGACTACAAATCACTTCATGATATTATTCCTTACCTCACCTCTGACACTATTTCTCCCACTTTCTGTTACTCAGTTTCAAACTCTATGGCTCCCTTCCCGTTCCCCAGTTCATTCTTCCTCTGGTCTTTGCACTCACTGGCTCCTTGATAACAAATATTCTTTTCCTCATTTCTTCATCTGTATCACTGCATTCAATTTTCTACTTAAATGTGCCTTCATCATTGAGGGTTTCATTGATGAGCCTATCTAATATATCTGCAACCACATTCCATCCCTTCCATACCATGCTTTACTTTTGCTTCACTGTAATCAACATTATAACTTTATTTGTTTGCAAGTATTTTCTTGTTATTTTAGAATGTAAATTTCAGAAGTGCAGACATTTTTTCTTTTTTATTCACCATTCTAAAACCATTGTGTGCCACTCAATAAGGCTGGATGAGTGAATGAATCAAATAAAGAAGAGCTAAGCATTTTCTGCATAATTCTGAAATTTATCAGATTTCTTCAATGTGTGGAATTTTTTCCTTTGTGTATCTCTTTCTCATTTCTTTTGATAGTTACTAATTGAGCACTTGAAAACTCAAGACATGTCTCACTTTTTTGGAAATATCCTGTTGTAATCTTGTTAAATTTCCCCTTTACATTTTTTTCAGCCCTCCCATTTTGCAATTTCTTTTAGAGGAATGCTATACCTTCTAAGTTAATGACTTTTGCCTTTAAATGATTTCTTCACATTACACATCTCTATTTCTTTTTTGTTTTATGTTTGAGAGATTACCTTAATTACTTTTTATTTTAACTTAATATTAGGTTAAATTAGTTACAACAGAGTTGTAACTGTTATTTCTAAATTATGAGATGCTGAAGTTTTTGTGTATAACCTGATCATTTACTGTGCCTTCAGGTATTTATGTGACAGCTGAGACTCAGAGCAAGAGAACTGCAGCTATAAAATTCAGCATTTCCCCATGTAGCAATTGTTAAGAACACTTGAAAAGCTATCAGTGTGTGATCATCAGTGTGTGATGGTGTGATTGTGAAAGCATTATGACTGACACTCCCTTTATGCAATATATGCACAGATGAGTAAGAGAAAAAAAAAATAAGCGTTATGGGAGAGGGTAGGTATAGGATGCTATAGGTTTTCTTTTCATTTTTAATTTTACTTTTTTTCTTACTTTTTTTGGAGTAATGAAAATGTTAAAAATTGATTGTGATGAATGCACAGCTATATAATGATACTGTGAATGACTGATTGTACAATTTGGGAAATTATATGATATGCAAATATATAATACATCTCAAAAACATGCATTAAAAAGAAAATAGAGATTTTGGTAAAAGAACACATTTTTTCACATTGCCGTCACATTAGTCTTCTGGCTTTTTCTTTCATAGCTAAGAAACATAAAAGTAAGAACTGTGGAGTTTTTGTTTTTTTTGCTTGTTTTGTTTGGGGAACCAAAACCCATTCACTGTTCCTCTAAGAAGCCATCAGTAAAAGGATAGAAATTGGCAGAGGCAGAAGCATTCATGTAAAATTATGCTTATTTATTTTTCTGTTTATTTCACTACCTGTGATGGTTAAGAGTTCATCCAGAGACTTTAAACTAAAATCTCAACCTTGTAGGATGTCTGCTGTTAAAGTGAGGGCTTTGACTGGCAAATAATGGTATCCTAAAATGTGAGATGGTAATATGTGACTGGATAATGAGGGCAATGGGGAGATGGGATCCCTGGGATCTGCTGAGACTTTGCTGGGTAGACCTGTAATGGACTTCCCTGAGGAAAGAGATTCCTGAACTCCAGTCTGCCTTGAGGAAACAGCTTTCTGGCTTCCAGTCTTCCCAGGGGAGTCTGCTATTCAAACTGCACCTAACAAGATTAATCCTTCAGTGCCTGCTAATTCTGTAACCACCTCCTATGGGGAAACAACTCTCCTCCCTCTGTCTGGAGAAGCTAATCCTGATTAACCAGATGAAACTGCAATGGAATGCCTTGAGGTAATGGACTTGAAGAACACTTCTATTTATTTTCATGACCCAACCCCATCACACCCCTTTTCATCAAGACCTAGAACTAGACTAAAATCCCAATAGTCCCCAAAAGGTGAGATAAAGTGTGACCCATAGAGAAACACACTAAAATCCAAAATAACTGCATGGGTTTTCCATTGTATAGAGACAGAATTCAGGGGAATATGTTTGGGACTGGATATTGAAGGTGTTTATAGACCCAGAGCCCCTTGAATGAAGAGAGAGATGGGTACCCTTGTAGAAGGACCCTTTAACGCTCCCTCAAATTTATACTGTTAACCTTCCCCAGAGACCTATGGTCTATTACCAGGTAATAGCAGCATACCTTCATGGCCCAGTTTCAGAATTATAACAACCCTCCAGTCCTATTTCACAATATTGTCATCAGGGACCTTGATTGTTTCCCCATCTACAAGACATTATACTGGTCTGTTATTTTGATGATATCATGCTAATTTGACCTAGTGAGCAAGAAGTAGCAACTACTTAAGACTTATTAGTAAGGCATCTGCATGTCAGGGGATGGGACATAAATCCAACAAAAATGAAGGAGACTTCTACTTCAGTGAAATTTCTAGTGGTGTGGAGCATGCAGAGATATTCCTTCTAAAGTAAAGGATAAGCTGTTGGATCTGGCCCCTCCTATGACCAAAAAAGAGGTACAATGCCTAGTGCCTTTTTGGATTTGGGAGATAACATATTCCTCATTTGGACATGTTATTCTGGCCCATTTACTGAGTGACCAGAAAAGCTGCTAAATTTGAGTGTAGACCAGAACAAGAAGAGGCTGCTATGCAAGCCACTCTATCACTTAGGCCTTATGGTCAAGAAGACTGAATGGTGCTGGAAGTGTCAGTAGCAAATAGGGATGCTGTCTTAGACTTTTGGCAGGCCTCTATAGCAGAATCACAATGCAAACCCTTAGGAATTTGGAGCAAAGCCTTATCATCCACTGCAGATAACTATCCTTCTGATAAACAGCTTTTCACCTGCTACTGGGCCTTAGTAGAGACTGAACACTCAATTATGGACCACCAAATTTTCATGACACCTGAGTTGTCTATCATGAGTTACATGTTGTCTGACCTACCAAGCCATAAAGTTGGGCATACACAGCAGCACTCTATCATAAAATGAAATGGTATATTAGAGATAGGGTTATAGCATGTCCTGAAGTCACAAGTAACTTATGTGAGGAAGTGGCCCAAATGCCCTTGGCCCCTACTGCTGCCACATTACCTTTTTTTTCCCAGACCAGAGCTATGGCCTGTTGGGAAGTTCATTACACTCAGTTGACTGAGTAAGAGAAAACTTGAGCTTGATATACAGATGGTTCTGCATGATATGCAGGGACCACTCAGAAGTGGACAGCTGCAGATTACAACCCCATTATAGGATGTCCTTAAAGGACAGTGGTGAGGAGAAATCTTCCCAGTAGGCAGAACTTTGAGCAGTGCACCTGGCTGTCCATTTTGCTTGGAAGGAGAACTGGCTACAGGTATGTTTGTATACTGACACATATGCCATTGCTAATGGTTTGGCTGGATGGTCAGACATTTAGAAGGAGCATGGTTGGAAAATCAGTGACAAAGGGATCTGGAGAAAAGGTTTATAGATAGACATTTCTGAGTGGACAAAGAACATGAAAATATTTGTGTCCCATGGGAATGTTCACCAGATGGTGACTTCAGCAGAGGATGGTTTTAATAACCAAGTGAATAAGATGACCCATTCTATGGATACAATTCATCCTCTTTCCTACCAGTTACTCCTACCATTGCCCAATGTGCTAATTAATAAAGTTTGCATGATGGTAGGGTTGGAGGTTATGCCTGGGCTCAGCAATGCAAACTTCTGCTCATCAAGATCAACCTGGGTATGGTCTATGCTGAGTCCCCAACCTGGCAGCAGCAGAGACCCACACTCAGTCCCAACATACAGAATGCCTTATCTACCATCATGCTATTCCACACAGAAGAAGGAACACACTTCTCAGCAAATTAAATATAGGAATGTGTACATGCTCATGGGATTCTCTGGTCTTACCATATTCCCCATCATCCAGAGGCAACTTCGCTGATCAACTGTGGAATGGCATTTGAAGATACAATTACAGGGCCAACTATGTGGCCATGTCTTGCAGAGCTGGGGAAATATTCTCCAGGAGGGTGTGCACGTTTTGAATCAGCATGCACTGTATGGGCCTTTTTCTCTCATAGCCAGGTTACAAGGGTCTAGAAATCTAGGGGTGGAAATGGGAGTGGCACCACTCACTATCACCTTTAGTCATCCACTAGGGGAATTTTTTCCTTGTCCTTGCAACCTTAGGCTCTGCTGATTTGCAGGTCTTAGTTCCAAAAGGAGAACTGGTCCTACCAGGAGACACAATGTGATTCCATTGAATTGGAAGTTTAAATTGCCACGTGGCTACTTTGGGCTTCTCATGCCACTGAATCAACATGCATGAAAAGTGATGACTGTTTTGTCTGGAGTGACTGATCCTGACTATTATGGTAAATAAGACTACAATTACACAATGGAGGTATAGAAGAGATTTCCTGGAATATAGGAGAACCCCAGGGTATTTCTTAGTACTACTATGCTCTGTAATTAAAGTCAATGGAAAATTTTAACAACCCAAACCAGGAAGGACTAATAATTGCCCAGAAACTTCAAAAATGAAGGTCTTAGCTGCCCCACCTGGCAAAGAACCATGGCCAGTTGAAGTGCTTGCTGAGAGTAAAGGTCACATGGAATGAGTAGTAGAAGAAGCCAGTGATAAATATGAACTATGACCACATGACCAGTTACAGAAAAAACGACTGTGATTGTATGAAAATTTTCTCCCTGTTTTGTCATGAGTATATTTGCATTTATACATAAGCATATATCTTGTTTTCCTCTTCTCATATAACATAAGTTGCATTGTGCATCTTAATGTATTTAAGTCATAGGATATGAAGTTTAACAGTGAATGCTGTCGAAGGACTTGCACCATATTATAGAGAGATGTAGTGCATTTCTAGTTGTAGGCAGGACAGTTAAATATTGTTAAGTGAAACATATGTCTGTTATTGTGATCTATTTGGAAATTAAGCATGTTTCAAGGTGATGTGTATAGCTGTCAAATTAACAAGGGGTGGACCGTGATTGTTAGGTTCTGGTGTCAACATGGTGACATGTTTTTGCCCAGTTGTCTGGTCAAGCAAGCTCTAGCCTAATCATTGCTGCAAGGATATTTCATGGCTGGTTGTTAAACTGAAAGTCGCATGTATTAAATAATCAGTCCATTGAATGTATCTGTCGCTGATTACATCTGTGATGCAGGTGTGTCTCCCACATTGAAATAATCCAGTCAATTGAAGGTTTTTAAGGAAGAAGAAAGACTCTTTTACTGCTTCTTTTGCCAGTGAGCCTCTTCTGTGAAGTTCAGCTATACCCTGAATCAGAGCCTCCAGTTTCATAGACTTTTTTTATGGATTTTGGACTACTCCATTCTCCTGATTTCATGAGACAAATTCCCAAATCTCATATTTACAGATCTCTCCATTTGGTTCTGTTTCTCTGGAGCATCCTGACAAACACACTCGCTTAGTACTGCTTGGGAGTAAAATCTGAACATTTTAAAAATGTCTAATAACAGTTATATGTGAGAATAAAACTATGGAACTTATTCTGCTTTGCAAGTTGGTGCAAATGGATAAAGATAGAGTCCTTTTCTGAAAAATGGAAATAAAATATGTTATCTATTTCAAAAGAGTGACATGAGGATTAAAGTAAGTAATGCTTGCAAAGTATTTTTACCTAGTTTCTCAGAAAATAAGTGAAGAAAATAAATGAGGTATTTACTACTACTTTTGGATATCACCAGATCTAACACTGCTTAGAAAACAGTAGTTATTACATAAATGCTTGGCAAATGAAAAAGAACATATTACTTTTACAACCTTGTACCTACTTAGTGGCTCAAAATCACTGATTGGTGAGATAAGAAATGTAAAATTAATGTCAATGCCAATATGGCAGTTGTACAAAGCAATTAAACCCTTAAGCAATCACAGGCTCCATTAGTCATTGAAAATCTAAGATGCATATTGACTTTCAATACTATATGGTGAGTTATAGTAATGTTTTTTTTTAATTTTCTCATCTTTCTGAGGTCTTATTCAAGCGTCAAAAAGAATCAAAACCAATAATATCATAAGAGTGAAAAAATATGAGAATGAATAAAAGATGGCATTCAGTTTCTGGAAGATATTGAAGTAGAGTTCACAAATTCAGAGCACTGAATAAATTAAAACAAGTGTTATACCAGAGGACAATGCTCATTTGCCAAATAGAAGCCTAAGGAAATTTTGAGCATACTGTGTAGAAGTAGTGACAGCAAGAATTAAAAGGGAAGCTAGAAATAGCGGAGTTGTTCAAAGGTCTATATATGAAAAAACATTGCCGCCTCAACTAACAAACACATATGTACAGATTGCATTTATAACTGGACAAGATATTACAGCATTTCACTCAAAATATTGTGATGTGTATCATGGAGACCATAGGAAAATCCTCCCTATAGGTTTCTCTCACGCAGCCACAAACTCCATATCACAATGTGCTAAATGAAAATATACTGTCCAACTGCAGACTCATAGTTTCTGCAAATAAAGTAGATCTACACATAAAATAATAGGGAAAACTCAATTAGCTATTTAAGGAAATTTAAGTAGCCCCTCATTTAAGCCCAAAAGATCACGAAATTTTTTGTGGAAGAAAACAGTTGAGGTAGTATGAAAAATTAATATATATTTAAAGAAATAGTTAAATACATAATTCAGAGAGTAAGATATAATGTCAATTAAAAACATTAAAGCGGCCTCCAAGTCAATAAAAGTCCAGCCACAAAACAGCAGGAGCTTATGAAAAATGTGCAATTACAATACTTGAAGACATAAAGTACCCTTGAAAATTTAGGGCAAAATACAGCAGTTAGAAGAAAAATATCAAGGCTGTTGCTCTGGACATAGAGTTGAAAGGCAAATAGAAATGATAAAGAAGAACCTGATATATAGGACTAATTGTAGAGGCTCAGCATCAGAAAAGGGAAAGATTTACACAATATATTTATTCTGAAATGAAAAATGTCACAGACATCAATGTAATTGATAAACCAAATGAGCAGATGAAAAAAGACAAGACAAGAAAAACTTCCACTAGATGCACCCTGGTAATATATGAAACTCCAAATTTAAAAAAGTGGCCTAGGAGCTTCAAGAGAGAAAACCAGTTTGTCTACAAAGGGAATAGAATCCTAATAGTGTTAGACTTCATATCAGAAACTCAGAAATTGAAAGGAGAGGGAAAATTATTTTAAATATTAAGGGAGTACTATTTTTAATGTAGAATGATATGGGATTTCAAATTATCAAAGATGAAAATAATATGAAGATATCAGTAGACTTTTAAAGATTATTTTGGGTTTAATCTAAAGAATAACACTGAAAAGCAAAGGGAATTATAGAGATAGGAGGTACTAAGACTGGCCCATGACTTCATTCATGATAGACCGTCTAGAAAATGATGCATACAAATTTCAAGAGATATCAGTAGACTCTATTGTGAGTTCTATCAAACAGAATGGCTGCAGTCTGTGAAAGAGTGCCATTATTTGATCAATAATTCACTCTTCCCTGCATTCATTTTCTTTACAATATAACATTGCAATGACCTTCTACCATGGGCAAGCTGTCCTGCCTTGTCCTTGACTCTGGAATCAGCCATGAAAATTGTTTTGGCCTAGAGAATGTCAGTAAATCTGGCATGAGCAGAAGCTTGGAAAAGAACTTGCACACTGGAGTTTTGCTTCTTTCCATGGAAGATGATATATAAGTGGTTCAGAAACTTATCAATCCACTTACCCTAGTAAATATCTAGCCAATCTTGGTATGTGAGAGAGCCTAGAAGAAAACACTATAGTCATGAAAAATAATTGCTCATGCAGAACAACACTGAAGTTTTGTAATTGTTTGTTAATACATCATTGTTATAGTGATTTATAAATGAAGTAGGGTTCTAGATTCCTAGCAATAGCTAGCAATAGTTAAATTAAAAAGGCATTTTGGAGATATTCAGAAGCTATTTATAGTAAAGAAAGGACATTCTTTTTCATTAACAAGAAAAAAGAAAAAATGAAAGAAAAGAAACTCCAGAACAAAGAAATATATAAAGATACCATACTTTAAATATGAATTGACATAATATGATGTAAATTTCACTAATAAATGAAATGTAAAAAGTCAATCAAATTTTACTTGACTTAGAACAGTTCCAAGTTCCAATGATACTGAGTTTTAACAACATTTTCATAGAGAAGTGGTTTCAACCTATTTTATTCTTTAACTCTACTTTAGATATTATTAATATAGACTTAATAACATATGCAATGCTATTTGATGTTCAATTCAAAAGAATAAAACTCCTTATAGAAAGGACCACGAATGCATATGAATATTATAAATAGTGATCCCTTTAAAATTTCCTTTTTCTGTAGTTTACATTTACTTTGAACTTTTTTTCTTACCCCTCCGAGATTTAAAATTATGTCATTATTTGGGCTCCTTCATCACTTCTTTTAAGCATTGTATCAACAGTGAAGCCTGGAGCCATTAGGTAAGAAAAATAAACAAAAGGAATCCAATTAAGAAAAGAAGAAGCAAAATTATCTCTATTTGTCCATGACAAAATTTTATACACGTAAAATTCTGAAGAACTCTACTACTTTCATGAACTATTTTGAGCTAATTAAAAAATTCAGTAATAGTATAAGAGAAAAGTTCCAGATGACAAAGTCAGTTTCATTTCTATATCCTACCAATGAACAATCATAAAAAGAAGGTAGCAAAACAACTCCATTTGGAAAAACATCAGAAAAATAAAATATTCATGAATAAATTTAGCCAAGGATGTGAAGCATTTGTACAGTAAAAACTAAAAAGCATTCTTCCAAGAGATTAAAGAAAACCTAAAAAATGGAAAGTGTCCTGTGGTAATGCATAGGAAGATTTAAAATTGTTAAAATTGTAATATTCTCCAAAATAACCAATAGATTCAGTGCATTCTCTGTCAAAATTCCAACAGTCTTCTGTTTTGGTTTGTTGTTGATGCTAGAATGCAATATATCAAAAATGTGTTCACTTTTATAATGGGAATTTATTAAGTTGTAAGCTTACAGTTCTAAGACTATAAAAATGTCCACACTAAGGCATCCAGAGGAAGATACCTTGACCCAAGAAAGGCCAATGGGCCTAGATCACTTCTGTCAGCTGGGAAGGCACATGGTTAGTATTTGCTGAAGTCTTTGGCTTTTGGGTTCAAACAGCTTCCCCAGGGATATTTTCATTTTGCATCTCCAAACGTCTGGGTCTTATGTTGGTGCTGAGTTTTCTGAAAATATTTTCACCTATTAGAAGACTCCAATAAAGTAATCAAGGTCCACCTTGAATGAGCAGGGTCGCAATTCCATGTAATCAAAAGGCCATACCCATCACTAGGTATGCCCCATCTCCATGGAAACAATCTGATCAAAGGTTTCCACCCTAAACAATAAGTCTGGCCCCACAAGATTGGATCAGAATTAATGGCTTGTATGAGGTAGATAACAGTTTCAAACAGGCACACCTTGTTTTCAGAATTGGAAAAGCTGAATGTAATATTCATATGGATTTGGAAGAAA
Organism: Tamandua tetradactyla; assembly: GCF_023851605.1. Classification (NCBI taxonomy): domain Eukaryota; kingdom Metazoa; phylum Chordata; class Mammalia; order Pilosa; family Myrmecophagidae; genus Tamandua; species Tamandua tetradactyla. Next base: position 71,955,392 of record NC_135335.1, on the reverse strand, counting down.
TGATGAAAGGTGAGAACGATGTTAAAATGAACAAAGTGGGAGGAATGAAACTTCCTGACTTCAAAATTGACACCAAAATAGCAATGATTGGGCCAGTGTGGCACTGACATATGGATAGCCATATAAATAAATGGGATGGAATTTTGAGTCCAAAAATAAACCCACACATATGCGGTCCATTAATTTGAAACAGGGTGCCAACAGCTTTCAAAGGAGGAAGAACGCTTTCTTCAACACAAGTTATGGCAACAACTGGAAATCCACAGGCAAACGAGTGAATTTTGATCATTAACTCACATCATATAGAAAAATTAGCTCAAGTGATGTCCTCAGTATAGTGATGTAAAGATCCCATGAGAAAGTCTCTTCCCAGAATCAGCCAATTAAAAGAAATTAAAGGACAAATCCCACTTCCTTGGAATTCAGCAGGATGAATAGAGACTAGAGAAGAACTATACAATTGCTAAATAATAGAATAAGAAAAAAAATTACCATGATTAGGCAGAGGACTTTTATCTTGGACCCATCAGTCCAGAACCTGATCCCTCATTCCATCCCATATGGCTAGGAGTCATGGAAAGGCAACATGGTTCCAGTCCGTCTTGCTGCAGTACCAGATTATAGAGCCACTTACAGTAGCAAGATAGAACTCCATGCATATCCAGGTACAAGGACTCAAATCCCCAAAGACCTAGCATGGAATACATGTAACTGTGGATTTAAGCATACACAGTTGTCCCTTTGAGGGAGGATAGATGGGTGGCAGAACTGTTGTGAAGGAGTGTGCACACTCAATTCAGTCACGGCTGGACCATCTCAATGCAAAATGGACATTTTGTGATCTTTTCACCTTTCTGGATTGAGACCATCAGAGTACCTGGGGCAGAGTACTCTGGGAGGAAACAAGAGGCAGAAAAGTCTCACAGACAAAAGGAAAACTGCATTGTTGTAAGACAAGGTAGGCCCTAGAACTGAGGAAAATAGGGCACTGAGAGAGGAAGGGAACATGAACAATTCATAGGAGCTAGAGAGAAAAGTCTGCACACACTCACGCAAAAACAACAACCACAACAATAACAAAAACAGTTCAAGATTCCTGGAGAAGAAACAGAAGAAAGAAGCTTTTTCCAATAGGTGAAACAATTGCATAAAAATTGCAATCTTGAAAATTGTACTGCATATCCCTGGCAAGAATCAGATGAAGAACTGAAAAAAATCTATGTAGCAAACACCATCTACTCTGAAAGTTCAGAATAAGACATAAAAAAGCCAATCAACAATAAAATCCTAGGTTAGAAGGAGAAATTGACCTTCAGAGTTATGAAGTTAAATAATCTGATGCCAAGGACATCAGCATTAAATCACAAGCCATAAGAAAAAACAGGAATATATAGCAAAGCAAGGGGATGAGTTAAAACTTCAGAGGAGACAAGTAATTTAAAAACAATCAAAGAAGTTCAAACAAATTTCCTAAATCAATTTAAGAATATGAGGGAAAATATAGATACAGAGTTAATGGATATTCAGAAGACAATGTGTGGGCATAAAGAAGAATTTGTAAGTTTAAGAAGATTCAATACAGAAATTAAGGGTATGAGAAGCAAAATAATAGATATTAAAATATGCTAGATGTATACAATAGGGATTTTGAACTGCAGAAGAAAGAATCAGTGAATTGGAAGACAGGATAATCAAAAGCATGTAGTCATAAAAACAGACAGAGAAAAGAAAAGAACAAAGGGAGCTGTGTTTCAGGGATTTGAGTGATAGCAGGCTGTTCATACATATGAATCATGGCTGTCCCAGAAGGAGAAAAAAATGGAAAGGGGAAGAAAAAATATTTGAGGAAATAATGGCCACAAATTTCCCAACTCTTATGAAAGACATAAATGCACATGTCTAAGAAGTGCAACATACTACAAATACAATAAAAACTCAAAAGAGCTACTCCTAGTCACAAATCAGAATTTCAAATGTGAAACAAAAAGTGATAATTCTGAAAGCAGCCAGAGAAAAGTGATCATTCACATACAAGGGACTTTCAGTAAGACTAAGTGTCAATTCTTTCTAAGAAACAATGGAGGTAAAAAGGGAGTGGTGTGATTTATTTAAAGTAATTGAAGACAGAAACTGTCAGCCAAAAACTTCCTTAAGCAATACTGACTTTCCCAAATGAGGGAGAGATTAAAATGTTCACAGATAAATGGAAACTAAAAGAGTTTATCAACAAAGACCTGTCCTGCAAGAATTACTGAGGAGAGTTCTTCAGGTTGAAAAGAAAAGACCGGAGAGAATGGCTGAGAGTAGTGTGCAGAAATGAAGACCTTTAGTAAAGGTAACAGAGTAAATGTAGAACCCAATTGTACTGTAGCCTCAATATACACCTCCACTGTTCAATTCCTGTAAGAGTCAGAATACAGCTGAACAATGAAAAGCATATTTCCTGATAATAGCCTAGCAAAATATGAACAAGTAATGTGGAACAAAAACAACATCAATAGGGGAAACAGAGGGATATGAGAGCAGTGAATGTATATGCTATTGAAGATAATTTGGTGTGGTGGTTTGAAGCTATTATTTATCTCAGAAAAAACACGTTTTAATCCTGATCCTATCTCTTGAGGGCAGTCATTTCTTTTAATCTTAATTCAACACTGTTGGACAGAAACTTCTGATTAGATTACCTCCACAGATATGCAAGATGTTCAACTGTGAGTACAGCCTTTTGATTAGATGGATACATGACTCTGTCTGTTCAAAGTGGGTCTTGACTAGTTTACTGGAATCCTTTAAAAGAGGAAACATTTTGTAGAGAACCGAACTGACACAGATGCTGACAGTTGGATAAGAGAGACACAGATGTTTGCAGATGCTTGGAGCCCGGCAGACATGACATAAGATGTTAAGCACGCCAGAACCCAGAGAAAGCCAAGGGAAGGCAAGAGACGAAAGCCAGCCCTGGAGAAGTAAAATGACGAACACCCATAGGAACAGAGGCTGAAAGCAATGAAGCCCAGGAGCAAGGGACCAGCAGCTGCAAACCATGTGCCTTTCCAGCTGACAGAGGTATTTCAGACCCATCAACCTTCCTTGAATTAAGGTATCTTTCCTCTGATACCTTTGCTTGGATATTTTTATAGGCTTAGAACTGTAAACTTGTAACTTAATAAATTTTCTTTTTTAAAGCCATTCTATTTCTGGTATACACATTCTGGCTGCTTACAAATTAAAACAGTTGTAATACTTTAAATTAGTAGGTTAAGATTTAGTTTTTGTAATATAAACCCCAGGGTAAACACAAAGAAAATGAGAACAGAAATGAGAAACTGATCAATCAAATATATCACAGAAGATCAACTATACAGAAAAACAGGTTTTAATAAAAGAAAAGAGAGAGCATAAAAGACATGATATATGAAAGTGAAAGGGCAAAATAGTTAAAATAATTAATGCCTTCTCTACAATAACATTAAAAGTTAATGAATTAAACTTTCTAATCAAAAGATGCACATTGGAAGACTGAATTAAAAAACAAAACAAAACAAAACAAAACAAACCCCTTTATATGCTCTATAGGAGAGACTTGCCTTAGACCAAAGGACACAAATAGGTTGAAACTGGAAATTTGGAAAAAAATTATTCCACACAAAAAATAACCAAAAATGAGTTGGGTTTAGCTATACTAATATTGGACAAAATATTTATATTAATATTGGACAAAATAGACTTTAAATATAAAGTTGTTATAAGAGAGGAAAGATGGTCCTTATATATTAATAAAATGGAACAACTGACCAAGAAGAAATAGCAATCATATTTTTTATATATACATAACCATGGTTCCCCAATATAAAAGAGGCAAAAAGTGTCAAAATTGAAGGGAGAAATAGATCTCTCTACAATAATATTTGGAGATACCAATATACCATGCTTATCAATAGATAAAACATCTAGACAGAAGATCAATAAGGAAACAGAGAACTTGAATAATCTGACAAATGAATATACCTAACACACATTTACAGAACATTGCACTCCAAAACAGCAGGAGTTACATTCTTCTCAAGTTATCACGTATCATTTCCCAGGAGAGACAACATGATGGATCTGAACATGTCTCAATAATTTTAGAATGATTGAAATTATACAAAGCACTTATTCTGATGATATGGTAATGAAGCTGGAAATCATTAACAGGAAGAAAATAGGAAAATCCACAAATATATGCAAATTATATAGCATGCTCTTATACAATCAGTGGCTCAAAGAAGAAATTAGAAGGGAAATCAATAAAGATCTTGAAATAAAATGAGAACACAACACATCAAAAACTTGTGGAATTCAACAAAGGCAGTATAAGAAGGAAATTGATGGCCCTAAACTACTACATTAAAGAAGGAGAAAGGGCTAAAATGAATATATAACTGCACACATGGAAGAACTAGAATAAGAACAGTAAACTAAGCCCAACACAGGCAAAAGGAAAGAAATAAAGATTAGAGCAGAAATGAATTAAACAGAGAATAAAAACAAATATTAGCACTGAAAAAAAGTTTGTCATGTGAAAGATTAATAAAATTGGCAAACCCTTATACAGACTGAAAAATGGGAAAAGAGAGAGAGAAAACAAAATCAGAAATGACAGAGGAAGCATTACCAGTAATCCCTGAGAAATAAAAAGGAGCATCAGAGAATATTATGAACAATTGTGTGCTGGTTTGAAATTAATTCCTCAGAAAAGCCATGCTCTTCTAACTCAATCTTGCAGGTGCAGATTTATTGTGGGTGGGACCTTTTGATTATGTTGTTTCTATGGAGATGTGACCCATCCAGTTGTGGGTTGAATCTTTTAACTAGATTATTTCCATGGAGATTTGAAGGATATGGGAACAGAGAATGAGTTAACAAGCTAAGCCTGATACAAAGAAAAACACAGGACCAGATGGAGTCACAGGTGAACTTTACCGTCATGGTATTCATGTATCAACTTGGCCAGGTGGTGGTATCTGTTCGTCTGGTTGGGCAAGTGCTGGCTTGTCTTTTGCTATGAGGACATTTCATAGAATTAAATCATGAAATAGGAAGAGGACTTTCTTTTCTGAATCCTCCTAAAAAGGCTTTCAGTGATTAGATTAATCATTGCTCATTGTAGAAGACACACCCTTGGCTATTTACAAATGCAATCAGCTGTGGATTCAGCCAACATGATCATGATTTAATTCTATGAAATGTCCTTTAAACAACAGACAGGCCAGCACTTGCCCAACCAGACAAACAGCCACTGCTACCTGGACAAGTTGACAGATGAACCAGACCATGACAGTATGCAAGGGTAGTGCAACATAAGGAAATCAATCAATGTAATATACCACCTTAACAATACAAACATAAAAAAAACTTACTTGACCATTTCAACTGATGCAGAAGAGGCATTTGATACAGCATACTTTCTTGATAAAATCACTTAGAAAATAGGCAAAAACTTCCTCGATATGATAAAGGACATATATGAAAAATTCATATCTATCATCATTTTCAATGGCAAAAGACTGAGATCTTTCCCTTTAAGCTCTGGAACAAGACAAGGATGTCCACTGTCAACATTTTCATTCAACATTGTAGTGGAAGTTCTTGTCAGAACAATTAGCCAAGAAAAGGAAATAAAAGGTATCAAAATTGGAAAGGAAGAAGTAAAACTTTCACTATTTGCAGGTGACACGGTTCTACATATAGAAATCTACCTGAAAGTTAATAGACAATATAAAAATTCAGCAACATGGTGGGATTCAAAACTGACAAATGGAAAAAGTAGTTTTACTATTCATTAGTAATAAGAAATCTGAGGAGGAAATCAAGACAAAAGTTCCGTTTACAGTGGAAATGAAAATATTCTAATATCTAGTTACCCATTTAACTGTGGATGTAAAGGACTTGTACATGGAAAACTAGAAAACTTTGCTAAATAAATCAAAGAACTAAATAAATAGAAGAATGTTTCATGGTCATGGACTGGAAGATTAAATATTGTTAAGTTGTTAATTCTACCCAAAATGATTTACAGATTCAACACAACCCCAATCAAAATTATATCTGCCTACTTTTCAGAAATAGAAAAGCCACTCATTACATTTTTTGTTGTTGTTGTTTTTGCTTGGATAGGTACCCCGGGAATCGAACCCGCATCTCCAGCATAGCAGACGAGAACACTACCTGCTGAACCACTGTGGCCCGCCCCACTCATTACATTTTTCGGAAGGGTATGGAGCCTTCGAAAATTAAAACACCTTGAAAATAGTAGCAAAGTTGGAGGAGTCACACATTCTGACTTTAAAACTTGTTACAAAGCTAAAATGTTCAAAACAGTGTAGTTCGCACACAAGGATAGATATATAGACCAATGGTATCAAATTGAGAGCTCAGAAATACACCCTTACTTCCATGGCCAAGTGATTTTGACGAGACTGCCAAGTCCACTAAATTGGGAAAGAATAGTCTTCATAAAATGTTGATGGAGAGAATAGAAATCCATATGCAAAGAATGAAGGAGGACCAATATCTCTCACCATAAACAAAAATTTATTCAAAATCAATTAAAGACCAAAGTATAAGAATCAGTGCTATAAAACTTCTAGAGGAAAATGTAGAGAAGCATCTTTAGAATTCTGTCTTAGGAGATTGCTTCTTAGACTTTTAACCCAATGCAGAAGCAACAAAAGAAAACAGATAAATGTGACCTCAGCAAAATTTAAAACTTGCATATCAAAGGACTTTATCACAAAAGTGATAAGACAACTCAGTCAATGGGAGAAAATATCTGCAAACCACATATCCAATAAGGGATTAGTACCCAGAGTATTTAAAGAAACCCTAGAATTACCAAATGACCTGGCTATCCCACTACTAAGTATATACCCCAAATAACTGAAAACAGACTCTTGCACACATATTTTCACAGTGATATCATGGTAGCATTAGTCACAACTTTCCAAAGATGGAAGGAATTCCAGTGTCCATCAATCAATAAATGGATAAACAAAATGTGACATATACATACAATGGAGTTTAACTCAGGATAAAAATAGGAATAAAGCTCTGATTCATGTGACAACATGAATGAACCTTGAATATATCATGTTGAGTGAAATAAGCCAGGCACACAAGGAGAAATTTTGTTTGAGCTCAATGATATGAATAAATTTATATTAGCAAATTCACAGAGTTAAAATTTAGAATATAGTTTACCAGGGGATAGATTGGGGGCAGGGAATGGGGCGGTGATGCTTAATTTCTCCAGAATTTTTATATAGGTTGATTGCAAAGATTTAGAAATAGTTGGTGGTGATATTAGCAGAAGACTGTGAATGTAATTAATCACTATATATATATCAATGAATGCGGTTAAAGAGGAAATTATTTATGACATTAGAATGAAAATTGAAAGATTATACATAAGATTGTACAACAAAGTGAAACCTACTATAAGTGATGGAGAATAGTCAGTAGTACAATTATAAAAAATTCTCCTTCATGAATTATAACAAACGTACCACCATAGTGCAAGGGTGTTAATAGTAAGGCAGTTATGTCAGTTTGAATCTGTTGTACCCCAGAAAAGCCCTGTCTTCTATCCTCATTCAATATTATTGAGTGGGATCTTTTATATTGTTTCCATAGAGATGTAATCCATCCACTGTGAGTGATAACTTTTTCTTTTTTTTGGATGCTGTATGGTGGGGGTCACATTTCATTATTTTTCCATGTGACTATCCTGTTGTTGCAGCACCATTTATTGAATGTACAGCCATGATTTGAACCTGAATCTCCTGCATTTCAGATCAGAATTCTGCCACTCCACCAATAGGTGGTAACTTTGGATTAGATAGTTTCCATGGAATCATGTCTTTACCCATTGAAGGTGGGGTTGTTTACTGGACCCTTTAAGAAGGAGCCATTTTTGTAAAAGTTTTAGAGCCACAAGAGCCATCAGAGCTCACACACAAAGACCCTTTGGAGCAAAAGGAAGATGCCCCCAGGAAAACTTTATGAAATGAGGAGAGAGAAATGGCACATGTGCCATGTGTCCTTCCAGAAGAGAGAGAAATCTCAGACTTCATCAGCCTTTCTTTAGAGGTCAGGTATCTTTCTCTTGATGCTTTGATTTGGATATCTTCATGACTTTAGAATAGTAAATGTGAATGTGCAACTTATTAAATTTCCATTTTTAGAAGCTGCCTGGTTCTATATATTGCATTTTGTCAGCTTACCAATTACCACAGTTGTATATGGGGAAAAAATGCACCCTAATGTAAACTGTGGTCTATAATTAATAGTACAATTAAATATTCTGTTATCAATCATTACAAAGGTGAATACTAAGGCAAGATATTAATAATGGGATGGGTATATGTAAATGCTGTATTTTTTCCTGTTTATTCTCCAAACCTCCAACTTCTCTAATTAAAGCAGATATTATAAGTGGTCATTTATAGATCCTAAAAAAAAAAAAAAAGCACAAAATGAATCAAGACCCATATGTAGACACTAAAATTATGTAACTCTTAGATGAAAGCATAAGGATAAATGTACATGACCTTGGATTTGGCAATGGATTCTCCAATATGTCACTAAAGCACAAAAATCTAGAAAATAAGTAAATAGAATCTCAAGAAAAAAATTTAAAAAGTTTTCATCAAAAAGTAGTATGAATGAAGTGAAAAGGTAACCAGAGAAAGGGAAAATGTTTGCAACATGTATACCTTAAAAGGGTTTAATATCCTCCCATATGTAAATGTTAATACAACCGAAAAGAAAGACAAATAATCTAATTTAAAATGGGCAGAGTAGATGAATAGAAATTTCTTCCAAGAAGATGCATAAATAACCAGTAAGCACATTAAAAGATGATCAACAACATAAGGCATTACAGAAATGCAAATCGAAGTCATAATAAAATACCACTTCATACCAGCTAGGATGGCTATACTACTACTATTCATAAAAAAACAAAAAAGCAAGCAGCAACGAGGATACAGGGAAACTGGAATCCTTATATGGTGCTAAAGGGAATGCAAAATATTGGGACTTCTGGGAAGAATAGTTTGGTGGTTCCTCAAATGTTAAATATGGGATCACCATAAGACACAGCAGTTCCACCTCCAGGTATATAGTCTAAATAATTGGAAGTATTTTTTTTTTAAATCATACATGGATGGTTATAGAAGCAATATTCACAATAGCTAAAAGTTGGAAACAGTCCAAATGTTCATCAGCAAATGAATATATACTCCTTATGTGGTATGTTGATAAAATGCCTATTATTCAGTCATTCGAACGAATGAAGTACCAATACATTCTACAAAATAGATGAACCTAAAAACATTAGACTAAATTAAAGAAGCCAGAGACAAAATGCCACGTATTTTATGCTTCCAGTTACATGAATTATCCTAATCAAATCCATAAATAAAAAACATGTAGTGGTTTCCAGGAGCTGGGAATTGACTGCTTAATGGATATAGGATAAAACAAAAATTGGAAGTCAATAGTGGCAGTGGTTGGGGATCATTGTGAAAGTACTTTGAAATAATTAAAGTGACAAACTGTTTTATATGGACTTTACCACAATAAAAAATAAATACAAAATATTAGATTAAAAAGAAAAACATCCTTAATATGTTACTAATTGTTCCAACTGGATAGTATCTTAGTGTACCACAAACCCTTATGGCAAGCTTGATTCTTACAGAATTTGTTTGTAGAGTGTTCTAGACAATATCTAACTTTGAGGCTACACTTTTGTCAGGTCTGATTAGTTTTACTTTGGTTTTATCAGGAGTATAGCTGGTAAAGAGCTTACACAAGGAAGGCATCTGTAACAACAACAAAAAAAATTAGGAATATCTATTTTGAGTATTTTTGCCCCAGCAATTCTATACCTAATTTTAACTCACCAGATATATATATGTATATAGATATTATCACATATTCACTAAAAACGATATACAAGACTGTGCATATTTGATTAAAAAAATTTTTTGAAGTAACCCAGTTTTCCTTGTTAATAGTGTAAATTAAATAATTGTATTGTTATTATATTTAACTAACACATAACATTGAGAATAAACCAGCTATTCAAAATTAATGATTTTTATAATCATAGCATTGATTTTCAAAAAGGTTGTCAAAACATAATAAAGTTGCACCTACAGATTTTTTTCCATTCAATGCAGCTATAATTATTTTAAAAAACAGAGCAAATTATTCCCTACATATGATTTCCAGGTGGTGGTTATCTAGGGCAAGAAGGTAAGTTACAGGAAAGAGAAACCTAGGCCCTCTGGATTCTGTAAAGTTTCTATTCCTTGATCTAAATCTTGCTTATAAAGGAATGGTCAGCTTGTGAAATTTCATCAAGCTAAACAGTTATGATATTGATACTATTGTGTGTGTACATTTAAATCATTTGAAAGTTGGCTGAAAATTTAAATAAGTGTAAGAAAATTATTTTAAAAGCTATTATGTGGAAAGGCACATAATTTTGTTCCTTGTAATAAAAATGGAAGAAAAATACTTAGATCATATAAGTTTATTAACTGACTGATAATTTGCCTGTTTAAGTATTTACATGAACATCCATCATCAGCTCTGACATGTAAACAACATTAATGTTGTCATGGATATGCATACTATAAGAAAAAGGTAGATATACTGTAAAGCAATTATGTTTATTAGATTCTGTAGAGATTTGAGGTTGCCCAGCAAAGCGCTACCCCTAAATCTCTGTACACAAGCAAATCAAAAGAATCATACCAACATCTGTTGTTGAGCAATAAACTGGACTATAGTGTAATGAGGGTGGGTTACAGGTGAATGAAATAGATTTTCTCTGCAGAGCAACATGTACACATATAAAGCAAGAGGGGAGATATAAACAAGAATAATCATGAAATTTGATGTTTTTGGCCCCTACAGCTAGAGCAAACATTAAGCACAGCTGAATTCCCAACCAAATTAACAAAACCTCAAACTGTGAGCCTATCTACTTTTTTTCCTATTACTTGATGCAGCATACCAAGATTTCAAAAAAAGATTATAAGCCATGAATAAGATTAGAAAAAACACAGTCTTAAGAATCAAAACAATAATCAAAACAAAACTCAGATATTACACAATGTTGAGATTATCAGAAGACATTTAAAATAAATTCAATTAATATGCTAAGGACTGTAATGGGAAAAGTAGACGACAGATAAGAACAGGTAGGTAATGTAAGCAGAGAGATGGAAACTCTAAGAATCCTAGAAATGAAACAAAATAATGTAACATAAATGAAGAATGCTTTTGATGGTTTCATCTTTCAACTAGATATGGTTAAGGAAAGAATAAATTTGAAGATAGATCAATAAAAACTTCCTAAACTGAAAGGAAAAATGGAAAAAAAAAAAAAACAGAATAGGAGATCCAAAAATTAAGAGGCAATTTCAAAACATGTAAAATATATGCAATTGGAATACCAGAAAAGAAAGAACAGTGCAGAAAAAGATTTGAAGTAATAACATCTAAAAACTTCACAAAACTAGTGATAAACAATTGATTATATCCAGGAAGCTTAAAGAAAGCTCAGAAGGATAAACAAGCAAAAACCCATACATCTAAGCATATTATATTCAAACTGCCCATAACCAGAGACAGAGTGAAAATCTTGAAAAAACAAATATAGAGAAAAAACAAACAGGCAAACAAAAACCTTCCTATAAAGAATCAAGGATAAGAATTGCAAGTGACTACCTATCAGAAACAATATAAAGAAGATAATGCAAAAAAATATTTGAAGTGTCGATAGGAAAAACAAACAAATAAAAAACCCAGCAAATTTGATTTCTATATACAGTAAAATTTTCCTTCAACATAAAGCAGGAAAAAAAAAAGATTTTTCAGAAAAACAGAAATCTGAGTGAGTTCATCACTAGCAGAGCTTCTCTGAAAGAAATGGTAGAAGAAATTATACATGCAGAAGGAAAATGGGATAGATCAGACACACATCTACATAAAGAAAAGGGATCACAGAGGGAAAAAATGGAGGTAACATGAGTATTTAAATTTTTTCTTCTTATTAATTGATCTAAAAAAGAACTTTTATTAGTAAAATAAAATTGAATTAAAATACAGTTTGCATAAGTATAATGAATGACAGAATATCAAAAAGAATGAGAGGGAAGAATTGAGAATACTCTGCTATACAGTATCTGTACCGCACATGAAACACCGATAACATTATCTGAAGTTGGGCTTTGATTAGTGGTGTCAAACATTACAGTTTATTTTTCAAAGTGTAACCAATATGCTAAGAGAAGGGATAAAATGGAATGAAATATTACCAAGTTTACTGCATTTTGTTCACTGCCATAGCTTTGTAATCAGAAATATCTGGCTTAGAAGAATAGAACAAAATGTATGTGTGGAAATAATTGTAAGTAAATGAGTGATATAAAATTATATAAAACCTGGTCAAATCAGAAGGTTATGAATATTCTTGTCAGAATTTCAGATTATAGTTACTAAAAAGCATTCAAATAAATATTAATATTGGCTTGTAAAAAGAAATAACTTTTAAATACCTAATTAATGCATTAAATGGATATGCACACCCACATCCATACTCACCCCACACACAGATTTTTCCAGTGTTATTTGCCCAAAGCATGATAAACAAGAATAAACAGTTTTCCTCACCGCTTTTATTTTAATGTATCAATATTTGTAAAGAAAACAACTTTGCATCTATTACACAAACATTCCTCAAATTAATTCCTTAACTCAATATTGTGGTTTTAATAATATAAGTGCAGTCATAATAATCAAAGATCAATATTTCCTCACTTTTATGTGTCTTGAATTTTGTCACAGGTCTTAATTAACAGCTGGAAACTGTTTTTGTTTTGTAGAATTTAAGTTTTTCTTCATTTACATTTCTAATGTTGTTATTCCTACAAGATGAAATTAGTTTTTAAATCTAGAATGAGATAATTACACTGTCTATGCTGAACTTTTATACAATATAAGTCTCTAAAATATCCTCATAAATGATTTCATCATAGGAGATTAGTCCCTTATAAATATTTTCCATAACTTGCTAAAGTGCTTAATATTGATTCAATTTTAATAAAATATATGTCTTCAAAACAATAAAGTTATTGTTCTGAATCCAAAATAAACCAGTGTAATTGAACTTTTTTGTCATCTTATCCTTTAAGTCTGTCATTTTCATCTGTCCCATTGTCTATGGAAAGTGCAACTACAAATCCAATTTTCCAAGAAAGGAACAATACTTATTTTGCTCCTTAAACTCTATCCATGTTATCTTAAAAGGTAAAATCCATAACGAGTTACTTAGTTCTGTTACCTAATTCTATAAAATCTGACTGCCTCAATGTATAGAGACTTCTATTATTTGACTTCTACTTCCTCTGAATACTTATCTCTTGTTTTTTTTATCAACTTATGCCTTATGTTTTTTTTAGAAATAGGTATTTTTTTTCCTTTAGTGTTTATTAGATGCAACTATATTTTTGAACAGTACTCTTTTTAGGAAGTTCTTTCCCTCACTCCAAGTCTTTGGTTGTAATGAAGCTTCAGTAGATCTTTCTAACTTTTAGGATATGCAAATGATTCCAACTAGGCCAATTAATTTTTCCCTTGGAATATGTAAATATTCTTTGGGGAGAATTTGTTTTATACACACACATATATTAGAATAAGTGAAAAGTAGTTAATTTTTGGTAGCTAGCATTACAACAGCGTGTTTGAAACCTAAAGCTTATGCATTTTGAGGACCTGATTTAAGAAAAATAATATATTTTTAAGAACAAAATTTTAAGTATATCTTAAGCCATTAAAGGATGCTATAGGAGAGGGGCCAAGGTGGCAGCTTAGTAAGGTGCGCGCGTCTTAGTTCCTCCTCCAGAACAACTACTAAATAACCAGAAACAGTAAAGAACAGCTCCCGGAGCCACAACAGAGACCGGACACACAGCGTACCCCAGTCTGGACTGGCTGGATGGCTGCGAGACTCCACAGTGGTGAGTTCCCCAAGTGGCGTGCGCTTCCCCGGGCTGCGGTGGCTGGCGGCCGGCGCCCCTCCCTCATGGGTGGCTTCCCGGACTGACTGAGAGTCTCGGAGAGGCAAGTTCCCCATGCTGCGGCAGCCGGCGACTGGCATCCCTCCCCCACCGGTGGCTTCCCAGAGGGAAAGGAAAGAGTCTCCAACAGTAGCAGGGACTGAGTTCAACCAAACACCAATAGTGGCATTAATAAACAAATTCTGACTACTAAAAATAGCCCCCAGCTCAGGCAAAACTGGTCAAGGCAGAAGTCGCCTATTGGGCTAACTGAAAAAGAGGAAAAGGGGGTGAAACAGAGCCTTCTGTGGCTGTTTCTATGGAGGCTTGGTCACCTCTGGATTCAGCGCTGGGATTACACAGGTTGTGACTACCCCAAATGCAGAAACAGGCTGCTTTCAGGGCTCTCTACCACCTGAACCTTCCCTACGGGAGGGGTGAAACGCAACTAAGGTGGAATCCCTCTCTCCAGGAATTCAGATCCCAGGACTTCGCAATTTGAAGCCATTAAAAGCAGCCTACAACCTTTCCTCTACCTCCACCATGCATCCAGCAGGGAGAGCCTTCCAAAGTTAAAGGAGCCACAACATCTTTCGCTGGTGGGACCCACAGACAGGCAAGTGCCACATACTGGGCAGGATAAGAAAAACAGAGCCCAGAGATTTCACAGGAAAGTCTTTCAACCTGCTGGGTCTCACACTCAGGGAAATCTGATTAAATGTCCAGACGCCAGCAAAAAATAACAAATCACACCAGGAAAACTGAAGATATGGCCCAGTCAAAGGAACAAACCAATAGTTCAAATGAGATACAGGAGCTGAGACAACTAATTCTGAATATACGAACAGAAATGGAAAACCTCTTCAAAACCCAAATCAATAAATTAAGGGAGGACATGAAGAAGGTAAGGGATGAACAAAAAGAAGAAATGGAAAGTCTGAAAAAACAAATCACAGAACTTATGGGAATGAAAGATACAGTAGAAGAGATGAAAAAAACAATGGAAACCTACAATGGTAGATTTCAAGAGACAGAGGCTAGAATTAGTGAACTGGAGGATGGAACATCTGAAATACAAAAAGAAACAGAAACTATAGGGAAAAGAATGCGAAAATTTGAGCAGGGGCTCAGGGAATTGAATGATAATATGAAGTGCACAAATATACATGTTGTGGGTGTTCCAGAAGGAGGAGAGAAGGGAAAAGGAGGAGAAAAACTAATGGAAGAAATTATCACAGAAAATTTCCCAACTCTTATGAAAGAACTAAAATTACAGATTCAAGAAGTGCAGCGCACCCCAAAGAGAATAGATCCAAATAGGAGTTCTCCAAGACACTTACTAGTTAGAATGTCAGAGTTCAAAGAGAAAGAGAGGATCTTGGAAGCAGCAAGAGAAAAACAATCCATTACATACAAGGGAAACCCAATGAGACTATGTGTAGATTTCTCAGCAGAAACCATGGAGATAAGAAGACAGTGGGATGATATATTTAAATTACTAAAAGAGAAAAACTGCCAATCAAGACTCCTATATCCAGCAAAATTGTCCTTCAAAACTGAGGGAGAAATTAAAACATTCTCAGACAAAAAGTCACTGAGAGAATTTGTGACCAAGAGACCAGCTCTGCAAGAAGTACTAAAGGGAGCACTAGAGTCAGATACGAAAAGACAGAAGAGAGAGGTATGGAGACGAGTGTAGAAAGAAGGAAAGTCAGATATGATATATATAATACAAAAGGCAAAATGGTAGAGGAAAATATTATCCAAACAGTAATAACACTAAATGTTAATGGACTGAATTTCCCAATCAAAAGACATAGACTGGCAGAATGGATTAAAAACAGGATCCTTCTATATGCTGTCTACAGGAAACACATCTTAGACCCAAAGATAAACATAGGTTGAAAGTGAAAGGTTAGGAAAAGATATTTCATGCAAATAACAGCCAGAAAAGAGCAGGAGTGGCTATACTAATATCCAACAAATTAGACTTCAAATGTAAAACAGTTAAAAGAGACAAAGAAGGACACTATATACTAATAAAAGGAACAATTAAACAAGAAGACATAACAATCATAAATATTTATGCACCACACCAGAATGCCCCAAAATACATGAGGAATACACTGTAAACACTGAAAAGGGAAATAGACACATATACCATAATAGTTGGAGACTTCAATTCACCACTCTCATCAATGGACAGAACATCTAGACAGAGGATCAATAAAGAAATAGAGAATCTGAATATTACTACAAATGAGCTAGACTTAACAGACATTTATAGGACATTACATTCCACAACAGCAGGATATACCTTTTTCTCAAGTGCTCATGGATCATTCTCAAAGTTAGACCATATGCTGGGTCACAAAGCAAGTCTCAACAAATTTAAAAAGATTGGAATCATACACAACACTTTCTCAGATCATAAAGGAATGAAGTTTGAAATCAATAATAGGCAGAGTGCCAGAATATTCACAAATATGTGGAGGCTCAACAACACACTCTTAAACAACCAGTGGGTCAAGGAAGAAATTGCAAGACAAATCAGTAAATATCTTGAGGCAAATGAAAATGAAAACACAACATATTAAAACTTATGGGGTGCAGCAAAGGCAGTGCTAAGAGGGAAATTTATTGCCCTAAATGCCTATATCAAAAAAGAAGAAAGGCAAAAATTCGGGAATTAACTGCCCACTTGGAAGAACTGGAGAAAGAACAGCAAACTAACCCCAAAGCAAGCAAAAGGAAAAAAATATATAACAAAGATTAGAGCAGAAATAAATGAAATTGAGAACATGAAAACAATAGAGAAAATCAATAAGACCAGAAGTTGGTTCTATGAGAAAATCAATAAGATTCATGGGCCCTTAGCAAGATTGACAAAAAGAAGAAGAGAGAGGATGCAAATAAATAAGATCAGAAATGGAAGAGGAGATATAACCACTGACCTCAAAGAAATATAGGAGGTAATAACAGGATACTGTGAACAACTTTATGCTAATAAATACAATAATGTAGATGAAATGGAAAGGTTCCTAGAAAGGCATGAACAACCAACTTTGACTCAAGAAGAAATAGATGACCTCAACAAACCAATCACAAGTAAAGAAATTGAATCAGTCATTAAAAAGCTTCCCAAAAAGAAAAGTCCAGGACCAGATGGCTTCACATGTGAATTCTACCAAACATTCCAGAAAGAATTAGTACCAACCCTGCTCGAACTCTTCAAAAAAATTGAAGTGGAGGGAAAGCTACTTAATTCATTCTATGAAGCCAACATCACCCTCATACCAAAACCAGGCAAAGATATTACAAAAAAAGAAAACTACAGACCAATCTCTCTAATGAATATAGATGCAAAAATCCTCAACAAGATTCTAGCAAATCGAATCCAACAACACATTAAAAGAATTAAACATCATGACCAAGTAGAATTCATCCCAGGTATGCAAGGATGGTTCGACATAAGAAAATCAATTAATGTAATACACCATATCAACAAATCAAAGCAGAAAAATCACATGATCATCTCAATTGATGCAGAGAAGGCATCTGACAAGATTCAACATCCATTCCTGTTGAAAACACTTCAAAGGATAGGAATACAAGGGAACTTCTTTAAAATGGTAGGGGAATATATGAAAAACCCACAGCTAATATCATCCTCAATGGGGAAAAATTGAAAACTTTCCCCCTAAGATCAGGAACAAGACAAGGATGTCCATTATCACCACTGTTATTCAACATCGTGTTGGGAGTTCTATCCAGAGCAATTAGACAAGAAATAGAAACACAAGGCATCAAAATTGGAAAGGAAGAAATAAAACTATCACTGTTTGCAGATGATATGATACTATACGTCGAAAACCATGAAAAATCCACAGCAAAACTAATACAGCTAATAAATGAGCACAGCAAAGTAGCAGGTTACAAGATCAACATTCAAAAATCTGTAGTGTTTCTATACACTAGTAATGAACAAGCTGAGGGGGAAATCAAGAAACAAATCCCATTTACAATTGCAACTAAAAGAATAAAATACTTAGGAATAAATTTAACTAAAGAGACAAAAGACCTATACAAAGAAAACTACAAACATCTGTTAAAAGAAATCACAGAAGACCTAAGAGATGGAAGGGCATACCGTGTTCATGGATTGCAAGACTAAATATAGTTAAGATGTCAATTCTACCTAAATTGATTTACAGATTCAATGCAGTACCAATCAAAATCCCAACAACTTACTTTTCAGAAATAGAAAACCAATAAGCAAATTTATCTGAAAGGGCAGGGTGCCCCAAATTGCTAAAAGTATCTTGAGGAAAAAAAACGAAGCTGGAGGTCTCATGCTGCCTGACTTTAAGGCATATTATGAAGCCACAGTGGTCAAAAAAACATGGTACTGGCATAAAGATAGATAGATTGACCAATGGAATCGAAGAGAGTGCTCAGATATAGACCTTCTCATTTATGGACATTTGATCTTTGATAAGGCAGTCAAGCCAACTCACCTGGGACGGAACAGTCTCTTCAATAAATGGTGCCTATAGAGTTGGATATCCATATGCAAAAGAATGAAAGAGGACCCATATCTCACACCCTATACAAAAGTTAACTCAAAATGGATCAAAGATCTAAACATTAGGTCTAAGACCATAAAACAGTTAGAGGATTATGTAGGGAGGTATCTTATGAATCTTACAATTGGAGGCGGTTTTATGGACCTTAAACCTAAAGCAAGAGCACTGAAGAAAGAAAGAAAGAAATGGGAGCTCCTCAAAATTGAACACTTTTGTGCATCAAAGAACTTCATCAAGAAAGTAGAAAGACAGCCTACACAATGGGAGACAATATTTGGAAACGACATATAAGATACAGGTCTAGTTTCCACAATTTTTAAAAAGATTGTTCAACTCAACAACAAAAAGACAGCCAACCCAATTACAAAATGGGAAAAAGACTTGAACAGACACCTACCAGAAGAGGAAATACAAATGGCCAAAAGGCACATGAAGAGATGCTCAATGTCCCTGGCCATTAGAGAAATGCAAATCAAAACCACAATGAAATATCATCTCACACCCACCAGAATGGCCATTATCAACAAAACAGAAAATGACAAGTGCTAGAGAGGATGTGGAGAAAGAGGCACACTTATCCACTGTTGGTGGGAATGTCAAATGGTGCAACCACTGTGGAAGGCAGTTTGGCGGTTCCTCAAAAAGCTGAATATAGAATTGCCATATGACCCAGCAATACCATTGCTAGGTATCTGCTCAGAGGACTTAAGGCCAAAGACATAAACGGACATTTGCACACCAATGTTTATAGCAGCATTATTTACAATTGCAAAGAGATGGAAACAGCCAAAATGTCCATCAACAGACGAACAGCTAAACAAACTGTGGTATATACATATGATGGAATATTATGCAGCTTTAAGAGAGAATAAACTTATGAAGCATGTAATAACATGGATGGACCTAGAGAACATTATGCTGAGTGAGACTAGCCAAAAACTAAAGGACAAATACTGTATGATCTCACTGATGTGAATCGACATTAGAGAATAAACTTGGAATATGTCACTGGTAACAGAGACCATCAGGAGATAGAAATAGGGTAAGATAATGGGTAATTGGAGCTGAAGGGATACAGACTGTGCAACAGGACTGGATACAAAAACTCAGAAATGGACAGCACAGTACTACCTAATTGTAATGTAATTATGTTAAAACATTGAATGAAGCTGCATCTGAGGTATAGTTTTTTTTGTTTGTTTTTATTTTCATTTCTTTCTCTCTATTATCGTTTTATTTCTTTTTCTGTTGTCTTTTTATTTCTTTTTCTAAATCGATGCAAATGTACTAAGAAATGATGAATATGCATCTATGTGATGATATTGGGAATTACTGATTGCATATGTAGAATGGAATGCTTTCTAAATGTTGTGTTAGTTAATTTTTTAATTAATAAAAAAGTAAAAGAAAAAGAAAAAAGGATGCTATAGGTTAATTTCATTAGCTTCATTATAGATACAACACTGATGGACTTTAGAAATCATTCTAAAATTATATGAGACTAGGATACAGTGTCTAAAAATGAAACAAAGAAATTGATCTCAATTTTCTAAATTAAAATCCAATATGTGGATTTCAGGGGTGCAAGTGTCGTTCAGTGGTACAATTCTCGCTTGCCATGTGGGAGACACAGGTTTGATTCCCGGCAAATGCGCTTCTCAAACAAAGAAGCAAACAAACAAATGAAAAACAAGCAAACAAAAATTCAGCAAACAATGCCAAAATAAGGTGATACTCACACAGATAAAGAATGAAATGTGACCTCTGCCATATAGCATACCAAAAACAAAGTGGATTTCTTTCCAGTGCCTATTTACAATTGAAGTTTTGTTTATAAGGGATTATATTTAATCAGTAGGCTAACGTTATGTCTATAATTATTTGAAAGAATTAAATCAGTTTGAAAATAAATTTGATTAAATATATGGTGATGAATTTTAACATATTACTCAAATATTTTCTGTATTAACACACAAATAGTTAAAAAAGACATCATTACAAAGAATACTCTTAACCACGTAAGGTTCATTCATAATATCAAGCAGTTTAAGAACCAACTTGTGCATTACTTTCATATTTGATTTAGGTATTAGCCTCATATTATAAAAAAATCTCTAATAATTTGGTGTCAACCTTCCAAAATGTAGGTTATTTTTTATTCTTCTCTGTTTTTCCTATATTTATCATATTTCTTAAATAAATTTATCAGTATTACAAATGTAATTTCTTTCTTGGCACCTTTCTTAAAAGACCAAAACTTATCAACAGTTAAAAATCAGAAAAATCAATAAAGATATTACATCTTGAATTGAATCAATGATGTATTCCCTTTCATATATGATATTGTTGTGGCGGCATGACTCATGTACCCAACAAATGACATGTTTAGGTCCCAACTTATGGTCCTCTGAGTTTGTACCCATTTGTACACAGGATGTTTGAATGCGTTATTAGTTAGGGTGTACCTAGGCTGAATGTAGGTGGGCTATAATCCAATATGGCTGAAATCCTTATAGGAAAAGGAAATCGGATATACATAGAGAAGCCACGTGGAAAAGCCAGAAACTGGAAGTCAGTGGAACCCGGAAAAGAAAGGCGAAGACACACTGTATGCATTACCATTGATAGAAGAGCCAAAGAACCCTGAAGATTGCCCGCCAGCCAATACTGATTGAAACAGGGAAGTTAGCCTTATATATCTCGCTTATTTATAATAAGGATATATAAGGATATATATATATATATTGCACTTGTTGAAGTATATATTTTTTTTGAAGTATAGTTTTGACTACAAATGTCATTAACTTATTTTTGGTTCCTGTCTAAATCCTATTATGTCATGCTCTTAAAATATTGCCTCTATTATATCATATTTTATCTGATCACCTTTAAAATCTCTTAGAAAAGCAACTGCAGTTTAGTACTCTATTGATGCAAATTATTTCCATATTTGAACGATGTCATTTGATTGGTTTGACTGGCTTTTCTGAAGAGTCTTCCATTTTCTTAGAATGTATTAAGCTACCCAGTTTCAAAATTTATGAGCTGAAATTTTGTTTTCAATTAACAAAACTTTAGTAGTAGAGGTAAAAAAAAATAATATTTCTGAAAATACAGTCAAGAAATGTATTTTTTAACTTCACCGATGCATATCTCAAAATGCAAATATCAATCTTCTCACTATATTGTAATCTTGGTAATCACATCACATTTACTTACAGAGTTTTTTATCCCATGATTTTTTTCTAGAATGAACTTGTTTTATATCACTTTACAAATCACACTGAGATATTGTGAGCTTTGTTTCCTGTAAAGAAAATGTATAGATAGATGAGTGAATAAGAAATAATATCAGGTACTTTAATCTATCTGGCATCTTAAAATTAAAGTGCATTGATTCCTAATTTACTAAATTTTTCAATTACTCCATTCATGACATCATTATTAACCATTTCTATTTTTATTCTGGTTATAAATCTTTGTCAAGCTTTCTCACCTTTCTAGAATATTGCAGTTATTTTTCATTGGTAAATATAATATAAATGTATTTCTTATTAAAGTTTCATTGGACTATTTTCTGTAAAAATATACTCTTGATTTTGATAGAATAACATATGCAGAAGAATTGGTTGCTTACTTATATTCAGTAAATTACTGTTATTTTTTCTGAATAGATTTTAAACATATCATTATTCTAATGAAAATCTAACCAAATATCATCCTTTCAACATGTACCAAGAAAAAAAATATTAAAATACTTTTTATAAACCTGAGATCTAATTAACAGAAATAGAATCAGGTTTTATTTTTTTTTTAATTATGGAAACATGCTAACAATCTGACACTATATTCGCAGTTAAGTTAAAAACAAAAATGTTCTCTGCACTGTAGCATTCTAAAAAACAACTGAATCATGTGTATTATTTTTAACACAAAATGCATATGATAAAATTGTGAACTTGTGGTTCTAGGTAATAGTTACATGAGCCTTTAAGTTTTGGCATAAATCTCTTATTCGTTCTTTACACTGTCTTGTTTTCTGACTATAAACAATAGTATATCAGCTCATTGTTATCCAATTGCAGGTATAGAAAATTTCAATTTTCAATTTGCACTACAGGCACCTACTTTATGTGCAAAGTTCAGAATATTTTTATTTATTTGAAAGTAAAGTTACAATTTTCCAGAACTAGTTGCCAAATTTTGTGCAAGTTTAATGTGTAATGTATAATATTTAAATGTATATGATCATGCCCCACACTAAGAACTTCCAAACAATTGTTACTGAGTTGTAGTGTGCATTTTTTTTTTTTTTTGAGGCACTGGGAAACAAACCCAGGTCTCTAGCATGGCAGGCAAGAACTCTGCCACTGAGCCACCATTGTCCACCCTGGTCTGCATTTTATGTAAATACCTTGGGTGATTCTGATGCCCAACACTGTGCCTCATAATGAATTACAATAGGAGAATTAACGTGTGTTCTTTAACCTTATACCAAAGAAGATCTATACTAGTCATCTGAAACTTCCAGCAATTTGTTTCCTGATGAGGAAAATCTTAATCAGGGTTCACTCCCTTTAACCAAACAAAATTTGATATAGAACCTATAGTTTGTTCATTGATTCATTGATTTGGTCAGTCGTCATAGTCACTCAATAAATATTCATTAGATGTATTGTATATACAAAGCATGATGCAGATGCTGGAGCTACAAAGAAGAATACAAATGACAAAGATGATGCTTTCATTGGAATTTGCAATTTAGTGGGGCAGAACAAAGAGCAACAAAATAAATACATGTAAAATTCCAACTATGATATGCAATGCAAAAAAAATGTGATTCATTCAAACTTCAGTCAGGGAAGCAGAACAGCTATGAGTATTATGGAGTACATATCTACTGATCTCAATAAATTACCACAGAATTATGTCTTAATACAACATAGATTTATTATCTCACAGTTTGTGTGGTTTGGAAGTCTGTATATGACTTAGCTGAGTCCTTTGCTCAGTGTCTCACAAAGTGTAGTGAAGATGTCACTAATGTTATGTTCCTTTTTGGGACTTGGCCTCTCTTCCAGACCATTGGTTTCTGTTGGAATTCAAATCTTTGCAGCTGTAAGAAAGAGGACCTCAGCTCCCAGGAACTTCCTAGCTTACTGTCACGTGGCTCTCTCCAAAGGCAGTTTATGTCATAGCACCTTGCTTCTTTAAGACCAGTAGGAGAGTCTTTCAATAGAGACTTAGAAAGAGCCTATATATCGTAACGTCAAGGGAGCAGTATAACGTCACCATTTCTCTATGCTAACCATTAGAAGTAAGTCACACATTCCACCCACAAGCAAAGAGAGGCTATTACATGACAATGATCTCAAATAATACAGAGTTGGGAAGTGAAATTCTGGAAGGAGTTAGGAGTCCAGAGAAACCATTGCTAACCAATACTCAGGAAGTACTGGGGCAGAAAGAGAAGTTGGGGCTTGTATGTAAATCTGAGACGCCAAACACCTCCAGGTGCTCTACTGGAATTACCAAATATTTCTATTGTCAATTCTAATTCTCAGTGCTAAAAGGACAAGAGTCTGAGCATAATACCCAGCTTAACCAAGATGATAAGAGCAGAACTATTCGTGTGGTTATAACTTGTATTTATGCATTTTTTCCACTACCCATTCCATATTCCCTTTTACCTCAGCAAACAACTCAGCTCATAATGTGCCTTGCCTAGTGGAATGACCCAAATCTTCATTCCTATAGAGTCTGAAAAAATAGAAATTTTTCCTGTACTGATTTGTTAAAGTTTTCCATTAGCTTGTAGTTAAGATCATACGATTTCTAAGAGGAGCCCCATAGAATGGGCTTAATTTCTTGTGTTCTCTGCAATACCTCCATTGTAAAGTAGAAAACCTATTTCTTCTGGTGAGTCAGAATAACCCACTCCAACCAGTATTGTAACATCTTTCTGCATCTGTTAGTTAAAGGCTGTGAGATGATTATGGCCAGGTAGATGCAAAAACATTCAGTTTAAAGGAATTTTTGTTTATCAAACTTTTTTTACACCGTTCGATTTATCTTTCCTCCCTTCAGCAATAATAACTCAAAGCTAGCATTGTCCACATTGTAACATAGGAAGCACATATTTTATTGTAGGATCACTGGAGTTAATGGTAAGAGGATCTATTCCCATTACTTGCCCCTCCCTACCTTAATGCTCATATGGATGAAGGAAGGTTATTGAAAATACAGTGTCATAGATTAGTCACTGCTACAAGGCAAATACTCCATCCTGGAGAACATTACCCCAAAATTGTGTGGTTCTATCTGGTGGCTTTCAATTTTTTTACCAGTCCAATGGTAGTTAAGACCTGGAGGATAATTTAAGATCAGAGGATAAGAACATAACATTTTATGATCATAAATCTATTTCCATCTTTCCTTTGTTTTCTGGTTTTAAACTCTTTTGTAACCTCAGAAAAGTCTTGTTCTAATTCTGATTCAATATTTATGGTGGAAACCTTTGATTAGATTGTTTCCATGGAGACTGACCCATTCAATTGTGGATATTGTCTTTTGATTAGATAGAGATGTGACTTCTTCTGTGAGGGTCTTGAATAGCTTGTTCTTTAAAAGGAGAAACATTTTGGAGAAACTTCTGAGGTAGATATAGACACAGACATTTAGAAGCACAGAAGCCCTAGGAGATCCAGGAGCTGACAGAGCTAACAGAAGGTAGACAGTTGTTTCAGAACCAACATAGATCCAGATATTCAGAGTTCAAGACAGAAATAGCCCAAGTCCTAAACAAAGACTCACAGATATAGCCAGAACCAGAAAAGAAGAAATCTCCAGCCCTAAGAGATGACATACAGAATTCTGACCTGGAGCAGCTAAGTTTGGATCAACAGATGATTGAGGAAGACAGTGGAATTAGAAGCTGGAAGCAACAGAACCAGAAACAAACTAGCAGATGCCAGTCATGTGGCTTTCCATGGAACAGACATCAACTTTTCTCCAGAATCAAGGTATCTTTCTCTGGATGCCTTAGTTTGGAAAATTTTATGAGCTTAGAACTGTAAATTTGCAATAATAAATCCCCTTTAAGAAAGCCAATACATTTCTGATATATTGCATTCTGGCAGCTTTAGCAAACTAAAATAGATTTTGGTATCAGAGAAGTGGGATACTGCATATTGCAAATAGAAAATATGTTGGAATGACTTTTTAAATGCATAAGGGAAAGATTCTGGAAGAATTATGATATGATGGATAGAAAAGGTCAAGACTGCTTTGTACGGACAATTGGTAGAAATGTGAACTCTAAAGATACCACCAATGAGACTTTAGACAGAAATAATGGATGTGTCATTGCGAACTGGAAAGAAGGTGACCCTTGTTTTAAAGTGTAGAGAATTTAGCAAAATTAAGTGCTGGTGTTAGACAGAAGGGAGAATTAAAAATCCATGTGATGCAATACTTAGCTGGAGAGGTTTCCAAATTAAATGTCAAAAATGTGGCCTGGTCTCTCCTTGCAACTCATAATAAAATGCAATGGAATAGAGATAAAAGGAGAACTGAACTCTCGGGTACAAAAAAATTAGAAATTGGTGGCTGCAAAATTCTGGGCTTCCAGAAAGGGAGACCCGAGAGAATAGTGCCCCAAATGATGATATAACCAAACATGGAAACCGTCAGCCATTTCAGAAAAAGCCAGAATTAGAATTGAACTTATCCAGAAAAGATTTATGGACATTCCTATTATCTGGTAAGTGTGATCCATGTATCTGCACAGAAAATGGATAAGTTTCTTGTGAAAACTGTATAAATGGAACCAGTGCCAGTCTGGACCTAAAGGGACAGAAAAAGGACAAATTGAAGGCTGAACCATGGAAGCTAAGGTCTTGAGCCAGGAAATCTCAGGCCAGGAGAGCAAACTGACCCATATTAGTAGAGAAGGTGATTTTGTCCTGGAAGCAGAGGGCAGCCTTTCTGCTTTGTGATTCAGGAAGAATTTTGCTGCCTCAGATCTCAAAGGGAGTGGAGCACATAAACCAGAAATATGAGGGCACCTTGCTGCCACCGCTTTGTTCTGAGGGGATTGAGCATGTGCCCTGGAGATGGCAGAGAGCCCAGGCACTGCCCTGATGCTTGGAGAGGGTGGACCAAAGAAAGCAGTGGTTTCCCAAAGCCCCCTATGTTGCAAACCTCACCCCACTATTTGGAGGAAGCAGGAATGCTCTGCAAGCCCTTGGAAAAGATGGATCTGCTACTTTCTAAAGCCCCACAGATAAATGACTCTCAGATTTATAAATCTAATGGAGCTTTCCTTACTGGTTTTAGGAACTGTTTGGGCCCAGTGACCCAAGTGTTCCTTCCAATTTATCCTTAAGGCAATGGGAACATGCATCTAATGACTGTTCCTTCTTTGTATATTGAAAGCAAATAACTTGTTATGAGTTTCACAGGCCAACAGCCAAAGGAGAAATTTTGCCTTAAAATAAACCATGCCAGTAACTGACTTTTGTGAGATTTTGTACTGTTTCTGACTTTATATTGTATTTGTGTTGTTACTGAAATGATTCAAGGCATTTGTGATATAGTGATGGAGTTAATGCAATTTTTATATGGGAAGGACATGTCTTTTCAGGGTCCAGAGGGTGGAATTTTCGGTTTTGAAACTGTGTTATCCAGAAAAGTCTTGTTCTTCTAATTCTGATTAAATATTTAGGATGGAAACCCTCTATTAGATTGTTTCCCATGGAGATTGACCACTCAGTTTTGGGTGTAGCATTTTGATTAGATTACCTCCATGGAGATGTGCCCAATTGTGCACGTGACCTTTTGATTAGATGGAGATGTGATTTCTCCCATTCAAAGTGGGTCTTGATTAGTCCTTTAAAAGGGGAAGCATTTTGGAGAAATTGCAGATGCAGACACAGATGTTTGGAAATGAAGAAACCCCTGGAGGTGCCAGGAGCATGGAGAAATGAGAGAAGCTAGATAGTTTCTTCAGAACCAACATAGATGCAGACATGTGTAAATCAAGATATAAATAGCCCAGGTGCTAATAAGAACTCATAAAAATATCCAGAACCTGAAGAGAAGAAATCTCCAGCCCGAGGAGATGCTAAGCTAAGAGATGAAACCCAAAGTTTTACCCCAGATCAGCTAAGTGTGGACCCACAGGGCTTTAGAGAGAAAGCTGCTTGAATCTGAAGCAATGGAACCAGAAACTAGAGCAGCAGATGACAGCTACATTCCTTGCCATGTGACAGACATTGTTCTTTCTCTGGAGTCAAAGTGTCTTTCTCTGGGTACCTTAGTTTGAACATTGGTATGGTTTTAGAACTTTAAACTTGTGTGTTAATAAATCCCCTTATAAAAGCCAATACATTTCTGGTATATTGCATTCTGACAACTTTAGTAAAATAAACACTTTGGTATAAACTAAATTCCTCTTTAAGTGGCAATGATGTCTAGAATATCATCCCATGAATAAAACAATCTGATATGCACAGATGATGTATTACAGAGACTTGCTGGATAATTTGGAGAGAAGTGAACATTTGGGAAAATGATAGTAACCTCTTCCTGAAGGGAAATGGCAATGCTTTTAAACTGATAAGCAGACTGAAGTCTTATCTGGTTTATGGGGACTGTTTACAAAATATGACCCATGAGGAGATCTACATACATTAAGCAAATTGCAAAGTTTTGCCAATTTATATTGTAAGAAACAGGGCAAATAGGATTATTGATATTTTCATTAAGTGTGCTTATCTTGATTTATTCAGGAAAACAAATCCATAATAATTGCTATGAAAATCATTGATATTATAGGAATTTGATTCCACCTATTTGTAGATGAGCAGACAAGTGAAGATTAATTGGAGTAACAAGAGCAAAGAGGATAAACTAGAAAATCCTCATGAAGATGGATAATTTAAGGATTTATGGGGAAATCCGAGAATCCAAACATGCTCATCTGCCAGCTCCTGCAGAGATCAGTCAAGGCTCTTGCCACAACCTAGAACCTGAGTCCACTCTTGGTCAAGCAGGATCAGCAATCAATATGAGGAGCTAAAAGTAAAACAAATAACCATAGGCAACTCTTATCCAATCCCATATTTGACCTCAAAAACTTGCAAAGTGACATAATAGATGCTTCCTCTCCATTGTTTAAATTTTGTTGAACTCTTTTTTTTGACAAATCTACATACAATAAAAGGGATTATGGGATACATAGTTTCAAGCTTAACGAAACTGACAATAGTTAGCCCTGCTGGATTTATTGACTAAAACAACAGGACATCCAGTACATTTGAATTTTAGATATATTTTGCTATAAATTAATTTCAAGGATTTCAACAGATTAATACCATGCTTTACAAAATATGTTTAGTATTTTGACCATGTTTAGTATGATCCTTAAAATATATGAGACGTTATTTTGGTTAAGAATTACTCGTTGCTCATCTGAAATTCAAATTTAGCTGGGTGTCCTGAATTGTTTTTGAACAGCAATAGAATAAATAATAACAGAAAGCACAGTCTAGCACAAATTATACAGAGGTGATTTATTTACCTAAAGGAATAGAGGTCTGGTCAGGTATTGAGATTTAAATCAGATTATAAGTGCCTTAAAAGCCATGTTGTGTCATTTTTCAAGATTCTTTTGTTTTACGTGTTCTAATTTAACTTTAAAATATGTTTATTTACAAGCAATCAAATGTGAATATAATTGAATATTTAAAGGAATTGAAATAGATGATTAATAATAGTTAAGTTTAAATTAAATTCTTACAACAATTTCTTTTCTTTACTTTAGAATTAGTATGACATATTTATTACTAATTAGGGAAAGCATTAACAGGAATTCCTTAATATTTTGTTATTGTGAAGTCCTGCATCTTCCAGGGAAGTACAGTTTTGGAGATTGGTACCAGTGTTCGAAATGAAGTTTTATATAAATAGTGACTCATACCAACAAAATAGGCAACGTCTTTATTTAAAAATTAGTCATTAACAGACTGTACATTTGCCAAACATGAATTGTAAAACAAAATTAAAATACATATTTTTAGTAACCCATAATCAATTTGTCCAAAGAGTTCTGAAAGGCTGAACACCAGCTTGGCCACATACAACAACTGTTAAAGAAACTGCAAAAGAGATCAGACTGGAATTAGAGATAAGAATAAAGCTGATTAGGTCAGGAATAAAGTGGATCAGAATACAGGGATAAGAGGACACTGTTTGTATTTTAGAACTTCATCTACCCAATGAGACCTAAGGAAGAGAGCTTTACTTTGATCAAAATCTAAATTTTCTAAAGCACATAAGCTAACTCAACCTGTCTGGATAGATCATTTTAACAACCCAAACATATGGAGCCCAGAATGGGAATGAAAACTTGCAATTCTTTATAGTTTAATCTAATGCTCAGATACATCCCAGAGTATGTTGAGCAGATAATTAAAGAGTATTGGCAAAGTCCCTTGAGGGAGAGGAGAAAAACAATTGGAACTATTAAGCTTTACCATAGGAGAATCTCCTGATATTGTCTCAAGCATTAGGGACTCCCAGTCAATAGGTAAAGCCCTGAATGAGAGGCTTGGTCTTTGAAGTTTATTATGTAGCAGAGTAGCTAAGCTGATCTATAGCTATGCCTAAGAATTACTTCCAGGGGATCTTTTTTGTTGTTCAGATGTGACCTCTCTCTCTCTCTAAGCACAACTCCACAAGTAAAATCATTACGCTCTCCCCAACATTGGTGTGCAAGTTTCAATCTGTTGTGTACCCCAGAAAAGCCATGTTTTTTAATCCCCATTCAATATTACTGGGTAGGATCTTTTTTTCATCAATGGTTTCTGTGGAGATGTGACCCACCCAATTGTGGGTAGCAATCTTTGATTAGATGGTTTCCATAGAGATGCATCTTCACCTATTCAAGGTGGGGTTGCTTATTAAATCCTTTTAAGACAGAAACATTTTGGAAAAAGCTTTAGAGCCACCAGAACTGACAGAGCCACCAGAATTGACAGAGCCACCAGAACCAACAGACCTGACTGAGCCCACAGAGCCAGAGACCTTTAGGGTAGAAGAAAAACATCCCCAGGGAAAACTTATGAAATTAGAGGAGAAAGCAAGTAAATGTCACCATGTGACTTTCCAGCTGAGAGAGAAACCTTGAATATTATGGACCTTCTTGAGCCAAGGAATCTTTCCCCGGATGACTTAATTTGGACATTTTCATAGCTTTGCTTTAATTTGGATATTTTCATGGCCTTAGAGCTGTAAACTTGCAACTTAAAAGATTCTCTTGTTAAAACCATTCTGTTTCTGTTATATTCACTCCAACAGTTTTCAAATAAAGCAATGGGACATGACTACCAGGGGTGAAAGTTTCCCTGCCAGTGTGGAATATGACTTCTAAGGATGAGCCTGACGCTGGCACTGTAGGATTGACCATACTTTCCTGACCAAATGGGGGAAATGAATCGGAAGAAAATGATGTCTCAGTGGCTGAGAGAGTTCAAGTAGAATTGAGAGGCTATTCTGGAGGATATTCTTAATGCCAGCTTCAGCTAGATTTTGATATCTACAATAGTTTTTCAAACCCCAACTGAAACCATTCCTGCCAACCCTAAAGAACACCTAGGACTCTATCTGAGATTCTACAACTGTTCCATTCACTATGATTTATTACCAGAAACCTACAAATTCCAGATGGGTTTCTAAGCCAAATAAGCCCTGAAACCCAGAGGGGTCAGCTTCTTCAGAACATCAACTAGTTCCATCCCCCTACCTTATATTATTGACAGCTATCTCTAACATGAAAATTTAGAATGGGCATAGTCTAAATATCCCTAATGATTGGCAGAAATATCAAAGGAGAAAGAGGGGGTTATAACAGAGAAGATAGGATTTAACTATTGAGCATGACTGCTGAATCATTATATTGCTATTACTTTTATTCTCCAGTATCTTGGAGTACTAGAAAGTCAAGCCTAAATTTGTGAAACTGTAACCCATTCCAAACCCTGAAATTTGTTTTAAAACTGCTTGTTACAATGTACTTTGAAATTTATTGTTTTTATGTATATGCTATGTTTCACAATAAAAAATATATAATCCAGGGTACATGGATGATTCAATGGTAGAATGCTTGTTTTCCATGCAGGAAACCCAGATTTAATTCCCAGACCATGCACC
The DNA here is from genome assembly GCF_023851605.1 of Tamandua tetradactyla. NCBI lineage: Eukaryota > Metazoa > Chordata > Mammalia > Pilosa > Myrmecophagidae > Tamandua > Tamandua tetradactyla. The sequence continues at coordinate 71,923,477 of NC_135335.1, read as the reverse complement.
ATCCCCCTAAAAAATATATCCATTTGTCCAAAGAAAAACCACAACTAGTGGCTTTATTTCTTTGTATTTGAGAACACATTGAATAAGCTACCTTAATCCTACCCTTTTATTTTTAAGATTATATGATCTTCTATATTTTTATTACATTTTGTATATCTTATATATTTTTCAAAAGGCATGAGGCATTTTAAATAATGATACAACTCTTGAAAGTATAATGTTTATTCTTTATTTCTTCCATTTTGCATATATAACATTTGTCCCAAAAAACACAATGTTTGTAAGAACATTAAATGGACACAATATCGCTTTTTCTACTAAATGAACATTTTCTACTGAATGAAAATCAATGTATCAGCTCAAAAGATTGTTTTTTTATTTAATTAGGTGTCATACTATACTTTGTTTTTCAATATAGAAATGATATAGAATAGCATAGAAGAGAAAATTTTTATAATTTATTTTTATGTAATCTTAATGACAAAATACAGACTGTAATTAAATGCATTCTTCAAAGTAATAGATTTGTAATCTTTCTTTCTGTCTGTCAACCTACTATCCTCAAACATATAACTCCTCTACAGAATCACATACGCATACTGGAACCATTCAAGGCATACACTCTCTTGTTTACATGATTGGTACTATACAGTTTAGCCACTGTTCAAAACAATTTTTCTAACTCTTGCTTCTAATGGCATTCACTGATATGCTTTGTTTCAGCTGTAGCAGGATTAGCAATGCATCTACTGTTTGTAACTAATAGCTGAAACTGACCATCATACCAGAAGAAGTAGTAGATACCTTTTGAATATTTGGACCTATCTGTCCATCACAGTAAGCAATGAATTTAATGACATTGATAATAAACTCAAGTTTGCTCTTTCTGCAAAGACTGCCAAAGAAAGATACTAATTAATGTCAATGAATATGGTGATTTTGTCATATGCACATGTTAAAAACTAAAAAGTACTTATTTTTTCCACATGGACTTCAAAATTATCTAGATGACAATTTGAATAGAATACTGGACCTGGGCCTTGTGTATGATACTTGAACATATTCACAATTTCTTAGCAAATTAGACAATTTCAGCCCTTCAGAAGTTCAAAATTCACTTATCACAGTGTATGATTCCATATTAAATCGATGAAATTTTGAAGAGATATACTTCACAAATTTATCTGTCATTCTTTAATAAATAACAGCAGATTTTTGAGACTTTGTTTTTATGGAAGTATGATTAACGCTAACAGAGACACTTGAAATTTTGATGCTTCTTCCAGTGGATTTGAACAAAATATTGTACCTCAATTTATATGATTTTATATACCTGAAAGTGCTTATATTATATTACTTACTACTTTATAATGTTCACTGTTTTTCCCAATTATCTACTCATAATAATTTGCCTGTTTCCAGCCATTATATGATTTCACTTTTAATTTTATGTGAGGAAGGTAACTCCATAAACTTAATCAATTTATAACACATTAAGCATAGCCCTCAGGTAAAGTTGTAGGTTATGCATTTCCATAATAGATACTTCATATACTTTTTTGGGCATATTTATCCAGTATCATCTTCTTAGACAAAGGGACTAAATTTTAAACCAAAATCAAGAATTTCACGGTGCTCACATGTTCAGAAAAAAATACTTCATATTGCCTTGAAAAATAACATCAATAAATATTTCAAATTCATGTGTAAAGTTTCAACAGGAACTGCATCATACTCAGAAAAAAATAGAAAATAATTGAAAAGCTGATATTTTTGAGAAATAACATATACATACACAGAAAGAGAAAGAGACAAGGAAATGGAGTTTAATGGAATTAAAAAGTGCTTAGAGTGAGTTGAAGAACAGCAAGTTTTGTCCTAGGATGAAGGAAAGCAATGATATAAGGAGAATGAGACCTGTAGTAAGCAGAATAATGGGCTTCCTAAAATGTCGGCATCCTAATCCCTGGAGAAAGACTCAACCAGAGATTGCTAGCTTTGAAGACAGAAGGGGTTCATAAACGAAGGAATGCATTAGGCAAGGAGACAGATTCTGCTCGAACATTCTAAATGGAATTCAGTCCACCAACACCTTGATTTTAGCTCAGTTAAACCCGAGTTGAACTTCTGACCTACAGAACTGTAAGATAAAAATTTTACATTTATATTGCCATGAAGTTTGTCATAATTTGTTACAGGAGAAATAAAAAGCATGTAGAGGACTCTGACAAACAATTAAATATCCTTGATGCAATTTTTCTCATTTACAAAATGAGAGGTGTGATGGTTACGTTAATTTGCCAACTTGTCCAGGTTATGGTGTTCAATCGTTTGTTCATGCAGCAGCCTGATTGCTATTGCATGGGTATTGCATAGATTAGAATCAATAGCCATTTGATGGTATCTGTGGCTGATTATATCTACAATCAACAAAGGAGTGTACCATCAGCAATGAACAAAGTGTTATTCAATCACCTGAAGGGCTTAAAGGGAGAGCTGATGATTTCAGCAATAAGAAAGAATTCCTAATTTAAAAGAATTAATTGAAACTTCCATCAGAGTTCAAAACTTGTTGCCTACTTTATGAAATTTGGACTTCCAAATCCCCATTGTCATGTGGGAAAATTCCTATAATAAATCTCGTACTACTTATATGTATATACTTTGTTGGTTCTGCTTCTCTGGAGAACCCTGACTAATATAAGTGGTTTTTCATATTTAAATTTCTACAGTTTTTGTAGACTATTGCTAAGTCAAAAACAGGTCTTCTTAGAAGGTATCCTCTTTTGTTCCCTGTTTCTCCTCTTCTACTTTTCCTTTCCTTTCCTGTTCCCCTTTGCACATTTTCTTCCAGCATTCATTTAGCATTTCTTAGTCAGACATTGTGCTGGAAAAATAAAACAAATACACTTCAGAATATCACAGTATAATAATGTAAACACCAAAAGTAACCAGATATAATAAAAGTACAGTCAAAGTATATTATAAGGAAAAAAAAGGCATCTGGATCACCAAACCAAAGTCATACCATATCTTCCCCAGACAGCATTTTCCAAATATAAAAAAAATAAAATTTGAAGTAACATCAGGGTTATGAGGCTATAAAAGATGAAGAAGATGGGCTACTTTTCCCCTCGATTTTAGCTTTCATTGAACAAAACTGAGAGGTAAGATTTCTTTCTTTTTCAACTTTAATAGCCAAAACATCAAAATTCACAGAAGATATTTCACAATTATTAGACACTCTAAAATGAAGGCAAAGAGAGAAAAGCACACTATATATTTTTTTTAAATGGAACTTTCTGTAATAAAGGAAATATTCTATATTTGTGTCATTCAATATGCTATCTACTAGCCCCATGTGACAACTGAGCAGTTGACAGATTGTTAGTGAAACTGAGGAAATAAACTTTTAATTAACTTTATTTAAATTTGAATACCTACATGTAACTAGTGGTTACTTCATTAGACAGCAAACCTTAAAACAAGAATAAAAAAACAAAATCAAGTTTATCACTAAAGTGAAATCCCAACCTATGACTCTTCAAATGCTTGTATCCTAGATTAATTTTCCCAAAGTGAAAACTCAAGTAGAGTATATATTTCTAAGAACAAAAAGGATATATGACGTTCTTATTCATATAGTCATTCATTAAGAAGGCGTTCATCACACATTTTGTAGAAAAGGACCTGGAGCATCCAATTTTGCTAAATAGACACCCAATAACATTCTTTCATATTTAATTATGTTTGCCTATGAAGATTTGCCTGACATAAAGAGGTTAGCTTTATTTAATTGCTTATGAAAATTTAATTCTTTTTCTCTACTTTTTTATTATTACATCTGCAAATTTATTTATAAGATGAAAAAATGTTTAAATGTATATCATTGGGTTGCTGTAGCAAATGATAATTATTTTTCTTGCTTTTTCAGTTTGCTAAAGCTGTCAAAATGCAATATACCAGAAATGCATCAGCTTTTACAAGGAAATTATTAAGTTACAAGTTTACTGTTCTAAGGCTTAAAAATGTTCAAACTAAGGCATCCAGAGAAAGATACCTTGACTTTGAAGAAAGGTCAATGTTGTCACGTGAGAAGACACTGGCTGGTGTCTGCTGACCCTTGCTCCTGGTTCCGTTGTTTCCAGCTTCTGATTCCAGTGTCTTCCTCTTCAGGCATCTACAAGTCCACACTTAGCTATTCCAGGGCAAAACTTTGGATATCCTCTCTTAGCTTAGCATCTCTCAGGCCCGGTGATTTCTTCTCTTCAGTTTCTAGCTATTTCTGTGAGACCTTGCTTAACACCTGAGTTTTTCTGTTTTGATCTCCAAACATTTCTGTCTGTTTTGGCTCTTTTAAGGACTCCAGTAAATGAATCAAGACCCACTTTAAATAGGTGAGGTCACATCTCTATGGAAACAACTTAACCAACAGGTCCTACCATATGGACCAAAATTATAAGAACATGGCTTTCCTGAGGCATATAGATAGCAGTTTCAAACCAGCACACCTGATATGCTGAAATTTTATCAATATTTTATTTTATCTATTACTTATATTTTTGTAATAAATATTAAAAATATCTTATGTTATAAAATTCTTATTACATTTTATTATAAAGCCATTCATGGCTCAAGCAACAATTAAAATAAAAAAATTGTATCACATCCTCTACAATTCATACTTTAAATTCATGATACTGCTTTCCTACATGTGCTTTTTATGTATTAAACATTTTCCTAACTACATCATGAAAGACATATTACTGTAGGTTATTGATTACAATAATTAGAAAAGATTAGAAATAAAATATATGCTTAAAGAAAATAATCCATGATGTTTCCACAGTCATATTAATTTATGATTGTCAACAATATGAGAGAAAATAATCTCAAATGATAAACAGAAATCACTACTTGAATGATAAAAATGGAATATATTATTATGGTTCTAGGGAATCTGTGAAACAAATCACCCAAGTATTTTAGAGTCTTGATACAGCAATGAGAGAAACAGATGACATTCAACAAAACAATTTTCAAGCTTTTAGACCTTAAAATACTAGTTCTGTAGAAAATATAAATTATTGTTCAGTGAACCAAACTTTGGGAAATGTGGTTCTAGTTTCCCTGTAGTTTCAAGAAGAAAGTACATAAAGAAGTACGCAAGATATACTTTAAGAATCTCTGAATTGGTCTTTTCAAATTCAGGTGATCAAATGAAGTTCTCACATTTGTCCATTCAATCATTTGTATATTCATTTATTGAATACCTTCCTTGTGCAGTGATAGGCAGTAAGCCACAGGTAAAGTTAGACGTGCTCTATTAACATATACTTTGTACTAAAGAAGTGACTTTAATTTTTAGGTTTATTCAACCACATGAAAATTTTTAAAACAATAAAGTAAAATAAATAGGAAAGATTTCTTTTATTTCTCAAGATATGACAATCTTTTCCTCATCATAATGCAGGCTTATAACATATAAGAAGGTAAATAATTTTCTTTTTCCCACAACGTGGTCTAGGGAAGCTCATTCATTTTGACTATTTGCTCTGTGGATTTTTGTAGTGCATGGTTACTAGGCTCCATGATGATGGGATATTTGGGAGGAAATTGAAGGATGGCATAAATAGGCAAATAGTGGATACACCCCTTGTAATTAGTACTCAGTCATTATCATGGAGGACACGTAATTCATGAATTTTATAGAACTTTTTAGATAGAATATTAAAGAAAAAAAACATTAAAGTGGGGATAAACCTTCCTGAATTAAGTTAAAATAAATAACATCTCCAAAATAGAAATAATCTTCAAAATGTGGTAATATATCTGATGGCAAAGGATCAGGGGCATGAGCATGATGTGGGAGTAGAAATAATAGCTGTGTTTGTCAGCATGGAAGTTCCCGAGTAGAGAGAAGCCAGAGTTGAGAAGTAGGAAGGAAAAGCAGAAAACACAGAAATACCACAAAGGCAAAAGTGAGAAGAGAAAAGAGGAAACATACCAGTTATCCCAATAACCGTGCATGGTGACAGCTCAGCAGAGACAAATACATCCTACTTCACTATTTAAAAACCTGAAAAAATAGGATACCACAGCAAACCAGACTGATCTCCTGCTCTCCCTACAGGAATGCAAAGGCAGAAAATGAGAGATGTGTGCCTAAGTCAGGAAGGTCACATTTAGAAAAAGTCTTCTAATTTTAATTCAATGACAGTTACTGAGGAAAAGAAAATACGTGATTATGTTTCTTCATTGCATTTTGGGTATTTAAAGTTCTTTAAAAACTTTTTTTTTACTATTTCTTGACTTAGAGTCAAAATTTTCTTGTTCCTGAATGTGTGTGCCCCCCCACACACACACCTCTTTTATAATTTGAAAGTGTTATAACTGTGTTTGTATCCACATTCATAACAAGTTATATGTATTTTATATAATGTTATACATTATCATTTCTATATCATGACATAAAACATTACATAACATGTAATCATGGACAATACACTTTGAGCAGTTGTTATGGAGATAAATTAAAGCAATAACTACTTTCTTACTTCTTCTGTCTTTCCTTTTGCCCCCAATTATTAGTTTAATATTGTTACACTTTTTGAGATTTAAATTAAGTTGTGTCCATAAATGGCCCAAATTGCAGCCTATCTCCTGAAACACAAAATATCCCCAAAATGTGCTATATACTAGTTACCTTAAAATAATACAAAAGTAAACAACTTGAAGGTTAAAAAATGCACAATGACAAAGTAGGTAAATTAAAAGAAAACTGATTTCCTGTGAAATTAATAACTGTTCAGATTGATCCAAGGTGGAAAGCATTAAATTGGGCCAATAAATCACATTATAATAGTGAAGAGAAGAATGCATAATGAAGTCACAACATTCACTAGTTTGCCACAAGGATATTTTGTTAAATTACTTTAATCAAAGCCTTCCAAAATACAATAATATGTAAAATAAATACAGTAGAAGTAGATATAAATTTATATCTCCTAAACACCTAAAGATATAGTATAAAATATAAAAAGAAATGTGGGACAATATTATAAACCACAGCACGCACACACAAACACAGAACCTTACATATATGAATACATATACACACTCACTCTCAGGAGGGAGGGAGGAAGGAAAAAGAAATCAAGGAGAAGAAAAACAATGAAAGAGATATAAAGAGATAGACAGTGGGAGGGAGAAGTAGGAGGAAGAAGGGGAAAAGGAAAGAAGAATATTTAATCATATTTCCAATCAAACAATTAAAATAAGCAATAAAATAAAATAAAAAGGATAGACTACATAAAGAAAATTCTGGAATTAATATAAGACTAGAATAAAAACAAATATCATTAGCACTGATAACTGACACAAGACGATCTCTGGGGAGGGGGCAAGAAGGTCATATTTTAAATTTCCAAATAAGTGTCTATGTCATACTTAACAGTGAAACAATTTAACATTTAGTATTAATAAAGCCAATATCAAGATCACCATATGCACTATCATTGGTCCTTTTTGTCTCAATTCAATAAATTATAAATGTGAAATTAATACAAAAATGTCATGTTACCCAATTGGAATAGCAATTTTAAACATAGCATCATTTCCTGAGGGTACAATTTAATATGTGGAAAAGCCAAGCATATAAACTAAGATTTACAAGGAGGTTTCAGATAGTTTATATTGCTAGCTGATACCAATTAATATAAAATTATCAATAATTTTCTATATGCAAGCAAAAACCAGTTAGAAAATGTAATGTAAGATCCCGTTTCCAATTGCAACAATAATAAAATCAAATAATACTGCTGCACCTATATTATGTAATGCTTCTATTATTTAAGGAATTATGAAACTTAAAGATGCATACAGTCACACACAAACACATCCATACACTGTTTTCAGGTAGGAAAGGTCTGTCAGTTATTCATGGAAAAGGACCAGATCAGCAGAATAAAAATATGAAATGGTTTAATGCTTCACTACTCAAAGTTGCTGCTGTGCTATGTGAAATTTTCCTCTGTTGCTGGATACCTGATACAATAGCTTTTACTATTAAATGTATACCTAATTGGCCTAGGATGAAAGTGGCAGAGGGAAAAGCTTCTTAGCTCCATCCCCCCAAAACCAGCAAGAACTATCAGAATCATTGTTCACAAATCTCCCGAAAATGGTTAAAGGATTGAAGTAACAGAGAAAGCGCTCACCAAATCAAGAAAAGGCAATTTAAAAGCAGTAGGCTCTCCCAGGGCCTCTCCCTTGCCTTGTGACCACCTCCTAACCCACTAGGTGCATGGGGATTCCAGAGGGAGTAAAGTAACCTCTTGCCAATATTGGGAGCATGTGTGTTTGTATGTCGTTTTAGTTTGCTTGGTTAATCAAGCAAATGCCATGCAAAGTTAAAGTTATGGTTTGGGGAATTTACTTGCTCATGGTTTTGAGAATAAAGAAAGACCAAATCAAGGCATCAGCAAGGTGATGATTTCTTCCTAAAAATTTGCATTATAAGGTTGGTTGCCAGTGATATTTGGTCCTGGGTGCCTCTGTCATATGGCAATGGACATGTTGGCCTTTTCTTGGCCTCCCCCTTTTCTTCTGGGTTGTGCTGACCTTCAATTCTTGTTTCCTTTTGACTTTCTTTCTCAGTTTCATTCTACTTATAAAGGAGTACAGTAATAGGATTAAGACCTATTCTGGTATACACTGTAACTGAAGTAATCTCATCAAAAGTCCTGCATACAATGGACTCACATCCACAGGAACAGTTTAAGTTTTAAAACATATTTGTCTGGAGTAAAGATCCTACACATTGGCCTAGCCTAGCCTGTCTGTTAGTCGCTTGTTTGTGGAAGGTTCACTATTTTAAAACTTGCCCTGTGTGGAAGGCTGTTCACAGAACTCTCTTACAGAAAGTTGTGGAACATAAATCAAGTCTCAGCTGTCTGGGGCAAAGAATTTCTGACTATTGCACATCCAGTGTTGTGCCCAAGATAATGTGGAAACTGTTTCCTAGGGAATAGGGGGTATTAGTATTTGTGTAAATGGAGAATTCCTAGGGCCATAAATCCATAACCAAGACATGATACATACACAAAAAAGGACCAGGGATACTCTTATGCTTTGGCCTGGATATATTTCCTAAAGTAATGGTATGGATAATGTCTAAAGGAGAATACTTATTCAGGTCAATCTGTAAAGACTGTGAAAGGTGTTTTCTCTTTCTTTCTTTTTTTTCTTTCTTTCTTTCTCTCTCTCTCTCTCTCTCTCTCTCTCTCTCTCTCTCTCTCTCTCTCTCTCTCTCTCTCTCTCTCTCTCTCTCTCTCTTTCTTTCATTCTTTCCTTCCTTCCTTCCTTCCTTCCTTCCTTCCTTCCTTCCTTCCTTCCTTCCTTCCTTCCTTCCTTCCTTCCTTCCTTTTACTTAGCTTCTGGCATTCAAGGAAAACTCTACCATAACATTGATTGCATACAAGTTTAAAGAAAAGGCAACTCTGAGTCTACATTCCAGTGATAACACCTTAAAATATCAAAATGTCCAGATTTCAAAAAAAGAATACACGTAATGCAAAAGCTGGAAGTGATGGTCCCAGAAAGGATAACAATAAAGCATTAGATACAATTAATGAAGAAGACCAGACCTCTTTGTTCTAGACATATCCTTTAGACCAATTCATCCTGCAGACACTCAAAAAGGTAAGAAAAAAGAAAGGGGCAAAGAATGAAAGGTAATCAGGAAAATGATATATGAACAAAAAGAATATCAATAATGAGATGGAAATGGTTGATTAGAATGAAAAGTGCTAAAGACTGTAATGGAAATTTAAAATTCCCTGGAAGTTTACAACAGGATATTGGAATTGCCAAAAGAAAGAATTGGTGAACTTGAAGACAAGACAAAGTAAATCATTCAATCTAAGGTGTAAGAAGAAAGAGAAAAGTATGAAAAAAAAAATGAAAAGAGCCTGAGTAACATGTGGGGCACCTTCAAGCATGCAAATATATGCACAAATATATGGGGAAACCAGAAGAAGAAGAAAGAGATAAAGGAGAAACAGAATATACAAAGAAATAGTGGCTGAAAATTTCTCAAATAAAGCAGAAGACATGAATATGCACATTCAAGATATTCTATGAACTCCAAATAAGTTAAAATCAAATGGACCAACACTGTGAAATATCACAGCCAAACTTAGAAATGCCAAAGATAGAACATTCTGAAAGTAGCAGGAGAGAGGCAATATGTCACACATAATGGAGTCTCAATAAGATTTAGTGTTGATTTCTCATAGGAAGCCAAAGAGAAAAGAAAGCAGTAGGAAAAATATTTAAAGTACTGAAAGCAAAAATTTGCCAATTAAGAATTCTGTATCTGGCTAAACTGTCTTTCAAAAATGGGAAGGAATAAAGACATTCCCAGATAAACAAAATTTGAGGGAGTTTCTCACCAATAAACTGGTTCTATAAGACATGTTAAATGGAATTCTGCAGGTTTAAACAAAATGACATAAAAAACTGATTGAAGCTGCATGAAGAATAAAGATCTGTGGTCAAGATAAAGACATGGGTAACTATAAATACTGGTTCTACTATATACTTTTTTTATTTCTAACTCCATTTTTTTTACTTCCTACAGTGTCTAAAAGGCAAATGAGTAAAATGCAGTGACAAGTCAGTGGTTTTAGACTCATACAATATAAATATATGATTTGAGACAAGGACTACATAAATCTGGGGGACAGAGGGTTACAAGAACCTAGTTTATGCAGGCAGTAATTTAAGCTGGTATCAGAGCACTCAACATCATTATAAATTTTAAATGTTAATTCCAAGCCCCATGGTAACCACAAAGAAAACATCAAAGATTATGAAAACGCATAGAATAAGAAAGTACAGTGTGGGAGTGCAAGTTACCTGGTATGGCACACAGAATCAATGGAGAGTTAATTCAAAATAAGCATGGGATTACTGCTTAGGGCGAAGGAAAAATTCTAGTGATAGATGGTGATGAGGGTACTGAAGCATTGTGAATATGAATAATCTCGGTGAATACTATGTTTGGGAGGTGCTAGGATGGAATATTAAGATGTACATGTGTTTCCACAATTAAAAAAAAGAGAACAAAAAACTAAAGCGATAATAACAAATTAAATGCATTGCATGCTACTGGACAGGATCTAAGAATGGATTAGAAAAAGACCAAACGGATACTATTGGGACATAAGAAAAATGTTGGAAAATAAAATGTAATAGTTTTATCAATCTTAAAGTTCTTGAACTAAATAACAACAGCGTTTTAGATGATTACATAAGTTAATTCCCTTGATCTTAGGAAATGTACATAGACGTATTATCCCCAAATCACAGGGAAATTCAAAGATTCAAGAAGATTCAGCACAATATTAATAAAAAATAATAAATCTCTAAAATACACTGCAGTCTTATTTTAAAGTTCCAGTAAATAAGATCAAATCATGTAAGCACAGGGTAAACAAATTGACTAATGAATTGGAAAACTAAGTTCAGAAACAGATTCTCATAGGTATGACAACAATTACATGGTAGTGTGGTAAGGAAATGATTGACTTCAATAAATTCCACTTATTCAATTGGATATTCATATATAAGCAAAAGTATTACCATGACCTTTACCAAATAGTATGCACAGAATTCAATTATAAATGGATTTTGAATCTACATAATGGATGAAACAGTTAAAGTTTTAGGGAAGAAACTGGAAAAAAAAAAAACCCTTCCAGGACCACTGGGTAGGCAACTATTTATATACAATGACACATAAAACACCATCAAAATATTAATAATAATAGTTTGGATTATATTAAAATTAAGAATTGATTTTCATCAATGTGCAACACCAAGAGATTGAGAAAGCAACTCACATAATGGAAAAGGATATTTTCTATGTATAGTATATACTATGTATAGTACCTACCATATGCACACATTCATCTATACCCAATAGAAAACAATGAACAAGTGATTTGAGCAGATACTACATAAAGAAAAAAGACAATGTGCAATAGGCAATAAACATATGAAAAGTTGCATAACTTCATCATCCTCCAAGAAACTCAAATTCAATCCATATTGAGATATCATTACACAAATAGCAGAATAGCTAAAATCTTAAACACACACATACACATATACATACATACAGAAAACAACAAAAACAAATAAAAGCCGACCACACCCTGTACTGGCTAATGTGTTACTTCTCTATTTTATGTAGCAAACGACCATAAATTTCACACTCAAAACCACATATACATTCATTATCTCATAGTTTTCAGGGTTTGAAGTCTTGGAATGGCTTGCCTGAATCCTCTGCTCAGCATTTGACAAAACTACTATCTAAGTATCAGACAAAACGCATTCCTTTCTAGGGTCCTGAATCTTCTAATCCCATGTGGTTGTTAACATAATTGACTTACTTAGGGTTGTAAGACTTGTGGACCTTTTCCCTGCTGGCACTTAGCTAGGACCATTCTCAGCTCCTCCATCTCTCTTCAGTTCCTTGATACATGGTCCCCTCACAGGAGGACCAGGAGGAGACTCTCAAATATTCTAGGACAGAGGTTTTATATAATATAGCACAATCACAGGAGGGACTAGCCTCTCACTTTTTTCTAGATTCTAATGGCTAAAGGCAGTTCACAGGTTCTGCCCTCACACCAAGGAACTAGGTTATACAAGATTGTGACTGATTGAGGAACATATTAAAAAACTGCTAGAATATTAGAAATCCAGAGTTCTCAAGCACTGCAAGCAAGAGAAAAATTGATACAAACACTTTAGAAAACTGCTTGGCAGTATCTACTAAATTGAAATATACCCATCTTTTATGAAGCAGTAATTCCACTTTGGCTATAACGCAACAAAAATGCATAGATATGTTCACTGTGAGATACATTCTATTTTCTTCATTGGAAAACGTTTGTAACAGCTTAACACAGAAATGCTCGCAACAGTTGAATCACGAGACTAAGTATGCATTTACAAAATGTAACAGTGTACGGCAAAAAGATAAATTGTCAATTATAACAATATTATGGGTACATCAGACAAACTTATGTTGAGTGAAAGATGGTGAACTCTAAAGTTTACATGATCTCATTAATATACAATTCACAAAAAAACAGGCAGGACTAATGACCTTGTAAAATGGAAAAGCCACTTCTGCTCTTGCCTACAGATACTATAAGTATCATTTGACCCTGGAGAACTTTTTTCATTGCCTCCCAGCGCTCTCATGTTTCTTGTTTATTCCCATGTTCACCCTCATCTTTTGGACCTCTTCACAAAATGTCCTCAAGACTCAGTCCTTGGTTTTCTCAGAACTATATACACACCAAACTCTTTCACCTATAATGTTTCCTATGTGAGCAAATGTCACGTCATTCTTCCAATTTGATATGTTGAAAAATTTCACCCCATGTCTAATCTATGAAGAATCCTTTTCTTCTACTTTCAGTATAGCCAGCATCTTGCCATTCCTAACATTAATCTCAACTACCACCATTGTGTACAGTCCATCAACATCTGCAGTATTGCAATGGCTTTCTAATCTGATCTCTCTGCTCCACCTCTGATCATCAATACTTAAGTTCTCAAGGCAGTGTCCACAGTGATGGAAGGATTGTGGATTGCATTACAAAATAAATTGATTCATCTCACTTTTATTTAAAGTGGTTCAGTTCAAGTCACTCCATAGCTCAAAAACATTTTCAGTAGCTGTCTTTTCATCCTTGGCCTCATCTCTGTTATTATTCTTCTGTTTTACTTTGCTGTAGTCACGTGATCTATCTGTGGTCTTGGAAGCCAAGGCTTGCTCCAGCTTCCAAGCCTTATTTGCTCCACCCACTTCAAATGTTCTTCTTCCAAATTTATTCATGATTCACTCTGTCATCTTTTTCATAGTTTTGTTCAAATACCATCACATTTAGTGGAGACTTCACTAATCTTACTTAAAATTCTACCCCAACCCAACACCCACTGTCTTCCTGACTTCATTATTTTTTCCACAGGACTCATCACCTTCTAACATACTATTTATTATGTTCACATCTAACTTCTGCTGCTGGTATGTAATCTTTGTTAGGACAGTGATTTCTTTTTTCCTCTTCTATTCACTAATTTGTCCCTAGCACCTACAAGAGTGGTATATAATAATAACAGATTCAATAAATTTTGAATGAATTGATAAATATTTACTGCTCAAGTGAAAATGATTCCTTGAGTGCATGGTTCAATTAGTATCAATTCACATATAAGCCAGTCTATGAACCACAGCCACCAAACCAGCACTGAATTACTCAGAATTTCTTCTCAAGATCCTATTTTCATATCCCAGAACATTGAACATGGAAACTACATTTACCATTTCTTCACAACATACTTATCCTGACAAAAACTGTAAAAATTTTCTTTTCTTACCCCAATTTTCCTTAAAGCAAAGATGACATTGTAATTAATTTGCCCAAACCCTGTGGCTGAAAAGAGGCAGAGCCAATATGCAAACTTTGGTCTCTCCAATTCCAAAGTCCATGCTCCCTTCTATACATATTTCTTTCAGAATATGTATCTATTACTTTTAAAAGTTGTAGAGCAAGTGTCTCTTTTCTCTTACCACTCACAGCACCCTGACATAATAGGTTAGTTTGCTTGAAAAAAAATCGTAAGTTGGTTTTGCTTTATTTTGACTATTTCATAAACATAATTGCATGGCATCCTATATGAAAAAGAAGTGAGACTCTGTAGAGTACTTAACTAATTTATCAAAAGAAAAAAAGTAAGTAAGCCATTCTTTACTGAAGTAGGTAGAGTATGCAGACATATATCAAAAGGTGAGGAGGAGATGGAGGGAAAAAAATACAAATTCTTGACATTTAAAAACACACTTTTATCTCCTAATTTTTAATTATTCATTGATATTGAGACTATGATTATAGACATGAAATGATGAAGGATCTGAGGTTAAAAAAAGAAATGGAAAAGGATATTTCTCAATATAAATGTTTATAAAATGTCAGCAGCTCATAACCTTTACAATCTGTTTCCTTCACTTTGTGCCAACATCTAGAAAATGAAAATATGCCCCCTCAATCTGTACATATTATTAAATTTAAAATTTTTATAACTTCTCATACTTGTGTTTCAGTCTTATTCCCACTGTATTCTTTTTATGTTCTAATTACTAATTGTGGAATACTAATTTGTTTTCACCCAGATTATTATAATTTGTCCTAAATAAAAGTTGTTTCTTTCCCTGCTTAGAATAAAAGTTCAATCTCAATATTAAAAAAATTATGGCTGCCTCATTTCACATTTTTTTAATTGTTCAAGGGTTTTTTTTTTTTTGAAATGCTTATTTATAAAAAAGATTGTTCCATATGTGAAGGCATTCCTCATATTTTAAATTTGTTACACCCCATAAAGTAGTTTCATTTAAATGTCATTTTCTTTACATTGTTGATTATATTTCCATTTAAACGACTTTTCTCTGATGAGGTTCACATACTGAAATGATTTGGTTTTGTTTTGTTGATAATTTGCGTGAAATAAAATTATGAAATAGTGATGGTAAGTGGGTAACTCTAGTGACTATACCTAACAGGAAATTCTCTTCAATGGCATTCCTATCCTTTTATTATATAGCAAGTACTATACCCAATTTTGAACAAGAATGTTGATAGATGTCTTAAAATGAAAACTGTAAAGCTATAAAAAGGTTGGTACAATCATGTAATAATATTTAAATAAATTGTATATGCATTTGGTATTTTTCAGTTTACAAAATGATCTCAAATATTTTGCATGGGCAATGATGTATCCAACCAAAGATAAAAACATTCAGTTGGCAACTAAAAATGAATGACGCTTCAAGCACTTCTGAAACTGCTGAGTTTATCACTTCTTTTACTACATGATCCAGTTTACATGCATCATTGAAATGTTGCCTCAGGCCAAAAAAGTCAAGATTTTTTTTTTTTTTTAATTTTGGTAACTGTGAACATGTCATTCCACACAGTGTTGCAACTATATGGAGTTCATATATGTTTAGGATAGACTTGTGTGAGCATTAGTCAGGTTTGCTTAAAGTCTTTGTATAGTAGACATACACCTTGCACTGATAAAGATGTGGATTGAGAAATTCCAAGCATTTCAAACCATTCCAATTATTCTGCAGAATTTGCCACACAATTTGTGGTTTCCGCTAACTTGTAACAAAACTTTTATTAAATATTATATAGTCTGGATTTCTAAAACCAGGAAATTAATACCTATTCTTATTTACCTCTGAATATAGTATGTAAGAAGTGGAAAAAAAAAAGTCTCCAAAAGTTTGCAAGAGTGGCCCTTGAATATACATAAGGAATGTACATTGATAGCAACTCCCTGGAGTTTTTTGAGAAAAAATAATAGCCATCTGACACATATTTATACTCAAATTATTTCCTAATCAATACATTTTACCAGTGATCCTTTAGTTCTCTTTGAACCAAGGAATTGTTAACTATCCATATATTCCAGAAACTTATCCTTCTTTTTTTTGTATGACTACCTTCTTGCATGGCTAAATAATGCTATTTTATTTCATATTTGAGTCATGTTTTCTAATCATATGTGATTGCTTTTGGTGATAGTGTTGTATATTGGAAAGAAAATGGAAATTGAAGTCAATATTTCTAGAATAAAATTTAATCTCTATCAATATCTAGTTGTACAAAATAGTCATATTCATAATGTTTCTGAGTTATCTAATATACATGGGTTATTGCAAAGATTAAATAATAGAATTTTACATGTGCATAGAAACAGTTCAACCCATTATTTGAAACTCAAATATTTTTGTTTTATCCCATTATGATTTTCCTCATTCTTGTCTCGCTCATTCTTCAATTTCCCCTAAATGAAATAAATTCACACTGTCCAGTTCTTGAATGATATTATTTCCAATGGTTACTCTCTTTTTCAGCCTTTGCTGTCCTGACCCTAATTGCATAGGTCAATCAGATTGTGGTATCCAATTATTATTATAAGCAATTGACTGAAGATAAATAAATACAAAAAGTAAGGATTTTATCAACAATACCACCAACAATACATTTCATAGCTAGTACTAGATAGAATATTGTTCACAGAAATCTTAATCAATATCTTCTCTTCAGAGACTAGTTCTATATTCTCAACAGTAGTTACCAAAAAAGTGTATCAGTTATTTTAACAATAATTCTGACATTTGACAATCATCCCTATTCCAATAATTCTGCTCCCTGAAGAGCTGGGGTTAGGTTTTATTTTCCCTTAGGGAAAAAAAAATAAAACTTGAAACTAACTTTAAGGCTTATATAGACTCAGCAAATTGTCTAGTGATCAAAATTAGCCTTCTATTGCCTTCGCTGCACAGCCTCTGTCCAGTTATTCTCAAAATATGTTTAAATCATGCTAGGAAGTCTTTCAATATTTTTAGGTATTAACAACAGGAATAACTTATCTCTCATTCCTTAGTAAAACAGGAAGTATATGCAAATTACTTGGGACATGTGTGGTGAATGTACCAACAAAAACATGTTCTTAATATTAATCTATTCCTGTGGGTGTAGACTGATGGTAAGTAGGAACTTTTGATAAGGCAACTTAAAGAGTGACCTAACTCAGTTAGAATGGATCTTAATCCTCCTACTGGAGTACTTCATAAAATAATATAAATTCAGACAAAGAGAAAGTTACAGAAACAAGAAGCTGAAAGCAATGAAATACAGAAGAGAAGGGATAAGCCAGCAGTTGTCACCATGTGCCTTGCCATGTGGCAGAGGAGTCAAGAATAGCTGGCAGCCATTCAGGAAGAGCATATCACCTTGCTGTTGACTTAATTTGGGTCTTTTCCTGGACTCAAACCATAAGGAAATAAATCCCCATTTCTTAAACTGAACCACTTCATGGCATTGCTTTAAGCAGGGTAGGAAACTAAAGCAGATATCAGTACAGAGAGTGAGGTGCTGCTATTACAAATACCAAACATGTGGAAATATGTTTAGAATTGGATAATGGGTAGAGACTGGAAGAACTTAAGGTGCTCAAGAAAGAAGGTCTCTTCTTGTTTTGAAGAGAATGGTGGTAAAAAGATGCATGGTAAAGAGACTTCCAACAAGGCCTTAGACAGAGATGATGAATGTGATATTGTAAACTTGAAGAAAGGTGACCTTTTTTTCTGTTATTTAAAAAAAATATATATTGACAAATCTTCACACATATACATTCCATACATGTTGTATAATCAGTGGCTCACAATATAATCACATAGCTGTGTATTCATCACCATGATCATTTTTTAGAACATTTGTATCACTCTAGAAAGAGAAAGAAAAAAAAAAAGAAAAAAAAAAGAAAAAAACTCATGCATACCATACTCCTTACCACTCCCTGACATTGACCACTAGTATTTGCATCTACCCAATTAATTTTACCCTTTGCCCCTAATTATTTATTTAGTTTTTCTCCATAATTTTTTTTTTTACTCATCTGTCCATACCCTGGATAAAAGAAGCATTAGACACAATGTTTTCAAAATCACGCAGTCACACTGTAAAAGTTATATCATTATACAATTGTCTTCAAGAATCAAAGCTATTGGAACACAGCTCAACAGTTCCAGATACTTCCCTCCAGATACTCTAATATACCATAAACTAAAAAGGGATATCTATATAACACATATGAATAATCATCAGTATAAACTCTCAACTCTGTTTGAAATGTCTCAGCCACTGAAACTTCATTTTGTCTCTTTGCTTCTTTCCCCTTTTGGTCAAGAAGACTTTCTCAATCCCATGATGTCAGGTCCCATTTCATTACAGGAGTTCTGCCCCACATTGCCAGGGAGATGTTCATCCTTGGGAGTCATGTCCCACGTAGGAAGGGGGGTCAGTGAGTGCACCTGCTGAGTTGGCTTAGAAAGGCCACATCTGGGCAACAAAAGAGGTTCTCTGGGGTTGACTGCTAGGCCTGATTTTAAGCAGGCTTAGACAATTCTTTGCGGGAATCAGTTTCGTAGGGGTGAACCCCAAGATTGAGGGCTCAGCCTATTGATTTGAATGTCCCCACTGCCTGCAAGAATATCAGAAATTCTCCAAATGGGAAAAGTAAAGCTTTCCTCCTTTCTCCCAATTCCCCAAAGTAATTCATTCATTGCTCAAATTACTCTGGAATATATCAGTGACCTTTGTTTTAAGGTGGCAGGCAACTTTACAAAACTGAGTTTTGATGTCGGATGGAATGCAGAATTTGAGAGCTGTGAGGTTGGGTATTCAACTGGTGAGTTTTTCAAGCTAAGTGTGGGAAGTACAACCTGATTTCTCCTTCAACTATGGTAAAATGTGAGAGGAATGGGATAAGCTGAGAACTGAATTCCTGGGCACAAAGAAATCAGAAATTATTGGTTTGGAAAATTCCGAGTCTCCAGAAAGCAAGTCCCAGAGAATAGTACTCATGTAGAGATTTAACTGAACTTGGATCCAGTTAGCCAGGTCAGAGCATTTCAGGATTAGAGGTGCAGTTAGATAGGAAGGCTCTTTGGAAAGGCTTACTGTCTGGTACATTGGACCCGTAGGCACTTCATGTAAAATTGAAAGTTTTTTGTAAGATCTGTATGAATGGAACCACTGTCAGTCTGGACTAAAAGGGATAGCAAAGGAACATTTTCTAGGTCCACACCCAAGTGTGAAGAAAGGATGAGTATGACTGTGGTAGTTAGGTTCAGGTGTCAACTTGGCCAGTTGAAGGTGCCTAGTTCTATGGCTGTGGACATGACCCAATGGCATGTGAACCTCATCTGTTGCTGATTACATATGCAGTTGGCTAGGAGGCGTGCCTGCTGCAATGAATGATGTTTGGTTTAATTGGCTGGTGCTTAAATGAGAGAGGTCAATGTAGCACAGCCCAAGCAGCTCAGCATACCTCATCTTGGCACTTGCAGCTCACCCCAGGTCTTTGGAGATGCAAAAAGGAATCACCCTGTGGAAAGTTGTTGGAACCCAAAGGCCTGGAGAGAAGGCCAGCAGAGATTGCCCTGTGCCTTCCCACATAAGAAAGAATCTCAGATGAAAGTTAGATGCCTTTCCTCTGAAGAACTATATGTTAACTAAATAAATCCCCTTTTATTGAAAGTCAATCTATCTCTGGTGTGTTGCATTCCGGCAGCTAGCAAACTAGAACAATGACCCAGCTCTTGGAGACAGCAAACTTTCTGCCCTGCTGTTCAGGAAAAGTGCTATCACACTGGTTTTCTCAGAGGCCTGAGGTATTGCAGAAAGTCTGGCTGCCATTTAAGGCTTGATGAGATTGGAACCAAAGTCTGGCCACCATCTGAATGCTTGATGAAAGTATAATCTTCACCCTACAGATTGGGGAGAACATGGCATCTGGAAAAGCTCCTAAAAGAGGTATAATTTTCACTCTGTATGGCCCAGGGTACAAAACATTGTTCCATAGATGACTCTCAGAACTTTGAAATCTAATGGAATATACTCTGCATTGTTTCAGAATTGTTTGGGAACCTTTACCCCCATTCTCCTTCAAACTTTTGGGAAGTTTGGCACAATTAATATATTTTACATGTAGAAATAACTTTTATTGGGGGGGGGGGTCCAGAAAGTGAAGTGTCATAGTTTGGAGTGCCATGTACCCCAGAAAAGCATGTTCTTAAAGTTAATCCATTCCATTGTGGGTGGAATTATTATAAGTGAGACCTTTTATTTTATTTATTTATTTTATTTACTTCTGTTTAACTTTTTATTGTATAATATAGCATATAATACAAAGGAAAGAAAAGTAATTACAGTTTTCAAAGTACACTTCAACAAGCAGTTTTAGGATAGGTCTAGAGTTTGTCATGGGATATCATACCACAGTCTCAGATTTTTCCTTCTAGCTCTCCAGAACATTGGCAACTAGAAGAAATATATATATATTATCATTGCAATTGATTTTTTCTATCCTGTGAAAAATAATATTAAATACAAAAAAGCAATAAATTTTAAAGCACCACAACAATCAATTGTAGAACAGATTCCAGAGTTTGGTATTGTTTATAATTCCACAATTTTAGGATTTTACTTCTAGCTGCTCTGAGATACTGGAGACTAAAAGAAATGTCAATATAATGATTAAGCAATCCTACTCATTTGTTAAACCCTACCTTCTGTGTATAACTGCACCTATATTATTGACAGCCCCTTCCAACATGAAAAATTTAGGAAAGAGAAATTTTGATAAGACAACTTATGTTAATGGGTGACCATCTCAATCAGAATGGGACTTAATCCTCTTACCATGTCCTTATAAGAGAATGTAAGTTCATAAAAAGAGAAAGCCATGGGATCAAGAAACTGTAAGCAATGAAATGTGGAAGAGAAGGGATAGATCAATAGATACCACCCTGTGCCTTGCCATGTGGCAGAGAAACCAAGGATTGCAGGCAGTCGGTTTTGGGGAAGAAAACATTGCCTTGATGATGCCTTGATTTGGACATTTTCTTGAACTCTAACCATAAGCAAACAAATTTCCATTGGAGAAACTGAACCATTTCATGGTATTGCTTTAAGCAACCTAGGAAACTAAAACAACATCAAAAAACAGGTGTGTATAACAGGAAACAAAAGTGACAGATTGCTGTATATTTCATTTCTTATTTATGCTGCCATAGTATTTTATGAGAAACTGAGTTATGAATATCTGAAATTGCACAGTAAGAAATGATTAATAGAAAGTTTCTAAAATATGAGAAAAAATAAGTAATCTGAATCTTCTAAAATTGCAAAAGCAAAAAATAATTGCAGAATTTCAAATATGGTAACATCATTCAGTAAGTAATAAAAATATTGTCCTCAATTCTTTATGTTAGTCTAAATTTACAGGTATTAAGCAAGTTTGTTTCAAATCTATCTATTGAAAATCTTGATAACTATAATAGGTGGGAAGCAGCCTATACACACTGCCTTTTTTTTTCCTCTCTCTGAATCTAAATTAGTTTTAGAACAGGTGATGAACAGACATAAAGAGGAAAGTCCTGCTCCATCAGCAACTGTCTCCAGACAGTCAAATATAATGAGAAATCATGTAAGTACAGCAATTAAGCCAAGTGAGTGGTTTTAATGCTTAATGA
Organism: Tamandua tetradactyla; assembly: GCF_023851605.1. Classification (NCBI taxonomy): domain Eukaryota; kingdom Metazoa; phylum Chordata; class Mammalia; order Pilosa; family Myrmecophagidae; genus Tamandua; species Tamandua tetradactyla. The sequence goes on along the minus strand of NC_135335.1, from coordinate 71,901,285 downwards.
CTGGTTTTATTTCTAAGTGAAGCCTGGGCAGTGTAATTACTGTGGTGTGCTGTCCTGGATTACTTAGGCAGGAAGGATTGTATTGTACTCTGTTTCTGACAAAATCTGTGGAAGATCTCTAATACTTATTAGATAAAAGGATGAGACCCAATTTTATTGACATTTCCTGTAAGTTGTAGAATTCAATTCCTATGACTGCTCATTGCTGTTAGAAATCTTAGCCCATGAAATACTGCAACTAGTTAGGTTCTGATGTAGAATTTTAACTTTCTCTTTATTAGGGAAAATGCACATCACATCTCTATCGGAAAGGTATGTTTAAGGGAAAGATTATGTTTCTTCATGGAGGGTGATGGCATAGTGGCCTCAGGCTAGAGCACTGGACTTTGTGCTGTCCCTCCAGCCGTTTTTTATTTCCTCCTTGATATCCCTTGTTTTGTCTGATGTCAGAGCTCATGCTTTTTCCTTTTTCACTTATTTTGCAAGATCCCTTTGACCCTACAAAGGCAGTCGCGTGGTGACTGATAAGCAGATACCATTTGCTCTCTAAGTACACTTGGGGATATCTTAATTTTTTTCCATACCATGTGGAATTCCTGTATGAAATCCCATATCTCAGGCCTCGTTTTTTTTCTCTACCATAGGCCATTCAATCCTTCAACAAATATTTGTTGAGTGCCTTCTATGGGACAGGCAATTGTTTTGGTAGTTGGTCAATATCAGTAATCAATATGCTTTGATTTCTTCTTCTGGGGCTCATACCCTATGTTTTCCTGGGGATATGCTGATATTTTTCATTCTGCAGATGTACTTGTGTTTCTAAATTTATTACTGAGACTATGACAGTTGAAACAATGTGGACATGATTTTTGTGCCATTGGGTTAACTTTTGAGTTTAGAAAGGTGGCAGACAATTAAAAACCTATAAAAAAAAGAGAGAGAAATTAAACTAATTATAATAATATGTTGACGATAAAGTAGTGAGTGCGGGGTCAATAAAATAGAGAGTGGCTGTGGAAGAATAAAATGTGGAGTATTTTACTGAGTAGTAAATTAAGGCCTTACTCAGGGTATGAATCTTAATCAAAGACCTTACTCCTGAAAAAGGGACAGTCATATATGCATTAAATATGATGTCCATGGCAATATGACCCACTTGGTATTTCTAGATCGTTACACCATATTTTGCCGAACCTCTTCAATTCATTATTCCTTAATTATGGTATATATTTTTTATCCCAGCTTTATCTTCTGTCCAGATTCCACATTACTTAGAATTCACATTCCAAAAACTTACACTTGGAACTGACTTCTAATTGTTCAAGACCCACCTCCAAAACAATTCTCCATGGAATTTTCATAATCATCAGCAGTTATATTTTTATACTTTTGTCTTTAATATTATAATATGAAATTCATAAAATATGTTTGTGATCATTTGTGTATTTTCCCTTAATACACCATGACATTTTGAAGTGAAAGATTCAATTTTATTTATCTTTGATCCAAAGAACTCAGATAAGTACTTGCTCAGATAAGTAGAGCTATCTTGTAATTCCTGAACAGATAGAAGTAATTTTGAAAATGGCTCATGTTCCTTATGTTTAATCACTACCATTGAATTTATGGTTTTATTATGCACCAAAAATTTCATTATACATTAAAGCTGACATCTCATCATTATTACTATGCTGTGGCTTTGCTTTTCACTCTAATATATTACTTCTGATGAATATGATGAATACTATGGCCAGACTGAAATTATTAAACTTCAGTAATTTCAACAATTATAGAACAGGTGAGTGTAAAAATTCCCTTTATTGAATGGAAATTGGAATATATCTTTGATGATGTGTTTTTAAGTATCAAAGAAGAAAATAAAGACTGCTATATGCTGAGCAGATTCAATTTATTTTAGCATTATTTTTCAAATGAAAACATTTAAAGCAAAATATAAGCAGAGTTAATATAGTGAAACCAGGGAAGACTGATCTGATTTAGTAAATATTGCAAGTTATATAATACTTTTTAAAATATAATTATCTTAATTTTAGTGTTCAGATACTAACCATTGAACTTAGCTTTCTAATGGATATTTGAGGAGTCGATAAGAATTATCAGATGAATGCATTTTTTAAAAAATGTGGGATCCCAAAGAATTTGAGTGTTTTGAAAATTACTTTGTCATTTTGGGTATTCTTAATGCACCTTGCTAAAAATTTTTGATCAGTTTCATATTTTTAGTAAGGTTAAATTAAGGAAAAAATATGTTATAACAATAATTTACCAAGTAATTATAAAATCTGCATGTTTCAAGTTCAGTTTATGGTTAGCACCATAAACAAGCCAAAGGAAATCTACATGACTTACATGGATTACTTTACATTCCAGTGGCTGAATTACTGTATCAGTATATTTTATTTTAGGAAATCATCTTTCCATTTCATGATGTGGGATATATGGAAATAAACACCCAAAGGTGATAATGATGACGATGACATGGACAATAATTATGACAAGCAACAATTCCCTAGTCTGCATCCCCTTGAAGCAGAGACTAGAGCAAATCTCTAGGTGCAAATAGATTATTTAAGAAGAATAAAAAGCAGTAACAAATAGGCTGGGGTGGGAGGAGAGGTAATGAGACAAGCAAGGTGGAAAAACAATAGCTTTTGTATTATTGAACTATGGGGTACCAGGATCAATTCCTCTTGGGACCCTGTGAAAAATCACATATACTATGCTGCAGAATTGCACATCCCAAATATGGGAGGCTGGATTGCACTAGGATCTTATCTCTACCCCTTATATCCTCCTCACTTCTGCTCCTCTGAGGTTATTTGGTTGAAGGAGATCTGAGCAAACTCCCTGATAAAAGAAAAAGCACAGAGATGGAAAAATAAGAGTCTCCACAGGCCCATGACATGAGATATGAGTAGAAAGTGTGGGATGGATGTTTTAAGAAGCTTTATTACAACACGATTGATTTAGTAAAACTCTGAGAACTTTATTAAATCAAGAAAGCCTGTCAGTGGTTTCATACCTCATCTTCTGAACACTATGGCTTTGCTCATTTTATTATGTTTGTTTTCACTGGTGTCCAAATGATTAATTTTTATTTGTGTCTCTCGTGTTTGTGGGATTTATACTACAGTTATATCTTAAGACCATCTTTGAATTCCTTCTCTAATTCCTTTTATTGAAATAGCACAGTTAAACCATAAGAATGCATATGATTCCTATTTTGTATCTTAAAGGTGGAGTCTTCCTATATCCCCTTATAATTTTCAATCTAAGCTTTTCTATTTTTCTGGAGGTAAAAGTGACTTTAAGAAAATAATAAAAAAGAATACTTACTTTTGTTCTCCATCATATCCTTAAAAATGGGAGGGAGAACAAGACAGTATGTCAGTAAAAGTAAATACATGAATAAAAACAGATATACCCTTCACCACTGTCAAAATGTCCATTGGTTAAGACAAAAACAAAAATGAAAAAAATAAACAGCTATAGTGCATTCAGCTCCAGTAGTTGGGGGAAAAATATTGATCTCTTTAGTCCTTGAGTCACAGGCTCATAACTAAGTTGAGGGATGGAGGAAGAGGGAAGTAGATTTCTTTTTCTGTTTCTGTTTCTAGGTAAGTTCAATTCTAAGATTGCTTCCTCCTAGTTCTTTCCATTTCATATGAATTTATAGAATTTATCATTTGAAGTTTCTCTATGTAATTAATCTGTTATTTCTTTCTTCATATTGCTCTATCATTATCACATTCTCAAATATCGCACCTAAATTTGTTCATATCATTGGGGCAAGATTCAGCATTTGTGTCATTGTATTACTTTAGAAAAAAAAAAATGAATGAGGAAATAATAGTATTAGTGATTGAGTTGGAAATTGAAATTCATCAGCCAGGATACTGTTATCTGATTAAAATGTTTTAAACTGAGTCAAATTTAACAACTCTGACATCTGTAAAAAGCCAAAATATGTGAATCACACACACACCTATACACACATATGCACACATAAACTCTTCATTTAACTTTACTTTTCATTTCCGTGGGATTTTTTTTTTTTGGTGCTACAGCAGCATGAAGAATGAATAACCGGTAGAGAAAAAATTTCCTTTGTCCTTGTTCACTAAATATTGTCTGCGTAGCTTCATCAAAAAAACAGAGAACAGAGTACTGGAGTGGAGATAGAATTAGAGCAGGACAATCAGTGGTTCTTTGCTTTACCTTGTACTGTCCTATAAGGGTAGAAGGAGTGCTTTGCCCACAGTGGGTGCTCAGTACCTATTTTCTTTTAATTTAATGTATTTAAATAATTAATTAAATTAGATTTAATTGTAATAAAATATACCTAACATAAAATAATTTTAACCATTTTAGTTGGGTACTTATTTGCCATTAAGTACATTGACAATACTGTGTAAATTACACCATTTCTACATTATTTCATCATCCTAAACCAAAACTCATTTCCATTTAACAATAACTCCCCATTTGCTTCTCCTGCCACCCCTATTAACCAGTATTCAGATTTCTGTTTCTATGAATTTGCTAATTGTAAATACTTCATCTAAAAGAAATCGCCCGTTTATCATTTTTTACCTGGTTTATATCACTCTGCATGATGTCCTCAAGGTTTATCCATGTTGCAGCTTGTACTAGCACTTCCTATTTCCATAGCTGATTGTTCCATTTTATAGATAAAATGCATTTTGTTTGTCTGTTCAACTGTTGATGGATACTTGGGTTGCTTTTACCTTTAGACTATAGTGAAAAACGATGCAATAAGCATTGGTGTACAAATATCTTGAGTCCCTGCTTTAAATCCTCTGGGGTCTATACCTACTAACAGAATTTCCAGGCTATATAGCAATTATCTGGAACTTTTTTTTTTCAGAAATGGAAAAGCTGATCTTCAAATTCATGTGAAATTACCAGGGGAACTAAACAGCTCAAACAAACTTGAAAAGAAGAGCAAAATTGAAGAACTCAAACTTCCTGGTTTCAAAACTTATGGTAATAAAAACAGTGTGGTATTGACATAAAGAAGGAGATATCAACCTATGGAATAGAATTTTGAGTCCAGAGATAAATCTATACATCGATAGCCGGTTGATTTTCAGAAGGGTCCAATTCTACTCAATGGGAAAAGAATAATCTCTTGAACAAATGATGCTAGGTTAACAGGAAATCTATATGCAAAGGAATGAATGTGGATCCTACTTCTCACATATATAAAAATTAATTCAAATTGGATTGACTCCCTAAATATAAAAGTGAGTACTATAAAGCTCTTATAAAGAGATACAGGGGACTATCTTCAGGACCTTGCAGCATGCAATGGGTTTTTAAATTTAATACCAAAAACACAAGCAACCCAAGAAAAATGGGATAAAATGTACATCATCAAAATTAAAAAAAAATATTGTGCATCAAAGGACATTTTCAAATAAGTAATGATAACCTTATGGATGGGAGAAAATATTTGCAAACCATATACCTCATAAGGGCATAAAACACAAAGTATGTAAAGTACTTCTACAAATCTGCAATGGAATTCAAACAAGCAAATTTAAAAAATGGCGAATGACTGAATAGACATCCCTCCAAAGAAGATATTCAAATGACAGCAAGCATATGAGGAAATGTTCAACATCATAGGCATCAGAGAAATACAAATTGAAACTACAGTGAGATTTCACTTCACTCCCACCAGGATAGCTATCACTTTTTAAAAAAAATGAGAATAAGAAGTGTTGGTAACATGTGGAGAAATAGGAACTCTGATACATTGTTGGTGACGATATAAAATGGGAATCTGCTGTGGGAAGTAGTTTGGTGGTTCCCCAGAAAATTAAACATAGAAGTACTAACTGGTTTTTAATTTACTTAAATTCAGCGTGAATAATATGATATTCATCCAAAGACTGTTTCTACCCTTCCTTTGTATTTCAGTTTGTAAGTATTTCAACAAATATTAAATGGTTATGCAGCATTCCAATAGCCTCAGAAGATATGAATGGCCTGAGCATTTTTTACTGGCAATAACTGAAAAAAAACCTGCCGTATTTTTAGATCATATTGAGACAAATGAAAAATACAATTGCCTAATAAATAAGGTCCTAAGATGTTTAGCCTATTTATAAAAACTTCTACCATTTTCTGATAAAATTTTCTGTTATTTCTGCCTTATTCATTTTTTTATATATCAATTACAATCCTATACTCAAATAATAATAAATCATCCCTATATTCAATGATCTGTGAATCTATTGGGGAAATATACTCAATATTGTGCCACAAGTTTTGTTAAACAGATGCAGAATAATATGAGGATGAAGAAGGAATTCTGTTAGTTTTCTCTCTTACTGCTCTCGTAAGAATTTCTTTAAGCTCTCAAAAAATATTTACTGAAAGCCTGTATTATATGTGAGCATTGTGTTCAATGCTGTAGGTAAGCATAAGCATTTGGTATGAACTTTTTCCTTTAAAGAAATATGCATTCTATCATGAAAAAGTAAAAGTCTTTGTAATAATCCATCATATGCTAAGTTATATAAAATGTTTACTAGAGAAAAATAGATTAATTTTTTATTCTGGGCATGGGCCAGAGAAGAATGTTGGGTTCAGTTATTGCAAGATAAGTATTATTAGATAGAAGAAAGACACTGGCAAGCTCGGTTAGGAATGGACTCCAAAATTCTTTTTGTAGGCTTGAACCAGACGGTGATGAATCTGTCTATTGCTTCCTTCAGTTTTGCCCATGTTTGCCTTGTACTTTGGAGCTCCCTAACAAGGAGCATAAAAATTTATCATTGTTATTTCTTCTTGGTGAATTGCCCTTTTTATTAATATGCATTGTCCTTCCTTGTCTCTTATGAGTCATGCATTTAAAGTCCATTTTGTGTGATATTAGTTTAGCTACTCCTGTTTTCTTTTGGTTACAGCTTGCGTGGAACATCTTTTTCCATCCTTTCACTTTCAATCTATTTGTATCCTTGGGTCTAAGATGAGTCTCTTATAAGCAACATATAGATGGATCATATTTCTTAATCCATTCTCCCAATCTATATCTTTTAATTGGGAGTTTATTTGGTTAACAAAATTAGTACTGTAAAGGCATTTCTTTAATCTAACATACTATCCTTTAGTTTTTGTCAGATAACTGTAATCTTTTCCCTCTTTCTCTTTTTGTCTTTTAAGTTACCCTTACTAGTACTCTTCAGTTCTGTGATATCCTGCAGACCCTCCTTTCCTGACTTTTTGTTCATTTGTTTTTCAGCTCACAGAATTCCCTTTAGTCATTCATGTAGGGTTGGTCTCTTATTTACAAATGTTCTCAGCCCTTGTCTGTCTGTGAACCTTTCAATATGAAGAGAATTCTTCTTAATATATTTTCTTCTATAGTATGCTTCGAGGTCATTTTCCCTCTTTTTGCATTTCAGACCTTTCTAAAATATCAGGTTGATTCTTATGAATCTATTCATTTCTAAGAATCAGGAGAGATGAGAACTTATACATTCTATGACTATGATCAGATTTTGTCAAAACTTAGGCTTTTCCAAGCCCTCAAACTTGAGACTTGCCCTTATAAAACTTATTTCTACAAAGTGAAGCTAGGCCTGCATGTAATTATACCTAAGAGTCACCTCTGGAAAGCCTCTTTTGTTGCTCAGATGTGGCCTCTCTGTTAAAGCCAGCTCTACAAATAAGCTCACTACCCTCTCACCTTATGTGGGACCCAACTCCCAGGGAGGGATGTAAGTCTCTCTGGCAACATGGGATATGACTCCCAGGAATGAGTCTGGCCCTTGCATCATGGGATGGTCTCTTAGCTTGTTAATGCTGCCAGAAATGCAATATACCAGAAATGGCTTGGCTTTTATAAAGGGAATTTATTAAATTACAAATTTACAATTCTAAGGCTACAAAAATGTACAAATTAAGGCATCCAGAGGAATATACCTTGACTCAAAAAAGGGAGGATGAGGTTTGGGGTTTCTCTGTTAGTTGGAAAGGCACATGATGATGACTACTCTCTTCATCTCCTGGCTTTTCATTACAAACAGCTTCCTTAAGAGTATTTTCTTTATGCATTTCCAAATGTGTTACTGTATGTGTAAGCCTTGAAGCTTTTTCCAAATTGGTTACTTCTTAAAGGACTCCAGTGAGTGACCCAGCTTGAATGGGTAGAAACACATCTCGATGGGAACCATCTAATTCAAAGCTTCCATCCACAATTAAGTGGGTCACTTTTCCATGGAAACAACTTAATAAAAAAGATCCCATCCAACAGTGTTGAATCAAGATTAAAAGACATGACTCTTCCGGAGTACACAATAATTTTAACCTGGCACAGATGAAGTATGCCTTTATGAACAAAAAGGGGGAAGAAATAGAACAAAGTAAAGTTAGAGTGGCTAAGAGATTTCATATAGAATTGAGAGGTCATTCTGGATGTTACTTTTATGCAAGCATTAGCCAGATGCTGTAGACTACCATGGAATGTCAAGTCCCAACCAACAGTATTCTTGAAAACCCTAGGGAGTCCTCTGGGCTCTAATCTCTTTAAAAGTTTTTATTAAATGTATTTTTTCAGAAACCTATGACCTCCATATTGATCCTATGCCAGATAAGTCCCAATACCGAGAGGTGCCAGTCTTCAAGAACATCCAGTAGTTTCCTTCCTCTACCCCATAAACTCAACATGCATTTCAAGCATGAAGAAATTAAAATGGTCATTTCCCAGATATCCCTGAGGACTGATAGAGGGACTGAATGAGAGGGAGGAAGTGTTACTGAGAAATTAAGATTTAACAAATGACTGTGACTACTGACTCAATATATAGATATTTCATTTTAGTGTCTAGTATTTTTGAATAGCCAGAAGAAAAAGCATGCAGTTGTTGAATGATAACCCTGTGGTCATGATCTTTGGTACCAGTTGTATAACTATATCATTTGTATGGATTTACATCTGGATGTTTTGTCATGTTCCACTGATATAAATATATGTGTGTGTTACACATATATACATACATATTCATATACATAAGACATGATGCATATATAAGACATATGTATGTATGACTCATGTATATATCATATATATATATATATACATATGTATATATGACAATACTACCCTGTCTTAGTTAACCCACCTCTATTATAAGTCTTAAAATAGAGTAGAATGCAATGCTAGTGATCGGAAGTATGGGGTGGCTGGGGTTTTCTTTTTTCTTTTTATTTCTGTTCCTGCAGTAATGCAAATGTTCCTAAAATGACCATGCTGATGAAATGTCTATTATTTCTAGCATGCTCATTTTCTACAGCTAAACATATGCTATTTGTACTAGTCTTCCAGAGAAAATCATGTGAATTTCCTTTGAGTTAAACTATCTGAATCATTCTGTAGAATCAAGGGTTTAATTGCTACAGTTTTCTATGTGTTAATTAAAGGTGTGGTCAGAGATGGTCACAACTCATTTTGTGGCATTTCTGCTTTATCTCCTTGTGCCTTGACTTGTGAAAAGTCTTCCATTCCTGGGGAGGAATATGAGACCAGGGATGTTTAGAAGAAGAAAAGAAAAAGAACACCGATGTTCAACTCCCGCTATCTAAAGATCCTTCTTTAATTGAAGAACCCACACTGACCAAGGTTAACCTTGGGAGAAATGTACTTTCTGGTAAATCAGGGAGTGGGCTAAAGTAAATCAGATTTTCATATATGAGCATGGCAAAAAATGATGGAATCAGTGGGAGCAAATACATTTTAAAATGAAGGAATGATCTCTTATTTATTTAACACTCTGATGACAGTTCAAGTAAATGAAACCCTTAGATTCAATATAAAATGATTCCATTATCCTTTCTAAAGTGAGATGCTATAGAGTACTGTGGATGAAGTCCAGATTACCAAGGGTTAAATAATGGTTATTTTTCTAAGGTAAAGTGACAGACTGAGTGCCCATATTTTCTTCCCTCGTTTTCCTAAAGCCATGTAAATACAAGCAAAATAACTACAGAAATTACTAACTTCAGAAAGGTGTTTGGATATCAGCAAAGTTTTAGACAGATTTTGGAATGATGAATGGCAGATGCAATCATAAGAACAGTTATAGCAACTCGGAGCCCACAGAAAAAGATGTTGCATAAGGATGCAAGCTGTTCATTTTTATATTGAGTCCATTTTTTTCATGTTTTATCCTATTTTGATGATCTATTTTTTTCATGGTGACCTAGTCACCACATATCAAGAGCGAGCTGGAGGAAAGTGTTACTAATTAGTATAAGTTGCAAGGTTAATTCTGTGGCAGTTGAATGGGTTGGCCAGTTCTACCCAATTTCTCTATCCCTTTATGTGCAGTAGAGAACTTACTCAGAGAGAGTAAGTCTAGTTAAACTGAATAGAATGAGTGTCTGAATAGCAAACCATTTATCAATCTAACCGAATGCTAAAACATAAGACAATGAAACATTATTTTCAATATTTATTATTCTTTCTTTGCAATATCCAGTTATATTATCATCCAGTAAAGCAATATAGTGTCGTGGTGAAAATAAAACATTTGATTATTCAAACATTTAAGCAATGGATTGTCTTTTCCACATTGTGAAAAATATCACTGGAGAATATACCCAGCTAAGCATAAAAAAATATTCAAGAAGGGAAGAAATTGGACTACAAGAAGAATGAAACTAACCTTAATGAGCAATGAAAAATATCTGAGGGTGAAATTAAAACTTGTAAACATTTAGAACGCTAAATTCATGATTTCTGAATTGCATTATCTTAATGAGCATGTATCAGTTATCCATTTCAGTGGGGATGCTTCATAAGAAATAACTACCTAGATCTCACTAGGTAGTAGTTTCATTCCTCTACCCCACTATTATGCCAATGCAAATATTTAATTTTATTTATGAGTCTGCATATCAGCTGGTTGTCACTTCTTGTCATTGCTATGATATGCCATGAAACCAGGGTCAATTATAGGTCAAGTGGTAATCTTTGCTGATCTCGGTTGGCCACCGTTGGGGGTTTTCTGTAATCTACTCAGTTATGGCCTCAGCCAGGACTACTTTGTTCTCTTCCACATGTTCTCTCATGCTCCAGCCTACCTCTCCAGGTTTATTCTCATTGTGAACTCTGTGTCCCATAGAGAGAGCAGGAGTGAGTAATTAGACTAGAGAACTGGTATACCATCAATTTCAACACATTCCAGAGGCTGAGGCCAATTATACTACATTGATGGGTTGGATTAATAGATGCCACATTTGGTTTGGAGAAACTACAAAGTCACATTAAAAATAATACAGATTGGAGTGCAAGGGCAGTTCAGTGGTGGAATTCTCGCCTGCCTCATGGGAGATCCAGGTTTGACTCCCTGCCCATGCACTTCCCCTCCTCCCAAATTTTTTTCAACAAATAGTGCTGTAATAATGGGATATTCACATGGAAGAAGAATGAAATGTGATCCCCACTATACACCATGCAAAAAAAAAAAAAGAATACAGATATAGGGAAAGATAAATGATTGCGAACATTTCTGCAATAAATTTACCATAAAATATATAAAATTATGAAAATACATATATAAGTGCCAATAATGATAGAGGGAGAGATAACCTGGTAGATATGTGTGTATGGATACTTGAGGTAATGCATTTTACCTTATGGAATAAAAAATATAGAAACTGAAGTGTAACAAAAGTATGTTAAATTCACCTTCATTCAAAGTGAGAAATCAATACTTTTGCTATCATAAGAGATAGTGATATAAAATATTTATACTTAGAAGTATCTAGGTAAATATACAGAACTTAAAAAAATGAAAGGAGATTTCCTCTAAGGTTGATATTCAGGGAGAAACACTTACATTTTGTATGTGATACATTTCAGTATTCTTTAAATACTTTTTTCATGTATGGGTTATATTTACAGTAATGGGTTTTGCAAAATAAGTGGTTTTTAAAGAATTGTTATATACCACATGTTTTAGAATATGAATTTCTGCTCCAAATGATAGAAAAGAAATGGAACTCTAACAGGAAGAAAAGCAGGGTCAAGTGAACATTTATTTTTAGCTAAGAAACCGTTTCAATCTCCCAGAATGGCATATTCATGAGACTGCATGTGTATTCCCTATTCCTACTCATTATATTTCACTTAGATTGTGCTACAAGACACTGGACATTTTTTAGATATTCTTAAGGGACATGTTGTGTAATTTTCCTTCTATTGTTTTTGGCACTCTATTCACCTCCACCTAGCGTGAAACAAAAATGAAATGAATGCTGTTCTCCACTTCCAGGATACATATGGTATTCAAAGAAGAATAAAGGAGCTAGCTATTGAGTGAGAATATGATATATTCTAAACTCTAAAATATTATTTACCCACCTCTACCTTTCTTAGGATTTATCTTTTTGGGATATAACATCAGGACTTTTTTATTTAACTGGAATTCCTGTTATATATATAGTAGACATCACTTAACAGTGTCTTTAAACATGACTTTCTTATATATTTCCAAGTATTTGCTTTTAGTTTTAGTACATTACATCTTCTTTTGTAATGCCACTTTTTTAGATGATTAGGGGCATTAGAAATATTGGATATTGTATGCCCTTCTCTCTCCTTGGATCTCTAACCACAGTACTGTTTGGAATGACATTTTATTAGTAGAAAACATTAATAAAGTAACATCATTAATGGAAAACTAAAATTAAGTCAAGTATATCATACACCAGTTCTAAAGCTCTCTGTGGCTCAGATTATATTCTCTTAGACATATTTCACCTGATTATTGGCATTTAAAATGATAAGGGAATTACTACTTTGGCTTCCCAATGACGGCTCTCCAAAATATTGTTCTAGCTCTTTTAATTCTGTCTTCATTTTCCTGGAGACCATGTTTGACTCTTGATTAAAGGTGTAAAACTTTACATTTACATAAATATATCAACAAACTGATTCACCAGGTTTACCCTGCATAAACAGGGTAACACACGAATGGAGAATCTATATTTTTTTATTTCCTTAAGTTCTTATTCATATATATGGATGAGCTTGGTCAGTTTATAGTCTCCTAGCTACTAAAGATTCATTTTATCCTAAAAACAAAACAAAAAAGGGTGGGGTGGTGGATGCCAAAAACCATCTTCTTCATTTGTTTAAGTAAAGGGTATTTTGTAAGATGTCAAAAATCATCTTTTTCTTTTGTTTAAGGAAAGGATATTTCATAAAAAAAACTAAAATGAGTTGTTACTCATTATGCCTTTTTCTTAGTTTCAGAATAGAAGGTTTTACTTGCAGTTTTGAAAATGACTCGACATAAACTCCCACATCCTATCAACAATTCATTTGGAATGTTGAGTGACAACTATTTATTTTAGACTACATTCCAACTGAGAATTTTTTTCCATTTTGCTAATTCTAGCACCTTCCTTCAATCATAAGCTGTTTTTATTTTTAATTTCAAAAATGGAATAATGAAACAATGGAGAATATTCAGTCACTGATATGTTTTCTTTTCCTAAAAATATACCTTATTGCTTCAGCCAAATAAGTTGTTCTGAGGGTGTTTAAGATTCAGCAAACATACAACCTCAAAATTCTATTGGATGGTAATGAAATACTATGGAAAAGCTTCCTGAATACAGCAAGACCTCTGCAGGAAGTATAGCTGAATTATTTGACAGTTTATGAGACAAGAGAAGAAACATTAAAACTAGGTCCCAAATTAACCAATTTTAGTACATACACACACACACATTGTAAGAAACATAATGCAGCCAAATAAATTAACTGAGAATAAGTAATAAATATAACCCTGCTTCCAGATATTTGCTATTTAACTATTTTAAGCAATGGATTGCTTGTTTTCAAACTCTAATCACTCTCTTTCTGATAAGCTTTTTGAAATGCCCTCATTGTTTTTTCAGAGTAAATTATTTTCTGTAGCCTGCAGCTATTTCCAGAAATAGTAATGGTGAAGAATTAATAATGGTTTGGGCATAGATCAGCCTAGATTTTGCCTATTGTGTGACACATATTCCTTTTGTTTCTCAAGTGCAAATACTTGCATGTCTAACTCTATTTTATTATTTTTGTTAATAATATTGATAAAAGGCAAGAAAAAATTAAATTTGAGAAGTAAACAACATGGAATATCAGTCAGTTCAGTTCAAATCAAATAACGTTTATTGAGCATCAATTATAAGCCTGGTATTTTATTAAGAGTAAAAAATATAAAAAGAAAGAATTTATGCTCCTGCCTTTAAGGATTCTCAGATAAAATAAATACTAAAACAGAGCCATATTAATCCAGTAACCAGTTATTAGTGACAAATTTTATAGAAGGGTTGCATTGATATTTGTATTTGCTTACTATTAATTCCTTCGGAAAATTTTTAAATCTATATAAATAAATTTGAGGGTATTAGTTTTTAAAATACGTAGATAAAAAGCACTATTTTCAAGCTTCAAGCTAGTTGCAGATATTCCGTTATGTTACCTATTTATCAAAGGTATGAAAATAATCCTTTATCATTACTAAGGACTACTTGCAGTACTATAATTTTTGTGTCTATTAGGACATAGTGTTCAATCCATGTTTAGATTAATTGATGCTTAGATGTTTTGGTTAATTGATTTCCATGGCTATTTTCAGGCAAAATGTTAGCCTTCTTTGCATTACTGTGAGTATAGAAGTACCCAGAATATTGGAAATGACTCTGGAAGATCTTTAGCTTATTTTGTAACCCAGTATGAATGCTTTCTAAATATCTTTAACAGGTCTATCCTGTGCTTGAGAACACAGCTCACCAGGAGCTCTACACATCATGGAGCACATCATTAATTTATCATAGGAAACATCATCCTTAACTAGGCTGAAACTTGTCTAGTCTTCTGTTTCAAACTTTGTTCCTAGTTCTGTCTTAAGGAACAGGTCTTTCTTCCTATACTATGTCTTTCATATTTAAATATCATCTCCCTATTTTGTCTCCTCTAATTCAGGTTAAACTTTCTATCACAAACTCTTTTTAAAAATATTTTCAAATCCCTTCTAAATCTGGATTCAGTCCCATTTTTTCATGTCTGACATGTAAAAGGCATGACTATATAGCGGAAGCATCAAGGTTTACTGTTAATTTCTTAGTAGAAGTTAAGCAATCATGTTAGCTTTCACTGACCTAGAGAGAGTTAGGATTTCACCCGTAATGGAAAGTGTTCTAGGGGAGCACATAGCTATATGGAAATTGAGATATGCTCAGGGTGTCTGTATCTATATCTCTATATAAATGCACACATTTTATTATCAAGGAGATTAATTGTTTGATTGGATGTTAAAGGGCTTCACATGTCAGTGTTGCTGAAAGCAACAATCTCCAATATCCTCCATTGAAGCAATTTGTTCCTTTGAGTCAGTTCTCTGCCAAATATCAGGATCTCAGGCCATGCCCTCAGTCCTTCCCTAGACTTCGCCACGTATCCCAAATTTAATCAAAATAAAGACTCTCTCTCCCTCTCTCTTTCAATATATGTATATTTTATCTGCTTATTGTAAATTTGCAAATTGTAGGTTTTATTCATTCTCTATATGTATTTCATTCATTCCACCAGTTTTTGCTGGAAATTTAACATTTCCCTGGCATTCTGGTAACACTGTAGCCCATGACTTCAGAAGCTACTGTCTATAGGTACAGATTTTCCTACCAAAACACACATGGTACTTACCACGGGAAGTACTTATAGAGGTTACCTATGACCTTTTTTTTTTAATTAGAGAAGTTGTATGCATTCAGAACAAGTTTGCATAAAATACAGGATTCTCTCATACCACCCAATTATTAACACCTTTCCTTGATGTGGAATATTTTTTACAATTGAGGATAGCACAGTTTTGTAATTGCACTATGAACTATAGCACATGATTTAACTTAAGACTCACTGCTTGCTGTAGTGTACTTCCATAGATTGTTTTAAAAAATTATTCAGAAATACAAGATAATCTTTCCTCTTTTAGTCACATTCAGATATGTATTTCAATGATATTATGATCACAGTATTGTGCTACCATTACCTTCATCCTTACCAAAACATTTCCATCATTCTGAATAGGAATCTGTACATTTTAAGACTTAACTTCCCATTCTTAATCCCTACCCTATTCACTGGTAAGCTTTATTCTAGATTCTGACACAGTTTGCTTATTCTAATTATTTCAAATGATATCACACAATTTTTTTGTGTGTTTCTTATGTCACTCAACATATCTTCAAGGTTCCTCCATGTTGTCACATGCATCAGAACTTCATTCATTTTTATGGTGAATAATACTCCATTGTATTTATATACCACATTTTATCTATCCATTCATCAGTTCATGAACTGGTAACCAGTTTATTAATCCCAAAGCCTTGATTGATTAATTAGCTAATCAAATTGTTAATGAACTCCAATTTAGTGCTGTGCATTGTCCTACACACTAGGATACAGAGATGAAACAAAGAAAATATATCTGCCTTTGGAGTTTAATTCAGATTCCCTCTAACCATTCTTACATTCATGCATGCGCGTGTGCACACACACACACACATACACACATACACTCCCCTTCTCCAACCCATGCCCAGTCTTCGTTTTCTTTCAGATGTACCTGAATCTAGTTTAGAATCACACCATAAGGGTGGGACTGCAATCTTCGAAAGTTCAGGAGCCTGAATTCAGGACAGAGTTGTAATGTACATAGGTAGAGTAAAAAGGCGATGAATTTGGGCAATGGTGGTTGGTATAGGATAATTGTTCCCCCAGTTACAATAACCCGGTTATTATTTTGGTAGGGTGAAACATGCTTCTGGTGAAATTTCAAAGTAGTGGCACACAACACTTCCTGTGATTGTGGATATTTTAATATCTAGGACCCAATACATAAACAGTTGAACACACTAGATTGCTGCACCAGGAGTTCTAAGGAAATCCACTAGGATTTCCAAGGAAGAAGGTATTACTACCTGTGAGATCAACTGAGATTGATTTTATGCTACAGGCTAACATGTCTGCTTTTTTCCTAAAAGTCAATAATTTCTTCTCCTTTCCACTAGATTTTGAAACATTAACACCCTTTGATTCCTGGCCTCGTGGCAATGACACATTTTAGCAGGGGATAGGATGGTGTGACTATTGTGTCTCTCCACTGTCAGATGACATTGACCAAGTATACTACTGTTGTCAAACCAGGCAGTGTCAAACCTCCACTGACTCTACTTCACCATTGAACGTATTTCACACTCTCCAAACCAACCATCCATTTGACGTACTTCTCCCCTTGAGAGAAGAGTAAACATCACCTCCAGTAATGGCAGAGTGAAGATATATAAAAACCAGTCACATCTAAGTAGATTTGTGCCTGGATGTATTTCCTAATCTTCCTTATGTACAGTTTCAGAACTCCAATAAAGCTTATTGAGTTTTTCTATTTGAATTTTTCTATTTGTTGCTTCATACACCGTGACTATGACTATTTAATCCCTACGAGTGTAAGTAATACAGCACGACTGGCTTGTAGGGAAGGCAGACAAAGCCTGGGAGATGCGCAGCAAGTCAACATTCTCCTGATGCTTCAGGTACTCTGAAACACTGACACGATTCCCTTCCACTACGACTATATATTTTTCTGAAAATATTAATAAGACCTATTTTAGTAGAAGGTGCCCCAAATATCCGTAATTTAAAAGGGATTTTATGGGAAAAGTGAAGCAAGCATTCCTTCCTAAGAAGTCAGTTCTGGTGTGACTAATAAATTAGTTATTTAATGACATTGAAGAACTACTAAAAATCCAATGTGCCTCTGTTGCTGCCTAAATTACATATATATATATTTTACATAATCTGAAATATTACTGATTTGCCCACTTACTTCACTGGGCTTCATAAAAACATGAAATCTATAGAAATTACACCCAAGTTTGCCAAATTTTTTGAAGATTGATGATTGCACTTCCTTTCTACTAGCATTTCTTCCTCCGCCTCAAGGAAAGAAAATCATGTGGACCATCTTCTCTCCATCACCACCTTGCATCCAAATCTGGCTTCCTTTTCCTCCCTAGAAAATATTTTATAAAGAACTAAATTTGCCTCAGCCCAGAGTTCTTTCAAATTATGATATTCAAAGTTTTGGTTTTACCCTTAGATATTTTCAATGGTCAATCTGTTTTGTGACTCATTATTGAAATCAGATTGAAACATATAAGCATAAAATTTCTTCATAATATATTTGAAAATCATAAGCAATCCATCTGAGAAACATACCAGCTGGCAGAATATCAGTAAAACTGTCAGCAGTGCAGTTCTAGCAAAATTCCACACCAACTTCAGTTTCAATGAGACAAAGTTAAGGCCAAGTGTGCTTTTTAAAAATTTTGAGGGGAAGAGGGAATCTTTGAGTGTCTTTATATGTTTTCTACCTAAAATTACTCAATTAGGTTAATCTAGTTGGAGATTAAATTGCTCTCATATTAGCTACTGGGTGGTATGTCAAGTTAGACTAAATTGCAATAACAACAACATCTCAATGTTTAACAGCTGAGCACAACATGTGTTTAATTTTTACTCATAACAGACTATGGTGATTCTAAGTTGGTACTAGTGCAAAAAGAGAATACTTGTGAAGGTGCAGGACTTCGGAGGGAGAGTTCTGAATCATGCATTTGTTCAGCACAACTTAGGTGGAGAACAGTTTTTCCATCTCCAAAATGTTGCTTCTAATTCTGTACTGGAGCAACATACCAGGAAGCATGGCAGGCTTGAAACGCTAGCCTCATATTGCCCTCCCAATAGCTTGCTCAAAATATACAGATTCCACGCACAGAGAGGCAAGATGAAAAGACCAGAAGGTACCACCTCTACTCAGTTCCTCATTGGTAAAGTGGGGTGTCCTTTCCAGAGAAACCAGACACAGTCCCCAAAGAGAAAAAGAAGATATTTTATAATGATACAGGTCAAATTCTTCAATAAAATATCACAATTATAAATATATATACGCACCTACCAACAGAAACCCGAAATATATGACACCGCAACTGACATTTGGAGAGAACAATGGAGTAATCAACAATAATATTGGAAACTTCAAAACCCTGCTTTCAATAATGGATGGCACAACTAAGGCAGGAGATCAGGAAACAGATGACTAGAATTACGTGATGAACCAACCAGACCTAACAGATATCTAGGTAACGTGCCACCAAACAAAAGCAGAATAAAAAGTCTTATCAAACAAACACACATGGAAAATTCTCCAGAATAAGCCATAAAAATCAAGCCTCGATACATTTATACAAAATTACTTCTCAAGACATAAAATGAAATTAGAAATTAAAAACCCCTAGAAATTTCTGAAATTCAGAAATATGAAGAAATTAAATTACATGGTCTTAATACCCAATGGCTCAAAAATGAAAGCACAAAGAACATTAGAAATAATTTGAGATGAATGAAAATGGATAATCCAAATGCCAAAAGTTATTGGATGCAGGTGAAACAGTTCCTAAAGGAAACTTATAACTAAACACCTATCTTAAATGAGAAAGTTTCTCAAATTTCCTAACCTCCCAGCCTGAGTGAAAGAAAAGTAACTCAACTTAAAACATGCAGCAGCAATGAAAAACGATTAGATTAGAAATTGGTGAAAAAGAAAAGAATAATTGATAAAAATCAATGAAATTAAAAATAGATTTTTTGAAAATTTCAACCAAATTTACAAGTTGTTGGATAAACTGACAAAGAGAAAATCAGGAATGAAAAAAATATATATCACTACAGATGATACAAAAGTTAAAAAAAAAGTTGATAATAAGAGAATATTAGGAACATTTGGACCATGCATTTTTTTTCCTTTCTTTATTTTATTTTGTACACTTTCACTGCAGCAAATCCTAATCATGAGTCCGGTTATACACTGAGTTCTGTGGATTCTCCTAGTTCATCATCAAAGATGGGGATGGTCTTGTGGATTCCTCCACACCCAACTATCTAGAACATTTCTAACTCCACATAGGTTTATTGTTTCTGGTACACTAATTCATACACAGTTTTAATGATATTTTCGTTTAGGATGAATGTCCTGCATAGAAATACAGTAAAATATGTTTTTATTTTAGATAGATTTTAAGTTAGCAATTTTTGATGATGACCAAATGTTGTATCCTTCTATAACAAAAATATGATGTAGGATATATTTATCAGTAAATATGTTGTACTTGTTGCATTCTAGATTCCAACACTTACTGATATTTATTTTTAATGTTTTAATTTTATATTTCTTCAAGAGTAATGGATGATATTATATATTTAAAACTTAAAATTAAAGACTAGATCCTGGTCTATGGTGTATTATATTTACATGAAATACTGTCTCTTAGGGGAAAAAATAACCCAATTTTACTCACATTTTCTTCCATAATGTTCTTGTAAAACAGCTAAACAATATAGCTAGCTTGTTCATCTTATGCCAATGATATATGGCACAGTATTTTTTCTTTCTTTTCTCTTCCTTTGCATTTACATTAAGGAAGCCCTTAAACAGCTTCTAGCTTATTATTTAGTCCTGGAAGCAAGGATATACTAGAAGTAACTTCTCTGCCCTTTCATATGTCAAAGCAGGAGAAGCCAAGTGCCACATGGTTTCCCTACATCACCACTCATTACGATCAAAAGGAAAACTATTCAGCCAAACCCAAACTGAGTTAGCAGATGCTGCTTATCATAACAGAAGTTATGGGTGAAAACTTATCCAGGAAACATTTTCAAGTTTCACTGTTAGTAATAAGAAACTCAAAAAATAGTATGGGGGCGGGCCGCAGTGGCTCAGCCGGCAGAGTTCTCGCCTACAATGCTGGAGATACATGCAAAGAAAAAAATATATAAATATATGTATATACACATATATATGTATAAATGTATATATAGTATGGCTATTTTCATTCACCACTTTTTTGTTTCTTTATTAGCAGGACTCTGTGAGTGAGCACCAGAAAATAAAACAAAAACAAACTAAGAAAAAAACTAGGGCTATTGGACAAAATGTAAATTATGTTTGGTAAGTGTCTATGCCCATTAGACTCCACAAGGTGTTTTTCTGTTTATTTCATCTTCTCTACCCCCATGAAGTCTCAGAAAATGGAGAGCATGGAGTAAAAAAAATGATTCATTTGTTTTTTAGCCTCCTAGAAATTATATGATGATGCTTGAATACCTGTAATTTATTCAGAACTGCTTTCCATTCTTTATTTGTTTCTCTAGTATTTGGCGTTATTTCTTGGAAGTAGAATTTAAGAATGATCTAGAAATGAAAGAGGTTTACTTGGCATAAAAAGATGATATTTCTGCATAAATCATGTCCACCACCTGACTCTACTGGGATTAATAATTTAATCATAAATGTTTTGACACACACACACACACACACTATCAGTCCATGAAGAGACAGGGCAACAAACACTTTTATTTTATTGGAGAATTTATCATCCTCCAATAAAACATTAAAGAAAATGTTATAGCATTCTGGTACCTTTCTCAGGGATTTAAATCATCTACCAGCTTCATTATAATGAGTGCTTACTAAAACCAAAAGTCACATAAATTTATATATAAATAAAATAACTTAATTTGTAACATATAAGAAGGAAAACACTGAATGTAAAATTAACCCTTCCTGCAACTTTATTATACACAGTAAGAACTGAAAATCACTCACTCTGCATCTACACTCCTAGCTCATTTTTATGTCTTTTCATGAATTTGTTCCTGATACACTACTTAGACAGTTTTGTTTTTTAATAGAAATAATTTTTCATAGCATGGGATTTAATATCTTAACAAGAAGTAACTACTAGCTAAACATTGATTATTCTGTTTGTATGATATGAAGTTATTAAATTCCACCCATGCTAAAAGTCACCATTTTATTTGATTCATAGATACCTATATTTCTGTAAAGATCATTGTGTTTCTGTCTCTAATCAAAGAATGTAAGAGTTAGGAAGGCTTATAGTACAAGGAAATAAAAATCCATTTTTATTTTATACTCTTGTCATACTCTTGTCACTTTACAAAAAATCTAGAGATCATGGCTGCTGTTATCAGTTTAGTTGCTCATAGTATGATCAAAACACAAAGATTTTTTTAAATATTTTTATTGCAAACCTTAACAAACAAACAAACACTCTTGACGTACATGGAGTTCAATCAATGGCTCAAAACATCATCACATAGTTGTATATCCATCACCATGGTTATTCTTTGAACATTTGCATCTCTCCAGCAAAGAAAATAAGAAAGAAAAAAAACTCATACTTACCATACCCCTTACCCTTCCCTCTCATTGACCACCAGTATTTCAATTTACTCTATTTATTTTAATCTTTGTTCCCCCTTTCATTTGCTTATTTTTATGCATTTTGTTTACTAATCTGTCTATACCACAGATTAAAATAGCATCAGACACAAGGTTTTCAAAATCACTGTCACATTGTAAAACTATATCATTATATAATCATCTTCAAGAAGCATGGCTAGTGAACACAGCTCTACAGTTTCAGGTACTTCCCTCTAGCTACTTGAAGACACTATAAACTAAAAAGGGGATATCTATATAATGCATAAGAATGACATCCAGGATAACCTATCGACTCTGTTTGAAATCTCTCCACCACTGACATTTCTTATTTCCATCTTTTGGTCAAAAAGTTTTTCTAATCCCTTGATGCTGAGTCCCAGATCATCCCAGGATTTCTGTCCCACACTGCCAGGAAGGTTTACATCTCTTAGAGCCATGTTCCACATAGTGGGGAGGACAGTGAACTGAGAAACACAAACAGATTTTCCCACATTGTTTTATCTATTGCATGTGACTTCACGGACCAAACGTGGCCCCAGAGCTCCAGGTATCATGTTCACGTTACAAAGAGGAAGAAACCTGGAAAAAAAGAGCACTTGCAATTATTTTATTCCTGAAAAGGGTTAAACTGTAAAATTTAACTCATTTTTCTCAATCACTGGATTTTTGGAATTGCCCCCCATATCTCATTACCCATAGTCTGGGTTGCTCTCCACATCAAGTTACAAAGGTTTAGAGAAATGAAAGAACTAAGTGTAATAGCACCATTATTATTGATACACAACATGTTTCCTCCTTTGTGTCTTAAGCAACATCGTCAATCCAGGCAAAAATGGGGAACTGCAAACAAGCAAGAAAGGACTAAACATTTGGTGGTAATCAGTACTTAGTATGGCAATCAAATTCAATCACAACACACACTTTAACACTGGAAGGTGGATTTTGCATGGAGTATAACATGAGACAATCACAGAGAGGCAGAGTTTTTTTTCATGCACTCAGTTGTTCATCTTACCTAATCTTTAAACTTCCTGGAAAACTTTATCAGAGAATTTAACATTAAAAATTCAAACATTTGAGGGCGGGCCGCGGTGGCTCAGCGGGCAAGAGTGCTTGCCTGCCGTGCCGGAGGACCCCGGTTCGATTCCCGGCCCCAGCCCATGTAAAAAACAAACAAACAAACAAAATATAATAAAACAAGAAAATGTTTAAAAATGTTTCCCTTTCTTCCTCCCTTCCTTCCTTCTCTGTCTTTCCTTCCTTTAAAAAAAAAAAAAAAAAAATTCAAACATTTGAGACTATCCATTATATTTGAGGAGAGAGGAGTATTCAGAATACATATCCCACACTGTGTGTGTGCGTGTGTGTGTATTTTAATGTTGATTTTCTCCTGGGGTTCTTGGAATGAGACAAAACCTCTTATTCAGAAATATGGTGAGAGTGTAATAATAATATTCAAAATTAGAAATGGATGATGTTTTCCTCAACACTATAAGAAGACATTATTTTTTCTTAAAAATAACTCCCTTTCAACAATTCCTGAAAAAGAATAATAAGCAAAACCTGTCATTATGAACGTACATATTTTAAGATCTACATAAAACAATGCTTACATTTCCCTGAGACTATAGTGACTGAGATTCTTTTTTTAATTTTTTAATATGTTTATTAACGTATTTTCACACACATACAATGATGCATGATGTACAATCATGGCTCACAATATCATCACATAGCTGTGCTTTCGTCACTATGATCATTTCTAGAACACTTGCATCACTCTAGAAAAAGAAATAAAAAGAGAAAAGAAAAATCTCATACATTCCATACCCCACACCCCTCTCCTTCACCAACCACCAGCATTTCAATCCACTCAACCCATTCTACTTCTTATCCTCCCTATTATTTATTTATCTTCCATCCACATTTTTTTTTAACTTACCTGTCCACACACTGGACGAAAAGAGCGCCACACACAAGTCCCTCCCAGTTACACAGTCACACTGCAAAAGTTATACCACCGTACAATCATCTTTAAGAATCAAGGCCACTAGAACACAGCTCAACAGCTTCAGGCACTTCCCTCCAACCACGCTAATACACCACAAACCAAAAAGGGACATCCATACAGTGCATTGAAATAATCTCCAGGATAATCCCTTGACTCTGTCCAAAATCTCACAGCCACTGAAACTTCATTCTGTCTCATCTGTCTCTAGCTTCTTCTGGTCAAGAAGGCTCTCTCAATTCCATTATGCTGGGTTCAGTGAATCCTGGGAGTTCTATCCCACATTGCCAGAGAGATCCACACTCCTGGGAATCATGTCCCACATAGAGGGGAGGGCAATGAGTTCGCCCACCTAGTTGGCCCAGAGAGAGAGGCCACATCTGAGCAACAAAAGATGCTCTCTGGGGGTGACTTCCAGGCACAGCCACAAGCAGGCTCAGCCTGTCCCCTGCAGGAACAAGTCTCACAGGGGTGAACCCCAAGATCGAGGGCTCAGCCCATTGACCTGGCTGCTCCCACTGTTTGTAAGAACAATAGAAATTCTCCAACTGAGAATGTTGAACACCTCCTCCTTTCTCCCCAGTCCTCAATAGGAGCCTGAAAATATTTCTTTATTCACTGCCCAAATTAATCTAGGATACATCAGAGTATCACACTAGCTTGAACAAACCAACAAGATCTCATGCCTCATTCAAGATTCCATGGACTTATGATGTTCAACTAAACTAACAATATACGTTAAATTAGGTAATGTGTTGCCCAAAATATAAATTTTACATCAAATAAACATCTCACCCTTTGGTCTAACACAGAAGTTAAAGTTTTACAATATGGACAATAAAATCTTTTGCCCTGTATTCTGATCTACCTCAGTCCTACCCAGATCAATTTCATTCATATCTCTGGTCGAAGTCTGATCCCTTCTTCAACTTTTTAAGTAGTTCCTGTATAGGGTAGTGCTGACTTTCATAGCTTCAGACCTCTAACTCTGATTCTCAAGTGTCATGTAAATACCCAAAGTTTCTGAGAACAATCATGTTATGTACAAACAACTCAGTGTCTTAGAATTCAGAAATAGCAGTTACAAGTCCTGAACAAATGTGAGTGTTGTAAGAGCTTACAATCTTGGACACTTTACAATATACAGTAGGTCCCATCCTGATAACCATGCTCTCCACTTCCATTCACTGAGTTTTAATATTATGGTTAGTCCATATCAGTGAGGTATGGTCATATTTTCCTTTTCACTGCTGACATTTCATTCAATATGCAGTCCTGAAGTTTCATTCACCTGATTGCATGCCTCACAACTTAGATTCTCAATTATTATTTAAGAAGACAGGACTAGAAGAGGATAGAATTATTGGCACATAGTTGGAAGCATTTGATTTTCATTTATTGACATAAATATGACTTTGATCATGCTTCAAGTGTAAAAATGTATCATGCAAGATTTCATTCACACGATTGAAACTTGCTTAAACCCCAAATATTTTTAAGTGAAAAACTTGATTTTCATTTTAAGATGGAGACTACAATAGAGAATGCAGAAGATAGAGAATACAATTGTTTGCATCCTTGATAAAATTTGGTATCTGTATTTACATTACCTCAAACAAAGAAAGGGGCTTTCATGCTCTTGGTAGTATCTAAATAGATTAGGGAAGAATACACATTTTATCTGTGCTACAATATGTCCGCATCTTCTCCACTTCCTCATCAAAAAGTGTATGCTTCTCTTCTACAATTAATCACATGTAATGAAATACTGTCAGATGCAAGAATATCTTTATCATTTATGAGTGATATGTGACATTCTTAACCTTCTCTTTAAGGCAGAGTCAGTGTCAGCAGTGGGACATTGAAAAATGTATATGGCTCTCCATCAATCTCTAACTCACTGTTCTTATATATGCATCTCCTTTTGTTCCTGATGGGCTGATCGTTTGTTTCATTTGACTCCTGACAATTGCTTGATTTAGGGAAGTTGGAGACATGTCTGTAGTGCTGATAAAAGCCTAGTCCTAAAACATGGAAAATTTTGCTATATATTCCAGAGGAAAATCAATGTGGCAAAGTTGGGGACAAAATAATTTCTGTCAGTGTTATTTTTGAGTCATATATCTCAGTCTTTTTATGAAAGCAGGCATATTTAGAAGAATTATGTCTGAGTCATAAATCCTAGTTTGCCTGGGAGATGAGTAATAAGTTTCTTTAATATAGTAAGATGATATTGCCTTATCTTGCAAAATAAAAAAATTTAAACACTCGATCACAAATTGGGCAGTTTAGATTTAAGCAGATTTAAATGGCAACCATTACATCTTGCTTCACCAAAAGATAAGTTATCAATTCCATTCTAGACAACTAGGTGAAATATAGGTGTATATATATTTTTATGTAATATATAAGGAGCATTTCTTTTTATTATTTTATTAGTAAGCAAAATATCTCTACTTGCTCTTAGAATTTAAATATTATCCAATATAGAAGCAAATGACAGACTTAGGAGATGAGTGAAAAAAAAATGCCGATCCACATTTCAAACATGGAGAAATATTAATACTATTTAATTGAACAATGGTGAAAATTGGTTTCATCCTCACCATAAATTTCTTACATTTTCTAAATTTGTCATTTCTTTCACTTTGTTTTATGGAACACATTATAAATAATTGTGCAGAATTCTGTTAAGTAAGAAAAATGTGAAAATACTGAATGAGGAGTGAGATCCTTGTCATGGATGCTATTTTAATGAGTGAAACATATTAAAGTCTTCCAGCTAAAGCTTCTTCAGTATAAAATATTATCATTTAATGATAGACTTTGGATTAAGATCAAGGGGCCTTATGAGACCTCACATTTTGGCCATGTTGTAGAAAAATGTTTAGAATCAGAGTGTGAATTTGGAATCGTGTGATTTTAGTAAAATATGTTGACTAGAGACCACTAAAGGATATAAGAGATTTTTCATTGTAAGTATTAAGGGAAGGTAAGACAAGAAGGAATATAAAATTATTATTTTATATAATAAAATATATTATTTTATAATTAATACTTTTATTTTATAATAAAATAAAGCAGAAATTTGCTGTTTGGTCAAAACCCAACAATAATGGACAGCAGAAGGAAAGGAAATTTGAGGCATATTTTGGGAACCCATGCTTGAGGAACTGTATTTAGTGCTTCACTTTCAGGTATTAACTTTTTGATCAAAGTAATTCACCATATTTAGTGTTAATTAAAATATATTTCAAATATGTATTTTACATCAAAGTATCATGTTAATTTCAGAATATGTAAAACAAGATTGTCACTGATAGAATATCTATATAACAAAGCTGAGGTGTCAGAAATAATCTCTATTATCATCCTGTTTGAAATTGAAAAATATTGTTTTCTCTGTTCCGTAGAATTTCTCTTCTACTCCCCTACCCTTTATTCCGACAGAGACTCATTCACACATGCACATTTTTTGAAAGCAATAATAAGCACTGAAATAGTTTTTGAATATAGACCATTAACTCAAATATCTTATAAACCTAGGAAACCAGAAGGAAACCAATTATCTGTCAAGCAGAGCTTGCTGAAAATCAAGTCATGCTTCTAAGTAATGGAAATCCAAAGAACTTAGAAAAGCATTTTAGGGTGATAGGCAAGCCATAAGTAAGGTGCTTTCTTGTGAAATGGAGACACTTAGTAAAGATCAATTTTGACAAAATTTAACCAACTCTTCTTCAAATGCTTCACTGCCAAAATTCTCTTATTCTCCATTGGTATTCATTTGTCATTTCTGTCTTTCAAATCTTTTTAGAATGCTTTGATTCTCTTTATTTGCTGTCTATGAAGTCATATCAAAACTATCCAAACCTTCCTTCTTAGGAAAGAAGTGGTAAATTGCACTGATTATGTATTTCTTGGCTTCACTTATTACTTATGGCATTCCAGTAACTTGTATTGACAGTGTCACATGATAATCTTGCATTTTAAATATGGACATTGTTTTTCCTCTTCTTTACTATGAAAATAGCTATAAATTTGTTAACTGTATCCAATTTAATATCTGCTAATGAAAAATAAACAATATGTTGTTCTAAATTACATTCAATTGATTTGAATTTAAAACATCACTTCACGGGCAGGCCACAGTGGCTCAACAAGCAGAGTTCTCGCCTGCCATACCGGAGACCTGGGTTCCATTCCTGGTGCCTCCCCATGCAAATAATAATAATAATAATAATAATAATAATAATAATAATAATAATATGGGTTTCAATAGTAATCAGTCTTTACCATTCCTGGTAGAGTTTTTTTTTCAAATTGAATAAATCCATTCTACTTAATTTGAGATAAATGAAATGTGACATTTAAGTGGATAATAATGTTTTCTGCCCCAAATGTAGCTCTACTAGAAAGTAGTAAAATGAATTTTCCTTGGGCAGTTCACATGTTGACCCTATTTTCAATTTGAGGATGGGATTCTCAAATTTGTCCTGAGAAGCAGCAACTGTGAGAATAAATATATATCCTACACAGCTGATTGATTGCAATATATCAAGCATTTCTATGTTTTGGTGGTCTGTAAAATATTTATTATTTCATATTTTTGCTTTGTATAGTGATGACTGTCTTTTAATACAGAATTTAATCAATTTAATTATCTCATTAATGCAAACTATGACCAATAGGTTGGAACTTGTGTCTATAAAAATCGCATGCTGCCATAGATACACCCACTTGTTTCTATATTGCTTATGACTGTTTTCATGCTATACAGGCAAAGTTGACCTGGTGCATCAAAGGCAGTCTCTCATGGAAAGCTTGAAACCCTTACTCTCTGTCCCTTAAAACACAATGCCTTTTGACTCTTGCCTTAGTAAATACTGGTTGGTGATCATATCTTTAAGGTTGGCAAATAAACAAAATATTTTTTGATTATGTATAAGGGTACTCTGCAATGATAAAGATTACAATTAATAGGCCCATCTCATGTTTGGACAGCTGTGCTGGCAACCATAGGGGAGGCTGGCCCATTGTATATGCATTCATTAAGATATAAAAAGTATAGTCTTAGGTAGGGTTTAAAAAGAAGAAGATGAAAATGAAGAAGAGGAATGCGATGAAGATGAAGAAGGAGGAGGAAGAGAAGGAGGAGGAGGAGAAAGAGGAAGAGGAGAGAAGAGATGAAGAAAGAGCAGGAGAAGAAAAAGAAGAAGAAGAAAAGACTCTTAGGTCTGCACATTCATGTTCTCTATTGTGAAAAATTGATGATCTGAATAAGACAAAATACATCTTCTCCTTTCTATCCTCCAAAGCATGGGCTACATGGGGGTTTTATCAGCAGTAGAAAGCAGATTGATGTTCAATTCAAGCTCATTAAAACCTTCCATTTGGCTCTCTGACAAATGCCTTTGAAAAGTTGAGTTCCTGTCAATATTATCCTTTTTTTTTGGGGGGGGGGTGGGTGAGAACAGTTCAAAGTATATATTGTTTTAGTAAAACATACCACACACTTCTTTCAAACCAACCTACCTTTTCTTCATCTCTCCTGCAGCCATACGTGTCAACATTCTGTCTTGCCTTATGCACTAAACTATCTGCTTACTTTCTACACTTGTTCTTCTAGTTCAGCTCATCAGTATAAGTAGCTAGTGTGATGTTTTGCAACACCACGCCTGTGTACTCGACATGCTCTTTCAGTGACATCCCACAGAATTTAAATCAAAGCAAAATTCCAATTATCTCATGACCAACATGGTCCTGCATAATTTTTCCTTGCACACAGTTCTTTCTTTTTCAATCTATTGGTTACTATAGTCCAGCTGCATTGGACTTTCAGTTTCTGGAACTGAAAAGGTAAGAATTATATAAAAGAATGTGAATTGTGCTTCTCTTGTCAATTATCTAATTCTAACAGACTTCAAAGAAAGTTTTGTAAAAGACATATAACTAAAAATAACAGAATATTAAAGATAAATTGAGTTTAAAAATCAAACTAACGTAATATATTAGTAGAAGAGTAAGAAAAAGCCTTAGGTGAAATTAGTTCCAAAAAAGGGTTATCATACAGGTTCAGTACAATTATTAAAATTGAGTGTTTAGTTTGGATGTGTACTACATAACTGCCAAAGCAAAGGAGAAACAATGACTCTTTATATTCACATCATCTTGAGGTGGTATGCCTGACCCACATAGCTTTAGAAATTAGAAGCAGAGTTATTTAATGTGGTTTTGATCTTATGCTCATCAGGACTTGCTACAGAATCTGCAAGGCACAATGCTAAATGAAAAAGTAGGGCCTCTAATTCAAAAATATGAAGAACTTCAAGATAGGGACAGCAAAAAGCTACACTAATGGTGAGGTCCTTTTACGCACAGACTCTTATGTGACTCAGCAGGTTGCAAACCCATGACCATCACTGATGCCCACAAATTAATCCTAGAAAATTTATTCAAGTTGGTCATATGAAATAACAAAAATCATCATCATGTAAACTCCTGGGGCAAACTATTTCATTTTATTATCCTCTACAGAAATAGGTAGCATTATTTCAATTTTATGAGGAACAAATCATTGAAGATCTTTTCCACAATACCCACAGAATTCTTCATGAACACCAACAGAAGAAATTTCTCTCAAAGATAATTTCAAGGAAAGCTGTTATAGAAAATGAAAGAGCTGAGTCTCACAGAAGATCTTTCAGATTCTAAAGCCCATGTTCTTGGCAATTTTATTGAATATCTACTGTATTTTGGTTCCATTTTCTTAAGTATTATCTTCTAGGAATTATGTTCTAGATACTATGGTGTGGGTACTATGTTAGGTATTGACTAAACAGTAATGAAAAAGAGCCCCCTGGAATTTACATTTTAAAGAAGCCAGGAAGGACAGATAAGAAATAAATTAACAAACAAAAAAATAACTAAGTTGCAATTATGGTAACTGTTTTGAAAAAATTAATTGGATATTTTTATTGCAGTTGATAGGAGGAAATTGAGATGGATTGGTCAGGAAATGCATCTCTGATGATCTACTGTTTAAACACAGCCCAGGGGATCAGAAGTATCCAGAAATCCTAAATTGCAGGGAAAGAGTTCTACAGGCTGAGAAAGACATGGAGCAAATGCAAATACACTGAAGTGGAAAAGGGCTTGAAGTGTTCCAGAAACTGAAAGTCGAATGCAGCTGGACTATAGTAACCAACAGATTGAAAAAGAGAGTTGTGTGCAAGGAAAAAATTATGCAGGACCATGTTGGTCATGAGATAATTAGAGTTTTGCTTTAATTTAAATGCTATGGAATGTCACTGAAAG
Organism: Tamandua tetradactyla; assembly: GCF_023851605.1. Taxonomy (NCBI): domain Eukaryota; kingdom Metazoa; phylum Chordata; class Mammalia; order Pilosa; family Myrmecophagidae; genus Tamandua; species Tamandua tetradactyla. The sequence continues at coordinate 71,869,545 of NC_135335.1, read as the reverse complement.
AGTATGTTGAGTACACAGACGTTGTGTTACAAAACATCACTTATAGCTACTTATAATGATGAGCTGAACTAGAAGAACAAGTATAGAAAGTAAGCAGATAGTTTAGTGCATAAGGCAAGACAGAGTGTTGACATGTGTGGCTGCAGGTGAGATGAAGAAAGGTAGGTTGGCTTGAAAGAAGTGTTCAGTATACATCAAGCTGGCTTTGTAATCAATTGACTAAAGAGATAAAAGAGACGGAAGGAAACAAATGTTCCCTCTGAGAAGGCGGCAGCAGAAGTAGCCTGAGTTTGGAATGGGAAAGGGAATAGAGTCATCCAGAAATCCACAAAAAATATATACATAATATATATTAATTTGGTTATTCATAAAATACTTCCAAGTGTAGATGTCAGGAAAACCATTGGATATTCATGAATTGAGCTCAGAGGAAAGGTCTACACTGGAAATGTAAGTCTGAATCATCACAACGCACATGGTCTTTACAGTCTTTGGTGTGAATGGGATATCCAAGAAATGAGTCTAGACTGAAAAGAGAATCCAGTCTTTCATCAAGCCATGAAAAATGTCACTTCTTAGAATCTGGTACAGAAGCACATACAAGCAAACTAGATCAAGAACAGATGACAATGTAGGAATAAAATGTAATAGATCATGGTGTCTAGGAACGCAAGAGCTAATGGTGACACTCAACTCTATCAAGTACTGCTGACAGAATGAACTCTGAGACAAACCAGAAGACTTTGTGAGGAAGGAAGCATATTGCGTCCTCTTTCAAATATTTAGCAACACAAGCTCTCATTGCTATAATTAATATAGCTTATTTAATATAAAAAGCAAAGTAAAAAAAGTGATAGGAAATTATTTCAACAGTGAAATCATAGTGCATGGCTAAGACTTGTTCTTGTTCAGAATATAATAAATTTCTTCTCTCTCAGCCTGGTTGAATGTTTCCAAATCTAGTGCTGTTGTGGTGACTCAGCTGTCCTCTGATCCACCAACTTTCCTTCATATATGTGCCAGTCTGAAACTGCTGTTTATCCCAGGAAAGCCATGTTCTTTAATACTGATTCAATATTGCTGGATAAAATCTTTTAGATTAAGTTGTTTACATAGAGATGTGACCCATGCAATTTTGGGTGGGACTTTTTGATTAGGTGGTTTTTATAGAGATGTGTCTCTACCCATTCAACGGAGTTCTTTAAGAGCTTACTGGAGTTCTTTAAGAGCGAACTCTTTTGGAAAAAGCTTCAGAGCTGACACAGACTAGTGACCTTTAGATATGCAGAAGGAGAATGCTCCTCCCCCGTCTCTCCCTCAGGAAGCCTTATGAAATGAGAAGCCTGTACAGAAAGCTAACAGACATCACTGTGGGCCTTCTCATGTGAGAGAGGCGTCCAAAAGCCAGTGATCCAAGAAAACACCAGCCAGGTGACTTCCTGGCCAACACATGTTTTTGATGGCATCAGCCTTTCTTGAGTGAACATAACTCATCGATGCCTTAATTTAGGCATTTTCATGGCCTTACAACTGTAAACTTGCAACTTAATATATCCCCTTTTTAAAAGTTGTTCCATTTCTGGTATTCTGTGTTCTGGCAGCTTTAATAAACTAAAACAATATTACTAACAATTATCCTTCAAATCTTCTTCACTTTATTCCATGGTTTGTTAATTCTACGGTCCTATGGTTTATCTAATTTCAAGATTCTGTGTGTGTTTCTCTCCATCCCAATAATTATATATAATTCTGACTTTCTCTGTGTGTGCCACAGCTGAAATGATTTGAGGGACATACTATGATAGTTTCAATTGATATTTTTTAACATAATCACCTCTTTTCAAATTTCTCATGCTAAGCCACCTCACTTCAAATAAGGATATTGGGATTCCAAGGTGCAAAGCTTTTCAAAGGCAAAAATAACTGCTTATTTTCAAAAGTCTTCTGAGAGTGTTTTAGGAAATGAAATTTATGACCAATACTTTAATTTGAACTGGAGCTTTGTGTGACATTTGATCATGGAAAGATAACAGAGGTAATAGAGAATATTCTGGACAGAATTTTATGCATTGGAAAACAAAACAATAAAGATTGGGGAATTTTCTTTTCGTTGTTATTGGGGACAGTCTTGACTAATGGGAAATTGAGTTTCATTTTACCAGTGAGAACGTTAACACTATGCACAAGATATAAATCAATTGTGTTTCATGTGACAACTTACACTTGTCAATAATTGGCCCAGCTGGTTTCTACTGGAGTAGTAAAATCTCATTCTTAGATGCCCTCATTGAACCCAGTTCTAAGAATTATTTCTTATATACCTCAGTATATCTCTCATAAAATACGGACATTTAAAAATTCTGGCTTGATGTGTTTTTTGCATTAACTAGTCTCAATAGAGTGTGTGTAAAAAGAAACATTTATATCTTCTCTGCATTTTATCTTTTATATGAATTCAACCTGAGCTGAATTTCGAAATGGAAAATAATTACATTCTTCTATATAAATAAAATTGGAAATGGAAAAATTGATGTGATACGGAAACTAATCTGTATGTTTATTGGTCAGTCTCCATGCATTTTTTCATCCTATTGAAACACTACAGAAAATAGATTAGCAACATATTCACTCTTTTATACTCATACACTAATGAGAGTATCATAGCAATCACCATTGTCCTCATAAAATCTTAACATTGAGAGCCTCAATCATCGGCATTGGCTCACACCAAATTACTTAGGATAGCTATTTATGTAGCACATTGATTTGAATAGTTTTCATCAGTAATACTATTGATGAATTGGATTAGTCCAGTACGGTAATGCAATTAAAATAATATTTGTAGTTTATATGAGAACTATCGACACTCATTATGAAGCCCCCAAATTCCTAGCTTTGGAAAATTTACCCACCTCAGCTTCTCTGACTGTGGATTTATGAAAAATGCTTTTATACTTCAGACAAAACAGAAGTTACAAAGAAAGGTAAATGACACAATATTGATTGAGCATCCATGTCATATTAAATATTTTCTACTCAATTTTATTTTGTCATCACAAAATCTTATGAGGCAAACTTTACTATCCCCACTGTATAAAGAACTAAGGCTAAGAATGATTAAATAGCTTGCCATATCATATTTCTAGTAAGTAAAATAGTTGATTCCATTTCTGATCTGGTTGAGCAGTACACTGAAATTACAGAATAAAACAACAGTAGCCACAAGCCAGTGAACAGGGAATGCAGATCATTGTTCTTTGTAGATAACAGGTGTATATAAAAAATAATAGATGCAATATTATGTTATAGATAGAGAATTGAATTAAAGTAACCATTTTGAGAAGAGCCAAAATAATTTTAAAGGGATCAACATGGAGTAAAAAAAGTATCTGCATATAAACTTGAAAAATTTGAGATAGTGACCACAATGATTCATCAAAGAGTACTTCACACCTTTAAATCCACCACCTTTCTCTCTCACACAGGCCTAAACATATCTGTGGAGAACCTTTAGCTGGAACAGAAGGAATGAAATTATTCATTGCATGGATTATATATACGGAAATTTTGGGTAGAGGATCCTGGGACTATTTAATCAATATCCCATGTTTGAGTCTGGTTATATGAAGCATGATAAATTTTTGCCAGTCTCACAGTGAAATAGAAAAAAAATTTAATTGCATGATGTACATCTTTGAGAGATGGTCTCAGCATGCTGAAGTTTTCATTATAATATTTCAGTCTGCTACCCATAAAGTACCTTCTTAGATGACAGGGCTCCTGTAGAGCAAATGCTTCAGCACCTTTTAGAAGTCGTTTAGTATTTTTAGGTACTAAAAACCGAATAGATGTGAGGATTATTTTAATGTACATACCTTCTTTATTAAATATGTAACTTCCAATAATCTCTTAAGTTTTATCTTCACTTATGTATTTGTGGTGATTTAGAGCTGTATATACCTCAGGAAAAAAAAAAATGTTCTTAAGTGTAACCCAACACTGCTAAGATTTAGCAGGAGGTCGTTGCAAGTAGGACTTTTTGATGAGGTGACTTCAGTTAAGGTGTAGCCTACTTCAATCAGGATGGTTCTTAATTCTATTATTGGAATCTTTTATAAACAGAATGAGATGCAGACACAGAGAAAGAAAGGTACAGAAAGCAAGAGGCTGGCCATCAATAGAACTCAAAAGAGAAGAAAGCAGAAGCTACTGCCATGTGCCTTACCATAGGATTAGGTAAGGACCAAAGTTCACCAGCAGCCAGCTCCAAAATGTCACAGTCTTCAGGGAAAAAGCATCACCTTCATGACCCTTTTATTTGGACATTTTCCTATCTTCAAAAAACTCCCTCTTGTTTAAACTGGTCCCCTTCATGGCGTTTGCCTGAGCAACCCAAAAAACTATAGTAGTTTTCCTGCGAGTTTCACAATATAAAGAACACCATGTATTATTATTGTCATTAAACATGTCCCACTGATTTAGAAAGGCAATGTTAGTAAGAGATGCAGAGGTTATTTTAGAAAATGTGCTTCAGATAGTTTGTGGTTCCCATAAAAATTCAAGTGATTTTGTTTCCTTAAATTGTTTCAAAGTTATCTTCATTTTAAAGAAGTGAGAATCAGTATATTGCCTGAATAAACCTGGTGAAGAAAACTTTTTTCATAATACACAGGCAAACCAAAATTAAATAAATTCACAAGAGGTGATTTTCTTAGCACAAACTGTTTTCAGCAGAGAAAGAAAAAATGAGATGACTCTGTTTTAATAATTCCTTTAACTATTGCCAGTGACTGTTATTGCCTGCTTAATGAGCATGCTCTACTGCATTGTTCCTTCTGGAAAATGTGGTATATTCCAATAGTTTATTTTATGATATTTTAGGTCATGAGGTTTTCAGCAGCAGAACTAAGAACACAGGGCTTCGTTCTCCCTCTCATTAAAGGAACACATGTTCTGTGGGTGTAACGGAGAGATGCCTCTGAATCCAGTTTTTCCTTAACATAGATAATAAGAGACATTACACTTTTCTAAGGAATCCACATCTTGCCAGCCTATCTTACAGATTGTATTTCTTCCCCAAATCCTAAACATCTGGTCCAAATTCTACAACTTAAGCTTTCTGGCCCTAGATAATTCCCTTGGGATGCGTACTGCTTTATCTACGTCCTTCCTGATGGGCTGTATCTCTGACTTGTGCCTTTAGGTTCTGAGAGTTTAATAAATATCTTGACACTCAAAGCGTCCTCCATAGTCCAGTGGCAGAGACAACTCAAAGGAGCTTTTCAGGAATGAAGAATCTCAGGCCCCACCCCACACCGACTGAATGGGAATCTTCATTTGAAAAAGATTCCCAGGCGATTATAATTCAAAGTGAATTTTGAGAAACACTGGTGATGTTTTCAGGGAACAGCTACATACAAATGTAAATTTTAATGACCCAAACTCATTAGAAGACTTCCTTCATGCCCCTCTTTTACCCTGATTCTTCGCCCAACCTTTTACTCCATCTTCTACCTGTTCCTTTACAGTTATCTCTATCACCAAACATTTCTTGACATATTTTTCCTTTGGGGCTCTTTCTCTGCAGCTAGGTTCATTTGTTGGGTACTAAAATTTTACCTAATTGGTTCTTGATTGAGCTCTATTTCCCGTTGTATCCTAGTCTTCAGGACTCACCTTTGATGCCTGCCTTTCACCTATGGATGGCCACCCAAGGAGATATAGACTAGTTCCAAAGGGTCTTAGAAGGGTGTACTGGAAATCCTTTGGTTTGGGGCTCCCCAAAGCTGTAATTTCCTGACCTGCGAGCAGATGGCACTCTTCATCAACTACTCCCTGTAGCCTTAAGGAGAAAATGTATTTATTCAGTTTCCACATGCTCCACCCAGGTAGATGTGGTATTGAAACAGTATCCTCAGGGGGATCCTGTCAGGACAAATTTAGAACTGTGATTCACAGCCAAGACCCAGCAATACAAACTTGCCAATCAAAAGCCATGCTCGGTACTCAGCCTTCCTGCCCGCTATTTCTGGGGAGGGAGGCCTCTGTGTTCCTCTCTATCCACAGGAGCCAAGCACAGACTGTATCAAGGCTTCTCATCTCACAGGTTGGTGCAGGCACTATCACAGTTCAACTCACTCACATTTTCTTTGTCACAGCTTCTCAGTTTCCCCATCCCACTCTTACTTGGATGCTGTAATCCTTCACTGGCCTCTGTAGCTCCAGAGCCATTGTATTAGACAGTTCCTGCCTGTCCACTTGCTGATATTGGAGGAGGAGCATGTTCTACAGCTCCTTACTTTCCCATCTTCCCTGGAAATCCAGTAAGTGTCTGTAATCCTTTATTAGATAGGCAGTTTATGGGTAGTATGAGATGAAAGACTACTAAAAGATCCCATAGTCTTATGCTAACTTCCACTCTTTCATTTGGAGAAAACAGGTTCCCTGATGCTATGTTGTGTTATGTTGTGTCCATGAAGCAAACACATTGCAAGCTCCTAGATAGTGGTGCTAAATAAATTCCTAGAGGCAAAAAAGGAAAACCTTACCTAAGAAGCTGCTCATTCCCCTCAAAATGATCCACTAGCCCTTCCAAATATGAAGGGGTAAAACAAAATCAATTCACCAAACTATGGCTAATTGATTTTCTCATGTTATGGTGCCAATTCAGGCCTCGGCGTTTGTCTCTATTGCTGGAATTTAAGATTTTTCAGTGTCTCAATCTATATATAGCCATCTCCTAAATCAGAGATCCATTCTTCCTCAATGAAGGTGCTGACTTTGGCATAGCAGACTTGCCTTGGTCTACATTTTAACCTGAAAATAAGTTTTAAACCTAGTCCTCAATTCCTCTGCCTTCTCACTTTAGAAGATGAAAGCCTATTTATATTAAGGAGACCCTTTGACTTTCACACTTGGCATAAAACCACTTGTTAATTACTTCAGCCTTCTATTACCTTTCTAACATCAGTTCACTATCCTATTGTCTATTCAATCCCACTGACTTTACAGCTAATAAAGTACCAATGGTTTTTGAATCTCTGGTTCATTAATCCAGACAATGTGTTCCCTCCCAAAGTACATCACCCATGTGCCCATCAGAGGAAGTCACCACCATCCTGCTCACCTCGCCGTGAGGGATGGAATCCTCAAACTCAGGCTGGCATCTACATCTCAACCCTCATCTCAAACCTTATCAGCTATTTCCCATACAACCACTGGTGCCAACCTTCACAGGCTGAATTCCCTGGGAAGCAGACCCTGGAAGGCAGATAACTGTGGAGAATGTTTATTGTGGATTGTCCTTCGAATCAACATCTGTAGAAGGAATGGGAAAGAAGTAGAATTTGTAGAGGGAGAGATTGAGCTGTGAATTATAACTGAACAGTAGGTCCAAATGACCTCCAGGGGGCACCCTGTTGCTAAAATGACAAATTTTCCCATATTGAGCTAAAATGATCCAGCCTTTATACTCCTGCTGCTATCAGTCATTGGGGTAGGATCTACTCCTTATTGGTAGAATGATGTGACTTTGGAGGACGTGTATCTGCAGCTGAGGTGATCCATAAAGAGGATGAAAGAAAGAATGCTATCTGATTGTCAGCACCAGTTGAAACAGAAGGGAATCTGGGTATTGCAATCCATATCCATCACAGTCACATATGTGTCAAGATACTGCAATTATAACTGGGACACCCAAATAGAAAATATTAAATGCATATATCCTGCAAATCTGTATTGCACAACGGGTTTCACTGACAAGTCAAAAGAGTCCAATAACAGAAAACATATGATGTGATTTGCCATTTTGATTAAAGAGAGAAACAATTGATAATCACATTTGATGTCAAAATTAACATTTGATGCTAAATATTTATTCCTCCTTCTAACAAGCAATCAAACAAAAGGATATTAAAAACCAAAATATAGGAGCATTTGCTATCACTCATGAAACTGCATATCCCTGGGACAACTATATAATGTTTATTGGTAAAGTACTGCAAGCTTTTCCATTAAATCTGTGACAATAATTAAGGCCTATTTGTGACCAAGATAATGCAATAAGTATGAAAGAAATAAACATCATATAAATCATAGTGGCAAAATATGAATATTGGCAGACTGCATTATCATCTGCCTAAAATTCCAAGATAACCAAAAGACGAAATTTTAAAGCTAATCCAAATTGTTGTCCAAGAACCAAAATTGCTGTTCTATACCACAATGATCAGTTAGAAAATGAAGTAGAAATTTCTATCTTGTCATAAGAGAAAGAGAAAGATGATATCCCCTGTAAAAGAGATACTTTACTAAGAGCTCAAAAAAAAATCAATAATAATGACGTTAATTGATTCAAATTATTCTATCAATTCAGTGTAATCACATTCAATAGGTATTTTCATTAATTGACTCTAAAACTCATGTGAAATAATAAATGCACAAAAAAAGCAATGTAACTGTTCAAAATAAAAACAAAGAAGCATATGCTTCCCTAACAGGTATTAAAATATGTTAAAACAATGTGGCTTTATATGTTTACTTATTAGTCAGTAAAGGCCAGAAACCTTCCAAGTGTATGTGTATGTGTGTGTATATAAATTAAGGACATAAGGACATTTTATGTGTATTAACTGATTGTTGTGTACATATACGTAGGTGCACACAGGTATACATGCATACACATATATATATATATATATATATATATATATATATATATATATATATATATATATATATGACATGCAAACAAAAGCATTAAATAAATTAAGGTGTGAGAAATTTTACAACTTCAGAATGCAAAAGTGTATGAAACTTGCACAAAGTAAATGACAATCAGGAGAAAAAAATGCATCATACAAAACAGACTAAAGATTAGTTATGTAAAACATATTCTAGAAATATATTAGTAGGGGACAAAAACCGAACAACAGCCAATACAGGAAAGAATAAAGGTATGAACAAATAAATCACAGGAGAGTAAGATAAAACAAAAAGGAAATATTTCCAACTTGTTGAATAATAGGGAAATATGAAATATAATACAGTAACATCACGTAAACATCAATGAACAACTTAAATATTAGATAATATTAGATATTAGCTATTTAATGGGAGAGTGGGTATTCTAAAATGGAACTGCTGGTAGTATGCACTCAAAAGTCACTTTGGAGGGCAAATTGAAAGTATCTATTAATGCAGAAAATGTCTTGGTCTAAAGACCAGTTCCTAGTTGATAAACTTGAGAAGTCTTTATACTTTACAGACATTCTACATGTATCGCCAACTTAGTACTATGAAATATATTTCAATTGAGAAGGTGGGTTGCAGAAATATTTTTACATTAAAACAAGTAAAACTAAAGAAGAAATCAAAACTAGAGTGTTTTACAAGACCATATTGGAAAATGGTTAGTAACAAAACGGTCAGTAAATTGATAGCTTATGGAAATGCAGTGGATGATTAAAATAAATATTACCCTAGATTGTAATTTTTTATTGCTATGAATTCATGTTTTATTTGTATAATTTAAAGAAAAGACAATGCCCATAACAAGGAAGAAAAATAATGTGAGAATAGACTTTCCTGGGTTTGTGAGAGTAGTAAGTTTTAGGTTAAATAATGAGAGCAATGAAATCTGGAGTAAGGAATAATTATTGTAAAAGAATAGCTTAGCAAAGGGATTTATGCTGAGAAAGAGGGCAGTTGAATCTCTAATAGGATTTTAGCTACTTAAAGGCATTGGATCAGGGAAAGAATATTTGATTGCCAAGTGTCTACAATTGGGAAAATCTCCCCCACTCAAAAAAATATATATATACAATATATATATATATATATAAAATCACAAAAATGTAATTTATTCAACGGTCTCACGTTAATTGATGTTGCCTAATTAACCTCAACTGAAAATATTTGGATCTGCGTATTTAAGTCGCCCACATACGTCTAAAATATTGCACATATTAGTATCTGCATTTTGTTTAAAAGTTGTCTATTCTCTATTATTGTACCCTGAGACTTACACTGTGAAAAGGGTCATGCTCCCTCCAAATAATACAATAAACATTTATGCTAACACAAATTTATGACATACATAGAGGGAAAAAAAACAAACAAACTTTGATCTCTTGGATGTTATGGCCAAATGGAACAAACAGGGAGTATTATAACCATGTATTTAAAAGAAATTTAGCCATTTGGTTAATATGCAAAAGTTATGGATGTAGACTGAAATTCTCATTTTTTGTTGTTGGTACATGTATCAAGATCTGAAATTTCTTTTGTGCTAAGTTCTGACAGTGATCATAATTGCAAGAAAGGGAAAAAAAGTGTTCTTTCCATTGTATATAATACCATAAATAATGATATATTCAAAATATTAGAATCAATCTATGACTTTTCCATGTCCTTAAAAACCCTTTACTTACACTGTAAGAAAAAGAACTAAAATAGAAACAGGATTCACAATTAATGATGCAATGTATCTTAGAAAAGACGAAAAATTCATTATTTTAGACATATTGAGCAGTTCTAGCAAGTTACGAAGAAAAAAATAACCTTGTTCTTCAAATATAGGAATGGGAATTACCTTTCTTTTAAGCTGAGGCTACAAGAAGCAGCATTCTCAATAAAGATCATTTCATTAAGTGGAAATTTCAATAGTGCTGGTTGACCTTAATGTATTGAAATTCAGCATGTGATACAAACACTAAATGAATTTGTAGAGAAAACTTCTTGCCAACCAAGGGAACATTGTTTCACATTGAGCCATTCTTATTTTATCCTACTAAAATGAATGCAGAGTATTTTTGTCATTTTAATTTGCTCTTCTATTCTATCCCATGTGAACCTTTCTCTTCTCAAGAGACAAAAGACTTAATCTATTTCGTACAATTTAAGACATACCATTCTCCAGCATGTGTTTCAACCTGTTTCCCCCTAAATATATTGTAAACTCTTTAGAGTTAAAGACGATATATCACAGAACCTGTGATTTTAGACTAAGTGCTCAGAACAAGTATTAAGAAACTTTAATTTCTTGACCTGAAAAATATTATGAAATCATATAGTTCGACTGTCCCTATTTTTCCAATGAAATGCCTGAGAGCATAAATTGAACTTTACACTTGCAGGATTAACTAAGTAGGTTATGATTTAATACTTATACAAATATCCAAAACCAGGATACATTAAAAGACACACTTATAATGAAATGTGCACAATTTTCAGAATTAAAGATTTGAAGCAAAATTCTTCAGGTAGTCCTTATTAAACAAACATTATTCAGAAACATTATGGTTCTTAAACTATCTATCTATATCTTAGTGTAATAGTAATGACTATTCTTGAAATTTCATCTCAAGAGAAATCTTCAATGTATAATATTTTTTCTATTCCATTTTGGTCAAGAAGCAAAATTTTTCTTTCATGCTTTTATCATTATATAAGCTGTCTGTATCAGGAAGCCTCTTGTGGATATCAAATCACCCTAAAACTCAGTGGCACATTACAAGCTTTTTTGTTTTCTTATTTTTTTATCATACTCACAGATCAATGGGTTCGTTGTGGTTTCTTAGCTTCAGACTGCAGGTCTGCAAGTCAGTTTGGAACTCAGTTTCAAATGAAAGTCTCACGGATTGGGTGAAGTGACTCTCATCTATGTCTTACCTGTGACCAGCGGGCTACCCAGTTCATATTCGTCCCAGCACACTGGAGAAACCTAAGAGGCAAGCTCTAGTGCACAAGTACATTATGAAACTTTAACAGGACAGAAACTTTAACAGGCACTTAAAGTTTTGGAGTTCACTCACTCATCATCTTTAGATTAAAGAGTAAAAAAATTCCATTTCTTCTTTGCTTCTTAATCAGTCCATCTTGTTCAAAGTCAAATGGCTTCTTTACTTCCTTGTTTCTGTTTTTAGCGGTTGTTACGGAAAGAGAAATTAGTAATTAGGATGCTCTTTGAGCAGCAAAAGGGAATAAAAAGTAGGAAAATGATATATCCACAGATTAATACATAGCCAGATTTCATGTGGCAATGAATTCAAATAATCTGGGGGCCCAGTGGTAGAAAAAATAAAAAAAAAAATTATGAGTACAAAATTAGAATAATTTGATGTTTATTTACGAGTAATGTCAACAAATGTTTAAAAATTGAAAAACTCTAGAAAAATCAGATAGCAGTACATTAATTGTCTGCAACTTCTTTCTATAAATTTTTCTTTTTCTCTGCATATTTTCCACTTACCTCTTTAGACAATAATATTATAATATTAATTAACTATAGAGAGAACACAAAAACTAAGAATTTGTTTTCCATGGATGGCTTATAGTTCATACAATTTCTTGTCAACTTCACAAATCATTAATTATGCATCTAAGTGAAACTTAGAATTTGTGTCAAAATTGGAGAAACATTTAATAAATTTATTTCATCAATCTACTGCAATGTTTGAGAGCATTATTGAATAAGTTTCAGACAAAAAATAACTTACATTTTCATCAGACATCTGTGAGAGCAAACTCTTCCTATTACAATTCTTCCACAATCCCATGTTTCTAGTGCAGCTTGCTTCAGATCATATATACGTGATATTAATTCTAGGTCTGCCCTGTTTGTTTTGGCACTGGTTGAATCAATTTAGCAGATTTTTAGATTCATGTATAATCTGGATGCCTAGCCATTTAATATGTATTCATGTATCAATTTGTCTAGGCTATGGTATCCAGTATTTTGGTCAAGAAAGCACAGGCCTGATTTTTATTGTGAAAATATTTCATAGATAATATCATCAATAAGTTGATTGCATCTGTGGATGTATACCTCTCCAATCGATTGAGATCTCCTTCAACAATGAGAAAAGTCTCATCAATTAAGCTGAAGTCCTTACAAGGAGAAATGATGATTTCAGCAGTCAAAAGGGAAAACTTCCATCTCTACTTTGGCTAGCTAGCTTTTCCTAGTGAATTCATCAAAAAACTTCATCAGAGTTCCCAGCTTGTGGTTTGCCCTATGGTATGTGAACTTGCTTATCCCCACAGTTCATAAACCAGTTCCTATAAAATATCTCATAATATTATTTCTTTAGAATACCTGATTATTACAGATTTGGTAATGAGAATAGAGTGTAGCTACCGCAAATACCAAAAAATGTAGTAATGGCTTTGGAATTGGGTAATTGGTAGAGAATGAAAGAATTGTGAGTACTTGATAGAACAAGCTTAGAATGCTTTGAAGAGATGGTTGATAGGAATATGGGTGCTAATAGTACTAACAATGAGGACTTAGAAAGAAATGATGAATGTGTTATTGGAAAATGGAGGAAAGGTGATCCATTTTGAAAGTGGCAGAGAACATAGTGAAACTGAGATTCAAAGAATGATGCTGAATACTTAGCTGAAAAAAATTTCAAGCTAAATATGAAAGGTGCAGCCTGGTTTTTCCTTGCAGTTTTTAATGAAGTGAGAGAGGAAAGGAATAAACTGAGAACTGAACTCTTGAGCTCAAGGAAATCAGAAATTGATTGTCTTGAAAATTCTAAGCCTATATAGATAGTGTGCTATGAGACTGGGGACAGAAGCATTTCTATCAGGGTACTCCCTGAGCTTCCAGAAAGCTAGTCCCTGGAGAACAGGGCTCCATGTGAAAGTTTAAGTCAACATGGAAAGAGTCAGCAATTTCTGTGAAAGTCAGGGTTGGAAATGAAATTATTCAGGAAGGTTATGTGGAAAGTCTTTTTGTCTGGTGGTTTGGAACTTTGTGAACTACATTCAAAGTTAACATTTATTAATATTATTACTATTATTTTGCATGTGAAGCTTGTATGAATGGAAGAAGTACAAGCCTGGATGAAAAAGGAAAGAGAAGGGATGAATTAAAGGAAGAATGACCTCAAGGGCAGGACCATGCAAGTTGAGGTCTGGAATAAAGAGATCTCCCAGGGGCAAGAGAACAGACCTATACAATCGTGTGTGGAAAGGGCAGGTCTGCCCATGAGCTTAAAGGGGGCAGGACTTCCACCCATTCACCACATTTTTTAAGAAGAGCACTTCCACCCCAATGCTTCAATATGATGGGGTCTATGCTGTAGCATCTGTGTAGAGACTGGCTGCATCACACTACTTGGAGAAGATAGGTTCTGTGTCTTGAAATTCACCATTTTTGTTCCAGGTAGTCAGAGAGTGGGGCTTCCATCTGGGTTCAAGGAAAGCATGACCCTGGGCCAGCACTTAGAAGAGGTGTGGCTGTCACACCCTAACACCTGAAGGATATAACATAGAGCACAGATCCATAGATCACTCTCAGATCTTGAAATCTAGTGGAATTTCCCCTTCTGAGTTTCAGAATTGCTTGGGGCCTTGGATAACTGTTTATGTAATTAAAGTTAGACTTTTTTTTTCACTTGACATAAAATGCTTCTGTTTATTTAGATCAACTAAGAATTTAGTAGACTGACTATTTTACTTCTAGATCAACCCATATGGTTTACTAGATAATACCACAGGTCTCTGTGAATCCAATTACTGCTTTAAGTTTGCTGTCCATTATGGTGGCCATTCCAACCCAGTATTTGTCAATTATGTTTTGCCACTTAAATTCTCCAAAACTTGGGTCCAGTCATCCCCACATGCTTAAGAATCCAAGTTCAGTGACAGGCGTTCCCACAGTAATAGGACCTACAGGAAAGAGTGATCACATAGCTCTTCAAGGATGATGGAGTTCATCTCACAAATTTATTCTTCACAGTTCTGGTGAGCACAGACTGGAGGTAGGGTGGTCCTCTGAACATTTCTGGGGTGAGTGAGTAAGTCTTACATGATAAATCTGTCCTACCTAACATCTACTTTTTAACAGGACAGTTCTGACATTTCAACTTCAGTCAATTTCGACCACTTTTCAATCCATGTTTCAGCCAACCAATGAGTTGGACAAACTGTTAGAGACCTTTCTCACCCCTCAAGCTAAAACAATGAATCCAGAACCTCTGCATAGTGGGCCCATATCAACAAATTCAGCCTGATGCAACTTTGTATTCTTTCCGCCATTATCCATACTCTTAATATACATAATTGCTTATTGTTGTCTATATAATCTGGGAAAATCATGCAGTTCTATTGTCGTGTAGTGCACCTCCTCATTGGTTACACTTTTTGCCTCTGCTTTTGGGACTGTTGGAACTTCAATCTAGTTATAGCTCCCGAAGAAAAGAGGGGTGTTGGGGTTGGGTCATGAGAGCAATTAGAAGTGTTTTGCAAGCCAACTGCATCAGGGCATTCTATTGATGTTGTATATGGTAAAACAGGGTTAGTTTCTTCCAACAGAAGTGTGAGGACTGTTTCCTCAGGGTTGGGAGTTGTTTTAGGAGGCACAAATGGGCTATCTCTTCAGGTGGAGCTTGGATAGTAGATTCTCCAGAGCAGCCTGGAGGTCAGAAAGCTGGTTCCTCAGCACGGACTGGAGGTAGAGTGGTCGATTCCTCAGGGCAGACCATAACAGGCTTTTCTGGCAAAGAAGTCTCAGCAGACTCTAGAGTTTCAATGCTTCCACCATCGTTATCATCTATCCATATGTCCCCATTCCAATTTTCAGGATCACATTCCTTTCCAATCAATTTCTCACTTTAACAGCAGAAACTGCAAGGTTGGGAATTCAATTTATATTGTAATTCAGCCACTTACACAGTGAGACCCTGAGTCTATTTTCAAAAGACTTAAATATGTGGCTACACCAAAAAAGATTTCCTTTTAGGGAATACATTGTGATTTTCATGGTCTTCATGAAGCACTTAAGTTGGGAAGTAGAAGGCTTAAGCTTATCATTTTCTTTTACAACTATACCTGCATATTTAGGAACAAACAACATCACTTTAATTTTTAATTCAACAAAGCTCTGTTAAGTTTTCAAAAACACTCACCCAAACCTTTGCCTCTTATAAGCATACTCAAGGACTTACACTCAGTACTTGGAAAGCTAGCACATTTTCTGTTTTACACAAGACATTGTGAATTGTTAGGCAAAAATATGACTGTTATTGTTTTTACTGAGAGATTAGATATGGCTTAAGGCAGGGTATGGTACCAAATTGACAAGAGGTAGACTGGAATGTTTGAGTTCATTTGTCAATTTGGCCAGGTTATGGTGTTGTCAAATTGTTTGGTCATGCAAGCACTTGCCTAATTATTACTGTGAAGCTAATTGACCTGAACTATGGAATTCGGACTTGCTAACCCCACAATTGTTTGAGCCATCTTCTGTTAAAAAATCATAATATTTACATGATATGTACTACAATAATATATATAACATTATATATATGTAATATATATTGCACGTATAGAAATTTTTGGTCCTGTTTCCCTAAAGAACACTGACCAAGACAGTGCTAATGAAGAAAATATGCTCCTCATCACAAGCCTCTTTCCAGAAAAATCTAGAATAAGGATAGATCTTCCCCAAATTTGTGGATCCTGAATTTTGGATGACGAGAATGCCTCTAAGGAAAATGAGGATATGAATAGAAACTATTAAGGAAGCATCTCATAACATGGTCTAAGATGCAATCCCTTACAGCTGGCTTTGAGCCAAAAAGAGTTGTTCACACATTCTTCCTTGTCACTGGATATGCAGAACACATCTGATCAAGGGCAAGCGTCTTGGATTGACTTAGTCATCCCTGTCTCTGCCACTGCCTCCTACTGAATTGAGTGATTAAAGTCTAATCACATTAGAAACATCTAATTTCATCAATGGCAACGTTAGCTTCACTTTTTGATTCTTCCATGGAATCTGCCTAGTTATTTACCTTCATTGGATGTTAGTTTTTTAATACCTAACTGCTTGTTCTCATTGTGGATTAAATCTGCCAGAAAATGTCAATATTAACAGACAATTAAAAAAGTCTATTGTAGTTCACCTAGCTCTGGGCAGCAGTGTGTGAAATAGTCACCCTCTTTTTAGCCTTTTTTTTTTTTTTCACTTTTTATTTTGAAATACTTTTAAACATAATAGTTTGCTGCAAAATAATACAAAACCAATTCATACCCAAATACCAAATTCTCCAACTTTTAACATTTGCCACATTTGTTATATCATTCTATTTTTCTATCTATATATAGAAAGAGAAATATGCCTTCTAAATATTTAGTATATATGTATACACACACACACTCCTTGAACACTAAATACTTGCATGTACATTTCCTAAGAACTAGGATATTCACTTAAGTAAACTCAGTAGTACAGTTATCAAGTTCAAGAAATTTAACTTTGATATAAAGCATACAGTCTATACTCCATTTTTTTCAACTGCCTCAATCATGTTCTTGTGGATATTTTCTCTTCCAGTATCAGATCTGGTCTAAGATTATGTATTACATTACTTATCCCTGCCTTTAGTCTCTCTTTCTTTAAATTGTGAGAATATTTGCATACCATAAACTTCTCTTCTCAACCACTACCAAACATACAATTCAGTAAGATAAATCACCTTCACAATATTGTGCTACTATCACGACAATCAATTATTGAAATAGTTCCATCACCCCAAAGAAACCTTCCACCCATTGTACATAAACTCCCTAGTCCCTCTCCCCAGCCCATCCCTGCTTCTGGTAATTTGTACCCTAATTTCTGCATCTGTGAATTTGATCTTACTGTGAGATAAGCTTTCCTCTGGCAGGTCACAGCATTCTGCCAGAGCCCTTGGCCAACACAGCAGTGGTATGTCATTTCAGCACATACTTTCAATAATGGCCAGTGTAAAACAGTTTCAGTCTGTCACAAGCTTCTTTGTTCTGTGTATTCAACATCAATGTTAATTAAAATTGTAGATTGTCTGTAATTATAGATTACATATTTGTTTTAGAAGTCGAATTGCTATTCCTTTAAGAAGAGCAGGTTTGGGTTTATTCCTTGATAACCATTCATTCTTTCATAAACCTCTGAAATACATTAACACGTACTGTCTCAGCACACAATGAGGAAAGACATTGATCGCTCATTAGTTATCAACATTGGAGTTGCGACAATTTACAACCTTCTTTTAGTTTGCTATTGAAGGTGTTTCTAGATTGATAAACCGCTCACTAACAAAATTCAGTGTTATCAGGCATATAGGTGTGTGGCAGAGATAGTAGATGTCCAATAAGGTCTGTTCTCCCCCATTTTATCTGGATACTTCTCCAGGCTTTCTTGCAGTCAGATGTACATATTTATCTAAATTTTATCCAGTGATATATGTGTAGGTATAATATATTCAAACTGTATGTCTGTTACATGGAAAATCCCTAATAAGTTCTTCCATGATTTTTCCAACATCTAACCAATTGTTATGGTGATATCTATGAGAACATTGGGAGCCACATGTTGAAGATTGCAAAGTAAGAAATAGCTTTCTATTATGTTTGGCACATTGCATTTTTTTTCTTTGTGTGCTGTATGGCGGGGGTCACATTTCATTACTTTTCCATGTGAGTATCCCCTTACTGCAGCGCCATTTGTTGATATTTTTTGCTTTTGCTTTTTATTTTTTTTTTGTTGTTTGCTTGTTTGTTTATTTTTTGGGAAGTATATGGGCCGGGAAGTGAACACGGGTCTCCTGCATGGCAGACAGGAATTCTACCACTGAACTACCCTAGCACCCCCTATATTTGGTTTTATATTTTACAGAATTTAAGCTTACCTTATGTGCTAGCTTGAAAGGATGTTTGTTCCCTAGAAAAGCCATGTTTTAATCTAAATCCCATTTCATAAAGGCAGAA
This sequence comes from Tamandua tetradactyla, assembly GCF_023851605.1. Taxonomy (NCBI): domain Eukaryota; kingdom Metazoa; phylum Chordata; class Mammalia; order Pilosa; family Myrmecophagidae; genus Tamandua; species Tamandua tetradactyla. The sequence continues at coordinate 71,850,783 of NC_135335.1, read as the reverse complement.
TAATGCCTATTCAATACTGTATGTTTGAAACTGTAATTAGATCATCTCCCTGGAGATGTGATTTAATCAAGAGTGGTTGTTAAGCTGGGTTAGGTGATGACATATCTCCACCCATTTGGGTGGGTCTTGATTAGCTTCTGGAGTCCTATAAAAGAGGAAACATTTTGGAGCATGAGAGAGATTCAGAGAGAGCAGACCAGAATGACATAGCCACAAGAAGCAGAGTCCACCAGCTGGTGACCTTTGGAGATGAAGAAGGAAAATGCCTCCCAAGGAGCTTCATGAAACAGGAAGCCAGGAGAAGAAGCTAGCAGATGAGGCTGTGTTCAGCATGTGCCCTTCCAGATGAGAGAGCAACCCTGACTGTGTTTGCCATGTGCCCTTCCACTTGAGAGAGAAACCCTAAACTTCACCAGCCTTCTTGAACCAAGGTATCTTTCCATGGATGCCTTTGATTGGGCATTTCAATAGACTGGTTTTAATTGGAACATTTTGTCGGCCTCAGAACTGTAAGCTAGCAACTTATTAAATTCCCCCTTTAAAAAGCCACTCTGTTTCTGGTATATTGCATTCTGGCAGCTAGCAAACTAGAGCACCTTAATACTTCAAAGTTAAAGTAAATAAGCAAAATGTAGACAGTCCATAAGACAAGAAACATTAAAGCAAATCCTCTCCCCACCACCATTCCCCAAATTAATTATCTTGGATTATTAACAAAAGGCCTATTAACCTGAGTTAAGGAACTTGATATGTTATCAGGCATTAGCCATTATCTCAGGCTTTAGTACTATACTAACATACAGAGTTGGGGAATGGTACCATCTGACAATCAGATCAGTATCTTCTACCTCCAAAAATCTCTCTAAGAATGGCATTTGCATAGCAACCTCACTTCAAAACTTAAATTTCTTCTCTTGGAGAAAGTCAATAACTAGAGAGTGAGTGTACCACAGTCCCCTGGGAATAAGAGTTTGGGGCAAAGATTAGCATGCAAAACGTACTTTTGGGAAAGGTCCCAAGTTTGACATCTGTTGAAGAGAAAATAAAATAGGACTTGGCAAAGGTAGTCCAATAGCACGGTGATTTCACCAAGGTCTCAGTTGAATTCATGAAGAGGTCTGGAGCTGTTTCTGTCCTTTAGGAGTAAATCAATTAAGGCACATGAGTCAAGCTCTCATACATCTCCTTCAACCCGTCGTTGAAATAGGAGTATAGGTTCCCTGACTAATAACCGCTTTATTTAAGTATATTTTTGCCGAACAGTTGCCATGGCCAGAACAAATAACTTTTTTTAATTTAGTTGTAATTTCAGTATTTATTGCAGAAACCTTAAACCAGAAGGAATAGAAACCCCTACCTATAAGCTCTGTTGGTAGATTTTTCAACCAATTTCACTGGGGGACTATAAATGGTCAAAATGCCATCCAGAGGAGAAATGGCCGTGAGTTTAGATTATCTGCTGAAACAGTGCCTATGTCTGGCCAATTAATATCAGTGAAATAATATCAACTTATCAATACCAATTAATTGGTTGGTGCCAATTCTTGACATCCAATAGTTTATATTCAAGATTTCAATAAGTATCGACTAAACATAAGTTAAAGCTACACAAAGGAACTGTGTCACCTTTATATCCCAGGACTTAGCACAATTCCTGATAAAGAGCACAGAAGTCAAAATATTTATTGTGTGCAAATTTCATAATTTATAGTAAAATTCAGATGTGCATATATGTATATTTACTTGTTGTTGTAAACTTCACTAACTCAGGAACACACCTTTTCTGGAGTAGGTCATTGAGGTAAAAAGATCAGGGCATCTTTCACACAGACAATAACTAAGAACACCTATTTTAAAGCAGCATTTAAACACAGTCAAGAAAAGTTCAAACTTCATCTCATAGTCAAGGTCTCCTCTCTATCCCCTACTCTCCAGAAAATCTTCTGAGCATAGAAGAAGGCAGAAACAACGGGACATCACTATCACATCCAAGGTCAATCTATTGATTCTTCCTGATTTACATGTGAGGAATATGTTGTCACACCAGACATTTGGACATTGTATACTAGCTTCATCATGTATGTTAGTCTTTCCAGGTCTTTGGGGGATACACCACCAAAAATGGAAACACAACATTTGTCCGTAATTCATTTTTGGTTTCCAAGGGCAAGGATCAAACTCTTGGACCACTGTTTTTCCCTACTCTTTTTCTGGTCCATCTGATTTATCTCAATTTTTGCCCCACTCTTCACTGTCTTTCATACCAAATGATGGGGAGTGTTCCCAAAACACTTGCTCAGATACTACCATCAAATTTTACTGATTACTTAGTGTTTTGTTGGAGGAACTACATCACTAACACAGTTGTAGCTCCAGGTTCAATCTCCAAATAGTTTAAATATTCATTAGCTGCCAAACTTATACCTCACTCCCACATGCTTTGTTTAAGGCCATTGAAACATAAGTTCAGTATCTCTATTTAAAGATATCATAGCTGTACTAAAGCAGGCATAGGCAAATAATATATGCATTTTAATAAATACATTGAATAGCACAGAATTAAAGACAGATTCCTGTGTTCCTCCACCATTAATTTCCATTGAGATTAAAGTATTTTATTAATCAACTCCACTTTGCAATGACTGCCTAACTATAAACACAGTCAAATTTAATAGCATATCTTCATATTTCTTAAGAAAATTTATAATATCATGATATTTTAACAAATCTCTTACCATAATCAACATACATGATTTTTATGATATATCCTTCATGATGGATAAGAAAATTAATAAGATATATCATTACAATGTATTTGTTTTAATGAATCCATATTCACCCTTGAATATTTCTATTTTTTATTTCTTAGAGGCTCTATACTTATTTTACTATTTTTAAAATTTTTCTAGGTGTCTAAGCATGGTATATTAGATTTCATTTTAGAAGTGACACCCATGAAAACCTTCAGTGTAAGCCACAATGTAGAAAACCAAATACTGTTTTTACAAACAAAGTTTAAAGATAGCTAATCACTTCCAGTATGCTTATTTATGTACCTAAATTAGAATAAATTGAATAATAAAAATATATTTGTTAGTATATACACTAAACAATTTTTTTCTTAAGAATGATTGACAAAAGATGTACTTTCAGAATTTCTTTGATGATAATATCTGTCCTATTTGAGGGATAATCCCTACTTTATTAGTAATATACTACATGTTGAAAATCCCTATGTAATATCATACACACGCTTTCCTTTGAATCACCAGTAATTACTACTGAATACGGTAAGATAGAATGCAAACTTTGATTTTTTTTTACTTTTTATCTGCATGGGCAGGTTCCGGGAATCGAACCCGGGTCTCCAACACGGCAGGCAAGAATTCTGCCACTGAGCCACTGTTGCACTGCCCAATTTTGATTCTTTTACGTTTAAAAAACATGACATTTACAGAAAAGGTCCATTAATTACATGTTTACACCCAAATCAACATCAATTAAGTTATGGAAAGGTAATTTTCTAGAAGTTCTAAGTTTTTTTTTTTTTTTTAGAGTAGTTTTCATCAGTTAGCTTTTGCTGAATTGCGTTTTAATATCAAGAAGTCCCAACATTTCAGTACCTCCTATCAAATGTTTTATTTTTGTCTCTCAGTTGGCTACAAATCTTCTCTGTATTTAAAAACTGGCAAACAGACTGAATAAAACCTTCTTCATATGTCTTTCAATTTCATGATAAAGGGAATAAACAAAGGTAAATATATGACACGGCTCTTAAAGTTTCAGCTTGGGTACAGCTCAAATAATTTCTATTCATATTTCATTGACCAAAGACAGTCACGTGGCCAATTTTGATGTCACACCATGGCAGGTTAGAGTGCATGTCAAATGCCAATGGATACAGATATATACTAATAATCTGACAGCTAAAGAAGGAATGACTTGGAAAAATTTGCTCACTAAGTTAAATATATATATGAATATAGTTTCATAGTTCTCCATAAAAGCCAAATGAAAATAGCTTTAATGACATACAAAATGTATGAAATAATTTGTTTTCAGTATTTATGTTTTTCAAAGCAAAGGGCATTTTATAATAATTCATATAAACCAAAAAGGTTCTGTGGTTGACTTCATGGGAAGGCTTATTTTGTAAGCTTCCATACTCCTTTTATTTCTTGAGGTCAAAAATTGAGTGACCTCAGAGACATGGATTCCTTCCTGAGCTCTAACTTTTGTTACAATGCTAGAGAAGCTCTTTTAAAATTTCTCTGTGCTGGTTTGATATGATGTATGATGTATGTACCCTAGAAAAGCCATGTTTTAATCCTAATCCCATTTTGTAAAGGCAGCCATTTCTTCTAATCCGTATTCAGCATTGTATGTTTGAAACTGTAATTAGATCATCTCCCTGGAGATGTGATGTAATTGAGAGTAGTTAAACTGGATTAGATGTGACCTGTCTCCACCCATTTGGGTGGGTCTTGGTAAGTTTCTGGAGTTCTATAAAAGGGGAAACATTTTGAAGATGAGAGATTCAGAGAGAGCAGAGCAGAATGACATAGCCATGAGAAGCAGAGTCCACCAGCCAGTGACCTCTGTAGATGAAAAAGAAACATGCCTCCCAGGGAGCTTCATGAAACAGGAAGCCAGGAGAAGAAACTAACAGATGGCACCATGCTTGCCATGTGCCCTTCCAGATGAGAGAGAAATGCTGACTGTGTTTGCCATGTGCCCTTCCACTTATAAGAGAAACCCCAAACTTCATTGGCCTTCTTGAACCAAGGTATGTTTCCCTGAATGCCTTTGATTGGACATTTCTATAGATTTGCAATTGGGACATTTTCTTGGCCTTAGAATGATAAACTAGCAACTTATTAAATTCCCCTTGTTAAAAGTCATTCTGGTTCTAGTATATTGCATTCCGGCAGCTAGCAAACTAGAACATTCTCTTCTATTAGATCCAAAATGTAAAACTCCTATGATCTGTGTTCATGCTGAAAATAAATAGGTTTGCTTTTTGCATAGAAAACTCTCTTCTGGATAGATAAGGAGAAAATCTAAACTGCAAGAACCCAGACATTTCTATAAAAAAAGTAATATTAAAGAGAGCAACACAATGTCCCTCTTTGGAGGGAATCTTGCCTATAAGGACACAGAGTTGAAGGAAAATATCTTTTCCCTAAATACTGTTTTTTTTGCATTTTTAGCAGTGCATCATATACTGCATTACCTGTTCTAAGTATGTATGCAAATGAACAAAAACAAATGAAGGGCTATGTTGCATTACACACTTCAAGGAATTCTCTTCTTTCTCTACATATCTAATGTTTCTGCTCATTTCACTATCATTGTTTTGATAGCAGGGAGCAGATCTTTTGTTATTATATTAGTCAGGTTTCTTCAGAAAAACAAAAACATATTAAGAGATTTATTATACTAATTGCTTCATGAAACTGTGGAGATTGTCAAGTCCAAATTCCATATGGCTGACTGCAAATTGACAGCTCAATGATGACGTTCCCTTACCTGAGAGAAACAACAAGTTGGGAATACTTGTGAAGGTGTTCCAAGGAGAAGTTAGCTGGGTGAAGTAGTGATTGACATTTTTCTACCTGTTAACATCATGAGTTCTCCCTGTACGTCTGTTTCAGATTTATACATGCTGCTGGAATGCAGTATACCAGAAATGGAATGGCTTTCAAAAAGAGAATTTGCTAAGTTACACATTCACAGTTTTAAGGCCATAAAAATGTCCAAATGAAGGCAACCTGAGAAAGAAAACCTGACTCAAGAAAAGTGATGCCTGTCTCATGGGAAGGCATGTGGCTGGCGTCTGCTGGACCTTGTTCCCGGGTCCATTGCCTCCATCTTCTGACAGAGATTTTGTCTCTATGAGTCTGTGGGCCATCACTTGGCTCATTTGTGACACAATTCTGAGTTCTGGTTTGCTTAGTATCTCATGGGAAGGCACGTGACAACATCTGCTGGGCTCTGCATCTCCAAACATCTGTGTCTAGGTGACGGCTCCCTCTGTTGGCACTCCAAGCATCTCTAAATGTCTGCATCTCTATCAGCAATGTGCTTTCTCCAAAATGTTTCCTCTTTTAAAGGACTCCAGTAAAATAATCAAGATTATTACCTTAAATGGGCAGAGTTATATGACCAATCTACTCAAAAGATCATACCTACAATTTGGTTTGTCACGTCCCCATGGAAACAATCCAATAAAAAAGATCCCACTCTACAATGTTAAATCAGGGTTAAAGAACATGGTTTTTCTGAGCATACACAACAGTTTCAAACCAGCACAAAGGCCTTTGACTTACTGGATGAGGTGACATTTCCCATTGCCTCATAGCCCAAATGCAAACTTCCTTGTTGATTATAGATGAAATCAGCAATAAATTCAATCTGTCTATGAAATATCTTCATAGTAACCAGGTCAGTGATTGCTTGACCAAACACGTGTACACCATAATCGAGCCAAGATGACACATGAATTTAACCATTACAGTTATTTATATTTCCTATTTAAAATCCTGCCAAAAGTAAATGACATTTATTTTCAGTCGCTGTTCTTTTCTTTTTCTGTCTTCCTATTTATCTTATATTATTTTCCCTAAAGTGATTCTATGTTAGGTATATTTTAAAATAAAATTATTTATTTCTTGCAATATAAAATGACATAATATTTCATATTTGTAATGTCAATAATAAACTTTCTAATGACAGGCACACTGATATTATTCCTTAAGTCTTTGGACGCAAATTTATTCTACCATAATCTTCAGATATCTAATAGTTAATTAGTGAAATCTATCCTAAAATTCAAAATTAGGAAACCATTCTCAAGGAAGCACTTCTGAGTGACTGTAGATACTATGAGTAAATGAAAGGGAAGGGTGCATGCTTAGGAGGATGATTTATTGCCAAAATAAAAATGTAACGTGAACATGATCAGACGTGAAAAAAATAGTTGAATTTCATAATACACAGAGAGATTATTTGATGCCATTCAATGCATCTATAATGACTGATACCAAATACACACTTTCATTCTTTACCACTTCCTCTAAGTTTACAAATACACAATTCTCCATATTCCGTATCATTCCACAAAGTGTCTGGAATAATCCAAGTAATAACTTCTTCCAATATAAGCATCAATATATTTCACCAAAAATGATAATGATAACTTTCATGATGCATGTGATTAATCTAATATTTGAAACTTTCAGAAAGGAAGACTATGTTGTGTAGTTTATCATCATTATTGCTTTTGTCAGGTATTTGAGGCTAGCCAATGGGAATTTTTCTTTCAGCCAATTTTGCTTGTGCATATAATCTCATGGTTGCTGTTTTTTATGAAATAATTATTGGTTCAATATAGATAGGAGCTGGAAATGTTCTATAACAGAATATTTTTTCCCCTAAGCATATTGTCACTACTCCATCAATATTAAAATCATCAATCAAGGTATCCACTACAAAGAGGTTTAAAAATTGATGATTTCTCAAAATCAATGCATGACTGGAAATTTGCCTTACAAATACCTATACTGTCCTACAATGTCGACTGAAAATAGGAGATTCATGTGAGTACTTGCTGCATGACAAAGGATCCCGAATTATCGTGGTTTATAGCAATAAAACACGTGATTCTGCAGATCAGGAAATTGTTCTGGGGTAAACTAGGACATTCTTGCTTCTTCTGGTCTGGGCTCCATTCAATTTTTGTGGCCAGGGTTGCTGAACAGTCCACACTGGACCGTTGGTCTAAAATGATCTGCTGGGATGACATATGTTTCAGAGCTGGTCTACATGTACATAATCTCCTTCCTTCCTTCCTTGCTTCTTTCCTTCCTTAGTTTCACTCTTACTTTTTGCTTTTCTATAGATTTATTTTATTTCTTTACTGCTTTAATGCTGACATTTGGATACTCATGAATTTATTTTTCCCATATTTAGAATACTAAGATTTCAACCAATGAAATCATTTTTACTTTCTCGCTAATGGATTTTACCTGTAACAATGAATTTACTCTCTATATCAGAGAACAGCTTATTTTGAAGAAGGGTTTTATGCATAACATGGGTGCAAGCATGACTGTTTCCCAATCAACATGTAAGAAATAAATCCTGTAACTCTTGCCCACTGGGAACCATTAAGCTGCTATAACAGTGGCTCAGAGTCAGCTTTCTCGCCTGCAATATTAAAGATCACCCTCTATTCCCTACGGAATATGTTAAGTTCAATACTATCTCTCACTTGGCAACAGTAAGTACCAGCTAATAGCAAAAAATATTTTATAAACCACTTTCCAATATACCTCGCCCTCCTATTACCATATGGACTACTGCTTTTATCACAAACTCTGTCAACACGTGATTAACCTACTAAATGATAATTGCAGGAAAAAGTATAGTGATAACTCAGACATCTTGATAAGAGTATACTGCATTTCTAAATATTGAAGTAGCAGAAAAAAATGAAAGAAGAAAAAATACGAACTAATTTTACTTTAAAAATGATACTAGTCATGTAGAACCTTGAAAATCAAATATAAACAACTGCCTGTGTTAGAAAAAAAAAAAAAGCTCAGATATGTTTAAAATTCTATTTAAAATACTTCTATCTGGTTTCTTTACCAAATAATAAATGTCATATAATTAAGCATTGAATTTTGATTAGGCTGGTTTTACAAATCCCAGACCTCTGTCCCATTATAGAAGTCATGGATATGGGAGAGCTAGCATTGCTGCCTCATTAATTTTCTTTACTTGTTCCCTGAAAAACATTGCTTATTTTTAGGGAAAAATGATGTTAATATATTCATTGTATGCAGAAATTGTCAACTTATTCTTCAATTGTTTTTCAACAGAGGTGCTGGGTAATTCAATAAGGAAAGGATTGTTTTTTCAATGAATGTTGCTAGGAAAATGGGGGTCCTCAAGCAAAAAAGATCAATTTAACCCTTACCTCATATCATACAAAAATAACTCGAAATAGAGCAAAGACTGAAATGAAAAATCTAAAACAATGTAACATTTAGAATATGACTATACAGAACATTTTTGCAATCTTGGTTTAGACAAAACGTTTTTAGATACAGCACGAAATCTGATAGATTTCGTTAATGTTAAAAACATTTGAATTTCAAAAGTTACCATTAAGAAAATTAAAAGATAAGCCAGACATGAGAAGAAAATATTCACAAATCACATTTCTCTTAATTTCCAATATATATAAATAACTTTTATAAATCAAAAATAAAACTAGAACCCAATTAAAAATGACAAAAATATCACAAAGATATTTCACCAAAGAAGATCTACATTTTTTAAATATAAACATGAGGAACTATGAGGGTATTTTCAAAATGAAGCCACATGTCAAGAAAGTGAACAAACAAAGGAGAACCACTACTTTCTTTTAAGACTCTGGTCTGATATTTAGCAGGGAAAAATATGCTTCATAATAGCAGCTATAACATACCAAGAAAAAAATAAGAAAGATTATACTTTCTCTTCTATAATATAAATTCTTGCATTAGGATTCCAAGCATACTTGTCATTCTCCCATTCTCCAAGTATGACATTTTTTTAGTGAGACACATACAGTCATAACACATATATGCACACAGACAAATTTTTGTCCAGGAATTAAAATGAAAATGAACAATGAATAACAGGGCTTGATGAGTACAGTGCCAGAAAAATAATTTCAAAACCATTATCCAAGTTGTTTCAACTCCAAACCTAACATTTCAGAGTCATAGACCTTAAGCGTTGTGGAAAACCTTAAAAGTCATTTCTTTCAATACTCAGTGCATGCACAAATATTCTGGCATTTTTTACAAGTGGTTTCCAAGCTTTTTACTGGATACTTTTAAAACGAGAAGTCATTTTGTGTCTTGATGCAGATGCTACTGTATTCTTTGGAGCATTCCATTTGTCTAAGGAATTACTTTAAATTGAGCTGTAAATTCTGCCCATTTGGCATTACTTTTCTTGTGAAACCAAGCAGACCAAGTTAGATGTCTTTTCCACATGAAAACACTTAAAATAAGGGTATTACTTTTTAAATTAAATTTCGTTTTCCACAAATTTTCTTATAATAAATAGTCTTGGATATTTATGACCAAGTATTTCTTTTTCTCTGGACTATATTTCTTTTCATTTCACTCCAGAATGTTTTAGGTTTTTGGCAATTATATCTTATTGAGTTTATGATGAAGTGAAACACTGTTGATTATCCTCATGTTTGGTACTATTTTAAGAGGTCTTCTACACCCAGGACTTGTAGATTTAAGCAACAGCAAGGACATTTGCCATCCTAAAAATTGCCATTCCGTAATGTAGTGATTTCCAGTAGCCCTTAAAATTTTGCTATAATCGTCTTTTTATTGCAAATGGAATGGAATTTGCTTGGCCATTTATCAGGTAGTGTGCCTATCCTTGAGTGTCCTTGATAAATATGCTGACTTTGAATGGACTATGCATCATGTAGAAACCCAAATATCTTAAAGGACCGCGTGTCTGTATATGATCTTGTTCTACTAAAAATCCAGTATATTCACTCTAGGTATATAGAATGATGCTACAAGAGATACTGTTTTATTTTGTTTCCCTTTTTGTGTGTCTTTATTTTGGGTTTTACAAGCACACTTACTCATTTCTTCCTACTGTGAGATATTTTTAGGAGCAGTCTTGAGACTTTAGCTTAGACCACATGCTATAATGCTGAGTGGATAATATCACTAAATAAGAGAATTGACCTTTACTTGCCCACCACCTTCATATTCTTTTTTTATTTATAAATCTAACCTTATTCAAGGTTAGCTGTTATGGGCTTCTGTGGACTCAAGCCACTTTAGGATTGCTTAGTTATTAAATTCAGGGTCAGTCTGAGTTGCAGGAGAAAATCTGTGACCTAATATGGCAAAAGACCAAATTGAGGTGGTTTCTAAGACTTTTAGTCCCTGCAGGATATGTGTTTGATGTCATACACCAATGGTCAGGAAAGAAAATCAGGGAAATGCTGATAGTTTTGGAATCTTGCAACCTCTTTTTGTTTTCTTTGTTTGTTTGTTTGTTTTTTCTCTTTACTTATATATGGTTATGCTAAAACATGATTTCTCCTTTTTGGTTGTGCTATTTCAGTGTCAGTCATTTGATCAAGTCATTTGATGCATAGCAAGCATCAAAATACATTCTTTATTTAGATATATATTTATATAGAGAGATAGTAAAGCCAAAAGAATAATGTTGTGAAAACATTTAAAAATACACAGACCATGAAAATATGTATGGAACAAAAATGGAAAATAAGACATTGATATAAAAATACACTTGATATGACATAGTAAATAAGATTATTTTAGTATATCCAAGTTTAATTACTTATACTTCAATAAGATATATCAAAGTTTGTAAGCTGCAATTCAACTAATAACAAAGTATATATTTATTTTAAAATTGGTATCTATTGTTTGATTTTGATTTTATAAATCAAACTAAGTATTTGACCAGAACTACCAAACATATTTATTCAATCAAAATTTAGGTCTATATAAATTCTACAGAAAAATGTTTAAAATATATTTTAACTTGAGAAAATATTCATTTTCTCTAAAATGCTTTACTGAACTGCCACTTGAACTACTAATTGAATATAAAAGTACACTCCTATAAGATTTGGTCACAAAATGTAAGTTTTTAAAAATTTGTTCTCTAATAAAGAACTATGATATCTGTAATATATAGGCAAAATTAACATAAATCTGTCAGTAGAAAAATATTCAATTTTCTGGATTTATTAGGTTCTTATTAAACTATTGACATTTGCTTGAATTTCTTGAGCGCATACTCTGATATTAATAAATTCTAATGTATTTCATGAACTTATTTTATAATTTGTTGTACACCGTTACTTTGATCTTGTTTTTGATCATATTGTTACCGTGAAATTGAGGGCCAGATAGACAGTTATATAATGGAATGACAAACAAACAAAAATAACCTCTTTCATTTACAATTTCTTTGTAAGGTTATTATGTATATATATATATAATTACTATATATATATATATACACACAAACTAATTTTCCCTCTACATCAATGCAAATGCCAAATTTCTCAATATCAATGGCACTAATACTTCTTTACTTACTGACACTTGAAAATTCAGATTAATGTCTAACATTATCCAGTGTAATATCATCTATGTCCTGAAAGTCAAGATATCCTATAATTCCAAATTTTAAAAGTCCTCTTGCATTTCCTTCTTTCCTCATCTGTCTTAATCTTTGCCAACGTAAACTATTATATTTGCTTCATAATTGTATCCTACCTTCCTTTTCCAGTAGATTAAAAAACAAACAACAACACTGAATTATATAATTGTTATAACGTATGTTGATGTAATACATTTTTTTGGTTAGTTCCATAACAAGTCCTGAACCTGACTACTTTATCTTATAATGTCTTCAAGTCTGAATATTTGGATCTTTCCACCCACCCCAGTAGTACTCGCCTTTTAGGACCCAGATTAAACTCAGCTATACTTTGTGGTTTTTCCTAAAAACTTCAGTATGTATTGATACTGCTCATATTTCTCATTTTCACATATTTATTAATACCTGTACATGTCCCCAAATTATATCAAATCATAGTTTTCTGGGGTTTCTTTGCAGGGGGAGGGATGAGTGTGGATAGGAAGTGGGAGTTAGGATTCTACTGATTGAAGATAACTCATAGGGCAAGTTGAGTCCCTAATATCAGTTGGTGCTAAAGTAGTAAAAAAGATGTTATCACACTTAGTGTGAGCAAGCATCATTTTGAAAACAAAGAGAATACTGGAATAAGACCCATTTAGTATGACTCATGCTTCTAACACTGATTGTCATTGTGACCTTAAACAAAATATATTATCCCAAATGAACAATAATAAAATAATGATTATTGCCTTGACATTTAAATTAATCTCTCATATATATTATATATATATATATTATATGAATGACAAGCACACATATATTCTTTAAAAGTTAGTCCTTTCCATGTAAGTCAAGTCCCATGTACATTGCTACTCAACAGAGTGTGAGCATTACGGAAATCGGTCTGGTTTCCACCTGTTTGCAGACCCTACTGGGTCTGAAATTCATTTTCAGAAAAGTCTTCCTCTAGGTGCATATTTCTTTTCAAATGTTAAATTTGCTTCTATTTTTTATAAAGATGACTTTACAGCTTTGGACAAGACTGTATTTCACTGTAAAAGTATTTAATTCATATAGAACTGATGGTGAAATATACAGGTACTGTAAATTTCTGAGAGCCAAAGAAGCTTTCTTTGGTCTTCAGAGAACAGCTCTCCCTATTTGCATGCACTATTTGCCTCTAATCTAGAGCAATATACATTGCAAAAGTCAACTTATTTGTTGAATTAATTATTAAAGTCTCAGTAAATGCATGAGGGAAACATGCTCTTCCTTAATAATCAAGATTTATTTCTACTATTGAAAAGCAAGAACTATAACTTTATTCAGAGATTTTGTATTCAGATAGCAATAAAGACATATTAGAGGCAAGGATTAGAGGTTAGTGACTATGAAGATGAGCTCTAGAATTTAGCTGCTTTGATTCTAATCCTTATTTCTTGGTCTACTATGTTTTAGACTATTCAAGGTTGTTTAGCTTTTCTATGACTTTGTTTCTTATCTGAAACTGGGGGTGTGCTGGTTTGAAAGGATGTATGGACTCTAGAAAAGCCATGTTTTAATCTAAATCCCATTTCATAAAGGCAGAATAATCCCTATTCAATACTGAATGTTTGAAACTGTAATCAGATCATCTCCCTGGAGATGTGATTTGATCAAGAGTGGTTGTTAAACTGGATTAGGTGATGACATGTCTCCACCCATTTGGGTGGGTCTTGACAAGTTTCTGAAGTCCTACAAAAGAGAAAATATTTTGGAGAATGAAGGAGATTCAGAAAGAGCAGAGAATGCTGCAGCACCACAAAGCAGAGAGTCCATGAGCCAGCAAACCTTTAGAGATGAAGAAAAACACCTCCCTGGGAGCTTCACGAAACCAGAAGCCAGGAGAGAAAGCTAGCAGATGATGCCGTGCTTGCCATGGGTTCTTCCAGATGAGATAGGAACACTGACTGTGTTCACCATGTGCCCTTCCAACTGAGAGAGAAACCATGACTGTGTTCACCATGTGCCCTCACTTGAGAGAAAGACCCTGAACTTCATCGGCCTTCTTGAGCCAAGGTATCTTTCCCTAGATGCCTTTGATTGGACATTACTATAGACTTGTTTTAATTGGGACATTTTCTCGGCTTTAGAACTAAAATTAGCAACTTATTAAATTCCCCTTTTAAAAGCCATTCCATTTCCAGTATATTGCATTCCAGCAGCTAGGAAACTAGAACAGGGGGGAAAACCACTTTCACAGGGCCATGAAAAAGAGGGGAAACATTTAACCTCCAGTGATTAAAAGTGCTCAGTAAACATCAACCCATTTATGAGACTCAGTAGATGTCATCCTGCTTATTGTTACTGTTATCTAGATCTCTATTTCTTGCCATGATTTTGGGTTCTGTCCGATATTTTCAATCATCAACTCATTATAGACAATCTAGATATTCTGACTTAATCTGAATCTTAAAATATTCTACAGTAGTTCTATGAATTTCTCATCTCCTTCTGTCCCTTTATAATGACAATCATTACCCCAAGATATTAGATGGAAACTTGTATTTTCTTCACCCTTCTGATTTCAGTTGCAGGAAGGACAGATCCATGCAGCTAAGATTCACTTTCTTCTTGATGGTGGACCCGTTAGGTGGATACAGCTTGTCTTTACTTTCTGCCCTCAGTCTTTTTTCCTACTGAAGCGGACAGAGGGAGCTCCTATGCCCACAGACCGACAAATCTCAGAAGTCCATCCCTGAGTGGGACCTAGACCAATGAAGGAAGGAAGGCTATTGAATTTCAAGCAGAAAAATCTGGGAGGGATTCTAATACTTCTTCAGAAATCTCATTAGGATAAAGCCATGTTACTCACAGTGGCCGCTGCAGTTAGGTGTCCTTATACTGGTCCAGTGAGCACCTGACACATAAAATGTATGCACATGGGTTCCTGCTTCAGGCACTGCTTTAAGAAGAATACAGGCATGGATGTATAATTTCCAGGATTTAAAAATACTGAACACTTGTATTTTTTTCCTCTCCACACAATCTATATCCATAATTTCCTAAAAATCCTCTCAATTATTCTTACACAATCCCTATTTGTTGGATTTATTTTCTGTGACAGGTCATTTCAATTCAACACTAAGTACCACATATGAAATGGTGACATCAAAAGAGGAAGAAAATATGATCTTTACATTAGACATGCAGATAGCCTGGAAGGCCATGCTAGCTTTTAGTTGTCTTAGGGTCAGAGGAGAGCATGAACTTTGTATTATTCTTCAAAGTAATCACTGATCTTCACTGTGGTTCTTTCCTTCTAGGAAGATTATGCATCCCTACCAGATTTATAATCAGGTTTAGTAATGTGTCAGTGACTTGCTTTGGCTAACGTTAGTCCCTCCTGAGCAAAAGTTATTTTTGTAGCTGTGGCGAGCATCTCCTGACTTCCAAGTCCTTTTTCTCTTCCATGATATTGGCAGTGACCCATCAGCCTGGGTGGTTCCCGGAGTGAAGAGGATGTGATGAAAAGCTACAGTGTGACTGTTAATTGATGTTTCAAGGCGACAGAGATTCCCATTAAGAGACTGCTACAAACTTCCAGGGAGCAAGGGTGAAGTCCCGAATCAAAACAATGACAATAGTGGATAAAATAAATGATGAAATTGTGCTTTAAATGGTATTTAGGAAATAAAATTGATGGGACTTTTGACTAATTGAATGTAGGTGTAAGGGTGACAACATGATTTCTAGGCCACATTATATCATGGTTTAATTATTCAAAGCCTTGTGATGAGTTTTCCCTTGTTTGCTGTCTATCTCCTTCTCCCTTGCCAACACAGTAATCTACTTATAACATACTTTTGATGATGTCATTCTCTATTTAAGCAGTCGTCTGTGGCTTCCCATTGCTAAAGAAGTTCTATCTCCTTAGAGATAAATATTTGTCATAATGTTTAAAATATTCATGTCCTAACTTTTAGGCCATCCCTTCCTTAAAGAAATTCTCTACTGGTTTTATTGTTCTTTTCTCAAAATGCTTCATGAGTTTCCAGTTAATTTCCTTTTATCTGTCATTGCTTTTGCTTTAGCACTTATTTTCATACTTTTGCTTATTTTAAATTCTACTTATTTGTTTTAGTAAGGATATTACAGCTTCCAGTGTGGTAACAAATGATCACAAAATCTCAGTGGCTTACGATAAAAGCTTTATTACTCTTTCGGGCTACTTGTCCATCTTGGGACAGCTAAGACTGTCCAATGTTCACTTCATTCAACAAGTCAGAATGATAGAAAAGCCCCTATATGAAGCAGGTGCACACAAAACCAGTTGACTACACTTAGTCATAGAATGCCCCTGAATGAAATTTTACTGGCTACCTGAATGAGGTACAGTAAAGTAAGTGTTCACCTTTTATAGCAACACAGCATACAGTGCTGTAAATATTGCATTTTTCCATGCCTCATTCCCATGATGGACAGGTAACAAAATTGTTTTGTTCATTGAGTCTCCCCAAGCTATTTCAGCTTGTCATGATACACAAAGCTTGGCTACCCAAATGCATTAACTCATTTGTATTACTTCAGTGCAATAAAAATATTTCAGAAAAAGACATTGGCTTTATTTTTATTCAACAACGACATTGGAAAGACATTCCTGTTTGGGCAGTTTTTTAAGCTACTGGCCTTATTCGAATTAAAATTTATTTTAGTAACTGGATAGAGCATCTATGCACTTGAGATTTTTGACTCAGATTAATTATATATCTCAAATATTACTGAACTCTTGATATATAAATGATAACATGAGTTAGATTCCAGCAAAGAAAATAAATAATCTCACTTCAGTAGTGAAATATAAAGAAATCTCATCAAGGTTAAAAGCATACTGTGGTGTGGGGGATTTTGAAGGAATTAACATCATTATTTTCAACATGATACTCCATTACAATATTTTATAGGTATTCTGGTAGTCTATAAAGTTTACAAGTAATTACTAATAAATCTCTTGCTATCAGAAATTAATATTAATCAAATTCACTACAATATATAAACAGGCCAAAAATAAAACAAACTGGACCTGCCTAAATAATTTGAACATTTTTTTTAGTTCATATGATCTGAGACAAGTTGAATTAGCATCGAAACAGGTGAACAAAATAGAAGTTGCTTGAAAAGGTTATCAGCAATTAGCATCTGATTCTTGTTCCGGCACAGTTTAAAAAATCAGACAACTTCCCATGACACTGGACTTTATCAAATGTCATGTTCCACCAAATGAAGGAATTAAGCTACTGAGAAGGGCGGGTACAAGAACCTAAGCATTCTGCCTGCCAGATGACAGTTCTCTGATATTCAATAGACCTCAAACATTTAACAACCACAGCTCCAGCTGCTAAAGTCCAGGTGTTATCACTCTCAGAGCCTAATCTTCACCCTCTACTAAGCTTATTTAATGAGTCTTCTGAGAGCTGTGGAGTCACGCGATTCATTCAAAGCATTATGCAACGAACGCTAGGGAGGAAAAAGAACACACAAGATAAATTTCAAATACAGGATTCAATTACTTTTCACAACTCAATGATGTGTCAAAGGCACGCTGTGTTTTGTTATTTTTTTGGGGGGGGAGGGAGATGACAGGGAGGGAATCCTGAGCCCCCATTGGCTCGCCTCTCACCGCTGCAGTTGAGCTTCAGCCGCTAGCAAAGCTTTATTGATCTGAAGGGTAAATGTGGAGGGAGCCAGAGAGAGGGGTCCAGGCGTTTCTGAGAAGAGAGGCAACATCTTCCAGGAAGAAAGTGGTTTCTACTGGCTGCCCGGCCCGGTCCGGAGAACCTTTTGTGAATGAAAGGGGACAAAATACAAAGCAGTTTATTGCTACAGTGATTTAGGAGGAAAAAAAAGAAGGTTCTCACCTTCCGTGCAAGGCTGGGTTGTTGCATCCTTCTGCCGTTTCTGTTGCTGCTCCTGCGGCTGCTGTTTCTGCCATCAGGTAAGGCTTCCTTTTTTTTTTTGATCGGAATTGCTTCTCGTGTGTGATCGCTTCGGGGTACTTGCACAGAAATTCATACATGACTAATAAAGTGATGCCAAGCGTAGTCAGAAGCAGAAAGAGGCTGCACAAGAATCTGGCATCTGAATTAGGAGCTTGTGCGTGGTTTTGCTTTGGGAAACTTCGGTAAGTTCTAAACAAGTCTCTAGTTTTTAGAGGAAGAGGTTAAATTAAAAGGGGAAGGAAAGAAATGCTTTAGCTACTAATGTAGCTTAGCATGGCTAAATTTTCAGCTGAAAAGGATTAGGTTGGCTAGATGTTAAACTGGTTATTTTTTTTAAGGACATTATTGATATATAAATTTTATAACCAAATAAGTAAGGCTTGGATTGCTAACAGACTGTAAACACAGGCTCTCCCTTTCGCCGCTGATAGTTAAGACGTGAATTTTTTAAACTGCATCCATCATTGAAAAACAACTGTAAAACAATTTAAATATTTTAGTAGTTTTTCTTTCAGTATGCAGCCATTGAGTTTCCTACCACAAAAAAAATAATAATACTTTCGGACATGTAGAAGAGATAAGGTTACAAGACCTTTTTTTGGGTTATATAATAAGCATTTCAAAGTATCTTAAGGTTATTAGTTATCTGGTGATAAGATTTAATAAGTAGGAAACATGATGCATGACAATAGAAAATCAGTTTTAAAAGACACTTTAGAAATTTAAAAATATATTGACTTTTTTTTTTTTTTTACCTAATTTGGGATCACTGTGGCGTCAGACTCTCTATTTCAGGGGACTCAATCTTCCTTAGAAGCACATTTCTCTGCACTCTCTGGAGAGGGATCTGACATACTTTTGGCTGATTCTGTGAGCATATTATGACTCTCAATTTCCCGTCAGGTGTTTTGATACTCATTCAGAAACTGTTCACCTGGAAAATTACCTTACATACTGAGGAGAGAAATAAATAAATTGAAAAGATTCTGAAAATGTGTTTACAGTTTTAAATTACACTGTACATGACCAAAACATAGAAAATCCAACCATGCCAAGCAGGTATTGGTTTGCTTGATATTTTACTACACACCTGACCAGTTACAATTTTTTAAAATAATATTCGGACACACAGCTTTACAGCAATATTGAACCTCATTATTTGACATATTTTATTCATTGTTATCCTAAAAATTTTTAATATCATTTTAGCTTATGCTTTTTTCAATATTATTTCTAGAAAGAAATTTAGCTGAATAGATTTTACAATAAATATTTGCAATATTCCAACAGAATGTCTTTTCAGAATGCCAAAGGAGGTGTGTACTCTTCCCAAGCCATATGCAGTTGACCGATGAATTGTTTGGAGTACTCAGGAGTAAAGCCAAATCAAAAGAAGGAGCTTCCTCTTAACCAATCTAATTGACACACCTTATTAAGTAGCAAGATTTAGGGACTGCTCCTCCACCTGGTATAGAAACGACTGCAGTATAAGAGGTCCCACATTAACTTGAAAATAGAACATCCTTTCTCCCTTATTTATAGCTCTTACTCCAAAGATTGCTACCCAAGTTTACTGTAACTGTTAATTTTCTCCCCATTAAAAACAAAATCCCACTTTATTTTCTGTTGTGTTCAGTAAACCTGCAATTTCTGTATCAAAACTTCTTCTGCCGTGTTTTATTTCCAGGCATTAGGAGGAAGTTTTATAGTAAAAAATACTCTTTTTTCCTATTAGACCTCACTTCTCACATTTCTCTTCTCTGTGACGTGATCATTTTAAATAATTCCCCCAAAAAGAGAGTTAAATTCTGGGGAGAAAGTCACATGTTCCATGTGTTGAATAATATAAATTAAGTTCTGATCACAGCAAAAACAATGCTTAACTTATAGATAAAACCCATTAATGATTCATACGACTTTCCATACAACTCAATGAGACTACATCACATAAAGATGAGATGCAAAACTGGGTCTTCTTAAATTGTGCATATATTGCATCGAGTATTTTAACAAAGCATGTTTCGACCTGTTTTCTCATTTTGTGGATGTTTAGAATATATGCCACTCTTACTTATTAAAATGCATTGTGATGAACAGCAAATAGCTCTTGCTGTTGAAACAAAAATGATAATATTTTGCTTACAGTGTTCTTACATGAAAAGTGCAATATAGCGTGTTCATACCTGCATCATTTAGATGCTATATAATTAAGCATAATTGGCAATTATCATAGAAAGATGCAAAGAGTGATGGTTCTTTTCAAAGGTAGATCATGTTTTCATGCAAAACACTAAATATAAGGACTTCTGAAATCAAATGACCTATTCCTAGACTGTCAAATGTCTTCGTATTTCAAAAGTGGGGGCATAAAATAAGGTGCTGTTCTGATTATCTTCTAACAAACTATTGTTATTTTTTAAGTAATTGTTTCATATGTTACAATGTCAGCATTACCACATCAATAACAACATTTTTCTTGTTGTGTGGCACTGATTCATAATCCTGCTTATATTAAGATATAAGTGGAAATATTTAATCTTTCCTGTTAATAAACATTGAGAATTAGTTTCATGATAGGCTTGATTTATATGGAGAAAAATAAAATTAATAAATAGGAAATGAAATTTTATGACTTTTACTTAGAAATTTACTTTTCACTTTAGCTATCCGTAATAATTGAACAGTTTACGCTTTTGTAGCTTTTAAAAGCATTTTAACATTTGGCTTTAAGGCAATTTCTTTTTTTTTTAATTCCTGTGCTGGAAGAATGATGAATCGTTTAAAAATTTTAATAGGAAAATGTGTGTGTGAGAAAGAGAGAGAGAGAAAAAGAGATGCCTGTGTATAATATCAGTAATGGTCATTAAGAGCTATTCATTAAGGCAATTAATAAAATGGAATGAATATCATATTTTGAAAAATTGAATTAGCAAGTTAAGACCACATAATTTTTTCTACATTTTGTGGCATCCTGAGCAAATTGGCTAAGAATAGGATATTATTCAATTATTAATTATCATTTCATCTAATAAACATACATTAAAACTGTTGAAAATGGTGAACGTGTACATTTTTAGAAATTTAGCTTTATTAGCTGCTTCTATACCTTATTACAGTTCAAAGTATTAGGTGATAAATTGAATTTTCATTATACTTCAATTATTTTTTTCACTGTTTTTCTTTCACAAACTTTGTTCTGTAATTATATAATGCATTGCTCTTTAAATGAATTTATATTGACCTGAATACAGGGAATTTGTAACTTGAACCATTTACTATTCTTCCTAAAATGTGTATATCTCATGCATATATGTGCAAAGACCCTTGTGAAAGAAAGAAATTGTGACCCCAATCTGTGCACAGATACTCATGAGAGAATGCAGGACTTACATATCATGCACTAATTATACGTGTTCAGACTGAATGATACATGCTTAGTTCCAAGTGCCAAATAAGAAGTGAAACAATACAGTATAAATGGTGAATATAGAGTGTCCACAAAGTAGAAAGTGCATTACAAGTATGATTGATTATACCTTAAGGTTGTCACAGAGTCAATGGTTTCTATAATTACTATTTTACAAAAAATAATACTGTAATATTTTTTAAACAGTCCCTATGTAGAATGATGAGTCCTGATTTATTATCTCACAATGATGTGGGAAGATTAAAAATTAAAAATGAGAGAAAACCAGTCAATATTTTGAATCCAAATTTTGAAAATTATTGAATGGGTGGTTTAGGGCAAGATGTTTAAATATTTGAGCCTTGATTTATTCTCTTGATTTAGTAATCATAGAAATTACTCATGAGTGATTCAGGTCTTTCCCCTTTGTAATCTTCCTTAACTTAGACAAACTATATATATGGAGGTTTACTGCTACCAGAGCTGGCCCATTGAGCAACATGTCAACATGTGGTTGACAGGATGACTTATATGCTGGACTTTGTCATGTGGGTATGGAAGCAGTCCTCAGGTCACTTACCTGAAAATCACCACTTAATTTGGCAAGAGTGATTTCAATAGAAAGGTATGGCTGTTTTTGGTAGTGCAAGGAATCGGCAAAGTTTTGTTTGTGGTGAGACTTTTACTGCCAAATTTCTAACAGATCATCTGCAAAGAGAAGAGGAGCATGGGAGATAGCTAGAGAAGAACAGAGTTTGTGATATTGATTCTGACAAAACTTGAATGGGTGAATAGCTGAGATGGAAATCTTTGGAAAGTGGTTGATCATAAGAGAGAGGGAAATAGGTGATGGAACCGAGTCTTAGAGGATATGAGAAATTATAATATTCAGTGGATAGGTGGCAGATACAATTAAAAGTTGTCATTAATTTTAATCACATGACTGATGTAACATTCAAAAGTCAAATATTACCTACTTTTGTCTGGTATTTCAATATATGTTAAAATATATGTTAAAATAATATCTTGTATGTCAAAAAGTATTGTTACGAATAGTCAACCAAATTGTGATGCTAATAAAATTATCCAAACTAATTCTTTAAAATTATAAGTAAATGAAATTCAACTGCTTGGTAAATGCTGAGAAGTAAAGGAAATTAGCATTTTTAGTCCCAATTCTGCCAATAAAATATACGTTGCAATGTTATTATTAGCATTAAAGGTTATGATGCATTTAAAATTATTTCTGAGGAGATAAGGTAGGAATAATTGAGGTATCAAGCAAAGCGCATATACCCAAAATGAAACATTATCCTAGAATTTTATGAGTCAGTGTTTATTTTTGATTGTCATCACTCCAACGAGTGTCATTACTCCAAGGAACATGATCACAGGCAGATTTTAAAGCAAGAACATTTTACCAAAACTCCACTCATCCCTAATCAGTAGCAAGAAGGTAGAGACTGAAAAGTACAAAGTAAGCTTTGGGCAAGGCTTTTGATTATATATTTACTTTGGCATGAATGGAAAGCCCAACATTTTCTGAAATAAGTGAGTTTCTTGCCTTGAGACATCTAGTGATCTTTATCGGTATTTGGGCTTAACTTGCTACTAGAAAAAGATTGCATGAAAAAGAGCCTAACTTAGAAGGAAGATGGGGACTAGAAGTGTAGTTGTGTTAAGGAAACTAGCTCATACAGCAAATTCCTATGTATACTAAACACAAATAATAGACTATTTTAACAGCAGTATTTTAAAAAGTACACTTTACTGCATTCAAGACCCAATAATCTATGCTTTTATTTAGTGAATAATATGCCTGCAATATATATAAGGCCAGATAATAATGTAAACAAGAGTATAGAAGCAAACAAGACTTGTGACCTTCTTTGACCCAGATTATACTTGCCTCTAAACAGAGATTTAGCAGATAACATTTTTTTTTGTTTTGTTTTGTAAAAAAATTAAAATTAAGGTAGAGCATGCTCAAAACACACTAACACGCCACAAAAGCACAAACCCATCTCATAGATTATTGATTGGATTGAATAATGTAAAATCTTTTAGGAGGAAAATTTAACAGTATCCTTCCAAAATCAAAACCAACATTTCCAATAAAAGGATTACAAGAAATATTTTCGGGTGGGCCACGGTGGCTCAGCAGGCAAGGACATTTGCCTGCCATGCCAGAGGACCCGGGTTTGATTCCCGGTGCCTGCCCATGTAAAAAAAAAAAGAAATATTTTCATAAAGTTTTCCATTTCTTCTGTTTCTCTTCTTCCCTCACAACATTTTCCTTTGCAGATTTTTCCACCTCTTCAAACCTCCAAAGAGCAACTAGTAGTGTTTGCTCAGTTCCATTCCAAAGCTCTACCCACCTCTACAGACTCACTAAAGAGATGACACCATCCTATTTCACAAGATTTAATGCCTTCTATAGGTTTCTTTACAAATCTCTGTGTTTATCTCCAACCCCTGCCCTGAGCATCAGATTCCCATGTCTGAATGCCTGCCCAACATTTCCATTTGCACATTTAATGACCAATCACACAAAATTTGTTCAAATTCAAATTGACCTTTGACTCTCTTCATACAACTCTAAAACATTCTTTCTTGAGCTTTCACCATCTTAGTAAATAAAATAATTATGCACCTGTATTAGTTAGGGTTCTCTAGAGAAACAGAATCAACAGGGAACACTTGCAAATATAAAATTTATAAAACTGTCTCACGTGACCGCAGGAACGCAGAGTCCAAAATCCACAGGGCAGGCTGCGAAGCCGACGACTCTGATAGATGGCCTGGATGAACTCCACAGGAGAGGCTCACCAGCCAAAGCAGGAATGGAACCTGTCTCCTCTGAGTCCTCCTTAAAAGGCTTCCCATGATTAGATTTAGCATCACTAATTGTAGAAGACACTCCCGTTTGGCTGATTACAAATGGAATCAGCTGTGGATGCAGCTGACGTGATCATGACCTAATCCTATGAAATGTTCTCATTGCAACAGACAGGCCAGTGCTTGCCCAATCAGATGAACAGGTACCACAACTTGGCCAAGTTGACATGTGTCCCTAACCATGACAGTCCACCCCTTGTCAACTTGGCACCTATATATATATATATATATATATATATATATATATATATCACCTTAAACCATACTTAATTTCCAAATGAAAACAAATAAGCACACATTTTTTCTTTTACCTGACAATACCCAACTGTCCTGCATATAACTGGAAACACATTACCTCTCTCCAGAATAGGGTACAAATCCTTGGGCAACATTCATTCTTAAACTTGATATCTTACAACTTAAATAGTATAACATGAACAAAACAGAATTATAGTCCTCGTTTCTGTAACTGATCTCGTGGTCGAAGTTCATATTTATCACTTCCTTCTTCCACTACCCATTCCATGTTCCCTTTACTCTCAGCAAGCACTTCAGCTGGCCGTGGTTCTTTGCCTGGTGGGGTGACCCAAACCTTCATTCCTGAAGTTTCAGAGCCATTAGTAGTCCTGCCTGGATTGTGTTGTTGCAGTTTTCCATTAATTTTAATCACAGGGCATGGTAGTACTAATAGATGCCCTAGGGGATCTCCTATATTCCAAGGAAACTCTTCTTTACCTCCATTATGTAGTTGCGGTCCTACTTCCTTCTGATAGTCAGGGTCAAATACCCCAGACAATAATGTAATCCCCTTCTTGGCATGTTGATCCAGAGGCATAAGTAGCCCAAAGTGACCAGGTGGCAATCTTAACTTCCAGTTCAGTGGTGTCACTGTTGTTTCTCCTGAAGGAAGCACAGCCCATTTTGGAACTAAAACCTGTAGACCAGCAGAACTCAGGGTAGCAGGGACAGGAAGCAAACATTTTCCTAGTGGATCACTAGGGGTAACAGTGAGTGGTACCACACCCATTTCCACCCCTTGGTTCCTGGACCCATGGATCCTGGCTATGGGAGAAACAGCACCATACAGCGGACGCTGATTCAGAGCATACACAGCTTCCTGGAGAACATTACCCCAGCCTTTGAAGTTTTTGCCACCTAGTTGGCACCGTAATTGAGTTTTCAAAAGGCCATTCCACTGTTCTATCAATCCAGCTGCTTCTGGATGATGGGGAACATGGTAAGACCAGAGAATTCCATGAGCATGTGCCCATTCCCGCACTTCATTTGCTGTGAAGTGTGTTCCTTGATCCGAAGCAATGCTATGCGGAATACCATGACGATGGATAAGGCGTTCTGTAAGCCCACGGATGGTAGTTTTGGCAGAAGCATTGCGTGCAGGGAAAGCAAACCCAAATCCAGAGTATGTGTCTAATCCAGTTAGAACAAATCGCTGCCCCTTCCATGAAGGGAGTGGTCCAATGTAACCAACCTGCCACCATGTAGCTGGCTGGTCACCTCGGGGAAAGTTGTTGGAACCCAGGGGCCTGGAAAGAAGACCAGCAGAGACCATCCTGTGCCTTCCACGTAAGAAAGAACCTCAGTGGAAAGTTAGCTGCCTTTCCTCTGAAGAACCAACAAAATAAATCCCCTTTTATTAAAAGCCAATCCGTCTCTGGTGTGTTGCGTTCCGGCAGCTAGCAAACTAGAACAGCACCCAATTTCTCAAGCCCTGAGTGTCAGATGTGAGACTCTACTTATATCCCCTCCCCCCTTTTTCCACCCAATATTGAGTCTACCAAGTCAATTGTCTACATATTTCTTTAGGTCAATCACTTTTCACCTCCTGTAATACAGTCACCTTGGCCAGAATCATCTCAGACGTAGACTATGAGGAAGTCTCCAAATCAGTCCTTCTTGAACTTTCACAAATTCACTGCACAGCAAGCAGAGTTAATGAACACTGTGTGTGCATGTCCATAAGTATGTGTATACACACACACACACATGCTTTCATTCCCCTGCTCCAAACCCTCCGATATTGCTGTCAAAATATTCTCCATGCTGCAAATTCCCTGTGTGGACTAGACCCTTCATTTTCTTTCTTATTTGTTTCCAGAGCTAAGTTCCTTCTCATCACCAGGACTTCACACCCAACTTTGCTCTATTTATATCTTATTTTAAATGTCATTTCTTCAGAACAACATTGTTTGCCCACTGTTCATAAGTAGGGTTTCCATCCCCAGAGGCATAGCCTTTACGTTTATCCAACTTTAATTTGCTTTATAAGACTTGCCAAAACTTACACAATATTGCATTTCAATGTCTGTCTTCCCAAATAAATGCAAATCCCACAAAGGAAACCTTACATAATGCCTGGCACATAGGAACCCTCAAAGAATGCATGAATATGGGCACATACATTCACCTGCAAGGTAGACATTCACAGAAAAGGCTGTTGACTTAGTTATACAATGACATAGTAAGAGTGGTTATCTGTTGGGAGAATAGTGGCATGTCCTTTTGAATTATATGATTTTTTTTTTTACAGTAATAGATTCATGTATATAACTTAGCCCATAACTATAATAATCTTTAACTAGCCATGTCACTTGTATCAGAATTCAGTACAGAAACAGTGTTCCCCTATTAAAATGATTAAGGGAATTTTAAAAAAGAACACAATTGGAGACTAAGTCTAAGGTAAAAAAAAAAGATTTGAAAGTTTAGTGCAAATAATTTGGATGAATACTGGTTATCTTTTTAACTCAAAATTCAATACTATCTCACTGTGTGTAATGTCCCAATTCCCCACGGTGTCTACAATTAAAATAAAACTTCCAGGATAACCTAAAAAGGGAGAATAAGACCTTTAAAGCTTTGTCTTAATTGGCTCTGAGATTCAGTTTTGTTATCTGGAAAGAACAGAAGAAAATCAGTATTAACACCTGGACTCATGTCTATGCAAAGTCCAGAGCTCCTGAAGTAGCAATTAAATGGCTTAATCTTAAAACCCTCTAAGGTTTATTTCAGTAGCTCTCTTCAGAAGGACATTGCTAATTCTTCCTGAATTGCTGCTGCTTCTAACTGCACTGCTTTAATTTGAACAGCCTTTGAAATTCCATTCTTTCTAATGGAGTTAATTGCATTATGAAAGCCAGTTTAGAGTAGAAACTTACTTCTGCTTATGGACTCTACAGGGTCCTTCCTTTTCCTTTCAACTTGACACATAGAAACATTGATGCCGAATAATGTCACAATGCACTGTGCCCTTTTAAAAACACTTCTCAAAATTTTTCCTTTAAAATGTTTGCATAGGCACCAAAGCATGTTAGCATTCCAAAATGCTTACAAAATTGTACATGCTTAGACCAGCTGATCTAATAGACTCTAAGTCCTTGGAACATTAACAAATCTCTGAGCTTTTAAACAGGCTGTGACCTATTCATTTAGAGGGCTATTTCAATAAAGCAAGGGCTCACTTAGGTTAATGATAGATCATGGAGCTATTTGATTTGCAGTGAGCTGAGTTTCACAGTATCCTCTAACATTTGCATGGGTCCTGTTATCATATCCAAATGTCGATTTAAGCCCATTTTCTTGTTTCCAAGTGATTTACACGGAACCTCAGTGAACAAGTCCACAATGCAGCTTCAATCTGATAGTGTTGATGAATTATTATTTTTCTCTAGAATATAGAATTTCAGCTAATTGTTAATTTCCCTGTGACAATAACAGCTGCTTATTCAAAAGTTCATCAGGGCATCTCCTTGGACACAAAATTAGATGTTTATCTTTAGCTCTCTCATTGTTTTGTTATCTTCCTGTTTATTGTTTTCTTTTCTTGATGAAGGATAGAAAGCTTATGAGCAGGCTGTCCACAATTAAGCATCCTCAAAATTATATTTCTATTTACCCACCTCCCTTATGTGTCTATAGACACAAATGCACAGAGATACACCCTCCTACACAGAGGAACAAGTGTGGTGAACATTGAATAAGTCCATAAGGTTGAAAAAAATAGTTACATCATTTATCAATGTCATCTCAAGCAGCTGGAAGTCTGCTTTACAGTGATAACATGTTGATTGCTTCCTAACATGTCTGCTTTTTCATTCATTCTGTACTGTCTTTAGAGACATTGACTTATTGGACAATCTTGAAAATAAAGAAAAGTACATTGAAGTATATTTTTAAATATTTCACAGACCTTATGTAGAATTAGGCTTTTTCTTAGATGTATATGTACAAATGACAATTTTAACCATGTATGTTTTGAATGCCCTTGCACTTCATGTTATAAATATGTGCACACACACACATACATATATAAGTGTTAAGAGTTACTTCTTCCATAACGTCTTCTCAAGCTAAATTTTCTGATAGAAGGCGATAAAAGCTTTTGGCACTAATCCTTCCTAAAAATGAAGTATTTCCACACTATAGAGAAAGCTATGAAATATGAATGACAGGAGTAAAATAACTTTATTATTCTTGCTCTATGATTTACACTGTGGAAATGACAACTGTGGAGAAGGTGAAAAATAGTGAATTCTTCTGTGTTCGATGCTAATTTTGCAGCACAACAGAAAAACAGAGCCTTGTGCCATATTTTAAATTCTCTAAGTGAATTTATTTAAAGATGGTCCATTAGTTCATGTCACTGTGGAGAATTGGTAAGTTATGAGTATGCTTAAAGAGACTGGGGAAAATTCCCTATTATTGTATGCAACAGAAAACTACCCTGAAAAGTTATTTTATTTAGTTTCCCAGCCACAAATCTATGATTAATAACTTCAGCACAGAGCCAAGATATTTTCATTAATTGTTAATTAACATATTTTGTAAATGCATTGCTCTTTCATCCTTTAACACCAAGAAAAGTTTCAAACTCTTTGAAATGAGGACATAATTTTAAGGTGAAAAATGTAAAGCCAAATTCTCTCTTGCAAAAACAAACAAACAAAAAGCTCTTTCTCTAATAGAAATAAGGAAAATAAAAACGGTTACAAAAACTGTTTATGAAGGCATTTCCTTAATTTCCTTGTAGTTTATTATTCAGTGTCTAAAATGCATTTAGAAAAGTGCATCCAGGAATTGTACCATGATAAAAATGTTTCAATATTTTGGATGACAGGATACAAAAATATCAAAGCCTCTCATAATCACTGTTCTCTATTTTTTCTTTATTTTTGGAAATATTTTAAAACTTTATCCCTTTCATGGTCCCTTAGTATCATAAAAACTATGATAGTTTTTATCATACAAAAAACTCCAGGTAGCTTGATGCTTCCAATTTTCTTCTGGAATTTTATCATTACTTCTGGGATGTCCACATCTTGTAAGTGTCACTAGAGATATCTTGCCTTATTTCCAGTTTGCCATCTCTGCTTGGCCTGTAGTGTCAATGGATCTTTGGCTAATACCTGATTCCAGGTTATTACCTTGACCCATGCTCCATTCCCTGACTATTCTTAGCCTCTATAGTAATTAACAGCTTTACTTTACCTTGTAGAAATTTCTCCCAAGCCATGCCCCTTTCACTGGCAGCTTTGTATCAGATTGGGTAGCCCCCAGCTCCTACTCTCATGCCCTAAAACTTAACTTCATTTATCTTCACAGAGTCAGAGAAGTTTTGTTTCTTCCTTATGTTGCATTGGGCTTTTTCTTAGCTGTATATGTACATTTAGCAATTTTCACCATCTGCTATTTAAAAGACTTTTGAGATCACCTATTGAATTTTATCAATTTCAGGTAACCTGTTTACATTTTAAAGAAACCATCTGGAATTAAAATTTAATCCGTACAATGGCTAGCAGAATTTGGGTTTCTATTACAGTCCCATGAATAGCATTTTGAGAGTGGTGTGATTTTTGTTGATTTTTAAATACAATGTGTTTGGGGTTGCCTTCTGTGTATTTTGTCTCCTAGGTGAATATTATTATTATTTAATCATATTGTACATTTTGTTACAATTTTACATGTGCTTTTAGAGAAGAATATAAAACATAGCTGAATGTGTTAAATTGAAATATTCACCTCCCTTTCTACTCACCTTCTATTCCATGCTCCGAAGATAGCAGCTCACTATCAGCAGTTTCCAGTGCAGTCTTCAAGAAACTTCCTAACAACTCATAAATCCAAGAATATAGAGTAGACTATTCTTTGCATTCCATTTAATCAATTATTATTTGACCCAATTAATTAGTCCCTCCTTCTTACCACAATTTCGTTCTTTATTAGAGAAGCTGTGGATTCCAGAAAAATCATGCATATGATACAGGGTTCCCATATACTACTCCACTATTAACACTTTGTGTTTATCTGGAACATTTGTTACAATTGATGATAGCATGTTTTTATAACTGTACTATTAAATAAATCAGTGGTTTAACTTAAGGTTCACTGTTTGGGTAGTGTTGTTCCATGGATTTTTGGTTTTCAATTTTTATTCCGTTACTATATATATATTTTTTAACATTTCCCCTTTTAATCATATTCGGATATGTATTTAGGTGCTGCTAATTGCTTTCAGAATGTTGTGCTACCATCACCACCATCCATTACCAAAATATTTCCATCACTCCAAATGAGAGCCCTGGCCTTTTTTTTTTGCACAGGCAGGCACAAAGAATCGAACCCTAGTCTCCAGCATGGCAGGCAAGAACTCTGCCTACTGAGCCACCACAACACTTCCTGAGAACCCTGGTCATTTTAAGCACAAAATTCCCATTTACTATCCCCACCCTCTAACTTGGATTCTCAGATACCCATGAGCTTTTGGTTTTACTCTTTACCGCCCTAGCCGTCCCTCCTCAGTTTCACTTGCTGTTTATTTTTTTCTTTCCTGTCTTTAACGTCAGAGTGGTTTTAGTCTTCCTCACTCCCTGTCCACACTGATACCTGTAGTCACCTCATCCAATTTCAGAGTATTATATACCAACATGCCGAAAACTCCAGCTCAGACCTCCCTAAATCTAATCTCATACACCCAAATGTTTTCTTGGCATATGGAATTGGATGTTTAATAGACATCTCAAATGTCAAAAATAATATCCAATATAATTCCCTGGTCTTTTCTCATTAACACGTTCTATCCTCAGATTCCCCATGTCTATTGAGAACAACTCCATCCTTTCAGTGATTCAAACCAGAATCGCACAATCATCCTAAAAGATTTCTATTTCTCTCACATCACATATCTAATCTGCCAGGAAATCTTGATACTACTTCCAAAAGTATACATAATCTCTGAGCAGTTCCAACAACATCTACTCCTACCTTAATACCTGATGTAGTTACCTACTGCTTAAATTATTACAATAGCCTCCTAACTGTTGAACTGTGTTCCAGTAGCCTTGATTCTTGAAGATGATTGTATGATGATGTAGCTTTTACAATGTGACTATGTGATCCTGAATACCTTGTGTCTGATGCTTCTTTTTTCCAGAGTATGGACAGATGAATAAAAAATAAGGATAAAGATAAGGATAAAAAATAAATAAATAATGCAGAGGGGGAGATAAAGGGTAAAGAAAATGGTCAGATTGAAACACTGGTGGTCAATGAGAGGGAGGGTTAAGGAGTATGAGATACATGAGTTTTTTCTTCTTTTCTTTTTCTTTTTTCTTCCTTTATCTGAAATGATGCAAATGTTCTAAAAATGATCATGCTGATGACTACACAACTATGTGATGATATCGTGAGTCGTTGATTGTAAACCGTGTATGGACTATATGTGTGTGAGGATTTCGTAACAAAAATACTTTAAAAAGACAATGTTGCAGCTAGTATCACGTTTTTAAAATGTGTCAGATCATGTCATGCCTGATTCAAAACCAATTGTTGAGTCCCCATTTAACTCAGAGGAAATTCCACAATTTTACGTGATCTGTGTCCCTGCATTTTAGTTCTTACCTATTATCCCTTTATTCTTCCCCTTTCTCATTCTACTTGCATCATTCTCCCCCTAGATTTTCCTGGAACGTATAAGAAGGCTTACAGCCACCTTTGCTAGACAATCCCTTTGCCTGGAATGCTTGTCAAACATTTGGCTAGATGCCTTCAAATCTTTGTTGAAATCCCACCTTCTCAATGAGTCCTATGGGTAAAACTCTATTTTAATAGTGCAGATTGCAAAAAGACTCCACAGGCAACAAACGCTTTTATCCTATTTTGTATTTTATTTTTCCCTCATTGTGTTTGTTATTTATTTTCCACCTCTACTTTCAGAAAATAAACACTTGGAAAGCAAGAATCCTTACATACTGTGTACAGATCTATCTCACCAGAATAGCATAGTGCCTGGAAGGCTATCTTAGTAATCACACATTATATCTTTTAAAATATATGAATGAACACATCTTCATATATCTTACATGATTCTTGTGTGACATAAGCACACATGAGCATAAATGAGCGTGGACACTCACAGCCCCTCATGCATCCACCTGTATGGACAACCATATGCACTCATTTGTTTTAAACTTAAAAAGGGAAAGAATCAGGAAGGGAGGAAGGAGGAAGGAACAAAGAAGAAAGGAAGAAAGAACATTTTGCCAGTGTAAATCATCTTATACATTGTGGTATGACAAGGGAAATTGGGTTGAATTTTAGAACTGCAAAATGAAACATCTGCAGTGCTTAGTTTGTTTTGGGTTTGTTCATGTGTGTGTACAATTTTGTGATTTTCAATTGCACTTAAATAAATGAAATCAGACTTTAACTTATTGTTTATAAAGATTCCATCTCATTTTTAGAGAATGAAACTTGAGGCAGTACTTACCTCTATCTGCTGTTCTTTCTGCAGCTATTATTTTCCTGCTTTATTTCTCACTCTCTCAAGCATATCAATCACTTACAACCCAAGGTGAAAATGTATGTGTGTCTAAATATGAGCCCAAATGTGTGAGCAATCAACAGCTATGTGCCTTTGTGTTTGTTACTAAATTGACATAAAGCAAGCCAGAGTTTGTAGATTCTCAGGACTACAAGAATTACAAGTGCAAAATAGGCATATACACACACACACATATGCATACCCAGAGGAAGTGAGACATGGGTAAGAGGGTAGAAGATGACAGAGAGAGAAAGGGAAAGTAAAAAAAAAAAAACAACCTTAAATCAGTGTATTAGTTAGGCTTCTATCAGGGAAGAAGAACTACTTGAGTTTTTGGAGAACAAAGTATGAACTATGACAGTGAACTCATGCAAATTGGAAGTTAGTTTGGAAAGTAACCATCTGGAATTAAAAAAAAACTGAGAATCAGAGAGAAAACATGCAGGTACAGGTAGAAGAGTCAAAGCCACATGGAAACAGGGAAGCCATATCATGCATGTACAGCCACTGTTGCCTCTGTTGAGCAACTGCCTCTGTGTCTGCAGCCAAGAGGATGGGGTAGGCTGATGCTGCTGTGGATCATCAAGGCCAGCACCAGGCAGAAATGTTGAATAAGGAACCTAAGAGATTGAGGGCAGACAGGGCCAGCTAGTCCAGCTCTGAGTCTGGCCATCCAAGCTGTCCCCAGCGGTCTTTATGAATAACAGTTGCACATTCACTTCTGCCTTCCAAACTATGCCCAGTGTCCAGTTTTGGTGCATGCTTACCAGCAGCCATCTGAATTAGGAATCAGTGAAACATAGCCCCAGGTTCACCAAATTGACATAGCATCATGCAATGTGGGACTATCCTTTATCATTCTGGAATCCATATACGTATCTTTATATTATATTTAACTTAAAAAAAATAGCAAATTCAATATTCCACCTAATATGATGCAACTAAGTATATTCACTCTTTCCAAAATAAGATACATACAGTACTGGAATATTATTCTCTGAGACATAAAGTTAACCAATATTAGCTGAAAACAGAGAGGAGAGCAGGACAAACTGGTACCCATCAGGTGCTTCTAACTTTCTCCTTTATGCTGACTGAAGTTTGAGATTAACAACTACTGCTTTATGGCCACCTTCCAGTAAGTGACTGATTTCCCCTTTAGTTGAACTCTAATTCAGAATCATACAAGAAAGGCAATCCTGGGAAATGTAGCTCCTGGTTAAATCATGTTAACATTGCACAATCCAGTATAGTTAGTTTATGCTGTTTTTTCAGACTCTAAATGATAGTTGGTTTGCTTGGGAATCTCGTTTAACTTTGTTTGTGGATTTTGCTTATAGCCATATGCTCTGCTAAATACCCTGCCTGAATAAAAAAAATATATTAATGGAGAAAGAATAGAAGATAATCTATAAATTCCTATCATGAAGATTATTTAATAAATGTATGCTATTCAATTTAATTAAAGACTATATGAAGAAGTGGGAATTTGCCTTTTTCTTGTGTATTAAAATTTAATGATTTTACAGCTAATTAAGCATGAATATTGAATAAAATAACTACATATACCCATCATGTCATTGCCAGTCACAAGGTGAATAAGAAAGTGTAATTAACTATATAATTAACCTAACCATATAGGCCAAAATATGATGAAATGAGCAAGGAAAGAAAATCTAGGCAGGCTAACAAACTGCCAAATAAATTGCTTATTAAACACATAAAAATATCTGTTATGTTGATTAGAGTTGGTTTCTTTCAACACACAATATGTATTTCACTTTGCCATATTAGCTCAATACTGTACATAAGAACTAAGCATTTGTTATGGTTCATGATCATGTAAAATTTATTCAACACCCCTATGTTAACTCTGGTATATATCAAGTAAAGTAAGTTTACAGCAAAATATTCTGACATCAACTTGATCCTATGGTTAAAAGTCTAATGCAGTTGTGATGTAAACTGTATTTAATTTTAATCACTTACTATATTTAATCAGCCCTTATTTTGCTCTGTGTTCAAAGTATGCATCAAGCAAAAAACAAAAGCAGTATGAAACAAAACATCCAACACTATGGTTTATTCAGAATGTGTGTGGGAAAAAAAGTGGTCTTCCACTTCTTTCTTCATAATCAGTACCTTTAGATGGCTAAAATGGCAACATTTCAACATTATTTTTACTCATATTTATGTGTAAAACAAGATGTTTATCTGATAAATATATCAGATATATCAATCAATATATCAACCATATATATCGATATATATATGATTGTAGTTTGGAAGACCTGATAATATCCTTAGACTTTTATATTTTTTATCCTCCTTTGAGATAATTTCTTATTGAATTTGATGACCCAATATTAAATTATTTTTCATTTATTCTTGAGTAAAAATTTTATGATCACTTAATATGTGCCAGATGCTGTTCCGTTTATGGAAACAACAGAAAAATCCTTGCCTATATAGAACTTACATTCTTCTTTAGCCTCAAATCCATATATCCCATTAAGTCATAGTCCTATAGGAACTAAGGAAGCTCAGATAAGTAATTTCAGAGCATAAAATAGTGCAATAGTTCTGGGTTAGTCACAATTTTGAAATTCCCACGGAAACGGTAAATACAAAGAAAATGTCCATTTGGGAGCACCTCCAGCAGTCACATGGTTTCCTGAACTCCCAACTGTAGAACTGAGGCAGTTTTGCAGCAGAGAACCAAAGAGTCTCCTGATCATTTATTTTAATAGCCACCTGAGCTAAAATATGCACCTACAATTTTGTTGTTGTTAGTTCACTTTTCTTTCTACTGCCCACAGGAGAATATCAGGTTGAATCAAATTGTCTCCATTCTTTATGGAGAGTTTGGAGGAAAAAGACCAAAAATAATAAAAATGTTTTTAAAGATACCTCCAGAGACTTCAGACTTTTCCCTACCTTACA
Organism: Tamandua tetradactyla; assembly: GCF_023851605.1. NCBI lineage: Eukaryota > Metazoa > Chordata > Mammalia > Pilosa > Myrmecophagidae > Tamandua > Tamandua tetradactyla. The sequence continues at coordinate 71,814,500 of NC_135335.1, read as the reverse complement.
TATAATGGTTTCTTTGAGGTGAGGGATCTAACTATTCCTGGTCTAATTTTTCTTGCTATATTGGAAGTTTTATTTTACACTAAGCTCCCCTCATAAAATGTAACTTCTGGTGGGGCAAAGTATGATAAGGTACTGACACAGACTTGCTACAGTTGTCCAATAACTTTTTCCCCTCTGCATGCAGAAGGAAAAATTGTACTTTCCATCAATATTGAAGGGTAGTCGACTTCTGACGTATCTTACCAGATAAAATTTGATCAGACAGGATACTCATCTTCCTGTTGGAACAGCTTATCATTCTTCAATTCCCCTTCCCTTGCCTTGTCAACCAACCATTGTAGAGTGGAAAGCTCTCCTGGAAAGTTGGCTAGATCCACAGTGGACATTGTGTGACTGAGAAATAAATATATATAAAGGAGGTGCAGTTCATGGCTTTTTGGTGAAAGATTCTATTCAGAGTGCAAGTATAGTCCCCCTGCCAGAAAGAGGTTAAAGGTGAAATAATACCTCTGAGAACCTTAAGTCACAGAGATCAGGATGCCCATGAATAATCAGTCATTAAATAAACCTATCTCCTCATTAGAAAGATTGTTCTCCTTGATCTGATCCTCAAAGAACAGATGAGTGTTTAGTTTTATTTGTTACTACTGGCACTAAATAGAATATTCAAGTAATAATTGTCTCCGACTAAATGACAGAATGCATTTGAAATACTAATGAACTTTATAATGCTGCTCCCCATGTGTAATATTCTTCTCAGGACAGTCTAGTTTACAATATTTTAGAAATCTTCCTAACAATCTTTTGCTTATTTTCAATTTCCAGAATATTTTTCTATTTAAGAACTACAGGATATAACTGGATTAAGCATTTTGGCCCCATAAAGGCAAATATTAAAGATGTTCTGTGTGAATAGATATGGCTAAGAATATAGGAAGAGCAATCAAATGACATTTCGATTTACATTGAGTATTCCTCTAAAAGAGTTGTATGTTTTTAACAGAGAGCTAGCAATTTCTTGCAAGAAAAATCTTCACAAACCCATCTCATTGCTGTATTTACCAAGTAGAAGTGCAAATTTTATTGCCAAGTGTTGTGGCCCTTTATTTATAAGTGTCTCCAATGTTTTTTCATCTGATATAATGCTAGACTTATATTGCATAATGATTTCTTTCTTCCTCTCCTTTCTTTTCATTCCCTGTCTTTTCTTTCCCTTACTTTAGAAATGTTTGCTGCATAGCTCATTCTTGGTAAAAATAGTATATTGGAATAGGATCATTCGAATAATATACACTTGCTAGTAAGATCCAATATGAGGCATAGTTGAAAATAATTGGATTTTCTTGCAATATCTCTAAATATCAATAATGAATTAATTGGAAATTTGATTTAGCCAGCGTCTGGCTTCTACAAAATGAGCAAAACCATATTGATTCAGGCCATGTTGAACTTTTCATTTGCTTTGTATAGAAAGGGAATAAGACTGGAAAAGGAAGCTTTTAAGTCATACTTGTTTTAAAATCATGGCAAAAGAATGCATCATTATATAATAAATACAGTTACTACAATTTATATACTTAATGTCTACATACCTAGGAGAGCTCTACTTGAAAATATTTTCATTGGTGTCAAGGTCAAATTAATTAACTACTTGAAATTTCTCTGCAAATATTCTGTCATTGTTTCTGGTCTTCCCTATAACCATAAATTAGTTATCTTATTTTCCATTTTACTTTCTGAAAATCACTACTTTGTCTCTCAAGTATAGAATCTGAAAAAAAAGAGCCATTTATCTTCTGTTTTTCTATTTCTTTCCTGGAAAAAGGGTAAATGAACTGAGGCTGTCCACACACCTATTCCAAAATATAAAGGAGTTTTAACTAATGAGTGAATAATTTTGCAATTATAATGTGCAATAGCTATAGCAAAAAGACTGCGTGTTCAGTATTTGAAGGTCAAGGATTATTAAATGAAACATCTGATAGTCATGCTGTCCAGCATATCTCATGGGGAAACAGTGAGTGTGAAATTAATGGAGGGTTATGTCCTTTTAGTTCAAAACAAAACTAAAGAGGATGATTGCATTTCTTAAACAGAGTAGTTATCTTTAGTGGAGCTTTATTTCCTGATGGCTTTACTTAGCATATGAAAATAACATGTGTCATAACATTGACCATTTGTTGAATGTAACTGTGATTTTGCAAAAATGTGATAGATCTTGCTAAGTAGAGACATATCTTGATTTAATCAAATGACCATTAAAGCACTGTGTAATTATTCCTAACAAAAAAGTGAAACAACAAAGATAAAGCTTGACAATTATATAGTCCCTGATAAAATAGATTATTCCCTAAGAGAACATTTCAAATGTTTAAAAATGTTGAATAAATTAAAGCAAGGATACTGAGAACAAGTATTCCTGTGTTTTTTTTTTTTCCAAATGAAAAAATCACATGCAAAGACATTCTGACTCTTAAATTCTTGATAATTAAGTGAAAATATTTTACTAGGCATTTTCTAATTTGGCACTTGATGTTTATATCAATCCTTAACAATAAAAGCCTGTCATTGTTAATTATCAAACGGTGTTCACATCATTGAATTTTCGTGGATTGCATTTCACTCCTGTTCTTTGATTTCACATGATCTGTGGCATTCAGGACATTTTTATTGAGTCTTTATATGGCACACACTGGAAAGATGACAGTGAAGACAGTTTTATCTTTGCATTGGCTGCACTGCTCTCGAGTCACTCCACACTAGTATCACAATCCATTATGGTTTAACTAGGATCATCCAAATTATTCCAGACCTTTTTTTTTTCTTTTAACGTGGGCAGGCACCGGGAATCGAACCCGGGTCCTCTGGCATGATAGGTAAGCACTCTTACCTGCTGAGCCACCATGGCCCGCCCAATTCCAGATCTTGTTTCATTTATTTTATTGGCTACCATTCATTGCATTATCAGGCATTAGATCCTGATCCTAGGTAAAGTTAAAAACACAATCCAAACCATGAGATACCTAGTTGGGGAACCACTGAAAAAAGTAATTCAATCTAAAAAGAAGAAAAAAGTTTAGTCATACAAAATCTAAATTAATTAATGGATGTAGAAAGAATGATTTGGAGGATATATTTTCAAGAGTAAATTTTGAATTTTTAAAATAAAGCATTTGCTGATTAAAGAAAATTAGAAAAAATGAATGCTGGTAAAGATGTTCATCAAATGTAACAGATAATTATGGATTTAAATAGGACATTATTGGCTTCTGGAGTCTCAGATAAAAACTACATGTTGAGTTAACATATTCGTTCATTGCTGACACTTTTGTTCATTCTCATCTCCCACAACTAAACCTTGAGCACCTACAAAACTACATATATGTCAAGGATGGAAGAATTTAGAGTAATTAGAGAACAAGGAACAGAGAAACAGTAATATTATTTTTGATTCTCCTCTTCTGGCATATATTTAGAATATTTTGTCATGATTAAATTTTACACTATTACCTTTTTGACAATTCCTAATCCTAATGTGTCTGTTGCTTTGTGTTTTCCTTCTGGATGCTTCCCTATTGAGATTTTCTTAATACTCCCAAATCCCAAAACTTTCTGCTCTCCCAGAGTAAATTCACCACTGTAATCATCTTAAGAAATATGGGTGTGTTCAATATTCTGAAATAGACATTTATAACTCTAAAAAATTCTTGAATTTTAGATGTTTGTGGACACATGACACTAAAGCTCTGACAGTTTTACTCCTAATTATTGTACTAATGACACTAGCATTTAAAAATGTTTATTTAATGTCAGTTACTATAGTATTTTACATGTATGATCACAGTTACTATTCTAATAAGCCTCTGACCTGCTACATTTTCCATATGAAGACACCTCGCCTCTGAAAGAGAAAAATTTAATGTCAAGTTTCCAAAACTATTAAGTGGAACAGATGAGAATGGTAGCCAATACTACCTGAGGCCAAAGCTCATCCTCATCCTCTTAGAGAGGATTTATACCTCTTAAACTCTTCACCTGTCAGTAACCACATCTTCCATTTTCGTCTTGTGAAACTGTAACCTGGAGTGTCCTTGACATTTTCTCCTCCAGACCCTACCCTGAGCTCCCTTAGCTTAAACAATTACCGAGGCCAAATAAGTTAAATTCTCAATATCTTCTGAATATATTCCTGCTTATCATTTTTTTCATATAGTCAGTAATTTTCCTACAAAATTACATAGAACCATAATTTGTCTTATTTTTTTCAGTGTTTTACTAATCTAATGAAATACAGCTGTCCCAGAGGAATTGTCCCTTCACCTTTTGCTTGAACACCACAATTTATTCCTATCAGTAGAGGGTAAGGTTTGAGGATCTAAATATGGTACCAAACATGTTCTAACTCCTACAGTGAAAGTGCATGCATGTATGTGCATTTATGTGTTTGTATCTACATGCTCAAACACACAAACCTACATTCTTTTGCTCTTCTATTTCATTTGTAAGGAATTAACCCACATTCTCATTTAACAAACTTAAAATTATCTCTGAAGATTCAACTGAATTTTTATAGAACTAATACCTTGAATTCTCCCCATGCTTAAAAACTGGGTGGCATTCTCTCATTCTTAATGGAAATCTATGATCGCTCTTTTCTTTATAACATAGTATTGAATTTGTTTATTTTTCTCTCTCAATTTAGATTAGAAGTGCTTTTGGGAATCAGAAAGGGCAGATTCTTCTTCAAATTCCCCATCTTTTAATCTGACATGTAGAAATACCTGAGTTGAGCTAAACCATGCTACACAAATGAGATAAAATAACTACTTTAAAGAGTTTATTGATGTGGATAATTAATAAAATAGACCTTTGTTTTTCCTTTGGTTTTGATATGTTTTATTTGGTTAACAGCATTTAATATTAACCATTGTTTCATATACATTATGTAACAATGTTTTGGGAAGTAATAAAACATATAAATTTGAGATGCATGTAATGTATGAAACTTTTGAAAACTCTCTCTCCCTAACTTTAAATCAGAATGCATTATAGCTAAGTCAATATGAGAAAAAAATTCTAGACATGGATTTTAAAATCAGTTTAGATATGGCTGATATTAAATTCAGTTTTCAGGAAAATTTGGAAAATTGTTCACAATCTCTGCTTTTATTGGAATCATAGAAAAACAAGTTAGGTTCCATACAAGGAGATTTATATATAAAAATATAGAAAAAGTTTGTAGAAAGAAAAGTCACTGTCTAGTATAATTAATGATGAAGGAATGCTCAACAAGTAGAATGCCTCAATTAAATTCTTCGTACTTTGTATTTTCAATTATAATAGAGATAGATGTAGGAGAAATAATTTTGCTGTTTTTAAGCACAAATAGAAAACTCAAATGAAAATTTTGATTAGGGTTAACACAAAGCCTGGGATAATATTCATGTGCTAAGCTATAAAAAAGTTATTGGAATTTTCTGGGGGGGGGTATATATATGTATGTATATATATATATATATATATATATATATATATATATATATATATATATATATATATCCATTAATTGCTGGATTCAGAGTTTTTTTTTTTCCAGCTCTCTGTAAATTCTGTTATTTTCCATATTCCTAGTAGGTGAAATGCATTAAATGAAATTTGTCATAAACAATTTAATTGTCTAGTACAATATCTTGGATATAAGAAATTTGTTTTGTTTATGTCAGTGACATAAGTTTGCATTTTATCTTCATCACCATGCAATAATAGAGGAAATAAATAGTTCATACTTCTTAAGCCTTTCAATGAAATCAAATGAGAGAGGCATTACTTTCATTGAAAAGTAAAAATGTGTATATGTATTCAAAGTTTATGCTTGATATAATAACTTAATATATTTTCTAATAATTGGAACATTATCACACATATGTAGGCTAATGTACAGACAGAAGAAACATCATTAGCATTACAGAATATTTGTGTTTTTAGGGTCTTCTATATCAGTCATCTAATCTCATGTTACCGCTTTGTAATAAACTGATTATAACAGGCTCTTTTTCTCATGCTCGTGTGTCTGCCGACTGACTCTAATTTGGATAATCAAGTCTAGCCTCTGCCTGAGTGACTCTGTTCTGTGCTCAGGTTCACCCAGTTTAGGTCTGTAGGTATGTTTCTTCTGGCACCCCTGCAGAGGCAGTGGCTATTTGAGAGAGAATCTTCCAATTGTGGACACAGAAACAGAAGAGCACCAAACTAAACTGAACAGAAACATTTCAAATTTCTGTTGTCTCCATGGTTGCTAATATCCCAATGGCCAAAGCAAGCCACATTGCCAAGCCAAAAGACAACATATGGGGAAGAACGCTCTTTCTACCTGAAAGTCAAGACAAGGGCATGAATATGAAAATTTATTACTAGGGCTTAACGACACGGCCATCCATTCAATATACTCAGCCATTTGAATACTTTTGGTAGGAAATTAAAATGGAGACACCTCTGTTTTGTTAAACATAAAATGCTAGCATATCTTGAATGTGATGCAAGTATACGTGAGACAGTGCGAGTTGTAAAAGATAAGGTCTATAATGTGTCTAACGGTTCTGAATTTGCCCTAAATATTAAGACTGCAAAAAGTTAAGCGACATGCCCAAAACCTTCCAAGCTAGAAAGAGGCAGAATCAGAATTTAAATCTGTTTTGAATATAATACATTGTGAAATCTATGTTTTCCTTTACTGTAACATGCCTCCTTTATTCCAATAACTTATCCATTGTTAGAATTATGTTTATAGTATGTATATTATGAAATTGACCAAACTTCCTTTAATTCCTTCAATTATGAGCACCAAATTCATATTGGGGCTTCCAGTTAGAACTTCAGAAAAGTTGAAAATTAACTTCTAGCTTCTTTTTTATATTTCTAGTTTCAGCCCTAGGAAAATATAGAGAAATAACTTTTTTTCACATTGGTGTATATAGTTAATCAATAAAATAAGTATTAAACAAATGAGTGGAGAATGAATGTGAAACAAATGAATGTGAAATACATGTATATATCACATACCAGTAAATACCACATTCATTATCCTAACTTCCTAACCAATGTCTCAGATAGCAGGTTCCACTTGTGTCATTTGTGCCATATTCCTCTCTCTCTCTCTCTCTCTCTCTCTGTATTACCTAAATTTTCCTGTAACTTGAAGAATCATTGGTTTCCTAATATAAATTGAGAATCATAACTTAAATCCATTAAAGATATTATAATCCAGATAATTTGATCTCAGATTACATTAGTTTATCTGATAACCTTAAGTACTTATCCTTTAAGCATATTCTTACTCAACTTTTAAATTCTTAGGTCTGTTTCACCACATGTAGTTATTGAGTTCAGTGAATAAGATCTATTTTCCAATTTCGTTCAGGTTATTAATGATCCCTTCCTACTTTATATCAGTTAGAAGTATATTCTTTATCCCTTTAACTGGGATATATAGCTTAGCATTTCAATAGAATAAAGTTGATATCAGATCCCAGTGACATTCCCAAAGAAATGCCTATTAATTTTTACTTTAAAAAATCAGCATCATTTGGTAAGGTCTTACAATCAGCCTGAAATGATCTAATTGTAAAAATATATTTACCCAATGTCTTTCAACTCTGTCCACTGATAAATAACCTAGAACCTATAGAGATAATATTTGCACACAATTGTTTCTTTTCAAATCCTCTGACCTGTAAACCTTGTGATATTTTTAGGCTAAAGTTTTACACTTAGCTGTACCTGATACCATGGAATTGTAGATTTTCTAATGAAGACCTTCATCCTTTCCATAGCTACACTGTCTTTTTCTTTGTGTAGCTACCACAATAAAACAGTATACATTGTTTAATATTCCCTGGGCTGTACAACTATGAACTTTCAGAACAAATAACCATAAAATTTAGTTTTATGAATATTATTTATTAAATAGTGAATAGACAGAAATTAATACTTGCAGTGTGCACACTAAACATAATTCATAAAGACCTAATGAAGACCAGTTTAAAAGATAACATTTTATTGTTAACTTTGAATTACCCTGAACACCCATTGATAGTTTCCATCTCTTCCTTTCAGTTGCAAAGGCAGTCACAATAGTTGACTATAAATTTATCATTCTCTTGCTTTCTTCATAGATTTAATAAGTACCTGTTACCTTAATACAATACTTTAGGCTGTAAAGTTTTAGGATTTACATCAAGAAAACGACACTATGCGTACTCTTCTGAGGAGTTATGAACAATTCAGAAAGATAGGATACTGTAAGTTAAGAGTATAGCCTCAACAGTCAGTCTGCCTCAGTTTGACTTCTGGCTCTCCTACTTATAAGCAATTTACTTACTATTTCTGTGACTCAATGTCTTCATTTGTAAACTGAATGATAAGTGAACCCACTCAACACAGCTGCTAGATTGGTCCTTCTAATAGGAAAGTCAGATCATGCCACTCAACCAGGTAGTTCAGAACTCTCTAGTGGCTTCACATCTCACTCAGATTGCAACCCAATTGTGTAGAGTTGATTTGGAATGATTTGGAAGGCACTACATTTTGCATGCCTACCTACTTTCCTCTCTGCCCTACTTTCCTCTGTCCTTGTCCTACTCACTCATTCCCAGCCATAGTGGCCTCACGGCAGTTCCTTAAGCAAACCAGACTCCCAGTTCACATCTCTCATACTTGATATTCTTTCTGTGAGAAACAAACTTTCATCAGCTATTTGCTTGGTTTATTCTTTTTGTTTGTTTGTTTGTTTGCTTTATGGCAGGGTCACATTTCATTCTTTTTTTCCATGTGAGTATCCCGTTTTTCCAGCACCATTTGTTGAATTTTTGTTGCCTGTTTTTTTTTTTTTTTTTCCTTTGTTTGTTTTGCTTGCTTCTTTGTTTTGGGGAAATGTAATGTAAGGGAATTGAACTTGGGTCTCCCGGGAACTTTACCTCTGAACTACCCTTGCACCACCTTGCTTAGTTTACTCTTCAACCTTTTTCAGGTCTTTCTTCAAATATCATTTTCTCCCTCAGTAAGACTTTCCCCAGTGTCCTTATCAAAAATTGCAACAGTTACTCAACGCTGCACTCATTTAAACTTTTCCCAACCACTGTTTAATATATCTAGCTATTGTCTTATCCTTCCAAAAATTTCATATTTTTGTATGTGTACATGTACACTCACAATAAAGTCAATTTTTTTTCATATTTTTCCTATTATCACTGTTTAGAAGTTCAACATGGCTGCTTGAAAAGATTTAATTAACATTATTGAATGACTGAATGGAAAAAGGAATGAATGGCTAATATTAGAAATATTTCTATCTCTTTGTAGCTGCTTATTTTACATATTGCTATGTGCATAAATTAGAGTTCAAAAATGTTCCATGTGAAGTGAAAGTTTTGATCACTACACTATAAGCCTTTATAGTAATGTTGTTATACATAAATTATTTCTGACTTTTTAAAATGTCACTATTAAAAATATTTTATTTGTTAGTCTATTTCTGGTTTACACTTTCCTATCATTTCACAATTTTTTCTTTTAAATTCTTTGTTTGAATATGCATCTGGCAAAGAACATAAATTTATTGTTGTAGGGTGGTGGTTCTTAAATCCTATGCGTAAATCATGGATTGCAATTGTTGACATACTTCCATTTATTTTTTTCTATCTTGTTTTGTGATTTTCATTTACTCAACCTTTGCAAAGTTTCTTTGTCTCTTCTACCTTGCACTACTTTGCACTGATTATCTTAAAATTTGATTTCCTCTAGGAGTTTAGAATATTTAAAAATCTCAATGCAATTGTTTAATAATTATTTTAGAAATTTCTTACCAATGTCTAATGTTATTCAATATATTTACCCTCCTAAAGCATGCAAGTTCTTTAGAACACCACAACTGGTAAAATTATTTTCTTAATTATATGTTTCTTTTATTTTTAGATTTCTTTTATTTTCATTTTTTAACCCTACAGGAGTTTATTATTATTGTGTTCCACAATCAAATTTTGTTTACATTTACCCTCATATTTATTAGTTTATTTCTCATCAATCTTTTTTATTTGTCAAATATTATGTCTGGATAACCTTCCCTTCATCTTAAATACACCCTTGAGGATGACATTTAGGAGAGCTTGACAATTTCACACTCAGGTCCTGTTTGCTTGTAAATGTCTTTATTTCAACAGCACAGTTGAAAAATATTTTTGTTGGGTATGTAATCATGTGTTGACAATTTCCTCTTGAAACATTGAAAATATCATTCCAGTGTTTTCTTCTAGTTTCCACTGGTGCTATGAATTGTAAACTCTAAAATCTAAATATCAGATTATATTCCTCATAAAGGGGATTCCTCTTAAATCTGGTTATTATTTTAATCTTGTTTTCATCTTATGTGTACTGAAATTATGCCCATTATATGAATTTTTCTTCATTTGGTTTTAATTGTTTCTGTTTAGGATTTATTTCACTTTGAAGACATGAGTTGCTGTTGTTCATCATCCTTGCAAAACATTGATTTATAACTTTTTAAATATACTTTTGCATGTGTTTTTCTCCACTATTTCTGGAACTTCAACTATTCACTTTCAATTTTTTCCCATTTTTATTGTGCTTTTGTCTCACTGTGTAACGTTCTATATAATTTATTTAACCATATTTTCTTGTCTTAATTTTTTATTCAATTTTGTCCCAACTGCTATTAAACAAATCCACTGCATATTTTTTTCTTTGTATGCTGTATGGTAGGGTCACATTTCATTCTTTTTCCAGGTGAATATCCCTTTATTACAGTACCATTTGTTGAATTTTTGTTTGGTTTTGGTTTTTTGATTGTTTGCTTCCTTGTTTATTTGTTTGGTAAGTGCATAAGCTAGGAATTGAACCCATGTCTCCGGCATGGCAGGCGAGAATTCTACCTCTGAACTACCTTCGCACCCCCAAATCCATTGCATTTTAAGTTTGAAATACTTTTTCCTATTTGGACACTTTATTTATACAAAAGTAGTCTGATTTTTTTTTCTGTCCCTTGCCATTTACTTTTAATTTCAATTGGTTTTTTATATCTTGATATTTTATATGTTGGTATTTTATACCATATTTGATAATTCCAAATATTTTTAAGTATCTAATTCTCTTTATGTTGGCTCTCACTCATAGTTCTTTGTTTCTTTGTGGTGTGTGAGAGAGTGGTTGGGTGGGTGTGAGAGAGAGAGTTTTTTATCTGTAGTTTCATATTTCTTTCAACATTAAATGTGGGAATTTTATGGGGCCCATCCTGGTAGCTTTTCTCTGGAGTGAGTTTGTCTTTACTTCTTTTAAGTGACTAATGGAACACCCAGACCAACTATTTTAAACTGAATTTTCAATTTTAGAGTTTTTGTACCACCCAGTTTATTCCTGGTGCACAAATATGTGAAGGATAATTTCTGTATATGCATTTTTAAAGGAAATGTCTTTCCTTTTCTCATCTCCACTTAACACCAAGTTTCAAGGCAGGAAATTTTCACCACCAAGTCTATCATGTTGGGTTAACTTTTGGTTTAATTTCCTTTATTTTTTTTGGCATGGGCAGGCACCAGAAATTGAACCAGAGTCTCTGGCATGGCAGGCGAGAATTCTGCCTGCTGAGCCACCATGGCCCACCCTCAGTTTACTTTTATATTAAAGGAGGCTCTCCTATTAGATTTGTCATCTCAGGCAGGCCCTGTGCTTTGTTGCTTGTTCCTTAAACCCTGTGAACCATGAAAAAGAGACTCAGTTTCATCTGATTCAGCAATACTACTATGATAAAAAGCCTGATTCACTTGCTTATGTACCACTTAGTTCTTGGCCTTTAATTATTTCTTACTCTTTATCCAACAAACTGATTCATTTGAAAAGTATTTTTAATCAAAACCTTTACATTTATTTTTATTGAGTGGGCCAGTCAGGGTTCGTAGTCAGCTATACCGCTAGAAACAGCTGACAAATAATTAACCTCACAGCTAATCTCTCCTATCGGGAAGCACCTATTATTTCTCTCTTTCTGAGAAAGGATTCAGATATGACTGTTGAATGCAAATTAATAAGAGGATTCCAGCTTCTTGAAGCAGCCAATGAATTCTGTTTTCTGGGGGTATTTCAGAAACCACGTGAAGATATTTTAATAACTCACTTACCTATTCTCTATATTATCAAGTCTTTGAAAGCATAAGGAAATTATACTTGATCAGATTTGCTTGTTCGTTCTTCAGTCATTAAAAGCCTTTAAATGTTTAATTTTTGTAGGTTAAAATGCAACTTATGTTTTGCAAGACTCATTGCTTAAAATAGTTGGATTGTTAAATACACTTTATTTAAAAGCGTGCAATTGCTTGTCCCTCATCATACCACCAGCTTGAGGAATCACCAAACAGACTGCTAACAAGACTTCCAACTCTAGCAAACATCTCTATACACCACTTACACACACAAACACAAACACACATGCAAATAGCCCTATGAGACCTGGGTTACTGGACAGAACTATTTGAATAGGGAATTTTTATTGGAAGTGAGAGAAGGGAAGATGAGACTGACAAATGAATGGCAGTAATAGTGAGTTGAAGGGAAATTTTTGGCATATAATGTGAAAGATGAAGCAATAAAACAATTGGCAGGAAAAAGATGATAAAGCAAAGCATTAAAATAAAATAGAGCCGACTAGGACCCTGTGAGAGTGAGTGAAAGGTGTTGGATCTGGACTTTGCAGTGGGTTTAAGGGCTTCTTTTAAAACATATACTTAAAGCCTCACAAGGACAGCGATGTCTAGCCTAATGGAATATTTAACTTTGGACAGTACAAACTAGAATTTACAGAAGGTCTTAGATTCTTATCTAACTTCCCTCCTGATACTTAAAATATATTCTTGAATATATACCATGCTTTATTTCAGCTTGGGTTTTATGTTCTATTTTTAAACTCAACCCACATACTACATAATCCCTGCACTTTCCATTCTTCATACCTTTCACTTTCCATGGTTCACAAAAGTTATTTCAGGGTTTATTTGAAACATGACTAACAGGCTAGCCTGCAAAATTTTAAGATGAACAGTCCTAAAATTCAAGAATGCCAAATGTGTGCTTACACTTCTTTTTATATATTAGTTAAAATGCTAGGCAGGCAGCTTTGCATTTTTATATTATGAATGATTAATACAAACTATATTTATAAGGACATTTTTCATGTGCAATAAAGAGCTCTTTCTTCTTATGTCGTTACAAATTTATCAAGCTCTCACATGACTTAAATATGCATATAATGGGGTTATTTTACATTGCATATATTGTACATTCCTGGTTAATATTATTAAAATTAAAATAGATGGTTTTTATAGAGATTATGGTTTAGGATACAGGTACACATATAATTCTCTGAAATAATATATAAATAACAATGCTAAATTTCATTTTATTAAAACTATTTGAAACACAAATTAGATTAATATGACACTTTGCATTTTGAGCCATTTAATACATCTTTCAGAGGCAAATATGTCAGCTCTCCTATTAGATAATAAAATCCTTAAAAGTAGAATAACCATCTGACACAGGTTAATATGCATTTTATTAAATATTTAAACTCAAGGTTGTTAAAATATGTTTGTGGTATTTTTGTATTTATCTTTCTGTCTTGTATTATATTGTTTATTATTTTATAACTAGAAAGCATAATAACTCTATTAAGGATAAATGATGTTTACTACTTCCAAATAAAATTTCTGGTCATAAAATGATTTTAGAATCCTTCTATCAAAGATTTTTTCAGCACACAATGGATTCTGCCATTTTACATGTTAATTTTCAGATTGCTGCAAAGCATCACAACATTCTCCGAAGTATAGAACTTGAACATCTTTTGTAATTTGCACATCTCTTTTCTAATACCTGAAACATAGGTCATTCTTGCTACAATGCTGTAAGCCAGCTGAATTCTTCCTTGTACAAATCACAGTTTTCTCAGAATTAACCCTAGGAGGCTCTTCCTCCAGTAGGATGTCTCCATGAGTTCTATTCCTAGAGATATCTCTATTTCTCCTATCATAGTCATCATCCCTCTTGATTTTAATTACTTGCTGAACTTTTATCTTCTCCTCTATTATAATTTACATAAAAGGAGAGACTCCATAAGTCATATTCACTGTTACAAATCTAGATTCTATACTGGAACTTCTCAGAAAATAGCCACTCAAACACAAGTAGGGACAAAGGAAGGATCAATTGTATTTAACTTCTACCTTGCTATATTCTGCTCAAATTTCACCACAGGTCTTCTCCATGTGACCTGTTTCACTGCTGATGATTTTGGTTGTTCTCTCTTTGAGGAAGCCAGAGTATCATGTGCTCATTATTGACTTATTGCAGGATCTAATTCCTGATATTCTGTATATGGCTTTCATTTCCTCTTCCTTAAACAAAAGTCAGGGCATTTCTTCTATGCCAGGAAATACTGGGTTGTGTTACTAACATTTTCTGACAAGCTTGACACTTTTAATATTCTATTTCTATAATCTCTTCTTTTCTGCCAAAGTGATCTGGCAGAAGACCATGCATAATTTGTAGTTTTGTGTTATTTTTCTTTTAAAGAACTGCCTTTTTCATCAATACTACTCTTTTATATGTAAACTTTATTCCATTAATTTAAATAATTTACTTATCATTGTGAACAGTATGTTTAAAATTAGATATATCAAATTAAGCACTCCATCTCAATAATTACCCCAGGGGAAAAAAATCTGAGAACACTCAATGGTTGTGTTCAGAAAATCCAAGAAAAAAAAAACAATGAACAAAATTGATAAAATAATTACACTTAACTTTTAATATAAATAAATTAATTTTAGAATTGTTTTAATAAAATTAAATAGATTAGCTTTCTTAAAGTTGGTATTTCCCTTCTATAAATCATTTTAAAATGTCTTGACTTTATAACTTTTGAAATAAATTATTTGCTAAATAGATGATCAGCTAAATTAATGGCATTTATGAATATTCCTATACATGTCAAACCAAAGATGTTTCAGGATCCCATTAATCTTGTCATTTATTATCTCTATTCCTATAATGATTGAAATAGCAAGCACAGAAATCTTAGTAACAATTCATGTGTTTCATATGTCATTATTTTGAAAAATCTTTTTAGATTTAGTTTTATCAAGGCAGGCAAGTCATTTTCATGTGTGACTAAGTCATAAGTGTATTTTGGGCATTCCAAGTTGAGTGATGGGGCATCCTTCTGCTAGAGCTCCATCTGGTGCTCTCTGTGGGCCACACATTTATAACACTGCATGTATTTAGATTATGTAAGTAAAGAAAATGTCTTTATTCCCCAAAATATACTTTATTTATAATGACTAAATAAAATACTCAAGCCTTGCTTTATATATCTATAAACAAACAGTTTAGAATATTCTGTTTCTAAGATTGTATCTGTTAACTATTGCTCCATAGTAGTATTACCATATGCTTAGTGGTCTAAAACAACACACCATTTATTTTCTTAAAGTTCCTGTGGGTCAAGAGCCAGGGTGTAGTTTGGTTGGTCTTCTGCTTCCGAGTCTCACTAAACTGTAATCAAGGTGGATCCCAGGGTTGTAGTTCTATCTGGAGGCTAGACTGGGAAAGGACCCACATCCAAGCACATGCAGCTATTTGCAGCATTCAGTTCCTTGTGTGTTCTTGGACGGAGGACCTCAGTCTCTTCCTGCAAGTGGTTGGCCAGAGGTTCCTCTCAGCTCTTTGACTGGAGGGCTGCCCAAATATGGTCTTTTCTTCCCTAAAAGTTAGGAAAGTATGGTGAGTCTCCTTCCGCTGGGTTATACTCTTGTGTATCATCATCACACAATGACACTCCATCTCCTTCACTGTATTCTGCTGGTTAAAACAAGCCCCAGAACCTGTCTAGACTTAGTAAAGGATCACCAAGGGTGAGAATACCAGGGGGTGAGCAGCCTGATTATGTTTCCACCACAGAGATGGAAAAGCAATTTAATGGTGGTTAATGTAAGAAGAAATAAAAGTTTTTATAGCCAAGGCTCGAAAAGGAATAGGATGTTTCAAGACTGAGGATTCATTCTTAAATATCAATCATCCTGCTACTTTTTCACATCACTTCTATTTACCCCCTGGCCACAGCTAAAATGTGGTGTCATAGTACTACAATTTAGTTGCCCTTTGAAATATAGGTTAGTAATTGTCACAGATATCCCAGTCCTCATAACCAAGACATTTTATTCATACTCATTTACAGTCTTATAAAATATAAACATTCTTATTCACCAGAGATAGACTTCTTTCACCTGAAATTCATATTCCTGGAATTCCACTCTCTATTTATGGAGAAAATGTAACCCTTGTATCATTGTCTTCTCAAACCATAAGCCAAATTCCACCTAACTGTGATCAGCAAACTTGAAGCTCACCCCCACTTCACACTTCTCCACATGCGATCACTGATTTTCAGTTGTCTTCTTCACTCTATTCCACTCAACCTCTATTGACAAATCGTTCCTTGATGTTACCTGGTAATGCATTCTCTCTAAAACACTGAAATTCAAATCCTTCTATTGGATATATCTCCATCCATTCTGACATTTTTTTTTTTATTTTTTCTCCCCAAATCCCTCTGAACCTGTTCTTCAATTTCATTGCAACCTCTGGTTGTTTTACTTCTCTTTGCTGCCCTTTCCCTCACCCCCCAACCCTGAAGCCTTAATTGGATTACAGAAACTAATTTGCATCATGCATGGTTTTTCTTCTCAAATTCAGATGCTACCACCTACTGCAGGGTCAGCTTCATCGGTACACAACCTCTGCAGTCAAAGAAGGTTAGCTCTCAGAAGAAGCCCTGACTTGGTTTAACTCTCTTCTGTCTCAGTCCTGAAATTTGTAATAACTTAATAATATTGTATTTGAACTTGGTTTAGTAAGTGAAGTATAACAGGACAATGGAACAAGCATAAGCACAGAGGATATTTGACAAGGGATAGCATACCCACACTTGGGCTCAGGCTCAATGACTAAGGGCAGGTCCTCTGCAAAAATAATCTGTTTCCATATTCCTATACAACTCTCTGACAGTATAACAACATGCAATTTGCAGATGTGTCCTTCATTTTCGTGCTTTCATAACAATATCGACTCCATTTCTCAAAAGGTTAAAGCCTTTCTTAGCTAAATCGAACCTGATTCCACCCGAGAAAAATTCCTTCAAAAACTAGCCAAGCAAAAGTGGTAGCTTGGGTTTACCTCTTCCATTTCACCCTAAATAGCTGCTTTTTATTTTCTCTGTCATGCTGTCTGCTCCAGAAGGATATACACTATGGAGTACTCAAATTGTCTACCTTGGCCCCTGTGTTTTCACTGTGTATGGCAATGGCAAGCCCTGATACTGGATTGGGAGGTGTTTTTTTTTTCTCATGGGCAGGCGCCAAGAATCGAACCCAGGTCTCCCATATGGCAGGCGAGAATTCCTGCTGAGCCACCATGGCCCATTTTGTTTTGCTTTGTGTTCTGAGAAACTGTAAATCTGTGATTCCTTTTGTAGAAATGACTAGTCTTGTCCAAGTGACCTCTATTTAACTCCCCTATTCTGTGTTAACTTCTTTCTGTTCTCATTCTTTTTGAGCTATGATTTTTCTGCTTCTAATAGCCCAAGGACCCTACACTATCCATTATAATTGACTGATATCCATACTTTGCTAACATAGTTTCTTTTGAAATAAACATTTTGCAAACTATCCTTAAAAAAGAATGGAAGGGGTGGTGCGATGGTGGCACATTGGCAGAGTTCTTGCCTGCCATGATGTTGACCCGGGTTCGAGTCCCAGTACCTGCCCATGCAGGGGGGGAAAAAAAGAGAATAGAAACATATTCTTTAATAAAACTTGGGCTACCCTGAATATTCTTTTCCCTAACAGGTGAGAGCAATCACTCTCATTTTGTCTCATAAGAATACCTCACACATCCATTTTATCACTGAATAAATAATGGTAATTCACCATGAGACAACGCTGGTGTGTTTATTAATCCTGCATCTCACAAACAACCCCCCTCTCCCTACTGATTTTGATCTAATCTGTCCGGGGACCTAGCTTCTCCCCTTTTCCTCCAAATATTAATCTATTGGACCCATGACATATGTTTGTCAGTGATTTACAAATGACAGCTGTGAATGACTGACTCCCCACTCTGAAGTTCCAAGACCATTCATTCCCTTCTGACACTCCGTCCTCTTTTTCTGAAGAATTTTTTTTCTTCTTTCAAGGTTTTTACTTCTCCCCTTCCCCCTTCTCTAGGTTAAGAAAGACAAAATACTGCTCAGCAAAAAACGACTTTATTTTACAATTAGTGTGAAGTGTTCCTTGACATTTTTTCTGCCTTAGACTTGACTGTGAGAGTAAACATGTCTATTGGAATATAAAGGCAAAATAAGGAGATATTAATATTAATCATATTAATAATTGTTGACATAACTGTAACAAATTTACACGTTATCTTCACCATTAGCCCCTGAGGTGACTGATGATGAGAACTACAGTTTATTCATTTATACATACTTAGGAATTAGTACAGTATGTAAACCTTAGGGAATGCTCAATAAATATTTGTTGAATAAAATATATTAAAGAGATTATTAGAGAGCTATCTCATCACTGAAATCTGGAGCTTGCCCCAAAGGCAGTTATTTCCCGTTGGGTTTCAACATTTTCTTTGTATACTGCTTTCATTGACTAAATCAAAGCTAATGATTTGGTAAATATAACTTCCACTTGGTTCCTCCTAGCTATGTTCAAACTAAGGATACAGAGGAATAATATATAATATTTGAATTATCCATGATGTACAACTTTGATGCTAATTCGAATCCATTATTGGAAATGAATTTTACTATACCAAAATAATAAAAAACAAAATAAAGTTTAAGATATAAGATAGACTCCAAATATCTTGAATTGACATTTTTCCTTTGATAAACTTTTCATAGAACTGTTTTGCAAGGTATTAACTAGTCATTATTTCACCAATAATTTTATAGAAACGTTTACTGTAACCACTTTGTTAAAAGACAAATGATAAGGTCTTGGAAAGATATATATTTTCCCTGTTAAAAATCTATCTCTGTTTTCTCAAATATCAGAATCAATGTTTCTTTAAAAATGTAGTCTCCCTTCTGCAGTTTTTAGCCATGAGCTTCTCTCTCACTTTTTCATTTGAAAAAATTAGGTTCATACCTCCTAAATTTTGTGTCTGCTAGGATAGATCAATTACTTTTTAGTTTTTTCTTTCTTTAATATTAAAAATTCTTATCCAGATTAGCCTGCTTACATTCAATTTTGTTTAATATTTTATGTTCAGCCTGGAATATATAACTACATATATTACACATATATATGAATGTCTTTCATTAAAAGAATGCATATCTTATTTAAATGCACGAGTTTCTTTCCAGAGTATGCCTGTATAAGAAACTCATATTTTATATTTTTACATTAAATTACATTTTAACCTAGAAAGATAATTAGCATATTCAGAAGTCAAAATATACTTTTGTCTGGTATTGCATAACTGGCTTATTTGAGAGAAAAAAGTAAATCTGTGCTAAGTTTTTCAAATTTGCAACCAACTTAATGCCTTAATATAGAAAATATAACTGTGGTTTCTTAATATTTGTAAAAGGCTGTACTTTCAATTAATCCATTCTCAAAATCAAATAAGGCAGGTGTAGGATCTTCAGAAATATTTTGTTTCATAATTCTTCCCTAATATATGACTTTGAAAGATTTATTCTGTGTTATTTTCTAGGCATTTGTGGTCTTTTATGGCATATTTCTCAGTGCAACTACTTTAAAAGAATCAACTGAACTAGTACATTACTAATATATCTCAGCCTAGACTTGGATATTCGGTGTAGATTTGTCAGTCTGTAAGTTTATGGCAGTTATAACAAAATAGGAAAAATGTAGGTTGGCCTCTTTATTCCTAGTTCCATACAATGTAATAATGAAAATATGCTAAAACATGTCACTTGCTTTTAAAGTAAGCTCATTAAAATTTTCTTTAACTCTAAGTTTTCATATTCAATAAAATAAGTATTTTATAACCTGTAAAAACTAAGATCTTATGGGTATCATGCACCTTTCTTATTCATCAAGCTTGATTTGAATCTATTTTTGTAAATAATAATGAAGTATATAAAACAGAGAATTTGGTCTCTGAGGTATCAATTATCTCTGCCTCAGGTTACTTTATCATATTTTTAAGATTATTCAATACTGATTAATTTCAGATATTTCTTGGAACAGAGGAACACATGGAATAAATAACATGGATGTGATTCATCTTATAATTATCAAACTAACTATTCATGCAAATATTGCGGATCACTCTAAATACCTGTATGTAGGTTGTATCTAATTTGATTCTTTTAAAATTGTTTATGTAAAAACTCTGTTGCAGAATATTTGTAGTCTAATATGGTTTAAATATATGCATCGAAGAAAAAGCTCCCTCTTATTATTTCTAATAAATGAGATTTATTTGATTGAATATGATATATGAACTAAGTCAATCTATGTATTTATATGTGCATGTAGAGGAAAAGTATTTTTAGAAGGAAAACTAGAATTTTTTTAAAGTAAATTAAAACAATACAAATGTTACCTGTCATCACATCATGCAAAGATAATCAGAGTTCTGGTATAACGCTTCCATATAATGTCCTCTACCCATTCTATAACTACATCACCATCTAGGAAAATTGGAATTATACTGGTAAAATAATATGTCTAGAATTTTTCATTAAAAATTTAAAAATATTGCATACTAAAAAGCCTTTCACTAAAATAAACGTAGTTGCTCAATTTTTGATAATTTTCATTTTGAAATATATTAGTTAAAACAAAAAGTATATAATAATAGATAATGCATATAATAATGATAATAAATTAATCAACCATGTATTCAAACTCAGGATAAAGATAGAAAATTTAAAAAGTAACTTTTTGCATGAGATTTCTTGACCACATTGTAGATCTTCTCCTGATTTTTCAATGTTCTCTTACAATACTTATTTCAGCATTAAGCTGTAATATATAATTTTGAATTTTTTAAATAAAAGGTGTCATATTGGAAATAATTTTTTTGAGACTCTCAGTTTATCCACTCTTTTCTCAATTTATGTTTTGTGTTTCCTTTTATTTCAATTAGCATAATGCTATGAGCGAGTATATGCAAGAATCTCTAGGAATAAATATTGTTACAGCATTGGTTTGCATATTTTCAAATATGACAGATAATGCTAAATTAACTTCCAAAGTGATTATAGCATTTTAAATTCCCATGGGCAGAGTGTAGCATCCCTGTGGGCAGAGCATAGCATCCCTGCTGCTTCATATACTTGCCCGTCCTTGATTGCATTAATTGCTTCTTAGGCAACCTTTGGAAGTTTAGTATTGCATAAAATTAAAAAGAAAGAAACCACAGTGAGTGGGTAACTTGTTGCTTTAGTCAACAAGTTAAATCTCCATATAGGAGCATTGCACAATTTCTCATTGATGTGGTACTTAAGCTTATCCTGTCTCATTTCTAACCTATTCAATATTAATATTATTCTGTTAATTTTCCCTGGCACATCCTCCTTCTTCCTCTCAAATATGGATGGGCATACAGCTTTATTTTTCTTCTATTCTACAAAAGAGAAATAGGTTTAGAAACAAACTTTAAGTCATGAATAAATAATATCAAATATGGAGCAAGTATGCCTATCTGAATTCAAATGTAGTAAAATACTGGGTAATATTTCCCAGTCTTATTCATGGCCATCTTTCCTGAACAATGCCATCTGAATATTAGGAATGAAATGAAAAAAAAAAAGTACTTTCAGAGGTAGGAGGGATTTAAATCAATATTAAAATATACAATATATGCTTTTATTTTTCTGTGCTTGAATGATCTTCAGTTCTCAGAATAGGGAAGTAGATCCCTCAATTTTCATTTAAATAAACTTTTAAACAAATAACTTTTGATTTTTTAAATGAAAAAATTACCTGTATTGATAACTTGCATGACTGTCAAAAAAGTGGCACCAAGATATACACCTTACAGTGTTTGTGCCAAATAAATAAATCGTATGCTCTTGTGTAAGCACACCACATAAACAGATTGGGCCACCACCCAAAATTTGGTTCTCATTCAGAGATACACATTTAGTGATGATGCTAGTACACACCCACAAAGTATGAAAATATGGATTACTCACAAAATGAGGCTTCCTGAGGACAGCGAGGAGGCTCCCAAGCAGTTCCAAAATGGCTTGAGAAAGCAGAGAAAGGAGACTAGCTTGGGATTTTATGGTGCCAAGGGACATGGCCAAGGAGATGGTTCTCTTGTGTGATTTGAACTTCCCTCTGTTGTAAAAGGATTTGTGTGTGCATGTATACTTTTGTGTTTTGTTAGTGTCTATAAATTCTGGCCCTTAAAAAGCAATTTAAATATTATATATTTATATAAAATATTAATATTAATGTATTCCCTATCATAAAATGTGTTCAATAAATATTGGTTAAATGAATGTGTGGGTGAACTTCATGAATGTAGATAAAGTTATGTGTTGGAGATTTCAATAAGATAATTTCATATTGTGATGTCAGAGAACAGAAGTATTAAAAATAGGTGGTGTGTGTAAAAGTTTCTCACTGTAATAGCCCATCATTGCTGGTGGAAAAATACAAATTTAGCAGCCACTCCTCTCTCCAGTCCCTTTAGTGTATTAGTTTCCAATACATTCATTTTAAAAGATTAACAAAATCATGTTGATTAAAAAAAAACATTGAAATCGCTATATATTATACAGACAGAAATTGAAAATTGTTTACAATGCATTTACGTCAGCTACCTTTGTACAAGCCCATTCACTTTAGAAAAGAACATATTTCACCGCCATGCCACTTGTAATGACCCTACGTATATATGTTTTCATGATCTATATTCTAAATGCTTAATCAAATACTACAACTGTTCTCATTATAAATTCATTTTCTACACAGAAAGGAGAAATGCTTAAACTCCTGATTCAATGAATGCAACATATGTAGGCAGTTTATTTTAATCATTGTCATGAATTTTTTTGCTAAGGACAAGTAGAATATATTTAGAAACATACTATAAATATAATTGTTTGAGAATGTCCAAACTGAAACAAAGTATTCATATGAAATATGTGAACTACCAACTTTTGCCATAATATAAAATTAACATTTTAAATAAATCTTGTTTGGATTATGTTTTAAATGTGTTTGATGTTGTGTTGTACCACTGGGGCAAGTATCAGATTCTGCATCTCTTCTAATTCAGAGACATAGGTTTTCTGGTATAAATCATATTCAAAGTGTGTGTGTAGTGTGTGTATATCTATCCATATGTATTAGTGCATATATATGTATGCATGCATTTATATTTATGTTTGCATATGTAGGCATATATATATTTATAATTGAACAATATATTACTGGTTTTAAACATTATCATATTTTTAAGTAGCACATACTTAATAGTGAAATTTATATCACACTGGTTATCAAATCATAAACTTCAAATATAATGAGAAGTTGAGAACCAAATTAAGATAAATTAAGAGAGACAGAGAGAGGTTTTAATATGGGGGAATAGTCTGAAGAAGGCAGGACTTGATTAAACATTTTAAAGCATGGCTGAGGACAACCAGTGGGATTTTTTTTTAATCTTGGAGAAAAGGATAAGAATAACTTCTTATATTAGAGCTATAACCAAAATAAGTGAAGGTAGGAAGGTGAAAAAAAGTCTTTTCCTTTGCAATGGTTTGCCTACAGTTGTCTCAATAAAAAGCAAAGCTGGTGAGAAATTAACAACATAAAACAGTAATAACCTAAAAAACAATGTGCATAACACTTTACTGAGAGAATACAATCTGATGTTTAATCTTCAAAAGCAACCCTATAAGCCAGGAATGTTACTATCACAATTTTATACATTACACACTGAAGGTCCACATTTTCAATCACACAGATATGGAGGAAGTCAAACTTATAAACCTTACATTTTTCATTTCTAATTAGAAATTATATCCCAGTAAAACTTGGGCTTTACATTTTACATGAAGTAAAAATTAAATACTTGAAGATTTAAGGCAAGAAAATTTTTCTTGATTAGATGTGTTAATGTCATCCTAATGTATCTATGCAGATAATTCCTTCCCAATGTTTTCTCCAATTATTTCCAGAAATCATATTTTTTTGTATTCTTGTTTCTCTTTGCCTTTTCTAAGAGTGTACTCCAAATATGTATATTTATTTCTTGATGTCACATAGGCAATTTTCATTTCTTAGACCAGCAACCAATAAACATAGAAGAAAGTCTTCTAGCCTGGTTAAATACATATATGTGTGATATAACCTCCCATTTCCAAGCCCCCTATTTCCCCCTTATGCCTGCTCGTGCTCAATATGTGATATATAAGACAATGCTGTAGTCACTCTTGCAATGTGGTGTAAGATTAGGCAAAAGGCCATTTAAAAATAAATAGCATTATTTTCTATTTCTTCTGAGTTTCTTCTCTAAATTATGTCACCTCGCTATTTCATGTGAGGTTCAAGCATAGGGAGAAGGGAATTAAAGTAGAGGCCTCTAATTAAAAATGAAATACAAGTTCGAAGTATGTGTATGGAAATTTGTAAAAAGTGTTGAATATTTGATGTTGAAAAAATGTATATTTCCTAGGAAATGAATCCAAAGTTCACATTAGTAGATAAATCAAAGATCACAGGCAATTTTTAAAGTGTGCTTAGAAAAATATTCTCGCTATGACACTGAATATGTATGTGTTTCAAATCTCTCAGTCTTTTCACTTCTTCTCATCTTCATTCTCTGACTCTCTTTAATTCCTGGAATGCCTTCCTGCTTTCTCTCTCCATGCAAACTTGGTAGGCAGCAAGTATGCCCTTATGTAGGTAGACCAGTTATTTATACCTAGTGATTTTAAGATTGAGCTGGCATCAAGTAACTCTTCGTAAGCATTTTCAAATATAACACTTTTCATTACAACTGCTGTTATAATAAACTACCACAGACAGTGACTTAAAACAACACAGTTTTAAAATCTCACTGTTCTGGCGGTCAGAAGCCATAACATCAAAATTTCAGAAACCTGAAACTAGTAACCACCTGCATTTCTTGGCTCATGGCATCTTCCATCATTTTCAAAGTACGCTGCTCCAACCATGCTCCCATCATTATATCTGCACTCTCACTTTGACGTCCTTGCCTCTCTCCTATAAGGACTCATGTGTTTACCTTTTACACACCAGAATAATCCAAGATTATTCTTTCAACTCAAGTTCCTTAACTTATTCACATCTTCAAAGTCCCTTTTATTGTGTAAGATGACATATCCACAGGTTCATGGGATTAAACATATGGAGAGGAGGGAATTATTCTTTGTACTACAACCTTACTTGCATGTTTCCCTCCATCTACTACTTTCCACTTTTTGAAAAACTCTGCCTGTTCTATGAATCTTGTACTTAAAACCAAATTTTGTTTTGTAAAGAAAAGGTAATGTGATTAGCCCTGTAGGTCTCATTTTTGAGACCTACCAGCCTCCTTAGGGTTGGAGAGTCACCTTACAAATGAGCAGTGTGACTCAGGATCCACTCAATGATCCAGTAAGTTGTGGTCAGAGTTGAAAGACCACATGACACAAAACATGTTAAACTGTGCACTGTATTACTTTTGTTACTATTTTTGATGGAGCTGTGGATAGGGTTGACATTGAGAGTCTAATTTACTTCTTTATCCAATTGCCTCTGAATGAGATGAGGACTGATGAGATGGTGGTGAAAAGCTTCTCAGGTGGAAGGAAAGGGGTGAAGGAAAACAAAGACACCTTGCTAGTGTGGTGCTTTGTGGGACATGAAAACTATTCTGTGTGGTTGTCACCAATGGATTGCAGATGATCATAGAAAGCCAGACATGAAGAGTTTAAGGTATAGTCAGAAGCTTGAGGGATAAACAGCAGATAAGACTAGAGAATGTGTGTGCTTTAATATATCAAATAAAAATAATTCCAATTTAAATCAATTTAAAATTAGTGCTCTTAGTTTCATTCCCTCCATACTAAATCTTCCTCTAGAGTTAGTACAGCCTAAGAAGCATTAAGACCAGCTAGACTCTTGTGACACTACTTACAAAAAATGCAAATTTCTCAAATTAATCCTATAATAATAAAGGGAAAAAAGGTGTCAATAAGAAGGATAAGTTCTTAAAATGAGGTGTTCTAGTATATTGTGACTGTGAATAAGGGAACAATTTCTGTAATCTTTATGCTTTTTTATTTGGTGGCTCTATAAATTGGACTTGGAAGTGTATGAAGAAAAGCAGTTTAAAGAGTAAAGACACATGCTGAGTTTAGTTTTTATTAAATTTCGTAAACTACAGCAAACACTTTAAAAGGATATGTCACAGCAATTTATCCTTTCTTTAAATAAGTCAAATCAAAGAAACATAGATTGGATTTTGATTAAATTATTGCTCATAAGGTCTTGGTAACTAAGACATATAAATATGAAATTGATGTTAAAAATATGGATCCATAACTTGATAAAGAAAGGTAGACAATGTTCTCAGCCAAAGGAGAGGGTTCCAGCATATCCCTTTTGGATGATCTAAATTTGGCTCTATTTCAAAGGTTGTAAACAGTTCAAGTTATAATTTGAAAACTGTGAATTATTTCTATCTAGCAAAGTTTTGTATGACAAAAAAGTAGGGAGGTATAGTATATATCTTGTAAAACAGAATAGAAAATCCACAATATTTGGACAAGAGTGAAAGACAAAAACTAATAATTATTTTAAGGTGATAAAGGTAATGTCTTAGCCCCCAATCCACAAAAACAATTACCCAAACATAGGATCACTTAGCACTAGCAATATGTTTTTTACTTGATAGTAGATCAATATGAATCAATAGTGTGATGTATCTCCAAAAGAGCTTATGAGACCTTATATTTTATGAATAGAAGTGTAATAACCATATTGAAGAATGATATACAGACCCTGCTGGAGTTTTGTTACTGCTAGGAACCACAACTGAGGTGATTGGTCAAATTGGAAGAAATTCAGAGAACAGCAACTGTGAGGTGAATGATAATGTTGATATATAATGGATGACATCAGAAGTCAGCTGATTGTCTTGCAAGGGGCCTCCCTGGTACAAAGAAGTACATTAGTGATATCATCACAATTTTCTGATCTGGTTTTTGATGATAGCCTGGGTGAGCTACTGAATTTGATTAGCATAATAAGAATGGATATTTGTCTCTGAGCTAACTCAAGTACACCATGCTCCTATAGCCGAATTCTACTCAAATTGGTAATATAACAATTAAGAGGGGAAAAACAAACAAACAAAAATTTAAAAACCTGGCAGTGGTAAAGGGTCAGATAATCTGTTTGCTGGGCAACAGATTTCCCCCTGTGAATAAGTTATGCAATAAGCCAACTTGTAATCAGAATGCAGCTCCATGCATCTATTACCTTAATGAAATTCTATTTGACATAAAACGACATAAATGAATAACTGGTTAAAGTGTTTATATGGGCAATATCAATATCTACATCATTATGTGTTTATATATGTAAGAATATTCTTCCATATACATACATATGTACATACATGTATATGCATGTATATAAATATGGACATTGAATTGTGAAAGGGACCGACATTCTATTTATGACTAAAATTGAGGACATTTGCTCAATTAACTCTGACACCCCAGAGATTAGAAGATTCATATGATGGTTCAGGGCTGTATGTAACCCAGAAAAATGTACTTTTAAAGTCAATTCATTCCTGTGGGTATAAACTCGTAAGTAGAATGTTATGATGGAGCTAATTCAGTTAAGAAGTGACCCAACTCAATCAGGTGGGTCTTAATTCTTTTACTGGAGTCCTTTATAAATGGAATGAATACAAAGAGAGAAAGAAAAAAAATAAAATAAATGGAATCATGAAGCTGAAATAAGTGAAACCCGGAAGAGAAGGGAGAGACCAGTAGATGCCACCATGTCGCATGCCATGTAGCAGAAGAGCCAAGGATAGGAAGCAGCCTGGTCTTTAGGGAAGAAAATATTTCCTTGATGATACCTTGATTTGGACATTTTCATCATCTCAAAACTGTAAGCAAATGAATTCTCATTGTTCAAGTCAACCTATTTCATGGCATTTGCTGGAAAGCCCAGGAAACTAAAACAATGAGTCTTAATTTTAGAAATGTTAACATGTGATGATATTCTGTGTCCTAGAATTGATGAAATATGATACATAGTCCTGCCAGTCAGAGAAAAGTTTGGTCAAAAAGGGGAATTTTTTATCTCTGTTCTGAGAGAAAAAGTCATGATCAGGACCCTTTTTACTTGAATTACAGCCCTTTTCCTTAGTGGTACCTCATGGCTATGTCCCAAATACATACTGTTGAAATTATGCTTTCTGTTTTATATGTGTAAAAATATAAAAATAAAACTATTTAGAGAATCATCCCCTAGAAGACATGCTGATAATCCATTTCTCCTCTGACACTGGAATCTCTGCTCTTTCACTATCTGATAGTGCTGTAAAGAATGGCAAGTAAGGATGAGATTCTAAGGTTTAGAAAAGGCAAGATTTAGAAAAATAGTCTCCAAATCAAATGTGCAGGATAGCCCACATTTTTTTAAGGATTTTGACTAAAATTAATCCAGACACACAACCATCCCATTGGAATGAAGGAAAATTAATTGGGCCCATAATTGAAATATTTTCCTCCATAGGATCACATAAGAATCTGGGATACTCACTTTATATCTATTGAAGAGTGGAAACCCCCATTGATGTTCTCTCAGGATTAGCTTATATGGTCCTTAGGGAGCACAAATTTGTTTCTCCCATATCAAGCAGGACATATGGGCTCATTGACTCCTTTTTCAGTGTACTAAAGCTGCTGGAATGCAATTCAGCAGAAATGGATTGGCTTT
Organism: Tamandua tetradactyla; assembly: GCF_023851605.1. Taxonomy (NCBI): domain Eukaryota; kingdom Metazoa; phylum Chordata; class Mammalia; order Pilosa; family Myrmecophagidae; genus Tamandua; species Tamandua tetradactyla. Next base: position 71,785,407 of record NC_135335.1, on the reverse strand, counting down.
CATAAAGGGGATTTGTTAGTTTACAAATATGCAGTTCTATGGCCATAAAAATGTCCAAATGAAGGCATCAACAAGAGGATGTGTTCATTAAAAAATGGCCCATCGCATTCAGGGTTGCCCTGTCACATGGGAAGGCATGTGGCAGCATCTGTTGGAACTTCTCTTCTCGGTTGGTTTCAAAATGGCTGTCTCGGCTCCTAGGGGGCCCTTTTGGCTTCTGCTGGGGTATTATCTTACTACCTGTGCCCTTCACTTGGATCCATCTTAATGCTCTCTGTGTTGGGTCTCAGCTCTCTCTCTGTTTTCTGTCTTTTATTCTCTTCATAGAGGACTCTAGTAAGTGGATTAAGATCTACCTTGAATGGGTGGGGTCACATCTCCATCTAACCAAAGTTCCCACCACAATAGTTCTGCATGAATGGGTTAAAATAACTTGGTTTTTCTGGTGTACATAGCAGTTTCAAAAGAGCATGACCCTCTTCTTGTTCATTCTGAACAGTCCTTGCCACCAGGTAATGGGATGTGGCTTCTGACACGTAACATATTGGCTGCAAATAATTTAGGCACTCATAAAAGACAAGAAAATTAGCATCAGATAAATTTGCTTTTGACCCCTGCAAACCTGTCTGCCCCCTGAATTATCTGTTGGAGTACAGGGGGGCAGGGGGGATCACAGATACAGCATAGACAAATCACAGGTTAGCCTCTTGTGACATTTCCTTAAATTTGTTCAGATACTTTCTTCAGAAATACTGTTCCAATGTAGACTTCATACATTTTCAGTATTGCCAGATATAAGAGGGATTCATTTTTATTTCACATCTCTAAGTGATAATGTGATATTGTGGTAGTTAGATTCAGTTGTCAACTTGGCCAGGTGAAGGTACCTAGTTCTGTTGCTGTAGACATGAGCCAATGTTATGGGAACCTCATCTGTTGCTCATCACATCTGCAGTCAGCTAAGAGGTGTGCCTGCTGTAATGAATGATGTTTGATTTAATTGTCTGGTGCTTAAATGAGAGAGCTCAACGTAGCACAGCCCAAGCAGCTCAGCATACCTCATTCCTGCACTTGCATCTCAGTTCAGGCCTTTGGAGATGCAGAAAGAAGTCACCCCAGGAAAGTTGTTGGAACCCAGAGGCCTGGAGAGAAGGCCAGCAGAGATCACCCTGTGCCTTCCTGCATAAGAAAGAACCTGAGTTGAAAGTTAGCTGCCTTTCCTCTGAAGAACTAATGAAATAAACCCCCTTTTATTAAAAGCCAATCCATCTCTGGTGTGTTGCATTCTGGCAGCTAGCAAACTAGAACAGATACCAATGTGGAATTTTCTTTGGAGATAAAATATTAGTTTATATAAGAAGAGGATTTCAAAGTCATAGTTCTTAGTATGGGTTCCCTATCTTTGGATGTAATAAGAGTAACTATCAAGATCAATTTTATTGAGGGAATTTAGGTATCAAATCCCTTCATTCAGCAAATATTTGCTAGGGACTGTTACAGGCACGATGATTAGAGTTCTGAACAAACCTTGCTAGGACAGGAACAATATGATTCATATTGCTAGATCATCGTTCTTATTTATAATTACTGGATTTCTATGAGTAAGTAGCCTTTTGGACAGATCTGATTACAGACTGGCAACTAAAGTAAATATACTAGGAGAATTTTTAGTAAGAACTATTGGTTTGTGTTGACTCCGATCACAGATGATAAAAATATCTCATTCATTTTTAATCTACTTCTGATTCTTTTCTTTTTTTTGCTAACCTCTGTCATTGGGTAAGTCAGATATTTCTGTTTACTGAAAGTTCATGGCCTTCTGTTTTACTAGCCAATAAATATTATTTTTATGCCATTTTTGTTTCTCATCTGATGGCAAAGGGAAAAAGGTTTCTGAATACTTGACTACATTGCTGCCTGAGACTTACTCTATTTCAAATAAAGCTACTAAGAGAAAATTACATTTGGAAATGACTATTTAATATTTAATTTATATTTTATCTTACAAATAAATATATAACTATTATAATTACACTATCATTGATAAAATGAACTCAGTCAAGGGTGCATATTTTATAATGAAGCAACCACATTTCCTTGCTATATTTAAAATAGAAACCTTCATTAAGTTTTAACATTTCTGCAATTTGAGAGTTCATCATCCAACACAACTAGCCTGGTGTAAATCAAAGATATAAAATCACAAAGCCCATGAAAATTGTGTCAAGCATGAAATTAATACTTATGAAGCACTTTTATGAGAAATATATTAAATACAATAAGTTCCTTTGTTCCAGAACCCTGCAAATGCTAGTGAATAACTATAAATTTGTCTCTTTTAACTAAAAATATTCAAATTAACATTTGTATGCTGATAATAGGTTTTATCACACTTTATTGCTACTACACTTTTAAGCTCAAAACATGATTAATTTATGTTTGCAAATCTTGTTTTCTTGTGCTATGTGCAATTATATTAACTTATATTACAGTCTTTTCGTTCATTATATCACTTTATTTCTTAAATATCAAAGTGTTCATTTTATCACTTTAATTCTTAAACTTCAAAGTGATTCATTTTGATGTGCTTTAATTGTATATAATAATATGTGACATACAATTTGTACAAAGGTCTAACTTTACTCCTCAACTATTATATCAAATTAAAACAAAATTCCCTTATATTTTAGTTTCCCCACTTTCTTTCTTCTTACTTTACTTTTTTCTTTCCCTTTTTGTCTATTTTTGTAAATGTTTCCTTCTCACTTTGTTTTCTTCATTTCTTTCATTTTCTTATGCAAAGCAAGTATCTGAATATAGCCTATACTTTTAATTTAGGATCATTTCCAGAAAACTCAAAATAAGTTAGCATATTCATTTATTCATGCAAAAAGTATTTATTAAATATCTGGTAGATGTGCTGAAGACACAGTCTCTCTCTTGTTTTTTTGGAAATGTGAAGTATTTTGACTTTAAGTAAGTGTATATGCTTGCTTTTATGCTTGAATTCATGTGAGGAGGAATTATGAAGTTAGAAATATGGACTCCATAACCAGCTTCTCAAGGTTAAAATTCTAGTTCTGTTATTGTGACCTTAACATCAGTCATCATCAGTTTCCTTATTCATAGTACAGAAATAATTTTATGATTCTCAAAGGGGGAAAGAAGATATATATGCACATACCTGCATATATTTACATATAACATATTTTACAATACATACATAATTTGTATCATATATGTTCATATGTGTATATTAATATATATCATGCATGTGTATATAAATTTAATACATAAAAAGTGCCTGGAACCGTGTATGACATATAATGTGTACTCAAAGCACTTGAGTTGTATTAATAAACATTTCTTATTGTCTTTGACTCCACTTTTCTTTCTTTTTTCCCCAGTCTTTTCCCCTACCTCATCCTTTTTTCTTCCTATTGTCCTCTTATTCTTCCTCTTTATCCTTTATAATTTCAAGCACACAAATGAAATTGTAGCAAATAAGGATGCAAATAAATTTGCCTGTGTTCTACAAAAATGTTTTAAATGTTATATAAAATAGAGTATTCATGAATTTATGGCACATTAAAATGGTATTAGAGGCTAGCAACTGCCTTTGAGAAAGAAAAACTGGCAAAGTCAGTGGTAAGTCTTTTAAATAAAGACTGAAGTAGATGAAACATACTATAAAAGATTATTAAATCATTTAAGAAAGAAAACTGGAAACTTTAGAAATATTGACTATGTGTCCTGGGAACGTTTTATATCTGTTGGGGCTTCATCGTGTCTGTGTTATTTGGCAGATTAGTCCCCCAAAGACCCTCACTTCCTGGTCTTCTCACCCTTATATAATCTCCTTCTCTTGAATGTGACTGGACTTATTTGTCCACTTCTTATGAACATAATACAGTAGAAATGTTGGCATATCATTTCACAAACTAGGTTACAAAAAGACTTTGGCTTCTGTCTTACTTGCCCTCTGCTCTCTCTTGGCTTTGAGGGAAGTCAGTTCCCCTGTTGTGAGCTGGCCCATGGAGAGCCCCAAGTGGCAAGGAATAATGGCCTGGACAAGAGCCAGCAAAGTTTGCCAAGACTCACGTGAGTGAACTTGGAAGCAAATACCCCAGCCAAACCTTGAGATGGCTTTACCTACTGCTAATAACTTGATTGCAGCCTAGTGAAAGACCCTAAAAAGTATGAAATGACATTTGCTGTTTTAAGTCAATAAGTATTGGAATAACTTGTTATGCAGCGCAATGTAAAGAATACGCTACTTTATGTCATTTCTTGCATTGTTAAGCACTAAAATCTTTAACAAGGAAATACCCTGGGTGTTTTTTTTTTCATATGATACTAAAAATTGTAAGGTGGATAGGTTGGGATGGTAACCTGGAACAGTGTCACACAAGTGGGTCATGAAGTCTATATATTTGGTCACAAATGACTGTTAGTTTACATATAACGAAGCAGTGTGAATTAGAGTTGAATTAATTAGACTAGAACCTTTGATAAGACAATGAAATAGAATGGAAAAAGCAGAATAGAAGAAAATAGAAAATATCTACTTGGTTTGTAAGTAGGATACGTTTTGTTGTGTGGGTGTGCAGTGTGGGTTATAGGTTTTAAGATCAGAATGGGAAAAATGATTATGGTCTCAAATTATATTAATCCAAATATTATAAAATGCAATCAGAAATGGAAAAGAAATAGATTTCACAAAAGAAAATTTCAATAGCAGTCATCTAGCTGAGAATTAAGAATGCACTCATCATGTTGTCATTGTATACCTAATAAACAACAAAAAAGATTTAAGAGAGGAATCAAAGTTAAAAATCAGTGGTTACTAAAATGACTCTCTCTTGAGAAATAAAAATTTCCCAAAGTAAGAGTAAGCCAGACTCAGCAGCCACAATGAAGGATTTCTGCTTAGAGACTTTTAAGTTGTGAACATAGAGGGTAGAAGAATGAGAAGCAGTATGTGAGTGTGTGTGTGTGTGTATGTCTGTGTGTGTGCACTCATGCATTCAGGGGCACATGCATGCTTACTAACGACTTAGGCCAAAAATCTGTCCTATGTTTCAGCAGGAAGACACAGTAAAAGAGTGAATCTGGGGCTATATTAAAGTGGGGCCAATCAGGAGAACGGATTACAGTGAGGAAGAGTGGACTGATAGGTGGGTGGGTTTTCCATTCGGGTAAGAATAGATGAAAATCTTAGAACAGTCTTAGTTGAGATTAAAATAAAAAATATATATATACCTGAGGAATATTTATGAAAGTAAACTTTGGTAGTTTCTGGTGGTGATTCCTTTAATTAGGGTAGGTTGTTGAGCAGGGGGTGGGGGGTAATTAGGTAGATGAGTTGGCTTTGTTCCAGACAGGAAACAAATGAAGTGGAGAAAGTTGAGAGGTAAGAGAGAGTGTAAATGTGAATTTAAAAAAGGCAAAATCTAGTAAGAAACTGGATTTTCCATTCTTGGGATCAGGACAAAGTGCATTAAGAGAAATACTGGGCTGGAGAAAGCAGGATATAGCTGAAAATAAACCACAGATGTGGTTGTACCAGTAATATAATGCTACTTTTATAGTAGGATGAAGGGGGTGAGGGGTCAGACTGGTCTGAGAATTTTTTACAAAGTTCAGATGGCACTTTTCTTGAGAAAAAGTAAGTGGGAGTCATGCTGAATAACTTCAGAAATACTGAGATTGCTAGAGAGTAAGACATAAAATATAAAATTTTTTATTGTAATACAAATATATTGAACCAAAAACAATGACTGTCTCCACAAATGAGAAAATCTAACAATGACATAAAATACATATTTCTCATTTTAAAAGCCTTTGGAGTGATTTATCAGTGAAGACCTTGCCCTGTTCTGAGGAACCAAAACAGGGAAGAGGAACACTATAAAATAATGAGATGAGTTAGCTCTCATTGGGGTACATCCCTTACTTAATTCAGATGATGCACTGAGACAATTTATTGTCAATTCATGGTTCTAAAGAAGTCATTCACTTCACATTATTTCACAGGCACATCTATCCTTTGAAAGTATCCTACAT